>NC_134838.1:10076440-12576440 GCF_965363235.1 Mytilus galloprovincialis | reverse complement strand
TTTTATAAAAGTGTAATGTATAGTATTCAAATAACCATAATATTTATAAACTATGGAGATTAGATATGTTACTTTCATAAGGGGAGGGCAATCAGTTCTATAAAAATGAAAGGACTAAGAAGTTGAAAAATCTCATTTTAAGGGTTTTCTAACTTTGATTCTATGTTCATTATACAGGAGATCTGAATTGAATATATTCATGACTATGCATCTTAACATTATTTCTCTACTCGCGAATGTCGTAAATATGAAGCGCTCATAGAAAACCTTTATTTCTAATTATATCGCATTTAATTAACAGAAAAATTTAGATTCAGTCAACGTTACTAAATAACGACTACGGTAGTCACTGTTGGTTTTGGAACTTTGTGGTTTATAGATATCACCTGTTTTTACTCGGGAAACCGTCAAGATCGCAAGATGGAGACATGTAGAGAATTGATAATATCAATATAAAATCGATTCTGCTCACTTATTTAGGGAATTAAAACGTTAATATTAAGGAATTTGTGGGTTTTTTTATTCACAATGAACATAGTGTAAATTTTTCATATTTTTGCGAAGTTTTCCATTGACAACTGTTAAGTTTTGCCAGAATAAAAGCAACTATAGAAACTTTAGAAAACTTAAAAAATCTTAGAAAAGAATAAATTAAGAATACATCTATCATTTGATTGAGGGATCATCTAAGTCAGATTTTTATTTATCTTAATCATTGTAAAATAACAATAATCTTTTTACAACATTATTAAATTTCTCTTTAGATTTACATTATTATTTTTGTTATACTTTTTACTTTAAAGTGGAAGATTATATAAAAAAAACATGCTGTACTTGTTTCTATACCATTTTGATATGAACAAACCATTGTGCTATAAATAGGAAATTAATCCATATAAAACAGAAATGTACTTTAAAACATCAGACTTCTGAAGTAGCAATAAAGCTATTTCCTCTATCTTTTCTTAATATTACGACAGATTAAAAGTGCGATGAACAAAACTTATTCTCAAATGACAATATTGAACAGAAATATACTTGAATACGGGTTATTCTTCCATTATTATAGTTGTGTAAGTATTATTTCAAGATTAATGACTAGTTATTGACGTAAGAGCCATTTTATTATCTCTTTCATAAAATGTTATGAAATATTTTCTTTTTTACTGTGACTTGACTGTTAGTATTGCTCTCCACTATTGCCGGTTTTTTTTCACAATTCAGACCAAATTGATCTTTGTTTTGTCAAACCATAAAATTGAAAATGGAAATGGGGAATGTGTCAAAGAGACAGCAACTCGACCATAGAAAGGACAACAGCAAAAGGTCACCAACAGGTCTTCAATGTAGCGAGAAATTCACAAACTGTTTAACTGTTCATATTTTTTAGACTACTGTAGAAAACCATACTGTAGTATTTGTATTTGTATCCATCTGATGATTTAAGCCTTTTTAATTGATTTTAATAGTTCGTTCTTATTGTGAACTGTTACACCAATGTCCCAGGTTAGAGGGAGGGTTGGGATCCCGCTAACAAGTTTACCCGCCACATTCTATATGTATGTGCCTGTCCCAAGTCGGGATCTTGTTATTGCGTGGTTGTCGTTTTGTTTATGTGTTACATATTTGTTTTTCGTTCATTTTTTGCACATAAATTGGGCCGTTTGTTTTCTCGTTTGAATTGTTTTACATAGTCATATCAGGGCCTTTTATAGCTGACTTTGCGGCATCGGCTTTGCTCATTGTTGAAGGCCCTATGATGACCTATATTTATTAATTTTTGTGTCATTTAGTCTCCTGTGAAGAGCTGTCTCATTGGTAGTCATACCACATCTTCTTTTTTTATATTTACAATCTGAAAAGCTAACTGAAAATGTCCAAAATATGGTTAATGATTTATTTCTTCTTAATTGGTGTTAAACTATGAATGCTTGATATAAATAACTTTCTTTAAATGAAAATATCTAAACACTTTTAAATTAAACATATTCTCTTGCAGTTTTAAAGGTAGACGAGAACAATATTTTAAAAGATCAATTATTGTGGGTTGTCTCTCATGGATACGTATTAACTTATTACTGCTATTCCACGTATATTTTACTGAATAAAACATATTTTAATCTAAACTGATTTAAAACAAATAGTGTGGAATCGTAGATTGGAATTTTTAAAGCAACTCAAAGTAACTACCAATCACTATTTCCAATGACTCTTTAAAATGCTCATATGCAAAGACATTTTCAGCTTTATTTCCATCACAGCAATTGAGTGGGAAAAAAGTCTAATAGGATTGTAGTTATGTTTTTTTATCACTCACCTTTCAATTTACTGTTTGTTTTCTACAGCAGTTGGTAAAACTGTCTGCCCAGTTGAACAGTTTGAGTGAACAAAACAAGTTGAAATTTGGTCAGAATTTTGAATAAACGGCAATAGTTGGACAGTCACAATTACAGTCAAGTCACATTATTTAAGTACGTTACAAAATAAGTGAGGAATGATTTTTTTTTCATTCTAAATTATATGTTTGAAAAATATGATAACAGATTTACCCGCCATACACATTTAATTATAGGACTACTGTAATAAATATAAAGCTATTCTTCTACGTTTGTTCTAAATATTACAACAGATTAAAGGTGCGATAGACACAAATCACTCCCAAATTAGAAACTTGAACAAAAATATACTTTATATGAGATTCCTTCCATTATAATTGTTGTGTGAGTTTTATTTCATGATCAGTGACTAGATACTGACGTAAGCATATTTTATTATCTCTTTTATAAACGATATCTTTGACATAAAGTGATAAATTTAGTTCTGTTATTTAACGCAATATGTATTTAAGATTATTTTCTTTCAAAATTTACCGTACATACACCCTGCATTTTTTTTCAGTTTTTGGGATATTTCACTACTCGCGAAAGTCACAAACATGAATCGCTCATGAATGTTGATTAAGAGGTTACAATAAAATTAAAACACGTAAAACACGCACCATTATAGTCATCTTTATCCATTTTGTTCTTCTTTATTCATATTAAGCATGGACAAAAATCCTTTTTACTATATAATGAATTTAGCTTTAAATTTGTACTATTAGACATTTTTTTTACAAGATTAAATATACTTAAGTTTTATTTGTGTCTAAACCATTTTGATCTGAGAATACAAAATATATTAAAACTATTGTGCTATAAATATTGGAAAATAGATAAAAACAAAAGGCCAACAGAACAGGAATATAACTCATCAAAGCAATAAAGCTATTTTTGTTCTACATTTTACAACATATTAAAAGTGCAATAGACAAAATTCACTCTCAAATGAGAAACTTGAAGAGAAATATACTTTAGTATGGGTTATTCTTCCATTATAATTGTTTTGTAAGTTTATTTTCAAGATTAGTGACTATTAATTGACGTAAGAACTATTTTATTATCTCTTTTATCAAACGTTATGAAATATTTTTCATTCTTTTCCACATGTTAGTGGTTCAATATACGTTGCAATAAAGTGCGGAAGTTAGTTCTTTCATTCTATGTGTGTATCCTCGAGCTACTCAAAAAACTTACATTGTTTCAGTTCAGTTTCTGTTTTACGTACTATCTTTTCCCTTTTGAATACTGTAACAGGACCTTAAATTGATCTATAGAAATATTGAGAACTTGTATAATTGACAATGAGACAACTACCAACTATCATACATTTTAAATGAAGTGGATGTTAATAACTATAGGCAACCATACGGCCTCTCATTATAAGAAAAAACGATAACATATAGTCAGTTATAAAGCCCTGACATGAAAAATTTGAAACAGTTCAATTGAGGAAACTATCGTCCTAATTATTTATAAAACAAAGTACGGAAAACAAATATGACATATATGAACCAACGATAACCACTGAACTACAGGCTCCTGACTTTGGACGCATGTATACATAAATTACGTGTTTGAACATGTTTGTAAGCGCTAAACCCTCCGCCTAACCTGTGACATTTCAGCCGGAAATCCAGTTGAAATGGAACAAAAGAGGGACGAAAGATACCAGAGGGACAGTCAAACTCATAAATCGAAAATAAACTGACAACGCCATGCGTAAAAATGAAAAGGACAAACAGACAAACAATAGTACACATGACACAACATAGAAAACTAAAGAATCGAAGCTCTTTGTTATAGAAGGCGATAAATGCTTACTGTAATGTTTACTATAGTTAAAAAAAAGTCTAAAAGATAATAGAAACAAATAAAATGTCTTCGGCAAAATTACGTAGTATTTCATCGTTAAACACCATTGCATAAGTTTTCAATTTATCTATTACATAATAAAGCAGAACAATTATATATCAGGTCGACGACATGGGTATCTATCAAGTTGGATGTAGAAAATGCATAACCTCCAATTCAAAAAAAGAAAACATGGACGGAGACCATAACAATCTATTTGTTCCTTAATTTTCGTTCTTGTCCTTCCATTTTGTGACTAAAAAAATCCAAAATATTGGTAAAAATGTCATCGAAAAGAGAAAATTGAGTGCACCTGTTTAATGTTTAGGCGTGTTTGAGTTGAATATTTTGTCTTGGAAACGTACAAAGCAAAAAGTATTTGATACATCATATCGCTTCAGATTCTATCATTTTTATATATCAAGGCTATAGATTGACTTTATAAAATCGAACAATCACAGTACTTGTAAATGATATATATGGGTCAAGTGAAATAATTTTCTAATGAATCACAAAAAACAGAGTAGGTGTGTTTCAATATCATTTTATTTACTTAAAGTACTTGACGACAGACTTTTAATGCATATCTTCGAAAAATCTAATTTTTTTGGGGTGTGATATCTAGGTTTAAAGTCTTCAACCTGTGAAAAAAATTTAGTCTGCCCTTCTGCGAAATACTGAATTAGATTTTTTTTTAAATGTTAATGTTTTTTAGTTTTAATTTGACTGAATGCAGACAAGTACAATAACTGATGCTCATTAGCTAGTAAATACATTTGTCTTTTAAAATACAACTGGCATATAAGGATCGTAATGGTTTGTGAATAAATTTATCGTTTTTTTCAAGAGCTAAATTGGCAGCGCGTCATCCCTACAATGGCTTCGTCAAAATTATATCTCCATTACGCCAGTTCATTTTACAAGCGTAGAAATGGCATTTTTACGCTTGTAAAATAAACTGGCTTAATGGGGAGATAATTTTGACGAATAAAATAAACTGGCGTAATGGGGAGATAATTTTGACGAATAAAATAAACTGGCGTAATGGGGAGATAATTTTGACGAAGTAGAATCCTGACTGATGTGTTTACAACAAAGCTTCATGATGCTTAAACGTCCAGTAAACTCATTTTTACTCATAAAATGAGAAGCAATAACTATTGGCATAACGCATTTTTGCTGAATAGACAATATGTTATTCCCGCAGGCATAAGATCTGCAGCCATTGCGCAAAGTATCACCAATGTTGCTGATTATTTGACTCAATAAAAATAATATAATATCCCTATGTATGTGTAAACCTGTATGTGTATAATTACACGACTGATTGTAGAATGCATTGATGCATGTATTACCTCTATCGTCAACTGAACGACCTTGGATAGAAAACTTTTTGAACACATTAATTGGCCTCTACCACAAGACTAATTTTACCAGGAAATTATTCGTATTTTGTTTTAAAGCATTATCAGTTATTTTTCAGTTAAAATGCTACCTTAGTCAATTGTCATGCATGTCAAGAGTCGGTATTGGTCTTGTACTAAATTATAATCCTGGTACCTTTGATAACTATTCTAATGAGGACTATAAAGCAAACAATTTCATCCTTAACAAAGAGCCTTGTACTCTAGAATAAAAAACCGTTGAAAACACCTTTCGCCGACAAAATTTAATTCAAATTACTGAAGATGTATTTGTATTTGTTATCCTCAATTAATATCTTCGTTTTCAAAACATTCACCACTCAACAATATATAAAACGCGTTTTGTGGGTTTTCTTTTTGCAGATTAAGAACTATGAGGTAGCTTTTAAGTAATTGCAACCAAACTCCTATGTGACTATCTTTTCGCAAATCGGGAACTTAACATTTGATGATGACACGTGTATATTATTGACAACCGATAATTGGTATATAGATGTCTACCTGTTTAATTATCGTGAATTTTTTACCTTTTTTGTTTTTTGTCACGAAACTTAACATATAACCAACGACACATACAAAAAAAGAAGTCCTAAATAATCTTAGCTTTGTTTTATTCTCCTTTGAAATTTCAACTAAAAATTAGGAACTGGTTCTTCCTTCACTGTATCTGACATCTATATAACACAAGTGTCCTTACAAACAACGTTGAATGGTTCTTTTATTCATGTGGGACTTCCTTTTTGGTTGTAGAACTCCCCAACTGTTTCGGTTCTTATACATCCTTGGCATTCAATTATTTGGCATTGAGCGTTCCTATGAAGGTGAATCCAGAAAAGCGCTTTGAAAGCATGAAATTTATGTTGTTTTCATTTGTACAGCATTAGGTCCATACCTCTGTTGGTGGAATATCATTTCCGGATTGTATCAAAAGCTCAGTAGTCAGTACTTCGGTAATGACATGATTAATAACAAACATTTCTCAAAGTGTCCGTTTATAAATTTTCAAATTATTCAGAAACAAAGGTTTCAACTTCCTCAGGCAAATTTGGCCTTAGATGGATTTAGCTATGCTATGTCTTTTTTTTTTGTCGTATAGCTCATCAACTGCGTCAGTTCTTATACATCCTTGGCGTCCCTGATAAAAGTATTTAAAAAATAACGTCGGACGCATGACATTTATGACGTGTTCCTTTCATATTTTGTTTAGAAAGAGTGATAAGAAGTCAGCACATTCCTATAACTTCAATAAACCAAATTCTATATTTGAAAATGTCTGTACTGCAGTCCGGAATATAACAGTTGTTGTCCATTCGTTTGATGTGTTTTATCATTTGACTTTACCATTTGATTAGCGACTTTCCGTTTTAAATATTTCAGTACTTTTGTGATTTTACATTTTACACCGTTATAAAAGATGTCATCTCATTGAATAATTATAATTTTGTGGACTAATTTGAACGCAACTATCACAATTGAAGATGGAGTTAAGGATTTAACAAATACAATTAAGAAATCGACAATGAGGGTTAGAATTGTGAGCTTTGGTAGTTCATCTCTATTCGGTTGATATGTTTGAGCTTATGATTTTCCAATTTGACTTTTTTTATTTGGAGTTCTGTATTTGTTTATTTTAATTTTTATTTCAAAAGAATGACACATTTAAATTAAGTTGATTCATTGGTAGTTTTTTATTTTGTTTTTCAATTTTGTCATGTTGAGCTTAGAAAGAAAAAATAAACCAGTCCTAGATCACCGTTTGATAGACGACTAAAATAAAAAAAACATTAGATGACTGTTGTACCCCTATTTTTGACATTTAACCTATTATGTCTGTTTGTTTTGTTCACACTTCGTTGTCAAAATACTAGTTATGGAATTTGATGCGACTGTCATACAAGTGAGAGGTTCAGCTAGCTATAAAACCAGGTTTAATCCACATCACCAGAAAATACCTGTACCAAGTCAGGAATATGACAGTTGTTATCTATTTGTTTGCTGTGTTTGAGCTTTTGATTTTGCAATTTGATTATGGACTTTTCGATTAGATTTTTCCTCGGAGTTTAGTTTTTTTCGGGTATTTTACTTTTTATAACAATCGACCGTTATAATGAAATGGTGTTTTTCTATAAATACTAATCCGATCCTCGCATTTTGTCGATTAGTTCATTGAACTGTATAAAACTCGTCCAGACAGAATCTTTCAAATAATTTCTTTATGGTAAAATCTGATTTCGATGTGCTCATAATGAAGATAGAAGGAAAGTTTTACATTTCAGGAATGTATTAATAAAATTCAATTTATTGCTGTTTTTAAAAGGAATTACAGAAGGCAGCAGCACTATCACTTATCATCATGATTAATATTCCATATATCGTTTCTGATTTATTTTTTCCAATAAAGTGACATAAATGGATTAAAAAATGGATGTGTTGAAGTATGATAAATGAGGAATACGATGATCTCGATAAGATAACGGATTCATCTGATGTCCCACATTCCAAAACATTTAACTGGATTAATCTTTCCATAAAAAGTAAATTCACTAAAAAGCAACGAAATCTAATTTTGAATTAGAAATTGCATGTTAGACAAAAAATTCTTACAAAGAAAAGGTAAGGGTCATTTGTCATAATAAAAGCTTGAATTCATCTTATAAATAAATGTAGAGGTCCAGATACCTTGACTTTTAACATGCACACATTCCAGCAGCACCTGCATACGGGGTATATATCTCCCAATTGATACGATATTCCCGTGCTTGCGTTTCCTATCATGATTTTCTTGATAGAGGGTTGCTGCATACAAGGAAGCTATTAAACCAAGAGTTCCAAATTGTGAATTTGAATTCATCCCTTCGTAAATGTTACGGACGCAATCACGAGTTGGTTGACCGTTATGGAATAACCGTTTCACAAATGATATCAGATATGTTCCTTACGTCGTAACTACAATCCCCTTCCCTTTCATGAATGTGACCTACCGAATTAGACTATTTACTGGATGTGTTATCACATAAGCAACACGACGGGTGCCACATGTGGAGCAGGATCTGCTTGCCCTTCCGGAGCACCTGAGATCACCCCTAGTTTTTTGGTGGGGTTCGTGTTGTTTATTCTTTAGTTTTCTATGTTGTGGCATGTGTGCTGTTGTTTGTTTGCCTCTTTTCATTTTTAGCCATGGCGTTGTCAGTTTGTTTTAGATTTATGAGTTTGACTGTCCCTTTGGGATCTTTCGTCTCTCTTTTTGAATTTGAGTTAAAACAGGTTTTACTTAGGTATTGAATACGTATCATGGATTCTAAGCATAAACTTTGGTTGACCCCGTTAGTATATGTGAGAGGCCACTAAGTATCTAAAATTGTTAGATCATCAACAGAAAGATCTACCATAACTGAATTGAAACAATGAAGTGATTAATTAAATGTCATTTTGTATCATGCATTTATCATGATATATCATGAAAAAGTCAAATTCAAAAAGACCTCCACACTTGATTTCTGATATGCATGCATGGACAACACTATCCTACTGATAAAAAATTAAACATAATGAAGTTAGAGGTATATTTTGTAGATTTTTCTGTTGGCATTTATAAGAACTTTCGCCGAGAATAATATGTCATTTCAATGTTCAGTATTAATTCTATGTTGTTTATTTTACACATTGAAATTATATATTTATGTATTTCCATGTCCTAAAGTACGGTTATTAGTTTGACTATGGTAACTTTTTAAAAAACGTTAAGATTTGCCTTTGTCGATACTTATTATTATAAATACACATAGTATACCCTAAATAAATAGATTATACCACTGCATCAAGTGTGATACGATAGTTAAATTTTTCAAATTAAAAAACGCGAGACTCGCCGACCATTTTAAATATTTAAAATTTAAATGTCGAGAGTGAATAAATATCTTATTGAAAGAGATGTGTTGATTGAATCTGTTTCTCTAATAATTTTTAGGCGATATACAGACACTCATATTCCTTCTTTTCGGAGGATCTGCAAAAAGATGTGTTCTTTCTACGTAACGTCATCCGACATGGTGGACTGTTTTCATGAAGTCACAGTGGGAATTTCAGAGAAAAGCAAGAAAACTAGATGTCACAATCAAAATATGACCAACTTAGATCAAACTGAGATCAAACGAATCACATGATAAAGATTAGAAAAACTTTCCAACACCAAACAGAAAATCAGAAAGGAATAAAAGGTTTATGTATGACAATATATCTACATATGGTCTCTGTCTTTGCTCAATTGGATTTCAAGACTATTTTATATAGCGCTTTTATGAATTTCCTATCGATATATTTGTTATGATTATTCAATAAGTTGTTACGTCTTTCTTTATGAAATGTAGCGATAATTGTTTCGTGTATCATTACTCACAAAATCTGCTTTTAACTTTTTAAGTTAAGTAGAAAAAGACGAATTGCCAAACTATACTAAGAACTACACAGTCAATAACCTTTCCTGTCCTACGTTTTAATTTTGTTGTACTTCATGTAACCTTAAACGGTTTTATGAACATCCGTTTTTGGTGCATACAATCTATAAGTATAATAAAACTCAAAACATAATTATAATTAAGGAAATGGGTGGGTAAAAGCGATGTATCATGGGCTTTTAAATGCTATGCTTATACTTGTTTGAGCATCGCAGATAATTTTTTTGTACTAAATGACTTCTTGTTAATCGTATCGTGCAAAGCACTGTTTTATAAATTCTGAACCTTTAAATCTCACTGTTTATAGCTTTATGAGATTGTATTTAGAGAAATCTAAATAAGTCACAACAATTACATATACAATTAGTCACGTTAGTGTATCATATTTTAATTGTTCCAATTAATACAGCGTGGATCTATACCATGGGTTCACCATGACGTCATATATTGGTGTAATACTGCGTTTACCGATATTTGACAGTGCAATATCATAAATTATCCTTTAACAGACTCAAAACTGCTTATCGTTTCATCTACACGATTTTTTATTAATGTGTTTTTCTCCATGTAATCAACAACCTTCGTGAACGAAAGAAATATCAAATTCTAGGAAGAACATGTTTAGAGGATATAAAGTCATCTAGTACACTTAGCTTTCGACATTTCAATACCGATATGATAATGAGGTTCGCTAGGGAAAATAATTCAAATTCAATACCAGTCTAGTTATTTTGATTCTCTATCCAATCCGAAGAATATATTATATAATGTGCTGTTATTTTGTATTGCGAATTATTACTGTTACTTTCGTCGAATGACCAAAATCACAAATCTCTTTTTTTCTTTTTTTTTTCTCCGATTGGAATGTTCAATGTTCAATGTTGAATTTATGTATTTTTTGTCTTCTATATTGAAAATTTCTTATTAACTTGGTTATATTGAAGATTAACTAAAATCCTCTAAATGTCTGTTTATATCTTAAATCGACGAGTCAACATATGTTGTTGGGGAGCTATTTCATTTATATTAGAACAACCACTACCATTATCAATTTGTTTTAAAATTTATACATCACACTTTATAAATGACACTCTCCCGACACTTCATCACGCAAATATTTGGATGCCAATAATATATAAAAACATAGGAAAATTCATCACGCAAATATTTGGATGCCAATAATATATAAAAACATAGGAAAATCAAAAGAGATATAAAAAGAATAGCCAAATTCATATATGATCAAGTTTTCGGGAGAGAGTTTCACCCCTATTTTTTAAATAATTTTAATACATCAATAGGATACATTAGGTACTATAGCTTAAAGGCGATTTGTTTTACCTTTTACCTATCGTGTATGTTTGTTTTGTACGCACATTGTTGTCAATATGATGAAACTTTATCCAACTGTCATAGAAGTGAGAGGTTAAGCTAGTTATAAAACCAGGTTTACTCCACCGTTTTCTACATCAGAAAATGCCTTTACCAAGTCAGGAATATGACAGTTGTTATCCATTCGTTCGATGTGTTTGAGCTTTAGATTTTGCCATTTTATTAGGGACTTTCCTTTTTGAATTTTCCTCGGAGTTCAGTTTTTTTGTGATTTAAAATTTTATCTTAGTACAAAGAGGCTACAACATTATACCGATGTTCAAAGGTCATAAATCGATTGAGGGAAAACAAATCCGGATTACAAACTAAATCCAAACTAAATCAGATATTTTCTGTACTTTTAACTGAATTTGTATTTCTATTTTTCTCTGTTATAGTTTCATAATGATGCATGAGTTTAGTTAATCTTAACAGGATTAGTAAATATGACATATTGAATCTGTTATCTTTGGTAGAAACAAAAGAAGTTAGTAGTACACTTAACTTAAACTTTCCGCTGTATAGGTGATGTTCCCTCACTAAATAATGCTAAATTGTGTGACTATGTTGAAATCATCTATCAAATTGATCTTGAGAAACGCGAAACATTAGGTCTGTCTTATATCTTGACATACATCTTACATTGACGATGAGGGTCGTTTGAAAACCAAAGTTTATAACAAAAGAGATGATTTCAGGTTTCTAATGTGAACTTTCCATTTCTATGTAGGCAAATTACATCAGTATCGTTGTTGTCTTTCGCCTGTCTATTAAAGCAGGACAAATGGTCTGATACATACTGATCAACTCAGTCAAATTTAGCTCACCAATATTCGATTTGATTTGCAAATGTGCACTCGCTCACAGGGAGTTAAACTGATTTTTTGTGAGGACAATGTAACATCCAGTTGCTTATATTTACCAGTATTTCATTTCCGGTGCACTAATATGCTTATAAATTTTCTTCTGAGTTCTAACAATTTGGAATAATATTCATCAATTTGATTTATAGCTTGGTAGGAACCATACAAAGTAGTGTTTAGTAGAGCAAAAGTCTTATGAGGCAATAGATCTTGTACTCTTAATAGGAACATGTCAATATAAACGTTTATTCTGGACATACCGAATGGTATTGTGAATGACAAAAGTGCTTATTGGGTTCTGCTCTAAATCGAACACAATAATTATATTATCCTTTGTCTGTTAGGAGGAGAGGAAACTCGTACATAAATAAAATATTCCTTGCATGTGCTAGGCAGAAATAAACAATGAGAATAATGAGAAAGGATATAAAAAAAGTACAAAATACGGTTTCTTGTTGATGTCTTCAAACAAGTGTCTATATCAATTATAACTAAGCTACATTGGTTTTCAACTGAAAACAAGTACCTATTCCAAATATGAAATCGTTGTATAGTCTTCGACATTAAACAAGTGGCTATACCAAATTAGGCTTCGTATTATCGTTTTAAACAGTAAACAAGTGGGGATATGCCAAACGTTCCTTGCAGGATCATAAGCAAGGACAGAGGAACTTAAAATTGAGACAATTTTAACTAGTAAACAGACCATAGTCGTTACAATTATGCTATGATATCTCATTTGCCATACGATTTATGTACAGGTACAGTCAAACTTCAAAAAGAAATACTTGCAACTTTGAAAGAATTATCGCTATTTGAGAATCTGCAATACTTGACCCAATATTACATTGACTGGAGCAGAATGGAAATATATTCTAATGAAATATTTTCTGAATTCCGAAATTAAGTTTTCTGATCTTTTTCTAAAAGAAATATTCAAGAAGAGAGGAAAATGTGTTCTTTTCAGATTTCTGGAAGATGTCGACACAATTTTCTAAGCAATTATATTGAATCTCATTGGTTAAAGTCATCGGCGTCATAATGTGAAGTCAACGTCGTTTCAAATCGACTAGTTTATCTGTGAAGTCAACGTCGTTTCAAATCGACTAGTTTATCTGTCTTTTATCAAATTAAGCTTTGTTCATGTCTCAAATGTATGAAAAATATGAGAAGGACAATATATCAATACAAAAAACTAGGATGAAGTAATATTATACAGGTGTATGAAATCTCAGTAATTTAAACATCTGACTTGCAAATGCTGTAAATAATTATATATAATCGAGACAGAATGAAACAAACTGTCATTGATTATTTAATTACGAATCTTTGTTAAATGTCAGGAAATCAGTCCAGACACAAATTATCTAAATTTAACTTTTTACTGCAATGATCATCAAAAACGACAACAAGGTTCACGAGAACATCAGGTGTGCTGAGTCATTCTAATTACTTTTGTTGGTTATCATTGTCATCAATTGTTTAAGTAACCTTTAGAAATTAAATATAAGGACATATTGGGTATACACGAGTTGATAATTCCAAATACTTCCCCAAGAAACCTTCACCTTGTGTGTGTTATGCTGGAGTAGTCGTCATTTAATATGGAAACGTAATTAATTATTCATGAAAGGGGACATAAATAGATGTGAACCATCATGAACATCTGATAACCGCTTTAAATATTCCCGCAATCTGATTTAATAGACCTAATATTGATGGCCTGTATGTCTGATAATAAATATACTTCATGTACTCATGGCCTAGATATCTGATCATAAATGAAGTCCATGTACGGAAAACCTCAACATCTGATGATGATTATGTTTCATCTACTGATGGCCTGTAGGAAGTGAAATGAAGTGGACGTAAGCAAATATAGGCCACTCTACGATTTTCAACAATGAGAAATGCCAATATTGAATACTCCACTATGAAAGTTCGACATGAAAAATGTAAAACATTTCAAATGAAAAATTAACTGCTTAATCTATTAGTATAAGAATTTGATATATTCAATTTGATTCAATGCTAAGAAATCTATGGGCAATATTTGCATTTCAAGCAAAGTTGGTAAAATGTATCCTAATTGTGAAATTGACAAGAAGGAATTGATCGTACCCATGTTACAATGAACCTGGACCAAAGGTTGTCGTTTATCCGTGAACTAGTATCGACCTCAGTCATTACACCAAAGACAATAATCAAATTTCTTTGGAAAATTTACATGATATATAATTTCCCTATGGTCAGTATTATATACTTGAAGTAGATATCATGTGACCCTTTTAATGCCAAGTTGGAGAGTAGAAGACGACTGTGTCTACATTGGAAATGACATATATACAGCAAACTTATCATCTGGATCTTATCAATATTTTGATCATTTCAGAATAAGTTAAATGCAATTTTCGATAAAGGTTCGGCTTAATATTTGTTTCAGCAAGTGACACAAATTACACTGTCCATAGTTGATTCTAAATCAAAGCTTACATCTATTCATCTCATTTGAGTAACAATGAAATCACTTAATAATTATCAACTTGGCCTGGATATAATAAACGAAAAGATTATTATTCTTCTGGCTCGCGACTTGGGTCATAAAAATGTCGTCTAGGAATTATTCAGGATATAACACCATTCGTCTATGTGTTATCCATGAAAGAAAGGCAAAGGATATGCAGATTGAATTGAATAAGTGATAAAAGAGAAAGTATCCAGCTCACACGGTGGACATACTGATGACCAGTTTCGTCAATTTTATTTCGGTCGGCGTTTATAAAATCATAATCAAGTATGTTAATGAATTTTCGATCCTCATTTAACCTTTAGTGTATTCTGTCGATTTTTATGATCAGTCTTCAATATATAAAGGAAATAACCACTGAGATAGGATCGTGGTTATTTCAACTTTAAAAAACGACTGGTTGTCTTTATTTTCAAATAAGATTACACTGTTGATATAAAATTAAAGCGATGTGGTATAATTGCCAATGAGACAACTATCCACCAGAGCCAACATGACGTGGATGCAAGTTTTCTATTTGTCACTATAAGGCATTCAACAATGAGCAAAACGCTAACCATATAGCAAACTATAAAATTTGTGAAACCATCTCTATTTGGGCCTGTCCCAAGTCTCCTTGTTTGTGTATGTATAGCCCCAAAATATATTGTCTTTGACTACAATAATTAACAATCAGTTTATTTGTTGCTTTATTCCTTACATTTGATTCAATCGAGACCAGTATCTTTTCATTCCGTAAGCAAAAATAAATACCTGTTTAATGAAATTTGGAAAAAATGATTAAAATATATCTTTAAATCAATACCAAAATGGGATTATAATATTTGAGTTTAGTGTACCATAGATAGTATTCATTAAGCAGCTCTGGACTCTAATTGAACATTTGTGGGAAAATTTTAGTTTTCTGAAAATAAAAGCTTAAACAGATCAAATATCATTTTTGTAACCAATAGCATGATAGCTATATTTATCTTTGACATTTTTTGCTCTTTGTATTTGCTGCAGAATTAAGCATTTACGCATGTTATGCAAGTATTAAATTTATAATTGATCTTTCACGCCACATTTCGATATTCATTAATAATACCCGCAGTTCAAAATATAACAAATTGATACTATTTGTATCGGAAGCTGTAAAAGTCAAATTGTATTATAGCCATGATTATATTGCTCTTTCATGTGAAGGTTATGAAAAATAGATAATGCTAGAGTAGTGTAAAAGGAGAAACCATTCCTGGTAAACAATGATACACATTACAAAGAAACCTCTTTGTATAAGAAAAAGCCGAAATTGCTGTTTATAGCTCACAAACATATCTGAAGAATACAAATATTATAGATACGACATGGGACTACTTTCGTTTGATATATTGAATACGCATTATGACGTCAGTGATCCCAAGCCAAAAGTACATTTTCTAATTAGTGTTTTATTGACGACGTGCTCATAAATGCATAAGTACAGTTCAACGTAATGCTTGCTAATATAAATTTATTACAAAATAAACTGGTGTATTTGAAAAGAATAGAAGCCTTGTCCTATTATTGCAATACGTTGTTTAATATAAAGATGCTAGTTCTCTGTAGTAATGGCACCCTGTGTTCGCAATTACATAAATTTTATGTCCCTATATAAAGCAATAAATGTAATGTTTAATTAAATGGAAAACAGTTACTATTGCCTGAACATCAACTCTTCTATTTTTTATTTCCAAATTTGATTATCTATTAAAGTTCTTTCATTTATATAATGCGTGCAATATCTTCAAATATATTAAATTTTCGATAAGATTATTGCTCCGACAATTTTGGAACTTTGCACCAAAAAAAAACTGTTGCCGGTTGTAGAGATGCAACTTATTGCTGTAAAAGAGATTAATCTTTTATCTTAAAGAGTTTGGGTTTTTTCAGTGGATTTATGATAATGCATATTAAAGATGCAATCGACTGTTGTGAAAACAAATTCATTAATTTAAACGTTTGTTTTATACCTCAAAGCTTCATAATATAATTTGAGAATAAACCCACATAAAAGATGCACACACAATCCTTTATCGTACTCCTACATTAAACTATCACAGGCCGTGACACAGATGAAAACAATCAAATATAGCTAATTGACAATTTTTGGCTGTACTAAAAAAAGAATTCCATTTATCTTGTTAAATTTCAACTAGATATCAATCAGATTGTGGCGAATGATAAAACCTCTACTTGGTGAACCTTAAGATTATTCCATAAAATCCAAAACCCAGAAAACAACTGAAGGCCACCAATGAAGTGTGTGTAGTCAATACAGGCAACCGTACGGACTTAACCAATGAAAGACAAAAACATACCGTTTAGTTGGCTATAAAAGGCATTTCCCCCAACCGCGACATGAAAAATCTGAAATTTATTGAGACTCGAACAACTTGCTTTATATGACAACTCAAAGACTTAATTCTTGTATCATTTAAACGTCTAAGTTGGTTGTCCGACGGGTCATTTAGGAATAAAACATAAACATAAATGAGCAGTACAATAAATTTATACCTTCTTCCTACACACAACAGTCTAGTCTTTTATTTGCTTGAGACTTGGTAAACAACAATGAAAAAGTTTAAACATCTTAGGAGCTATACAGAATTAGTTAATAGTAAGGATTTGAGTCACGATTGTCACTTTGCATTGATTATTTTGTGCATTAGACCAGTCTTAAGGCTTCTTAACAGAACTTAGAAGTATTCATTTTGCATTGTAATTGTTTGATAATAAGGTTATTTTTTTCTTTCAGCGTTAACAGCCTAATAAGCGTTGTAGCCGACGAAGGCTGTATATATGATGTGTCTGCGTAAAACGTGTTGATATTACCGGAGATCTTTATAATTTGGTTCTCGACATACTTATTTGTATGTTAAATTAGATAGAATAAATTACAAAGAAAAATCTTTTATAAACCTCATTTACCTAGAATTTGTTATATAATATTAAATTAAAGTACTATATAAATATATATATATATATAGATCAACCCAACAATGTCAGATCTGTAAATTTGCTTTCTTAATTTTTTTGTTCTTCCCTCACCGGGATTCGAACTCATGCTACTGAAATATCGTGACACCAAATCGCCTGCACTGTAGCCGTCCCGCTAGACCACACGACCACCTGGGCTTCACAAAAATAAAGCTTTCAGTGGCCGTGTGTTACCTTTCCTTGTCAGTTTTAATCTAGCGGCGTACTACAGAACATGATATATAAGGCATGGAGATGTTGTTGTTACAGATCAGCTCAATTATCTATAGTAAAGTATCCTTCAAATTAATGCAAGATACAGTCATAGAAAATAATTATATTTATAAGTACGTCTAAGTCAGTGACAACTCTACAACAGATTTATCCATCGGATCACCAGCAATGATGGTGATACATGACTGTGTACATTATGTATATACAACTCGTCTTAAACATCAACCCAACAATGTTAGATCTGTAAATTTGCTTTTGCAGATTTTTGTTCTTCCCTCGCCGGGATTTGAACCCATGCTACTGAGATATCGTGACACCTAATCGCCTGCACTGCAGCCGTCCCGCTAGACAACATCTCCATGCCTTATACAGTGGCGGATGCAGGAATTTTCGAAAGGGGGGGTGCTAGCCCAGGGCAAAGGGGGGGTGCAGGGGGGTGCAAAACATATGTCCCGATTCAAATGCATTGATCGGCCAAAATAAAGGGGGGGTGCGGACCCCCGGAACCCCCCCCTCTGGATCCGCCACTGTTATATATCATGTACTGTAGTACGCCGCTAGATTAAAACTGACGAGGAAAGGTAACACACGGCCACTGAAAGCTTTATATATATAAGTACGTCTGAGTCAGTGACGACTCTACAACAGATTTATCCATCGGATCACCAGCAATGTACATTATGTATATACAACTCGTCTAAACATCAACCCAACAATGTTAGATCTGTAAATTTGCTATCGCAAATTTTTTGTTCTTCCCTCGCCGGGATTCGAACCCATGCTACTGAGATATCGTGACACCAAATCGCCTGCACTGTAGCCGTCCCGCTAGACCACACGACCACCTGGTCTTCACATTAATAAAGCTTTCGGTAACCGTGTGTTACCTTTCCTCATCAGTTTTAATTCAACATCTACAATGTATTGTGATAATGGAACACATTAGGGATGAATTGCAGGAACAATTTTTTTTTTTTTAATTTCTAATTATAGCAAAAGTCGTTTCTTTGCAGCAAAACCTTACTAAGTCCCCGAATCTTCTTCAACGTTAATGTTCTGTCCCAGAAATATTAAATGTGGTAGACAAATAAATGTGTTCTTAAGCTACTGTATACTT
Organism: Mytilus galloprovincialis; assembly: GCF_965363235.1. Taxonomy (NCBI): domain Eukaryota; kingdom Metazoa; phylum Mollusca; class Bivalvia; order Mytilida; family Mytilidae; genus Mytilus; species Mytilus galloprovincialis. The sequence continues at coordinate 12,557,221 of NC_134838.1, read as the reverse complement.
ATACAAGTAAAACGCTATATATCAACACAGTGTTAAACGTTATGAATTAGTATATATGTATGTGTTAACAAAAGGAAGAAAGATGTCTTAGACGTAGCCAATGATATGGTAATATGGCTATGAACCCTCGGCATTTTACTTCAGACATAGGGGAAGAAGAAACTGTCAATATTCATTAAGATGGATTGTCGGGATGTGTTATTTTGATTATGTTACGAACAATTATATTACTTATAATCAATTCCCTGAAATGACGCCATCTTGTGATCTATATTTTACTTTTCACCATGAAATCCGTAAATGGATGAGCAACTATCATTTCAGAACACTATTAGATAGACAGTATAATTGTACTTATACTTTACAAAAGTGTCTGTCAATCAAATACACATAATCGTCTGCTACTCAGTACCGTCGGCAACTAAGTATCGTCTGCTATTGAGTATATCCCGCCAATTTTCCTTTTATAGACTTTCATATATAATTGGTTACGTCATTATGATCATCAGTCCTTGTATCAAATTCAACAAATACCTTTTTTTATCGCACTTGAAAACTGACTCCTTTAATTTTGGTTAAAACAAATACTTTTTTTAAGTAAACATGAAAAAGTTATCGTCTATTTTTAATGAATAACCGTCATCGTGTTATTTCGTAGTTGTTTATATATTTTCCCCAATGATAAATTTTTTTAATCCAAAATGTTCCATTCCATATTTCTATATAACATTCAAACATCATTCTCGTCTTAGGTGGTATATTTAAGTGTGGATTTTGTCAAATATGTAGGATGAATCCAAACTTTATGTTTAATAATACACCATGAAACCTATATGCAGTTGTCGTTAAAATCACCGATCTCGTATTGTTGCATTAGCTCTTGATGCTGAGTCTTATTCAGTATTGATGCCATTAAAGTAGAATAATTATGAATAAAATTACTATCGAAATTCAATCGACAAAATTCCTATATTTTTAACATTAAAGATTCCAACGATTTGTGTACTGTAAACAAACAAATTTTGCGTAAGAAGTTATTTCGCTCATTTCGAGATAACATAAAACACGAAGAAAAAATGTCTACCTTGTGCCAGAAAAGTTTGTACAATCAACAATATAAATGGGAACATTTATCATTCGATGTGCAACTTTATGACACGAACTATTATTCATTTGAATCGCGAATTATCCTCTTTTATAGATTTGTTAAAAAGAATGAGTTTTGAGACTGGTTTTCAATTTATGTTAGGCATGGCCGATATTCAAATTGGACTGTAGAAGTTTTCCTATCAATTTATTTTTCTTTCTGTTTGATGAATGATCGCGTATTCCCACAGTAATTTCAAACTACAAGTAAGATTATTTTAACATTAAAGAAAATGCCCAATAGTGCATAAGGACTCTTGTAAAATTGAAACAAATGGCTAGGAATAAAATCGTGTTCCTTCCTATCTGGACTTTTTTAAGCAATGACAACTGCATGGCGATTTGTAATTATTGTCAAAGATAATCGCATGGTCTGTCTTAACAAAATAAGAATCTTAACTGTAATTTAAAACTAGATTTGTAATTGCTAGCAATAACGGATGGCACCCTCGTCCCCCCATTGCCAGGCGAGCGGCAGCCATTTTGAAAATTCCAAAGTCAAAGAGTGCATCTACACCTGCAAGTTATCATTTTTGCTAAATTTCATTAAGTTTGAAGCATTTTGAAATTTTGGACAATTTTGCTGTTTCCATGGTTACGGCGGCCATTTTGAAAATTCTAACTTCAAAATGCAACTCTGCACATGCCAGTTACTATTCCTATAAAGTTTCATCCAGTTTGCAGCACTTAATTTTTTTTTGAAATTTTGAACATTTGTGCTGCAACCATGGTTACAGTAGATAATTCCAAAATTCTAAAAGCAGACATCTCATTGCCACATGTCATGTTATATATCAATACAGTTTCATTTACTTTGGTTCACTACTCTCTGAGAAAATGCTGATTTTATGCATTTTTCCATAGGGTCAATGCAAAAATTGGCCCCAGCTTCCATGACAACGGCGGCCATTTTGAAATATCCATATATTGTCCCCCGCTGCAATTTTTTCCCTCCATAATCATATATACCATTTAATGTCTCTAGAGTAAATTTAACATTGATGTTCTGGAATGTTCTGTGAAAATTCAAAGTTTTGACCTTTTTACATTGTTTCCATGGTAACTACAGATATTTTGGAAATTCCAACGCCAAATGCCACATCTTCCAATGTTGCTCATCGTTACTGTGAAGTTTCATGAAGTTTGGAGCATTTTGATATTTTTGAAATTTTTGGTGTAGTTTCCATGGCAACATAGTAGGTCCAATGAGTGCCAAAATCATCCAACACCTGTATATAGTGGGCACCTACAATGTATTAAAATATGGTGATTCTGAGTGTAAGCATATTCAAACAGTTCACCAAAACCAAAAACTAGATTTTTTCACATTTGTTCTGTTTCCATGGAAACGGTAGCCATCTTGAACCATTCCATGCTTACTGCAACTCTGCACGTGGGGGTCCTTATTATAGTAGAGTTCCATCGACATTGGTCCATTGGATTTCAAGAAATCCCCTGGACAAAATTTGTTGCAAGAAGAAAAATAATAAGAAAAAAAAGAAACGTAGAATAACAATATGTCACCCCAACTCCGTTGAGGGTGCCATAATAAACCTGCGATGGAATAAATACCAATTACTGTAGTCTTTCAATTAAGTTTCCTGGGCTATTGTCGGAGTAGTGTTTACACGCAAGTGATCAAAACAGTCTAGTTAAAGATTCAGTTGAAACATTATTACAGATCTCCGTTTGCACGCAACGGTGTCAAAAACTTTTGCAATGATAGCAATGATAAATGAAAAATAAACGGAAAAGTACATGTAAATCTTGTTTGAACTCTTTACTGATAAAGGCAATGCATCGTTCAGTGCCATTTATTATTCGTGTAATGTATATTTCAATACATGCATTTTAATATCCATCAAACATAAGGCTCAGTACCAAAAATTTAGTGCAGTGTTGTTGAAGCCTTTTTTCTGTATTGTGCAAAAAAAACAAAGCAGACAGACAGACAGGCAAAAGATACCAAATAGAAAAAAATCATTAGTCGAAGATAATCAGACAACACCATGTGAAAAAAAAAACGACGAAAAGTCAAGCAGCAGTCAGCTGCGGAATACACCAAATTAGAATAATTTCAAAGTGTCTCTTAGCATAATAAACTAGAAGACAAATGTAACTTTCCATTGATATCGAGAGACGAGACGGTAAGATTACACCCTTACATGTCATTTAGAATCAATTTATTGTCTATATCAAATGTCATGCGTATTAAGTTCAAAACATTTGACATTTTCCAAGGATTCTTGATAATTCTTCTTATCCTATAGACATTAGTATACAGTAGCTTAATTGTTTTATATTGTCGAAAGCTGACTTATCCGAGAGATAAAATAAGTTCAACTTATTTATATATATGTAATAGTGTTAATTTTAACAGCACTAACGTTTCAAATATAACGGAATTTGATGCGTTGTAAATATAACGGAATTTGATGCGACTGTCATATAAGTGAGAGGTTTAGCGCTATAAAACCAGGTTCAATCCACATTTTTTTACATTTGAAAATGACTGTACCAAGTCAGGAATATGACAGTTGTTGTCCATTCGTTTGATGTGTTTTGTCATTTGATTTTGCCATTTGATTAGGGACTTTACGATTGAATTTTCCTCGGAGTACAGTATTTTTGTGATTTTACTTTTTTCACGGAAATTTCCAATCGGAAAGTCCCTATTCAAATGGCAAAATCAAAAACTCAGTCACATCAAACGAATGGATAACAACTATCATACTCTTGACTTGGTACGGGCTTTTTCTTATGTAGATTATGGTGCATTTAACCTGGTTTTATTGCTGGCTAAAGCTCTTGCTTGTGTAACAGTTGGATAACAAATCCATCATATTAACAACGATGTATGAACAAAACAAACATACATAATAGGTAAAAATGTCGAGCGACGATGATGCACCCTAAAATAATTGATGTGGGTTTCATGTTTGTTTCTGGTAAAATACAAAAACAAAAATTATCTGAAATTTTGCACACATGTTTGTTTCAGAAATTTCATTAATTATAAATTGAAAAATGAATAAACTGAAATTCAATATCATAAAAATATACAGGTATATCAAGCAAAAGGCAGCCTGATAAGACGGAGGAGAAAATGAACCAGGAAACACACCACAGTATTCAACACCTCCATGTACAAGAGGGACGAAAGATACCAAAGGGACAGTCAAACTCACAAATCCAAAACAAACTGACAACGCCATGGCTAAAAATGAAAAAGACAAACAAACAACAGCACACACGACACAACATAGAAAACTAAAGAATAAACAACATGAACCCCACCAAAAAACTAGGGATGATCTCAGGTGCTCCGGAAGGGTAAGCAGATCCTGCTCCACATGCGGCACCCGTCGTGTTGCTTATGTGATAACAAATCCGGTAAATAGTCTAATTCGAGGAGGAAGACATGGAAGAAAAAGAAGTTCATGATCAGTTAGGAATGAATATTTACAGTCCAAAGTAAAGAGAAAAACATCAAAGGAAAGAAGGAGACCCACCAATACCACGAATTAAGTGGCCAACAGCAGCTTCAAAGAAAGAGTGGGTACAGTTTGATGAAGATGCATCAAAAGTGTTACAATCAGCACTGGCAGAAAATGTAGACAGAAAGATCAAAGCAATGAGTACCATTATCTACGCAATAGTGAAAGACAGGTTTTGGAATGGAAGAACAGAAAAAAAGTAAAAGTCAGGCGATGAAAGAAAACAGAAGAGTAAGTGAAATTGCCAAATTGAGGAGAGAACAATGCAACTTCACAAAATGCTTCAAGAAAGCAGAGGAACATGAACAAAATGCATTAAAGGGCTAAGAGATGTCAACAGGGAAAGAATACAGACATTGAGGAGAACAGAGAATCTAAGAAAGATCCGAAGGGAAATAGCAAGAAAGACGTCACAATTTACAGCTAATTCTTTTCTAGGAGATAAATAAACTCATCATAGATACCAGGACTAAATTTTGTATATACGCCAGACGCGCGTTTCCTCTACAAAAGACTCATCAGTGATGCTCAAATCCAAAAAATTTAAAAAGGCCAAATAAAGTACGAAGTTGGACCAAAATTCCTAAAAGTTTTGCCAAATCCAGCTAAGGTAATCTATGCCTGAGGTAAAAAAAGCCTTAGTATTTCAAAAATTCTAAATTTTGTAAACAGTTAATTTATAAACATAACCATATCAATGATTATTCATGTCAGCACAAAAAGTGCTGACTACTGGGCTTGATACCCTCGGGGAAATAAATCTCCACCAGCAGTGGCATCGACCCAGTGGTTGTAAATAAACTCATCATAGATACCAGGACTAAATTTTGTATATACCCCAGACGCGCGTTTCGTCTACAAAAGACTCATCAGTGACGCTCGAATCCAAAAAAGTGAAAAAGGCCAAATAAAGTACGAATTGAAGATAATTGAGGACCAAATTTCCTAAAAGTTTTGCCAAATTCATTTAAGGTAATCTATACCTGAGGTAGAAACGCCTTTAAAATCAGGCCGGTTAGATTGCCTAAAAGAAGAGGCTGAAAAATATTTGAGAGATACTCAAAGTTATCCAGACAGAGAACAACAGCTTTGAGACCAACACGGATTTATAAGTCCAGATGAACCAACAATAGAGTTAGAATAATATGTCAGAACCAAAACTTCATGAAGTGATATCAACTCTAAAGAACGGGAGAGCAGCACAGTACCTGGACCAAAGGGTATTCCATACAGAGTTTATAAGAACTATCCAAACCTCGCAAAACAACTATCAAAGTGATATCGAGAAGATTTCAATCCAGATGAGAGGTTAAAATCAGATGGTTGTTTTATTCCAAATGAGGAAGATTCTAAAGAGCTGAAACAGTTTAGGACCATATCGTTGAGGAAAAGATTTGTCTTGTAATCTTGGCGAAGTGGGTTACAACATATATGCTTGAGAACAACTATATTGACACCTCAGTTCAGAAATGTAGAGTACCAGGAGTACCAGGGTGCCTTGAACATACAAGCGTTTTAACAAAGATTATCCAGGAAGCCAAAGAGAACAAAGGCGATTATACTGTCCTGTGGTTAGACCTTGCAAACTCTTACGAAAGTATATCACACAAGCTAGTAGATTTAACCTTGGAGAAATATCACATCCCTGGTAAGGTTAGAGAAATGCTTCAGGACTATTTTAACAACTTTATAATGGGGTTTACAGTTGTAGACTACACAACAGCGTGGCAAAGGCTAGAAGTACATTTGTGATTTGCTTTTTATGCTAGTAATATCAGCAGAGACGATGAGCAGAGGGCCTGTCCTCGGGGTCAGTCAGCCACCACCAAGAGAATTCATAAATGATATGACAATAACACCAAAGTCAGTTCTGGAAGGCAAGTGGATACTGCAAGAATTAGGTGAGCTGATATTAAAGAAATGAAAGGTGGAGGTCTGATCAGAATTTAAGGACACATCATACCAAAAATTATGGAGAAACTAGTCAAAAGCTTGGGCAAGTGGTTAAGAGACTCCTTGAACGACAGAGAAAGTGTAGATGAGGTGGTATCACAGGCAGGAAAGTGGATGGACATTATTGACAAGTCTGGCTAACATTGAACTAAAAGGCAGGGTGCTATCAGCATCGAATATTGACAAGGATCACATGGCCTCTGTTGATATACGAAGAACCTCTAACCAAGGTTGAAAGTTAAGAGAGGATGTTCAACAGAAACTTACGCAAATGGCTTGGGGTTCAAAAGAGTTTTAGCAGCACTGGCTTGTACAGCATCAGTTCATAACTTCAACTACCACTGTCTTTAATTACAGAGGAGTTTAAAGTTACCAAAACCAGACAAGTTATTCTAAATGGTTGGGTATCAACTTAAAACAAAAGCTATTTGATCAGTTTTAACAGAAATGGAGAGCAGATATTGACTGTTCGTCAACAGGTTTGGCCAAAACATTATTTAAACAAAAATTTGAATATGAAGAATATCTAAATGTTTTAAAAAGTAATAAAGATAGAACAACATATTGTAGATTTAGAATGGGAACTACAAAATACCCATCGAAACTGGTAGATCGATTAAAATGGACGTATTAACTATAGATATCGTTATTTATGTCAATGTAACGGAGCGGTGATGAATTTCATTACAATTTGCAGTGTAGATCTTTGGCAAATTTTCGAGCACAATATTTGGACACTTTTTGCTTGCACATAATTAATATACTAAAGTGTGGAAAACTATTTCAGTTAAAGTAAAAAAAAAGCTGTACAAATTTATCAGAGATATAACTTTTCAAGTAAGTCTTCTTGGTTAATTACCACTCTTCACAGCTACTATTTATTTTATTTTATCTCATCTTGGCATGTGTGTTTATGTTATGTTATAAGTTTTAATGATCTTCTCTGTACCATTGTAACGGTATGATGTTTGAAAAATAAAGAATCAAATCTATCCTTCCGAAGCACCTGCGTTTGACACCAGTTTTCAGAGAGGTACGTGTCGCTTTATTTCTAGTTTACTGCGAAGTGTCACTGAAATTGGGAGGTATCTGTTAGCATGATCGAACAAAAACATAGTATTTCCCCTCCCCCTCTTGGTATCTTTCCCCCCGTTTATTCTTTTTAAACTGTAAATGTTCTGAAATTTGACAAACAGGAGTCAATATGGGCTTTAAAACAAAAACTTCGAAACGTTTATGTTGCATTATCAATGACGAGTAAATTCACTGATATATAGTTATATATGTGCAAATCTTTCTGAAAACTAAGACAGCTATGTGGACAACCAGTTCTTCAACCAATCATTTCCTGCATGTTAACTTTTACAATAATAAAGCCAACACTTAATGAATTTCATGCGCTTTCTTGGATTTATTGCTTATTAAGGTTTATGACCCCTTCTGTAGCCATTTTTGTACGAACTTTTCAAACTTCAATTGTATCAAAACTACAGATATGATTAATAATAGAGATAGGCCATTTCGTACATATACCAAATGAAACTTGTTGCAAAGCATTATTATTTACTGTTTCGTTGCATTAAATAGAAAAAGAAGACTTTGTGGCAAATAAACCAAGATTTTTATAGAAAATTCACGGCCTTTAATATAGAGATTTTTGTTATAAAATTTGAAACACCGATTACTCACTTGCTTTTCTATGATGTGCTAGCGTTTATTGTTTTCAAAAAGTTCTAAGCAGCCTGTAAATTCAAAAACACCTCGTGCTTAGTCTTTAAAGTAGAGCGCACGCTAAAAGGTGTCCTTGATTTGGTCCATAATTATATTTGTTTGAACCATTGCACTGTATGCAATAATCCTATATCTATCAGTCATTAAATTGCCAAATATGAAAGTACAAGGATAAAGGCTGTAGATTTTCGGATTATGTACCCTTGTGTTGATTCAATGCTAAACATATGGAAATTTTATAGAAAATCCACAGCCTTTACCCTTGTACTTTCATATTTGGCAATTTAATGACTGATAGATATAGGATTATTGCATGCAGTGCTAGCATTGATTTCCTTAAAACAATTTTATTAATGTAGTTATTGATTAAAACAAATAAAAATATGGACCAAATCAGGTACCCCTTTTAGAGTTCGCTTTAGTGACCAAGCACGAGGTATTTTGGAATTTACAGGTTGGTTAGAACATTTTGTAAAAATAAACACTAGCACATCATAGAAAAGCAAGTAAGTAATCTATGTTTCAAATTTTATAACAAAAATCTCTGCATTAAGGCTGCGGATTTTCTATAGAAATCTTGATTTAATTGACTCAAAGTACTCTTTTTCTATTAAATGCAATAAAACAGTAAATAATGATGCTTTGCATCAAGTTTCCCCTTGGTATATGTACAAAAATCTCTATTATTCATTATATCTGTAGTTTTGATACAATTGAAGTGTTTGAAAAGTTCATACAAAAATGGCTACAGAAGGGGTCATAAACCTTAAAAGCCGAAATATCATAGTCAAATGGCTGAATGACCAAAAGTGAACTGAAAATAATAGCCTAATCCATCTAAGGTCAACTTTGCCTGGTGGAGATGAAACCTTATTTAAATATATATATATATAAACTTATGAACGAGGCCAAATGAACCACGCACATCTATAATAACATCATTACTTTCCAAGGAGAAAAAGGAGTAAATTATTTTACTGTGCTCTAGGAAGTAACATACATAAAATTTTGCAGACGACATTTTCATTTTCTGCAAATGAGAATTTTACAACTTTGTTACCGTGTTTAATTTTCGGAAAACAATAAACGTCGAGGAAATTGATGTCTATTAGTTATGTCAAACGACAATGAGCTAAAGAGGCTGCATAATGCTAAAGTTCATACGACACCGTTTTCTCAAATGTGTGTATGTTTTAGTAGGTCTATCTTAGGTGTCTGTATTGTCTACTGTGCTGTGTTGTACGTTTGGTTCTTGTGTATATAAATAAACTCATCATAGATACTAGGACTAAATTTAATATATACGCCAGACGCGCGTTTCGTCTACAAAAGACTCACAGTGACGCTCGAATCCAAAAAATTTAAAAAGGCCATTATATTATACCTAACTCAATTACATAACAGTTGTCCATTTAAATTACATAAATATAAGAAGATGCGGTATATGGTATGATAGCCCACTCAACTGGTCATGTGCATGTGTTTGCAAGTTATTAATTAGATCTTTAGGATGTACGATTGTGCAAGATGTACTTAATTCGTAAAAATGACACAGAACTTTAATTTTTTCAACGAAATGTAATGTTACTAGTAATTAGTATTCGAACACTGAATAACAAATATTTATATACATTAGGTCATATGATTCCAGAGTTTTTTTCGTATTTAAACATCAATGGCTGATAAAATAAAATGTTTAAGTAGGAGCATTCCTGGTAAAGGTAATTGAAATATAGAAGAGAGCTTCTGACGTACGAAATTATGAAGGGTTATTTTCATTACATCTTGAGCTTGAAAACGAAAAGTAAGGATATACAGAATCTACCAATTTGTCAAAATTTGGTTTGTACACTATTTTGCAGAACAGTAATTTCAAGAAACCAATTATCTCGAAGCAAACTAAGATCTTAATTGTTAATGGACAGCCGACGTATTGCATAACACAAGGATCTATACAATATGTTTAATGATAGTCGTGTTGGTCTGTCTTCGGAAATGAAGGAACTGTCAAGATCGTTAGCAGAAATTAAATAAGATTGCTTGGGATGAATTTAACACAGAAACCTTCTTGTAAGGCATTGGAGATACATCACCCTATCGACATCTAGGATAATTTGTCGATTCCTCTCATTTTCATCCAAAATTTCTTATGTATTACCCAGCTACTTGGGTGTTGTTTTATTTTTGCATCATAAAGCCGACTTAAATTTATACACTGAATTAGGATTCATATAAAGTTGTGCAGACTATCTTTTCGGTGGACAGTCAAGATATTTTTACACACTTAATCTTAATAAAGATTGTTGCATTCATATAAACGCCTATTGAGTTTTTTAGACTTTTTTCCGGTGAATAGCCTAAACAAAACCCAGTTTTACACACCGAATTAAGATTAAGATCAGGTATTCATAACCAAGTTTTGTTTTGACTGTTTCTCTTTTTGGCTTTATCCATTATTTTGTTGGTTTTAACAGTCAACTTGTGAACTTTCGAATTGATTGTCCCTCTGACAAAGACTTTGGTACCTTCTGTCACTTTTTTAATTCTTAAATTAAATGCAAATTTTATGATTCAAGTATCAATTTCTTAAAACAAATACAACAATCATGAAACTTGTTTTCGTTCATAATTATGTCCTTAGGGCAAACATCACATTCCCTAGATCAATATTGTTGTCAAAGCACTATTATTTTTTATGTATTTCAGCAGCCCTTTTTCTTAAATTGGTGGCTGACTGATAATATCTACACATGGATTAAATTTGAAATATAATATACTAATCAACTTTTGTTGAAATCTTTACATAAAAAGATGTTTCTCTAAACTTGTGATGTTTATTTTTTACAAAATCTATGTTTTTACCAAAACTGATCTCAATTCAAATTTCTAATGGAGTTTGCAACAATAACTACTCATTTAAATACATCATAAAATATTAAAATGTAACAAAAGGTGCTTGTTATCACTGAATGGTAAAGATTGTTTTAATTTATCAGTTGGTAGTAAAAGTGAATATACATTGTATATTGTATAAAACAATGATTTAAGTTGACTCAACTACTATTCTGGACAAAGAAAGATAACTCCAATCAATTGAAAATTTCTTGCTATTGCACAATATTGTGCAATTAGATATTTCTGGCTATTGTGCAATACTGTGCAATTGAAAATATTTGCTATTGCACAATACTGTGCAATTGAAGATTTCTTGCTATTGCGCAATACTGAGCAATTGAAAATTTCTTGCTATTGCACAATACTTAATATAATAATTTTGGATCCTGATTTGAACCAACTTGAAAACTGGGCCCATAAACAAAAATCTAAGTACATGTTTAGATTCAGCATATCAAAAAAGCCCAAGAATTCAATTTTTGTTAAAATCAAATTTAGTTTAATTTTGGACCCTTTGGACTTTAATGTAGACCAATTTGAAAACAGGACCAAAAAATAAGAATCTACATACACAGTTAGATTTGGCATATCAAAGAACCCCAATTATTCAATTTTTGATGAAATCAAACAAAGTTTAATTTTGGACCCCGATTTGGACCAACTTGAAAACTGGGCCAATAATCAAAATCTAAGTTTATTTTTAGATTCAACATATTAAAGAACCCCAAGGATTCACATTTTTGTTAAAATCAAACTAAGTTTAATTTTGGACCCTTTGGACCTTAATGTAGACCAATTTGAAAACGGGACCAAAAATTAAGAATCTACATACACAGTTAGATTTAGCATATCAAAGAACCCCAATTATTCAATTTTTGATGAAATCAAACAAAGTTCAATTTTGGACCCTTTGGGCCCCTTATTCCTAAACTGTTGGGACCAAAACTCCCAAAATCAAACCCAACCTTCCTTTTATGGTCATAAACCTTGTGTTTAAATTTCATAGATTTCTATTCATTTATACTTAATTTATGGTGCGAAAACCAAGAATAATGCTTATTTGGGCCCTTTTTTGGCCCCTAATTCCTAAACTGTTGGAACCAAAACTCCCAAAATCAATCCCAACCTTCCTTTTGTGGTCATAAACCTTGTGTCAAAATTTCATAGATTTCTATTCACTTAAACTAAAGTTATAGTGCGAAAACCAAGAAAATGCTTATTTGGGCCCTTTTTGGCCCCTAATTCCTAAAATGTTGGGACCAAAACTCCCAAAATCAATCCCAACCTTCCTTTTGTGGTCATAAACCTTGTGTCAAAATTTCATCAATTTCTATTCATTTTTACTAAAGTTAGAGTGCGAAAACTAAAAGTATTCGGACGACGACGACACAGACGACGACGCCAACGTGATAGCAATATATGACGAAAAATTAAAATTTTTGCGGTCTTATAAAAAGTATTATTCTCTGTAATATAAATATTTAAAAAAAATCTTTTATTTTACAGTATTTGTGTTTATATTGAAATAAGAAAAATGTACATGGTTCATTAATCAAGACCCAATTGAAGGTTTATAATGTTTAAAACAAAAACAAATATAGGCATATATTTAATTTTCAACAGGTAACATCACAGTGATAAATTATTGCACAATAATATACAGCGATAAAAGTCTTAGTCTAATGAATATCATATATACCATAAATGTGGGATTCAACCTTTGAACCTTTCAAACAATTTACCATTTAAAATCTAGTTATAAGCACTTTTGTATTGAGTATAAATGGTAGCATTTAAACAGAATAAACTTAACAAGTAGTACAGTTATAATAAACATCAAGCCATAACTTTATAGTAGTGTTGTCAACAGTTAACGGGTGAACGACCGAATACCGAATACCAAAAACGCTAACTGGTTAACCGGTTAACGACGACCAAATACCGAATACCAAAAACGCTAACCGATTAACCAGACTTTTTTTCAATTTAAATAGATTTGATATAAATTTGTATTGAAATCATTAAATAGTTATGTTTTATTTCAAAATTGTCGTCGTGGTAATTAATTTGACAGATCAATTGTCCAGTCTATAATAATTGATTGCTATTGTTAATCCAAAAAACATAAAATTACCATAATAAGAACTTGTCCCTCAGCTTGAGGCAAGTTCTTAATGAAACATAATTAGTATACATGTTATTTTAACAATAACTTTAAATCAGTAATTTAGTGAGTAATACGATTAAATTTTACGATTTCTTCGTTATTTTATTTTTGATCTAATAGCGTGTAGACCTAATTTTAAATGTGAAACCTTCGTCGTGTAAGGCTTTGTTATACTTTAAACGAAATGCTAACTAAAATATTGTGAAATGAAAACCAATGTTAATGTACTAAACATATTCGCTTCTACGAGATCAAGAAGGTTTTTTTTTTATTTTTCAATCTGAAGTTGATACAAACGCCATAGTTGATACGGTGTATCTGAATATTAAAAGTCAAACTTCGCAAGGAATTCTCACAGACAAGCCTTATAATGCTTAAGGACAAACTTCTATTCAAAAAGCGTAAATTTATGACTTGGATGGAAGGTTGTCACATTGACACTCATACCACATCTTATAGCTATGTGTAGGATACTAAAGATATAAGGCTTTCAAACACCAACTTAAACTACCAGTTAACCGGTTAATTGGTCGAATGATTATCCGATTAACCGGTTAGGCAATAGTGTACGATTTGACAACACTACTTTATAGTCAATTTATTTATATTTCTTTCGGTACTATTTGTACCTATTTACTGGCAATGAAGCATCATTCTGCACAACTAACATGTGCTTTATATATTTACAACCAAAACCAAACACATGATAAACATATTCTACAAATTGATCAATTATAATCTTAAAACCAAAACCCTTCAGGTAAGTCAATACTTAAAAAAAAAATCTGTATAGGCCACTCTAAAAAATATGTTTGATGTTGCCAGTCCATACCTCCTGGGGTAGGGTAGGTATTTTTGTTTTTGGCCAACAACAGAAGTTAAATATTTTAGACAAAAAATTATATGGGAGCAGAAAACTCAAAAATCTCAGGTAGACTGCTTTTTATGTGGGTATGTAGACAAAATCCAACAATTTAAATTTTATTTTTTGGCATTAACACATGTATTATTTTCAGCTTAAAACAAACAGAACATGGTCTGTCATGTTTAATGAAAATTTGAGGTATAACATAACCTGAGATAATGTTGACCAATGGCAAATAGTGTTTCTTCTATTGAAGTTAATGTAAAGTTTACATAATTGGCTTTTTGGGGAATTTTTTGAAATTTTGTTACACATAAAAACTCATTGAAATAGCATCATAATATTAATATAAAAAAGGTTGTAGCCTTTTAATTCTAGAGAAACAATCAATCTGAAAAAATACTGCATACAAATTTTAATATCCCCATGTACAGTTTTTCATTTACAAAATGTATGTTTAAAACTGCCTTTACATGCAGAAAGTAGATCATTAATGAAAAGACATATTTGAACTACAACAATTTATAGGTAGTGTAACCTGTGTATTCCAACATACTGGGAGACCAGAAAAATATGTCAGATTAAACAGGGTGTCGAAATACTCAGTTATTTGCTGCAAGGATAGGCATATTTTGAGACCATGAAAATGTGTAGGTTACAGCAGGATGTTGAAATACTCAGGCATCGGATTAGACAGGTTACACTGTATACTGAATAGTTAATTAATCATGTGTAAAATTACACATTTGATGGAAATTCGAGTCCAAAGGCTATAAATCTGTGAAGAGAAAATTAAACTGGAACAAATTCATTTGCACTAAATCATTATGTATGAACTTATGAAATATAAGTATTTGTAAATAATAGCCTGGAAAAGGGCTGTAACACCATCAAAAGTATGTAACAAGAAAGAAACACTACTTTATTTGTGATTAAATGTATCAGTATTTTACTACATATCCAAAGGGTGTAGACAAGTACAATTTTCATGATTTTTTTACAGAGCTGAAAGAATATAATTTGGTTTTAGAGTATTGCATGTATATACATGTGTAAAATCTAATTAGTTCAGAATTATTGGGTTTAAATAGGTGAGTTTCAAAAAACAACCACCCCAACTAAGATAATATAAACCAAGAAACAGATCATATTCACAGTTTGATATAAAATTACCTGTCTAATCAATCTCTATACCGATACAACCTTGTACGATGATATATAATCTTTTGAAGAAGAAAGATACATACAGATAAAGTTATTTCTTGTGAAATCTAAGTTGTTTATTTCATCCTAGAAACTACAATGATTTCCCTTTCAAAAGATATTTTAATTATTGATTTTATAAAATTCTGTCTAAAATTTCACACAGTAAGTTTTGTGTAAATTATATATCAGTTGTAACTTCTCTTTCTATACAATTTGAAAAATTCATAATGAAAGTTTATGACGTCAAAGCATATAAAGCATACAGACTAAATATCAGAAAAGATATGACCATTACTATACCAAGCCGTTATACTGAGAAATATGAAGAACAAAAATCAATTACAAGTTGCTTCCACCTAAATAATAATGAATGCATTATAAAAGGACATTTATGATATGTTCCATCCAAAACAAAGGTATTAAACACCATTTAAAATGGTAAAAATTTATTGCTGTCTTATACAGTTCTAAATAAAGATTTTTCATTAACCGCTTTCAGAACACAATAAATTTGTTGATCAGCACATCTTACATTTATGGCACATACATTATAGTTACATTACCAATAATAAAACTGACATCAAATTATATAGGCTGTTAAATAAATGATAGAAGTATGGATATTTAATCTTAGAAATATACTGCTGGAAATACATCTCATTTACTCCTATATTGTCCATTATCAAGTTACCAAGTCTGTCAGTTATATTGTCACGTATCTTATCATTGATATATCAAATCAAGAATAATTCGGTTGACACTGAATTACATTTTATTTATTCTGCCTTGATGAAAAAGCACATATGAGGTTAATGGATGGTAGAAAATTGTAAAATCTTTGTAGCGAGCTTATCTGTGAATTATATTAACCAGTTTTTTATACAGAATGTATACACTCAGGACTATTTATGTATATCCTGAATAAGAAACCATTCTGATAGAAATGAAATTATTTGATGTTGTACATTTCATATCTATTGATTTTTGTAATTATATAATTTGTTCTTTAATAAAATATGTTTTCACTAAAAGGAGGCATCGAGTACATGTGTACATACTTAGTATTGTCAATTTTCAGACTTTAAAAAGAGTCAGTACTTAATGTTGTTTTTTTTTTTTCATTTAAGAACACTCAAACCATTGCTTCACATGATCAGGTATAATATAAGTTGTATTCCTTTCATGGATCCAGGATTTGAGGTAGGAAGGGATAACATTATGACTCTAGAAATTTTCCTTTAATTTGGTGAACGCATTTTTTCCAAAAATTTTAAATTTTCAAACATTACTGAGAGCTTAAACCGTTGCTCTCCAGCTTGAATCAGCACCCGTTTCAAATGCATAATGAACACATAAGAGAAAATAGAAGATATTCCCTCTTAACACAATAGTTATATAACATATTCAAATTTAATACTTAATGCAAAGAATACCTTTAAATTGAAGGAATTGAAAACAGTTGCTCATGAATTAATTGAAATATCTGAAATGATTTATCTTCAAATATTTTTTTTCATTAACATAACTAGAAGTTTCAGAACTTGTATTGTTCACCAGGTATCAATGTATTTGCCTTAACCATGAAGAGCTACTCTTCAACCAAATATCACCTATTTACCCTTTAACTTTAGCAGGTATCAATGTTTATGCTGTAAAACAAGAATGGTCATTTTCCAACCAAATATGACCCATGTTCCCAAGCTTTAGCATGAATATGCACTTCACATATTTCTTTTAGATATTTGAAATGATTTTTTTGGCAGTTTACCATTTTAAATAAACAAAAAGATATGTGGTAGATTTATCACCAAATATGTATTTACATGAGCATCATGACAGTGACTACATGTGGAACAGGACCTGCTTACCCTTCCAGAGCACCTGAGATCAACCCTTGATTTTTGGCGAGGTTTGTGTTGCTCAGTCTATGTTGTGATTTGTAGACTGTTGTTTGACTTCTTTTTTTTCTAGCATTGCCATTGTCAGCTCATTTATTGACTTATTAGTAAAATATCTCTCCTTTATTTAATGTATCATTGGACAAAACTTTTAAATCAAACCCTTTTAACATATAATTTGTGGTAAATGATGATACCAAGTGATGGTAATCAGTGGCAGATGTAGGGGGGTTCCGGGTTGATTTTTTTGGACGATCAATGCATTTGAATGGGGACATGTAGTTGGAACCCTTCCCCCCTTTTCCTTGGTTAGGAATCCCTCCACCCCTTTTTAAAATGGCTGGATCCGCCCCTGGTATTAGTTCAAACTTAACTTCTACCTTACAAAACTTAAGTATCTAACTAAGGTAAACAACAAATGTAGGTCAAGCTACAAACTAGATCTAGACTAATTAATACCCTCTAGAAACAAGGATACTTGTTTATGTTTGTTTGTTGAATGATGAAACACTATTATATGGCACAAGTACATATAATAGGAATAAAAGTCCATTTCCAGCTTAAATTATCTGAAAATACTTAAATAGGATAATGTTCTACTAATCTTTTCTAGCAGTATAACTTAAATACATCTATAAGACATGTAGAAAATCTAAAGATCTTAAAGATATTTTAAGCTTTAAATTTATATTTCTAATTGTTTTAGATATTTCAAACACAGAGCACTTTTACTTTTTTAAAAGCAATGACATTATCAAGAAAAGCTTTTAAAGATTGAATATAGTTATAATATGATCAAGTTTGACAAGTCATATACAACTCTGGAATGTAATAAAATGAAATATGAAGTAAAATAATCAAATAAAAAAACAAGAAAATAGAATATCAAGAAAATAATGAGGTGTTGTAGTATAAATATTTCATCTGTTAAGTGTCATATTTGACTTTTCTTTAAATCTAAAATTCTGACAGTAATATTTGTTTCTCAATAAAATTACACTTTTACACAAATAATCAAATCTTTAAAATTTGAATTCAGCTATGTCAGAACCAATTAACAATGCACAAGTCAATGCAAATACTCTCTTTTCTCAATTACTCTTCTTCTTTGCATGATTTGTCCTTTTATATCAAATTGGACAAAACTTTGTGAATAGTCTCAATGTCTAATATGCTGAGTAAGATGGTGTCAGGATTCTTTACTAGTTACGTGTTTATTTGTAGCTTCTGAGAGTTTATTTTTCTCATCTGATATGTCTGAATTGGAATGGTTTACACTTGTGTTGACTGCTGCACAAGCACCTGTATCTTCTTTAAGCTTTTCATTATGGGCATCTGCAGGTTGTACTTTGCTCAATCGAACAACTTCCAAAGACATCGCTTCAAGATTCTAAAACACACAAATTATAATGAAATTTGTAATCTATTTTACACCCTGACGAAATTTTTATTTTGTTTTACAAGATAGCCGATTATTAAATAAAGTCTAGATCTATAATATGTGCATTGTGCAGATTTGCTGATATTTTTTGGGGAAGTTTGATGTCGACAATCAAACCCATTCTGAACCCCAATTGATGATGCTTTTGTTAAAGACATCTCCATTAGAAGAAGAAAAGGTGAACATCTTTCAAAGTTATACGATCATGACAATTCTCCTAAAAAATCACATTTAATTAAACTTCTCCTGAACTTATATAATAGGGTAGACATAGAACTGACACTTTCAATAATGCGGATGACTTCTGAAATATCCTTACATCGTTGGCTTATGTCATGTGAACAACGACAATTGAGCGTGATGTATTTGACTATCTATCCGTCTAATTGAATCAATCTAGATTAAACCTATGCAATAATCAATATAAACATTCCCTAATGTTGGTAGTTTGGAGAAACTGTTTTGAAGAAATAGATCTTGATAATTATTAGGCTATTCAGGTTAAATTTGGTTTAAAATGATTTGAAAAAGAAAAAAAAAACAGTAATTAACTTCAAAAAAATGAAAAAGAAATGTTTTCACTATTCATCAATGATACAGCTGATAAATAAACATTTCAAAATGTATGCACTCTAGTGGATGGGCTCTTAGTAAACATGAATATACAGAGTATAAATATGGCGTATTGCAATTCATATGGTACACATACCATATATATCAGGGATGCATGAAAATGAAGCAAGGTACAACATGCTCTCAACACAGAATTCTATCCTATAGCACTATTGTGTTGACCACCAATATGGCAGCAAAGGGAAATACCTGTTACAGGTACTCAAATTTTGTCAATCAAAACTTTCTATACATATAATGCTGCAAATGTGGCCCTTTTATACATGTGCAGCTCATATAGTTGTGATTATCATGTATTAAATAACTTATAAGAGTAACATTTCTCTCAAAATTTCAATGGTTAATGAATTCTAAATTTTATGCCACATAATTATCCTGATAGTGTTATATTAATGATAATGTTATACATGTATTCACATTCTTAGCACATAAACTTTGCTCTTTGCTTTACACATGTTGTATTTACCACTGGCCATAAAAAAAACAACAATTTATCAACAATTCACCATCATCTTTCAATAGATATGCAGTGTTGTTTAATTATATATACAGGTAATTTTGTTAAAAGATGTGAAAAAAATACTCAGAAGAAGTACATTGAAGCATATAAAACATGTGCTTTTTATAAACCCTGCTTTTAAATAGAACAACAGGTTTAGCCAGATTTTTTAACCTGCTAGTTCACAAGGTAAGTTTCCAGAAGGATAGGGCCAAGCTGCCAATTCAGTGCTATTACACCTATATACTGCATGCTCAACAAACGGTTTTATCCAGCCTGGAATTAACCATGTGCTGTAAATGTACTAAAACTAAAACAAAAACACAATCTAATTCTTTTCTCAAATGTTACCAAATTCTTAGCATTCCTAATGGTTTTTATGTCACCATACATCATAACTTCACAAAGAATAAGTCTATTTTCTATAAATTCTGTAGATGTATAATGGATAAAAAGTAGTCATAATCTGATATTTTGCAAAAACAGATAATCAAATATCTAGGATGGTATTTTCACATCAATAAATAGATTTGTTAATATTTATAGAGCATTCTTTTTTCTATTTAATAATTCCCATTAGGTTGAAGAACGCACTAAAATTGTACATTGGAGTAAAATCAATTCCAAAACCAGGTTCTCCTCATTACAATGATAGTAGCAATCTTCCCTAACTTTCACTTCTATTTTCATGTCTTTCCCATGGAAGTGGGAAGTCCCCTGGGAGAAGAACCATTACGTTAACTATATTAATGCCAAAAAGTAACAGAAAATTTGATAGATGTGCTTTCAAAGCATTTAGATCTAGTGTTATATAATTTTCCTGCAATCGATTATTTTACTCTAAGGGAAAATTATGGACAAGAATAGATCGATGGGAATGATGAAGATAAGCGGATTTTGTTCTAAAAAATTGCTTTTACATTACTATACATCAATAAAGTGATATTAAAATCCTGACTTGGTTCACAATTCATTTACTTCTTATAGTATTCATTAGAATCAATTTGATTATGAATAATATTGAAAATGTTCAAACAATAAAAGAAATCTCATTTTCAGGTTCAATTTATAAAGATATTTGGAACAAAGAAGTATGTGTCAAAAACAAAAGCCAGAGAAGTTTCAAAAACCCAAATAATGCTAACTTAAAATTAAATTGTCTTTTACTGGTAATCAGTAATGGTAATTCAGAATTTGAAGCAAACAGAAGTACCGGTATGCAGATGCCACAAAGAAAGCTCACTGACTGTTAGAAATTTAAATCATATTTGAAAAGGGTAGAACAATTAATATCAAAATATGTAGAGCAAAAGAGGACCTTGGTAACCCGGGCAACGTCCCAGCCGGTTTGTTCTTTGTATTATTTGTATTCATCATGCATAATGCGTTTTCCTCTACTTATTTGTATCCCCCAAATATCAATGAACCCACAATATAAATGAATTGCAAAGAATCATTTTGACAGTTTTCAATTCATCAATTTATGTCCGTCAGATAAGTAATAAATAATGTTGTATCACTATTCTTAAATATAGGCCTGTACTCAATTATACAGTATAATATAACCCATCAGTTCTTTTATGAAAATAATATACAGATGTACAAAAAAATGTGTTCTTTTACTATAAATTCCTACTATGCACTTGTAACTGAATGAAAGCAATAACATTTAATATTTTGCACTGTGTATTAACTCTTATTTGAATAAATCTGATTTTCTAAACATCTTGAGATCTTTGTTGAATTGATGAAATCAATCTTGGCATAAGTTATGTATCTGACAACTAATTGATCACAAGAAACTGGAATTAAAATATGCCAAGAATATTGCATTACTGTAAGAAAGCTGCCTTATTACCATTTCAAGTCATGTCTTTATTCTATTGAACGTAATTACCATAAAAGGTAAATGTGATTATCCATCGCTGAATTTCACAATGGATCCAAACAAGTTATATTACTTCAAAGCAATCAATTCTTTAACTTTATTGTCAGTAAGATATGCAAATAGGTATTTAATGAATTATTCATTAAGATATGCAAATAGGTATTTAATGAATTATTCATTGATTAAATTCAAAACTGTTGTGGTCAATTTATTGATAAAAGAGAGATAACTCCGTAGAAACACATTACTGTGGATTCATTGGATACTTCTTTTCTAGTTTTTATTAGACAGGGAAACCTTGAATTAAAATGTTTAACATATTGCAAATTTGCTGTATGATTATACACAGACTTTTAGAATATCCACGAAAATACTAGTTTTCATCAATCCACAAAAAATTGGTATCCATGAAAATAAATAAATGCACAGTATATCAATCATAATTTACACATAATTAAGATGATATAAAAAAAATCACCTGCAGTATAAAACAGCTTTTAATTTGAAAGAGCATCTCTTGAGCATATTACCTCAAGAGCCACACAACTTCTATTCGCACAGCAATTAGCGAACCAAAAGTTCAACCAATATCATGAGCAAGTATTTCACTCATAAGTCATCCTAGGTAAAGTAGGGGTGGGATATTGAAGTTAGTTACAAATGGTTAACACATGCAGTCTTTAAAAAAAAACATGTTTAACCCCGCCATAATTTTGCACCTGTCCAAAGTCAGGATCCTCTGGCCTTTGTTAGTCTTGTATGATTTTTAATTTTAGTTTCTTGTTTATAGTTCGGTGTTTAGTATGGCGTTCATTATCACTGAACAAGTATGCATATTTGTTAAGGGGCCATCTGAAGGACGCCTCAAGGTGCGAAGTTCCTCACTACATTGAAGACCAATTGGTGGCCTTCGGATGTTGTCTGCTCTATGGTCGGGTTATTGTCGCTTTGACACATTCCCCATTTCCTTTCTCAATTTTATTTTATTTGTTTTATTTGTTTGGTTGGACTTCAAAAACCAAACATAACAATTCTGGAAAAAAACAGATGATTACAAGAACCAGTAGCCTTTTTACTAGGCATTGCACATCTGCTACCAATATATGCATTTTGTTATGCCCTTAATTGTATAACATCTCATCAACTCGTTTAAGTTGAGGGTTAGTGTATATCATTTTCCTAAACAATACTTGTAATGATATGTCAAAAGAGGGGCGAAAGATACCAGAGGGACATTCAAACTCATAGATCAAAATAAACTGACAACCCCGTGGCTACAAAAGAAAAACACAAACAGACAAACAATAGTACAATAAACACAGCAAAGAAAAAAAAGACTAAGCAACATGAACCCCACCAAAAACTGGTGATGATCTCAGGTTCTCCTGAAGGGTAAGCAGATCCTGCTCCACATGAGGCACCTATCTTATTAAAAAAAACCAGGATGAACATAATACATGAGAAAAAGTATCACTTATGTGAACCAGTCCATCAGATGTACTTTATCTAACAGTACTGGTAAATATGTAATTGGATGCCCTTGAAAGTCTGGGATGTCCTTGAAAGTTTGTGATAACCATGTTTGGAAATAATTTCCTACTAATGTCATTTTAATGAGAATGTTGAAATGTCTCTTTTCTTCACTTAAATCACATCATTAAACAATTTACAATATTGTAAACCCTCATAGTAGTCATTAATATTGCCTTTTCCTCGTTAAATCACTACTTCCATAAATTGGATAAAATGGCTTTTATAATGTCTCAACTCATAGACATCTTATTTTTTTTCTGCACATTTAGAAAGTTTACCAGACTGCCTTATCAGAAAATATCAAATTTAATTTACAGAGAAGAAAAGGGTAATTTAATGAAAAGATGTCTTCAGGACATTTCAGCATAGACAAATTAATAAATGTATAATATGTTTATATCTAAGGACAGAAAGTTTGGCTTGGATTATTTGATTTCAACATGCACTTAAATTAACCTTATTTGCCACATTTCAAAAGAAAAAAGACTGTTGCAGAAAGTCGTATGCAAATTGGCATGTTGTGTCTAATACAAACATATTAAACACTAACTTCTTAATATGAATAAATGCAGTTACATGACTCAGGTTCTTAATCATGTCTGAATCATTATATTAAACATGGTACTCTTAGACTTTTCGCAGATGACAGCATTATTTACAAAACCATAAAAAATTATGAAGGTCTTTCCACCCATAAAGATCAATTTTGATATAGAACTATGAAAATTCAGTTTGAAATATCATATCCATTGTCAAATGATAGCTTATTGTACACTGATTCCAAAGTTACATCGTTTCTGTACACTTTTTTCTAAATAAGGGAGATAAATTGTTACTTCTTGTTTGAAATATGTTACTTCCGGTTTTATTTGATAGTTTACTTGACACTGATTCCAAAAATATACTTTAACATTAAATATGTGCAAAAAATAGCTACTTCTGGTTTACACCAGGTCACTTCCAGTTGGCTTCTCCTTGATCAAGTAACTCGCAACACAATGCAAAAAGTCCCATGGCTTTATCATGTATACATATGTGGTAAAAGCAAAGGTCAAAATCTAGAACACAAATTTTACCTATGACCTTGAGTTCAATTTCAAGGTTTTAAACCAAGGGCTTTAAATCGAAAGGCCATAGGTCTTAGTTATACATGGTTAATGAGTTATATCACTATATGCCTAATCTTTAATATAAGAGGGGAGAAAACTCCAATTTAATGTTAGCGTACCCTTTAGACCAAAACTTATGTGTTTCAACATGTAGCAACTTACATTTTAGTAAAAATATGTTGTCGATATCTTATACGGTTTTGAAAAGAATTGAAAATAAGCCTTGTTCTATTTTTAGCCATGTTACAACAACTAGTTTTCATCCTTATATAAAATAATTATGGCAAACAGGAGACAATATTGATAATTTTAGACAAGGCTATTAGATGAGGCTAAATATTTACAGCCAAATGTACTGAGCTCTGGAATCACAGGTCACAGACAATGATAAAGAGTAGCAATAAAAGCACTGTTGCTATTGGTTTGTCAAATCCATGCCAAAGTTTTGTGTCATGAATTGATACAACATATTCCTTCAATTACATAATACATAATAAAGATGACAACCAGTACAAACTAGTGTTGGGGTTTACAAGTTATAATCAATTAATATTTACCTGTTCTAAACACATATTTTTGGTTAGGGTTTCCTCTAACATTCTCTGTAATTTTTTATTCATATCTTTAAGATTCTGTTCATCATTCTTATTCACAAGGTCTAAAACTTTTTTCAATGTTAGTTTGTCATCTTGTGGCGGATGGTTTTTAGCATCTGAAAAACATGAAAAAATCCTTTACAATACTTTGCAACAATAATTTTTATATCTTTCATGCCAAATTTTAGATTTAGCAATTGGTGAAGGATATCTATTTGTTTTGTCTTATGTAGCCATGTTAATTATTGTGATTTTTTTAGTATTAGTATTATCAGTATCATGGCATAATAAAGGCACACTTGGTACAATATTTATAAACAGAATATTTAATGACAAACAAGAATGTGTCCAAAGTACACAGATGCCCCACTCGCACTATTATTTTCCATGTTCAATGGACCATGAAATTGGATAAAAAATATAATTAGGCATTAAAATTAGAAAGATAATATCATAGAGAACATGTGTACTAAGTTTCAAGTTGATTGGACTTCAACTTCATCAAAAACTACCTTGACCAAAAACTTTAACCTGAAGCGGGACAGACGGACGAACAGACAGACAGACAGACAGACAGACAGACAGACAGACAGACAGACAGACAGACAGACAGACAGACAGACAGACAGACGGACGAACGGACGCACAGACCAGAAAACATAATGCCCCTCTACTATCGTAGGTGGGGCATCAAAAATATAATGATACATAACCATGCATAAGGCAAGACAATTTACAATGAGAGGCATCAATAATTTGCAGGTGACCCTTTAGGTAAGTTGAGATAAAATACCAGTTCCTTACCATTCTTAGTTCCAGTATCTCTAACATAATGTTCTATAATCTTGGTTTTCTGTATTAAGTCTTCAGCCATAGCAGAGTTACTTGTTTCTAAGTGTGAAACCTAAAATACACAACTCAAAAAATTGTTTCATCTCCCCTGGCAAATTATCTTTTAAGAAAAGAAACATAAATCATTGGGTGAGACAAATTTTGAAAGACCTTAAAGACACTGACTACATTAATTAAGTCCACCTCTGGCACACGACTTCCTAATGGACAGAAATCATCCTCTTGTGACCACATATTCCATTAAGGTTGCAGAGAATATGTAGTATCTGATTTTTCTTCCAGAACTGATCATCATGCACAATTTTTAAGTAAATATGACCTTGACCTTTTAAAGCTGACTATGCGGTATGGGCTTTGCTCATTGTTGAAAGCCGTACGGTGACATATAGTTGTCAATGTCTGTGTCGTTTTGGTCTTTTGTGGATAGTTGTCTCATTGGCAATCATACCACATCTTCTTTTTTATATTGATCCTAGACAGTGAACTCAAAATCAGTAGGGATCTTCCAAGTGACCAGATAAGTAAGGTGGCAACTACTTTTCTGTCTATTTTTTTAAGGAGCTATGACATTTGACATATTGACCTCAGAATAAACAGGAATCATCCTGTCATTGTGGTTTCATTCGTACTCATGTGTATTAATTTTAGTGGATTGAGGAAAACCTGCCTATTTGTGGGTATTGTATTCATGGTCATATTTGTGGGTATTGTATTTCATGGTCATATTTGAGGGTATTGTATTTCATGGTCATATTTGTGGTTATTGTATTTCATGGTCATATTTGTGGGTATTGTATTTCATGGTTTTGTCAATCTCTGCATAAAAAGCCTGTAGAAAATGTGTTCTTCGTTGAAAACCGCAAATTTGGCATCCAATGAAAATAAATGAATCCACAGTATTTGACCATATAATCCAAGTACTGTTTCAATCCTATATGCAGACTGAGATACTTGTATCTAAATAAACCACATCTAAAGGATTTTTTTTTTAAATATTTATGCATTCATTTTTAAGTTGAAAGGTTGAGACAAAAAATTAAATTCACAATTTACAATCAAAGAAAAGGTTACACATCTGCAGACTCTATTTGGTAAAATTTTAAGTGGTTTCTGATGGATAAAAGCCACCTCAGAGAATACAAATCTAAGGCTTACATGTCAGAGTTTATACATTTTGTTATCATTTACCTTTTCTTCTAAGTTCCATTTGGCCTGCTGTAAATTTCCTAATCTATTTAATAATTCATTGTGTTCTTCTACATGTACATCATTGGACGTTGAAGGGAAATGATCTGATTTTTCTGGTGACTACAATATTTAGAAGTTGTTAAAAATAATGATAACTTCCATAACAAAAAATACAATCCCATACTTTATAATGCCTTAAAATATACCTTCAAATAAATACTTCATCATTGCCAAAGTCAACCAATATTGTTAATGTTTTGATAACGAATATAAACTTTCCTAATATTTTTTACATTTTTACCTACTATGTCTGTTTGCTTTTTTCACACATGGTTGTCAATATAATGGAATTTTATGCAACTGTCATACAAGTGAGAAGTTTAACTAGCTATAAATCCAGGTTTAATCCACCATGTCTTACATAAGGAAATGTCTGTACCAAGTCAGGAATATTATTTGATGTATTTGAGCTTCTGATTCTGCTATTTAATAAGGGACTTTCTAAATTCTATTAAGAATTTCCCTTGGGGTTCTGTATTTTTATCATTTTCCTTTTTCCTGCATTAAAGTAAATAAACCACAATGTGACCACTAAGTTGATTTGATACTTCTGATATATATATGTGCTTTGAAAGGCCTGATATATATATGTGCTTTGAAAGGCTTCAACAATTTAAAATTCCTCTGATTTAAGGAAAAAAAACATAGCTCTTATTATCATGATTATTCATTCTTTTCAAATTATTTAAAAAATGAATTGAAAAAATGTATGATGGAATTTTCATATTAAGATGATGAAACAGTGAATAAGAGTTTGCAAAATAACTAACCTGAGGTGAACTGACTATACTTGTGTTGGCTTGACTATAACCTGTATTCCACGAAGATACTGAGCTAGAAATAAGACGAAGAAAGCAACATACAAACATTTTGTGTAGCAATTAATAATAAAAAGATATGTTACCATGCGTTAGAATATCTTGTCGGTTATTTTTAAGGAGTAAACATGCATTGTTTTGAAATTCAAAATTTATTGAAGTTTTGAAACAAGCTGTTTGCTGAATAACATATCTGTATATTATTTAGTTCACCTTTTATTCGTTATTCTTTACACTTTTCAAAAAAATATTCTGAGTGAAACTTCTTTTTAAGCATGAAAGAGATTGGAAATTATTGTCAATCTGTCCTGCTTTTAGAAAAAAAGCTGAAATTCTTCTTTTTTTTTTAAATAATATACCTTCTATCTTCTATCAATGAATCATTTCTATCAACAGAACTCAGCAATTCTTCTACACCTATTAATCAATAATGAATTAGTTTAGCAATACAAATGCACATTATTTTTTTTTCACTAGTAACTATGAATGTTTTTTTTTCAGTAGAAATTGTACAATGTAAATTGTAGCATGGAAATGTATTCCTTTTATCCTGAGCAATGGGAGATATGTTAAAAAAAAAGAATCATGAACCAGGCTGCCAGACCAATCATTATTAATTTGATCCTTTTTATAATAACAGATTACTACCCCCCAGATTCCTAACTACATTTTGTAGACATAAATCAGTAAAAGGAGTGAGTTTTTAGTTAAAAAAATACATTTTCTATTTGTTATCAAATATCCTAAACAAGAAAATTACTACTTTCCTAGCATATATTAAAACTTCTATTTATAAACAAATGATACTATACAATTATAGTCTTTGTATGAGGTCGATACAAAGATATATTGACCTGAAAGAAGTATATTGACTGAGGACAAAGTCTGAGGTCGATATACTTCTTTGGGTTGATATATCCTGTATTGACCTCATAAATAGGCTATAATTGTTTATATTATTAATTTCCAACCATATTTGTATCAAAATCATCATTTGTTTTTGTTGGAATTTTATAGATAACATATTGTCTCCTAGACAATAACAACATTTGTTTTTACTTTTTTTTTTTTTTTTAATATCTTATGTATTTGAAGATTTTTTTTCTTAAAATAATCGATCATAGATATTTTTCCTATAAAACATTTAACAATATCATGAAATTCCTTACATGATGTCACAAAGTATATCGGTTTTTAGATATTCTAAAAATTACCGTGCAATATGCTTTTTGCTTTCTGCCGTTTTCTTTCTACCTTCGAAAATATAGTTTAACATGTGACTATCCCTGAACGAATCAAATTAGTTAAAAAAATATACGAATTGATAATATATTCTTATTTTCACTGAAATATAAATTGAGACTACTTTCTTTTCTTGGTGTGAAAGAGATACGTTATGTAAATGCCATACTTTTCATTGCAGTCAACAGTCGTTTATATTGGAGGGAATATTAGGTTTCTTCAACAATTATTAAATTTTCATGCAAAACAAGAAAAGGATGAAAAGAGGGTTAGGTAGGAACAAAGGAGTCACTTTTAAAAAGAAATCTTAAACAAATTATGGTTTAAAATATTAACTGGATAAGCATTGCTACACATTAAAAGCTATCAAATCATTTCAAAGAAACAAAGCTTTTAAAAAAAGAGTTTTTTCTTAAAGTTCCGGTGAAAACTAGATAATAAATAGTTTGAATGTCAGACAAGATGAAGTATCAACAATAATTCAGATAGACAATAAAGTTTCTCTAATTTTTGCTCTATTTTCACATTTCTTGATCGATGTGAGAAATTTTTTCTCCTCACTAGTGAAACATCTGTTCTTGGTGAATGATTGGTCCAAATTTAATTGTGACGTTAAATTTCTAGGCTTCTTCTGAATTTTCATATTGTGATGTCATGAAAAAAGGCAAACATGCATGATGATGTCACACAAAAAGTACACAACTTTCTTCAAGTCTTTGAAAGGAAAGGATACAAATCATTAGAGAAACAGACTTGACCACTATAACTCTTGTATTACGATATTTCTCCACTCTCAACAGTTAAATTCTAATTATTTTAAAAATTTAACTGTCTCAAATGGAGAAATATTGTAACACAGTTGTTGCAGTTGTGGAATATCTATATTTTCCAATGGTACCATAATATTTCATATTTTTGGACTAGTCTTTAAAATTTGTATAAATAAAAAGGATACATAAATAATTCCCTGGTTCAAACCCTGTGGTTCTTAGCAATGCATTGTGTATCGGTTTCATAAAATTTAATTGAGTCAAACTCTGTCTGAGTGCAGAAACATAAACATTTGAATTTTTTTAAGTGATAAAGGGCATAACTCTAGGGCGAACTCTGTCTGCAAGTATTGCTTTCTTAGATTTGTATAGGAGTTTCATAAAATTTGGATGAGGAAAACATAAGTTAAAGTGCTGAAACAAAACTGGGATGCACAGAAAGATTGGAAGATGGACAAATGGAATAAAGGAAGTGCAGTCATGGGTAACACTTAATGCCCCCATGACTAATGCAGGGGTATAAAAATATTAATTTTGGTGTTTTACGCTTATCTTACATCAGTAAGAATAGAAGCTACTCATTCATCACTAAATGAAATTCTATAGAAACTTCTCATTAAAATTGAAACAAACTACATGGTGAAAGCAAGTACTTTTAGTTGCAGATAAGTTATACTGCTATTTTACCTGAACATTCCAAATTACTACTACAGGGCTGTTTAATTACCTTGACTACCTATGAATGTCGTGCATGGTTGGCCATTCCAAATTTTTATTTTCAAATTATTAGTAAAAGTATTCTTTACTACACAGACAAATTTTGTTCACGTGAATTTCATGTGAAATTGACATGAATTACAAGTGAATTTCATGTGAGCAAAACTTGGCTGTGTACACTATGTCCAGTCTGCAAATGCTGCACACAGGAGCACAAATCAATCACAGAGAAATCCAGGCTAAAAAGACCCATCAGAGCTGACAAGTCCTCTATCAAAGGATATTTCTAACAATATTTGAATACTGTAAATTCAGAAATTATTGCATGCATTTCTTATTGTGATTTTGTCATTTTAGACTTAAATGCGATTTTAATTTTTAAGATTTTGAGAAACATCCTGTTTAGCTCATATAAAATATTTCAAAATGTGAGTTTAAATAATTGCGTTTACAACTCTGTTGCATTTGTCGCAATAATAAAAACCTCTTTATAATAAATTTCTGAACTCAAAGTAGAACCTCTCATATAAAAGATGCATTTTACTACAACATTATTTTAAGGATAATTTCAGTGGAAATGGGATGCCTAAAACAATAGGATTTACTGTTTAAGATTAATACAAACATGCAAAAAGATACTGTCATTCCTATCAATAGTTAACAAATAAGACAAATCTATATACTGTAAATGTTATTCTAAATATGTACATGCAATGCTGGATATTTTATCTGAAGTTATATCGGAGAATAAGAGATGGTGTCAAATTTACCTGAGTAAGACCCTTTAACAATATGTATAAACATCAACTACATATATATTAATCGTTTGTGTACTGCAAATTCATAATTTTGTGTGCATTTGTCGTTATGATACAATGTAGTTGAACAATGGACAACTGTGAGATTAATAATTACAATTTAGGAAAATGATGCATACAATCAGAACTGTTAAAAATTTTTAAATTTTGCTTCACATATCAGATTGTGATTTTTGCAAGAATAAAAACATTGCATAAGTTCTATATTTACAGAATATAACTAACGATACCATAAAAAAACATGTTATACTGTACTGTAAAAGTATTAATTTATTGTATACTAATTCTTCTTTTTCTGTAGTACTAAAAATGATTAAAATAGTATCCTATAAATATATGACAATATATCCAATAAACTGTGCAAACCTGTTCTTAAAATTTAACAATAGCATGAAAATAAATATTGGTTATAAAGTTATAAATGGGATATCAAGGTGTATTGTACAGTGAAATTTGAATCACTTGTGTTATTTATAAAAAGAGCTGACCATTCTCCTCCCCACCCAAAATCTTTAAATCTTTACTGAGAATAGCCCTTACTAATCGAACTGTCCACCAATTAAGATTAAAGTCCTTCTATTAATACTGGAAACCCAAAAATCGTTTTTTATATAAAGTAAAGTAGGATGTGCACAATAAATTTAACATTATACAATGCAGATTGTGTAAAACCTCAGCTTAATCAGTGTATTGCTTTTCAAATTAATTTTCAATGCTTTTCATCTATGCAATTGATGAGGCTTCCAATCATTTTGAGATGAGAGTCAATGATGAGGCTTATGTAGACAAAACATGTGTTTAGCTAGTTTAATAAATCATGTGCCTGTTATCTTTGATGAGAGTTAAGTTCCAGATTTTGTATGGGGACACCATATTATTACTATTATAACCATGCTTCATTCTGATAAAATTTTAAAAAGAAGGATCTGATGTATTATGATATCATACTTTTGTTATGTTTTGTATCAGTTAGCACTTCCTGAAGTTTATCTTGTAATTTCTCTCCCCTTTTTCTCTCTGCATGTAACTGCCTTTTCAGATCTTTTAACTAAAACAAAAATATATAATTAAGAATAAATTAGTAGGTGGTTGTGGCAAAATATGCTTTCAACTAGCTGTCAGTACTGTGAATACTTTCAGATCTTCACTAAGTGTCCTTTTGTTTTGGGATGTATAGATACACTGCCATGTCCAGTCTGTTTTGATAGATGGCTTCTACTTAGTAGGGATGTAGGGATCTGATAAGTAAAGCCCTTTTCAACAGATCTTAATAGTTTGATCTTATGTTGTACTGTTACAACATTGTCCCATGTAAGATGGAGGGTTTGGCACCAACAAACAAGTCTGACCCAGCCACATTCTGTATGTGGCTGTCCAAAGTCAGGAGCCTGTAGTTCAGTGGTTGTTGTTGGTTCATGTTGCCATATTTGTTTTTTTGTGTATAAATATTTTTGTCATTAATTAGGCTGTATAATTCTCCTCAATTGATTTGTTATATTTGTCATTTCAAGGCCTTCTGACTATTGGGTATTGGTTTTTCTCATTGTTGAAGGCCTAACGGTTGCCTATAATTACTAACATCTGCTTCATTTGAACTTAAGATGATAGTTGTCTCATTGTCAATCATAACACATCTCCCTTTTGTTTTTCTTATATATATCCCCTAAAATCTATTTCATGACTATAAACATAACTCTAAACTAATATTAACTGAGGAATTAATTTGATCCTAAAAATGACCAAGAATTTGAGAATTTTCTTCTACTTTGAGTTAATGAGAATTTTTAACCAGAAAACAAGAATGTGTCCCTAGAACACAGATGCCCCAACCGCCCTATCATTTTCTATGTACGATGGAACGTGAAAAAAGAGTATTATCTCTATTTTGGCATTAAAATTAGGAAGATATCATAGGGAACATGTTTACTAAGTTTCAAGTTGATTGGACTTCAACTTCATCAAAAACTACCTTGACCAAAATCTTTAATCTAAAGCAGGACAGACAGACGGACGAATGATAAATGGGGCATAATAACAGTGTGTAAAGTTTGAATCTTTCCACTGTAATATAAAAAAAATTAAATCCATTTCGCTTACTGTAATTGGTAATGCAATAAATTATTTTTAACAGTTGACTTAATTTCACTTACTGTTTTTAAACCTTTCTTCTCATGAATTTTTTTCTCATCTACACCATCTTTTAATTCCTGCATATAAAATTTGAATTATACTGAACATTTATTTTATCAATTTTCAACCAAAAATTAAGGATCTATTACGAAACGATGTTGCATTGTTGGAACATGACTGGTCTAGACATTTTAATTGATCAAGATATCATTTACAGGAATTATAATACTGTCCAACTTCATAATCAGTGATGAAAGTCTCTTTTAATTATATATTAAAACACATACAGCAATGTGCTACAGAATAATTAGGATGGTCAATTAACTTTTCTGTGTGACAATTACTGTGGATAAAAAAAAATCATGGGTATCAATTTTGTTGGATTGCCAAAAAATTGCCTTTTTCTTAGATTTGTGATTTCCTGGTTTGGCCAAAGTCTGCATACAACCTGAGAGATAAATTTTATTTTGTTGCACATTTCAATATGTGGTTCCCCTGTACCCATTAAAACCATAAAAACTGGTATCCAATGAATTATAATGAGTCTACAGTACACAAACAACTTTACCTGTTTTAGCTTTTCAACTTTTTCTTTTTCATCATCTAGTTCTGTTTGAAGGGTCTTTTCTTTTTCAACATATTCCTGTAAAAACAGTGTTCCTTCATTAGGAAATGATGATTTTATAAGCACTTGATATTGAATTATATATATATATCTGTTGTGTTTTGTGCTAGTTTTAAATAGAAATATAATAATGTGCTGAACATACCCCCACTAGTAAACTAAAGAATCAGATAACAGGAAGTAGGAGGCTAAGATACCCAGAAACCTCACATATTACAACTCATCACTATGAATGCTGCTAACCCTTTTTTTCTGTTCAGTTGTACTTGAGAAATGTATGACATAAATTTCATTCAACTTATTAAAAAAAGCTGATGACCAAATATCAAGTCTTTTTATTCATTATTACTTGAGAATTTGAAATAAAATGCTAGCAGTGAATGCTATGCATTGCAGCTGTGGTACAAATTAACCAGTAAAATCAAACAAACAAAATTTTAAATCAATGTTTTCTTCCAATACAATTTTCCATCTGTTGCTTTAACATACACTTTAAAGTAGTGACAATAGTAGTTTGCCTATGTTTAAATGTCATCAATGAACTACAAATATACATTTCAGTTAAAAAATTGCAACTGAGGGAATTTCATAAACTCCAAAAGGAAAGTGACCAGGTATAACAATAGGTAAATGGTCTTCTTTTGTGCATGCATTACCTTAAAGCCATAGAAAAGAAATATCAGTAGTTGTCGTTTGTTGATTTGGTTCATAAGTGTTTCTCCTTTTTTTGTTTTATAGTTTAGACAATTAGTTTTTCTGTTTGAATGGTTTTACACTAGACATTTTGGAGGCCCTTTATAGCTTGCTGTTCAATGTGAGCCAAGTCTCTGTGTTGAAGACAGTACCTTGACCTATAATGGTTTACTTTACAAATAGTGACTCGGATCGAGAGTTGTCTCATTAGCACTCATACCACATCTTCCTCTATCTATATATTACCTCTATTTTGGAAGAATGATCGACTGCTGCACTTTCTTTCTCTGTCAGGTATTTTTCCTCTAAAGAAGATATTTCTTTATCATGTTTTAGGAGGATTTCTGTCATCTCTACCTCTCTCTCTTCTTTATACAAATTAAATTGATCCTGCAAAAAATATACATATGATCACACTGATAATTTTTTCTGTTTTTTTTTTTTTTGGCCTGTATCATATTTTGAATAAAGGATTTGATTTTCTAATCTGACTCAAAGAAAAAAACATAATTTGATTCAACTGGTCTAATAGATAGATATCTAAGATCAAAGTTATAAGAAACATATCAAAACTTTATTGGATTTGACTACTTCTAAAATACAGAGGATTGAAAATATTCAGCCTGCAGACTTGCTTTATGCAGCTTGTATTTTGTCTCCTTTCTTTATACTTTTTGCTATTTTTTTCAGGTTTATCAATATGTTAAATTTATTTTGTTCATGAATGCATTGTTTTTTTTATATTATACATTGTACTTTAACAAATATTTCTGTTCTACTGGTGAACATGCTTTAAGTTTATACCTCAGTTTCTTTCAACCTTCTTTCTAACCACCCTTTGGCTTCCTCTAAACTGCTGACCTGTATCTTTATCTCCTCAAACTGGGACTTCATCTTCTCTAACTCGGTTACTCTTTTCTGCAAAGTTACAAAATATCATTGTTATAACTGAAACATTCTTTAGCCATTTGCTTACACATTTGTTGTTGGCAGATCTTTGAAAGGCTCTGTTAAACTTATTCACAAATTTTCTAGATTTCTGATGAATTAGAGCTTGACACACTGTTACTTTCCTTGTTTGGTTGCTGCCTTATTTTCATTCATACACTATTTAATAATTCAAGACATCACAAATATAATAACATACATGTTCAGTATTGAGTTTTGTTTGTAGATTTCTGACTTCTGCTTCTTGTTCTTCCTCCATTAAACGTAACTTCTCCTGATGACTGGCGCTGTCTCTCTGGTACTTATTAGCTAACTCATCTAACATTGACTTTCTCTTTTCTGCAACCTAAATCATCAATAATTATTGCTAGACATTATTTCATTTACAAACCAACAAATACTTTTTGGAACAGAAATTTGGAATTGAAGCAGATAGAAAAGGTTTATTTTGGAAAAGAATTGGGCTAAAGACTGGTCATTGAAACAGGTAGATAGTCGGCACGGCAACAAATGCTTCTAAAACCAAACATTTACAGATTATCAACATCATACTTGCATTATTATGATTTGACATTATTCACGTCTTTCAACATGGCTTTAAATATTTAAATATACACAAAACCTTCAGAGTATATACCAACAGATGAAGTATTGACTAGGAAATGTAAAATCTACGTAATGTCACCATGCAAAATCCATAAAATATAATCCCCAATCATATGTTTGCTTCTTAAATGCTGTGTTCAACATGTTGCAGCAGTAAGATTTATCTTATTCTAATTTCCTTACCTTATTGACTTCTTGCCATTGTTGTATGTGTCCTTCTCTCTCTTGTTGTAAAGCATATAACTGGTCAAGAGTTTCCTGGTTGGCATTTTTAATGGCCTGTAATTAATGGTCAAAAGTAAAAACATTTTATTTTCCAAATTATATCATAATTTTTTATTCATTTATTTATTTCAAATGATTTTTAACTGTACTTATATTATATAAAGCCACTTTAGCCTTTCCATATATTTCCATAAAAAATTCTTAAGGGTTCTGTGGAACCCAGTGTTTCGCCTACTTTTCCTGTTAATCGCAGGCTCAACAAAAATGAGGAAAAAAATAAATAAAAATATTCCTCTTGATACTATCTTTTAATTGTAAAAAGCTTCTGTCCATGTTTAATAAAAATCCAGGATAGTTTATGAATCCAATAAATGTTTTAAAAAGAATCCAGAATAGTTTAAGAAAGTTTTACAATTTCAAAAACTTTAACCACAGAGTGAATATTTGTGAATGCCACTGAAGACGACGACAGAATGTAGAAATCGCTATGCCTCGTTTTTTTTTACTAAAGTCAAGGCTCAACAAAAATGTTAATAAATTTAGAAGAATGTCTCTTAGATATCACCCCAATATATAATTTATTTTCAAAATCTATTGTTTTATACAAATAGGGTTTTAGTCTGAGAAACCATAATTTAGATGCTGACCAGTAATTGTGTTTAATCTATAAGTTCATTCATTCAAATTTTTGAAATTCCTGCACATTGATGACGTTTCTTATCATAGGTTTTCCGTTCGATTTTCCATTCGACTTGACACCGTCGCACAGGTAAATCGTACAGCGTTCTGTTCACACGATACGATTTTCCATTCGATTTTCATCAGATTTGAACAAGTGCTTTTTTATATTTATTAACGCAGCAACTTCCTAAATAATCTTTATACGCAAGTATTATTTAGTTTAAACAAATATCATTAAGTTATTTATTGAAGGGTGATTTGTTAATGAATTTCCGAGGACTATTCCTAAATTCTCCAAAATATTTGTATCGTCTAGCCAGGTTTTTTTTTATGTATACCTGTAGCTTTTACTACTTTATCAGATATTTTGTATTTCTTAAATATTATTATCTTTAATACATATTGCACTACCATCTTAATTGAGACTACCATAGTGATCGTACTGGCCGTAATAAATGTTTCTTCGCAAACCTGTAATTTCCGATAAGACTAATAAGAGATAAAAGACCCAAGCTTGGCGAAATATTTAGCACAATAAAGAGTGTAGTATGTGTTATAAGGTTATACCCCAGTCCCACTAGGCCACGATCGCACTACGATCTGTGAAAAAAATGCAAATTTTGATAATCGTAGTGCGATCGTGTAGATCGCAGTAAGGTCGTATCATGGTCGTGGTGAGGTCTTTAAGATCGTGAAGAGCGTGGCCAACTTTGAACATGTTCAAAACAATCGTGGTGCGGTCGTGTCGAAATCAGGTCGTAGTAGAAGCGTAGTGAGAGCGCACTAAGATCGTAGTAAGATCGCAAAGGTCGCTGTACAATCGTAGCGAGAGCGTAGCGAAAGCGTGATTCTATTCCGAGAGATTAATATTTATCTCTTTTAAAAGTTAGAATTAAATGCATTAACTGTATCCAAATCCTTACTGTGTCCCCACTTTTTGTTTCAACACTTGCTAAATTGTACTGCAATTTCGCGGGCATCATCTAGTGTATGCTTATATCATCCAGCTAGCGACGTTCTATCAATGTATTCTATAATCTTTATATTTGGAAAAATGGAACAAAACATCTGTTATTCAATTTTTAATAACTGAATTTAAGTATGGCCGTTGCAATTTGGGTACTCCTCATTACGAAATCCTGGATCGTTTGGAGGTCTGTTCAGACCAATTTTTCTTTAATTCAATATGGATCAATATGGATTCAAAATCAAAGTTTTATGTATTGTCGATACAAAGTAAACAAAAGTGACACAAGCTCGACATTTTTTTTTCAAAATTCAAAATTAAATTGGTAACAGAAAGGAAACTTTTGTCGAAATAATAAAAAAAAACGTAGGTGAAAATTTTTTCAAAATAGGTGCAATTTATACTATTGTAACTATGTATATTGTTTTGGTGAATTATTTGTAAAAAAAAATAATGATAATACATTGTATTAATCAATTCATTATGAGCTCTTTTATTTGGGAATAAAACATCCTCTTTTAAACGCTTTGTCGATTACCACTGTGCCTGAAGTGAAATATTTATAAATAGATATCAGAATGCGGACGTGATAGAAAGCCTAAATTAGAACATTGTCTAGTCTAGAAGAAAGCCAGGAAGGAAATAAGTTGAGTTAAAAGTGAATTTAATACTTAAGATTTGCATCATATACGGCTTGCACATTCAATGCACGGAACTTAATCTTCCTTATTTTTTTTATAATTCTTGAACAGGCAAAATCATCCAATGCCCCTCCTCTTGACTTTGGAAGTGCTAAGGGATGTATTGCATTTACTAGCACTTGTCGCCCTATTAACGTCATGTAAGTCCGCCAGTTCTTATCATTTATAGGAACCACATCCCCTTTTCGTAACTTGGTCTAACCATAGTCCCCCAGTCAAGTACACAATAATATAGCAGTAGTAAGTTTATATTCCAGGATTTACCAATTATTCATAATCATTAATTATGACGGAGCCGGCTTTGTGAAACGGCTTGAAAACGTAAGATTTATTAACGATGGTTGTCACTATAGATCTTATGACACGTAGACTTCCGAAGGCTTTGTAAAACGGTGGCCAGGTTTATGAACAAAAGATGACTATGTTTCCTTTACGAATTAAAAACGTTTAGAATGATGCGAAAATCGGAATATTGTCGATTAAATTTATATAAGCTTGATTTTTTTCAATCGACTGATCGATTTGGCGTTCACACGGTCCGATTCCACTCAAAAAGTCGAATGAAAATAGCGTACGTTTCAATTTCCAAACGACGTTTCGACTTGACATTCGACTTCAGATTTTAGTGTTCACACGATACGATTTTAGTCGAAAGCAGGTGCACAGGTAAAAATCGAATGAAAATCGAATGGAAAATCGTATCGTGTGAATGCACCTTTAGATTTTTCTTTCATTTTCTCAAACATTATTTTTGAGCTTCTCTATTGTATGAATTTATCTTTGAATTTATACTTGAAAAAACGAAAACATCAAACACATTTTGACTGGAATTTAGAATTAAATTATAAGAAATGACTGTTATATTTTTTCTGTCTATGAAGAAATAACATAAAAAATGTGGTGCACACAGAATAACGCGCATAGCGGGTTATTTATCAGTGTGCACCACATTTTTTATGTTATTTCAAATAGACAGAAAAAATATAACAGTCATTTCTTATAATTTAATCCTAAATTCCATTAAACCGTAGAAAACCATGAAAAACTTTGATGACATCACGGTCATACGACTTAATTATGTCTATGGGCTGATAACAAAATAACATCAGCCAATCAGAAGAAGCGTTACATCCGAAATTAAATTATATTACTTTATCGTCAATTTAAATTTACATTAAACAAACCTGTAACTGAGTAACAAGATCACCCTTCTCTAATAACAGCTTGAGATTTTGGTTCCTGAGTTCCTCTAATTGCTGTTCATATTTTGTAGAACATTCTTTAACTTTCTGACTATTTACAATGTCAGATGCATCAATCTAAATTACAAGTATAATATCAATAATTAAATGTTAATCATAGAAAGCTTACCTCTGTGAAAACTGTTAAATAATTACAAACTTGTATTCTTCACATTTTTCACAGGGTATTGCTTTTCACTTTCTACTTTTTAATGTTGGCGTAAAATCTCATAAATTTGCCACAAGGTTTAAGAACAGATTATGAAATTTAAATTGTCTGAAGAAAGATGGATGAATGACAGACATAAAGTGGGCCAAGAAATCTAAAACAGGAAATAGGAAACTGTGAATACCCAATATTGGGAAACAACTAACTTCAAATTTTTTGGTTATTGTGAACTTGATTTTTCATAAGCCATAAAGACAAATTAGTTTGATATCTCAATTATTTTTCAGAAAATAAAACAATGGAAGAATTTAAACAGTGAAAAAGTGTAAACAAACCTGTTGTTGTAGAGTTTGTAGTTTACTTTGCAAATGTTTGACATTCTGGTCTGATGATTCATTTCTTTCTTCTAATGACTGAAAACACAATTACATGTTTTTCATACAAGTTTTCCTAGTTGTTGGACATTGTCATACTATACTAGTCTAGCATAAAACCAAAGTATATGTCCTAATCATATTTTCATTTCAAAAGAAATAGAAATTTGTAGAAAAACTGGAATTATTATCGTGAGTTTTGCTTTTATATAAAAAATAGCAAATCTAAAAAATTATTGAACCCTATACAAGTCCATGGTAAAAAACTATTTCTAGGAGACTAAACTGTCAATCGAAATTTCTGTCATTTCTTTGTTGGTACTGTATTTCATACTAACACCTCTCATAGGAAAAGACAGCTTTCTACATTCTACAAGTTCACACCAATATTTCTGTAGGTCTCTTTACACAAAGTATAAGCAATGTTTGAATGAAATGATACTTTCATTGATAAAAATCTTTAATCTCCTGTACAATGTTCTTCAGTTGTGATTTTCAATTGAAGATTTTAATGAAAGAGATATTAGACTGTTAACTTGCCTGTTTACTTCTTTGTACTTCTTGCTGCAGTTTATTTATTTGGTCAGTATAATATATTTTGTCCCTGTCTCTGCTTGATTGGGATTCTTCTAGTTTTTGGCTATAAATGAAATATTAATGATTACTCAAAAAAAATATTTTTTTATGGGGGGGGGGGGGGGTTCTGAACAAATAACTCATGTTTTCCCCCAAATAAAACCTTTTTTTCAAAAGTTCTCAATAAGAACTTTTAAATCAATGTTTAAGATTGTGGAAAATTAGAAATAAAGAACAAAAAACTTCATATTCTTTCTTCATGCAATAAAAAAATTACTGCTATTGTGTTTGTAAACATATACAAGATATGAACAAAAAAATGAACAGGCTCACATACCCCACAACCCACACCATAAATATTGAAAACATACAATCCCTCTCATAAAAATAGACATTTAGATATTTTTAGAAGTTGACTTCCAAAAATGATTCCCAGTTTGGTATCAAAGTCATCTGTAGCTTTTCTCAGTGAAAAAATAGTTCCAAATTGGCAAGAATCAGTTAAAATGTGATGATAAACAAAACTTTGATACAGACCGCTTTTGTAATTTCCATAAAGTCCACTCAAAATTTTAATTTTAATTTTAAAAATTGTTAGGAGAAAATAATCTTCCACTTCATCTTAGTCTATTCTCAAAGCCTAATTTTTCATAATTAAAATCTCTGCAAGTTACACACTTTTAATACATTGTGGAAGTGTTGGTAGTGATGTTTTATTTTCATCCATCGTAGCAAATGTTCCCATGACAATGTTTAAGCAATGCTTAAAATTATTCAAAACTTTTCATTACAAAACTTTTATACATTCCACAATGCAGTAGAATGTAATTTTTAAATTGATTGATTGATTGATTGATTGATTGATTGATTGATTGATTGATTGGTGTTAAATGCCACATTCAGTACTATTAGCTATATTGTGGCAGTCAGTTTTTATTGGAAGAGAAAAACCAGGTGCCTAAAGAGAACCACAAACCT
The DNA here is from genome assembly GCF_965363235.1 of Mytilus galloprovincialis. Taxonomy (NCBI): domain Eukaryota; kingdom Metazoa; phylum Mollusca; class Bivalvia; order Mytilida; family Mytilidae; genus Mytilus; species Mytilus galloprovincialis. The sequence goes on along the minus strand of NC_134838.1, from coordinate 12,514,785 downwards.
TCAGCAAAACTGACAATACTAATCAATTAAGATTGGGGTGGAATGCAAATGCCATGTGTGGGATTTTTAAATTAAGGCGAAGTGTACGTAATTAAATTACACAATGGATTTTTAAAAAATTTTACATGTAGATTCTGCTTGTAAAAATAAACCGGAAAATAAAATAAAAAAAGGGGGTAACCGTTTTCGTTTTTGAGATACGAGCTGTTGAAGTTAACAGCATCATACACCAAAATTACAAAGGATATATAGGGAAAATAGTGAAATTCGGCAGGAATTGTTAAATTTCCAAGATTTTCTACTATATTAGACAATCGATTTTTTTTTAAATTTATGAGACGATTCTAAAATGTCTGAGGAATCGATAAGTGCAAAGAAAGTCCTTAGCAACCGTGCTACTTTTCAAGCTATACCCTGTTAAAGTTGAATTTTGAGTGTAAAAAAAACAAAAAACAACGACAACGTTATTGACGTCGCCGCAACAGTTACGACGTTTCATATAGTCCTATACTTGTATGAAATATATACCGTTTTGTTGGAGTTCGTGTTGCTCGGTCTTTACTTCTTTATGTTACGTTTTGTGAACTATTGTATTGTATTTGTCTATTATATTCGGGTGCGTGCGGAGATCGCCAAGCTAGAAAACGGTTGACATTTTCTTCATTATGAACTAGAACTATTTTCGACCTTGGTGCCTTATTTTTTGTTAAAATCTAAACACTGCGACGTGTTTCCAAAATCTTTGTTCCAATAAAACTTCATTATATCAAGGTCTCTTCTCAGAATATCAGCCATCTGTCTGGCACAGGATAACAAATCAATATTTAAGTAAATTTAAGTTGTGTGGTAATTCTTAGTACATTTGGGTAAATTAATCTATTCTTTGTGCCGCATAAGCATCTCTATAATTCAACACATCCCTGAGCCACGACATTATATATTTTATGCATTGCATGCGCTTCTTTTTATTACAATCCAGACCGGCTAGTTACCGTTGTATAACTTTACACGTCTGAAGACGAATATTTGCGTGAAACATTTTTGTATGATTTTTATTTCTGGAAATCAATCTGAAATCTACAACAGTCCATTTCCGAAAGTCGGGCTGGACCTTTACTTTTATGTGCATTCGGGATTTACACAAATTGTAACCCGAATAATTCAGTCGTATTATTCAGCTGATGTACGAATGCTACATTTCTCGTGTGGGAGAAAATCGGACATGGAAAAGGCTTGAATTATTCGAGTTACTCAAATTGGAACTCGGGAATATATTTCTAGCTGTTCGGAATTCGCGGAAACAAATGATTGTTTTTCGGCATTACGGTATTGAATCAATAGAGATACCGATTATTTCTTTTAACAAATTCGAATACCAGTCAGTTTATAGGACTTCAGTTTGAAATAGGGGCGGCAATCCATTGATTTTATCCAATCAATTGGAAAGGGGGCGGTCAACATTGATAGTCAAAAAGCCTTGAAATATTCGATAATAAACGTTGAATGTAAATTATATGAACTCCAAAGTCTCATATTATAAGACTAGTAAACCACAGGCTTCTCAATTCTTGTATGATCATGAACTAGGTGAAAACCTAGAGCTGACCGAGTGCGAGATCCTCATGGATAATAATCGAGGTCGTTAAACACCCCTTGCAGTAAACTTTGGTAAAATTTTAAAAAAAATCAAAATGTTATAGTCTGAACACATTTCACCTCTCTTTCCACTAAATATTAAATTGCAGTTACAAGTATCACAAAACTTCCATGACCTCTTTTCTTTAACCATAATAGAGGGAGGAGGGAAGGAGGGATCCAGATCCCGAAATCCCGGGCTTAAAAACACGAAATCCGGCGAGGTCCCGAATTTAAAAAAAATTAAATCCCGACTACCCGAAATTCGGAAATAGAATTCCCGGATCCCGAAAGGGTCAATCCCGAAATCTCGAGCTTTAAAACACCCGATCCCGGAGTTCCGATGATAAAGGTCCTACCCTCCCTCAGCCCCCCCCTCGTAATTATATATTCTATTCATTCGTAATCTTGAATTGAGACTTGATACTTCAAAATTACATTCTCTAATTTTGAATGATGCACACAGGCACAATAAAAGAAAACAGATTTCGCTATATTCTCTTCGAAATTGGAATTTGTGAAAGAAGAAATGACATGTTATATTTTATCTTACATGTGTACTTTCAATTTCAATATGGTTCTAAATTTAGATTTAGTTTTCCCATAAATTGCGGACGGAATAGTAGACACCTGTTTATTTTCTGCACATGTAGAAAAAGTTGAAAACTGGGAGTTGAATGACATTATTTTTACTTATTTTAAGATAAATGTTAGAGTGAGACAATTTTTAAGTTACTGAGTAATTTTTGGGGCAGAATTTGTTTATTTTTTGTTTGTTTTCCGTCTTTGTTCTTCCGACTGGTAAGTTTTGCACTAGTGGTCAAATTATTCTCTTGGTATCGTCTGATTTCTTATATGAATATAATTCAACGTCTTTTTTTTAAATAAACAATTAAATTCACACGTCTTTCATTAATCATTTGTAACCTATTATAAAACTTTACGTTTAGTACTGTGTTTTTCGTTCAAGACTACGGCTTTTTAAAACGATATTGTTGGGTCAATTCAGGTTTCATTTTAATTAATTTGATATCAATAGAAGAAAAATTGTTACATGTTTATTTGTTTATTTGTTTATAATTTTGTTGTGAGGCGTTTTTTCTTTCTGTTGATATCCGAACACGAAATGCCTTCTCCTACGCGTCTAAAACAAAAAAAAAACAGTGTTTTTAAGTCAGGCTGCACACAGAACAACATACAGAATGCTGTGATTTCTAATTGGAGTTATTTAGATAATTTCTATGAGGTTTAAGACAGCACAGGCGTGCTTGTTTGATTCATTATAGACCGCAGAAAGTAGTTTCTCTTTCGTGTGTCCTTTCTTGCAGTAAGGGAGATAACTTGCGTAACTAACGACGAACGTTTTTAATCCCGTATTCCGCTAGAGGCGTGCAATTACGTACACTTCGCCTTAATAGCAATTCATTATTCTCTACATATTTAATATCATGAACACAAAGTGATCATTTGATTTATAAATTAGAATATATTATTAGTATACTAAAGCTCTTACTTTGTTTCTTTAAATAGATTTTCTTTCTCTTCTTGTAAATGGATAAAGCTGCAAAAAACATCAACCTTAAGTAGTAAATAAGTCAAGCTGTAATTACTTGTATGTTGATAATTGTTATATTACCATGAAAAGGTACATTTAAAGACAATGGTGTTTGACGTTTTTGTTTTTTATCAAGCTGATTCAACCTGAAATACTGTATTTGACGTTTTTTCGAAAATGTTGAGTTGGAATCAAACATCAAGATAAAGTAAGTCAAGTGCTTATCTCTTGCATGGTAAGTTAAATATCCAGTTATACAATGGAAGAAATGCTTGTTAAGCCAATGAGGAAGGATATATTTACACATAATGAAAACATTTTTTCATTCTTCTAATTTTTCCAACATACCTCTCTTGTTTCTTCTTTAACTTTTCTGAGGTCTACAGATGTAAATAAATGGTATTAATAATTTATACAATTACTAACAAATGTGTTTGCTTTATTTTTTTTTTTTAATTTACATAGAAGATATTGTATTGCCTCACTATTTCAAATTGCAGGATAACAACCAAGCAACACTGTTTGAACTTTCATAATTAAATAAGTGTGGTGAAAGCATGGTCACAACAATTATAGCTTAACAATTTCAAAGGAAATATCATCTAGTCTTTACCATGTTTACAATATGATAACTTTCAAGACATTGCTCCAAATAGAATTTATCAATAGCTTTTTACATCATGAGCTACACAATATGTGCCTTTATAAAGTCAGAACTGCTAACCGTTCTGGAACAAATTCTTATTTGGGTTAGCGCTGGGTGTTATGGGCAAGTGTCTGAGATTCTATTTTAATTTATTTTCATTAAATGTAGTCAATCTTTCTTCTGCTGGTGATTTTTTCTTCATTGTTCCATTTTCTCAGCTAAGTAACAAATCTGAGGACTATATGATTACAATATGACAAAATGAATAAAAGATTATCAACTCAAACGCACCTCTTATCACTTGTACTTTTATTACCTTGTCTAATTCTTCTTGTAAATGATCCACTTTTACTTTGTTTTCGTTCTATAAAAAATGTAGAGTGGAAAAAAATATTTACAATATACATTTATTTATACATGATAACAAGAACATACAAATACTGAATGATCAACAATAATGTAAACTAATTTGAATAAGCATTTTAAATTCAAGTGTTTTCAAGGGCACTGTTGCATCATGCAACATGGTGCTATATTTTTCAATATGATGTTATCTGAATAGGTTTTATAGTAATCATGTATTTGATTCTGTAATTGTAGGCAAATTATATGGAATCCAATGGTACTGTTTGAAAACAAGCTTGGGAAAACACTGCTGTATTACTACTGATATTAAAATGTTAATCTGTAAAACATGATTTGAAACCAAAACCAAACACACATAAACTAATTTATTTTCTTGCAGCAAATAATTTCAATATTTTTTTCTAAAACATTTTAAATACTTTAAAATAATTAAAATGACAGTGCTCAGGTGCAATATCTTTAAGGGTTTTTAACCCAATAACAGATACAAAGGTAGGTCAAGTTTTCTAAGGCCTTAGGTGTCCCTGAAAATAAAGTAAAACAAGCCTCACACCTCTTTTTATTTATGAAATGTTTGATAGAAAGGCCAAGCCTTAGTTTAATGATCTTTTTGAATAGTCATGTATATGTATAAATGCTGCTAACCAGGAATGCAGGATATAAGGAAATGGCTTTGAGGGTGAAAGGTCAAACTTTTGTAGGTTTTATTCATACTTTACCTTTTGTTTCTGTCAAAAGAATCAAATGGAATTTAGAAAAATTGTTCTTCATGAAAAACATTACATAAAACTTGAATCCATATAATAAGATTGAGAATGGAAACGGGGAATGTGTAAAATGATAACAACCTGACCAAAGAGCACAAAACAGTTTTATATTGTAAAGGCTACACAACATGGCTCATACAAACCTAATTTTCATTAAAATTTGACAAGAAACCCATTAAAATACAAAATTCCAAATAACATATATTTTGTTACTTGGATTAGATATCTTATCTAAAGTCATTTTATTCCCATTATGTGAAAACCTGTTAAAAGAATATAAGACAGGAGTACCCATACTCCAGCCTTATATGTGATACATGTTGAGTCCAAAGTAGGTCAGCAGCCAAAAGTATAGAAATTTGCCACAAAAATTCAATCATTTTTTGAGGACTTGAAAGTTCCGGTCACCTTTATAAACTGGTAAAAATTGTTGTGTTTTTTAAAATCATAACAAATATTATAATAAAAATGCAACAAATATCTAAATTTTTTTACCTACATGTATTTCAGTAAGAATATTTAATTTAAGACCATGAACATATGCATAACAACTTGTCATGAAGAAGATATTTAATATCATAATTTTTCGAAAGATTTGAATTTATAATAGCTTTAAGCTGCTTGAGCTCTTTTTATATTGAATACATTATTGCTGTAAGAAATCAAAGAGCTGATAGCTCTGAGGTGGAAGAAGGTGAATAAAAGGTAACTTGAATAACCATAAAAGCAGCCCCACTAACCCAGCCTGCTTTGTTCCATTATTGTTATGACGTATTTTTTTTTCTTCATAGAAGAATGTGTCATAAGTACATGGATTTCCCATCCGTACAATAATTTTCTATGTTCAGTGGACTGTGGAAATTAGGTAAAATCTTTAATTTGGCAGTAAAATTAGAAAGATCATATCATAAGGAACACATGTGTACGTAGTTTCAAGTTGATTGGACTGCAACTTCATCAAAAACTACCTCGACCATAAACTTTAACCTGAAGCAGGATGGATGGACAGACCAGAAAACATAATGACCATAAATGGGGAATAAACATAGTAAGACTTGTAACATACCCCCAATCGTCCTGAATATGCATGAAATATTTGCCACTGGACGTTAAGCAACCAACAATCAATACATACCCCCAACTTTTGAAAGTTCCCATGGGTTTTTTTAGTGCGCGACAACAATTTTAAAGGTTATAATTTTAAGCGAAGTATTTAGCACGATCTGGATTGTCTAGAAAAAGTGTCATATTTGTATGTTGAACTTACATGCCTTTTTCTTAAGTCTGTTTGCATGATAGTTATTAAATCGGTAGAAAAGATGAACATGTAGCTAGCAGACCAGGATTTATTTTCTTGTGTAAGAATATTAGATGCTTGTTGAAATTTCTAATTTTGAATTATGCACAAAGATAAATCTTTAACAGGTTGGGAACAACACTCCAAATGAGGGATAACCCTCATTGGAAGAACATTACAATCCACAGTAAAAAATGAGCACCTTTCTATTCATATTATTTGATGAGACTTTTCCCCAAGAACTATGCATCTATCAAGTATTAAATGGTCAAAACATGTCAAAAAAATTTTGTGATGTTTCTAGACTTATATCTTCTTTATTAGTTTGACCCCTCATTTAGAAAATTTGTACCAAATATAATGAATTTTCCCACTTTTGAGTTAAAAATTTTCTATCTCTTTTAAATCAACAGTAAAATGACACCTTGTTTTAGGGATAGTCCCTCATTTAATAGACAGCATTCATAATGGGGGAGAAGGTGTCCCAACCTGTTTGTTGGTCTTTGTGAAAAAAAATAGTATAGTGTCCTTTAAATGATTTAATTGAATACAAAAATAAAATATGCTACAACAAGTATTATGTCAATAAATTAGTGAAAAAAAACTTTTTGTTATCTTTATGGAAGTACTACATCATTGAATTTTGTCAATCAGCCATGCTTTTATCCTTAAGCTGTGTAAGAACCTGCTTGCAGATGAAAATTCACATGCCATGTTCACCATTTTCACTGACTAGATGAAAACAACACAAGTTCAAAATAACATGTAAGAATAATCTTCAGAGAAAACGTTTTTGATTGGCTTATTAACTGATCATGAGAAACACAGAATTTGATTGGCTGAACAACTTGGGAACAAAAAACGGAACAGATGATTTTCACTTAATCGGATTTTAGAGTTTTTTTAACGATACCCCTTAATATTATTATTTTTTAAATGATTGGACGTATTATAAAACGGCCTTGTTAAGAGCAAAGAGAATGAACACAGGGTGAACGTACTATACGGGCGAAAGAACTCAGGACGAACAGACTAAGGGCGAACATATAAACAGGGCGAGTTATCCCGATACTAAATTAACGCATGCATACTACAAATATCTACATTAAAAACATCCAGTTACAAGTGAACAAATAACGTTTATGTAGATGAAATGAAATCTAATAATTTACATAAATAAAATGGTACATATTTACGATAGTGATTGTTTTTCAATCCTAATTTACAAATTAAATGATGCAGATGCTTAATCATGTGTACTAATCGGTGTCAGGAATCAGAAGTTATGAAATTGTAATACACAGAAACGAATGCGGCATACGGAGGCACAATGATTTTAAAGTCGGCACCATTGGCCTTCAGAAGACTTGAAGTCTTCTTCCACCAAAAATGTACATCAATTTTAAAAATGCGCTCACCTCTATCGTAGTTAACTTCTCTCTCAGCATTCTCTTCTCTTCTAACAAGGTGTCCAGTTGTAACTTCAGCACTGAAATGGCAATCAGTAAAGTGTGTTTCAATTAAAATCATTTTCTTTATCTTTTATTTCTAAGATTAGAATAGAAAAAAAGTTTTAAAGTTTTTACATGAAATTTTAAATGATTAAGGTACTGCTGTTTGAAACAATGACTATATATTTATCAGATGAATTATGTTTTTGTTTTAAGGTTCTTTTTGGTCTGAAACTCTTCAACTGTTTCAGTACTTGTTCATCCTTGGCTTTCATACCTTCAGGCCAAATAAAAATATATGTGTGGTTCCAGTAACCCTACCGTCCCTACCTTTTCTGCTTAAAAATAGCCTACCCTAAAGATTTTATTGTCATTTTTCATTAAGCACTGTTAAAAGTCAGAATGTTGCTCCCATAGACTCAATGTAAAAAAAAAACATAAAATAAAAAAAAAATCCCTACCTACCTACCCGAACTTTTTTTCAGATGTAACTGGAACCACACATACTTTTTTATTTGGCCTCATCTTTAGGCCTTCCTGTTGAATGTATACCCAGAAAAGTCTTTCAGAGGTGTGAAATTCATGAGCTGTTGTTTTCATTTTTTCTAGCATTTGGTCAAGGCTCCTCCTGGTGGACTTTCAGTCAGCTCAGTAGTTAGTACTACAGTACTTATATAATTTATAATGAACCTTCCTTAAATTGCCAATTTATAGATTTAACGATTACAAAGAAACTAAGGTTTTTAAAACTCCCTGAGGCAAAGATGACTTTAGATTACTTTGGCTATTATTTTCAAGTCTTTTTAAGATAATGCCTTACCATTGATTTCATGCCCATGTTCCTCAGAAGAAACCTGTACTTCATCTTCAACCTTCAATGCTCTTGGTGATGGTTCTGAAAATAAATCTTTCACTTTAATTATATTAAAGTTAAATATTACTCTCATTTAAATAAGTTTGGACAACTTGGCCCTTATGAATAAAATTTATCTAATGTAAACATAAGTCCGACTGCAATTAGAATTGTATGTGATGTATTTTCCATTATATACCCCATAATACTGTACTGAATCATACCTGCCAACTTTTGAAAGTGCCCATGGGGGTTTTAGGACGCGACATTAATTTTAAAGGTTACAATTCTTTGCCACGTATTTTGCGCGTGCTGTTTGGTGGTCTAAAAAAGTGTCATATTTGAAAGGTGAGCTTACAAGCCTTTTTCTTAAGTTTATTTGCATGATTATAGTTTTCATATCAGTAGAAATGATGAACATGTAGCTATAAGCCCAGGATTTATTTTCATGTGTAAGGATATTAAATGATCATTGTTGACTTTTCCAATTTAAATTTATGCACAAAGAAGGACCTTTATCAGGTTAGGAACAACACCTAGGGTAACCCCTTAATGTAAGGACATTGAAACCCACTTTTTGAGTACCAAATGAGCACATATTCATATTATTAGAAGAAACTTTTCCCAAAGAACTATACATCTTATGATTTATCTGGTATTATATGGTCAACACAGTCTGACATGTCCAACAATTTTGAAATATTCTTGGACTTACATCTTCTTTATTATTCACAATAATTGGACCCTTCATTTAGAAAAGTTGTTCAAAATTTAATGTCAGAATTTTTCTATTTTTAAGTTAAAAATCTATGTTAAATTTTTCTATTTTATTGTTTTACAATAGTAAAATGACCCCTTCTCTTAGGGACAGTCCCTCATTTAAGGGATACCCCTCGCGTGGGGGGTTGTTCCAAACCTGTTTGTTTGGTCCTTCTGAAAAAATAAAGAATAGTACATTGTACTTTAAATGATTTGGTAATTTAATTGAATATATAAATAACATATGTATATACAGCAAGTGCAATGTCAATAAATTGGTGAATAAACTACTATTAAATATCTTTATGGTAGTACTGCATCATTGAATTTGTCAATCAGCCATGCTTTTATTCTTATTCTGTGAAAGAACCTTCTTGCATATTAAAAATCACCTGTCATGTTCACGATTTTACTGACTAACACACAGAGAAAAACAAGTTCAAAATCTAGCATGTTAGAATAATCTTGAGATAAAACATTTTTGATTTGCTCATAAATTTGATCATGAGAAACACAGAATTTGATTGGCTGAACACGATTGTCTTCTGAAGCTTCCCTTGGACACAGTTCAAAATCAGGAACAATCATATTTTCGTGTAGATTTTCACAAAATCGTGTTTTATAGAGGTTTTTCACGATCGCGATCGTGCAATTGTGTCAAAGGGTCAAAATCGTGAAGTACACGCCTAAATTGTGAAAGTTGGCAGGTATGTTGAATAATCCTTCCAAGGCCAAATTAAAAAAGGGCAAACAATGCATGAAAAAATTGATCAAATTAAGAAGCTACTTTTGCATAGAATTCAAAAGTTTTTTCTTAACTTATTACCTGTACCATTCTCTTCCTCTAACTGACCACTTTCAATAGTCTCATTAGCACCAGTAGTAGAAGACTCTGTTTTGTTCAGTTGATCATGTAACTTTTCAAATTTATCCTGGCAAGCTAAAATATATATTGTAAAAATTACACTTTGTATCACAATTATATATTAATTATAGTTACAAGTCAACATTTAGTAAAATAATGATGACAGGATTTTGTTTACAAATTAATTGGGAATGTGTTCATGGGACACAGATGACGTCCCCACTTGCATATCGTATAAAGTTACAACAGGAAATAACTAAAGAACGGTAAAATTGATGCTACCCAAATTTGTACTTGATCTGAGATTTAATAACGTTTGGTAAAGGCAAACTTTAGTTTGAGAATGGAAACTGTAATTTTTCCATTTGTAAAGGGGAACAACTCTAGAATGGTAAAAGTGACAACACCAAAATTCAAAATTGATATGTATTTTGTGGTAATAAGCAATGAGTAAAGGTTTCATAACATTTGGTTGAATCAAACTGATGTTAGAGAATGAAAACCAACTTTAGAATGTACTGATGGACAAGGGTAAAACCTAATGACCCTCTCCAATACGACAGGGGTGTAAAAATTCTGTAGGACAGTATTTTGTTTACAGACCTGTTAAATTTTTCTGTAGTACAGTATTTTGTTTACAGACCTGTTTATTTTTTCTGTAGGACAGTATTTTGTTTACAGACCTGTTAAATTTTTCTGTAGTACAGTATTTTGTTTACAGACCTCTAAGGTTTTTCTATAGTACAGTATTTTGTTTACAGACCTGTTAATTTTTTCTGTAGGACAGTATTTTGTTTACAGACCTGTTAAATTTTTCTGTATGACAGTATTTTGTTTACAGACCTGTTAAATTTTTCTGTAAGACAGTATTTTGTTTACAGACCTGTTAAATTTTTCTGTAGAACAGTATTTTGTTTACAGACCTGTTAAATTTTTCTGTATGACAGTATTTTGTTTACAGACCTGTTAAATTTTTCTGTAAGACAGTATTTTGTTTACAGACCTGTTAAATTTTTCTGTAAGACAGTATTTTGTTTACAGACCTGTAAGGTTTTTCTGTAGTACAGTATTTTGTTTACAGACCTGTTAATTTTTTCTGTAGGACAGTATTTTGTTTACAGACCTGTTAAATTTTTCTGTAGTACAGTATTTTGTTTACAGACCTGTTAATTTTTTCTGTAGGACAGTATTTTGTTTACAGACCTGTTAAATTTTTCTGTAGGACAGTATTTTGTTTACAGACCTGTTAATTTTTTCTGTAGGACAGTATTTTGTTTACAGACCTGTAAGGTTTTTCTGTAGGACAGTATTTTGTTTACAGACCTGTTAAATTTTTCTGTAGGACAGTATTTTGTTTACAGACCTGTAAGGTTTTTCTGTAGTACAGTATTTTGTTTACAGACCTGTTAAATTTTTCTATAGGACATTATTTTGTTTACAGACCTCTAAGGTTTTTCTGTAGGACAGTATTTGTTTACAGACCTGTTAAATTTTTCTGTAGGACAGTATTTTGTTTACAGACCTGTTAAATTTTTCTGTAAGACAGTATTTTGTTTACAGACCTGTTAAATTTTTCTATAGGACAGTATTTTGTTTACAGACCTGTAAGGTTTTTCTGTAGGACAGTATTTTGTTTACAGACCTGTTAATTTTTTCTGTAGGACAGTATTTTGTTTACAGACCTGTTAATTTTTTCTGTATGACAGTATTTTGTTTACAGACCTGTTAAATTTTTCTGTAGGACAGTATTTTGTTTACAGACCTGTAAGGTTTTTCTGTAGGACAGTATTTTGTTTACAGACCTGTTATTTTTTTCTGTAGGACAGTATTTTGTTTACAGACCTGTTAAATTTTTCTGTATGACAGTATTTTGTTTACAGACCTGTTAAATTTTTCTGTAAGACAGTATTTTGTTTACAGACCTGTTAAATTTTTCTGTAGAACAGTATTTTGTTTACAGACCTGTAAGGTTTTTCTGTAGTACAGTATTTTGTTTACAGACCTGTTAAATTTTTCTGTAAGACAGTATTTTGTTTACAGACCTGTTAAATTTTTCTGTAGAACAGTATTTTGTTTACAGACCTGTAAGGTTTTTCTGTAGTACAGTATTTTGTTTACAGACCTGTTAAATTTTTCTGTAGGACAGTATTTTGTTTACAGACCTCTAAGGTTTTTCTGTAGGACAGTATTTGTTTACAGACCTGTTAATTTTTTCTGTAGGACAGTATTTTGTTTACAGACCTGTTAATTTTTTCTGTAGGACAGTATTTTGTTTACAGACCTGTAAGGTTTTTCTGTAGGACAGTATTTTGTTTACAGACCTGTAAGGTTTTTCTGTAAGACAGTATTTTGTTTACAGACCTGTTAAATTTTTCTGTAGGACAGTATTTTGTTTACAGACCTGTTAAATTTTTCTGTAGGACATTATTTTGTTTACAGACCTCTAAGGTTTTTCTGTAGGACAGTATTTGTTTACAGACCTGTTAATTTTTTCTGTAGGACAGTATTTGTTTACAGACCTGTTAATTTTTTCTGTAGGACAGTATTTTGTTTACAGACCTGTTAATTTTTTCTGTAGGACAGTATTTTGTTTACAGACCAGTTAATTTTTTCTGTAGGACAGTATTTTGTTTACAGACCTGCAAGGTTTTTCTGTAGGACAGTATTTTGTTTACAGACCTGTTAATTTTTTCTGTAGGACAGTATTTGTTTACAGACCTGTTAAATTTTTCTGTAGGACAGTATTTTGTTTACAGACCTGTTAATTTTTTCTGTAGGACAGTATTTTGTTTACAGACCTGTTATTTTTTTCTGTAGGACAGTATTTTGTTTACAGACCTGTTAATTTTTTCTGTAGGACAGTATTTTGTTTACAGACCTGTTAATTTTTTCTGTAGGACAGTATTTGTTTACAGACCTGTTAAATTTTTCTGTAGGACAGTATTTTGTTTACAGACCTGTTAATTTTTTCTGTAGGACAGTATTTTGTTTACAGACCTGTTAAATTTTTCTGTAGGACAGTATTTTGTTTACAGACCTGTAAGGTTTTTCTGTAGGACAGTATTTTGTTTACAGACCTGTTAATTTTTTCTGTAGGACAGTATTTTGTTTACAGACCTGTTAAATTTTTCTGTATGACAGTATTTTTGTTTACAGACCTGTTAAATTTTTCTGTAAGACAGTATTTTGTTTACAGACCTGTTAAACTTTTCTGTAGAACAGTATTTTGTTTACAGACCTGTAAGATTTTTCTGTAGTACAGTATTTTGTTTACAGACCTGTTAAATTTTTCTGTAGGACAGTATTTTGTTTACAGACCTGTAAGGTTTTTCTGTAGGACAGTATTTTGTTTACAGACCTGTTAAATTTTTTTGTAGGACAGTATTTTGTTTACAGACCTGTTAAATTTTTCTGTAGGACAGTATTTTGTTTACAGACCTGTAAGGTTTTTCTGTAGGACAGTATTTTGTTTACAGACCTGTAAGGTTTTTCTGTAAGACAGTATTTTGTTTACAGACCTGTTAAATTTTTCTGTAGGACAGTATTTTGTTTACAGACCTACTAAGTTTTTCTGTAGGACAGTATTTTTTTTACAAACCTGTTAAATTAATTTTTCTGTAGGACAGTATTTTGTTTACAGACCTGTTAAGTTTTTCTGTAGGACAGTATTTTGTGCCTGTAATCTTCTGATTTCATCCTCCAGCTCTGTGTTGTCTGTATTTTGAGAATTCACAACTGTATCTCTAGCACTCTGTACTTCTTTCAATTCTTTTTCTAGAACTTCATTTGTTGCCACCAACTAAAAATATATAATGAAATATTATATACACACCCTGGATAAAAGTGAAAGGGTAAATTAACAAAAGATGAAGTCGATGGCAACAATTTTTTCATAAAGTGTGTTTATTCTATTTAAGTAAAATGTCAGCTGTGAGTCCCCCTATAAAGCATTTTGAACAGTGAGAGCAGTGAATACATACAAATAGCTCATTGTCTTATCTATTTGTTTCTAAATCATTTGTAAATAATCATTCACTTTCAAGGTTCCTCATATTATTTTTTACAGATGAATCTTACCGCAGTGAGTTCTTGCATCAAAGTTTGATTCTGTAATCTAAAGTCATCTTCCTGACTCAGTAACTTTCTCTGTAAGTTATCACTCTCTTGTAATAGTACTTCTACTTCCTGTCGAAGATAACATTGGTAGAAACATATAATTTTTTAACCAATTTTCCTGTAACAAGTTTGTGTTAAACAAGTATGTGTAACATAACAAAAGTAATAAAAAATGTAGTGGAATTAATAATATTCTGATGAAACAGACTAAGCTTGTTGCTTCAGATGAAGGTGCCTTACCTTACTTAGATTTACCTAGATTAGAGCTCATCTATATTTAGTTATTTGTGGTATCTGTATCAGACATTCTTGAATTGTTTTTTTGTTAGATTAAAAATGAACACACGCCTTGCAGTAAAAAAAAATAATCACATATGGATTATTCAGCCTTTGATTTTCTCTTTAGAATTGTATCACATTTTGTCACAGAAGAATATGTCATAGCTTACTAAATGTATATGGTATGGGTGTTGCTCATTGTTGAAGGCTCTACAGTGACTTGGTATTGTTCACATTTTGTCCTTTGGTTTATGGATAGTTGTCTAATTGATAGTAATACCACATATTATATCAAAAGGCTTTAAATAAAGTCAACAAGCAAACCTTTACTGCAATAAAATCAAAACTTAAAACTAATACTTTTTAAAATATATGTGTTGTATACAAAGTTATCTAATCTGTTTGATTTACCTTAGCCTTTTTGCTCTTCTGAATTGCCTGCAAAATAACAATATATCTTTATATTTCTAAAAAGGTATCTGCCTATACAAAAATTAATGCATTTTCCTGCATATTTACAGAGTGACAAATAGTCTCATGTAATGACAATAAAAACATATTTCCTTTACAGAGTGACAAATAGTCTCAAGTAGCTGAGACTACTATAACACAGAGATTGGTCACTACCGATTTATCGTGTAATGTGAGTCTCCACTTTTTCAGCTACGTTAATATAACGTAGTTTCGTATTTTACAGTAGCAGACGACATATATATCACCACCTAATCACCGAGACTACTAATTGTCTATATCAGTATCGGATATAATTAAAAATAAATTATAAAAAATAATAAATTAGAGGGAAAGGAAAATAATTTATTAATATCTTTGTTATTACTATTCATATTTATATATATATATTTTTTTATCAGTTTATAGTTCGTTAATAAATTGTTATTATGCAGCGAAAATGCAAATGAGATTAATCTTATCCATCTTAAAGTTAGGTACATTGTTTTGCTACAGGTCCGTTAATTGTATCTAATATACAAATATTTTACCTGTAAAGACAGGTAGTGTCAATAGTATGGGAGATGAATTTGTTTCACAGCTGGGTGCCTAGAATACACGACTGAGTCTCGTTAATTGCAATAAACTATTATTCTGTATATACTTGTAAGGTATTTTCACAGCTGAGTATCCAAGATGCATATTTGCCGTAATCCTTGTGGTTTGATTCGGGAGGGAGTGGAAGGGGTTTTACAAGGTAAAAAATGTAGAGAATGTAGAAAAAATGATCGTCAAATAAAGAGAAGAAAAGAGAAAATAATAAGTGTAAAAATTGAAAGAAGAGAAAAATGGCATAGAAATTATAGGGAAAAAAAAACCCCGGACCCGACCCTCATTCAGATTATCCAACGCTAATTTTATTTTTCAAACCATTTTTTTTTTGGTTTCAAAATTCTTTATTTCTCAAACACCATAAAGTTACAATGGTACGACGTTCATCAGCTTCCCCTCTCTAATTCTTTTTTTTAAATTTCAATCTGATAATTAGGTGCTTATCCTGAAATCCTGGGCTTAAAAACACGATATCCTGAGTTCCCGACATCCCGAAATTCGTTAAAAGAATTCCCGGATCTCGAAAGGGTCAATCCCGAAACCTTGATCTTAAAAACGCCCAATCCCGGAGTCCTGATAAAGGTTATACCCCCCTTCATATATATGTATTGTGTATGTCAAAAGACAGGTCAATAAAAAAATAAAGTGCCAACTGTAAAAATAAGAAGATGTGGTAGAAATTCAAATGAGGAGACTCAACCTAGAGACCAAATGACACAGTTATTAGTTCTAGGAAATCATATGGCCTTTAAAAGTGACCAAAACCCATTCCACATAGTGAGCTATATAAACATGGTAGGGATAGTATATTGTTGTTTCCAAATCTTGTGTTTAATGACAACATTTAAAACGAATTTATTGTCTCGAACCAAAGAAACAATTTGAAATTGAAAATAAAGATCCTTTTTCAATTGATCAACGAAAAGTGTGGTGGTGAAATTTTGTCAAATTTTCAATTTCTAAGCTACATGAGAACGCCAGCGGCAAATATTTCTCGAATATTGGGTTCATTGCGTTTTTACAGAATCTTTATGACGTACACTATTTTATGTCTCCTAGTGATTGAAGCTGTACCAAGTATCTCAAAACTCAATTAAATTTGTAATATCCAGTGGTTTAAAAACTTGAATATTGTCAATTGCTTGTGTCATAGGTTTTAGTTATAACGCTGTGCAGTACACTTCGTACATTATTTGTAACCCAAACAATCAAGCTACTTAGATGAAAAGAGTTGACAACTGCTTGAACCACGGCAAAAATAATGTGCCCGTTTCTGGCATGATGACCAAACACTTGTGGTTCACCATAAACTAGACCTAATCACAAACTAATACATTGTTGACGCCGCCAAAAACAACATACATATGTCTCGCTTTTTGACTCTGTCAAGGTGAGACACAAATGTCCCATGCTACTTTTTTTATGTGCCTGTATCAAGTCAGGATCTTGTATTTCAGTGGTTGCTATTGGTTCATGTCTGTCATATTTGATTTTTTTTGCAAAGTGCTTTGTTAATGTAGACTTATCGTTTTCTCTACTGAATTGTTTTTAGTTTTCATGTCGGGGACTTTTGAAGCAAAGTTTAAGTTTTCTCATTGTTGAAGGTTATTACAGCGAATTCCAAATGCTTACATTCACATCAATGAACTTTATTTAACTTCAATAGTTGTCTGATTCTGTCATTCAAGATCATTTTTAAAAATATATCATAATCTCCTTGCTTTTTTGGTACTGCTGCAAATGACTATTCCTTTAATATATCAAGATGTGTGGTTACTTGTGTGTTTTTTCATTGAAGTGTCATCCAAACTAAGCATGTTTGAGAATTTCTGTAATCCTGTCTTCGTTTAAATGCATTTAATAATAAAAATATATATTAGAATACTTAAATATTTATTTCTAAATTCTCCATATACTGAGACAAGCATGACAATGAAATTCAAAAACAATAATTATTCTGTTCCCTTTTCCTATATCTGTACTTAAACCTTCTTCCAATGCTCGATTTCTTTAAGGGAGGTATTCCTAATCCTACAACAAAGAATATAATATTAGAATAAAAAAAATAACCTTTCAATTTTATTCCATATGCAATTCATTATTCTACGACAGTAATCTGAGATTAAGGCACATAGTAATTAAACAATCATGTCAGTATTTATCAAAAAAATTATACTGATAAAGTAGTCCAAATAATTATGACGTCTTGAAAGGCTATTATATTTTTTTTCTTTGACGTCTTACTTCAAAAGCATACCAAGTGTATGTACATGTACTTAAGGATATATCATGTTTATAGTATTAAAGATCATTAAGAACAGACTCTCTATAAATCTCTATGCAGACATGGCTTCAAACATTCATGGCATAAAATTATTTTTCTAACAAATAAAGACTGCTTTTATTTTATCAACAGAACCAAATATAAGTCTGAATACCTTAAACTACCAATATAAATGAATCTATCATTCGATATCAGACCTCATGTTATTTTGCAACTTGTCACTCGAACTTGTCACGTGTGATTCTCAATTATGCATCGACATAGTCACGATACAGAAAAACTGTTATTTCATAAAATAACAAAATTTACATAGCTACAACGGATTATTACTAAGGCTTGTAGTAAAATATCCGGGAAACAGATTGTTCATCTGAAATATAAGTTATGGTCGTTTTTCTCATTGACCAAGTCCCATAGACTGGTAAAAATTCGAGGTTACCTTCCAATTTAGTCAGTAAATTCAAGTCTATAACTGCACTCTTTTCTATTTAAAGTGATTATAAACAAACAAATAATGATTATTTCAAATGTTATATTCACACTTACCTAAATATAAACCTCTTCAAAAAGTCACATTCGCTAATTAATTAATTTTCTTCAGCAGTCAAAGATGGCGCATTTTGTCCATCTTGTCAATCTCATCAGATCACGTGACTCGGATGTTATCGATGACACAAAAATAATTACGATTTGACTGGTCAGTACAGGAAGTGACCAATCTCTGTGTTATAGTAGTCTCAGCATGTAGTGACAATAAAAACATATTTCCTAAGTACTTATATCAGGTAAATATATTCAAATTTTGGTTTCATATTCATATGGCAAATGTATGGGAAAAGTAATTCTCAATAAACATGTAGTATTTAATCTAATTACATTATGGTGGACTATTTTGCAGTAAAATTCACTTTTTAGAACTTTTAATAAATTTTGTAAATGTTTAGCAACCTTTCAGCTTTATAACATTAGAAAATGATAACCTCATTATAAATCATCTATTTATACTATAGCTTAGGTTACTGTGTGTACTTACTACATGAAAATATCAGTATGGAGATTTATCTCACTTATTTCCAACGATATATGGAGTAACACTAGATATTTTATCAGATTTCAAGATATTCTCTCATTCACCATGTTCACCCTTCTCTCATTTTATATTTAGTTCAGGTCAAGATGCTGTCATTGAAAATAATACATATTAAGCAAAAAAAAGTTCTTTACCAGTAGCCCTAATTTTTTTTAGCTGTAATTGTACCTACATGTATGCATAAGAATCTTATTTCCAAGGTTAACTCTCTCATGAGGTCAGTTTTCTTTGATCTCCAGAGTAACCATTTTATACAGATACTTGTGATATACAATCAAACTACAATACTATATATTTACCTTGTTTGCATTCTGTAGTTGTCTGTCTATATTTTCATTTTTCTCATTCAAAGCAATAGTTTCTAATAAAGAAAACAATAAATCACTTGAAGTCAATTTTAAATTTTTATAATTTTCCAATTTAATGGTCAGAATGGTAAAGTGCCTGCTCGAATTGTATATGATTAATTTCCTGATTAGTGTAGACTCTATCAATTAATGACAAATTCAAAAGTGACAAGAACTGGTCATGATACCTATAAAATTTTACACAAAAATCAGCATAGTAGTAACCTGTTTTTTTGTTGTTTATATATTTTATTTTTCAGTACTGTTCTTATTTAATAGGAATCTAAAAATTAATGCTTTCTGACAAATTTCAAGTTCAATTTTTGTAATGCAAATTTCACAGAAATATCACAAATATCAAATTATCACAAAAAAACACTGTATCAAAGTAACCAGTACATAATTTTCATATACTAACCCAAATTATAAAGAAACATTTTTTTAAATAAATCATTGCCATCTGTTTAGTTGAAAATATTTTAAATCAGATATTTACAGCAGGTTTTTATACAGGTACACAACAAATGTTCAAATGCACAAGCTTCTTTTACTAATACTGGCAAGTTTTGGGATATTTGAAGTTGGTTATTAAACTTTCTTCAATATCTTGGTTCTGAATATACATGTATTCATACCTCTTTCAAGTTTCTTGCACTTTCCATCCAATTCATAATTTGTTGTTCTTAAATCAATTAACTGCAACTGAAAAAAAATAGTGTGTGTAATACCTTTAAAAATGTCTTCCATTTCTAAGTTATTTTTCGACAGTAAGTATTTGGACAACAATCCAATGTTTCAATACTCTAAATATCTTTCATTTTTTAGGCCAGGTAGCTATATAGTAAAATGTAGAAAAGGTACTGTAAATTCAGACTTTTTTGAGAAATTCTTGTTCTTGTGAATAATGAGAATGGATGAGTATCTCAATAATATTATTTTATTCAAGATCATATGTTTTTAACTTAACCAGTTACAAAAATGATTTACATTTTTTTTAGGAATGTTTTATGTTCCATTGAGTGAAATTCATTTCGAATGGAAGATTAAGTAATCAATAGTTATAACATTATCAACAAAAAAAGAGTCCAATTTTTACATTAGTAATAACATCAACTTAATATTCTTTTCTTATTAATGAATGGGTTGTACTGATTTACTTGAGGTCAGTGATAGCTATGAAATATGAATTAAGGCATTGAACAAGTGACTATTTCTACCAAACTTGTCATGGGCAGAATCTGTATGTTATTATTATGTTATTATATGTAAAAATATCTTTCTTTGAACCATTAACTTGGTATTATAAGAAATAAAGAATCTAAAGAATCTGACATAATAACTTTCAAATAGATGTGTTTACAATACACTTGTATGCAAATGAGTCTGCCATCACACAATTTCCAGTCAAATTTTACATCAAATTTTTAAAATTTTGATGTAAAATTTGACGTCATGATTCAAAAATGTGGCTGACGTCAAAAGGTTAATTGGAGACAGATCTAAGTGCCATTTGGAGACAAAATTCAGCTAAATACATAGGTCAAATACATAAAGTGTAAATACATTGATTGATTGGAAAGGTAAAATGCATGAATTTGAAAGAACTTTAATACACTGCTTATCGCATTTGACGCATACAACAATCACTTTTCCATTGTGGCATCAGATATTTTGTTTTATGACGTCAAAATTTTACAGGAACCTGTGTGATATCCAGTAATGGTGGACAAATACGATAAGGTGTACAGTCTCTCTAGTCCCATAAAAGATGAGTTTTTCTATTTTCATTTTATGAATCATTTGCAAGAGTCTTTCTGGGGACATAGTGACTAAGAGATTTTTTCTATAAAGCGTCAATTTTCCCGGGAAAAAGTACCAGTTGGAAGTTAGAATTCATTTATAATTTTGACTTTTTGTGCAAATTGTGTGTCCCCAACCTATTTTTTATTGGATAATTCAGAAACTTTTCATTTCGCTGCATTCATCTTAAGTGTCATTTATCTTTATTTGTAAATAATTCAGTGGCATTGGGGCTAAAAATCAGTAGTAGGCACCTGCATTCGATGAAATTCATCCTCAGACAGGGAGGACGACATCTCTGTTGACGTTTTTCTCTGATCTTTTCATTGATCGACGAAATTACCTGAGATTTCCGAACTTTACAATCAAGCTATGTACCAGCATGAAAATTTTATAATTTAAAGACAATAACGACCTTTAAATATTTTGTGTTAAATATTTATATAATACTTAAGAAACGAATTTGCCGATTTTTGCGGGGAAACGAATGCTTCAAACGGAAAGAAATATGTTTAGATTGTACAGCTTGATCTGTATCTGCAATATTTTCTCTGTAACAAATTGCTTATGGATCCTTATGTGCAAAGATGTTCTTATAAATGAATTTCATGATAAATCACATGTTAGATAATAATCTGTTAGTAAATCAATAGTTGATAAATAAACTTAACCCACAGGCACTTGTCTCTGAAAACAGTACTTATCTACTTAGATATTACTTGTTATGTTATTTTTTTCCAGAGACATTGAAGTGCCTGTAACTTTTAACAGTAAGGTGTATTTTGGAAAATTGATATGTAAACTATAAATCAATTTGTTTCGTGATACAATAGCATTTTATCTTTACTCAGGAACATATATATGATATGCTGTTCCCAGCTTCACTCAAGTAATATTTCTTTTAATGATTGGTAAACTTTTATTTTTTATCTCAATGAAAAGTATGTCCTTAAATGAGTAGCTATGTAAAGCCCTATTTTTTAACTTATAAATGAACACAATGATGACTGTTTTTTCACATGATAACATTTTGAAAAAGTTAACTTGCTTTTTCGCTACATTTCTATTTCAAATACTTAAATACAAGTAAAAGATCTATTTCAAGAAAGAAAGAAAAAAACACAACCCCGGCTTGGATCAACTGGAATCTTACTGGGTTCTTGAAACGTGAGTAATTGTTTAACACTTTAGAGTTTCATTTAAAGTATAAACTTTTGGATATGAAACCACCTTTTTGAATTTACACTCGTTAATTTTATATATTGCTTATGTTAATGGTGCTAAACACAATATTTAAAAAAAAAACAAGTATAGTGGCATTTGACTGTTTTCTGCTATTTGGTCGTGTTGTTTTCTATTTGACACGTTCTCCATGTCCATGGTTCCCAATTTCATTTTAAGGGGTTTATCTTTATTGCTGTGTGGATACATATAGATTCCACAACTGCAACAAGTGTATTACGATATTTCTCCACTCGAGAAGTTATATTTTGATATTTAAAGCGCGAGGCTTGCCGAGCTTTTTAAATAATTAAAATTTAACTGTTGAGAGGGAAGAAATATCGTAATACACGAGTTACAGTGGTGGAATATGTTTCTCTTATGATTTTTATCCTTTCTTTTCAAAGATTTGATGAAAATTGTGTACTTTTGATATGACGTCATCATGCATCATCGGGTCGCCTTTTTTCATGACGTCACAATAAGAAAATTCAGATGAAAACAAGAAGATTTAACGTCACAATTTAATTACAACCAATCATGCCGAGAACATGCAGATTTTTCACTAGTGAGGAGAAATATTTTTCTCACACCGGTCAGGAAATGTGAAAATAGCACAGAAATTAGAGAAAGTATAGTTCCTCTCCGTGCTGCATGTTATGATCTTATAATATACAAGATAATGGAGTATGTGTCCGAGTGAGAACTTCTCATATTTTTTTTTACTTTATATGGGATAATTTTAGTTCATCTATATGTTTCGGAGATACGTGTGACGTCCATTTTTACTGAACTATAAAAAAAGAAGATGTGGTATGATTGCCAATGAGACAATTTACAACTATAGGTCACCGTACGGCTTTCAACAATGAGCAAAGCCCATAGTCACCGCATAGTCAGCTATAAAAGGCCACAAAATGACAATGTAAAACAATTCAAACGAGAAAACTAACTGTCTTCTTTATATAAAAAAAAAATGAACGTAAAAACAAATATGTAACACATAAACAAACGACAACCACTGATTTACAGGATCATGACTTGGCACAGGCACGTACATAGATAATGTGGCGGGTTTAAACATGTTAGCGGGATCCCAATCCCCCTCTAACCTGGGACAGTGGTATAACAGTACAAAATAAGAACGAACTATAAAAATCAGTCGAAAAAGGCTTAACTCATCAGATGGACAAAAATACAAGTGGACGTGGCCGGGTACTTGTACATCCCGACAACAAAAAGACACTAGGAACAGATCTGAGAGTACTTGCAGTTAACTGACAGCTAATTTAAAAATACTAACAACCAATATTTATACCAATAAAAACAATATTCAATGATCTTAACACAGTGTTGAATTGGTAACCTTTTAGAATAAGTTTATTTAAAGGAACGACACGTTTACCGGGATCATTTCTAAATTTCCGGGCACGGTTAACAACATTTCCGTAAAAATGAGGATGTTCTATCTCGTTTGAAATAAGTTTTGTACAGGTACAACCAAACTTTAAACCCAAATCAAAATATTTATGGAAAAATTTAGGAAAGGTTTTAAGTAATTTATGGTAACGATATCCCTGGTTTAATAATTTACCAGTAATACATAGATTACGTTCGTTAAAATCAAAAACGTCACAACAGACACGGGCATAGCGAACATAGTTGTGAAATATAAACACCGTAAGATGGTTCTACAGGAAATTCCAAAATGGAAAATTAACAATAGGGAACGATTAATCGTCCCTTTTGTCGTAAATTTTAGTGTGGAGTTTCCCGTTTAAAACTGAAATAAAGACAGTTATTCCTTTTAAAATTGATTTATTTAAAGTAAGTTCCTTGGGGTAAATTTCAGCAGTATATTAAAAAAATCTTGATTATTTAAAGAAACAATATCATCAAGATAACGGTAAGTGTTGTTGAATTTATCAATTAAATGCAATTTCGACGGGTCTTTACTGAGTCTAGTCATTAACTGTGATTCGTAACAGTACAAAAACAAGTCTGTTATTAAAGGGGCGCAATTAATGCCCATAATGATACCTACAACCTGTCGATAAACTTTGTTGCCGAAACGTGCATAAGTATTATAAAGGAGAAAATTAACAGCTTCGTTCACATTTTTGTGTATGGACCAACTAAAGCCCGCCTTCGGATGCAGAATTTTCTCGCTGTGTGGAAGACCCATTAGTGACTTCAGTCGTTGATTCTACTCTTTGCTCGGGTTGTTGACTTGTCTCTTTGACACATTCTCTATTTCCAATCTCAATTTTATGTATGATATCTGAATCATCTTTTAAATCAATTTACCTTCGCTCCTTTTCTTGGAAAACGATACATAGTGACATGCGTTAAGTTTCTTTGTAGTTTCAAATGCTCTTATGTGCACGTTTGAATGTCAAATTTAACCATCAGTAAAATATAATCAAGATGATTATGTTATATATATTCACACTAGATATTCAGAGGCAAAGATGTAATCCATGTGTATGACAGTAGTGAAACCAACTTTTGAAGGTAACATCGACAAGTTTGAAAGACTAGGACCACTCATGAAACCAGTGAAGACAACATATATCTTTTTGTTCATAATAATAGTTTCATTGCATGTAAAGTTGCTTGTTGTTGCCTTCATTTGTCGTTTGTTGCTGTAATATAAATGTTTATCAGATTTGATTATCGTTTATTGATTTGTACATACAGTAGACCCTTAATTTCTCGTTTGAATGTTTTAATTTTTCACGACAGGACCTTTGATAGCATGCTATACGATATTGGTTTTTGTCGTTGTTAAATGTTAATTGCAAAGTGTTCAAAAATTAAGATCCATTTGAACATTTACATATAAAATTTATCAAGAAAATTTTACGGGTACAGTGCAAAACAAAAATGTAGCTAGTCTAGCTGGGACAAACAGAACTTATTTGCACTTAAAAATTCAACTTTCATCTAAAAATATTTCTAAACTACAAATAAAACACCTTTTTACATGGTCTTACACTAGCCATTTTGGGGCTCTTTATAGTTTACTCGTCGGTGTAAGCAAAGCTCCTTGTTGAAGACCGTACTTTGACCTTAATTGGATTCTTTTTACACATTGGGACTTTGATGGAAAGTTGTCTCATTTGCACTCATATCATATCTTTTTATTTATCACCTAATCCAATTATCTATTATAATACATAGGAAAAATTGCAACATATGTTTTCATATGTTTAACATATGTTTTTCATATGCTTGAAAACATATGTAAACATATGTTTAGGCCCGACATGAAAACATATGTTTTCGAACATATGAAAAACATATGTTTTTAAAATCATATGAAAAACATACGTTGCAATTTTTCCTGTATAATGTAAAACAAGTACTAGTAAATGGGTTAACATTGTAGAAGATTGGTTACATAAACTTAGTCTAGAGTTTTGTTATCTTATACTTTTGAGCCTATTAAAAGAAATTAATCGTTGACCAGGCTTATCAAACTATGTACTGTTCTATTGTTGAATGTGAAAAACTCAATTCCTTTTCTCTAAGACCATGGAAGTATTATATCGTTAATATAATACTTCCATGCTAAGAC
Organism: Mytilus galloprovincialis; assembly: GCF_965363235.1. Classification (NCBI taxonomy): domain Eukaryota; kingdom Metazoa; phylum Mollusca; class Bivalvia; order Mytilida; family Mytilidae; genus Mytilus; species Mytilus galloprovincialis. The sequence continues at coordinate 12,488,812 of NC_134838.1, read as the reverse complement.
TAAAGAAATGGAAAAATACTTGATAAATTAAAACCTATTTTTTTTTGAAAATTTAAACTCAGTGCTCATTCTCTAGCAATTGGGAGTGGCGTTATTCCATTAGTGAAAGAAAACAACGCATGTGCCTATTCTGTAATAGGCAAGACATTGAGGATCAATACTATTTTTTCTCGGTCCGTCAGTCTGGCATGCTATAAATCATTTAGTGATACCTATGTACAAAAAAAAACAAATACTTATCTTAATTTTAATGTGATTAAATTGTAATAAGTTATAACACTGAGGCATATGACCACACTTTTGAAAAGCAGTTTGCCAGTCATTTCAAAAATCACTACAAATGTATTAATGATTGTTTTTTATTGACAAAATCTGTATACGTCTATTTTTAAAAAGAAAAAAAAATCTCTATGTTCGTGGACATTATTAATTTTTCATCTGTCAATACATATTTGTAGTCTTTTTTTCGTTTGAATACAACTTTCACTCTTACTTAATTATTGTCAGTTTACTATTTCAATTGTCAATGCTTTTTTGCTATTAACTGTTGTCAATTGTTATAGGCTGTACGGTGACCTTTAGTTGCTAACTTTTTTGTAAAATATCAAAGAAGATGTGGTATGCATGATTGCCAATGAGACAACTCTCTATGAATAAGAGACCAAATGACACAAAAAATAACAGGCCCCGAAATCACAAATGTAAAGCAGTTGATTTTTGGTTGACAGTTGTTTCATTGGCTATCATACCACACATTTTGCACTCTCTCTCTGTACCTATGTATCTGCAATAGTTATGATTGGTATTGGTATTTACATTGTGTCAAAAACAACTAGCAAATCTGCGTAAAAATCATCAGAATGCTATTCTTACTGGATTTGTTTGTTAAGTTTGGATTCAATAGTATCTTAAATATCTGTGTTATTTTCGCCAATCCTATAAGCACAAGCCCTGGTTTATTTATGATAAAATGGTTGAAGATCCTTTGGAAATAAATATACCGGATCCTTTGGAACACCAAAGATTATAATCATTGTTGAATGTAAAGAGAAGAATTGTGGTTGACTTTAGAATAGCCTGGATCTAGCATATCAGTAACTGCTAGTAGTCCATTGTTAATTTATGTTGATCGTTGTTATTTTTCTTTGATTCTTCTGTTTCATAGGACACGGACTGTTTTAAAATTGATTTTCACAGTGCCCACGGTATTACGGTGTGTTTATTTTTAATTCCACATTGGCTAGAGATATAGAAAAAGGTCGCAATCTCACAGGACATATTACATCGCCACATTTTGCGACTGCCGTTCTTGTTATAGTCTTGTGTGGGTATTTTCTATTTTGGTTCATTTGTACGTGTTTTAGAGTTTAGTCCATTTTGCTGAACTAGTATACATTATTGTATATGAACCAGCCGAAGCCCGCCTCCAGTTGCGGTTTTTTCTCGCTGCGTTGCAGACACAAAAAGGGGCGTCCGGCTGTTTTCTGCTCTTTGGTGGAGTTGTTGTCTCTTTAAATCATTACGTACTTCCATTCTCTACTTATCTATTGTCTAATTTGGTAATCTAATAGAGGAACGAGAAACTCATTGACCATGGAGATATCGTTTTCTTCTTCTTCTTCCTTGCTAAGGACTGGATTTTTAAAAAAAAATGTTATAAGTCCATGGCACTAGTATTGTCAATCCTCCGCACCATGTTCTAATTGAGGGTAATATTATAAGTTTATAAAGCTGATTTTGAGTTCACTTTTTTATGATGAAATGTCAAACACTGCATGAAAGCATATTGAGTTTACAAATTACAACAGATAAAAACCATGAAGACTAGTCTATTGAACTGAATGGATACAAAATGAACATTGCAGTTTTTGTCGAAACTGTCTGATTCTCAATGTGTATACAATAGGATCACATATTGCATTAATAAACAGAAACTGGTTTCCATACTTCATTGCTGTAGTGGTACTTGCGGTATTTTCATTCAGAATAGCAATTAAGGATGTACAACATATAGGAAGAATAGAAACTAGACCCAGCACAATGATGAAACCAAGAGTAAACACATTTCGCTTCATTCGTTTGGTTGATTCCTTTCCATGGCCAGATTGACCTTGTGGACCTTGTTGACTTTGTGAACTAGAAGATGTTGGTGCAATTGCAATTTGATTTTTGTTATGTCTCCTTATGACACGTGCAATTGTTAGAGAATAGAAACCAACAGTAAGGATTGTTAGTAGCATGGCAGGGATTTCAAATGCCAGTATTCTGACTGTAGAAGATAATACAACACAAGTATTTTCATTTCGTATGTGTTCTGTTATTGGCGCCATACTTGGATAGATGTGTGCAACAACGAAAACCAGTGTTATCGCCTTACCACTGGTTAATTGTTTCAACACTCTGTTAGAAATTTGCAGCGTGGCATTAAACCGTTCCAAGCATATCGTCAATTTCTGATAAATTGAAAATAATACTGTACCTGCACATAATACTTTCACTATTGTACATAAACTGGTATATGTGATGACTGCAAGAGCGCTTTTTAAATATGCCTCAACAATAATAAACATGAGAAATTCTAAACCAATAACAGCATTACTAATGCTTAGATATAACGCCAGACAGTAAAATCGTTTCTTGCGCAGGGTCGTCGATCGCAGTAAAATTATAAATGATAAGACGTTCAGAACTACAGCCAACATCGCCAGAAAGAAACTAAATGGTGCCATCATATCCATGATACGACCAAAGCAGTATTATTGGTAGAAAAATTCTATTGCCACATTCTTCAGGTTAAAACTTTTCTGTTATCAACTGTTCCGTCAGCCTCAAAATCTGTACTACATATGAAAAAAATAGGATTCTATTAATAACCACACGACCAATGACCAGTATATAACTTGTACAATGTCTACTTCAGAGTGATAGCATTTGCATTGCTTTATGATCAGTATGTTCCAGAATAAAAAATAATCTAAAATGATTAGTTTTAAACAATGAATATAATTAAAGATTTTGTGCGCAAGTTGTGGATTTATTGTGTTACAAAAAAAAAATATAAAACATGTTGGAACATTAAAATTACCATTAAGTTTAACGAAACGATTTTGTTTTGTTTTTTTCTTAAACGGTCGGTCGTTTGTCTTTTGTTTGTTTTTCGTTTTCTCGCCCAAGTGTTTTCAGTTTTCTGTTGACTTATGAGTTTGAATAAACATTTCCGGAATCTCTCGACTTTCTTTCGCAAACTTTAAAATAACAAGCAATAGGAAAATAGCTCTAATGTAAAAATAAGAATTACAACAGCATGACGCGGTACCAACGTTTCAACATTGGAAAACTGAACGAAAATGTATGAAAAACGACTGTGGACACTGTAGTTAACTTCTTTGTACATTTACCTTGTTAAAGTTTTACCTCTTATGGCTTGTAAACTCTTAGAATTATACCACATTTTTTTGTACTGGACATGTTTTTGTGTATAATAATATAAGGCTTAGTACTTTGAAAATATTTTGACGATTAAAAGCAAATATAATGAAAATAAATAAGTTATGTATTATACTTTAAGGAATTTATCAATAAATCGAAATCTAAAATTTCTCTTTTTTCTAAACTGAAGATCTTTTCGTGTAATTGAAGTGTGTTCACCAAAAATAAATAAACAGCATATATTCAAACTTTACAGATACCTTGTGAGCTTTAATATTTCCACAGTAGGTTGGAACGGTAAATGGTAGAAGATATTTAAATGAATACTATCCAATAGATCGGTGAACTTTGTGGTTTGTTTTCTAGATTCATATTTATCACATACTTATGTATTTGAATATATAATGAAAGGTTTAATTTATAGCATAACTAAATTGCAGGAATGATGCACAATTAAATCATCTACTCTCTTTATTATAATGTTTTAGCTATTATTATGTCCTGTCATAGCCATTATCAGTTATAAGCCCTATTTTCATTATGACGAAGTAGGTTAAAATCAATATTGGAGACGTTCATTTGATTTTCTGGGAGTGGGTGTGTGTGTGAAAAAGGGGGGGGGGGTATATTTTTTTCACTTCGTTTAGCCTGCTATATTAAATCACACGTGGGGCATCATTTTTTCTTTTCATTAATCCTGTTTTAGGAAAGATTATTTCGGTGTAACAAGACCAGGATAATCATTTCAAAACTATTCCTCCCCTAAGAACACATTTATAACTCGCTAAACAAGACAATGCACAAATGATACTAAGATGGTGAACACCATGTACTAAATGTTCATTGTAGTTAAGCCAACTAATTCAATCAAAAATACACTTATAGGCGTGTGGTTATTAATATATAATTCATATTGCTTTCATGTGTTTTATGCGGAGGACATATACCTCTATATTATTTTACTTTTTGTATTTTGCACTTTCAGTATGAAAGTCCCAAAGAACCACGACTATTACTATCCACACTGATCTGTGTCCACATTTGTTAGGAAAAAATGAAGCAGATAAATATATATATATGTAACCTTTAATATATAAATAATATGTTCATATAAATAACAAAAAACATAAAACAAGGTTTAAATATGACAAAGCACTGAAAGTATTGTATCACAGATTATTCGTAGCACTATTTATAATTCACCAGTATATCAAAGTTCTAAAATCTCATAGCTTTTCTTGCATATCTTCTCTTTTCTCCAGCTGTCCATGACTTTGACTTGACTCTGAAATGGCGCAAATCTTCTGAGTGGTCGGAATGAAGCATTGGTCGATAGCTCACTGGGTCACATAGATCTGATTGTTCATTAAAGAATGCCTTGTAACCACTGTCTAATAAATAAACTTCTGGAAAGTTCAGTGATGGATAGTTTTCTTTGTTGAGTTCTCTGTCTTTACTTCTAAGGAATCGAAGCATTTTAGGACCTCTTTCAGACGAAAACTCACAGTGGAAGATGACGATCTGTTTATCTTTCGTTGGTTGCTGAAGCAGAGTTAAAATGGTCTCGTGCAAATACATATTCTCTGCTCCTCTGATATGCCCACCTTCAAATTCATACGGGTATCGACAGTCGATGATCTTGTAGTCACTGATGACGTCATTGTAGCCCCCGTTTAAAACATCAGTAAGTGTTTGTGGAGTGATGCTTTTCAAATCAGTATGCTTTCCAGTAACAGTTGGTAAAGTATACAATCTACTTCCATCGGCAATCAAGTCCTCGTTCTCTTCAAGTTTTGTTACCACAGCTTTTATATCGGTACAAACTTTTGGTCTTTTTGAACATGTTGAGTTGACATCTTCTGTACGCTGTCTCTTGGCAGATTTCGTCAAGCTAGGTGTAAAAGTAATATGATCATCCATACCAAGACCAGAATCCTCGTCATCATCAGGAAACAGACTTCGTTTGATGTTTGGAGTCATCACACACATAAGATTATCGGCCTTTACTGGAGTAGAATCAAAACTCAGAGTTGATACAGAGTCTGAGATTGTATCAAAGTCACAATCTGTGTCGAATAACCTTTTGGTAAGCATAATTGTTGTTCTGTGATTTCTGACTGTCAGGTTCTACTATCTGAATGTTTTATGTTGAATTTTTAAAATTGTGATTTTTTTTATATTAGATTTTTGAATTGACAATAAGTGATTTCGGTCTCTAATTGGGAATCCTGCTCAGCTCATTACTCAAACTGTGTAAGCAGAGTTCAACTCGTTGTCCACCTTGTAAAGCTTTTGTTAATTATTTGATTAATTGCCAATCAAAGCCTTTGATTGAATTTGTTAAATCTCAAAGATTTTTAAACCATTACGTAGTCATAAAATTTGATTGCAATCATGACACAAAGTAAAAAGTGTACCGGGGTATGAAAAATGTTCACATAATAAAAGATTTTGTAATCAGAAAAATTAAAAGTGTAAATACGAATTATTAGATCAAATAAAACAATCAATAAATGCCGTCAAATGTTTGTAATCTTCAAGATTATAATGAAGCTTACACTGTAAATTAGAAAAAGAATATGTAAATTCGCAACAATAAGTTTAAAATGTAAAGAAGTAAAGTATTGAACTTTACAAAAAAAAAAAAAAAAAAAAAAAAAAAATAAGGGTAGATAAAATTGAAATAAAAAAGATTGAACAAGAATGTGTCCATAGTACACGGATGCCCCACTCGCACTCTCATTTTCCGTGTTCCAGTGGACCGTGAAATTGGGGTCAAAACTTTAATTTGTAATTAAAATAAGAAAGATCATATCATAGGGAACACGTATACTAAGTTTCAAGTTGATGCGACTTTAACTTCATCAAAAACTACCTTGACCAAAAACTTTACCTCAATTTCGCACTATCATTTTCTATGTTCAGCGGACCGGGAAATTGAAATCAAAACTTTAATTTGGCATTGAAATTAGAAAGATCATATCATGGGGAACATGTGTACTAAGTTTCAAGTTGATGTGACTTCAAATTCATCAAAAACTACCTTGACTAAAACTTTAACAAAAACGTTTACCTGAACTTCGCAGTATTATTTTCTATGTTCAGTGGACTGTGAAATTGGGGTCAAGACTTTAATTTGGCATTAAAATTAGAAAGATGATATCATGTGGAACATGTTAACTAGTCTAAGTTTCAAGTTGATTTGACTACAACTTCATCAAAAACTACCTTGACCAAAAACTTTAACCTGAAGCGGGACAGACGGACGGACGGACGGAAGGGCAGACAGACAGACAGACAGACAGACAGACAGACAGACAGACAGACAGACAGACAGACAGACAGACAGACGGACGGACGGACCCCGGACATTTGTATACCATAATACGTCCCGTCAAATAAAACTTGAAAAGGAAAATTTACAATTTGGATGATGAAATTATCCCTTTTTGTTCAAAAACGATCCTCAGTTTCTAGATATATTAGCCAAAATATGAGGCAGAGGAAAGTGATTCTGTGGTATTCTTTATTTCAAGTTCAATGAGATAGAACCCAAACTTTAAGAACATCATTTAGCACCCACCAGAGGCTATACCTTTGATTCTAGAAGGCGCGTAGCAACCCGTACGCAAAAACGCAGTTGCGTACACATCGAAAAGCTCACAAAAATAAAAAAAAAATGGTAAATCTAGTCAGAATTTAACTTAAGTAATGAAGTTTATAAAAAAATATATACAAATATGTTAATGATCACTTTGTAGCTATATTCCGTTCCGAAAACTAGTCTTCCCTGTTCATTTACGAAATCAGCATCGTGATTCTGTTGCTGATACAAACAATTTAAAATGGCCGAGTCCTCCGGGTGTCAAAACACAATTGTCACGTCTCATCACCCTGACATCTTTTCTGAAAATTCCAAAATAACTGATGAAATAAAATATGACATTCTTAAGAGACCATGGACATCAATTCATTCTTATGAAACTGAACATGTATCTACCTTTCGTCGATCATTTGATTACAAGACTTCTGACAGCAGAGCCACGTTATGTCGCACAAAAATTAATCCCAAAAAAACATTGACCAACTTACTTTAGCTGTTGGGGACATAATCTGTAATGAAATGCAGATGATGCCCATGTTACAAAAGACGAATTTCAAGATCAAAATTCGGAGATGGTTAGCAAAATGGACTGGATATTTTGATAACATTCCTAACAAGCTGCAGGAAACATTAAATGTTATAACCAAGGATATCCGGGAATCTTTCAGATACTAATCTATTTGCATGTATGCCGGTCTCGACGACAACGCGGGCAGAACGGTTCTTTAGTATCATGAGAAGTATCATGAGAAGCCTGAGTGAAGACCTAGTTGAGAAATACAATGAAAACGAATCGTTTATCTGGACTCGGTCTTTTGAACATATACTAAGAAAGAAAAAAAAGTAGACACGGTTTTGGACATCTTTAGTAGAAAAAAAAAGAAAGGAAATGGGCATTGATTTTTCAGAATTAACTTTGACAGAGAAAAAAAGCCGAAAAACACTCATAAAATAAAACATAAAGATATGTGTCTGATTCGAATTTTTATTTGTATTTTCTCAATAAAAAAAAATACCATTTAAGTTGCACGATGTTGGCTTAGAAATTAGTTTGTTTTCTAATGTAAAGTGGGTTCAGCATGATTACGTAACAAATAAAATATACCTAATCAAGCCATTTTAACCCACTACAAAAGAAAAAACAAATTGTTAAGCCAACAGTACGAGTTTCTTTGTTTTTCTCTGATTATTTATTTCCAAAGTTGACTTGTTTCTCCTGAAAGTAAGATTTCTGTGAGGTCATTTTAAGTCTTCAGAAATTGCGAGAATGCAGGACTTTGCACCATTTATCCCAGAGCTTCGCCCTCGGCCGTATGACTTCCTTCTCCGGCATTGCGTACACATCAAAATTGCCTAGCTACGCCCCTGTCTAGGACAGAGAGGTTAGAAACTTTTTGACCAAAATATCGTCCTTTATCTAAAATGGATTGGAAACAGTGTCGTCAAGTCACCAAAGATGCTCTTTCCTCGTTTTGTAAAAAGTGGTGTAAACTACGGGGCGCCGAATTGGACTCTTGTGATTTTGTACGGACAAAAGTGAGTTTTGTTCAACAAAAATTAGTCCAGTTTAACAAAATTTGTAGCATACTACAAATTTAAAATTTTGTCATGCAAAATTATCTTTCAGTGGACAAAAGTTACTTTTGTCATGACAAAATTCATTTTTGTAACACAGACTTTACTTTTGTTACCTAATTTGAAAATTGGGCGACAAAAGTCAATTTTGTATGCAAATTTGTTTAGTTTGGATTCTGTGAACTAATTTGCATACAAAATCGACTTTTGTGAGACAAAATTTACTTTTGTGAGACAAAATTTACTTTTGTGAGACAAAATTTACTTTTGTGAGACAAAATTGACATTTGTGAGACAAAATTGACATTTGTGAGACAAAATTGACTTTTGTGAGACAAAATTGACAAAATTGAATTTTGTCTCACAAAATTGAGTTTTGTCTTGTCTCACAAAAGTCAATTTTGTATGCAAATTTGTTTAGTTTGGATTCTGTGAACTAATTTGCATACAAAATCGACTTAAAATTGACATTTGTGAGACAAAATTGACTTTTGTGAGACAAAATTGAAGTTGTCTCACAAAATTGAATTTTGTCTCACAAAATTGAGTTTTGTCTCACAAAAGTCAATTTTGTCTCACAAAAGGCAATTTTGTCTCACAAATGTCAATTTTGTTGTCACAAAATTGAATTTTGTCGTCACAAAATTGAATTTGGCGTCACAAAATTGACTTTTGTGAGACAAAATTAACTTTCGTGAGACAAGATTAACTTTTGTGAGACAAAATTGACTTTTGTGAGACAAAACTCAATTTTGTGAGACAAAATTCGATTTTGTCAATTTTGTCTCACAAAAGTCGATTTTGTATTAGTGTAAACAATATTTTATTCAGAAACAGATAAATAAATGCGAACATAAATACAATACAATGGATTGGAAAACAAGTGACAAGTCACTTATACAAATTCCTCTCCTTTTAAATGGCAAAATCAATTACAATGGACAGAAAATGTACAACTATATAATGTAATATCATGGAAAAAGAAATCAAATGTAATGGAAATTAAAATATAATGCAGATAGTATTTTTAATATTGGGTGACATGTTGTTGGGCCAACAAGAATAATTATGTGAATCTCTTAGTTTTCAATATATAGTCTTGGACAATAAGAAAGTTCTTTTTATTGTCTATATCGGTAATGTTCGGATCCCCATATAGTAACGTATCTATGTTAAGTGTACCAACTAGGTTAACAAAGAGGGCTTCACGAGTTCGATGATAATTGGGACAGTTTAGAAGGATTTTGTATTCAAATTAGTTCACAGAATCCAAACTAAACAAATTTGCATACAAAATTGACTATTGTCTCACAAAATTGACTTTTGTCTCACAAAATTGACTTTTGTCTCACAAAATTGACTTTTGTCTCACAAAATTGAATTTTTCTCACAAAAGTCAATTTTGTCTCACACAATTGACTTGTGTTTTAATTTCCATATCAGGTAACAAAAGTCAATTTTGTATGCAAATAAGTTTATAGTTGCATACCTTTTTGACAAAATTGACTTTTGTCATGACAAAAATAAATTTTGTCTACAAAAATGAATTTTGTCTACAAAAATGAATTTTGTCTACAAAAATGAATTTTGTCAAATTGACATTTGTGAGACAAAATTGACTTTTGTGACACAAAATTGACAAAATTGAAGTTTGTCTCACAAAATTGAATTTTGTCTCACAAAATTGAGTTTTGTCTCACAAAAGTCAATTTTGTCTCACAAAATTGAATTTTGTCTCACAAATGTCAATTTTGTTGTCACAAAATTGAATTTTGTCGTCACAAAATTGAATTTTGTCGTCACAAAATTGAATTTGGCGTCACAAAATTGACTTTTGTGAGACAAAATTAACTTTCGTGAGACAAGATTAACTTTTGTGAGACAAAATTGACTTTTGTGAGACAAAACTCAATTTTGTGAGACAAAATTCAATTTTGTCAAATTTGTCTCACAAAAGTCAATTTTGTCTCACAAAAGTCGATTTTGTATTCAAATTAGTTCACAGAATCCAAACTAAACAAATTTGCATACAAAATTGACTTTTGTCTCACAAAAGTCGATTTTGTATTCAAATTAGTTCACAGAATCCAAACTAAACAAATTTGCATACAAAATTGACTTTTGTCTCACAAAATTGACTTTTGTCTCGCAAAATTGAATTTTGTCTCACAAAATTGACTTTTGCCTCACAAAATTGAATTTTGTCTGACAAAATTGAATTTTGTCTGACAAAATTGAATTTTGTCTCACAAAAGTCAATTTTGTCTCACACAATTGACTTGTGTTTTAATTTCCATATCAGGTAACAAAAGTCAATTTTGTATGCAAATAAGTTTATAGTTGCATACCTTTTTGACAAAATTGACTTTTGTCATGACAAAAATAAATTTTGTCTACAAAAATGAATTTTGTCCACAAAAATGAATTTTGTCCACAAAAATGAATTTTGTCCACAAAAATGAATTTTGTCTACAAAAATGAATTTTGTCATCACAAAAATGAATTTTGTCATCACAAAATTGAAGTTCTCATAAAACAAGTCTGTATCACATAGTTTTGTAAGACAAAAATGATTTTGTTATGACAGAATTGAATTTTGTACAAAACCACAAGAGTCCCATTCGGCGCCCCGTATAAACAGGAAAAAATCTGATAAAAAATCTCTTGATGCTTATTTAAATAAATGTATGAATGTGGTAGATAAGGGAATATCACATTTGAAAATAATTTGAAGTAAATAATAGAGTACATATTACACCTATTTCCAGAATAAGAAATAAACTCCAAGAACTTTCAAAGGGGTTTGTGTTTGTACTGGCAGACAAAGCAGCCAACAATGTGGTGGTGGTATGCCATAAATACTACACGGACGATCTTAAGAATGAAATTTTAAATTCATCTACATTCAAGTCCATACGCTCCACAGAGAGTCGTATAGCAAACAAACATATCACAACCACATGATGTCATCAAAGCTTAATAAGGCTTCTTCTGAACATTTGAAGGTCCCTACTATGTATTGGCTACCCAAACTACACAAAAAACATCGTTTCACCTAGCCCTCTAGTAAGTGTCCTACAACTAATCTTTCAGTGCTTTTAACAAGTTCATTAACTGCTATTAAAGAGCTTATCATAAACTATTGTAATAAAATATGTGAACATAGTGGTATAAACTATTTTTGGAGTGTAAAAAATTCTTTGGATATTTTAGATGAATTGCTTACTTTTGATAGTCCTTTTGATTCTGTCGACAGTTTTAATTTTTCTACTCTTTACACTACTCTTCCACACTATCTTATTAAACAAAAGTTTTCCTAATTAATTAAATGGTCGTTTGGTAAAGCTGAATGCAGATATATTTGCTGAAACTCATTTAAAGCCTTCTTCTCTAATGAGAAAGGTAAATATGCTAGATATACCTATTGGAGGTGTGATGAGATGATTGAAGCTGTTTTTCTCCTTGATAATATTTATGTACATTTCGGCAACAAAGTTTATCGACAGGTTGTAGGTATCCCCATAGGCACTAATTGTCTCACACAATTGACTTTTGTGTTTTAATTTCCATATCAGGTAACAAAAGTCAATTTTGTATGCAAATAAGTTTATATTTGCATACCTTTTTGACAAAATTGACTTTTGTCATGACAAAAATAAATTTTGTCTACAAAAATAAATTTTGTCGACAAAAATGAATTTTGTCATGACAAAAATGAATTTTGTCATCACAAAATTGAAGTTCTCATAAAACAAGTCTGTATCACATAGTTTTGTAAGACAAAAATGATTTTGTTATGACATAAACTATTCTAATAAAATATGTGAACATAGTGGTATAAACTATTTTTGGAGTGTAAAAAATTCTTTGGATGTTTTAGATGAATTACTTACTTTTGATGGTCCTTTTAATTCTGTCGACAGTTTTAATTTTTCTACTCTTTACACTACTCTTCCACACTAAAAGTTTTCCTAATTAATTAAATGGTCTTCTCTAATGAGAAAGGTAAATATGCTAGATATACCTATTGGAGGTGTGATGAGATGATTGAAGCTGTTTTTCTCCTTGATAATATTTATGTACATTTCGGCAACAAAGTTTATCGACAGGTTGTAGGTATCCCCATAGGCACTAATTGTGCCCCTTTAATAGCAGACTTTTGTTTGTACTGTTACGAATCACAGTTTATGACTGAACTCAGTAAAGACTCGCCGAAATTGCATTTAATTGATAAATTCAACATCACTTACCGTTATCTTGATGATATTTTTTTCGTTAAATAATCAAGAATTTTCTCAATATACTGCTGAAATTTATTCCAAGAAACTAACTTTAAATTAATAAAATTTATACGGTAATAACCGTCCTTTCCTGGATTTAGATATTTTGGTTTTAATCAGGAAACTCTGTTCGTTCCCTATTGGTAATTATATTTCACAGCTCGTTTGCTATGCCCGTGTCTGTTGTGACTTTTTTTATTTTAACGAACACAATCTTTGTATTACTGGTAAATTATTAAACCAGGGATAATTTACCATAAATTACTTAAAACCTTTACTAAATTTTTGGTTTTGAAATTTGGTTGTACCTGTAAAAAACTTATTTCAATCGGGATAGCACATCCTCATTTTTAGGGAAATATTGTTAATTGTGCCGGAAATTTAGAAATGATCCTTATAAACTCATCGCTCCTTTAAATAAACTTATTCTAAAAGGTTACCAACTCAACACTGTAATAAGATCATTGAATATTGTTTTTATTGGTATAAATATTGATTTTGTTATCAGTAAATCAAAAGCAAACTAAATATTACTAGTATGTTATATACATATACACATTCATGGATCTACAATCTGTCGATACCTGTAACTTGGCATTGCACAAAGTCATGTTTTTCTCTGACTGTTTATGACGTCTTTACACTAAATCTATTGGATGTTGGATGGGTACGGATTGATAGTTTAGTCTTAGATGCATGATTTTTTTATTAGTTGTTTGTGGCTTTAACTAGCTTTCAGATAACTGCGAGTACTCTCAGATCTGTTCCTAGTGTCTTTTTGTTGGTGGGATGTACAAGTACCCGGCCACGTCCACTTGTATTTTTGTCCATTTGATGAGTTAAGCCTTTTTCAACTGATTTTTAACCGGATTTTTGTGACAAAAATGTCGGTTATTGATTTGGGGATGTACGGCGGGCGGGCGGTCGGTCGGTCGGGCGGGCGGTCGGGCGGGCGGGCGGGCGGGAATCAAATGTTGTCCGTGCATTAACTCATGAACCGTTCAACCAAAGCTTTTAAAATTTTAATATGTTGTTACTGACAACTAAATGAAGGTCAAGTTCAATAATGGCGATTTTGACTTTTACCGTTCAGGAGTTATGGTTCTTGAAAGATTGAAAAATGGAGTTTACAGTCGTGTCCATGCATTTACGCATGAACTGTTCTACCTAAGCTTCCCAAATTTTAATATGTTGTTACTGATGACAAAATGGAGGTCAAATTCAATAATGGCGATTTTGACTTTTACTGTTCAGGAGTTATGGTTCTTGAAAGATTGAAAAATGGAGTTTCCAGTCGTGTCCGTGCATTTACGCATGAACTGTTCTACCTAAGCTTCCCAAATTTTAATATGTTGTTACTGATGACAAAATGGAGGTCAAGTTCAATAATGACGATTTTGACTTTTACCGTTCAGGAGTTATGGTTCTTGAAAGATTGAAAAATGGTGTTTCCAGTCGTGTCCGTGCATTTTCTCATGAACCATTCAACCAAAGCTTTTGAAATTTTTATATGTTGTTACTGATGGCAAATTAAAAGTCAAGTTCAATTATGACGATTTTGACTTTTACTGTTCAGGAGTTATGGTTCTTGAAAGATTGTGAAATGGCGTTTCCATTCATGTTGTTGCATTTACTCATGAACCATTCAATCTAAGCTTTTCAAATTTTAAGATGTTGATACTGATGACAAAATGGAGGTCAAATTTGATATTGACGATTTTCACTTTCACCATTCATCAGTAATGGTTCTTGTGATATTGCCAGGACACAAATAAATATTAATAAATCCGGTTTGCTGTCGTTGTGACAGCCTCTTGTTATAGTTTGTTCTTATGTTGTACTGTTATACCACTGTCCCAGGTTAGGGGTAGGGTTGGGATCCCCCTAACATGTTTAACCCTGCCAAATTATTTATGTATGTGCCTGTCCCAAGTCAGGAGCCTGTAATTCAGTGGTTGTCATTTGTTTATGTTACATATTTGTTTTTTCGTTCATTTTATCTATACAAATAAGGTCGTGAGCTTTCTCGTTTGAATTGTTTTACATTGTCATATCAGGGCCTTTTTAGCTGACTATGCGGTATGGGCTTTGCTCATTGTTGAAGGCCGTAAGGTGACCTATAGTTGTTCATGTCTGTCATTTTGATCTCTTGTCGACAGTTGTCTCATTGGCAATCATACCACATCTTCTTTTTTTTATATTTGTGCTTGGTATGCATATTTTGTTCTGTCCAAGATTTTTTTTTAATTCCTGTTGATAAGTTGACCATTCTCAGATGTATAATATGTACATCTTACAATTTTTTTAGGCTAAAATATAATAGACTTTATTGTAGGAAAGACAGTAGAAACAAATAGATACATTTTATCATTTATTATGAAATGTAAAAAAAAACAAATAAATATCACAGTCCAATATTTGAATGCAAATATAGAAAATATATTGCTGTTCATTATGGCACAAAAGTATAAAACACCATCACATCATCGAAGTCCCAGATATGATCAGGGTTGTCATGATTTGGATTTCATAATAAATGTTGAATAAGCTTCAATAAATGCTGTAGGTGTCTCCCATTGTGGATAATGACCTATATTACGGTCAAGAACAGTAATACTATGATGTGGTACTGATTTCCTGAAAATAGTATGTTGAACATTATATTAAAAGGTCATTAAGGTAATGAATGCATTCATAATATCTTAGGGTAAAACACATACATTTCAAAAATGTGATCGACTTCAGTAGATACTATTAAACACTGTTATTACATCTATAAATACCTTTTTTTTTCATCAGAAAATCAATAAATTAATACATAACTAAATATGTATTGGCATACATCAAACCAATGTCTTGTTTTTTGGCATGCAGATTTTCATATCTTAATAAAAAATAAATTGGGAATGTTTCCATATTACATAGATTGATTGATTGTTGGTTGCTTAACGTCCAGTGGCAAATATTTATAGGACATAGATGATTCCCATGCTTGCATATAACATTATTAAGGGACATAACTCAAGAAGGGTAAATGTGACACTACCAAAATGTGTAATTGGTCTGAGCTTTGTGGTTATACGCATTGTGTATAAATTTCATAACATTTGGTTGAGGCAAACTAAAGTAAGAGAACAAAAACGAAAAATTTAGCAATTTTCCCTTTGTTAAGGGGCACCACTATAGAATGGTGAACGCGATGTCACAAAAAATTCAAACTTGATCTGTTATGTGGTAATAAGGATTGTGTATATGTTTCATACCATTTGGTTGAGGCAAACTTAAATTAGAGAATGGAAATCAATTTGTGGACTTTCAGACGAACAGACAGACCTCCAAAATAGCAGGGGCATAAAAAGCATTGTTTTGCACATTGTTGAAGGCCATATTGAGGTTTAAATCCTTTTCTGTTGCTTTTTAAAAGATTATTAGTATTTTAGGGTTCATATCTTTCCATATCTTTATTTATCATATAATCATTTTTAAGTCTCTGAGAAACATATAAATACTCACTTGTAAAAGTCAATAAAAGAATCTGGATTAACTGGGTCTGCAGGGCCATAAATCATATGAACTGAAAAAAACAAAACAGATTAGAAAGATCATCACTCAAAAATCTTTACAAACTTAGATATTTATTTTTGCCAATCTTTTATGTGCAGGAAAAGAACCAAAACCTATAGATAATTATCAAACTAGCACAGAAAAGGTAGGACTTCAATCATTATGACAATTTCATTTGAATATTTTGTTAGAAACTTTTTCTGAAAATTCAAACAACAAATATTGAATTGTGAATTTTTCCATTTATTTTTAATAAAACTAGTTATTAAATGAGTGTTTCTGAGTGTTTTTTTTTTTAATTATCATACCACATTAAAGGAAGAAAACTTAGTGCAAACTAACGGAAATATAATGGCAATGAAAAGTATAACCAAGATTATCTCCCTTTTGCATTATATGTATCCCACTTCTTTTAACAGAATTTTAACCTATCAAATTTATTTTTTTTAATTTCTTATCTTGACACATTAGAAGTGGTTTAATTAACATTAAAGTAATGTTTAGAACCTTAACATATTAAATATTAAATGCCATTACATGTGTATCACCATTGAACTTTACATATTGTTTTTTTAGTGTGGTTGATAACTATATATAGGTATTTTAATTTCTAAACTGTTTTCTGAAACATCATTTGAATTGAAAAGTAAATATATCTATCTTTTAGTCATACCTTTTACTGGTGTATTTTTCAAGGCACCAACCCATCTGTCATTGAACTCTGTTCTTTGAGTTATATATTGCATTAGCCTATAAAACAAATAAATGAGTTAATTATTGGTATAAAATTATTTATCCATACCGTTTGCAGGGTAATGTATCAAAGTATACATCATGCATTATATGAGCTGCGTCCAATAGTAATGGACCTTATGTAAGTGCATGTTT
This sequence comes from Mytilus galloprovincialis, assembly GCF_965363235.1. NCBI lineage: Eukaryota > Metazoa > Mollusca > Bivalvia > Mytilida > Mytilidae > Mytilus > Mytilus galloprovincialis. Next base: position 12,471,472 of record NC_134838.1, on the reverse strand, counting down.
AAGACTTCAATTGTTTTTGGAATGTTCAAATATGAAAAAAAGATGAAATTTGTATGTTGTGTAGATTTTTCTTACAACAGCTCAATTTTCAAACAGTTACAGGCTTTCCATAGAGATTTAGTTTAACCCAAAATAGGTTAAAAGGTGTATTTATATTCATTTGCATAAGATCAATTTCTATCTGTGCTGCTCATATCATATCTGATTTTGTTTAGAAAGACTTGTTATGTTTTAATGTCACAGGGTCCTGGTTATCAAGATGAGTATTGGTTTATGAACATATACATATATGCTGAGTGAATAAATCATATTTTCAACATACTGTTATGATAAACTGTCTTTAAGTGTACTTTGAAATCCATGTACTTTTTTAACATGTACTCAACTACCACACATAATTATTTGCATTGTATGTACACTATTAGCAGTAAATCTGATTAAATACACTTTGGTTCATGAATGCTCATCAACTTTATTTGGCCTTTCAATTTTTTTTTATTTAAGAGTTCTTGATGAGTCTTTTGTAGACAAAACATGCATCTGGCGTACAGTTTAATAGCCTTGTATCTTAGATGAGTTTTTTCTAATACATTGTACCTCTGAGTAGGTTTCAATCAAAATAAGTTGGAATAAATCTATAGGCAACAGTATTCTGTTAAAATACATTGTTGAAAGTCTATTTATGTTGGAAGAGTTGGGTATTGGTCATCATGTAGTCTGTCAGTCTGTTTTTTGGTAATTCCTGTTATTGTTTCAGGTACATCAATGGTTTTTAATTTTCTGGTTAACAATAGACAGGAGAAAGGTTATGTGCACAAAATTACAATATTTGAAAAGGAAATTTATAACATAGGTGAAATTTTGTAAATGGTACATTCTGACCCTTATATACAAAAAATATAAATTATGACTTTTCATTGCCAACACACATTGAATAACATTTTCAAATACTTTGGAAGTGGTCATTCAATATCCACTGTGAAAAAACGTTATTACCTGTTACTAATAACATGACCATTTTTGTGCATTATAATTACAAAGAAGTCCCACAAATCATCTTCCAATGGAATTGTTTCAGGTCCAAATATTTCACCAAAGCTAAAAAAAAATTAAAAAAATCTTTAATGGATAATTCCTTTATATGAGAATGGTTTGCAAATATGTAATCACCATGACATTTCCAGGCTTATGGAGGTTACATATAACATCAATTTGAGAAACGTTTACTTTCAAGGTGATGTGTAATTCTGTAAGGGATCATGCAAGTGTATTTTATATGATACATTAAAAGGGTGAATACTTAGGTAAAATAATAATTGCAGGGACCACTAGTACTTACTGATTAATATGAGTAAGATTTTGTTTATTAACAAATATATGACATCAACAGTGATATTTAAAATAAAAAGAAAAATCACTGTCATAAAGTTTTTTTCTTATAAACATATGCTGTAACCTGGAACTTTATGTACAGTCACATTTACAATATAGTTCACCAATTTTGTATTGTTTTTTTATTTTATTTTTTTTTTTTTTACAGTTTTTGATTTTCACTGACAATTTGATGATAAAAGCTTCTTGGTGTTTTCTTTCCTTTTCAGTATCATTTTTTCCCTTTCAAACTTACATTTCAAGTTATATATATTTTATTTATTTCATATCTTCTAGAGAAAACTTGCACACAAATTCATCTGTTTTTCTTGTTAATTGTGTTATAGTAGTCTCAGTTTATATGGACCTTTTGTGAAAAGATGCTACTGCTGCTATTTACTACCTGTAACTGTAAATTCAGAAATTGTTGCAAATTTGATAAATAGACTAAAATATGAGATAATTTGTTGTGATTTCAGGAAAATCTGCATACCAAAATCAGATAAAGAGTTCTTATTACAATGTACTGCAAAACTCATCCAGTCAGATTATTCACATAAATAAAAAATTGCAATAATTTCTGAATTTACAGTACTTTGAAATATATTGTTATATGAAAGATTTACTCACGTTTTTTTAAATATGAAGAAGAACATAAGTCTTGATGCTATTGGTCCCGCATAAGGATTCAAAAGTAACTAAAAATATAGAAACACCATATTGTTAGTAGGCAACATGCATACCTGCCAACTTTTCAAAACACCCATTGGAGTTTTGCGTCCAAGATGTATGTCATAGTCCTAAAAAAAACCTTCAAGGGGGCCTTCAAATACATTTTAATTTTTATTTTTTGGCTTCTTCACACTAATATAAGCCTAATGTCATTGTAAAATTAATTGTTTTGTTTAAAATTGTGGACAAAATTGCTCTTTCAAAATTTCAATTTGGAAGCCTCCATGTGTGAAATCCCCCACAAATAGTGACAGTTGGCAGGTATGAACTTGTAACTGTACACTAAGGTTGCTGGTGGATTAAACGCCAATCTCCCCTCGACAGAACACTTATTTGTAGAGTAGGAAACTCTTCCAGATAACAACTTCTAAGTATTCTTCCATTCTCAATTTTATTCTATAAAAGTACATAATTCATTATTTAAATTGGTGAAAGAAAGTGTTAATTAAACAATGTACTTACTTTCTGAACAGGTCTAGGGGAATTAGTTTCTGGAAAGATACCTTAAAAGTAAAATATATATATATAAGAAATATACACCAAATTGGAAAATATAATACCAGTATACATTTAATGTAATAAAGATCTTTTATTTTCTGGCAAATGTTTCTTCTAAAGAATGTTTCCACCTGAATCAATTTTCCAACAATCTTTTTGGCTTAAATGATCTTTTAACATTAATCATTTGATGTAAAGCAAAAATCTATTAATCATTTAAATTCTGCAGATCCAGTATACTGTGAATTCATTTATTTTTGTGGGTATCAATTTTCGTGGATCGATAATAAACTTGCCTATTTGTGGATTTTAGATTTCATTGTTTTGACGATCTCTGTATTATAACAAAGCCTATTGAAAATATGATATTCGTTGAACATTTGAAATCGTGGTTCATCTGTACCCATGAAACCCATGAAAATTGGTATGTAACGAATGTTTCCATTTTTTTTTTGATTTGATGGGACTGTTGAACTGCAAATTTTAATGTTCATAGGAAGTACAAAACCTGAAATCACATACAACAAATATACTTTTTTTTTTTAATCTTTGAGAAATTGGTTCCCATGAATAATTCATGGTACTCTTGATTAAACATTATCTTTTCATTACCTCCATTAGACAGACAAAGTGTCTGTATTTCGGGAATTCTGTCTTTGTTTTCTTTATTATTGTATCTAAAATTAAATATATAGGTAACAAAAAGAGAGCTGTATTCCCATGACATGTCCTATCATTAATTTTTGTAAAATTAAGTGCATCTTTATATTAACATTCTAGTCTTTGTATCAAACTGCTGAAATTATGCTAAAAAACTTGACAATAGTACCAAATGAAAAACATATCACTAATAGACAACTTTCAAGTTCGATGCATTTCCGTCAAAAACTCTGGTTTTAGTGAACGTCATTTGTCATTTAGGGGCTTTGTCACTTCCGTTCCAATGTTGAGTGAGTGGTTGGAAAACCATAACTCTATATTATACGAATTATTCGGCAAATTGAATTCTCAAAATTGACAATCAGCATTGCTGTCATTAGGGAATTGTCATTAAGTACCTACAGAACAACCATTATTTCTAGTTTATCCTGCACAATGATGATCACTAAGACGCTTGAAGAACGTAAATAGTGCAGGGATACAGGTGACCCCCTCTATCTGGTAAATGACGTCATAAAGGCGCGTATAATTGACGAGTTTTTTCCGGTGACAGATGAACTCGAAAGTGGTCTATTCAATTTGATTTGTGAAAATAGAAGTTTTCAGCAATACAAATGTAATAAAATTAATTGTTTTTTCCAATTTATGTTTTTTTAGTCTTTGAGCTCATTGGCTCATTGGCTCATTTATGAAAACATATATTTAAGTTTATTAAACAATCAAAAACCACTGAGGAATTAAAGATATTATAACACCCAAAACAAAAACTTTAAAAAACTTAAATTTTCTGTTAAAGCACAAGCAAATACTTGCAGAAGATCTTATAGCTTTATGTCTGATCCAATTTCCATTTGGATCAATGCATATGTTTAAACTACATGGAATGACTATAATTTACTAGATCGCAGATATGCTAAACAGAGTTGTCTCCCCTCTACCAATTAATTTGTACAATGTATCTACAACAAACTGAGAGTAAGTTTCTATTGGTGTATAAGATAGTTTAAACCTTATTATGATCAGAGTGTTTTCCTTATCAATATATATAAAGATATAATGAAATTTTAAAACTGTTATAAAAGTTATATGACTATATGTACATGTTGCTTTCAAATTGTGAAACATGTTCAGTTTCCAAGAAAAAGTATGGTAGATAAACATAATTCTGTTAAAAGATATAAAACTAAAAGGATAGAATTTTAAAATAAAGTAAGAGATGATAGCTTACATCCAATACTTTTGGAAAATTAACAAACTGCAGGATTACTATTTCTCATCTATTATATTTAAATTATCTTGAGTTATCTCCCCATACAAATTTAAAAAAAAAAATAGAGTTGTGAACTGAAAGCTAATACTAAAGAAAAGGTGCATTTTGGTTGATAATTTTAATTCTCTTTAGCACATTGCATCTTTAAATAAAATAAAAATATAGTTGAGTAGTTTCCCAGAGTTTTAGGAGCCTCAAAATTTAAATAATTTAATGCAAATTTAGCAACTTTGACCTTATATGTATATACCTTGCTAGTAATTCTAATGCAACTGTATCTCCATAGTCATGTGCTAAGAAATGAACTTTATTGACCTTAAGTTCCTTTAAAATTCTCTCTCCTATATCTGCCTGTTCCATTATAGTATATGTGTGGTTATCCTGAAAATCAAAAGTTCAAAAATTTATATAAAAGCTATTTAAAGAGTAAAAAATTAATTTTCTGGTTCAATAAATTCAAAATAAATTATTGCCATTCATTATAGATAAATTTCTATCAACAATAAGGCTCAAAGAACTTTTATTATATTATCTATATTTACTAACAATAACAACATACACACATGTTTGCGTATGAATACACAACGTCAGAGTGAGCTTGTCCCCATAAAAATTGACAACATTGAAAATAAAAGTAATACTTTTAACCAATCAGAAGACAGTAAATACAACAAATTTATTTATTAGTGAATATTAAATTTTTTTAACCACAATGATATACTTACAGGTTTATCACTAAAACCAAATCCAATGTAGTCATACATGATGATTTTGGAAAATTGTTCTTTAAGACCACCCAATATCTGAAATTAGAGTTTACATATTGATTTGTTTTGCATGAAAATCTAAAGTTATAAATTTCACTTTAGAAATAGGATGTACATTTGTACCACCATAACCCTTATAATACATGGTAAAACTAGAATGTGTCCATATTACATGGATGCCCTATCAGCACTATCATTTTTTATGTTCAGTTGACTATGAAATTTGGGTCAAAACTCTAATTTGCCATTACAATTAAAAAGATCATATCATTGGGAACATGTATGCAAAGTTTCAAGTTGATTGGACTTCAACTTCATCAAAAATTATCTTGACCAAAAACCTTAACCCAAAACTTAAACTTAAACAGAACAGACAGACAATAAGACAGAAATACAGACCAAAATACATAATGACCCTACGTGTGGCATTAAAATCATATCATGTTTTACATGTGTTACTTAGCTAGTGGTTTACCCTTAGTTCTACATTTGAATCATAAAAGATTGTGCATAAGGTAACAGGGTGTGTCTACAGAGGCGGATTTAGGGCCCCCCCCCTCCCCCAGGCCCTTTTTGGGGAAAAAAATTGGTTGCTTATATAGGGAATCACTGAAGCATGACTGGAGCAGGCCCCCTCTTAGGTCAGTCAGAGGGCCCCCACTTATGAAAAATTCTGGATCCGCCACTGGTCTATCAATGGAAGGTCTCATTTTTTTTCATGACATACACACTGAAATGTCTCATCTGCTTTACTGATTATGATTGATTCTATGTTGAAAAGTCTTTTGAGAAACAGTCTTACATAAGATAAACATTATCAATGATCAACATTGATCGATGTAAATGAGGTCTTAGAAACTTCATATACCTTTAATAAAAGGCCAAGGCTAATGGAATATTGCAAGCTCTGCAACTATTGATCTTGGTCTGGGTTTTTTTTTTTATTCTTTTGTTTGTGTGAACTGATTGATTAACCCTAGTAAAAGTTCTTCAACAAGAAAAAATATTCTGTATATATAAATTTTTATGTCCACTTCACACAAATCAGTTTATTGGACCAAGTTATGGAATGTTTAGTCAGGCAAAAAGTAAGAAGGTCATACAATGACCTTTAGATGCTAACTTGTATTTTATTAAGTCCCTGGTGGAGGGTTATCTCATTGCATTGGCAATAATACCAAGTTCTTCTTATTTTTTACAAGTCAAGATGACTGATTTGTAGATATCAAATTATAATCAAACTTTTGACAGACAAATGGTTAAAGGTACCTTTATCCAATCGTAACTAGATGTAGGATAACCATGGAGACAAAGTAAGGTTCTCCCATCCTTTGACACTCCATCTTCCACTGAAAAAAGTACATGTATAAATCACTATAAATCAATATTTTCACAAGATTCCCATATTTTACGATTCCACAAAAAACATATTTTTCATCAATTCATAAAGTTAACAATGTCAAAATCTTAAGATTTAATATGTTTTCATAAACAAGATAATTAGATTAATCTGTTGTGAGTATTCAGTAATTCAGTACTTTTACTTTTTGTTTCCATTACAGAGAATTGAACTGACTTTTGGGTGATAATAATAATGAATCAAACAATATCTGCATAGTTTCTGTTGCATAATCATCCTGAATTTAGATGTCTATCATTGGATGTCAAAAAGATTAAAAGTAAAAAAAACCATTATAAATAAATATAACTAATGATTGGCTAAATAAATGGATGGTGCTCATAAACAATAAAACATTTCCAAATTGGAAGGAAAGCCTTCTATTTGTATTGAGAATTAAGATGACCTAATACTAAAATATGAATATTATCAAAATATTTTGATCAAAGCACATGAAAAAGGATGACTTATCTCCCTTTGTTTAGACATTGTTGCAAGTATTTATAAATTCCTTTAATTTGAGCTTATGCACTACGTGTATTATACAATCACATTCCAAACAATTAGTTTAAACATATTTTATTTGCTGAATTAAAGCAAAATGGATTAGACACAAGTAAATCGTACTTATGAAGTCTTCTCCATAATACAATATAAAGTTACAATAAATAGTATAATATAATGGACATGCATATAAAACAAACAATTTGTGCAATATAATACTAGTTTTGATAGGTGAACAAAGAGGATAGAAAGTAAAAAGAGAAAAAGAAAGTTTGAAAAGTCGTATAATTCTGTGACGATGACTTGTGAATTGATAACAATGATGACGTTCCGTGTCAGTAATAATAACGCTCTATCAAGGCATAAGAAATCTGTTTGACCTTTTTATGAAATTTTGAACATCTTTGAAAATTTGAATATTTTGTTCGTTCGAAAGTTCCAAGTGTCTGCAAATTAATATTTTTGTATCTAAAACAAAGTTTTCAGATAGCCAGTTAAGGTTATGGAATAAGGTTTTTTTACATAATGTGTATTTTGGGCAAACAAAGAAGTAATGGTAGACATCCTCAATATCGGATCCACAATGGCAAGAAGGATCATCTATAATATTAGCTCTAAATAGGTCATTGTTTAAGAATGAAGCAGAACATCACAATTGCATTAATATTATATTTAATTTCCTTGGGCCGTACAAATAAAACGTTTCAATTTTACATAATAGACTATCGTTTTTTAATTCTTTCTTAAATTTAGAAATAGAGTCGACACTGCGATTTTTTGGATCAAGTTTATTCCATTCATGTATAGTAGAGGGAATAAACGATTCAGTAGTAAGGGAAAGTCTACAAAATGGAACAATAATATCATGACCATTTCGCAACGGGTAGTTGGTTGTACTTTGTACACAAGGAGGTACAAGATTACATAAATATTCTGGTGCATGCTTTTGGTTCATGTTATAAAACATCTGTAATTTTCTTCTCCTTCTTCTTTCAAAAAGAGATTCCCAGCCAACCTCAGAATATAAAGTTTCAGTTTTTATAAATATATATATCCAAACAATCATCCCCCACAGCTTGCTTGATGATGTTTTTTTATAGTTAGAACAAATTTACTTGGATTTCTTGCTACTTTGTTCTATTTTCAAAGGAGTTTTCACACATATCCCCGTCCATTTTTTTTCTTCTTATAAATTCAAATAAAAAAAATTCTTGTTCTTCAAAGTCAGACAATAAGTTTATATTTCTGAAGTAACATTCATTTTTATAACATAAGAGATATAAAATTTACAATCAATCTAGATGGGCACAGGAGGATTGGTGGCAATATTGCATCTACTGTATATTTTGGGTGCCCTTCTTTGAAATAATTAAAAGTTTTCAACTGAACAAAAGGTCAGTAAGTGTTATTACCCCTGTAAAATATCTGGTAGCCTTTGTATTGAAGATACTTCCCTCCTTCTTTCCATGCTGTCACCTTAGGAGTCAAGTCTGATTCTGGATACATGATAAATATCACACTTATGATGACAATAATCGCAGCTAGCCATGTTTTTAAACCCATTTTCTTCCTATTTCAACACTGATGTTTTCAGAACTTTTTGTATACTGAAATACAAGTCAATGTCTTACATTATTATAAATGATTTTACCAGTAAGCAGGCTATATATGGCAGAATGGCCTTTCTCTCAAAGTCATTGATAACTTAAAGAAGACTGGTACTTGAGGACAGGACAATAATTTACAGATTAAGGTTACCTTCTTGGAAGGACTGCTTTGATTGATTCTAACAACAGAAATAGGTATGATATACATATTTTTTTTTAGATATTCTGATGTAGATTTACCACATAACAAGTTTCAGTGAGATAGACATCTGTGAAAACGGGGGGGAAAATGGAAGTAAGCGACCAGTGACATTTCTAAAAATTTTGAGTTTATAATAGGTAAATTGTGTTATATTTAATAATGGTATATATGATATATATTTAAAATCAAGTGACATTGATATAAGGCTATTTGTGAAATGATCAATGTTGGGAGGGTCTTAAAACTCTTTTTTCTGCAGATTTGTGCATTTGCCTCATTTCGGTGAACTCGATATGTGTTTGATGTCCTAGCGTCCGTTGTGGCATACTGCTAACGACTCCTTTGTGGTCTATGGACATAATGGTAGGGATTGTTTAGTTGTTCACGTAAAACATCTTTGCCAAGGCATATTTAGCATCAGATTATAAATCTTTTTTGTTCAAATGTTACATGTTATTTGAACAATATCTTTTGACATGACCCTCTCATATGAATTTCAGTGCAGCCTCTGAAGTGCATACAGTACCCGAGTTTACATATCATGTGATCATCGCGTGAAAACAAAATGGCCACTTACCTGGTTTGTTTTGTTTTACTGTTTTCGTTTGTTAATTCATTAAAATATGATCCAACATGGGAGTCTTTAGATGCAAGACCACTTCCAGGATGGTACGATGAAGCTAAGTTTGGTGTATTTGTTAACTGGGGTATTTATTCAGTACCAGCCTTTTCATCAGAGTGGTTTTGGTGGCAATGGAAAGGGCAACCGATGCGGGCTGTTGTGGATTACATGCAGAAAAACTACCGTCCAGATTTTACCTATGCAGATTTTGCAGCTATGTTCACAACAGAATTTTATGATCCAGAGGAATGGGCTGAAATGTTTCAGGATTCTGGTGCAAAGTAAGAAAACAACATGTACAATGAACAGGACGCGAAAGCAGGACAAATCGCCCCACTGGCAACTCAACCCACTTTTAAAAAAATCGCCCTAAATTGGTTTACCAAGTCGACCCACTTTTTAAAAAAATCGCCCCACTTGTGAAATGGGTTAAATCCCGTTAATATTACTCCTGCAAACTCGCCCCACTTAATAAAAAGGGTAATATATAGATTAATTTATGATTTTCATGTCTGCCAACTCGCCCCACTTTAATGAAAATTAATCTACACGCAAAATACAGAAAAATGAAATTAAATGATGTTTATCTTTCTGAAATTATAATTCTATATATAATTTTCGTATTGTTGGAGAATAACTTTATTCTTGTAAGCTTATGTTATTTGCATAACAATTGAAAAGAAACCGGTTAACTGTATCATAATGCGATATATCATAATAATTGAAGGTTTTCAATGACCGGTAACAGCAATTTGTTATCATGGCAGGAGTACCATGAGTAATATTAACGGGATTTAACCCATTTCACAAGTGGGTCGAGTTGGTGAAAAAGTGGGGCGGTTACAAATGTAGGTGTGGGGCGTTTTGTCATGGATTCCAGGACGCTACATGTGTGACAGGATTGCTTCCCTTAGTAAATGTTGTAGATACTTAGTCAGCCCTAAGTGATTAAACTTCTTTAGCTCAGTTGAGGTATACACTGCCTTGTAACACAGAGGTCCCTGGTTTTAATTTGAGTCCCTGTGGAGACAATGATGATTTTGTAAAAAGAATCTTGATCTGCGGTTACATTGACTTGTAATTAGAAATTGTATTGTTTCTGATTACATGTGATTACACTACAAAATGTAATTGATTACAGCTGATTATGAATACTGATTACAATAATCCCATGCCTGATGTATATATATATCCCAGTTTGTGAACCTATGAGACTTGGGCTGATATTTTGTGACCATTGAATAATTGATGTCATCCAACAATTATTTTTTAGCTCAGCTGGCCTGAAGGTTGCTGTTGTCGTTAACTTTTACAAAAATCTTCTCTGATGAAACAACTGGTCAAAATTCAACCAAACTTGTCTACAATCATCATTAAGGTACACAAATGTATCTAGTTTAAATTATGTGTCCGATGATCCTGACTACCAGGTCAATTCTCTGTCAGTGTCTGTAGTGCGATACATTAATCATTTAATAAGTCAGTGTCTCAAAGGGCCAATAAGAGCTTTTACCACCACTTAGTGAACATGTACTTCATCTATTGTTTTCTGATAAGTGTACCTTTTTTAAATCTCCTCAGTATTTTTGAAAATTACACGTAAAACATTTATGTATTTTAAAATTGATAAATCCCTCTCTAAATGCTTTTTACTGTGGTACATTTTACATTGTAAATAAATATAAAAATAAGAAGATGTTGTACAATGTACATGTATGATTCTAGGTTAATTTGAATTTATTGCTTTTATATTATAGATATGTTGTATTAAGCAGTAAACATCATGAAGGTTACACCATGTGGCCATCTAAGTATTCCTTTAACTGGAATTCCAATGCAACTGGTCCTAAGAGAGATCTTGTTGGTAAGATTTTTTATAACACTGAATTATGATTGATTAAGATGTAGGATTGAGTCTGGGTAGATGTCAATTAAACACCTTGCAATAAAATTAGTTACAATGTAGTAGAGATCAACACACAGTCTTCAACATGTTCAACAATAGTATAGAGAATTCCAATATCATGGAATGTACTGTCCGACGACATTGGCTAGAGGTATAGGGGGAGGGTTTGGATCTCATAAACATGTTTAACCCTGCGCATTTCAGCGCCTGTCCCAAGTCAGCAGCCTCTAGTCTGTGTTAGTCTTGTATTATTTTTAATTTTAGTTTCTTATGTACAATTTGGAGTTTAGTATGGCATGTTCATTATCACTGAACTAGTATATATTTGTTTAGGGGCCAGCTGAAGGACGCCTCCGGGTGTGGGAATTTCTCCCTGTATTGAAGACCTGTTTGTGACCTTCTGCTGTTGTCTATTCTATGGTTGGGTCATTGTCTCTTTGACACATTCTCCATTTCCATTCTCAATTTTATAAATTAAGCTATTGATACAAGAGCAAATTGTTTCATGTCAGTTTTAGCAAATTTTTTGGCACCATCCGTAATCTTGATTATATGGTATTTTATGTTATTAACTGCACAGGCGCTTGGGGATATGATGCAGATATTTTTTTTTTTATTTTTTTTTTTTGTTAATTAAAATATTCAATGTTTTATATTTATAGTACATATCTATCCCTTCTGTGCATGTCTCACCTAGTTTCGAGTGATTTAAACGAGAAAAAAAAGAAAATTGGATATTTTAATCAACAAATATTTTTTGGGGAAAGACGGCTTCAAGCCATCAATTCCCTAATGGGGTTGGCCAGAGTATCATTCCCTCACGTCAATCATTTTGTTTTGATAGTTTGGAAAACCCCTCAAAATGTCATACTGAAATTGATGACAAGGAGAACAAATTGACTTGAAATACATTGTTTACACATTTCCCTTCTGTTTCTCGTGAAATTATCGTATATTGAGCTTTCCCTTACACTATATACGTTTCTTTTACAGTCCGGAAAAATCAGTATTACGAAATATTCTAAATATATCTAACCTAGTGACGTCATTGTTGGAATGCCACACTACACAGGGATATCCTTTATTCATTATAAAAATCATTCACAGTATTTGTATACTAATTTAAAATCCGTATTTGCTAAAGGTAAGCTAATGATGTTTGCTGTAGTGTAGATGATTCACACACCAACATGCAATGCTTTAATCTGAGGCTATAATCAGATAATTTGTAGGTCAACTTTCACGGTAAACAATGTCAATGGGGATACATGAGATTGGGGAGAGAAACGGCAGTTTTCATTGTTTCTGTAAAGTTCTATTTTTAGAATCTTCCTCCCATTCAGGAGCACCTCAATTGATGAGTAATTATACACTAAAATCAAAGTAAATGTTTCTGAACACTTAAAATGTGACATTTAGTATATGATAAGTATTCTATTTATAAAAAAAAAATTGTGTACTAACATAATTATTGAAATGGTTAAACTGTTAAAAAAAAATGAAAAAAAATGTTGCTTTTTGTAGTTTATACCTATTGAGATTGGGGAGAGCAACTGCAGTTTTCATTCTTTCTGTAAAGTTATGTTTTTAGAATCTTTCTCCAATTAAGGAGCACCTCAATTGATGAGTAATTACCCACTAAAATGAAAGTTAATGTATCTGAACACTAAAAATGTCACATTAAGTATATATATGATGAGTAGTCATCAATTAAAAAATAATTTTGCGTACCAACATAATTATTGAAGTGGTCATTTTTTTTCTCATTTCTTTTTTAAATATTGCTTTTTGTAGTTTAAAGCTATTTATTCATGAATTTTACAGATATATCAAAATGTGGGATCTGGAAACAAACTTCACACAGCTTATATCAATCATATTTGATTTTATAAGTACATGTATCCCTGTGATGAGAGTTGTAACTGGGAACTTTATCAATGGAAAATTAAATCTGAATAGATTTTTCAGTCCTCACTTTCTTGAGAATACTGTCAAAAAAAATTGAGAATGGTCTTAGCCTGCCGTTCAGTTGTACATAATTAAAATTCTAAAATATATTGTAGTAGTTCAATTCAATTCAATTTTAGATAATTAACTCCCAACTTTAATCAAATGTTTTGATTTAGAAGGTGTAGATCTCATTGGTCCAAATTGTCTCTATGATGAATTCTTGACTAAGGAAATGAAAAAACAATAAACAACAATTAGTTTCATTATTGTCAGCCTTTCTATATGTTCTAGCTGTTCTTTGCTCATTCTTTGTATGTAGACTATCAAAAGATACCCCCTAAAAATTGAAACAATGACCGTCTTTTCCCTCAGAGCTCTTCAGCTCTTTGATTTGTTAAATATCTGCATCATATACCCAAGCACCTGCAGTGATCAACTGGTACATATGTATGAAGTAATTTTTGGCTGAACACCATTGGGCAATTATCTTTCTCTCATTCTGTTATTTATGATAAAAATGGATTGTAAGTTTTGTTTATTCTGAAGTTATAATTGAAAGGATTTTTTTTTTTTTGACAAGATTTTTAACCTTATTTTCTGTTAGAAAAAACAGTAAGATGTAGTATGGTAGGCAGATATACTTAGCTCAAACTGTTTCAGTGCAATAACTTGTAAACTGTTCTATCACTGGTTTTTTTCCAATTTTGTTGATAATGAAATTGAGGTCAAGTTCGATATTGAAGAAATTTAACATTTGTCTTGCAGGAGTTATGGTTATTGAGTGCATGGGAAATGGCTTATTGTGTTCTTTCTGCTGCGCATGTTCTGCATGTGCATTTAATTGAGAATAGTGCAACCAGTGCTTTTCATATTTTATGATATGTTGTTGTTACTGATGACAAATGTGGGTCAAGATCAATATTGGCAATTTTGCCAGTTTCTTCTTGTTTATATATATTCCCAAGCTTTAGGTTTTTCTTAACTGGTATATTTTTGTTAACTGTTCTAAAAATAAGGTATTGTATCATATAATGTAAACAATTACAAATTTGAGAAATTTTTACAGGTGAGTTAGCTGCTGCAGTGAGAGCTAAAACACAGATGAAGTTTGGATTATACCACTCAATGTTTGAATGGTTTAATCCAGTATATTTGAATGATAAAGACTCAGGATTTAAGAAACAAGACTTTGTCAGGGTATTGTTTTTAGTAACTATTCTATTTTGAACCACTACAAGAATATATACTAAAATTAATCCTCTGTGTGTTTTTTTTATATTTATATAGTATAATCATAAAAAGATATTTGATTTTTTGATTGTTTAGCTGGTTTTTTTTAGAGGGAAAACCCTGCAGCATTGATTTCTGTGTGAATATTTCTCAAATAACACTTCCCATCAAACTTAAAGTCAAAAGTTTAGGAAATCAAATTACATACATTTTGTAATTAAAACACATGTTCATTGCATTGACAAACCAAATGTTTCAAAACAGACAAGCTGTGTGCCCCCATTCTTGAATGTGGACATATACTTGGAACCCTCTCTTTTAAAATGGCTAGATCTGACCCTGGGTTTTATATATACAATATATATCCTTGTATAGTGCAAAAATTGTAAACTAAAAATATTATTTTTTTCTGAACCAGTAAACATTTTTGTTTAGGGGCCAGCTAAAGCCCATATCTGGATGTGGGATTTTCCTAGCTATGTTGAAGACCCATTTGTGGTTTGATCTGCTCTTTGGTCGAATTTTTGTCTCTTTGACACTTTCCCCTGTTGTTCTCAATTTTATAAACATTTTATGACACATATGAGTAAGCTGTAAATATCTGTAAAATTGGTCTCTTAGGCAGCAACCATTTGATTTTCTGGGGGGGGCTATGGTTTTTTTTTCTGTGCAAACTTTTTTTTTCGCCTGTGGCGAAAAACAATCTATTTTTTTCGCGACAAGTCGAAAACAATTTTTTTCTTTCAATTTTAGCATTACATATAGTGGCAGCTGAGGGTGAAACAAACAATTTTTTTTTCTCAGAATCAAAAACAAATTTTTTTTTTCTCCAAAAACTGGAAACAAACTTTTTTTTCCAAAAAAAAACATAGCCCCCCCCAGAAAATCAAATGGTTGCTGCCTTAATGAAATTACTTTTTTTTTCAGACTAAGACTATGCCTGAATTGTATGAACTTGTGAATGCATACCAGCCAGAAGTTATATGGTCTGATGGAGACTGGGAGGCCAATGATACTTACTGGAATTCAACTAACTTTCTGGCTTGGCTTTATAATGAAAGGTCAGTATCAACTTCAGTTATAAGTACAGAATAGTATGCTACAATTGGTCATATTTTTCAGGTATCTGAATTTTTGTAGTATGTTGTAAATCACAAAAATAGGGGCAATTGTCTATCTCCCATTCTGTTATTTATGTTAAAAATGGATTGTAAGTTTTGTTATATGGTATCTCTCCTTTTTGGTGGAAGAAGACTTCAAGTCTTCTGAAGGCCTATGGTGCCGGCTGTAAAATCATTGAACCATTACCACATCCGTATGCCGCATCCGTTTCTGTGTATTACAATTTCATAACAACTTCCAATTCTTGACACATGATTAAGCATCTGAATCATTTAATTTGTAAATCAGGATTGAAAAACAATCATTATCGTAAATATATCCCCTTTTATTTATGTAAATTATTAGATTTCATCTCATCTAGATGAACGTTATTTGTTTACTTGTAACCAGATGTTTTTAATGTAGATATTTGTAGTATCGGGTCAACTCGCCCTGTTTACATTTTTACATGTTCACCCTTGATCTGTTCGTCCTGAGTTCTTTCGCCCATATAGTACGTTCGCACTGCGTTCATTCTCTTTACTCTTGTCAATCATGTTTTATAAGATATTCAAAAGTGCCCAGAAATCAAAGAATTTGTGAAATCTGTAAAAGTTGCGAAATTGAAAATGAACAGCACATGCTGCTACACTGCAGAGGTTACTCCAGTATTAGAGAGACTTTTGTATTAAAAATGTTCAAAATTACAGGAAAAAATATAACCATATTGTGCGATAAAAATAAAATTAATCTTATACTTAATAATAAATCTTATACTTAATAATACATCTTATACGGCACTAAAATTATCTTCCTCTTACGTAACAAATTGTAAATGCAAGAAGTAATCTATAATATTGCAATAGATTTTCATTATACCTTTCATTGTTTATTCACATACCGGTATATATATATATAATTGTTTGTATTTTACTACCATGTATTGCAAATTGTTTATCCATTTCGGTCATTACCATTTATTGTAAATGCGTTTGTGCCAATTAAATATTTTATCATATACTTAGCATTGATATGACAGCTTTTGCATATGTGTAATGAGCGGAAGTTCACAAGCCATATTTTTCCACGGGGCTGATAACCCATATCAGGTGCATCTTGTGCACAAAACCCATAATAGTGCCTCTCGTGCAAGTTACTTCCGGTGATGAAAGATCAACAAACAGATCGGGACCCCCCGACCCCCCCCCCCCATTATGAGTGGTGTCCCTTAAATGAGGGACTGTCCTTAAAACAAGGGGTCATTTTACTGTTGAAAAAATAAAGAAAGAAATTTTTTAAAGATTTTTTATTTTTAACTCAAAAGTGGGAAAACTCATTTGGAACAACTTTTCTAAATGAGGGATCAAATTAATAAAGAATATTTAAGTTAGAAACATCACAAAATTCTTTTGACATGTTTTGTCCATTTAATACTCGATAGATGCATAGTTCTTATGAAAAGTTTTATCAAATAATATGAATATAAAGGTGCTCATTTTTACAGTGGGTTGTAATGTTCTTCCAATGAGGGTTTCCCCTCATTTGGAGTGTTGTTCCCAACCTGTTTAATTCAAAATTGGAAATTTCAACAAGCATTTAATATCCTTTTATAAATTTTAGTAGCAGGTTTACCCATAGAGACTATTTTACTAACATCAACATTTTTGTATGAGACCTCCATTCAACAAAGTACATTTTTTGGTGAGGCTGTTGCTCATATCATGTTTATAAGACATTGTGTATGAAATTTTCCTTTACTTATTATCGTACAAATGTTTTCACAAGAATCAGATACACAATTTTGTTACTTCTTCATTTTCAAGATTTTATTGAAACATTTCTCAATTCCAGAATTAATTGAGGTTTATTTATATCTTTTAAATTTTCACACAACACTATTTAGAAGTAGGCATCCTTATAATTTGGTTTGTTCTAAGAACCTGTGTAAATTTCAGTGTAAAAACTGTACAATATGTAATCTATAATTTTATTGAACTTTGCAGTCCAGTTAAGGATACAATAGTTGCCAATGATAGATGGGGACATGGATGTCCTTGTAAACATGGTGGATTTTTTTCATGTACTGATAGATATAATCCAGGTATATACAATATTAGTGTGAAATATAAATATAAGAATATGTGGTATGAGATAACTCTTCATCCAAGTCATAAAGTACAATTTGTAAAAGTAAACTAATTATAGGTTTTCAAAACAGAGCCTTGGCTCACACCAAACAGTAAGCTATAACGGACCCCAAAAAATACGGGTGTAAAACCATTCAAATGGGAAATCAATGCTTATTTGTTTTAGTTTTCTATATAGCAATTTGAGAACTTTTGGTCTTTCATCAATTTTTTCCCCTAATATTGCCATGGCTTTGTCAATTACTCCTCAACTTCTTAGTTTTGAATGTCTCTTGGTATCTTCTGCCTATTAACTGTTCCTAGGATACTACTTTCACTCCAAGGGTGTTATTCAAAGAGTTGAATTTAGTTTCTTTTCCTTCATGATGCAATATTTAATTGGAAATGCTGAGAGAGTTATACACATGTATCTGTTAGGTACTGGAAATCAATTTTAATTTTTCCTTTAAAGGCAGGAATCATACAAACTATGTAAACTCACTTAAACTAAAAAGTATGGCTAAGCATTGAATAAAAATTGTAACTGTTTATCATGTTTATCTAACACTGAGCTGTAAAACTTATTGCATGGAATGAGGTTAAAGAAGAATAGCAGTGAAGGAATGTACATTGTATAATATCTTATGCAGTTTCACTTTTAGAAGACTGTGAATCATAAGTTCATTTTAAAACTAAATATATTTGTATTTTATGATATTTAAAAGGCAAGCTGCAGAAACATAAATGGGAGAATGCAATGACAATTGACAAGTTTTCCTGGGGATTCCGCAGAAATGCTAGGATTGAAGATTTCCTAACAATAGAACAGCTTCTATCCCAGCTTATTTCTACTGTCAGGTAATAAACAAAGCACTAAGTCTTCCTTAAATGTTTTCATGCTAGTATTTTAAAAGTACAATTATTTTATTCCTGTTAGAAAACAGTGATGAAGGCCAGACATGGTGTATGTTCTGTAAACAGAGTTACCTGCATTGTCAACAGTTAGGTACAGATTGTGGGGAAAGTGTTCCAGTCTAATGACTTTTTCAAATCTTAATGGAATTTTAAGGAAACTTGGACAGAAGTATTTTCCTAATCCAGCAACAGCTTCGAGAAGACAATTTCAAAATATTTGTTTTGCTTTTTCTGTATTTTACTGAAGTATTGACCTTTTTATTTGCACAATCATTTTGATTTATTCATTTGCCCTTTACATATATCTTATTTAGTTCAAATCAGTACATGGAGTATAAATTTATGTAACATATTTCAATTATATAAATATCTGTATTTAGCTGTGGAGGTAATTTGTTGATGAGTGTTGGTCCCACAAAATATGGAACTATTAGTCCTCTATATCAAGAAAGACTCCGTCAGATGGGACAATGGCTACGTGTAAATGGAGATGGAATCTATGGAACTAGACCATGGGTTCACCAGAATGACACTGTTGTTAAAAATGTGTGGTATGTAGAAATAGTATACTGATGAACAATCAATAATATACAGCTGATCACGTGGGTAAAAAAATATCTCAGCAAGAGATCATAAAGAATTAGTTAAATTGATTCATTATTTTCATGTACTGGTAAATAGATTCATAGATTACACATTCAAGGTGAAATATGACTTAAAACAGTGATTTTTTTCCTACTAAATAACTATTTGATTATTTCATAGGGGAGGTATAGAGTCTTGAATATACCAATTTGATTTAAAATAACTATTCTGAAAAATTTCCGACACTACACATAAGTTATCTAGGTGTTCTTAGGAACTCACACTTTACTGGAGAAATTGCGTATGTGCCTCTTACCTACTATTAAACAGGTAAATCTCAAAATCTGCTCTTGCAATGTCTAAAATATGACAATTGAAATTGTGAGACAAACGTTTTGAGGTGTTGTTTGTTATTCCTGTATTCAATATTTTTATAGACATCAACTTGCATCTTGTTATCATAGTAGTATTTGTAGTCTTTAAATTCAAATTATATACAATACTCAATACATTTTTCTAGGTATACAATGAAGAAGGGGGCAACAGAAACTGATGTGTATGCCATACTGCTGGAATGGCCAGACAATAACTTGGTAAAACTTGGAGCACCTATAACATCTAGTGATACAACTGTCAACATGTTGGGATATCCTGACAAAGTGACATGGACAACAGGAGTTGGTGGGAAAGGAATCAATATACAGATACCGCCCTTGTCTGTGAAAACAATGCCATGTAAATGGGCGTGGACATTTAAAATGACAGGTTTACAGAATTAAACAATGATTGTTAGGATGGTATCCATTATAGATTTAAACTGTATTAGGAGACAAAGATAAGACATTTCTTAAGCATTCAAACTAAAATTTCAAAAGCTCATCAAGAACAGAGAAAAAAAGCTATCTTAGTATTGTGAATTGGCTGTAAATTTTTAATCGATTATTCAAAAAAATATAACAGCAACCTTTGATTCAATTTTCAAGTAAAGTCACCTTTGAATTTGTAAGCAAATAATGTGTGAATTTAATACATAATGACACACTTTTCCTTGTGTAATATTTTTGCAGTTACTTTTTTGTACTGTAGTAGAATTATCTACATTCAGATCCATAAAAACACATTGCACACTATGCTAAAAAAGGTTATATATGTAAAAATTGGATATTTTATTGGTGTTTAAAGACATTCCTTAGAAGCAAAAAGCAAAAGAAGTGGGCTGTTTATAGCTAAATAGAATCATGTAATGTAAAAATGTTATAGTACAAAAGTTACATGCTATTTAATATTGTTGTTAGTGTGCATCAAAGGTTGCAGAATGTGAGACTTGGGATTACAATCAAGCAGTAGCGTAATGAACTCATTTCATAAATCAGTGAGCAAGTGTAAGTTGTATTGTCAAATCTATATCTTAGATACTTCAACCATAAGATCAAATGTATTTTGTGTATGGAATGATTAAAAGGTCTACATGGTTTGTTTTGATATTGCTTTCATTTTCATAGTTCATTAGTCATGTTAGTTTTACAGGTTTATCTCTGTTTCTAAGATACTATTAGCAATAGGTCAACTGTATTAGTTGAAAGAAATGATTGCATGGTTTACATGTTGTTAAACATGGTTCATCTTACCTTTGACCTCATTTTAATTTAAATATTTCATTGGTTTGTGATCAACTTTTTTAATGAGGTCTGTTTCTCAGATAAGATAAGCAATAGGCTAACTGTGCATAATACAATTGCAAGGTGAACATTTCTGTAAACAGGGTTCATCTGATCTTGATCTCATTTGCATTGATTAGCTATAATGCTAAGTGTATGTGATACTTGAAGTGAAATCTTCATATTACAGACTCAACATTAATTCAATCATGATGATTATATGATGAGAACCACAGGTGAGACATTTTAAAGTGTCCACACTTTTTTTTATGAGATTACATATCATATAATGCTTATTTCTGGGTCATAAAACTATATACTGGACTATAGAATGTGTAAATAGAGAGTAAACATTTTATTTTATTGTATTTATACTCATTATATGTATAGTTTTTTTGTATACACATTTGTATTGAAAAGTGCCATATTTAATTTTATATTATGTTAATTCATGATCTGTAGTGCTAGATAAAAATAATGTCAAAATTCTAAAGGAAGAATATTATGACACTAATAATTGATATGAACAAACATTGATATTTTTTCATCTTTTATATTGATGGTATTATCAGTACAGCAATATACATTTTAAGGACTATTGTATATAGATGCTGTGGAGGATTGTTGTATAGACATGATAGACAAAGGCTAATGATATATAACTATAGATTATCTTTGATCATCTCAACGAGATTGGATTTCTTGCTTGAGCCTGGACGGCGAAAGTGAGACAGACAATCGAGTTGAGATGACCAATGATTATCTGTTTATCGCTATTTTACCTATGACCTATTTCACTAATGTTTATATAATCATTGTATTATGATGTTTTTGTATCTTGCCCGACAAGGGCCCATGATTGGTATAATAAAATAATGTCTAATGTCTAATGTCTATGACAACGTTGTCAATTTCATAAGCAAAGCCAAGTGCCCCCTTGCTCGACTCTGCTGAGAAAGGAAATTATCAGTCACCAAGATTAAAGGAAAATTTCGTAAAATACCAATAATATCATATATATTTATATACAGATTAACAAAAACCATGGAAAAATTATAAGTTTGGATAAAATATGTTGGATGAAATAAATAAAGTGTGTATCTGAAAAAAAGCACATCATTTGTCTAAAGGAATCTTATCATGCTTATTCAGCCTGGTAGCTTAATTATATTAATTATTTTCTTTCATGTTGTAAAAATTCAATGTTGTCAAATTAAAATGTAATTATAACAAGTAAAAGTTTGAAAGGTTACATATCTTTATTCTAAATATGTTGTAACTAATATGCAGTATATTAAGGAATGAATCATTGACATTTTGCTATCTAATAAAAATTGAATGAAATTTTTGACCATCGGAGACTGCATCATTTCAAGTAAGTGCAAAACATACATTATGATAGAGATTGTTATTGTTTTAATAATTGCACACTACTATACATTCCATAGATTTTTTCTGTTATTATTGATTTCATGATGAATGTTAGGCTATAGATGGTTATTGTTTTAATATATGTCCATTACTATACATTCTAACGACTTCTGGGTTATTATTGATTTCTTGTTGGGTTGTTTTTTCTAATTTATACATTTATATTGCATAATCATGATAATGCTGAAATCCTTATTGATTTTTTTTACAAATTGACATTTTTCTATTTTGCTGAAATCCTTTTTTTATTGAAATAAATGTTTTAACTGAAAGACTGTTTGTTATAATGTCAATACATTCTTATATGTGCATTATCATCAGCGAAACAATAGCAACATAGTATATGAGAAACATGAAATTTGATTGGTCTTAGTTTAACCATTTCAATCATTAGTTAAAAAACAATAAAAAAAATCAGTAGTAACAACAAACATAAAAAATCGAGAGGTTAAACAAACTTCATGTGTAAGAGGTTTTGAAAAGTCTGTGATGATAAAGAACAAGTCAAAAATTGAAGTTTCTTCTGCATGAATTACCGTGTGGAGTCATAACATCTTGATATTGAGGTTTGAACCAAGAAGAATGTTTTAGTTTGCAACTCGGATTTGTTTATTCTCTATCGATTTATGAATTTCGAACAGCTGTATACTACTGTTGCCTTTATTAAACAGTTATGGTTCCATAATTATTCCATAATTATATCATTTGAGAATGTGTATTTTATTGCATGTGTGTTTTCAAATTGTTAAGCTCCTAGTTTAGAGTTTAATGTCAGCTAACTCATTTCAGTTGAAACAATATGCTACGTCCAAACAGACAAGTAAAAGCAATTGAATTAATCAACTTCAAATAGGAGTACGACCCAATGCACCAACATGTGTAAGGATTCCTTACTCAAAATTCAAATTCATATTCCATAATATAATTCCAAAGTCAGTTGAAAATAGCAAAGTTGAGAAGATGATATACATGTAACAATGGCAGATATACTTTAATGGAAATGTAACATTGTTGGATCTATTACAAAGTTAAAATATCTCTATATTAAAATAAGGAAATACGATACAATTGTCAATGAAATAACTATCTGTCTCAGTTCAAATGTAGTAGACATAAGCAGTCATAGGCTAATCAGTTATGTATTAAAACGTACTAGCAATCCATTAGTTTACAAGGGTAACCATATGTTCCAACCATAATCAGGGTAGTGCTGCAAGATTACTTACGATAATATTGAAATGAAATTCACTGCAGGAAATTTCACCTCAGTTTATAAGCAAAGAAGTAGGGATATAAAAAGCAGGGTGTACTGGTTCAAAGGTATTAATTGCACCAGTCATGAACCTCTTGGTGAAGTCCGTGGAAAATTCCAGTAGAGATTAATCAGGTATAGACAACCACCAATTAGTGAGGGATTGAATGTAAGAGCCAATACACTAATAGAGGGAGAACTTGGAACAGAACGAAAATCAATCCCGATATATCAAGAGGTTTGGATGTGAGAAAAGGCAAGGTAAAAGATGAAACTTTTGAGTTAGCAGGGGAAAGATACTAATGGTTGGGGATGGACCAGTGAAGGGCTTAGAGGAAAAGTTCGATGCTACAAAAGCGGCCAGAGGAAACACAAACGATTATAAATAGAAAAGCAGTTAGCAGATTGGCTGTCGAAGATAGAAAAAGGTTGCTTGCCAGGAAGATTTAATGCTTGGATATATCAACATGGTGCACGTGTCTTGCAAAGGATATTATGATCAGTATTGTTATATGAAAGTTGGTTTTAGAGGAAATAGACGTGCTTGTCTCAGACGATGGTTTTGGTATACCAAGGAATTTCAGCAGCATTGGCTTATATTGTACAGGCACTAAACAGCGATTACCACGAAGGTCGTTGAATTTTAAGAGTTTAAAGTCATACAGAAATTTATAATACCAGTATTGAGGGACAGCAAACATGTAAAGTTATAGAAGAATGCTAATATCAGGACAGTAAGAAAAATGAAAGCAGAAGGAGTCGTGAAAGAAGCAGAGACAAGACTAATACACTGTATTTTTTGGTGTTACAGCATTGGACAGACACGGATTTGGTTTGACATCAAAACCAAGATTGGACACAGCAGATAGAAAACAAAAGAGACCAGATCTAGTACAGCAGGAGATACATCAGAAAGAAGAAGAGAGCAGGAATTTAAAGGCAGTAGGCATGACATAGTAAGGTAGCTTTGTGAGCTGACAGGGAGCTTGAAACAGGACCTTGATCTGGAGCGAGATATTGAGTATTGAGGGATACCGCATGGGCGTCCTACTATGATCAGTATATGATGTCCTGCACATTCCATTAAACTTCGAGCTCTATACATGGGGATTGATTGAAGACCCAACTGCACCTTGTAATTGATTCATTGATATTTTTCGCCACTTTCAGCATCATTAAGATAATTTGAGGTGGTCAAATTTAATGGTGAAGGAAGCTGAAAAGAAACCCCCGACTTTCAGAAGAAATCTGACAATCTTAGACAATTAAGATTGAAGTGGAGCTCATCTACCACGTGCTTGATTCGAACGAAAACCTTAGTGTTTACAGGCTATACTATTTATACCAATCGGACATTGAGGCCCCTGCACCTTGTGCAAGAACAAACAAAAATGGTATGCTGTTATGATTTCCAATGGCACTAAAGAATTGTAGATTCACATGGAGACATGATAGTGTACTGAAAATAATAGCGAGGTTGGGTATTTATTATTATCATCAGGAGGAAGAAGATAAAGATAATATATTTTTTATACGACCGCAAAATTTAAAAAAAATTTCGTCGTATATTGCTATCACGTTGGCGTCGTCGTCTGCGTCGTCGTCGTCTGCGTCGTCGTCGTCGTCCGAATACTTTTAGTTTTCGCACTCTAACTTTAGTAAAAGTGAATGGAAATCTATGAAATTTTAACACAAGGTTTATGACCACAAAAGGAAGGTTGGTATTGATTTTGGGAGTTTTGGTCCCAACATTTTAGGAATTAGGGGCCAAAAAGGGCCCAAATAAGCATTTTCTTGGTTTTCGCACTATAACTTTAGTTTAAGTTAATAGAAATCTATGAAATTTTGACACAAGGTTTATGACCACAAAAGAACGGTTGGGATTGATTTTGGGAGTTTTGGTTTCAACAGTGAAGGAATTAGGGGCCAAAAAAGGGCCCAAATAAGCATTATTCTTGGTTTTCGCACAATAACTTTAGTTTAAGTAAATAGAAATCAATGAAATTTAAACACAATGTTGATGACTACAAAAGGAAGGTTGGTATTGATTTTGGGAGTTTAGGTCCCAACAGTTTAGGAATTAGGGGCCAAAAAGGGACCCAAATAAGCATTTTTCTTGGTTTTCGCACAATAACGTTAGTATAAGTAAATAGAAATCTATGAAATTTAAACACAAGGTTTATGACCATAAAAGAAAGGTTGGTATTGATTTTGGGAGTTTTGGTCCCAACAGAATAAGGGGCCCAAAGGGTCCAAAATTAAACTTTGTTTGATTTCATCAAAATTGAATAATTGGGGTTCTTTGATATGCCGAATCTAACTGTCATGACTGTGTATGTAGATTCTTAACTTTTGGTCCCGTTTTCAAATTGGTCTACATTAAGGTCCAAAGGGTCCAAAATTAAACTTAGTTTGATTTTGACAAAAAATGAATCAGTTAGGTTCTTTGATATGCTGAATCTAAAAATGTACTTAGATTCTTGATTATTGGCCCAGTTTTCAAGTTGGTCCAAATCGGGGTCCAAAATTAAACTTTGTTTGATTTCATCAAAAATTGAATAAATGGGGTTCTTTCAAATACCAAATCTAACCGTGTATGTAGATTCTTCATTTTTGGTCCTGTTTTCAAATTGGTCTACACTAAAGTCCAAAGGATCCAAAATTAAACTTAGTCTGATTTTAACAAAAATTGAAATCTTAGGGTTCTTTGCTATGCTCAATCCAAAAATGTACTTAGATTTTTTATTATGGGCCCAGTTTTCAAGTTGGTCCAAATCAGGATCTAAAATTATTATATTAAGTATTGTGCAATAGCAAGTCTTTTCAATTGCACAGTATTGCGCAATGGCAAGAAATATCTAATTGCACAATATTGTGAAATAGCAAAAATAAAAATTAATTAGAGTTATCTTTCTTTGTCCAGAATAGTAAGCAAGAAATATCTAATTGCAAAATATTGTGCAATAGCAAGATTTTTTTTTAATTGGAGTTATCTTTCTTTGTCCAGAATCAACTTAAATCTTTGTTATATACAATATACAATGTATATTCACTTTTTACTACCAACTGATAAATTAAAATAATCTTTACCATTCAGTGATAACAAGCAGTTTTTTTACATCTTAATATTTTATGATGTATTTAAATGAGTAGTTATTGTTGCAAACTCCATTAGAAATTTTAATTGAGATTAGTTTTGGAATAAGGGGAAGGGGGATGTGATTAAAAAAATTGGGTTCAATTTTTCTCATTTGAAATTTCATAAATAAAAAAGAAAATTTCTTCAAACATTTTTTGAGAGGATTAATATTCAACAGCATAGTGAATTGCTCTAAGAGAAAACAAAAATTTTAAGTTCATTAGAACACATTCATTCTGTGTCAGAAACCTATGCTGTGTCAACTATTTAATCACAATCCAAATTAAGAGCTGAATCCAGCTTGAATGTTGTGTCCATACTTGCCCCAACCGTTCAGGGTTCAACCTCTGCGGTCGTATAAAGCTACGCCCTGCGGAGCATCTGGTTAAACTTTGTGACGGCTGAACGGAACAAAGACAGAACACTAGAATGCCTGGGGAACCTTGCAAGATCTTGCAACAGCAACAGACTGCTGGTATATGACTGCCGACATTCAGTAACGCACGTGCTTCTCAGCGGAAATAGCATCAACATTGCTAAGACAAGATATTGTGCTCTGACAAGGCAGACAGTCTTATTTGAACTTACAGTCCCTTGGGAAGAAATGATGGATAAGGCCCACGAAAGAAAGATCATCATCTGATGGTAAATGGGATGGGATACCAGCAGCTTGTAGAGGATTGTCATTAACGGGAATGGAGGACGTGGTGATTGAAGATTGAATAAGCTTGCAAGGTCTCAGCAGGGCAGACAGTATGACAAGCTCTCATGACCTTATGAGTTGTGGGAGCATAGAGGAAGAAGATTATTTCATAAGTCTGTAGGCAAGCAGAAGTGTCTTCACAGTTGATATGGAGAAAAAGCGATGAGATCTGGAGATATATCACTAATGAACATTAGGACAGAAGTATGAATAATGGAATGAAGATGAGATACTTTTACAACAGCTCTGATAAAACACCATTCAGTGAAAGTACAGCAGTTACAAGAACTAAATACCGGGAGCAATGTACATGTAAGTCATCCAGTTCCAAGTTCAGACCGATCACCCGAGCAGGTGCACATTTTGATGTTGATTTTTAATGCTGGAACAGCACTGAAACGGGCAAGGAAGGACGACTGCTCCTGAGTATGTTCTCGTGATGTTTGCAAGGTGAAAGAAAATGGTATAAATTAGTTAAAGTTGTTTTTTTCCATGTAGTATCATAAGTTTTAAATCTTAAATCTAGGACATATTTGAAAAAAATGATACTTAATGGAAAGAACTTAAAATGAGTAAACGGACAAAGTTAATGTATATGAAAGTGAAAAGATGTTTTTTACAGTGTAATTTTCTTTCTCATCTTTAAGAAGGCTTAATAACAATTTTACTTAACATGAATATAAAATCAAGTCAACTTTATACACGTGCTGGGTTGTTTCCATAAGAAAGAAAAAAACGTAGATCTATGAGTGAAATAAGAATCACCAGTCAACAGTAAAAAAAGCGATAATACCAAGGGTGACATATCAAACTTTAAGTCAAAGAGAGAGAGATTTTTTTTATATATATATATATTGTATATAAAAAATATCACGAAATTGAATACGAGCTGGTAAAAGATAGGAAAACCGGGTCCATTCCAATTATGCCTTAACATTCTTGGTATTAAAGTATTATTGAATTAGTCCATAGACAAACAAACAACAATAAGATAAGTATAAGGCTTTACTGAATGTTAAAAAATTACATGCAGATTTGTGTATTTGTCTAATTTCGGTGAGCTCGATGAGTGTGTGGTCTAAACGTCCGTTGTGGCATACTATTAATTATTTCTGTATGGTTTGTAGATAAAACGACAGGGATATACAAAACATCTTTGTCACGAATATTTAGCATCGAATTGATAGCTCTGCTGTGTTAACATATATCACTTGTACAATATTTTGTCATGACTCGGACTTGAAGCTTAACCTCTGGTCTGCATACCTGAGTACATATCATGTGACATAATTTTGTTTTCATCACGTGAAAACAAAATGGCCACTTACCTGGTTTGTTTTGTTTTGCTATTTTCGTTTGTCAATTCATTGAAATACGACCCAACATGGGAATCTTTAGATGCAAGACCACTTCCAGGATGGTATGATGATGCTAAGCTTGGTATATTTATTCACTGGGGTGTATTTTCTGTACCAGCCTTTTCATCAGAGTGGTTTTGGTGGCAATGGAAAGGCCAGCCAATGCCGGCTGTTTTGGATTACATGCAGAAAAACTACCGTCCAGATTTTACTTATGCAGATTTTGCAGCTATGTTCACAACTGAGTTTTTTGTTCCAGAGGAATGGGCTGAAATGTTTCAGGATTCTGGTGCAAAGTAAGAATTGTTCCTGTCCTAATGAAGAAAAGTGTGGAAATAAATTCTGTAATGTTTACAAATCATCATATTAAAGAATCATATTTTTAATTAAAAGTCAACATTACACATTAAGACTGACAGTAGCAATCCCAGAGTGAGAGTCAGACACAGAGTTCTGCAGAACCCTTTACATTTTTTTCAATATAAAACCAGTTGTTCAGCATTTTTGCTAAATATTTTTTCATTATCTTGCTACTGTAACCAGAGAGCATGAATTTCATTACAAAATTGCTTGTCTACTCTGGGACTCGCACCCGAGACCTCTGTGTTACAAGGCAGCGCGCTAACCGACTGAGCTAAAGAAGTACTTCCTTAGCTCAACTACTTACCGCTTACTAAGTATCTACTAAGTTTTTCTAAGGGAAGCAATCCTGTCACACTTCCCACACCTCAAGAGTCATACTCTATAATGAGGATATTTTCATCTTTTTTATATTTAAATTTTAACCTGGCTAGGTAATTCTTCTAACCGTGGGTTATTATTGTTGGGCGCCAATGTAACCAGAGTGCATGAATTTCATTACAAAATTGCTTGTCTCCACTGGGACTCGAACCCGGGATCTCTGTGTTACAAGGCAGCGCGCTAACGGATTGAGCTAAAGAAGTACTTCCTTAGCTCAACAGCTTACGGCTGACTAAGTATCTACTAAGTTTTTCTAAGGGAAGCAATCTCGTCACACTACATGTACATTAATTTATCAATGATAAATTATCATACATTCTGATGTTGATTTTTTTTAATCAGTTATTTTACTGCATTTATAGATATATTGTTTTGACAAGTAAACATCATGAAGGTTACACCAACTGGCCATCTAAGTAT
The DNA here is from genome assembly GCF_965363235.1 of Mytilus galloprovincialis. Taxonomy (NCBI): domain Eukaryota; kingdom Metazoa; phylum Mollusca; class Bivalvia; order Mytilida; family Mytilidae; genus Mytilus; species Mytilus galloprovincialis. The sequence continues at coordinate 12,441,325 of NC_134838.1, read as the reverse complement.
TCCTTTAACTGGAATTCTAATGCTACTGGTCCTAACAGAGATCTTGTTGGTAAGATTTTATTACTACTTTACTGCATGTTATATGAATAAAGGGAGATGTGGTTAGAAGTCCACCTGAAAATATAGTCACATACATGTATGCATCTATTGATGAATAATTATTACACTCAGCTTCTACGGTTTATACAAAATGTACTTCGGTCAACGCTTTTACACCCCAATGAAGTTACAAAAAGAGGCATTCAATTCTGAAATGAACTTTAAATGTAAATTATAAATATTTTTCATTACTTGGTACAATTAAGTTAAACACTTTATCTAATGTAACATAAATAATATAAACATATTAGCTTTAAATTCTTATTGTTTACAGGTGAGTTAGCAGCTGCAGTGAGAGCTAAAACCCAGATGAAGTTTGGACTGTACCACTCTCTGTTTGAATGGTTTAATCCAAGATATTTGGATGACAAAGACTCAGGATTTAAAAAACAAGATTTTGTCAGGGTAATGTTTTTATGCCCCACCTACGATAGTAGAGGGGCATTATGTTTTCTGGTCTGTGGCTCCGTTCGTCCGTCCGCCCATCTGTGGTTCCGTTCGTCCGTTCAGGTTAAAGTTTTTGGTCAAGGTAGTTTTTGGATGAAGCTGAAGTCCAATCAACTTGAAACTTAGTACACTTGTTGTTTATGAGATGATCTTTCTAATTTTTAAGCCAGATTAGACTTTTGACCCCAATTTCACGGTCCACTGAACATAGAAAATGAAAGTGGGAGTTTCAGGTTAAAGTTTTTGGTCAAGGTAGTTTTTGATGAAGCTGAAGTCCAATCAACTTGAAACTTAGTACACTTGTTGCTTATGATATGATCTTTCTAATTTTAATGCCAAATTAGATAATTACCCAATTTCACTGTCCATGGAACATGGAAAAGGATAGGGCTAGTGGGGCATCAGTGTACTTTGGACACATTCTTGTAACAAACTTATAAGTTATTTTGTTTTGTCAACTGGGATGTCTATATGTCAAGCAATTTTATTTACATTTATCAAAGATGCAGTCTTTGATGTTTAACTTATATATTTTTATAAACTGAAAGTTATCTGAAATGTAATATTATACTTTTAACAGAGATTAAGCATCAGAATTCATGGATTCTGTAAACCAACTTACTTTTGTGGATACTTTATAAAATGCTCAAGAAAATAAGTTGTTTACAGTAAATAAATGTACATTTGTATCCTGCATCTTCTTCTGATTATGAGTAAGGTATAGGTATCTGTAAAAGTTATCTTTAGATTATATTTACTTTTTCAGACTAAGACTATGCCTGAATTATATGAACTGGTGAATGCATACAAGCCTGAAGTTATTTGGTCTGATGGAGACTGGGAGGCTGCTGATGCCTACTGGAATTCAACCAACTTCCTGGCTTGGCTTTATAATGAAAGGTCAGTATCAACTTCAGTTATAAGAGTAACTACAGAATGGAACGTTTTAACAGGTAAAGGGCTTTAATTTTTCACTATATTCAAGTTTTTAGTTATATTTCATATGCATTTCAAATTGCAAAAATAGCAACCTGCAGATTATATAAAAAGTAGCAGACTGAAACCTTAAATTTATAATGTTTGAAATCTGTGTTCAAATTGACCACGATTTTGATGAACTTAAAACTTCTAAACATTTTCTTAAAATTTGTTTGGCAATGATTTTGACCATATCAAGCAAATTGTCAAGTGTAATGTATATTGAGTCTGAGATTGCCCCATGGTATCAACATTTTCGTTTTTAAAGATGTTTTTGAGGCAAATTGAATTCTTAAATCTGCTGAGCAGAGAAACATTAATGTTTTTGTATATGAAACCCTTGGCCTTGTCAAAGTATTTCAGAGTGAGTTTATTGCGCCTATAGGAATATAAGATATTGTATCTGAAACTTGCCATCATTTATTCTCATAAATTGTTTTCACAAACATTAGATAAAGAAGATTATTTTGTGGATAGTTGTCTCATTGGCAATCATACCACATCTTCTTTTTTATATATACGCTACTGGGTTTTTTCTAGATTATTTTATGTATTTCTCAAGTTCAGAACTAAAGTTAACACTTAAAATAAATAAAAAAATCACACCAGATTGGTAAGAGTTATTAATTATAAAGGTTCTCAGTAAGATTTATACAATATGTTAAGTAATTTTCTCAATTTTGCAGTCCTGTGAAAGATACAGTAGTGACCAATGATAGATGGGGATCTGGGTGTTCCTGTAAACATGGAGGATTTTATACATGTTCTGACAGATATAATCCAGGTATTTACAATGTTATATGCTTATTTCTCCCTAACTTAATGCTTTTTATTACTTTTATTATACATAAGGGATTATACTTTGACTACTGAGGGTACTATGCAAGTCATATCTAATTTCTTTTCATTTTTGATGTACTGATTGTAACAGATAGTTACCCATACCAAGAGAGATATAATCATGTTTCCCTTTAATAATTATTAGAAGTTTATTGGATTCTGATGGACAGGACGCAAACAAGCTAAGTAAACTCACTTGAATTATTAAGTACGACAAAGCATTGAATTATTAAAACTGTTTATATAACAGGTGAAAAAGTAATTACATGTAATAAGGTTAAAGGTCAATATCAGTCAAACATGTATATTGTGTACGTAGTATGTCTTGAGAGAAATAGAACGTGGAAAATGAACTTCCCGTTTGAATGGTTTTACACTAGTAGTTTTGGGGCCCTTTATAGCTTGTTGTTTGGTGTGAGCCAAGGCTCCGTGTTGAAGGCCGTACATTGACCTATAATGCTTTAATTTTTTTAAATTGTTATTTGGATGGAGAGTTGTCTCATTGTCACTCACACCACATCTTCCTATATCTATTATTTCCTAATTGAATATATATATTTTTTGTTTTAAGGCAAGTTGCAGAAACACAAATGGGAAAACGCTATGACAATAGACAAGTTTTCCTGGGGATACCGTAGAAACGCTAGGCTTGAAGACTACCTTACAATAGAGGATCTTCTAAAACAGTTTATTTCTACTGTCAGGTAATTAAGAAAGCACTTGGCATTCCAAAATAAATGTTTTTATACTAAGTCCACTTTATCTCCTTGAAAATAAGTCATTAAGTGAGATGTAGGATCCTATAGTCTTTTGTGGGCTCTATAGAATAAGGAGATGTATGATTGCCAATGAAAAAAACAACCAACAGAACCCTGCTTTGTCATGATTTACACATCAGAACCTTGATGGATTTAAAAAAAAACAATTGTTCTTTTTTTTATTTGTTCATTAATAGGACTTACTTTATTTTTAACAAACAAGTATACATTTTGTAGACATGATGTATTTTTCAATTTTTGCATTAGTTGCGGAGGTAATATGCTGATGAATGTTGGTCCTACAAAATATGGAAAGATCAGTCCTATTTATGAAGAAAGACTACGTCAGATGGGACAATGGCTTCGTGTAAATGGAGATGGAATCTATGCAACTAGACCCTGGATTCACCAGAATGACACTGTTGTTAAAAATGTGTGGTATGTAGAAATAGTTCACTGATGTACAACTAATAATTAAGATTTAATAAAAATAGATATACAATTAAGAAATCGTTATATATATATATAGCTACAAGGGTAAAGGCATAAATACAAAATATACAAAAGATGCAATAATAGGGATTAGGAAACAAGAGTAGTGCTCTTATATAAATCAGTCTCCCTAGTTTAATTTCAAACTAAGATAAAAAAAAAAAAAAAAAAAAAAAAAAAAATTGTTAAGTAATTATTTGTAAACAGATTAAACCTATAGACAGTTATATTTTGGTCAAAAGTCCCAAAATGCGAGACATAAGAATGATAATCCCACAGCAGCTGCAGCATAAAATATCTTTTTAGAGCTTCATACTTTAGAAGGTACAAACAAATGTGTATGCCCCACACCTTGTATAAAGATGCCTTATAGTAAAATGTTTTTGCTGTCATATGACCATTGTCCCTTACCTAATCGTCTTAGTTCAGTGATTTCCTAGAAAAAGTGAATATTTTTTGTCATTTCAAAAACTTGACTTGCTTTAAATTATGAATAAAAGGATAACTACTTATGTTTGATGTTTGGATCCTTGCCAGGTCTACATGTCTGTCAGACAGGGTTAATCTGACCACAATTTCATTTCATAGATCAGTGATAAAGGTTAATTTTATCCAATCTTATTAAAAAAAAAAATTAGGCCATATGATTTATTTAAAAGTATCTGGGATGTTAATGGAAAATGCAGATAATTTACTAGGTAGATTTTTTTGCTACTTACACTTTTGATCAAATAACCAAGTTGAAAAGAGTTATCTAGATGGATTGTAAGTATTTTTATGTATATCAAATAGTATTTTAGACAATGTCTGACATCTTGTCTCATGGTTTTTGTAATCTTAAAATTCTTGTAGTATATAATATTGAATACATCTTTTTCTAGGTATACAATGAAGAAGGGAGCTACAGAAACTGATGTTTATGCTATACTGCTGGAATGGCCAGACAGTAACTTGGTAAAACTTGGAGCTCCTATAACATCAAAGGACACAACTGTCAGTATGTTGGGATATCCTGACAAAGTGACATGGAAAGCTGGAGCTGGTGGGAAGGGAATCAATATACAGATACCACCATTGTCTGTGGAAACAATGCCATGTGAATGGGCGTGGACATTTAAAATGACAGGTTTACAGAATTAATCAGAATTGTGTTTCTTTTTTCCCAGCAATATTGGTAAACTTCAAAACGGACAGAGACCTGTAAAAATGTAAGAGACAATTTTATGCAGGAATTCCTATATGTGTAGTTAAAATTGAAATATATGTGGATGGTTTGAAATCTTGTAGGAAGAAATATTTTCAATCGTGTAGAAAGATAATTATTTTATAGTTTACAATATGATATAAGCATTAATGTATGGATATAACACTCTTCCTGGTTTATACTTCTGCTTTGATGTCTATTGCTTATCTTCAAAATTCAAATAAGGGATGATTAAACCTTAAACCATGTCTAAAAATGTATCCCTTTTAGTTAATGAAAAATGTGGGATATACCATTTAATATTATTGCAATTGTTTTGTTTGGTTTTTTTTAGATCTTAACAGAATTGTTTAATGTAATAATATTATCAAAAATGTGTGATATGGTGGAATTTATTATTATTTAGTGTCTTTTTTATGTGATTACATATCAAGGGAATATTTGTTACTTAGTCAAAAAAATTGATACTAGACTGTATGTATGAATAGAGTGTGAAATTTGGTTTGATATTATTAATGCTCATAATAATGTGGATACACATTTGTATTGAAAAGTGCAATATACAATGTTTATGAATATATGATATTTAGTGCTTTGAATTTTCCAACATAATTGATGCAGAAGAAATATATAAAAACAAAAGATATAAAAATTCTTATATTTCTGTGTGAATATAGAATATTTTGACTCTTTTAAGTCATCTGCCCAAAATCTTAATATTTCTTGATCTTTGGCATTGATGGTATGTGTAGCACAGCCTTATAGGTTTTAAGACTGAGAAAGAGATAAATGAAATAACTAGAACTATTATTTGTTTATGCAGCAAGATTTTTCATATAGATTTCTGATATTTTATATCACTAAAATGTTAAAATAAAACTCTCAACAAATTATGTCCAAAATATGTTGGTTGAAATAAATGGGAGGTGTATCTGAAAATATGTATAAATAGTTGTGAGGGATCTGATTCAGCTTGGTAGCTCAAGTTTTTATTAGTTGTTTAATTCCGTTCATCTCGTAAACATTGGATGTTACAAATGACAAAAATGTAAGTAACATAGCACCCTACTGTGATAAAATATAACAATCAACAAATGGAAAGATTAGTATTGACCTTTTCAATTTTGCTAATCAATGTAATTTTGATGAAATTCTATGCCATTTTAGTCTGCATTATAGGTGCAAAAACAACATGACTATGGAGATGGTAGTTATAAAATCATCATGAGTAACTCAAATCAATACTGTTAACCAATCTTGTGTAAATGCATGTGCATAATTATACATTCCAATGACATTTCTGTCATTATTTATTGTTCTATATACTACTTTACATTTTTGTATTTTATTGAAATCCTAATTTTTATTAAAATAAATGTTAGCAACTTGAGATTTTTGTTTTTTTAGCAATTTAGTTTCAAATACTAAGTCATGAAATAAAAAAAAGTAAAAAATAAGATGCATGCTTGTAGTATGCGTACATGAACAATTTAGAAGTTCAGAAAACCTGAACTATAAGACACTGTGTCTAAACCACACCGGCAAAATTTGTTCGGACTCGATGGTATCTAACATCGGGCACAATGACGGAACATCAATAGACAGAAGAAAGATAGATTTCTCCCTATTTTCTTATTTTTTCATGATATCAAAGAATATATATACATATACAACTATTTTCTATTGTGATATGCACTAATTTCTACAACTGTTCTATATTAACGGAGAAATAAGTAAAAATGCATGTCAAAATAACGAATTGAGTGAACCTTGCCTCGAAATTGTTTAATTTCTTGTTAAATTGTTCACATTGTACGAAAAGAAAGGTACGGGAAGATAGATACTGACACGGAGATGGCAAAACTAGTCATTATGAGCATCTCAATACTTGTATCTCCGTGTATGGAACGAAAGAAAAGGGTCATGTCAAAATGGAACTGGCCGGTTTCGTCAATGTTTACCACCCGGTTTCGTCATAGATTTCACAATGCATAACCCCATTACATTATAATTGATTATTTAACTTCAGCGTTGAAAAGGAGTTTTGTGGGTTGTTGGAAAACAACTTCTTTCACCGGACAACGGCTTATTATTTATATGAGTCTTAGATTCAAATAAATAATAAGCAAACAATTGAATTCCTACTCTTATAGAACACAAATATTTTAATTTTACTTTGCATTCCGAAATTTTTTAACAGGAGATTGAGGTTAAAGCTCTCTAAATATGCGTTTTCTATATGAGTTATGGGAAAATATGTTGAACAAGTTTAAACTTGAAATTAAAGTTTACGGTCTTAAAAATCGAAACACACAATTGATATGTGATTTTCTCGCACAAAAGCCTCGGATGGGCACCTTTATAAGTAATCTAATCATTCTATGTATGTAATCTTTTCTATCATCGTTAAAAATAAATCTTCTAAAGGATAAACGTTGAAATTAAGACAAATGTATATGCATGCATAATCGACACAGAAAATGAATGTAGGATTACAACTACCATGCATTGAAATAAAATTTATTCATCACTAATTGTAACTATACTGCTATGTACAAATTAGTATAAACTGCTCAGGTCATCGACAAAATTCAATAATAATTATTTTGTTAACATTACTAAAAAAAAAAAGGGTCTGTACTGTCGCCATTGTGTTATGATGATCGTACACTGACGTTGGTCAATATATTTTGACAATATATACGGACAGACGGATTCAGTTTATTTCAAAGTGGACGTTATTCGAACAGCTTTTATAAACCGCCGAGTTGAACAATATTTTGATTATTTTTTGCTTTACAAAATCGTTAAGTACATGAATCAATATAGTTTTGGCAACCAAAGGTGGGGTCGGGGGCGTGCAACCTATACGTCTTCCAGATGCGCCATTTATCTTATAAAGTGTATACCGAATTAAAATATTGTAAGAAATGAGAAAACAGGGACACCCGGGAAATCGGATTATGTGAGTTGGATTATGTTTATTATAAACATTCTCCTTGATATTTTTAAACAAGCGAGACATAGTGATTCGAATTCATAGCGTTTTGAACTATTTGTATAAAGCTGCATATGTCAAATGTTAGAAGGTTTGACTGGAACATATACAAGTATGGTACACAGATCTAAAGATTTCTTTCTTGTTTATAATAAACATAATCCAACTCACATAATCCGATTTCGTGGATGTTCCTGTTTTCTTATTTCTTACAATATTTTAATTCGGTATACACTTTATGAGATAAGTGACGAATTTCAAGTTCTTTTTATCGATTTCTATACATTTTTTTTCAAATATATATAAAAGTTATATAGCAAAAATAATAAGGAAGACAAAATATACAAATAAGTCGACTTGGCCGACATCCTAATAAAACTTATTGACCTTTAATTACGAGTTTTTTTTCCATTTCTACACTCCCGTAACAATTTTGACAGGACGTATTATTGTATACATCCGTCTGTCCGTCTGTCCGCCCACCTGTCCGTCCGTCCTTTCATCCGTCCGTTCCTCCATCTATCAGTCATTCGGTCCGTCCGTCCGTCCGTCTTTCTATCCGTCTATCCGTCTGTCCAGCATACACATGTCGCACCGTAACTTGAGGACAGCTTATCTTATTTCTTAAAATTTAACATAGTTATTTCTTATAATGGTCAAACGATCTGTAAACCTTTTAGTGAAAATCAAATTAAATCTTTTTGAGTTACAGGAAATGTAAGTGAAACAGGAATGTGGGTTTTTTAACATGTCGCTCCATATCTCAAAAACGAAGTATTATAACTACATCAAACTTTACATACTTCTTAGTTATATAAATCTTTTAAACTTCTGTTTACTTTTTGGTGATGTTTAAAATTTTGGTTTAATAGAGTAATTGATTTTTTTTTTGTAAAACAAAAAGGGGGGGTCACTTATTGCGATGTATCTCAAAACCTATTTATGATTATTGTTTAAATTTTACTCACTTCTTATTAATATTAATCTTAAGATCTCTATACTTTTTGGTGATGATTCAAACTTTTATTTTAGAGTTATTGAGTTTTTTTTTTAAAAAGAATAGAGGTTTTCACATGGTGCGCCCTATCTCAGAAACTATTTCTGAAATTGCATACAACTTCACTCATAAAACGACGGGCGTATCATGCGGTCATGGCGCAGCTGTTTATTGCCAATTATGGTACAAAATTCCCCTCTTTGACAAATTTAAAATTAGTTTGAAGTTAAGTGAAATAAGGGATACACCTTTCATTAGGAAAAAAAATGTGTATTACCATAATTACCTATGTCCAAACGTGCCCGTTTAAAATAGATTTTAACACGCCAAGTTTACTTTACAATAAATATATATCTAAATTCTCGAAAGACAATATTCAGATCCGTGTCAACGTTGCTTTTTATTAATTTGTTTGTTTAAAAAAAAAAAAAAAAAACCCGGGTGATATATATAGACGAAACCGGGTGATTGTGTAGTAAACAACATTGACGAAACCGGTTTATGTTAATTTGACATGACCCTTTTCTTTCGTTCCATACACAGAAATACAAGTATTGAGATGCTCATAATAACTAAATTTGCAATCTTCGGGTCAATATCTATCTTCCCGTACCTTTCTTTCCGTACAATGTGAACAATTTAACGAGAAATTAAACAATTTCGAGGCAAGGTTCACTCAATTCGTCATTTTGACATGCATTTTTACTTATTTCTCCGTTAATATAGAACAGTTGTAGAAATTATTGCATATCACAATAGAAAATAGTTGTATATGTATATATATTCTTTGATATCATGAAAAAAATAAGAAAATAAGGAGAAATCTATCTTTCTTCTGTCTATTGATGTTCCGTCATTGTGCCCGATGTTAGATACCATCGAGTCCGAACAAATTTTGCCGATGTGGTTTAGACACAGTGTAAGAGGCTTAGACAAGTCAAGTAACAATTCAGACATTTGATTTCTCTCAGCATAATTTTCCTTATGCAGTCATAGCATTATGCCATCAATGTTTGAAACAATAAGAATATCCAACTGTTGTGTTCTCATAATTTTACACCATGTCAGTAAATGTCGATTATTACCGCAGTGGCTTAAACATTTTACAGTACAATGATGTCAGTTGAATAAAGGTGACAGATTCTAAAACACAATTGACAGCAGTAGGAATAACAAACTCCAAACAGAAATTTGGCAGTCCAAGAGGTTAAGCATCCTGTTTAATATTCATTCATTGCAATTGCCAATCATGAATTTCCATATAAGTTACAAGTAGCAAGGCAAGGAACTTGACAATACATAGTACCATGTATCATGTCAGAGGGACTTCAATTGCGTTATGGATTTACGATGTCTTTCATTATTTATGACACTTTTAAAAATACTATGGGAAATAAAATAATCTATAATAGAAATCATGGAGCTTATTACGTGATAATTTCAACCTTTTTTTCTCGTATCTTGGCAGAAGGTGTATTTTAGATGGGTTTATACATCTGTAAGTTTTATTGCCATAATGGAAGTATTTCTGGTCTCATTAGGTCCTATCTTTCTGAACTAATCCACGCAATACAGTGATTAGCAAAAAATAAAAATAATGTGTAATGCTCAATTTTAGGCATTTTTCAATTTAGACTGAGTATAGCTGGCACGATGACACTGCATTAAATCGGTACGTCTACAGGACAACACACTCTCAAAATATGTTTTAGTCTTCTCTTACACCTTATCCGTTTTCAATATTTTCCTACAACGTACATGTGTTGTCCTTTCAAAAATCAATGACACAGTATTTTATTTTAACTTAAGAAAGAAGAATATGGTATTGCTGTATTTTTCACTTTAATTTCCTCTTCATCAGGTGTGTTCGTTTTTGAAAAGATCTTTAAACACGTTACTTCTAAAAGGAGGTTAGCAGTATCCTTTAACTTTTACTTTCCGCTATATAGCTGATGTTCTCTCACTGAATAATTCAAATTTGGTGACTATGTTGAATGCATCTATCCCATCGAACTTGAGATAAAGGATACAACACATATCTTGAATTGCATCTTAAATTGAAAAAGTCACAAATCGATTGAGAAAAAACAAATCCGGGCTACTAACTGAAACCGAATGAAACACATCAACTATATGAGGGAAACAATGGAACAACAGAAACACTAAAATGCAACAAAAACAAATCCCGAAATACATAATAGAAACGAAGAACTGCCGAAAGAGATGATATCAGCTTCCCCAGTGGCGGATCCAGGGGGGGGGGGGGGGCTCCGGGGGTTGGACCCCCTTTTTTTGGACGATCACTGCATTTGAATGGGAGCATATAGTTGGAACCCCCTTTACTCTGGGTTGGGAACCCCCCTTTTAAAATGGCTGGATCCGCCACTGTTCCCAATTGTGAACTTTATATTTCATGTAACAACATTCCGCCAGCCTTGTATACATATAGTATATATCTCCCAGCTGATACGATATTCCAGAAATCGTATTTCCTACCATGATTTCCTTAATGGAGGGTTGCTTCTCACAAGGTAGCTATTAAACCAAGAGTTCCCAGTGTTGGAGTTGAAACCACCCCTTTGTAAATTTTAAGATAAAAATAAGCTACCTCATTTACTATATGTTTTCATTTATAAGTATGAAGCAAATATATGCACAGAATTTTTTGGTTTATGCACAGTTGTGATTTAAAAAAAAACCGGACATGGTTAGAAAATACTAATAATAACACAATTACATGCACATACCTATGATAATATAAAGTCACAAAAATACGTCAATTTTGTTACATAGATCCATTCATGTGACGCTTAATGTATATTTCGTTTGTGGTGTCCTGATGTGCTGTTGTAGATTCATGTAAGGTGTCCGTTGTTATTCTATATTTTACATGTAATATACTATGATATTATTTATTTATGGAATATGGCAGTATATATAACAGTCCATTTCTATTCTTGTCGGTGGTTGCTTTTGTCTGTTACTCTGTAGGTTTCCTCAAATGAGTGATGTGTTTTCTTCGGTTTTAGTTTGTTACCCATTTTTCCATCTGTTTAATCGAATTATGACTTCTGAACAGCGGTATACTACTTTTGCCTATTTTTAAGGACGCCATCGCAAGTTGGTTGACCATTATGGTATATCCGATTTACAGATAGTAACGGATATACTCCTTATCCCCGGGGTTGTACTATCATAAGCAACATGACGGGTGCTACATGTGAAGCAGAATCTGCTTACCCTTCCGGGGCAGCTGAGCTCATACCAAGTTTTTGGCGGGTTTCATGTTGCTTAGTCTGTAATTTTCTATGTAGTGTTTTTGTCGAGCCTGCAACTTTTGTTGCAGAAAGCTCGACATAGGGATAGTGATCCGGCGGCGGCGGCGGCTACGGCGGCGGCGGCGGCTACGGCGGCGGCGGCGGCGGTGTTAGCTAACTTCTTAAAAGCTTTATATTTTAGAAAGTGGAAGACCTGGATGCTTCATACTTTGTATATAGATGCTTCATGTGCTTCATGTTACGAAGTTTCTGTCAGTCACATGTCCAATGTCCTTGACCTCATTTTCATGGTTCAGTGACCACTTGAAAAAAAAGTTCAGATTTTTTGTAATGTTGAATTATCTCTTATTATAAGTAATAGGATAACTATATTTGATATGTGCGTACCTTGCAAGGTCCTCATGTCTGTCAGACAGTTTTCACTTGACCTCGACCTCATTTCATGATTCAGTGAACAAGGTTAAGTTTTGGTGGTCAAGTCCGTATCTCAGATACTATAAGCAATAGGGCTTGTATATTCGGTGTATGGAAGGACTGTAAGGTGTACATGTCCAACTGGCAGGTGTCATCTGACCTTGACCTCATTTTCATGGTTCAGTGGTTATAGTTAAATTTTTGTGTTTTGGTCTGTTTTTTCATACTATATGCAATAGGTCTACTGTATTTGTTGTATGGAATGATTGTAAGGTGTACATGTCTAGCCGGCAGATGTCATGTGACCTTGACCTCATTTTCATGGTTCAGTGGTTATAGTTAAATTTTTGTGTTTTGGTCTGTTTTTTTCATACTATATGCAATAGGTCTACTATATTTGTTGTATGGAATGATTGTAAGGTGTACATGTCTAGCGGGCAGATGTCATGTGACCTTGACCTCATTTTCATGGTTCAGTGGTCAAAGTTAAGTTTTTGAGTTTTGGTCTATTTATCTAATACTATATGCCATAGGTCAACTATATTTGGTGTAGGGAAATATTTTATGATCTATACATCTATATGTCAGTCGTGCAGGTTTTATTTGACCTTGACCTGGTTTTCACGGTTCATCGCTCAGTGTTAAGTTTTTGTGTTTTGGTCTATTTTCTTAAACTATAAGCAATAGGTCAACTATATTTGTTGTATGGAAGCATTGTTAGCTATACATGTCTGCCTGGCATATGGTTCAACTGACCTTGACCTCATTTTCATGGTTCATGTTAAGTTTATGTGACAGTCGTAATAAAGCTTTATATTTAGGAGTATCAACATAATATCAGTGATTAGTAAAGAAGGCGAGACATTTCAGTGTGTGCACTCTTGTGTGTACTATTGGTCGTTTGTTGGTCTTTTTTTGTCGTGGCGTTGTCAGTTTATCTTCGACTTGTAAGTTTGAATGTCCCTTTCGTATCTTTTGCCTGGATTTTCCATCTATGACTGGTATATTTCTTCAGTGTCATTTTATCGACCTTCCCAGAAGCTACACAGGCAAAATATGCTCACGTGAATTTCACATGAATCTCACATGAAATTCACATGAAAAATTTGACGTTAGATTCACCTCAAACGAGCTTATACATGAAACTCACGTGAAAATTTTCATGTGAAAACAAAAAAAAAATTTCACATGAATTTCACAAGACTTTTCAACAAATAAATTGGTATTTATCATGATTTTACTTAAATTTGAAAATTTAGACGTTGTTTGAATTAATTTATTTAAAAAATTCTAGTGTTGTCAAATCGTACACTTTTGTCTAACCGGTTACTCGTATAATCGTTCGACCGATTAACCGGTTAACCGGTAGTTTAAGTTAATGTTTGATTGATTGATTGTTGGTTACTTAACGTCCAGTGGCAAATATTTCATGCCTATTCAGGACGAAGTTAATGTTTGAAGGCCTCATCTAAAGTACCCTACACATCGATGTAAGAAAATGTGGTATGAGTGTCAATGTGACTACATTCCATCCAAGTCATACATTTACGTTTTTATAATACGATGAATGGAAGTTTGGCCTTTGGTTTTATAATGCTTGTCTGTGAAGATTCCTGTCGAAGTTTGACTTTTAATAATCAAATACACGGTATCAATTATGGCGTTTGTACTAACTTCAAATTGAAAAATAAAGAAAACGTCTTGATCTTGAAATTGATTAATCCTGATACATTGATTACATCATAGATGTTATACATCTATGATTACATTCACGTTGGTTTGCTTTTTACAGTTTTTGATTTAGTATTTAGTTATGACAAAGACCTGCACGACGCACATTCAGATGTAGGTCTACACAATATGAGATCAAAAGTGAAATAATGAAGTAAATCGTAAAATTTAATCGTATTACTGATTAAAAATTATTGTTAAAAAAACATGAAACTAATTATGTTTTCTTAAGATCTTGCCCCGAGCTGAGAGACACATTTTTGATTAATTTTATATTTTTGGATTAACAATACCAATCAGTATACTGGACAGTTGATCCGTCAAATTAATTACCACGACAACATTTTTTAAAGAAAACACTACTATTTAATGATTTCAATACACATTTATATGAAATCTATTTAAATTGAAAAAAAGTCCGGTTAACCGGTTAGCTTTTTTGGTATTCGGTATTCGATCGTTCGAACGGTTAACCGGTTAACCGCTGACAACACTAAAAAATTCATGTGAATTTCACGTGAACAAAATTCATGTGAATTTCACGTGAACAAAATTCATGTGATTTTCATGTGAATTTTATGTGAATGTCACATAAAATTCATGTGAAACTCACATAAACAGATTTCGCGCGATTTCACGTATAAGTTAGTTTGAGGTGAAATTCATGTGAGATTCACATGAATTTAAAGTCGGGCGAAATTGATGTGAATGAAATTTGCCTGTGTTATCAACCAGTGTTATTTTTTGTACTTTTGTTGCATTTATATTGAAATAGTTTCTTGAGCAGTTATTTTGCTACATTTAAGACCTATTTAAATCCAGTTTCTTACTTTTTCCATTGGTTTGGGGTGCTTGAGCTTTTTGTTTTGACATTTGACATTGACAAAGTACTTTTCGTATTGAATCTTTCTAGGAGTTCGGTATTTTTGTTATTTCACTTTTTACTTTTTCTAGATAAGCGGTTGAGTTTCTTTGATCTATTATTCAATGAACATTTTGTACTATTAATCATAATTTTCAGTGTATATTTTAAACTTTCATTTCCGCAAATATTTAGTATTTCAAAATTTAGAAGTCGAAGCGAAACTGATTGAAATGTGGCGCTTAAATATAGTTTTGATAACATTTGTAGTACACAAAATTTTTTTTAACAATATTAAGTTATCGAATTCAAAGTAATGATTTAGTATGCGTCATATCGAACTATTGCATCCAGTATAAACTAGTAGTAAAAAACCCGAACGTAACACTGACATAGCCTTCTTGCCCAGTAACCTGTTATATTTTAAATGTCTGTTATATTCTGCGTTGATGCAACCTTTACATTTCTAAGTAGTAATATAACAACGATACCATGTTGAGTCGTCACTGCATTACGATGTCGTTAAAGTATTACGAAACATCACTGTATTCACACCTTTTATATCCATAAAAACTTAAAGGGAAAGATACAACAGTGAATGTAAGTAAAGGCAACAGTAGTATACCGCTGTTCGAATTTTATATATCGATTGAGAAAAAAAAAACAAATCCGGGTTACAAACTAAAACTGTAAGGTCATGTTATTTCTTTGTTTTTAACCAGAATTTGTCCACTTTTTTACATAAGGAAATGTCTATACCAAGTCAGGATATGACAGTTGTTTTCCATTCGTTTGATGTGTTTGAGCTTTTGATTTTGCCATGTGATAAGGGACCTTCCGATTTGAATTTTCCTTGGACTTCGGTATTTCATTATTTTTTTAATAGAAATTGACTCAAATTGACGACTCGGGAAGTTTTTTGGAGTTTGACTACTATAGGTCATCTGGCAAATGCTTATAAGAAAAGGGCGGACAGATATGATTTGTATTTCAATCAGATTATGATCTAAGATAAATGCGAGGTACAATGCTAACGACTTAAATCTTGTATTGTAATTAAAACAAATGATTGTCTTTTTTTAAATGAAAGTTTAAACTCGTATATGTTCCATCTGCGCTGCCTTTTACTTTGTCAATCAACTTTCACAACCTATTTACATTAGCAAATCAATTGAAGTTATTTCTTAGCATTTACATAATCTTCAATTGTGTACTAGTATATCTTTTGTCCTAATATTTCCATATAGATAACTGATGCTATAAGCCATTGGCGCAAATAATTCAAAATAAATGCATTTTTTTAAAATTGAATTTGAAATTTTAGATAGAACATGTTCCAATCATCTCTGTACACAATACACATTAAACAATCATTTCCAATCGGTACACTCATTGAAAAAGCTAAAGCACAGTAAATACTAACATATTGTATACTCATTGTGAAGAAATAAAACACTTCATGAAAAATGAGGTCAATTATAGAAGAGCCCAGGTACTTTGGACGTCAATTTTTGTTTGTGCTACCAACCCTAATATGGATCTTGCTTCAACTGGTAAGGTAAATGAAGGGTCGAAATGACATTTACTTCAAATTTGTTTAAAACATTTGATATTAAAAGCATAAAATTGAATCTTTTTAGTTAATATATACATTGATTGTGTTTTGAAACATTCATCAAAAGTAAAATTACAAAAATACTGAACCTCGAGGAAAATTCATTCGGAAAGTCCCTAATCATATGGCAAAATCAAACGACAAAACACATCAAACGAATGTACAACAACTATCATATTCCTGACCTGCTTCAGAATAACAATACAATTAGTATAATGGCAAAAATAGGCAAAATCATAAATTTAAAATGCTTAAAATAAAAAATGGAACATAACTCGCATAAAGATATTCAAGCAGGATGTGCATTTTCGATTTTTCAATTCAAAGAGCAACAGCACCCCTTCTTTTCAATGTTTTCTATTCAACGATCGTTTTACGTACCAGCCATCCAATTCTTATAGTCTCGATTATCATTGAAGATATTTTCCAAATGCAAAACTGATGCATTTAAATTTTGAATTTGATATAATTCTCGAACAATAAGATGTGAAACAACATAAACTACAATAACAATTTTAAATTAACGGTACCCAAGGAATAAGTAATAGGTTTCTCTCTGCTGCACGTTGATAACGTCCTTTCTAATTCACTGTTACTGGATTCAAAATCCTATAGCGACCATTAAATCCGAAATTTAACTATACAAGAGTGCTAAAATATTGTACATTACAAGAAAACTGGTAAGTTTCTCCCATAATTTTCAGCCTTTCGAGGGTAAAAAAACCGTAATCAGGTTGAGAATAAGGAGCTAATACACACCAAAATACTCAAGACATTCCGTAATTATGATTGATTAACTAACACAGTACCTTTACTTACCTTGATTAACTAACACAGTACCTTTACTTACCAGTCTAGTGATCGGCACAAATTAACCAAAAAGTTTTTTAAATTTTTATTAACAAAAACATATATACAAAATAATTAACATTAAATTTTCAAAACATCAAATTGTCTAAGTAAAATAAACAAATTATAGGATACAGGCAAGAATGAATAACTAACAACAAATAACAAAATTTTACAACCTTTTACAGCCGGTTAAAGTATTGTCATGCGTATCGATATTAAAGGTGGATTTTAATCAACAGAGATCACTTGGTACCTTTAAGAAATGTACATAGAAATAGATAATGAAACTCATCATCAATAGTATCCAAGTTTACAACCATCATAACGTGAAAATTATAATACTAAAAGAGTTTCCAATATATTGTCAAATTGGTTCTTCAGAGGCGGATTTAGGGGGGGGGGGCCCAGGGGGCCCGAGCCCCCCCTTTTTGGGAAAAAATTTGGTTGCTTATATAGGGAATCACTGAAGCGTGACTGGAGCGGGCCCCCTCTTAGGTCAGTCAGTGGGCCCCCACTTATGAAAATTTCTAGATCCGCCAGTGTTCTTGTATAGATATTTTCATTTTTTGTATTCAGGAGTATAATCAGACAATAATAGTTTAAGAAGTAGTATAAGGTGTCGATAAAGAGTGCTAGGAATGCATTCCATATTTTTAATCTGCCAAGTTAATCACATATTTTACTATTAAATATGTTCGTGATGTTGAAAGGTGAAAACATCTAGGTGCTATCGTAAGCCATAAATTAAAAGAAATGAAAAACGACAAGACAAATGCAAGCTAAAACTTAACACTACATATAAACAAAAGATGGAACATAGTCCAAGAAAACAGGAGATGAATTTATAGAGTTGTATTTCCAGTCCCACTATAAAAACTAATTATGAAACTTGTGTAAAAATCTGGCAAGTCTTAGTCGTCGAAATGGCTTCATTGCATGATGGATTTAAAGCCGTTACTTATCTAATTATATCACTGTGGATACAAAACACAAAGATAAACAGTTAGAAACGGAAATGTGGACAACAAAGTGTGTTTGTATCTAAGAATGGAATGTTGAGGTAAAAAGTGATTGAATGGATGTTTCCTTCAGAACTCCATTAAATGATATAGTAATACAGAAAATATATCAAAGAAATTATGGGATGCTCGTAAGTTTTTATTCATTGTAATTTTGTAGATCAATGTACTGCATATAGCTGGTTTTACTTTCAGCATGTTTCGTAATTCTTCACATATTCTTCTATTTTACGAATTGATATTTTTTCTCGCGTTTTAAATCCATTGCAAACCTGCAAAATTTTGGGAAAATGTGATTGATAAGATGATGGTTTTATCAATTGATAAGAGATCCTTCCCTGCTTTGCCACTAGCAAATACGTACAGAAATAGTGCTTGCCAGGACATATATCTGTCACACACCAGTTCTTCTTTCCTTTAAGACATTTTCAATAGTTGATATAATAAGTTGCATAGCTGGCTGATTCCTACGTACAGAGACTGATGGTTACTGGAGACAGAGTCCTGTTAAATTATTTGTTAATAAAAGGACTAATTGTCTATAAAAGTCAATTTGAATATCCATGCCCACCGAGAAGGCAGTTTATTCCATGATATAATTGGCACATCTATATAAATTCCTTGATATTCAGCAGCAATCCAACTAAATTCTCCCTGATAACCAAGCATTGTTACTTGTGTGACTGGCGTTGCTAAAGGCTCAAATAAACTCAACACAGACTGTACTGGCCATGACAACACTATTGCATAAACAACAGTTCCTTCATTATCAGTTTTCCGCATTGTATACCTGTGAAAAATAATATCTATTGATTTTCAAAGTTACCTGCTTCGTGTAAGTTGACTGGTTTAATCATAATAGGATTAATTTTGTAAGGAACTTAAATGTCTTAAATGGGTACTAAAACATGCTTTAAAGAAAATCTGACTGGGAATAGAGAAAATATATCTTCTGTAACAAAGTTCGGAGAATATCGGAAAGGTCATATATTAATCTAGAATTTCCAGAATTTCGAGAATAGCTTTTGTCTAATTTTCTTGCCTACGTTTAATTCGAAAAATGTTCCCGAACGCATCAACTTCAACATTCGAAAATATAGTTGAAATATAGTTATGTGTGAAGCTGAAATATGATGGCATAAATTATTTAGTTGAATGACATGAAATCCGATAACCGAGATTCATCATCAGTACTAAATGCTGAATTTAGTAATAAGCTATGGAACGTCATTATTTTTAAAGCCTCGGTCACACCTTACCGGATAAGACGAACGGACGCCTAACGGATGAAAATAAAAGTTGTCCGTTGACAAAATTGTTATCCGTTGGGCGTCCGTTGATGTACTGACCAACTAAAACGGACGCCTAACGAATGCATAACGGACATGCAACGGATATGCAACGGACGAGAAACGGAGACGTAACGGACAGAACGGATGTCGAACGTACATCCAACGGACGAGTACCGCATAAAACGGACACCTAACGGAAGCGTACCGGATAAAACGGATAAACAAGATATACGAAAAAATTAAAGGCGACAATAATAATACATGTCAATCGCATTAATATTGAAAATGTTCTAGTTAAGTAATTAAGTAAGTTGATTTTATTTCGAGTCGGCATATATATACATAATAACAGACAAAACATGAGCTCTGATGAACTTTTTAACCGACTATCACATAAAAAATCATGCAAATCCTACCAAACAAAACTGAAAAAACATGCAATATAATGAAAGCAAATCTATTTGTCAAAGTTCTGTGTAACTGGTTTTTGTTTGTTCTTCAAAATGCCGCTAAAGGGTAGTGTCTGACCTGAATAAGTTTAACAGCTGATTGATTGTGAAGATGTGCCCTTACTCTAGGATCGATTATGAATAATAAGAATTCATGAACCTTAAGAAATATTTTTGGCATTTCTGACGAGAAATTTTCAATTGGCATCAATTTTATCCGTTTCAGATCCGTTCATCATCCGTTATGTCCGTTATACGTCCGTTAGAAGTCCGTTTCTCATCCGTTTTATCCGTTAGACGTCCGTTAGAAGTCCGTTGGTGAATTTATCTGCCAGACCTCCAACGGATGTATAACGGACACGTAACGGATACAAAACGGAAACGAAACGGACGAGTACCGTACAAAACGGACGTCTAACGGACGTCTAACGGACGTTCAACGGACATTTTATCCGTTAGACGTCCGTTCAAAGTTTTGAACATGCTCAAAATTTTCCACCGGACAGAACGGACGTCGACGGATAAAACGGACGCTTAACGGACATGCAACGGATAAAACGGACGCTTAACGGACATGCAACGGATATGGACGGACGTCTAACGGATTGAAAAAAAGTTATCCGTTAGGCGTCCGTTCGAGCTATCCGGTAAGGTGTGACCGAGGCTTAACTAATGTACTGAATTTTGAATTCAATCGGATAGATATCATATCTTCAACACGTTGTTGTCTTAATTTTAATTTGATATTTTTTTATGAATTATAACTGATAATTCAATATAATCAAATTTATTGACTGATTGGTAGAAGATGAGACGGAGACGACTATCTATCAATATTTCATATATTTTCAAAGCGATCCGTAGTCACTCCGTCTAGTGTCAGGTATGCTGTCAACATGTATTTTGGTCCTCAATGCTCTTCAACTTCGTACTTTATTTGGCCTTTTTAACTTTTTTGGATTCGAGCGTCACTGATGGGTCTTTTGTAGACGAAACGCGCGTCTGACATATATACAAAACTTAGTCCTGGTATCTATGATGAGTTTATTTAACCCACTTTTTTTACATATCGTGATATTCCAAAATTGATAACACCTAATTTTCACTGAATCCTAAATTACATAGTTTAAAATGAACAATGAATACGTATATTCATCATTGATAATGAACACGTTCTACCATACCAAATATCTTTGGTCAAACTATCCTTCTGATGACTCCATGGCACAGTTCCATATACAGCCTCCTCATTAACTTTCAGCCAGCTACCAAACTGTCGAAGTCTTTCTTCAAATATTGGCATAATTATTCCATCTTTGGTTGGACCAATATTCATTAACATGTTACCACCACAACTAAAAATACATATGTCTTTTGATTTATTTCTCCAGGGTACATTTGTGTGTTTTTTGTTTTTATCCATTTTCAGTATCTGTCTTATTATATGTGTTATCTGTTTGCACTTGCACTTTGGAATAGTGCCTCTGTTCATCTTGGGGGGGGGGGGGGGGGTAATCAGCGTGTGTTTGTATTATCTCTTTTATCGTCAGGCGCAAATATAAAATTTCAGTCCTGGTATCTAGGTTTTAATTTCCTGAGGGTATCACCAGTCCAGCCCAGCGCTTTTGTATTGACTTGAGTTATCATTGATATGTTCATAATTATAAATTAACTGTTTTCAAAGCATTGAATTTTTGAAAAACTAACTTAAAGGCTTTTCTACCTCAGAAAAATATTAGCTAAACTGTATTTGGCAAAATTTTTAGGAAATTTTGGTCCTCAATGCTCTTCAATTTTGATCTTTATTTGGCCTTTTTACATTTTTTTTATTCGAGCGGCACTTACAAGTCTTTTGTAGACGAAACGCGCGTCTTGTGCACATATAAAATTGCCATCCTGGTATCTATGATTATTTATAATGGTACTCATTTTACGTTCTATGCTGTTTGATATATGGTATCTACATCAATGAGTATTTAAACCCTTCTCCACATCCTGCATATAAACACGTTACCTTTGTTGTGCGTACTCTTAAAAAATACACTTAAAAAGACATGCACTTTTTTTGTATCATACATTTTGTTTTTAAAAAAAGAATTTAACAGCAAGATGATATAATAAAAGTTATAATCAAAGTGTAGTCTATAAAATGCAGTTGTCTACAATACTTTTTTGTAATTATTATTTGTAAAGGCCAGATTAGATTAATAATTACCTGATTGTCGATGCGAAAGTTGTAATAATCTCATGCACAGATAGGTAATCTTCAATATTTGCATTTCTACGATATCCCCATGACCTCTGATCTATTGTCATACAGTTCTCCCATTTATGCTTCTGCAATGTACCTGTAATTACATTAGGACAAACTAAGCTTTCAAAAATAAACAATATCTTCAAGGACGAAGAATAAAAGTGTGGAAAACTGATTTGCCGGACTGACGGATGGATAGACAGACAGACAGACGGACAGACAGACGGAGTGCAAACCTCAAGTCCACTTCGACTTCGTCGGTAGGGGACTACTTATGTTAGGTTAAATATTTGTTATAATGATGAGATGCGTTTACATGTTTAAGTATGCAGAAGAATGAATGTTTTTCTAAGTAGGTATATATAACTTTAAATCATATAACTTTAAATCTATATTCATAAGATGCACTCTTTTGTTGTTGTTTTTTAATTATTTGAAAGTTTAAATAGTTCGAAAAAAATGGCGACAGGTCAAGAATTCTTTGTTGACAGCTTTCAGATTTATACAGTACGTGTTTAAGCATAAAAATGACACAAAATTAATGGAAAAGGGAAATTTCTTGTATATATACTGTTAAAAGAACTAGAGACTATAAAGAGCCTGTGTCGCTCATCTTGGTCTATGTGCATTTTAAACAAAGGATACAGATGGATTCATAACAAAATTGTTTTTTGGTGATGGTGATATGGTTGTAGATCGTACTTTATTGAAATTCTTGCTGCTAACAATTTTCTCTATCTAAAATGAACTTGGCCCAGTAGTTACAGTGCAAAATATCTTGTAAAAATTTTTGAAAATTGTAAACAATTACTATAAAGGGCAATAACTCCTTAAGGTGATGTTGCTTATATTTTGGTCTAACTTTGCTGTACATTATTGCTGTTTGCAGTTTATCTCTATCTATAATCATATTCAAGATAATAACCAAAAGCTGCAAAATTTTCTTAAAATTACCAATTCAGGGACAGCAACCAAACAACAAGTTGTCCGATTCATCTGAAAAATTGCAGGGCATATAGATATTAACCTGAAAAACAATTTTCCCCTGTCAGATTTGCTCTAAATGCTTTGGTTTCAGAGATATAAGTCAAAATCTACATTTTATCCCTATGTTCTACTTTTAGCCATGATGGCCATCTTGGTTGTTTGGCCGGGTCACCGGACACATTTTTTTAATATAGATACCCAATGATGATTGTGGACAAATTTGGTTAAATTTTGCCCAGTAGTTTCAGAGGAGAAGATTTTTGTAAAAGTTAACGACGACGGACAACAGACGACGGACGACGGACGACAAGTGATGAAAATTTTACTATACATCTTTAAGCAAAAAAAAAAAAATACATATACTATATAAAATAAATCTCTTCATTATGGTACACACCTGGGTTATATCTGTCTGTGCATGTGTGGCATCCGCCATGTTTACAGGGTGGGGGGGGGGGGGTATTGTTGGGGCTGTTTCAAAGTGATGTGGATTCATATATATGGTTTATAGTTCACACCTAGGTTGTATCCGTCTGTGCAGGTGTGACATCCGCCATGTTTACAGGGGGTGGGGGGGGGGGGGTGGGGGGGGGGGGTATGGTTGGGGCTGTTTCAAAGTGATGTAGATTAAAACATGATTTATAGTACACACCTGGATTGTATCTGTCTGTGCAGGTGTGATATCCGCCATGTTTACACAAACAAACATCACACCAACGGTCATTAGTTACAACTGTCTCTTTCACTGGACTGAAACAGTTTATTTTAAAAAAAAACATTGTTTTAAAATTAATCATGGTTTTTTTACACATTTTTATCACCCTGCAAAAATGTATCCACTAAAACCAATTAAAGGAATAATAGCACGTTTAGTTAAGCGGGAGGTTTGGCTAGCCATAAAATAAAATTCAACCCGCCAATTTTTCTTAATATGTCCTGAACCTAGTCAGGGATATGACCGTTGTTTTCAAATAGTTCTTTTCTATGTGTGTTTGTGTTTGTTTTTTGTTGCACTTCAGTGTTCATGTTGTTCCTTTGTTTTCCTCTTATAATTAATGAGCTCCCTCGGTTTTAGTTTGTAACCTATGATTTGTTTTCTTCACTCAATCGATTTATGACTTTTAAACTCCGGTATACTACTCTCGAAACTACTGTTGCCTTTATTTACTGATACACTTACTGTGTTATATACTAAAGTAGCTTTGAGTTTTCACATGTTAAATTACATGTTAACTTCAGTGATATGTCAAGTTAAAAAAATTGAACGCTGCACTATAATACAGATGAATAGGATCCAAATCCAAATAAGCGTTACTTGATATATTTCAAGAAAAGGTTAGTTTTATTCCTTAGGAACTGTCTGTCTAAATAAGACTCATCAGTTGCACTGCAAACAAAATAGAGCATCCTGTTTGAATGTGCAATTAATGAATATTACACAATAGAGAGGAAAGAAATATTTAACATTCATGCATGCATTTCAAATCGTAAAATATAAACATAAGATCAGTAAAACCCCATTATTGATTACATTAACATATTTAGACTTTAGCTCTCACCTTTCGTTGTACAGCCATGTAAGAAATTCCCTTGATGTCCAATAGGATGCAGGCCCTTTTTTCTCACATAAATCAGACCAAAGCAACTCTGGTTTATATTTACTGACCAGTTCATAAAGCTCGGGCATGATCTTAAACTAAATTAAACAAATGAGAAAAATAAACTTCTGCACTAAAAGAAATGGATCATTATATGGCAGTTGCGGATCCAGAAATTTACATAAGTGGGGGCCCACTGACTGACCTAAGAGGGGGCCCGCTCCAGTCACGCTTCAATGATTCCCTATATAAGCAACCAAATTTTTTCCCAAAAGGGGGGGCCGGGCCCCCTGCCCCCCCCTAAATCCGCCTCTGTATGGTCTTATATGGAACAGAATTTACATGATCCTAATGGGCAAATATGAAATTATTCGCTTCCATAGAAGCCGAGAAATGGTTGACGAAAATATTCCATGCACAATGTAATGAGTGTTGTAAAATTTCAAACTATATATATCAGCAAACAGGAAGTAGATGTAAAGCAGATGTAAGAATTGCTTACACGCTATAACTCAATCTTATCAAGCTCTAGACCAAATATAAATATCCGTCTACAATGAGTGTTGCAAAATTTCAAAGAATTGGCAAAGCAGGAAGTAGCTACTACACGGCATTTCTAAAAATTGTTACAACTCATCATTATAAAGCACCAGATCAAATATAAAAACGTTCCTTTTCATAGAAGCCAAGCAAACTTTGACGAAAGTGTACTGTTCAAAATATTTTGGACGGACAGTATATAAATAGCGGTTACTAGACTTGCTTTCATTGTCAGCTATAAAAGGTTCCAATGTGATTGTCTTTCGCCAAATAAAACTTGTTATAAATAATGAAGCATGTTGATAGAACCTGCACGTTTGTAAAAAAAAAAAATGAAGTATTTTGCTTTTTATGAGAATGTAAGAGGAAAATATATATGTGTAAGAAATGTCAGGTAGAGATTCATCTCATTGAGGTGGTACAGAGAGACAAACATTTTATTTGTATAACTTAACACATGAGTGTGTAGGTTACATACTTAGTTTATAGCATCTTACCACACATAACTCTATAAGAATGAGAAAAATACCTTCACAAAATCGTTTGTTGTAAAATTGGCTTCCTTGTCACTGAGGTAAAGTGGATTAAACCATTCAGAAAGACAGTGGTATAATCCTAATTTCAAATTCGTTTTTTCTCGAATGGCACTTGAAAATTCGCCTGAAATGGAAACAATTCAATGCATAAATTGTCGTCTGGGTGTTTTTATCAAGCTATAACCGGATTACATGTACAATAACTGATCAACAGTGCAAACAAATCTTACATTTTCCTGTTGTTGAATAGTTGTTTGTTTGTATGCATTTGTACGTTTAAATTGTTTTAAATTAGTGATTTCGGGACGTTTAAAAGCTGACCCTCCGGTATGGGCGTTGCTCATTGTTGAAGGCCGTACGTTGTTCTATAGCTGTTAATTTCTGTGTCAATTGGTCTCTTAAGTGTGAAGTGTTGTCTCATTGGCAATCATACCACATCTTCTTTTTTATATTAACATTGATTACTGCTTATTAACAATTGGCTTGTAATGGAGGAGCTTAAAAGTTCGCTTACCAACTAAATCTCTATTAGGACCCGTGGCATTGGAGTTCCAGTTAAAAGAATAGTTTGATGGCCAGTTAGTAAAACCTTCGCAGTGTTTGCTGGTAAGGACAACATATCTGAAAAAATATACTAATAAATAAGTTCTGCCGTCATATATAATAACTAAAAATAAAAATAAACTGCATGATAAAAAGATGCTTGAAGCTAGCTTATTTAATTTAATTGTATTTTCGTATTTAATTTCATATTTTAATATGTCTTTATAGCGTCAAATGATCGATATAACTTTAAAAGTACCCACAAGGAGTTGAGATATTGTAAAGTCTTGGTCAATAGTTATCAAAGGTACCAGGATTATAATTTAGTACGCCAGACGCTCGTTTCGTCTACATAAGACTCATCAGTGACGCTCATATCAAAATATTTATAAAGCCCAAGATTGAAAGAACTATTATTAATTTATTTAAATTAATCCATTGAACCCACCTCTCTGAGTGTCCAATATAAAACAAATACAATTCATTTTGTCCATTCAGGACGATCGATAGATTGTTGATTGCTAAACGTCCAGTGGCAAATATTACATGCATAATCGGGCTACATGTCTTGTCATTAATATGAAGGGTAAGTATGGTTTAAGTTAACACTTGAAATTTAATATTGATATCATAATCATCTTGTTTTGGTTTTTTTAATTTGTCATGGGCTGACTTACCGTGCGCCCGAGGCCTGTAAAATATCCGCCCACTCCCGTGGGTTGAAAAACTCCACAGTAAACTGTGAAGCAAAGTCAGCATATGTAAAATCCGGTGAATAATTCTTGTCCATATAAGATACCACATCTGGTATTTTCTGCAGTTTCCAATAATTCCAAAACCATTCCGAATGAAAACTTGGAACTGAAAATACACCCCAATGGATAAATATACCAAATTTAGCTTCATCGTACCATGGCGGTAAAGGTCTAGAATCTAAAGATTTCCAGTTCGGTGTGTATTTTGCAGAATAAGCTTGTATACAAAATATGTAAATTGCCAATTGTTTTAACGACATCCCTGAGAATATGTAAAGATGATCACGATCCGTTTATTTGTAAACAGCATTAACCATCTTTAAGTATAAATAGCATTACCGATACACACGTATAAATTACATGTAACAATCCAATAAAACTTCACATGAATATTTCGTTGTAATTCTACACTAAAATGCACACAGTCATAACAATAAAATTGTTTGATATAAAATAACGTATAAATCAAGCTCGAGAAATCAAGTATTTAAACTTTACAGGTGAGATCAGGTGAAACCCATATTGTGATCTTTTATATACTCGACTAGATGTATAATTTTATTGTCAAATCGAAAGTTGCTTTATGTATTTACAAATAATATATTGTACATGTCGTGTCAACAGTAATAAGGTATTCTGAACATTTCAGGCATTTTCTATTCCGGGATGGGATAGTCTGGCTTTTGCCTACTGATATAAACCAATATTGGACGATACATATTTATAAGATCTTAAATTTGATTATATATCCCTATATGTTACGAGTATATAGGGATAGAAGATCTTGTCATGGATAGAAAACAAGTACCCGTGCCCGTGGGTTGTCTTTGTGTCTGACAATATTTTGAGACTGAGTAGACGAATCCAAAATTGTTTTGATGGTCAAAAATACTAGGCATATTGAGAACACTTTATTTGACCGGTAATTCGATATAAACGGGGTTTTAAGAGCAAGAATACTCGTACCCTTCTTCTAAATAAACATGCAGGCTGCCGTTTTCGAGAAGGATCATGCCTACTTCTGTCTCGGCATCGATTTCTTTAGAATAAACCAAAAGAATACATTATCAATGAAATGGAAATTCTGATCATTTTCAAATATTTTATTGATTAAGAGACGTAGGCTATACATATTAGAATTTATGTTATTTTGTTGTATTTTAGAGATGCCTTTTAATGTGTTGTTATATTAAAATCATATACCGTCCCCCTTTTTTATTCTTTTATTTTTAGTAATAAAAAGAATATCAATAGGTATTATATCTATCAATCCGCACTCTCAAAACATTTCTAGAATGAAATTCAAAACAGTGTGGCTGTGGCCATTGATTGACACATTAAATTAATCCATTGACTGGGACAATTTAGGGGAACGTTTGTATGTAACGACCACTGCTCACTATGTACTTTTTAAAGACACTTAAACTATGGGGTCACCAAAGGTTCTCAACACCTTAATAAAGTAATTCGAAAAACTAATCAGAAATAACACGGTGTTTTGATTTATATCAATTATATAAATCAAAACATAAAGGTTATTCCTGATTAATTTTTTGAATTATTTTATAATTAAAGGCGTTAAGAAACCTTTGGTGACCCCACAGTTTAAATGTCTATCGTAGGTACGTCGTGAACAGTGGTCGTTACAGATAAACGTTCATGTAAATTGTCCCAGTCAATGGATGAATTTAATGTGTCAATCAATGGCCACAGCTACACTGTTTTGAATTTCGTTCTATTTGTACACTAATAAAAATATGATAATCGAAATTTAAGAACGTTAACGAACGAACACGAGTATAAAACCAAAATAACACAAATAGTACACAAAATTTCAATACTACTTATTGTCATTTGAGCTATTATTGTTACATTCGTATGATTGAATTGCAATTTTACAATAGTTTCGATCTAGAAAAAATGTATCTGCACTTATTCCTTTGGAAAAATAGTACAAGGATTAATGAAAAAGGAATGATTTGTTAACCGTGTTTTGGGTCTACTTGTACAACAAGAGTGCATATGTAACCAAAAAACATGTTCCGGCGCCGGTGACATTTGTTCATAGGAAATATGTTCCGCCGGAATTTATTTCACGGAAAATATGTTCCAGCAATGTAAAATTTGTTCCAGAACTAATTTTATGCCCAAATGTGAAATAAGTTCCAGATCAAAAATGATAGCTCCATGAATTTTGTTCCAATAATATTTAGACCAATCTAATTAAAAACCGATCTCCAACGCGACATATCAGAATACGGGAGCGATGAGAGATCGGTTTTTAATTAGATTGTATTTAGACTATACAATTTTAGAGTTTTAAAAAATGTTAAATAAGTTCCTGTAATATTAGTTTTAAAAGAACATTGTATAGAAATCAATGAATGAGTTCCGCTCAAACCTATTCCACAGGACCCAAAATAGATGATTTCACTTTTTACTTATTATATTATTAATATACTACTTATTTTTATTATGCACTAATAACTTTAAGCTCACTGATGACAAATACTCAGTATATAAGATAACTTGTTTTACCAGTGAAACATATTTCACAGAAAAGGAACTTATTTCACAAGGTGAGGAACAAATCTCACAAACCAAGAATTTATTTCACCAGGTAAGCAACAAATCTCATAATTCCGGAACTTATTTCACTAGGTTAGGAACAAATTTCACCAACCTGGTTCTTATTTCACAGTAAAGTGTGGAACTTATTTCATAGAGATGGAACAAATTATATAAAAATCATCTGTGAAAAAAGTTCTCCCAGAACATATTTCCTGTGATATTAGTTCCACTGGAACTTTTTTCACAGGATCAAATTTTGGCTCACACATACGCTGACATGTCTTGCGTGCTTCAATAATTGAAATATGATTGAAGTCTATAAAGATTTTACTACAAATATCACATAAACAGTTACCTTATCCCAGGCATAAATTACCTTAGCCGTATTTTTCACAAATTTTGGAATTTTGTGTCCTCAATGCACATCAACTTTACTTGTTTTGTTTTATAACTATTTTGATCTGATCGTCACTGATGAGTCTTATGTAGACGAAACGCGCGTCTGGCGTCATGATTAAATTATAAGCCTGGTACCTTTGATAACTATTTACCAAGAGATCACACGCTGGCATGTCTCGCGTGCATCAATGATTGAAACATGATTGAAGTCTGTAATTTAAAGATTTTCTACAAATATCACGCTATCATTATACCAAAAGTGCACACGCTGACATGTCTCGCCTTCTTCGACGATTGGATTTTTGTCTAAAGTATGAATATGAAGGTTTTACTGTAAATATCACATATACATTATCAATGAGCCAGAAAATAAGGCCACTGTCGGATAAAACCCTGCTAGACAGACATGCACATGTACATTTTACAATCATGCTAATACCATACACCTAATAGTGTTACTGAGCCAATTTGATAAGAGTATCAAAGCATATTACGAATATTGAATATTGACCAATGAACCATAGAAATAAGGTTACGGTCAGTTTAGTCTTGCCAGATAAAATACAAGTTCTAAACTATGTCGACTATAAATAAAGCTTAATTATAATCATTCATTATTAGTATTTATATTATTTGAATGCGTTTGTCTCATGACTTTAAAGAATAAACATTACCTTTCATTGAACAACCAAGTGTGTTAATAAAGTCAATATCAATCTTTTTGTTTCAATTATAAAACTTATGATGGTTATATCAAGCCAAATTTTCTCCGGTTTTCTTTATAATTATCTTTAGAAATAAGGAATCATGTTGCATGTTACATACTTATCAATGTTTGATCAAACTGTATTAAGGAAAATATTTTAAAATACATTTATTTATCGATTAGTTTCTTCCCGTACAAAAATGTGATTGAAATATAACCAATTCTACGCTCTATAGATTTTTAAATAAAAAAGGTAGTACGATATAAAGGGACTGTTTTGCATGTGATAAATCATGTGAGCTTTTAAATTGTAAAAAATGGCGATTCACTGGTTGTTGATATTCATTTGTTGCATAGGATTACATTGTAGTAGTGCAAAATATACTCCTGATTGGGCCTCTTTGGATTCAAGACCGTTACCAAAATGGTATGACGAAACCAAATTTGGAATTTTCATAACATGGGGTGTTTTTGCTGTTCCAAGTTTCTCCTCTGAATGGTTTTGGCCACACTGGAAGGCAAAACACCCAAATCGAGATATTGTAAATTTCATGAAAAGGAATTACCGACCTGATTTTACCTATGCTGACTTTGCTGCAGATTTCACTGCAGAATTTTTCAATCCAGATGAATGGGCAGATATATTTAAAGCATCAGGAGCAGGGTAAGATGTAATCTCATAATGTGGGAAATACAGAAATATACTCGACTAAAGTCAATATCGTTATTAAATTATCTCGGTTGAAATGTTCAACCTTTTGTTAACCGATTTATGGGTTCTTAGGTATTTTGCGCATAGATCTTCATTGGCAATCCACTATTTTTTTTTTACAGTTTCCTACTGTTTATTACTAAACTGCAAATTATTAAGGTAGAAAACTGACAACGCCATTGCTATAAAAGAAAAAAGACCAACAGTATACATGATACAACATAGCAAACAAAGACTGATCAATACGAGCACCATTTGGGGTGATCTCAGGTGCTCCAAAAGGTTGAACAGACCCTGCTCTACTGGTGGCATCAGTCGTGTTACTTGTGTAACAACAAACCAGGCGATAAATCTAACGCTATAGGTCACATTCGGGGGAATTGGGACCACATTGTTGTAACGACAATTGGAACATATCCGTCGTGGACGTTAATTTGAAAAAAAGATTGAAATACTATATTGTTTAAATCTAAAGTAAAAATGCCCTTTTTCAATTTTTAGATATATTGTTTTTACAACTAAACATGGTGGAGGATTCCCAAACTGGCCATCCTCTCATTCGTTTAACTGGAATGCAAAAGCAGTTGGACCTAACAGAGACATTGTAGGTAGGTATTTAAACGGATCTTATTGTAAAACCAGAAAACATTTCTATAAATCTATAAAATACTAGTATCCCATAAGTAGTATCTTCACATCGCAGGAATCCCGTTTGAAGAGCATGAGTTTGGAATAACATTGACAAAGGACTATTCCAATTAAACCAAACAATAATCCGAGATGTTTTCCCTTCACCGTTTTCACTACAAAGTTATTCATTTTGGCTGAAGGTGTCCTTCTATACATTTTTTTTCACTAAAACTTACATAATGTTCAAAGTTGCATAGTCTTCAAAAGCAACATATATATATAGCGGACAATAATATTTTGATTTAATGGGTATCTGTAAAGTTGTTGATTAATGTTTCAATAGCACCATAAATAATCTTTATATAATCAAAATGCATTCGGTTCAAAAACAGTACACATTCGAATGATATTGTATTTTATTACGAGAATATAAATCCAAGATAAAAAGCGTTTATTTAATCTTTTTTTTGTTTTTGACTTAATTTAGGAAATTGGTGGCGATGTCAGATTTTTGATACCATACCCTATTATCGGCTTTCGGTACTGCAGATGCAGAAGCGTATCAAGTTGGGAAGGGGGCCGGGGGTTGGAAGCCCAAATTTATCCGGGATTGGAAACCTCCTTTTAATAATCGCATATCCTATTGTTTCTGCCGTAGTGATAGACGGTAATAGTGTTTGAACAAATCATTCAAAACATTTTCTAAACGGGCCGAGGAAGAAATTGCCATATTTCATACATTTATTTATAAATGTCTTTTGAAAATTTATGTCGTTTGGTTTTTGTCTAATTTTTTCAAACCATACAACTACTAGATTCACTATACCATTAATGCAGGTTATATAGTGGTGGCTTTATTCAAAACTTTTTATTCAAAGAAGGTAACTCCAACCACAGGGAGTGTTATGTAGATTCTCGAATTGCAATTCCCATTGTTCCACTGAAATACACATATGATGGAATTAACAATACCCAGCCGTTAGTTACATGTAGATCACTTAATCCTGGATATTTACTTAGTTATCTCCGGTGTGTTCACAAAAGAAGCCATATTGTTGTAGAAAGAGTATTTGTATATTAGGGGATATTAACCCCATACAGATGTCAAGTCCAACGCTGAAGATGTAAAGTATAAATCTTAAAATGTAAACTATAGCACTAAAGATGAAAACTCATGTGCAAAATAAAGTATTACGCTGCCACTAAGACTTTATTTGTTATTTTTAGGCGATTTGGCTGAAGCGATACGAAACAGAACGGATATAAAGTTTGGAACATACTACTGTCTATCAGAATGGTTTAATCCACTTTATCTCAAAGATAAGGAGTCGAATTTCACCACCCAGAATTTTGTAAAGGTATGTTCCAGTATTGTTTGACTTGTGGATATAAGATTGATGTTTTATACAATAAGCGTTAGTTAATAAAGTGCATACAACGTAGGTGCATATTCTATTCAGCAAGATATAGCATCTATATGGGTTGCTAAACCAAGCAAATTTGCATTTCTACCAGCAAAAAGAAAAATCATAAAAATACTGAACTCCGAGGAAAATTCAAAACGGAAAGTCCCTAATCAAATGGCAAAATCAAAAGCTCAAACACATCAAAAGAATGGATAACAGCTGTCATATTCCTGAATTGGTACAGGCATTTTCTTATGTAGGAAATTTTGGAATGAACTGTTTTATAGCTAGCTAAACCTCTCACTTGTATGACAGTCGAATCAAATTCCATTTTAATGACAATGCGTTAACAAAACAAACAGACATAGTAGGCAAAAATGTAAAAAAAATAAGTGTACACCAGTGAATATTGTGTTATATAAAATCACTATAAAAAATATGTAACAAGGAAGCACAAAAAGGCATGAATCAAATTTAACAACCTCATTCATTGTTAATCTATTATACGATTTTAAGTACTGGGACCGAAAAAGGCAAGCTCTCCACAAATTTGCAGTCTGAAACATTGGCTTCATAATAATGCTTCCATACTGGCATGTCAATTGTTTCTCACTTTCTCTACCTAAATCATATAACTTCGATTTTTTTCTCATTAAGATTAAAATGCGAACATAAGAAAAGCCGTTGTGTGTTAATAAAGTCAATATCAATCTTTTTGTTTCAATTATAAAACTTATGGTTATATCAAGCCAATCTTTCATGTGTTTTAAGACAAAGA
This sequence comes from Mytilus galloprovincialis, assembly GCF_965363235.1. NCBI lineage: Eukaryota > Metazoa > Mollusca > Bivalvia > Mytilida > Mytilidae > Mytilus > Mytilus galloprovincialis. Next base: position 12,406,585 of record NC_134838.1, on the reverse strand, counting down.
CCATGCCAGACCTGTATGAACTAGTACGTAATTATAAACCAGACATTGTATGGGCTGATATGGTTGATGATATGGGACCTTCCTCATACTGGACTGCTAAAGAATTTCTTGCTTGGTTGTTCAATGAAAGGTAATGTTTATTCTTTACTTCTCATTGGTTATTGTGAAATATTTGTGTCCAATTATTTTCTGCTGATAATTCATTTTACTGCATCACCGTTTTTAACCTTGATTTTGCAGATTAATGAGATCATCCCCATCTTCTCAACGCGCAAGTGGAGCACAAAATTTTATACCTGGTATCTATGATGAGCAATATTTCTTCAAATATTTCGGTTTCATCGTTCCTGCGGTGGTTTGTGTAGTCAATAGTATTGTCAATATTTCTTGAGATTTCTGTTATCTATTTTCTACTTATTTACTTACAGTCCAATGAAGGATACTGTTGTTACAAATGATCGATGGGGCCCAGATTGTAAATGCAAACATGGTAGCTACAAGACATGTACAGATAAATTCAATCCAGGTTAGTAGACAATGATGATGAGGACAGATATTTCATTTTCATTGGCAGAGCATCGTTACACATGGATAATCAGAGTAATTGCAACTAAAAATGCTGTTGTTTGGTATGCGTGCATTGCAAAAGCAATTAGTTTCTATTAAATAATTTGAGAGGAGGGGATGCACATCTGACAAAAGGAAATAGAATTTGAAATTCAATAGGATTTCGAACACCAACAGCAATGATGATATTGAATCAAAAACGTTTAAGATGTTGTCGAAATAGTTATCAAAGGTACCAGGATTATAATTTAATACGCCAGTCTTGCGTTTCGTCTACATAAGACTCATCAGTGGAAACATCGTCAGAAAAATCTCGAAATGGAAAACCGTTTTCTTCATATCAAGTTGACAAAAACTAATATTTGATAAATATAAGACATTGTAATCGTAGCATGGGAGGCTGTCGAACTCATAAATGAAATTTGAAATTATAAAAATACAAAATAATAATTCCTCCCATACTCTCCGTAATTAACAAAGCATCTTCATAATACAAACCAGAAGACATTCATTAGTTAGCATACAGAACACAACGCAATAAGTATGAGAAGTCTAAAGGTCAAGAAAATAAAATTCTTCATATCAACAACTATTATTATTAATTCTTGATAAACAAACCAGGAAACTGACAGGTACTAAATTAAAATACTTTAAATTCCAGTTTTATGCAAATGAGACTACAATAAGATGACTCCTTCCAGACGAGTTTGTTCTCTACAGTTCTTAAGCAAACGTGACCATTACATAGTTGTTGAGATACTGACCTAGGCAATCCCAAAGCAAGGCAATTCAGAACTTAAAATATGATATAAACACTGTTTCTATCGTTGAGCACACAATGTTGATCCCTAGATATATTTGGGTGTGTGTTGTTTTGGCTGCTATATCATTAATCAACGTATTGTAAATATGTCTTTTGTTTAAACAAAAAACTTATAACATTACGGTACCAATTTGCCTGCAACAGAAGCGCATTCCGACAATAAATGTCACTTCAGTGATGCTCTAGACCAAACTATTTGAAAATTTCTAACTTTTAAAAAGAGCTTATATATCATAACTCATTGAGTAAATGTATTGTAAGACATCCGTTAAATTGATTTGCGTGGACATATCTGGTTCACAAGGATGATATATTTAAACTAGTTAAGTTCGCATACTTATAATACGGATGATATATATGACGAAAATTTCGCTTTTTATTTGAATTATCATAGTCAAGGTCAACCAAGTTCGCGTGACCCTTATCTGACGGCAAGTACTGACGTTCGTGTTGCTTAGTCTTAAGTTTTCTATGTTGTGTCTTGTGTACTATTATTTGTCTGCTTGTCTTTTTTCTTTTTAAGCCATGGTGTTGTCAGTTTATTTTAGATTTACGAGTTTGACTGTCCCTCTGGTATCTTTCGCCCCTCTTTTAATAAAGTGAGAGAGTATCATTTGATACAAGATCAACCTCATCAATGTAACATTTGCGGATCCCATAAAAAAAATTGAAAATATTCTTAATGATATATTGAAAAGGGAAGCAGAAGAGACCAAACGGTAGTGTTTTATTACTTGTTCGTCTTTTCGTCCTTTTTGTCGAGCCTGCAACTTTTGTTGCAGAAAGCTCGACATAGGGATAGTGATCCGGCGGCGGCGGCTACGGCGGCGGCGTTAGCTAACTTCTTAAAAACTTTATATTTTAGAAGTTAGAAGACCTGTATGCTTCATACTTTGTATATAGATGCCTCATGTTACGAACTTTCCGTCAGTCACATGTCCAATGTCCTTGACCTCATTTTCATGGTTCAGTGACTACTTGAAAAAAAAGTTCAGATTTTTTGTAATGTTAATTTCTCTCTTATTATAAGTAATTGGATAACTATATTTGGTATGTGCGTACCTTGCAAGGTCCTCATGCCCGTCAGACAGTTTTCACTTGACCTCGACCTCATTTCATGGATCAGTGAACAAGGTTAAGTTTTGGTGGTCAAGTCCATATCTCAGATACTATAAGCAATAGGGCTAGTATATTCGGTGTATGGAAGGACTGTAAGGTGTACATGTCCAAATGGCAGGTGTCATTTGACCTTGACCTCATTTTCATGGTTCAGTGGTTATAGTTAAGTTTTTGTGTTTTGGTCTGTTTTTCTTATACTTTATGCAATAGGTCTTCTATATTTGGTGTATGGAATGATTGTAAGGTGTACATGTCTAACTGACAGGTGTCATCTGACCTTGACCTCATTTTCATGGTTCAGTGGTCAAAGTTAAGTTTTTGAGTTTTGGTCTATTTTTCAAATACTTTATGCATTAGGTCAACTATATTTGGTGTATGGAAATATTTTTTGATCTATATGTCTGTTACGCAGGTTTTATTTGACCTTGACCTCATTTTCACGGTCCATTGCTAAGTGTTAAGTGTTTGTGTTTTGCTCTGTTTTTCTTAATTTATAAGCAATAAGTCAACTATATTTGTTGTATTGAAGAATTGTTAGCTGTACATGTCTGCCTGCTGGCATGGTTCATCTGACCTTGACCTCATTTTCATGGTTCATTGATCAATGTTTTGTTTTCTTGGTTAATGTTGAGTTTATGTGACAGTTGTAATAAAGCTTTATATTTAGGTCTATCAACATAATATCAATGATTAGTAAAGAAGCCGAGACATTTCAGCGTGTGCACTCTTGTTTTAGTGTGTATGGTTATTTCCTCGATTGTAATATTGCTGCTTCAATTTCAAGGACAATTTTCCTAGCCTGATGCAAATGACTTATCGATTCACAGGGTTATTGCTTTTATGGTATAACGTGTAGTTATGGAAACTTATATAAAAAAAAGTAAATTCACAAAAATACTGAACTTAGAGGAAAATCTAATCGGAAAGTCCATAATCACATGGCAAAATCAAATAACAAAACACATCAAAAACGAATGGACAATAACTGTCATATTCCTGACTTGGTACAGACATTTTCAAATGTAGAAAATGGTGGATTAAACCCGGTTTTATAGCGCTAACCTTCTCACTTTGATGATAGTCTCATCAAATTCCGTTATATTTACAATGATGCGTGAACTAAACAGACATAATAAATAAAATAGTAAAAATATGGGTACAGCAATTATGAACTCAAAAGAAGTTTAGATATGCAATAATAGGCGATCGTACGGCCCTCAACAATGAAACAAACCCATACAGTACAGTCGACTATAAAAGGCACTCACATGACCGTATACTTGTTTATTGATTCATTGGTTAATGTTGAGTCTGTGGAGTAGTTAGATTTGTTTCTTTAAGTCCAATCTTAACATCTTAATGTAGCAGACAAATAATGAAATATAAAGGATTAATATAAGTTGTTGCAATGTCTGTGTTGCAATCCTTCTTATTAGAGATTAATAGATATAAACAACTAAATATCAAGCATAAAACTAATTCAATGATTCCGGTATTTTTTTTAAGCTCTCTTATTCAACTTTCAGGTGTATTACAGAAATTTAAATGGGAAAATTGCATGACAATAGACAGAAGGTCTTGGGGATATCGCAGAAATTCCAACATCGAAGACTATCTGAGTGTTCATGATATCATTTCAACTTTTGCGTCTACAATCAGGCAAGTAAAATATCACCATGACTAGACTGTTACTACTTATCTGGACTCCGATTACCATTTACTATTTCTTATATGTTTCAAAATGTAGTCTTTGGACCATAAACTTTATAACAATAGAAAACCAAATATACATAAGGCGCACATGTCCATATGAAGACAAATTGACAGGCAATTATGAAATTACTGATTATATAAAATACAAGATCTTTAATCATATTTTTAAGTTTTTTTTTTTTACATCTGACCTTTAAATAATAAACAATTAAAAACAACGACAGTCATGGAGAATGTTTGGTTGTTGAAAATCACACCGACATGTTAAAGAGTATATATAAATGGCAGGTTCTCATCTTTTTTCAATTTATTATCAACAGTATCTGCTTTTTTGAATAATACTTCCAGAAGAAGTCCTCATAATTGTGATATTTGAAATTATAAAGTATACGTTTTAACAAATTTATGATTGCATATACTGCAATAGTTTTCAGCCATTCTTTTCCACTGATAACTATTAGAACTTTTGATGAATGTTGAACTAAAGCGAGTGACTTTTCCTATCCATTTATTTGATTTGAGTGTCTTGATGGTCATGGGGCACTTATTTTAGTTTTTTATATATCTTACTTTAATTTGTAATGCTTGTTTGGCTGAAGCGGTTTTTTTTACAAGTGTGCTTAAGGAATTCAATGAGAAATTTAAACACCAAAGATAGGAACAAACGAACATCATCATTACCATCATGGGTTTTATGAAAAAAAGTCTGTCATGTTATACTGCCTTCAGCTGTTGTTATCTGCACTTTTAACCTCGTTAAATGAGACGTTTTGTAATGATCTTTTGGAAGTAATTTTTCAATTTTATAAAATGACTAAATCTTCCTTTTGTGGTAGTTGCGGTGGTAACATGCTGATGAATGTAGGGCCAACAAAAGAAGGTAAAATCATGCCAATATTTGAAGAAAGACTCCGTCAGTTTGGCCAATGGTTGAAGATAAATGGAGAGGGAGTTTACGGAACGGTTCCATGGAGTCATCAGAATGATACAGTAACCAAAAATATATGGTATAAGTATTATTAAATTGTACTACATAAAAGAGAACAAGAAATACAAAAGACAAATTAACGACTTGAATATTCATTGGAATACATTGATCAATTTTAGCAAGACAAAAAGGAGTAACAGAACTGTAAAATGGGGGAAATTAGAGGATCGATATATATAGCGGGAGCAGTTACCATTCCGAATTCCTGAAAGAAAAATAAAGAATAGCTGAATCCAGACTTCCCGGAAAAAAATCATTCTTTCCGGATCCTCAAGAAAAAAACATCATTTATTTCAGAGACCCGATAAGTGTAAACCGCGAATTCCCTTAAAATCAAAAGCCCAATTCCGACGTCGCAATCAAAGTTCCTCCACGCCTGTTGTGGTATATATGTCTTCTATTAAAAGCCTTTCTTTTTTATATTTCGAGATGTTGAATATATTTTTTACTGGTTTATTCCTTCCCTGCTGGCAACCAAATGATTGTTGAATTAAAATATTTTGAATAGTGTTTAAAAAAAGCAATTGCATGCGCATCGTAAAATACTAAAAAATAAATGAGTAAATCTTTTGTCTCTGCATGAATGATACACTTGATTTATGATTGAATGAATCTCTTAGATATGTTGCTTTTACAGGTATACTAAACGGGAAATGGAGAGTGAGGGAACTGTAGTTTATGTATTTCTTCTTTCTTGGCCAACAGACGAAGTTTTGAAATTAGGAGCACCGATCCCTTCACAACAGACAGAGGTCAGCATGCTCGGTTACCCAGACAAATTTATCTGGAAAGCTGGCACAGCAGGCCAAGGAATTATTGTCACTATACCAATTATACCGTGGAACAAACTACCATGCGGATGGGCATGGCTTCTTAAGCTAACTCACATAACAAATTAAACTATAAGGTGTGTATGATGCTTGGTTAGGATATGTGTAATCATGTCAATGTACGTGTGCCATAAACAACAATTGCCATAAGAGCATAATACAAGTCTTTAAATCATGACTTTGTTTACCATAGTGCTTTCATGAAACTCTTTTGTCACATCAAGATTACAAAACTTTTTCGATTGAAAAGTAAAATGGATAACATATTTTCTTTTTAAACCATGATGTTGAATATATTTTTATGGCCCCGTCATTCCGCCATTCCGCAACAAACCATTATACGGCGTTTTTTTCTAAACGCCTTCAGATATTGGTATGATTTTTAGTATGTGAGTTAACCATGATGAGTTACAGGTCAAGTTTAAGTTTCATTCCGCTCCACTAACTTTTGACGAAAATACAGGCTTTGAACTTTGAGAAATTTTTGAAAATCACAGATATACGGACTTTTTTTCTAAACACCTTCAGATATTGTGATGATTTTTGGTATGTGAGTTAACCATGATGTTACAGGTCAAGTTTAATTTTCGTTCCGTTCCGCTAATTTTTGCTGAAATTACGGGCTTTGGACTTTGATAAATTATTGAAAATCACCGTTATACAGATTTTTTTTCTATACGCCTCCAGATTTTGATCTGATTTTTGTGAGACTACCATCATGTTTGTGTCCACATGTGTTAATAGTGAAATTGCAGATTTTTCAACTTTTTGGGACGGGGCCATTCGTGTCGCTTTGACACATCTAGTTATAATGTTTCATTGTTGCACTTATTTTGTGTTTTTGCCCTGCCAATATTTATTCCATTCATTCTTTTCCGTGCACCATGTATACTTGAAACAATTTGTCTGTGATGAATTGACGCATTTGAATCTCAGTTTATATATTTTCTTTGTGAAATTAATCTATGTTGTTAGTGCATAAATATTTGTCTGTACATTATTGTATATTGTCTAAATGTATTAGTTACTAAATTAAATAAAAGAAGGTGTCTCCATATCTCGACAATACTGTTTTTAAGGTTGTTTTGATTATTAACATTTCTAATATTGACATTAATATTTCTTTTATTTCTAGCAATGAGCAATTTACTATCCATATCTGTATAATGAATAATTATCAATTTGCAGTTTACTATCCATATCCGTATACTGAATAGAATTTGTCCGGCGGCGTTATCCATGGTTAATTACAAGAACTCAGTTTGACTTAGCAGATTAAAACTTTGTTTATAATTATTGTTCAAATCTGTTTCGTATTTCCTGTCTATTTGTATAACATTATTAACATTTCTAATATTGGCATTACTATTTCTTTTATTTCTAGCAATTTGGAGTTTACTATCCATATCTGTTTAATGAATAATTATCAATGTACAGTTTACTATCCATATCCATATACTGAATAGTTTTTGTATTTTGATTTTTTTTAATACTATATAATAGTTCATATATATTTAATGTGTGGAAATATTTTATGATGTACTTGTCAGTCTCGCATATTTTATTAAACCTTGACCTCATTTTCACGGTGCATTGCTCAGCGTTGATTTTATGTGTTTTTGGTCTTTTTTATGCCCCATTTATGGGCATTATGTTTTCTGGTCTGTGCGTCCGTCCGTCTGTTCGTTCGTTCGTCCGTTCGTCCGTCTGTCCCGCTTCAGGTTAAAGTTTTTGGTCGAGGTAGTTTTTGATGAAGTTGAAGTCTAATCAACTTGAAACTTAGTATATATGTTCTGTATGATATGATCTTTCTAATTTTAATTCCAAATTAGAGATTTAACCCCATTTTCATGGTCCACTGAACATAGAAAATGATAGTGCGGATGGGGCATCCGTGTACTAGGGACACATTCTTGTTTTTTATTAAACTATAAGCAATAGGTCAACTTTATTTATTGTATGGAGGGATTGCAAGATGTGCAAGAAGGTATGTCTGGCAGGTATCATCTGATCGTGACCTCATTTTCATGTTTAATGTTAACTTTTTCATAGTTTAGTTTGTTCAGTCGATACTATAAGCAATAGGTCAAATATATATTTAATGCATAGATCGATTGTAAGATGTACATGTCTATCAGGTATGGTATGGTTCATCTGATTTTAACCTCATTTTCATTGTTCATTGCAATGCTACCCACATGAGCGACGAAATTGACAAGAAGACGCAACAGAACACCTAAGAGAGTTAATTCTTTAAAAATAAGTAGAACTATGTAAGAGGGGCGAAAGATACCATACAATTGCATACTATTTATCCAATTACCATGTACTGTCTGGTAGCTTTTATCAGACCTTAACCTCGTTTTCATGACTCATTGGTCAATGTTAAGCTTTCATGGGTTTTGTTCTTTTATCTGATACGAGAAGCAATAGGTAAACTAAAGCGAGAATGGAAATGGGGAATGTGTCAAAGAGACAACAACCTGACCAAACAACCAATACGCCTTCAACACAGCGCGATAATCCCACACACGGAGGCGTGCTACAGCTGGCCCCTTCAGTGATAATTGACGTCATACTATCAAAACAACCATTTTTGATTGATGGCATATTTGACATATTGGTCTGGCAGGGTTCGTATGGCTTTGACATTATATTCAGGGTTTATTAGTCAATGTTACGTGTCATGGTTACGTCTGTTTCTCAGGTACAAAAACATTTTGAATAAACATATTTCGTGTATAGAATGTTTGTAAATAAACTCATCATAGATACCAGGACTAAATTTTGTATATACGCCAGACGCGCGTTTCGTCTACAAAAGACTCATCAGTGACGCTCGAATCCGAAAAAGTTAAAAAGGCCAAATAAAGTACGAAATTGAAGAGCACTGAGGATCAAAATTCCTAAAAGTTTTGCCAAATCCAGCTAAGGTAATCTATGCCTGAGAAAGAAAAGCCTTAGTATTTCAAAAATTCTAAATTTTGTAAAAACCATATCAATGATAATTCATGTCATCACAAAAAGTGCTGACTACTGGGCTGGTGATACCCTCGGGGAAATAAATCTCCACCAGCAGTGGCATCGACCCAGTGGTAGTAAATAAACTCATCATAGATAGCAGGACTCAATTTTGTATATACGCCAGACGCGCGTTTAGTCTACAAAAAGGTGTACTCATATGATAAATACAAGCTCTTCTGATCTTTTAATCGACATACAAGGCTCAACAATACAATCAAATGAAATAAGTTAAACAAAACACATGACGTATTTAGATTCACCATGTTAATATTAATTAGAAATAAGCTAAATATTAAATCAAAACCAAATATTTATTTTGCAGCTAATCATGATTAGAAAGCTGATTAAAAGTGAAAAAATGATAAAGATTTATGATTGATATGATCTTAATAGATATGAATTTAACAAAAATTATTAATAAGCTGCAAAAACATTGCACTTGCAGTAAATACTATTCCATAGTTTAAAATATTTTTGACTATCGTATAAAAGCATTTTTTCTAAAATCTCCAGGTAGATGATTCCATAAAACCCCTGCTGAATATTTAAAAGAGTTCTTATAATAAGTTGATGTTCAAGATCTAGGCATATCTGCAGTGTCAGTAAATATTTACAATCTTTGTATACAACTAAATGGTAACACGCTAAAAGAAATTTGAAACCATTCAACAGGCATGCTACCCATGGGTCTAACATTCATTGATGGAACTGTATCTCTTTCATGTAGTTAATCATACGTAACGAATCTTCGTTTATAAATTGTTAAGCCCTTTCCGCATTATTACAAATTAGAAGCGCTATTGTTGCAAAATAATTCTGCGCAAAAAGCTAAAAATTTAGATTGAGATGAAATAAAATAATTTAATTTCGTAATATATCAACCAATACACTTTCGAACATTCAGATCAGTACAGTTGGAGAGAATCTTTACAATAAACGTTTTTTTTTTTTATTATGGTGACTAAAATTAAGTTGATAATCAATATCAATACTCCAAAATTTGATAATCTCATCACATAATCTGTCAGCTGACTGTATATTACAAACAGGCTTCGTCTCAAACCTTTTAAGTATACATAAACTGATTGCTCCAATGAATACGTTTTTTCCTAAGGCTGATCAATATAACGCATTGCTTTTTTACCCTTCATTATATCCTGTATACTAGTCTACTGTCTACTTAAATATAGTGTGACATTACACACGCTCATGCCTTTCTCAGACAGTTTTTGATAGCTTTGCACTTAATCTGTAAGATGTGTACTGGTTGATACTTTAGATTGAAACTTACATGATTTACTTATAAGTTGTAATTGACTTTGAACTAGCTTGTAGTAATTGCTAGTACAATAATATGTCGGTGGTTGTATCTATTGTCTTTTTCTCCGTGCTAAGTACCGATCTAGTGAATTAATTCTTTAGTAACTTATGTTCTTATTTTGTGTTCAACCCCGCCAAATTCTGTAGGTGTCTGTGCTAAGTAATGAGCCTGTAATTTAGTGTTTATCGTTGGTTCATGTCTGTTATATTTATCATCGCAAATTGTACAGCCGCCATCATCAGTTGGTTGACCGTTATATAATATCCGTTTCACAGATAATAGCGAATATATTCCACATGTTGTAACTACAATCCCGTTCCATTATCCCAGAATGTGATTTGCCGATATAGACTTATTACCGGTTTGTACTAACATGAGCAACACGTTCTGCCACATGGTGAGCAGGATCTGTTTGTCCTGCATGAGCACCTGAGATCACCTCCAGTGATTAGTGGGGTTAAATTCGTGTTATTTAGTCTTAGTTTCCTATGTTGAGTTTTGTGTTTTGTGTACTGTTGTTTGTCTGTTTGCCTGTTTTTCTATTTTTGTAATGGCGTTGTCAGTTTATTTTTAACTAAGCGTTTTAATGTTCCTTTGGTATCGTTCGCCTCTCTTTCATATTTGTTTTTTCATAAATTGAAACGTTTCACATTTGAAGCTGACTAAACAGTAGTTTTTTTCACATTGTTGAAGGTTGTAAACAGACTTGTTTATATCATTTATTTTTTAAATTCAATCTGTTATGTATGCTCTCAAAGTTTGTTTTTTTTCGAATTTTGATCTTTTTTTTTTTTTTTTAACAACAAAAAAAAACAACAAAAAAACAAAAAACAAAAAAAACAAAAATTTGATCTTAATATTTCTTCATTAGACGAAACGGACCTAGAGCAAATTTTACAGATAGAACAAAATTATTTGTAAATACCAAAAACACTAGGATATTATATTATATCGCCATTATTTCATTACTTCCATCGCCACCACTTCAGATTTGATGTCATTTTTTTAAATTAAAATCAGCAGATCTACGTTGAAAAGATTTAGTGCAATTTGAATTGATATGACGAGTCAGACATGTAACTAAATTGAAAAATTTCTGGAAGTAGCTTTGCAGTGTTTTGCTGAAGAAGACACTCTGATCATGAAAACAAATACACTTTGAGGTTTGTGCGCACATATGTGATCAGCATGCTGAGGGTACATTTGGTATGATATATCCGAGATTAAAAATGGTAACCCAAAGGTATCTTCGGTTAACAATGTAAGAGTGACCTGCACCCAATGTTCACACACGCTTCTAGATTAAAGTTATGATTAGACCTTTTCAAATCAATCATCAAATAAATTTAAAGTCTAATTTGATATATGTGTTAGTTTAAGTACCCATGCCCATTCGCACGGTAGTTTATTCCACGGTATAATTGGTATGGTGACATGAATTCCTTTGCCTCCTGGACCAGCTTTCCAGATAAATTTGTCTGGGTAACCGAGCATGCTGACTTCTGTTTGTTGTGGTGGGATCGGTGCCCCTAAATTTAGAAGTGCGTCTGTAGGCCAAGAAAGAAGAAATGCATAAACCACAGTTCCCTCACTCTCCATTGTCCGTTTAGTATACCTGTAAAAGTAACATATTTAAGAGATTCGTTTAATCAAATATCAAGTATTTTATTTATACAGAGCACCAATAATCTACTATAAACCAGGTTCAATCCACCATTTTCTACATTCGAAAATGCCTGTACCAAGTCAGGAATATGACAGTTCTTGTCCATTCGTTTTTTATGTGTTTTGTCATTTGATTTTGCCATGTGATTATGGACTTTACGATTGGATTTTCCTCTGAGTTCAGTATTTTTGTGATTTTACTTTCTACTCATTTATTTTTATACTACTTTACAAAACAATCGCTTTTATCCTGCTGTGGTTTTTTTTACAATTAATTGAATATATATTTTTTTTTTCAATTTAAACAATCATTTGGGTGCCATAAAAGTAGGAACAAACCAGTAAAATTTATATTTAATATGACGCTTTTTTTATTTTTGTGTAGTGAAATTTGATAATACTTATACCAAATATTTTTGGTTACTGTATCTTTCTGATGACTCCATGGGACCGTACTATAAACTCCCTCTCCATTGACCTTCAGCCATTGGCCAAACTGACGTAGTCTTTCTTCAAATATTGGCATGATTTTCCCTTCTTTTGTTGGTCCTACATTCATCAGCATGTTACCACCACAACTATCATTAAAGGAAATCAGAGATATTTTTTAATTGAAAAAAATACTTATACATTATAAAATGTATTAAATAATGAAATATAAGATGCGAATGATAAAATTCGAATACGGTAACACGATAGAATTTTAAAAAATGCTGCGTCATATGCTTTCCCATTTCGCATTGATTATGACGATGTTCTATTTGTTCCTATCCATGTTATTTCCCATATGTTTCCCTGATCACACACAAATAGAAGGTCAATGATAAACATTAAAGCTAAAAGCAGTAACGACTATAATGATACTTGAATTCTGAGATGCTTCTGTCAAATATATCGTACAAAATAAGAACTAATATCTCTGGAAAAGTAATAAATGCAACATCACCACCAAGGAACCCAAAATAAATACTTAGAACGGAAAAGACTAATCTAACATTTATCAATGGTGGGACGTTGTTATATTTATGAGCTTTAATTAACAATGGTCAGTTTATAAATGTTGGTTATATCGAAAGTCTGTTGATGAATGTACAATTGTGTTATTTTGAGTTCTACGGCTGGTGTTTAAGGTTAACAAAAGTGATGTTTATTTTGCTAACAACTATTGCATTAAGTATTTTTGTTATAACTCTTCTAATTCAAATATCACAACTATGAGGACTTATATGACTGTATAAATATATGTATATACAAATCGTCTAAACATCAACCCAACAATGTTAGATCTGTAAATTTGCTTTCGCAAATTTTTTATTCTTAAGCTTTCGGTGGCTGTGTGTTACCTTTCCTCGTCAGTTTTAATCTAGCGTCGTACAATATATGAATATATATTCTCAAATATGTCGATGAGTTTTTGCACAGCGACACGCTTTGTCTATGATTATGGTTGTGTTTAAATGAATGCCTATTAATGGACAAGTGTTAAAAACCTTTTAAAATGTGAGTTAAGACGTTGTATTTCATTGAATCAGTACTTTCATGATAACCCGCCTATGTCGACATCTGTGAGCCTTAAGTTTATCTGGTTTCCATTTGTTACAAAGTTTGTCCATAGACTACACTCGTTAGAACCGCTAATAAAAAAGTAATGGTGAGCGGAGTCCAGATAACTAGTAAATGCATCTTTAATCAACCGCAAACATTTAGTTTTCACAAGTGAACAATTGCTTACAATCTGGCCATGGAGATATTTTACTTGCCTGATTGTTGATGCAAAAGTTGAAATGATATCATGAACACTCAGATAGGCATCGATGTTAGAATTTCTGCGGTATCCCCATGAGTGTGTGTCTATTGTCATACAATTTTCCCATTTGAATTTCTGTAAAACACCTAAAAGTTGAACAAAAGAAAATTTTAAAATGACCATATTCAATTAATTTGTATACGGTGCATTATAATTAGTTCTTTGTATTTATCTATATCTAATTATATGTTAGTTTGACTGTCTCTCTAGGTTTATTCGCCCCTCTTTTAGTAACATCGAAAAACAGAAATTGCAACAACTTATACTTATGTTTCGTAAGATAATTTATACAAAACAGGAAAAAAGTATTGTTAAGTCGGGCCTTTTATAGCCGACTATACGATATAAAATTGAGAAAGGAAATGGAGAATGTGTCAAAGCGACAACAACCCGACCATAGAGCAGGCAACAGCCGAAGGCCACCAATGGGTCTTTAATGTAGCGAGAAACTCCCGCACCAGGAGGCGGTTTTCAGCTGGCCCCTTAAAAATATGTATACTAGTAAAGTGATAATGGACGTCATACTAAACTCCGAATTATACACAAGAAACTAAAATTAAAAATGCATTTTTCCTACCTGCGTTTTTTTTATTCTTCAATATCACTATTGCTGTTGGTATTGAAGAAAGCTATTGGATTCCATATTTCGTTTCCTTTTGTCAAATATTTAAACACCACTCACCCCTCATTGACAAAATATTATGTTTTTGCAGTGCAATCCTACCGAACGGCAACATTTCTAGTTGGAATTTACACTCGTAGCACCATGATACATGTGTACCGATACTATCTGCCAAAAAACTGAGATAAAACAGTCACAATTACCATATAAACACTAACCTGGATTGAATCTATCTGAACAGGTCTTGAAGCCTCCATGTTTACAAAAACATTCTTGACACCATCGGTCATTTGTAACAACAGTATCCTTAACTGGACTGTAAGTAAAAAGTAAAATCACAAAAATACTGAACTCCGAGGAAAATTCAAAACGGAAAGTCCCTAATCAAAGGGCAAAATCAAATGATAAAACACACCAAACGAATGGACAATAACTGTCATATTCCTGACGTGGTACAGGCATTTTCAAAAGTAGAAAATGGTGGGATAACTTGGTTTTACAGCTAGCTGAACCTCTTACTCGTATGACAGTCGCATCAAATTCGATAAGATAAACGAGTGAAAAATTGAAAAAAGGGATCCAAAGCAGTATTGACAATACCACAGACAACAACAACCACCACAACCACCCGGAATCATCTGGAATTTTTTTAGTACGAACAAGAAACATCAACAATGAACCAGACTTGATTTACTACGTACAGACATGGAAAAAGGGGGTTAATCAATTTATGGTCTGCACACACGCCCCTTTTGAATATCAAATAAAAAAGTAAATCACTGATGGCGTAAATGTTTAAATGACATTTATGCGGTTTCAGACATCTTTGTATCTTCAATACAAGAACATTCATCGTAATAGCAAACTGTCCCAGTCATTTTTTCAAATTTCGGTTACAAATGATTTTGTGAGTTTCAAATAGAATTGTTGGTTGAATCAGTTTTATAGAGTATGATTTATACCTTCCCAATACAACATATTTGTTTTTACTTTTGTTATGGTCATTATAACAAATGGAAATAAATTTAAAATGTATTGCGTCCGACGCATTTTTCTATGTTTACCTTTAAAAGGAACGTTAAAATCCAAATATTTGAAAGTAATGTATGAATAAATACGTTGAAAAGTTAAGAGCTATATTATCACATTTATCTGCATAGCCAAGGTTAAATGAGGTGAAACATAAGAATGAATGGTCATTATAAACCAAGCGTAAACACATTTCATAATAACCAATGAGGAGTCAAGATTTTAAGATTACCTTTCGTTGTACAACCAAGCAAGAAATTCTTTTGATGTCCAGTATGAGGCAGGTCCTAAATTATCCACCGTGTCTGCCCATACAATTTCTGGCTTATATTTGCTTACTAATTCATAAAGGTCTGGCATGGCTTTTGTCTTAAAAAAAAGTATAAAAGATTAGTTTGATAAGATGAATAGTTTTATAAAATAAAACACAAAGGTTAATATTGCCCTGAATAATTACAGAATGACTTGATTTGCTTGAACTTTAAACCATTGGGGGGCGTATGCTTTTTAAAAAGGTACTGAAACAAATCACATGCCCATGCAGAATGGAGTCATTATGATACCAAGTTTTCAGACTGAATTTTAATAGAGAGCTTGATGGTCGAAATGCAACATTACTTGGTTTAGCAACCCATATAAATGTATAATCATGCTTAAGGGAATTTGTACATTCGTTGTATGCCCTTCATACACGCTTATTGTTTTGTTATATGAAACATAAATCTTATATATGCTCTTCAACTTTGTACTTGTTTGGCTTTATAACTATTGTATCTGAGAGTCACTGATGACTCTTGTGTAGACGAAACGCGCGTCTGGCTTATTAAATTACAATCCTTGTACCTAAGATAACCACTTACATAAAGACACAATAATATAATATACCTTTACAAAATCCGTGGTAGTGAAATTTGAATCCCTATCTTTTAGATAGAGTGGATTAAACCATTCTGAAAGACAATAGTATGTTCCAAACTTTATATCCGTTCTGTTTCTTATCGCTTCAGCCAAATCGCCTGAAAATAACAATTATATTCTTTAAATATCTCCTGTTGTAAGCGTTATACTTTATATCTGCAGCGCTAGAAATCACATGTCAGCTGTAGACTTTATACCTTATAATTAAGGGTTATACTATTTAAATTTTGGAAAAAAATATATAGGAACTGTGATTCCGATTGCCATTAAAACAATAGATAGTTTTATCGTGTACATCAAGTTAGTTTTCGGCTGTTCTGATTAATATTGTTAAGCAATACATTTTCAAATCTTGTCATCAGATGTTCATCTGTGTTACCTATTGCAGCTGCAGAACCGATAGTCGGTATTAAGGTGTGGTATCAAAGATATGCCATCTTCACCAATTTCCTGAATGTAAAAAACATATAAAAAAAAGAATGTGTCTATAGTACACGGATGTCGTACTCGCTCTATCATTTCATATTTTCAGTGGACCGTCAAAAATCTATCATATCATAGGGAATATGTGTACTAAGTTTCAATTTGATTGGACTCATAAAAAAATAGGAGGATAGACGGACTGACGGATGAACAGACGGACGAATGGACGGACGAACCAATGAACGTACGCACAGACCAAAACATAATGCACTTAGGTCGGACATAATAACTTAACGCTTTTTTTGTATTGGATTCGTATTCTAGTAACAACATACGATAACATTTGATTGTTAATTTCAGTGAAAGAGTTTGGACCTATTTCTCCTATTGCTGAACCGAATGCAGTTTGAATATATAAAGAGTCTTTATGGTATAATTGAAAAATTTATCAACAACTTTACACATAACCATTAAATCAAAATGTTATTATACGCTATACATTGCGTTTGAAGACTATGTTGATGCAGTTATGAACATTATGTAATTTTTCGTAAACAATAATGCATTGAAGGATACCTATAGCCTAAATTTATAACTTTGTTATCCGGCCTTTTGTTTTGGTGTAATTGGAATTGCCCTCTATCAAATAATTATCGACGCAGGCTCTTCTAACCTGATTACAGCTTAATGTGAAGATACAACATGTGGGACATACAAACTTCTGCTTCTCGTACTATGAACAACAAAATTATTTATTTTGTAATAGATACAAAATATTTTTCGTGCTCCACCTGACAACAAAATTATTTTCTTTAACCTGCTTACAATTTTCTATATGGCGGCAAGGTTATTTGTTCAAGGTAATGGTTTACTTTTTGTAATCATCTAACTTTTCACAGCGGTATACTACTGTTGCCTTTATCTATCCACCCCTTTCTTTATTGATTTTGTATTTACCTTGTGTCATAGATCAAGTTTATTCATTAAGTGTACGTTCACTTAGTTTATATGTCTTTTAATTGAGTTAAGCCTTTTCAATTGATATTTATAGTGTGTCTTTATATGTTGTACTGTTACACTATTGTTTCGGGTAAGGGTAAAGGTCGGTATCTATTTAGGACACCGGTTTTCTTGTTTGAATGGTTTTACACTAGTCATATTTTGGAGCCCTTTATAGCTTACTGGTCGGTGTGAGCCAAGACTCCGTGTTGAAGACCGTACTTTGACCTATAATTGTTTTTCTTTTACAAATTGTGACTTGAATGGAGAGTTGTTTGTTTCATTGGTACTCATACAACATCTTCTTATATCTACTAGATATATTGACATGTCTTCTGGTTATACCATAAAGAAGCGTTTTCCTACCAACAATGTCTCTGTTTGGTCCTACTGCTTTTGCATTCCAGTTAAAAGAATGAGACGATGGCCAGTTGGGGAATCCTCCACCATGTTTAGTTGTAAAAACAACATATCTAAAAATCGCAAAAAATACATTTTTACCATAGATTTAAACAACATAGTATTTAAATCTTTTTTCAAATCAACGGCCACGACGGATATTTTCCAAATCTCGTTACTACAATCCCGCCAAATATTTGATGGGGTTTGTTTTGATCAGTATTTAGTGTTTTGTGTACTGTAGGTCTTTTTCTTTTTTTTGATCCATGGCGTTGGAAGTTGGTTATAAGTTGAAGTTTTGTAAAAACAGTAAAAAAAGAAATGTGTAAAGGTTCCGAAAGACCCAGTGTCTCGCCTACTTTTGCTTTTAGTCGCAGGCTCAACAAAAATGGGGGGAATGTTATTAAAAATATTCCTCTAGATACAGTAATTTCCTTGAGTCGGTACGGCGAAAGTAAGATAAGCAACCGAGTTGAGATGAACAATAAAAATCTGTTTATCGCTATTTTACATATGACGACGTTGTTAAAGTGAGAGGGTTAGCGCTATAAAACCAGGTTTAATCCACCATTTTCTACATTTGAAAATGCATTTTCCAAGTCAGGAATATGACAGTTCTTGTCCATTCGTTTTAGATGCGTTTTGTTATATGATTTTGCCATGCTATTATGAACTTTCCGAATTGATTTTCCTCTAAGTTCAGTATTTTTGTGATTTTACTTTTCATTGACAACGGGCACATGCTCCCTTAGTTTCAAGCAATAATTTTTCATATCACTCAACTGTAATGAGAAAGAAAGTTATAAGTCTGTAAGATCAAAGGCAATTTCGTAAAATAGCGATAATGTTAATTAATTGCAGAAAAAGTCCATTTATAAGTAAAATACGGATATACAGGATATTTTGTTTTACTTTACTTCTGGGTACTATCTTATGATCATAAACAAGCTTCTGTCGCTTTGATTTTTTGTTGCACTTAAGTGTTTCTGTTGTTTCGTTGTTTTCCTTTTATATTTGATGTGTTTACCTCAGTTTTATTTTGTAACCCGGATTTGTTTTCTATCAAGCGATTTATGACTTTCGAACAGCGGTATACTACTGTTGCCTTTTTTGTGTCCAAGTTTGGATGAAATACAGAATACAAGTTTGAGAAAGTTATTCAAAATTTCAAAAACTTTTTTTTTCATATCCTCTTTTACATGTTGTTGATGCCCAGTTAAGCTGTACTTTAAATGTATATGCTATACAACTGATAGCGGTTTTTTCATGCCTATTAAGTCGATGATATTTCTGTATTTCCCACATTATGAGATTACGTCTTACCCTGCTCCAGATGCTTTGAATATATCTGCCCATTCATCTGGATCGAAAAATTCTGCTGTGAAGTCTGCAGCAAAGTCAGCATACGTAAAATCAGGTCGGTAATTCCTTTTCATGAAATTTACAATATCATGATTTGGGTTTTTTGACTTCCAGTGTGGCCAAAACCATTCAGAGGAGAAACTTGGAACAGCAAAAACACCCCAAGTTATGAAAATTCCAAATTTGGTTTCGTCATACCATTTAGGTAAAGGTCTTGAATCCAAAGACTCCCAATCAGGAGTATATTTTGCACTACTAAAATGTAATCCTATGCAACAAAAGAATATCAACAACCAGTGAATCGCCATTTTTACAATTTAAAAGCTCACATGATTTATCACATGGAAAAACAGTCCCATTGTATTGAACTACCTTTTTAATGTTAAAATCTTTAGAGCGTAGAACTGGTTATAGTTCACAATTATTTATAAGGGAAATACATATAATCGATAAATAAATATATTTTACAGAAGTTTTCTTACTACAGTTCGATCAAAAATTGATAAGCATAAAAATGCAGCTTAATATGAGGCAGGCATTACCTGTGAATGGGGACGAAGTTTGTTTAAATTATTTTTTTTGTAATTTAAATATTTGTTAAAAAAAAGATACGGAAATACCGTAACGTTTCCGATTTTGGTTCTGTTGTTAGGGATTTTACTTGTGACGTTATTTAAGTTATGACGTCATGTTCAATGTAAACATAGAAACGCAATGCATTAGGTACTGTAGGCCTAACGTTTATTCATATCAAAGACAAAGAATGATTAAAAATGAAATATTGGCATTGTGTTCCTTGAGTTCTTATATTTTACTAGACTTATCAAAGTCTCACGACAACAAGACCGGAAGAAGGAAGTAGAGTTATGTGTTCTGCGCAGATCCGGAAATTAAAAAACGCGACAAAAAAAAAAAAATTGAACGATTTTGAGTTCATTAGTACAATGAAAAATTCTGGAAATTTTCCCGATTTTTTTTTTTTTATTTTTTTTTATTGAATTTTCCACTGTAATAGGGGACTTCGTCCCCATATTAATTATTTCAACAGGTAATCATAAAAAAAAACGGAGAAAATATATAAAGTCACGAGACAAACGTATTAAAACAGTGCACTTACAGTCAGTACAATTCTATAGAGTTCAGATATTTTCAACTATCGTTATTTAGCATATTTTTTAAACCATTATCGCCGCGAAGTAGCGATCAGTAGCCTTTTTGTGTAGATGTGGAGTAAGGCAATCACTAATCCGTCAATATAAAACCACCAGGTAGAAGATTACATCAAACATCAGATAATTATTTAAAAGGGTTTTTATCATAATTCAATTGATAGTCAATTTCTATGTACATCTGCAATGTTAGCCATATAAAATACATTTTGAATCTAATTATGTCATTCAGACATGATCGTAATTTTTTTTTAAATTTCAAAACATTTAATGGTCATGTTACATATACAAATATTTTTCAGCGATGGAACTGTAGCTATAAAATGTAGTTTATCATCCGTACCAACGTAGTTTACGTTTATATATAGTTAAGCCCTTTTTCTCATTTTTTTTCTGATTTAGATTTTTTCTTTTTCTGAAAAATGCCACGTAAAACGAAAAAAAAGAACAAAATTGAAAAAAAATGTATTTAATTTTGTAACAAATTCACTTACGAACATCACGTTCAGTTGTTGAAGCTTTACAATACTATTGAACTCGTTTTTTTCAATATGATTTAAAGTTCAGTTGATAAATAATATCAATAACTAAAAGTTTTGCAATCTCATCACATGATGTTTTAGCTTATTGTATATTAAAAGAGCCTTTTTCTCAAAATTTTTAACTTTCAACGACAATGGTTTGGAACTTACCAGAATCTGCATTCATGACATCATTTTTCAACAAAACCAACTGAAACAGAAATCTCCTGTTTCAAGTATACATAAACTCATCGATCCTTTGAATAAAAATTTTCTTCAGGTCTATGTTGTAACGACTATGATCTCATTTATTTGTGCATTTCTCTGTACTGACTGTTCTTGCTTGTGCTGTATTTTTGTCACATAGTAATGTCATTTTAGTGATATTTTGTTAAAAATGCCATAGAAGCGAGAGGTTTGGCTAGCAATTTTCAACCAACCATTTTTCTTAAAATGTCCTGTACCAAGTCATAAATATGGCAGTTGTTATCAATTAGTTCGTTTCTATGTAGTTGGTGTTTGCGGTACTTCAGTGTGTCTGTTGTTCCTTTGTTTTCCTTAGATAGTTGATGTATTTCTCTCAGTTTTAGTTTGTAACCCGAATTTGTTTTCTATCAATCGATTAGTGAATTTTGAACAGAGGTATAGTACTGTCGCCTTTGTTTATCAATATAACATATAGTTTGTGAAACTTTGAAATATAACTATTTGTTCATATCTGTTTTATTTGTTTTTCATAAATTGTAATGTTTCCATTTTCAATGTCGGGGCCATTTGATGTTGACTATACAGAAGTTTTTTCCCCATTGTTGAAAGTCGTACGGGGTCTATAATTGCTTTTATCGCTATTTTGTGCATTTTTCCTTTGATCTTTTTTTGTGATAATTTTTCATATCATGTTACTCGCTTGAGATGGAAAATTATCGCTAGAAACTAAGGAGGCACGTGGCGTTGCTAATGAAACTGACATGAAATTGGTCGTCATAGGTAAAATAGCGATCAACAGATTATCATTGGTCATCTCAACGAGATTGATTTTCCCGCTTGAGGCGGTACGGCGAAAACTTGAAAAGCAATCGAGTTGAGATGATCAACAATAATCTATACATATCCACATTTGAAAACTAGTAGATAGTTGTCACACTGACAACAAACCAAATATTTTTATTTTTATATAATACATTTATGATACAGTATATGCCTTTGACATTTTTATCAAAAGGATAATTGTTTGTATACAGCGGTCGGATTTGTGCTTCTTTAGTCTGTTTGAAAATTTACGTTATTTTTATTGAAATACTGATGCACATGCTCGTAGTTGCGTTGGTGATATATAATCTACTCATTTTTTCATGTTAATTTTTTAACCAGTATTTAATATATAAACAGTGTTTAACATGTATAGGTTTAAAATTTGTATATGTAATCTTTTTTTTCTTATGCCTATGGTCCCCAATACTCTTCAACTTCGTACTTTATTTGGCCTTTTTGACTTTTTTGGATTCGAGCGTCACTGATGAGTCTTTTGTAGACGAAACGAGCGTCTGGCGTAAATACAAAATTCAGTCCTGGTATCTGTGAATAGTTTATTTACAACCACTGGTTCGATGCCACTGCTGGTGGAGTTTTAATTCCCAGAGGGTATAATGAGCCCAGTAGTCCGCACTTCTTTGTTGACATTTATTATCTTTGATATGGTCATATTTATAAATTAACTATTTACAAAACATTTGAATTTTTGAAATTATAAGCTTTTTTACCTCAGGAGTACATTACCTTCGCTTTTTTTTTGGCAAAACTTTAAGGAATGTTGGTCTTGAATGCTCTTCAACTTCGTACTTTATTTAGCCTTATTACTTTTTTGAATTCGATCGTCATTGATGCGTCTTTTGTAGACGAAACGCGCATCTGGCGTAAACACAAAATTTAATCCTGGTATCTATGATGAGTTTATTTGATAACATTTATAAAAGAGTGTTGAAGCTGTCGAAATCAGCTTTAGCGTTGTCTATCATCTACGATTAATGGTAGGGGTTTCCGTATAACTTAGATTATAGAATTAACAGACCAAGCAAACACAATGAGGTTTGATATATGGTCAATATCATTCAACCTAGGAGTAAAGTTTGTAGGCTTACACACATAAGATATTCAGATCAAACAACATACAAGAATACATTTGAAAACAATGTTTTTAGTTTCTTTTACGATTTTTATTTTTTTTGCCCACTTCACATTTTGTTTTGAACCATTTCAAGCCCAAGTTTCGTTGTGACCATTCCATTCCAAAGAATATGTAAATATTTAAACCTGCAAATATTCAACGTTTTCGTAACATGTCTATCACGCCGTAGAATGTTGCACAATAAAACACAAGAAAGGCTATATCTCCATCTAATCAATTTCAAATGATTAAAGTTGTTATCCTTTATTATCATCTGTTTGATTTAGATCGGCAGATCTACACGGATATGCTTTTGTTCAATCTGAATTGATATGGAGACTGAAACGAATATGGCATAGAAGAAGCTCTGCAAATAAAATATTTCTGAAGATCACTTACTGATGATTAAAAACACACTCTGATAATTATGAGCACATATGTAGTTAGCATACAAACGACACATTTGAAAACGTTTCAGAGGTTACCAATGGTAAACAAACAGTACCTCACTTTTGAATTGTAAGAGTGACATGCATCCAAGATTCATACACGTTTCCAGTTTAAAATAATGATAAGACATATACAAGTCAGTCTAATTTGATATATGTGTTAGTTTAAGTACCCATGCCCATTCGCATGGTAGTTTGTTCCACGGTATGATTGGTATAGTGACATAAATTCCTTTGCCTCCTGGACCAGCCTTCCAAACAAATTTGTCTGGATAACCGAGCATGCTGACCTCTGTTTGCTTTGATGGGATTGGTGCTCCTAATTTCAGAACTGTGTCTTCAGGCCATGAAAGGAGAAATACATACACCACAGTTATTTCCTTCTCCATTTGTCGTTTTGTATACCTGTAAAAGCAGCATGGGTTTAACAGTTGAAACATTCAATGTGTGATGAATAATAATGTTATATCCAAACCATGGAGCCAAGAGAACTATTCATTTATCTGTAGACTTCTTCGCTGTGAAATTGCTGTAAGTCAACTGTGTTTCTTACCATTATTATTATTTTTATTTAATTACTTAAATTACACAATCATTTTGGTGCCAAATAAGTAAGAACAAATTTATGTAATTCATATTTGACATTTATCTTGATATTCATACCGAAAAGATAGACGAATGCCAGTACCCAGTGTATTTACATCAGTATGTCTTGCAAATCACAGTTTATGTATAAAGATAACAATTCAATTCTTTATTTCTTTGTTTTGTATACCGTTTACAGTTTCGTGTTATGCAACTTAAAAGATATCATACCAAGTATTTCTGATTACTGTGTCATTCTGGTGACTCCATGGAACTGTACTGTAAACTCCCTCTCCATTCACCTTCAACCATTGGCCAAACTGACGGAGTCTTTCTTCAAATATTGGCATGATTTTCCCAAATTTTGTTGGTCCTACATTCATCAGCATATTACCGCCACAACTATGACATAATAAGCAAGAATAATATTTTCAAATAGAACTACCTCCTAAATATCATCATATTATGATGTATGTAACAAGATATCAAGTGTTGATGTTGATTCAATGAATATTTTTTGAGAACTTGTGATGCCAAAGTAAAATCTGGGTAGGGCCAACGGATTTATGTCCGATGAGCCATTAATCTAGTAAAAAACTCACTGAACTGAAATATCATACCAACATGCACATCTCCCCGTGTATTTTGAAAAATTCAACTGACTTTGGAAAATTCAACCGACTGGAGAATCTACCCTTATGCAAATCTGTTAATCATAATCTAACAAGTTGTAAAGTTTTGTACAATTACGATCAAACATAAGTAGTGATAAAAATGATATTGCATATTGCGTATTGTCATTAAAAGTGTTATCGATTAAGCTTTAAATATTAAAAATGTTTATTAAAACAAGTCTTTATCTAAGACCTTCAACTCCCCTTGTATTTTATATTACCAGTACTTTTAAAATAACACGTTTAAAGTTAATGCTTGGGACTCTTTAATGGTGATAAGAGTCCAGACAATTTTTAAAAGTATCTTGAATCTAATGCTTACATTTCTTTTCCATGAGTATATTTTACTTACCTTATTGTGGATGCAAAGGTTGAAATGATTTCATGAATAGTCAGAAAGTCTCCAACAACAGCATTCCTTCGGTACCCCCAGGCGTATCTATCTATAGTCATACAATTTTCCCATTTGAATTTCTGTAAAACACCTGAAAGTTGAAAGAGAAAGCATTTGCACCAGTATCATTGGATATAATCACAGTGCTTAATATGTTATTACCTATGATTATTAACATATTATGAATAAGATTAAAACACAGTTATAACTACAACTGTATTACTATCTGGTCAGATAGGTTATATACTACAACTGACAAGTATGATAATAAAATTAAGAATGGAAATGGGGAATGTGCCAAAGAGACAACAACCCGACCATAGAAAAAAACAACAGCAGAAGGTCACCAACAGGTCTACTTAATGCAAAGAACCTAATCATAATAACGAGAATAAAAAGAAATGTACCCTGCCTAGACGTACAAGACAATAACAATCAAAACCAAGGAGTAAACAAAGACTCACAAAACCAAGAAGTAAACAAAGACTCACAAAACCAAGAAGTAAACAAAGACTCACAAAACCAAGAAGTAAACAAAGACTCACAAAACCAAAGGACATTTACATCAACAGTTATAAATAATAATTAAGAAACAACACGAACTCCACTAGAAACCGGGAGTGAAATCAGGTGCTCCGGAAGGGTAAGCATTTCCTGCACCGTATACGGCACCCGTCGTGTTATTTCTATGTTCAGTTCGGTATTGATGGAAGGTTATAATGACTGAGGAAGAATATCAGATATGATTTCTGACACACTTTTGTCATAATGGCCAATCAGCTCATGATGGCGACCGTAAAATTTCTTGAGTGGTGACCTTAATTTGATTGATTCATAGCCCTGTCTTAGCAACTTTTGAGAAAGCAGTATTCCTCGTTCAACAAAATCAACGTACTTTCAGCTAGCTATAGGCTTACAACTTACCTCAAGCTTGGAATTTATTAATTCAATTATTGACCACACGAGAAATTGTATAGGCACAATTAAAGTCAGTGGGAACAAGGTTTTTGGTAATTAGTATGTTGAGGAAGTCATTGAACCAATGCCTGCTTATATATTAAACTTCTTTGTGCACGTTGTTTTTTTCTATTCATTACGAATCCAAACGGTAAATTCGACAAAAAAAAATGTAGTGAATTGTATAAACCTGTCAATCAACTTTCTGGTTGCAATCCGAAAGATCTTTACTATTAGATAATTAGTTAAGACACAATCTGTTACTTTTTGATAAATATCTTATTTGTTTTCCATGAGTACCGCTTTGTCTTCGACATGATAGTTCTAAATGATTCAGTGTCTTAGGTTTTTTCTTAAATTTCAGTACCGATTAATACTATCTTTTTTACACTTTTCGTTACCTTTTCGGTGATAATTGGTTTCCCCACATTGGCGCTGTGCAAAGTATTTATTCACTAACCTGGGTTGAATTTATCTGTACATGTCTTGTAGCTACCATGTTTGCATTTACAATCTTGGCCAAAGCGGTCATTTGTCACAACAGTGTCCTTTACTGGACTGAAAGTAAACGAGTGGAAAAGAGGTGAAAAGATTTAAAAAATGTAAAGACACCTTATGTTACCAACCACACAGACATTTTCGGTTCCTTCGGAGAAAAGCAACAACTAGAAATACACGAATCAGACTTGATACAGGCACACAATATGGTATGGTGAAACAATAGTTACAACAGCCTCATTCTGAATCTGCCGTTTCAAAGTCAGGAGCCTGTAATTCAGTGATTGTCTTTTATTAGGTCTTTCCACCTTTCCGTGGAAAGACCTATTGAATTTGTTCTGATTATTATTTTTTTTTTTTTTCTTCCGCCTAAATTTTTTTCTTGCGTAGTATTGATGTTTCAAAAGATGTCGCTTAGATATTTGAAATATGATGTCGTATAGTTTATACGCTTTAAAAATTTACAACTGCGTAACAAAATACTTTACGTTGTAAGAGTTATCTCCCCAAACACTGTTTTTCTTGTGGCCACTACTCCTTTGCAAGATTACGACAAATTTATTTTACCAAATTGCTCGTTACTTCTTCAGGATTAGGATATTCATTTGGACCGAAGCTATCCGGAGACTCCATATGCGAGTTATTTCCACTTATGCATTTGATATAAGTGATATGCGTTTCTAACTGGTAAACCATCATTGATATAGGCCTAGGGTCTTTGGATTTAAGTTCCTTCGTCCAAAAAAATGAAAATAAGGTCAAGGTCAAAGGTCAAGGTCATATTCTAAATTTTTATTTTGGCTTATTTTTACTAATTTCCAAAACCTTATAACATATCAACATCTTATTTTCACTAAATTGTTAGTTGCGACATGCCGTTACTTATAAATTTTGGTTGAAAGGGTGCGTAAACAATAAATAGGAGTTTTCGCCCATCTTATATTTGGAATTATGCTTAAAGTGATATAACTCATTAACCATACATAATAAAAACCTAGGGTCTTTTGATTTGAGATCCTTGGTTTATGACCTTGAAATTAAGGTCAAGGTCATAGGTAATTTGCACGATCCAGATTTTGACCTTTGCTTTGAATTCATATTTATAATTATAAAGCCATAGGAACTGACATTTTAGATTGATTTTTAATATTTTGATAATAAAATAGATCTCTACTTGTGGAAAGACCTTCAATTGTTCTTTGAACAATTGGTTTTTAATTGTATTTGTTTTTCGTTTATTGGTTTACTCATAATTCGGACTGTTTAATTCTCCTATGAATTGTTTTATATTTCGTCATTTCGGGACCTTTTATGGTTCACTATGCGGTATTTATTTTGCTCATTGTTGAAGGGTGTAGAGTGACCAATTGTTGTAAACTTCTACGTCATTTAGTTTCTAGAGGAGATTTGTCTCATGGCCAATCATTTCACTTCTTATTTTTATATCTAAGTGTGCACACACGTTTTTTGCCGATCTAGAAAAGTACAAAAAAATCACTGTAGTTGTATATATTTGTGCTGACAAATGTTAGTCTTGTATGTTTTTTAATTACAGTTCATTTTAAATTTTGGAGTTTAGTATGACGTCCAATTTCATTTAACTAGTACACATTTTGTTTATGGGCCAGCTGAAATCCGACTCCTGGTGCGGGATTTTCATCACATTAAAATTCGGTTTTCTCCTACCGAAAAAGGTAAACAAAGCCTTCAGCTAAAAACTATGTTTGTAATGTAAAACCAAATAATTTAGAAATATGTCAAGGCTGAATGAGCTGTCTATATGTAATTCTAAAAGCCCTCAGTCCATACTATTTCTTATGTATGATAGTATTCTGGATAATGTTATGGTATAAATTCATATCGACGTATATTAAGTACGCTTTTACAAAACGGAATAAGTTTTACACAAAAATAATATACCTAACCAGATTTTTAAAAAGTGTTGCAAAAATAATGGTTTACAATTAAAATGAAAGTGTAAAAGAAGGACGAATGATACTAGAGGGACAGTCAAACTCATAAATTGAAAATACTCTGACAACGCCATGGCTAAAAATGAAAAGGACAAACAGACAAACAATAGTAAACATGACACAAAATAGAAAACTAAAGAATAAACAACACGAACCCCACCAAAAACTAGGGGTGATCTCAGGTACTCCGGAATTATATAGTGAAAGAACATCATCTATATAGCGGAAAGTAGAGTTAAAGGATATTGATAACTTCTTATATTTCTTCCTAAGAAGTTCCTGTGTGAAGTCAGCCTCATAATAATAAAGAAACAAGTCGGCAAGAAGAGGGACACACTTCGTTCCCATCGGAATGCCAATAGTCTGTGGAAAACACGTCCTCCGAACGTAACAAATATGTTGTCAATCAAGAAATCAAGCATCTTGATAATGTCAGTTTCAGAGAATTTTTTGTTTGAATCAGAGTGATCCTTTACAAAGTAGGATTTATCCCTTCCTAAGACAAGATACTTGTATCTTCTTTGGTCATTCTTTTTTATGAAACAAAGCAATACCTATTCTTTCAATTTGTCTTTTAGTTTGGAATGTGAAATACTTGTATAAAGTGTAGAAAAGACAAATGTTTTAATACTATTACAAGATGAAATAGAGTTAGATTGTATGTACTTTAAAAGATCTTTGGAATTTTTAATACATCTATTTTATCAGCAATCAAAGACGGGCTTCAAAGTTATTGTGAAACTGCCTATTCTAGAGGTGGCGTGAATCAGATGTGGATACTTAAAAATTCCAAAGATCTTTTAGAGTACATACAATCTAACTCTCTTTCATCTTGTAACAGTATTAAAACATTTGACTTTTCTACTCTTTACACAAGTATTCCACATTCCAAACTAAAAGACAAATTGAAAGAGTTGGTATTACTTTGCTTCATAAAAAAAGAATAACCAACGTAGATACAAGTATCTTGTCTTAGGGAGGGATAAATCATACTTTGTAAAGAATCACTCTGATTCAAACAAAAAATTCTCTGAAACCGATAATATCAAGATGCTTGATTTCTTGATTGACAACATATTTGTAACGTTCGGAGGACGTGTTTTTCAACAGACTGTCGGCATCCCAATGGGAACAAACTGTGTCCCCTCTACTTGCCGACTTGTTTCTTTATTATTATGAGGCTGACTTCATGCAGGAACTTCTTAGGAAGAAAGATAAGAAGTTAGCAATATCCTTTAACTCTACTTTCCGCTATATAGATGACGTTCTTTCACTAAACAATTCAAAATTTGGTGACTATGTGGAACGCATCTATCCCATCGAATTGGAGATAAAGGATACTACAGATACAGTTAAGTCGGCTTCATATCTTGACTATCATCTAGAAATTGACAATGAGGGTCGGTTGAAAACAAAACTTTACGACAAAAGAGATGATTTCAGCTTTCCAATTGTGAACTTTCCATTTCTAAGTAGCAACATTCCAGCAGCACCTGCATACGGGGTATATATCTCCCAATTGATACGATATTCCCGTGCTTGCACTTCCTATCATGATTTTCTTGATAGAGGGTTACTGCTCACAAGGAAGCTATTAAACCAAGAGTTCCAAATGGTGAAGTTGAAATCATCCCTTCGTAAATTTTACGTACGCCATCACGAGTTGGTTGACCGTTATGGAATAACCGTTTCACAAATGATATCGGATATGTTCCTTACGTCGTAACTACAATCCCCTTCCCTTTCATGAATGTGACCTACCGAATTAGACTATTTACCGGATTTGTTATCACATAAGCAACACGACGGATGCCACATGTGGAGCAGGATCTACTTACCCTTCCGGAGCACCTGAGATCACCCCTAGTTTTTGGTGGGGTTCGTGGGGTTTATTCTTTAGTTTTCTATGTTGTGTCATGTGTACTATTGTTTTTCTGTTTGTCTTTTTCATTTTTAGCCATGGCGTTGTCAGTTTGTTTTAGATTTATGAGTTTGACTGTCCCTTTGGTATCTTTCGTCCCTCTTTTAAGTATCCACATCTGATTCACGCCACCTCTAGAATAGGCAGTTTCACAATAACTTTGAAGCCCGTCTTTGATTGCTGATAAAATAGATGTTAATAATTTAGAATGAGGTTTCGTGGAGCACTTGGAATACCCAGCAATATACCGTTGTTTGTAAGGACATAGGAACATAGAACAGACCTATGATTATCCAGGATTTCCTCATTGGTAAGTGCCGTGAGGGTATATGTTGGGTTTCCAAGTGAATTGTCAATACCTTGTAAAAGTATATTGTGCAGTTACCTTTCATTGAACAACCAAGCAAGAAATTCTTTTGAAGTCCAGTACGAAGAAGATCCTAAATCATCAACCATATCAGCCCATACTATTTCTGGTTTATATTTGCTTACTAGTTCATAAAGGTCAGGAATGGTTTTTGTCTAAAAGAGCAAGCAAATATCAAATTGATAATACAATTAACAATTCAACAAAAGAAAATCATAAACAGATATATCGACTTTAATTAGCAAAACGATAGACTTTTATGTAGCATAATATCTTGTATTTTACTCTTAATGTGATGAGTGGATATTATTTCCTCAGTTCTAAGGTATAAAAACAACAGATATGACAATAAAGAAGCATTTTTATGATACCAAGATTTCAGTGGGTGTTTGGATTGAGAGCTCACTGGTATTATATTGTTTTTTACTAATCAACCTACTTATTTAATAAGTATTATATGAAGCATAGATTGTACTCTGGACTGTTTCTGTTTATAGAATTTTACCTTCACAAAATTCTGAGTTGTGAAGTTTGATGCTTTATCTTTCATATACAGTGGATGAAGCCATTCTGAAAGACAGTAGTATGTTCCAAACTTTATATCAGTTCTGTTTCGTATTGCTGCAGCCAGATCACCTGAAAAAAATTAATAAAGACTTCATGTATCGATCGTTTGTCAGTGCTACATTTAACTATCCACGACAGTCTAAGAACTTACACCTTCGGCACTGAGTGTTGACAACTCTAGGCTCTAAACATTATAAGTCTATATGTATGATACCAATAGGTGACATACAGAAATAAACAAGTAAATATTAAGAATTTCGTCATCTGTATGTAAGAATTTATATGTATTTATTTATTTATCAACACAAAATTAAATCAAAATTTTATTCACCGCTTTGTATTGCTTGGAGACAATTTTGATACAAGATTGCAAATTTCTCAAGTTTTTGTCAAAGTTTTTATCGAAGACGCATTAAATTAACATAGATTATTTTGCTTTCAAACAGTGCATAAGAAACATCCTTTCGACGTATGTGCTTTGTCGTTGTAATATTAATCGCCCTCTGTCAAATTCATTTATGACTCAGGCCGCTAAAATACGGAATTTTAATTATTTCATGATATAGAATTAAAGCCAGTATTCGAAAAAATCTTTTTTTTAAGAGAAGTTTCTGGTTATTCAATAAACTTGATTTTTACCCACCAACAAGATCCCTGTTTGGTCCCACTGCTTTTGCATTCCAGTTAAATGAATGACTTGACGGCCAGTTAGGAAATCCTTCGCCATGCTTACTGGTAAGAACAACATATCTGAAAATATTAAAAAAAAATCAAGACAGTTTTACCTTTGATTTAAACAGCAAAGTATTACTATGCCAATTCTGCCTTCATAAGTTGCAATATTTAAATAAACACGATATAAACTTTCATGAAATAAAATAACTACAGAGCAAATGCACATATGGAAAAAGATGAAATGTACTTTGATAACAACTAAACATCAAGGATGAAAACAGCTACATTTCTAGATAACAAAATCCAAAATGAGCGACCTATTCAAAGCTAAAAATAATAGTAAAAAACGATTATGACATACGTCAACCAACGACAGCCGCTAGACTACCTTCATTTGGTACAGAGATATAATTAATCTGTTGAGTAATAATGTTTATGAACTCTCAACTACCCATTAACCTAGTACGGTGGTGTATCAGCACACTATAGGCAACATGTCAAAACCAAATTCAAAGGGCCTTACTCGTAAGACAGATTCTAGGCACACAAAAGAAAAGACAAAAGACAAAAAATCTATTTAGGATGTTTTTCAGTTACTAAAAGCAAGTAAAGATATTTAGACCAAGTTTATCAGAATAAATACCAATCATAACACCTCCCAAAGCTGTAATGTAAATCTTAACGTTATAAGCATTCTCTTGTGACCTGTTCCCATTGCTTAAATATATCTTCCAATTCTTACCCTGCTCCCGATGCTTTAAATATGTCTGCCCATTCGTCTGGATTAAAAAATTCTGCTGTGAAATCTTTAGCAAAGTCAGCATAGGTAAAATCAGGTGGATAATTTCTTTTCATAAAATCTGCAATATCTGGAGCTGGGTTGCTTGACTTCCACAATGGCCAAAACCATGCTCCATGGAAACTTGGAACAGAAAATACACCCCAATGAATGAAAATTCCAAATTTGGCTTCGTCATACCATGTTGGTAACGGTCGTGTATCCAAAGAGGCCCAATCAGGAGTATATTTTGCATTACTCCATTGTAATCCTATGCAACAAATGAACAGCAACAAGAACTGATGTGCCATGTTTACAATTTAAAGCTCACATGATTTATCACATGACCATAGACCTGTCGTTTTTACTAACTTGTCATAGGAAAATCGACAGAGCGTTGAATTTGTTATATCTCAATCACTGTCGATAAATATTTGATATTTTAAACATTTCCTTATTGATCTATGCAACAGCTCGCATGACAGTTGAAGACATTTCTAATTAAATTATAAGAAACAACCGACCTAAAGCAATCATAAAGTCATTGGACGAAAGTAGTCGTCAATGATTACTTTCTTTATGCAGCAACAAAAGACCTTGAAAGAAGGGGAAATACTTCTAATTAAACCCCCCTTTGGTTGACGAAATAAGCAAATTATTATTGAAGTTCAAATATAGTGTAATGTCATACAAAACGTAAAATTATATTATTGATGAGAGATTTCCATATACTAACGAATATTCCTATATCATAACAATCTAAACATGGTAACACGAAGGGGGAAAACACTGTTGACACAATGTTGCCATATTTTGTTGGTCCTACATTCATCAGCATTTTACCGCCACAACTAACATAAAAACATTAACACAATTTCAAATAGAAATCATAAATTGATCAAAACTATACTTAATTCAAAAAGACCAAATATGAAATCGTTTCATCTGTTAATGGAAGAATTATTCAATCAAGTTGATATCGTCGAAATAAAACTAAGTGAAAACCTTTTTAAAAAGAAGGAAACTTGACATTTTATATACGTTTTCACAGTCATATAATTGTCTTATTGTCGTTGACCCCAAAATGTCATTGCATTTTATATAAGCAGTACTATATCAGTACAGAGCAGTCGTAGAAAACAGCTGATACCCTAGGCCTAAACATATCATGTACCACAAGGTGGGAATGACTTGAAGTTGAAGCAGCAATATTACGTAAAAGTAAAACAAAATCGATGAAATAACCATTAAAAATTGCAAAGCCATAAAAAAAGGTAAAAAAAGTACAAATTGACCAGCAGCTGTTAGAAAATGATAGAAATGACAACTATAAGGTATTTAAGACATATGGTTAACTGATTTTGCAGAATACTGTCATTGACCTTCTATAACGTTCTTTTTTATTTCTAATATCATTACTATTGACTGCTTCCATGTCGGTGCTCCTATGGGTTTTAATATCAGATTTCATTGGTGTCCCAATTTATGATTGAATAAACCATTTAGCTTAGCTGGAGAAATTTCCTGTCGAATAAGTGAGGGATTACTAAAATGACAACAACACTTCTATTACTATCCATGGCATCATAATACATATGTGACACATAACAGTCTGAATTGACATATGCACTAACCTTGATTGAATCTATCTGTACATGACTGAAGCCAACATGCTTTCATTTTCATTCTTGACCCCATTGGTCATTTGTAACAACAGTATCCTTTACTAGACTGCAATCCAACAAGAAGGCATGAGATAACAGAAATTCCCCAAAATATTCGACAACTTATTACAAAACACACACACCGAGCCAATTTCTCTGAAAAATATATGTACAAACAAAGAAAAACAAGAACAAACAAACAAATGATTCATATAGTCTATTTCAGGAATGAGATATTTCTTTTTGGCACAACTTTTTGGAATTTTGGATCCTCAATGCTCTTCAACTTTGTACTTGTTTGGCTTTATAAATATTTTGATATGAGCGTCGCTGATGAGTCTTATGTAGACGAAACGCGCGTCTGGCGTACTAAATTATAATCCTGGTACCTTTGATAACTATCTTATCGGCTTTACAATATTGAATAACAATTCTTTGAAGATTCTATATCGGGAACAGGTATTTCTTACTTAGAGGCATGTTTTCTGGTTATCAGTATTAAAAGACGTTTGTAACCCACCAACAAGATCTCGGTCTGATCCCACTGCTTTCGCATTCCCTCATGCATTACATTTAAAAGAATGGCCAGTTTAAACATCCTTCACAATGTTTGCTAGTAAGAACAACATATATGAAAAACAAGACATTTTAAATTCGAATGATAATAAGATAAGATAATTTTTTTATTAACCAATCATGGTGCCCAAAATTTGAGCTATACAATCAAATGAATTACAAAATAAAGCACAGAAAATGATTAGAATGATTAAAGTACAATTAAACAAAAAACCACATGAATATACATTTACACTAATTAACCTGATATAAACCAAGTTATTGACAAAACATAGTTGTTATGGGTGCCACTGTGACCTGGAGAAATTACATAAATCTTTAGGATAGTTCTAGGTCTATGGGAGACAACTCCTGATCAATTTTAATTTATATATATATATCTAATATATATTTTTTCTTCTATTTTTTTTTTTTTTTTTTTATACAACAATATTTTCTATAATTTTCTTTCGTTCTTCAAAAAGGGAGTGCAATAAATTAGATAAGTTTGAAGTAACAAACAAATCTTCAGATGAAAGAATCCAAACAAATTTCATTTCATCAGGTAATCTTGAAAAATTTTTGAATTTAGAATTTAAATTAGATAGATGTTGAGATCTAGTATCTTTTAGAACAGGACATTTTAAAAGAAAATGTAGTTCGTCTTCAACTGCGTTCTTACATAGCTTACACTTTCTGTCTTCAGCTTTAATTCCAATATACCTCCCTCTTTCTTTCGAATGTGAACTGTATAGAATTAACCATTTTTAAGAACATTAAGTGCCAATTCGACCTTTATATAAAATCATACTGACTTTGAAAAAAAAAACACGGTGGCAAAGTGAAAACACTACAAAAATACATACCCTCCACCAAAAATTAACAATAACAAAAAGCGCATAAGTCAAGGTAAAATTAAGTAGAAATGCACATTAACAACATAAAATATAGTTTATAATACTCTATATAAGAGACTGCGAAAGATAACAAAGGGGTATTTAAACTCATTCGTCGAAATAAACAGACAGCATCGTGGCAAAAAAACAGTAAACAAAACACCACTTATAAAACTAAAACCTATGCAATATCAACCCCACCAAAAACTAGGGTCATCTTATGTGATCCGAAATGGGGAGCATTTTCTTCTCCACATAAAGCACGTGTTGCTTTATTAAGTACAACCCGGTGAAAAGTCTAATAGATATGATATTTTTGAGTACCGAGTACAATACTCTGCATAGAAAGATAATGGACTTGATTAAAGACATGATATCGATTAAAATTTTTACCAAAGAAAAAATAGCAAGGATGAACACATATACATTTCTGGATAATTAACTTTGAATTTGAAGCAATACAACATACGACCTGTTCAAAGCTAAATAGAATTATGGATAACAATTATGACTGACGTCAACCATTACACTACAGGCTTGGAACCGGAAAATAAAGAATGTTCAAGGTTAACATGTGTTTAGGCGCTCAACCAACCCATAACCTGGAAAACTGTTGTTACAGCATAAACTCCACCGTTTAAAAAATCTACTTTTAGAGCATGTCTTACCAGATCGATACTAAGCACACAAAAAAACTCTCAAAAAGACAAAGTACATGAGTGACTGAGTCTGTAAAAATAAATAGACCATGTTATTCAGACTTATTTGTAAACGATGACACCTCCAAAGGTTTAAGTGTAAAATAACCATACGCAGTCTTCTGTGTATTCATACGTATTGGCAGGATCAAGGACTATAACCGGAAATAACTAGATACTGGTACTTGTTTAGATATGTATACTATCATTGTTCTCATCGATGAAGACCAGACTGTATTTAAAGATCTTAATAAAATGTTAATTTGTGTATTACAGGATATGCTTACGTTGTTGACACATTTCGTCCTATTCCGATTTGACTAACACAATTAAGCTTCTTTCATTTTTTTATTCAGTACATTTGCAAAATCAAAGTACCATGCTTTTTTTCTGACCTTGATTTCAGACTCATTTTAATAAATAATAGGATTCTGACAATACAATCTCGATAGTTCCCTACGAAAGATGAACTCTGAATTATAATAATGATATTCCAGTACAATACCCTCTGTTGTTAGTTCATAAGTTGACTTTAAAATCGCATTTAATTGGTATATATATATCCGGATATAAGATATCGGAT
Source organism: Mytilus galloprovincialis (assembly GCF_965363235.1). Taxonomy (NCBI): domain Eukaryota; kingdom Metazoa; phylum Mollusca; class Bivalvia; order Mytilida; family Mytilidae; genus Mytilus; species Mytilus galloprovincialis. The sequence continues at coordinate 12,368,888 of NC_134838.1, read as the reverse complement.
TACATTTTTATTCATAAAATCCGATTATTTTGTCAACAACCGTAGAGTCACATGAAGTTGAAATTGAAGTGCATCATTAACAAACATTTAGATCTTTCTAAGAAATCAAATTTTGTCCTTAAGCATAACATAAAAAGCCACAAATAACACCATTTATGCATTCTTCACGTTTTTACATTAATTTATGAATTGCATGTTTTAGCATATTTGTAGATCTACACTCTTTTTTGTCTCGCAAAACTTATCAGTTTCGCAGTATACAGTTTTTAAATATCTACGAATATTCAGATATAGTTGGCAAAAACACTAAACACTAAAACATTTCGTAAAATGACATTTTATTACAAATAAGGATTAGAAAAATTACAGTAACAAATTAATAATGCTAACTGGGGACGAACATTACAGATTCAAAAAATATATAAGAGGTACTACATAAGAAATAATTACATTTGGACCATACATGTTCATCACTACTGAAAAACATTCAAGCACATATACAAGTGATAAAATATACATGGACGGTTATAGATAGACACATGAAAATATATATAAACTGAAACTCAAATGCATGCTTTAATCAAACTTAATAGAAAACTGTCTTTTTACTTTCAGTTTTTCGGAGGAGGGGGATTAAAATCACATGATCAGATTCATTTAGATCAGATTCTTATACAGTGATCAAAGAGTTGCTTTCAATAATGAAGAATCCATGCAAAGGAATGTATGAAAATTAATATTATCAAGACAATGAACTCAACTGAATGGCAAACACAAACATGTTTCTACAACATAATTTATCTGTACAATTCAGTTGTGAAACTGCCGATGATAGAGTCATATAAAAATGCGTTCCTCTACAAAGTTTGAAAAGAAAATATGTTGTATAATGTACTCTTCTATTGATAAGTTAATTTGTGTCTCATATCTTTCAAATTATTTTTTATCAGTCATGATTTAATGACTTGTCTCATAAACTGAGGTAGTCTGATATTTGTGACACGATTATCCATATCGATAGCTTAAACATACTAAAGACTAATTTGATATATGCGTTAGTCTAAGTACCCATGCCCATTCACATGGTAGTTTGTTCCATGGTATAATTGGTATAGTGATATAAATCCTTTGGCCTCCTGGGCCAGCTTTCCAATCAAATTTATCTGGGTAACCGAGCATGCTGACTTCTGTCTGCTGTGATGGGATTGGTGCTCCTAATTTGAAAACTGTGTCTGCAGGCCATGAAAGGAGAAATACATACACCACAGTTCCTTCCTTCTCCGTTTGTCGTTTTGTATACCTGTAAACAGAATATCATTTTATAGATTTATTCAATTAGAGAGCTTAGAAAGAGATAACTATTTATTCTTTTACTAGTATTTAACTATTTCTTTAGCATGCAATTACTATTATTCAATTGTGATTTTATTATTTTAAATTAAATTTCTACAATTGTGTTCAATAATTTGGGTGCCAGAACAATGTGTCTCATCCCTTTTGCACATTTAGGCAAATAAAATATGTTTAAACTAATGGACACAAACCAGAGATTTATTGAAAAAAGCGAGGTCAATATGTCTTACAAACGTGTATTTAATTTACTGTATTTGAATAACCATTCGATTCCTTATTTTTTCTCTCTTTGTATTCCTTCTTCACTTTCATGTGATGTAACTAATTGATTGTTATACCATGTATATTTAGTGACTGTATCATTCTGGTGACTCCATGGAACCGTACTGTAAACTCCCTCTCCATTGACCTTCAACCATTGACCAAACTGACGAAGTCTTTCTTCAAATATTGGCATGATTTTGCCGTATTTGGTTGGTCCTACATTCATCAGCATGTTACCACCACAACTTATATAAAAAGAAAGAATATTATTTTCATATAGAGAATTACTTCCTAAATATTATTATGAGAGATTAACGTAACATCAGATGTTTTTATATAGTTATAATGAATAATTTTTAAATAGCTGCGATGACTGGTTTGGAACTGGACAGGGCCAACATTTGTTTGAGTTCAATTGGCCATTTTTGGGGAATAAGGGTTAGACATGTAGGAGTTAAAATGACAAGGTCGGTGCTGGGCAAGATCAAGATTTCTTTGTTAAAGAGAATTAATCATTTATTAAAACTAATGAAGAGGAACATGTTCCTCATCTGCATATCATGATATAACAATGTACTAAACCTCATTTTGATATTAAAAACTATTTAAGATGAGTTGTGATGACAAGGTAGAGGGGTTCTTTGGCAGAAATGTTCTACGCTCATAAAGGCATGTCTCTGGAAAAACTAAAAAGACTATAGCATCTTTACAGAATACACATCTGTATATTTTAATGTAACATTATATCAAGTTTCATACTGACACAATAAAACTAGAGGCTCTAAAGAACATATGTTTCTCACCTGCATCTTCAATAATGGCTACTATTTTGTAAAAGGCAAAGGGCATTAGAAAAGAGCATTAGAAAAGGGGCATTAGAAAAAGGGCATAACCTCTGTATAGCCGTTGGTTACTTGCCTGATTGTCGATGCAAATGTTGAAATGATTTGATGAATAGTCAGATAGGCTTCGAGGTTAGCATTTCTGCGGTATCCCCATGATCCCTTGTCTATTGTCATACAATTTTCCCATTTGAATTTCTGTAAAACACCTAAAATTTTAAAGATTATCGTAAAATGACAGGAATCATCAAATATGAATACGCTGCTTAATATTTAGTTATTCTTAACTATATAGTGTTAGTAAGATGAAACCACATAAACTACTAAAACTATACTACTTTCCCTTCAGATCAGTTATCGAATACAGCTGGCAAGTATGATTACATGCAAAGTACCTCCATATACTAAAGATAATAAGATGAAAAGCTCTGTCGTATGTCTAGACATACCATTTACCTGGCTTGAAAGGACTTCAAGTTGAAGCAGCAATATTATCTATATATTTTATAATCGATGCAACAACCCAAAGAAAAATTGCAAAGTTACAATTACAGTCGATGTTAGTACCATTTAAACAACAGCTGCTGGTAAAATACAATCAGGGGGATAAGACACTTATTATGACATTTGGTTATCAATTGACAATTAATGTCATCTATCAAAACCACTTTTACCATATATAAGTAAATACTAACCTGGATTGAATTTATCTGTACATGTCTTGTAGCTACCATGTTTGCATTTACAATCTGGGCCCCATCGGTCATTTGTTACAACAGTATCCTTTACTGGACTGTAAGTAAAAGAGTAGAAATAGTATAACAGGAATCTATGACAAACGAGACGATTTTAATTTCGAAATTATAAATTTCCCCCACCTTAGTAGCAATATACCAACTTCACCTGCGTATGGGATATATATTTCTCAACTTATTCGATATTCAAGAGCTTGCAGCTCCTACTCAGACTTTGTAAAACGTCATCAGTGTCTGAGTAGAAAGTTGATGAACCAGGGGTATGTCAAAGAACGTCTCGTCCTTTTTCTAAAAAAGTTCATCGGAAGGTACCAAGACCTTGTTGATAAATATTCCGTATCAACTTCTCAAATAATACACGATGGTCTTGATGTATAGATTTTGCGTACTGATGTTGTGTATCATCTTAACAACATGTTTTATTGTTCTTTTATTTGTTTTTGTTCTATTATTAAGATTACTTTTACTGTTGAATGGTTTTAAGTGATATCCGTTTTACGTGGCTCGGTACTTATACATCTCGTCAATGTGTTTGTATTGGCTTTCATTTTTTGGTGATTTGTTTTGTATATGTGACTCTTTGTATTTCTTTTGTGCTTATAACGTGACTCTGTACTTTAAAAGATCCCGTCAGTATGATATTTGTCTATAATATGTCATATGTCATTATGATATATTTCTATTATGAATTACTATATATGTTGAAGCACAAACGTCAAAATCAATCAATGGCGTAGTGGAATTAACAATTTTTGGATTCTCATAAATTCTATGTATAACTTTTGGACTAGTTTGAATCTCGGTCTATTTCTGTAATTTATTCTTGCATACTTTTGATTTTTTAACCCTGTATGCGTACATTGCCTATGAAAATTTTAAAAGTGTTTGTATTCACATTGAACGACAAATTTATGTGACGTATATAATTTTTCTGACGTCAGACACTCAAATCAATCCATGTGTTCTTAGACAGTAGATGTTTTTGTGTCCTGTTAAATTGTTTCTTTTAAAAGTTTTGGATTCTCATATTTTTGTGTCCTGTTAAATTGTTCCCTTTTAAAAGTTTTGGATTCTCATAAATTCTATGTATAACTTTTGGACTGGTTTGAATCTGGTCTATTTCTGTAATTTATTCTTACATACTTTTGGATTTTTTAACCCTGTATGCGTACATTGCCTATGTAAATTTTAAAATTGTTTATAATCCTGGTACTTTTGATAACTATTGTATGCACATTGAACGACAAATTTATGTGACGTATATAATTTTTCTGACGTCAGACACTCAAATCAATCCATGTGTTCGTAGATAGTAGATGTTTTTGTGTCCTGTTAAGTTGTTATACGATGATGACTGATGTACCCATATTTTGACTATTTTATTAATTGTGACTGTTTATTTAACGCATCATGTAAATGTAGCGGAATTTGATGAGACTGTTATTAAAGTGAGAGGGTTAGCGCTATAGAACCAGGTTTAATCCACCATTTTCTACATTTGAAAATGCCTGTACCAAGTCAGGAATATGACAGTTCTTGTCCATTCGTTTTTGATGCGTTTTGTTTTTTGATTTTGCCATGTGATTATGGACTTTTCAAATTGATTTTCCTCTGAGTTCAGTATTTTTGTGATTTTACTTTTTTCTCCATAAACCAACGAACAACTCATCATTCAGGTAGTCTGATATTTTGTTTAGATTGCAATGATATAATAGGTCAAAGTAAGATCTTCTCATCGCGAAACACCAGACAATACTTAGGTTTTACCAAAAAAGTAAACATAGCATACAACACACAACGTAGCGTACCAACGTATCGAGGCGGATTGAGCTGTCTATGTGTCATTTTAAAGAATAAATTTTCCATAGCCTTCACTACAATTAAAACATCCTGCACAGCCACACTACACCTCCTCTGTATGGGTTTTGCAGCTGAATGAGAGCAATTGAAGTAATAATGTGTTGATTGCTAAGAAGCACAATATGTCGGTTTAAAAGTATACAAGTGGACATGATTGTCTTTTTGTGTCTTTTTTTATGAAGACAAAGTAGAGAAAACATAACTGCCAAAATATATACAACTTCAGACTATAAAGGTTTTGTAACTCTGTCTCAAATACTGATTATGATACTACAGATATATTCTGTCTTATGTACAAAAATATTATACATATTAGTATGGCTTGAATTGTATCGTTGCATATATAAAAAGCATATACAGTATAAAATAATTTCCACAATAAATTTTAATAACCAGAGTGAAAACAGTAATAACCAGAGTGCAAAAGAAAACAAGTGTAAAAAAGGTACCAACCAATCGGAAGTAAGGGTATATGAAATGATTAGCAATTACCTTTCATTGAACAACCAAGCAAGAAATTCTTTAGCAGTCCAGTATGAGGAAGGTCCCATATCATCAACCATATCAGCCCATACAATGTCTGGTTTATAATTACTGACTAGTTCATACAGGTCTGGCATGGTTTTTGTCTAAAAGAACATTGCATATTATTTTGATACAACAACTATTTCGTAAATAAATTCCTAATTTAAAGTAATAAAAAGAATGGTGGACATGTAATTTTGGGGCCCTTTATAGCTTATTGTTCGGTGTGAGCCAAGGCTCCGTGTTGAATGTCGTACATTGACCTATAATGGTTTACTTTTATAAACTTTTATTTGGATGGTGAGTTGTCTCATTGGCACTCACACCACATCTTCCTATATCTTTGTAGTATGTTGTTTCTACATTAGAAAATGTCTGTACCAAGTCAGGAATATGACAGTTGCTATCCATTCGTTTGGTGTGTTTGAGCATTTGATTTTCCCATTTGATAAGTGAATTTCCTTTTTGGATTTTCCGAGCAAATCAGTATTTTTTATTTTACATTTTGCTTGATTGTTATCGAACCATTATTATGATACCAAGTTCAGACTTATTGCGATGGAAAGCTTGATGTTCGAAATTCAACATTGTTTGGTTTAGCAATCAAGATGCTTTGTTTGCACTCGGGGATATGTAAATGTTATACTTAGTATGAACTTTCATATATAAAACGCGTATTTTACTGCAATAAGTATTATATGAAACAGTTTTATCCCAAAACAATACTGGACATAATGCTTTACCTTAACATAGTTCTGGGTTGTGAAGTTTGATGCCTTATCTTTGAGATAGAGTGGATTAAGCCATTCTGAAAGACAGTAGTATGTTCCAAATTTTATATCCGTTCTGTTTCGTATTGCTGCAGCCAGATCGCCTAAAAACAAATAAAGAGACTTCAAACATAATTCTTATGGCAGAGTTAAGCTCTAAATTTCTAAGGCTGGAGTTTATATATTCAACACTGGGGTTTACATCTCTAGACTCATAATCATATGTACATGAGACCAACAAAGTTTCAAACGTATACATACAGAAAACAAACTAGTAAAAATCTAGAATTTCGTAATCAGTATGGAACAAATTGATGTATATTGTTAGTAACGTTATATACGTTCTCTAGAAGAATAGAAAATACAATGCCAGAATCTCTTAGTAGTATGGGCATTATACACAAAGATATTATAGCAGTAGAAAACCCAGAATTGTGTAACAAAATGCAGGATTAAATGGATGAAAATACAACTATAAGACAAAGTCATATTCAATAACTTATAAACAGGAATCACCAACAAGAGTGAACATCTTCCTCGTCGGACATATTGCTTGCAACAAATCAGTCACTGATCAAATCAATAACAAACATTCAGTAATAGCTAACCATCATATGATAATAAACATATCAGAGAAGACGGCAATGCAAATGCAACTCTAATGGCAAACGACCTTGGACAAACGCAAACCATCAAAATGCATCACTGATCAACACTAACCCTAACACAAACTGGGAGTGATTTCAGGTGCTCCGGGAAGGCAAGTGGATTGTGCTTCACGTGGTGCGACCGTCGTGTTGCTCGTGCAAGTGCAACACCGATGCAAGTTCATCTCAGTAGGTCCCATTCTATGAAAAAAAGGATGGGTATGTAGTTCCAAAAGTTGGAACATATCCGTCGTTATCTGTGCAACAGATATTGCATAACGGTCAACCAACTCGTTATTGTGTCCGTTATAGTTACGACAAGGTGATTTCAATTTCACCACTTTGAACTCTTTTTAAATACCTTCCTAGTGAACACAAAAAAAAAATAACAAGGAAATCATGATAGGAAACACAAGCCCCTAAATATCGTATCAACTGGGAAATATATACTCAGTATTTAGGCGTTGATTGAATGATGCACATAGAAATGGACAATCACAATTTGGAAGCTCAAATCAAATACTTCAAATACTACAAAGTATTGTTTCCAACCGACCCTCATTGGCAATGTCTGGATGTTAGTGAAGATATGGGGAAGAATTTACTGTATTTTTTGTATTTGTTATCACAAGTATGATGGGATAGATGGAATCAACATAGTCACTATATAGCGGAAAGTGAAGTTACGGAATACTGCTAACTTTCTTTCTTTCTTCCTAAGAAGTTTCTGTTTTGAGCCAGCCTCACGTGAATGAATTAAGGGACAAATTGGCAAGAAGATGAGCGTAGTTGACTACCATGGTATTGCCGTATTTTAAAAAAAAATGTATATATCTTCCAAAAGTAACCTAAGTGTTGTCAATCAAGAAATTATACATCTTAATAAACCGTTTCCGAGAACTTTTTGATTGAATCAGAACGAAATTTTACAAAGTACGATGTATCCCCTACCCTAGAAACAAGATACTTGTATCTGCGTTGGCCACCCTTTTAATGAAACAAAACGGAAGTCTTAATTCAAAAATTTAAGATTATAATATCATATGATATTGTCATTACATTTATCAACTACTTCACAATAACCCATTAAACCAGAAAGTTATTCAGTGCTATGTGTTGCTTCTGAAGACAATCTGATAAAGGATTGCAAGGGTTCAATTGCATGTTTTGTTAAAATTTGAAATTAGAAGTCGTCTTAGATCAAATAAGGGCAACAGAAGTTTACCGCTGCTCAATAGTCATAAATCGATTACTAGTAAACAAAAACAAAAAACGGGTCACAAACCAAAACAAAAGGAAACGCGTCAATTATTAAAGGAAAGAAATGGCACAGCATGAACACTGAACTTCTACAAAAACAAACGCCAACGACACTGTCAATTATATCCTCGACTCAAAACCTAAAAACAGTAATTTAAAGATACTTAAATATGGAATACCCAGACTTTGGGGTAGATATTCGTCGGAAAACAAAAAGACCGTTTTCTGATTATACAAATTACAATAAAAACAATGTTTACCCACCAACAAGATCTCGGTTTGGTCCTACTGCTTTTGCATTCCAGTTAAAAGAATGAGACGATGGCCAGTTTGGGAATCCTTCACCATGTTTACTGGTCAGAACTACATATCTGAAAATATTTAAAAAAAAAAACAAGAAATTTATGTTATAAAGTTCACCTCACTTTATTACCGTATCAACTGTTACAGTAATTATAATTGACAGATCAGCAACTCTCACATGTCTGCACATTCTTAAATAAACATGTAATTAAATAGATCAATTGAAGTTCTTATACACATGTTGTCATTCTGTAGTCTGACCATCAAACGATGCACTTGTTAATAAATTAGTTATAGAAACTGGATTGTATTATTACATAGCAAATATATTACAATTTATAATTTGAATTTAGACAATACAGTAATAACCAATTGTATCAACTTTAGTGATAATTCTCCCTTTATAAGATATAGGCTTTGAAAAACAAGTTTACAAAAGTAAAAGACATCAATAGAAGATCTCCCCACTTCCCGAAAAAAAAAGTCTGGGTTAACATGTTTGGGAACGCATAACCCCCGCAATAATCTGGGACAAAGCACAAAATCATTCAATCTGTACAAATCTGTTTTTATATAACCTGACTCATCAGAAGGATACTACGCACAAATAGAATTACTTATGAAAAGAAAAAAGACAAAAAATACCGATCTAAGAGTACTTGCAGTTATTGAATAGATATAGAAAGATGTGGTATGAGTGCCAATGCATGAGACAACTCTCCATCCAAGTAACAATTTATAAAAGTAAACCATTATAGGTCAAGGCACGGCCTTCAACACGGAGCCTTGGCTCACACCGATCAGCAAGCTATAGAGGGCTCCAAAAATTACTAGGGTAAAACCATTGAAACGGGAAAAACAACAGTCTAATCTATATAAAAAGGCTAGATAAAATAAAAACAACGTTTTCGGGTCTTATAAATCAATTACAGCACCTTCAAAAGCTTTTGTATACAAACGTCACAAGCAGATGCTTGTGCAATGATATTCTTTTATGGCCCTTGCCCTTGGTCTCGTCACTTTTTGATTCGCACTGGGTCCGTAGCAAACCATATAACATACACAGTAGATCTACTAATAAAAGATTCATGTCGTCATTGTGCAAGAGAAACCATACAACCCAATTTAAAACAAAATCGTCACCGTTTAACAATTAATAACGAAAATTGCAACAAGCCTTATATATAAATCATTCTCACCCTGCTCCCGAAGCTTTAAATATATCTGCCCATTCATCTGGATTGAAGAATTCTGCTGTAAAATCTTTAGCAAAGTCAGCATAGGTAAAATCAGGAGGGTAATTCCTTTTCATGAAGTCTACAATATCTTGAGGTGGGTGCTTTGACTTCCATAATGGCCAGAACCATTCTGAATGGAAACTTGGAACAGAAAATACTCCCCAATGAACAAAAATTCCAAATTTGGCTTCGTCATACCATTTTGGTAACGGCCTTGTATCCAAAGAAGCCCAATCAGGAGTATATTTGGCATAACTGTACTGTAACCCTATGCAACAAATTAGTATCAACACGCACTGCTTCGCCATGTTTACAATTTAATGCTGTATGAAACAAAATCACATGATATGTCACATGCATAGAACTTATTGTACTACCTTGTCATAAAAAAAATCGATAGAGCGTTACACTGGTTATGGTTCAATAGCCGTTGTTAAGTTATACAATTTCAAAACGGAAAATGTCAATTTACATTTAAATACTCAAACAGATATGTAAATATTTACATAAATATTCAATAAATTTTTGAATTTTGCAATGTTTCAATTCATCAGTTCGATATAACAATGTAGTCGAATATTGACAATTACTTTTCTATATTTAAACAAGTGGGATTTTAGTTTACAATTTATGTAAAAGAATATTTCAAAATGATGTCAGATATAAAGGTTTGTGCAGCCTGTATTGACTAGCATAGGGAGGAAATTTTTTTTAATCATATTTGATAGTGTACATGTTACTACAACTGAAATACAGAAATAGTCACACCAATCAAGACAAATAGGTTTCTTAAGTCCACTATAGTTGTTGAAATTTGTTCAAAAGAATATGTTAAAAAATCCATAAATTGATATTAGCACATGTAGGTATAATACTACATGTATAAACCTCTAACGGAAGGGATTGTACTTGATATTCATATGATGAAGACATAATCTTTCGATCAGTTTAATTTGGGTCTGGAGCTGGCATGTCAGTAACTAGTAGTCCTTTGTTTATAATTTATGTAGCATTGTCATTTTGTTTAGTTTCTTTTGTTTACAGAATCGGACTTCTATGAACTGAGTTTTAGTGTGCGGTTTTTTTTTCTACATTTGCTAGAGGTATAGGGGAGGGTTGAGATCTCAAAATACATGTTTAACCCCGCCGTATTTTTGCGCCTGTCCCAAGTCAGGAGCCTCTGGCTTTTGTAAGTCTTGTTTGATTTTTAATTTTAGTTTTCATGTGCATATTTCGGAGTTAAGTATGACGTCCATTATCACTGAACTAGTATGTATACATGTTTGTTTAGGGACCAGCTGAAGCACTCCTCCGGGTACGGGAGTTTCTTGCTGAATTTAAGACCCATCTATTTGGAATGCAAGAATAAATTCCTGTTATTTTGTATAACTATATATGCATTTAAAAGTATACGATAAATATTCCATGGATTAACAATATTACATCTATCAAGATTTGAAAATACAGTTTACTCTTTTGTTCTATTTTTATTCATGGTGGCCATTTTTGTCAACTAATTAAAAATAGCACAAAGATAACAAGGTACCCTAATGTTAATGAACATTGAAAAAAGTAATAAAAAAACGCCATGTAAGACTAATAATTTGTTTCAAGCAGTCACCCATTTGTTTAGGTTGAATCGACATTTTTGTAGATCTTACATTGCTGGTAATTTAAGCTTTTTTAAATAGTTTCTACCTATCTGATATTGTTTGTGATTATATACTAAAACACTACAAGAGTGCACACACTGAAATGTCTCTCCTGCTTTACTGACAATTGATTTTATATTGAAAGCCTCAAAATTAAAGGTTTTACAAGCATTGCATGAAATTAATGGTGTCTTCAACCTATGCCAACATTTGATAAAAATATATTCAACCTATGCCTACAAACAAAATACAATAGGTGTTGTTATAACAATTATTAATTAATTAAATGTAAAATACAGTCAGTATATTTAAGCATTAAATATTACTTTTTAAAAATTCAGAAACAAAAATAAAGTATTTGCAAAACTGTGTTGTAGTAAAAATGGAATTTTAAAAAAAATTCTAAAAAGACAAACATTGTCAAATAGAACCCTTGATACTAGCAAAATTGTGTTGAAATAAATCTTAAATTATAATAATAAATAGACTAAATTTCTAAAATTAAACACTTAAGTATATCATTACTTAAAAAAAAAAGTTAAAACGCTATTTCATTTGTGCAAAATTGTTCATTATTTTTGTATCTATTATGAAGCATTCCTCAACAAGCAACAAAATATACAAATATACCATGATACTTCAACACAAACTTTTTTTAATCAAATGATTTTTGAAAATAAAATGTAAAATGAATATTAAATAAAATGATTTTTGATTCATTTATTATGGAAAGCCACAGTGAACGCCCCGATTATTATTATTTTTCCTTTAAAAATACATGGATACAAGTAAATCTTCTGCTTTTATAATCCCGCCGATTATCATAAATACTAAAATCTTCGGCTTTTCAAAAGCCGAAAATTTCGAAAAGCCGAGGATTTTGAAAAGACGAAGATTTTGAAAAGCCGTAGATTTTGAAAAGCCGAAGATTTTAGAATTTATAATAATCGGCGGGATTATAAAAGCCGAAGATTTATTTGTATCCATGTATTTTTAAAGGAAAAAAAATAATAATCGGGGGGTTCACTGTGGCTTTCCATACTTTAGACATACACAACAACATATATTATTACATAAAAAAAAACAAATGAGAACCTCATTTTATAAATAATATATATACAATTTATTTACAATCATCTTTGACAATCATTCATATGACATTTGGACAAATTGTTTCACATATGAAGAATTAAACAATAACAGAAGTGACCATTGGCAAAAATTAAAGTGACCATTACTCCAATTAAGCTAGTAAATGTATCCTGCAGACAAATATTAACCCTTTAAAGAACATGAAAGATCAAATGTTTATATAATAACATACTAACAACGCCTGAGAATCAAGCATTACTACCATATTTCACAACACGTTGACATCGAAGTATTTAAAAGATCCCGGACCATTGTGACCATTGTAAACATTTGAACTTTCGATCATTCGAGTTTTTGTATTTCTCGTAAAACGATATTATTTTATTTCACTTCTCATGCGTTTAAACTTGAGAAAAATACCTATTGATATGATGCATGAGGTTGAGGATTTAGTCACACCTAACGATACCTTACTAAGACACAGTGACACAAGAACACAGACTGGTAATACACTGCATAAATGTGATTTAAGTGCAAGAGAATTTAGTAAAGGTGTAGACTTGAAGAAACATGCTAGAACACACGCTGATGGAAACCGTCATGTATGTGATATATGTGGTAAAGGGTTTAGTAAGAATGGTGGTTTACAGATGCACATTAGAACGCACACGGGTGATAAACCCTATGCATGTGATGTATGTGGTAAAGGGTTTAGTCAGAATGGTGGTTTACAGATGCACATTAGAACGCACACGGGTGATAAACCCTATGCATGTGATGTATGTGGTAAAAGTTTTAGTCAGAATAGTGGTTTACAGAGTCACATGAAAACACATACAGGTGATAAACCCCATACATGTGATGTATGTGGTAAAGGGTTTAGTCAGAATGGTGGTTTACAGAGTCACATGAGTACACATACAGGTGATAAACCCCATGCATGTGATGTATGTGGTAAAGGGTTTAGTCAGAATGGTGGTTTACAGATGCACATTAGAACGCACACGGGTGATAAACCCTATGCATGTGATGTATGTGGTAAAGGATTCAGTCAGAATGGTAGTTTACAGATTCACATGAGAACACATACAGGTGATAAACCCCATACATGTGATGTATGTGGTAAAAGTTTTAGTCAGAATAGTGGTTTACAGAGTCACATGAAAACACATACAGGTGGTACAACTCATGTATGTGATGTATGTGGTAAAGGATTTAGACATGATGGTGGTTTACAGATTCACATGAGAACACATACAGTTGATACACCCCATGCATGTGATGTATGTGATAAAGGGTTTAGTAGGCAATATCATTTACGGGTTCACATGAAAACACATACAGGTGATAAACCCTATGAATGTGATGTATGTGGCAAACATTTTAGTCATCTTAGTAATTTGCAGAGTCATATTCGAAGACATACAGGTGACAAACCCCATGCATGTGATGTATGTGGTAAAGCATTTATTGAACCTCGTGAGTTAAAGAAACACATTAAAATACATACTGGGGATAAACCTCATGGCTGTGATGTATGTGGTAAAGGGTTTATTCAGCATTATAATTTAAAGCTTCATATGAAAACACATACAGGCGATAACATTCATGACTGTGGTGTATGTGGTAAAGAATTTAATCGGTATAGTAGTTTACAGATTCACATGAGAACACATACAGGTGATAAACCTTATGTATGTGATGTATGTGGCAAAGGATTTAGTCGGAGTAATGTTTTACAAATTCACACGAAAACACATACAGGTAATTAACTCCGTGAATGTGATGTATGTGGGAATGGGTTTAGTCAGCATGGTAGTTTAAAAGATTCACATGAGAACACAACATGTGATTAACTCCGTGAAGGTGATGTATTTGGTAAAGGGTTAAGTCAGAATGGTAGTTTACAGATTCACACGAGAATACATGCAGGTGAAAACCTCATGTATGTGATGTATGTGGTAAAGGATTAAGTCTGCATGGTAGTTTACAGATTTACACGAGAATACATGCAGATGATAATTCCCATGTCTGCGTTTATGTGGTAAATAATTCGATCAGCATGGTAGTTTACAGACTGGAGTCATACGAGAACACATGCAGATGATAAACCTCATGTCTGTGATGTATGTGGTAAAGGATTTAGTATGCATGGTAGTTTACAGATTCACTTGAGAACACATTCAGGTGATCAACCCCGTGTCCTTGGTGTATGTGGTAAAGGATTCAGTCAGTATGGTGGTTTACAGAGTCACACGAGAACACATACAGGTGATTAACCCCATGTGAATGATGTATGTGGTAAAGGGTTTAGTCAGCATGGTAGTTTACAGATTCACTTGAGAACACATACAGGTGATAAACCCCGTGTCTATGATGTATGTTGTAAAGGATTCAGTCAGCATGGTACTTAACAGATTCACATGATTACACATTCAGGTAACTAGTTGCAGTATACAATTGTATTATATGTCTCCACATGAACTTGTCTCAGAATTTGTTTCCCCTATATATTAACACTGTTATATTAAGGTATATAGGGAAAACAATGAGACAAGTGTCTGTGTATGTCTCTGGTTGTATAATATGTCTCTGGTATCACTACACATGCAACTTCTTGCTTTTTATATTACACCGTGTGATATTTTGACTTAATATCAAATAAAGTATTTCCATGTCGAAACTATACCTTATTTTGACATGTGCGGAAAATGCAGCATATTAGCTGATTAGAGCGTACTGGTTTTGGATTACAAAAACCGATAGTTGACATTTGAGCATCAGTGCAAATATGCTCTCCTATTTCAAGTTTTTTTTTCAAAAGAAGCTTTCAACAAGGGTTCTTCGGCTATCCCAAGTTCGTAGGCTTTCATTTGATACCAAAATAACCGAAATATGTTACGTGTTGTTTTGTTTTAAGTATGTACCTCTGTCTGATCTGGTACTAATTAGTGGATCAGTATACCTATAATCGAACCAAAATAAAATGACTTCTGTTTTACACAATGAAAACTATATATGGAAAATAATAGTGACAATATGACTCAGACTCTTCCCATTAACACCAGTTCTAACTTGTTAATATCTACTCAAATAAAAATGTCTTACCTAAGTGTCTTTCCTCAGTTTGTCATCAGATTGTTTATTGAATATGAATATAAAAGTCTTTGCATCAAATATAAATGAGATTTTTGTCCACATTTTTAGAACTAACGGGAAGGTTTTTTTTAATCAAAACCGGCATACCTCAATATAATTTGAGACTATTATACTAACATAGTCTCATAGTCCCAGATATAATTACATTTATCAACAAGAGCAATTTATTTATCTCGAAGCTAAATAACTGAGATAAGGTCTGAAAAAAGACGAAACTTATTTCAAAACTAAAAGAGAGAAAAAAGCCTGAGACATAAACAACATAGTATCACATACAGACAAATGAGAACTTCATTGATATTCTATACATTTTGTTTTGCAATCATCTTTGCCTATCATACATGTGACATTTGAACAAATTGTAATATGAAGAATTAAACAATAACAGAAGTGACCACTGGCAAAAATTAAAGTGACCATTACTCCAATTAAGCTAGTAAATGTATCCTGCAAACAAATATTAACCTTTTAAAGAACATGAAAGATCAAATATTATAAAAACATACCAGCACCGTCTGAGACTCAAGCATTTACTATCATAGTTCACTACACTGTCACATCGAAGTATTCAAACGATTCCGTACCAGTGTGACCATTGTAAACATTTAAACTTTTGATCATTCGAATTTTTGTATTTCTCGTAAAACGATATTATTTTATTTCACTTCACATTCGTTTAAACTTGAGAAAAATCCGTATTGATATGATGCAGGAGGTTGAGGATTTAGACACACCTAACGATGCCTTACATAGACACATAAGAACACAGACTGGTAATACACTGCATAAATGTGATGTTAGTGTCAGAGAATTTTGTAAAGGTGTAGACTTGAAGAAACACACGAGAACACAAACTGGTGGAAACCGTCATGTATGTGATGTATGTGGTAAAAGGTTTAGTTAAAATAGTGGTTTACAGATGCACATTAGAACGCACACGGGTGATAAACCCTATGCATGTGATATATGTGATAAAGGATTTAGGCAGCAATTAAGTTAATTTACGGAATCACATGAGAACACATACAGTTGGTGATAAATTCAATATATGTGATTTATGCGATAAAGGGTTTAGTCAGCATGGTGGTTTACATATTCACATGAGAACGCATACTGAGGTAAAAAAACCATGCATGTGATGTATGTGTCAAAGGTTTTAGTCAGCATGGAAATTTACAGATACACATCAGAACGCATACAGGTGATAAACCTCATGTCTGCGATGTATGTGGTAAAAGATTTATTCGGAATAATGGTTCACACGAAAACATATACAGGTGATAAACCCTATGCATGTGATGTATGTGGTAAGGGGTTTAGTCAGAATGGTAGTTTACAGATGCACATGAGAACACATACAGTTGATACACCCCATGTATGTGATGTATGTGATAAAGGGTTTAGTCGGCAAGGTCATTTACGGATTCACATGAGTACACATACAGGTGATAAACCCTTATGTATGTGATGTATGTGATAAAGGGTTTAGTCACCATGGTAGTTTACAGATGCACATGAGGACGCATACAGGTGATAAACCTCATGTCTGCGATGTATGTGGTAAAGCATTTTGTCAGAATAGTAGTTTACAGATTCACATGAAAATGCATACAGGTGATTAATTCCGTGAATGTGATGTATGAAAAGGACTTAGTCAGCATGGTAGTTTACAGATTCACATGAGAACACTTGCAGATGATAAACCCCCATGTATGTGGTAAAGAATGTAGTCAGCATGGTAGTTTACAGATTCATATGAGAACACTTTCAGGTGATTAATCCCGTGTCTGTGATGTATGTCCTAAAGGATTTAGTCAGTATGGTACTTAACAGATTCAAATGAAAACACTTTCAGGTGTTTAACCCCGTGTCTGTGATGTATAATGTTGTAAAGGATTTAGGCAGTATGGTACTTAACAGATTCATATGAGAACACTTTCAGGTGATTGATCCCGTGTCTGTGATGTATAATGTTATAAAGGATTTAGTCAGTATGTAGTCCGAGATTACTCTGACGTCCAACGGCTGTTTTGCCAGACAAGCTGGATTACTCTGACGTCCAACGGCTGTTTTGCCAGACAAGCTGCTGGGGCTTGTCTAGCAAAACAGCCGTTGGACGTCAGAGTAATCTCGGACTAGTCAGTATGGTACTTAACAGAGTCACATGAGAACACATGTAGGTAACTAGTTGCAGTATACATAATTGTATTATATGTCTCCACAGGCAATTGTCTCATAATTTATTTCCCTATATATATATGTGTTGTATGGAAGAATTGTTAGCTGTACATGCCTGCCTGCATGGTTCATCTGACCTTGACCTCATGTTCATGGTTCATTGGTCTATGTTTAGTTTTCTTGGTTAATGTTAAGTTTATGTGACAATTGTAATAGAAGGCGAGACATTTCAGCGTGTGCACTCTTGTTTATATGAATAAGGGCGTTAGTTTTCTCGTTTGAATTGTTTTACATTGTCATTTCGGGGCCTTTTATAGCTGACTATGGGGTATAGGCTTGGCTCATTGTTGAATGCCGTACGGTGACCTATAGTTGTTAATTTCTGTGTCGTTTAGTCTCTTGTGGACAGTTGTCTCATTGGCAATCATACCACAGCTTCTTTTTTTTATCTATAATTATCAAACATCATGTATAAACTAGTCTATCAGCATTAGTGAATGGATTATTTGATATAATTGAATGTCATCATATCCCCCCTTTATATAGAAAATAAAGCTAGAACTTTCGTTCAGATCATTTGACTTCTACATGTATCAACAAATGCTAGAATAAACCTCAACTTAGACACATGATTTTTTGTTAATTAGCTGTTGCTGGTTTTCAACTAGCTTCCCACTTGGTCTTCATTCTACCTACATAAAGCTGTGCCAAAGTTGGGCGTCCGTTTTTAAATCTAATCAAAGAAACAGTTTTCTTATCACCGGATTGTTTAAGGTACATGGACAGAAAGTCACAAATTTTATAGGACAAATAGTCACAGGACAAAAAGTAACAATTAATTTGTTGACAATTGTTTGAATACATAAGATAAATATCTTGAAATATTTACTTTTTAAAACATACATGTATATTCATATTATTATACATATATTCATATTATCTGTCCTACATTCGTGTTAAATATGCATGTTTTCAAGTAAAAATTGGTTATAAGAATAAAAGATTAGAAAAAAAGATGAAACAACAACCGTAAGAATATAAATCTTTCAATTTCTTTTTCATGCGTGAATTAATTTATTGGTTTGAACTGAGACTACTATAACACATAGTAGACTAGTCTCAGGTTTGAGCAGTCATAAAAAAAACTTTTACTACTGTTTTCCTGTTATCATGGTTATAATCAACATTTATTGGGTGCAGTTAATATAGAAATTAAACTTCTGCCATAAATTAGCAATATAGCAAGTAAAGCTTCGATAATCTGGTCACCTGTAATTACATTTACCTGTTAAAATCAAACTTTTTTAGAAACAGAACAAAAAACAACTCTTGCCAAGGTTTTCTCTTCTTTCTTATAGCGATTAAACATACATTTAGTATTTCCAACAATGTACATTTCTTGTTTTACATGTATCCTACAATTTATAACTGGCGCTTTATGGTTTAGTTTTTAAACCCAAGTCTCTGATTTTATACATTTTTCAAAGAAATTTAAACGCAGACCGCGATGTGGACCCCACTTTGAACTGTCACGGCAGAAATGGAAATATTCTCATTACCGTTGGAGTAACAAGAGACTTTATTTGTACAAGAGAGAATAAACAAAATTTATTTTTCAATTTGTTATTTTATATACAATAATTGGCTGATAGCAGGATAAAGCAGGTGTTTCGTGTTTTTTTTTGTTATTAATATTTTCCACTGATCTAATTCAGCTACATTCTTGCAGTAACGTATGATCATCGTATATAAATATATATGGAAGTGTTTAACGACCTTGACTGGCTATACAGCCCTCGCACGGTCGGTTCGTATATAAAAGCGCTCAAATAACTCTTATATATAGGTGAAAAATTTTCAAAGTCAATAGACCATGACTAAGGGGGCGGAGCCAAATGATCTCCATGGAAATGAGATATGCCGATGCTTACACAACTACATACCAAATATCATTGATCTACCACTTGTGGTTTCCCATAAACTGACCTAAGCACAAACTAATACATGTAAAATAAGCAAAAGTTTCGAAGTCAATAGACCATGACTGAAGGGACAGGGCCATATAATCTCCATGGAAATAAGATGTGCCAATGCTTATACAACTGGATACCAAATATGATTGACCTACCACTTGTGGTTCACCATAAACTAGACCTAATCACAAACTAATATATTGTTGACGTCGCCGTCGCCCACGCCGGAAACCGCATACCTATGGCTCGCTTTTTGACTCCTTCAAGGCCAGACAAAAATTAGTAAGCAACCTGCAGAATTCTTTTCACTCATCCAATTGAACTCTTAGTTCAATCTAAGTATTTGAGCATGAGTGTAAAGGACTTCTTATATTTTTTTAGTATTTTGATGTTGATAAGTCAATCTTTGATAGATTCTATTAATTTATACACTACTTTTCTAGTACCAATAAACAGGTGTCTTAAACAATATAGCAAGCCCTAAATCGTCTTGAATCTAAGAAAGTTATGGACAAGTTACTGCAGATTCAGTATTATGAGTGGGATATCAATTTTCTTTAATTCACAAAAAATTAGAAACCATGAAAATAAACAAAACCACGTCAGAAAAAGTATTATAGTTGAGCAGTCAACACCATGATGATTAATTGGCATAATACAAGGTTTCATTTCATTTATTTTGTATCAAAAGGTTTACAAAGAGAAAAGTAAAAAAATATATCAAACTACAACCATATAAGGGAGCTACCATTTGATTTTTATGGGGGGGGGCTAGGATGAAAAATTGTGCCCTGCTTTTTTTTTTAGTTGTAATCCCTGTCCTGCCTTTTTATTTTTTACTCTATTTGGTCCTGCCTTTTTTTTTACTAGTTTATCCTGACTTTTTTTTACACAAATTGTCATCCTGCCTTTTTTTTTTTACCAAGTTGCTCATCCTGCCTTTTTTTTTTTACTCAAAACTCCTGTCCTGCCAATTTTTTTCAAATTTCATCCTAGCCCCCCCATAAAAATCAAATGGTAGCTCCCTAACAATAAATATCAAATAATGCATAGAAAAATATATGGAATGTAAGAGTGTAACCTATAACTGTACTTTCAAATATTTTATTAAGAATTCTCTGTAATAAAAGTTAGATAATCAAAATTTACATAAATTTGTCTCTTTGAATATTTTGAATAAACACTACATAAACAGATCATTTTTATAGTTTTTCTCAATGTTAAGAAAAGGACGGAAAAAAGCTCTTAAATCTACTGATTAAAGTGAAATCTTCTATAGAATAAGTGCTTAATGCCAAAAATGATAAATTCATATGCATAGGCAATACATTGGGAAAATATCAAATAATCTCATAAATTAATGCTCTCAGAACTTTAAGCATTCACTTTAAATTTGAAATCATGACCAAATATAAATGGCAAATTCACAAAAGAAAAAGTAAACATTATAATATCTTCAATGAATAACCAAAGTTCTAGCTTGTGATTAAATTTCAACCTAAAAGCTCAACAAAACCTAATTTCTTTATCGATCTGTATTTATAACTTTCTGCTTATAAATGTAGAAAAAGACCATTTCATTAAATAATTTCCTCATGAATAAATTTAAAAACATGAGATTCTATAAAATACAAAAATTGCAAAAGTATGTGATTGTCCATCATTGCACTTAAATTTGAGGTATCTTCTATCTAGAGCCAGATATTAGTTTTCCAATTCTGTTATTTTCAGCACCCAGGCCCATTGACAAGGCAGCCTATTCCAAGGGATTGTAGGGATAGTGATGTATAGACCTTGACCTCCTGGTCCAGAGATCCATTTAAAACTATTAGGATATCCCAGCATAGTGACTTCTGTGGTCTGTGATGGGAGAGGTGCTCCTAACTTTAGAACAGGATCTTCAGGGTAGGATAAAAGTATAGCATATACTACTTTACTGTTTCCTGAGTGCTTCATGGTATACCTGTAAAAATTGTTTAATAATTATTGTACTGTGTATTCATTATTTTATATGTACCACCTTTGTCAGTTAATGAATTAAGTGGATATTTGGTTTCCTTCCAAATTCTGCACATTTGAATTTATTCATGAAATCCACAGAATTAGTGGGAGATATTGTGGACATAATTGTGCAAATAGTGATACAAGCATGAAATTTGGTATAAAGGTTAACTAAATGATACTTATAAAAAATCCGCTGCTGGCCAGAAAAAAAAATCAATTTTTCAAGATGGCCACCACACATTTTGGAAATGGCGTCATTACAAATTAGCCATTATTTGTCAATCCTTTGAAAGGTGTGTTATATGTAAAATCCAATGTTAGATTTGATAAAAAGCAAATAACAGTTCATAAATTACGACTAGACAATACATTAATGAAACTTTAGGTGACTTCAGGTTTCAAAATGCCGGCAAAAAAGTCAAAAATTTCGATTTTTATACTTTCAAGCAATTTCACAAGGGATGTAAACCCTTGAAAGATGTGTTATAGGTATAATCCAATGTAAGTTTTGGTAAAACGTTAAAAACTGTTCCTTAGTACGACAAAACAACACATAAATGAAGAAAAATAGTGATTTCCGGTTCCAAATTGGAGGCAAAAACGTAGAAAATATTTTAATAATTTTCATCAACTTAAAAAGTAATAACACTCTTTGTTAAGTTAAAATGCCTAGTTTGGTTAGAAAGACAAGTTGCTCGTCTTATAATTATCTGACAGTTGCCTATACAACAACCCGTAGCATTTACGGTAACAAACACAGCTGGATATTTGCCTCCGGATTTCAAAGTTCCTGACACGAGGATGCAACGGCAGTCAAAGAAGTCCATTTCGGATTCAACTGTCATTGATTTTTTCTTCCATCCAACCCCAGTGTTCATGACTTGGTACATTTACCTGTCGAAAACATGAATCAGGCTGAGCCCAAGCAACTCCCTCTTGATTTACTTCTCTTTTGATGTGCTCTGGAAAAGAACCTCTTGTAGGCGAAATGGATTCACAATACCGCTTATTCCTGGCAAACAATTCACATCGTGCCTCACTTCATACTTAAGGGGGTTCGCGGGTCTAAATCATTTATATAGGATTTCTCTATATTTTTCTATAAATGAGCTTTATCTTATAGTTAATAGAAAAATAAAATAAAAAAATGGGGTCACCGTTCATTTGCGCTCACAATCTGCCTTCGAAAGAAGCATACATTTTTGTAAAGGTGTTTTTTTCTGTTGAAGTAATAGGAGAAATAAAGGTAATATCGAAATAAAAAAAAGAAATTTATTACAGAAATCGCTAAAATTTTACAATAATTTAGTTTAAGTACAGCTTATATGGAAATTATATTAAAAAAGATAGGTCACCGATGAGTTGAAAAAGATATTTCAATTTTAGAGCCAAAAAATAACATTTTTCCACCAAAGGGAGATAATTTGGAACTTTTTCAATGATGTATACATTTTTAAAGTCATCTGGGGCCAACACGAATTGATTGTTTTGAATGATTTATGTACCATATGATAAAGTAACAACTACAAAAGGAAATAAATAAAATTTGTAATGAAAAACAAATGTTTGATTTTTTTCTGAAATTTTTATACCCTCGAACCTCCTTAAGCCAAAAAAAAAGTCCTTTACATCTGGAAAACCTTCCATTGTTAGCCAAGGTGACCTCTTCCCTTTCCCACGACAATTCGACAAAGTGTCATATCCACTGAATGCATGGACAAAAGGAAGGGCAGCTACAACAGGACCAAACGCATTTGATATGTCACGTTCAGGAAGCCATCAAAAGTCTTTATTCCTTCCAAAACCTATCAACAATGTGTTCTAACTAGTTTTGCGATTGCTGCAATTCTTGATATTATTATATCTGTGTCAGTACTACACTTCTCATAATCATGCCGAATACGGACAAACATTCGTGTATCTGCTTCTTCATGATTACAAGGGGTAGATAGGAAGTATCCTTATTGAAATTGCAAAGAATATTTTCACCATGAGTAACATACACATTTTTATTAGTCTCTTCAGAAACTTGAAAAATTTCGTTTCGTTTACATATTCACAGAGAAAACTACTCGCTCTACCAGAACCAACACCTTTCCATCTGGCACAAACAAAACCTTGCCTTTGTCTTGTCACAGCCTTGAAATTATTCATTTAGTAAACATCAAATACAATGTCTACTCTTGAATACTTATCGATGCAAGATTATATGTAAGGCAGTATGACACTATTTACATAATCATCATCAAGTTTGCCCAACTTTCACTGCTGCCCCACCAAAGATAAATGCGTCCGAATTTGGATCAGCAAATCGCAGAATGTTTCAAGTAAACCCATTTGCAGCGATTTAATACCACTATTTAAAGAAACAACCTGCGATAAAGACAAAGGAGCAGTTTGGTTTTTATGGATAAAGAAATATTCCAAGTAAAAGTGTCTACAGTGACGAGAAATGAAAAGTCTAGAAAAGTTTCCCAATCACTTTTAAGGTTCTCTAGCTATGTTTTTGACAAAGACGTTTCCAGTGTCATTTTGCGGCCAAAATAGGAAGTCGTTATTTTTTATTTGGTAATAAAAAGCAGGTTCTCCTTCGTTTTGCATTTGCTTCGAAAGATCTTCGTATTGTTTGTACCAATATCTTGGAGTTTATTTACATATCTTACCTGTTCAACAATTTCCTAAATGGAGTATTTTTTTTTACAAATCTGACAACTCTTCTAGAAATGAATTTCTAAACTTGTTCATCACTTTACAAAGCTTTCAAAGCTGTTTAAAGACATCTTTTTGTGTTTATTGTAGAATCTTCATTCGGTCGTTCATCTGTTATAGAATGACCCAAACCACAAGATCTTTCAAATTCATCCTCTTGTATACTGACTCCATTCATCCACTTGTTTAAATGGGATCTTCGGTTAATCCTAAAGCACCAATATCGCGCTTCACAATTGCATTATTCTGTTTTTGTGCCTGATCTTTGTTATAAGAAAGAAATTTGCTGGTCTTACGTACAGTGCAAGTATCATTTTCAAATTCCATTGCCACCTTTGGATGATGTTCGGGAAGGGAAGTCATATCTTGGAGATGGGTAAGTAACGATCGAGCATAATTTATTTGATCAAGACCTAAATCAATACCCTATCATGCTTTATATGAACTGTTTGTAAAGTACGAAATCTCACTCATGAAGTGAGCATAATATTAAAATCAAAAGAAGTTCTTATTTTATAATTGAACGCCAGGAATGAAACTGTGGTCGAGATGACTCTATTTCTTTACACCAGTCTTTGAAATCATTGAACGTCACAGAGCCATAACATAATTATGTATTCTGAGTTTAGCTTTCATAATCCGAAATTAACAGTTCAAGCAAAAGTCATGCAGTTATCTGATGCGCCTGTCTAGTACTAGGTACATTTGAACATTCATAAAAAGAATCTTCCATTCTTGGTGTTGCAATATTGGCTTTAGTAAGACAACATGTCCATCCCCTATCACGCAATATATCACCAAGAGTTTTATAACAAGTCATTTCAATGTACAATCCACCAAACATGACGATAAACTTATCTTTTCCGTACAAATCAAGCCATTCCCAGTGAATTTGCTTAAACATTTCCAAAAGTAACTGATCTGCAGTTACAATTGATGTTTCTGCGGGATTCACCACATTTTCGTCTTATCCATCGAATACCTGAGAATTGCCTGGTAGTGCATACAAATCGCTCTTGATGTCTATAAATAGTTTGCACATGCGCAAAAGTGTTAAACACATGTGTATCATAACATTGAAAAATGTTATTAAACCAATTCATAATATCATTAGAAATCTAAAAACATATATAGTAAATAGTTCAAATGATTTTGAAAGAATTTTGTAACATTTTTGCGCATGCGCAAATACTGGAAATGTCAAATATTCATTTTTAATAAATATATGATGTAAGGAAGGTAGCCGCCAAACCTGATGATTGGTTTTTACCAAAAGAAGGTAAAAGAAAAGTTTTCCAGAAAAATCAATATTTTCAAACTGAAGAAAACAGCCATTTTAGAAAATGGCGGTGGCCATCTTGAAAAAAAATTTTTTTTAATGGCCAGCAGTTATTTCTTAAAAAGTATATAATAATGATGCTTTGTGGTAATTTTCATGCTTGTATCACCATTTGCACAATTCCCTCGATTTTGCTTGCTAATATCTTCCACTAAATATACTTTTCTTCTTTCAGTTGAAAAAATCTAATTGCATTGGAATTTTATGTCAAATTAGCCAGGTATCAAGTAATATTTGAATGGTAATATAAATAGATGTGGTATGAGTGCCAGTGAGATAACTCTCCATCTAAGTCGCAATGTATAAAAAGTAAACAATTATAGGTCAAATTCGTTATGTTTTTATGCTTATTAAAGGCTTAGAAGTGACCACTCTTAATATACTGTGGATTCATTTCAATTTTCGTGAATTGAGGGAAAATGACACTTTCATGGATATTTAATTTTTCGTGGTTTTACCAAAGTCTGCATACAAGCCAATGGAAAATTTACAATTCGTTTAACATTTATATTCGTGGTTAACCTGTACCGTCAAAATCCATGAAAATTGGTATTCAATGAATATTAATGAATCCACAGTTAGTTAGACAATAGACAAATGAATAGATTTTTGTGACACATTGTAATTGCATTAAATTTAAGACTTTTCTGACTTTAAAAACCTACCACACATTCTTAGCAAGAGTATCATTCTGGTGACTCCATGGTACAGTGCTGTATATACCCTCTCCATTTACATTCAACCACTTTCCTAAATCTCTCAGTCTCTCTTCAAACAATGGGATAATTTTCCCCTCCTTTGTTGGTCCCACATTCATCAGCATATTACCTCCACAGCTATATAAACAAATAACTATACAATTGAATTTATAAACTGTGCAACAACACAGTAGACATATACTGGATTACTCTGACAATGAAATGTCTAATGGACTTTTGTCATAAAGAAAAGCTGAACCAATATGCAAAACACAACGTCCCCAAGAAATCCTATCAAGCACAGTAAATCAATTAATATTTCAGTTAAATTTCTTCTTGCAAAAGATGTTATTTGCTTTTGAAATTAGTGGTTTTGCCATATAACGTACACCTATCAGACAAAGGTTCTCAGATGACTTAATGTTCACCAGATAAATCTAGTCAAACCTGTACTAGGCAGTCACTCCTGCAGAGTATCAAAGAGATGATTTTTTTATAAGATGTTCTGATAAATTTTGATTCTGAAATTAAGTGTGGTCTGGGTTGGAGCAAATTGTTTAAGTGTTTTCAACCATAAGAATTGTCATTATCGAGAGATGTGAAATAAAACATGGTGAGTTCAAGCACTGTAAATAAGAAGAAATAATTGAGAATGTCTTGATAATAATGGAGAAATAAGAAAGTGGTAAGGTTTTCAATGGAAACTGAAAGGGTTGAAACATAAGGAATATTGATTTTACCTCTTATTGTATGATTGTGGTTGCAAATGGGTTCAAATATCATTTTGACTTTGATTTCACATATTTTTTGTCATGATTATAGTGTTAGTTAAAAACATTAAAATGACCATTGTTAAAATTTGAAAAGATCTAAAATACTAGTAGTTAGGATGATCTTACCTTACAGTGGAAGCTAGAGTAGATATAATTTCATGGACACTGAGGAACTCATTAAGATTTGTGTTTCTTCTGTAACCCCATGACCTTCGATCTATAGTCATACAATTCTCCCATTTATGATTCTGTTTTGTACCTGTAAACAATTCTTAAAACGTGAATACTTTTTTGAATTGTGCTCTTTGTCATATGGTTTTCTTAAAGCTATATTAAAACAGAAAATTTCAATCAGAACTTTGCTAACGATGAAGGTACATAGCACACTCTTAAATAAGCATATGTTCTCAACATTTACATTCATGCCCATGTCTTTGTAATCAGATATACTGCACCCTATTGACGTCTGAACAATTTATGACAGATAAATTACCAAATTTAATTCTGGAATAGATCAGCAATCACAAGTAAAG
Organism: Mytilus galloprovincialis; assembly: GCF_965363235.1. Classification (NCBI taxonomy): domain Eukaryota; kingdom Metazoa; phylum Mollusca; class Bivalvia; order Mytilida; family Mytilidae; genus Mytilus; species Mytilus galloprovincialis. The sequence continues at coordinate 12,340,961 of NC_134838.1, read as the reverse complement.
GTGTCCAAAACATAGGAATAAAATAAGAAGATATGGTATGATTGTAAATGAGACAACTCTTCACAATAGACACAGAAATTTACAACTATAGGTCACCATATTGTTCAGCCTTCAACAATGAGCAAAGCCCAATAGATGCCTATACATGTACCAGTATTATATATATATATATAAAACGCAGTCTCTGTTGCAATTGCTCTACTGTTGTCATATTTTAAATATTATACCAGCTTAGATCTGTCAGGACTGTTTATTGGGACTGTATTTCCACGCAGTTGTTTAACATCTCAACTGTCACCACCTTTGGGAATTTAGATTGTGCCAGTTCACATCGTAAATAACTATTTTTATTTTGGCATATCTTTTTAGTCTTTGCGCCGTGTTTGGAAACTTTAAAAATTGTTCCAGCGTTCGCTCAAATTGTATAAATTTCAAGATTTTGATAGAGTCTTAATTTGAATTGACATGATTCATTTGTCATCGTGCAATTACCGAGGAAGGATATCTGTTATCCGAAATATCTAACATATTGTTTGTTTTATTGTGTTTTTGGTGATGTTGTACCCTTTTAGACTTGTTATATATTATATTTTGCATTTGTAGTGTACTGAATCGTTTTTATGATCCATCGCCCCGTAAGATTTATCGTTGACTATTTATTCAGTCATTTAATATATATATATATTTGAATCCCGGCGAGGGAAGAACAAAAAATTTGCGAAAGTAAATTTACAGATCTAACATTGTTGGGTTGATGTTTAGACAAGTTGTATATACATAATGTACACAGCCATGTTTCACCATCATTGATGGCGATCCGATGGATAAATCTGTTGTAGAGTTGTCACTGAATCAGACGTACTTATATTATATGTTATTCAGGTCTCATAAGGGTATTTACTGTGACATTCCTGGCTTAGAGTTTAGATCCCCTGAGCCGTTATGATGACGTTTTTGAGGTTCCAATTGGGGACAAAAACGTCGTATATACCCCGGCAGTTTTCTGAATATATACTGACATCTCTGTGTTGTTATCCAATCACAAACCTTGACACATTTGTAATCCGTAATATATATATATATATTATATTACCTCTAAAAAAACACCTACTTTAAGACAGATTAATAAATAATATACCTGGATTATATCTGTCTTGGCATGTGTAATATCCACCATGTTTACATGCACAACCTTTACCCCATCTATCATTGGTTACAACTGTATCTTTTACAGGACTGAAAAAAATGTAAAATATTAGCACTTACTTTTGAAACACATAAATTTACATATTTTTCTCCTGATTGATAAATGCACAGTACACGGATGCCCCACTTGCACTATCATTTTCTACGCTCAGTGGACTGTGAAATTGGGGTAAAAAATCTAATTTGGCATTAAAATTAGAAAGATCATATCATAAGGAACATGTGTACTAAGTTTTAAGTTGATTGAATTTCAACTTCATCAAAAACTACCTTGACCAAGAACTTTAACCTGAAGCAGGACAGATGAACAAATGGACGCACAAACCAAAAATCATAATGCCCCTCTACTTTCGTAGGTGGGGCATAAAAATGTATAAACACTTTCTTTAATTTAAGGGAATTTAACTTTTTCAATTGTCTTTATTTAATTATGAGTTTGGAGGAGATAATAACAGATCTATCATGTTTTTTACTACACATGAAGCAGTATGATGCACACTTAAAACTTAAGACGTGTCTGTTACCTCTCATTATACAGCCAAGTTAAAAATTCCTTAGATGTCCAGTATGTATCAGGTCCAGCATCTCCATCTGACCACACAACTTCTGGTTTGTATTTGTTGACAATCTCATACAGTTCTGGAATGGTCTTGTGCTGAAAGTAAAAACAGATTGGATTACAAATTGATAAAGCTTATTTACCCTCTTTAAGGGTCTCTGTTGTAAGTGGTCTAAGTAATTTAACTACTGTATCACTAGCCTGTCAACATTGAGGTTGTGAGTTCTAATCCTGCATGTAACAGGTGCATTCCACTTTAACCTTAATTATAACAAGGATTCTTCAGTTTTCCTGATGAAGTCTGTGGTTCCAATGAAAATTAACGACACGAAATGGCCTATAGTGTTGAAAGTGGTGCAAAATTTCAATAAATCAATTATCATGAATATATTTCAAAACCTTTGGATATCTGCCTTGGTTTTTGTATGTTGGCGGCTTATTCAGACTCTTATTAGGATCAACTGTATTCCTTTATGGATCTCTTTTTCATTGAAATTAAAAGTTAAAAGTTTTATATACCTTCACAAAGTTCTGTGTTGTAAAATTAGACTCTTTATCTTGGAGATATAGTGGATTAAACCATTCATATAGAGAATGGTACAGTCCAAATTTAATGGCAGTCCTGCTTCTTATAGCATTTGCTAATTCACCTGAAAATAGGAAAATACATAAAAATGTATTAAAACATAAATGTCACTTAAAGATTTTTTCCTGCAACCATGGCAACTGAAACAAGCAATAGCTGTAACAACTAACATCTTATTTTGGCAACAACTAAGAAAGAAAAGTAAACATAGACAGGAGAGCATGTACAGTACTCACTACCTGATTGAAATTTAGGTCTTTCCAAATTTTACCACGACCATGATGACCTTTTTTTAAATTATATATATTAAGTACAAACCCTTAATGTTATTTTATTTTTATTTTATATTATGCTTTAAATAAACCCCAAAAATCCAAAACTATAACCCACAACATTTCAGCATACCACCCCTTCCCTTTCTTATTTTTTATGAAAACACATACCAACAAGATCTCTGCTTGGTCCAGAAGCATTTGAATTCCAGTTAAAAGAGTAATTTGATGGCCAGTTGGTAAATCCCTCATGATGTTTACTTGTCAAAACAATATATCTACAATAAAAAAATTAAATGCTTCTGGTATAAATAAAGCAAGTTTTAATGTTTACTTATTTGAGACAGAAACCAAATTAAAATGACACATAGAGAACAATACATGTTGTTGATTAAATATTTGTAGATCTTATTGTTACTGGTCACTTTCACTGTTTTAAAAAAGTTCTCCCTAGATCAGTTGTTTACCATGTTACAGTAGCCCCGAATTTTTTTTTCCAAAAAAAAATCTTTCCCTAAAGATACCGTCACAATCTCAATTCAAATTTCCATTGGAGCAGGAACATATATATTAACGGGACTTGACACTACCTAATTATCGCCGATTTCCTTGTCGTGTAGTTAATTAATAAATGACACGATACAGAAAAGGACATGTAATAAATACGTATTCGCTGTTATACTCGATAATTAAAGGCTCTACATTTCTTATTCGAAACAGTTCAAAACTATTGGTTTGAAACTTGTTTTTCTTCATTCATTGAAATAGGAATATAATGAATCACTATTATAAATATACAATATAATAAAAAAGAGAAATATTGGATTAAAAACGGCAAATTATTGTTATAATCGTCTTCCATATTCAAATTAAAAACTTTTCAACAATTAAATAAATAAAAAGTTTTTTGACACGTTTTTTTTTTATAAAATAAAAACAAACCTCTTCTAGGAAATCGTTTTATCTTGAGAAAATAACTTTTTTGTTCTTAAAGGATTTATCTTAGTTTCCATATTAAAATAGAAAGCTTTGGATAATTCTTTGAAATAAAGAAGCATAGTGAAATAATTACAAAAAAAGCTTGAGGAAAGCACAAGTCTAGTGTTTGAATATGTAAATATTTTAGATATACAGTTCCCAAATTGGAGATGCAACCATAATAATACATTTAAATACATCATAAAAGTCTAAAAATAGAAAATTAATATTCCTTTATTAGCATAAATTTAATAGTAATTTGACAGATAATTATAATCACCTCAAGACAATACAACATTTTTTTATACATAATTTTAAAGCAGTGTAAGGGAGGTAATCCTCAACATATTTGGATTACCTCCCTTACACTGCTTTGAAATTGTCTTAATTGTCCATTTACCAAAAACCCTCCTTTTTCCCCCCTAATTCCTAAATGGTTTGGGCCATAACACCCCCCCCCCCCCCCCAAGCCTATCCTACCCTTTGTGGTATCGAAACTTGTGGTATAATTTCAAAGTGATCCATACACTTACACACAAGTTATTGCCTAGAAAATTAGAAAAATGCCTTTTTGGGCCTATTTTTGGCCCTAATTCCTAAACTATTAGGACCATAATCCCCAAATTCAATCCCAACCTTCCTTGTGTGGTTATAAACCTTGTGTTTAAATTTCATATCTATATATATAGTTTTATTTACTTATACTAAAGTTATTGTCCAGAAACCAACTGTGTTTGGACGACAAGGACAACAACAACATGATACTAATAAACAGCCGCAAAATTCTAGATGATAAAAAAAATAGACTGGTTTAGACAAATCATGTAAAATGTTCTCCTATAACGTACAACAGTAATGATTATTGTTTGAGACCACTGACGAATCATGATAATGATATTTTAAGGAATCACAGTAAAACTTTAAGCTGAAAATGACCATTTGATGCCTAATAGTAAAAGGTATTCCTATCCTCATAGAGTTTAATGAGAAAGAGTGCATGGACCACTTGCACTGTTGGCACTTACTTTGCACCAGATGCTGCAAAAATATCTGCCCATTCATTAGGGTTATAAAATTCAGTGGTGAACTGTGATGCAAAGTCAGCATAAGTAAAGCCTGGCCGGAAATTATTCTTCATAAAATCAACTGCTGACTTCTGTGGTTTGGGTCCTTTCCAATAGTACCAGAACCATTCCGAAGTAAAACTGGGAACAGAAAAGACACCCCAGTGAATAAAAATGCCAAGTTTTGCCTCATCATACCAGGATGGCAGTGGTCTTGAATCTAAAGAATTCCATGTTGGCTCGTATTTAACAGACTGAGAAACAGAAAAAATAAGTAACAACACAGAGAGGAAAAGTACATGCACATTTGCCATTTTCATTTTCCTGCTGTCACATGATCAGCTGATGGATGTATAAGGCTTTGGCAGATCGGTTCTTCAAGAAATCTTTCAAAGATAAAACTACATACCACAAAATAATTTTAAGCAAAAACATACCAAAAGGTGCTAAATTGATATTTTTCAATTACAAAAAATACTATATGTAATTATGAATTAATACCAGAGGTCCATTACTAGAGACTGAGTACCTAGTAATGGACTTCTAATAATACAAATAACAAAGTAAAATAAAACCCCATGTACTAATGATACTTATACAGCCTTATATGTATGTGTCATATATGTGTGATGTCCTCCCTCCTCTTCATATTTATCACATATCTGTAGCGTGATATTGTCCCTTTGGTATCTTTCGTCCCTCTTTTATTGACAAACAAATAAATCATAAATTGATTGTTGAGCAAAAGTCAACATTTGGATTTTTGTCGAGAGGTTAATCAAATTAAATCTTGATAAATCATAAACACGGTATCATGAAGCACATGAAAAATAAATGACATAAAAATAATAGATAAATATTTTTTTTGGTTTATTTTTAAAATGTGTGTTCATGCTTTCCAGTTTGTTAATTAAACTATGTAAAATCACTTTTTTAATGATTTGGGGTATTTAATTTATTTTATTTTTTCATCTTTTTTTCCCGTCTTATTTCTTTAGTACTTGAGCAGTGTGCAACTGTAAGAGTACTTTCATTCCACCGGGTAACTGTTTTTCACTAGATAATATTGGAAGTGTGAAAGTGTCGATCTTAATGTCGTTGTTTTGTTTATAATAAGACCAGTTTATTGTTAAATTTAAAAGTAATTGGCTAAAAATGGGTTAAAATTGAATGATTTTCAAGGCACTAATTAAATTATTCTTAGTCAAGCTATAGGGAATATTATTGATGATGAGGAGGAGGATATTTTTATAACTCAAAATAGTTTTTTTCAATGTTCAGGATATCATGAACTTGATATACACCACAAAGCAGATGTGTTCTTACAGAAAGTTTATAATTGTATAGAAACGTCCTTTGATATTATCATAGAAGATATGATTTTATCTCCAAGTCGACCAAAAGGCAAATACATAGAAAAAACATCGGCAATCCAGTATATATAAAATATCAATTAGTGACATTTAAAAGCATATGATTTTTTGGATTTGCATAGAAAAACTATTTGAATCTTATTCGTTGATAAGCATTTTTGGTTTATCCTTTGTTCAAAATGAGTACTAAAACGCTTCAACAGTGTATGATCTAAAGCACTAGTGTAATCAATCCCGGTATAAAATAACTAGTGCAACAATTCTGGTACACTGAAATCACTAGTGTTATCATTCCTGTATAAAAAAAAAACACCAGTGAACATTCCTAGGTTGAAAATTCCATTTTTTTTTATTAATCAACTATGCAAGTTTCAAATACACAAAAAAAAACAAGCCCCATTCTATATATATGCTTTTATATATGATTCTCTTTTTAATTTTTATATATTTTTTCTCATAATTACCCACTGTCGCTCCTTTATTGTATATATGTTATTCATTGTAGCTTATCTTTAATGTGTTGCCATAACCATTTATTGTTAATGTGTTAGTGCTATTAAAGTTATCTTTATCTTATCAGACAAAAAGTCACAATTCATTTTTATGGCCCCGACACTAAGTGGTCGGGGACATATATAGTTTTACCCTTGTGTGACAGTGCAAAAAGCAGCTTCGTTTATTATTTTGGACTTTAATTTAAAATTCTCAATTTTGATATTTAAGACTTTAATTCTCTGTGTTTTATAATTCATTTTATTTTATAATTTCGTTTCTATTTACATTTCATATCCAGGACTTAAAATCAACATGCTTTGATATGCAATTTAATTCTAAGTTTGGACATTGAGTGACATGTTTCAATCTGTTAGCTAATTAGTGACATTTTACCTTATTCATAATGTATGTTCTTAATTGTTATAATCAGATTTTCATTTAATATTTATTCTTCAAGTTCTAAAAATAGTTTTATCTTTGTCAGTGAACAATATTACTCAAATTAATTGTTATTTGTTATGTCTATACTTGTCATTTCAAATGTGTATAAATACTTGTTTATAATTTTTATAAGCAAGATTTGGACTCAGGACTTTACCCTGAACACAGTCCATCTGTAATAAAAGTATTAGTATTCCATGCTGAATTATTGGTTTATTCATCGCTAGTTCCAGAGTCTCAGTAGTTAGTTTTCACCAGAGTTTCAGTATTCAGAGTTCTCATTGCTAATCACAGCAATCGTTCGTTGTGTGATCAGGTGCATCACACAGTTTCAGTAACAAGAGGCCATTCAGTCAGGCTCTTGTTACACATCCTAACAAGTCACCAAGTTTCCCCGGTGACAGATTGGTGGACGACTACGGCGTGCTGACTTCTATGCTCAGCACACGATCCAGAGACCTCAAGCAGCCAAGCGAGTTCCCCAGACAAGTATAGCGTAGACAATATTCAGTGATGGAGTACAGCTTCAGACCACAATGGAGACCATGGAACATCCAGTCAGGTTACAGTCCAGCATGTGGGAGATGCGGTAAATTCCATAAACATTATATTTGTAATTCTGTCAATCAAATGTGCTTTTCATGTAGAAAATTCGGACATTTCTCAAGTAAGTGTTTTTCAAAAGCAACAAAAGACAGACAAAGTACACCAGTTCATGTGAAATCTAGAAAACAAAAAGAACGTGATATAGCTAGAATACACAGCTATATTGAGCGCAAAAACATCATCCGAGCTTTACCGTTCTCAGGTATGAGAAATTCGGCCTTCGTTCAACATTTGGACATTGCAAATGTGTTAAAAACAGAACTAAATAGTGTTAAGTCGAAATTATCAGAGGAAAAACGGAAAAATTCAGAACATCAACAGTACATTCAGGACTTAAAATTTCAAATGAACCATCTAGAGAGTGTTAAATCCGAGAGAGATCAGTTTAAGCAAGAGCTTGCAAACATTAGTAAACATAAAGAAGAAAATGCCTGGCGTATAAACGTACAGGAATATGTGAATCAAATTCAAGAATTAAAGGACCAAATAATTGAAAAAGACAAGACTGTGAAAATGGTGCAAGATCTTTACTTTATGCGTTCAACCGAATTTACGGACGAAATAGAAACATTGAAAAATGAAAAATCAGACCTTCATTCTAAACTTCAATCTCAAGAAAATTCTGTCAAACAGTTGACAGAAGAACTGCAAAGCCTTCGGCATGAAAATTATATGTTGTCTTCCAGTCAACACCAACAGCGACCTAACTACAACAACAGACACTATAACAACCGCAGAGGAGGCCGATATAGATAGTGCTAAGTCCGAGGACGGACTTAATTGGGAGGAGAGGCATATGTGACAGTGCAAAAAGCAGCTTCGTTTATTATTTTGGACTTTAATTTAAAATTCTCAATTTTGATATTTAAGACTTTAATTCTCTGTGTTTTATAATTCATTTTATTTTATAATTTCGTTTCTATTTACATTTCATATCCAGGACTTAAAATCAACATGCTTTGATATGCAATTTAATTCTAAGTTTGGACATTGAGTGACATGTTTCAATCTGTTAGCTAATTAGTGACATTTTACCTTATTCATAATGTATGTTCTTAATTGTTATAATCAGATTTTCATTTAATATTTATTCTTCAAGTTCTAAAAATAGTTTTATCTTTGTCAGTGAACAATATTACTCAAATTAATTGTTATTTGTTATGTCTATACTTGTCATTTCAAATGTGTATAAATACTTGTTTATAATTTTTATAAGCAAGATTTGGACTCAGGACTTTACCCTGAACACAGTCCATCTGTAATAAAAGTATTAGTATTCCATGCTGAATTATTGGTTTATTCATCGCTAGTTCCAGAGTCTCAGTAGTTAGTTTTCACCAGAGTTTCAGTATTCAGAGTTCTCATTGCTAATCACAGCAATCGTTCGTTGTGTGATCAGGTGCATCACACAGTTTCAGTAACAAGAGGCCATTCAGTCAGGCTCTTGTTACACATCCTAACAAGTCACCAAGTTTCCCCGGTGACACTTGTCCGAAATTCCGTAATTCCGTAATTCCTTCATTCCGTCATTCCGCAACAAACCATTATACGCAGTTTTTTTCAAAGCCGCTTCAGATATTGGGCTGATCTATGGAATTTAAGTTCTCCATGATGAGTTACAGATAAGTTTAAGTTTCGTTCCGCTCCGCTAATTTTTGCCAAAATTACGGGCTTTGGACTTTGATAAATAATCTGTTGAAAATCACAGTTATACGGACTTTTTTCTAAACGCTTTCAGATATTGGGATGATTTTTGGGCATGTGAGTTAACCAAGATGAGTTACAGATCAAGTTTAATAAATAAATAATAATAATAATAAATAAGCTTTATTTAGAGTCGGCATGGTATATAAAACATAGACAAACATAAGCTCTAATGAGCTTTTAACCGACGTTTAAGTTTTGTTCTGCTCGGCTAATTTTTGCCGAAATAATTAACGCTTACGGGCTTTGGACTTTGATAAATTGTTGCCGAAAATCACAGTTATACAGACTTTATTTCTAAACGCTTTCAGATATTGGGCTGAATTTTGGTTTGTGAGTTACTCATAATGAGTAACAGATCAAGTTTAAGTTTCGTTCCGCTCGGCTAATTTTTGCTGTAATTTCGGGCTTTGGACTTTGATAAATTTTTGAAAATCACAGTTATACGGACCTTTTTAGCTAGGTTGGTCCCCTCCGTAAAACATTCAGTATGCCTTCGGAATATTGTCAAGAATTTCAATAACGGCCGGGAAACAGACTACTTTTTAGCTCACCTGTCCCGAAGGGACAAGTGAGCTTATGCCATCACTTGGCGTCCGTCGTCGTCCGTCGTCTGTCGTCTGTCGTCCGTCGTCTGTCGTCTGTCGTCCGTCGTCTGTCGTCTGTCGTCCGTCGTCTGTCGTCTGTCGTCCGTCGTCTGTCGTCGTAAACTATTTCAAGAATCTTCTCCTCTGAAACTACTGGGCCAAATACTTTCAAACTTTAACTGAATGTTCCTTAGGGTATCTAATTTATAAATTGTATCCGAAGTTTTGATCAATCAACAAACATGGTCGCCATTGCTAAAAATAGAACATAGGGGTCAAATGCAGTTTTTGGCTTATAACTCAAAAACCAAAGCATTTAGAGCAAATCTGACATGGGGTAATATTGTTTATCAGGTCAAGATCTATCTGCCCTGAAATTTTCAGATGAATCAGACAATCTGTTGTTGGGTTGCTGCCCCTGAATTGGTAATTTTAAGGAAATTTTGCTGTTTTTGGTTATTATCTTGAATATTATTATAGATAGAGATAAACTGTAAACAGGAATAATGTTCAGCAAAGTAAGATTTACAAATAAGTCAACATGACGGAAATGGTCAGTTGACCCCTTTAGGAGTTATTGCCCTTTATAGTCAATTTTTAACCATTTTTCGTAGATCTTAGTAATCTTTTACAAAAATCTTCTCCTCTGAAACTACTGGGCCAAATACTTCCAAACTTTAATTGAATGTTCCTTAGGGTATCTAGTTTGTAAATTGTATCCGAAGTTATGATCTATCAACAAACATGGTCGCCATTGCTAAAAATAGAACATAGGGGTCAAATGCAGTTTTTGGCTTATAACTCAAAAACCAAAGCATTTAGAGCAAATCTGACATGGGGTAATATTGTTTATCAGGTCAAAATCTATCTGCCCTGAAATTTTCAGATGAATCAGACAATCTGTTGTTGGGTTGCTGCCCCTGAATTGGTAATTTTAAGGAAATTTTGCTGTTTTTGGTTATTATCTTGAATATTATTATAGATAGAGATAAACTGTAAACAGGAATAATGTTCAGCAAAGTAAGATTTACAAATAAGTCAACATGACGGAAATGGTCAGTTGACCCCTTTAGGAGTTATTGCCCTTTATAGTCAATTTTTAACCATTTTTCGTAAATCTTAGTAATCTTTTACAAAAATCTTCTCCTCTGAAACTACTGGGCCAAATACTTCCAAACTTTAACTGAATGTTCCTTAGGGTATCTAGTTTGTAAATTGTATCCGAAGTTATGATCTATCAACAAACATGGTCGCCATTGCTAAAAATAGAACATAGGGGTCAAATGCAGTTTTTGGCTTATAACTCAAAAACCAAAGCATTTAGAGCAAATCTGACGTGGGTAATATTGTTTATCAGGTCAAGATCTATCTGCCCTGAAATTTTCAGATGAATCAGACAACTGGGTTGCTGCCCCTGAATTGATAATTTTAAGGAAATTTTGCTGTTTTTGTTTATTATTTTGAATATAATTATAGATAGAAATAAACTGTAAACAGCAATAATGTTCAGCAAAGTAAGATCTTCAATTAAGTCAATTTGACCAAAATTGTCAATTGACCCCTTAAGGAGTTATTGCCCTTTAAAGACTTTTTTCACAATTTGTTCATCATGTTGACTTACTTTAAAAAATCTTCTCCTTTGAAACTGCTGTATCAATTTCAGCCAAACTTAGGCTAAATGAGTTTCAGAGTATCTAGTATAAATTTTATATTTTATTTCCTTGTATGTCAAGAAACATAGCTCCTATGGCTAAAATAGAACATAGGAGAAAATGATTATTTTTTTTAGCTTTTGAAGAAAATAGGACGATCCAAAAAACATTTTAAATAAATTGAAAAGCCAAAATAATCATTGATGAGAGATTTAACCAAAAGAATTAAGGTGAGCGATTCAGGCTCTTGAGAGCCTCTTGTTTCTGAATGCTTTCAAATATTGGGCTGACTTTTGGTATGTGAGCTAACCATGATGAGTTACAGATTAAGTTTAAGTTTCGTTCCGCTCTTCTAATTTTTATCTAAAATTAAGGGTTTACAACTTTGAAAATTGTTGAAAATGACAGTTATACGGACATTTTTCTATATGTCTCCAGATTTTGAGCTATTTTTTTTATATGTGAGACAGGGCCATTCGTGTCGCTTTGACACATCTAGTTCTAATTATTTTCTTTGAAAAAGAAAACGCTTATTTTTACAAAAAAAATATTGCATTTTTCTAGAACTATAAAAACCAACTTTGTAAACAAAATTTATCAAAAAAATATCAAAGATGATCAAATAATTGTTAAAAAAAACAATATGTCAAAGTTGCTTGGCAATTAAATGGCTCAAGTTCATAGTGCCAATAAATATTTTCTTTGCATGATTAAAATTAAATAAATCTTCAATTTTGAAGTTTGATGACACATTTCCTAAACTTTAATATGAAGAAATGTATTTTAAAATTATGAAGTAAATATTTCAAGATATTTCTCTTATATATTTAAACAGTTGTCAACAAATTATTTGCCGTGACTTTTTGTCCTACCAAATTTGTGACTTTATGTCCTGTGACTTTTTGTCCTGTGACTATCTGTCCGTTAACCGTTTAACACTGTTCCAGGATAAAAAAAAAAAAAAAAAAAAAGCTAGTGAATTTATGTTGGTGGATGAAAAGTCACTAGGGATCTCCTCCGGATAAATTACACTGGCGAAATCAAATCATTGTTACACACAAGTGTAAATAAGTTTTTTGCGAACTATCGCAATAGACCTATTGGCTGTTTAATATCAGCGTTATTTATTATAAATGTTATCTTTGATGATTTGTTTCTTCTAGGAAATGTCGGTAGTTCGTTGTGTTATTCTTTTTTTTTAATATCAACTTCGGTTTTAAGCTGTTTTTTTAAATTGTAAGAATCAATCTCACCAGATCTTATCTGCGTCTCTCGTAAACAAACAAGTGTTGAAGTGATTTCTTTTCCTTTCACATTATGTCTCTTTGCAAAACAAATATGGCTGACGATGTATCTGTTTTCGTGAAAGAAGATCTACCAAAGACTGCATTTCCTGTGTTCGAAGACATAAGAAGACAGGGGAAATTGTGTGATGTCACATTAAAGGTTAAACATGTGTATTTTTCTTACATTGTAAAATGCTGATCTCAAATCATGTTTATCAAAATCCTTGTCTTCACTCCCCCTAGTCCAAATAATTGTAACGTCTTGCAAGGCTATTTAAAAAAATAATCCGTGACACCTTCCTAATCCTTGCATGGTGTCCTGTCTAATCTTGTCAGTATTGGATGCACAGCTAGATCTGGCCGGGATGCACAGGTCAGGAATAACCACCAATTGGTGGATTATACCTCAATTGACGTATAATCCACCAATTGACGTATAATGGTATAGACCAATTGGTGTATAATTCTTTGTTTTTCAAAAGAAATTATTCTATCAAAATGGAGCATTGTTTTCTTAAAACCATATTATGGTATGAAAACTTGTCAAACATTCCTAGTTTAGTATAGTGACATAACATATTGCATTTAATCAATAATTGTATTTGCAGTTTCTTCTATTGTTATCTTGTCAATTCTTGATAGGCAAATTTACCTGTAATCATCTGTCAATGGACATCATTACTGTTTGCAGTCATGCGATCATGAGTACAACTCCACAGGTGAATGGAGCTCTTTGTTAGTACTTGACTTTCATTATTAAAAGTCAATCATGGTCAATAGTACAAATGTTTCAACAAAAGAATTGCTGTACACATGCATTCTCAAGAGATGCAGCAGGCTTTGACAAAACTGAAACTTTCAGAGGACTCAATAAGAGTCATAAAATAGGTAGCAAGTTGCAAAATCATGCTCCTATCGCACACTAGCATTTTATTACAAAAAAATTGCATTATACGTCAATTGGTCTATACCAATATACCTCAATTGGTGGATTATACGTCAATTGAGGTATAATCCACCAATTGGTGGTTATTCCTGACCTGATGCAGGCTTAACTCCCCCTACATCCTCCATTAGTGCTTTTTCCTGAAGAAATTTGACGTCACAAATCAATCTTTTTTAAGTCAATATGTCCAAATAATTGTTTTTTAATCCTAAAATGACCACTAGATCAAGTGGGACAGTTCATTTATTAAAACGTTTCAGCCACAGTCGACTTGGTCGTTCTTTTTATGCCCCTGCATACCCCCAGTGGCGTACAATGTAACTTAGCCATTTCTACTTGTACGACCAAACCTCGACAAGGGTCTGAGGGCTTTTCGGTTGGTTTGATGGGGCGAAACCCATGGAAGTTAACGAGTTATTAAGAATGATATAATATTTCTGTCATTAAAAACTCTATAGCAACATATATATATATATATGTATAAACAGTCTAATTCATGAAGAGTTTTGTGGGACCCTGGGTTTCACAAGTAATTGCTGCTTTCAGTGCAAAAGTGTAATGTTGGCTGCATAAAATGATAAAAAGAATCCCATTTAGGCCAATTAAAATTAATTGATAGATTTTCATCCCCGCCCGCCCCTCTGAAATCTTCCCGCCCCGATTTTTTTTATTTTTGAAAAAATTACGATTTCCGGATTTTGTTCATTTGTTACCGGTAACCGTCGATAATTTCGTTTCAATCAAAGCTTCCTGTTTCAAATTTCCATTTTCGTATTTCTTAGAGTATTCTTACTAAATTATTAAGTCGATATATTCTGCTGATCTATGATGACAACATCATTTACCGAGAATAGAGATTGATTACGAGAAAGGCATGAAATATTCGGGTTATGAGTAATACGCTGTGTCCAAGAACGCAAATCGCTGTATGTCACAAATGTTTGTGATTAGAACACCTTGGATTATTTTATTTATACAATAACTTTGTGTCAAGAAATTTGGACTGTGAATGAAACCCAAAAGCGTAAGAATCGTGGAACACATTGGTACAAAAATCATGACTGGAATAAAGGAATTGACACAAACATGAACTTGTTAGATTGGTGACCGTATATTGAGTTCAGAAAGTCGACAAACATACGCATTTTTAATTTATTAATTTATAGCAAGCCCTTAGATTTAGATTTAGCCATGCCTTTCGATTTTTGTAGACAAACAGCAAACATCCTCTATCCCAATACCCACAATAGTCATTAAACAACTTTATGTTCTACATTGTAATTATATTCGCATCTTGCATATTTAAAAGGACCAATCTTATTTTTTCAACGCTGTTTGAGTTTTCATTTTATTCTGTACTTATAATACTTGTGTTGCATACCAGGCATGGGGTAATCGTAATCAGTAATTGTAATCAGCTGTAATCGATTACATTTTGCAGTGTAATCATATGTAATCAGTAATCAGGCCATTTCTGATTACAAGTAATCATAATGTAATCAATTACATTGCCAAAAACAGGTGTAATCATGATTACTTTTAGATTACTTTAAGATTACATTTATATGATTACTTGCTGATTACAAATTTATGAAAATAGTTTTTTGATAGACAAGATGAAAATAAGAAAATGTAAAGCTTGAATGAAAAATCATGAAACTAGTATTCACAATGATGGGACCTTGTTTAATGTGATGAATTGTATCATCTACATAACAAATTTGTATAACCGAGTGTTTTATTTTGTTAACAGTTTATTAAAGGAAATTGCCTCTCAAATATTTCATTGTGAGATTGAGCTCTTAGGAAACAAGAATATGCCTTGAAAGAATTTTTTTTCCTTGATTGAAAACTTCTGATATTAACTCTAATTTCATATAAGTTACAAAATATTTTAGCATAAATAAATTCAAATGCAGAAAACATTTAGTTCCAATCTGACCTTGATGGTCGACATAAATATATGAGCCCACTTAATTCAAAATGGAAGTTAAAACCAGATTTCATTTATTTATTAATTGAATAAATTTTGGTCTATAAATTCGTGTGTAATATGTGCATTCTAATTTTTATTCTTTATTAACTTTGAGCCTTATGGCTCATCAGTATAAACAAGTACATGTACAGTGTATACATATGGCATAATATTACAAACAATATGCATAGTAAATAATAGGTGACGTCAGAAGTATCATCAATACAAAATTTCTTTTATTACAATAAACTGTTTCTTAATTTAAAGAGAAATGTATATACTTTCCTAAGTTACAAAGCTGTTTTGTGTTTTCACCTGACAATAATTCTATTAATTTTTAATTAGATCAAGGATTTGTATAGTAAGATTCTTACTATACAAATCCTTGATTAGATCAGGATTAAAAACTTTTCAAACAAATAATGACAATCAGCCACTTTTAACTTTATTTATTATTGTAATTAAGACAATAAAATTTTAATACCCAAGCTCACCTATTGTTTGTTAAAAAATGGAAGTTGTGATTAACACCTGTAAAACATTAATGGATGTGTCAATTATGTCCCAACAGACAATAAAACTATACTTAATTAATTTTTCCTTATTTGTTCAGGTTTTTTGTTAATTAGGAAGTTGGTTAAAATTTGTAGAAAAAAATAAGTTAATTTTAAACATAGAGAAAGGCACTTGTCTATAGCTATTTTATAAAGTTACACATGTTACACTGTACTTGTCTATAAATTATTTTAAATAAGATAGAAAAATTAAGGCTTTTAAAAATATCACAAAAATTATCTTTTTGTGAAGATAAAAAGTTATAAAAAAGACTTTGATATTGCAATATACAATGTAATCATAAGTAATCTAAAGTAATCATGATTACTTTCAAGAAAAGTAATCTAATGTAATCGATTACTTATGAAATAGGGTGTAATTGTAATGTAATCGATTACATTTTATTGGCAAAGTAATTGTAATTTAATCGATTACATTCTAAAGTAATTGACCCCATCCCTGTTGCATACCAATGCATTTGCTTTATCTTATTAGGACAACAAACAATTGCTTAGAACGCAAAATAAAGTTGGTGTAGGTAGTCCAACTGAAGAGAGCATTAATTTTCTCCATGTTTCTGCTGTTTACTATAAAATAGGTTTCTAAAGCGGCAATTACATGTAGAACAGTGGTGGCCAATCAGAGTTATGTATTTAATGTATTTTGATGTTGGATGTGTACGGGTTGATAGAAATTTAGTCTTAGATGCATGATTTTTAATAGTTGTTAGTGGCTTTGACCTCGCTGTCAGATAACTGCGAGTACTCTCAGATCTGTTCCTATAGTGTCTTTTTGTTATCGGGATCATAAATAAGGCCGTTAGTTTTCTCTTTTGAATTGTTTTACATTGTCTTTTTAAAGCTGACTATGCGGTATGGGCTTTGCTCATTGTTGAAGGCCATACAGTGACCTATAGTTGTTAATGTCAGTGTCATGTTGGTCTGTTGTAGACAGTTGTCTCATTGGCAATCATACCACATCTTCTTTTTTATATTAAGCATTTGAAAAATCATACACAATACCTTATGCATGTATTTACATGATATAAGCTTATTATTACACTTGCATATATGTATAACACGTGACAAGAAGGTTTCATATGAAATAAAAAATGTTAAATAAAATCCTCCCACCCGCCCCATTTTTTTCAAAAATTTGGATGAAAATCTACTAATTAGTTTTAGTTGGCCTAATAATGAGAATAACATACCATAAGCAGGGGCGGGTCCAGCCATTTTAAAAGGGGGGTTCCCAGGTTCCAACTATATGTCCCCATTCAAATGCATTGATCGTTAAAAAAAAAGGGGGGGGGTTTCCAACCCTCAGAACCCCCCTGGATTTGCAATGATAAGGCTTTTAGCTAAACAGCTACATATATGAAAGGCCCAGAAATAACAAATGTAAAGCAATTTAAGAGAGAAAGCTAGCATCCTGAATTATGTACAAAGCTATGAAGGAAAATACAAATATGATATACATTTTTGTACATTAACAAAAGACAACCATTGAATTTGAAATGCAGGCTCCTGACTGGGACAGTGGTGTAACAGAACAACATTAAAACAAACTATAAAAATCAGTTGAAAAGGACTAAACTCATGTTTTGACCATTAAGATTGCCTGGGTGTAATTACTTTGATAAGGCAAAAAACAAATATATATGTGTGTTTCCTATTACATATCAAATCTTTTTTTTTTTTTTATTATTTACCTTTTTTCTTTACATGGAGTCTAAGGGAGGGACAATCTGCTAATTGAAAAATGACAAAAAAACTTTAGGGTACATGAAGGCTATTTTTTAGTTTTAAAAATAGGGAGGGAAGGGTAGTAGGAAATACACATATTTTTTTTTAATTTGGCCCAAAGTGATTATTTATTTATTCTGCTTTCAACAAAAAAACAAAAAAATGCTATTTACTTTGTGGTTTATTGATGTTAATACTTTTATGGTTTAATCACTTTGATATGGTTTTGTAATTTCATTTGACAATAATCAGTTCTGTTATTATTTACAGGTTGGAGACAGAAAATTTACAGCACACAGAATAGTGTTAGCTGCTACTATACCATACTTTCATGCCATGTTCACACATGATATGGTAGAGTCTAAACAAGATGAAATTACCATGCAAGGAATAGACCCAAACGCTTTGGAAGCCCTTGTTAATTTTGCATACAATGGAAAAGTACAGATTGATGTAGATAATGTACAAATACTACTTGTGGCTGCAAGTTTTCTACATCTGCAGGCAGTCAAAGAAGCTTGCTGCGATTTCTTGAAAAGAAGACTTAAACCATATAATGTTTTAGGAGTAAGAACATTTGGGGACCAGTACATGTGTACCAGTTTAGTGGAAGCTACAAATAAATATTTGCAGAAACATTTCAAAGAAATAATGAAGTCTGAAGAATTTTTTAACCTCAGTCTAACTGACGTATTGGAGATCATAACAAGAGATGAGTTGAACATTGATTCTGAAGAACAAGTATTTGAGGCAGTGATAAACTGGGTAAAACAGAACACAGAAGAGAGATGTAAGGCATTACCAGAACTGATGGTTAAAGTAAGACTACCATTACTAACACCTCATTACCTGTCTGACAAGGTAGCCACGGAAGAACTCATTAAAAACTCATTGCAATGTAGAGATCTCCTAGATGAAGCAAAAGACTACCACCTGATGCCAGAGAGGAGAACTCTTCTACAAACATTTAAAACAAGACCAAGATGTTGTTCAGACATTCCTGGCATCATATATGCTGTAGGAGGGTTGACATCCTCTGGATATTCGATGAATTTAGTGGAATGTTACGATCCTATTGTCAATAGATGGACAGTTGTAGAACCAATGACAACGATCAGAAGTAGAGTAGCTGTTTCTGTTCACATAGGTTGTTTGTATGCCATAGGAGGGTATGATGGAGAAGACAGATTAAATACTGTAGAAGTGTATAAACCCAGAAATAAAACATGGAAAACAGTTTGTAAAATGCATTGTAAACGAAGTGCACATGGAGCCACATCTCTTGGTAAACATGTTTATGCTTGTGGTGGCTATGATGGGGTTTCATCACTCAGAACGGTAGAAATATATGACCCAGATGCAGATAGTTGGACTATGGTAGCTAGTATGTTAAAACACAGAAGTGCTGCAGGTGTTGCCTGTCTTGATGGAGAAATATTTGCCTGCGGTGGCCATGATGGATTATCAATTTTTGATTCGGTGGAGTGCTATAATCCTTCAACCAATACTTGGAGGTACATACCTAACATGTTAACAAAACGATGTCGTCTGGGTGTCGCTACATTAAACGGAAAACTGTATGTGGCTGGTGGATATGATGGGTCAATATTTTTGAATAGTGTTGAATGCTATGATCCTCAGAAGAATGAATGGGCATATGTCAAACCACTACAGATAAGAAGAAGTCGTGTTGCTATGGTAGCATCATATGGAAAACTTTTTGCGATTGGTGGATATGACGGTATTGTTCAGTTAACTACAGTGGAATCTTACGAGCCAGACAAGGACGAATGGAAATCTTTACAGCCCATGTGTGCTCATGAAGGTGGAGTAGGTGTAGGAATTCTTCCCATTGACTTAGATTCTTAATCTGTGTAGTCAATGTAGTGATGATGAGGAAAATACTTGAGTTGAATGAAAATGAGAACTGCAATGTAGATATGGCAAAACCCATGTTATGCTACATGTACAGTAACATGTATATATGAAACCCCAAAAATGTATTTGAATGAAAATATAATACAGAAATGTATAAAGAGTTGCAGAAGAAAAGTTTAATTGAAATTACAAATATTGTTTAACTTAACATTGATTGCTGATGACACTTTATAAATTTTTTATCCAAATAATTTTGAAGGTTTCTGATAGCAAAACATGGAATTTTGCCATTTCTTCACAAAAGGTGTAAATAGTGTTTGTATTTTTGTGTTTTTTGTATTTCATATTAATTCACCAGAAGAGTTGCAATATGAATACAAAATAGTTGCAATATGAATACAGAATAGTTGCAATATGAATACAGAATAGTTGCAATATGAATACAGAATAGTTGCAATATGAATACAGAATAGTTGCAATATGAAATTATGAATACTTGTTGCAATTTTTGTTTTCGCTCTAGAGATTGATCTGTGATATTTATTTTTTTTTTGGTAGAACAAGCAAAATATATATCTTTCATATTGTGATAATACATTTATATATATCATGGGTATGTCATATACATTTATCATTTCATTACTCAAATTCTAGTCTTAAATTTTAAACCTTACAAAATTAAAAAAAAGTAAGTTAGCAAAATATATGAATGGTCAAACATTAAATGATTAAATAATTGTCTCAAGGATACAGATTATATTTGTGCTTTTAACATAAAATTGCAGAAGCCCAATGATTAACTGTTCTTAAAAGTCCATGTGGTTAAAGTTACAGTATAAATAAAGTGAGTTTATTTGAATTGAATTTTGCAGATTTGGGCAGGGAAATTTTTTGTATTAGAATTGACTTATTGTATATTTTGTGCATAGTTTCAATTTAATTCACCCTGAAAAACCTGTTACAGTGTTCTCCCAAGCAGCCTTCAAGCCCAGCCAGTCCAGGCTTGTTAAATTACTATCTAGCCTGCATGAATTTTACTACAGGCTAATTAAAATGTTTACAAATTTTCAAAGAAAATGAATGTTGAGCTTGTGGTGCAAAAGTTGATCCTTAGGAAGGCCCAAATATTTTCAAACAACCTGGTTTCCCTGAAATCATAACACTAAATTTACAATACAATCTGTTATAAAATCTGTTTAGATAGAACAAACCATCATCATGGTAATACATATAGCACTACAATACAGAGGTGTTATATATGGTCATAGGGAGAACACTATCTAAGAGCATCTAAGCACAATTCTTTGAAATACAATGTATATAGCCTATGATGGTGATTTTTATGTAATTTGTACATGTATGTTCTATATTTGTTTGAATAAAAGATGGGACCAGCCACTATATGTATAAATATTGGTATTTATTATCAAATGGCCATGACACTGAGCTTGAGGTTTAATATAATAACGAAATTATTGATTGGAAGACTTTTTATCTTAATTTCATGGTTGAGTGACTTCAATGTTAATCTTTCTATGTTCTTTCTTGGTGGACCATCAACAATGGCATACTGTTGCATATTCAGAAAGCAGGTCAGCATTCCATTGAATATTTGTCTTTTTCTAGACTGTTGCCTTATGTGATTTAGCAGTAGAAAATTCAGGCTCTGTGACACTGTAAAGTCGATTATGATAAAGGAATCATATTCACATCATATCAAATATTGTATTGATTCCAATGAGACAGCTTAGAACAAAACACAAAGACGTGAAAAATTACAAGTCACTGTTTAGTAAGCTTTGCACTGTCATGTGTTAAACTTCTGTGTTCAAATTCATTTTACATTGAGGTTGTGAGTTAGAATCTCAAGCATCAACACCAATCTTAATTGACCACATTTGTCAAAACCAAAGGTCAGTGGTTCTCTCTGGTCACCTTGACTCCACCACCAATAAAACCAACCGCCACAAATAAGCACAATAATTTTACTACAAGCATCACATTAACATTTATGATCCAAGAAAATGAGATGAAGGTCTCATAAACTTTTGACATAAAAATGAGTTCAAGGTCAGATGAACCCTGCCAGACAGACATGTTCACCTTGGAACCATTCCCTGTATCAAATATATTGACGTATTGCTCATATTTAAGTAACAAATTTAACCAAGAAAACTGAATATTGAAGAAGCCATACAAATGAGGTGAAGGTAAGATGATACCTGCCTAACCGACTTTCCATACACCAAATAAAGTTGAGTTATTGCTTATACATGTTATAGTATCTAAGAAACAAAGAAAACTGAACAACAACCAATGAACCATTAAATTGAGGTGAAGGTCAGATGATACCTGCCTGACCGACATACATTAAAATCAAGCCATACACCAAATATATTTGACCTATTGCTTGGATTTTAAGAAAAACAAATCAAAACCAAAAACAAGAGGCTGTCACAACGACAGCAAACCGGATTTATTAATATTTATTTGTGTCCTGGCGATATCACAAGAACCATTACTGATGAATGGTGAAAGTGAAAATCGTCAATATCAAATTTGACCTCCATTTTGTCATCAGTATCAACATATTAAAATTTGAAAAGCTTAGATTGAATGGTTCATGAGTAAATGCAACAACGTGAATGGAAACGCCATTTACAATCTTTCAAGAACCATAACGCCTGAACGGTAAAAGTCAAAATCGTCATTATTGGACTTGACCTCTATTTTGTCATCAGTAACAACATATAAAAATTTCAAAAGCTTTAGTTGATGATTCATGAGAAAATGCACGGACACGACTGGAAACACCATTTTTCAATCTTTCAAGAGCCATAACTCCTGAACGGTAAAAGTCAAAATCGTCATTATTGAACTTGACCTCCATTTTGTCATCAGTAACAACATATTAAAATTTGGGAAGCTTTGGTAGAACAGTTCATGCGTAAATGCACAGACACGACTGGAAACTCCATTTTTCAATCTTTCACGAACCATAACTCCTGAACGGTAAAAGTCAAAATCGCCATTATTGAACTTGACCTTCATTTAGTTGTCAGTAACAACATATTAAAATTTTAAAAGCTTTGGTTGAACGGTTCATGAGTTAATGCACGGACAACATTTGATTGCCGCCCGCCCGGCCGCCCGACTGTCCGGCCGCCTGCCGTACATCCCCAAATCAATAACCGACATTTTTGTCACAAAAATCCGGTTAAAAATAACATTGAGCAGTGGACTGAAAATGAGGTCAAGGTCAAATTATATTTGCCAAACTGACGTGTACCTATTGTGTCTGTTAGCTTTGTTCAAATACAAGTGAGAGGTTTAGCTAGCTATAAAACCAGGTTTAATCCCCCATTTCTACATAAGAAAAATGCATGTACCAAGTCAGAAATGTGACAGTTATCCATTCATTTAATGTTTTTGAGCTTCCGATTTTTCAATTTGATTATGGACTTTCCGTTTTGAGTTTGGAATTTTGTGGTTTTACTTCGTACATTGTAAAACATTTCCACACATCAATTATAGTTGACCTATTGCATTTTAAATTTAGAAAAACAGACCAAGGCACACAAACTTAAATTTGACCACTGAACCATGAAAATGAGGTCATGGTCGGATGACACCTGCCAGTTGGACATGTACACCTTACAACCATTACATCAAATATTAATTAATATAGTAGACCTTTTGGTTATAGTATCTGATATGGACTTGACTGAAATCTAACTTTGTTCACTGATCCATGAAATAAGGCCAAGTAAAATCTGTTCGACAGGCATGAGGAACTTGCGATATATTCCCTCTATTTAAATACAATAGTTCATGCTACTGTTGTTAGTTTGGCATACAGTGTTCATTCAACAAACTTCATGTACCAATGTAGTTAACAGTGAATTTTGAAATACCAATATATTTCTAGCGGTATAGCAAATGCCTAACAAGCTAAGCCTACTCCCATATTCTGTAAATTAGTTTTTCAGATAAGTATTTTTAAAGGAGTCTCTGGCCTTTGTTAGTCTTGTGTGATTTTTTAATTTTAGTTCATTTATATGTTTTGAAGTTTAGTACGGCGTCCATTATCACTGAACTAGTACACAATTTTGTTTCAGGGTTAGCTGAAACTGGACTTCGGGTCAGGTTTTTCTTCTGGTGTTAAAGAGGCATTGGTGGCCTTCGGCTGTTTCTGGATCTTTGTTCAGGTTGTTGTCACATTGGCACATTCTTCATTTCCATTCTCAATTTTATTACAAAACTTTTGATTTATATTCGGACATATTTGAGAATTCAAGGCATCAGCAAACAGAAAGAAGGTGTCTGAAGAGTGCTTGTGCTAACATGTCAAGCTGCTGACCAAACTTGAAGTCGATCAATCCAATAGTGCTCGAGAAATATGCGACATAAATTATAATTGGAAAAAATCAGAATAATGGCACACAGAATGTACGTTTTACATGGGATAAATGCTCAAAAATAACATTTCATCAGTGTTTTTAGCTGAAGACCAAATTTTGAAGTCAGTTTAAGTAGTACATGAGAAAAGGGAATATTTGTTGGACAAAATGATGGACATATAAAGTGAATTTAATATAGCACCCATCCTTTTAGAAGGATGTTATATACCTAACAGTATACATGTATATTACAGATATGAAAATACCGAACACAATTTTCAAGAACAATTTTTTTTATTTTATATAAAACATTTTTTTCAAGTAACTTTGACTAGTATGATAACTAAATGAAAATGATTGATACTCAGTGAAAATAAACAAAACAATTACTTGAACAATAAAAGTACAATAAAATTAATGCTGTAGACATTAAGCATGTGATTATATATCATGGAATTTTTTTCTAATAATTTCTGTACAAGTTTGTCCACCCAGAACAACTTGTTTGTATAAATTCATTCAAATTAAGTTTCTAAAAATGGGCGTTTATTTCACCTTATGTGTAGCTATGATGTATAATGTACACTAAACTTTGACATTTGTATCATTTAGAAATTAAAATCTGATATTTTTTTTAAGCTAGAAACAAAAAAATTATATTGATTTACAAAATAAAAGCCTGATATTTTCAAGAATGTGAACTGTGTTAAATATTATCGCTATTTTGTGCATTATTTCCTTTGATCTTTTTTTGTGATAATTTTTCATATCATGCTTCTTGCTTGAGATGGAAAATTATCGCTAGAAACTAAGAAAGCATATGGCGTTGCTAATGAAATTGACATGAAATTGACAATGTCGTCAAAGGTAAAATAGCGATAAACAGATTATCATTGGTCATCTCAACTTGATTGCGTTTGCCGTACCTGCTCAAGCAAGAAAATCAATCTCCTTGCGATGATCAACGGTAATCTGTAATTAGCACTTTGTAAATTGAACTTAACACTTTGGTTTATAAATTTCTTATTTTTTTCTAGCTTAATGTTTTATTTCTCAATGAATTTCATATAAATTCTGAACA
The DNA here is from genome assembly GCF_965363235.1 of Mytilus galloprovincialis. Lineage (NCBI taxonomy): Eukaryota > Metazoa > Mollusca > Bivalvia > Mytilida > Mytilidae > Mytilus > Mytilus galloprovincialis. Next base: position 12,315,572 of record NC_134838.1, on the reverse strand, counting down.
AAATTTAATGTATAAATACATTGATCAGAAAAAATTGTAATTCAAAACTCCAACAATGTTCTGTACAAGATATGTGTCAAATCAGTCTATGACCAATCCCTTCATAAAATAATAAGTTATAAAAGAATTTGCAGCACCAATTTTCATTATTGATCTCATTATACTTGGAAATTAATAAGTCATCAATGAATATGTTGACTGAACATTTTTATCTGAAAATATATCTTTGCTCTTTTAAAGGAACTTAATCAAATTTGACTACCAGAAGTGAGAGTATTCATAAGTCTTGTGGAACAATATTAAAAGAAATAAATTGCCTGGTTTTTCCACTTTTTTTGCACCCAATTCCTAAACGGTTTGAGCCATTACCCCCCAAAGTCAATCCTTACCATCTTTTTGTGGTATGGAAATAATGTCGGAGAGATTCATACATTTAAACACAAGTTGTTGTCTGGAAATTACTAGAATGCTTATTTGTGCCTCTTTCTTGGACCCTAATTCCTAAACTGTTGGGAATTAACCCCCAAAATTTAGCCCAAACCTTCCTTTTGAGGTTATAAACCTTGTGTATAAATTTCATGGATTTCTATTTACTTGTACTAAAGTTACTGTCTGTAAACCAACTGTCTTTGGACGGGGACAACGACAACGTGATCCCAATATTCAACCACAAAGTTATTTTGTGGTTGTATATAATGACATATTGTCTAATACAAAGAAATCATTAACTTTACAAAAACACTTGATTGCCATTTAAGGTCATGAAACAGTTAATGGGCTTTATCACAGAATTATGTAAAGTTTTACATCCAACTTTTACACAATGAACTTGAAATGAAAATCGAAAATAAAATAATGCATCAAACTCTCATACTTGCCAAAATATTCAAAAGAAATCCGTAAAAAATGCAATTATTGTATAGTGATTTTACATGCATTCTATTTTAGAACATAAAAGTGACCAATGCATTATTTTTAGCTCAAATTTATTATGCTGAAGAAGTGTGCAAAATCTTTTACAAATCTTGGTGACATAGCTCATTTATTGTAACTTGACCAGAAAAGGATCTTATACTACAAATCCACTAGAACTGATGGCTCATTTTTCATCATCATGATCAACCATCTAACTACAGTAGTCTCTCTCTTAAAATATATACTGTATCTACAATGATATTTTTAAAGGACTCATACTTTTTATCCTCAAAAAGTTCTGACTGAATGCAAAGCAATACACTATCTTGTAAAATGCTGGCATAAGTAGAATTACCATTTGGACAACAATACACTTAATAGTCTTTCTCTACACTTTCACAACAATATAATCTATTCTTCTGATTATTTGACGATATGGAAGTTTCTATAATCTGTGACACCTTAAAAGGTAATAGCTTCACCTTGATCTTCAGTTCAAATTTAATCTCATATTTTTTTTTGATAGAAACGTACATGAAAATAACTAACAAGTTTCAGAATTGTCCAGTTCATCAACTTCGTCTGGTATTGGACTGATGTTTCCTCCTGTCTTCTCTTCTGCTTCCTCTACCAACCCCTCAGGTGTCTGGTAACTCTCGGTTAAGTCTGTATCAGACTCTGGTAACCTTGGCATTTCTGACAGGGGAGGCAACTGTGAAATACAATTAGCCAACATTTGAGCATTGTTCACAAATATTCCATCATCAGCACTATTATTTTGATTTGAATCGAACTCATTTGGATTAAATTGGGACACCTCAGGGAAAGAATCCTCCCCTACTGGTACACTGCTCATTGTTACTGTGGCATGAGCTGGTGGGAAAGTTTCTTCACTGAATGTCTCCTGGTTTGGCTGAACATCCTCACATGGAGGTAAAGCATTGACATTAAAGTTCTCTATAACACTACAGACAGAAGTGGTTGTTGAAAAGGTTTCATCAGTACTGAAATATATACATATCAAAATGTTATTAAAAAAAAACATTTTAAAAACAGCATATTTCTACTGCCACATACTAAATATTCTAAACAATAGAATACAAATGAGCAACAATACTGAATAATATTAATTACTATTTACCATGGTTGGAATTGGACCTTTAATTTTTGTTAAATTCTAGATTTAAAATTGCAACTTTTGTTCCTGAGATACAGGGAACAAATTTCTCTGTTTATCAAACTACAGTTATAATCATTTAAAGCTCAGTTTTAGTGCAGATAAAATAGTTATTTATAATGAGAATATTTTGTTTTCATTTATTCGTTGTATATAACCTATTTCTGTTTTGTATTTGTAGATATTTCAACATGGCAGCTCCCAGTACAGATGTCAAATTTGACAGACTTATTCTTTCTTGACAATCTTGTTAGTAAATATTATCTAGTCAAAGTGCTTGTATGCACTGAACGGTCAAAATTGCTTCAATTTATCAGTGGAAAGTAAAATTAAATATTGCATTGGTTGCAGTTCATTTAACAACTATTCTAGACAAAGGAAGATAACTCCAATTTTTGAAGATTGCTTTAACAATGACCTTTATATTTTTAGAACAGATATTGGATTCCTGCACCTTGTAAAATTTATGTAATTTTCTTGACAAGTGTCACATTATTCTGTGCCTTGAATATCTGAGCATATATTAAATCAATAATTTTTTGGAAATGTTCATGGATAGGATGTATAGAATGTTATGATCAATGCACTATATTTTGTGTATCAAAATGGTAGTGATAAGCCTCGGAAGAATTAGATATCAAGTCAGTCCCATAAGGTTTTGATTGAATTTCATGCAATCTGTACCTAAAAAATTTAGCTGCACATCTGTCAAGCTGATTAATGATTTGTTTAAAGTACTATTGTAAGTGTTGTGGTTTAAGGATTAAATACAATGTACTTAATGTTTCAATGGTTGCAGAATAAGTTTAAGCAACATTAATTAACAGATATGCTCTCTGAATAATTCTTATAGTAATGGAAGCTTAAATTCTCCTTTGGTAGCATTAGAAAACCTGGATGGAATCAATCATGCTGTATTATTATTACAATAAAATCTAAGAATGATAACTGTGTCTACGGACCTTTAGTGTCCATAGAAATGTTTTTTCTGTCTATGAAGAAATAACATAAAACATATAGCGTAGCCAGTTTGTCAACAATAAACCCTGCCCAATAATTAGTAACTTTAATACAAGCCTATCTGGTGAGAGCTGAACATTTTTTACAACTCTAAACAGTAATAGACACTGTCAATCAAATTCCTTGACTATTAAGAATCAATGTACCTTGTATCAGACTTATTTGAAGCTGGAATGGCCATCTTAGCTTTGATGTATTCACAGTCCAGCATTTGGTTAGCTCTGTATCTTGAATCAGGATTACACAATAGATTATATAACAATGAAGATATCTGGGGATCCTAAAAAGTAAACCATTCTTATATAACAAATGAAATATTATTGGATATATCCAGTTTGTTTCAAAGCTTTTTAATTCACTCAAACACTGATAATAATGGCAATGCTTAAGATTCAACTGTAACTACTAAGTTTCAAGTTGATTGGACATCAACTTCATCAAAAACTACCTTGACCAAAAATTTAATCTGAAGTGGGACGAACGCACGCACAGACTAACGAACGAACGAAGGAAGGGATGCACAGACTTGAAATCATAATCCCCCTCTTCTATCGTAGGTGGGGCATAACAATAAGTAAAGCATAATTTATATCAATAAAAACACTTAAAGTTCTGAGTTGGACATGACTTGCCAATAAACAGTTATCCCTCTTTCGCAGGTACAAATCTTAGTTGAGAAAAATTATATTAAAATGCTATTTATAATTTGATTTCATGATTTTTACAAATTCAATAATTCTCAATGAACTTCCTGTGAAGTTTTGTTTTGTTTTTAATAGACATATTTTGGACATATTTCCATGGTAACAATGTAAATAAAGACATAGTCCAGCAAAATGCAGCAATATTCTATTTATAAACTGATTAAACATTTCCCCTATTATAAAATCCAAATCATTTGAATGTTTATCTGTAAATGAATACGAACCATTTGTAGATCATTCAGTCTTGGATAACCATCTGCCTTAAATGGTATAGAGATGGATGGGAAATAAAGCTGAAATAAAGAAATTTATAAAATATTATCATTTATATGAATTATTATCAGTCTGTTTCTATTCAGATATATAGAGAATAATACATGGCAAAATCTGTATCATATGTCGTATCATCCCGAGACATCAATATCAGCCCAAGGGCCTTTAGGCCCGAGGGATGATATTGGTCGAGGGTGATACGGCATGTGATACGGATTTTGCCATGTATTATACGCTTTATCATATATTTCAACAGAAGAGTATTATATTATATGAACTGTTTTCTGATCCATAGCACTGGGTTACCTTCAGTTCTACTTTTGTCTTGTTTCAAAGGCCTTAAAAGAACTGCTCAATTACTTATCCGAAGCACCTGGGTTACCTTACAATTTGCGTGCTGTTGTTTTAAAAATATTTTGTTTATTATTGTATTAATTTGTTGCATTTAGTGTGCCAAAAAATATGAAAACTTGACGTTCGTGACGTCACATACAAAGTAGGGGTGTGATAAAGGGTAGGGGTGTGATAAAGGGTGCGCATCAAAGTTGCGCGATATGGATTAAACAGCAGGTTATTTATCACATATGCAAAACTACTGTATTTACTTCTAAACATATGATAAATATGTGTAACAAGAGGCTGTCAGAGGGACAGCAAACCGGATTTATTAACATTTATTTGTGTCCTGGCATTTTTAAATATCACAAGAACCATAACTGATGAACGGTGAAAGTGAAAATCGCCAATATCAAATTTGACCTCCATTTTGTCATCAGTAACAACATATCAAAATTTAAAAAGCTTTGGTTAAATGGTTCATGAGTTATAAATGCAACATGACTGGAAACTCAATTTTTCAATCTTTCAAGAACAATAACTACTGAACAGAAAAAGTGAAAATTGCCATTATTGAACTTGACCTCAATTTTGTCATCAGTAACAACATATTAAAATTTGAAAAGCTTTGGTTGAATGGTTCATGAGTAAATAAAGGGACACAACTGGAAACACCATTTTTCAATCTTTCAAGAACCATAACTCCTGAACGGTAAGAGTCAAAATTGTCATTATTTAAGTTGACCTCCATTTTGTTGTCAGTAACAACATATTTAAATTTTTAAAGCTTTGGTATAACAATCATGAGTAAATGCATGGACAACATGTGGCTGCCGCCCAGCCGCCCAGCCACCATTCATCCCCAAATCTATAACCGACATTTTTGTCACAAAAATCCGGTTAGAAATCAGTCCCAGACCAAGAATGCAAATTTTACCATGGTAAAATCAAGCATAGAACAATGGAAAATTAGACATACCCATAATATAACTAATCCTAGGCAATACATGTCTGTTGATTTGGTTCCTGCGCTCCTTCCACAAGCAACTTCTGGACATCTAAAACATAGACCATTTTCTGCTAAAAAGGCTTTCTTTAACCTGTCCTCCTGAAAACAAAACAAATCATATTGAGGATGGAAAACAATTTAAAAAAACAAACAAAAACTTGAGTAACTGCCAACAAAGCTTACAAATCGATACCCCCTGCTCATCTTTTCTGTAAATACAATACCATGTGGATTATAAATTCTAATTTTTAGAAGCTGCTCTTGAATCAATGAGAATTTTCTAAATTAACTTTATAACAAGCAGGCAAAAATATGCAATCTTGTAATTATATTTGGAACAAACAAAATATGAAATTATACTGTTCTACCTACCAAAGATTTAGAGAAATCTGGACATAATAAAACAATATCTCCCTCAGCTGTATAACCAATATTACTAGGATTTATTTCTCCGTGGATTATGTGTCCCTCATGCAGACACTGAATGGATTTCCCAAGGTTTTCTATGATCTTCTGTCGTAACTGGTAAATAAAAACAAACATGCTAATTGCGTTATCTATGTAAATGGTCGTTTTGTCAACAATAGCTTTATGAATGTTCAATGCATCTGAAAATTCATCAAAATGTGGACTTCTTTTTTATAGTAATCTTTTTTAATGAGAAATACAAGTAGTTCTTCAGAGATACAAGTAAACTATTTTTTACATCATTGTTGTTTACTTAGTATTGGTATACAGTACATGTATCAAGTTTCAACTTAAGGTAGCACAATACAAAGATTTTATAACTCCAACTCCCAAGTTTTAAAATGCTGTAACTTTCTTAATATGGCTTGAAAATTTATAAAAGATGTAGTTTTGGATAGCTAACAGATTACTCTTTCAAATTAATGCAATGTTAGTATAATGCAACAATTATGTAACCAATTATAATGTGAACTGTGTCTAAAATATTTTTCTCCAAATTTCCACTTTCAAATGAAATTAGCTTCTGCATAGGTATCCCTAGAGGGTTGATTTTATTATATGTTGTTCCTATGGCCATTATCTACAAAAGGGTGTCTCAGATTTCAGATAGAATGTATAGAACAAATTTTACACCTAATTAAACATTATCTTCTTTTATGTGGTTAGGATGTTTACACTAATTAGAGATTTTTGAGAGAATGGAATACCATAGAGACAATCTGAGACACCCTTTTGAAGCCCATGATGTGTTGATTAAGATTTCGTTAAAATTTTCTGTATAGTTAAAGAGATGATAGAGCTAAATTCATTCAAGTGAACCTACCCAGATTTTGCCACTAATTACATAATAATTGATTACATAATGATTGCATAATAAAAATATTGCATTCATTTAAAAGATTAATCTTTTATCTATCTATATATACCTCTTTTATTATTTTCTATGCATTAATAAGAAAGTTACAGCATTTCAAAGGTTAGTGATTGGAAGTAAACAAATCTTTGTATTGTGCTACCTTAAATAAACCGCTTTAAAAAGCATAGTCACAATCAGGTCAACAACTTAAAGGAGTTTGCTATTAACATAAAAATGCTGAGGTTTTCAACAAAACCAACCTGTATGTCTAGTTGAGCTTTGACAATTTCTTGTAAACACATGACTTCTTGGTGTTCCACTTGTACATAGGCTAATCTCTCATTCTGTAAAAACAATATCATGTTATAAATTTGAAATTTGAATCACAATCTTCATTCCTTAAAATTGCAATATCAAATACAATCACTTTTATGCTAAAAATAAATTGTTTCTTGCATTTTATTTTTACAAAATCAAGTGGCAAAGTAGAACTGTGAGCTACTGTAAAGAACAAGTTGAAAAGCAATAGATGTGTAAATGAAACACACATTATAGCATGCTTCTTTGTGTATATGAATTTCAGGGTGCTCTGATTAGAGAGAAAATAAATGTACACTAAAAATTCACAAGGATTTGATTCATTGTTTAAAATCGGCCATCTTGAAAACAGATTGCTAATACTTTGGCTCTTAGTAAACTTTTTATCGAGGTTTAAGTATATGTACCTTGACAAAGAATATACTCTGTACTTGTGGTAGCTGAGGACAGTTACATGTTACTTCCTTATATCGACTGACATTCTTTATAAACAATTCTTTGTCTAGATGATCTGCATCACCAACCATGTATTCCTGTAAAGTATAATTAAAGAGAAGCATTAACTCAATGAAATATATGTGGTTGACAAAGTAATATATACTGGGCACAGTAATTCTCGATACCATTTAAAAGTGTTACTTCCGTAAGTCCTTTAAAGCTTATTAACTGAAAGACATACATCACCTAACCACCTGGCAAAATAATTTCAAAATTTCCTGAAAATAATAAGAATAAATGTTTAAAATCAATATTACCATGATTACTATTTAAAATATTTTTTTTTTTTTTTTTTTAGGTCATTCAGCCATGAAATGTCACCAATCTCGTAAAATTGATCAATTAATGCGAACATATTTACTTTCAGTTTTAGCCCTTTCAGGATGACTTCGCAGCATTCAAAAGACTTCTATCGACTATCAATATTAATCAAACATCTTTAGATTGTAATTTGTTTTCATTCAACTGTTGGTCATACTTTACCTGTAAATAGACTGGATTTCCTGCGAATTGTGAAGAATACATGCCCTCTTTCCATGTGGTTGACAATGTATAATATTCTAACTCTCTCCCTGCAGTTACTAAACCATCATAAACCTAAATCAAAAGATATTTCAAAGTCATGGTCATTCATGTCTAATTTAGAACTCGGTCATTTACTTTTTTTTTTATTATTTCATAATGGTAACTCACAAACACTTATCCAAATTGTCATTTTATTATTTTTCATAAGGTTGTGTTTATTCCTCATAGCAGATATTACCCAAATATATTTTGATCCAGTTTATTTTTGGTTGGTCAGATGAATCATAGCAGTTTGTTTATCCAAATGTCCAATAATTCTCTGCTAAATTTTGGGAAGTCTGTATAATTTTCACATTTATTTTTCCATTTACAGTAATCATTGTAAAATTTATGAAATATAATAAACAGCATCTCTTAAGGGATGACATCAAAAGTTCAATGTAGGATAAAAAACTTAATTCACATAGTTTTTTCACTGACCCCCCACCCCCCTTTTAACTTAATTTGGGAAAAATTGATTTACCAATAGGGATATATGTAAAAATCGATTTTAGATATACAAAACTTGCAGAATTTTAACCCCCCACCCCCAAACTATTTGATTTAAGTTTTTTATCCTAAATTGATCTTTTGATGTCGTCCCTTAGTCAGAAGCAATATAGAAGTGAAAAGGGACAAAATTATATTAAAAGTCTACATAAACACCTACCAGTAATGACTTAATTCCTAAGTCTTCAAACTGACTTATAAGTTCAGGAAAATGATTTGTTGTAGCTTTGGCTAAATCAAGCTGAAAAATAATAGAAATTTATTTTACATGTACAATTCAGTTGAATGCTAGTTAATATGGTATGGTTGAAATTAAATTTCAGAGAGAAAAATGCTCCATTATATTTGTCCCTTTGTTCTCCCAAAAACTTTACAATGAAAATTGATGTAAGCTGTTTTGATTTCTTTAAGATGGATCTTCTTTATAAAATATTAACAAAAGAAAAATGTTTTCTTAAAAGCTTTGTATTGTGTTGGTGTTATATTTAAAAGGTTTTATAGTATTTTGGAGTTATTTCAAAAAGTTGTTTTGTTCATAACTCAATATTTTCAAAAACTACAAAATACCAACCAGAAATTTCTCTTGATTTAGCAGTGCTTTGTGTAGATCTGATTTTAAAGACTGGATTTCTGATTTAACTTCTGTCAGTTCCTCTTCTCCAGAGTCACCTGCCTGTAAAGGAGTAAAATAAATTAAAACAATCGTACGCATATGTCAATAGAAGACATGTTGGGAGTGTTGTTATAGCATACCAATATCACTAGAACATGATCATTTTTTTTTTAAATAAACACCTCTTAAAAAGGAGTGATCACATTATAGTTCTTGTATAAAACATGTTTATGAAATGTCAAATAACATATTGGGTTTCATGTTCACAAATCAATATTAACATGTATGCATTACGTTAAAAGGAGTAGGTCCGGTAAGGGCCGATTTTGGCATCAAATTCCAGGTTCATCTAACGAACATTTTTGGACACTTTTTAAACACTTAAGTGTCTATTTCAATTGATTCGATTAGTTTATGTGAAAGATTTTAACTGATCTAATCATTAAAAACGCTCTGATTCAAGCTTAAATATGAAAAATCTATCAAATATGCCAAAAAACGTAACTTTTTAGATGGTTTTTGTCAAAAATGAATGTGGCTGCATCCGTGTTCATCCTCAACCTTTATATATGTTTTGTATTATCATCTAATACAACTTACATTTCAATATTATGAATGAACACGAATGCGGCCACTTTCATTTTAGACGGAAACCGTCTAAAAATTGACCAAAATGCTAAAATTTTGAAGATTTCAGTAATTTAGCATGACTTAATGATGCTAGAATGCGATATTTGTGCATTTTATCGTCAAAAACAGCTCATATTTATGTAGCAGAAGCATTTTACTTTCCAAAATATAGCTTAAAGATTACATTTTCACAATTTTCTAAAACTGCTATATTTTGGGGCCAAAAAGGGGTCTTAGTGAACCTTCTCCTTTTAAGATAAAGTGCATCTCTTTTTTCAGTTACATTGTATTCTTAGGTCTTCAATCTTGAGACTAATTCATGAAATATGGTGTGAGCTTCAATTAAGAGATTTAGATAACACATCAATACTTAAACTTCAGTCATTACATCAGTGCAATGCTTCATTATTTAAAGTTTAAAACCAAATATGAAATCATTAAGAAGAATGAAATTTAACAAGGATGGACTGACATACTAATAATAAGATGAACAAGGTCATTCCAGGTACCTCCTACATGTGAAAAAAGGTAAACTGTGTAACTATATTTGTTTTTTGGATACAAATGTTTGTGGATAAAGATGATCAATGCAGGGCTTTCCATTGAAGCCGGTAGCCGGCGGAAATCCGCCGTTTGCGGTGGCTTCAAGTGCCGGCTACTTCACTGACAAAAATATAAATTCAAAAAGAAAATAATATCTTTTTCAAATGTTTACAGGCAGTCGAGAGACGTATTTTCGCAAAGTCGCGGTCACGATAAACAAGGATGAAAAGTCAGTATTTACCTTGGGCTAAATATAGTTCACATGAATTCAGGTCACTGATTGGTTGTCTATTTAAAGTCAGAATGCATCGTTTCTTTTCAAAGATAACAAGAGAGACGTTCCGGTGGTCATTGAATGATAACAATAGAGACGTTCCGAGGGTCATTAACTCGTTGGCTTTTTTTACTTTTAAAACGTGAAGACAATCATATAGGATGACTATCTTATGTTATGGAATAATATCAGTCAAATTAAAGAAAGTGTTGTAGATCATATTGTTCAGAATCTGGAAAACAGTATCTTTTGAAGTTCATTTTTCAAAGCCCACGTGGTGTTCAGAGAATCAAGGTCAAATACGAAAGTAGAATATTGTCGACTCGACCTCAAATAAATAACATTTCCAAATGATTTATGTATCCGACTTATTGAACAGTTTACAAAAAAGAGAAAATCAGAGGATATATCAATTTTCTGTCAATGCTTGAAAAATAATTGTATAATTTTAGTTACGCGTACCAGTCTTTAGAGAGAAAAGGGGGGTCATTTGTTTACAAATTCACGTAGTTCTGCAAAATAAATCGATCAAGATTTTTAACAAACCGGATTATTATATAAATAAATCTCTTTTAAAAGTAAATGAATTTTAAGCATAAATAAATGAAAATAAAAAACTATAACATAAAAAAAAAAATTCTTTGAGATTTTTTTTTTTCTTTAATTTCATACATAAAAAATGGTCATTTGAAAGATGAAATTAGGTGCCAGGAGATTGCGAGAATGCAGGATTTTGCTCTATTTATGGCAGAGCTTCTGGGGGCCTTGAGCGGCCCCCAGACCCCCTGCCGTAAGGCACCAAGCTTACAGCTTGGTGGACGTCCGGCTTCGCCGAACGCATGTTACAGCCACCTATAATTTTAATTCAGCCTTCTACTTCAATTTCAATGGAAAGCCCTGTCAATGAATAAAAATGCTCAAATGAAGGGCCAAACATGTAAAGATTTATGCAGATTTTTGCAAAAACACAGCTCAAATATCAACTAAAACATTTTTTTATGAATCCATGAAAATTGATATTCTTGAAAAATAAAGCATCAGCAGTAATACAATTGTATTAAACATATTATTGTTAATCTTCAAAAATGTATACCTACAAAAAAATATTAATTAATTTGCAGTGCATTTTATTACTACTTGTAACATAACATGCCTCTTCAAGGTCCTGCCTGTCAGCATCTTTGTGCCTCAGTTTGGATTTCAGGCCTCGTATATTTTTCTTTATTTGGTTGAGCTCCTCAGTGTTAGGATTTACTGTTAACCAAGGCTCAATGCCCTCCTTATAGCCAGTGAATTCTCCAATTAACTTTTTAAAATGTTTGATATTTTTCATTTCATTAGATAGTTCCTTTACAATGGCTTTTATCACTGCAGCAATCAAAGATGCATCACCCGTTTGTTCCTAAAAAAAATATGTTAAAATCTGTTAAGAACAATATGTCCTGAAATGTAGAAGTGAAAACCCTCAAAATTAAACTTGACCATCACTTTGTTATCCCTTGTATCATATCAAAATTTAAAAAGCGTTGGTAAACAGTTCATAAGTAACTGCATGGAAACAACATAAAGTGCATTTTTTTTAATTTATGAATGACTGTTACACTTGAAAGATAAAGGTGAAAATCATCCATTTTTAACTTGGCCATCTTTTTGTAATTGCTATAAACAACATATCAAAATTTGAAAAGCTACATTATGCTAACTCCAAGAAATAGTGTTTGATTTTATTCCTAAATGGTAAAAAGATAACATAAATTAACATCTAAATTATAACTCTGTCTTGTGTGATAAAACCAATGACCTCTATCATTCTATGATACCAGGCGAAATACTTACCAAATCTGTACATAAAATTTCTTGCTGCAATAACTGAGCATATCTGTTTAACATTTCATCCCAGGGCATTGTCAAGGATTCTCCTTTAGAATCTAGATTCATCATCTAAAACAAGAAAGTTATCTAATTATTTAAGATAAGATTTAAAATAAGATTATTTTTTTATCCTTTCTAATAAAATATGCATAACTCTTTTGGGTGTTTATGTTTGTTATTTTTAGGCAAGGGAACAAATAATTAATACTGATTAAAAAAGCAATTCTTGCTCATATAGTATCAGCTTAAAAAAAAAATTGGCACCAGGAGTTAATTCAGTACATGTTCTAAGTAGATATAAAGTTTTGTTAAAATTGGTTCCTCTTACACTGGCCTAATCACAATATGTAAACACTTCTTACTTTTGATAAGTTAAGTATGTTCTGTTCCACTGTGTTTTCAAATGAAGATGTTAAACTTCTTATATTTCTACATTCAGCTTCTCGCTTCACCTGCGAAAACAAATTTGATTTTATATTTTCCTGCAAAGAATGTATTTTACTTATCATTGTTACTTATATAAGTGAAATGTATAATGAGAGAAACAATTATAATGTCAATATATGAACTGTGTAATTGATGGCTCAACTTATAATGTTATATATAAGCATAATATTTGAATTAATAATTTTAAAGGCATGCTGTCAAAAATAGTATCATAATTAATATTAATAATCTATATATTTTTTTCCTTCTTTCAATGCTACATGTTTGTAGTGTTTAATGTCTATCGTTTTGTAATTAATATGCCTGTCTGTTTGTTTGTTTTTGTTTTTGTTGTTTTTGTTTTGTATTTTAGTAACAATCCTATTGTTTGGATTTTAGACTAATAACACTCTTATTCTTATTCTTTATTCCTGCAATTAAAACAACCAATATAATGACTGTACATCTTTACTTAATTTCTGAGGGGGAAATTTCAAAACATAATTAAAACTCAGTTTTCATTTAAAATTGAACAAGAGGCTGTCACAACGACAGCAAACCGGATTTATTAACATTTATTTGTGTCCTGGCAATATCACAAGAACCATAACTGATGAACGGTGAAAGTGAAAATCTTCAATATCAAATTTGACCTCCATTTTGTCATCAGTATCAACATATTAAAATTTGAAAGAGCTTAGGTTGAATGGTTCATGAGTTAATGCAACAACATGAATGGAAACGCCATTTTTTTATCTTTCAAGAACCATAACTCCTGAACGGTAAAAGTCAAAATCGACATTATTGAACTTGACCTCCATTTTGTCATCAGTAACAACATATTAAAATTTGAAAAGCTTTGGTTGAACAGTTCATGAGTAAATGCACGGACACAACTGGAAACGCCATTTTTCAATCTTTCAAGAACCATAACTCCTGAACGGTAAAATTCAAAATCGTCATTCTTGAACTTGACCTCCATTTTGTCATCAGTAACAACATATTAAAATTTGGGAAGCTTTGGTTGAACAATTGATGCATAAATGCACTGACACGACTGGAAACCCCATTAATCAATCTTTCAAGAACCATAACTCCTGAACGGTGAAAGTCAAAATCGTCATTCTTGAATTTAACCTTCATTTTGTTGTCAGTAACAACATATTAAAATTTTAAAAGCTTTAGTTGAATGGTTCATGAGTAAATGCACGGACAACATTTGGTTGCCGCCCACCCGACCGACCGACCGTCGTACATCCCCAAATCAATAACGACATTTTTGTCACAAAAATCTGGTTAAAAAAGTAACCATGAAATACTGTTATTAGTTTTTTTCTTGTTTTTTTCACAGAGATTTTATTTAGTGAGCTGTAAGGCTAAACTTAATTCTTTTTCAGAGTTTATATTACCTATATTTTATTTTAATATACAAATTTCATATTGGGACATTTTCCCTGCTACTATTTTAATTTCAAATATGCATTATCAAAAACAAACATATCAATAAAATTCTGAACTAATTAAAACATTGTTACACTATAAAAGAATTCATTTCATCTTTAACTACTTCCAACCATTTCATACTATATTTCTGTAAATTCAGAAATTAACGCAAGGTTTTTATTATTGCGAAAAATGCGACAGAGTTGTAAACGCAATAATTTAAACTTGCATTTTGAAATATTTTATATGATCCATACAGGATACTTCTTAAAATCGTAAAAATTAAAATCGCGTTCAAGTCTGATATTACAAAATCGCAATAATAAATGCACGCAGTAATTTTTGAATTTACAGTACATCATGTATAAAGTATTTTAATCTCACCTTCCAATCGTTATATCCAGGTACTAACTCCTCCAATGTTAAGTTGTTATGTACATTGAAAGCAAGAAATGGCCCATAATTTTGTCTAAGTAGGTTTTCAACTTCCTAAAAATGAAACATTAATTTCATGTATTACTTTTTAAAGACTTCTGTAACCAGATGCTCTGCAGGGTGCAGTTTTTTACGACCGCAGAGGTCGAACCCTGAACGGTTGGGGCTAGTATGGACACAACATTCAATCTGGATACAGCTCTGAATTTGGATTGTGATTAAATAGGTTTCTGACACAGAATGAATGTGATCTACTGAACTTAAAATATTTTTTTTTTGCATTTGAGCAATGAATATTAATCCTCTCAAAAAAAAAATATCTGAAGAAATTTTCTTTTAATTTCTGAAATCTGAAAGGAGAAAAATTTACCCCCCCCCCCCCCCAATTTTTTTTCACATCCCCTTTCCCTTATTCCAAAAATGATCTCAATTCAAATTTCTAATGGAGTTTGCAACAATAACTTACTCATTTAAATAAAATATTAAAATATAAAATGTCATAGAGTCATGGTTGAAATTAATATTAATTATCAGTAACTTCATTTTATACACATTTCATTAAATTTAGTTGAGACAAACTTAAGTTAAAAGAACTGAAACTAAAAAATTCTTCAATTTTTCCATTTGTAAAAGGGCATAACCCTAGAATGGTAATCAAAGTGCTTTTAATCACTGAATGGTAAAGACTGCTTTAATTTATCAGTTGGTAGTAAAGTGAATATTGCATTGTATATTGTATATAGCATTGATTTAAGTTGATTCAACTACTATTCTGGACAAAGAAAGATAACTCCAATTTTCAAAGAAGATTTCATAAAGCATTGGTTTTAGGTGATTCAACAACCATTCTGGACAAAGAAAGATAACTCCAATTTATTGTCTTGAAACTACAAAAATGCTTGTTTTTGGCCCCTTTTTCATAGACTGTTTGCCCCATAACCCACAAAATATATCCCAACCTTCTACGTATGGTATTAAAGATTGTGGTACAATTTCAGAACAATTGAAATACTTATACACAACTTTTTGTACTGACACTATGCTTGTTTTAGCCCCCCCCCCCCCCTTGGGCCCCTAATTCCTAAACCTTAGGGACCATAACCCCCAAAATCAATCCCAAGCTTCCTTTTGTGGTTAAACATTGTGTTAAAATTTTATTGATTTCTATTTACTTCTACTAAAAGTTATTATCCGGAAACCATCCATCTTCGGACGACACTGACAACGACAACGTGATACCAATATACGATAGTAAAATTTACCCCCCCCCCTATTTTTTTTCACATCCCCTTTCCCTTATTCCAAAAATGATCTCAATTCAAATTTCTAATGGAGTTTGCAACAATAACTTACTCATTTAAATAAAATATTAAAATATAAAATGTCATAGAGTCATGGTTGAAATTAATATTAATTATTAGTAACTTCATTTTATACACATTTCATTAAATTTAGTTGAGACAAACTTAAGTTAAGAGAACTGAAACTAAAAATTCTTCAATTTTTCCATTTGTAAAAGGGCATAACCCTAGAATGGTAATCAAAGTGCTTTTAATCACTGAATGGTAAAGACTGCTTTTTTTTTATATGACCGCAAAAATTTTTGCGGTCATATAAAAACTTATGGCTTAACAATTATAACCAATTATATTAAAGAATTTTACAGAATATGAAATTTTAGTTAACAGATGGGAATCCAAGCCATTGGAATAGTTTCTTTTAAAGAGTATTAACAAATGGGTTGACATAGAAAAAAATCTTGCCTGTATTCAAGACAATTTTGATAGTACAAGTATAATTCCAATGTTGAAATTGCAATACTTTTATAACCTGTTAGCTTTGCTAAATATTCAAAGTCAATGAACCATGATTTAAGCTGCAAAGCCAATAGTAATTCATATTGCATAGCTGATGTCAAACTTAATTAGCAAACATGATCAAACAACTAGAAGAACTGCTGACAGAAAACATACCTGTAAAGCTTGAGAACGCTCATCCAAAGGTAAAGATTTTAACTGCTGGATACATGCATCAGCTTTGTCGTAATATTCTTGTCTTGCATTGTTTCTTGTGGAAATTAAGTTTTCTACTTCAACCTATAACATATCAAGCTTCTTTAATTATCTTTTCACCCTAAATACAATCTATACAACTTTACACAATATAGATTTTTATTACATCATTGCGTTGTTTTGGTAATGATGTATGTGCCTCACATAGAGAGGTAACCATAGTCTTTAAAACAAAGACAACCACACACATTATATAGCAGGATCTAATAACACTCATTTTGGATTTTTAACCAAAAGAAGCCTCAAATTCTAAAATTAAACAGATATTTTAATACGTTCAGGTATTTCACATCCAATTTTTTATGGTAATATTCTTTATAAAGCACAAAGGTGTCAGTATTCACCTCAGAAACTTACAAAACCTTTGAATAGACTTATTAAGAAGGGATATAATTACGATACTGTTGTCAAGTCATTAAAGATTGCATATTTTGGCGTTAATATTGAGTCATTGATAAGGTCTTTGCATCGGAACTAAACACATTTATTCTAAAAACAGGTGTTGGCATGACACAGGTTATGTTCTTCTCATATATGTTATGATGGTATGATACTAAACCCCTAACGGGAAGGATTGTGCCTGATGTTCATATGATGAAATCATAATCTTTCAGTCAGTTTAGTTGAAGTCTGGAGCTGGCATGTCAGTTAACTGCTAGTAGTCTGTTGTTATTTATGTATTATTGTCATTTTGTTTATTTTCTTTGGTTACATCTTCTGACATCAGACTCGGATTTCTCTTGAACTGAATTTTAATGTGCGTATTGTTATGCGTTTACTTTACTACATTGGTTAGAGGTATAGGGGGAGGGTTGAGATCTCACAAACATGTTTAACCCCGCCGCATTTTTGCGCCTGTCCCAAGTCAGGAGCCTCTGGCCTTTGTTAGTCTTGTATTATTTTAATTTTAGTTTCTTGTGTACAATTTGGAAATTAGTATGGCGTTCATTATCACTGGACTAGTATATATTTGTTTAGGGGCCAGCTGAAGGACGCCTCCGGGTGCGGGAATTTCTCGCTACATTGAAGACCTGCTGGTGACCCTCTGCTGTTGTTTTTTATTTGGGCGGGTTGTTGTCTCTTTGACACATTCCCCATTTCCATTCTCAATTTTATTGTCTCTTGAAAAGAATGTACAACCTTTAAAACCAATAAGTTGAGCAACTGTATCCATTTTTTTAATATGAAGAACAAGAATGTGTCCTCAGTACACGAATGCCCCACTCGCACTATCATTTTCTATGTTCAGTGGACCGTGAAATTGGGGTAAAATCTCTAATTTGCCATTAAAATTAGAAAGATCATATCATAGGGAACATGTGTACCAAGTTTGAAGTCGATTGGACTTCAACTTCATCAAAAACTACCTCGACCAAAAACTTTAACCTGAAGCGGGACAGACGGACGAACGGACCAACGAACGGACGGACGAACGGACGCACAGACCAGAAAACATAATGCCCCTCTACTATCGTAGTTGGGGCATAAAAAGACACAAAATCAATGATACATATATATAAACAAGTAAGTCTACCTCATTCCTCCTTGATAATATGAGGCATACAAATGTTGATAAAAACTATTAAAAAAGATAATTTGTAATTTTCGGATGTAATGTAAGCACGATATTTAAAACCACAGCCACAATAGAATTGAGAGTCGACAGTTTAATTACCTTATCAGTACAAGATGAGATTTCTTTCTGTATCAGATTGTAGCGTGTTATAGTCGACACTAACGGTTGTAGAGTGGTGACTGTTTGGTCTATCCTCTCGTCAGATAACACTACACTGATAGCCTCTTCTAATATACTTCTTTGACCTGTAGGGAATTGGCATCTGTAAATAAAGAAAGTATAAAAAAAATTGCATCTATCACAATGGCATCAACTAATAAAGTAAGCATACAAAGCAGTTTGAGTACGTCCAAACCATGTTTAACTCTGCCACATTTTAGGGCCTGTCCCTAGTAAGAACCTCTAGCCTTTGTGAGTCTTGTTTTTAGGGTGTTTTTTTTTGTAGTTAAGTGTGGTGTCCATTTTGCTGAACTTGTATACATTATTGTTTAAGAGTCAGCTTAAGCCTGCCTCCAGGTGTGGAGTTTCTTGTTGCATTGAAGACCCACTGGTGGCATAGGGCTGTTCTGTGCTCTTTGTCACATTTCCTGTTTCCTCTCTCTATTCTATGCATAGATTGGCAGCACCTACCACATTTTACATCCTTACTTATGTCAAACAAAAGAAACTTAATTTAAATCAATAGAGTTTATAATAACTTAAAATTGAGAATGGAAATGGGGAATGTGTCAAAGAGACAACAACCCGACCAAATAAAAAAAAACAGCAGAGGGTCACCAACAGGTCTTCAATGTAGCGAGAAATTCCCGCACCCGGAGGCGTCCTTCAGCTGGCCCCTAAACAAATATATATACTAGTCCAGTGATAATGAACGCCATACTAATTTCCAAATTGTACACAAGAAACTAAAATTAAAATAATACAAGACTAACAAAGGCCAGAGGCTCCTGACTTGGGACAGGCGCAAAAATGCGGCGGGGTTAAACATGTTTGTGAGATCTCAACCCTCCCCCTATACCTCTAACCAATGTAGAAAAGTAAACGCATAACAATACGCACATTAAAATTCAGTTTAAGTATGCATTCATAAAATGTCATAGCAAAGAGAGCTGGGGAGAAACCAAAACGCCAAAAACAAAATATTGACAAGCATAGAGTAACTCTGTCTGAAAAGAAATCAAATAACTCAATTGAATGGCATGACATTCCTTTCTTTATAATTATAGTGATGGGCGAAAGGGAGATACAGGTACAGCTCAGACAGCTCTCAAAACCAATTAAATGCATTAAGTCATTAGTCAAAAAGATTCGAGTAGAGGCTTAATTTTCAGCAAACACCAGTTTCATGGCAATTTCAAATTTCCATTGAGGTATTATTAATACGAGATTAAATTATAGATCAAAACGTTTTAATAACTTTTATTACAAACTAACCTTAAGTGTCGGACTTGTTCACACATAGTAGTTACTTGTTCTAACTGAAATAAAATCATGAAATAAAATCACAAGTACATTCTTTATAATGATAATACATTGGTGTTTAACATCCTTTGTCAAATATAACACCAATATCAGCATGTGAACATGTTAATATGGACCTGCTTTGGACTATAACAACATAATATGCCACATTTTTAACACCCACTTTGCAAATTTACAGCCAACATAAAGACTAGCCAACGAAACATCTTTATTACTACGATTCAACCTATCTTTGCCCTTATTCCTAAATGCTGCATGATTAGTGGAGAAGCAGCAAAATCATATTTGTTTTATCTAGA
Source organism: Mytilus galloprovincialis (assembly GCF_965363235.1). NCBI lineage: Eukaryota > Metazoa > Mollusca > Bivalvia > Mytilida > Mytilidae > Mytilus > Mytilus galloprovincialis. The sequence goes on along the minus strand of NC_134838.1, from coordinate 12,295,259 downwards.
CAGGGATAAAACCCACCACCTGTATCTAGACAGGGATAAAACCCACCACCTGTATCTAGACAGGGATAAAACCCACCACCTGTATCTAGACAGGGATAAAACCCACCACCTGTATCTAGACAGGGATAAAACCCACCACTTGTATCTAGACAGGGATAAAACCCACCACCTGTATCTAGACAGGGATAAAACCCACCACCTGTATCTAGACAGGGATAAAACCCACCACCTGCAGCTATCTTCAACACGAGCAGCCTACCATGAAATTACAAAGGTAGTATCAAAATGCATTCATTTTTTTTAAATAAATTACCCAAATATGTTCTAGAAACTTACAAGATCAACTAGTTATTCACTTATAAATTTATTATTCATCTATAATAGAGATAGATTCAAAGCTTAATATATTGCTTAATTTACAAGCCCAAAAATATACCTACATTGATTTCTAAATTTACCTCTAATTTGCTAGTTTGAACTTGCTCTAAAATCAATGTTTTCTTGAGAAGTTCTGCCTTTGTTTTGTCAAGTTCTCTTTGTTTCTTTGTCATCTGAGCCTGTAAAACCTTGGTTGTATCTTTACTAGCTTCAATTCTGTAAATAATAGAAGTATTAACAGATTTTCATGGAAACTTGACATTTATCAATAAACAATGGAAGAAAGGTTCAATTTCATGAGACCCTTCAGCAATTGACATGTACATCAGACACTAAAACAAGGCCAAATAATACTTTTGGATCACTTAATGTAATACAAAAAAATAAGTTTTCTTGAATCCTTAATATCAATCTAATTTAGTTATTGAAACCATGAAAGTTATATTATAGCTCATAGCCAATTAACATATAAACTGCAAACCATATTGTAAAAACATTCAACCGTAAGACTAAAAGTCCAGCTTTATAAGGTAAGTCTGCAGTAAAACATATAACCGTACTATTTCCAAATCAGATAACCCTTCTTTGCTCTGACTCTGAATACTATTTGCTTGGCAAAGAATTAGCAAATACCAATTTTTAGTCTTTGATGTGACCCAGCCATCAATGGAACCCATAACCCCACAGAACATGACCAATAAGACTACCAAGGCAGATATATAACAAATGAGTTACATTAGGCAAAAAAAATATATGTGTCTGTTTAAGGTTACATCATCAAAATAAATAGGGTAGGTAGTTCGGTATTTCCATTTTATTTTTTGCGATATGATTTTGAGGTGTGTGGTCCATCTTGCTGTGGATCAATTGTCCATGGGCTGAGTTTCCCGTATTTTTAATGATTGGATTATTTCCCTTGGTTATAAGTTGGAAAACTAGAGGCTCTCAAGAGCCTGTGTCGCTCACCTGTTACTGTATTTACTGATGTCAGCCATCTTGGTTGGCAGGCAGGGTCATTAGACACTTTTTAAAATAGATACCCTAGTAATGATTGTGGCCAGGTTTGTTTAAATTTGGCCCATAGTTTTAGAAAAGAAGATTTTTGTACAAGTTACAAAAATGATGAAAAGTTGTTCAATATTGACTATAAAAGACAATAACTCCTTAAGGAGTTCTTTGACAATTTTGGTCATGTTGACTTATTTGTAAATCTTACTTTGCTGAACATTATTGCTGTTTACAGTTTATCTCTATCTATAATAGTATTCAAGATAATAACCAAAAACTGCAAAATTACCTTAAAATTACCAATTCAGGGGCAGCAACCCAACAACCAGTTGTCCGATCCATCTGAAGATTTCAGGGCAGATAGATCTTGACCTGATAAACAATTAAATCCTGTCAGATTTGCTCTAAATGCTTTGGTTTTTGAGTTATAAGCCAAAAACTGTATTTTACCCCTAAGTTCTATTTTTAGCTGTGGTGGCCATCTTGGATGGATGGCTGGCTCACCGGACACATTTTTTTTTAACTAGATACCCCAAAGATGATTGTTGCCAAGTTTGGTTAAATTTGGCACAGTAGTTTCAGAGGAGAAGATTTTTGTAAAAGATTACTAAGATTTACGAAAAATGGTTAAAAATTTACTATAAAGGGCAATAACTCCTACAGGGGTCAACTGACCATTTCAGTCATGTCAATTTATTTATAAATCTTACTTTGCTGAACATTATTGCTGTTTACAGTTTATCTCTATCTATAATAGTATTCAAGATAATAACCAAAAACTGTAAAATTTCCTTAAAATTACCAATTCAGGGGCAGCAACACAACAACAGGTTGTCTGATTCATCTGAAAATTTCAGGGCAGATAGACCTTGACCTGATAAACAATTAAATCCCGTCAGATTTGCTCTAAATGCTTTGGTTTTTGAGTTATAAGTCAAAAACTGCATTTTACCCCTATGTTCTATTTTTAGCCGTGGCGGCCATCTTGATTGGATGGCCGGGTCACCGGACAAATTTTTTTAACAAGATACCCCAAAGATGATTGTTGCCAAGTTTGGTTAAATTTGGCACAGTAGTTTCAGAGGAGAAGATTTTTGTAAAAGATTACTAAGATTTACGAAAAATGGTTAAAAATTGACTATAAAGGGCAATAACTCCTAAAGGGGTCAACTGACCATTTCAGTCATGTTGACTTATTTGTAAATCTTACTTTTTTGAACATTATTGCTGTTTACAGTTTATCTCTATCTATAATAATATTCAAGATACCCAAAAACAGCAAAATTTCCTTAAAATTACCAATTCAGGGGCAGCAACCCAATAAAAGGTTGTCCGATTCATCTGAAAATTTCAGAGCAGATAGATCTTGACCTGATAATCACTTTTACCCCATGTCAGATTTGCTCTAAATGCTTTGGTTTTTGAGTTATAAGCCAAAAACTGCATTTTACCCCTGTGTTCTATTTTTAGCCATGGCGGCCATCTTGATTTGATGGCCAGATCATCGGACACATTTTTTAAACTAGATACCCCAAGGATGATTGTGGCCAAGTTTGGTTAAATTTGGCTCAGTAGTTTCAGAGGAGAAGATTTTTGTAAAAGTTTACGGACGACGGACGCCAAGTGATGAGAAAAGCTCACTTGACCTTTCAGGTCAGGTGAGCTAAAAATGGCGGCAAAGTTTTTATTTCATTACACAAGTTGCGAGTTTCCTTAAAAGAGCTGTCATATTCACCATTGTGAACATTGGGATGTATCAGGCAATTGATTGAATTTATTGGCAACCCTTACTTTGCTTTTGACACAAGTTCTATTAATTTTTCACTTTACCACAGAAATAAAATGGCTTAGGGTCGGCGCTCAAATTAGGGTCGGTCTGGTAACCGTAAACAGACATATACTTTTTTTGGGGCCTTTTACGAAAGTACTTACTTTGAGTTTTGCATCAATACTTGTTGTAACTGCATATTTTTCTTTGCCAATTCCTGCCGTAATTTCTCAATTTCTGCATTTGGATCAGGGCTACCAGTTTCTAGTCTACATAATAAAACAAAATTAATATGAACAATACTCAAATGGCATGAAAATTTCAATGATTTTCAATGCAGTTATGTATGGTCTAGTTGGAAACATTAAATATGAGACAAAAAAGTTGAGAAAATGCCAAATTCTCTGCACATTAAAGTAAGAAATAAGGGAACACATTTAGCATCTAATAAAAAAAAAAATTTCAACATGTTAAAGAGCATTATTATATTTAAAAAATTCTTCTCACCTTTGAAAATTTCTACTAGGTTGTAGCTTTCCTGCATCATTAGGCCTAAAACCATTTCCTCCATCATTAGGCCTAAAAGCATTTCCTACATCATTAGGCCTAAAACCATTTCCCAGATCATTAGGCCTAAAACCAAACGCAGGGTTAGCTGCCACATCCCCATAGCCTCCTCCCCCACTATCAGCATACCCTCCTCCACTGCCTATAATCTGCTCTCCCATTGGGTTCTGCATTAAAGGACTTGCTGAAATTATTATATTAAAATCTTATTTAGGTATACATGTTATTTGAACTGTACTAGGAAAAAATTATAAACCTACCAGTCACAGCTGTGATTCTGCTAAATAGTTAAAAATGTTATTTTGGAAGAACCCATTGTCTGTTTAACAAACAAAATGCTGTGTTATGGTCTGAATGTTGCATTATGAAAATAACAAACCAGTTGGGGAAAAAATAAATCGGATTAAATAAAATGTTGACATTTTACTGTAATCAACTTAATGCATACATGTACTTGTAATTATTCTGCTAACTATTCAAATTTGTTATTTAAAAAAAAACTCATGGTCTGTTTAACAAACCCAATAACCTAAAATAATACTATGGTCTAAATGTTGCCAACTGTCTGTGAAATATATTTTAAATCAAAATTAAATTGTTGAAATACATACTTGTTTATTTCCAAGATTTTGATTACCACAGCATTTGAAACTAGGTCAAACATCAACAAAACAATAAATTTTGTAATCAAGATGATAACAATCTTTGGACCTACCTGTGACTCTGTTTACAGGTAACATTCCTGGTGCAGCATTGTCATCAGATTTAGTTGCATTCATAGCAGGGCGAGTATAGGCAAAGCCGTGTTCCTTGACCTGGTCATTTAGACATACTCCACTACCATACAATATTCCATAATGCCCAGTGTTGTCCTTCAACGGTACAGTCTTCACTGCTTCAAGCATGATATTCTCCGTCACATTCTTCAGATAATTTATACCCTATAAAACAAATCTATACCCTATAAAACATTTTTTTTTTTTAATTCTTCTGTTTTGTTTCAAAAAATAGTTCACCCCCACAATGCCAAACATGTTCTAACAGCAAATCTTTTGTAAAAAGTTCCAAAAAAAAATTTGGTTGTAAAGTTGAAATGAGTGTACTTTGTCAAGTAAAAATGTTGTCGCAACAAATACGTACAATAAAAAGAATTACAAAGAGGCTGAATTTTTAGGCTCATTAACACATTTTATCAAATATAATACAAAATTTTAAAATTGGGACTATATCTAGCCAAAAACAAGAACTTTTCAAACTCAATGAACTATCTGTCTGTTTTTCGAACATTTTAAAATTCTAACAATGGCTGATCAGTCCACTATTAGATTGATAGCTTAGGATAGGATTTCATCCAATTCCACATTTTGGTTTCTACTCATGATATTTTTCTACTCGGACTCGAGAAAAGTCATGAATAGAAATAGCTTGGAAAATGAGTTGGTTTAAAGTATGCAAGAGTAAGAGTAATGAAGTTAGACACAGCTGGGTATTTTCCCTAATAAAGCTATATTTCATTAACGTAACTTACATTTTGATCAGACAGATCATGGGCATAACAATTGTGAAGGATAAGTTTGGTAGCCAGTGGTTTGACTGATGCCAGGGATGGTGGAATCTCCACCAAGTGGTCAGCTTTGACCTCCTCTGTATTACCATAGTCTATGTATTGTACCTTAATAGTGTCAGAACCTGGAAAATACAAATTCAAAATCATTAAAATTAATGTTTACAAATACTAGTAAAAGTTTTCTCTATGAATATTGTTCACTCCAAATATGAAAATATTTATAATATATCTATTGATTTATAGTAACCACTGACGGCTATATGAGGTAGCTGTTACTTGTTGTAGATCACAAAGTTGGAATAACTAATGTATTTCCATTATTCTATTTTTGGTATTCACTAAAACCAAATGGGTCAATCTTTTAGTGCAAACGATTTGTTCATAAAAATTGAATCAAAATTTGCTTCTAAAACTTAAGGAAACCTCTTTCAAAATAGCTGGCCCTGTTTTTATAGCAAGATGGGTGCCCAAATTGAAAACAGAAAAGGACTGCAGATCACGAGCAAAAGACAGAAAAAGTTAAATTGAAACTTTATATAGATTTATTTTCTACGTATCAATTTCCACTGTAATGCAAACTTTGACCTCTCTTATTAGAAAACTGCATGAATATGTCATTTAGCATGTAAAAAAAGCCTGGTCTGAAACCCTAATGTGTTGGCCATAGGCAGAAGTCTTTTTATAGGTACATTGATAAATGAATCACAGTATGGTACCTTTATAAAGCGAACTATTGTTACTCAATATGTTTACCTAAACTTGAAAAACATTAAGCTATCAATAATTGATAGATGGATTGCTTGATGTTTAAAGTCCAGTGAAAAATGTAACAATAATTCAGGACAAAAACATGGGTTATCAGATCTAAATAGGAATAAACCAAAAGTGTGATTTTTCACATTCTAGCTCAAATATTTTGAGTACGAAGCTCAATGATTATTGGCACGGCCTCTTAACAGTGAGAATAGATAGAATCTATGACCTTCTGATCTTAAGACAGTAAGAATAGATAGAATATATAAACGCCCTACCATGAGACCACAAGCTTACCTAATGACTGTCTAATCTGACATCTATACCATTGACCATCTTCTGAGAACAAAGTGGCGTAAATCTTTCCTTGAACAACAGGTCCAGACAGTTTGGCAGCAGCTGGACAAAGGGCAGATAACTGTTCACAAAGATCCATCAGTTTCTGTGTATTTTCGTCAGTGACTGTTTGTATCCATACAGTTATTGGGCTCTCACAATGTGTGATCAACACATTTTCTCTCTAAAACATAGTACATTAATATAACTTTTTAACAACTGCTGTCAATAACCCTAAAACAATAAATTATCAAACATCTTACAAGTATTCTTTTAACCTTTAGACCTTCCACGCAAATGTGGTCAGGGTTTTCTTTATAACAAGAATGTGTCCAAAGTACACGGATGCCCCACTCGCACTATCCTTTTCTATTTTCCATGGACCGTGAAATTGGGTAATAATCTAATTTGGCATTAAATTAGAAAGATTATACTATAGAGAACATATGTACTAAGTTTCAAGTTGATTGGACTTCAATTTCATCAAAAACTACCTTGACCAAAAACTTTAACCTGAAACTCCCACTTTCATTTTCTATGTTCAAAGGACCGTGAAATTGGGGTCAAATGTCTAATTTGGCTTTAAAATTAGAAAGATCATATCATAAGCAACAAGTGTACTAAGTTTCAAGTTGATTGGAATACAACTTCATCAAAAACTACCTTGACCAAAAACTTTAACCTGAAACTCCCACTTTCATTTTCTATGTTCAGTGGACCATGAAATTGGGGTCAAAAGTCTAATTTGGCTTTAAAATTAGAAAGATCATATCATAGGCAACAAGTGTTCTAAGTTTCAAGTTGATTGGACTTCAGCTTCATCAAAAACTACCTTGACCAAAAACTTTAACCTGAACGGACGCACAGACGAACGGACGGACGGACGAACGAACAAACGGACGGACGAACAAACGAACGGAGCCACAGACCAGAAAACATAAAGCCCCTCTACTATCGTAGGTGGGGCATAAAAATTACAGGTTTGGTTGGCTTGGACGGGTGTTTTTTAACAGCCTTCAAAGAACAAAATATGGTTGCCTAAGTATTTTAAAAGATACCGACATCAACATTAAACTTAACTTTGATCACTGATATTTGAAATGAGTTCAAGGTCAGGTAAATACTGTCTGACCAAAATGTAATACAGTTGTCCTATAAGTAATAATAATAATTGAGAAAATTACACGACACTTTAATTGTAAAATCAGGGAATATTAAAACACTGGGACAATCATTTAGATAATATAGCAAGGTATATATAAAACAAGAGTGTGTCCATAGTACACAAATGCCACAATTGCACCATCATTTGCTGTGTGTAGTGGACCGTGAAATTGAAGTCAACTCTAATTTGGCATTACAATTAGAAAATTCGTATCATAGGGAATATGTGTACTAAGTTTCAAGTTGATTGGACTTAAACTTCATCAAAAACTACCTTGACCATTAACTTTAACCTGAAGCAGGACAGATGGAAGGACGCACAAACCAGAAAAAATAATGTCCATAAATGGGGCATGAAAAAGTTCTAAATGCTGCTTATGATTAACTTCTTTGTGGAGAAGGTGTGGGTTTGATACTCTATATCTTATGACTAACTTCTTTGTGGAGAAGGTGTGGGTTTGATACTCTATATCTTATGATTAACTTCTTTGTGGAGAAGGTGTGGGTTTGATACTTCTTTGTGGAGAAGGTGTGGGTATGATACTTCTTTATGTTATGATTAACTTCTTTGTGGAGGTGTGGGTTTGATATTCTATATCTTATGACTAACTTCTTTGTGGAGAAGGTGTGGGTTTGATACTCTATATCTTATGATTAACTTCTTTGTGGAGAAGGTGTGGGTTTGATACTTCTTTGTGGAGAAGGTGTGGGTATGATACTTCTTTATGTTATGATTAACTTCTTTGTGGAGAAGGTGTGGGTTTGATACTTCTCTGGGTTCCTTTACACAACATTTTACAAAACAATGAAATTTCTGGGTTGTCAAATATTTTTTTTAAATTTTTAAATACCTCTTTCCTGGATTGTGTTGGTGGCATACTCTGGACTAAATCTGGAACTGTAAAAAGAATTATATATAACAGAAATTATTCTACATATTATCTAAGAAAGTTAATTATAAACTAAAGGCTTGAAACCTTCAGAAATAAATATGAGCAATAATTATCTAAGAGCTGTTCCAGAATTAAATGCATGGAGAGCATTGGCTGCACTTTTGTTTTTATCCATAACCACCCATTAAATTAAATTTTCATTTTACTTATTAAGCAACCACCAATTAATTACTCACTAATTTTTAGTTCACACCATCAATTTTGGAACAGCCCTCACAGTAAGTCGGTATAAAATTAAAAATATAGAATAATGATCTTTTGAAAAGAATGTACTATTTGTATTACTAAAGATGCTTGGTGATGTAATTCCACAGAATACTTTATGAATTAATAATCATATATACAACTAGAGGCTCTAAAGAGCCTGTGTCGCTCACCTTGGTCTATGTGCATATTAAACAAAGGACACAGATGGATTCATGACAAAATTGTGTTTTGCTGATAGTGATGTGTTTGTAGATCTTACTTTACTGAACATTCTTGGTACTTAGAATTTTCTCTATCTATAATAAACTTGGACCTTTAGATACAGTGAAAAATATTTTGTAAAAATTTACAAAAATTTACCAAATTAGTGAAAATTGTTAAAAATTGAATAAAATGGGCAACAACTCCTTAAGGGGTCAACTGACGATTTTGGTCATGTTGACTTATTTCTAGATCTTACTTAGCTGAACATTATTGCTCTTTACAAGTTATCTCTATCTACAACAATATTCAAGATAATAACCAAAAGCAGCAAAATTTCCTTAAAATTACTAATTCAGGGGCAGCAACCCAACAACAGGTTATCCGATTTATCTGAAAATTTCAGGGCAAATAGATCTTGACCTGTTACACAATTTTACCCCTTGTCAGATTTGCTCTAAATGCTTTGGTTTTTGAGTTATAAGCCCAAAACTGCATTTTACCCCTATGTTCTATTTTTAGCCATGGCGGCCATCTTGGATGGTTGGCCGGGTCACCGGACACATTTTTTAAACAAGATACCCCAATGATGATTTTGGCCAAGTTTGGTGTAATTTGGCCAAGTAGTTTCAGAGGAGAAGATGTAAAAGATTACGAAGATTTACGAAAAATGGTTAAAAATTGACTATTAAGGGCAATAACTCCTAAAGGGGTCAACTGACCATTTCGGTCATGTTGACTTATTTGTAAATCTTTTTTTGCTGAACATTATTGCTGTTTACAGTTTATCTCTATCTATAATAATATTCAAGATAATAACCAAAAACAGCAAAATTTCATTAAAATTACTTATTCTGGGGCAGCAACCCAAAACCGGGTTGTCCAATTCATCTGAAAATTTCAGGGCAGGTAGATCTTGACCTGATAAACAAATTTACCTCATGTCAGATTTACTCTAAATGCTTTGGTTTTTGAGTTATAAGCCAAAAACTGCATTTTACCCAAGGTTCTATTTTTAGCCATGGTGGCCATCTTGATTGGATGGCTGGGTCACTGGACACATTTTTCAAACTACATACCCAAAAGATGGTTGTGGCCAAGTTTGGATTGATTTGGCCAAGTAGTTTCAGAGGAGAAGATTTTTGTAAAAGATTACTAAGATTTAAGAAAAATGGTTAAAAATTGACTATTAAGGGCAATAACTCCTAAAGGGGTCAACTGACCATTTCGGTCATGTTGACTTATTTGTAAATCTTTTTTTGCTGAACATTGTTGCTGTGTACAGTTTATCTCTATCTATAATAATATTCAAGATAATAACCAAAAACAGCAAAATTTCATTAAAATTACTTATTCTGGGGCAGCAACCCAAAACCGGGTTGTCCAATTCATCTGAAAATTTCAGGGCAGGTAGATCTTGACCTGATTAACAAATTTACCTCATGTCAGATTTACTCTAAATGCTTTGGTTTTTGAGTTATAAGCCAAAAACTGCATTTTACCCAAGGTTCTATTTTTAGCCATGGCGGCCATCTTGATTGGATGGCTGGGTCACTGGACACATTTTTCAAACTACATACCCAAAAGATGGTTGTGGCCAAGTTTGGATTGATTTGGCCAAGTAGTTTCAGAGGAGAACAGTGATTTTCCAACTCTCATTTTGGGGCCGAATTTCGGCCCCATTCCCAAAGAGAAATATGCTCTTTTTTTCCCAATTTTCAGCTCTAAAATTCCCAATCGTATATGGACATCGTCGCGAGATTTTGTTATTGTCGTATCTCCGTATCGTGTATTATTTTGTTGACAAATCTCTGAGCGTTCGGGGTATTTCGGGAGTTATCATTATCGTTCACTTAAGACGATGATTGGTTTGCAATCTTTTTTGGATTGCATTGCAATCTACGATATTCTGGTCACGTTTGCGCTTGAAACATCCGAATGAATAATTCAATGACAAAGCAAAAAAATGAGACATAATGTAAACAAAATGAACGTAGATCATGTCTCATAATTCCAAATATTACACAAAGAAGCTAAAGGCGGCGGACGGTAGTAAATGCCGGAAGCTGGAAGCTTTTGGATTCAAAAAGTCGTTTCTACTTCCTTCTGATGAAACAAGTGAAAGAAGGAAAAGACCGACTCTCAGATACAGAACTGGAACAACTAGTTGACATGTTTAAAAATAAACATGAAGGAAAACTTGGAATTTTAAATAAAACTAAAAAATAAATGCTTCAGATTTCAAATGTGTCTTTTTAGAATTTCTATAGATTCTCATCATTATAAATAGAATCAGAAGGGATAGGTTGAATTTTACCTTTCAAGAGTAAAGTTGCAAAGCTTGAGTGCATGCAAATGTGTCCTCAGACACATTCAACTTTTATTTTTAATCCTTTTCCTTAAAAAGATAGCTTATTTTGTAGGCAATTCATGCAGTTAATCCTTCTCAGAATGCAGGATTTTGCACCTAATTTTCAAAATTTTCTTGGGGGGGGCATGCCCCCAAACCCCCCTAGCAAGGCGCACACGGCTTACGCCGTGTCCCCGCCGTCGTAAAGACCAATCATATTTTTCCCAAACCATAATTTTTTTCCCAATTGCATGGGCCCCAGGACCCTTCCCCTAAACACCAGGAAAATCACTGGAGAAGATTTTTGTAAAAGATTACTAAGATTTACGAAAAATGGTTAAAAATTGACTATAAAGGGCAATAACTCCTAAAGGGGTCAACTGACCATTTCGGTCATGTTGACTTATTTGTAAATATTACTTTGCTGAACATTATTGCTGTTTACAGTTTATCTCTATCTATAATACTATTCAAGATAATAACCAAAAACAGCAAAATTTCCTGAAAATTACTAATTCAGGGGCAGCAACCCAACAACAGGTTATCCGATTTATCTGAAAATTTCAGGGCAGATAGATCTTGATCTGTTACACAAGTTTACCCCATGTCAGATTTGCTCTAAATGCTTTGGTTTTTGAGTTATAAGCCAAAAACTGCATTTTACCCCTATGTTCTATTTTTAGCCATGGCGGCCATCTTGGATGGTTGGCCGGGTCACCGGACACATTTTTTAAACTAGATACCCCAATGATGATTTTGGCCAAGTTTGGTGTAATTTGGCCCAGTAGTTTCAGAGGAGAAGATTTTTGTAAAAGTTAACGACGCCGGACGACGACGGACGACAGACGACGGACGACAGACGACGGACGATGGACGCCAAGTGATGGGAAAAGCTCACTTGGCCCTTTGGGCCAGGTGAGCTAAAAATACCTTCTGTTATGGGGTTTAAAAAAATAACAATTTTTGCGGGGCAATAGCAACCTTACATCAGAGTCGGACAATAGATGTTAAAATAGTACGAAATAGATAAAATCACATAACTTTTATTTGGGATGCTTAAATTGTTGTCATTTAGTCTTTTGCAAATAGAAGTCTAATTGGCAATTATACAATAATACTACTTCTCCTTATTGTTATACTATAAACCTATCAAATCTGTTCACACTGCTTTCAAAATTCACAGAACTGTAAATCAGACAACTTTTTTTATTTCCATAAAAATCACATAAAGATATACCTATACTATCATACTAGTTTTTACCTGCTTGTGATACTTGGGAACTAGGGCTACCCTCACTCAAATAATTTAAAAGGTTTTGCAACTTATCTAGAATCAAAATTATAAGGGTAAATCAGTATTCATTAAATCAGTAAACACAATATATGAATTGTTTGTCATTCTCATCAACAAAATGTCATGATTGTAACTCCAGATAAGCCTTTCTACATTGAATGAACTTTCAACATATACAAAGCCCAGAGTATGAAAAGTACAATGAATCAACAAAATAGGTCATAGCAACTACAGAATACAATGGACTCAAAGCATTATACAAACAGTTAGTTATGAAAGCTTCTTAATATTCACCAGGTTTTTTTTTTTTATAGTTAACCAGATGCTCCGCAGAGCGCAGCTTTATACGACCACAGAGGTTGAACCCTGAACGGTTGGGGCAAGTATGGACACAACATTCAAGCTGGATACAGCTCTAAATTTGGATTGTGATTAAATAGTTGACACAGCATAGGTTTCTGACACAGAATGAATGTGGTCTAATGAACTTAAAATCTTTTTTTTGCCTTTGAGCAATTCACTATGCTGTTGAATATTAATCCTCTCAAAAAAATGTTTGAAGAAATTTTCTTTTTATTTATGAAATCTGAAATGAGAAAAATTTTAACCCCCCTTTTTTTTTTCACATCCCCCTTTCCCTTTTTCCAAAACTGATCTCAATTCAAATTTCTAATGGAGTTTGCAACAATAACTACTCATTTAAATACATCATAAAATATTAAAATGTAACAAAAGGTGCTTGTTATCACTGAATGGTAAAGATTGTTTTAATTTATCAGTTGGTAGTAAAAGTGAATATACATTGTATATTGTATAAAACAATGATTTAAGTTGACTCAACTACTATTCTGGACAAAGAAAGATAACTCCAATCAATTGAAAATTTCTTGCTATTGCACAATATTGTGCAATTAGATATTTCTGGCTAATTGCGCAATACTATGTAATTGAAAATATTTGCTATTGCACAATACTGTGCAATTGAAGATTTCTTGCTATTGCGCAATACTGAGCAATTGAAAATTTCTTGCTATTGCACAATACTGTGCAATTGAAGATTTCTTGCTATTGCTGAATACTGTGCAATTGAAAATTTCTTGCTATTGCACAATACTTAAGGATGTACTTAGGTGAGGTTTTGGAATTTGTGTTAAATGTTCGGACTCCTTGGTGCTTTTCCATACAATACAATGTAAAATATTTTGCCCCATAACACCCCTTTATTTTTTCATATAAGACTTAATAGCTCATGAAAGGTCATTTACTAAAATTTTAGAAGATTCTTAATTTTCTTTCTTTTGTTTTGAGACCCAAATAGTACCAATGCTTATATAAGGTAAAAGTCCGAGTCAGTATTTCCCGCCGTATTTTAAATCTCAAATATCTCGAAAAGGAGGTCCATGACCTATCAATATTTTTAGCTTATCTTTATCCTTAATAGATGCTCTACCAGCTTATAGTATCAATTTTAATTTCTTAATTTCTTAATTTTTACCTAACCTCACCTAAGTACATCCTTAATATAATAATTTTGGATCCTGATTTGAACCAACTTGAAAACTGGGCCCATAAACAAAAATCTAAGTACATGTTTAGATTCAGCATATCAAAAAAGCCCAAGAATTCAATTTTTGTTAAAATCAAATTTAGTTTAATTTTGGACCCTTTGGACTTTAATGTAGACCAATTTGAAAAAGGGACCAAAAATTAAGAATCTACATACACAGTTAGATTTGGCATATCAAAGAACCCCAATTATTCAATTTTTGATGAAATCAAACAAAGTTTAATTTTGGACCCCAATTTGGACCAACTTGAAAACTGGGCCAATAATAAAAAATCTAAGTACATTTTTAGATTCAACATATTAAAGAACCCCAAGGATTCAATTTTTGTTAAAATCAAACTAAGTTTAATTTTGGACCCTTTGGACCTTAATGTAGACCAATTTGAAAACGAGACCAAAACTTAAGAATCTACATACACAGTTAGATTTAGCATATCAAAGAACCCCAATTATTCAATTGTTGATGAAATCAAATAAAGTTCAATTTTGGACCCTTTGGGCCCCTTATTCCTAAACTGTTGGGACCAAAACTCCCAAAATCAAACCCAACTTTCCTTTTATGGTCATAAACCTTGTGTTTAAATTTCATAGATTTCTATTTACTTATACTTAAGTTATGGTGCGAAAACCACGAATAATGCTTATTTGGGCCCCTTTTTGGCCCCTAATTCCTAAACTGTCGGGACCTCAACTCCCAAAATCAATCCCAACCTTCCTTTTGTGGTCATAAACCTTGTGTTTAAATTTCACTGATTTTAATCCCAACCTTCCTTTTGTGGTCATAAACCTTGTGTCAAAATTTCATAGATTTCTATTCACTTAAACTAAAGTTATAGTGCGAAAACAAAGAAAATGCTTATTTGGGCCCTTATTGGCCCCTAATTCCTAAAATGTTGGGACCAAAACTCCCAAAATCAATCCCAACCTTCCTTTTGTGGTCATAAACCTTGTGTCAAAATTTCATCGATTTCTATTCACTTTTACTAAAGTAAGAGTGTGAAAACTAAAAGTATTCGGACGACGACGACGATGCAAGACGACGACGACACCAACGTGATAGCAATATACGACGAAAAATTAAAATTTTTGCGGTCGTATAATAAGAATATAAATATTAGATTATCAATACATAGGTTCAAATTTAACACCTCAACAATATAAATATTAACAAAGTTTAGAAATCCTGTATAAAGGAAAACTGAAATATGTATGTAAAATTCATTCCAAGATTTTTTTAGGGGAAAACAAACATTATCATAGTACAGGTCCTTTTTTTAAAGTATTTTTTACTTGCTATCACTAGTAAGCATTAAAATCAAATTAATTTTCTAAACCTCATTTGTATTTCACTCAAGAGATTGATTGATTTTTTATTGTATTCAACAGGATAGTTGTCATCCAATTATTGCATTTTTTTAATGAACAAAAATGTATATCATTCATTATTAGTGTTTAACCCCACTTTCACTGGCTATGCTGTGACAGCAAATTCTAAATTGTGGAAGAAGCCATGGAGTGCAATAATGAAACTATCAAAAAATTGTTTGAATTGACAGTTAGTCTCATTCCTCATACCAAGACAACAGTGACGTCTGTCCATGTAGGGGCAATATTACCAGTAAAAATGGATAATAAGAAAAAGTATCAAAACTTAAACTTTACAAAACCAAAAACGCAATACTGTAAATTCAGAAATTTTTGCTTGCACTTTTTATTGCGATTTTGTCCTTTTTGACTAAAATGAAACTTCATTTTTAGCGATATTCTGAAAAATCCTTTTAGATTCATATAAAAAAATTCAAAAAGGGAGTTTTAATTAGTGTGATTATAACCTTGTTGCATTTTTCGCTATAATAAAAAACATCACAATAATCTTTAAATTTACAGTATGTAAAATGAAATTTGCTATTTTGAAATGTGATAGTGAAATTTGCTATTTTGAAATGTGATAGTGAAATTTGCTATTTTGAAATGTGATAGTGAAAATTAAAACACTCCAATATAGTTATTGTTATATTAAGACATTATAATTTCCCAAAAAACAAAATAAGAACAATTGTGTGTGCACAGATAATTGTTTTCCCACAGTATCAACTAATTTTCACCTAAATCTGGTTTCTTCATAGGCTTCTGTATATTCCTTTTATTCCTTGGTTTCTCTTTCTCGTCAGATTCTTTGCCAACCCTGAAATCATAACATTGAAGCATAATATTGTATTAACTTAAAAAAAGTATTTCTTTCTGATGAAGACAATATTGTTTATACAATATTTCTGATTTTATAACTTTCATAAGTGTTTCTCAAATATATAGACAACTGGAAATGTGACCCTCTTTTGACTTTACTCAACAACAGCAAAAAAACAATGAAAAAAATAATTTCACCAAAAATGCTATATATAGTTTCATCACCTTTGTCAAGCCATGCAGGTGTTATATCCCTAGTTCATGAAATATATATTAAATCACTGTCATTTAAAATTTTCAGTTTCATTTCAAATATCACTTCTATTTCACTTACTGTTTAAAGTCTCTCTTTACTGATATTATCTTGCCATCAACTTCTTTACCATCAATTTCTGACACTGCCTTGTCAGCATCTCCTTCAGAGAAATACTTGACAAACCTTTTATAAAAGATTAAAAGAAATATAAGGTTGTAAATGACCGACTCACAGCCAAACTGTTTGTGTATATTTATATACTTATTAAAAATTGTTGGTCTTAGGTGAACCATGAATTCTGTTATAGCTACTAAGGATTCGTCTAGTAGATTTTTATTGGATTGTGTAAATAATGCATTTTCATGGATTTTTATGTCATGCTTTTGAACGTTTGCATATAAGTATACAGAAAATGTATAGTTCATTTAACATTTAAATTCTTGGTTTAAATTCACATTTACCCAAGAAATCCATGAAGATTATGAATGTCGTGAATGTGAAAGGATGAATCCATGCATATGACATCTGAACCCTGCACATAATAGAGTTGATATACTTGTTTTTAGTGCTTAACATACCCATATTTATAATCTCCTGTTTTAGAAATTCTGATGAACATGGAAGCTGTTTCTCCAAATCTTGAGAAAACTTTTCCAACATTTTTCTGAAAAACATTGATGTTACAGCAGTTTTATATAAACAGTTTTTCAACTTTTTTAATAAATAAGTCTAAAGAAAAATCTAAAGAATATATTACAAAACAATAAATGAATAAGGCATTTGCTACAAAAATAATCAGTTGTGTGATTGCTGAATTTATAACAAGTGTCATAAAATAGTTCACTCGGTCTCATTACAGAGAAGCAGAATGAAAATAAGATTACAGGAAGACACTTATTTAATCGCAGTACATTAAAGAAGATTTGGATTAAAATAAAAGATTTTCTTTTTAAATAAACTCTATAGACACATGTTTCATAGTATTAAATACTTAGCCATTACCTATAACGGTTTTTGCCTTGCAATATACATGAATTCAAACTGGATTATACAGCTGGAAATGTTTGCAATTGTGATTTTATAGACACATTGTTTTCCATTACTTTTTATTGTTCCCTGGAGTGCAACAAACCAGTATTTATATTAGTATACTTTTCCAACAAGGATAATGATAGTATCCAATTGTAATTTTACTTAAATACCGAAGTACCTAAATAACACATCTGTAAAAATCAAATAACTGATGTTTTTTGGGGGTTTTTTCTCCACATTTTATAATACATATTAACCGTTGTTATATTATTTCCATTGGACCAAATTGAATATTACAGTATATTTTCTTAAAGAAATAAGAGAAATAAATATTTGTTCCAACAGGAACATATAGTATGACATTGTTTGATACAAAGATCCCAGGGGAACTTCTGTTAGGCAGGACAAATATATATTCACAAAGTGATATTACGCATCTTGTCAAAAGCAGAAGTGTAAATCTTTAGTAAAGAAAATAAATTGGGTTAAATGAAAGAGGCAGTCCTATCAGTGTATGCAAGACTGCTAAGGGGTCTCATTGGGAGGATCTGACACCGGATCCCAAATATTGTTTAAATGTAATTTCCTCTATACTGTTATGTCCCATTTCCTGTATCCCGCTTATTGTTTTTTTCTGTTTCCTGTATCCAGCTGATCATTGAAATGCTTGTTATTTCAAGTGTCCTGTGTTATTTCTTTTCACTTTTTAATTTGACTTTCACATGTAAAGCTTACAAACAATTGACCAATGATCCCCCCATCACTCTTAGCCCAAAATAACCTCATCACTATTTGTCTGCCATTACTGGACATCACAAAGGATCCTGTTCAATTTTGTATGTCATAAATTACAAAATATGTGATGCCACAATGGAAAAGTGATTGTTGTAGGACGTCAATTGTTTAAGCCATGCAGGTCCTACTAAAATGCGCCCGGGTGAAGAAAAAGCGCCTGGGGAAGAGAAAAAGCGCGGGGAAAATATATAGATATTTATTGGCATGAGACAACTTTGTTAAGTTATGGACATTGATTTTTATTTTATTTTAGACAAGTAATTTGCAAATTCAGATAATAGACATTTGTAATAAATACTATTTCGAAAGACTGATAATAATGGATCACAGTTTATGCGGAAGATTTATAACATGTAAGACATCAAAAGACATGATTTTCAAAAACGATATCAAAATGAAAAATGTATAAGACAACTCAAATTTCACAGACAAATATTAACTTAATCAAAATTAACCATAGCAATTGAAACGGTTTTAGTTTTATAAAAAGATATAATAAATCTATCTCAGCATCTGTATAAAAATGTGTTCACCATGCAGTTGCGAAATATTAGACCTCAGGCACCGATTATTTTTAGTAATAAATTATACATTTTGATCGAAGACATTGTCTTTCATGATTCTTCTATAGACTTTTATTTATATTTATTTACTTACTTATATACAATTTTGAAATCTAAAATGTTAAAGTACAACAACACTTTAGATGTAGCATCGTACATATCCCCATTTATATTAAGGACAAAATAAGCAATGATTAGTTATTGTTTAAGGAAAAAAAACATTGTTATAAAATATTAATATTTCCTCCCCCCGGGCACTAATTTTCTTCTCTGGGCGCTAATTTTCCTTCTTCGGGCACTCACAGGCGCTTTTTAGTAGGACCGAGCCATGCAGATTATCTGGGTCAACAGGGACAGATTTCCAAATAGCTTGTATGCTAAACCAAATTCTTCTGTACCTATAATGCACATTTCTTTTCTTTTTGTTTTGCAATATAGAGACAGAAAGCAATGTCCATTCAAAACAGGATTTGATTGTGCTTAATTTTCGCTGTATTTAGTTCTTTTCCAGACATCTGTTCCTATAAACACTAATAAATAAACAAGTTTTTTCTACATTTTTGTGTGCCTGACAATGATCAATGACCTTTCTAAGTCTAGATAATCCACTTTTCAACTCAAAAAGTGGATAATCTGGACCAGCTAGGTCACTACCTAGGTGTTTCGTGCATGTCTTCAATCATATCGTAGTTGTCTAAAAGCCTAAAGAGCTAAATAGTATGATATTATACATGTAAGTGCATTCAATTAAGACGTGCATGCTTAAACTGTATAAAATGTTGATATGTAGCTTCATGGACTTTCCAAATAAACCGCGGGAAAATATTCTATTTGTAAACATTGACCATTATTTTATTGAAACCGAAAGTATATGCGATGACATTTATGGAAAATGTTAAATTTGTCAATTCCTCTATTGCTACTGTTTAGTTTGGCATTATAATTTACTTCGTCTGCTGACAAAGGAAGGTTTCCAATCCAAACATCGTAAGTTATGATTTTGTTCGCCATTTTCACCCACGTGGTTGTCAGTGATGATAGTGCCATCTACATCCTCTGTTGCAATAGGCCAACCTAATTAATTTTGTGGTTATTTATATCCGCATTTGAGCAATTTGTCAGCATAATGCAAACAAGAATCTACATTGTTTAATTAATTAGAATCAATTAATCGACATTTGGAAAAAAAAGATAAGGAGTAATTATGTTTGTAAATTTGTATACATGTTTTCTTTTTAAATTTTAGCCAGAGTCTAAATCATACTTTCTGATGGATCATGCTAATTTATCATCAATCATTTACTGTTCCATATTTTTTAATTCATAAAGTTGATTG
This sequence comes from Mytilus galloprovincialis, assembly GCF_965363235.1. Lineage (NCBI taxonomy): Eukaryota > Metazoa > Mollusca > Bivalvia > Mytilida > Mytilidae > Mytilus > Mytilus galloprovincialis. The sequence goes on along the minus strand of NC_134838.1, from coordinate 12,274,977 downwards.
TATAGCTCTAATTTTGGGTACCATGATCGGTTAATAAATTATCTTGTATTTATATGATAAATTGAAAATAAAATCGTATATAAACACATTAAAACGTTTGTATCAGGGAAAACATTTTTCTTTGACTTTTAAAACATGTAGGGGAAACGGGTTTCCTAACCATTCACATATAATATTCTGTTTTACTGTGTTAAAAAAAACTTCGACTTAAACAATGAAAGGTTACACGTTGGACATGAAATATTTTGTCGATGAAGAAAATTAAATTATGTCACTTCTGAAATAAGTTTGTCGATAACGTAACTAATTCTGATGGTAAAGAAACGCGAATTCGATCACTACTCTGTTACGGGCTGTATGTGGCAGCTATTCTAATGGATCTTTCGAAAGCTTTTGACTGTTGACCACACGATATTCTTTTTAGTAAATTATCTGCCTACGGTCTTTCTTCTAAATCAGTGAAATTACTTCAAAATTATCTTACAGATCGCGTAGGCAACAAATCAAACTTCAGGGAGTACTCAGCAGTTGGGCTGACATCCAGAAAGGGGTACTCCAAGGCTCAATCCTGGGGCCCCTATTATTTAATATTTTTATAAATGACATATTCTATGTTATTGAACATGGTACCCTGCATAGTTATGCCGATGATAATACTCTGTCGTATGCTGACAACAATTTTGAAAAATTATTATATACACTTGAAAGAAAAAGTGCTGTTTTACTTGACTGTTTAGTTTTAATTGTATGCAGGCAAATCTTGATAAATTCCAAGCCATTGCAGTTAGAAATAAAACATTTGCAAAAAAGTCTGTTTTTAATATACAGTCAGCAAAAATATCCTGTGATGAGATTGTCAAACTTTTAGGTATTGATATTGACTATATATATATCAAATTAATTTTAATCACCACATTAAAATATTTGTCGTAAAGCATCCCAACAAGTGAATGTTTTAAAGCGCATTGGCTGCTACCTTACTAAATTGAATAAATTGACCATTTTCCACACATTTCTTTCATCTAATTTTAATTTTTGTCCTTTGGCATGGCATTTCTGCAACAAAAATAACACCACCAAATTGGAAAAAAAATCAGGAAAGGGCTTTACGATTTATATATGAAGACTATGTTAGTTCATATGATGTACTACTTTTACGAGCAAAGGTTCCATCATTGAAAATAAGATGTATGCGTAACATGGCTATTGAGTGTTTAAACATCTTGTATAAATTGTCACCACCATGCTTACATGATTAAGTTGTATTGAAAGATTGTAAATATATTTGTAGATATACCTAGGGTCCGAACATCAACCTATAGTAAGAACTCTTTTAAATACACAGCTGTTTTATGGAATGATCTACCTGATGATTTTAGAAAAAAATACTAGTTTTAGTCAGTTCAAAAATCATGGAATTGAAATGACTGTAAGTGCACAGTTTGTGCAGACTTTTAGTTAATATATTATGCAAATTCATTTACCATCTAGATCATACCCCGTTTTTCAAATATTTTTATGCTATGCATTTTGCCAGGTTTTATGCCTAGTTCACACTTATATGCTTCAAATAAGTTAGCTTTAATACCTGCTTTTGGTGCTTCAGTTTTTTTTTGTGCTGTGAAATTTATTGCATGTGTATTATGTGTTGTATAGTACGGCACGGAGCCCCGCTAGGGACATGCAAAGAACAAAAAATATATTGTGCGCACAACTTAAATAAATTGTGCGCACAAAATAATATATTGTGCGCACAATTTAAATATATTGTGCGCACAATTTAAATATATTGTGCGCACAACTTAAATATATTGTGCGCACAAGTTAAATATATTGTGCGCACAACTTAAACATATTGTGCGCACAACATAATATAGTGTGCGTTAAATTCTTTGACCTTACACATGGTACGGGGCTTCAATGTCTCATTTTTAAAGTGACAGAATGGAGAAATGCATAAGGTTTTCTTTTGAAATGGGGCTAGATTACATGGAAATACTCTAGCAAAAAATCATCAGTGCATTTGTATCGACTCCTGACATGAATACTGAATAAAAGAGGGACGAAAGATATCAAAGGGACAGTCAAACTCATAAATCTAAAACAAACTGACAACGCCATGGCTAAAAACGAAAAAGACAAACAAACAACAGCACACACGACACAACATAGAAAACTAAAGAATAAACAACACGAACCCCACCAAAAAACTAGGGGTGATCTCAGGTGCTCCGGAAGGGTAAGCAGATCCTGCTCCACATGCGGCACCCGTCGTGTTGCTTATGTGATAACAAATCCGGTAAATAGTCTAATTCGGTAGGTCACATTCGTGAAAGGGAAGGGGATTGTAGTTACGACGTAAGGAACATATCCGATATCATTTGTGAAACGGTTATTCCATAACGGTCAATTTAACCAACTCGTGATGGCGTCCGTAAAATTTACGAAAAGATGATTTCAACTTCACCATTTGGAACTCTTGGTTTAATAACTTCCTTGTGAGCAGCAACAATAAATTACGTTTATTTCGTCTGAAACTTGGTTTACCAACAGATTCGTCGGAAGCCTCCACTTCATATCAAAGTTTATTGGAACGGTTTGAAACAGAGTTGACAACAGAGCGAGGACACTTTCGAACCTATGTAGACTTTCTTATAACAAATATACAACTACTATTTGCACTTATCACAGGCACTTGTTTTCTATCCACTGGAAGATCTACTATCCCTATATATTCTATTTATATGGATAGTCGACCTTCCTATGGATAGAAACAAGTGCCTGTGGCACTTATGCATTATACTTTATTTCTGAAAATCTCAAGATTTAGTTTTGATTGACACAAGACTGACATGTTCCTCAATTCACGACTTGGATTTTGTTATGCTCCGTCGATGATAGAGATGGCCATTATATTTAAAAGTCTTTACGTCCGTTCGTCCGTCCGTCTCTGTCTCTGTAAATGATTTGGTTATAGTTTATGATGAAGTTTTAGTGTCTGACTAAATACCCGTACACAAGTTTTTTTTATCATTGAAGATGACTTTGTTTGTTCATGATTAAGTACGGTTTTGACCCAAAATGTACTGTTCGTTATAGAAATGTGACGGTGTGTTCAGTCTAAGAAATTCACCATGAAGTTATGATCAAATAGAGATAAAACTGAGAACATATATAAATCAAAAGATGCAATATGAGTGCCAATGAGACAGCTCTCCATCCAAGTCATAATTTATGAAAAGTGAAAAATCATTGGTTATAGTACGGTCTTTATTACGGAGCGTTGGCTCACTTCTAACAGCAAACTATAAAAGGCCCAAAATGACTGTAACAAAACGATAAACATATATGAACAACACCAATAAACAGAATACCGCTGAATAACAAGTTTCCGACATAGAACAGTATGTTAACTATGATTTAGAATTTTTTTAAGAGTTGTGTACAAATGTTTCAGGCCAAGTTATAGATTCATTCTGATTAAAAGAAAAGAGGGAAAGAGGTCACTGATAGTATCTACTTTTTTGATCGATTTCATTATACATGTACAATTTTACAGAATACTAGAACACACCCGTGATATCGCGGGTCTGTGACTGAATTAAAGAATATAACTATGCGTAAGCCTTATTTTAGTATTGGTATTGTCATCTGATAAAGTCATGCCGATTATAAGATGCACAGTTTTCTCTGCTTTCAACATCTTTCTGTTTGAACCCGTCGACCTGGAACTTATCAATTATTGGTACTATTATTTATTTGGAAAACAAAATGGCCTGGAAAGGAGTATTTTTTAATCAACAGCATTGTCCTTTATGAGTTATAAATAAAGTTGAATTCTTTGATTCGCTGTTTGACGCCATTCCGGCTAACAAATTGAAAACTGTACATGCTGTACCTATACGCCTTATTTTAAGTCCAGATTTTTATTATTCGTATTGTCATCTTAGAAAGTCATACTGATTAAAATACTACAATCGGGAACAATGTGACAATGATTGAATTTAGTTATAAATAAAGTTGAATTCTTTGATTCGCTGTTTTACGTCATGCCCGCTAACAAATTGAAACTTATTTTTAGTCCAGATTTTTAGTATTCGTATTGTTATCTTAGAAAGTCTTACGGATTAAAATGCTACAATAGGTAACACTTTGACAATTTAGTAGTGTCAACCCTGTGATTATGACCCGTTTATATAGCATATTAATCCTGAATACACCGTTTGGTGGTGCGCCTGTCAGATGCGGAACGTACAGATAAGGTAATAGGTAACAGGTGATTATACTAATTTGGTATCGGTATCGGACTCGACCCGGAACTTCCTAATTATTGGCGATATTAATTACGTGGAAAACAAAAGGGCCTGGAGTGGTGTAATTTTTAATCTACACCTTTGTACTATATTAGTTGTATATAAAGTTGAATTCTTTTATTCGTCGTTTTTACGTGATGACGGCTGACAAATTGGACCTCGTAATTTTAGTATTATAGATTGTTCGTATTCATTATGAAACTGAAATGTTACGAAGCAATTTAGGAATAGTCAATGAAAAAGTATTCCTCAGTGGTATTTTTTGAAAACAAACGAAACAATTATGATTCAATGTTTCCAAATATGGTCCGTTTTGGGGCATCATTTATTCATAAACTTGTGGCCCGATTGATCGCGATCGATGCGAGTACCAATGAGACAACATAATACATATACACCATAGCTCATATAAATACGGGTTATATTCTTCTCATATATTTTATGATGGTATGGTACGCAACCCCTAACGGGAGTGATTGTGCTTGATATTCAAATAATTAAGACAGTCATAATCTTTCAATCAGTTTAATTGAGGTGTTGAGCTGGCATGTCAGTAACTGCTATAGGCACTATTTATTAATTATTTGTTAATTTATGTATCACTGTCATTTTATTAAGTTTCATTTGTTACCTATTCTGACATCGGACAAGGACTTCGTTTAAACTGAGTTTTACTGTCGGTATTGCTGGTTTTTTTTTTTTGTATCTGCATTGGCTAGAGGTACAAAAATATGGTTGAGATCTCACAAAACATGTTTAACTCCGCCGCATCTTTGTGTCCGTCCAAGGTCAGGAGCCTCTGGCCTTTGTGTTGGTCTTCTATGAATTTTAATTTTAGTTTCTTTTATATATCAAAGTTTGGATAGATAAAGGAAGATGTGGTATGAGTGCCAATGAGACAACTCTCCATCCAAGTCACTATGAAAAGTAAACCATTATTGGTCAAGGTACGATCTTTGACACGTAGCTTAGGCTCACAAACAGCAAGCTCTAAAGGGTCCCCGAAATTACTAGTGTAAAACCATTCAAACCGGAAAACCAACGGACTAATTTATATAAAAAACGAGAAACGAGAAACACTTAAAGAAGTTTAGTATGACGTCCATTATCGCTGAACTAGTACATATTTTTGTTTATGGGCCAGCTGAAGCGCGCCTTTGGGTGCGAGATTTTCTTGCTGTATTGAAGAACCAAATGTATCTGAGAAACAAACCTTATAAAACATGCGCGCCTTATAATTATTTTGTACATTAAATACAGTAAAACTATACCTTTATTATCGTATCTAAAAAAATAGACCTGAGATATATAGATCAATCACATACAACAATAAGAAACTCTCAAATATTTTCAGACGAACGGAAAGAAAAAATATTGATAATAGGAAGTTCCATAATTAAAGGCATCGATGCAAACAAAGTTGGAAAAGATGTTCACATCCGAACAAATAGAGGCGCAACAGTACCAACATTAACAGAAAAGATTAAAAAATCTAATATACAACATTACAAAAGTATTATTTTAGTTGTTGGTGGAAATGATGCCTCGTCAAGGATACATCAGTAGTATAGTACTTGAACGACTCCAGCGCACCCCCAAAAAAAAAAATTTGACCCCCAAAAAATTACCCTCATTTCAAGTAAAAGAGCCCTAAATTTTCATAAAAAAGGCAAAAAACACCCCAAAAACACCAAATTTTCTTACTCCCAAAAAATTTTTTTTTACTTTTTTATGAAAAAAACCAACAATAAAAACAACAAAAAAAACCCCAAAAAATTCCAAAAAAAAAAAAAATAAAAAAACCGGTAGAACAGGCAGAGAAAGAATTCTGTGGGATTTAAGAGAAAAAATAAAAATCAATTTTTACTTAAAAAAATGAAACAACCTACAGCTCCTGATTTATATCCAGAATTACCTATAGAAGATGGACAAAATTATAGACTACAAAAAATAACAGAAATAGAAAAAACATTAATAAATGAGAGAGATAAACGTAAATCACTATACAAAAAATATAAACGCGGAGTTAATGTTACTGATGGTGTTGATACAAGTTTAATTTCGACATCTGTTGTTTTAGCTGGTATAGGAATAGCTTTTCCTATCTTACTTCCCATACAAATTGCAGCTGTTGTATGTGGAAGTTTAGGAGGTCTAGTTAAATTAATTAGAAGAAAGTTGACAACAAAATCAAAAAAACATTATGAAATTAAAACAATGGCAGAATGCAAGTTAAACAGCATAAAAGATTTAATATCAAAATCTTTAACTGACGGACAGATAAGTGCAGATGAATTTAAACTTATTTTAGATGAATTAGAAAAATTTAATGAGATGAAAAAAAATAAAAAAAAAGTAATTTTAAAAAGTTTACCAGATGATGAAAGAAAAAAACTAATTGAGGAAACAGAAAATAGAGTAAAAAACGAATTAAAAAAAAAAATGGAAAATCTTTGATTTTCTTTAATAAAATAATTTTAGTTGATAACGGAAATCCACCAAACTATGAATCAATTTTTTATTAAATAAATGGAAGACGAAAAATCTAAAAAAACTATTCAATATATTTTTGAACAAGAAGAAACAGATGAAAATTCTTCAGATGAAGAAGAAAAAGGACTAACAGTAAAACAAAAATACAAACTTGTAAAAAATCTACAAATTATGGTTGATAAAGAATTTAAATATTTTTATATAAAAATATTTTTATTAGGTACTTTTTATTGTGTATTAGATTATTTTATAGATTAATTTATTTATTTTATTTTTTTAAAAAATGGCTGAAGGAGGTTATGAGTTTGATAATCCTGAGTTTAAAAATAATGATTATGATGAAGAAGAAGAAGAAACGTCTTTTCAAGATGATGAAGAGTTTCAAAATAATATAAATAAGGAATTTAACACTCTTCAAAGAGAATACGGTGTTAATTTTGTCAGGGATGTTTTAGGTGTAGATGATTATAAAATATCTGATAATTTAAGAGAAGCTAGAGAAGATTTTCAAAAAAAGATAAACCAACCAGTTACTAAACTAGATAATATAGAAATTCTACCACAAGAAATAACAACACAAGAAGAAGGACAAGAATTATTAGAAATAACAAGTAATGTAGAAACATATATTGGTAAAATAGAAACATATGTTGATGAAGCAGAAACTTCATTTATTGAACAAGAAACATTTTTAAAAAATAAAGAAACACAAACAGAAGAACAAGAAGAACAAAAAAAAAACAAATATTAATATTAAAAAGAGAGTTAGATGGTGTAAGATCAGCAATGACAACTAACCAAGAAGAAATAGGAGTTGCATTAAGTAAATTAGAAAATAGAAATTTTTTATTAGATAAAGAAAAAAAAAATTAAAAAAAGTTGAAGAAAGAAAAAAAAGATTAAATAATATAGAAGATACAAAAGATTTAGATATTGATATAAAAAGAATAAAACAAAGAATAAGTGATCTAGAAATAGAAAAAGATGGAATATTAGAAATAATAAATATAAATAAAGATAAACTAAATGGACAAATTGATAGAATAAAACAAACAATAAAAAAAATATTAAATAAAAATAAAACTTTAAGAGAAAAAATAAAAATTTTATTTAAAGAACAAGGAATAACTTTATTTAGTATTATAACTTCTTTTGGGTTGATTATAGGTGTTATAGTTGAAACATTCACAGGTGGAGTTACTTATATTACACCTACTCCTTCTCCTACACCTAATCCAGAACCTTCAGGTGGTATAAATAAATGGTTAAAAAAACAACTAAAAAATCTAGGAAAACTTTTATCTTTTCTTGCAGGAAAACTAGCAGCTGCATTACCAGGTATTATAGGTTCTATTGTTTCTTGGTTATTGTCTGCAACAAAAGACGTAGTAAATTGGTTTGCAAACAACTTATGGGCATTGCTTATTTTAGTTGTTAGTTTATTGTTTACTGCTGCTAGAGATTATTTAAAAAAATAAAGTGCTGTAAATCCTATTACAATACTTACAAATATTATTGCTTGTTTATTATCTTCATGATCTTCATGTTCAATTTTTTTTATTGGATCTATTTTTGGTTCTTTAGGCTTTTCAGGTTTTATAGGTTCTTGTGGTTTTACAGGTTCTTTTGGTTTAAAATCAACATGATCAAAATTTTTATTATTTAAATCATCATTTAAACCGAGTGTTTGATTTTCTGTTGCAATTATAATTTTATTATTATAACCAACAATAGTTCCAATTTGTAAAACCATATCACTGGGAGACATATATAAACCAAGTCCATAAGCATAATCAACTTTACTTCTTGCGTATTTTAAAACATTTTGATAATTTGATATCTGAGTGGGTAAATCAATAGGACTATTAATAACATCTTGTACATTTGCTAAGAATTGTTTTTGTGCATCAAATCCTGTTCCTACTTTTAAAATTTCTGTTTTTGTTTGAGATTGTGCACCTAACAAAGCCCATACATAAATTTTTATACTTTCATTTATACGTTCAATTCCTGCTTGTGTAAATCTATTACCATTATCTAAAATAAAAGTAGTCCAAGCCATGCTTATATCTTTTTCATGATAAATTGTATCATGAATATTAAAGAATGGACCATCCTTTTTATGATTTTGTCTATATTCACCACTTGGTTTATAATATTGCTCAAAACTTCCTAATCCTTGACATGATGATTCTAGTTTTTGTCTCCAATCTGTATTTGGAGAAATATTAAATTCATCACATAATTTCTGATATGCAGCTTTGTCATATGGGTTCTTGTAATAACAGAAAGAAGAATCTGTTGGTAAAGGTGATTTAAGTTCTTTTAAAATTCTGGCAATGCAATAATATAAATGAAACATATAAAAAGACTTTGTAAGATTTGAAGTATTTTGTATATGATCATTATAAGAAATCCCACATCCTGTACTTGCGCACCATACTGCAAAGTTTAATTGACATTGCCACCAATCAAATGAAGAATGAATCCAGGCATTCCATGGTTCGTTAGTGTGTATTGATGGGTTTTGATAGTTTTGAAATAAATCAGGAAAAGATGTTTTAAAGTTCTCTTTTTGATTTACAAATATTGTTTGATTTACAAGATTTGTTTTTAATTGATGATCTTTTTCAGAATATTTAATACCTGGATTATATGAAACATTAGGATTATATTTAAATTCTTTTGTTATCATTTTTTTATATTAAAAATGTTTCATACTATTTCAAATATTGATAATACAATAAACTTAGAACAATACATAAATAACAGAAATGGAAATAAACGTATTGGTTTGAAATTTATAAGATACAGTATATGTTGGTATAATGTTTATCATGGGTTTATAAAGAAAACCGGAGAGGAACAACAAAGGATTATGAATGGTTATTATAGTTTCAACAAATAGTGGATGAATTTCAAAAAGAAAATATTGTATTATCCGTAAATGAAGCAAATGGTATCGCTTCATTAAACACTACTACTGAGTTAAAGATAAGTAAGGGTTTGGGAAATATGTTAGGGTTTAATAATAAACGTAAATTCGAACCTAATGAATTACATTATGGAAACAAATTTGTAGATTTTGCTATCCATAAATCATTATATATCCATTTGGAACAAGTTAGCACTTCTCATAATTATCTTGATGGTAAGCCAAGTACATTATTGGCTGTTATTCCAGTCGAGAATAAAGAGTTTGGTGAAGTTATAACAGCGAGATTTGAGCATCCGGAATATAAGAGTTTAGTAAATGATGTTATAACAGAATTGAAATTAGAAATAAGAGATGAAAATAATAACAAGATAATTAATCATTTACCAATTAATTGTGTTTTAGAAGTTATATAATTTATTTAATAAAATGAGCATACTTGGTGTCAAAAAAAAAAAACGTAGAAAAAGAAATATTAAATATGAAGAGTGAGCTTCAAACAATGGATACTAAGGATAAAAATTTACATCGGAGTGTCGCTGCCCTAACCATCAGAGTTTTAAATGTTGAAAATATAGTTAGTAATATTGAAAATAAACCAGACAGAAAAATAATAAGTATATATGCTGGAATTGATGGTCCAATACATGGAAATAAAAAGTTTAATTTTGGTGTTGGTGGTGGTTATTATGTAATGAACTTTCCAGGACAAATATTGGGTATTAGTTTAGTAAGTTTAAGAACAAACACAGATATTATAGCCATTAAGATGATTGTTAATGATAAGTCAACTAGTTACATAATGAGTTTGGATAATGGTGTCACACACGGTTTTAATAACTTTTATACACCTTTTGAAGTTAAGGCTGGAGATTTAATAAGTTTTATTAGTATGACTAATAATTATACATGTATCAATACTCTAGTATCAGTGGTAATTGAATTATTTTTATAACAAATTTAATCCTTAAAAATGTCGGCATACGGAAACAAATTAAATCCTTACAGAAAAATAAGAGAACCTCGTGGTGTGAAAGGTATTCGTCAAAGTGTATCAATAACAAATAATCCTTCAACTATTGATCAAAATCAACAGCTATTAGTAAGATTCCCCAATCTAAGCAATAATGATGTTATTGTTCCTGGAACAACCAGATTGGCATTCGAAATAGAACTCACATCTACAGACGACAATGCAACTATATATCAAAACATAGGAAGAGCAATAGTTAAAAAAACAACAATTCGTATAAGTGGAAATGAAATTATGTCAATTGATGATAGTGATATTTATCATTGTTATGTTGATTTATGGAAATCTACATCTGAACGTTTAAATATGGCATACCAAGGTATTGGTGAAACAAACATGTTAAAACACAGAGTTGGCGCGGATGATAAAGCATCAGACATAGGCGATGAAGCAATTGCAACTGCATATGGTACAAGATTTTGTATCCCACTTGAGTTTGAACTATTAGAAACTCATATGCCTTTTTATCAAGCAGGTCTTGGTGATAGACTTGAATATGAACTTACATTTAATAATTATAGCAATGTTATTAAATCAACAGATACATCTGCAAGTTATACAATCAAAAACATTTGTTTAGAATTTGATATGGTTACTGATGCAGAATTAGCAAGACAGATAAGACAACAAGTTAATGGTAAGATGGTTATTTTGTACGATAGAATACTAAGACATAGAAAAATAACCAAAAACAAATCTGATACATTGTGGAATATAAATTTAAATGTTCCAGCTAGAAGTATGAAAGGAATTCTAATGTTGTTCGAAGATCCTGAAAGAACAAGTACCGAAACTTATTATAATCCTAACATAACAAAAGTAGAAATGACAATAGAAGGTGTTCCAAATCAACTATACAGTCAAGGAATGAAAGCATATCAACAATGGGATGAAATAAATAAATTCTTTGCTTTAAATTCAAAAAGAAATAAAACAACAGAAGAAGTTTTAAAGGATTTAAATTTATCCTATACAACATTAGAAAAATATCTTACAACTAATTATGCATTATGGTTAGATTTACGTTCAACAGATGACAATTCGTTACACGGTTCAGGTAGAAGAATTGAAAATGCTTCTGAAGGTATTACTATCCAAATAACTAAAACAGCAGGAGCAAATAAATTAATAAATGTTTATCTGTTTGTTATACAAGATGCACAAATTAATTTTGAAGATGGAAGATTTAAAGAAGTTAATTACTAGCGGTTCCCCTTAAAAAATGGAAACAAACGAGCGGAGCGAGATACACTCCGATTCCCTTTATGAATTACCAAAATATCCCCATTGTGCTATTATATGTGGACAAACAGGATGTGGAAAAACAGAGTTTGTTCTTGATTTATTAGAAGGAGAATATAGTGGAGTTTTCAAATATATAGTCATACTTTGTCCAACCATCCAATGGAACAAAGCATACAAAAATCGTGAATGGATTGATGATGTTAGAAAACCAAAAACAAAAATTTTTATAATTGTTAATCCTATTGTTGAAGTGAGAGAAGCAAACGGTTCCCTTTATGAAGAAGAGAAGCTACAAGAACTACTAAGAATGTTCTTTAAAAAATATGCTGGTCATTCAACATTATATATCATTGATGACTGCAGTGCAACAAAAGAACTAACAAAGAAAAAAGATATGCTGTCCGAGCTTGCATTTTCAGGAAGACATGCGGAACAATCAGTGTGGGTCATTTCACAGAGATACAACTCTGTTTTAAAAGATTTAAGAGAACAAACAAAATGGTTATGCATGTTCTACACAAAAGATAGAGATAGTTTTGATAATTGTCTAAGAGAAAATGATGTTATTCCTACTTTGGAAGAAAGACAAAGAATAAAGGAAGAACTTAAAAAAAAGAAACATCGTAAATTAATATTAAAGACAGATCAACCTACTGATTATTGGTTACTTAATTAATTTTTTTAGCAATTTTCAAGTAATGCTTAAGTAATGCTTAAGTAATGCTTAAGTAATGCTTAAGTAATGCTTAAGTAATTTAACCAAAATAAGTAATTCTTAAGTAATTTAACCAAAATAAGCAAAATAATGCTTAAGTAATGCTTAAGTAATTCTTAAGTAATTTAACCAAAATAAGTAATGCTTAAGTAATTTAACCAAAATAAGCAATAAAAAAAGCAATGCTGTTGGAAATACTAACAATTGCAACAAACACTGCAGTCTTATCATTGGTTGGATATGTTGTATTTATTTTTTTTAAAGTTAAAAATAAATTATATCCGTTTTTGAAACGTATAAAATGAATGCTGAAGAATTATTAAGCGAGCAAATTGTGGAAAACATAAATATTGATGATGAAGCGAGCGAAGTGAACGGTTCCCTTCAAGAAAAAAAACGCGAAAGATTATCAGCTGTTGTTGCTGGTGGGAGTAGTAAACAATATCTGGGTAAAGAATTACAACTGTCAGATATTGATAAAATGACAACAGAACAAATAAACAAACTATACTGTAAATATGAAGCAAGATTGGGAGCTAGTATGACCAAGACATTAGGAAACTCTTTTATAAATTTATATGTCATGGGTGTATCAAAGTTTTTCAAAGTTGTTAATCCACCAATTTTGATACAAGACTTAGAGGAAGATCCTTTTATCAATAATGCTTTAACTAATACATGTTGTGAACTGTACTATAGATATGGAATGTATCTTGCTCCTTTTACTGCAATATTAACAACAGCAAGACATATCGAACCACTCGCTTCGCTCGATTTCCGAAAAAAAGATGAAAATAATGACATAAAAAATGATGAATGAAAATCCTGAACAAATAGAAGTATTTAAAAAACCCAAACCAAAAGACCCAAAAAGAGTAGCTGCTGGTAAGAAAGGTGCAGAAGTAAGAATAAGAAATGCAGAATTGAGAAAAAAAGAAGTGGAAAAATTAAAAAAAGAAAATTCAAAAATCAAACAAATAACAAAAGATTCTGATACAGAAACAGATTATGAATCAAACGAACATATTCCTTCGGTTGAGAAACACTCCAGTTCCCTAGTTGATTATAAATTTGTACTTTTTTCTATAAGTATTGTTGGATTGGGATTGTTTTTTTACAACCAAAGTAAGAAACCAGAAAGAATGATTAAAGAAATAACAAAACCAGAAAAACAAAAGAAAGAAATTGATCCTTTTGAATTTAATTAAATTTAGTACATTAAAATGACAACTCAAAAAGACGGAAAACAAATAGCAAATATGTTATATCATGCTGGAGTGGAAACATTGTTAACAGTTGGATATGCAGAAATAGGTAAAAAGGTATTAAGGAGGCCAGCACCAAAAGTGGATTTTAATATGAATGATGTTGTAATGTTATCCATTGATATATTACTTGCAATGGCAACAAAAGATATGTTGATTAAGCAAGGTATTATACCTGCTGATATTATGAAGTAATTTTTGTTTTTATAAAATGGCAAGTGCTTTAACAATGATGCTTGGTGGGGCAATAACAAATGCTTTTGCATTTTCAGGGAGTAATTATTTATTTTCACATATGGGTAGTAATGCAAATGAAGAGAAAATAAGACATGATAAAGCTATAGAAAAATTAGAAAAAGCACAATCAGAATGGAATAAAAAAAGAATACAAAGATTAGATTTTATAAATGAACAATTACAAAAGGAACATCATGCGGTTCATACTTTTGATGATGTTGACCAGGCAATGAAACTATACTATCGTGTCACGAATAAAAAATTAACTTCATTATCACCTAAACCTACATTAAGTGATTTTTATATTCCATCAGAAGACCAGAAAAATAGAGAAATTGCATTTGTTGTTGGTGGTATGGCATTAACTGGTTTTATTGTTTGGGTAATAAAATAAATTAAAATCCAAAAGGTTGAGTATCTATTCCATTATCTAAAATATATCTTTTGTCGTCGAATGGAGACATACTTATTTTATTTACTTCATTAACAAACATTTTGTGTTTGCTCGAGTTCATTGTACACATTTTATTCATTTTGGTTTTATTATTGAACAAACAATCTTTATAATCATCAAATTTAATATCTTTATTTATTGTAGTTTTTCCAATTCCTTTTATTTTTTTTTCTTCACTTAAATCTGTTAATGTAAAAGAATATGCTTTACTTTTTAAATAAACTATTTCATTCATAATTTTCCCATTAAGTTCATCTTTAAATTTACCAATTACTTTTTTATTTTTTTCTGAATATAAAGGGTGATCTTTTGGATAACCAGACGTATCAAGTTCATCTATCATTTCTTCCATGTCTTTATAAATATCTTTGGTTTTTACACTCAAAATCATACTATCAGTATCACTTGCAACTAATTCATTCTTTTCCCATAATTCATTAGCAACATCATAATAAATGCTATACATTAATTGTTTTGAGTAATCCAATATAGCCTGTCCTAAATAAATAGGTTTATTAAATTTAACAGAAGTAACATTATTTTCAATTGCAACAAAGTTATCATTAAATATTATTGAGTCTTTAAAATTTGGTTTTTTTATATATTTTTTTACTTCTTCCCTGTCTGTAAATAATTTTATTTCACTTCTTCCTCTGATATTTTCTAATGTTTTGCCATAGAAACTATTGTTCATCAGTTTCCAAAGATCTTTTTCAAAATCTGATTTTGCTTTAGTTCTTTGTTCTGTATTGAAATTTATGTATTTTGCTAACCAATTTGATTCTTTAAATGAAATTGTTCTGTAAACTTTTGTTACCTTTATTCCAAGTTTTATATATTCTTTTAAAATGCTATCGTGAATTATATATTTTTTTTTATCTCTCAATGTTAAAAATAATTTTTCTTCATTACCTAATGGTTTGTCTCTCAATAGATTTAATTGGTAATCAGATAATTCTTCTTTTTTTATTTTCATCTTTTCTGGTGCTAAAGGATATTTATATGTTTTCTTTTTACATTTTTCTGTGTATTTTAAATCACATTCAATTAAACATCCTCTTCCTTTTGGAATTTCTTTATAATAATTTAAATCTTTTTCCCATTTAAAATCTCCTGTAGGAAGTTTTTGTGACATAGCCCATCCATATAAATTATTTGCATCTAGATATAACAAAAATTTTTCTTCAAAAAATTTATCTAAATCTTTTCCTTCTTTTAATCTTTTAAAACACTCTTTTTTTTCATGTTCATCTATTATTCTATAATCTTTATCATAATTTGAAGTATATTTGTTGAAGGCTTTTACATGTCTAGGACCTAATACTCCAGAAAATCCTCCTCTTATTCCTTTCTCAAACATTTGTAACATATCAACATCAGTCAACAATTCTAATTTTATTCCTGTATATTTTAATCCACATTGCCATGTAAGTCCTGGTGCAGAATAACAATAACATGGGTCTATTTCATGATATTTTATAAAGAATTTTCTAAATTTTTCGAATGCATCGGCTAAGATAAGAACATCTGTTTTGAGATATAAATTATGATAGTCTAATAAAGTTTTACAATTATAATGTTCCCAGACTCTTTGTGAATGTTTGTACTCTTCTTTTGTAATTGTTTCTTTTTTTAATTTAGAATAAAATTTTTCTATTTCAGGAAGTTTTTTATCTTCAAATTTTTTTATAGAATCTATGTATTCATATGGATAGAATCCTTTTTGTTTTAAAAGAGCTATATTACCTTTAAACTCTTTTTCTAAAATAGGAAACTCTTCCATTGATTTGGCAATATCTGATAAACCTTTTAACATAAATCTATATGAATCTAGGAATCTTAATTTTTTATAATTTGATCCATAATCTATAGAAATATAATTTTCTGAGTTTTTAGAAAGAAGTTTTACTTTATTATATTCATCTTCATATTTCATTAATTCTTCGATTAAAAAGTGGAAATCATAATTCGATCCATTATGAAAGAACACGGGTATTAATTTTGTTGCTTTACCTTCTTTTGTGTTACACGATTGACACGCTGCTCCTCTATATTTACCTGAAAGATGATTATGTTCTCTTACTTTTTCGCTTTCTTTAAATTCTTCTCCACAAATATAACATCCAGTTGCTTCTTGAAATTCATCTTCTTCATGATTATTTAATATTGGTTTTTTCTTTTCGTTAAGGTAGATCTTATAAGTTATTTCTTTGTATATCTTCATTACTTTTTCCACATATTTTTCTACTGCATCATCACCAACATAAGAAAAGTATTGTGGTTTATATATTTCTGGATAATCAGAATGAACATAAATACCATAACTATTTATTTCTTGTTTACTTATTGGTTTTATATAAGATTTATTAGGATCTGGAGTACAGGATTGCATGGGTATATTATATGCTTCGAAATCACAATATATAACAAATGGTAATCTATTTTTAAAATGATGATTATTGAATTTAAGAATATTTTTTCCTGGTTTTGGCATTATGGTTTTACAATGTTCGTTATCATAACATATTTTTTTATGTTTTATTAGTGTTTCTTCTCTTTGAAATCCTTGCAAACAGTTTCTACATATAAACGATTTATTTCTATTCTTATCACACATAAAACTATTTAAATCTTTAATTAGACAATAATGAGTATTTTCGTTACTTTCAATGTATAAGAGATCAATTACGTTTTCACTTTCTACATTTGAAATATAAATTGGAAATAAAGATTGTTTATTTGTTTGATCTTCTAAAGCAAATACATTTATACTTAAATAATTTTTATTTTCTACTTTTGGAATATCTTTTATTTTTACAGGATATTCAATTCCTTTCATGTTAACTTCATTTTCATATTCTTTATATTTTGTTACTCTTTGTTTGTCTTTCTTGGCTGGAAATAAACTTGCTAATATTGACCAAAGAAAACACTTATTATCCTTTTTATTTTGGACATTAATAATATTACTTGATTTAAATTGAAGGGGAATATAAGACGAAGCTCTTTGATATTCATATTTATATAGTTTTACTTTTACACTTTTGATACCATCGAAAACAAAACCAGATCCTCTTTCTTGAAATTTATCTACCCAAGCTTTAAATTTATCTAACAAATTATTGTAAAATGTAGATAAATTGTTTTGTGTTAGGACAACTTCAACAGGATGAGAGTAATGACTTTCTATTCTATCAAATGCCATAGGAGTTGTAAATTCACTTGTTATTATTATCTTTATTTTTAAAGGAAATTGATTAATAACTATTTTATCTTTTAATAAGTTTATGTATTTAGTTGCATTGATTTCTTCTATATCATCAATAGTAGTTTCAGTAATAAGATCTTTAAAGGATTTTTTAGATCCCATTTTGTAATATTAAATTTTAATTATATTATTTTCTTGGATATAAATTCCAATAAAAAGGATTTCTTTCCATAAATTCTTTAAAAGCTTTTTTATATTTTTCTTTGTTATTTTGATAATGATTTTGTTTTGAAGGTTTTAAACATTCTTTACATGCAGATTTAACTCCCAGTGGTTTGTCGTTTGCTTTGTAATATTCACTTAGTAACTTGTATTCATTACATTTTGAACAATGTTTTCTTTCATCCATTTTTAAAAAAAACATTTTAGTTACTTCAAAATGTCTAAAACAAATCTAACAAATAAATTAGCAGATGAACTACATCATAGAGTTGTAAAATCTTTTCCTAAAAGACGTGTTTATGTTCATTCAATAGATCAAACATGGGCAGTTGATTTGATAGATATGCAACCATATTCAAAACAAAATAAACAATATAAATATTTATTAGCAGTTATAGATGTTTTTAGTAAATATGGTTGGTTAATCCCTTTGAAAAATAAAACAGGAGTAACAGTCAGTGAAGCTTTTAAAACATTATTTAAAGAAAGAAAACCAATATATATTTGGTCAGATAAAGGATCCGAATTTTATAATCGACAAGTAAAAGAATTGTTAAAAGATAATAACATAAAGTTATATTCAACTGAGAATGAAGAAAAATCCAGTGTAGTGGAACGATGGATAGGAACAATGAAACAACATATGTATAAATACTTTACTGCTAATGAAACTTTTAAATATTATGATATACTAGATAAATTAGTTAAAAATTATAATAATACAGTACATTCTTCAATTAAAATGACACCTGTTGAAGCAAGTAAATCAAAAAATGAATTAACAGTGTATAAAAATTTATATCCAGAAAAGGAAGAGAAAATTAAAAAACCTAAATTTAAAGCAGGTACTAGAGTAAGAATAACAAAAAAGAAGGGTAAATTTGAAAAGGGCTATACTATTCGTTGGACTAAAGAAATATTTGTAATTGAAAAAGTTTTAAATACAATTCCTTTTACTTATAAAATAATTGTATTTAAAAGGCGAAGAAATAACAGGTTCTTTCTATGAACAAGAATTACAGATGACTAAGTTTTAAATCTTTATTTACTTACGGTTAATTTATTACCAAAACAATAATCAGTTTCGAAATTTTAATTTGAAAACAAAAGTGCAATAAATACATACAAGTCAAACACTATAAACATAATATAACTGTTCAAAGTTAGAACTGTCACATCCACTAAAAGTTACCCGGTTATGAATAACCGTTACTATGTCCCACCTACTGATCATGTATGATCACTCCTTATATGGAATAAGAAAATCAATATCACATATACTATATTAAAAAACACAATTACAGATTGAGAAAGTTTTAAGTTAAGTTGTAGTCGTATTGATCCGTTTTATTACTAGACTTTATTGATAGAATTAATTAAAAATCAAGGTTGGGGCGCACTGGGGAAATTATTTTTCTCTTAAATCCCACAGAATTCTTTCTCTGTCAGTTATCCCGGTTTTTTTATTTTTTTTTTTTTTTGGAATTTTTTTGTTGTTTTTTGGGTGTTTTTAATAACGTTTTTTTTATAAAAAAGTAAAAAAAAATTTTTTTTGGGAGTAAGAAAATTTGGTGTTTTTTGGGTGTTTTTTGCTTTTTTTATGAAAATTTAGGGCTCTTTTACTTGAAATGAGGGTAATTTTTTGGGGGTCAAATTTTTTTTTTTGGGGGTGCGCTGGAGTCGTTCAAGTACTATACTACTTACATCCAGAAGCTTTCAAAGAAAAATATGATGATATGATAAAAACTGTCAAATCGATAAACCCAGACATAAACATTGCTGTATCTGAGATCTGTCCAAGACGGAATGTTGATACAGAAATTTATAATGCAATATTACACAGGGTTTCTACTGAACATAAGTTAAAAATCATCAAACAAACAGATGCATTTGTCTCCAGAGGCGGCGATCTCGTTTCTTCTTACTACCACCGTGATGGTATACACCTGACTAATCAGGGTACAATTCTTTTACTTAGGAACATAAACAGAGTTGTAAACATTTTCAACCGAACAACTATTTCTCAGTCCAATAATGAAAGTAATGAACAGCATGGTAAAAGACAAACCATTGCAAATACATTCAATGGTATCTGCTTTAATTGTGGCTTTTATGGTCATCATTGTAAAGACTGTCACACACTTTAGGATAAATCTGATGTATTTCAATTTGTAGACAAAGTATCAAATCATAGTAAATCATTATTACTTCATAACAATTTCGATATACTTCTCAATTTATGTCCAAATTGTAATACATCAAAATGTATATGTACTCAAAAATGTATGTCTGTAGCTAAAAATTTTGAAAACAAAAGTTCTAGAGAAAATTGTCATAAATCAAAAAATGGTATATGTGCTAATAGCCTCAGCTCAAAACCTAATTGTAATAGAAACAAACATTATCAAAAAAACTGTCTTAATCTAAAATGTAAAGGTTTCAATGCTGTATGCCTTAATGTTAGACATATTTTATCTAAATTTGACGAGTTAAAAAATATAATTACTATAAACAACAAATATTTAGATTTATTTGGATTAGTTGAAACATTCTTAAAACCTGACCTAACAATGAACAATGTAAAGTGCCGGGATACAAAATTTTCAGAAAAGATCGCCAGTGTAAGGATGGTGGTGGCCTATTGGTTTATGTCAAAGATTCTATTGCAGTTAAAAATAGATCTGATTTATCCATCAATACATTAGAAACTTTATGGTTAGAGGTAGAATTTCCAAAATCTAAACCTTTCTTCATTTGTACTATTTATAGACCACCAAATTCCGATCAGTCCTGGATAGATCTTTTTGAGGAAGAATTTAATGCAGCTCTTTCAGAAAACAAAGAGATAATTTTAATGGGGGACTTTAATATTGACTTGATAAAAATTGAGAATAAAAAATGGATCAATTTCATAAACAATTTTAATCTTCAACAACAAATTTGCACTGCAACACGTATTTGTGACAAATCTGAAACTCTAATTGATCATATTTACACTACTAATCCTGAAAATATTGTCCATTGTCATGTACCTTCATATGCTTTAAGTGACCACTATCCTGTATGCTTAAATAGAAAAATCAATATGAAGATAAAAAAGGAAAATCATATCGAAATAAAGTATAGGTGTTTCAAAAAATTTAATGAAGATGCCTTTTGTACAGACTTACATCAAACCCCTTTTCATATTGTTGAAATGGAAGATGATATTGATATTGCTGTCGACAAATGGTATGAACTTTTTAATCAAGTTATTAACAAGCATGCACCAATGAAAACTAAAAGAGTAAAAACATTTAAACAAGCCGAATGGTTTAATGAAGAAATTAAAAACTCCATTCAATATAGGAATATGTATCATTCAAAAAAAGATTGGGTAAACTTTAAAAAGTGGCGTAATAAAACAACGTCGTTAATATTTAATGCAAAAAAGGAATATTACCAAAACGCCATAACTAGTTCCAAAAATAGTAAAGAACTTTGGAATCATATTAAAGAGTTAAATCCAAGAGAGGATAATATTTTTCCACCTAAAATGCAGTATGAAAATCGAACGGTTTATAACAACCAAGATATTGTAAATACTCTTAATGTTCATTTTTCATCCGTAGCTGAAAAACTTATTGGAAATAATACTTCAGATATGGATTTTTCTATACTACAAAATTTTACTAGTGAAAAATTAAAGAAAGCTGAAAATTTTCATCTAAAACTCATTTCCATTGGAGAGGTGTGTTCTCAACTAAAACATCTTAATATTAATAAATCCGCAGGTTTAGATGGAATAGGTCCCAAATTTTTAAAGCTAAGTGCAGAAATAATATCCCCATCATTAACTTTTTTAATAAACAAAAGTATAACTTCAAATCGTTTTCCGCAAAAATTAAAACTTGCAAGAGTAACTGCTATACATAAAGGAGGACCAAGAGATATTCCCTCAAATTATCGTCCAATTTCTATTTTGAATACCATATCTAAAATTTTCGAAAGACATGTATGTACACAGTTATATGAATTCCTTAACAATAAAAAATTGTTACATATCGCCCAGTCAGGTTTCAGACAAGGTCATTCCTGCCAAACAGCGCTAACTAAACTAATTGACGAATGGTTAAAATATTTAGATAATGGAGAAATAGTTGGTACAGTGTTTTTAGATTTCAGTAAGGCTTTTGACCTTATTAACCATGCCATACTTTTAGAAAAGTTAAAATTTTATCATATCGGAAAACATATAATAGATTGGATAAAATCATATTTGTCTGACAGACAACAAGAAGTCCAATACGCTAACATTAAATCTGATAAATCGTTTGTAAAGTATGGAGTGCCTCAAGGTTCTATTTTAGGTCCGCTGTTATTTTTAATATATATAAATGATTTACCACTTCATGTTAAACAATCCAATATGGATTTATATGCTGATGATTCAACATTGCATTTTCATGATAAAAACATTGAAAAAATAAACAGCATATTGCAAAATGATTTAAATGCTATACAATCTTGGTGTAACAATAACAGTATGAAAATCAATGCACAAAAAACTAAGTGTATGAAATTGGGTTCAAAACAAAAACTTAAACAACTATCAGAATTATGTATTACCGTCAACGAAATATGTATTGAGAATGTCCATTCTTTCAAATTACTTGGAATAGACATTGATGAAAATTTAAGCTGGGAAGATCATGTTGATCGTATATGTAAAATTATCTCATCTAAAGTATCCAGGGCCGTAACCAGCCCCTTTTAATACTGAGGCAAAATATATTCGCCGAGCGTAGCCAGGCTAAAAAAATTTGGCGAGGGGTCTGGGGGCCGCTTAAGGCCCCCAGAAGCTCTGAGAAAAATAACGCAAAATTGTGCATTCTGAGCGTTTCCCGGACTCTTTCTTACATAGAAACGTAAATAATTTTTAGCTATTTTTTCGACAATATTCTGGTCTCAAAGCAAAACATAGATTCATTGTTATTTAAGACATTAAAGTTTTAGGGAAATTCAAAACATTAAAAGACCGATATGTAGGATAAAGCAAAAATCGTAATTCTCATAATCATTAATACCGGATCTGTCTGTCTGTCTGTTCTTGTCTTGTATTGTGCTGACTTGAGATTTCTTTTGACTAGATTTAAATATAGTGACAGTCATTAGTGCAGTAATATACGTTAAATACTAGTACTGCTCAAGTCGACACTAGGGACCATATTTACCTTGTTTTACGGTATTTATGATTCTTTCGTTATTGAAGACCCTCCAGCAACTATCAAGATGAAGAACAGGAATAAAAACTTTGACCATTGATCATTTGTATTTTTTCTATACATTGACATTGTGTGCGATTAGCTCCCGTGCACGTGTACTTCATATTCCTTTATTTTCTGTTAAAGGGTCTGAACACGACTTAATGCAAATTTAACCCTTGAATGTAAAAGGTCATATGGCAGTACATTGATGTTTTTTTCAACAAATGATTTGATACCGGGAAATTGGTGGTCTTACTTTAATTTAAACCATGTCGGCTATCTAGTTTTATCCACAGGCGCTTGGGTATATGATACAGTTATTTTTTTAATTTTTTGTTGTTGATTAAGATATTCAATTTTCTCCATGCAGAAACGACCACTTTTTTTCTGTGTCCAGTAGCATCGTATATTCTTAAAATATTTTCTCGCATAATGCCTGGACATCGGTGGACATGCACCATTACACAGTGTGACACGTTTATAAATGAAAATCAACACTCAGACTAGTCATTAAGTAGGACAATAAATGAACAAAAGACAATCCCGGGACACAGAAGTACAAACAATAGACCATCAACTCTGAAAACCAAAAGTAAAATAGAAACATGGATTACGAAAAATATGCAGGGGCGACATCAGAGAGTGAAGAGAACTTGCTTCTTGCAAGACACTTTCAGTGAAAACAATTTGATATGAAGACAATCATATGAAGACAATCTTCTGTTTTAGTTTTTTTTTTTTTTTTTTTAATTTAAAACATGAGGCATGTGCCTCATTTGCCTCAATGTAGTTACGGCCCTGTATAAGATCATTACACATAATTGTATTATTAATATATGTCTTATATGTCTGATATGGGTCAGACTCAATATGCTCACATTTTTCTCCGATTTTAATGTGTAACCATTTTAAAATAATTTCTGAATTATCTGTATGTGCAATATGTGAAGTGTAAGCATGAACATATCTTCAATGTGTTCAAGTTTACTGTATACCCGATAAAACACTGTCAAACGTCCAAACAAACTATCCATACTGATCTGTGTCCACACTTGTTCAATATCTGTCCGTCACCGTACTGGATATTAGAAACTGGAATCCAAAAATTGTTTTGCCGCGATAGTTTGACACATTGATTTTCACTGTGTTCATAATGATAAAAATGATGAAAATGGCCACGATCGTTTATTTATTGATTTGTATTCTCTTCGCACACAAAGGAATAACAGCAAAGTATACACCTGACTGGGACTCAATAGATTCAAGACCATTACCAGATTGGTATGACAAAGCCAAATTTGGAATCTTTCTTCATTGGGGAGTATTTTCTGTACCAAGTTTCCATAATGAATGGTTTTGGCCACAGTGGAAGTCGAGGCATCCAGCTCCAGATATAGTCAACTTCATGAAACATAATTACCGACCTGATTTTACCTATGCTGACTTTGCCGCAGATTTCACAGCAGAATTTTTTAATCCTGACGAATGGGCAGATATATTTAAAGCATCTGGAGCAGGGTAAGTTTCAGAGGCAGGGTGTAGTCCCTCCCTTTTTAGAAAAAAATTTGGTTGATTATATTGGGAATCACTGAAGGGTGATGGGAGCAGACCTCTCTTAGTGGGTCTCATTGGGGTCTTAAGTGTGACGCAGGATTGCAGATTGTTTGTAAACGTGAAACAGGAAAATCAAATTATTGTGTCGTGAAAACAGGAAATGAGGTCAAGCGGGACCCGGGAAAGAACAAAAAATGAGAATTGCTTACGTACATAGTGTAAGCGGGATACAGGAATCTGACAAAACAGTAAGCAGGATCCGGGATCGGAACCCCCTAATGAGACCCCCCCTCTTAGGCAGCCACTGGGCCCCACTTATGAAAATTTCTAGATCCGCCACTGAGTTTGCCTACTTTCATATACACCTTATCAATATTTTTCCGCCATTTCTAATTATCACACAGCTGGTTCCCTATAATTTTGACGTCACAAAACAAAATATCTGACGCCATAATGGAAAAGTGATTGTATGTGTCAAAAGTTCAAGCAGCCAGGATTATCGATAAGGTGTATTGCTTCCATGGAAGAAGAACTTGATACCAGATGAACTATCTTTTGATAGTCTTTATTGATGTTGTTTGGTATAAGCCAATATACAATATACAGGATGGGCTCAAGTCAGAATAAGTGGGGTATTCCATTTTTTTCAGGGAACACCACAGTTTTTCACCAAATTAAAAAAAAAATTCATATCTTGAGTATCATCAAAGATAATTAATCACTTGCCTTGGGCATTTACATTTAAATTCAATGAATAGAATTAAATATAATTCAGTTATGGTCAGTTACACCTGGAGCATGCAGCTTGGTCAATTGACTCCTAAGCAAAAGATTTATATTTCAGTTTGAGAATAGGTTTCACTTATTCATGTTTTGTTGTTCCTGAAATACTTTAAGCACATGTATTTTCAAATACTACTGCTGCTGTGATTTTGTAGATTTCATGCCATAAATTGAAATAGAAACAAGAATGTGTCCCAATTACAAAGATGCCCCATCCACACTATCATTTTCTATGTTCTGCAAACCGTAAAAATGGGATAAAATCTCTAATTCAAAATTAGAAAGATCATATCATAGGGAACATGTTTACTAAGTTTCAAGTTGATTGGACTTCAACTTCATCAAAAACTACCTCAACCAAAAACTTAAACCTGAAGCGGGACGAACAGACGGACAGACGAACGAACGGATACACAGACCAGATAACATAATGCCTATAAATGGAGCATTGAAATAGAAGTCCTTGTAAACTGTTTTCTTTTAACAATAACCCCAAGCAAACTTGGGTGTTCCCTGAAAACACTTCAATATTTTTAGCTCACCTGGCCCGAAGGGCCAAGTGAGCTATTCCCATCACTTTGCGTCCGGCGTCCGGCGTCGTCCGTCGTCGTCCGTCGTCGTCCGTCGTCCGTCGTCGTTAACTTTTACAAAAATCTTCTCCTCTGAAACTACTGGGCCAAATCAAACCAAACTTGGCCACAATCATCATTGGGGTATCTAGTTTAAAAAATGTGTGGCGTGACCCGGTCAACCAACCAAGATGGCCGCCACAGCTAAAAATAGAACATAGGGGTAAAATGCAGTTTTTGGCTTATAACTCAAAAACCAAAGCATTTAGAGCAAATCTGACATGGGGTAAAAATGTTTATCAGGTCAAGATCTATCTGCCCTGAAATTTTCAGATGAATCGGTCAATCGGTTGTTGGGTTGCTGCCCCTGAATTGGTAATTTTGAGGAAATTTTGCTGTTTTTGGTTATTATCTTGAATATTATTATAGATAGAGGTAAACTGTAAACAGCAATAATGTTCAGCAAAGTAAGATCTACAAATAAGTCAACATGACCAAAATGGTCAGTTGACCCGTTTAGGAGTTATTGCCCTTTATAGTCAATTTTTAACCATTTTTCGTTAATTAAAGTAATCTTTTACAAAAATCTTCTCCTCTGAAACTACTGGGCCAAATTAATCCAAACTTGGCCACAATCATCTTTGGGGTATCTAGTTTAAAAAATGTGTGGCATGAATTGGTCAACCAACCAAGATGGCCGCCACGGCTAAAAATAGAACAAAGGGGTAAAATGCAGTTTTTGGCTTATAACTCAAAAACCAAAGCATTTTGAGGAAATCTGACATGGGATAAAAATGTTTATCAGGTCAAGATCTATCTGCCCTGAAATTTTCAGATGAATCGGTCAATCGGTTGTTGGGTTGCTGCCCCTGAATTGGTAATTTTGAGGAAATTTTGCTGTTTTTGGTTATTATCTTGAATATTATTATAGATAGAGATAAACTGTAAACAGCAATAATGTTCAGCAAAGTAAGATCTACAAATAAGTCAACATGACCAAAATGGTCAGTTGACCCGTTTAGGAGTTATTGCCCTTTATAGTCAATTTTTAACCATTTTTCGTAAATTAAAGTAATCTTTTACAAAAATCTTCTCCTCTGAAACTACTGGGCCAAATTAATCCAAACTTGGCCACAATCATCTTTGGGGTATCTAGTTTAAAAAATGTGTGGCATGACCTGGTCAACCAACCAAGATGGCCGCCACCGCTAAAAATAGAACATAGGGGTAAAATGCAGTTTTTGGCTTATAACTCAAAAACCAAAGCATTTTGAGGAAATCTGACATGGAATAAAAATGTTTATCAGGTCAAGATCTATCTGCCCTGAAATTTTCAGATGAATCGGTCAATCGGTTGTTGGGTTGCTGCCCCTGAGTTGGAAATTTTGAGGAAATTTTGCTGTTTTTGGTTATTATCTTGAATATTATTATAGATAGAGATAAATTGTAAACAGCAATAATGTTCAGCAAAGTAAGATCTACAAATAAGTCAACATGACCAAAATGGTCAGTTGACCCTTTAAGGAGTTATTGCCCTTTATAGTCAATTTTTAACAATTTTCATTAATTTGGTAAATTTATGTAAATTTTTACCAAATATAGTTCTCTGTTACTAATGGGCAAAGTTCATTATAGATATAATTGTAAGAAGCAAAATCGTTCAGTAAAGAAAGAACTTCAAACACATCACCATCACCAAAATACAATTTTGTCATGAATCCATTTGTGTCCTTTGTTTAATATGCACATAGACCAAGGTGAGCGACACAGGCTCTTTAGAGCCTCTAGTTTTGATAGGAGTGAGCATTTTGAACTGAGACATCAAGTACTCCACCCCTTTCATATATAAATTTTGTTTATAAAAAATATATAACTTGTCAAATATCAATTAACTAAAAACAGACCTTTTATAGCTAATATTTGAATATTTTCATTTTCTGGTACTTTTGATATAAATACTCCATATTGACAACAACACTTCAAATGGTCTACAATTTTATTTGCTTGTTTATATTTAGAAGCAACGCAATTGTCACAATCACACTTAACTTTTCCAATAAATCTGTCACATCTTAAACATTTTCCTTTATTTTCCCCTGAATCTTTTATATCTTTCAGTATGAAGAAATTTCAATAGTCAATAAAATATGTTTGGTCAGGAAAAGTTCAAAGCCATTCCCTATGCCTATGGAATTTCATTAAATAATTGTTTATCATGTTTCATGTATACATACAAACCTTTAAATGTTAACTACATGTACCTGTAGCTGCAAATGTCAAAATAGTCGGATTTATAGCATAGATCTATAACTAGCATCAGTGGAAATACCACATGATTGGAATAAATAGAGATTTATGGGTTTGACAAGTAACTGATGCATTTACGACTGTATTTTAACCCCATCAAAAATAAATACTGACATCTGATTAGTTTCAGATACATTTTTTTGTACTTATGATAAATGATATACATGTAATCAAGCAAGTGATAATATCAACTTAATGATATATTATTTAAATCTAAATTTCTCACCCTTTTCATATATTATGGAGTATAGTGACCTATTCCAGACATTGGCCCTGGTGAATGTCATATCTCTTGGATTGATAAATCATAATGTATCAACCTCATCAAAAGTCAATATAGTAGTATATACATTAATTATGTAGTCATACAGTCCTCATATGATAATTAAGTTTATGAAAGGTAATAATCAAAATACCACATCCCAACATTAAATTATAAATTTTCACTAGACGTTCAAGATTTATCCGAGTACTAGTACTTGCGAGTATCCTGACCGAGTGGCGAGTATCTGAGTATTAAATTTCCGATCTTTTGACATCTTTTACAATGTATATATATATATACATTTTACAATCACAATTTCTATAGCAACATTAATTCTTTGTGACCGTATATTTCATGTTATGTCTTTCCTAGAAGAAACATGTTTTCAAATGCATTTGAACTATGTTTTAGATATGTTGTCCTGACCAGTAAACACGGTGAAGGCTTTCCAAACTGGCCATCTAGTCATTCTTTCAACTGGAATGCAAAAGCAGTAGGACCTAATAGGGACCTTGTTGGTAAGTACATATATGCTAATGATGAATTGCTACTGAATTAATATTGTTTCCAATATTCCCTATTACAAACAAAAATGATTAAAACAGTCTGAATTATCTTTATTACAGTTAAGCCTATGAGAGAATAAGATATATGGAAGGTCGTCTGTATGGCTGATAACTAGAAAATGTGTTGGCAATGTACATGTTGCATATCAAAACTGAATGGCTCCAAGGGTGACTGGGGTATAGAAATATGGTCACTTGGTCTTCTCCCGACCGGCAGTAAAACGCTTGCTGAAGTGGGGCGTCCGTTTGGCTGTGCGGGATGTATCAAGTTCGCAGTCACGTCCGTCAGAAGGGGACGTTAAATCCGATGCCTCGTGTAAAGAGAGTGCCACGCTCTTTGCACGTTAAGAACCCTTGCAACAACTCTTTGAGGGGTCCGTAGGTGGCCTGTTGCAAGGCAAAATTTCTGTCCCTATCCAATATACCCTCATTTTCCAGTGGCAGTCCAAATTTCCCTGACCATCATCCTAGATGGCCTCTATTACAACAACCTACCTATTGTATTTATTGTGAACTTGTTCTCGTCCTGAATATGCATGAAATATTTGCCACTGGACGTTAAGCAACCAACAATCAATCAATCAATCAAAACTGAATGTGAGCTATTCACTAAAATTTCCACTATTTTTATTATACTAATTAGCATTTATATATTTTAGTTTGATATGAACTGTAGAATCATTTTAGGAGACCTAGCTAATGCTATAAGGAACAAAACAGATCTTAAGTTCGGTACATACTACTGTATATCCGAATGGCTTCATCCCTTGTATATGAAAGATAAGCAACCAACAATCAATCAATCAATCAAAACTGAATGTGAGCTATTCACTAAAATTTCCACTATTTTTATTATACTAATTAGCATTTATATATTTTAGTTTGATATGAACTGTAGAATCATTTTAGGAGACCTAGCTAATGCTATAAGGAACAAAACAGATCTTAAGTTCGGTACATACTACTGTATATCCGAATGGCTTCATCCCTTGTATATGAAAGATAAGGCGAACAACTTCACTACACAAAGCTTTGTATTGGTAAGTTTTGTAGTCCTAATATAGTCATCTCCATAAATCTTTTGAATGAGGAGAAATGTGATGTACGTCATTGTGACAGCATGAAGACCATAAAAGGACATCTAAAGGTCAACATACAGTAACCAACAATAAACAAGGGTCTATACAAAATATTAAAAGCCCTAAATATCCCCAAAACTAGAAACTGTCATCACCAAATAGTTTACAACACAAAAACAAACTTAAAATATTAATCATGAAATTATCACGTAGAACTTTAGTATCCTGTGAAGTTTAGTCTTATTCTTATAGTTCATTTGTAATTTAGTTCATTAAAGGTTGTTAGTCCATACATGTGAACCCCCAACTGTAGTTCAATAGTCAGTGTACATCTACAAGAAATTTTATATATTCATCGAATTGTAAATCATTTTTGTTTCTTGGCAGTCAAAGGCTTTACCTGAACTGTATGAACTTGTGAACAGATACAAACCAGAGATATTATGGGCAGATCTGGCCGATGGTCAAGGACCAGCTTCTTACTACAAATCTAAAGAATTCCTTGCCTGGTTGTATAATGATAGGTAAGGATTCAAAGCTGATCAATGATGGTAATTTTATACCTTAACTGATTACCTAGCAATATGGAATTCTAAGATAATTCCAATCTCAGTGACAAATTTTTCGACACCAACTTGCCCATATGCAGTTCACAACCACAAATTATTCGCCAAAACTTATTTTAATTTTTTTTCACAATCTGATTGGGAGTAGAGAGCATAGATCCATGCTTAGCTTACAAAGCATGGCAAAGAGTTGTCACAGAATCTGTATTTCAATCCGATTCAATTATTCTCATTTGTAGCTCATGATTTCTAGATAACACTGCTTACTTGCTGGGCCAGCAATATTTTATCGCTATCAGTGATTTAGATAAAGTTCTTGGGACTAAGACAAATGACCTTGACAAATGACCTTCTTGGATCTTGATTCAGCAGCACATATTACAGAAGATTCATTACATGACATGTTGAGATTATGATGTCGATGAACTAGTTTCCAAAGAAATAAAAACTACTTCCTCTTTCAAATTGGTCCTTTACCTTCATGATTGTCAAAAGAGTTCAATTTTGTTCTATACAAATCATCTAAAATATTCATTCAAAACTTTGACAATAACAATAAATTGTCAATCAGTTTTGTTTACAATATGAGAAAGTCTAAATTTTGAATGCATATGTGATATAATATACAGTTCTTAAAAGTTTGCGAGATTTTCTGTGGAAAGTTATGTGATATTATTTTAATTCAATAACAAGTTGAACAACATATGTTTTTATTTCAGTCCAGTGAAAGACAGTGTCGTCACAAATGACCGCTGGTGTCATGAATGCTTCTGTAAACACGGAGGATACAAGACCTGCAGAGATAGATGGAATCCGGGTTAGAAATGAACAATTTCTTGCACATTGTTATTTTTTTTTAAAGTTTTGTGTACGTCATTTATACACATTTTTTTGTTCTTCAGAAAAGAAAACTTCAGGATCAAGGTTCATGAAGATTTAATCAAATGATAAAGCAAACCCCACTTCTATTAGAACAAAGACAATGTTAATGTCAATGAAAAAGAAACAAGAATGTGTCCAAAGTATACGGATGCCCCTATCACACTATCATTTTCCCTGTTCAATGGACCGTAAAATGGTTAAAAAATCTAATTTGGCATTAAAGTCAGAAAGATCATACTATAGGGAACAGTTTTGTTATCCAGTTGTATTCAAGCAAGTTCATACACTATGCCATTGATTAGATTAGTAATATAGAAAACACTGAGAAATACATATATAAACATGGGACTTTTATATACAATAGATCGCTGCTACATAAAAATTCTCATGTTTTGAAATTAAATGCAATTAATATATTTTATGTTTCAAGGTAAACTGCAGAAATATAAATGGGAAGACTGTATGTCAGTGGACAAGCATTCCTGGGGATATCGTAGAAATGCTCCACTTGATTCATATCTAGATATAAACCAGATCATCTCAACGTTTGCATCGACAATCAGGTAAATAAAAAATAGCAAATGACAATCAAAAGAATTTGAAATGGAGGTTAAGTGTTTTAACTTTACTTAATCTCACCACTTATTAATGCAATGTACCAACCAAGTCAGGAATATCATCAGACTTTAACCATATTTTTTTTTCTTTTGGTGATGGCCACCTCTAAAAAAAAGTGTTCGGTACTTTTCTTGACTCTTGCAATTATTAAAGAGCTTTCCCAATTTACAAGACAAGTTATTTATTGACTACTAGTTTTTGAGTAATTTTTGTTGCTAGGTTGTTGTCTCCAACATCTCCCACAACTCCTTTTTTTATGCATTTCATTTTGAATACATTGGGGAATTATGAGAAATTGATAAAAGTTAGAAGATTGGTATTATGGTATGACTGTTATATTCAAAAATTCTTTTACAGTTGTGGTGGCAACATGCTGATGAATATTGGTCCAACAAAGGAGGGAACAATTATCCCAGTATTTGAGGAAAGATTACGCCAGTTTGGAAGTTGGTTGAAAATAAATGGAGAAGGTGTTTATGGATCTGTACCTTGGAGCCACCAAAATGATTTCATTACAAAAAATGTTTGGTAATGTTTTATATATTGTATTAATTTATTCAAGTCTATTTTAGAGTTGATCATGATTTTGGATTTATGTGTCAAATTTTTTATATGATTTAGTTAACATCATTGGTTAATTTGTTAAAAAGTAACGTGACTTTCTTTATATATTTTCAATTTTAACAGACCCCCTTGGAGGTCTTTTGGAAGTGTTTTGACTTGAGCGCAGGAGTTTCTTGTTTCGATCCATAGCAAAGTCACATCAGAAAATTGAAAATGGTATTTGCTGGTTTTCTGCCAATGACTCGATCTTTTTGAGTAAGAGCAAAGACTGGTCGGCTCCTGACAAAAATGAGTCCATGTATGATGACATCTATTCCTGCAGACTTTTACCTTTTGAACAAGCACATTTCAATTCCATTGGTGTGTCCATCTAGGACAAATAGTGGTACACTAGAAGATGTATGTGAAATCGTGTTAAAAAAAAAGTTTTGAAACAAACAAACAAAAATTTTGCTGGGAGTACCTAGACTGAAAGCGTAGAAAACAAGGATTAAAGGGATAATTCGCGATTTTTCACTTTTCATCTTATTATGTTCATAATACCATAAAAAACATATTCACCAAGTTTTATTTTGATATGAAATCTAATAAAGAAGAAAATTGGGAATTATTAATTTTATTTCTTGAAGCTTCCTGACTTATGTGACGTAGTTTAAGTCTTTGATGCATGCCGGGAGTGAAAATATCTCATTTAAGTCTTGTTCGTTAACAATCTAATTACGCGATTTAAAGCGCATCGACGACTTTTGGTGTAGCTATTAACCAACGAAAAATAAGTGATAGCCATGCAACTTTTAAAATTAGATCGTGTGGATATTTTAAAACGAATTTTAATAATAAAATTAATTCATACATAGAACATTTTTATGATTTGTTTTGTACAAATACTTTAAACAAACATATGAAATTGACATGATCAATAGTGTATTAAAAATACATGTTTGTATTCTGACGTTTTTGCTTCATTACAGCAAACATTTTCACTTGCTTGTACGGTGGAAATAAAATGTGTATTGTTTTGTGACACCTAAAGAATGTTGAATGCGTAGGTTAACTCAAGATAATTAAAAGATTAGCATTATGTAATTCTAATCCTTTGATCCTCATTCAGTGAAATCTAGGCGTCACGGTTCACTGGCATTCAGGTGTGAACAACATAATTGTAAACGGGACTCCGACAAAATTTCAGACACATGAATGTAAAAAAAAAAATTAAAATTAATTAACGGGAATAATAAGATCGCACAATAACTGGATAGCTGTTGTATATTTTTATATTTTGCATAAGATCACTTTTTAATGAATTATGACTTTTGATTACTTTAGTAACGATAAAACATTGAATTATTTTAATTGAAGAATTTATAAATAAAAATAACCTATTAAACACGAGTTTATGAACTAAAAATTGTACTATTTCAAATAAGGATCGGCAGCCTTAAATATTTCAAACAGATCATTAACAATTGCAATTATATATTTTTGTCCATCCAAAGTGATCTTTAATTACCTATTTAGAAATTAATGTGCTCATCAAAATATTTTAAATCTGACAACACATGAAGACTTCAGATATTTAAAAAGAAAAATGTTTAAAAAAATTGACAGGAAATTAAAGGATCTAATTGGAATGGAATCGACAAATTACGAACAGATATGCTTTTCAAGTGTGAAAAACATCAACAAAATTTATACATAATCGGGAATATGTCCTTCTTAAAATACTCTTCGTCTCACACCGTAACTATATATAATACTTTAGCTATTTGACCAACGATGTATAAAAAAGACAACGAATTTAATGTCATCCTTCCCTTTTTTTTTAATGTAATTATAAGTCTGTTTCAACTGGCAAGAATACCACTAAAGCGGACAAGCAGTTTCTTTAAATTGCTGTCATTGAATATCTAGAGAGAAAATAAATCCCGAAATTGATTTGAAACTTTGATACTCTATAGTTTTCCCGGAAAATATTCACATCCCTCGGTATAAGTGTACTTCCAGTGGCGTATATATTACATGCATTTTGGAACAATTGTGACGAAGACGAATTTCATCCTTTTTTCGAGAACAATCTAATTGAATTATAAATGTCCATAACTTCGATGAGCCAAATAAAGTTATATATCGACCTGTGTTTAAATCTCTTCTTCTTCTCCTTCTTCGTTTGGTATACAATAATCTATCGACATTTGATGATTACTTACTGTTGGCATACGTGGACTTTTCATTTTACAAAACTTTTACCCCAATTTACGCAAAATATATTATTCTTTCTTATGTTCTATGTATAAATGTATATATTTTATTTTGCGCTATAGTTCCGTAACTTATAATCCAGGCGTATATACGAATGGTCGAAAAGTGCGTACCCTTTTTAAATCAATATATTTCTGGTATGTTCCAATCTGTCCTTCACCATTGACAACGAGTATATATTACATTTTACCAAATTTACTCTTGGATTTTTTTTTTTATTTCATCAGATCTGTTGTTTTTTTTGGTTTTAATTATATATTTTTATAAATAATTTTCTTTTAACCAGAAATGTTATTCATAAACAAGCGTATATGTTTAGTAATGACTATATATTATATCACTTTCGGACACGCAAGATAGAGATGTATATTATACACCTAATAGTTCAAAATGGAAAGTTATAAGTTATCGGCCGTGTACACTTATCAATACACTAAGAAGTGAAACGATGCATGAATTTGCAAACTCGACAGGAAATCGCTTGAATACCTGGACGTGTCACCTCACACCCCCTACAATACCTTTGGGAGTAATACCTTTAGCCATGCGGGTGATCAGTGGAGCGAAGATCCTAATTTATTTGAATAAAGTTTATTACATAAAAGAATTATGAACTAATTAGATTGCCGAAAACAATTCAAGTTTGACGGAAGACTTATTTATGATTTGAAATTTTGACTTTTTCACTAATTCCTATATTATCAGTCTTAAACTAACAGATCATGGTTATTATAAAAAAAAAAACGATTGACGAGATATCGACACGCAATTACGACTACATCGGGTTACTGAAGTTCTGGTCTTTAGACATATCGCGACTGCAAATCGGACAAGGTGACAAAATGGCCGACCGGAGAGAATTGATACTCTAAATTTAAAATCGATGGTGATCTCTTATCTAGCAGAATAAAACTTTAATACCTATGAATTTGAGCATTTTTATACAGAATAAACATAATATCAATTTTTGATTTTTTTGCGAAGTTTCCCTTTAAGAACACTTTTTACAGTCTCCAAATTATGATATTTTCCCAAAATTGCCGTTTTCTGTGGAAAAAAGATTGTTTCAAAGACAATTTTTGGAAATACAAAATACTACATTTATACGTCATATCACAAATTTTTCTGACTTTGTATGATTGCAGATGAGTTGCGACTCAATGAAATTGGTCTCTTCCTATAGTAGTATAGATAATCAGATCACATGCAGTAGCATGTTCTCATTTTGATTTGCATGAATTTTTTGCCACTGACATTAAAAAAAATCATCACCTGATCATCATTACAAACAATTTGATTTATTATTTAGCATATATTGTTTAAAAGACTTTAACAACTCAATTTAAAATTAATGAAAAAAAGATATAACTTTTGATATGCTGTCATATTTTGTAAATTAAAAGGTACACTAAACAGAAAACAGAAAATGATGGCACCATGGTATATGCAATAATGCTTACATGGCCAGACGATTCTGTGTTGGTGTTAGGAGCACCCATACCGTCTCAATCTACACAAGTCACTATGCTTGGATATGAGGGAACAGTCAACTGGATAGCAGGACCTGGTGGACAAGGGATGAATATTACCCTACAAAATATACCCTGGAATAAACTGCCTTCTCCATGGGCGTGGATGTTTAAGTTGACTAATATAGCGAACTAGGCTGTTTGTTATGCATAATATTTTTACCAGAAAGAGATTTGTCTTGTCTAGATGTTAAAGGCACGCACCATTCCACAAACACTACCAAAAAGTGATTAGTTCATGTTTTTAAGGCACCCACCATTCCACAAACCATGCAAACTAAATGAAATTATTATTAGACAATCACATCTGTATATTGCTTGACTGAAACAAACATAATGTTTTTGCAGAGTTTAAATTGTTTTGGATATAGAAATATGTATTTAAGAATTACAATTGAGATGAATATTTTAATCTATTTTTCAGAATGTAATTTTTTTTTTCTTGATTTTAATGGACACTTGTTATGTGTTGTGATTTTACCTCTGTATATTTTTTAACATTTATTTACATTGTATTTTCTTTATGTTTTACTTTGTTGTTATAGAAATAAAAAAATAAAACGTTCTTTGCATTTGTTTAAAAAAGGACAAATAGTGCACTGTACATATTTTTAATTGTAACTTTTATTACTACTAGAACACACCCGCGAAATCGCGGGCATTCAGAGTGTAGTTTAAAGTATGTATAAAGTGTCGTTGGAAGAATTTTGTAAATATTGAATGACTGGAGAATTTCAGCAAAAGTATTATTATAAGTCATAGGTTATTGGGGACAGGAAAATGTTTTTTTATTCCCTCCTCCTTTATTTCCAAAATTCCCAATTTTTGGTTTTCTATCAATTTCAATATGAACATTTAAGTAAGGAGCCTGTAATTCAGTGGTTGTCGTTTGTTTATGTGTTACATATTTGTTTTTCGTTCATTTTTTGTACATAAATAAGGCCGCTAGTTTTCTGGTTTGAATTGTTTTACATTGTCAGTTCGGGGCCTTTTAAAGCTGAGCATGCCGTATGGGCTTTGCTCGTTGTTGAAGGTCGTACGGTGACCTATAGTTGTTAATTTCTGTGTCACATTTAAGTAAGGAGCCTGTAATTCAGTGGTTGTCGTTTGTTTATGTGTTACATATTTGTTTTTCGTTCATTTTTTGTACATAAATAAGGCTGCTAGTTTTCCGGTTTGAATTGTTTTACATTGTCAGTTCGGGGCCTTTTAAAGCTGAGTATGCTGTATGGGCTTTACTCGTTGTTGAAGGTCGTACAGTGACCTATAGTTGTTAATTTCTGTGTCACATTGGTCTCTTGTGGAGAGTTGTCTCAACATGGCAATCATACCACATCTTCTTTTTTTTGTAATCAATGAATTTTGTAAAAGATTTAATGACTGGAGAATTTCAGAAAAGATATCAAAAGTTCACATGAATATTTTTAGAGCTTATCTGTATATTATGAACATTCATTACTATATCATATAAATATAGTGTATTTACTTTCAATTCTAAGTTTACTAATCAATCCATGGTGGTCATTGATATAGTATACAGACTCTCTCTATTTAATAAACTCTGTGACCGTCGTGGATAGTAAACTTGAAAATGATAGCAGATAGAATTCTGAAAATACACTTTATTCTTTGTATATGTATGTTCAAAGTATACAGAAAAAATGCAAACTGGAAGTCTAATCTGACTTAAAATTTCGTCCAATGACGGGACAATATCCGGATGCCTTTTTTCTCGTTTTTCTCCCAAAATAACTCAATCTGAATAATCATATGAATGGATGACAAATGCGACTATGTACTGTACCTATAGGACACAGAGACGTGTTGATTAATTTATTGTGGAAAGAAGAGAAGTGACACACAAAATGAGGTCTTCTCGTTTAATAGTATAGATATTATTATCCTATGTTAGAAAAGAAAGTATGTGGCAAAGATGGACATGAGAAAACAATTTAAAGAAATAATCAGAAATAATTCAATAAGCAAACAGATATATTAAATGTGGTTGACATCCTGGCAGCGTCCTAACTTCTATAATTCATTGGCTGACTTACGGACAGAAAAGATGTTTTGTAGTGGTAAACCCATGTTGAGTCACTTTTTTGTGGGGTGTTTAGATGTGCAGCCGCATTAATTCAGAATGGTGGTGTTTAAATCGATGCCTGGTGTATTGAGAGTCTCCCCATGTTGAACATGTTTTACAACACCAAGGGATGTACAATTCTTTTGCAAAGTAAGGTTACGGCTCCTTTCAAACAAAAAAATCTCTTTTTTTTCTAGTGATTGTCCTAATAGCAACCCTTCATTTCAGACGAACCAATTGTCAAAACCTAAACCAAGTTATATCTATCGATAATTTGTTGTCCTGATTTTACATTTGATAAATTGACATTGGATGTTAAGCAAGTGAATATAGATCAACTTGTCAACCTAGGATTGATTTACCATGAGATAGCAACCCATCATTTCTTCACATATCTGCCAAGATACACATAAACTTTGATGTCAATCCAAATTGATAGAAACATTCTTAGAAGCATAATGAATACAGTAAACTATTCAATGTTTGCTTATTTAGGAAATAAATACCCCAAAAAGAATAATCACAAAGTGTAACAGCTTTTAACAAAGGGCACTGAAATCTCATAAAACTAACTATGGTATATTCTCCTTAAGATTCCCTCTTCCCAGCTTTATATACATGCATAAGTGCTTGACGGATCTTTCGATTGATCACTTGGTCTCCGACTGGATTGAGTATAACAATAAAAACATGCCACAATTCTCCCTTTCCAGGACTGGAA
The DNA here is from genome assembly GCF_965363235.1 of Mytilus galloprovincialis. Taxonomy (NCBI): domain Eukaryota; kingdom Metazoa; phylum Mollusca; class Bivalvia; order Mytilida; family Mytilidae; genus Mytilus; species Mytilus galloprovincialis. The sequence goes on along the minus strand of NC_134838.1, from coordinate 12,235,266 downwards.
TTCCTATTCCAGAAATACAATAATAACTGACTGGCTTACCGATGGGTAAAAAACAGTCATCATAAACACCACATCCAGCAGTTTAACCCATGCTAGTGGGGTTTTCGTTCAGTTTGAGAAATATGTACATACATGTATTACCTTTCAAACTTTTCTGTCGCTATCCAAAATACTCTCTTTTTTACTCACCTGGCCTAAAGGGCCAAATGAGCTTTTTTCATCATTTGGCGTCCGACGTCGTCCTTCATCGTAAACTTTTACAATAATCTTCTCTGAAACTCTCGGGCTAAATTTAACCAAACTTGGCCACAATCATCATTGGGATATAGTTTTAAAAATGTGTCCGGTGACCTGGCCAACCAACCAAGATGGCCGCCATGGCTAAAAATAAAACATAGGGGTAAAATGTTGATTTTGGCTTATATCTCTGAAACTAAAGCATTTAAAGCAAATCTGACGGAGATAAAAATCAGGTCAAGATCTATCAGTCCTTAAATTTTCAGACCAATCAGGCAACCCGTTGTTAAGTTGCTGCCCTTGGATTGGTAATTTTAAGAAATTTTTGCAGCCTTTGGTTATCTTGCATATTATAATAGATAGAGGTAAACTGTAAACAGCAATAATGTACAACAAAGTAAGACCTATAAATAAGTCAACATGACCAAAATAGTTTTTTGACCCCTTATGGAGTAATTGCCCTTTATAGTCAAATTTTTAACAATTTTCATAAATTTTGTAAATTTTTCTTAATTTTTACAAAATATTTTCCACTGTCACTACTGGGCCAATTTCATTATAGATAGAGATAATTGTAAGTTGCAAGAATGTTCAATAAAGTAAGATCTACAAACACATCACCATCACAAAACACAATTTTGTCATGAATCCATCTGTGTCCTTTGTTTAATATGCACATAGACCAAGGTGAGCGACACAGGCTCTTTAGAGCCTCTAGTAGTTTCTGGTTGGTGTTCAAAATTACCTCCCATATCTTCTTGGACGACCAATTATACTAAATCCATATATAATAAAATGGGGAATGTGTCAAAGAGACAACAACCCGACCATAGAGCAGACGAAGGCCACCAATGGCAGTGGCGTAGCTTGCCTTCTGTTTATACCGAGGCAGGGGGTCTGGGGGGCTGCGGCCCCCCTTAAGCTATAGAGGTTTTTACAATTTGAACAAGAAAAATCGTTAAAAATAGTTGCTGTTCAATGTTATTTCATCATATAAATTTAATTATATGCCTTACTATCTATACTAAAAGCTATAAAAATAACAAAATACGTGAAAGTATCACATTAGACAACCAATGAAAAGCCAGTTTCTTGACTTGCTAGCAGTTACAGAAAGTAGGAACATATATATATTGACATACTGTTCCCAGCAGAAAGCCAGCTCAAATGCCTAATGGCTACCAATATATTTTCAAGCCGTAGTACACTCTAATATAGTTGGCTGTACCTCACACGTCATATCACAAGAAATCATGACCTTGCTCGGTGGATAGAAGAAACTTGTGACAAAATGTTCAATGCAAAAAAAAAAAAAAAATAACAAACGAAAATATTAAGGTTTATTTGTAATAAGTTTTGTGATGATCATTTATTTGGTCGTAGGTCACGAATCAACGAATTATAGATAATCACCACAAAATGACAGCTGGAATGAACAAATGAATTTCAGGATAAACTAGGAGAAAAACATATGCTGTGTGTAAAGTGTAGCACGGCACTTGTTTTAGTGGTGTATTCCTTCGAAGGTCTCAGTTGAAATTACATATTGAATGACTTTTAACTTTTTTTTCATTCACGATGAACATGACAACCGGCAAATAACTAACATTTACTTTATTCTGAAGTCTTCATTATAAATGAACAGTATTTGGTTGATTTTTGTTTATATATAAACTGACATTATGTATTAACTAACAGACATATTTCTCTGGAATTAGTGATTCCTTTAAATATTTTAAGTTCCCTGCTTGTGAAAACGTACTATGACTTTAAAATAGCGAGAATAAAACTTGAGAACCATAACATATAAATTATTTTCTGTGCACTATAATATATAATTGAGATTTTGTTTTGTTTAGTACCCAAGTCAATGAACATAGTCGTAGGGGAACATGTCAACGGTTATAAATAAGGGTTTGAATGCTTAGAATAGAATGGGATTATCAAATATTTATTTTTTAATCATTGTCGCCCATAATTTGATTTTCCTTTATTATATAATTTAGCACCATTTTAAATCCATATTTTTTTTAAATTAAAATTTAAATTAATTTCAGGGCCTTTTTTTCTTCTTAGAACCTCACCCAGTCCCTCATATACTAGAAATTATTCTGACACAAAATTAACTAATTGACCTAATTAAATGGTAAAGTGATTTGATCGGGTGACTCGTGAGTTGCGTCCTCGTCTATTCTACTCACTGTTTTCGCTTGCAATGGGGTAGGACTAAACAAAACTGTTGTCGATTTCCTTTTACTCTGACAAACTTGAATTACAGAAAACTACCGTAAAGGGTATTTCCAAGTAGAGGAGGGAAAATTAATTCAAATGTTCCCATAAGTCTTGAATAATCCGTAAAGGATATGAATCAATAACCGCGCCAACAAGACATAACAAGTTTCTATATTATTGTTTAGTAGTGAAGGAAAATATTTTTATTTATTTTTACCGAGACAACTGCCTCGGTTGCCTCAACGTAATCTACGCCCCTGAATGGGTCTTCAGTGCAGCGAGAAACTCACGCACCCTTAGGCGTGCTTCAGCTGGCCCCTAAGGCCAAATAAAAATATATGTGTGGTTCCAGTAACCCTACCGTCCCTACTTTTTCGGCTTAAAAATAGCCTACCCTAAAGATTTTATTGTCATTTTTCATTAAGCACTGTTAAAGTCAGAATGTTTCTCCCATAGACTCAATGTAAAAAAAAAAAACACAAAATAAAAAAAAATCCCTACCTACCTACCCTAACTTTTTTTCAGATGTAACTGGAACCACACATACTTTTTTATTTGGCCTTAACAAAAATGTATGTTTTTTTCGATGTATTGCTGTTCATATACATGTAATATTTGCCACTGAACGTTATGTATACACAAATCAGGTCCGTAACTACATTGAGGCAAATGAGGCAAATGCCTCATGTTAGAAATTAAAAAAAAAAAAAGGGCCAGCTGAAGGACGCCTCTGGGTGCGGGAATTTCTCGCTACATTGAAGACCTGTTGGTGACCTTCTGCTGTTGTTGTTTTTTTTTTCTATGGTCGGGTTGTTGTCTCTTTGGCACATTCCCCATTTTCATTCTCAATTTTATTAAACAAAAGATTGTCTTAATATCAAATTGTTTTCACGGAAAGTGTCTAGCAAGAAGCAAGTTCTCCTCACTCTCTGGTGTCGCCCCTGCATGTTTTTCGTGATCCATGTTTCTATTTTACTTTTAGTTTTCAGAGTTGATGATCTATTGTTTGTAGTACTTCTATGTGACTGTCCCGGGTTTGTCTTTTGTTCATCATTTATTGTCCTACTTTATGACTATAGTCTGAGTGATGATTTTCATTTGTAAACGGGTGGTTTTGCAATGTTGCATGCCCACCGATGTACAAAGGGGGGGGGGGGAGATAAAACTAGAAAGCTGACATGGTTTAAATTAAAGTAAGGTCACCAATTTCCCGGATTCAATTAATTTGGAAAAAAACAATAATGTATTGCCATATGACCTTTTTCCATTGAAGGGTTTAACTTGCATTAAGTCATGTTCAGACCCTCTAACAGAAAATAAAGGAATATGGAGTAAATGTGCACGAAACCTAATCGCACAGTCAATGCATAGAAAAAAATCTAAAAGACAATGGTCAAAGTTGTGGAGGGTCTTTAACAATAAAAGAATCAATAATACCGTAAACCAGGGTTAAGATGGTCCCTAGTGTAGACTGAAGCAGTACTTGTACTTAAAGTACAATCTGTCACTATATTTAAATCTAGTCATAAAAAAATAACCTTAGTCTAAGCACAATACAATTAAAACAAAAACAGACAGACAGATCCTGTATTAATGATTACGAGAATTACGATTTTTTCTTTATCCTACATATCGGTCTTTTAATGTTTTCCATAAAACCTTAAAATCTTAAATCACAATGAATCTATGTTCTTGCTTTGAGACCAGATTATTGTCGGAAAATAGCAAATTTTTTATATTTAAATATATTTTGCCTCACTATTAGAAGAGGCTAGTTACGGCCCTGCAAATCGATCAATATATTAACTTTATAGAGGTCGACTTAGGTGCTTTAATATGTTAACTTTAACATTGTGAATGGGTAAATACTTGTTAAGCACTGTCAAAAGTTGTGATCCTTTGTTCTTTTCTATTTTGATAATTTTCGGTTCAATCCCCCATTTCTGTTTAAAGGGGACACAAAGGGGTGTGAGATGGGAACATTGAGTTCCACAATAAAATATTTAGACTAAAGCTGATCTTAAGTTTTACACAATTCAGTATATTTCCGCTTTAAGTTACCACCTAGTCGATCAAAGTCAGTGGAGTGGAGAATTAATATATTCTAAATTACGAGTTCAAATGGGACAATATCAATGCAAAACTAAATAAACATTTAAAAAGGGAGAACAACAGCTAAGTATTTCAATGCACTCGCTTGGATACAGGGGTTAAACTGTAAGAAGAAAGGTGCTTGGAAATCATATTTTTGTATTTTTACGACTCATCTGCCGACTCGTGTAATATGAATAAAACGGAATACGTCCACAGGGGCGGATCCAGGATTTTGGAAAGGGGGGGGTGAAGTTTTGAAAGATCGCCGAGCGGAGCGAGGCGCAAAATTTTTGGGACCTTTTTGGAGCTTAAACATAAAATAAGTGTAATATGCACTTTTCAAACGGTTACTGGCGTGGGGCATGTATATTTTGAAGTTGCTGTAAAGTGTAAGGGTTGGATATTTAAGTTAAGTTATCATAACTTCACAGATTTCTTGTTGTAAACAAGATATACACCGGGGTATTCAATGAAATTTACAATACGGCCGGCACAAGTTAAAAAAGACAAACAAGCAATTTCTTATCCAAATGTTTGGTTGATATGTTTCACCCAACAACATTAAGGGAAGTGAGGGGTTCCAAATCAACCAAAGGCTAAGAATGAGTCTGAAATGACAACGAATTTATGAATGACGGTCGACAAATGGAGACATAAAGGCCACACCCATCAGGCAGGTTGCAGTCTGGTCTTGAAAAAAGTTTTTAATATATTAGTTCGGCGAAACAGACATTCCGTTCAGACATGCAACCCCCTGCCACCAAAAAAAATGCCCGTTTTTATTCATCATGTTCATTTAATGCTAAATAATTCTGTTGGAATTTTTTGTTTCTAATAGCAAAAACAGTGGACATGATTATTGTATCAATCCAGATACAGATAGAATTTTTGTCTAAGGCAAAAATCAGAGTTATTTTTCTTTCTCTCAAATATCTCAGACTGTCTCCTCAAATCAAATGGTTCGTACGGGTTCGTACCTTAATATTGCCGTGGAACTTTTTTTTCATGTGAGTGTAATAGTCTATAGATTGTTTGGTGGAATAGTGAAATAGAAGTTAATACGTTCTTGCTCAATCCTGTGTCGCTTTGAAGGTTTCATGATTGTCATCCTCAGCCTAAGCAATGTCTTACTGTAATTTGAATTTCAAAATGACTAAGCGACGTTTTTTTCGACGTACTGTTCTTACAAAAGCACGATTTGAGGAGACAGTCTGAGATATTTGAGAGAAAGAAAAATAACTCTGATTTTCGCCTGTTTTTGCTATTAGAAACAAAAAATTCCAACAGAATTATTTAGCATTAAATGAACATGATGAATAAAAACGGGCATTTTTTTTGGTGGCAGGGGTTTGCATGTCTGAACGGAATGTCTGTTTCGCCGAACTAATATATTAAAAACTTTTTTCAAGACCAGACTGCAACCTGCCTGATGGGTGTGGCCTTTATGTCTCCATTTGTCGACCGTCATTCATAAATTCGTTGTCATTTCAGACTCATTCTTAGCCTTTGGTTGATTTGGAACCCCTCACTTCCCTTAATGTTGTTGGGTGAAACATATCAACTAAACATTTGGATAAGAAATTGCTTGTTTGTCTTTTTTAACTTGTGCCGGCCGTATTGTAAATTTCATTGAATACCCCGGTGTATATCTTGTTTACAACAAGAAATCTGTGAAGTTATGATAACTTAACTTAAATATCCAACCCTTACACTTTACAGCAACTTCAAAATATACATGCCCCACGCCAGTAACCGTTTGAAAAGTGCATATTACACTTATTTTATGTTTTAGCTCCAACTGAAAGGTCCCAAACATTTTGCGCCTCGCTCCGCTCGGCGATCTTTCAAAACTTCGCCCCCTTTCCAAAATCCTGGATCCGCCCCTGTACGCCCTCTACGCCCCCCTCTGGATCCGACACTGGTCCATGTTACAGCAACCCAACGACACAAAACAAAATAAATTTATTAGTATTTAGCAGTTCAGTTCAGTTCAGTTTCTTGTATATTCCTCCATTCATTGTGGAGCACTACCCAAAGGGTATAGTTTTAGCAATTATGTACACCTTAAAACATAAGGAAACAAATAATTATATACAGATGACTGAATTTGGTTATAATAATCACTAAAAAATAAATATCATAATTAATTCATAGGATTGTCATCATAAAGTTTTAAAAGATATTTAATAATTCATATGTGCTGGGTTGTAAGAAAATGTTAAGAAACGACTGCATATATTTAACAAATATTAAGAATTAAAATGGTCTCAAATTAAAATTACTTATCATTATTAGTTAAGAGTGCTATACATACATCGGTAACTATAATGAAAATTATATTTTATAAGACTTATGTAAAATGGTTGGGGTTTGGAAAAAATTTAAGCTATAATATATACATTAATTTTCTTCAGTTTAATTTACTATATGGAGATCTTGTCATTATTCTTTAAATTATAACTGATATCTTACAATTCTAAAAAAAGAAGATTTATTTTTAAATACTTACAAGTGTGGACACATATGAGTGTGGATAGTATGTTAGGATGTTTGACAGTGTCTTATGACAAAAGGAGTTCTATGTTTTTCCTATATGGTGTTATTAGTTGTGTTGCACGATGACAAACAATCTGAGCATTAGGAGTGTTGTTTATTTATTATTTAGTTTTTATGTTCAAGACGGACATGGAAGAGACATTAATTGCATTAGTTACCAAATGATTATGATAGAATATGTTCCACATCTTTGATTTTGGATACATTTTGTAGCTAGGAGAGCAACACATAATACATTTTTCTAGGTTCATTTTTTCATGTTTTTTTTTCTAAATGGGAGATGATATCTAGATTTGAGAACATGATATAAGGAGCCTGTAATTCAGTGGTTGTCTGTCGTTTGTTTATGTGTTACATATTCGTTTTCATTTATTTTTTGTACATAAATAAGGCCGTTAGTCTTCCCGTTTAAATTGTTTTACATTGTCATTTCAGGGCCTTTTATAGATGATTATGCGGAATTGGCTTTGCTCATTGTTGATGGCCTTACGGTGACCTGTAGTTGTTAATTTCTGTGTCATTTTGGTCTCTTGTGGAAAATTATCTCATTGGCAATCATACCACATCTTTTTTTTATATGTATTTGCTTACTATTTGTATGGTTCTATTTATATTACTTTGTGGAGGATCGTCAGTATCATTAGTAAAAAAAATTGTTAAAAGGTCGAATTGTTCCTCAGATTAGAATACATTTATTTGTTTTTAGTAATGACAATGCCTGACAAGATGCTAGGGGCTAGATGAGCTAGGAAGTAAACTTCTGTGCTGATTTTTATCAATTCTTGGATAATATTTCCTCCAAAGCTGGTCGAAGCAAAAAAAAATTGACAAATATGAAAATGATTTCATCAAAAGAACTTTTTTGAGCATGCTTCAAAGACTCAAAACTGCTCCAAAAGTAATCTAACAGAATTTCAAGCATGTCAAGTGGATATTATCAACATCTACTTAATTAGTCTTAATATGTCTAAATATCTAAAAAGTTATAGTATTCAAAAGGTATTACAAAATTATTCTCTTTTCATTTTTGTTTGTTATATAGATACAAATATAAGTGATACATATACCACAAATACAGTATTTGTTGTGGTATGAAAGTGTAGTAATTAACATTTACTGTTACAATGTTAATTCACACAAATCTATTAGAAATAAACAATTAAAAGAAAAATGTTGAACATGTACAATGAAACATAGTTTTAGAAATCAATTAGGCCAGATAGGCCTTATAATTTTTTTAAAACATAATCGAATGACCATTTACACTCAGGACCAAGTCATCAGTAGGCAGTACAGATGTATTAAAACAACCTAGCATCATATTGCTATTATATTAGCGGGAGTAGCATTGTCGGGTAAATTTGTTCTTTTCATAAAATTTGGTCAAAGGACATATAATGTTTGGTTCAAATCGATATATGCTTTTTATCTCCCTATTACTTACATTGAAGAAAGAGGTGATACTACTTTGACAAATCCTTGTACATGAGAGTTGTCTGTCAAATCTTTATTTCACAAAGAATGAATTGCATAACAATGAACTGAGCTCAAAGCAAAGTACTTTAATAATACACTTAGACAAAGAGCTAAATCCAGTGATATACTTTGTACTGCAGGTTCTTCATGAACATCCATCGACCAAAACCATATCTCAATAAAATGCCATACTATATGGTTGGATCAGAAGTCCTGAAAAAGACATGTTTTTTTTTATCGTATTTTAAGTATATATGCACTGGTTAAAACTTTCTTGTGGTATAATCATTCAGTATCTAGCAACTATCAATTTGCTTCATGCACAAATTGATATAGGTTGAGCGCTCCTCTGTTGGAAATAAGAACACACCTCCTGGCTCCACCTAATTTAAGTCAACTGATGAAGAAACATTCAAAACTATAAAATGTTATCCAAGACTTTTCAGTGTCTATTTACCATTGCCACTGGAACAGTGATATATTTGTACACATATATACATGTAAGACTAAAATTTTAAAGTATTACATATATAAGACTAAAACTGATATTCGTTCTTTACTACATCTTCATTCCCCAAGTCATTTTCAAATTTTCCAAATTTAGCTATATTTAAGCTAACTACTCCTTACACACATGTATAGATTATCAGTTTTTCTACACATGAGTATCGTAAGATATTTGCCAGTGAGCCGCAATGAATATTTTTAGCGAATGAGCCCAGCTAATGAGCTAAAATGAATCAAATTGTGTACTCAGAGTTGTTGATATTTTAAGGTATCTTTACAAAGAAAACCTGCAAATCTCAGTGGCAATTCAGCACTTTTCATAAAGGGGTGGCCTCTGACTTTCCAAAGGGCTGCCCACTCCTGTCAAGCTTTGATGATTTCCTATATAATCAACTAAATTTTTCCCACCAATAGGAGGATCTAGGGGGCAGACCCCTCCCCCCCCCTTTTCGTTGGAAAAATTTTGTTGATTATATAGGGAATCACTGAAGCATGACTGGAGCGGGCCCCACCTTATGAAAAGTTCTGGATCCGCCACTGCCACCCCCCTGGGTCTGTCTATGCATCTGTTTATGGTTCTGCGTAATAGTACCAATACTGGGTTTTTTTCACCTTCCTTACTTGGCCCTAGACAGTTGCTTATCTGGTTAAGGTTCTATCACTAGCTTTTCTTAGACTAGAGATTTCATGCGTACAAATTAAACCGGACCTCAAACGCATGTACTACAGACGAAAAGAGACAAATAATTTTATATAATAACCTTGAGTTTACTTCGACTACTGATATGCAAACCGTCAACGATGTCTAGAGAAGCACATCTGGAGAACTTAACATAAATAAGCCATACTTACCAAAATTACTCTATATTAATAAACCCTATGTCAGTGAAATTTCACAATGATTACGATAAACAATTTTGATACTGACGATGATGCTGGTCACGGTTAAATTGGCGCAAAAAATATTCTTACTCCTATTGCTTTACGTAATAAAGTTTGTATAGAATTGAATTTGACTGAAGTTCAGCATACAAAAAAACGTGGATATGCAGAAGCATGACAATATATTACTGATAAAGTGTGTATATATTTCTGTAAACCAAGTTGCCTGTATACTTCACTTGAGCGAAAGGATATCTCTATTTGTGAATCGGTTTATTAACCCTTTGAACCCAGGGTCGAAGTTCAAGATGTTAACATATTAACGGAAATTTTTTGGGTTGCTTTTACATCACTGAGGCCATCTATTTTCATTGCGAGGTTTCACATATTTCAAATGGAATTATAGAAAAAATAGCAGAATCAAAACAGAAAATGATGAACACTTGATTATTTTTAGCAATACATAAATTGGATTGAGGGTCTGTATATTCACATTATTTGTAAAACTCTCCTTAATTATTCCTGTGAAGCGTGTGCTTTACATCGAGGCTTGCTATGCTTTACATCGACGCCACAGTGCTTCAACCAATCAGGGAATGTTTATTTGGGGCATTCGACCTATTCTAACTCAGATTTTTGCACATTTTAATCCAAATTATAGAAAAATGGAATATTGTTAGTACATATAAAATAGAAAATGATGAATACTTTTAGTTAAAGATGAATTGGATGTGGCTGTGTATTCACATTATTTGTACAACTCTCCTTACTGGTGCCATATTTTGGAATTTCCGTGACCTAAATGGTTCGCTAAAATTAATATTTTTATATATAGTATAGTAATTAAACTTCAAAAAGTAAATCGGTTCGATTGAAGTATTATACGGCGGCTTCACTGTTGTGCCTTTAAAATACACCTATACTGCACGTACAAACTATGCTAGAGGAAAAACGATGATTTTTCAGTGTTATTTCCAACCCTTTTCAGATGCATAAAGCATTATATTTAGGACTATTTGGAAATGCCCTTAAATTGTATGAAGATCAAGAATAACTGTATTTACCAATTTCATTCACAAATTATTTCTAGAACGGGTTTGTTGTGACGCCTCCGGGTGTGGGAGCTTCTCGCTGCATTGAAGACCCATTGGTGACCTTCAGCTGTTGTCTCCTCTATGGTCGGGTTGTAATGGGTCTTTCCCGCATAAGCAATTTCACACAGCAAAAAATATAATGAACATGTTTACTTTTACATAAAGTTTCTTTAATAAGGAAGTTTATTAGTAAATTGAGTTGTTTTTGCATCACTTAAGTAATTACATGTAACGAACTAATATAGGTCCAAGTAATGTGCAGTGGCTGATCCAGGGGAGGGTTTTCAGTTGGAACAGCCCCTTTTTTGGGGTGATCAATGCATTTGACCCCCCTTTTTCACAAAATGGCTGGATCCGCCCCTGATGTGTTTCAGTTTAGATTAGACTAACTGAGACAGATCCAACCATTTTTTAAAAGGGGGACCTCACCCAGGATAAGCAGAGGCGGATTTAGTCATTTTTCAAAAAGGGGGACCTAATGTAAATTGAGTTTTTTCGCATCACTCACTAAATAACATAGGTCCGAGTAGTGTGCAGTGGCGGATCCAGCAGGAGGGTTCCCGGTTGGAATCGCCCCTTTTGTGGGGTGATCAATGCATTTGAATGGGGACATGGATCCTAACCCAGGATAGAGGGTCAGTTCCAACTGATATCCCTATCCAAATGAATTGATCGTCAACAAAAAAGGGAGGTTCAACCTCCGGAATCCCCCCTCCCCTAGATCCGCCACTGACCAGAGACTTAATGTGTACAAACCTGACGTAAAATTATGTACTATTGAATAATAAATAATATCACATTACCTCCAAAAATCAATAACTGTTACAGTACATTTCACATGTTTCAATAATCCAAAAACGATGTTTATGTAATAAGTTCCCGCGCAAATGTCATGTGTTACCGTTTCCGGGAAACACACAAAAGAATTGTAGGTGCATGTTGTCATTCGCATTCCGATTAATTTACACAGTTCAAATAAAATATATATATGTTTACACTATCTATATTGGTTTTGAATTTATTACTAGATCAGAAAAATGATTTGTTTCTCGCAGACAACACAAAATAATATACATATTAACTCGACACTTAATCTAAACATCCCTACAACAAAATGGGACGACCAAACAGATTTCCTAATTTTGTTAAAGGTGAAATATGTAGAATAAGAATTGTGCACTCTGGAATAAGATTATAGATAAAGCCCTATATAAAGTGTAAACCAAAAAAAAATAATGTATGAAATCATTGTTTATTACATCTGCTTGCATAATAATATTGAAGTTGAAACTAACAACGATCACGTGTATCCTGTCAACCCCTGAAAAACATAATATTGTCTTCTTGACTACTTCCGCAAACCGTGGTCTGATAAAATGATATATTGTTATAGTGTATGTTAATTAAAAAGTCATAAAATAGTAAGACAAGAGTGCACATGCTGAAATGTCTCGCCTACTATACTAATCATTGATATTATGTTGATAGTCCTAAGTATAAAGCTAAGCTTTATTACAACTGTCACATAAACTTAACATTAACCAAGATAACTAAACAAAGACCAATGAACCTTGAAAGAGGTCCAGGTCAGATGAACCATGCCAGGCAGACAGGTACAGCTAACAATGCTTCTATACAACATATATAGTTGACACATTACTTATAGTTTAAGAAAAAAAGACCAAAACACAACAAGAGTGCACACGCTGAAATGTCTCGCCTTCTATACTCATCATTGATATTATGTTGATAGTCCTAAGTATAAAGCTAAGCTTTAATACAACTGTCACATAAACTTAACATTAACCAAGATACATTTTTTGTAACTAAACAAAGACCAATGAACCTTGAAAATGAGGTCAAGGTCAGATGAACCATGCCAGGCAGACATGTACAGCTAACAATGCTTCTATACAACATATATAGTTGACCTATTACTTATAGTTTAAGAAAAATAGACCAAAACACAAAAACTTAACACTGTGCAATGAACCGTGAAAATGAGGTCACAGCCAAATAAAACCTGCGTGACTGACATAAAGATCATAAAATATTTCCATACACCAAATATAGATGACCTATGGCATATAGTATTAGATAAAAAGACCAAAACTCAAAAACTTAACTATGACCACTGAACCATGAAAATGAGGTCAAGGTCACATGACATCTGCCCGCTAGATATGTACACCTTACAATCATTCCATACAACAAATATAGTAGACCTATTGCATATAGTATGAGAAAAACAGACCAAAACACAAAAATTTAACTATAACCACTGAATCATGAAAATGAGGTCAAGGTCAGATGACACCTGCCAGTTGGACATGTACACCTTACAGTCCTTCCATACACCGAATATACTAGCCCTATTCCTTGTAGTATCTGAGATATGGACTTGACCACCAAAACTTAACCTTGTTCACTGATCCATGAAATGAGGTCGAGGTCAAGTGAAAACTGTCTGACAGACATGAGGACCTTTCAAGGTACGCACATATCAAATATTGTTATCCTATTACTTATAATAAGAGAGAATTCAACATTACAAAAAATCTGAACTTTTTTTTCAAGTGGTCACTGAACCATGAAAATGAGGTCAAGGACATTGGACATGTGACTGACGGAAACTTCGAAACATGAGGCATCTATATACAAAGTATGAAGCATCCAGGTCTTCCACCTTCTAAAATATAAAGCTTTTAAGAAGTTAGCTAACACCGCCGCCGCCGGATCACTATCCCTATGTCGAGCTTTCTGCAACAAAAGTTGCAGGCTCGACAAAAACTTAACACTGTGCAATGAACCGTGAAAATGAGGTCACGGTTAAAAAAAAACCTGCTCTACTGACATAAAGATCATAAAATATTTCCATACACCAAATATAGTTGACCTATGGCATATAGCATTAGATAAAAAGACCAAAACTCAAAAACTTAACTTTGACCACTGAACCATGAAAATGAGGTCAAGGTCACATGACATCTGCCCGCTAGACATGTACACTTAACAATCATTCCATACAACAAATATAGTAGACCTATTGCATATGGTATGAGAAAAACAGACCAAAACACAAAAATTTAACTATAACCACTGAACCATGAAAATGAGGTCAAGGTCAGATGACACCTGCCAGTTGGACATGTACACCTTACAGTCCTTCCATACACCGAATATACTAGCCCTATTGCTTATAGTATCTGAGATATGGACTTGACCACCAAAACTTAACCTTGTTCACTGATCCATGAAATGAGGTCGAGGTCAAGTGAAAACTGTCTGACAGACACGAGGACCTTGCAAGGTACGCACATATCAAATATAGTTATCCTATTACTAATAATAAGAGAGAATTCAACATTACAAAAAATTTGAACTTTTTTTTCAAGTGGTCACTGAACCATGAAAATGAGGTCAAGGACATTGGACATGTGACTGACGGAAACTTCGTAACATGAGGCATCTATATACAAAGTATGAAGCATCCAGGTCTTCCACCTTCTAAAATATAAAGCTTTTAAGAAGTGAGCTAACACCGCCGCCGTAGCCGCCGCCGTAGCCGCCGCCGCAGCCGCCGCCGCAGCCGTAGCCGCCGCCGCCGCCGCCGCCGGATCACTATCCCTATGTCGAGCTTTCTGCAACAAAAGTTGCAGGCTCGACAATGATATACTATTAGTAAATGAACTATTTTATTTTAAAAAGTTTACTTATACTGTACTTGTTATCAAGTTTTTTATCCTTTTTGTGCGCAGCAAGTGCATCTCATAACACATATTTCTAGCCACTCCCGAAAACCTATGACAGTCGTGTCGGTCACTTCCGTTTAATAAGATGTGGACAAACTATTTATGCGATCCCAAACTAATATGCATATGTTGGAAATGTTTACTTAGGAAGCGATAACAGAATGCCTTTTTCAATATTTGTTTAACCTTTTTTATTTACTTTTATTCTAAACATTTAAAAAATTAAATAAATCTAACTTGTTTTTTCAATTATCATTCTTATGCTTTTTCCCCTTTTTTAAATTTAATTTGTTCCATTTTTAACATTTTGAAATAAAAAAAATCGTTAACACTTTTCTCATTCCTGTGCACTTGTTACTTTGTGTCATGATTGAAATCAACTTTTATACTCTATCCCATAGAAAATTTCTTTTTTGGTCAATCAAATCAATCATTGGCATTGATTGGCGATTAATCTAATAATTAACGAAGCCTAAAGTTGCAACTTTGATTCGCCAGTTGAACAGTTTGAGTAATGAGATGAGTGCGAGTTCCCAATTAGAGACCGATATTACTTATTGTCAAAAACTTAATATAAAAATTCAACATTTGTAAAATTTCAACATTAAACATTTAAATCCTAATACTTGACAGTAAGAATTTAGATAAATAACCACAATGCTTTCAAAAAGATTATTCGACACAGTGGATGAATTTGACACATTTCCAGCATTTGTATCTACTCTTAGTTTTGATTATACTCCAGTAAAGACCGATAATCTTACGTGTGTGATGACTACAAACATCAAACGAAGTCTGTTTACCGATGATGACGAGGATTCTGGTCTTGGTATGGATGATCATGTTAATTTTACATCAAGTTTGCAGAAATCTACCAAGAGACAGCGTGCAGACGACGATAACTCAAGATGTTCAAAACGTCCAAAAGTTTGTTCAGATATAAAGGCTGTGGTAACCAAACTCGAAGAGAACGATGACTTCATTGCTGATGGAAGTAGATTACATACTTTACCAACTATCACTGGAAAACATTCTGATTTGAAAAGCATTACTCCACAGACACTTGCTGATGTTGTTAACGGAGACTACGATGACGTCATCAGTGACTACAAGATCATCGACTGCAGATACCCGTATGAATTTGAAGGCGGACATATCAGAGGAGCAGAAAATATGTATTTGCACGAGACCATTTTAACTTTGCTTCAAGAACCAACCAAAGATAAACAGATTGTTATCTTCCACTGCGAGTTTTCGTCCGAAAGAGGTCCTAAAATGATGAGATTTCTCAGAAGCAAAGACCGAGAACTCAATAAAGAAAACTATCCATCACTGAACTTTCCAGAAATATATTTACTAGATAATGGCTACAAAGCATTCTTCAATGAAAAGCCAGCTCTATGTGACCCAGTGAGCTATCGACCAATGCTCCATTCTGACCACTCAGAAGATTTGCGCCATTTCCGCGTCAAATCAAAGTCATGGACAGCTGGAGAAAAGCGAAAATATGCTAGAAAAGCTATGAGATTTTAGGACCGTCTTATATTGTTTGTTATTATTGATAGTGCTATAAGTATTCTGTGATAAAAGAACTATCAGTGCTTTGTTAATATATAATACTGTGTTTTACTGTTTTTGTTATTAGTCATGTTAATGTATTTTTGATATATTAAAGATTATATTAATATTTAGATTGTGTTTTTGTGGTGATGTTTAAGAGAGAGGCGAAAGATACAATTTTAGGGACTTGGGAAGTTTAAACTCATTACTCGAAATACTTACAATGCTATCATTGCCATGGCAACATATGTAAAACGACTAAAAGACAATCAACAGTACACAATAAACATAGAAAACCAAAGACTTAGGCCACACGAATCCTAACAAAAAATGGGGTCTCTGTATCTCTTGAAATATAAAAAAGAAGATGTGGTATGATTGCCAATGAGACAACTATCCACAAAAGACCAAAATGACACAGACATTAACAAATATAGGTCACCGTACGGCCTTCAACAATGAACAAAGCCCATACCGCATAGTCAGCTATAATAGGCCCCGATAAGACAATGTAAAACAATTCAAACGAGAAAACTAATCATCCGGGCCTTATTTATATAAAAAAAAAAACGAAAAACAAATATGTAACACATAAACAAACGACAACCACTGAATTACAGGCTCCTGACTTGGGACAGGCACATACATAGATAATGTGGCGGGGTTAAACATGTTAGCGGGATCCCAACCCTTCCCCTAACCTGGGACAGTGGTATAACAGTACAACATAAGAACGAACTATAAAAATCAGTTGAAAAAGGCTTAACTCATCAGATGGACAAAAATATAAGTGGACGTGGCCGGGTACTTATACATCCCGACACAAAAAGACGCAATGAACAGATCTGAGAGTACTCGCAGTTATCTGACAGCTAGTACAAAGCCACTAACAACTAATAAAAAAATCATGCATCTAAGACTAAACAATCAATCCGTACACATCCAACATCCAATGGATTTAGTGTAAAGACGTCATAAACAGCCAGAGAAAAACATGACCTTGTGCAATGCCAAGTTACAGGTATCGACAGATTGTAGATCCATGAAAGACTCAAACTTGACCAAATGTGAAATTTTGAAATGGTTTTAAAACCCGTTTTACCTTGAAAAAAGATAATTTGAACCAAACTTAACAGGAATGATATATATATGGAAGATTTTTGGTAAAGAATAAGCCTTTTTTTCTCCGATGGGGTAAAACTGTAAAAAGGTGTGGTTTGAGTGCCAATGAGATAAAATATACTTTCAGACATTTGATATTACTTGTCTACTAATGTGAAATAACGAGAAATAATTACAATGCAAATAGATATAAGAAGATGTGGTATAAGTGCTAATGAGACAACTCTCCATTTAAGTCACAATTTGTTTTTTAAGTAAACCATAATAGGTCAAAGTACGGTCTTCAGCACGGAGCCTTTGCTTACACCGAACATCAAGCTATCATGAAAGGGCACAAAAATTGACTAGAACAGGAAAATCAACGATCTAATCTATATAAAACAGAGAAACGAGAAACACTTATGAACCACATCAACAAACGACAACGAATGAGAATCAGGTTCTTGGTCTTGGTGTATCATTTGTTTGGCTGTTGGGTTTATTTTTGTCGTTTTGTTGCTGTCGCAATGGTGTACATCTCACTTATTGTAATTCATAATGATATTGCGGCATTTATTGTGTTATAAAGTTCACCTCACTTTATTACCGTATCATCTGTTACAGTAATTATAATTGACAGATCAGCAACTCTCACATGTCTGCACATTCTTAAATAAACATGTAATTAAATAGATCAATTGAAGTTCTTATACACATGTTGTCATTCTGTAGTCTGACCATCAAACGATGTACTTGTTAATAAATTAGTTATAGAAACTGGATTGTATTATTACCTATCAAAGATATTACACATTTTGGCGACGAGGAAAAAAACTGAATATTAAAATAAATGTGAATTTCTACAAGTGAGAATGCCGACTTACGGGAAATTAGACTCTTTTGGTGAATCCGAAGATTGGACACAATATGTAGAACGTATGGAACATTATTTTAATGCTAATGAGATAGACGAAGAAGACCAGAAAAGGGATATTTTCTTAAGTGTATGTGGGAAGAATATCTACAAATTAATAAGGGATTTATTAGCACCAGCCAAACCAGGAACGAAGTCACTGGCCGATTTAACAAAACTAGTGAAAGACCACCGAGATCCAGTACCATCAGAAATCATTCAGAGATTTAAATTTAACAGTAGAACAAGACACAGCGATGAGTCAGTGAGGACATTTATTGCAGCACTAAGAAGTCTGACAGAACACTGTAATTATGGTGACACGTTAAATGCGATGTTACGTGACAGGTTAGTCGTCGGGATAAAGAGTGACCGCATACAGAGGAGGCTGCTAGCAGAGCCGAATTTAACATTTGATAAGGCATTGGAAATTGCTACCGCTATGGAGACTGCAGAGAAGAATGCAAAGGACATCCAAGCGAGTGGGACAAATGGAACATTTCAGAAACAAATCAATAAAGTTTCAAAATCATATACAAGAAACAACTCTGGAAATTCGAAACAAGGAGATTGTTACCGGTGTGGAGGAAATCACTTAGCCGCTGAATGCAGGTTTAAGGATGCAAAATGCCACAGCTGTAAAAAGAAAGGACATATCGCAAAGAAATGCCGTAGCAAATCTGACAATGGGAAGTTAAGTGAAAATCACAGAGAGTTTAAATCACGTTTTAAACCACGTGCTCATTTCATGGAGCAGGATGAAACTAGCGAAAGTGAAAGTGAAAATGAAGTTTACTCAGTTTTTCATTTTGGAAATAAATCTAATGAGGCATATAAAGTGCAAATCAATGTGAATGAGTGTGAAATAGCCATGGAAATAGATACCGGAGCGTCAGTTTCTATCATGAGCGAGGATACTTACAAGGAATACAAGTCGAAATTCAGAATCGAACCGACAAGTGCTAAACTCCGTACATACATGGGAGAGCAGATTCCTGTAATAGGACGTACAATCGTTAATGTCAACTATAAGAAGGAAAGAGCAAAATTGCCATTACTGATTGTGAAGCGTAAAGGTCCGAATTTACTTGGCAGAGACTGGTTAAACAAACTCCAACTGGATTGGAAGGATATTTTCTCCGTCGTTGGAAGTGATAATCAATCGAGTGATTTGAATGTGATCTTGGAAGCAAATAAGGAGGTTTTCAAAGATGAACTTGGAACTGTAAAAGGCATGAGTGCCAAGATTTATGTCGATGAGAGTGCCGTACCAAAATATTTCAAGGCTCGACCTTTGCCGTATGCGTTGAAGGATAAAGTGGAGAAGGAACTTGAACGTCTTGAGAAGGAGGGTCAGATTCAGCAAGTGGAATTTTCCGACTGGGCCGCTCCGATAGTACCCGTAGTTAAAGAGAACGGATCTATTAGAATTTGTGGTGACTACAAGGTAACCGTTAATGCCGTTTCAAAGTTAGACAATTATCCGATTCCTAAAACAGAGGATTTATACGCAACGCTTGGAGGAGGACAAGAATATACAAAATTGGATTTAAACCAAGCATATCAACAAATTGAACTTGATGAGGACAGTAAAAGGTATGTGACTATAAACACGCACAAGGGTTTATTCAGATACAATAGACTTCCTTATGGTGTAGCGTCCAGCCCAGGTATTTTTCAAAGAACACTTGAAAATGTAGTTCAAGGTATAGCCAATGTTTTGGTTCGAGTAGATGATATACTGATAACGGGTAAAACAAGAGAGGAACATCTAAATACTCTTTCTGAGGTTTTGTCTAGATTTAAGAGAATCGGAATTCGGTTAAAGAAACAGAAGTGTGTGTTCATGGCCGAAGAAGTTGTTTATTTGGGATTTAAAATAAACAAACACGGAATCTATCCAGTGGAGAGTAAAGTTGAGGCGATCGATAAAGCACCAAGTCCGACAAACGTGACAGAACTGAAAGCTTATCTTGGAATGCTGAACTATTACAATAGATTCTTAGCGAATTTGTCTCACTTGTTAAAGCCGCTACATGTACTTCTACAGAAAGACACAAAATGGAGTTGGGGAAAAGAACAGGAAAAAGCGTTCATAGAGTCAAAACAGCTGTTGAAATCCGCATCAGTACTTGTACATTTCGATCCGAAAAAGAAATTAATCTTAGCATGTGATGCATCTCCGTATGGATTAGGCGCCGTACTTTCGCATAAAATGGACGACGGCAGTGACAAACCAATAGCTTATACATCTCGAACACTTACTTTAGCAGAGAAGAATTATTCCGTTCTTGAGAAGGAGAGTCTGGCCATAATATTTGGTATCAAGAAATTTCATCAATATTTGTATGGACACCCCGTTACAATCATAACCGATCACAAGCCGCTCATAGGTTTATTTCGAGAAGATAAACCTATACCTACAATGGCCGCATCTCGAATTCAAAGGTGGGCACTGACTTTAGCTGCATATGAGTACACGATTGTATACAAAGAAGGAATGAAGAAAATCAAAGAAGGAACTATCCAGGAAAAGTTGAACCGTATTACGCCACAAACAACGACAGGACTGGCACCGTCAGAATTGCTAATGAAAAGGAAACTCAAGTCACGTCTAGATTTAGTTTTTCCAAATATCGAGAAGCGAGTTCAGGAGAGACAACAAAAACAGAAACATTATCACGATAAGAAATCTGTGAACAGACAAATTAATGTAGGACAGGGGGTATTTGCCCGAAATTTCGCAATTGGTTCAAAGATTAAATGGATTCCAGGAGAAGTTATAAAATAATCAGGACCACTTTCATTTCATATTAAATTGCAAGATGGACGTGTCATTCGTAGACATATTGACCACATCAGAGTACGAAACTTCGATTGCAAAAACAACGAAAATGAAGAAAAATGTGACAATGACAGTGATTTGTTTGAGCCAGAAATAACTATACCGATAAGTACTCCTGAGACCGAACAACCGCAAATCGAGAAACCGTCAAACATGACTGAACAAATGGAACCACGATATCCGAAGAGAATAAGAAAAGAACCATCGCATTTAAAGGATTTTGTGTTGAAATAAATGGTTGATTTATAAAGAGGCATAATAATCCTCACAACCGTTTGAAGTGCATTAAGTACTTCGCAGTGCATGTGTGTACATATCAATTAGTGTAAGAAATAACAACAAGACCAGTGCGAACATTTTTATTTTTATTTTCATAGTAGGACATTATAGTTTCAGTGCAGACAAACTTTAACGAATGAATCTTTGTGATCTGACATTTTTATTTGTTTTCAAACTGATATGGACTTATCAATCAGTAGCCGTGAAAAGACATTAATTTTCTGTAATTGAGTTAATTTGTTTTTAATTTGTTTTTATCTAAGGCCGGAGAAGTGTTATAAAGTTCACCTCACTTTATTACCGTATCATCTGTTACAGTAATTATAATTGACAGATCAGCAACTCTCACATGTCTGCACATTCTTAAATAAACATGTAATTAAATAGATCAATTGAAGTTCTTATACACATGTTGTCATTCTGTAGTCTGACCATCAAACGATGTACTTGTTAATAAATTAGTTATAGAAACTGGATTGTATTATTACCTATCAAAGATATTACATATTGCACCTATTTGGAATCATATGCCGGACTCATTATACAAGGCGAAATATATTGACATTTTAGAAGGAGGTCATGATTTGAAGACCATTTCTAGTTGTATTAAAATAAATGGGAAGCACTGCACCAAAGGGACACATTCCTTCTATTTAAACATTACATCTGATACAGGAAGAAATCGTCAAAAGTAGTTTTATCCTATAACTTGCATACGAAGCCGCAAAATTTGCAACACGGAAAACTAGAGAGAGTCGTTTGAGAAACCAGAGCACTGGAAACGTCTGCTATTGCTTGCTGAAAAAAGACTATGGTTCGTTTCCTCTGTGCAATACATTATTTGGTACTAACAATTCACAAAAAGGACATTTTGATACTTGAACTTACTTTGATCTTTTTTATTGTTCAAAACCGGCACCCGCATATGGCGTTCTATATATCCACGATGCATATAGATACATTATAGGGGGAGGGTTGAGATCTCACAAACATGTTTAACCCCGCCGTATTTTTGCGCCTGTCCCAAGTCAGGAGCCTCTGGCCTTTGTTAGTCTTGTATTATTTTAATTTTAGTTTCTTGTGTACAATTTGGAAATTAGTATGGCGTTTATTATCACTGGACTAGTATATATTTGTTTAGGGGCCAGCTGAAGGACGCCTCCGGGTGCGGGAATTTCTCGCTACATTAAGACCTGTTGGTGACCCTCTGCTATTGTTTTTTATTTGGTCGGGTTGTTGTCTCTTTGACACATTCCCCATTTCCATTCTCAATTTTACATTGTATTGATGATAAGATCATAAAATAAGACTACCTCGGCAGGGTTTACAGTTCTCCACTAAATCAAGAAGATTGGCTCGTTTATGCAAATATGTAAGGCAAAATTCAAAATGATAACTACATGTAAATTTTGTCTTATGGACATATGAAAGGTATTAATGGGTAGATTCTATAATATTTTTTTAAATTTCAAATGCAAAGGCACAAAAAAAAAATCACATAGAAATACTTGTGATAATACTATTTAGACATAAATATATTCTTTCGGCACTTTCCTTGAAAATTTATGAAGTTATGACCCCTTAAATCAACATTATTTGTATTTTAAGGTCAATTTTGTTAAAAAAAATTCCATAATTGTTTTTGGCATAATTAACTTTGGACTCCATCCACGATCCAAAAAGTGTTTATAACTTTATACTGATGAATTTTATATAAAAATTGGAATATTTTGGTCACAGAACATTTTGGATCGTAGGTGGAGGCCAAGGTGTTTCTAAAGCTTTTAGGTCTGAAAGTTGCACAAAATCATCATATTTTGACAAAATGTCCAAAATGGGCCTACTTTGGAGAATATTATGTACTTTTATGAAAAGAACTGATTTATTTAGCATTACGGGTTTTTGAAATGGACCTGTTTGGTGTTTTAGGATAAAGTTGATATTTTAGGCCATTTTGTTCTAAAAGTGAACCTTGTCCTTTGTGAATCATCAAAAAATGTCCACTTATACTTACCTTTATATATACGAAGCAATTAAGTTCTTGTGGACTATTGAATAAGGAATCTTTGCAAACAGTTGTTTTAGTTAAATACATTTAAATTATATCTATTTTAATTTGATTTTTTTTTAATTTTTATTCCGTTTGACACAATTCAGTACTATTTGACTTAGTACTGTTATTTATTGTCACAATACCATATTTATTGAAACTAAATTTTAATGATTTTTTATTTAATTTAAATCTTTGATATTTTTATTTTATTTATTTACACTTTCAGTTCTTTTGTTTAATAAGTAAATGTATGTGAACATTTTTCATACTTATTTACACTTTTTACTTTGTGTCCTGATTGCAATTAGTTGTTGAAGCCTTTGATGAATACGCAATGATTTAAAAATCTGTAAGATGTAACAAAACCAAGAAAAGAAATTGATTGGCAAATAGTTAACAAAGCTTTGCAAGTTCTATCCCGAACTGAACACAATTACACACACTGAGTAATGAGATGAGCACGAGTTCCCAATTAGAGACAGAAATTACTTATTGTCATTTCAAAATTTTTAAATATAAATTCATAATATTTCATATTTCAGCATTAAAAATCCAAATAGTTCTTCTTGACAGTCAGATTTCAGACAAACAACAATTATGCTTTCCAAAAGATTATTCGACACAGATTGTGACTTTGATTCAATATCAGCCTCTGTATCAACACTGAGTTTTGATGCCACTCCAGTAAAGGCCGATAATCTTATGTCTGTGATGACTCCAAACATCAAACGGAGTTTGTTTCCTGATGATGACGAGGATTCTGGCCTCGGTATGGATGATCATTTTACTTTACAACATACCTTGACGAAATCTGCTAAGAGACGGTGTACAGAAGATGACAACATAACGTGTTCAAAACGACCAAAAGTTTGTAGTGATATAAAAGCTGTGGTAACCAAACTTGAAGAGAACGATGACTTTATTGCCGATGGTAGTAGATTACATACTTTACCAACTGTTACTGGAAAGCATTCTGATTTGAAAAGCATCACTTCACAGACACTTGCTGATGTTGTAAATGGACACTACAATGACGTCATCAGTGACTACAAGATCATCGACTGCCGATACCCGTATGAGTTTGAAGGTGGGCATGTCAGAGGAGCAGAGAATATGTATTTGCACGAGACCATTTTAACTTTGCTTCAAGAACCGACCAAAGATAAACAGATAGTTATCTTCCACTGTGAGTTTTCGTCCGAAAGAGGCCCTAAAATGTTACGATTTCTCAGAAGCAAAGACAGAGAACTGAATAAAGAAAACTATCCATTACTGAACTTTCCAGAAATTTATTTACTAGATAGTGGCTACAAGGCATTCTTTAATGAACAAGCAGCTCTATGTGACCCAGTGAGCTATCGACCAATGCTTCATTCCGACCACTCAGAAGATTTACGCCATTTCCGAGTCAAGTCAAAGTCGTGGACAGCTGGAGAAAAACGCAGATATGCCAGGAAAGCTATGAGATTTTAGACTTTGTAAATGATGATGATAACTAGTGCTATAAATAATCTGTGATACAAGAACTATCAGTGCTTTGATTTATATAAATTGTGTTTCATTGTTTTTGTTGATCATATACACGTGTTATTAATATATTAAAGGTTACAAATATTCATTTTTGTTTAATTTGTTCTTTTATCAAAAGTTCATTTGGTATTGCCTTGATGTAGAATTTCATTAGTGGCAAGGTTCCGGTGCAAATTAAGTTAGCGTACATTTTGTCTTGAAGACTTCTGACCTTGGTCTCATTTTCATGGTTCCATTATTTATTTTCATGCTTGGATATCGCACGAATATTTATTTGTACGTTTGACTTAAGTGTGCAGCATTTTGTTTTGCTCAATATCACTTTCGTCCTGCCTTAGACTGATAAGTTTATTTATTTTTAGTTTTTATAAGATCCTCTTGCAAGCACCTCTCATAAAATCAAATGGTCGTTCTCTTATATCATCAAGTTTAAGACCATCGGGAAAGTGCCAACCATCTACTTGTTCAAATTTTACATGAACAGATCGAAAGTGCAATTCCTATAGACATGTGCAAGTCTGAGGTTACATGACATTGTCTATAGAGCTACTATAGGGCCTAAAGCGGTTTCTCTTTGGGAAAATATACCTTTCTCATACCTGCTAACTTTTCAAAATCTCCATTGGGATTTTAAGTTTAAGAGAACCTTATATATATATTTTATAGCTTTTCGTGTCATTACAGTGTACTTGATAAAAACATCTATGGTTTTGAATGATTATTTCACCTACTCTCATTGCAAAAGTGTTTTTGTCGCAGAAAGCTCGACATGAGGATAGTGATCTGACGGCGGTGGCGTTAGCTAACTTCTAAAAAAGCTTTATATTTTAGGAGGTGGAAGACCTGGATCAGTGGCGGATCCAGGGGGGGGGGGGGGGTTCCGGGGGTGCGCACCCCCCCTTTATTTTTGCCGATCAATGCATTTGTATCGGGACATATGTTTTGCACCCCCCTGCACCCCCCTTTGCCCTGGGTTAGCACCCCCCTTTCGAAAATTCCTGCATCCGCCCCTGTGGATGCTTCATACTTAGTATATAGATGTCTTAAGTTACGAAGTTTCCCTGTGTCACATGGCAAATGTCCTTGACCCCATTTTCATGGTTCTGTGACTACTTAAAAAAAGGTTAAGATATTTAATGTTAATTTCTCTCTTATTATGAGTAATTAAATATCTGTATTTGGTATGTGCGTACCTTGCAAGGTCTTCATGTCTGTCAGACAGTTTTCACTTGACCTTGACCTCATTTCATAGAGAAGTGAACAAGGTTAAGTTTTGGTGGTCAAGTCTACATCTCAGATACTATAAGCAATATGTTTAGTATATTTGGTGTATGGAAGGATTGTAAGGTGTACATGTCCAACTGGCAGGTGTCATTTGACCTTGTCCTCATTTTCATGGTTCAGTGGTTATAGTTAAGTTCTTGTTTTCTGTTTTTCTGATACTGTATGCACTAGGTCTACTATATTTTATGTATGGAATGATGGTAAGGTGTACATGTCCAACTGGCAGGTGTCATCTGACCTTGACTTCATTTTCATGGTTCAGTGGTCAAAGTTAAATTTTTGAGTTATGGTCTTTTTTCTAATAGTTTATACTATATGCAATAGGTCAACTGTATTTGGTGTATGAAAATATTTTATGATGAACATGTCAGTCTCGCAGGTTTTATTTTAGCTTGACTTCATTATCATGGTTCAT
This sequence comes from Mytilus galloprovincialis, assembly GCF_965363235.1. Lineage (NCBI taxonomy): Eukaryota > Metazoa > Mollusca > Bivalvia > Mytilida > Mytilidae > Mytilus > Mytilus galloprovincialis. The sequence continues at coordinate 12,208,456 of NC_134838.1, read as the reverse complement.
TGCTAAGTTAAGTTTTGTGATGTGGTCAATTTTCCTTAAACTATAAGCAATAGGTCAACTATATTTGTTGTATTTCAGGATTGTAAATTGTACATGTGTGCCCGTCATGGTTCATCTGACCTTGACCTCATTTTCATGGGTCATTGGTCAATGTTTAGTTTTCTTGGTTAAGTCTGTTTAGAAACTATAAGCAATAAGTCACCTATTTAGTGTATTGAATGATTGTAAGGTGTACATGTATTTCTCGTTTGGTTTATATGACCTTGACCTCATTTCCTTGGATCATTCTAAGTTGATGTAATAGTTCTAGTAAAAATTTCTATTTAGGACTATCAACATAATGTCATTGGTTTGTAAAGAAGGCAAGACATTTCAGTGTGTGCACTCTTGTTATAGTTTGTTCTTATGTAGTACTGTTACACCACTGTCTCAGGTAAGGAGGAGGGTTTGCAACTTCAATCTAGTTTCACCCCGACACATTCTATATGTGCCTGTCCTAAGTCAGGAGCCTGCAATTGAGTGGTTGTCTTTGTTGCTGTTTCTCATACTTGTTTTTTCATTTGTTTGCATACTACTAGTTTATCCTTATGTTTTACTGTTTCAGCAATGTCCCAGGTGAGGGGGAGGGTTTGGCACCAAAAAACTATTTCAAGCCCTGTCACATTCTGTATGTTTCTGTACTGGCCTGTCCAAGTCAGGAGCCTGTAATTCAGTGGTTGTCATTTGTTAATATGTTACATACTTGTTTTTCGTATATTATTTTATACATCAATAGGTCATTTATTTTCTTGTTTGAATTGTTTTATATTTGTCAGTGCAGGGCCTTTTATATAAAACACTTAGCTTTGACACATAGGATATGTAGGATATACTTGAAGATTTAAAGTTCACAAATGTTTCATTACAAATAAAATTGATCCTCCCACTTTGAATTTATAACAAAATTTGAATCTCCTTTTCCACTTACAGAATAAAACTTGATCCTCTCTACATTTTGTCTAGCTCTCTCAAAGGTAAAAAATGATAAGTCCCTTAATCTTGTCCACTAATTGCAAAAGCAAAGATTTTTTTAAAGATTAGGTTGTAATTTTGTAAAGCAATGAGAACTCCAAAGGCAACTTAAATTACTACCAACAACTGTTTCTTTGAAGATGGTCAAAACAGGTACTATATGCTTGTATATTTTTGAGTTACACACAATCTTTAAAAAAAAATCAGTAAACAATTGAAGGATTACACTGGAAATTTGGCTATCACATGGTTAATCTAGAATAAAAATGACAACTATTTGATGTCCAGCAACAAATATAACAATACATTTTAGAATGATTGCATGAAATGAGACTTAAATAATAAATTAAACATTGAATTTAAATTAAATTGAATATTAAATGAAAAATAACAAACTCAGTTTTGTACTAGACTTGACATTTTCTAAAATATGCTAGTTTACAGGTTGGCAATCTGCAGGAAGACATGTCTATCTAACCAGACACATTATTCTGACCAAAGCCAACCAGTCTGCTTTTAATACTGAATGCCTCATGCTTGACATTTTAAAGTTCAACTTCCAGCACTAGAAGTGCACACACAAACAGACACCAATGTGCAGCTGATAAAAGATTAACAAAATTGTAAGAAAAACAAGTCTGCAGATGGTATTCCTTCTTTTCAATAAGAATCATTTTTCTTTCAAGTTTATTTGTAAAATATTGATATCATCCTTCAAAGGCAATTACTTTCTTCAGGAGTAAACTAACTATTTCAGGCATGTTGACTGTTTACAGTTCAGTTTCAGCTGATAATTATAGCTTTTCAAAGTTTCTGTGAACTATAGGTTTTGCAAAAATAACAGAAACTGGTTAAAAATTCATCACTCATAGGCAATACCCTTAAGAGCATATATTGTCCTACAAGTCATTTTGCCATACATTTCTCTCTTTCTGCTTTAGTTCATACAATATTTGATCACACATATGGATAAATGGGTTTTTCAGGGACAATAACTCAAATAATGAGCCAACTGACTATTTTGAACATGTTTATTAATTTATAGATTATGTCCTGCTGGGCATTTAGTCTCCCTGTATCTATAAAAATTTGAAAATTGCAAAACAAATGTGAGAATCATCATTCAAGGGCAGTAACTGCTTTAAGAAGTCTTCTGACTGTTATGGTCTAAATGAATGGTTTGACATTCTCAAACTTTTTCACTGTCAGGTTTTCTTTGTCTATAAGAGTTCACAAGATATAATTGACAATATGAAAATAAGGAGAAGTGGTTTGATTGCCAACCAGACTTTTTTTCCACTATATTTAGTCTTCACAGCCATTATGTGTGACAGTGGGATCATAGGACACACTTTTAAACTAAATACCCTAAGAATAACTTGAGCCAAATTTACATACATTAGGGCCAGTAGTTTCATAGAAGATTTTTATAAAAGTCAACTGATCAGGTCAATACAACTGACACCAAGTGAAGTGAAAAACAAACCACAGTAACAAACATCATCAAACTTCTCTAAAGAAGACAAAAAACAATGATTCAGAAAGTCTGACTTTTTACAGGCAAAAAATGTAGTAGGTTAAACCAAAATTACATGGTCACAAGCCACCATCCCCCATTTGCAAATTCATTCTATATCACATAAAAGTATAACACAAGATAAGCCCTCAATAAAATATATTTGATTCATAAATAAATAACAAAAAAGATTTGACAGTAATCATGATAATAGTTTAACCACTTGTTCAGGCGTCCTTGGTACAATGCCTTGTGGTTCTTTATAGTCATTTTCTGGTTTACATACAGCTTCATACATTTGTTTGTATGCACCACATATTAAATCAACAGATTGTTTTTTTACATTTTCTCTGAAACAGACAAATTAAGAATTCCATTACTATTAACCATAATAGATATATCAGTAGAACATACTGAAATTATAACATTCATCATCAAGTAGCCTTTCTGAATTAACAGAAACAAGATGTAAATAAAGAATCCTACTTTTCCAGTCAAACATGATGATGATTTCATTTTTTCCCTTGTTTTCTGTGATTCAGATTGGGTGTCATGGAATTTATTATACACTTTGAAGCTTGAAGGTTAACTCTAATTAGTGAGAAAGCACCAACCAGCATTCTTGTTGTTGAATAATGTGATGAGGATTTTGCTGTTAAATCTAGATATATCTCAGATTTTTTACATGAGTTCATTGCATTGATAGCATCAATAAATAATGAATCTATAAGATAAAAAATTGGCCTTGCATTTATTTTTCATTGATACTTATAAAGCTACTTTCCTATTTAAAAAAATATTTGCATTTAAGAATTGAATGTTTCTTTTTGTAATTTCATTGGGGGTATCAAAGTGTAGACAGGAGCACATTGTGTATGCTAAGATTGTATGCAGTATCAATGCTTTTACAAAACTATAAAATTATAAAAAGGAGCATTCAATTCTTATAACAAAATGTTTATGCTTTAACCATAGATTCACTAGTAAAATTGACCTTTACATTTGATTACCAATGCATTGTTGTGGGGTTGTAATAGGAAGCTTATACAGTTATTTTACATCACTAGTTACATCAAATGTCAGAATGTATATTTTTAATGAATTTCTACTAACATAAACACATACCTGACTCTAGCACTCAATATCAAACCACACTGAGGAATTCCTAGAGAATCAGGACTGGCTAAATAGCTGTCAAATTTATTCTGAAAATACAAAATTCACATACAGTAAAATCATGTTTGAATCATGTCTATACCAACTTATATTTCCCTATAAGTAACAAAATGGTAAAACTTCAGACATGAAACCTTTCTTTATCCATTTATAATGAAAGCAATCTTGATTAAAATAAAAATTTCTAAGAATTCTGCGGAACCCAGTGTCTTGTCTACTTTTGCTGTTAATTGCAGGCTCAACAGAAATGAGGAATAATTTAAATAAATATATTCTTTTTGATACTATCTTTTGATTGTAAGGAGCTTCTGTCCAAGTTTGGTAGAAATCAAGGATAGTTATTAAAATTTCAAAAACATTATTTGTGGACACAGCTGCCGCAATGTAGGATCCATATGTCTTGCTTTTTCAACAAAAGTCAAATGCTTGACAAAAATGTACATTTCTTATTGAAAAAAAATCTAGATTTTTAGTAGATTTTAAAGCTTCATATGGTTGTTGAAGTCTCTCGTCTGCACTAAGGCCATTAACATTCTGTACATAATAATTGCTGAAGCATGACAAAATGTAGCATGTGAAATGAAAATACAAGTTTTACAGGAAAAATGATAGATACAACACAACAATCCTCTAACCTTCAACCCATACTATATTGAGTGTTGTTGACTTTTGTAGCAACATATTCTTATTTCAAGACAACTGTGAATACCTACAGATGTCCCTACCACACAATCACCACTTCAGGTGTGGGTTCACTTAAATAATTTTAGCTTTAAGATATAGTATAATGTCAACTAATTACAAAGAGGTTTTTGTTTTTGTTTCATAATAAAAAGCATAGGAGTTTTCTTTTAAAAATATAAGATTTCTTGACCTGCCTTAGGTGGAATGAAATAATGAGAACATAACGCCAGAAGTATTTGATATGTTGTCATAATTCATAATCTCATACTCACCATTGCTGATTTTGTGGCTAAAGGATCCATTCCTGGGAGATTAGATAAAGGTCCCTGAAATAATATGAAGGTTTAAGCTGTTTAATGTATCCCTTTCTACCTTAATGCATTCCTATGGTTCAGGGTGAAATTGAAGACTATTCTGCATTATATGAGTGCACCAAAATGTACTATTATCTGTTCTACAGTAAATGTATAATCCTTTAATTTCTTTGTGAAAATTTATGTAAAAACTTGAGGATAAATTTTATTGACTTAAATATACAATAAATATACAAAAAAAAAAAATTCCATGCATGCATTCATAGTAATGCAAATCATTAATGTATATACAAATATTCCACAAAACTTAAAGGCTGAAATGGGTAAGAAAATATGATATACTTCTCTTTACAGTAAGTTCTTAAATCATAATTTGTATGATAAAATAAAACATTTAATAGTGAAAATCCTAAGATTTTTACAATAAACAAAACTGACAAAACCAAACAATTTAAGACAAACCTGTTTTGGTTGATGTTGCTGGACATTAGCATACACATGTGCTAACCCTACTCTGTTTAATATAAATGAGGCCTGCTCACTTACTAGGGTATCCACTTGGGCATCAACCTAATTAATAAAATATATCATACATGTACAAATATCAAAATATCATAATATATCATACATGTACAAATATCAAAATATCATAATATGGGCTAAAACAAATGTATTGCTGTTTCTTAATCTTTGCACAATATTGATATGATATGAAAACCAGTAACAATAAGAAAAGTTTTCAGTATCACATAATTTTGTCACAATCTTAATTAATTTTCATTCAATGCTTAATTTTGGGGCCCTATATAGCTTGTTGTTCGGTGTGAGCCAAGGCTCCATGTTGACCTATAATGGTTTACTTTTATAAATTGTTATTTGGATGGAGAGTTGTCTCATTGGCACTGAAACCACATCTTCCTATATTTATTGGATGGAGACTTGTCTCATTGGCACTGACACCACATCTTCCTATATCTATTGGATGGAGAGTTGTCTCATTGGCACTGACACCACATCTTCCTATATCTATTGGATGGAGAGTTGTCTCATTGGCACTGACACCACATCTTCCTTTATCTATTGGATGGAGAGTTGTCTCATTGGCACTGACACCACATCTTCCTATATCTATTGGATGGAGAGTTGTCTCATTGGCACTGACACCACATCTTCCTATATCTAATTAATCTACTGATTTTATTATCACTTCTTAAAAGGGTGCAAAAAGAAACTTTTAAAATGATTTTGCAATGTTGTCCACAACAGAGAAAGCAGGAAAATATTTGTGCGTGATCTAATAGCTACCAATTCTAATCTGGTGTCTTTATTGCACATAACACTACAGGGAGATAACTCTGTAAAATCAGCTGAACGTTTTAAACACATTCTATTTTTTTAGGAAATATTAAGCTTCTCAATGATCAAAATAAATGTTTACGAAACTGCTATATATCCAATGATTTTTTTCTGACAAAGTGTGTGGTTCAAGTTTTTTGAAATTTTTATATTTTTGTAAAAATTTTATGAAGATTAAACGAGCCTAATTAATTTAGTCAAGGTGTTTGGTACAACCTTAATGACAAAAAAATGTTTTTCTAACCTGAGCCTGTAACATTTCAAGCCGTGTATCTGTAAACTCATACAAAGCAAGTGTATTCTGGATCAGATAAATACAGTTTATCATATAGGTGGCCATATCAGACGTGTTCAATCTACTCGCTGACACAGAACACATCTGTACTAAGGGGTCAACTATACTGTTTAAAATCTGAAAAGAATTGTCCAAATTAAAATAAATGCACCTTAAACTTGTGTAGTTTTTGTTTACATCTATAATCTCAAATCAGTTTATAATATGAGTGCCATAAAATGTTTTTTTATTCTGTTAACAAATATTCAGTTTTGTGTATCTATTTGTACTGTATTAGATTTCTGCAAAGTTAATATTGATGTAAATGTAATTGCCTTTTTTATCACCAGACAGTCAGAAATTTTAAGGGATCTCTGTTAATATATTTAAAAACAAAGTAGAATATGACTTTGGGCTTTTTATATTGGAACATACATCAACTTTTGACCAAAAAAAATGATTTTGAAAGTATTTTAAAAAGTTATTTTTGGTAGAAGATATTTTCAATGTACAATGTATGGTGAATTTTACAGCAGGTACCAGCTGCTCTTTTAGAAAAAAAATCCTATGAATACAAGTACTCAACAGTCATGAGTATTTCAGAAGTTAGATATATGTGAAAAGTCTAGCTCAATTAAAAATCCTGCATAATACAAATTTTTTAAAGTAGACTTTTTTTAACCCTTCATATTCTGTATGTATGTGCCTATCCCAAGTCAGGAGCCTGTAATTCAGCCGTTGTGGTTTGACTTGTTTTACATTGTCATTTCGGGCCCTTTTATAGCTGACTATGTGGTCTGGGCTTTGTTCATTGTTGAAGGCCGTACGCTGACCTATAGTTGTTAATTTTTGTGTCATTTGGTCTCTTGTGGATAGTTCTCTAATTGGCAATCATACCACATCATCTTTTTTATATTAACCAGTTTGCACTTTTGTTGATCAGCTGAGATCTGTTGCACAATTTGGTAACATATTTTATTTCAATAAATGTGTAAATACATCATGCTAAATACCTGTTTAAAATCTTGTTTTTTATTGTCATAATCTATGACTGAGGCATCATGACATGTCAAAATATCTTTCAATAACTGTAAGGTTTGATTCAGTGATGCTGTAGGGCCTAAATCTGATGGAGGTAGCTCAACTTTGTCCAACAACTTGTTACCATGACAATTTAAACTGTTGAAGAACATTCTGTGGCTGAGATCTTGTATTTCAGTAATGGTGGACAACAAGGCTGCTTCCTGGTTAATTATTTGCCTATAAAACAACTGTATGTATATTGCATATATCTTGCAAAATTCATAATTATTTTCAACATAAGAGTAAATGTGATTATGAATAAAATAAAATACAAAAAATAATGAACCCTAAGGAAAATTCAAAACAGAAAGTCTTTTATCAAATGGCAAAATCAAAAGCTCAAACACTTAAATTTTGAATTTATACTAGCTTCTTTTTTCTATTTTAACACTGTAGCATTCATTCATTCATATACAAACTGACTATCTTCTAAAAGTTTTTTTTATAAATATTGAATGACTTTGGCTTTAAAAAAAACAATGATAAAAAGATTAAAATGGTAGTCAGAGAGATTACAAAACTATTTTGAAAGAATTTCATCAAGTTTTTGTAGTTGTAACAAGTAGCTACAGTTGTGTCCTAATACTAATCTACTTGTACCACGACAGAACTCAAGAAAACTGTGTAGTATGTACTGTGTAGCAAAGTTCTATAAGGTCCAAATACATACCCAATTGTATCATGGTAAAACTTGAGTAAATTGTGTAGTTTGTATAGAGTAACAGCATCTTGTTCTGATACCAATACTTGTTCCACTCTCACCTGTAAGATGTACCATTAACAGTATGATATTATTTCTTTTATTTAAACATATAAATCAACAATCAATGGGATGAGATATGATTCCGAAAGCTAGTTCAAGTGTCTGACCAAAGTCTTTTGTTGTAACTTATTATTCTATGTTTGGTAGGTAATTCAGCATTGATGGGAGATCTTTGATAGACTTAATTTTGATAATGTAAATTCAGAAATTATTGCGTGCATTTATAATTGCATTTTTGTTATTTTAGACTGAAATGCGACTTTAGTTTTTGAGATATTGAGAAAAATCCTGTTTAATTCATGGAAAAATTTTAAAATGAAAGTTTAAATCATTGTGATTATAATCCTGTTTCATTTTTCATAATAATAAAAACATCACAATAATTTCTGAATTTATAGTAAATTTTTTTTAGACTCAGTTATTAGAAGCTTGACATGCTATTTTGTCACCTTACTATTACTTTGAAACTTGTAAGTCTTTAATTTTTTGTTGTAAGGGTGCTGTTCTTCATAAAAAAAAATTATTTGTACATTTACATGTAAGTACACAATGTACTGTAAATTCAGAAATTATTTCGATGTTCTTATTATTGTAAAAAAGCGACAGGGTTATAATCTAGAAAATTAAAATCACAATAATATATGCATGCAATAATTCCTGAATTTACAGTATCTAAATATTTAGAATGTTTCTGCAATACAAAGACAAGAAGTCTTTCAAAATGTTCTACTTATACACTTATACAAGGAGGAAATATCTATGTAGAGTATATTGAAAATAAATAATAAAACTGACCTTGAATGGTCTACAAACGCCCTCTGTGATATGTCCAAGGACTTCCTGGGTCTGTTCGTCTGTAGCTGTAAAAAATAATAAACAAATAATATTAATGCCTTCAAATCAATCATACTGCCGTTTAATTCTTCTTTGTACAAAAGTAAGTAAGTTTTTGAAAAAAATATCTCAAGAGTTTTCTATTTTTTATTTATTTCAAATTAACTTTAATTTTTTTCAGATTTCAATGAAAAATTTAATCCTTCTGATAAGAATAAATACTGTGAATTCATTAATTTTCGTGGGTACCAATTTCCGTGGATTGAGGAAAACTTGCATTTTCTTGGACATTTGATTTCGTGGTTTCCAAAAAGTCTGCATATGATTATATAGGAAATTTGTGATTTGTTGAACATTTAAATTCTTGCTTTCCTTGTAGCCACGAAATTTATGAAAATTGGTATCGAACGAATAAAAATGAATCCACAGTACTCTCAATAGCAATCTTATGATCATTGCTTAAAAGTATGCCAATTGATATGTGAAACAAGTCATTTAAGTAACAGCAACTTTTACAATAAAAGGCAAGAAACTTCAAAATCATTTTAAAATACCGGTAATTAGTTTTCATTCTAATTTATTGTGCTCGGCTTAAATTTTGCTTTCTGCCTTCATGAAGCAGTCCTAGGAACATTTCCATATGTTATGTTGAATAACAAATCTATATTTACTCACTTGCACATTTTTTTAGCAAAGACTGAAGATGTTCTTTCTCTGATGCAGTAGCCTGATGTAACCATGCCAACATATCACCTACATATCTCAAAGGATCATGGGAATGCAGTTCTATTGGTCTTGGGGTACCACCTGGTCCTACAATAGAAGGTAAGAATAAATTTATAGAATTTGTTATCTTCATAATAGGCTATCAAAAGAAAGGATAGGCCTCTAGGCAAACTGGATAGATTTAGGAAGAATTGCATTCACATTAAATAAGGAATAAATTAGCTTCATACCAGAACATCATGTTGTTAATTTCATAAGAAATTAACTACTGATATTCATAAATTATTGTGTGGTTTTTACTAATGCTTGTAATGGGACTGTGTGAATATCACAATAATAAGAACTTGATTTCTAATGTCTGGTCAATATATCTGTATGCAGATTTTCCAGAAATCACAAAAAATAATCTGGCATTTTTGTCATTTTTTCGAAAAACATTATAACAAATGCATGCAATAATTTCTGAATTTATGGTACCTCTAGGAGCATGTTCTAGAAAAAAAAAGCTTACCTCCCCTTGTCAGAGCATCTATTAAACCTCGTACCACAGCTGTTCTCCTGGCAGTACCAAATTCATCAAGGGTGTACCTAAATTAAACAATCCATATTCAGACATTGTTCTAGAACTTCATCATGGATAAACTATATGAATTAAGAAAGCTGAACAACAAACTAATCATTTAGAGTATCAAAACAAACAGCAAAAAAAAACATGGAATTTTAATTTCAGAAATGAGAAGATTCTTAAGTTTAAATTAAAAGTTTATCAATTTTAATGTTTAAGGGTTGACCTGTCTTTTCATTTTTATAAGAAGGATCAAGTTCAAATAATAATTCCTATTCTGTACTAGCTGTTCCATCTGTAAAATGTCTTTTCAGAATCTAAAGAACCATGGTTAATTTCATTGTTTGTACCCCCAAATGAAAATAATGTTACATCATTGGTTGAAAATATTACCAAAGATGCATTAGATTCTGAAACGGCTTATTCAGACCATCTCTAGTTAGAAAAAATTACAAACAGAGAACACTCAAACCTTCTAGATTTACTTAGACAGGAGAGTAACTGGGCACCTGCTAACCAAGAGGAACCCATTTTAAATACTAGCAATAAAGTACATGTCATACTATAAGAAACAAAAACAAAATTACCTATACAGGACAGGTCTGTCTTGCAATGATTCCATGGCTTGACATAACATGGAAGATACATCAGGGGAATCCCCTGTCAAGGTCCTGCAGTCATCTAAAATAAAACAGACAAGGATTAAAAATGTATTTATATCTCTGAATAAAACATTATACACATTTTCACGACTATAAAAGTTGATTATAATTAACACTGGTTTAGCTTAAAAAAAAAAAATGCAATTTTAAATGCAATTTTTAAAAAATTTTTTTGGTCTTTTACATTTTTTACTTCTTAAAGGGGCACTAGCTACGAGATATATAAAAAATCTAAAATAGGATTTTTTTTCTTCAATCATTAATGAAAGTGAAATAGTGAAATAATAATTTGCTTTTAGCAGCTAAAATGGTTCAGTTTTGTCGAATTAAGCTAATAAGAATTGCTAATGAATTATTCACTTGCAAGTGAATAATTCGACCCCATTAAATCTGTATTCATGTGAACTCCAATTTAACCCTGTAGAAATAGATAGAATAATGCATGCATTGTCCGTGTACGGTTATTTAAAGGAAAAGAATGTCAACATTGAAAGTGAAACAAAGGTAAATAATTTGATTGACTGATTCGATCCACAAAAAATATTCTTATAAAGGAAAAAACGACGATAAACATAAATGTTTAATCTATAATACAAAATTTAACAGACCTATAAAAATCAAAAAGCACAATTTGCTTAATCTATTCATATCTATGTTTATGTTTATATCGCTTATATGGTCAAAGAAAGGTCAACTTTAAAGCTAATTAGATGGCGTCTAGGCTAAATTTCACACGAAACGAAGCTAAATCTTATTGAGACCATGGCCTGTAAATTGTTTATTTCATACTTTTGACAGGTTGGAAAAATGTTTTACATTGTTATAAATAAAATATGAGAATTTGAGTCAAATTGGTGAACATGAATTTGACAGCTATTGCCCCTTTAACCCTTTAACCCCCAATCCCGCCTGTAGGCGTGATAGCGACAACCATTCTTTGATGGCCCGTATGACCCTCCATACTTTTTTTGAACTGCCCCAGCTGAACTGTCATGATAGCAGGGACTTCAACCAAGCAGTTCATGGTCCATCAACTCTTCTCAGATGTCTGTTCATGAAAATATGGCTCTTTGAAAGCCGTTTAAGAGTTCAAAATCGGAAAAACATGAAAAGTAGCCAAAATCAGGTGGGGGTGGGCATCTTTTGATGGCCACTACGTAACTGGAAGTGACTGTTGGTAAAAACTATTATCATATATGCATGCATAGGTGGTATAGGAACACAACGAGGTATAATATGGCCAATAGGAATCTAGTCTGTAAAATCTAGGTCACCGTTTTGTCAAAAATCCATAAAAACGGACATTTAGGCAGACCTGACTTGACAATAATAATTCCCAAGCAAGACACTGAAGTCCAATATACTCCCAGCTAGCATGAATGGACTACTGTAACTATAGGGTAATACTTGAATGACAAAAAAACACAGTCGTGTCAGTGTTCACCTCTCAAGGTCGTTTTGAAATCGGAAAATAGACGGAAAATTACCATTTTTCACTGGGGGTGGGTTCAAACCCACGAGAAAATATTGCACCTCCCACCCCACCCCCCACCCATGCCATCCGCCCCCAAATCCCAATAAGTAGTTTAATAGATGAGCATCAGTTACAGCATCAGGAGTTTGCTCATTTGCATATAATTTGCATATGTTTGCAAATTTTCGAAAATGCCTGATTTTCCAAAAATGTCTTGGGGGCGAATGAGTTAAGGAAAGCTTGGGTCCATCTCATTTATCTAACTGTATAATAATTGGTTATAAAATTGAACAACAAAGATACGGTACAATACATTTTATTGGTATGATTGAAAAGCAGCAATTGCATGGGGTTTCACAGAGATTTTAGAATATGTATTAAAAGAGGCTTTGGCCTTCACACATTAAACTGGGTCAACTGAAATACTCTACTCCATTAAAAAGGACAGACATATTTTTGAATGCTGATTGGCCAACCTTTAATTCATTCAGACATGCATTGAAAAACGCAACATGGTTTAGCTATGACCTTGAACTTATATTCTGTCATTTAATATGTAAACTTGATTCATGATATAAATTATAAGAAAATGACTAAGATCACAGCAGGAATTACAACATTATATAGGCAGCATCAGGTATTATGTGCAAGAGTAAACAACCATAGCTTACTTTGTTTGCAGGATATTACAAGATATAAGACCAATAAAAAAATTGTTAAACACTGGTCAAGATTAATTAATTTGATATTAAGCTACATACTTACATTGTGTCCATCTACAAAGTCTTTCATAAGCTGATTCTTCATACTATAGTATTTACTTTGTGTCCATCTATAAAGTCTTTCGTAAGCTGATTCTTGATACTATAGTACTACTTTGTGTCCATCTATAAAGTCTTTCGTAAGCTGATTCTTCATACTATAGAACTTACTTTGTGTCCATCTATAAAGTCTTTCGTAAACTGATTCTTGATACTATAGTACTTACTTTGTGTCCATCTATAAAGTCTTTCGTAAGCTGATTCTTCATACTATAGAACTTACTTTGTGTCCATCTATAAAGTCTTTCCATACCTGCCAACTTTTGAAAGTGCCAATGGGGGTTTTAGTGCGCGACAACAATTTCAAAGGTTACAATACTTTGCGACAACTATTTTGCGCGTGCTGTTTTGTGGTCTAGAAAAAGTGTCATATTTGTAAGATGAGCTTACATGCCTTTTTCTTAAGTTTATTTGCATGATTCTAGTTATTATATATCAGTAGAAAAGATGAACATGTGGCTGCAAGACAGGAATTAATTTCATGTGTAAGGATATTAAATAATTATTGACTTTTCCAATTTAAAATTATGCACAAAGAAGGACCTTTATCAGGTTGGGAACAACACCTAGGGGTAACCCCTCAATGTAAGGACATTAAAAAACACTTTTTAAGTAAAAATGAGCACATATTCATATTATTTGAAGAAACTTTTCACAAAGAACTTTACATCTTATAAATGATCTATCTGGTATTATATGGTCAACACATGTCCAAGAATTTTGATATGTTCTTGGCCTTTTATCTTCTTTATTTTTCAAAATAATTGGACCCTTCATTTGGAAAAGTTGTTCTAAATATAATGTCAGAATTTCCCATTTTTAAGTTAAAAAATCTACATTTAATGATTTTTCTATTTTATTTTTTACAAGAGTAAAATGACCCCTTGACTAAGGGAAGTCCCTCATTTAAGAGATTCCTCATGTGGTTTTTTTTTTGTCCATGTGAAAAATAAAGAATAGTACATTGTACTTTAAATAATTTGGTAATTTAATTGAATACAAAAATTTATAACATTTGTAACAGCAAGTGTAATATCAATAAATTATGAGTAAACTAATATTTATTATCTTTATGGTAGTACTGCATCATTGAAGTTTGTCAATCAGTCATGCTTTTATTCTTATTCTGTGTAAGAACCTCCTTGCAGGTGAAAAACCATTTGCCATGTTCACGATTTTAAAACAGAGGAATACAACACAAGTTCAAAATCTAGGATGTTAGAATATTCTTGAGAGAAAACTTTTTTGATTGGCTGATTAATTTGATCATGAGAAACATAGAATTTGATTGGCTGAACACAATTGTATTCCATTGGACACAGTTCAAAATCGGGAACAATCATATTTTTCGTGTAGATTTTCACAAAATCGTGTTTTAGAGGGTTTTTCACGATCACGATCGTGCAATCGTGACAAAGGGTCAAAATCGTGTAGTACACGCCTAAATCGTGAAAGTTGGAAGGTATGTCTTTCATAAGCTGATTCTTGATACTATAGTACTTACTTTGTGTCCATCTAGTAAAGTCTTTCGTAAACTGATTCTTCATACTATAGTACTTACTTTGTGTCCATCTATAAAGTCTTTCGTAAGCTGATTCTTCATACTATACTACTTACTTTGTGTCCATCTATAAAGTCTTTCGTAAGCTGACTCTTCATACTATAGTACTTACTTTGTGTCCATCTATAAAGTCTTTCCTAAGCTGATTCTTCATACTATAGTACATACTTTGTGTCCATCTATAAAGTCTTTCATAAGCTGATTCTTGATACTATAGTACTTACATTGTGTCCATCTATAAAGTCTTTCGTAAGCTGATTCTTGATACTATAGTACTTACTTTGTGTCCATCTATAAAGTCTTTCCTAAGCTGATTCTTGATACTATAGTACTTACTTTGTGTCCATCTATAAAGTCTTTCGTAAGCTGATTCTTCATACTATAGTACATACTTTGTGTCCATCTATAAAGTCTTTCATAAGCTGATTCTTGATACTATAGTACTTACTTTGTGTCCATCTATAAAGTCTTTCGTAAGCTGATTCTTGATACTATAGTACTTACTTTGTGTCCATCTATAAAGTCTTTTGTAAGCTGATTCTTGATACTATAGTACTTACTTTGTGTCCATCTATAAAGTCTTTCGTAAGCTGATTCTTCATACTATACTACTTACTTTGTGTCCATCTATAAAGTCTTTTGTAAGCTGATTCTTCATACTATAGTACTTACTTTGTGTCCATCTATAAAGTCTTTCATAAGCTGATTCTTCATACTATAGTACTTACTTTGTGTCCATCTATAAAGTCTTTCATAAGCTGATTTTTTATACTATAGTACTTACTTTGTGTCCATCTATAAAGTCTTTCGTAAGCTGATTCTTGGTGTAAAGCCATAGTTTCCATTATCTCTAATCTAAACATATCAAAAGCAATATAAATAATGTGTGTCCTAGCAATGTTGCATTTGTTTTTAAAATTATCATCTTAAATCTCATTCATAAAGAAAACACTTCTCTGCCATGTCATCTATCTAATCAATACAAGATTATGAACAAAGAAACAGTTGGCAAAACTTATTTTGGAACATCTATCTTTAAAAAACAATTTTTGAGTTTAAATATGTACATGAAATTACTTAATATAAGTGAAGGCAACTTTACAGCCAATTGCATCGAGAGTGTAGGCAAAGGTTATATCTTTGGTTAGCTTGCTTGCTAGCTGAACCTTGAAGTCATAATTGGGTTGGGTAAACTACCCTTCTTTAAGAGTAGACTAGTCTGACAGATAACCAATCTATCTTTCTGTAGGACTAGACTACTTCGAAAGGAGGGTAGTATACCTTACCTGATAATAACCTCATGGTTTAGCTACCAAGCAAGCTAACCAAAGATACTACTTTTGCCTACATACTCAATGCAATCGGCTCTAATACATTTAAGACACTATTGCCAACATATAATTTTAACCTTATCATCCTTATTGGCTTAAATGATTTTAATCACCATAAATATATCGAATTTGTGTGTATCATTGTTACTGTTTTATTATTTTTATTATACATACCCTGCTGTCTGCTGGTTGGTTCTTAATAAAACCTTGCAATCATTATGTATCTTCTTCACTTTCTCAAGAGCTTGGAAAAAATCCTGAAAATACACAATGTTAAAATGTATCAATTGAATCATTCCTTGTTTTCACTCAAACTTTATAACACTTCCTTTAAAATATTTGGGAAGTTTTTCTCTTCAGATAAAAAGTCTACCATTTTTAATTTATCATACAGAACAGGTATCAGTTTTATGGAAATTTGGGAATGTTTCTTCAAAGAAATATGTGGCATATGACTCAAAAAGCATTTAAGATCATGAATAGCAAGACATGTCCATTCACATTTTAGTATTTTGTTTTATGGAAATAAAGTCTTTTACAAATTCATTCCATACACTCTGGATTCATTTTTTGTTGGTACTAATTTTCATAGATGGAAGACGAAATATTTGGGGGATACTTGATTTGACGGCTTTGACAAATTCTGCTCAAAAGAACGGAATATTGAATTTTGTTGAACATGAAAATTTGTGGTAAATCTATAATGACAAAATGTACAACTATAGGCTCCTTGGTTCCAAGGAGCCTGTTTCTCTCACTGTATGTTTTTGTTTACAATTGATCCATGAAATAATGCAACCATTATACTTTTGTTTTAGTTTCAGAGATATAAGCCAAAAAATGCATTTTAAACCTGTGGTCTACTTTTAGCCATGTCAGCCGTGTTGGTTGTCAGACGGGATCATCACAAACAGTTTTTAAACTAGATAAAACATGATGATTTTGGCCAAGTTTGGTTAAATTTGGAACAGTAGTTTCAGAGGACAAGATTTTTGTAAAAGTTAATGGTCGATGACAGGCGCCAAAGGATGAGAAAAGCTCACTTGGCCTTTCAGGCCAGGTGAGCTCAAAATAGGTATCTCACGACATATTATGAATCCACAGTATTTTCTTTTTAGAAAATATCAATTTTAAAACAACATCTAATGATCTATTGCAGTACTATAACTCAATTTTTTTTATCTGATCAATTATAATTATTGTGTACACTTGTCCTATCAAGATCTG
Organism: Mytilus galloprovincialis; assembly: GCF_965363235.1. Lineage (NCBI taxonomy): Eukaryota > Metazoa > Mollusca > Bivalvia > Mytilida > Mytilidae > Mytilus > Mytilus galloprovincialis. The sequence continues at coordinate 12,191,078 of NC_134838.1, read as the reverse complement.
CAAATCATATTTTCAACTAAATATCAAGCAACCAGCAGTCAATCAAACTTTGTACAGAACGTAGTATCCCTTACAGATATGAATACAGCAGCAACACTGCTACTGTATACTTTTATAAATCAGAAATTCTTTTATTGATATCACTACTGTAGTTTATCTGTTTACCAGATGAATAGATCCATCCCTTGTTCCTCTTAGTGCTTTTACTTCTTCTGGCTTTAACTGAAACTTGGCAAGAAAAGCATCTGCAACCTGAGCCTTCATATGAAGTGTTTGACTAAAAAAGAAAATAAACAAATACTTTTGATTATCAACTAATTTCCTATGATATTAACTAGTAATGACATAATCAGCCAATTTGAAATTAATGGTGTCTGAAATTCAGAACAGAATAAGATGGGTCAAAGTTATCCTGAAATACTGTATGTATTAACAGAAAATTAGTGAAAAATTCTGACTTGCAGCAACTTGTGCCGAACATGTTAAACTTTTAAAATGCTGAGTCTCAAAATATGTGAAAAATTGACCATGTGCAATCAACACAAAAATCTGAAAATACAATAAACATTGAAATATGACTTGAGACAGGAACATCAGGCTGTTGATTTCTCTTTTGATTTGTTTTACATTTTTTCATTCATGACCTTTAATAGCTTACTATAATGTATACGTTTTGCTCATTATTGAAAGCTGTATGGTTGCTTATATCTATGTCATTTGGTCTCTGGTTGTAAACTGTTTAATTTGCAATCATACCACATATTTTATTTAATACATGATTGAACTTGTATACTTCAAAGTTCTTTTCCTTTTAATCGTCCAAATAAATATAACAAATTTGATATGGTTATGTAACCTCACCTTTCTGCATGTAAGTTAGTTGTCTGGTTTATAAGATCATGTGTCTGTTCTTTGGCAGCCTAAAATTTAAACATTTTTAAAGTATAACTAGATGTTTTCTGAGGACACATAAGCCCTATTTACCCAGCCAGTGTTATCAATTATTGACTTCTGTCCATAGCTCAATGAAAAGATATGTTATATAGAAAGAAAGTGAAACATTCTCAAAACAAGAATGTGCCCACAGTACACAGATGCCCCACTCGCACTATCATTTTCTATGGTCAGTGGACTGTGAAATGGGGTAAAAACCCTAATTTGGCATTAAAATAAGAAAGATCATATCATAGGGAACAAGTGTACTAAGTTTAAAGTTGATTAGATTTCAACTTCATACAAAAAAAAACGACCAAAAACTTTAACCTCAAGCAAACCAGATGGAAGAACGGACCCACAGACAAGAAAACATAATGCCCCTCTACTATCGTAGGTGGGGCATAAAAACCCTGTAGCTAACCTTAAGTCTTGAAGTCATATCCTGGCAGCAGGTATTCATGCCTTCCACTTCAGCATACACACTGTCCAATTTCTATAAATAGAAAATAATAAGGAAGTTTATTTGTACTTCTAATCAGTTACCAATTAGAGGATCAAAAGTTACATTTTCACACCATTTTTATGTGTGTTTTGTCATTGAACATGTTGAAGTCTTTATCTATATATTTTGAACTGATTTTTAATCACATGATAATGTTAGCATTTCAATTCTTTGCAATTAACCTTGTAAGCAAATGAAATGAATGGGTAAGTTTTTGAGGGTTCGCTAAGTAAGTTCGTCCTCCATATCATTTCATAGTACCCTATCAAAGCAGGACAAAACTACTCTGTGGGTTTTATTAAAAAGTGATTAGTTTAGGTATTTTTGTTCAAACATATATATGGTCCTCAGTGCATAAGGCAAAGAAAATTGAAAATAAAATTAAATTGCCAGCATGTAATGTTTGCCTTTTGTGCTTTGTATGTTTGTATGTGAAATTTATTTAAAGCACAAAGCCCCCCCACATCATTTAAAATTGTTCAACTGTCCAGTTATTATGTGGAATACATTTTTTTTTACAATTAAGTACCTCCTTCACTGCCTGGAATGTTGTTATGAAATCTTCATTGATAGCTAAACTTCTTCTTTCAATGTCACTTCTTAAATTTCTTCTTGATCTCAAACTATTTTCATCAAAAAATGTTGACAAAGCCTTTAAGGCTTCCAGCATGTCCTACAATGCAAACATTTCAAAACAGATGAATTCATTCTTGGAAACTTTTAGTTTCTACTGTATTTTATACAAACATTTATAAACAAGAATGTGTCCAAAGTACACGGATGCCCCACTCGCACTATCATTTTCCATTTTCAAAGGACCGTGAAATTGGGTAAAAAATCTAATTTGGCATTAAAATTAAAAAGATCATATCATAGGGAACATGTGTTCTAAGTTTCAAATTGATTGGACTTCAACTTCATCAAGACTACCTTCACCAAAAACTTTAACCTGAAACTCCCACTTTCATTTTCTATGTTCAGTGGACCATGCAATTGTGGTCAGAAGTCTAATTTGGCTTTAAAATTAGAAAGATCATATCATAAGCAACAAGTGTACGAAGTTTCAAGTTGATTGGAATTCATCTTCATCAAAAACTACCTTGACCAAAAATTTTAACCTGAAACTCCCCCTTTCATTTTCTATGTTCAGTGGACCGTGAAATTGGGGTCAAAAGTCTAATTTGGCTATAAAATTAGAAAGATCATATCATAAGCAACAAGTGTACTAAGTTTCAAGTTGATTGGACTTCAGCTTCATCAAAAACTACCGTGACCAAAACCTTTAACCTGAAACTCACTTTCATTTTCTATGTTCAGTGGACTGTGAAATTAGGGCCAAAAGTCTAATTTGGCTTTAAAATTAAAAAGATCATATCATAAGCAACAAGTGTACTTAGTTTCAAGTTGATTGGACTTCAGCTTCATCAAAAACTACCTTGATCAAAAACTTTAACCTGAACGGACGCACGAACGGAGCCACAGACCAGAAAACATAATGCTACTTGTAGGTGGGGCATAAAAATATCACCACCTTTCAAGACTTCTTCTTCTTCTTTAAGGTCAACAAGGCTTCAATACTGAAGAATACATGGTGTTGCGCATGCGTGATTGACAAAAATTTATACAAAATTTATAAAAATATTTTATAACAATTGGAGTGTTTGTATATACAGATTGTGATTAAAAAATATATGTACATGTTTTGTTTGAATTTGTTTATTTGAAGCAATTCAAGAGAGAACAGCTTGTGTTTTAGCCGATCTCTAAAGCTGTCAACAGTGGTGGTTTCAATTACAGTTTGTGGTAGTAAATTCCATTGAATAATTGTTCGCGGGAAGTATGACCATTTATATGGGTCCTTGGAAGTTTGGATGTGTCTGTATGTCTGAGTATGATTTTGTCTTGTTCTGCTGTCTGTTTGTTCAAGAATATGCGATGGAATGGCTACAAAACAATGTATTACTTTATAAAATAAAATAAGTCTGGTTTTTAAGCTTCTATCAGCAAGTTGTGGCCATTTCAACTGATTTAGCAAGTTTGTGACACTGCTCGTGTAATCGTAGTTGTTGTGTACATAACGAGAAGCGCGTCTCTGTAACTTTTCTAATTGTATCTGTTGTTCTTTCATATTGGGGTCCCAGACACAACTATATTCCAGTTTGGGTCTTACTAGTGCCTGGTATGCTCTTGATTTTGTTTCTGTGTTTGTAATTTTTAAATTTCTTTTTAGAAAACCAAGTGATCTGTTCCCATTTGATACTATGTTGTCTATATGTTTGTTCCACTTCAGATTTGATTGTAAGGTAATGCCTAGATATTTTGCTGATGTAAAACAGCATAATTATTTTGACTACCCACAACCTAGTCCAAATAATTATGACGTCTTCATAAGGCTATGATACTTTTTTTTTTTGTCGCCTAGGCATCAAAGCAAATATTAAAATAGCCTTCCAGGACGTCATAATTATTTGGAATACCCACAAGTTGGCACAACCCTAAACCACACAGGCACTTGTTTCTATCATTATGCCCAATGCCAATGGAAAGGTTGACTCTCCATATTTTATATAGATTGTCAACCTTCCCATGGATAGAAACAAGTACATGTTACCAAAACGATGTAAGTATTATTTTTTTTAATAGATCGATCAAGATTACAATCTGTCAGTGTCAAAAAATCGTTCCCGACTGAGAATCCCAAGAGTAAAGAGGGTTATTTTTGCTGTTTTTCTTATTCAAATGTGTCAGACTACAAAAAAAGTAAAAGTACCTTGTCATTGTCTAAACGTGTCTCTAGAATTTTATTTAATTTTCTAGTAAGAGGATTTGAGGCATGTGACGTGGAAGAAGTAGAATCGGCTAGCTCCTTGTCCGCCATGTTGTTTTCTATATTTTTCTAGTGTCCCGGACAATGCCGGTTCATCGAATTTCCATATAACGTTCCTAAACGTTTCTTAAATCACGAAAAGGCATTCTCGAATCCAGTGATTTGAATAATTTTGATTTGTTTTAATTTGATCTTGATTTGAATTTAATTTGATTTGTTTTGTTTTTTGGTTTGATTTGATTTGATGCATATTTGATTTGATTTGATATTTGATTTGCTTTTATTTGATTTTGTGTTTTGACTTGACTTGACTTGATTTGTTTTGATTTGACTTGATTTGACTTGATTTGACTTCACTTTACTTGACTTGATTTGTTTTGATTTGATTTTATTTGATATTTTGTTTTGTTTTTATTTACTCTGATTTGTTTTGATTTGATATGATTTGCTTATAATATATGTTTGGTTTGAATTGATTTGAAATTTTTGATTTGATATTTGGTTTGATTTAATTTGTGATTTAATTTGATTGATAGATTTATTTTGATTCACTGACTTTTAACTTGTAGAACATAAATTGTGGTCGTCTTATATCATAAAAATAGTTGCAAGAAGTCAAATTATATGCTCATGGTACAATACAACTTTAGTTAGACAAATCAAAGAGTATGCTTGTTTAATGTCATGACTAGAGGCTAGCCTTCTAACCATGTGTTGTTACATTTGACCTGCTTCAATTATATCAAACATAGGTTAATCATGGAATAGAAATATGGTCATCTGGTCTTCTATTGCCCATCATTGGAACTTCAATCTTTCTTTTTGGCATAAAAGACATAAGGTTTCTATACTAATGTTCAATAATTGCATTTGTTAAAAAGTACATCAATCCACTAACCTATAACCTATAATTTGATGCAGAACTTAAATCTTGGAGAATATATAATTTAATACTGACTTTCAACTAGATTTTATTCACTGTGAGTACTCTCATATATTGGTACACTGCTTTTTTGTATTTATGATAAATGATTTTGTGCCTATTTGCTGAGTCAAGCCATAACATACTTTTTATAATTTGTTTGTATGTTGTGCTGCTACCAGGTCTATGTTAAGGAGAGGATTGAACTCTCATAAACATTAATCCTGTCACATTCAATATGTGCCTGTCCTGTTTTGTCATAAATCAGTGCATTGTTTTTTTTTTCATTGAATTATTTCACATTTTGTCATGTGCAGGTCATTTATAGCTGACTGTAGGGTATATTTGCTTGTTGTTGAAGGTCTTATGACAACCTAAAGATGAATCCACTTCATTTGTATTCCTATATTTTTCTGTTTGTTATTCTATTCTGATTTATCTGGTTCTCTTGTCTTGAGAATGACATCAAATTGTTGGTTACTTAACCTCCAATGGCATGTATTTCATGCATCTAATCAGAAGCAAAGCATAAAAGTGTAGCAGGACTGCTATTTCAGAAATGTAAAAAAAAAGTAATCTTTGTATTGCACTAGATTATGTCTTCCTAGACCTCCTTGCCAAGAGTTTGGCAATTTTGCTAAACTTGTAGCTTGAAAAAATGCATGGTGAATACTTTACACCATGCTTTTCAAAAAAGCATGGTTAAAATCTACATTTTGGCAAAAAAAATGGAAATTTTATTTGAGGAAATATAAAAAGTAAATTCTCAAAAATACTAAACTCCAAGGAAAACTCATCAATCAAACGGCTCAAACACATCAAAAACATAAAGTGATGATCCACTTTAAACCGTGGAAAATCTTACTGTAGTTCACACTGAGTCTTAAGACCAGGTGAACGGACAATGTAAATAATCCATTTACATGTATATAAAGCTAAAATATTGAAAACAAAAATCATATTCACTAAATGAATTTATTAATATATTGTAAATATATTTTAACATAAATAACAATTAAAATGTATAAGATATTAACATTTAATACAAAGGCATAGAAAAAACTAATAAATATGTAAAAATAAGATATATTAAAGAAATGGAAATCTTTCCAGAAGCTCATATTCTCTAAAACTGACAGATTATACCATTTATTCTTAATTGAAGCTTCAGAAGGAACAGTTTTATATCTTTGCTGTGTTCTTGGTGAGCAATTAACTGGCTTGTACCATGCATTGAAATGGACTGAAACATGTGCATAGGGTAAAATTGATGCCACAAGATACGTAATTATAATGGAAACTTCCCAATATGTGTACGTATCTTTTCGTTCCTTTTTAAATTTATAGTTTAAATGTTAAGAGCATCTAACTGTCTTGTACCAATCATTGAAATGGACTGAAACATGTGCATAGGGTAAAATTGATGCCACAAGATATGTAATTATATTGGAAACTTCCCAATATCTGTACTTTTCTTTTCGTTCTTTTTTTAAAATTTATAGTTTAAATGTTAAGAAATCAACAACAAAAAAAAGCATGTAATTCAGTTACTTTTGCTTGCCTTAGTCATATACAATTTTAGAGTACTATACATGACTCAGAAATCAACCAATCGAAATGCCAGATTCAATGCTTTGAGCACACTTTTTGTGAAATGAGTACTGAGCAAAACTTATGACAGAAAAGCCAGGTCTAAAAAGACAAAGAGATTCTGTAAAAACAACCAATATTTATTTAAAATGCCACTGATTGTTATATCATAATTTTTTTTTAAATACTTTATAATTTTAAATTTTATTTGTATTATATTGCAGGTTATATGATGTTTGAGCAACAATAAAAAAACAACAAAGAAAAATTCTGAATTTGAAATGTTTTTTTCTGACCTAAAATATACAAAGAAGTCTTTGCTTCAACATTTTTTCCCCTCAATTTTGTTCATAAAATAGGCACATGTAAATCAGATATAGCACTTTATATATGAACATATTGACTATAGCAGATATTATAAATAGTCTACATGTTTGAGATTGAAGCTCATCTATTGCATACCTGCCTAATGTCACTATTTGAGGGGGATTTCCCCATGGAGGCGCCTAAATAGAAATTTTGAAAGAGCAATCTTTCCCACAATTTAAACAAAACAATTAATTTTACAATGGCTATAGGCTTATAAAAGTATGAAAAAGCCAAAAAAACAACATAAAAATTCATTTGAGAATTACAACAGCTATCTTGCACGTAGAACCCCCATGGACATTTTGAAAAGTTGGCAGGTATGCTATTGCACATTTGTAACTTATATGCGGTTAAATATAAAATAAACTATAAAAGTATGAATAGTTGATTACATGTGAATGATTTAGCAAAATAAATTAACAAAACGAAAAAAAAAACACATTAACAATTTTCATATCAATCACAAAGTAAAAACAATATGTTAAATGTAAATGCTTTAGTAAATACACACAAATAGTTTTTATTTAAAAACAAATAATTAGTATGGAATTTAAGCATTACTGTTGTATCTGTTGATCTAATGAGGTAACTAAAGTCAATAAATCTAAATTTAAAATCTATGAAATCATCTCTAAAACCTAGTACAAAACAAATAATCCTTTCCAACATGGGCAAGCAATAAAAGCAAACTACTTTTTTTATTAGCATAACAAAATATAAATAATGCTTATACAACATAAACATATATTTCCAGCAGTCTCAGGGAGTTTGGGGTATCACAGCTGTTTTGTCCTTAGTATATAAGGGCAAAATTGTTTGATCTGGTTTAACATTTTGAAAATCGGCTTACTTTTAATTAAAAAAAATAGAACATTTTATTAACATGAAGTATAAGTAATGACCTTTTTTCAGAACAATTATAGTCGCCGTCAGCTGAAATTCGTAGCGGTTATCGGTAAAAATAATCTAAACTATCAATCGCATTCACTCGAGATATAGTTTTTCATATTCCATTCATAAATCGCAAAAAGAAAAACCACTACTGACCTACCTTTTAAGTGATCATACTGTAATAATCCTGACCTTCACATTTTCCAGAATATTTTCCATTGTAATTCCGCCATCTTTGTTTCTATGAGGATCATTTGTTTACATATGACATTCGTCACTGTACGCAGTTTCCTGAAATGTTCCTTTCAATGATGTGATCAGGTTTCCCGCGCTTTATGCAAATTTTATGAAATTGAACTCCACGGAAACACTTCCGGTAAAAACAATGACTGATTCCACCATTCAAAATCGTCTATGAAAAAGTGAAGGTCAGGATTATTACAGTGCGATCACTTAAAATGTAGGTCAGTAGTGGTTTTTCTTTTTGCGATTTATGAATGGAATGTGAAAAACTATATCTCGAGTGAACGAGATTGACAGTTTAGATTATTTTTACCGATAACCGCTACGAATTTCAGCTGATGGCGACTATATATCATAAGCAGTTTTCATTTATTAAGCATTAATCATTTCATTAAATCACCTAAGTCTAGGGAACTTATTTTAGTTTGTTTGAGTCTAAGGAAAATCAATATGATTTTTCAAAAGGGATTTGTTACGCTAAAGGGATAAAAGTCTCTTAATTTAATTGGATTTTATATGGCACTGTGTTGCACAAACCCTGCTAACATATAACTAGCTAATTCAAACTTCATTTTTTTATACAAGTTTTGGGTATTGCCTAGACAAAATGTAGATGACGTCATTATAAATTAAGAATATAGAAGGCATTGCATATTATTAGAGTATCAATGGACATAAGAGTACTGAAGTTCTGGTTAATTCCTTAGCAAAAGTAGGAACTCAAATTATTATACACAAGTTTTATGATGTATAAGTTATTTCTGTATTTTTTTGGTCTAATGCCTATCATTTTTAATGTAAAGGAAAAACCACAACATAACATCCATATACCATTACAGACATTTTAAAACTTTAAATTTCCACACATTTGTGTATAATGTAGTTTTGTTCAAGATTCTGTTTTGACAAGAACTGTCTTCTATGGAGGTGGTGCTGATGGCATACCAGTTTGACCCTGTGAAGGATATGGAGGTGCTCCACTTTGCTGTGTGCCAGTTTGACCCTGTGCAGGATATGGAGGTGCACCACTTTGCTGTGTGCCAGTTTGACCCTGTGCAGGATATGGAGGTGCAACACTTTGCTGTGACCCTACTTGTGGTGGAGGAGGTCTTCCTGGTGGTACTCCTTGACCTTGTGGGTAGGGTGGAGCACTACCTGATGGTGCTCCACCCTGACCTCCAGGATAAGGTGGTCCACCTGGAGGTCCACCTCCTTGTGGAGGCCTTCCATTAAAGCTTGCTTGGCCAGGATAGCCAGCTTGTGGCATTGCCTGTCCTTGACCTTGAGGATATCCAGGTTGACCTTGAGATTGCTGAAATGAAGGTGGTGGTTGACTAGGAACATTTGATTGCTGTCCTGGAAGTTGAACATTTGCTTTAGCTGGTTTTGGTTTGACACCATGAGCTTTCATATATTGAATTATTTGATCAGGTATTTCTGCCAGTACTTCTTTAGCTAATGCTGCCTGTGAAATATTCATATTACTACCAAACTTCCCACCAAGAAAATCTCTAAATGGAACAAACTGAAATAAATATTCATATTTTAGAAAACAAATTATAGAACAACAATGAGCATGCTCAGATACCTTAAGAACTCATATAAATGTTATGTAAGAGTAGACCATCAATAAAATGAGGAGGTTTACTCGGGGTCCAATTTGGTCTAGAAAATGGACTGATCATAAAAGCAGGTGATGTTGTTGTAAACATAATTGATAGGAATGCACAAAGTACAAAATGTAATATTTTTGAAAAATTATAATATGCAGTGACGTGGTTGAAAGCTACCATAATTCCAACTTCTACCAAAAATAACAAATTTGCATATTTTCACACATGTTTCACAGTGGAACATTGAGCATATGCAAGAAACACAAACATTTTGTGTTGTTTTAGACATTGTTTTAAATTATGTAGTTGGTTCTTGCAAGTGCTCTTTGGTTGAAGATAAAATCAAAGCGCTGGATAGCACCTGAGGAAAGTTTGCACTGGTAGATGTGTATCATTACAAATATGTGGTAGATGTGTATTATTTGAAATATGTACTTAATCACAGCTTTGGTGTTTTTTCCTAAACCATTGTCTCGTCAGCAATTATCAAAAAAAATATTTCATGTGTTTGTCATGTAAAATTTTGATAATTTCTATTGCACCCTTACACTGTAGATTTAAAATAATCAAATATACAGAAAGCTCTGTAAATTTCTTTCTGTGCTCATTCCATGTGAAGGACCTGTGATTTAGGTATTATTTTTTTATCAAGGTCCTTCATATTTGTTTTTAAATTGGATTATTACTAATTAAGCAGTTATTTTTCTTCTTTGAACTGTTCCACATTATTTATAATTTTATAGAAAGGCCGTTTTCTGTGATGTCACATCATAAATGAAAGTCATCACACAAAGTGTGTGTAAAATTACCTGAACAATGTCTCTCACTGCGTATTTACCATTAGAACATAGTCTTCTATCATCTGCATCTAATACATCCATAGCTAAAGTAAAAACGAATCATTTTCAAAAACATTCGATGTTAGATACAAATAAATGTGAAGTCATTTTTCGCATGGAATTGTAAAGCTTTTTTGTTCCCTGTAAATCTCTGTAAATTGACCCCCAAAAAATATTGCCTGGTGTCATTTCAAATAGCATATTGAGAGCATTAGAATAAAGACTTTGAAGAAAATGTGAATTTTAGCCTCCATAACACAATTTATCTTCAATGCAATGTCATACGAGTGATTTTTCAAATTTTGAATAGATAAATACTACACAACACAAAATAAATTAACTTTTCAAATAACTTTTTGGTAGACAATTGTGTTTAATATCATTTCTAAGTATGAACAAGTCAAAAAGTAAAGATTTTGATTCATTAATTAATTTTTGTAAAAGTTCAGATAGTTTGAAGATGAAATATGTTTTCATTTGAGGGCATAAAATAATCTATCCTCTACTTTTTTTAAAACATCCTACATTTTCGGTTTTAAGAAAAAATAAAAAAATCCATCAATTTGAAGGATTTAACATTATAAATAGCAGATCTTTTCTGTTTAATTCATATAAAACTTGATTTGACTTGTCAAGGTTTAGAGCTTGACTTGACACTTGTCTATTGTTGACAACTGTATTTTATCCCTTTAGATGTCTTTTGTTTGTGGCTTTGTATTGCTGTCTAATTGACATATTACCGTATCTCTTTCCTTCATCTTACTTATTTGATACCTTCCTCACATAAATAAGTATGGCAAAGTTACTGACCAATGAACTAAATTTATTTAAAGATATTTATGAATATTGTAAATTAATTTCAGAGGTATAATTATGTCAGTCACTAAGCTGCATAAGTCATACTACATGGTCAGTCAGGCAATACAAATCTTACCATCAAATTCTGCATTACCAACTCCCACAATGATAATAGACAATGGAAGATTGGAAGCCTGAAATTAAATAAATACTTGCAGTAATTCCTTAAATCAATAGAATTCAATCTTTCAGTGTTTAAGTTACTTATGGACCAAGAGCCAAAATGTTTGCTTAAATTCTAAAAAGAATGTGCATATACCATAATTTTAATCTGGTGGGAACACCAACCATGTGATTATTCAAATAATAAAATACAAAGATCATATGAACACTTTTTCTTTTGTCAAGTGTAAAATACAGTTTTGTAAAATAACGTAACATGTTTGTTTAAAAGTTATTTATATGTATACAGTCTTTGAAGAAAAGGTAAAATTTATTTTCTACATTATGAAACATGTGTTCCTTTCACTTAACAAAAAAACATGGTTCCCATTCTGAGTAGAAATTTTACCCCATATTCTAATAACAGAATACCAATGAAAATAAATTACTATCAAAGAAGGTCATGCTCTTTATCACAGAGAGTGTTACATATGCAGTAAAAATTGGTGGTGTTCTATGTCATGGAAAGAGTTACATATGCGTATAAAATAGGTAGTGCTCTATATCATGGATAGATTGGTTCCCTTCAAACTGACCGAAACACAAAGGTTTTAAGTCAATATGATGAGGGGTTTCCCCTTAAACTGACCTTATCATACACTTAATACATTGTTGACACTGCCATCACGAACAGCTTGCCTAAGTCTTGATTTTTTAACTTCATTGAGTAAGACAAAAACTTATTCTTACAGTTCTAAAGGTTCCCTAAGCAAGAGAATTTAAAACATAGATAATAATTACCTTAACAATTGATTCAATAGTATTATGCAAATCTGTAATGACTCCATCTGTTAAGATCAATAATACGAAGTAATTGCTTCCATCCCTATTGGTCTCAGCAAACCTTAAAGAAAGATAAGAAGAAATACACTTTATTGAGAACATGTAAATAAATAAACAAACAAACTTTCTTTGTCTTTAAGATTTCAAATTTTGTAACATGATTTTTGGTTTAAAGTTACATAGGCTACAAAATTCTAAATGACACCAATCCACATTGAAATCTGATAGACCATCTGGGCAATATAAAATGTTATAATTTCTGACAAGGTATATTTCTTGATAGTGTTTGTCTAGATTTAAAATATTAAAAAAAAGTTCTTAAATGAGACAAGCAGTGCAAGAACAAAGATTTGCTATTGTTTTTGACCACTTTTGTTGTAGCATTATTTTCTAAAAATTGTTTACGCCACATCTTCTTCAAGCCACATTTCAGAGGGTTTTTCTGAAACTAATGCCACAATATTAAAATTGCAATATTTCATCTATATAATGTGCCTCCTACATGAATATCATTACCAGATGATTCTAACCTACCTAGCTACATGATTAATGACTGGTGAAAAATTAGTTGGTCCATATAATTGCACTTTTTGTAGAGCATTGTAGTAAGCTGATAGTATTCCCTGAAGTCCAGCACAGTAAGGGTTCTGGGGGTTAAAGGTCTGAAAATAAATTCACAAATGAATAAGAAAATCCTACTACCAGTAATTTAGTGGTTGTTGTTTGTTGCAATTGCTGCATATCATATTTGTGTTACATTCATTGATTTTACATAATTTGAGATTGGGCCTTAAGTTTTATCATTTGAATTATTTTATATTTATCATTTCAGGGACTTTTATAGCTGACTATGGGATATGGGTTTTTCTCATTTTTAGCCATACAGTAACCTATAACTGTCATTTTGTTTTTGTTATTTGTTCTCTGATGGAGAGCTGCCTTATTGCCAATCATACACAATCTTTTTAAATTTTTTTAATATTTACATTCGACTGTATCTACATAGTACAAGCTGTATAAGAGGCATTCAATTCACTTCAGATTGTTTGATGTTTTTTTTAAAAAGATCAGATCCTACAACATTCAGAAGGAATCACTATTATTTACTGATATCTTTGTATTCAAAATAAAAAATAACAAACTAACCAATGGAAACTCATGTGATACTGATCCGTCAGGGAGTTTTGCACCAAATCCCAGCACAGGAAACTGCTTATCACTGAAAACATAAATATATTTCATTAGAGTTATTACCTTTCTTCTGCTTGAACATGATATAATAATATTTTATATTTTTTCTTATAAAGTTTAGTACATGTACTTGATTTTTTTTATATCATACAGATAGTCTGCTTGCAATCTAAGATTATTTTTGGCAAAAAAACAACTAGAAACAATGATATCTTTAATATCTGAGTGTACGAGTTTAATTTGAACTTCCTTTGTTTGAAAAATAAGGTTTTCTTAGAGTGATGAAATGTGTTAAAAAAAGCATTATTTTTTTCCAGCACATACAAGCTGTCAATAACAAAACCAGTAAAATTCAAACAAATATTCTAATGCCATAATCCTGAATTATCTGATTGATATGGATTGAGATAATGAATGTGTTTACCTGTCATAATCCTGAATTATCTCCCTTACAGCCTGAATGGCTGCCAAGCATTGATTTGATTGATATGGATTGGGATAATGAATGTATTTACTGGTCATAATCCTGAATTATCTCCCCTACTGCCTGAATGGCTGCTGAGTATTGATTTGGTTGATATAGATTGAGATAATGTTATGTATTTACCTGTCGTAATCCTGAATTATCTCCCCTACAGCCTGAATGGCTGCAAAATATTGATTTGATTGATATGGATTGAGATAATGAATGTATTTACCTGTCGTAATCCTGAATTATCTCCCCTACTGCCTAACTGGCTGCTGAGTATTGATTTGGTTGATAGAGATTGAGATAATGTAATGTATTTATCTGTCATAATCCTGAATTATCTCCCCTACTGCCTAAATGGCTGTTGAGTATTGATTTGGTTGATAGAGATTGAGATAATGTAATGTATTTATCTGTCATAATCCTGAATTATCTCCCCTACAGCCTGAATGGCTGCTGAGTATTGATTTGGTTGATATGGATTCAGATAATGTAATGAATTTACCTGTCATAATCCTGAATTATCTCCCCTACAGCCTGAATGGCTGCTGAGTATTGATTTTGTTGATATGGATTGAGATAATGTAATGTATTTACCTGTCATAATCCTAAATTATCTCCCCTACAGCCTGAATGGCTGCTGAGTATTGATTTGGTTGGTATGGATTGAGATAATGTAATGTATTTACCTGTCATAATCCTGAATTATCTCCCCTACAGCCTGAATGGCTGCTGAGTATTGATTTGGTTGATATGGATTGGGATAATGAATGTATTTACCTGTCATAATCCTGAATTATCTCCCCTACAGCCTGAATGGCTGCTGAGTATTGATTTGGTTGATATTGGTTCAGATAATCACGCCTGGTAAACCATCTAATCTCAACCAAATGGTTGAGACGGAAAAAAGTATTCTGGCACTTCCTGTTGAGCTTTTCTGGTTCAAATTATCCAAAATAAACATAGGGTAGGTCGACTTTTCGTCAATTTACTGAAAATCAATGCGTTTTTTGTAAAATAGGAGAATGTCATGCCATAGATAATTGAATTAGGGTTTCTCTCGTGTATAACATGGACCAATCTGATTTAAAATGACATCGGAATGACTTTTCTCCAGCGGGTAAATGTGGCCAGTGCAGTCAGCTATTGACAAAATGACAGCGGTATCATTGATATGCTCACGTATATATCAGTGAATTAGTATTTTTCTAAAACCTTATAAACATAAAATTACAGTTTGATCTTTTTCTTTACTTATATAATTGCATTAAGCGAAAAATGCTATAAAGTATGTCATGTTGAGATTTTCTGGTATCGGTTGAGATATTCTGGAACAATGTTGAGATCTTCTGGTGAATGAAACTTTCAACTATAGCTTAGTATCAATTATAAGTCTAGCGTTTAAGATGCAGTTTTGCACAGAAGCTATAAAGTCAATAATGGTGTAATTGACATCTCCGAAAGCTAGAATTTATTCCTACATCGCTTATCTTGACATCTCAGTAGCTAGCTTTTAGATATCTACATCGCTATACTTTACATTTGCAGTGCTGGTGTTAATGTGATAGCGATAATTTGTGTAAATTATGCTTCTTCGTTCGATACTATTTTAAAAGTGTAATCTTCATAAATCTGATACTTTTGAACTTTCACTGACAAACTGTTCGGTCATAAATTGTCATTATATTGTTAAACTATTCATTATTTTATCGTAATCATTTTATTTGCAATGTTTGTCCGTCAAAGTAATTTCATTATGATGTAACGATATTTTCCTTATAAAGCTTTTTGTATTATACATAATAATTAAGTGTCAAGTATATTTTCTTAAAGTCAGAAATTTGTTTGAAGATAATTCTTTTTGAAATAATAGATAAAGTCACAGCTTTACATACATGTAGTTCTTAAGTTTTCTTATGTAAAGATTAATTAATACGTTATAGTCATTTCAATTACGGCGCTATTTAGCCTAAGGCTCAAACGACAGAATTTGTTATATTATTTTGTTAATCCTTATCGTATTATTTCATTGTCATTCTGTAATCTCGTTTCTATTAAGTAATTGTTACCATGTAAATTCGAGATTTAAATATGTTTTCTGAAGTTTTAACTTCAGTGAGAGTCGGGCATTCGTACTGACAACATCCGCTCAATTTGTATCAATGTGCATCAATTTGTAAAAGTACATCAATTTGTAAAACTACATGTATTCCATCCTGAATCATTAAATTGTTAACTACTGCACAGGACTTGTGTATAATTCTACAAGTGGAGTTAAATCGAGTATTCACATGGAAGTGACTAGATCCTAGTCATTATCTAATGTTGGCATCGCCAACATCTGCAACCGGTCGTGGGTTGCAGCTCGTTCTCAACTTCAAATCAGTAGCCAGTCTCCCGGTTACAGTAACATCAACATAACACTTTATCTACTTATCTACAGAACTTGGTTTTAAAAATCGTTAGCACGGGACAATTTGCATCCCCTGCGCTATATTTACATAATCAGTGCTTAACTGTGAAACAATCGACCTTTATTGTGACAGCCTCATATCGTGGTATGTGATTCCTTCTTTATAAAGAATACATAGACGTGCCACAGGAATGGGTCTCTTTTTCATTGTCAAATTATATATCAACGGGTAGCAATTTCACCAAAGTAAATGTCAGTTGTCAGTTATTTTCTATAACGTTTTTTCTGTTTATAATCAATATGAACAGGAGTAAAACTGCAAAGATTGTAGTATTGGTGTTTGAATGAGTCATTAACGCCCATTGTCTAACTACATGCATATTCAAGACGGGTACAAGAAAATGTTGCACGAATATAAACCCTCCTATGTACTAGATTGACACGTGTGTGCTTTTGAAATGAAATTGATATATACATCCACTTGTATTTGTGTACTTCTGATGAGTTGCCTTTTTCAACTGATTTTTTTTATTCGTTCTTATGTTGTACTGTTATTTCAATGTCCCAGGTTAGGGGGGGATCCCGCTATAACATGTTTAACCTCGCCACATTATGTATGTATGTGCCTGTCCTAAGTTAGGACCATGTATTTCAGTGGTTGTCGTTTGTTTATGTGTTACATATTTGTTTTCGTTCATATTTTTTTCTTAAATAAATAAGGCCGTAAGTTTTCTCGCTACAATTGTTTTACATTGTCATTATAGGGCCTTTTATAGCTGACTATCGGTATGGGGTTTGCCGTACGGTGACCTTTAGTTGTTAATTTCTGTGTCATTTTGTTCGCTTGTGGAGAGTTGTCTCATTGGCAATCATACCACATCTTCTTTTATATCTATATTTATAGTATACACAATGTATTGTCCCGCACTTAATATTTGTCCCTTTTTAACACATTATTCTAAATCTAAGCCTAGAAGTGTTTACTTCTCACTTCAGCTGTGATCACACCGTACCGGATAGCACGAACGGACGCCTAACGGATAAAAGAAAAGGGTTTCCGTTGACAAAATAGATATCCGTTGTGAGTCCGTTGATGAAGATACGAATTAAAAACGGAAACGGAACAGACACATACTGTAAAAAATGGACGCCTACCGGCGTCCGTTTGCGCTATCCAATAAGGTGTGACTGGTGCTTAAAACTCCGGTCACACCTCACCAGATAGCGCGAACGGACGCCGAACCGATAACTTTTTTTTTTAATTCGTTCATGTCCGTAAGCCGCATGTTGTTATCCGTTAGACGTTGGTCGATATCTGTCTCATTTCGCTCAGTGTCGGACTGTCCGTTTTGTCCGATGGAAAAAATTGAGCATGTTCAAAACTTTGAACGGACGTTCAACGGATGAAAGGTCCGGTAAGCGTCCGTTTTTTACAATACTCGTCCGTTATGTGTCCGTTTTGTATCCGTTATTTGCCTTATACTAAGGTATATATAGGATTTTTTTTCTGAGACAATTGCCTGCTTGTGGTATTTCATTAGACATCAAAAGTTCAATGTAGGATAAAAAAAACTTAATTCATATAGTTTTTTCACTAACCCCCCCCCCCCCCCCCCCCCCTTAACTTAATTTGGGAAAAATTGATTGACCAATAAGAATATATATATATATATAATCGATGTCAATTAATAAACATAACTTGCAGCAATGTTTACCCCCCCCCCCCCCCCCTCCCCCCCAGTTCCCGAACTATATAAATTAAGTTTTTTGTCCTTCATTGATTTTTTTATGTTGTCCCTAATGGAAGGGCAGACACGAAAATTACTGAACTAATAGATTGATGTTCTCCGTCCGTGGTAATTTTTCAAAAAAAAATCGGATAGATACCCATGTCGTGGACTTGATACATAATTGTTCTGCTTAACTATGTTAAAGGTAAATTGAAAACTTATGCAAATGGTGTTTTTAAAATAAAACACTTTGTAATAGAGAAGAAAATTGTCATTTTATTTGTTTCTATTAACAATTTTTTTGTTACTATAGTAAACAATTCAGTAAGCATATATCGCATTCTCTAACAAAGACCTTCAATGCTTTTGTTCTATTTCAACCGGGTTTCCGCCTGATACTGCGATCTACACGATTGCACTACGATCGTCAAAAGTATTTTTTTAGAGATCGTGGTGCGATCTTGGCCTAGTGTGACAGGGTCCGGGGAATAATATAAATGTTGCTGAATATTACCAAATATTAAGGATGTTCCCTGAATGCAGTTGTGAACAATCAATCTAAGTTATAATTATTTCAATACAACACGTGTGATTACACTAAGTTGGACGTCACTTATAGTACTTGCATTTAGCAGTTTTAAAATCGACTCATATCTAAGGCTTGTTTTTTGTGATCAGTATTATAATGACAAAAATAACATCTTTTGCTCACAAATAAATGATCACCACCTTTTAGAGTGAGAACTCATCCTGAAATAATGTGCACGAAAAAACAAATCTAGAGAAGGGGGTCCTGTTCGGTTGTTTAGTTTTTAATAATTTTATTTCTTTATAAAGGTACGCATTTTCGGCATTGAACAATGTCTGTGAGAAATCGAATTCTTCCAAATCATATTAATATCTATATATTATAAACTAATCTTATTTATACTTGAAAGGCATGCATGTTTCTATCGGCAATTCTTAAAATTGTATCTGTATTCAGATTTTAACTTACCACAGACAGAAAACATAAATCAAGTTAATCGTTAAAAAGGTTAACTCGAATAGTACCGCGCACTGATAAAGTTTCTTTGTTCATTTTGGGAAATAACTATATTTTTACAATAGAAATTACATTTTGATTAGTTGAAATAAACTCTAGCATAGCTATTTTAATAGTTTTTATCTTTATATAATAATAATGCACGCGTGTTGGGTTGCCAGTCATAGTTAATTTAAACTTTGAAACCTAAGTCCCAATGTTTTTAACAGTAATATATTTCATGACACAAAGTAACCAGAAAGTCTCAACATTGTGACAGAAAGACTCAACCAATACCTTTATATCTCAACCATTTAAAATTTTTCATTTCTGTGCTAAGACTAGGCTTGACAATCAAATAGTCTTGCAATTTACAGAAGTGGTTATCGTAAAGCATTAAAAAAACACAAATAATCGACATATTTTCTTGCTAAATCATTAATATCATAGCAGTTCTATCGGATTTAAAGAAAGTAAACATGATTATCCGTAGGAGAAAAGTGATTGTGACTTCAATTTCAGAAATTTTGAACCATGGAGAGACATATTAGTTACAATTATCATTTATCTATGGCATGACATTCTCCTATTTTACAAAACAATCATTGATTTTCAGTAAATTGACGAAAAGTCGACCTACCCTATGTTTATTTTGGATATTTTTAACCAGAAAAGCTCAACAGGAAGTGCCAGAATACTTTTTACCGTCTCAACATTTGGTTGAGATTAGATGGTTTACCAGGCGTGATAATGTAATGTATTTACCTGTCATAATCCTGAATTATCTCCCCTACAGCCTGAATGGCTGCTGAGTATTGATTTGGTTGATATTGGTTCAGATAATGTAATGTATTTACCTGTCATAATCCTGAATTATCTCCCCTACAGCCTGAATGGCTGCTGAGTATTGATTTGGTTGATACGGGTTAAGATAATGTAGTGAAGTGGACTGTGATGGGTTACCATTGGATGCTGTGAAGTCTATTGCAACTGTGAAATTTAATGATGTTCTAGAAAGAAAAATATATATATTAGCATAATACAAACAGAAGTAAATAAAATATTAAATTCTTTCATACATATATTTCTTTAACAATTTAAACCAGGAAACAAATAACAGTTGGACAGATTACTTCATGTGCTTTCTTGGTTACACATGGTTGTTATTTGGTTATATTTATTCCAATTTTTACTGAAGCTCCCTTCCCAAAATGCTAACTTGTTCACGTGTAAACTTTTATTGCAATTTTGATTCTTGGCCTTCCCAAGTAGAATACAATGTAACAAATGTATTTGGTATGTCATTCATTATTTTGTACATAAATCAGGTCATTAGTTTTCCTGTTTGAATTGTTTTACATTTTCCATTTTTTTGACCTTTTATAGCTGACTATATTGTATGGGTTTTGCTCATTGTTGAAGGCCTTACGGTGACCTATAGTTGTTATTTCAATGTCATTTGGTCTTTGCTGGAGAATCGTCTCATTGGCAATAATAAAATACCTTCTTATTTCAATATTTGAAACATACAGATATCTATTAAGTAATGATTATTGAATATAGTCTCTTTAAAAACCTACCCTCCTTTCACATAATCAAGGAATGTGGGATTTTGTTCTATCTTGCAAGTGAGTAAATGTACCTAAAAGAGATATAAAAAAATCAACTTTACTGAAATTGAAAAATCAGAAAAACTTAGATTTTAACACAGTTAATTATTATGAAAAAAAACATGTAAATTACAAGTCAATGAGACAGCAATTCAACAACAAAAAAAAAATTAAAAAAATCTTCTACTCATTTTTTTATTACAACAGACCAACTTTAAATATCAAGTAGCTTCATTGAATTTGACATGAATCGACCAACACTAAATGGAAATGCTGAGTAAACCATTTCTTAGCCTAGATTTATTTATTTTCATCAATACCAATTTTCATGGATGATGAAAAATTGTATTTTTCCTGGATATGTGATTTTGTGGTTTTGTCAAAGTCTGTATACAAGCCTATTGAAAATGTGTTCTTTTTTTAACATATCAATTTTTTTTTTAAGTATTGCCCATAAAATCAATACAAAATTGATATACCACAAAGAACAATAAATCAACAGAAATTATTTGTATATGATTAATTTATTATACCTGTCCTGAATTTTTATATCCCTTTTTCTTAGCCTTTTTCTTGGGATTAATACACTGAAATAACAAAGATTATAATTTATAGAAAGCAGATATATATATAATTTTAAAAACAGTTTGGTTATAAATAATATCAAATGCTCTGACTAAGTCTATAAAATGTTTAATATGATGTAAAAGTAATCATTTTCACTTTTTCAGAGTTGTCTGCAGATATGTGAAAAATAGTGTGAACAAACATCTGTGTTTATTATGGTATATAGACCATGTTACTAAAATGACCAAAAGTGGAGAAATATAACAGCATATGTTAAATTATGTATTATACGACTGACAATAAATTCAATACTGCTTGTGACCCAAATTTGTTCGTGATCTGACTCATTTTAGTGGTAATAAGCATTGTGTATATGTTTCATATCATTAAGTTGATGCAAACTAAAGTAAGAGAACAGAAATGAAAAATTCTGAATTTTTCCATTTGTAAAGGGGCATGACTCTAGAATGGTAAAAGTAATGCCACAAAAAATCAAACTTGATCTGTGTTAAGTGGTAATAAGCATTGTTGTTAAGTTTCATAAAATTTGGTTGATGCAAAATAAAGTTAGAGAAAGCAAACAAATTTTGGAACGTACAGACTAGGGTAAA
The DNA here is from genome assembly GCF_965363235.1 of Mytilus galloprovincialis. NCBI lineage: Eukaryota > Metazoa > Mollusca > Bivalvia > Mytilida > Mytilidae > Mytilus > Mytilus galloprovincialis. Next base: position 12,168,928 of record NC_134838.1, on the reverse strand, counting down.
ACTTAATGCCTCCTCTGCTATGGTGAGGGCATAAAAATATCATAAAACTTTTTTTCTAGATATTCTTAAATAAACTTTATGGAAAGGCCATAAGTTTCAAAATATAAGCTTCATAAACATCATTATCATAAAACTTCCAATTAAATTAAAAGCTTAATATCATTCAGATGTTGTAAAGAAACAAAATAAACAAACATGTTACTGTGGATTCATTAATATTCGTTGGATACCAATATTCATGGATTTCATGGGTACAGGAGAACCACGAATTTAAATTTTCAACGAAATACAAAGGAGAAGGTCCAGTAAGATCCCTTTTTGGCCCCAAAATATAGCAGTTTTACAAAATTGTTTTAGTGACTAAATCAGTTAAAATATTTCACATAAACTATTAAATCAACTGAAATAGACACTTAAGTGTTTATTTTTATATGTATTTAAAAAGTGTCCAAAATCTTTTGTCAGATAAACCTGAAATTTGAGGCCAAAATCGACCATAACCGAACCCACTCCTTTCTATAAAGTTGTATCCAGACTTTTGCAGAACCAAGAAATCACACATCCACGAATATGCAAGGTTTCTGCAATCCACGAAAACTGGAACCCACGAAAATAAATGAATCCACAGTATATTGGTAGTCTATAAGTAAAACTATTAGTCGTGTAAAAATCCTATTTACTTACATCATAATCATTATCTGGACATTGTCCTTTCTTTAACATGTTCATATTTGTTGTGAATATTCCTATCAAATCATGGCTGCTGAAAAATATATAATCATGTTATCCATGGTGGAAAAGGAATGAATGAAACTGATGTTATATGTCCATACATTTATATTTTTTATAAATTACAAAGTGAAACTTATTAAAGAAATAAATTTGTGTTTAACATCTATGGGTTGATAAAACTCATTCCTTTTACTTTAATAGATAAACCTCTGATAAATAGCTATAATTTGAAAGTCTTTCATTTTTTTTTAGCTAATTATCTAGTGTTCAACTCAGTTAAAATCTAAAATTTGAAATAAATACAGTAATTAAAAGGGTGATATAATAAAGGAAAATGAGCAATGTAAAATGACCATGTGACCATCTGAATGACTACATAACAAAACAATATCTTACCTCCCATCACTGTCCCAGTCATAACATTCTACTTTGATAGATCTAAAAATAGATATTACTTTTTCATTGTAACCTGTTAGTATGGATTGAGTAGGTCTTTTTTAATCTATTTTTCATTCCCATCTTAAAAAGTTGAACTTGCATAGCAATATTTGATTGAAAAAGAATAAACCTTTTAACAAATATTTGAAAACATCTAAATCTTAATGCACCATGCATTCACAGTATAAATAATCAGTTAAGTAAAAGCTGATATCATTTTTCACTAATCTAATAGCTAATGAAGCAAAATTTCATGATAAAACAGAACTTGATGCAAAAATGCAGTGAACCAAGTTCTACATCATTTGGCCTCTAGCAGAGTTGTCTCATTAGCAATCATGCCACATTTCATTACAAAAATGAATATTTTTCTTTGATTCATTTAAATTCAAATATTCAAAAACTATTTCTTTCAGCTACTTAAAAAGAGTTATGAGTGTATTATTAATAAAATATATCTATAAATTACAAATTTGTTTTCGCAGAAAAAATATTTTCAAAAATATATAATACCGAAAAAAAATCTTCTTACCCTTTTTCATAATAAACCATTAAGTCAAAATCCTAATACTACCATTCTGGTACTCATCTGAATCATAAATAATTAAATTATAAAATTAAATAAAATAGTTCTGAAATGTTTACCTGTCGTAATCTCCATTACATAATGTCCGCAGAGGTATTGAGAAAGGTCGCCATGTTGGATTCAGAGTATTCTTTATCACTTCTGTCTTATGCACAGCTGTCCAACTGCAATAAATCAAAATTTCATATAACCCATGTTTAACCTGTTCCTTGACAGAGCAGTCAATCACAATTTATATGTTATAACACTTATCTTACATGTTTTGGTCAATAACTATGAATGTTTTGCAATGTTAAGTGCACAAATTGCTATGGGATAGCTTTTGCAAAATTAAAAACTTTATTTTCAAACTTTATATCATTATGTGAATGCAGCTTTTCCTGAAAATGTTATATTAAAAATCTCATTTTTGTCTTTTGTTCATCAACCTCAATATTAAATGTAAACTCTAGATAGCATTCTACTTTCCAATAAATAACTAAAAGTTTACATTTTAACAATTTTGTAAAACTGCTATGTTTTGGGGCCAAAAAGGGGTCTTACTGGACCTACTCCTTTCAATACATACAGCATCAACAAAGGATGAAAAATGAGATTTTTGCTTTTATCTCATCTTCATCTTAAAAAATTGGTCTCAAGAGTGTATATAAGGTATGATATTCTAGAAATACTAATCAAGACTACAAGAATCTGTATTGTCTGTTCGATGCACATTGTGTAGATATATTACCTAGATCTGCAAATTTCTAGCATAGACATAATTAACTATAAAAGTCTGATAGAAATATCAGGTGGAAGCACCTTTGTCAAGTGAAATCTTTTACTCATTAAAAATCCATTAAAAATCTGAATATATAAAGATGCAAATGGAGTTTGAAAGATTGAAGTAAAGTGATACAGTGCAAGGATTATAATGAAATTGTTACCCAGTTCTGAAATTGAAATAGAAAACAACATACAAAATCAAAGCTTATGAAAGCATTAGTTATTAACCAATGAAATACTTTAAGTGTCATTCAACTATTAAGAACAAGAAATAATTGTGTGCTTAAACTTGATACTTAAAAAAACAATTCTGAACTATACAGCCTTGAGAGTAAACTTAGACTTATAAGACAATAGTCAGCTATGTATAAGGACAGCTCACATATGATAAATAGCTACAATATTAACAAAATACACATAGAAAGAAATATTAACTTGTATTGAAATATTAGCTTGGTTTACCTATACATATATGAGCAAAGATATAAATTAGTACAGAAATTTTCAGATTGAATATATATTTACAATGGATTGACAAGCTGAAAACACAAAATAAATGTAAGTCAGAAAAACCTTGTAAGTGTTTATCTAGGTGTAAGTCAGAAGCCTTGTCAGCATTTATCTTGGTGTTATTCAGTGTTTATCTAGGTGTAAGTCAGAAGCTTTGTCAGTCTTTATCTCGGTGTAGGTCAGTGTTCAAGTCTTATCAGTGTTTATCTAGGTGTAAGTCAGAGAAGCCCTATCAGTGTTTATCCAGATGTAAGTGAGAGAAGCCTTGTCTGTGTTTATCTAGGTGTTAGTCAGAAGCTTTGTCAGTGTTTACCAAGATATAAGTCAGAAGCCTTGTCAGTGTTTAAGTAGGTGTAGGTCAAAGCCTTGTCAGTGTTTATTTAGGTGTAAGTCAGAGAAGCCTTGTCAGTGTTTATCTAGGTGTACGTCAGAGAAGCCTTGTTAAGAGTTTATCTAGGTGTAAGTTAGAGAAGCATAGCTAGTGTTTAGCTAGGTGTAAGTCAGACACCTTGTCAGTATTTATCGAGATGTTAGTCAGAGAAGCCTAGTTAGTGTTTTCCAAGATATACCAGTAAGTCAGATGCCTTGTCAGTGTTTATCTAGGTATTATTCAGAAACCTTGTCCGTGTTTATTCAGGTGTTAGTCAGAAGCATTGTCAGTTTTTTCTAGATTTAAGTCTGAAGCATTGTCAGTGTTTATTTAGGTTATATTAACTTACAGCTCTACAAATGGGCCGAAATGGCACATATACACTTTTTTGTATAAATATTGAAATTTGACTTCTAGATATGATTCACAGTTTATGTGTGTTTTCTAATGATAATAAGTTGTTTCTCAAACGTCTATTTGTAAATGTATTTAGATAAACAAACTGATATCAATTCAAAGATGCATATATTTATAGTTGATATTAAAGTATTGAGATTTGTTCCTGGAATCTATAAATAAATGCCATCTATATGTTACAAAGACAATAACAGTTCCAAATATACAGTTGTATGAATGATATGTCATACATAAACTGCTTTAATAAGAAAAAAAATAAGAAAAAAATATATTTTATTAAAGAAGTTGACAAAATCAAGTACTTCTATCAGTTTTTGTTATATATAAAATGTAAGTCATGTGTGGTAAGTCATGTGTGGTATAGTTATCTTTTATATTGATAAATTATTGGTAATATTTTTTGAAATAAATGTTAAATATTTGAAGTATAAACCTGTAGAAAGGATTCAATGTAATAGATATAATCCAAGACAGTTCATAACCCACAGGTGTGATGTATCAATTACTATTTACCTGGTATCTTCATTTGCCTTGTAAAATATCAGGAAGGGATCAGATTTGCCCAGAAAATCTTTCTTGTCCAACTTGGTAGCATTGAAATGTAATGTTGCTGATTCCTACCAATAACAACAAAATATTTGTGTACTAGTATTTCAATATTCTATATTTCCTACACATCAAAATCTTCACATTCCATTTTTGTGTTTTAGTGTCTTCAAAACAAAGTACCCTTTTCTTTTTAAACAAATCTGAACATTGATATGAATATAAGAACTGAAGAAGTAAACCTCAGTCTGTATCAAATAAACAAAACATAATGACAAATAAGACCAACACACAAACTCTGTAGGTTTTGGAAAAATTAGTAATTTATCTACAGAAGGTGCAAGAGGATTAATTTTTTTTAAATATTGAAGAAAAAATTAAAAAATCTTAATCTTAATGATGGATGTTTGAGAGATTCATAATTTCTGTCAAATTTGTAAAACTCAAAGTTCTATATTTATTTACTTTTATACTGCTTGTGGTTAGATGAGACCTTTTTTTGTTGCTGCGTATGACTTTGAGATGAATAACAGCAATTAAAGTGTTGTTCCTTTACATTTTGAGTGTTTTTTTTTTTTTTTATGTGCATGTCAATTTTGTACTGATTTTGTGTCATTTTTGGATACCCCATATCGTTTGTTTATTTATCATGATAGATCAGAAAGCCTCAAAATAGCTTACCTTGCAGGAGCTGACCTCTTCTGCTCTAACTGAAAGGAGAATATAAATCATATTACGAGTGCACAGTTGATTAATCATGTGTGACTACTGAGGGATTTTCAAATATAAAACTTGAACATATAATAGAGTAGACTGTGCAATGCTGAAACTATGTTCTCAATACATTCACAGGTTGTGAAATAAATGTGCTCTTATGAAATTGTCAGGATTAAGTACAAAATCCTGTTAGGAATTTGGAAAGTGTTTGGATTTCAATTAGTCCTGAAGACCTCTTTCTTATTTGTGTTTTCTTACAACATTTTTGTTAAAAGGAAGTCTTAATTCAAATTGTCCAGACTACAAAACTTGACTTTAATGAAGTTACACACTTTCTAATTTTCCAGTTCAGTCAAAAGTATGGACAAAGCACATCCATTTTTTATAAATGTTATACACTTCTACTACTACTTAAGGAACTTGACAACCCACGAAAGCCTTGTACTGGTTGAATGTTGTTATACACTGTTGACACCTTGCAAATACATGAAATATTTGTGACTGGATATTTAAAGCATAATATAATCAATTGTTATTTTCAACAATTAAGTTATTTTCAGAAGAAATACTATTTCTGTTGATAATTTAAGTTATGCATTAAATATATTCTAATCAACTCAGTAACAATTATCATTTTTCATTTCTTATCGCACGAATGCTTAAAAATCATTGTAAAAGTGTTTAAAACATCTCTCTGCACAAAGTCTAAGGCCTATCCGGTTACATACATGTCTTACCTGTAATTTGTCCTAATCCTTTAATACCTCTGAAATAAGAAGGTGAGACACATGATGCAGATAAATAAGATTATGCTTAAATTTATATAGAAAATTGACAGAAAAAATATGAACTGTAAACTGTGCACTTAAATCAACCCTCATTTACTATAAAACTGCCTATGCTTTAAGAAATACATTTACAGTTAAAATGAATCTTCAAGTCTGTGTTATTATAGTTTGACTTACAACGAAAACTAGACTAAGGTTTATAAGTTTTCAAAAAAGTCCAAGTCTTTTCATTTAGCAAACAATTCTCATGTTGTCACTATTAAAAAATTTATATATTCCTTTTCCATGTTTTAAAAACCTTTTACTATAAAATGTATACCAGACACAAATACATGCAAAGTGATGAACTGAATTCTTGTAAAATGTCAACTTACTCCAACTTTTTTTCAATCTTTCCACCAAGCCCCACAATTTCCCCTAGCGTGCACTCAAGTCTTCCTAAAAAGTCCTAAAATACAAAATTAATATAGAATTTAGTTTTAAAGAAAATTTTATTTTATATCATACAGCACGTCACATTTCATATCCTGCCAGAAAATTAGTAATGAAAAAAATTAATATGGAAAACTAAGTCGTTTAAAATTTGTTTGACTCCCATAAATTGGCTTACTTACAATCAATGCAAACCTCATTTAACAACCAAATTTAACCAGTTTTGATCTACCTAGTACATATGTACTGTCAGGAAACATGAAAGGAAGTACCGGTACATCATTTTGTAATGAAATTTACATATTATGTATCTATTCAAAGAGGTATAATTACACAAAAAAATCATTTCTATTTTGTTTTTAATAAAAGTTGTTTGTTCTCCTCTTTATTATAAAGATATCTCTGTAAATGAATAATGACAATGTTCTCTCTAATCAACTCTGCAAAAAAGGTGGCACATTCTGCAAAAAAGGTGGCACACTCTGCAAAAAAGGTGGCACACTCTGCAAAAAAGGTGGCACATTCTGCCTTTATTACAGAAAACATCTAGATCAAGGTATTAATCAAATGCTGTACTAAAGTGATTTTAAATTTAGGTTGTTTTTTACTCACTTGAGCTTCAAGTCTAGAGCTTGGGGAATCAACATCATAACTGTAACAGAGAATGTAATTATTAAAACAAAATATTTACAATTGGACCAAAAACAAATTTGAATAATACTGAAAATAGAATATGATAAAAGATGGTAGCATCACTGTTAATAATACATGTAGCTATCAACACAAACTTTATGTCTATTCTTTTTGATAGGTGTTTGTCTTTTGTTTTAATATTCATAATTAATATGAGCTAAAAGGCAACTGGCAGATGTATTTCATTGATATCTAGATTGAGAAAACAAGAATGTGTCCAAAGTACACGGATGCCCCACTCCCACTATCATTTTCCATGTTCAATGGACCGTGAAATTGGGTAAATAATCTAATTTAGCATTAAAATTAGAAAGATCATATCATAGGGAACATGTGTACTAAGTTTCAAGTTGATTGGACTTCAACTTCATCAAAAACTACCTTGACCAAAAACTTTAACCTGAAACTCCCACTTTCATTTTCTATGTTCAGGGGACCTTGAAATTGGGGTCAAAAGTTTAATTTTTGACTTTAAAATAAGAAAGATCATATCATAAGCAACAAGTGTACTAAGTTTCAAGTTGATTGGACTTCAGCTTCATCATAAACTACCTTGACCAAAAACTTTAACCTGAAGCGGGACAGACGGATGAACGGACGGATGGATGGACGCATAGACCAGAAAACATAATGCTCCTCTACTATCGTAGATGGGGCATAAAAATTAAACAATATTTAATCGTTTATGTTGGTACTACAAAGTGAGTTGACAAGAATGGAACCCCCCCCTTTTTTTTGGACGAACTATGCATTTGAATGGGGACATGTGGTTGGACCCCCTTTATCCTGGGTTGGGAACCCCCCTTTTTAAAATGGCTGGATCCGCCCCTGGTATTCATATACAAATTATAATTTGTAATCAGAAATCCATCAATGTCAAACACTGACAATACTTTCTCATGTTTCACCTGTATAAAAGTTTACTTACATTTCAAATTTCAATTTCTGTGATTCTTCAAACATGAAATTCATCATAAATTTCTTGACAAAATCTGGATTTAAGCTGTCTTTAATCATTTCTGTTCTTCCAAACTGAAACAAATTATACTGTTAATTGTAAATTGTTAAAAAAAACTAGACAAGGACAATGATCCCCAAATGTTAAATTGGCATGCATATGTAAAGATCAAAGAATCCAAACATAAGATCAAGTAGAATGGGGTGTTGAAGTACATCTTAAATTGCTTACATTCACTTTATCTGAACTTTGGTGGACTGTCAGAAAGATACATTTATGCCATATCCAGTTATGATTTATTCTATTATTAAATTTATTGTTGTTGCTCCTTTCAAACTAATTAACTCAAGTTTAGCACATTTAATTACAGGAGCTAGAATTTAATTGTTAATCAAAGTGATGAAAATCACTCATGGAAAGATTAGAAGAGTAGTTTGAATTATTTCATATTAAGGTATGGTGGGGAAAAATGAACATTTATAAAGCACTATTGCTGAAAATTGCATTTACAGCATGTCTTTAGAAGGAAACTTGCTTTTCCAGTATGAGGATAAAATGAGCTCAAATTAAATAATATGGGTCTCTTAATTTGCACAATTTTATTTAAACTGCAGTTTATATCTTATTGAAATTATGTTGCCGGTTCTGAACATGTTTCAAAAAAACAAAAAAAAAACAAAAATTCTTCAAGTAAATGTTACCAACTATCCTTGTAAGACATAAATCTGGACCAACAGCTTAAAACTTTCAAGTGTCAACAAAAAAAATTGAAAAATGTTGTTATGGGGCATTTTGTAAGTTGAAACAGAGGTTATAGGGCATTGAAGATTAAAAGTTTTAGAGTGCCTTTTGGTCAATTTTAAGGTATTTTTCAACACAGGGCATTGAAAATGTACTTTTTCAACGTAAACCAATTAAAAAACTTATCTTATTGAAATGTGGATTCTTTCTTGATTGCAAAAATATATATTCACTTCTAATAAAAATTCAAATGACTAAAATAGACATAATGATTGATGGGAATAAACTAATAAACAATGGTTTGTTATAATTAAAAGTTTTAAAATTTTAAAACTGTTTCAAGCCAATTCCTCATAAAAAAAGTGTACTAATTTAATTGTTGATTAATTACAGATGATTATTGGAAATTTATCAAGTAAATTATAGGCCTTACTTGAATACCTTTTATTTATTCATATTTATATTCATATTTCATTTTTTTTAAAGATCTTGTTAATCCATTAATCATTTATCTTTCAGATATAATCTACAGAATCACTTTATGTAATGTAGATCAAAAGTAATTGGCAATAAATAAATCTATCATCCTTATAAACATCAAACATCTAATATACACATTTGTGTATTCAATTATGAGGTCAAATACTTGTGTATTAAGAATTATATTGAGTGGTCTGTATAATTATATAAGACTGAGGTTGATAGGTAATGTGGTCAATTTGATTGGCAGTTTAGGAGGTGGGGCATTGTAATTAAAGGTTCACCTTGTCTCTAATTGTTTAGTGATAATGACAGTTGTCAATCATACTAGTTGAATCAATACTCAGTTACCTAATCAAAATGTTTTTTAAAAGCCTGCACATCAACACACCTTAATGACATACATTCTTGAATGAACTGCTCCAATAATATACCCAGTTTTTTTCAGTTTATATGTGTATTATGTGCACATATATCAGAACCATAGGGAACTATATTTCAGTGTGAATACATTTAGTAACAGTAGCTAACCTGTCCTGTTGTTAGGGAGGCTAGTGCCTAAGAAAAGATTTAGAACAAGTTCTAATCTTTCCAAAAATACAGAAAATAACATGGTACTAAAGGTGGTCCTTACCACTACAGGGAGATGACTCTCTAAAAATCAGCTGAATGTTTTAGTCTGCTTCAATTGTTCATAATAATGTGTGTGTCACCTACTGTCATTTGTTGAATATTCAAATCAATTGAATGCCTCTAAACATACATTTTGTACATGTCATTAACCCTTTCTTATTCTCCGTCAATTTTACCTTTGAACTGTTTACTGGCATGTGCAGCTGATACTTTAACTTACCTCATACCAAGTATTTGTATGAACATCTTTGTTTTATAACTTTAACTTACCTCATACCAAGTATTTGTATGAACATGTTTGTTTTATAACTTTAACTTACCTCATACCAAGTATTTGTACGAACATCTTTGTTAGATAGAACACAAATTGGATCTGACTTTGAAAATGCATCTCTGTCTTGTAGATTTCTAAAATTAAAAAAGGCAAAAAATGTATGTGTTACTATATATCTTAAATATCATGCTATAACATAACGTGTTGAATACATTTTTTTTTTTATATTCTAGTCTGAGGGGGGGGGGGGGGGGTAGGAGGGGTCCTGATCTTGGAATCCAGGGCTTAAAAACACGAAATCCTGAGGTCCCAAATTTAAATAAATTTAAATCCAGACATCTGGACATACTAAAAAAGAATTCCCGGATCCCGAAATCCCGAGCTTAAAAACACCCAATCCTGGAGTCCTGATTAAAGTCCTATCCCCCTCTTCGGATGTTTTCTTTTTACTTATTTTGCTAAAAAAAAATAAAAATCTTTTTTTACTATCAATGGGCTAAAAAAATGAACATATCAGTAAAAACATTGAACTATTGAAAAATGAATAAGAAAGTGAAGTCAATATAGGACTAGTAAACAGTTATGTCTCCTATACATTTAGTCCAAATAATTATGACGTCTTGAAAGGCTATTATAATTTTTTTCTTTGACGCCTTACGTCGAAGTAAGGCGTCAAAGAAAAAAATTATAATAGCCTTTCAAGACGTCATAATTATTTGGACTACTATACATTGGAAAACACTAATTTGATTTTAAACACATCTCTATATTCCACAATAATATGTACATTTTTTTAAGTAGAGGCTATTTGTTAGGGTTGTTCACATCAGAACTACGCCTTCCTGTTCCTGTATCTATCTGTACTATCATCAACTCTATATATGTCATATATAATTTGTACGACATCAGCGGAGTAATGACATTTCGAATAATCAAGTTCAAATGTATTTCAACACTAAAGCCTAGTATGTCTACCATAAAACAATACAAACCGACAGGATACACTGATTTCAACTTGAGTTGAAGGAACCGCAGCAGTCCCTGGCTGGAAATTCGCCATAATTAATGGTCAGAAAGTTTTCTCGGGCTTTTCCTTTGATTTAAATGGTAAATATAGGGTTATAGCAAAAACATCGAGAATTACGGAAAGGACACGATTCGTTTCCGAAGTATTTCTTAAATCTAAAATTGTATTTCAAAATGTGCGGAAAATCAATCACACATCTATGTAAATCTATGGAATAATCATACTTCCATGGCAATACGATTATAAGCATTTCTCAGAAATAAGATGACTTTTTTCCTAGTCAATACCGATATTTATAGATACTTTGAAATAACCATGCAAAGACAATCGGCATGCAATCCTGAATAACCTATAAGACGTCATGCTTCCACCCTCCCTTCCACCTACTGGGATAAACCAAAAAACTAGCGTCACAGAATAAGGAATGGACGCTCACGTAACAGAAATAGTCAAATGTATCACAGAAAAAATATTCTCGACCGTGAAAATCAGACACATAACATACAAAAGTAAACGAAAATCTCGAAGAAAAAAAGGGTGCTTTCTCGGTTTCTTGGTTAAACCATATGTCTCTGTTTAAAATATTTTTTAATGACACTATACTAAGATAACATAGATAGGGTACAATGTCTTAGGTGAGGGAAACCGAACCAAAAACATAGATGTAGAAATATGATATGATAGTTTCACATGTAATTGTTGTATAGTAAATATCTAGTACTGTAATATACGTTGGCATGAGTTGCAATCAAGTAGAAAATAAAATTTATAAAAGAGGTCTGGCAGAGTATTCAGAAAAAAATGTAAATAAGAAGTAAAAAAAATAATACAAAAATACAAAATCTTTGACTTCAGTGTGAATGATATAGTTAAGAACTTTAACAGTCATATAGTAGTGTTTAGACCCAATGACTACTGATTGGGTGATAGCTAGCCGTATCGTTGCACTCAAGTATCTTCTTCTTTTATATAAGGACTCGAAATCTTTTAAAGTGTAATAGCACCATTGGATAGAATATCAAAGTAGAATGTTGTCAAATTGATTTCTATATCTTATTAAAGTATTTTATCAAAATATAACTTCCGACTAAAGATAAAATTTAATTATTTCCTTATTTGTTTATTCAATCAATGCAACAACAAAAAATCCCCAAATATTTTTAAAATAGAAGTTTTAGACCATGCCATCTCAATTCATTTATCACCTAATTACAAGGATAATTCAAACGTGTAACATGCTTACATATACGATATATATATATGGTGTACAAAAAAAATATTGACACCTTGTGTTTGTGGCATAACATCTTGGCCACAAGTTTATTGTTTTCTGTTTAGTATAAAATTTATATTAAGATCCATTTTGCTACATCTCGTGATCAATTTTATTTGGCAATCGCCAATGGCAGTCAGCAGGGTTTACGAACATCAGTTGTTCGACCTGTTAGTCAAATGCGTTTTGTTTAAATATACTTTTTCACTTTTTGGGTATTTTGAAAAATGTTGTTTGTGCTGTATTTAGACCCTCCTACCACGAAATTTGTTTTACATGCACACGTATAAAAATTGCGGTTTTTATCCAACGCAATCAAAGGTTTGAACGTAGTTTTCAATTTAGACTTGTTTATACATATGGATAAATCTGTTGTAGAGTTGTCACTGACTCAGACGTACTTATAAATATAAATATTTTCTGTGACTGTATCTTACATTAATTTGTAGGATCCTTTACTATAGATAATTCAGCTGATCTGTAACAATAACATCTCCATGCCTTATATATCATGTACTGTAGTACGACGCTAGATTAAAACTGACGAGGAAAGGTAACACACAGCCACCGAAAGCTTTATTTTTGTGAAGCCCAGGTGATCGTGTGGTCTAGCGGGACGGCTACAGTGCAGGCGATTTGGTGTCACGATATCTCAGAAGCATGGGTTCGAATCCCGGCGAGGGAAGAACAAAAAAAATTGCGAAAGCAAATTTACAGATCTAACATTGTTGGGTTGATGTTTAGACGAGTTATATACAACTCGTCTAAACATCAACCCAACAATGTTAGATCTGTAAATTAATATATATAATTATACTGAAGAGATGAGTAGATGATCATTTCTGTACACTAAAAATAAATACTTCGTGTATTGTATCAGATATCCTTGTTTAATTCCTACAAGCAGGTAACACCTCCCGAAACGAAAGCTTATTTTTATAAGCTAGAGTTAGAGGAGGGGATAAGGTCTCTGCACAATGCTAGGTGGTGTTGTCGTAGAAGTTAGAAAAAAAGTACAGGTTCCAGCCCCGGCGCCGGGGAGGAAGTTACGAATCAAATCTACTCTAACATCGTTAGGTTAATTTTCTAGGCACTTTATATATATATTATATATGTCAAGCGGGACGGCTACAGTACAGGCGATTTGGTGTCACGATATCTCAGTAGCATGGGTTCGAATCCGGCAAGGGAATTGGTTGGAAAGTTTAGATAAACTAAAACGTGTTTGCACAACTTGAAACTTATATATACACTGAGAGTTTTTAAATAAAAAATGTAACCAATCACGATGTTCACCACTGACACACTGATTACTGAAGGGTGAAACCCTTGAGGTCAAACAGTCAGTCAATAGTGATATCCTCACTGACGCACTGATTACTGAAGGATGAAACCCTTGAGGTCAAACAGTCAGTCAATAGTGATATCCTCACTGACGCACTGATTACTGAAGGGTGAAACCCTTGAGGTCAAACAGTCAGTCAATAGTGATATCCTCACTGACGCACTGATTACTGAAGGATGAAACCCTTGAGGTCAAACAGTCAGTCAATAGTGATATCCTCACTGACGCACTGATTACTGAAGGATGAAACCCTTGAGGTCAAACAGTCAGTCAATAGTGATATCCTCACTGACGCACTGATTACTAAAGGATGAAACCCTTGAGGTCAAACCGTCAGTCAATAGTGATATCCTCACTGACGCACTGATTACTGAAGGATGAAACCCTTGTTTTTAAGATTATATTTAGTTTCAATCAATTTTTTTATTTGTAGATGTTTAAAACTATTTTTTGGCGATGGTAACAAATTCAGCAACTAAAAATTTACCAAAAATATTTATAAACTAGATTATGCCTAAAAATTGAACTTTCAAGAGCACAAAAACAAATTTAAATTTACTTTTATAACTGCAGTAATTAAATATTTAGTGTTTCAAATGTTATAAATAGAGCAAAAAGTCAATTGTTTGTTTTCATTTTAACGAAGGAAAAATGATTTATCGATCCTCATCACTGTAAATTTTATTATTATCAGTATTATCTCATTTTAAATTAGTTGATATTTTTATCTCCAATACATTTGTTGTAATCCTAGATAAGTATCATAACAAAGATGGCTTATTTGAAGAGAGATTTTATTTATGTAGTATTATTAGTTTTAAATTTACTATCAGGTAAAACTTAATTATAACGCTTCCTCTATCCTGCAAATTTACCTACATTGATAGCAAATATCCTCAGTTTAGAGTTGTATGTGTTTATGAATATGTAATCCTCACCCTTCAAAGTACCACGGATACATTTATATGTTTACACCCCGCGTTATGATCCGTCTGTCACTTCATTTTGGTTTCTAGACGTTAATAGATTCTTAAAATAATAATAACCGGGTAACGTTATACTGAGGCTAATGTGGTCCCCTATAATGCGAGGACAATCTATACCAATTGGAGGTGAATTCGCAGAAGGTCAAGGTAATAAATACAAAGGCCTAAAACAGTGAAGAAAAGGGATTTCTGGAGGATTGTTCGATGGCTTTTAGAATTCGAAATCAAACTGACACATATAGTCACTTATAAACAGACGAATGTGAGGTCAAAACGTCAAAGGCCAAGGTAACAGAATTAAAAATAGATGAGAAAAGACATTTTCGGCCGGATAAGGCGTTTTCTGTCGGTAACTCTGTAATCTTACTTGCTTCAAGTCTTGGATATGAGTTTGGTATTTTTAAGCAAATCATAACTAAAGAGCCCTTTTTTCATTGAAACAAAATGCATGTGTATACATGTGATCACATTCAACAAAATAATCCTATTGACTTTGAGGTCAGTTTACCAGTACCAGGGTAAAATCGACTTTATAAATGATGAATTCATTATTCGTTGAATGCCAAGTTTCGTGGATTTCTTGGTCACAGGTCTACCATTAGTCCAGTCCTGCATGGCCTCAGTGACACATTTTTAAAAATTTTTGTTGTTGTTGTCAGTGATAACACTAAAAAATAAATTTAAAAAAATGAATCACTGAGGCCAGGGCTGGACTAGGTCAACCATGAATTTTAAAGTTCAACAAATATTTTTTTTGTATAAGGATGCATGCAGATTTTGGCGAACTTGACAACGAAATCAAATATCATCGAAAATGCTTGTTTTTCTAAATGTGGTATCAACGAAAATAAACAGATTAAAAACAGTATAGAAAACTTTGTGTTCTTATGATAACAAATGTACACATTGCAGGATTTATACCCTCTTAAACTTACCACATTGGAACATAATTACCAGCATACTATCTTTCTTCACTTTTAGCTGTAACGGCTGAAGTATGTACATATTATGATGACATATTAGATGAAATAACAACGTTTGATTGTTCTTCTGGATGTTGTGAGGATTCGTGCTGTGATGATTATTGGTAAGTGTGCGCTGTTGGAATTATTGGTAAATAGTACGGAATCAGTTTTTATTTTTTTTATGATGTGGAGGGATCAAGGAATTCGTCTCATATCAATTATTTTTTCATAAAATCGTTGTCACTGTCCCTTATTTTATGCAGTGATGGTTGGATATTTCATTTTTGATGCAAGACATATATCGTGCTGCAGAATGTCATGAATTTAACTGATTTCAATCCGGATACCATCTCAAATTTCTTTTTTCAAACTGAATGAAAAAAGAATTGTATTTCTTTTAGCATCGTTTGTGATCGCACGTTTATCCTTTTTCTGGAATTACATGTTTGGTATCTTTCTTTAACTTATGATTTGAATCAAACGTCTGATACAATATCATACAGTTTAATACACATGTTATACTATAATGCACATGATGCAATATAAAACCTAAGTATGATTCAGCCTGATTGTACAATGATATACATATGATACAATAGAATACATAATACAATATAATACATTTCGGATGCATAATAAGGCATATGACAGTATTTGTCGGCCGGCATATGCGGATGCTACATAATGCGTTGATACAATAAAATCAACACGATACAATGTAAAGCACAAGATACAATATAATACATTGATACAATATAATAAAAATGATACAATATAATACAAATGATACAATATAATAAATTGATACAATTACAGCTATTTACATATTTCTTGTAGTGTAAACTTAAGGTTTTGTTGTCTTGACGAATTGTTTGCTCAAGCATTGTAATACAAAGGCGGGGCTTCAACTTGTATACATTATACTTCTAAACGTTTTTGGATGTTAAATATAATGCAGAGTATAATGTTTTTGGTTTAAAACAAAAAAGTTTTCACTTAAGGTAGATAGGGTGTCTTCCTCCATCTTGGATTTGGAAATACCAGAAAACAAGGTCTAGATCTTTAATAGAATGTGCAAAATTTTCAGAGTAATAGGTAATTCATGTGTAAGAACTTCCACTTCGATATACATGTAGAAAACGACATATTTTATCATATTTCTGGTTGTATTTTACAAAAAAACAGAAAACTTTTGTTTGATCAATTTTTTTCTAACTTTGCGAAATAAGGGGAGGCAACTCAAATGCAAGGGCAGATAATTCAGATTAAGGTACTTTTACAATTAGAATGTGTTAGGAATTTACCTATTTTGTAATGTAGCAAGAAAACAGGTCCGGTGACCCCATTGTTTCTTTTTCTTAACTGAAAGCATACTGTAAAAGCCATCTTCTCATATATTATCTCAAAATTCTATGGTGTAGATTACGCTTTATTGCAGAAAATTGGTTTTTTCATGCATAATCTATACATGTCAATTTTGAACACCTTGTAGCGTGAAAACAAGCCTGGTAACCCATTCTTTTTACTATTAATTTTTTAAAGCATGATTTTTAAAAACTACATTTTGGCAAATTATAAAAAAAAAATCTATGGATTATAATTTAGACACCGCATCTACCTCAACTAGATTATAATATTCGAAGACAATAACAAACGATTCCGTAATAGAACCAGTATGTTCTAAAGATGCACATACATAATCAACGGTTCGAATACGAATACTTTATTTTTCATAAAACTACAATTACATAGTTATAGACAACATACATAAATATAACTATAAGGTACAAGTTTTACAAGCATGTGATCAGCATTGGTAATGATACAGTTGAGATCAGTTGACGTGCAGAAGAAAGCTACATGTTAGATAATAATATCCAATTTGACCAAAGCTTTGTAATAAACTTGATGATAAATACCATTTTTGTCTATACTAGTATTGCAAACTGAACTCAACTTTACAGCTTTTACATTAATGCTAGCAAGACAAATCTTTGTTTGGCTTGCTTGCTTTGTTTGTATCAATGTTTGCTCAAGCATGGTAATTAAGATAGGCGGGGCTTCAGCTTGTATACATCATACTTAAATTTGATTGGACGTTATGTTGGAGGTTAAGGACACTCGATTTTAAAACATCACATGATACATATTCTCACATGTTTCCTTACCTGTAAATATACAATACAAACAGGATTCTACTTCGTCGAAATTATCTTCCTATTACGCCAGTTTATTTTCACAATCGTAGAAACGGAAGACAGTTTTTTTTTCAGAGATCCAACTTAAAGACTGTCGTCAAGCACTTTTAGTAAAATAGCTATTCGAACATACCTACTCTGATTTTGTGATCCTTTGGATAGGTATTTCACTTGACCCCTATATTTCATCTTTTAGTACTGTGATTTTTTTTATATTATAAAGTCAACCTGTAGCTTTGCTATATAAAATGATAGAGTCTGAAGCGAGATGATGTATCAAATACTCTTGTTTTGTACATTTTCAAGACAAAATATTCATTTCAAACACACCCTAACATAAAAAAGGTGCACTCGATTTTTTCTTTTCGATACAATTGTTTCCCATTTTTTGGAATATTTTCTTGAGTTGCATAGTCGAAGGACAGACATGGAAATAACTGACTGAACTAATAGATTGATATGTTATAAAAACAATATTAGGTCAATTAATGTTGAAGGCCAGTTTCTCAGCCTCATACAAGAAAAAAGTTTATATTTTTCTTTCATTGACAAATTATTGTATTTTTACAGGTGAGAAAACATGTGAGAATATTTGTCATGTGATGTTTTAAAATTAAGAGTCCTTAACCTCAGACATATCGTCCAATACAATCTAAGTATGATGTATTCAAGCTGAAGCCCCGCCTATCTTAATTACCATGCTTGAACAAACACTGATACAAACAAAGCAAGCAAGCCAAACAAAGATTTGTCTTGCTAGCATTAATGTAAAAGCTGTAAGAGATTGCTTATTTTAGAAGATTAGTAATATAAACCCTGATTATACAAATTATCAACCACTTTACGGCTAAAACAACTTTTAAATCCTGAATCTGAGCATTTGAGAAGTTGGTGACTTTATAAAGCAATATTTAGAATTGCGAAAATGAGGTCCATGTCCATCAAAGGTTACATTACTATTTATAATTATGTTTTTGTGTTTATATTTGTAGTTCAACTTCTTCGGTATCTGTTTTAGATATATTTGTATTTGTGTTTGCATGACCCATATGGGTGTATTTTGCAAATAAAACTATGACTATTATTATTATTATAATTGTATGCTAATTAGGTCAGATTCGTCCTCGGCTGCAATAGTGATAACGGTAATAATTGGGACTACCGTGTTTATAGCTATCATGGTTGGTGTGTGTTGTCGTTGTACACGAAGGTACAGTACAGCAGGACGAGTTATCAGACATGATAGGATTCCTATTATCAACGCAGGTAGATAAATAATGCTTAAAATAATTACAAGTATTCTGAACACAAAAAAAACCAAAAAAAAAATAACCAATACCCTGTTCTTTTCAAGATTCGCCATTATGTAGTATCTGTTTGAAATTAAACATACTAACGTTTACCATTTTCTTTTCTAGTAAGCATTTAATTTAGTAGACACTTTGATGATTTCGTACTTAAGGTGTGTAGTTTTACCTCTAAAGTAAAAAAAAGTATATTTATAAATGGATTCTATATGCCGTGAATGGAGATATCGGAGACGAATATCACTATATTTTTTGTATGCCCGGCTTTAAAAGATGAAAGGAATAGATTGATACCAAACAAACTACTAAGAATAGTACGGTGACCAGACCCAATATTTTTTAGATTTAATCGTCAAACATACTATATGGCTATATTATATATCATTGGATTCGGAAAAATGAGTACTATTGAAATATCGATGTCGTCAAAAAGAAATGTGGTAACAGTTTTGCATAAAATGAAGTCAAAGATCAAATTTTGTTTTTATTTTTCCTTCTTCTATACTTTCAATATTTGAAGAAATATACAACAATTTAGGTTAAATTCTAGATACATACATTTTCTTATATCAATTTTCAATGAATAATCTCGAAAATGTTAAAAAAAAACGAAAAAGAAATCGATTTATTCTGGAAATTGGCGTTTTTCAAATATGTGTTCTATTACACAAGATCAACACACATTCTGTTAAAATTACTGTAGTTACCTTGCCGGCTAACATCCAACCTCATCAATAAATGATGAATATTATTTTTACCTGCATCCTTCTGTCATGAAGGCATATTTTGCATAAGACCATTCATGAAATTCATTAAAACTAAAAAGCACTCAATTATTCTAAAATAGTTACAATTCAATATTCCAATCAAAGAGATCCACACAACAGAATTATATCTTCTGGTTAATTGTCAAGGAACATGATTTGAAATTTTACAGGACCAAAGCCCCGGACATGTAAGGTTTTGTAGTGAACAAACACATGACTCTTTCACATGCAGATTTTCCTTCAATGAAGACACAAGATCCTGCAAGAATTCTGCTGAAATATGCCTTTTAAAATACACGGGGTGTAATGAATCATTTTACTCTCGCCAACCGTATTCTTAAGGTGACCGGATAGGGGTTTAGCAATGTGTAATGCGTTTCAAATTTTTAGTTTGAAACGAAGTACGTAAAACATACTGTTTCAGTGTCGTCTCGCAGGAAGGTAACCTGACTAAACTTACAACTTACTTGTGGTAAACTTGAATAATTATTATGATGGAGTGGTTTTAAAGAGATAGTTTTGATCATAAACCTTTGAAATTATCTTTCATACCAAAACAAGGGCTTCATCATTGTCAATATTACCGAAACTCTAAACACAACTGAAATAGTCGTGCGTGTCCTTCGAAGTCTTGTAGACAGTTTGTATACCTACTCCGAACAAATACGAAGTTGCGTCGCATCCGGTAAGTACATGTGCAGCAGGCAATAGTTTACAAATTGTTGGGGAAAGACAGACACATGGTTATTGAATGGATGAAAATCTCCGCCCATCATTTACACTGCAGTCCGATATGCGGTTTAATTAGAACAAAAGAATTCGACCTCTTGTGTTTAGAAGGTAGAAAAGTGAAACAAACTTTGTGTACGGTTGTCAAGATGTCACAAAAGTTACTTTCCGTAAAGTCATTATAAATATTTGCATTCACGTTGTTTAATTTTCATATTGTACAATTGTTAACAATGCAACTTGCAAACAATCGTTTGTAAAACGACCATAAGTCAAGCTGTTACGTCATTTAGGGGGTCTCCTTAAAAACTGCTACTTTTTTTTGCCCGACATAGAAAAAATCTGGGGAAAATTACAAAAATTGAGAAATGAATTGTCAATCGTTTAAGACCATTCCCAAAGTGGCACACCTAAAATTGACATTTGGACGCAATTTCAAAGTTGGATGTTATATGGCGGTGTTTTGTTAATAAATTTACGCATCGAACACACCCGTCCTATATATGTAACATCACATGACTTTTAAGTGATTAAAACTATTTTTTTTTTAAATAATATTTGCATGTTTGACATGTTTTTTTCTTAAACAATTACATTTACACCGACAGTCATAATTTCTGTATTATTTTAAAAAGTTTTGTTACACATTTTGTTACATCTTAGTTCTACAGTAACCCAGATTGGTTGATCATTGTGAAGTTGCATATATTTATATCGTTGTATTCCTTTTGTTTGTGTTAACCAATTGTCGCTCGGAATTATTTTTTATACATCATTTATTGATCTTGTAATTTCTTGTAATTTAGTTTGCGTCTTATTTCTATGGTGTCATATTTTGGCTATGTTTGTGTTCGATCATACAGTATAATAAGTCGGTAGTTGCCCACGAATGGATTTTTTTTAATTTCTTGTGACTCTTTGCGTCTTATTTGTTGATTGCAGTTGGTTTTTGTTTTGTGTCATGTGGAGATATGGTGTGATTTTGTTTTTGTTTTGATGTGTTTGCATCTTAGATTGGGATTGCACTGAGTTATTTCCTGATTTCTTTTGTGCTATATTTTCGATACATTTTTATTGCCCCACCTACGATAGTAGAGAGGCATTATGTTTTCTGGTCTGTGCGTCCGATCGTTCGTTCGTTCGTTCGTCCAGCTTCATGTTAAAGTTTTTGGTCAAGGTAGTTTTTGATGAAGTTGAAGTCCAATCAACATGATCAACTTGAAACTTAGTAAACATGTTCCCTATGATATGCTCTTTCTAATTTTAACGCCAAATTAAAGTATTGACCCCAATTTCACGGTCCACTGAACATGTAAAATGATAGTGCGAGTGGGGCATCGGTGTACTATGAGCACATTCTTGTTAGTCTATCTTATAGCATCTTACAATTGGCTCACTCTATTTTTCTCATACATGCTCACTATTACAAGTCAATTACTATAGTAGTACACCGGTGTCTTCATATTTCATGTACTACACATGCGTATATATATATTACTCGAATGTGAAACATGCAACAATACTCTACCAAAGCAAGCCAGGAAACAATCTATCAACAAGGAATTAAGTTATTAATTTAACTCTAAAGGGGGTATGGTTTTCTCGTCTGAGCGCGACCATTTATTGTCCGCCTCCACCAATCAAATATTTTTTTCTTTCAAAACTTAACACTTTAAGAAGATCAGAATTCATAATATTTTTTCTGGTTTTAAATTTTGCCTGACAACAATATTTTTTCGAACGAATTTTGGATCAGACGATATTTTTTTTGAATGAATCTTACCCCTCACTCTTTTCACAATTTGAAGTTAAATTTTCGTTCCCGTATGTAAATAACCAGCACAAAGACTATTTTTATTCAGGCGCGTAGCTCCCTATACGCTAACACGCAGTTGCGTGCACATCGATTCGGCAAGCAAAAAATAAAAATGCCAAAATAAAAATTTATAAATTAATTATGGTTAAAGGAAACACATATGTTGTCACTTTTTTAATTGATAAACTGTCTTTGATAAACTGGAGATCATGTAAAAATCGGACAGTAACTTGTATCTTTTAACAGATTTGATCGGTCTAAAACGTGTAGTTTCTGAGCACATTTTACAGAGTACGGCTTATCTGTTTGCGATGCGATGTACGATACTACCAATCGACCATTAGATTTATCGAAACCCTTTGATATTATTGAAAATATGCCAAGGTGATGTATTCGACAGACTACCAGAGCCAATCACCCTGAAAACACGCCAAAACAACATTGGAAAGTCTCATTGTATTTTGCGTTCACACACGTAGACCATATGATAATGGAATTGGAGAGTAGAGGGTGTCTGGTATTATCAGAAAATAGCTTCTAATCTTTGTGTCGTATCTGCTTCCTCGTGTTGTAGGAAATATAAACAACGAATAATTCTCAACATTGTCTGAGACATACAAAATGACCTGGTATGTATTTGGCAGACAATTTCTATCGGGAGGTCGCTCGATGGAGAACACGTACGCTGGTTTATAACATCTCGCGAGTGCTACCATGCAGATCTATCAGTGTATTAAGTCTGTTGAAAACAAATATACGATCAACAATGAACAACGACAGGTTATCATCGCTAGCATTACTGCATATTGATCGGGATTTCAGTGTGAATGTTGACAAAGTAATAGAGAAGTTCGTTTCTGCTTAGACCCGAAGAGCAGATTCTGGTCAATGTTGAGTAAATTCTGTAACTTCAAAAATGTGTTGTTTATGTATTAACCATGATTTACTCTATTCAGAAGATTCAAGTATTAATAGTTTTCGTTCATAAATTGTTTATAAGTCCTATCTACATGTAGCTCCTATTTAAACCGTCCTATGACCGAAAACTGAAAAAAAAACATTTTTCTACATTACAGGGTCACAAAATTTGTAGTTGCTTGCACATCGTTTTCTTCTAGCTACGCCCCTGTTATTTTATACATTTGAAGACTTCCATCGCACTGTTCAAACCAATATTCAGTGGCGGATCTAGAATTTTACATTAGGAGGAAAAAAAGGGGGGGGCTGACTGAGCTAAGGGGAGCTCGCTCCAGTCATTCCCTATGTTTAATCAAACATATTTTTCCGACGAAAGCATCCCCCCCCCCCTCCCGAATCTGCCTTTATTCTTTAAAACGTTGTTCTTATACATACTTACCTCCATGTTATTGTTTCAAGTATTCAGTCTGCACCAAACACTTACAATCAACCAAGCCGTTGCTAAGACGGTGCTTAAAAGAGCAGCGGCTTGGGTTAAAATTGTACTTACTAGACAGTTTTTGATAATCTGTTACAGTTTTGTACAAGAGTTAGTCCTTTGTTGTTTTAATAATAAAAACGGAACTATTATGATGTTATAGGAAATATTGAGTTTGCTTGATATTGACAAATCAAAAATTCAAGTCACATGGTAATGTTTGGGATGCTTAAACCTTTGACATATTTTGTAAGTTGAAAAATGAATATACTAATTTAAAGACCTTTTGGGGTGTTAACATTTACTGTCGACTAGCATATTTTATGTAGAATGTACAAACCTATTTTATTTTAAAAAAAAATGATTATTCTAAAAGATAACGAAAATTAAGCATATGCTCTTTATTCTGTTCTTGAACAGGGCTCCAATTTAAAAAAAAAGAAGGGTTCAGCTGATCAAGTTCTATGAAAAAGGAGAAAGGGGAAACCAATGGCACTGCTATATCATCTCAGAAATTATATAAATTATTACCATCAGTATTACAAGGCTATGAAGGATGCATTCACATCTCTTCTGTTATGGAAACGTTTGACAAATTATGTATACAAAAAAACAAGTTCCTTTTGTGGCATAACTTTATTCATATAGATTATTTCTCCTACATATCTTTATATATTGCTTTCTTTAGTTCAAATTGGAATCTCAGATAAGCATCTGGTACTTTAAAACCTCTCCTCTCTGTTCTATGCATCTGGTCGACATGTGTACTTCAGAATAATTCCTGACTGTCGGATGTATAGCAGAACTTTCACATAACTTCTTGATAAAACTGCTGTCTATCTCCCTTTTCGACACTGCAAACATAAAAATCGAACAGGCAATTAAAGAGGGGGTTGCAACCACAATCGGAACTAAGAGCTCTTTCACGGATCTGCCACTGGATTTATACATCAGATGCATCACAAAATATAAACATGTTATACTAGAATATGAAATAAAGAAAATTTAAAATATTAATCGAAAATGTTGAATTATAATTTATGTCTACGAAACCCAAAGTTCCTACTTAATTGGCCTTGTTTTCAAATCATATCAAATGTTTTCATTGGTCTTCACTTGTTAGAATAATGTAGGTTATTGCATATTCTTCATAGCTGTATCTTGAACTATTGAATTGAAAAAGAGGGGATGGATATACGTACTAAACATTAATTTTGTCTGTATTTTCAACATATCTAACAAACATGTGAGAAAAATCAGTTTTAGAATACGAAATATTTCTCTCATTCTGTAAACAGATATTGTAGGATTGTTAAGGTATTTTGTTGGTGTTTTTGACCCCCCCCCTTTTTTTTTTGTAATGTACACCACAAAAACATTTAGTTAGGATAAAGAACTAATAAACGATAGTCCTATAATGTAAGGCTTCAGAGTTTCATTTCATTTACATTCAACATATTTATCGGATTTTTTTTTATATCAATGTTGAACCGTTATTTTTTATCGGATTTTTTTAACTACCAATGTCGAACCGTTCAACCGTTCAACATTGATAGTAAACAAAAGTTCGATAAAAAATGTTGAATGTAAATGATATGAACCTCCGGTCTTATATTAGAGGACAATATATAAGACTTCTGAGATTCATATCATTTACATTCAACGGTTTTATCGGATTTTTTTTTATTACTTTGAACCGTTCAACATCAATAGTAAAAAAAATCCGATATAAAAACGTTGAATATAAGTGATATGAACCTCCGAAGTCTTATATAATAGCACTACGGTAAATAGAATAATTGAAATTCAGTTAATTGAGTGTGGGAGGCTATTTTAATCCATTATGAGTGTGTATTATATAATGTTACAATGTAACAAACCTATCGAACACACCGTGAAAAATAACATTATCTCCCCTGGAAATGCTTAACAACAAGATACAAAAAGCTGCTACCTTTTTTTGCCCTAGATCACATAATTATGAAAACACATTACATAGATAGGGAATACTGTGCTTGTGTACACGTTTGAATGTGTAGGTGGCACACTTAGAACGATCGTCTCTAGATTTTTTTTTAAATTTGTCCCGGCCTTTCCGGGTTCACGTAGCAACACGTTTTTTTCCTTTCCAGCTATTCCTGATTATGAATAAATCCAAAACATGCATTTATCCCAAAGCAACAAATATTAAACAACTCACCTATACCAATGGGGATCGTCTAATTCCTAGCTGATTCCTTTAATCGTACCTTTCTTGACGACACCCATCGTTGTAGCGTCTACCATTGGAGGTAGCGAAATTACCTGATTTGACAGAAGAGCGAAATAAACAAGGGGAGCAATTTTATCGAACCGCATTCCGGACTGCACTGCTAATGTTCCACATCTGCAACCACAACTCGCTTGTATGTGTCCTATTTTTATAGTAGCGAACACACAAAACAATCATAATTGTATAAGAGGTCTGTATGATTGTTCTTCCACTCTTTCACATTTCCGTTAACTCCGTGTCAATGTTTAAGGCATTGGGTATAGACCTTCTCTTGAGTGCTGAACAAGTAACGACAGCCATGAACAGTGTTGGTATAAATAACTAAGTTTCAAACGTTCTGACTATGTAAAGCTCACATCAGGTTGAATCTTATCGGATTTGTCAAAGTTTTCAAGTCAGGAATACTTCTCTGCTCTATAATCTGATACACTTTGATGGAAGCTGTAGTCTCTGTGCCGCGTTCTCTTTCGGCAGACTTTATAGAGTTGTTCGTGTCGTAGCGGTCAAAAACATGTGCTACTATGTGCGCCATAGAAATTCATTTGGACATATTTTTTTTAATAGTAAGCTGCAAGGTCGCCGCATGTTTTACCTTTCTTAGCATTAATAAATTGAACCAATGCCATACCATCTCTTATGTAAGTTGTGAGCGATGATATAAAGGAAGGTAGGGAAAGTGCACAAGAGACTTAAGATTCGAATTGCTTCACAAAATCCGACTTGCATGATTTTCTCATGGTGCCGTCATTTTCAAAAGGGGATAATGGAATGGGTGCGACAACACATGTTCTATGATAACATCATCTCTACATTTTGCCGAAATTAGTGCACGTCTAATTACAAGTTATGGATTTATGCGACCTGAAAGTATTTCCCACGATTTATTTTTCAGGTTTGTGTTTGACTTTGATATTGGACCATAAAAACTCCTTGTGATCTTAAGAAAGAGAACTAATGATAAAATGTTTAGACATTTTCAAGCCTTCCTCGACAACTGTGAGCAAAGAACATCAAATATGTATTGAAGCATGCATTTAAGAAGAGATATTGATAAGACATTGAGGGTGGGATTCCACACCAAAGGGATCAGTCATGGATCATTTAGATGGTTCACAATGGCAATAACATGTTCTT
This sequence comes from Mytilus galloprovincialis, assembly GCF_965363235.1. NCBI lineage: Eukaryota > Metazoa > Mollusca > Bivalvia > Mytilida > Mytilidae > Mytilus > Mytilus galloprovincialis. The sequence goes on along the minus strand of NC_134838.1, from coordinate 12,141,633 downwards.
CATCTATGTTCATTGCTGTTGGCTTTGTTTCTTACTGTGAATTTGCATAATTTTCAGCATTTCCATCCCTTTTCAGTATTACACGACTAATGGATTCTATGAAATGTCTAGTAAGGGCCCATCTAACAAGCGCAGACTTTTGAATTGTTATGCCTACAGTGCCACCTAATCCCCTTGGGGCTTTTATAACGGTCTTTTCTGTTGCCATGTCATAGTACTTTTAAAATGTCCAGGAATCTGTCTAAAAAGGAAAGTAGCCATCTATAAAAGGTGATCAAATGTTCACATAAAATTGAAGCATATCGAGTATGTAAAATGGCATCCACCTTCGTGGAGTACGGTTGGTTACAAAAATATAATTTTACATTTGAGATGACGATCTCAAGGAAGAGACAAATTTCCCTCTCGTTCTGCTCTTACATTTGACAGCTAAATGTCTACTGCTTCAGGGAACATATCCCAGTATGTAAATGTAAGTAATACATCACATCCCAATAGCGTATATGTATCTATAAGAGGCTGTATATGAGCTTCGAATAGCTCCGTCATATGAGCGTTATGAATTTTGTTTGGCTTGAATTGCTGAAATCGTGCTTCTGAGACAAATGAATTTGATATTATTGATTAATAAAGGTACAAATGTATGAAATAACATATAAATGTTAATTATTTTACATTTTGCGTTAAAAAAAATCATGAAATTAAATTGGAACGTACTCTATTAAATGCAAAGTATTCGTAGTGTTAAACTTTTACAAAAACTCTTTAATAACGAATTAATTTTGCTAAACTTTTTTTGAAATCGTTAAAATAATATGAATAAGGTGTAACAACAATGTATATTATAACAGAAATCATATCACGGATGTTATTTTACAATGTTTACCTCATAACTTTTCGTAGTCGATTTTTCGTTCAAGTTAATTAACGTACTTCAAAGCCCATTTTACGAAAATTGCACCGTACGATTTTTTGACGACAAGTCAAAATGTTAAGTTTAACCTTTGAACTACCAATACTGTGATTTATAGCCGTATAGTCCGAATGACAATTAAACTCCTTAAATAAGTGACTTTTTCTTACTCGGTCACCGTACTAGAATACATGGTGTTTTAAAATTCAAGACAAACTTTAACTTCAAAAAACCAAAGACACTCAAACAGCTTTGCAATTTCATAAGATGTGTAAACAATAATATAAATTACTTCTTCTTCTCAACTATAATTTCAACATATTTAAACGTTAAAACTATTTCTTCAAACAGGTGTATTTACTTGTTTTGTATTCTTGTTTTTATTTATGTATTTATTAATATTTTGTATGCATGTTCTTAACTTATCTGTAACCTTTGTTCTTGCATGGTTTTGTGAGAAATTAATAAACTATCTATTAGTGACGAGTTGAGACCAAAGCTGTAGCATTCAGAAACTGACATAATTAGAACCTAAATCGATAGATAAAGTTTTTTCAATGAAATAATTATGGATTCTATTTTGAAGAGTTATTCATACATCACATTAGCTTACAATGGTAAGTATAACATTAGAAATGGTAAAACTAAAACTTTTTTTTATTTATTACTAAAACCTTTGTTTATTTATTTAAAGAAAACTCTAGTGGAATCTGTGACCAGTTGGCTGTCCCATTTACTGTATTTCCAACTCCAATTCAACCACCATCATATGAACAGGCAATATTTTCCAGTGGCGGGAATAATTCACAAGAACAGAAATATTGATAAATATTGTAATCTACACAGTGAAGTGAACAAAACAGTATTATTGTTTCATAATTAGATGGCTTGAAATCATGAGAATTTTACGACAGAATTTAATGTTCAGAGTTATTAATAATTTAAACGTTTGAAACCAATTTCAGTCCGAGAAAGCTTATAGTGAAAAAATAAAATAAGGATATGTGAGGCAAAAAAACCTGTCGTTACCTGAAAATAATTTAATTTTGGATGTAACGCGTCTTCCGATTGGCTGACGTTATTTTGTTATGAGCCCATAGACATAATTTAGTCATGTGACCGTGACGTCATCAACGTTTTTTCAAGGTTTTCTACGGTTTAAAATGGAATTTAGAATTAAATTATAAGAAATGACTGTAATATTTTTTCTGTCTATTCGAAATAACATAAAAAATGTGGTGCATGCTGTTAAATAACCCACTACGCGCGTTATTCAGTGTGCACCAAATTTTTTATGTTATTTCTTCATAGACAGAAAAAATATTACAGTCATTCCTTAAATATGATCTAACCTGTGTCAATACCAAGGCACTAATTGTTACACAGATTCTATCGTCTGACTATGGGCGTATTGCATTTCCGATAAGTTTTCAAAGTTCCTATACTACGTTTCCAGAAATTGTATTTATTACTTTTCCAAAAATTTACCTGGTAGTAAATTTGATAAGTGAAAGATGATGATGTCGGAATCATATTTTTATGTTTCATGTCTATGATCATCTATGTAATGATATAGCTGATATTTTTATAGATGGCACAGTTAGTTAATTATTCGATACATGGGTGTAAAATAGTAATACATTCCTCTTTTGTTTGCGTTACTTCCACTTTTTATCAAAATGTGGGATCTGCTTATTGATGTGTACACTACCAAAAGACTAACTCTCCAGCCCGATCATCATATTGACTTTGAATATGCCAGGCATACTGCTGTTACAAAAAAATCACTCTGCTACAATCAGTTGTTGCAGGTTTCAATTAGGACAAAGTTCAAAGTACTCCTTAATTATTTTCTCGAAAAAGCAATATTTTTTTTTCAGGAATCGTTAGTATTTTCTTGGAAACGTCATCTTTTTTTCCCTGAAAAGTAATGCCAATTTTCGGAAACGTAAAACGCCGCTGACTATCCATAGGACTGTTGGCTATCTTTTTGGAAATTGTAAACTTTCGTCTTTTTTTTAATATATAACTATTGTTTAAATCTATAATTAACTTATGTTGTTGTTGCATATCTTTATATGGATATATATTATACTAGTTACTTATTACACGTAGGAGGGACTATCTAAGTTGTGATCATTTGTGTCTGGTCCTGTTTGCTATATATTATAACAAATAAAATATGTTTAAATGAGTGTATGTTACTTACTTCACTTGTATTGAATTTAACAGAAAAAGCTAAAACAAATTAAAAACGAAGTCATACTCAAAACAATATATCGAATATTTACTTTTCTTTTCAAGTTAAACCATACATTATCCATCCTTTTATACTTTTTAAAATACTGAAAAAAATACAGCACATTTAAGTAGTTTGAAAAAAAACCGGTTACAAAAGATGGACGAAAGATACCAGAGGGAGAGTCAAACTCATAGATAGAAAATAAACTGACAATGCCATGGCTAAAAATAAAAAGACAAACAAACAAATTATAGTACAGAAAACACAACATAGAAAACTAAAGACTAAGCAAAACGAACCCCACCAAAAACTTGGGGTTACCCCTGTAGCTGTTATAGACCAACATTGGGAAAACTTCGACATGGTCTTCAGATGAGAGCCATTCATTGATGACATCGACGTTCCTAGATTCACTAACATGCATGTATTTTAGTTGGAAAAATTGACTTTTTCAGATTTACCGATCACTTTCATGCATGTATTTTATTGGGATTATAGTGTGTCTTTCTATGTTGTGATGTTATTACACTATTGTTTCAGGTAAGGGTTAAGGTTGGTACCTTAAAACGTCTAAACCCGCTGCATTTGTTTGCACTTATCCTTAGTCAGAAACCTGATGGTCAGTGGTCGTCGTTTGTTGATAGGGTTCATAAGTGTTTCTCGTTTCTATTTTTATGTATATTAGACCGTTGTTTTTTTCCGTTTGAATGATTTTGCACTAGTCATGTTGGGGTCCTTGTTGTTCGATGTGAGCCAAGGATCCGTGTTGAAGACAAGGTACTTTGACCTACAATGGTTTACTTTTACAAATTGTGACTTGGAAGAAGAGTTGAGACGTCTCGTTGGCACTCATACCACATCTTCGTATATCTTTATGTATTTCAGTTCGAGAAATTGATTTTCCCTGATTAATTGAAAACTTACATGCATGTACGTTATTTCAGATGTAGAAATTGATGTTCCCTTAATCATCGATCGCTTACATACATACATGTATTTATTTCAGTAAAAATCCGAAATGAAATTTCCAGATATCTCAATATTTCCAGAAAGCTGAAAATCCAACCCAATAGCATGCCACTGCTGGTGGAGATTTATTTCCCCCGAGGGTATCACCAGCCCAGTAGTCAGCACTTCTGTGTTGACTTGAGTTGTCATTGATATGTTCATAATTATAAATTAACTGTTAACAAAACTTTGAATGTTTGAAATACTAAGGCTTTTCTACCTCAGGAATATATTACCTTAGCTGTATTTGGAAATGTTTTTAGGAATTTTCGTTCCTCAATGCTCTTCAACTTCGTACTTTATTTGGCCTTCAACATTTTTTGATTCGAGCGTCACTGATGAGTCTTTAGTAGACGAAACGCGCGTCTGGCGTTAATACAAATTTCAATCCTGGTATCTATGATGAGTTTATTTACAACCATTGGGTCGATTCCACTGCTGGTGGAGATTGATTAAAATATGACGGTTGCTCGACATCCCTAACTTCTTTCCAATTTCCTTTCATTATTCTTTTAAAACCAGACTCATTTAAGTAATGATTTTTTGCTAACCTTCTACGTTATTTGGTCTCTATGGAGTGTTGTCTCATTGACAATCATACCGTGTTTATATTTACTATTGAGATGTAGATATGAACGTCAAGTTGGTTACTTATTCCTTATTCCTTATTCGTTACTTATTCCCTATTCCCTATTCGTTACTTATTCCTTATTCGTTACTTATTCGATTTTTGATATCCTTCCCCCTTTTTAATTGTTTATATTCTTATCTCTGGTTATAGTTCTAAATTTGTTGAGGTAAAATGACCTTTTTATGACCTATTTATATGTGTTTGTGCTCAACCGATCCTGTTGCTTTATGTTCGATACTTATTTGTTTCTTATTTGATTTTTATACGTTCTACCTTTTAAATGTTTTATATTCGTATGTTTGAAGATCTGGTTCTTGGTTTGAAGAGGTGAAATCACCTTTTAGCGCTTTTATAAAAATGAAGATGTGGTATGATCGCCAATGAGACAACTCCCCACAATAGACCAAAATGACACAGAAATTAACAACTACAGCTCACGATACGGCCTTCAACAATAAGCAAAGCCCATACCGCATGGTTAGCAATAAAACATGTTAGCGGGGTGTACATCGTTTCGGAGCTTGACTAATACCTTGTTTATAACAAGCGTTTTATACATTGCACATTTTAGAAAATGATTTTCAATTGTGTTCTTGTCTCTGGCGGTAACTATGTGTTCTTAGAGATGAAATGATCCTATTAGCGCGTATGTACCCGTTCCAGCGCTCGGTTTATACCCTGTTACTTATTCGTTCCTTAATCGCTTTTAATACGCGGAGTATACGTTGCACCTTTTAAAAAAAGGATTTTAAATTGTTTTCTTGTTTCTAGTGGTAGATTTCGTTTCTAAGATGTGATATAACCCTATAAGCGCGTATGTAGCAGTTTCTGCGCTCGATACCCTGTTACTTATTCGTTCCTTATTCGCGTATAATACGTGTGTTATACGTTGCACATTTAAAAAAAATGATTTTCAACTGTTTTCTTGTCATTGGTGGTAAATTTCGGTTCTAAGGGGTGATTTAACCCTATAAGCGCGTATGTACCCGTTTCAGCGATCGACTGTTACCCTGTTACTTATTTGTCTCTTATTCGCGTCTCATACGTTTGTTATACGTTGCACCTTTTAGAAAATGATTTTCAATTGTTTTCTTGTCTCTAGTGGTACCTATGTGTTCCAAGAGGGGGGACAAACCCTATTATTAGCGCCTATGTTACGTTTCAGCGATACACTGTTATCCTGTTACTTATTCGTTCCTTATTCGCTTATAAAACGTGTGTTATACGTTCCAATTTTAAAAAGAAATATTTTTGTGTCTCTGGTGGTTACTGCCGGTTCTTAGAGGTGAAATAACCCTAATAAAACATATGTACACGTTTCAGCGCTCGACTGATACCTTATTCGCTTATAAAACGCAGGATTTACGTTGCACCTTGAAATAAATCGTTTTTCAATTGTGTTCATGTCTCTAGTGGTAACAATGTGTTCTTCGAGATGAAATGACCCTATTATCGTATATGTATCCGTTCCAGCACTCGGTAAATACCCTGTTACTTATTTTTTACTTATTCACTTATAATACGTTTGTTATACGTTGCACCTTTTAGAAAAGGATTTTCAATTGTGTTCATGTCTCTAGTTGTAACAATGTGTTCTTAGAGATGGAATAACCCTATAAGCGTATATGTATCCGTTCAAGCGCTCGGTTAATACCCTGTTACTTATTCGTTATTTATTCGCTGATAATACGTTTGTTATACGTTGCACCTTTTAGAAAAGGATTTTCAATTGTGTTCATGTCTCTGGTGGTAATAATGTGTTCTTAAGAGTTGAAATAACCCTATTAACGCGTATGTTCCCTTTCCATCACTCGGATAATGTCCTGTTACTTATTCGTGACGTATTCGCTTTTAATACGCGGGGTAAACGTTGCACCTTGAAATAAATCGTTTTTCAATTGTGTTCATGTCTCTAGTGGTAACAATGTGCTCTTAGAGATGAAATAACCCTTTTAGCGCGTATGTATCCGTTCCAGCGCTAGGTAAATATCCTGTTACTTATTTGTTACTTATTCGCTTTTAATACACGGGGTATACGTTGCACCTTGAAATAAATCGTTTTTCAATTGTGTTCATGTCTCTAGTGGTAAAAATTTGCTCTTAGAGATGATATACCTCATTACGCTGGTTTACATCATATTTGGCTGACAGATATCAGAAAGTATCTATTTCAAATACATTATCAGACGTACAAAAACAAAAAACGGGTGTACCTAAAGGATCCGTGTTAGGACCGGTGTTGTTTTTAATTTTTATTAATGATCTTCCTTTGTCTAATCCTAATCATAACACCGATACATTTGCTGATGATAGCACCATATCAGTCATTGGACAAAACAATAGTTGCATCAGTCAAAAACTTAATACTGTTTTACAAGATATTTTTCGCTGGTGTGATGACAATAAAATGGCGGTAAATGTATCTAAAACGAAAGCTATATGCATTGGATCTAAACAAAAGCTTTCCGTTACATCAAATAAAAACGTCAATCTTGCTTTAAATGGACAACAAATTATAGAAAGTACATGTGAAAAGGTTCTAGGTGTTTTTATTGATGCATCTCTATCTTGGTCTTCTCATATCGATTATATAATCAAAAAAGTTAACTCTTCTTTAGCTTTACTAAAACGGATAAAGAAATATTTAAATCACAAAGCTAGACAAATGTACTATAACGCTTACGTTTTACCCCACTTAGATTATTGTTGTTCAATATGGGGAAACTGTAATAACTTTCTATTAGATAGTTTACTAAAACTGCAAAAAAGGGCAGCAAGAATAATTTTAGACGAACATGATTACACCAAACCTTCAAGAGAATTATTTCACGAATGTAACATTGTGCCAATCACACAAAGAATACTTTATCACAAATCATTACTAATGTATAAGGCAAAACATGGCTTAGCTCCAGAATATATGTCCAATCTTATTGTATCAGCTTCTGAAAACCAAAAATATAATACGAGATTTTCATCCTCAGATAATTTTATAATTCCAAAACCAAATACAGAGTTGTATAAGTCTAGTTTCTCGTATACTGGACCAAAAGTGTGGAATGCTCTTCCTAATTCAATCAAAAAATCAAATACAGTATCAGAATTTAAACATAAATACAAATCTATGTACTTTTAACATTACCATCATATTTGTACTGTAATGCCATATCATAATTGTTTATTGTATTTTAATTTGTATATAATCTTTATTTAACATTATTATTGATGCATTGTTTATTTTTAATGTAATTATAATTGTATTAAGAGAGCCTTATTGAAAATTGGTGTAACCCAAATGAGTTACTCTCTCTAAATAAAGATATCATTATTATTATTATTATAACCCTGTTAGCGCGTATGCACCCGTTCAAGCGCTCGGATAATACCCTGTTACTTATTCGTTACTTATTCGCTTTTAATACGTGTGGTATACGTTGCACCTTGAAATAAATCGTTTTTCAATTGTGTTCATGTCTCTAGTGGTAACAATTTGCTCTTAGACATGAAATAACCATATTAGCGCATATGTACCCGTTCCAGCGGTCAGTTGATACCCTGTTACTTATTCGTTTCTTATTCGCTTTTAAAACACATGATTTACGTTGCACCTTCAAATGAAATAATTTTGAATTGTGTTCATGTCTCTGGTGGTTACAATGTGTTCTTAGAGATAAAATAACGCTATAAGCGTATATGTATCCGTTCAAGCGCTCGGTTAATACCCTGTTACTTATTTGTTATTTATTCGCTGATAATACGTTTGTTATACGTTGCACCTTTTAGAAAAGGATTTTCAATTGTGTTCATGTCTCTGGTGGTAGTAATGTGTTCTTAGAGTTGAAATAACCCTATTAAAGTGTATGTACCCGTTCCAGCGCTCGGATAATACTCAGTTACTTATTCGTGACTTATTCGCTTTTAATACGCGGGGTAAATGTTGCACCTTGAAATAAATCGTTTTTTAATTGTGTTCATGTCTCTAGTGGTAACAATGTGCTCTTAGAGATGAAATAACCCTTTTAGCGCGTATGTATCCGTTCCAGCGCTAGGTAAATACCCTGTTCCTTATTTGTTACTTATTCGCTTTTAATACACGGGGTATACGTTGCACCTTGGAATAAATCGTTTTTCAATTGTGTTCATGTCTCTGGTGGTAGCAATGTGTTCTTAGAAATAAAATAATCCTATTAGAGCGCATGTACCCGTTCCAGCACTCGAATAATACGTGCTGGAACAAGTAAATACGCGCTAATAGGGTTATGTCATCTCTAAGAACACATAGTTAACACCAGAGACATGAAAACAATTGAAAATCGATTAATTTCAAGGTGCAACGGATACCACGCATATTAAAAGCAAATAAGGAACGAATAGGTAACAGGGTATTAACCGAGCGCTGTAACGGATAGGTATGCACTAATATGGTTATTTTATCTCTAAGAACACATTGTTACCACCAGAGACATGAATACAATTGAAAATCCTTTTCTAGAAGGTGCAACGTATAACAAACGTATTATAAGCGAATAAGTAACGAATAAGGAACAGGGTATTTACCGAGCGCTGGAACGGGTACATACGCGCTAACAGGGTTATTTCATCTCTAAGAACACATTGTTACCACTAGAGACATGAACACAATTGAAAAACGATTTATTTCAAGGTGCAACGTTTATCCCGCGTAGTTACTAGAGGTTTCCCGATTTGCTACCGTACCAACCGTAGTACGAAGTGGGAGCCGTCATTTAACTTTTGGAAATTATTGATGTATACACTTAATATCAACGAATGTTTTGGGAATCATATGCAGAACTGTATTGATAATTTTTAGCTGTAATTTGGGACTAAGTTCATGTGTTTACTTCTTGTATCCGTAGGAAACAATATTGCGTGCACTCGATTATGCTTTCAAGCAACCGTTGCAAGTAACCGTTGGTGCGAAAGGTTTATAGTTAAGAGTTATTTCCCCGTGAAACTACATAGACATAAAGAAGCTAAATTACAAAACAAATTTAAAACCTATATAAAGTTTGTTTGTAATAACTTTATGCATCATTATAAAATGTTTAAGTTTTGTATTTATTTTGGTAAGTTTTTAAAAAACAAACTAATACAATGTAAAAAAACAAAAACAAAAAAACTGAAGAGTAAAAATACTCACAAGCCATAAACATTTCAGTTTAAGTTGCAATCAATATTCATGATAGTTGGCTAGACACGCGTTACCGTTATATACAAGTTAGGCTTGAAAGTCATAAAATTCTCATGTAAAGTAAACGGAAAAGTTTTATTCAGTAAATATTATCGCGTTTTACTGCTAACTTTGACAAATTTTTTAATGAAGTGTTTAATGAAAGAATTTCCAACAAAAATTTGATCCAAACTGAGTTGGCCGGGAGGGGGGGCCGGGGGGTGGGGTTAAAGAGCTTTGATCCGAAAAAATATCAAATATTTTGATTTATTGTTTACTGAAAGTCCAATGGCAAATATTTCATGCAATTTAACAAGAAACAGAAACATAAATTGCTTAGCATACGGTGTAAGATGTTTCAGAACTGTTAAGCTTTTAAACACATAAATAAATTCTAAATTGATTTCCATGATAAAAAAAAATTAAACTGCTTAGGGCCCATCATGGTGATTGTTCTTTAAATGCATCCAGAAATATTAAAAGCCATCCGTAAAAATAAATCTGTCAGACGTCAGATCGAGTATTCTCGGACTAGGTTGAATGTTTCAGGTTGTTTACAACTTTGGAATTATCATAAAAGGTGTAACAATTCATCTCTGCACGTCTCGTAACCTGATATTGCTATGTAGAGGTCATCTCATGCATGGACGTCAAGTTGGTTACCTATTCCCTATTCCCTATTCGTTACCTATTCGTTACCTATTCCCTATTCCCTATTCGTTACCTATTCGTTACCTATTCCCTATTCCCTATTCGTTACCTATTCGTTACCTATTCCCTATTCCCTATTCGTTACCTATTCGTTACCTATTTCCTATTCCCTATTCGTTACCTATTCGTTACTTATTCCCTATTCCCTATCGTTACCTATTCGTTACTTATTCGATTTTTAATATCCTTCCCCCTTTTTAATTAATTATTATTCTTCTTCTTCCTCTTCTTCCTCTTCTTCCTCTTCTTCTTCCGCCACTTTAAAAATGAACTTGTCCGCAGCATTTCTCCAAAACTACTTGTCAGATTTACTTAGGGTTTCATAAAATGTTAGACTAATATGTCTAGGTGAGCCATCAATCGCTCATTTGTGCATTGGGGTCTATTAAGGGGTATTTTGGGGGGGCAGAAAGAAGGGAGGGGTTTACTATAGAACCCTATGGGATTTTATTTTTCTAAAATTTTCAAATGAATATAACTTGAAAACTGTAAGTGATAGATACATGCAGTCTTCAGAAATGATTAAAGGACAATAAAACAAATCACATGAAATATGATTCCCATGAGTCCCTGGGGGGTCATCCCTACCCCCTTCAATTCGAGAATATGCTTTTAACTTGTAAACGGTCCAGATACCCACCCCTAAACCATATATATTCTTGTATGGGACAATAAAACTAATCAAATGAAATTAAATAAAAATTCCTGGGGGTCACCCCCACTCCGTTCAATTTGAGAATGTACTATTATCTTGTAAACGGTCCAGATCCCCACCCCTAAACCATATATGTTCTTGAATAGGACGATAAAACTAATCAAATGAAATTAAATGGAATTCCCCGGGGGTCATCCCCACCCCGTTCAATTTTAGAATGTGCTATTGTCTTGTAAACGGTCCAGATCCCCACCCCTAAACCATATATATTCTTGTAGGGGACAATAAAACTAATCAAATGAAATTAAATGGAAGTTCCTGGGGGTCATCCCCACCCCGTTCAATTTGAGAATGTACTATTATCTTGTAAATGGTCCTGATCCCCACCCCTAAACCATATATTTTCTTGTAGGGGACACTAAAACAAATGAAATGAAATAAAAGGAAAGTCCCTAGGGGGTCACCCCACCCCCTCTTGTTTGAAAACTTATAAACGGTCAACATCCCCACCCCTAAACTATATATATTCTTGTAAGAGACAATAAAACTAATCAAATGAAATTAAATGGAAGTTCCTTGGGGTCACCCCCACCCCGTTCAATTTGAGAATGTACTATTATCTTGTAAATGGTCCAGATCCCCACCCCTAAACCATATATGTTCTTGTAGGGGACAATAAAAAAAATAAATGAGATAAAAGGGAAGTCCTGAGGGGGTCATCCCACCCCCTCTTGTTTGAAAACTTGTAAACGGTCAACATCCCCACCCCTAAACCATATATATTCTTGTAGGGGACAATAAAACAAATAAAATGAAATGTAGGTAAAGTCCCTGGGGGTCACCACCACCCCCTCCTGTTTGAATACTTGTAAATGGTGGAGATCCCCACCAGTAAGCCATATATATTCTTGTATGGGACAAAAAATCAAATCAAATAAACATGGGACCATATGAATTGCGAGTTATGGGAGCTTTGTTTGGGAGACTTCGTAACAGCATCCTGTTACAATTACTTCTTGTTGTTTATACTCTTATATCTGGTACTAGTTCTAAATTTGTTGAGGTAAAATGATCTTTTTATGACCTATTTATATGTGTTTGTGCTCAACCGATCCTTTTACTTTATGTTCGATACTCATTTGTTCCTTATTTGATTTTTATACGTTCTACCTTTTAACTGCTTTATGTCCGTATGTTTGAAGATGGATCTTGGCTCGAAGGGATGAAATCACCGTGTTAGCGCTTGCATAAAAAAAAAAGATGTGGTATAATTGCCAATGAGACAACAACCCACAATAGACCAAAATGACACAGAAACTATCAACTATAGGTCAATGTACGGCCTTCAACAATGAGCATAGCCCAAACCGTGTAGTCACCTATAAAAGGCCCAGATATGACAATTCCAAACAATTCAAACAACAAAACTAACGGCCGTATTTCATATACAAAACAATAACGGAAAACAAATATGTAACACAAAAACAAACGATAACTACTTAATTTCAGGCTCTTGTCTAGGGACAGGCACATATCAACATAATGTGGTGGGGTTAAACATGTTAGCAGGGTGTACATCGTTTCGGAGCATGCTATTACCTTGTTTAATTCGTTCCATCACTCGCTTATAATTCGCTTATAATACGTGTATCATACGTTGCACCTTTTAAAACATGATTTTCAATTGTTTTGTTGTCTCTGGTGGTAGATTTGGGTTCTTAGAGGTGATATAACTCTATAAGCGCATATGTACCCATTCCAGCGCTCGGATAATACCCTGTTACTTATTCGTTCCTTATTCGGTTTTAATGCGTGGGTTAAGTATACGTTGCACCTTGAAATAAATCGTTTTTTAATTGTGTTCGTGTCTCTGGTGGTAACAATGTGTTCTTAGAGAAGAAATGACCCTATTAGAGCGCATGTACCCGTTCCAACGCTCGGTTAATACTCTGTTACCTATTCGTTACCTATTCGTTACCTATTCACTTATAATACGTTTGTTGTACGTTGCACCTTTTAGAAAAGGATTTTCACTTGTGTTCATGTCTCTGGTGGTAACAATGTGTAATAAGAGATGAAATGACCCTATTAGCATGCATGTACCCGTTCCAGCGCTCGGTTAATACCCTGTTACCTATTCGTTACTTATTCGCTTTTAATACGTTTGTTGTACGTTGCACCTTTAAGAAACGGATTTTCAATTGTGTTCATATCTCTTGTGGTAATAATGTGTTCTAAGAGATGAAATGACCCTATTAGCGCGCATTTACCCGTTCCAGCGCTCGGTTAATACCCGGTTACCTATTCGTTACCTATTCGTTACCTATTCACTTATAATACATTTGTTGTACGTTGCACCTTTTAGAAAAGGATTTTCAATTGTGTTCATGTCTCTGGTGGTAACAATGTGTTCTTAGAGATGAAATGACCCTATTAGCGCATATGTACCCGTTCCAGCGCTCGGTTAATACCCTGTTACCTATTCGTTACCTATTCGTTACTTATTCGCTTTATATACGTTTGTTGTACGTTGCACTTTTTAGAAAAGGATTTTTACTTGTGTTCATGTCTCTGGTGGTAACAATGTGTAATTAGAGATGAAATGACCCTATAAGCGTGCAAATACCCGTTCCAGCGCTCGGATAATACCCTGTTACTTATTCGTTCCTTATTCGCTTTTAATGCGCGGGGTAAGTATACGTTGCACCTTGAAATAAATCGTTTTTTAATTGTGTTCATGTCTCTGGTGGTAACAATGTGTTCTTAGAGATGAAATGACCCTATTAGCGCATATGTACCCGTTCCAGCGCTCGGTTAATACCCTGTGACCTATTCGTTACTTATTCGCTTTATATACGTTTGCTGTACGTTGCACTTTTTAGAAAAGGATTTTTACTTGTGTTCATGTCTCTGGTGGTAACAATGTGTAATTAGAGATGAAATGACCCTATTAGCGTGCATGTACCCGTTCCAGCGCTCGGTTAATACCCTGTTACCTATTCGTTACCTATTCGTTACCTATTCACTTATAATACGTTTGATGTACGTTGCACCTTTTAGAAAAGGATTTTCAATTGTGTCCATGTCTCTGGTGGTAACAATGTGTTCTTAGAGATGAAATGACCCTATTATCGCGCATGTACCCGTTCCACCGCTCGGTTAATACCCTGTTACCTATTCGTTATCTATTCGTTACCTATTCACTTATAATACGTTTGTTGTAGGTTGCACCTTTTAGAAAAGGATTTTCAATTGTGTTCATGTCTCTGGTGGTAACAATGTGTTCTTAGAGATGAAATGACCCTCTTAGCGCGCATGTACCCGTTCCAGCGCTCGGATAATACCCTGTTACCTATTCGTTACCTATTCGTTACCTATTCACTTATAATACATTTGTTGTACGTTGCACCTTTTAGAAAAGGATTTTTACTTGTGTTCATGTCTCTGGAGGTAACAATGTGTAATTAGAGATGAAATGACCCTATTAGCGTGCATGTACCCGTTCCAGCGCTCGGATAATACTATGTTACCTATTCGTTCCTTATTAGCTTTTAATGCGCGTGGTAAGTATACGTTGCACCTTGAAATAAATCGTTTTTTATTTGTGTTCATGTCTCTGGCGGTAACAATGTGTTCTTAGAGACGAAATGATCCTATTAGAGCGCATGTACCCGTTCCAGCGCTCGGTTAATATCCTGTTACCTATTCGTTACTTATTCGTTACCTATTCACTTATAATACGTTTGTTGTACGTTGCACCTTTTAGAAAAGGATTTTCAATTGTGTTCATGTCTCTGGTGGAAACAATGTGTTCTTAGAGATGAAATGACCCTATTAGCGCATATGTACCCGTTCCAGCGCTCAGTTAATACCGTGTTACCTATTCGTTACCTATTCGTTACTTATTCGCTTTAAATACGTTTGTTGTACGTTGCACCTTTTAGAAAAGGATTTTCACTTGTGTTCATGTCTCTGGTGGTAACAATGTGTAATTAGAGATGAAATGACCCTATTAGCGTGCATGTACCCGTTCCAGCGCTCGGTTAATACCTTGTTACCTATTCGTTACCTATTCACTTATAATACGTTTGTTGTACGTTGCACCTTTTAGAAAAGGATTTTCAATTGTGTCCATGTCTCTGGTGGAAACAATGTCTTCTCAGAGATAAAATGACTCTATTAGCGTGCATGTACCCGTTCCAGCGCTCGGATAATACCCTGTTACTTATTTGTTCCTTATTCGCTTTTAATGAGCGGGGTAAGTATACGTTGCACCTTGAAATAAATCGTGTTTTAATTGTGTTCATGTCTCTGGAGGTAACAATATGATCTTAGAGACGAAATGACCCTATTAGAGCGCATGTACCCGTTCCAGCGCTCGGTTAATACCCTGTTACCTATTCGTTACCTATTCGTTACCTATTCACTTATAATACGTTTGTTGTACGTTGCACCTTTTAGAAAAGGATTTTCAATTGTGTTCATGTCTCTGGTGGTAACAATGTGTTTTTAGAGATGAAATGACCCTATTAGCGCATATGTACCCGTTCCAGCGCTCGGTTAATATCCTGTTACCTATTCGTTACCTATTCGTTACTTATTCTCTTTAAATACGTTTGTTGTACTTTGCACCTTTTAGAAAAGGATTTTCACTTGTGTTCATGTCTCTGGTGGTAACAATGTGTAATTAGAGATGAAATGACCCTATAAGATTACATGTACCCGCTCTAGCGCTCGGTTAATACCCTGTTACCTATTCGATACTTATTCGTTACGTATTCACTTATAATACGTTTGTTGTACGTTGCACCTCTTAGAAAAGGATTTTCAATTGTGTCCATGTCTCTGGTGGTAACAATGTGTTCTTAGAGATTAAATGACCCTATTGGCGCGCATGTACCCGTTCCAGCGCTCGGTTAATACCCTGTTACCTATTCGTTACCTATTCGTTATTTATTCGCTTTTAATACGTTTGTTGTACGTTGCATCTTTTAGAAAAGGATTTTCATTTGTGTTCATGTCTCTGGTGGTAACAATGTGTTCTTAGAGATGAAATAACCCTTTTAGCGCGTATGTACCCGTTTCAGCGCTCGGCTAATACCTTGTTACCTATTTGTTACTTTTTATTTCAAGGTGCAACGCATAGCACGCGTATTTAAAGCGAATAAGGAACGAATAAGTAACAGGGTATTAGTCGAGCGCTGAAACGGGTACATATGTTCGATTAAGGTTATTTCACCTCTAAGAACCGACAGTTACCACCAGAGACACAAAAATATTTCTTTTTTAAAGTGCAACGCATTACACACGTTTTAAAAGCGAATAAGGAACGAATAAGTAACAGGGTATCACTGAGCGGTGAAATGGGTACATATGCGCTAATAGGGTTTTTTCAACTCAGATCAGAGAACACATAATTACCACCAGAGACGTGAAAGCAATCGATAATCGATTTATTTCAAGGTGCAACGTATACCACGCGTATTTAAAGCGAATAAAGAACGAATAAGTAACAGGGTATCAGTCGAGCGCTGAAACGGGTACATATGTTCTATTAGGGTTATTTCACCTCTAAAAACCAACAGTTACCACCAAAGACACAAACATATTTCTTTTTTTAAAGAGCAACGCATAACACACGTTTTATTTTTTAATTTAAATATATTTATTTATAGTGGATTGGGAAACAAGTTTTGCAACTTATATTTACCCCTTTCCAGTTTTCGGGTGCGAGTGCTGCCTCTAAGAACACATTGTTACCACCAGAGACATGAACACAATTGAAAATCCTTTTCTAAAAGGTGCAACGTACAACAAACGTATTATAAGTGAATAGGTAACGAATAGGTAACGAATAGGTCACAGGGTATTAACCAGCGCTGGAACGGGTACATGAGCGCTAATAGGGTCATTTCATCTCTAAGAACACATTGTTACCACCAGAGACATGGACACAATTGAAAATCCTTTTCTAAAAGGTGCAACGTACATCAAACGTATTATAAGTGAATAGGTAACGAATAGGTAACAGGGTATTAACCGAGCGCTGGAACGGGTACATGCACGCTAATAGGGTCATTTCATCTCTAATTACACATTGTTACCACCAGAGACATGAACACAAGTAAAAATCCTTTTCTAAAAAGTGCAACGTACAACAAACGTATATAAAGCGAATAAATAACGAATAGGTAACGAATATGTAACAGGGTATTAACCGAGCGCTGGAACGGGTACATATGCGCTAATAAGGTTATTTCATCTTTAAGAACACATTGTTACCACCAGAGACATGAACACAATTAAAAAAAGATTTATTTCAAGGTGCAGCGTATACTTACCCCGCGCATTAAAATCGAATAAGGAACGAATAAGTAACAGGGTATTATCCGAGCGCTGGAACGGGTACATGCACGCTAATAGGGTCATTTCATCTCTAATTACACATTGTTACCACCAGAGACATGAACACAAGTAAAAATCCTTTTCTAAAAAGTGCAACGTACAACAAACATATATAAAACGAATAAGTAACGAATAGGTAACGAATAGGTAACAGGGTATTAACCGAGCGCTGGAACGGGTACATATGCGCTAATAGGGTCATTTCATCTCTAAGAACACATTGTTACCACCAGAGACATGAACACAAGTAAAAATCCTTTCCTAAAAAGTGCAACGTAAAACAAACGTATATAAAGCGAATAAGTAACGAATAGGCCACAGGGTATTTACCGAGCGCTGGAACGGGTACATATGCGCTAATAGGGTCATTTCATCTCTAAGAACACATTGTTACCACCAGAGACATGAACACAAGTAAAAATCCTTTCCTAAAAAGTGCAACGTAAAACAAACGTATATAAAGCGAATAAGTAACGAATAGGCCATAGGGTATTTACCGAGCGCTGGAACGGGTACATATGCGCTAATAGGGTCATTTCATCTCTAAGAACACATTGTTACCACCAGAGACATGAACACAATTAAAAAACGATTTATTTCAAGGTGCAACGTATACTTACCCCGCGCATTAAAAGCGAATAAGGAACGAATAAGTAACAGGGTATTATCCGAGCGCTGGAACGGGTACATGCACGCTAATAGGGTCATTTCATCTCTAATTACACATTGTTACCACCAGAGACATGAACACATGTAAAAATCCTTTTCTAAAAAGTGCAACGTACAACAAACGTATATAAAGCGAATAAGTAACGAATAGGTAACGAATAGGTAACAGGGTATTAACCGAGCGCTGGAACGGGTACATATGCGCTAATAGGGTCATTTTATCTCTAAGAACACATTGTTACCACCAGAGACATGAACACAATTGAAAATCCTTTTCTAAAAGGTGCAACGTACAACAAATGTATTATAAGTGAATAGGTAACAAATAGGTAACGAATAGGTAACAGGGTATTAACCGAGCGCTGGAACGGGTACATGCGCAATAATAGGGTCATTTCATCTCTAAGAACACGTTGTTACCACCAGAGACATGGACACAATTGAAAATCCTTTTCTAAAAGGTGCAACGTACAACAAACGTATTATAAGTGAATAGGTAACGAATAGGTAACGAATAGGTAACAGGGTATTAACCGAGCGCTGGAACGGGTACATGCACGCGAATAGGGTCATTTCATCTCTAATTACACATTGTTACCACCAGAGACATGAACACAAGTGAAAATCCTTTTCTAAAAGGTGCAACGTACAACAAACGTATTATAAGTGAATAGGTAACGAATGGGTAACGAATAGGTAACAGGGTATTAACCGAGCGCTGGAACGGGTACACGCGCGCTAATAGGGTCATTTCATCTCTAAGAAGACATTGTTACCACCAGAGACACGAACACAATTAAAAAACGATTTATTTCAAGGTGCGACGTTTACCCTGCGCACTAAAAGCGAATAAGGAACGAATAAGTAACCTGGTATTATCCGAGCGCTGGAACGGGTAATATGCGCTACTAAGGGTATTTCATCTATAAGAACACATTATTACCACAAGAGATATGAACACAATTGAAAATCAGTTTCTTAAAGGTGCAACGTACAACAAACGTATTAAAAGCGAATAAGTAACGAATAGGTAACGAATAGGTAACAGGGTATTAACCGAGCGCTGGAACGGGTACATGCATGCTAATAGGGTCATTTCATCTCTAATTACACATTGTTACCACCAGAGACATGAACACAAGTGAAAATCCTTTTCTAAAAGGTGCAACGTACAACAAACGTATTATAAGTGAATAGGTAACGAATAGGTAACGAATAGGTAACAGGGTATTAACCGAGCGCTGGAACGGGTACATGCGCTCTAATAGGGTCATTTCTTCTCTAAGAACACATTGTTACCACCAGAGACATGAACACAATTAAAAAAACGATTTATTTCAAGGTGCAACGTATACTTACCCCGCTCATTAAAAGCGAATAAGGAACGAATAAGTAACAGGGTATTATCCGAGCACTGGAATGGGTACATATGCGCTTATAGAGTTATATCACCTCTAAGAACCCAAATCTACCACCAGAGACAACAAAACAATTGAAAATCATGTTTTAAAAGGTGCAACGTATGATACACGTATTATAAGCGAATTATAAGCGAGTGATGGAACGAATTAAACAAGGTAATAGCATGCTCCGAAACGATGTACACCCTGCTAACATGTTTAACCCCACCACATTATGTTGATATGTGCCTGTCCCTAGACAAGAGCCTGAAATTAAGTAGTTATCGTTTGTTTTTGTGTTACATATTTGTTTTCCGTTATTGTTTTGTATATGAAATACGGCCGTTAGTTTTGTTGTTTGAATTGTTTGGAATTGTCATATCTGGGCCTTTTATAGGTGACTACACGGTTTGGGCTATGCTCATTGTTGAAGGCCGTACATTGACCTATAGTTGATAGTTTCTGTGTCATTTTGGTCTATTGTGGGTTGTTGTCTCATTGGCAATTATACCACATCTTTTTTTTTATGCAAGCGCTAACACGGTGATTTCATCCCTTCGAGCCAAGATCCATCTTCAAACATACGGACATAAAGCAGTTTAAAGGTAGAACGTATAAAAATCAAATAAGGAACAAATGAGTATCGAACATAAAGTAAAAGGATCGGTTGAGCACAAACACATATAAATAGGTCATAAAAAGATCATTTTACCTCAACAAATTTAGAACTAGTACCAGATATAAGAGTATAAACAACAAGAAGTAATTGTAACAGGATGCTGTTACGAAGTCTCCCAAACAAAGCTCCCATAACTCGCAATTCATATGGTCCCATGTTCATTTGATTTGATTTTTTGTCCCATACAAGAATATATATGGCTTACTGGTGGGGATCTCCACCATTTACAAGTATTCAAACAGGAGGGGGTGGTGGTGACCCCCAGGGACTTCCCTTTTATCTCATTTATTTGTTTTATTGTCCCCTACAAGAACATATATGGTTTAGGGGTGGGGATCTGGACCATTTACAAGATAATAGTACATTCTCAAATTGAACGGGGTGGGGGTGACCCCAAGTAAATTCCATTTAATTTCATTTAATTAGTTTTATTGTCTCTTACAAGAATATATATAGTTTAGGGGTGGGGATGTTGACCGTTTACAAGTTTTCAAACAAGAGGGGGTGGGGTGACCCACTAGGGACTTTCCTTTTATTTCATTTCATTTGTTTTATTGTCCCCTACAAGAATATATATGGTTTAGGGGTGGGGATCTGGACCATTTACAAGATAATAGTACATTCTCAAATTGATTGGGGTGGGGGTGGCCCCCAGGAACTTCCATTTAATTTCATTTGATTAGTTTTATTGTCCCTTACAAGAATATATATAGTTTAAGGGTGGGGATGTTGACCGTTTATAAGTTTTCAAACAAGAGGGGGTGGGGTGACCCCCTAGGGACTTTCCTTTTATTTCATTTCATTTATTTTATTGTCCCCTACAAGAATATATATGGTTTAGGGGTGGGGATCTGGACCGTTTACAAGATAATAGCACATTCTAAAATTGAACGGGGTGGGGATGACCCCGGGGAATTCCATTTAATTTCATTTGATTAGTTTTATCGTCCTATTCAAGAACATATATGGTTTAGGGGTGGGGATCTGGACCGTTTACAAGATAATAGTACATTCTCAAATTGAATGGGGTGGGGGTGACCCCCAGGAACTTTTATTTAATTTCATTTGATTAGTTTTATTGTCCCATACAAGAATATATATGGTTTAGGAGTGGGGATCTGGACCGTTTACAAATTAAAAGCATATTCTCGAATTGAATGGGGTAGGGATGACCCCCCAGGGACTCATGGGAATGATATTTCATATGATTTGTTTTATTGTCCTTTAAACATTTCTGAAGACTGCATGTATCTATCACTTACAGTTTTCAAGTTATATTCATTTGAAAATTTTAGAAAATAAAATCCCATAGGGTTTTATAGTAAACCCCTCCCTTCTTTCTGCCCCCCCAAAAAATACCCCTTAATAGACCCCAATGCACAAATGAGCGATTGATGGCTCACCTAGACATATTAGTCTAACATTTTATGAAACCCTAAGTAAATCTGACAAGTAGTTTTGGAGAAATGCTGCGGACAAGTTCATTTTTAAAGTGGCGGAAGAAGAAGAGGAAGAAGAGGAAGAAGAGGAAGAAGAAGAATAATAATTAATCAAAAAGGGGAAAGGATATTAAAAATCGAATAAGTAACGAATAGGTAACGATTGGGAATAGGGAATAAGTAACGAATAGGTAACGAATAGGGAATAGGGAATAGGTAACGAATAGGTAACGAATAGGGAATAGGGAATAGGTAACGAATAGGTAACGAATAGGGAATAGGGAATAGGTAACGAATAGGTAACGAATAAGGAATAGGGAATAGGTAACGAATAGGGAATAGGGAATAGGTAACCAACTTGACGTCCATATCACATGCGTGTTATTATTAACCTCTTTTAGTCTTTAAAACATATTTGATAAATAAGTTAATAACATTTTACGATAGAGAAAACCATAAATATTTGTGTAACACTCGATTAAAGTTTACTATCTTTAACTTAAAATTTGAGTTATCTGGCACCATCTGGCACACTACAAGCGCATCACATTATTTTTTGCAAACACTCTACTTTAGAATCATGTAGTTTTCATAATCGGATATTTCCCGATTTCCAAGTTCCAATGATTAAAACATACTCAACAAAACTAAAAATAAGTTTGCCCTCTTTCCAAATGCAGTTAATTTTCTTATGTCATTCTGTTAAATATGGACCAATTTTTTCGATCTTTTCAGTGTTGATCTTCATTTATTGAACGGAAACAGGTGTTGTTATTCATGTGGTGATTCACAAATAACCACGGGAGTTTCCGTGTTTATTTACATTGGTAGGTAGATAAGACAAATCACGTGATAAGACCAGCTTCAGTTAAAAGAACAGGCGAAGGCGGCATCACAGATACCCCACAAAGGAGTTATCACGTACTTGACAAACTGAGTCGGAACCTTTTATTTTCTTAAAGAAACAAGAGTTATTGCCTTTCCAAGATGGATTTTAAATAAAAAAAATTTTTTTTTTATCAGAAACCATTACCTATTAGAGAGAAATTATAAAATAGCAAAAAACGTAACGGTCAATAATAACAACACAAAGATCAACATGGGCGAAATTGTCAACTGTTATTGCTTTCAAATGAAAATTTTTGACCGTTTTATGCATGCATTAATTGCAGAAACAGAAATAGGCAAAAGAGTAACAATATTTTGCAAAACTATTCTGACAAATAAGATCCACCAATAGGTTAACACAGTGAGATTTGCAAATTAGCCATCATTACTTACATTTTGAACTGATTCCTTATAGAATTAAACTGTACACTAAAACAAAACAAGAGTGCACACGCTGAAATGTCTCGCCTTCTATACTAATCATTGATATTATGTTGATAGTCCTAAGTATAAAGCTTTATTACAACTGTCTCATAAACTTAACATTAACCAAGATAACTAAACAAAGACCAATGAACCATGAAAATGAGGTCAAGGTCAGATGAACCATGCCAGGCAGACATGTACAGCTAACAATGCTTCTATACAACATATAGTTGACCTATTACTTATAGTTTAAGAAAAATAGACCAAAACACAAAAAATTAACACTGTGCAATGAACCGTGAAAATGAGGTCATGGTCAAAAGAAACCTGCGCTACTGACATAAAGATCATAAAATATTTCCATACACCAATTATAGTTGACCTATGACATATAGTATTAGATAAATAGACCAAAACTCAAAAACTTAACTTTGACCACTGAACCATGAAAATGAGGTCAAGGTCACATGACATCTGCCCGCTAGACATGTACACCTTACAATTATTCCATACAACAAATACAGTAGACCTATTGCATATAGTATGTAAAAAAACAGACCAAAACACAAAAATTTAACTATAACCACTGAACCATGAAAATGAGGTCAAGGTCACATGACATCTGCCCGCTAGACATGTACACCTTACAATCATTCCATACAACAAATACAGTAGACCTATTGCATATAGTATGAAAAAAACAGACCAAAACACAAAAATTTAACTATAACCACTGAACCATGAAAATGAGGTCAAGGTCAGATGACACCTGCCAGTTGGACATGTACACCTTACAGTCCTTCCATACACCGAATATACAAGCCCTATTGCTTATAGTATCTGAGATACGGACTTGACCACCAAAACTTAACCTTGTTCACTGATCCATGAAATGAGGTTGAGGTCAAGTGACAACTGTCTGACAGACATGAGGACCTTGCAAGGTACGCACATATCAAATATAGTTATCCTATTTCTTATAATAAGAGAGAATTCAACATTACAAAAAATCTGAACTTTTTTTTCAAGTGGTCACTGAACCATGAAAATGAGGTCAAGGACATTGGACATGTGACTGACGGAAACTTAGTAACATGAAGCATCTATATACAAAGTATAAAGCATCCAGGTCTTCCACCTTCTAAAATATAAAGCTTTTAAGAAGTTAGCTAACACCGCCGCCGCCGCCGCCGCCGCCGGATCACTATCCCTATGTCGAGCTTTCTGCAACAAAAGTTGCAGGCTCGACAAAAAACTAACTAAAATTAGCAAAGACCCATCGAAACAACATTTGATACAAAAATTTAACAATACTTTTAGATATAGGGATGATATATTGGCTCTCAATAATGACGACTTCAGTATGTATAAGTAAAGAAATGTATCCTGTTGAACTTACTTTAAATAAAGCTTATACTAACCATAACCACTGCCCTTTCCTCGATCTTGATATCTATATCATTAACGGGAAGCTTAATACAAACATTTATGATAAAAGAGATGATTTTTCATTTCCTATCGTTAATTATCCATTTTTAGATGATGACGTTCCCTTGTCACCATCTTATGTTGTTTATATATCTCAACTTGTACGATTCGCTCGTGTATGTAACAACGTATTAGATTTTAGCGAGGGAAATTTATGTATTACTGAAAAATTATTACACCAGGGTTTTCGATATCACAAACTAGTCAAATCATTTACTAAATTTTATCATCGGTAAAAGGAAATAATTCGTAAATATAACTCAACAGGCAGACATCTTATACGTTCAGGTATTTCACATCCAATCTTTTATGGTAATATTCTTTACAAAGCACAAAAATGTCAGTATTCACCTCAAAAGCTTACAAAACCTTTAAACAGACTTATTAAGAAGGGATATAGTTACGATACTGTTGTCGGGTCATTTATATTTGCATATTTTGGCTTTAATATTGATTCACTTATAGGGTCTTTGCATCGGAAACACATTTATTTAAAAAAAAAACAGTTGTTGGCATGACAGGGGTTATGTTCTTCTCATATATTTTATGATAGTATGATACTAAACCCCTAACGGGAGGGATTGTGCCTGATATTCATATGATGAAGACATAATCTTTCAATCAGTTGAACTGAGGTCTAGAGCTGGCATGTCAGTTAACTGCTAGTAGTCTGTTGTTATTTATGTATTATTGTCATTTTATTTATTTTCTTTTGTTACATCTTTTGACATCGGACTCGGACTTATCTTGAACTGAATTTTAATGTGCGTATTGTTATGCGTTTACTTTTCTACATTGGCTAGAGGTATAGGGGGAGGGTTGAGATCTCATTAACATGTTTATCCCGTCGCAATTTTGCGCCAGTCCCAAGTCAGGAGCCTCTGGCCTTTGTTAGTCTTGTATGATTTTTATACGACCGCAAAAATTTTAATTTTTCGTCGTATATTGCTATCACGTTGGCGTCGTCGTCGTCGTCGTCGTCGTTGTCGTCTTGCGTCGTCGTCTTGCGTCGTCGTCTTGCGTCGTCGTTGTCGTCCGAATACTTTTTGTTTTCGCACTCTAACTTTATTTAAGTGAATAGAAATCTATGAAATTTTAACACAAGGTTTATGACCACAAAAGGAAGGTTGGGATTGATTTTGGGAGTTTTGGTCCCAACATTTTAGGAATTAGGGGCCAAAAAGGGCCCAAATAAGCATTTTCTTGGTTTTCGCACTATAACTTTAGTTTAAGTAAATAGAAATCTATGAAATTTTGACACAAGGTTTATGACCACAAAAGGAAGGTTGGGATTGATTTTGGGTGTTTTGGTTCCAATAGTTTAGGAATTAGGATGCCAAAAAAGGGCCCAAATAAGCATTATTCTTGGTTTTTGCACAATAACTTTAGTATAAGTGAATAGAAATCAATGAAAATAAAACACAAGGTTTATGACCACAAAAGGAAGGTTGGGATTGATTTTGGGAGTTGAGGTCCCAACAATTTAGGAATAAGGGGCCAAAAAAGGGCCCAAATAAGCATTATTCTTGGTTTTCGCACCATAACTTTAGTATAAGTAAATAGAAATCTATGAAATTTTAAACACAAGGTTTGTGACCATAAAAGGAAGGTTGGGTTTGATTTTGGGAGTTTTGGTCCCAACAGTTTAGGAATAAGGGGCCCAAAGGGTCCAAAATTGAACTTTGTTTGATTTCATCAAAAATTGAATAATTGGGGTTCTTTGATTTGCCGAATCTAACTGTGTATGTAGATTCCTAATTTTTGGTCCTGTTTTCAAATTGGTCTACATTAAGGTCCAAAGGGTCCAAAATTAAACTTAGTTTGATTTTAACAAAAATTGAATCCTTGGGGTTCTTTGATATGCTGAATCTAAACATGTACTTAGATTTTTGATTATGGGCCCAGTTTTCAAGTTGGTTCAAATCAGGATTCAAAATTATTATATTAAGTATTGTGCAATAGCAAGACATTTTCAATTGCACAGTATTCAGCAATAGCAAGAAATCTTCAATTGCACAGTATTGTGCAATAACAAGAAATTTTCAATTGCACAGTATTGCGCAATAGCAAGAAATCTTCAATTTCACAGTATTGTGCAATAGTAAATATTTTCAATTGCACAGTATTGCGCAATAGCAAGAAATATCTAATTGCTCAATATTGTGCAATAGCAAGAAATTTTCAATTGGAGTTATCTTTCTTTGTCCAGAATAGTAGTTGAATCAACTTAAGTTATTGTTTTATACAATATACAATGTATATTCACTTTTACTACCAACTGATAAATTAAAACAATCTTTACCATTCAGTGATAACAAGCACTTTATTTTACATTTTAATATTTTATGATGTATTTAAATAAGTAGTTATTGTTGCAAACTCCATTAGAAATTTGAATTGAGATCAGTTTTAGAAAAAGGGAAAGGGGGATGTGAAAAAAAAATGGGGGGGGGGTAAAGTTTTCTCATTTCAGATTTCATAAATAAAAAGAAAATTTCTTCAAACATTTTTTTGAGAGGATTAATATTCAACAGCATAGTGAATTGCTCAAAGGCAAAACAAATATTTTAAGTTCATTTGACCACATTCATTCTATGTCAGAAACCTATGCTGTGTCAACTATTTCATCACAATCCAAATTTAGAGCTGAATCCAGCTTGAATGTTGTGTCCATACTTGCCCCAACCATTCAGGGTTCAACCTCTGCGGTCGTATTAAGCTGCGCCCTGCGGAGCATCTGGTTAATTTTAGTTTCTTGGGTATAATTCGGAGTTTAGTATGACGTCCATTATCACTGTACTAGTATACATATTTTTTAAGGGACCAGCTGAAGGACGCCTACGGGTGCGGGAGTTTCTCGCTACATTGAAGACCCATTGGTGGCCTTCGGCTGTTGTCTGCTCTATGGTCGGGTTGTTGTCGCTTTGACACATTCCCCATTTCCTTTCTCAATTTTATGATGATTTTCATCTATATTTGGCTTTAACCTAAATTTCAGTTTTATAGGGGTCATAGAGAAACTTAAAAAAAACAAGATCAGCATGCAGATGAAATCTACATGTAAGTCAAAATGGCACTAGTTATAAGATTTATTGTCGTTAAATCCACGTTTTTTTTTATTATCCCTATATACTTTAATCGGACAAATGCATAAACTTTAAACATTACATTTAAACTGATGATAAGTACAAAACATACAAAAATGCTTCTAAATACGATCTACAAATCAGCAAAAATAAATGACAATAAAGGAAAAAATAAATATCAAAATGACATATTTTTTACCAGATGAGTTATTCAATCAGGCTCTTGTGAGCCTCTTGTTAGAGATTTTCGAGATTAAGTGAACTTCATTGACGTAAATTGATTACCATAAATCTCAAATAGACCAATAATACTTCATAAACCTATCTTATATATATAAAAGAGAGACGAAAGTTACTAAGAGGGACAGTCAAACTCATAAATCGAAAATAAACTGACAACGCCATGGCTAAAAATAAAAAGGACAAACAGACAAACAATAGTACACATGACACAACATAGACAACTAAAGAATAAACAACACGAACCCCACCAAAAAAAAAAAGGGTGATCTCAGGTGCTCCGGTAGGATAAGCAGATCCTGCTCCACATGTGGCACCCGTCGTGTTGCTTATGAGATAACAAATCCGGTAAATATTATAATTCGTTAGGTCCCATTTATGAAAGGGAAGGGGGTTGTAGTTAAGACGTAAAGAACATATCCGATATCATTTGTGAAACGGTTATTCAATAACGGTCAACCAACTCGTGATGGCGTCCTTAAAATTTACGAAGAGATGATTTCAACTTCACCATTTGGAACTCTTGATTTAATAGCTTCCTTGTGAGCAACAACCCTCTATCAAGAAAATCGTGATAGGAAATGCAAGCACGGGAATATCGTATCAATTGGGAGATATATACACCGTATGCAGGTGCTGCTGTAATGTTGCTACTTAGAAATGGAAAGTTCACAATTGGAAAGCTGAAATCGTCTCTTTTGTCGTAAAGTTTTGTTTTCAATCGACCCCCATTGTCAATTTCTAGATGTAAGTCAAGATATGAGGCCGACTTAACTGTATCTGTTGTATCCTTTATCTCTAGTTCAATGGGATAGATGCGTTCGACATAGTCACCAAATTTTGAATTATTTAGTGAAAGAACATTATCTATATAGCGGAAAGTATAGTTAAAGGATATTGCTAACTTCTTATCTTTCTTCCTAAGAAGTTCCTGTATGAACTCAGCATAATAATAATAAAGAAACAAGTCGGTAAGAAGAGTGGCACAATTCATTCCCATTGGAATGCCGATAGTCTGTTGAAAAACACGTCCTCCGAACGTAACAAATATGTTGTCAATCAAGAAATCAAGCATCTTGATAATGTCAGTTTCAGAGAATTTTTTGTTTGAATCAGAGTGATCTTTTACAAAGTAGAATTTATCCCTTCCTAAGACAAGATACTTGTATCTTCGATGGCCATTCTTTTTAATGAAACAAAGCAATACCAACAATTTCAATTTGTCTTTTAGTTTGGAATGTGGAATACTTGTATAAAGTGTAGAAAAGTCAAATGTTTTAATACTATATTACAAGATGAAAGAGAGTTAGATTGTATGTACTCTAAAAGATCTTTGGAATTTTTAAGTATCCACATCTGATTCACGCCACCTCTAGAATAGGCAGTTTCACAATAACTTTGAAGCCCGTCTTTGATTGCTGATAAAATAGATGTTGATAATTAAGAAAGAGGTTTCGTGGAGCACTTGGAAGACCCAGCAATATACCGTTGTTTGTAAGGACACTTATGCAGTTTAGGTATCCAATACAGTGATGGAAGATCCAGTTCATCATCTTTGGTTGAAATTCCAAAGGAACATAGCACAGACCTATGATTATCCAGAATTTCCTCTTTGGTAAGTGTCCTGAGGGTATATGTTGGGTTTCCAAGTGAATTGTCAATACCGAGGGCCCTCATGGGGTTTTTGATTATGTGATTACTTGGCCGTTTTTTAATGATTATTTGATTATTAAGCCAAATATTTCATGATTATTTGATTACTAAAGATAAGCAAATATTTAATGATTATGTGATTATATTGGCAAAAAATGGTGATTATGTGATTACTAGGACCCCCCCATGAGGGGCCCTAATACCTAATTCGTTTATCAATCAGTTAATGTAATGAGTTTTACACACAAAAACGATGTTGTTTGGGGCTTTATCTGCGGGGACAACAACATATTTGTCATGAAGGTAGGATAAGTGTTTTGCAACATTAGGGTCTTTAAAGATTGACGTAGCATGGTATTGATAGACTTATTCAGTTCACAGGCGCTTGGGTCTAGGATACAGATTTTTTTTTTTTTTTTTTTTATCAAAATATTCAATTTTCTATATTTATAATACATATCTATCACTTCTGTGCATGTCTCACCTAGTTTCGAGTGATTTAAACGACCCAGAGAAAATACCCAATTTTACTATCCATACTAAGAAACAAAAAGGCAACTAACTCGACGCCATTTTTCTGCTATCTATAAATAAATAGATTGACCTACCTGGATTCCCCAACGATTTCTCTGGGAAAACGTGCCTTCCTTGCCGTCAGATCGCACACATCGTTGATATTAATCAAATTGGTATTGTTCGTAACATTTTTAGTCCATCTCCAGCATATAATAAAAAGATTTTAACTATTTTGACTAATTTCAAATTTACGTGCCCGGAAGTTGACTGTTTTTCCCGAACTTTTGTTAAAGGGAAGTAATAATTTCCCGGACTTTCTCGGAACATCTGTCCAAGTACGTATGAAAATAACAAAGTGATACGATGACTTCCGAACTAATACTATATGTTAACAAACAGATATGATGAACATAGAACAAGATCAAGCCCCTAATTTGATTGTTAGTGGTCATAATCTTTTAATTTTCAAAAAACACACAGTTTTGATTTTATGTTAGAAAGGGAACTGCAAAATTTGGAAATATTGTCCCCCCTTTTTTTTTTACTTCAATTAACATGACCCATGTTTTGTAATAATTAAAACAAAGTAATTAACATTTTCGTGGAAAGAAAAAATTAGTAAATTTCCTTGCACTCCCCCCCCCTTTTTCCACCAAATAAATATCAGATCAAATGGTCAATGGCTTAATTTTGGTTAATTCCTCTCATAAGTCAATTTTGTGTGAGTATTTGTATATTTATAAATAATCTTGAATCAATGTTTTTATGAGTAACTTCCTTTGGTTGAATTGTCATCATTTCAGACTGAATATGATGACAGATTCTTTTCCGGCAATAAGTTGCGCCTTTCTTGTAAAAGTTCGGAAATCATCGTATCACTTTGTTATTTTCATACGTACTTGGAGAGATGTTCCGAGAAAGTCCGGGAAATTATTACTTCCCTTTAACAAAAGTTCGGGAAAAACAGTCAACTTCCGGGCACGTAAATTTGAAATTAGTCAAAATAGTTAAAATCTTTTTATTATATGCTGGAGATGGACTAAAAATGTTGCGAACAATACCAATTTGATAAATATCAACGATGTGTGCGATCTGACGGCAAGGAAGGCACGTTTTCCCAGAGAAATCGTTGGGGAATCCAGGTAGGTCAATCTATTTATTTATAGATAGCAGAAAAATGGCGTCGAGTTAGTTGCCTTTTTGTTTCTTAGTATGGATAGTAAAATTGGGTATTTTCTCTGGGTCGTTTAAATCACTCGAAACTAGGTGAGACATGCACAGAAGTGATAGATATGTATTATAAATATAGAAAATTGAATATTTTAATAAAAAAAAAAAAAAAAAAAAAAAAAAAATCTGTATCCTAGACCCAAGCGCCTGTGATTCAGTTTCTTAATTCTATCAACGACATCACTGCCTTAGTCCATTCGGAAAGAGTGTCTGCGTCTTCCTTCTCACGCTAAGTCCATTGCCTGGTATAATCCTCGACTGAGTTGTATTTCCAATTGATGGATTTCGGCTCACGATATTTTGGACCTTTCGATAACACTTTTCGTAGGGAAGTGTTATTAAGAATGTTGAGGTCACCGGTAATAACGTGGTCAGCCGGATTATATGTGAATTGGGAACTAGCACAAGTGCAATCAGGAGGTTTATAAAGTGCTATATACTAATAACTGTTAAACCATTGTCGTGACGTCAGCCTATTCATTTACCGTGGATTCTTTTTTCTAGAATCAAAGCTTTCTAAATCTGTCGCTCCGGGCTCATGTTTTCTTTTTCTAGATTCAACGCTTATCCATTGTATCCATATAACATATTCACTTTGCCAGGAAAGACTGATAATGGCCACATGCATTTTGAAATAATATTGATTGATGCTCACATTATACAATTGTAATTAGTAATTGTAAAATGTACTGTATGACCTGTGCTATCCGTTTCCTAGAAAATGAATCACGCAAAAGATATTATGTAAACATGGAGCCTTTCCTTCAAAGTTGTAAACCTATCCCAGATCTGTGAAATTGGTACTTCCTTTATTACTGAGTAAAATCTGAAAATCTCCCCAGTCACGTGACTAATTAATTCAGTAAATGCACGACTTGATACTTCAGTTTAAAGATTAAAAAGTAACAGAAAAAAATGAATGACAAGTTGATCAGATTTGTTTACTTGTCTACATTACATTCATTCACAAGTTTCTCGTAAATTTCTAAAGTTGACA
This sequence comes from Mytilus galloprovincialis, assembly GCF_965363235.1. Taxonomy (NCBI): domain Eukaryota; kingdom Metazoa; phylum Mollusca; class Bivalvia; order Mytilida; family Mytilidae; genus Mytilus; species Mytilus galloprovincialis. The sequence continues at coordinate 12,109,166 of NC_134838.1, read as the reverse complement.
TGAACATCATGAACTATTTGACACTGGACGTTAACGATCATCCCTGTTTTAAACAATATCGTTGTTTTAATTCTCTAAAAGTGTTAGGTTTGTGTTCTACGTCGGTATCATAAAATCGATATTATTAGAAGAAATCTTTTCATAGCGTGTAAGAATTAGTATATATAGAGATATGTAATTCTATGATTATTTGACCAGAGATTTCACTGTCCAACTTCAAGTTAGTGCAATTAGAGATAGATTTCATTTTGGAACCCTTCCATTGTCCTCATAATTATTTCGCACAGTTTTCTATATTTTTTCATCATTTTTTTTCCTGTTTTTTTTTTGTGTCCCCATAATTTCTATATGAATGATTTCGGATTTTGTCTAATGCTTAGTTCGTTTCTGTTTGTGTTAAATTTAAGTGTTGTGTCGTCATTCTCCTCTTATATTAAATGCGTTTCCCTCGGTTTTGGTTTGTGACCCGGATTTGTTTTTTTTCTATCGATTTATCATTTATGAGTTTTGAACATCGGTATACTACTGTTGCCTTTAAATCTCTAGCTATTCTGTACATCCCATCTAGACCCTCATGTGGATGAAGGGGTCCAAAAGAAAGTCGTACAAAAACAAGTTGTTGTGTAGGACGTCAAGCCTCCGCAAACTAACCAAACTAACCCGAAACCGTAAATTTATAAATGGCTTTTTTTTATTTCCCGATACGTATGCTAAAGCATGGTACTAATCCTTTTTTCTTCCTGAAGTTATGGCCTCGTCAATTCTGCCAATTACGTACCTAAAGTGAGGAATTACCACTTATAGAAGACACAGTTCGTGTCCACAGTTATAATTAAATAAAAGAAGCGAAGGCGAAGTATTACAGTAGTTAGTCTCATTGAAGTCTTTCACGCCTGGTAAACCATCTAATCTCAACCAAATGTTGAGACGGTAAAAAGTTGAGCTTTTCTGGTTCAAAATATCCAAAAATAAACATAGGGTAGGTCGACTTTTCGTCAATTTACTGAAAATCAATGATTGTTTTGTAAAATAGGAGAATGTCATGCCATAGATAAATGATAATTGTAACTAATATGTCTCTTCATGGTTCAAAATTTCTGAAATTGAAGTCACAATCACTTTCTCCTACGGATAATCATGTTTACTTTCTTTAAATCCGATAGAACTGCTATGATATTAATGATTTAGCAAGAAAATATGTCGATTATTTGTGTTTTTTTAATGCTTTACGATAACCACTTCTGTAAATTGCAAGACTATTTGATTGTCAAGCCTAGTCTTAGCACAGAAATGAAAAATTCTAAATGGTTGAGATATAAAGGTATTGGTTGAGTCTTTCTGTCACAATGTTGAGACTTTCTGGTTACTTTGTGTCATGAAATATATTACTGTTAAAAACATTGGCACTTAGGTTTCAAAGTTTAAATTAACTATGACTGGCAACCCAACACGCGTGCATTATTATTATATAAAGATAAAAACTATTAAAATAGCTATGCTAGAGTTTATTTCAACTAATCAAAATGTAATTTCTATTGTAAAAATATAGTTATTTCCCAAAATGAACAAAGAAACTTTATCAGTGCGCGGTACTATTCGAGTTAACCTTTTTAACGATTAACTTTATTTATGTTTTCTGTCTGTGGTAAGTTAAAATCTGAATACAGATACAATTTTAAGAATTGCCGATAGAAACATGCATGCCTTTCAAGTATAAATAAGATTAGTTTATAATATATAAATATTAATATGATTTGGAAGAATTCGATTTCTCACAGACATTTTTCAATGCCGAAAATGCGTACCTTTATAAAGAAATAAAATTATTAAAAACTAAACAACCGAACAGGACCCCCTTCTCTAGATTTGTTTTTTCGTGCACATTATTTCAGGATGAGTTCTCACTCTAAAAGGTGGTGATCATTTATTTGTGAGCAAAAGATGTTATTTTTGTCATTATAATACTGATCACAAAAAACAAGCCTTAGATATGAGTCGATTTTAAAACTGCTAAATGCAAGTACTATTAGTGACGTCCAACTTAGTGTAATCACACGTGTTGTATTGAAATAATTATAACTTAGATTGATTGTTCACAACTGCATTCAGGGCACATCCTTAATATTTGGTAATATTCAGCAACATTAATATTATACCCCGGACTCTATCACACTAGGCCAAGATCGCACCACGATCTCTAAAAAAATAATGCTGTTGACGATCGTAGTGCAATCGTGTAGATCGCAGTATCAGGCGGAAACCCGGTTGAAATAGAACAAAAGCATTGAAGGTCTTTGTTAGAGAATGCGATATATGCTTACTGAATTGTTTACTATAGTAACAAAAAAATTGTTAATAGAAACAATTAAAATGACAATTTTCTTCTCTATTACAAAGTGTTTTATTTTAAAAACACCATTTGCATAAGTTTTCAATTTACCTTTAACATAGTTAAGGCCCTATAATGACAATGTAAAACAATTGTAGCGAGAAAACTTACGGCCTTATTTATTTAAGAAAAAAATATGAACGAAAACAAATATGTAACACATAAACAAACGACAACCACTGAAATACATGGTCCTAACTTAGGACAGGCACATACATACATAATGTGGCGAGGTTAAACATGTTATAGCGGGATCGCCCCCCCCCCCCCCTAACCTGGGACATTGAAATAACAGTACAACATAAGAACGAATAAAAAAAATCAGTTGAAAAAGGCAACTCATCAGAAGTACACAAATACAAGTGGACGTATATATCAATTTCATTTCAAAAGCACACACGTGTCAATCTAGTACATAGGAGGGTTTATATTCGTGCAACATTTTCTTGTACTCGTCTTGAATATGCATGTAGTTAGACAATGGGCGTTAATGACTCATTCAAACACCAATACTACAATCTTTGCAGTTTTACTCCTGTTCATATTGATTATAAACATAGAAAAAACGTTATAGAAAATAACTGACAACTGACATTTACTTTGGTGAAATTGCTACCCGTTGATATATAATTTGACAATGAAAAAGAGACCCATTCCTGTGGCACGTCTATGTATTCTTTATAAAGAAGGAATCACATACCACGATATGAGGCTGTCACAATAAAGGTCGATTGTTTCACAGTTAAGCACTGATTATGTAAATATAGCGCAGGGGATGCAAATTGTCCCGTGCTAACGATTTTTAAAACCAAGTTCTGTAGATAAGTAGATAAAGTGTTATGTTGATGTTACTGTAACCGGGAGACTGGCTACTGATTTGAAGTTGAGAACGAGCTGCAACCCACGACTGGTTGCAGATGTTGGCGATGCCAACATTAGATAATGACTAGGATCTAGTCACTTCCATGTGAATACTCGATTTAACTCCACTTTTAGAATTATACACAAGTGCTGTGCAGTAGTTAACAATTTAATGATTCAGGATGGAATACATGTAGTTTTACAAATTGATGTACTTTTACAAATTGATACACATTGATACAAATTGAGCGGATGTTGTCAGTACGAATGCCCGACTCTCACTGAAGTTAAAACTTCAGGAAACATATTTAAATCTCGAATTTACATGGTAACAATTACTTAATAGAAACGAGATTACAGAATGACAATGAAATAATACGATAAGGATTAACAAAATAATATAACAAATTCTGTCGTTTGAGCCTTAGGCTAAATAGCGCCGTAATTGAAATGACTATAACGTATTAATTAATCTTTACATAAGAAAACTTAAGAACTACATGTATGTAAAGCTGTGACTTTATCTATTATTTCAAAAAGAATTATCTTCAAACAAATTTCTGACTTTAAGAAAATATACTTGACACTTAATTATTATGTATAATACAAAAAGCTTTATAAGGAAAATATCGTTACATCATAATGAAATTACTTTGACGGACAAACATTGCAAATAAAATGATTACGATAAGGCCAACTAAAATTAATTAGTAGATTTTCATCCAAATTTTTGAAAAAAATGGGGTGGGTGGGAGGATTTTATTTTTTAAATTTTATTTCATATGAAATCTTCTTGTCACGTGTTATTCGATCATATATGCAGGTGTAATAATAAGCTTATATCATGTAAATACATCCATTAGGTATCGTGTATAAGACAATAACAATCAAAACCAAGGAGTAACCAAAGACTCATAAAACCAAAAGACATTTGCACCAACAGTTACAAATAATAAGTAGGAAACAACACAAACTCCACTAAAAACCAGGAATGAAATCAGGTGCTCCGGAAAGGTAAGCATTTCCTGTACCGTATATGGCACCTGTCATGTTATTTGTTTGTTCAGTTCGGTAAAGATGGAAGGTTGTTATGACCATGGAAGTAATATTGGAAGGAATAACATCGTCGTCACTTCAAAGGTTTCATCTGCGTTACCGCCCATCTTTCAATAACTCGTTAATTGGTTCAATATCTGGCATGGAAGTTTATTCTCCGCATGTGATCGATCAAATCACTGACACTTATCGGTCATTTTCGTGTTCACGGAGAACTACGAACAGACAAGTTTTTGTCGAATATACATACGAAGTAACCCGAATAGTCCATTCGTTACATTCCGTTGATGTACGCTGCCGAAAAGAGTCATTCGTTCAATTTTTATTTTAGTCCAATTTTTCCCTATTTTTGGTTAGTTTGAACTTAATAGTTAAAACCGACAGCTATCACATACGAAATTGGAGAACAAAGTTGTGTCATTTCAATTTTAAAATTTACAGACAATTAAAAAACCATTTCCGTATAAAGTTAAGAAGATGACTGTACAAAAAATACGTTTGGACACCCTTTATTAAATACGAAAAATCTAAATCTCTCGTGTATTTATAGTCAATTAAATTATTAACAATTCTAAACGGTTCTATCCTTCAATTTAAGTTCTTGATACATAAACTAATTTGTGTAAAAATGAATTTACCGTAAGACAGATAGATGCAAGCCCATTTCGTCGGTTTGTTATATATTTTGCTGTATAGCTTATTATATTAATACAAGCATTCCACAATAAACACTTTTTAAATATATATTTACGAAAATATTATCCCCGTTTTAGTTGTCCAGTTTCAATAATGCAATCAATGACATTTATGACATATACATAAATTTAGAATACTTGAAAGTAAATATTATTTCATTCAATCTCGATAAACTTTGCACATTTCAACAGTAAAAAAATCTATGCCTACATTTGCCTACATTATTTTGTTAAACATCATGTGAAACCTGATCGATTCATCGGTATTTAACTGTTTAACTCGTTATCCGCTTTTAACCGGAAAATACTTTTAGAACAGTTTAAAACAAACGGTAAAAAGCAAAAATATGCTAAATTAAATACAATTTTCCATGTTAAACTGCTGTAGTTTGAACAATTCTCGTCCGTTTTTCAAGTTTTTTTCACCATTCGATTTCTTTCTAAAGGTAGATATTCTATGTGATACAGCGCTACCTTGTTATTAATAAACTAGGGATTTCCCACAGGTGCGCTATAATTACGGGACTCGATAAAACCACGTGACTGATAAGAAATTCCAGATGCCTTTTACAACCGCGGTAACGCAGATAGTAACCAAAGGCGTCTTACCGCTGAGACTATAATTGGATGAAATCGTATGACTTTAGTACAGAGCTCAGCATGCTATAAATACATGCTAATTAGTCGTTGTTATTCCTTCTAAATATTACTTCCATGTTATGACTGAGGAAGAATTCATATCACTGAGATATGATTTCTGACACACTTTTGTCATAATGGCCAATCAGCTCATGATGACAACCATACAATTGAGTGATGACCTTAATTTGATGATTCATAGCCCTGTCTTTATAGCAACTTTTGAGAAAGCAGTATTCCTCGTTCAGCAAAATCAGCGTACATGTACTTTGAGCTAGCTCTATAGTAACGTATCAATATTGAGACACATTTACTCCATATGCTGGTGTCGCTTTTTCAAATTCGTATTCAAGTATATATCTCTGATTGGCCACCACTGTTCTACATGTAATTGCCGCTTTAGAAACCAATTTTATAGTAAACAGCAGAAATGTGAGGAAATGCTCTCTTCAGTTGGACTACCTACATGAAATATATTTTGCTTTCTAAGCTATGTTTTGTTGTCCGAATAAAATGAAGTAAATCCGTTGGTATGCAACACGAGTACGATAAGTACAGAATAAAATGAAAACGCAAACTGTTGAAATAATAGTGTTGGTCCTTAATATGCAAGATGCAAATACAATGTATAATTACAATGTAAAACAGAGTTGTTTAATGACTCTATCGTGGGTATTGTGACAGAGGATGTTTGCTGGGTTTTTTTTTTGCCAAAAAAAAAAAACGAAAGGCATGGATAAAATTTCTAAGAGCTTGCTGTAAATTAAAAAATTAAAAATGCGTATGTTTGTCGATTTTCTGAACTCAATATACGGTCATTAATCTAAAAAGTTCATGCTTGTGTCAATTTCTTTATTCCAGTCAAATGTGTTCCACGATTCTGACGCTTTTGGGTTTCCTTCACAGTCCAAATTTCTTGAAAGCCATTGTATAAATAAAATAAATCCAAGGTGTTTTACTCGCAAACATTTGTCATTTGTGACATCATGAGTGTACGGCGATTTGCGTTCTTGGACACAGCGAATATTTCACGCCCTTCTCATAATAAATCTTTTAATTTATTCTCGGTAAATGATGTTGTGATCATAGATCAGCAGAATATATCGACTTAATCATCCAATTAGAATACTCTAAGTAATACGAAAACCGAAATTTAAAACAGGAAGTTTTACACGAAACGAAATATCGACGGTTACCGGTAACGGAAATGAACAAAATCCGGAAATCGTAATTTTTTCAACAATAAAAAAAATCGGGGCGGGAAGATTTCAGAGGGGCGGGCGGGGATGAAAATCTATCACTTAATTTTAATTGGCCTAATTCAGACACGTGTTACACGGGGAGCATGTTTGTTTACAAATAATAATGTCACGTGATCGCGCAGACCTCACATGTTGCATCGCCCTTACAATCCACTATAAATACATAACCCATTATCATGCAAACATGCAACGTGAATGTGATTGGTTATCAAATAATACAGAAATAATGCACATGTACAGTTTATGAAGAAATCAAATAGATCGATTTTCACTTTTGACACGAATAACTCGGGTTGACATTTCTGTCATTGGGGATAATATTGAGATAAATGGGATAAAACTGACCGTCAAAAAGGTCTAGAGAAGCACATCAGTAGAACCTTAGCATTAATAAGTAATACTTACCAAAATTTCTCCAATTAACTGAAATTTCACAAAGATAACGGTAAATAATTTTGATGATGTAGATGATGCTGTTTAAATTGGCGCGAAATAATATTCTTACTCCTATTGCTTTACGTAAAAAGAAATGTATAGAATTGAATTTGACTAAAGTTGAACATAAAAAAACGTGAATATGCAAAAGCCTGGTAATATATTAATGATAAATTGTGTATAAATTTCCGTAAACGAATTTACCCGTATACTTCACTAAGAATTACATTTGAGCGCAAGGATATCTTTATTTGTGAATCGGTTTATAAACCCCGGTTGAACTCAGGGTCGAAGTTCAACATGTTTATATTAACGGAATTTTTTGCGTTGCTTTTAAATCATTGAGGCCATCTATTTTTATTACGGGTTTCCACATCTTTAAATCAGAATTATAGAAAAATGGAATGTTGTTAGCAGAATCAAAACAGAAATGATGAACACTGCAACATTTTCAGCAAAACATAAATAGGATGGAGGATCTGTGTATTCACGTTATTTGTAAAACTCTCCTTATTCCTCTGAAGCGTGTGCTTTATATCGAGGCTTGCTATGCTTATCATCGACGCCACAGTACTTCAACCAATCAGAAAATGTTTATTTTGGGCATTCGACCTATTTTAACTCAGATTTTGGAATTTTTTAATCAAAATTATAGAAAAATGGAATGTTGTTAGTACATATAAAATAGAAAATGATGAATACTTTTAGCTAAAGAAAGTTTGGATGGGGTTCTGTGTATTTACATTATTTGCACAACTCTCCTTACTGATGCCATATTTTGGAATTTCCGTGACCTAAATGGTTCGCGAAAATTAATATTTTTATATATAGTATAGTAATCAGTGGGATGGGAATGTGCTAATTTTTCGTTGGAGTTCCTGTCAATATAATACTTCCATGGTTATACAAACACCAGTAAGATACATTGGCGGATCCGGGGGGGGGGAGGGGGAGGGGGGGGAGGGGGTTGAAACCCCGCTTTTTTGCCAATCAATGCATTTGTATTGGGGACATATAGTTGGAACCTTTTTTACCTAAGTTGGGAACCCCCCTTTTTAAAATGGCTGGATCCGCCCCTGAGATATTATTAATGAATAATTTCTAATTATTCCCATTTATATTTAAGTTTTAGAAAACATTTTTCATTCTAATCTTTTTCTAAATATTCACAAAACAAAAACATAGCCTAACAGAAATGCAAATCTATATTTAGAATAGGAAGGTCGAGGCAACTCAGTTCCAAAAAGGACGGTTTGATTCATTCTCTTCTGCACAAAATAAATGGTATCGTATAAAATCACGAGCAAGGTTTTCTAGAAGCAGTGAAATCGTAATAAAATAAAAGATTAAGGTTTTTACCGCTGATATGCAATTCGATTTCTTTATTTTTATCATGATGAATACAATAATCTCATGCATTAAAAGATACCTCCAAAACAGCACCAACGGTTGTGTTACGTACCAACCGTACCTGATACGTAGCAAATCGAACCTCTACTAGAGGTTTCTCAACATCTTACGAACGGACGAAATTCGCCGTAACTTGACCTAACTTGCCGTAACGAAAAAAGAGGGAGCATTCATTTATAATTTAAACTATCGCCGGGCTGTGCACTTTCGATAGAAATAGTGCATGTTCACATAAAATATACATGCAGGTTTTTCTAAGACTTAAGTTAAAACCATTTTGAGTTGCAGACATATTATATTGACTGCGAGGACTACTAAGTATCTTTTTTTTCATGTTAAATTTTCTTCTGTTTTATTTCCTATTTTGTTTCTGTCTTTTGAAGGCATGTAATTTAAAATGTTTTACATGTTAATAGCTATGTGACTATCAGTTTTGTTGGTGCTATAGCACCCATGCTTTCAATAAAAATACACAGAACTCCTCTATTACTTTACAATATATCGAGTACATGTTTATATGCCTGGAACTGATTTCCCAAAAACTTTTTGAAACGAATAAATAAATAGTGGTGATAGCAACTTATAATCTTGCTGTGTGCTTTTTTTTATGAGACATCATTTACCCAAACACTCATCCTCTAATCGTTCCATATAAGGCCGCTGAAATGTTTTAGACATATGCAAGACAAAAAAGGAGGATGAGAAATTATAACAGACTGCACAACATGTTATAAAAGAATGGAAAAAAGTAAAATCACAAAAAACTGAACTCCGAGGAAAATTCAAAACGAAAAACATTTAGAGTCATTGGTTCGTTGTACTGTCACCTAAGATGGTATTTTCTTGGTTTGTAGAATTTGGTGCTGAATTATCAAAAAGACGTGTGGATACAATTTTAAAATGAAACACATTAAAGTATTAAAAATTATGATTTATATTCTAGCTAAACCGGTAAACTCAAGATGATAACTAACGGGAAACATTGAAATAAATATTTGAAAAAAGTCCTTGGCCGTTCTTTTTCTTTTTGTGTATGTTTTATTATTGTACAAAGTTTAGTATATTTATAAACAATTTTCTTTTCCTATTTTTGTCGAGTTTTTATGGAATGTTGTTTATATATTTTCTCCTGTTATTATTTTCATATTTTTTTCACTTGAGCAATGAAATTTAAGAAAAAAATTGCCTTTAAAAAAATGTAACTATCAGTGCTGTAGCACTCATACTTTTTACAAGAATACACAAACTCTATTACTTTACGATTGATCAAGTGATCCTTTATTTTTCTGTAACATTTTCCCAATAGATAATATTCTTTTAAATAAATAGTGGTGTTCACGACATATTTATTCAAGATACTTTCGAACACGTAAATGACGCTCATGCGTAACAGCAAGTCGGAATACTTGGACCTATTGCATGTTAAGACTATCCTGTTGGGTGCTTTATTCAATGAGACAGTATTTACCCAAACACTCCTCCTTTATCCGTTCCATATTAATACATGTAAAGAATATGTCGATATAATAAATGAAAACTACTCAACTCAATCACTTTTCAAACCTTTATCAAACGCCAATCTCGTATTGAAATTCATGGAATACTTGCCACTGGACGTTTAACATTTCAACAATCATTCAATGAAATACAAACCAGACGTGCCGATTGTGTAAACAATGTTCTTTTACAATGGATAAGGGAGATAAATCAAACGCATATATATATGACATGTAAACAAACGAAACTCAACGTATAAGAATACGTAACATTTAACAAACAAAAAAATTGGAACACTAATGTTTTAGTACAAAAATAAAATGAAAGGTTGCAAAAAGACTATGAAATTGATAACTGTTGTCTTTAAACACACTGCAAAATCGGTAGAAGTTTATTGTTGGTTTTATTTTAGCAAAATTACTGCACCTTAGCGATACGTTCGTAGAGTTTCGTCCGTTCGTAAGATATTGAGAAACCTCTAGTAACCGAGCGCTGGAACGGATACATACACGCGAATAGGGTTATTTCATCTCTAAGAACACATGGTTACCACCAGAGACATGAATACAATTCAAAATCATTTTATTTCAAGGTGCAACGTAAGCCCTGCGTATTAAAAGCGAATAAGGAACGAATAAGTAACAGGGTATTAACCGAGCGCTGGAACGGGTACATATGCGCTAATATGGTTATTTAACCTCAGAGAACCCATAATTACCGCCAGAGACATGAAAGCAATCGATAATCGATTTATTTCAAGGTGCAACGTATACCACGCGTATTAAGAGCGAATAAGTAACAGGGTATCAGTCGAACGCTGAAACGGGTACATATGTTCTATTTGGGTTATTTCACCTCTAAGAACCGTAAGTTACTACCAGAGATACAAAAATATTTCTTTTTTAAAGTGCAACGCATAACACACATTTTATAAGCGAATAAGGAACGAATAAGTAACAGGTATCAGTGTAGCGCTGAAACGGTACATATGCGCTAATAGAGTTTTTTTTCACCACAGAGAACATGAGAGACATGAAAGCAATCGATAATCGATTTATTTCAAGGTACAACGTATACCATGCGTATTAAAAACGAATAAGAAACGAATAAGTAACAGGTATCAGTCGAGCGCTGAAACGGGTACATATGTTCGATTAGGGTTATTTCACCTTTTAAGAACCGACAGTTACCACCAGAGACACAAAAATATTTCTTTTTTGAAGTGCAACGCATAACACACGTTTTATAAGCGAATAAGGAACGAATAAGTAACAGGGTATCAGTGTAGCGCTGAAACGGGTTCATATGCGCTAATAGGGTTTTTTTCACCTCAGAGAACACATAATTACCACCAGAGACATGTAAGCAATTGATAATCGATTTATATCAAGGTGCAACGTATACCACGTGTATTAAAAGCGAATAAGGAACGAATAAGTAACAGGGTATCAGTCGAGCGCTGGAACGGGTACATATGTTCTATTAGGGTTATTTCACCTCTAAGAACCGACAGTAACCACCAGAGACAAGAAATTATTTCTTTTTAAAATTGGAACGTATAACACACGTTTTATAAGCGAATAAGGAACGAAAAAGTAACAGGATAACAGTGTAGCGATGAAACGGGTACATAGGCGCTAATTGGGTTTTTTCCCCTCTTAGAACACATAGGTACCACCAGAGACGAGAAAACCATTGAAAATCTTTTTCTAAAAGGTGCAACGTATAACAAACGTATGAGACGCGAATAAGAAACGAATAAGTAACAGGGTTACAGTCGAGCGCTAAAACAGGTACATACGCGCTTATAGAGTTAAATCACCCCTTAGAACCCAAATTTACCACCAGTGACAAGAACACAATTGAAAATCATTTTCTAAAAGGTGCAACGTATAATACGCGTGTTATAAAGAAGTATTAGTCAAGCACGATGTACACCCCGCTAACATGTTTTATAGCTGACCATGCGGTATGGGCTTTGCTTATTGTTGAAGGCCGTATCGTGACTGTTACGGCCAGAAATCGCCTTTAAATTGTAGCCAACAAAAGACACAAATCAATAATAAAATTTAACAATATTTAATATACAAAAGTTTACAAAAGGTATTACACAAATATTACTGTTAACTTAACTGTCAAAATATGAGTCCAATCAGTTATCTTTATCTGTATCCGGAAATCTTTCGGAATCCAATTTGAATATTACGTTCACTACTAATGTCACAATCCAGTATGATGTTGTTTGTAGAATAAAAGTGTCAATCCAAATGCTGTGAATACTAATGTCTATCAATGTCTATGTCCAAGTTTTAATTATGAGAGTTTAACTTTAGTGTCTGTATATATAGTGTTGTCAATGGAAAATTCTAGAACACTCTATAATGGAACATTGTGGAAAATCCTGGAAAGTTACAACGGAAGTTTCTGGAATAACGTAGAAGTTTAAATTACGCATCTTTTATAAGGATCATTCTAGAAAGTTCCAATCATTCTGTGATTGTTCCAGTGATTCCTAAACTGCACAATTATAAGATTATTTGGTAAACAACTATCAGGCCATACAACACAAATTAGGCCAACATAAATAAACATAATAATTACAATATCATAACACCTCCCCCCTTAAAAGAAGTTTTTGTGTAACAAAAACTTATCATGAATAATATGAACAAAAATACATAATATATACAAAGTGATTTAATAAGCTCTAGATAAAGCATCAGCTATTACATTATCTTTACCCTTAATATGTTTTACAATTACATCATATTCCTGTAACAATAAACTCCACCTAGTCAACCTCTGATTCTTGTTTCTCATTTTATGCATGAAGGTGAGAGGATTATGATCAGTATAAACAAGAATAGGATATACAGTGGGATTCAAATATACATCAAAATGTTGAAGTGCTGACAACATTGCAAAACACTCTTTTTCAATAGTTGAATAATTTTTCTGATGTTTATCCAATTTCTTAGAAAAATATGATATAGGTTTTTCAACATTATCATCTGTCTCTTGATATAAAACAGCTCCTATTCCTACATCGCTTGCATCAACGGCAAGTTTAAATTGTTTTTCAAAGTCTGGAGTAATCAGAACTGGACTATTAATTAAAAGTGATTTGCTATTTTCAAAAGCTTTTTGACAATTTCCGCTCCAGATAAATTTAGAATCTTTCCGTAAAAGATGAGTCAATGGTTGAACAACAGTAGCAAAATTTGAACAAAATTTTCTGTAAAATCCAATCATGCCTAAATATCTCATAAGTTGTTTTCTATTTGTAGGAGGTTGGAATTTGGAAATAGCTTCCACTTTAGCCATAATAGGTTTTACTTGACCTTGGCCAACTGTATGCCCTAAATAATCAACAGTGGCCTGACAAAATTCACTTTTACCAAGATTAACAGTCAAATTTGATTTTGACAATCTATCAAAAGTATCATATAAATGTGTTAAATGCTGTTCCCAGCTATCACTACATACAATAAGATCATCAATATAAGCATAACAACAGTCTAAATCTTTTATAACATTATTGATCATTCTTTGAAATGTAGCTGGAGCACTTTTCATGCCAAATGGCATTACAGTATATTGAAATAAGCCATCTGGTGTAACAAAAGCTGATATTTCACGAGCTCTCTGTGTCAATGGAACTTGCCAATAACCTTTCAATAAATCAAATTTGCTCACAAATTTTGCTTGACCAATATTGTCAATACAATCGTCTATCCTTGGAATCGGATAGGAATCAGATTTTGAGACTGAATTTACTTTTCTGAAATCAGTCACGAAACGAAAAGTTTTATCTGGTTTTGGCACAAGGAGACAAGGAGAGCTCCATTCACTGTTACTCGGCTCAATAATATCATTGTCAAGCATATATTTAATTTCTTTTCTCATAGCTTCAAGTTTGAGTGGATTGAGCCGGTAAGGATGTTGCTTAATTGGAGAAGCATTTCCTACATCAACATCATGACAAACAGCAGTAGTTTTGTTTGGCACATCTGGAAAAAGATTTTTAAAAGAAAATACCAAAGTTTTTATTTCTTCTCTACGATCAAAAGACAGATGTGCAAGTTTTGAATCTAAATTTGACAAAATTTCTGAATTTTTCAATCTAACTGTCTCTTCCATAGTTTTACAACTAAAAGTTGGTTCAATTACATCTGGTTTGTCATGATTGTTCTCAAAGTTAACCATGCCTAAAGTGGCAACTGGTTTACTATCACATAGTACATTAGTACGCTCAAAATATGGTTTTAACATATTAATATGACACACTCTATTTTGTTTGCGCCGACCTGGAGTTTTTACAATATAATTCAAATCATTAATTTTATTCTCTATTGTATAAGGACCACAATATTTAGCCTGTAAAGGATGTCCAGGGACAGGCAGAAATACAAGTACCTTATCACCAGGCTCAAAAACTCTGTCCCTGGCATCTTTATCATACCATATTTTCATCTTGTTCTGTACATTTTTCAAGTTTTTCTGAGCAATTTGACAAGCAGTATACAATTTTTCTTTAAATCTAGATACAAAGTCTAAAAGATTCAAGTCAGTATGTTCAGTAAGCCACTTTTCCTTAATCAATTTTAACGGTCCCCTTACAGTATGACCAAATACCAACTCAAAGGGACTAAATCCAAGGGATTCTTGAACAGCCTCTCGAACCGCAAAAAGTAGAAAGTGAACTCCATCATCCCAGTCTCTGTCAAATTGAAGACAAAAAGTTCTAATCATGTTCTTCAATGTTTGATGAAAACGTTCTAAGGCACCTTGAGATTCTGGATGATAAGCACTTGATCTGTACTGAGCAATCCCTAACTGGTATACGACTTGCTGAAATAAACCTGACATGAAATTTGATCCCTGGTCGGACTGTATAGACTTAGGAAGTCCTACTAATGTGAAAAATTTGATCAAAGCTTTGACGATAGTAGGTGTCTTGATATTTCTGAGCGGAATAGCTTCAGGAAAGCGGGTAGATGTACACATGATTGTCAATAAATATGCATTTCCAGTTTTGGTCTTTGGTAAAGGTCCAACGCAGTCAATTAGAATTCTGCTGAAAGGTTCGTCAAAGGCTGGAATAGGCAGAAGTGGTGCTGGTGGTATTTTCTGGTTAGGCTTACCAACAACCTGGCATATATGGCATGATTTGCAGTATTCTGCGACATCATTTCGAAGTCTGGGCCAGTAGAAATGCTGCAAGATCTTAAGCCAAGTCTTCCTTATACCTAAGTGTCCAGCCAAGGGGGTGTCATGGGCAAGACCAATAATTTCTTGCCTATAAACTTTAGGCACCACCACTTGGTACACCACTCTCCATTCCTCCTCTGGGGTAGCATAAGGAGGCCTCCACTTCCTCATTAAAATGCCGTCCTGATGGTAAAAGCATTCGGCCACTTTGTCTGCTTCCTCCTGTGGTTGAGCCCGCTGGTTGAGCTGAAGAACCTCAGGGTCTTTATGTTGTTCTTCAAGTAAATTATTTCGGTCTAATGAATGGCTGTTTACATCTGGCCATGGCATAATAACATTTTTGTTAACACTAGGTGGTTTTATAATAGCCTTTTCTGAGTTACCAGGATCTTCAATATCAGCTATAAAAGTGTCAGAAAGGTCCATGTAATCAAACTTGTCTTCTTGCAAATTCTCATTTTGTTGTTTTCTAGCCATCGCCCTAGTAACAACACAAGCTGGATACAATTCAGCATCATCTTCAGGTGATTTAACATCCACCACCGGTTCACTGGTAACAATTGGTTCAGCAACCACTTTGTTCCTAGCTAGATCATTTCCTAGCAATAAGGTAACACCCTCAACAGGGAGATTAGGACGAACACCTACAACAACTGGTCCAGTTATCAAATCTGACTTCAGATAAATACGATGGAGAGGAACATCTATACAACCTAACTCTACACCTTGTAACAAAACGGAGGCACCAACAGAAGTCTTCTCAGACAAAGGCAACACACCTTCTAACAATAAAGACTGAGAAGCTCCAGTGTCCCGTAAAATCTTAATAGGCTGAAGAGTGGTATCATCAACAATAGAAACAAACCCATCAGACATAAAGGGTTTGTATTCCTCCATGTAATCACAAAAACTGGACTTAAAAGCCTGACTCGCAGGACATTCCAATGTACTGGTAATATAAGGTGTCGTACAAGCACTGGTCTTCGGCTTATTATCTCGTTCATTCTTCTTCTGGAGTCTAAAACAATCAGCCATCAGGTGACCAATCTTCTTACAATAAGCACAAGTCAGTGACTTCTTCTCAAAAGTATCAAATTTTGGACTAGACATATTATAACTGGACTGACTCTTATTCTGTGGAACAGGCTTACTATCAGTACGCTCAGTGCTTTGATTTTTGTAATTTCCACTGGAAGTATTAACATTTTGACTCTTGAAACTTCTTTTATGTGAAAGAGTATAATTATCTGAAATTACAGCCGCATCATGTATTGACTCAACAGTTTTGTCGTCTAAATGTGTTTTTAATTCTGAATGAACACATTGTTTAAACTCTTCTAATAACATCAATTGTCTTAGTTGATCAAAATTGTTTTTTGTTTTCTTTGAAGTAAGCCATTTATCAAATAGATCTTCTTTTTCCCGAGCAAATTCCACATAGGTTTGCGAATCAAACTTTTTATAAGATCTAAATTTCTGTCTATATGCTTCTGGTACTAGCTCATAGGCTTTCAAAATTTCCTGTTTCACGGTGTCATAATCGGAACTTTTTTCTGATGGAAGTGCAGAGTATATTTCAGCGGCCTTTCCTTCAAAAACACTTTGTAGCATTGTAGTCCAATATGGCTTTGGCCATTTCAAATTATTAGCAATTTTCTCAAACTGTGGAAAATATTTATCGACTGTTTTTTCACAAAATTTTGGGACCAAACGTATATTTTTTGCTGCATCAAAATAATCTGATTTCGACTGGACTTTAGTGTTGCTTTCTTCTTTGACCATTTCAATTTTCAGTTTTTCCATCTCTAGCCTTTCTCTCATTTCAAGTTCTTTTAATTTTAATTCATCTTCTTTTATTTTCTCCCTCTCCTTCATTTCCAGTTCTTTTAATTTAAATTCATCTTCTTTTTCTTTTCTCTCTATTTCCAACCTTTCCTTCATTTCCAGTTCTGCTTGTTTTAATTTAAATTCATGTTCTAATTCAAGCTGTTTTAATTTAAAGGCATCTACATTTTCGACCTTAAGTTCAAGAGCCTCTTCACCTAAAATTTCTGCGTCAACTAATTTGTCTATAACCAAATTTTTTATAATTTGTTTTCTCATAGATACTTTAAAATTTAACTGCAGATGTTTAGCAAGCAACACTAATTCGTCTTTCTTTAAATTATCAAAACTCTCCAGGTCTGGCGTTTTCAAAAATTTACCGGCATCAAATGCCATTTTGTAGAATTTTGTTGGCTAGTTATAATAAAAATATTAAACAAATTTTGAATAAAATATGTTTAAGATCCCGGACGAGCCCCCAATTTCTGTTACGGCCAGAAATCGCCTTTAAATTGTAGCCAACAAAAGACACAAATCAATAATAAAATTTAACAATATTTAATATACAAAAGTTTACAAAAGGTATTACACAAATATTACTGTTAACTTAACTGTCAAAATATGAGTCCAATCAGTTATCTTTATCTGTATCCGGAAATCTTTCGGAATCCAATTTGAATATTACGTTCACTACTAATGTCACAATCCAGTATGATGTTGTTTGTAGAATAAAAGTGTCAATCCAAATGCTGTGAATACTAATGTCTATCAATGTCTATGTCCAAGTTTTAATTATGAGAGTTTAACTTTAGTGTCTGTATATATAGTGTTGTCAATGGAAAATTCTAGAACACTCTATAATGGAACATTGTGGAAAATCCTGGAAAGTTACAACGGAAGTTTCTGGAATAACGTAGAAGTTTAAATTACGCATCTTTTATAAGGATCATTCTAGAAAGTTCCAATCATTCTGTGATTGTTCCAGTGATTCCTAAACTGCACAATTATAAGATTATTTGGTAAACAACTATCAGGCCATACAACACAAATTAGGCCAACATAAATAAACATAATAATTACAATATCATAACAGTGACCTATAGTTGTTAATTTCTCTGTCATTTTGGTCTATTGTGGGGAGTTGTCTCATTGGCGATCATACCACATCTTCATTTTTATAAAAGCGCTAAAAGGTGATTTCACCTCTTCGAACCAAGAACCAGATCTTCAAACATACGAATATAAAACATTTAAAAGGTAGAACGTATAAAAATCAAATAAGAAACAAATTAGTATCGAACATAAAGCAATAGGATCGGTTGAGCACAAACACATATAAATAGGCCATAAAAAGGTCATTTTACCTCAACAAATTTAGAACTATAACCAGAGATAAGAATATAAACAATTAAAAAGGGGGAAGGATATCAAAAATCGAATAAGTAACGAATAAGGAATAAGGAATAAGTAACGAATAGGAAACGAATAAGGAATAAGTAACGAATAGGGAATAGGGAATAAGTAACGAATAGGGAATAGGGAATAAGAATAGGTAACGAATAGGGAATAGGGAATAAGTAACGAATAGGTAACGAATAGGGAATAGGGAATAGGTAACCAACTTGACGTCCATGATGTAGATTGCAATGCATATTTTCGCAGCCGATCCCTCCGTCGAATTGCCACACTCAATTGATCACACTAAGGTTTATCGTTACTTCGTTAATCTATCCTCCAGGAATTCAGTTTTATGTTACCATTTCATAATAGTTACCAACATTAGAAAAGATATTATTCCATGAAAATCCTAAATGAAATTTCCAGAAAGCTGAAAATCCAAACGAATAGCATAGATGATTAACATACGACGGTTACTAGACACCTGTAACTTTTTTCCAATCCCCTTTTATTATTCTTTTAAAACCAGACTCATTTAAGTAATGATTTTTTGCTGACCTTCTATGGTCTCTGTGGAGTGTTGTCTCGTTGACTGCAATCATACAGCATCTGCTCATTTTTATATTGGATGTCATTTATTGTTTCCATGAAAAAAATACTTTGATATCATATTAGTATCCATAGGAAATCTGATTTTCGTTGCAATATTTTTGTAATCTATTTAATGTAAGATGTAAACCACTCTGGGATTCTGGACATATCACGGATTCGCCAGCAAAAATAAGGCTACTTATTGATATGTTTTTATATTTTCCCCTGGATGAAGCGTAGTTCATTCTTTTTTAAATATGAAAACTTGCGTAGGATCAATTCTAAAAAAATATTTGTTATTTTCTGTTGATGCAACTTCGTAAATACTGTCAAATGAATTTGGCGGGATGGAAAAGAGTGGTCATGCGTGTGAACGACAGCGTATAATGGGTGGTCCCCTGACAGGAAAGATACAGAACCAAAACAAAATTGAAGAGAAATATAATTGCACGATTTCAACAACCAATTAAATATATAATAAAGAAGATGTGGTATTATTGCCAATTAGTTTTAAAATATTTATTCGTCATAAATATATCATCATAAAAAATAAATAATTAATGAGACAGCAATCAACAAGAGACCAAATGACACAGAAATTAATAACTAAGTATGCATACTTAAAAAAAACCCAGGGAAAATAAAGTCACGTGAGTTTATAAAGGGAAGTTTAATGACATGCACATGTATAAAATAGTGGCTAGTTACCGAAAGGGAAGAGGAATTGAAGACATTCAGTATTTTGGGACGAACGTCAAAGTTATGGAAATAACAAATAATAACTTGACTACTGCAATTTTTCCTGACTTTCATTCCTTTTCGAAGAATATGGACGGACTAACAAAAACAGATAACATAACCTGGCCTACTGTGAACACTACCACAAACCAAAAAGCAACGGTTCCGATTACATCCGTGGTATCATTCACACTTGGAGTACTTGGAAACATTCTGGCAATTATAGTTCTTGTCCGTTTCAAGAAAAAGCACAAATGGGGCATATTTTCTAGATTTGTAATAGCATTAGCTTTGACCGATCTGTTCGGGATTATAACAACGTCACCAGTCGTTTTTGCAGTTTTTGCAAGAAAAGTTAACTTGTCAGAAAATGTATTGCTATGTCATTACATGGCAGTCATGATGATCTTTGCAGGATTAGCGACCGTGCTTTTGGTCAGTGCGATGGCTGTGGATAGGGCTTTAGCTATTCTTCTTCCATTGACATATTATGCGATTGGTACACGAACTTTTGCGAACAGTTTGATAATTGGAGTATGGGTTTTTTCTTTATTAATTGCTATTCTGCCCTTAATTGGTTTGGGTGAAAATGTAGCACACTATCCATATTCATGGTGCTTTTTCAATTACTTTGGCGACAAAACAGAAGATAAAATATCTGGATTCATTTATTCCTTCCTAGGGTTAGGGAGTATTTTTTTAACGATAGTGCTAAACCTGCGTGTGATTGCAAGGCTTATTTCCGAGAGTAAGAGTCATGTCAGACGTGAAAGTATATCAAACAGAACAAACAGGAGAGCAAGATCAAAGAAAGACATTTCTATTGCAATATTTCTCATCATGATAGTTATTGTGTTTACTGTCTGCTGGGCACCATTTATGGTAAGTAATGTTGTATTCATGATACATGTCAGGGGTAAAGTTTGATGGTGGAAATTTAAACGACCTTACTGGCTATACAGCCTTTGCACGGTTGACAAAAGATTTTCTGCGGAACCGTAAATCATATGGTCCTTGTGATACTTTAATATTTGATAATTTGGGGTAACGGGATCTATGAATTGAAAGTATTGCAGTTTCGCAGCAAATAACGTTTAAAGCCATTATATAGCCAAAACATAAACACCATGATCAGATCTCACCACAAGAAAATAAAAGTCAATTCAGGTGATCGGATGGGTAAAAGTTTGCTAGATATATAAGTTAGTTGTAGAAAACTACTTTGGTGGATTTGTTGTTTGGTTTTTGTCTCATTTGGGGTTTAACCGATGATTTTAAAGTGTCATATTGGTTTTAATCAGTATTTTACTATTTAATTTTCACCATAATCACAAGAAATAATAGTTTACTTCAACATTTTTTTGGACAAAATAGTTGACATTTTTGTTTGGCGAACCTTACTATACTCAAGTACAAGCTTCCTAATATTGTATTTTTAAGATATTATGATTAGTATATCACCATGCAAGGAAGTGCAGGAAGCTTATATAGCCAAAACATAAACACCATGATCATTAAGCTATTAAGTTCATGTCCTGGTTAAAGATGGGGCACTTAGAAGTGAACAATGTATATGATTTTAAGAAACAGGATATACATTTTGTCATCGGTAGCAAAGGTGAAAAGAAAATTGATATTTTGTTTAAAACACATCGGTTACTCCCTACTTAAATTTGAAGTAGGAAGGGTCACGAAAACTGTAACAACCTTATCAAAGGGGGTCCAAAATGAAATGACACGAGCACGTCAGAGCAAACAACACTTAATTTCAAAAAACTGTCAACAGAGACATATTCTTCTGTAACTTTGAAACGAACCTTAAACAACGCCAGACAAAAAGTGACGAAAAGTCTCATAGTCTCCAAATGTATCATCCCTTGTGTAGAACTATATCATATTGAAAACAAAAGGAATTATTTGAACATGATACCCGTAAGATCGTTGTGGGGCTCATATGGAAGGATCCTATCCTTTTTAGCCCACCATATTTTGGTACACTTTCAAAACTGATACAATCATCAATCCTGCATGATTTGGTGCAATATTTCACACAATTAAAAAGTTATATAGAAAACTATTTGTGTCCTCATCAATTTCTTAACTGATACATGACTGACTCCCAATGACGGTCTATACTAATTTTAAAGGCTTCCACAGTTTTTGATGAAATAACTTCAACTGGTAGGTTATTCCAATCATTAATAATTCGTTGTGAGAAATGTCTTAATCGAAAAGAAGTGTTACATCTAGGTTTTGCTAATTTCCAATTATGCCCACGGGTATTTGTACTGATGACAGTAAAAAATCTTCCATAAGATATATCTTCGAATCCTTTTAATATTTTGAAAGCTTGTATCATATCACCTCTTCGCCTTCTGTGAGTTAGGGAAGGTAGTTTAAGTACTTTTAATCTGTCTTCATAGCTTAAATGTCGTATATCAGGAATTAATTTAGTTGCTCTCATCTGCACTTTTTCTACAGCATTAATATCTTTCTTTAAATGCGGATACCATATTGTATTTCCATATTCCACGTGTGGTCGTACCAACGCAACGTATAGTCTTAAAAATGTATATTGATCTTTTAAGATAAAAGTTCGGTTAATCAGCCCAAGTATACTATTGGCTTTATTTATTTTACTTGATATATGTTGAGAAAATTTAAGATCATTTTGAAAAATAATTCCAAGATCCTTTTCTTGTTCATCTTTAATGATATCAATATTGTTCATGGTATAAACATTTTCAGGATTATTTCTTCCATAATGGATTTGTTTACATTTGTTCACATTAAATTTCATGTCCGATAACTTGGACCAATCGTAGAGGGCATCTAGATCATTCTGTAAGACATCAGATTTAGAAGTAGGTGCATAAATTTTAGTATCGTCTGCGAAAATTTTTACTATAGACTCCACAACATCTGGTAAATCATTTATGAATATAATGAAAAGAACAGGTCCAAGTACACTGCCTTGGGGCACTCCACTAATTACATTTTGCCATTCAGATTTTTCCCCTTTCACAATGGTGTTTAACGGTTCTGCAGGTTCGATGATGAAGTCCCTACAACCAACATGAAATAACAAATAAATGAATAGCAAAAATCTGTTTTTATTTCAGATCAGGATAATTATCAACCAAAGCCATAGTTTCCCAAGAAATGAAAAAGCTGACATTTTATCACTTATTCTTGCCAGCTGGAATCAAGTTCTTGACCCATGGGTGTATCTTTTGTTCAGAGGAAACACGCTGACTCGTTTAATACATTACATTAAAAAATCCAGTATCATCTGTAAGACGTTTGGAAGATTTAATTGTTCCTCTAGAGAAGTTGGTAAACATGATGCAACAGCACTGCAGTTAGGTGCTATTCCTTTGACGTCGATGGTAACCGAATGTAAACAGAGACATAAATATAATGATTATAGTGAAAAGTGCCGCAGTGGCAGAACATCAATTTAAGTTTGTTTTAACAGATTCAACACTTACTAATACTATATACATACAGGGTCATGAATATGTCATTTAATATAGAATGAAATTCAAAACAGTGTGGCTGTGGCCATTGATTGACACATTAAATTCATCCATTGACTGGGACAATTTACGTGAACGTTTGTCTGTAACGACCACTGTTCACGACGTACCTACGATAGACATTTAAACTGTGGGGTCACCAAAGGTTTCTTAACGCCTTTAATTATAAAATAATTCGAAAAATCAATCAGGAATAACCTTTATGTTTTGATTTATATAATTGATATAAATCAAAACGTCGTGTTATTTCTGATTAATTTTTCGAATTACTTTATTAAGGTGTTGAGAACCTTTGGTGACCCCATAGTTTAAGTGTCTTTAAAAAGTACATAGTGAGCAGTGGTCTTTACATACAAACGTTCACCTAAATTGTCCCAGTCAATGAATGAATTTAATGTGTCAATCAATGGCCACAGCCACACTGTTTTGAATTTCATTCTAGTGAAGTATAAAAATTATAGTAACTTACACTTATACATATTGACCTTGTATCTGTCCTTGAAATAAATCATGCTATTCGGGCCTTCTGTATCATTTACATTACCTTTTGAACATCGTTATAATTCTGATCCAGTTCAATTATCATTCAAATGGAGTCCTCCTTCCTCGGCTGTTTCGGCGCTATTCCACAGCAACCTCCAGATGTGCGCCGGCTCAGTTTAACAGTCTGAACCTATAATGGGTGACTTACATTTCTCCCGATATGTAACTGCTGCACTGTCACTGATTGGTGTTTTCATCTGAGCTAATAAAAAGTCTCTTCTTTCATAAGTCCATTATTTACACAAAATGTCATTTTTCACATATCTCTTATTGCCACTTTTCCAGATCTCACCTCTCTCCCTCCATATCCACTGTGATGACACTTCTGCTTGTCTACACACTTCGGAAATTAGCCTTATTCCTCTCTGCTCCTATCACTCATAAAGTCCCTAGAGCTTACCATACTGTATGTCCCGAAAAGTCCCTGCACCCTACTTCAATAGCAAAGCACCAAGTCCTCCAACCCTCTGTTCCCAATCTTCTACAAGCTGTTGGTATTTTGTCATCTTCCATTCATGTGCCTTATCCATCCTTTCTTCCCAAGGGACTGTCAATTCCAGCAATATTGTGTGTCTAGTTCCCTGTGACCATAGTACCATATTTGGTCTTAGCGATGTTGCTGCTATTCCTGCAGGGAAGCTCATACGTTGCTGAATATATATGCAGTACATTGCCAGTATGTTGCTGTTGCAAGAATCCCAATCACCAATTCAGGTGTGCTGTTCTTGCTCTCTCAAGCCTTCACAAAGTTTTTTGCCTTTTTCTTCCTCCTGATGATGTCAAAACTCGCTGCTATTGTTTTAAGTTCTATGTATACATACTTTATTTAAGTTCCACTTGACATGATGACAAATGTTGTAGAGATGCTGTTTTTTTATTTGCATAAGGTGCACATTGGATCTTCTATCAACCCCCATGTATAGAAATTTGATAGACGTGGTAGTACATCATACACTGATCTCAATAGGAAGCTTAAACAATACCCGTTCAAACTCCAAATGTCATTCCAGGATGAGGCCCTGCTTTTAGCACCTTACCAATTTAACTAACTACCTTGCTGCTTCATGCCTACCGCCTTGATGTTCCTGTTCTCTTCTTCTATCTGTCGTACTTCCTTCTGTACCAAATATCTCTTTCCCTTCTCATCTGCTGTATCCCATCTTGGTTTAGTTGTCATACCAAAACTTTGTCTCCCTACTGCTGTGACACCGACAATGACACTGTGTCAAAGAATTGTCTCTGATTCTTTCATTGCTTCCTCTGCTTTCCACTTTCTTCCTGTCCGGATCGTCACTTTAGCTCCTCTAACCTTGGCATCTTTCATCATGACCAGTCGTGTTTTTGTTACTTTAAACTCGTCAGTCAACGCCTTGAGTAATAATTGCAGTTTAGTCCCAGTACTATGCAAGCCTACGCTGCTGAAACTTCTTGGTACGCCAAGCCAACGTCTGAGGCACGCACCGATCTTTCTTTCTAAAACCTCGATTTTGGACACTGGAAACTCGAGTACCAATAACGACCATGTTTCCTTGGCAAGACCCCATGTTGATACAGACAAACTTTGTATCTTCCTGGCAGGCCACTCTTGCTTATCTTCGGCAGCCAGCCTACTAACTGCGTGTGCATTTTGGTGTTTCCACTGTCTGCTAGTGTACTAGCGTCAAACTATCCCCCAATATTTCACGGGTTTATCACCAACTGTTTGTATCTTTTCCCTGCTAGTTGGAATGTTTCATCTCTCACTTTGGTACGCCAAGCCAACTTATTAGGTTTGAATTTCATTCTGGTCCAGCTAATCATTCCTTCCAACCGTTTATATTCCTACTTCTAGTCTCGGCCATGCTGTGGGGAATCTCCTGCTGTAAATCTCATCTCAATGTGATCAACGTATTCTTGCAACATTGTCCTGATGGTGGTACCTCTGCAATAACAAATCTAACAGTTTGTGAGGGATGGATCCGTAGGTATTTGCAAGATCTAGCCAAAGTACGGCTAAGTCGCTTTTCTTCTCCTTTGCTTCTCTTAAGATCTGTGTCAAAACACTAGTATGTTCAATACATCCGGATACCTCTGGCATGCCTTTGTCATGCCTCCTTTCTTAACTGATAATTCTATGTATTGGTTGCTTAGCAGGAACCTTGTTGCCCTAAAACAGCTATGTTCAATAGAGAGATGATTCTAAACTGCTCAACTTTCCTAGAGTTCTCATCCTTAGGAATACAATATCCTCCCACTTTATACCATGCATCTATCGCCTTTCTTCTCCAAACTAAAAAGCTTCCACAATCGTCTGGTCAGCTTCGGACAGTTCTTGTATACCCGATACTGAATCCCGTGTGCACCTGGTGCTGACGTTACTCTTGTTTTATTCAGAACATCATGCACTTCTTTGAATTTCAGTTCTGACTCATCAAATTGTTTTTTCGGTTCCTCTGGAGGTACCAATTTATCACATTCTTCCAGTTTTTTCTCTCGCCTTTCATCACTATGAATCTTTCTGAGATGTTCTTGTACTTCTTCCTTTGAGTTTTCTAATTTACCAGATCTTCTTGCTCCAAATAATCTCTTCATATACTGTAAAGGGTGTACTGTGACTTGAACTCTTTCCTTTGCCCTTTTCTTTCGGTCTCTTCTATGTGTTTATGCTCTTTTAAGTGTTTTCAATTTTCCCGGTTTTTTTTCTTTAACTGTTGTAAAGGAAACTTGTCTCCTCCATAGCATCTATATACCTCTTCTTTAACCTTCAGAGGGGACCTCAGTTCCTTGATCTTCCCCTGTCTACGGTTACTATGACCTTGTGTTCTCTCTCTTTTCCAGAGGTATTCAACGCAATTATGTCCTTTCCTACGCTGTAAGTAGTGGGCGTCATTGCTCTTATCTTTCTATATAAATTTCCTGCTAGTGTTGATTCTAAGATGTTTTCGAGATCTTCATCGAAAGCTTTCCACATCGTTTTGCCTTCACTTGTTGTCCACTTGATGCTTTCCTTCCTTGACATTGATATTTATCATCTGACTGTTGGTTCTATCACAGCTCTTCTCCTTATATAAGTTGTTTTATCTCTCTAAGCTGATCTATGCAGGGGCGGATGCAGGAATTTTCGAAAGGAGGGTGCTAACCCAGGGCACCCAGGGCAAAAGGGGGGGGGGGTGCAAAACATATGTCCCGATACAAATGCATTGATCGGCAAAAATAAAGGGGGGGTGCGCACCCCCGGACCCCCCCCCCCCTGGATCCGCCACTGCTATGTGTTCACTCCTCAACCTGGTTCACATGGAGGTTATCATCACTGTGTTTTGCTTCCTGGATGGTCTCCTCCTCCGTCTGACCAGATCTCTCTGTGCGTTGATTGCCGGAATGGGTTGGCTCACATTTTATTATACATTGATGGATCTTCAAACCTCTAGCATTCTTGCAGACTTTCCCACAAAAAACATGTACATTCATGTCCGTGCTCGCTATCCTTTCCCGTTCTTTATTCGTATCATGAGTCTGTCCTATAGGCTGTTCATCATTCCTCGCACTCGCACAGCCTCAAGTGTGTCTTAATATATATATATCGGTTTATTGCGTGTAGTGAAAGTTCCTCTTCACAGGAGATGCACTTTGTCCTGCCAAGCCTAATACCGCAAGTACCATTCTCTCCTGGCTGCCGTCGGTCTCTCCAGGTCGCCTCTCTCTGTTCTCTTCACAGTCGTCAACTCGAATATCATATTTTCTTTAATAAAGGTTGCATGTCCAACTCTCATTAGGTACTAATGGTCAAACTTACTTAATCTACTGTTAATACTTTTGACGGCTAATAATAACTAATGCTGCTGCAATCAAATGATGTTTGACAACCCTTTTGAATAACTAATACATTTTTTATTTATAGAATGGCATGCAAGTACTTTAACTATTTAGTTTACTTTATAGTGAAAATATACTTATAAGTACTGCACGTTTATGTATTAAAAGTGGCGAGGCTCTTATAAAATATTGAATTTGAATCTGAATCTAGAACCACTGTGTTGATGATGATGTAAGTGGAATGTCGTCCCCGAGTAAAAGTGTTGACATGAAGTATAATTGATAAATTATTTTTCTGTAAATTCACCATATGTAAAATGTTGAAATATTGGAAATTTACACTAAGGTTTTTCTTCCCAAGAATTCTATGCCTAAGACGTATTTGCCACACATTTTCTTAATTTTTTGTTTTTAGTGGAATATATAAACACCGTAAAACGGTGCGATGCAGACATGGGAGTCTGATAATAAAATTAACGGTACCAATTTTCTTGCACCAGATGCGCATTTCGACAATACATGTCTCTTCAGTGATGCTCGTGGCCAAAATGTTTGAAATCCAAAGCTTATATAAAAGATGAAGAGCTATAATCCAAAAGGTCCAAAAAGTGTAGCCAAATCCGTGAAAGGAATCAGAGCTTTGCATGAGGGAGATACATTCCATAATTTAAAATAATTTCTAATATTTTGTAACAGCAAATTTTAATAACACAAAAATCCGTATTTTCATGCCAGTACCGAAGTACTGGCTACTGGGCTGGTGATACCCTCGGGGACTAATAGTCCATCAGCAGAGGCATCGACCCAGTGGTAGTAATAAAATTAACGGTACCAATTTTCTTGCACCAGATGCGCATTTCGACAATACATGTCTCTTCAGTGATGCTCGTGGCCAAAATGCCAAAATGGTAACTGTGGTGAGCGAGTTGTAATATTCAAAAGCTACTCTATAGAGCGATATGATAGTAATGACTTAGTTATGCACCCAAAAACCAACTTAAACAAAAGTTTACATACATAGAAAAAATGAAATATGATGTACACTAACTATCCAAAATATTATATGGCCTGTACAACAGAGCTCAATATCAAAGATGTGGGAGTTCATGAAATCGAAATTCACAAGAATGTCCAGGACCAAAATTTACCATCGAAAATGTCTTCAACAGGGTTCCTTCAATCATTGACCTTTGATTAATGGTACAATAAAACGAATCACACGAAGGAAAAACAGTTTTTCAAAACACACAAAAACAAAACAACAAATACATCAAGAGATACAAAACTAGCCAAAAAAAAATCCAACAAAAGAATACAATAAAAAGTATTCTACATACACCAAAGATCCATGTCATCATAAGCCCAGAGCAGAAATCTAATGCTAAGAAGTTCTATAGCTTCATAAAGAATAAAAGATGCGAAATGGAGGGGTTGCGCTACTAAGAAACACATACAGGCTCACATATTCGGATTATAAAATGAAGGCAAATATACTTAGTTTTCCTCAGCATTTAACAGCAAAAGAAGAGACTATCGCATAGAAATGAAATCAGATACATACCAACGTATGAAAATAAAACACTACATCGTAACATGGGAAAATGGAATACACAAACTGCTGTTAAATCTTAACATACATAAAGCATCAGGACCAGATGAAAATCTCTACAAAATTATTGAAGAAAAAAACCTCCTGAAATACATACTTGCACCAATTTTCAAAACTCCGTCGACCAAGGTACATTTATACAATCTGATTGGAAAAATGCATATGAAGTTCCAATACTAAAGAACGGGGGTCGTAGCCAAGCATGCATACAACTACCTACCTGTCTCAAAAATCGTTATATTAGATAAAGTTATTAGAGATATCATGAGGGTCTGAAAGGGGGTCTGTTATTCTGTATGAACATTTAATTTTCACCCCTTTTTCTCTAATCTTCAAAAAAATAACCCCTTTTTCTCTAATCTTCAAAAAATTAGACCACGCATTTCTCTAATTTTTTGCCCGTTATTCTCTAATCTTCATTTTTTAAGGGCATTATTCTTTAATCATTTAACCCCATCCATACCCTCAATAAATTGATAATATTGCAATGACTGAAACAACTCCACCGGAGCTTATCTTCAAACAAAACATAAAAAAAACTGTCCTAGTATTACTATGCCTTATGGAATACTCTAGCACCATATTGGATCCGATTACTAAGGACAACATAAACAAATTAGAAGCTACACAACGCTGTTGTGCATTATTTGTATTAAATGATTGTAGAAAAACTAACAATGCTACAGACACTAAATTGGAAGATAAGGAGAGCTCAATGTGAAGTAATCATGTTTATATAGTACACTAACATCTACCAGAGGGACGAAAGATACCAAAGGGACAGTCAAACTCATAAATCCAAAACAACTGACAACGCCATGGTTAAAAACGAAAAAGACAAACAAACAACAGCACACACGACACAACATAGAAAACCAAAGAATAAACAACACGAACCCCACCAAAAAACTAGGGGTGATCTCAGGTGCTCCGGAAGGGTAAGCAGATCCTGCTCCACATGTGGCACCCGTCGTGTTGCTTATGTGATAACAAATCCGGTAAATAGTCTAATTCGGTAGGTCACATTCATGAAAGGGAAGGGGATTGTAGTTACGACGTAAGGAACATGTCCGATATCACTTGTGAAACGGTTATTCCATAACGGTCAACCAACTCGTGATGGCGTCCGTAAAATTTACGAAGGGATGATTTCAACTTCACCATTTGGAACTCTTGGTTTAATAGCTTCCTTGTGAGCAGCAACCCTCTATCAAGAAAATCATGATAGGAAATGCAAGCACGGGAATATCGTATCAATTGGGAGATATATACCCCGTATGCAGGTGCTGCTGGAATGTTGCTACTTAGAAATGGAAAGTTCACAATTGGAAAACTGAAATCATCTCTTTTGTCGTAAAGTTTTGTTTTCAACCGACCCTCAGTGTCAATTTCTAGATGAAAGTCAAGATATGAGGCCGACTTAACTGTATCTGTAGTATCCTTTATCTCTAGCTGGATTGGATAGATGCGTTCCACAAAGTCACCAAATTTTGAATTATTTAGTGAAAGAACATCATCTATATAGCGAAAAGTGGAGTTAAAGGATATTGCTAACTTCTTATCTTTCTTCCTAAGAAGTTCTTGCATGAAGTCAGCCTCATAATAATAAAGAAACAAGTCGGCAAGTAGAGCTAGGGGCACAGTTTGTTCCCATTGGAATGCCGACAGTCTGTTGAAATACACGTCCTCCGAACGTAACAAATATGTTGTCAATCAAGAAATCAAACATCTTGATAATATCAGTTTCAAAGTTTTTGTTGGAATCAGAGTGATTTTTTACAAAGTAGGATTTATCCCTCCCTAAAACAAGATACTTGTATCTACGTTGGCCATTCTTTTTTACGAAGCAAAGCAATACCAACTCTTTCAATTTGTCTTTTAGTTTGGAATGTGGAATACTAGTATAAAGAGTAGAAAAGTCAAATGTTTTAATACTGTTACAAGATGAAAGAGAGATAGATTGTATGTACTCTAAAAGATCTTTGGAATTTTTAAGTATCCACATCTGATTCACGCCCCCTCTAGAATAGGCAGTTTCACAATAACTTTGAAGCCCGTCTTTGATTGCTGATAAAATAGATGTTAATAATTTAGAAAGAGGTTTCGTGGAACACTTGGAAGACCCAGCAATATACCGTTGTTTGTAAGGACACTTATGTAGTTTAGGTATCCAATACAGTGATGGCAGATCCAGTTCTTCATCTTTGGTTGAAATTCCAAAGGAACACAGAACAGACCTATGATTATCCAGGATTTCCTCTTTGGTAAGTGTCGTGAGGGTATATGTTGAGTTTCCAAGTGAATTGTCAATACCTAATTCGTTTATCAAGCAGTTAATGTAATGAGTTTTACACACAAAAACGATGTTGTTTGGGGCTTTATCTGCGGGGACAACAACATATTTGTCATGGAGGTAGGATAGGGGTTTTGCAACATTTGGGTCTTTAAAGATTGACGTAGCATGGGCATACAAATTGACAATCAGTAAGAGAACACAAAACACGATTTCTCAGTCCTTATGCCAGGACTAAAGTATATCGATATTCCTTTTTCCTAGACACCAGCATATTCTTGAAATCAATGTCAAAACAACTAGCATGACTAGTAAGCTGAACAACCATTGAATCATTTAAAAGGGTGTGCTAGTGGTACATCTTCGACAGATGTTCAAACTGGTTTTGACGTTATTTGAAAGAAGCACTGTTTCACTATAATTCCCACATTTATTGTTCTCAAATCGAACATGAACATACAACAGTAGGATAATACTCCCTTGTGAGGCCTGTACTATAAATGAATAATAATAAGAAAACATCTAACACTGTGTCTGTGCAACCAGGAGAACCACAGAGCAGCGTACTAATGGGTTATCATGTTCCTACTTTTTATCAACGACCTACTTGTCTATGTACAGTCATTAACAGTTCATTTATTTGCAGATGGCTGTGTTCTGTAAAGACGGATAAAACTAGAGGCTCTAAAGAGCCTGTGTCGCTCACCTTGGTCTATGTGAATATTAAACAATGGACACAGATGGATTCATGACAAAATTGTGTTTTGGTGATGGTGATGTGTTTGTAGATCTTACTTTACTAAACATTCTTGCTGCTTACAATTATCTCTATCTATAACAGTACTTTCTGTGGAAAATGTTATTGAAAATCTTCAAATTTTAAGAAAATTGTTAAAAATTTACTATGAAGGGCAATAACTCCTTAGGGGGTCAATCGACTATTTTCGTCAAAGTGACTTATTTTTAGTTCTTACTTTGCTGAACATTATTGCTGTTTACAGTTTATCTCTATCTATAATAATATTCAAGATAACAAAAACAACCAGCAAAATTTCCTCAAAATTACCAATTCAGGGGCAGCAACCTAACAACCGATTATCCGATTCATCTGAAAATTTCAGGGCAGATAGATCGTGACCTGATCAACAATTTTATTTCCTGTCAGATTTGCTCTTAATGCTTTGGTTTTTGAGTAATAAGCCAAAAACTGCATTTTACCCCCATGTTTTATTTTTAGCCATGGCCGCCATCTTGGTTTGTTGGCCGAGTTACCTGACACATTTTTTTAACTAGATACCCCAATGATGATTATGGCTAAGTTTGGTTAAATTTGGCCCAGTAGTTTCAGAGGAGAAGATTTTTCTAAAAGATTACTAAGATTTACGAAAAATGGTTAAAAATTGACTATAAAGGACAATAACTCCTAAAGTGGTCAACTGACCATCTTGGTCATGTTCACTTATTTGTAGATCTTACTTCATGGTACTTTGCTGAACATTATTGCTGTTTACAGTTTATCTCTATCTATAATAATATTCAAAATAATAACCAAAAACAGCAAAATTTCCTTAAAATTATCAATTCAGGGGCAACAACCCAACAACGGGTTGTTCGATTCATCTGAAAATTTCAGGGCAGATAGATCTTGAACCTGATGAACAACTTGACCCCCATGTCAGATTTGCTCTAAATGCTTTGGTTTTTGAGTTATAAGCCAAAAACTGCAGTTTACCCCTATGTTCTATTTTTAGCCATGGCGGCCATCTTGGTTGGTTGGCCGGGTCACGCCACACATTTTTTAAACTAGATACCCCAATGATGATTGTGGCCAAGTTTGGATTAATTTGTCCCAGTAGTTTCAGAGGAGAAGATTTTTGTAAAAGATAACTAAGATTTACGAAAAATGGTTAAAAATGGACTAAAAAGGGCAATAACTCCTAAAGGGGTCAACTGACCATTTCGGTCACGTTGACTTATTTGTAAATCTTACTTTGCTGAACATTATTGCTGTTTACAGTTTATCTCTATCTATAATAATATTCAAGATAATAACCAAAAACAGCAAAATTTCCTTAAAATTATCAATTCAGGGGCAGCAACCCAACAACAGGTTGTTTGATTCATCTGAAAATTTCAGGGCAGATAGATCTTGACCTGATGAACAATTTTACCCCGTCAGATTTGCTCTAAATGCTTTGGTTTTTGAGTTATAAGCCAAAAAACTGCATTTTACCCCTATGTTCTATTTTTAGCCATGGCGGCCATCTTGGTTGGTTGGCCGGGTCACGCCACACATTTTTTAAACTAGATACCCCAATGATGATTGTGGCCAAGTTTGGATTAATTTGTCTCAGTAGTTTCAGAGGAGAAGATTTTTGTAAAGGATAACTAAGATTTACGAAAAATGGTTAAAAATGGACTAAAAAGGGCAATAACTCCTAAAGGGGTCAACTGACCATTTCGGTCATGTTAACTTATTTGTAAATCTTACTTTGCTGAACATTATTGCTGTTTACAGTTTATCTCTATCTATAATAATATTCAAGATAATAACCAAAAACAGCAAAATTTCCTTAAAATTATCAATTCAGGGGCAGCAACCCAACAACAGGTTGTCCGATTCATCTGAAAATTTCAGGGCAGATAGATCTTGACCTGATAAACAATTTTAGCCCGTCAGATTTGCTCTAAATGCTTTGGTTTTTGAGTTATAAGCCAAAAACTGCATTTTACCCCTATGTTCTATTTTTAGCCATGGCGGCCATCTTGGTTGATTGGCCGGGTCACGCCACACATTTTTTAAACTAGATACCCCAATGATGATTGTGGCCAAGTTTGGTTTAATTTTTCCCAGTAGTTTCAGAGGAGAAGATTTTTGTAAAAGTTAACGACGACGGACGACGACGACGGACGACGACGGACGACGGACGCCGGACGCAAAGTGATGGGAAAAGCTCACTTGGCCCTTCGGGCCAGGTGAGCTAAAAATGACACAAGAAGACAAGAACATCTTGTTAAGATTGGAATATGATTGTCAAATTGAATTTCAACCCAGCCAACTTCTTCGCGTAACCAAAATGCGTAAACTGCACCCCAAAATTTATAATATCCAGGAACATCATTTAGAATTGATTGGTTGATTCAGCAGTGTAACAATTTCTAAAACCAATTATTCGAACACTCATAGAAAGCATATATCTAAAAATACAAAAATTTAACTATAGCCTTAATCCAAAGAAACCTGCATCACAGTCAACAACTAACAAAAGTTGTATACTTCACAACTCTTGTTAGAGCATTGCTTGATTATGCATTCTTAGTTTTGAACCCTTTAACCAACCTAAATATACAGAAACTAGAGTGTTCAAAGAAGATCAGCCCGGTTTTTAATGAACTACTATCAAGAAACCAGAAGTGTAACATCAATGCTAAAAATTTTAAAGTACCAAGCTGTAGCCGAGAGTAGTCGGATTTAAGGCTACGATGGTCAGAATAAAACACAAGAGCTGCATACTAGTACTACATTAGTATGTAGAGAAGACACAACATGATTTTTGTGCCATAACATCAACATACAAACATTCCTTATTCCAAGAGAGTTAATGATATGGAACCTATGAAACAGATGCACCAATTCTATGGTGGATAGTTCCTCACTAGCGGTTCAAGTAGGGGGTATTATTAGTTACATAGTGTGCTAGTGACGTAATACGGTATATATCGGGTCAGTAAATTCCATATGAGGTATGCTCGAATCCCCATATGGAATTAACTGACCCGATATATACCGTATTACGTCACTAGCATACTATGTAACGAATTTATCTTACCGACTATCTTAACGTGTGAAATTTAGACTAGATACCTATCAAAATGAGCAAGTCTTCATTACTGTTAGCATTAAGAAACTACTTCCATTGATCCTACAAAAAAAGATGCCAACAATAACAACTTGTAAGGTTTAAATGTGTTTTATGAAATTATTCCAATCTTGATCATCAATTTCTTTGTCTGTTGAAACCTTTAAGATTTTTTCTGTTTTGTTTTTATAAAGGGACGTAACATCACTAATAACGGTGTTTGAAATAAGCCCCGCCTCACTTCTTACCTAATATGGAATATTAAGGGACGTAACACCACTACTAACCGTGTATGAAATAAGCCCCGCCGCCCTACTAACCTAATATGAGATATACACGGTCTCCACGCGGACGCTATTAACCAATCAATCATATTCCTGGAAATGTATACGAGGTAAGATAAAGAACTTTAGTATCCTTTAATAACACAATTAAACTGTTTTTAACTTGCATCTGTAAATATTTTCATTCACCTTTGTTGCAACACCCAGCATAGGCAATAGAGCGATAATACTCAGAGGACTGTAGTGTATTGGAAGAGGCAGATTAACAATGAGAAACAAATAGGCTGCAAAATCTTATTTTTCAAATGTGCTAAAAAGATTGATTTCTTTTTGATATGTGAAAGATTAAAATTGCACGCATTTAGTTAGAAACACATCTAGACAATATTTTGAATTATCTTCCTTTCTCAATAACTGCAGTTAAAGCTATTCTGAAAAACAAAATGATGTGGTGGCGGTTCTAGGGTGGTTTGTAACCCCCTTTTATATTTGACCACTTATGCTTTTATATGAGGACATAAGGTTGGAACCTCCTGTTTATATGAATTACATGTTGAACACCTCCTTTCTCAAGGTACAGATCTCTGTCAGTATAGCCTGGAAATTTAGCTATCATGCCAGTGACAATCTAGATTTATTTGCAGTATATACAATCATTAGCCAAAAAACTAGAGATACTCTGATCAAATCTAAGTAAATGATGCCACAATGAAAAAGGGTGTCTCCATTAATTATCTGGAAGCAAACTTTGAACTTTGGTGGATAGTTGTCTCATCGGAAAACCTACCACATCTCCTTTTATTGAAGTTTTTTAAAAAATCAAACAATCAATTACCAAAACACTTCGACATATAAGTGAAAACAATGCAAATCAAAACTTTGCATGTGATAAAGGGTACAAACCATTTAATAAAAATTTCAACAAGTTTCAAAAAGAAATTCTTTATTAAAATAATACAGAAACTACAAAATGTTGAATTTTTCCAACAAGAGTGCACACACTGAAATGTCTCGCCTTCTTTACTAATCATTGATATTATGTTGATACTCCTAAATATAAAGCTTTATTACGACTGTCATATAAACTTAACATGAACCATGAAAATGAGGTCAAGGTCAGTTGAACCATATGCCAGGCAGACATGTACAGCTAACAATGCTTCCATACAACAAATATAGTTGACCTATTGCTTATAGTTTAAGAAAATAGACCAAAACACAAAAACTTAACACTGAGCAATGAACCGTGAAAACCAGGTCAAGGTTAAATAAAACCTACACGACTGACATATAGATCATAAAATATTTCCATACACCAAATATAGTTGACCTATGACATATAGTATTAGATAAAAAGACCAAAACTCAAAAACTTAACTTTGACCACTCAACCATGAAAATGAGGTCAAGGTCAGATGACATCAGCCCGCTAGACATGTTCACCTTACAATCATTCCATACAACAAATATAGTAAACCTATTGCATAAAGTATGAGAAAAACAGACCAAAACACAAAAACTTAACTATAACCACTGAACCATGAAAATGAAAATGAGGTCAAGGTCAGATGACATCTGCCCGCTAGACATGTACACCTTACAATCATTCCATACAACAAATATAGTAAACCTATTGCATAAAGTATGAGAAAAACAGACCAAAACACAAAAACTTAACTATAACCACTGAACCATGAAAATGAGGTCAAGGTCAGATGACACCTGCCAGTTGGACATGTACACCTTACAGTCCTTCCATACACCGAATATACTAGACCTATTGCTTATAGTATCTGAGATATGGACTTGACCACCAAAACTTAACCTTGTTCACTGATCCATGAAATGAGGTCGAGGTCAAGTGAAAACTGTCTGACGGGCATGAGGACCTTGCAAGGTACGCACATACTAAATATAGTTATCCTATTACTTACAGTAAGAGAGAATTTAACATTACAAAAAACCTGAACTTTTTTTTCAAGTGGTCACTGAACCATGAAAATGAGGTCAAGGACAATGGACAAGTGACTGACTGACAGAAACTTCGTAACATGAGGCATCTATATACAAAATATGAAGCATCCAGGTCTTCTTCTTTCTAAAATATATAGCTTTTAAGAAGTGAGCTAACACCGCCGCCGCCGCCGCCGGATCACTATCCCTATGTCGAGCTTTCTGCAACAAAAGTTGCAGGCTCGACAAAAATCAAGTACCATAACTCTGGAATTGAGTGCATATAAAGAAAATCAAATATAAACTGTCTTTCAGTTTCAAATTAGGTCATTTTTATTCATCATCCAGAGATAACACAATTTTGAATTTTTCCAACAATCAAGTACCATAACTCTTGAATGGTTTAAGTTAAAATGATGAAAATCAAATTACGCTGTCTTCAGTGGCCCAATACATTCCATTAAAATTTCAATCTATTTCACAAAAGTGCTCTCCATTTATAATTCACAAACCACAAAATTGTTTTCAATAATTAAGTACCATAACTCTGGAATATAGAAGTGAAAAATGAGGAAAAAATCAAACTAAACCTGTCTTGAATGGTATTTCACATTCCATTAAAAGTTCAATCAATTTCAAAAAAGGTATCTCCAATGGTCCAACATTCTATTCAAAATTCAATTTATTTCAAAAAGCAGTTCTCTGGAAACCTACAGTGTGACAGACAATGGATATGACAGACATCATAATTCCTGTATACCCCTGACTCAACAGACAGATGTAGAACAGGTGCTAGAAGCTGTCATGGGTATGCAGTTTGGAGCAAGCATTTGCTCTGCTGGGGGCAGAAACCCACTGTAATTTTGAGATGAAGACCTAAAACAAAGATTCTGCTCCCTTTACTTGCAGTATTCCAAGTGCACCTAGTTATTCTATGTCATTAAAAAAACCAACCATATACAATATTTTCCCTTTAAAGGATACACTGCTTACAATGTTAACTATAATATAAATAAATATATTTAAGAGTATATATAAACTTGTCTAAGACCTTATGGATATAAACCATTCATATAGATATCATAAAAATGATTAACAAATGTAGAATTGAGTGTGCTAACAATGCAATTTTTCAAAGAATTAATATTTTGAAGCGACATAACCATGATAACTCTTGTAAAAATATTGGTTATCTCTGATTTCTCAACTGATCCTTGACATTGCTAATATATACCTATGGTATAAGTTTAATTTAAATTTTACAATTGATGATGAGCACTTACAATGGAGTTTCCTTAAGATTTACATTTTAAAGGGACATAACTCCTATTAAAATAATCGATAAGTGTTAATTTTCTAATTTGTAGTTGACATTGCAGATATAATCCTTTTAACATAAATTTCATTAAAAAATCTGACTAGAAATGTTACCTGAAGCCCTGAACCACCTATTATGCAACTTCGTTCAAATTAACTTGCCAAAGGGACATAATTCAGGTAAAAGTTAATTAATCAAAACTGATTATTAAACAATTCCAAAATATTTTTTATATATATCTTTGATTAAAATTTCATTAAAATCTTATGAAAATGTAGGCTTAAGAGTGCTTAGAATGCATTTTTTTTTAATAAATTTGAAATTTCCAAGGTGCATAACTCGGTCAAAAAAATTGATCAGCACTAATTTCAAACATTGCTGAAATAAATCTGTAGCAAATATATGGCAAGAATTGTTAGCCTGAGAGTGGCATTAAGCTGGACAAGCAGATAGATGGAAACCAAGATGAATGGACACCTTGATTTTGTGACTCAAATCACATCAGGGGACATCTTAGAACTCAAGTGGGATGGATATGGAGTTTCGGAAAAATACAAATGTAAAGATCTTAATTGCTATTAATCTATCTACCTGAATAGAAAACAATGTTCATATTACAAACATTTATACATGTTGATTTAGTGCAACCAAATGGCAAATTCTGTACATTTACATTCAATAACAGAGATGACCAAACCATAAATTCTTTAAAACTTTACTTTGTGCAGTATGTGCAATTATTCATTTAAGGTTAAATCAATGAACTGCAGATTAATATGACAAATAAATTGTTTATTTGTATAAAGAAAAATAAGTGATTTATTGCATTATCCAAAATGTTTTAATAAATACCAAATATTTGTGTTTTTCAGAATTATTTTTTAAAACTCATCCATCTAAGGGGAGACAATATATATAGGAAGATGTGGTGTGAGTGCCAATGAGACAACTCTCCATCCAAATAACAATTTATAAAAGAAAACCATTATAGGTCAATGTACGACCTTCAACACGGAGCCTTGGCTCACACCGAACAACAAGCTATAAAGGGCCCCAAAATTACTAGTGTAAAACCATTCAAACGGGAAAACCAACGGTCTACATCTCTTAATGTATTTTTTT
Organism: Mytilus galloprovincialis; assembly: GCF_965363235.1. Lineage (NCBI taxonomy): Eukaryota > Metazoa > Mollusca > Bivalvia > Mytilida > Mytilidae > Mytilus > Mytilus galloprovincialis. Next base: position 12,068,847 of record NC_134838.1, on the reverse strand, counting down.
TTTTATACTAGAATGAAAGTGAAAATTTCATGTATTACTTGCAGCAAGAAAACAAGCCAAGTGACACCATTTTTCCTTTTTATCTTCTTAACACATATTATGAAATCTATCTTCTCATATTTTATTTCAAACTCTATCTTATAGATTTCTTTTTATTCACACAAATGGTTTTTTTTATGAATACTTATGCAAATCTGGGCAATATACCGGTACATAATGGCAATTTATTTTCAACATTTTTCAATAGAAAGTAATTATAATTGATTTTTTTATTCTAATATTCAGTCCAATTTAATTTTAGAAAGATTTATACATCATATTGTTGATAACATTAATATGAATTTTTTGTTCCCATCGTCTCTGCTTATTCTTCAGGAATTTGTATTAATAATAATGTCTTTAAAACTTAGTTGATCTTTGCTGGAACATAATAAGCTCTGAGTCGCAAGTTCTGTGGTGGCTTTTGACAACCATGTTGAAAATGATCTTATATCTTGCTGGAACATAAAAAGCTCGGAGTCGCAAGTTCTGTGATGGCTTTTGACAACCATGTTGAAAATGATCTTATATCTTGCTGGAACATAAAAAGCTCTGAGTCGCAAGTTCTGTGATGGCTTTTGACAACCATGTTGAAAATGATCTTATTTCTGTCAAGTTTTACGTAAAATTTCCTGAAGATAAAACAAAAAATATTTTGTAAGTAATAATCAGAATATTATTTGAATAGTTAATGAATTAATGAATTCATTACTATACATGTATATCATTAAATGATTACATAGCATATTGTTTCAAACAAGTGAAACTGCGAGCTACTGCTCACTGATCGATGATACCCCCGCCGCAAGTGGATAATATTAATAGTGTAAAAATATGCAAGTGTTCGGTAAACAGGAAGTTGTCGAGTGATGAATCTGAAAACGCATCACACGGTGTAGCTGACTTATATAAATCCTGAAACCAAATTTCAGAAATCCTTGTATTGTAGTTCCTGAGAAAAATGTGACGAAAATTTTCAACTTGGCTATCATGTGTAAAATCAGACAAGTGTTCGGTAAACAGGAAGTTGTCAAGTGATGAATCTGAAAACGCATCACACGGTATGGCTGACATATATAAATGTTGATGTGTAGTTCCTGAGAAAAATGTGACGAAAGTTTCATGGGACGGACTGACTGACGGACTGATGGACTGACGGACTGATGGACGGACGGACTGATGGACGGACTGACAGACAGAGGTAAAACAGTATACCCCCCCTTTTTTAAAGCGGGGGTATAATAAAACAGTATACCCCCCCTTTTTTAAAGCGGGGGTATAATTATTACATGTTGAAACTGTCTGTGTTGTAAACCCAACATGTGCATATAATATCTTATTAAAGTTTGTAAAAGTGACCTTCATAAAAAAAAAGAAGGACAGTTATGCTCACATAGATCCAGCTCTTGAGAATGATAAATCGTAGGCATTTAAGAATTGGTCAAATCCTTTCACAAAATTACATGAATGTTGAATCACTATTTAAACTTTTTAAAAATAAAAAGCCACTGAGTGAAAAGTGAAAAGTGGGTCAAGGATAAAATTGAGAATGAAAATGGGGAATGTGTCAAAGAGACAACAACCCGACCATAGAAGAACAGACAACAGCAGAAGGTCACCAACAGGTCTTCAATTCAGCGAAAAATTCCCGCACCCAGAGGCGTCCTTCAGCTGTCCCCTAAACAATATATATACTAGTTCAGTGATAATGAACGCCATACTAAACTCCAAATTGTACACAAGAAACTAAAATTAAAAATAATACAAGACTAACAAAGGCCAGAGGCTCCTGATTTGGGACAGGCGCAAAAATGCGGCGGGGGTTAAAACTTTCATCTTATTTTATACAACCAGTGTATCAGAGCTGCAACTGAAAACAAATGTATATTGCTAAGTTTCTGGAAAGTGGCTTTGAGTATTGAAAGACTAGTACTGTACATGCTAGTTTAGACCATACATTTATCAACCACGAAAGTGTACTTAAAGTGTCATATAGTTAGAAGGTAATAATAGTTATGAATAACAATGTAGTTCTTACCTGTTGAATTTCTTGAGGAAACTGTTCAATCTTTGATTTAACACAATCTATACAAAATCTCTTTGTATAGAACAAGCTGCAATCCTGTGAAACATAAAATATAATATTTCAACTATCTGTCATACAGAATTATTTATGTTTTTATTTTTTATACAGACCATCAATAAATATACAGAGAAAGCACAGAACTCTAATTTTATAATATATGTCACTTGAGGGCAGAGTTTTCACAATTTTTGAATAAATCAAAAGTTATAATTTAGTTAAAAACGCAAGAATTGATAAATACTAACAAGTATGCACAGAGTGTGAAATTTGTAATTTTCACTCATACCAAGTTCACTTTCAAAAAGTTTATTATGTTAGAGTTATTGACGAAGCAAGCCGGTATATGGGATTCAATCTGCACAGCTCGTGTGACCCTAATTAACCAGAACGATGTAGGAGTTTGGATTAAAGGGTCACACGAGCCGTGCAAATTAAATCCAATATTCCGATTTGATTGGCCAATATCTGTTTTAATATATGACGCAATCAATTTACGTGAACGTTTTAGAAATGAAGAAGAATCCTAGGAAAGTTTCTTGTAGGGTAAAGAAAGGGGGAAAAAACGACTTTGGTAAGTTTTAAATTAAAAACTTTTTAAAATTTTTAGATTTTTTTTATCGTTTCTGTTAAATTTATTCACAAGTTTTATCAACTAGTGGCGATTAAGACTTTGACAAAATTTATAACAGGGGCGGATCCAGCCAATTTAAAAGGGGTCCCAACCCAGAGTAACTATATGTTCCCATTCAAATGCATTGATCGTCCACCCCTCCCCCCTGAATCCGCCACTGCAAACTATGAATACTTTTCTCTTTCCAATCTTTTGCTCCCCAACCCCATAAATTTCTTTTCATCTATTGTATTCATTCTTAAGACACATCCATCTAAATGAAGTCTGATTGATCGCCAGCTAATCCCCCTGTTTTGAAACAAACTTAAATATGATCCTCATTACATTCGATCCAAAAATAGCTACTTTATTGGAATAGATATTCAAAAAGACGTTATAAATTCCATGGAGTCTAAAACTAATCCAAATAAGATTTCTGTTATTCGGATATTCTTAGATACATTTCTTTTTTGGCAGAAATTACCAAAAATTGTTTTAACTATCTTTCTGACTTTCAAACACTGATTTAAGATTTACGTAGTACACAAAATATGATGAAATATTTTATGTCCCAGCTTGGATAAAATAAACTAGAGGCTCTCAAGAACCTGTGTCTCTCACCTTGGTCTATGTGCATATATAGATAGCATGATTTTTTGGGCTATATAGATCTATTAAGCAGGTACATGTCGGCTAACTTTATGTTTAATAGCCAAAATCTAGGTAGCTCTATGTAGCAGCTACGATATTGAATGCAATCGGGATAAACATAATATGTCATGTGACTGTGATTCATCATTGTTTTTTCATGATTAACTCCAGAAAAATAGAATATAGAACTAAATTATTAGGAATGACTAATATTTTTCTGTCTATTCGAAATAACCTCAAAACTGTGGTGCTCTGACTTACCTGCTACACTGGTCAATCAGTGTGCACCACATTTTTTAAGTTACTTCTACAATAAATTTCACCCTATATTCCATAACAAACAGCTAGCGTAGTAATGATTAATGATGTTACCGTAGAACAGCAGACAGACAGCTGACACATGGAACAGTGTGAGCCAAGGGTAATAAAGCCTCCTTCAGCACTAAATGGATCCTTGCACAAATATGAGTCTTCCATTAAACTAGAGAACAAAAAGAAAATATTCATCTATATTAAATATCAAATTGCTTGTAAGCACAGAAGGGTAAAAGATTGTGTTTATTTATGAGTGGGAAGTAAAATTAAACATTACATTGTCAATAAATTGATTCAACTACATTCTGGACAATGGGAGATAACTCCAATTTTTAAAGATGACTTTAACAGTGACATCATCTATATTTTTAGAACAGATATTAGATTACTGCACTTTGCAATAGTTATGTAATTTTCTTGACAGGTGTAACATTGTTTTGTGACTTGAATATCTGAGCATATAATATATATTACATTTTTGATAAATTTCTTGAAATGTTCATGGATAGGATGTAAAGAATGTTATGAGCAATGCACTATATTTTGTGTATCGAAAAGGTAGTGATAAGCCTTAGAAGATTTTGATATTAAGTCAGTAACATAGGGTTTTGATTGCATTTCAGGCAATCTCCACCCCCCAAAAAAACCTTCTTTGAGATACAAACATGTATATTGTGGATTCATTTATTTTCGTGGGTACCAATTTTCGTGGATTAAGAAATACTTGCATGTTCGTGGATATTTAATTTCGTGGTTTTGCTGAAATCTGTTTACAAGCCTATTGAAAATTTGCTATTCGTTGAACATTTAATTTCATTGTTTACCTGTTCCCACGAAATCCACGAAAATTGATATCCAACGAAAAATAATAAATCCACAGTATATCATTTGGCACTTATGTATACATATTACAAAGTATAAATGACATCAAAGAACACATTTTTTTTGCTGGTCCTAATTTTTGATAGATTGCTGCACATTGATATATACCAAATAATTCCTTTCATTCAAAAAGCAGGAACATGACTTCAAATCACCAATCCATTTTCAACTAACACATACATACATGTACATGCAATTGTTATCATGTTTATTACATTTAGAGTCTTTTACAAAACTCATTTACATCTACTGACTGGCCACTGAATTTAGAGAAAATTTGATCCAGGATGTGTGTACTTTAAATCACAGAGTACATGTACTTTAAAATTTTAATTAATCATAGATTAACTGATTATTTCATTATAATTGGATTAAAATTTAGGACAGGATAAATCTTTATTTGCTTTTAAAAACTTTATGGGACGATTAAACATATAAAAACAGGTATATGGATAATATTCAAAACCTATTATATGTTATTTTAGGATTTTCACAATGGATATTAGCTGACATTCCCTACCAGTGTTTTAGATCTAATGAGCTGTAAAGGCTTAATAACAATTAATGTGGATTCAGTAATATTCGTTGATACCAGTTTTCGTGGAATTAGTGGAAACAGGAGAACCATTGATTTAAATTTTCAATGAAATACCGTACAAATTGCCTAAAGGAATGCCAAGTCCACGAAAATTAATATCCCCGAAAAATGCAAGTTATCCACAATCCACGAAAATTGGTACCCACGAAAATAAATGAATCCACAGTATAATAAACTGGAGTGTGTTGATTTCTGTCAAGACACTCATTAGTGTTAGTCTCTAGTAATGAAGTATTAATTAAAGTTGTCTTTAGTAAAATAAGGTACAATAATAATAATAACAAGAGTGCACACGCTGAAATGTCTCGCCTTCTATACTAATCATTGATATTATGTTGATAGTCCTAAAGCTTTATTACAACTGTCTCATAAACTTAACATTAACCAAGATAACTAAACAAAGACCAATGAACCTTGAAAATGAGGTCAAGGTCAGATGAACCATGCCAGGCAGACATGTACAGCAAACAATGCTTCTATACAACATATATAGTTGACCTATTACCTATAGTTTAAGAAAAATAGACCAAAACACAAAAACTTAACACTGTGCAATGAACCGTGAAAAAGAGGTCATGGTAAAAAAAAACCTGCGCTACTGACATAAAGATCATAAAATATTTCCATACACCAAATATAGTTGAACTATGGCATATAGTATTAGATAAAAAGACCAAAACTCAAAAAACTTAACTTTGACCACTGAAAATGAGGTCAAGGTCACATGACATCTGCCCGCTAGACATGTACACCTTACAATCATTCCATACAACAAATATAGTAGACCTATTGCATATAGTATGAAAAAAACAGACCAAAACACAAAATTTAACTACTGAACCATGAAAATGAGGTCAAGGTCACATGACATCTGCCAGCTAGACATGTACACCTTACAATCATTCCATACAACAAATATGGTAGACCCATTGCATATAGTATGAAAAAAACAGACCAAAACACAAAAATTTAACTATAACCACTGAACCATGAAATGAGGTCAAGGTCAGATGACACCTGCCAGTTGGACATGTACACCTTACAGTCCTTCCATACACCGAATATACTAGCCCTATTGCTTATAGTATCTGAGATATGGACTTGACCACCAAAACTTAACCTTGTTCACTGATCCATGAAATGAGGTCGAGGTCAAGTGAAAACTGTCTGACAGACATGAGGACCTTGTAAGGTATGCACATATCAAATATAGTTATCCTATTACTTATAATAAGAGAGAATTCAACATTACAAAAAATCTGAATTTTTTTTCCAGTGGTCACTGAACCATGAAAATGAGGTCAAGGACATTGGACATGTGACTGACGGAAACTTCGTAACATGAGGTATCTATTTACAAAGTATGAAGCATCCAGGTCTTCCACCTTCTAAAATATAAAGCTTTTAAGAAGTTAGCTAACGCCGCCGTCGCCGTAGCCGCCGGATCACTATCCCTATGTCGATCTTTCTGCAACAAAAGTTGCAGGCTCGACAATAAATTACAAATGAAAGTGAACTGAAGTCTTATAAATCAGATGTATGGTAGAGTCCCGGGAGTGGCAAGCTTCCCTGAGGCCCTCACATACAAATACTAATGCAATAAAAAACAGAGAAACCCAGAACATTCAGGCAAGTATGGACACAACATTCACTTCTGAATTTATTTAAGATTGTGGTTAATTAATTAGCACAGCATAGGTCATGTAGATTTCTGACACAGAAGGAATGTGGTCAAAGAACTGAAAAATTTGAATTGGACTTTTACCTTTTATAGTCTTTAGAAATAAAAAATCGAAATAAATGGTTAGAATCAGCATATAGAAGTACAGTACATCAACAATTGCTTTTTTGTTAAATTCAAACTAAGTTTAATCTTAAACAATTTGGACCGTAATCATTGATAATGGCGAACCAATTTAAAAATCAGGCCCAAAATCAAAATCAAAAAATTAAACCCAAGAATTTCAGAATTTCAGACTGAAATAAATCCTATTAAAATTGAAGTAAAAAAAATAGGCAATTTATATTTTTCCTATACATAAATAATACCCCCCCCCCCCCCCCAAAAAAAAAAAAATCAGCCCCATCTTTCCATTTTTAATATGGAACCTTGTGGTTCAATTTCTAAGAGATCTATAGACTTATACTCAAGTTATAGTCTGAAAACATGAAAATCCTTGTTTTTTGTCCATAATTCCAATATTCCAAAACAGTTGGGGTCATGCCCCAAAATGAAAAAGCAATCCCAACCAGAAAGATGATGAATGAAAGAATTTGCCAAAAATGCTTCTCTGGCTATGTTTAAGATGAAATTCATTTTTTTAACTTCATTTCATATAAATACATGTATCATATACTATAAACCAAAGGTTTTTTTTTTACAAATTCTATGTATCTATGCTAATTAATGTTCTTTTTCCTTATACATTTGTTCTCCATTTGCCCCTTGTGGGCACTTAATTGGTAATAATCAAATTATCTGTAAGCACTGAAGAGTAAAGATTGCTTTAATGTACAAATGTATCAGTGTGAAGTAAAATTAATAAATATTGCATTGAATAAAGCAGTGGTTGTAGTTGATTATACCATAATCATTACAATTCTGGACAATGGGAGATAACTCCAATTTTTAAAGATGAATTTAAAAATGACATCATTCATATTTTTAGAACAGATATTAGATTCCTGCACCTTGCAAAAGTTACATAATTTTCTTAAAAATTGTAGCAATAGTTTATGACTTGAATAATTGAGCAACTACATTGATAAATTTTTGAAAATGTTTAAATTATTGCAACACCAAATTGAAATTCAAATTAAAAAAACACTCTTTATTTTTTTGTGATATAATTTGTTGAAATAGAACTAGTTAAACTTTATTTAAATATCACCTGAGTTTAATAAATAAATATCGACTGGATAAGTTCTTATCTGCACATGCAGCTACTGTAACCGTAAATAGTAAAACAGAGGTTTTTATCCTCATTGTTTTTAACACTTTAAATAACCAAGTTTATAAAGTTATGTTATTGACACCTTGTAATTGGTCATCCACAACTCTTAACTGCAGCAAGATGGCAGATTATCAGCATTAGAGAAGCAGGTATGTTGCTGTGACAATTGCACGTATTATTGGTCATCACCATTCCACTATAAGTCGTTTTGAGAATAAAAATCAGACAAAAATCGATGTTAAAGACCTTCCCAGATCAGAGACCCCTATAACATCTGCTAGGGAAAATCAAGCATAATGAAGGTTGGTCAGAAGGAAATCCATTGCAAACAATACAATCCTAAAAAGAGAGTGGTGGCCATACAGGAGCCTTTAAACAAGACTGTTGGAGATCGACTCTTCACTACTATTTATCGTGCGATAAGACCATTTCAGGGACCTATGCTTACGAACAGACACACTGTTGCCTGTATCCAATGTAGTGCAGAGCTCACCAAAGTTGAAAATTAGCATCGTGGAGGAAGATCCATTGTTCCAATGGAGTTCTGTGTATCTTCCTTGGCTCAGTTGTAGGCCGGAATCAAACCATATTGAGCATATATGTGACACTATTGAGCGTAAAGTGCCAGTTCAAACAAGTCATGACATAAACAATGCCCTTCATCAGGAATGGTTGCTGCTACCTAAGCAACAAATTAGTCGACTTTAATATGGCAGGAATCAGAAGACGTTAAGAGACAGTTATCAGTTTTAATGGAGGCTGTGCACAAAGTACTTATTCTTTGGCGTATAGCAATCAACCCTGATGTGAACAATCATCTTAGATTAATTTTGAAATGTCTGACATTGTAAAGTTCAACAACAGTAAAAGTTGTAAAATGCATTTTTTTGTACAAAAAACACTTCATTTTGTTATCAAAATTGTGGTTAGATAAACACCAAATTGAAATTCAAATTAAAAAAACACTCTTTATTTTTTTGTGATATAATTTGTTGAAATAGAACTAGTTAAACTTTATTTAAATATCACCTGAGTTTAATAAATAAATATCGACTGGATAAGTTCTTATCTGCACATGCAGCTACTGTAACCGTAAATAGTAAAACAGAGGTTTTTATCCTCATTGTTTTTAACACTTTAAATAACCAAGTTTATAAAGTTATGTTATTGACACCTTGTAATTGGTCATCCACAACTCTTAACTGCAGCAAGATGGCAGATTATCAGCATTAGAGAAGCAGGTATGTTGCTGTGACAATTGCACGTATTATTGGTCATCACCATTCCACTATAAGTCGTTTTGAGAATAAAAATCAGACAAAGTACTTATTCTTTGGCGTATAGCAATCAACCCTGATGTGAACAATCATCTTAGATTAATTTTGAAATGTCTGACATTGTAAAGTTCAACAACAGTAAAAGTTGTAAAATGCATTTTTTTGTACAAAAAACACTTCATTTTGTTATCAAAATTGTGGTTAGATAAAAAAAAATGTTTATACATTTTTTTCTTCGTTTTAATGCCAATGTTATCCTTAACTATGTTTCAATATTATTTTACAATTATTTTATCATATTCCATCCAAAATAAGAGGCTGATTTTTCAAGTTTTAAAAAATCAAGGTGTTGCAAATACTTTTTTCCATGTGTATACTTTTTTGGCTTAAAAATAGCCTACCCTAAAGATTTTATTGTCATTTTTCATTAAGCAATGTTAAAGTCAGAATGTTGCTCCCATAGACTCAATGTAAAAAAAAAAGAAAAAAAGAAAAAAAAGAAAACCTTCCTACCTACCCTAACTTTATTTCAGATGTAAATGGAACCACACATACTTTTTTATTTGGCCTTACTTATTTTGCCACATTATTAAACTGCTCTTCGTTTGGGAGGCTATATATATATAAATGTAAACCTCAGATCTGTGTACGACCTCAAATCTGTGTCCGTTTCTCAAATCTATGCCCCAGCGTGACGTCAATCGCTAATCTATGTCCATAAAAAAATATTTGGCCTCAAATCTGTGGCCGCTTTTTTATCATGACATCATTAACAAATCTATGTCCTTAAAAAATAATTTGGCCTCAAATTTGTGGCCAATTTTTAATTGTGACGTTTTTTCTCAAATCTATGTCCGTTATAAAAGATAAGGCTTTAAAACTGTGTAATGTTTTAATTCTTTTTCAGCCATGCGCAAATGTATGCCCGTCTAATAATTTCGGACTTATAGGTTTTCTTTTTTATTAAGTCATTTCCCATAGTTCTATATTAATTTATTGGTATGGGTTCTCCCTGTGTGTACAAGAGCTAAAGTATAAGTAAATCTAGCTAGATTATTTCGCTTGTATTTAAACAGGGACTAAGAAAGTCCCTGATTTAAAATATTGTTTTTTAAGAACGGTCTTGTATGATTTTTGTTTCATAAAGTAATTTCTCCATATTTGTAGTTAAAATCTTTACATGTGTGTGTTATTATTGTATGCCGTCTTCAATAATTAAACTACACATACTTTTTTTAGTAAAAAGACAGTAAAGAATGACTATTTGTATGCAACTTCAGGGTACTTCCAATTGTCTCTAAATTTTTTCATATTGCTGTTAAATTGACATTCATACCACTTTATCAATCATATGTTACTTTAAATATCAATAAAATCATTCTGAATTGCTAAAAATAAACGTTTCATGCTCTATATTTTTAATTAAAATATTTGTAAATCACAATAAACATGATAAAGCATATATCAATTGTTTGGTGTTAGCTGATATCTATTTAGTTCAAATGTAAAACTTGTAATTATGTCTTTAATAACAAAAATCTTTCCCCGAAAAGAATCATTCTTTATGTTTCGGCACATTCCTTCGCTCCAGAAACCAGATGTAACAACTGCAGTCCCTTTGTTCATGGCTGGATTTGTTTTGAATTATAAATATTCCCCAAAAGTAGGAGTAAGTAAAGATATCCCGATAATTGTCAGAAAATATTTTCAAGAGGATAAATCTCTAGTTGACGTATTTGAAAATATTCCATCAGTCCACTTTTCATAACAGATTTTCCTCCAGTTTAAAAAAAAAAATATATAAAGCAATTTTAAACCATGTGTATTAACAGATAAAATGTTAACCTTGCTTTTGTCATATAAACCACTTGTTCAATAAAATTGAGAATGGAAATGGGGAATGTGTCAAAGAGACAACAACCCGACCAAATAAAAAACAACAGCAGAGGGTCACCAACAGGTCTTCAATGTAGCGAGAAATTCCCGCACCCGGAGGCGTCCTTCAGCTGGGCCCTAAACAAATATATACTAGTCCAGTGATAATGAACGCCATACTAATTTCCAAATTGTACACAAGAAACTAAAATTAAAATAATACAAGACTAACAAAGGCCAGAGGCTCCTGACTTGGGACAGGCGCATAAATGCGGCGGGGTTAAACATGTTTGTGAGATCTCAACCCTCCCCCTATACCTCTAACCAATGTAGAAAAGTAAACGCATAATAATGTTTGTTCGGTGTGCTTTTCATTGTTTACTTGATGACGTTTTGTTATGTTTTACGTCAATGAAAGGACATAGATTTGAGTAAACAAGTGAAACTGCGAGCTACTGCTCACTGATGATACCCCCGCTGCAAGTGGATAATATTAATAGTGTAAAAATATGCAAGTGTTCGGTAAACAGGAAGTTGTCGAGTGATGAATCTGAAAACGCATCACACGGTATAGCTGACTTATATAAATCCTGAAACCAAATTTCAGAAATCCTTGTATTGTAGTTCCTGAGAAAAATGTGATGAAAATTTTCAACTTGGCTATCATGTGTAAACAGGAAGTTGTCGAGTGATGAATCTGAAAACGCATCACACGGTATAGCTGACTTATATAAATCCTGAAACCAAATTTCAGAAATCCTTGTATTGTAGTTCCTGAGAAAATTTTCAACTTGGCTATCATGTGTAAAATCAGACAAGTGTTCGGTAAACAGGAAGTTGTCAAGTGATGAATCTGAAAACGCATCACACGGTATAGCTGACATATATAAATGTTGATACCAAATTACAGAAAGGGTGGATGTGTAGTTCCTGAGAAAAATGTGACGAAAGTTTCATGGGACGGACTGACTGACGGACTGATGGACTGACGGACGGACTGACAGACAGAGGTAAAACAGTATACCCCCCCCTTTTTTAAAGCGGGGGTATAATAAAGGACATAGATGTGAGACAATACAGGACAAAGATTTGAGACAATAAAGGACATAGATTTGGAATGTCTATGACGCAATATTAAAAAGGACATAGATTTGCGGAAAGGACATAGATTTGACGCAATATTAAAAAGGACACAGTCACAGATTTGGTGAAAGGACATAGATTTGAGGCCGGACATAGATTTGAGGCTTACATATATATATATGTAACGGAGGGGGTCGGTGACGACACCTCCCGGGACGTGTAGTGGCCAGTACTTCGCCCCTATTCCACCGTCGGGATACCTGATATCAGATTATGGCTGAACAACAGACAATAAATCAAATGAAACAATATTTTATTCACAAATGTACAATAATTGCATTAAACAAAGTCGGATAAAACAGGAGTCAGAAGACTTTCTTAAATGGAGTTCAAAAATAAAGTAATTTCAAATGTAAAACGAAAAATAGAGTGTTCCCACAGTTAGTCTTAAAAGTAAAGTAAATTTGCTTCGCGTTGTGTTTTAAAGTAGTAAAATTGCACCAAAAAGGGGTGACTAACTCTGGCGAACTGCACCGAAGTGGTGGCTAACTCTAGACTCGATTAGTACTAATATTAGTTCCGGCGAGTATTTGGAGGCCTGTGCAAGGCCGACTCCGACTGAATATCAAATGATATCCTAAACTTGTCATTAATCAGGAGAACTTTAACAGAAAAGGTACTGAAGAAAAGTTAAATAAATGAATATTCTTAAAACATTACAGAAACATCAAAAGTTATATACTAAAACAGTAAAATTAACAATCCTTACTTTTATCTTACTATATTTAAATCAAACTTAACTTAAAATAAGCATTTAAATACTAAATAATTAATCCATCCGAATTAAGGGGAATTAATCAGGCACATCAAAGCACATCTATTACAATCCTCCCCCCTTAGGACAAATATTAAAGAAATTAATATTTGGGAAAAGAACTATTTAAAATAGATGTGTTCAAAACAATTAACAAAAATATAAATCAATGCAAATAAAATGTCAATAAATGTCACAAAAATGTCAAATAACACACGGTCCAACCATCGGAAAAGTTCCACACGGTATAAATGTCCATGAATAGTCGGTAAACGGCACAAATTATAAAGTATGGTCCATAGAATATAAATGTAAACGGACACAGTTATACAGCATTCAATAAAACACAGTTCTAGATTCAAACGGAAACGGAAATGTTAATACGGATAATCTGCATGGTCCAAGTTGTACCAGGTATAGTCCACCAATTGTTGTTCTCACGAAAACACTTTAAACGTGTCTTTTCGGGTTCTAAAAAGTCCATCGTTGTACCAGGTTTAGTCCACCATTGTAGATCTTACGGAATCACGTATGACATGTAATTCCGGGTTCAAGATGATCAAAGTTGAAACGTTGTACAAAAAGTAAGAAAGGTGTTCTTGATAACAAGAACTGCTTACTTTATCAGGTGGTTGTCTTCACACATAAACTTCCTGCCACTCAATAGATTTCTGCCATGACTTATAAAAGTCACAAAAGGAAAACCATAACCAAACTAAACAAATTTAAAACAATAAAACTGGTTCAGAAAGGTTAAAAATCCAAATAAATGAGCAAACTCATAAATAAACCTATTCAAACAAGAAACTTAGCCACAATCTAAACAAACCAACATCAAAGGAAAAACGCAATCAAATCAAACAACGTTTTTGAGGGTGGTTTCGATGGCAAAACTGGCTCATTAACGTGACCAAGAAAAACAACAAATCCAATGTAAACTTTGAAACCATACCTACTAAACAATAATATAAACTGACAAAATAAGTAAAATACTAAATATACAAATTAAAACGAATAAAACATACTATATGAAAACTTTAACTTTTCCTGTCTTGCAACAAGAAGTTTGCACATTATCATCCCCAAAATAAACAGATAAAAATCTAACCAAGTCAGATGGAAATAAATTCTGAACTCTGTTGACAACTTTGCATGATTTTTTTCACTTTCTTATGAACTGCAGTAGAAACTGGTTTTTCTGGTTCAACAACATGAACAGAATTGACACTTTTACAAACTTTATTGGGACAATTAGCTCTGATATGTCCAACTACCGAACAATTAAAACATTTTCTAACTTTAAACTTCTTATAAACCAGCTTTTTAAGAACTTTGACAATTTGATCAAAACTAGACTTCAAACAACTAAAATCTAAACTTTCTTCACTTTCCTCAATTTCACATTCAACAGATTCAATTGTAAAATTAAAACATTCAAACTCTGTAGCCAAAAATATAGCATCATCAAAAGTTTCAGGATGCTTAAAATGGACAAACTTTCCCATTTCCTTCTGTAACTTTCCAATAAAAAGATCCATAAAATAAGATTCCATACTTTGAAAATTATCTGGATATGCACGATGACATAAAAGATTGAATCTATGTCCAAAATCAAACACAGATTCATCTGGCAAAATTGTACAATTATTCAGTTGAAATTTATAAAAAGCTATCCTTTCCTTAGGATTAAAGCATTGAAAAAGTAAACTTTTCAAAAAATCATAGCTTTGCAACTGAGTTGGAGTAAGAAGATGTAAAATAGTTCGTGCTTCTTCTCTTAAGTTTATTACTAACTGAAGAGCCATTTCAGAAAAATTCCAGTTATTCCACAGACTAACTGCTTCAAATTGAATAAAATAATCTTGTACATCAGCACTAACACCGTCAAAAGTACAAGATTTCTGTTCAAACTTTATCATTTTTAAAATCAAAAATTGAACAAAATCAAAAATAAATGTAATAAAAATATTCAAACCAAAACTGAGGGATCAGGTATCCTGGTCACTGCACCATTTGTAACGGAGGGGGTCGGTGACGACACCTCCCGGGACGTGTAGTGGCCAGTACTTCGCCCCTATTCGACCATCGGGATACCTGATATCAGATTATGGCTGAACAACAGACAATAAATCAAATGAAACAATATTTTATTCACAAATGTACAATAATTGCATTAAACAAAGTCGGATAAAACAGGAGTCAGAAAACTTTCTTAAATGGAGTTCAAAAATAAAGTAATTTCAAATGTAAAACGAAAAATAGAGTGTTCCCACAGTTAGTCTTAAAAGTAAAGTAAATTTGCTTCGCGTTGTGTTTTAAAGTAGTAAAATTGCACCAAAAAGGGGTGACTAACTCTGGCGTACTGCATCGAAGTGGTGGCTAACTCTAGACTCGATTAGTACTAATATTAGTTCCGGCGAGTATTTGGAGGCCTGTGCAAGGCCGACTCCGACTGAATATCAAATGATATCCTAAACTTGTCATTAATCAGGAGAACTTTAACAGAAAAGGTACTGAAGAAAAGTTAAATAAATGAATATTCTTAAAACATTACAGAAACATCAAAAGTTATATACTAAAACAGTAAAATTAACAATCCTTACTTTTATCTTACTATATTTAAATCAAACTTAACTTAAAATAAGCATTTAAATACTAAATAATAATTCAATCGGAATTAAGGGGAATTAATCAGGCACATCAAAGCACATCTATTACATATATATATAATATATATAAGTACAAAAATGTACGTCTGAGCCAGTGACAACTCTACAACAGATAATGTACAAATGTATATAATATATAGACAGTTTGTGTTATCTTATTAGTCATTCTGATTTTAAAAGGTCAGAGCTCAACCGAATTGTCCCACTTTTGAAATAGTGAGGCCGAATCGTGTGAACAAATTGTCTAAACTATAGCCTAAACAGCTGTGGCCGAAATGACCTGTGACAAAACTAGTTGCTGGCCAACACGTCTATAAAGCAGTTTTTTTTAAAAATAACTTTAGAAAAAAACCCCAGAGAAAACACAATCTACACATCAGAGGCGGAGTTTGTTCTCTGTATAATGGTACTCAGGAGCTTGTTTAGTGGGTTCACGTGGTTTTACTGTCAATGGTGGTCGCTATTCCATGTAAAAACTCGTCTGACCAACTAAACAAGCCCCTGTGATTGGTAGGCTAATATTTTATAATTTGAGGCAAAATTAGCAGCTTGAATTTATATAAAATAGCCAGTTTCATACAAAACACTAGATGAAAGTTGACATAAGGATTAAGACTTCTTACATGATATTCTTTGCAAAATTTGGTTTTGTCCCAAAATATTGATAAGTGCTTGAAAATTTACATGCATGACACAAAAATCGCTTGTTTTCTTCCATGCTTTACCGGAAAATTCAAAATGATTGTAATTTTACACAAATACGGGCTGTGGATAACTTTTTGGAGAAATACACTTTTAAGACTTTTAAAGATAACAAGTCAATAAATCTAAATCGCCATTTCCTACTTAATCAAAATTTCTCTTTTATTCTTAAAAAAAATATTTTTGTATAGAAAATATGGGCAATAAAATCACTTTGAGATTGGTCTCGGGTTTAGCATACCCAAAGTAGCTTTTAATCAAAATTACGTTCATTTCCTGTTACGTAAATGATCACGTGGTGTTGACATAAAATGGAGCAAAATAATTTATTGACAAGTGAAAAACACTTTTGTTAAGTGTAAAGTGTGCATTAAATAACTTCTTCTATTGTCATAGGTAAGCCATGTTTTACATATCATAATAAATCTGTCACTCGGAAGAACGTGCTTCCAATGTAGAAATCGACAGTCGTTTAAAAATAGAAAAAAACTGTTTACAAAATGTCATGGAAACGCATAAATCCCTCGTTTTTTTAAACGAAAAAAAGTAATTACAATGACAGTTCATGGGAAGGAACATTTGGTGATTTTCAAATATTTTAAATGATAAATTTCAATTGACCAGATTGTAGGTTTTAGAATATCTGCCATAATCTGGTCAAGTTGTCCCATAAACGGCTATAGGTTCTTATTTCTTTTTCTGCTGTCAACTTATAATGGCCACAATCATCAAACTATACATGTAGAATCCTATTTAGGCTTTTATACACAATAAACTGATTATACTGCCACAGATTATTTTGAATTCTGAACGACTCTTTATTGAGTAATTATGTGCCCCAAAAAATCAGGTTACAGTCATATTTATTAAATTATTAGTGAAAGAGGATAGGACCTTTATCTTTTGGATCGGGTAGTTTTAAGCTCGGGATTTCAGGATCTAGGAATTCTTTTTTCGAATTAGTTTTAATAGGTTGGGGATTATCTCCCAAATTGGTTATTATCAATTGGAATATCATTTTACTGTCCAAAAAAAAAATCACTTCAGGAGAAAATATTGCACATTCCTTAAAACTAAGGGCAACAACTTTTAGTTAGCAAATGCTCTGAATATTGGATTGTATTCATTGGTATTCGAGGGATCAATTTAGCATCAGGGAAGTACATGTACATGTAGCTTA
The DNA here is from genome assembly GCF_965363235.1 of Mytilus galloprovincialis. Classification (NCBI taxonomy): domain Eukaryota; kingdom Metazoa; phylum Mollusca; class Bivalvia; order Mytilida; family Mytilidae; genus Mytilus; species Mytilus galloprovincialis. The sequence continues at coordinate 12,051,112 of NC_134838.1, read as the reverse complement.
CTGAATTTTCTTATATATACATGTATTGGCATTAATAAATGCCATAATAAAAATGCACTTTTAAAAATGTTTTTCTTTTAAACATTTATTATACTGAAAATTTATATTCCTTGCCGGTTAATATAAATTAAAATATCCCAAAAAGGTTAAAGTTATAACATACAAAAAATCAAGGACGTATATTAGATTGTTAGTCATGTTAGTTATACATGTACATCCTTGAAAAAAATGTACAAAATAAAAAAAAACAAATCATTTATAATGTTGACTGAATATTCCTCATGATAACTAACAACTTCATTTAAAACCTGTTTTACTTTATGCTCGGTACTGTACTCTAAATATATATTCCATTGAAAATTTCATTAAATAAATTTATAAAAAAAGATTGTATTGCTAATTAATTTGTCTGATCAATTATCTGGTATTTTGATTACTACATTGTATATATGGTTAACCTTTTAAACACTCTAATTTTACAAAAATAATTAACACAAAGACACAATTTTTATAACAGCTTGAGGCAAGATCTGAAATTAAACTTTTGTAAAGTACAGAAGATTTATAAAACATTGATTTGACTATCAGACTGTTAACCAGATAATTGGCCGAAAGATTGTCTGAGAAATTGATTAGTCAAAATGAAGAAAACACAGCTATTTGATACAGAAATTTTATACTATTTACAATGTTTTATTGGTGCAAATGAAATGTATAATTTTGGCACAAATGATATTCTAATTGGTGCAATGGCATAGCAACACATAGATTTTTAGTTGCACAGCCCATTTTAGGGTCTTGTCTTTTTCAAATTAAATTGTCTATTTTTCCACTTGATCTGAACTAAATAGTTCCTTGGTACAATCTTTTCTACTTATTTTGTAAATATATTTATTCGATGTGGTGTTTTTCAACAAGTTGTGACTTCTCAAATACTGCATTTTCCACATAGTACATGTATATATATTGCATGTACCAGCATGTAACATGTATTCTGAAAAACGGAAATGAAAGTTTGAAATGTTTTCCTTTCATTATCCATTAAAAGTTTAGTATGCCTTAGTCCTAACCTTTAGATACATGTATAGGTATAGATTTATTTTCTTACATGGACTAAGCTATTATGAAGAAAATAGTTTAAAATACTGTTCATTCCATTCGAGACCTGCCGGATTATTTTGTTCTTGACCTTAAATAAAATTGAGAATGGAAATGGGGAATGTGCCAAAGAGACAACAACCCGACCATAGAAAAAAAAACAACAGCAGCAGAAATATATACTAGTTCAGTGATAATGAACGCCATACTAATTTCCAAATTGTACACAAGAAACTAAAATTAAAATAATACAAGACTAACAAAGGCCAGAGGCTCCTGACTTGGGACAGGCGCAAAAATGCGACAGGGTTAAACATGTTTGTGAGATCTCAACCCTCCCCCTATACCTCTAGCCAATGTAGAAAAGTAAACGCATAACAATACGCACATTAAAATTTAGTTTAAGAAAAGTCCGAGTCTGATGTCAGAAGATGTAACCAAAGAAAATAAACAAAATGACAATAATACATAAATAACAGCAGACTACTAGCAGTTAACTGACATGCCAGCTCCAGACTTCAATTAAACTGACTGAAAGATTATGATTTCATCATATGAACATCAGGCACAATCCTTCCCCTTAGGCAATGTTAGGGGTTTAGTATCATACCATCATAACATATATGAGAAGAACATAACCCGTGTCATGCCAACAACTGGTTTTTGAAAAAATGTGTTTAGTTCCGATGCAAAGACCCCATAAGTGAATCAATATTAACGCCAAAATATGCAATCTTTAATGACCTGACAACAGTATCGTAACTATATCCCTTCTTAATAAGTCTATTCAAAGGTTTTGTTAGTTTTTGAGGTGAATACTGACAACTTTTTGCTTTATAAAGAATATTTCCATAAAAAATTGGATGTGAAATACCTGAACGTATAAGAAGTCTGCATGTTGAGCTATATTTACGAATGATGTCCTTATACCGATGATAAAATTTAGTAAATGTTTTGACTAGTTTGTGATATCGAAAACCCTGGTGTAATAATTTTTCAGTAATACATAAATTTCTCTCGTTAAAATCTAAAACATTGTTACATACACGAGCGAATCGTACAAGTTGAGATATATAAACACCGTAAGATGGTGACAAGGGAACGTCACCATCTAAAAATGGATAATTAACGATAGGAAAATCTCTTTTATCATAAATTTTAGTATTCAGCTTTCCGTTAGTGATATAGATATCAAGATCGAGGAAAGGGCAGTGGTCATTGTTAGTATTAGCTTTATTTAAAGTAAGTTCAACAGGATAAATTTCTTTAATATACATACTGAAGTCGTCATTATTTAGATGTATTATTGATTACATGTATTTATAATGACGTCTTTTAAAATTGCTTAATGAAAAGTGGTAAGGAAAAATACTTTTGGGAGAGTTTATTAAAATTTTTGAATCTAAATATCTGTCTATTGAAAATTGTATGTTTTGTGAAATAAAAGTGTTTTCTTGACTTGTAATTTTATGAAGCAGATTAAGAAACTTTGCTTAATTAAAAGTTTTAGATCTGCATTAACTTGCAAATGTGAGTGATGAATTTTGCGGAAAATTTTTGACTGTATCCCAACCACTTATGTCAACTTATAATCAAACCACTTAATATAGTAAAAAGATATTTTTACTGTAGGCATGGTAGGCCCAAAATTATATTTTATAGGAATTTGGGGTATAGGGGATGTGACCCTCTATAGATTGGGTGGGGGACGGGTAACAGACCATAAAATATATAGTACATGTATTGTATTTTAACTACATTGTTATTGGTAAATTGTTAACTTCTAATATAATACCTTGTAAGACGAAAAACTGACATCAATTTTTTTGGTGGTATATGGATATTTAATTATATAAAGAGCATTTAAAAATGTACGCTTGAACCTCTTTTGAAATGGTGTCAAGTTTTTTTTTATAGACATCAATTTGTAAGGAATACTTTTATCAATCTGTTCAATAATGCAACAGTCTGATCATATCTCATAAAGTCATGATACTTGTCAGACATGCATACATGCTTCAAAATCTCCTAGGGGGGATTTTAGCCAGAGGAGTCCTATTAAATGCATCTCTAATAGACATAGATGTCATAAGTGTATTTACTCTAATAATATATGGTATTGAATAAGTTTATTAGAGATTAAATGTATTTTAACACCTTTGTGTGTCTGTTTCTATGTGTCTAACTTATATGATAGGGATGTACAAAGTCAAAACTGCTTGTTGGAAATCTTCTTTAAATCAGGAAAGTTAGCTATACATGTAGGTTGTCAGTCTAGCACAGTAGTTCTTCTTTTCTCAATTATATAGATAAAATTTTTTGTAGCAGTGGCACATTTAATTTTGTTCGTTCTGTAGATTCAGCGTCAAATGCCACAAGCCTATCAAACCATACATTTCAAATTGAATTGGGCCTCTAAGAATTATTGATAAAGCCAATAAAATTCTTACAAAATTGTCTTATCATATAAACATGATTAATCATAAAAGAATTCAGACAGCAGTGGCTGGATGTCAGATTGCAAAAAATATGTGATACCATATATACTTACTAGAACACACCCGCGAAATCGCGGGCATTCAGAGCGTAGTTTGAAGGATGTAAAGTGTTGTTGGAAGAATTTTGTAAAATATTGAATGACTGGAGAATTTCAGCAAAAGTATCATAAGTCATCTATAGGTTATTGGGGACAGGAAAATGTTTTTTTTTTATCCCTCCTCCAGTCCTTTATTTCCAAAATTCCCAATTTTTGGTTTTCTATCAATTTCAATATGAACATACATTTAGTATGTTATGAACATTTAAGTAAGGAGCCTGTAATTCTGTGGTTGTCTTTCGTTTATGTGTTACATATTTGTTTTTGTTCATTTTTTGTACATAAATAAGGCCGCTAGTTTTCTCGTTTGAATTGTTTTACATTGTCAGTTCGGGGCCTTTTAAAGCTGAGTATGCGGTATGGGCATTGCTCGTTGTTGAATGTCGTACGGTGACCTATAGTTGTTAATTTCTGTGTCATATTGGTCTCTTGTGGAGAGTTGTCTCAACATGGCAATCATACCACATCTTCTTTTTTTTTGTAATCAATGAATTTTGTAAAAGATTTAATTACTGGAGAATTTCAGAAAAGGTATCAAAAGTTCACATGAATATTTTTAGCGCTTATCTGTATATTATGAACATTCATTAAGTATATATAAATATAGTGTATTTACTTTCAATTCTAAGTTTACTAATCGATCCATGGTGGTCATTGATATAATATACAGACCCTCTCTATTTAATAAACTCTGTGACCGCCGTGGATAGTAAACTTGAAACGTAGCAGATAGAATTCTGAAAATACACTTTATTCTTTGTATATGTATGTTCAAAGTATACAGAAAAATGCAAACCGGAAGTCTAATCTGACTTAAAATTTGGTCCAATGACGGGACAATATCCGGATGCTTTTTTTCTAGTTTTTCTCCCAAAATAACTCAATCTGAATAATCATATGAATGGATGACAAATGCGACTATGAACTGTACCTATAGGACACAGAGGTGTGTTGATTATTTTATTGTGGAAAGAAGAGAAGCGACACACAAAATGAGGTCTTCTCGTTTAATAGTATAGATAAATGTATGAGGTTTACATGTGAAATATATATATTTGACAGTGTTCAAAATGTACATATGTACATGATTTTAAAATTCGATGTGAAGATCAAACATTTTCTTTATTCTGAAAAATGGCCTAAGTACATGTACATATATATACATGTATAAGATGGTCTAATTGAATAATTTAATGTATAGATTCCTGTTTGGAATATATTAGTAAAGCTGAATCAATTTCTGTTCTGAAAATATTATTATCTCCATTTATTTCCTATTTTCTAATTTGGTATAGAGTTTCAGGCATGTGGGCTTTTGTGTTTAGGTTTCCTTACATGATCCTTGTATACTTCAAACAATTTCATTGTGGATTTACCATCAAGGATTAAACAGTTAAGGTGAATTTAATGACATATCGCATACAGACCAAGAGATTACATATATATAATGTTTGTACATAGTGAAATCAACATTGTTAAAGAATTAGAAAGGTAATAAATTAAATGTAAACAAATTTTAAAGTATCAAAATAAAAAAGTGCTTTATACTAGAAGACCTTCTGATAACATTGTTTTTCTTTGGCCTTCGACTTATAAAGCCATTAATACTTTACCATTAATCAAGTATGCTTGCAACTCCTTGAATTAAAAGGAAATAACACTTGAAATATAATTGAATTTACAAGCATTGTGCTTGATATACCAATGTTGTTGTCTTTGCTATAGACATTTGTTGTATACTTATTTAATTTTCAAGTGTGGGTGCTAAGGATGATAGAAATGTGTATTGTTTTGATATAGGCACTCAAAAATTTAGTGAACGTGAATTATATTTATGCTATAAACTTCATCAGGTACTTTCACAAAATATTGTACATGTAATATGTAGATGAAAAACTCAAAAAGGATAATAATTTAATTATTGTTATGTATTAATAATCATACTTATAGCCGGAAAACTCAAATGGTATAGATTTACGATCATCTTCACTGCTAGCAACTTAACCTAATGTAAAAAGACTGTTTGAAATGTCGAGTACAAGGCAGAATATTGGCCAATGAATTACCATGTTTCTTGTAAACTGAGTTTAACTGCACATATGTAATATTCAGCATTTGTTTGGTTCAGTAGCTCAATATGTTTTCAAACAGTAGCTGAAGTGGGTTCACATATCACCAGATTGTTATTGATTAATTTTCTGATTTAATTTTTTCAGATTATAAAATAAGACATGGAGTGAGCAGGACAAGAACATGTGATTTCAATGCTGAGCAACAATGGATATCATAACTTTAAAAACATTAAATAGTATAGAAGGATTTACTTTCTGCCATATTTTATCACATCTGTATCTTTCTTATGCATTTATTCCTTAAAAACTGAGAAGAAAAAAGTTTCTCCAAATGAAAATGGGAAATCTCTGTTTTCGTAAGAATAATGAGGATCCAGACTCAGCATGGCGGCAACAAAACAAAGAAATGGCGAGAAATCCCATTTACAAATTTGTTAACTTTAGTGGCGGTGGCAGGCTAATAGATGCATACAAAAATGGTGGTGTTTTTGCAGTTGAAAAAATAATCAAAACTGAAGTTGTGGACTATTTATATAACAATGGACAGGGGAAAATGTTAACATCATTGGACCACATCAAATGGCAAAGGAGATGTATAGCAAAAAGACAAGTAGGTTTTGACACTCTGTAGATGAGAAATGAAAATTAGATTTTATGGCGTTATATATGGCAACATAAAAAACAGTCAGTGTTTTAATATTATGGTTTAGTCTGTAATTGGCGAACTGTCAAATATAAACCACTGTTCAAAGGCCCTTATTAAATACTCAAAACTTTCCATTAATATTTAGGTGATTAAATCATTATTTTTTCTCAGAATTCTGAGATTGACCTGAGAAAAAAGAAATTAATTGGAAAATTATTGTCAAAACTATCATTATCTATCAGTTAAAAATCCATACTCCAGGCCAAGGTTACCTTAAAGTAGGGTTATTAAATTTTTTACTAACACATGTAAACATGGATTTTGCAAAGTGATATGAACACCAAACGGACAGAGTATAGACACAAATATCTGATCAGAACTTAGATATAGATTTAAGGAAGTTGGCTACTCAGTTTCAAAATAACAAGCTTTTCATAACACTATTATATATTGATAGGGATTTAATAAAGAAACAAAAAGAAGCAAAAAAAATAAGCAGTGAATGTGCTTGTTTTCGAGATATTAGCCATTGAAATTTTGGCAGGAAAATGTTCTCTCTTGACTTTTCATAGCTTTATCATTGACAAGTTAAAGTTCTCAAAAACTATTAAAAAATAAAGATTTTATAAAACTTTGACAGATGGTTTATAATTATACATATAAAAGATTTATAAAAAGAAAAATGGGGGTCAGTGGGAAAGATTTTTTAAGGCATTCAAATGGATAAAACCAGAGGATTCTGAAAATCTGACAAAAATCCCCAAAATGTCAGCAAACATTCTTAAGATACATTATTTTCATAAACAACACTTTTTAGTAATTCAGGGCCAGCTCAAGCTCACCTCCGTCTATGGGATTTTCTCACTGTGTTGCTGTTTGGTCCTGTTGTTGTCTCTTTGACACATTCCCCAGTTCCATTTAAATCTTATAATTGTGTAGGAACAGCAAAATGAACCAGCAGTCCTTTAGTTTTTTTTAAATGTCAATTTGATAGTGCCATCTGCAGGTACATACACAATTGAACAACATGTGATCTATAACCAAACAGTTAATTTAATAACATCTACTTTAGAAATGGATGTTTAGATGTGCATTACCAGTGCAGAACTAGTGCTTCTATTGAAAATACTAGTGTAGTATCCTATCTGTATACAAATGACATGTACCTTTGACTTCACTAGAGGATGATCATATAATTAAATACATCCCTCAGTGCTGATCAATACTCCTGTTCAGTAGTAAAGCTCAGTTCATTACACATTGATCTATTTACACTGTACCTATATTGGGTACTGTTGGGGAACGATTTGTTGGTTGCTGGGACTTCAGTATTGGATTACTGTACGTCACACTAATGACAAATTAGCACAATGTTTGAACTACAAAAAGTGTGAGATGTGATGTAAATATGAGGTTGGAAAGTTTTATATATGCAGACCATATATTGCATACAAGTTGATAAGCATGTAAATGCTGTTCTCTAAAATGTAATCGTTATTTTTATTACATCAAGTAAAATACTATTCCTTACAAAAATTGAAAGATTTAAATTCTCGGAACCTTTGAGTTAATAGTAATCTGGACCATAGTTTTCTCACAGTTTTAACTTTTGGAGGGAGGAATAAAGTTTTGTAACTAACTTTTCAGAGACACACTCTGTGGATAAGGACGTCTAAATTAAGCCATAACTGTAGATAGATTGGTTCAGGGGTCTAAATACAAAAAAACAACAGAGTTTGTTTAAACTTCGCCAAAATGTAGTTTATGACAAAATCATGGTTATATGTGCTTCCAAAAAAGAATAAATCACAAAGCTTTTTTCCAAGCTACATTGTACAGGTTATACAAAAATTTCCAATTTTGAAAATATACATTGAAATTTTTTTGTTTTGTAAAGTTGAAGAAAAATGAAAGATATATTTTTGATCATGTTTCATGTTACAATGATGTACCATTTATCTCCCAAGATACAATCTAGGCTGATAATTTGCAGCTAAAAATTTGGATCACCTGTACATTTCTACCTTTAGGGCAAATGATTCAGTTACAGGGGAGGTGTTGATGTTGCTAACATAAAAAAAAGAAGACATCAAATCGTGACATATTCTGGAAGAGATGCATTTTTGTACTGATTTTAAACATTACTTTGAAATCAAGTACATGGACCCTTTATTAATTTTTATGAAATTAGTTAAGTTTGTGTAAAAAAAAATCATTTTTTGCTGTTTTTTTTTTCTCTGTTTAATATTTTGAAACAAAGCAGCAAACATCCTTAAAGGGATTATGTTATACTTATTTTTTAAATATAAAATTAAAGGTCATAATAAAAGAACATATATCTTGAAACTGAAGAGCTCTATTATTTTCAAGTTAGAGAAGATTTGTGGATAAGATATATAAACCATCAATAATATTTGTTTTGTAAATACAGTGTATGGTGAAATAAAAAATGTGCATTTTTGTTGCTTGACACAGGGATAGATCTGGTGGCAACTGTGTTAGCTAATTTCTGAAAAGCTTTATACTTTAGAAGCTTGAAGACCTGGATGATTCATACATTGTATATAGATGCCTTATGTTACCAAGGGCAAGTTTCTGTCTGTCATATGTCCATTGTCCTTGACCTCATTTTCATGGTTCTGTGACCTGACTACTTAAAAGAAAAAAAAAATGTAGAGTTAATTTTCTTATTAATATGAGTAATAGGATAACTATATTTAGTATGTGCGCACTTGCAGGGTCCACATGCCCGTCAGATACATTTTTTGTAGTTTACATTTTACAACAAGGTTATGTTTTCATGGTCAAATCCATATATAAGATACTATAAAGCAATAGGTCTACTTCATTTGGTGTGAGGAATTATTGTAAGGTGTACATGTCCGACTGGCAGTTGTCCTCTGAAATAAATATTTTATGATGTTCATGTCAGTCTTGCAGGTTTTATTTGACCTTGACCTCATTTTCACGATTAATTGCTCAGTGTTAAGTTTTTTTGTGTTTTGGTCTGTTTTTCTTAAACTATAAGCAATAGGTCATTTATATTTGTTGTATGGAAGGATTGACCATCTCTTTAGGTGAATATATATATGTTTGTTTGGTGGGTTTCATTTGACCTTGACCTTATTTTCATGGAATATTGGTCAATGTTAAGTTTTCATGGTTAAGTTTGTTTCTTAGATACTATAAGCAATAGGATTTATATTTAATTCATAGATTGCTTGTAAGGTGTAAATGTTTTTCTGTCATGGTTCATTTGACCTTGACCTCATTTTCATGTTTAGTTTTCTTGGTTAAGTACAATGTATATTCTTAGAAACTATTAGCAATAGATCAACTATATTTGATGTTTTGAATGATGTACATTAATTTCTTGTTTGTTTTTGTATGACCTTGACCTCATTTTCTTTGATTATGTTAAATTCAAGTGATGCTTGTAGTAAAGCTTTATATTTAGACTCAACAAAAAATTAATGGTGAGCAAAGAAGGCGAGACATTTCAGCATGTGCACTCTTGTTTAAAGATGTATGTTTTCTGAAACTTGTGCAGTTTTGTTCTTAGTCTTGCATGAAAGTGGTATAAAATATTAGAAACCCATAAGTTGAAAATTCATTTCATTGGAAAATTATTTATAGATTCGTGAAAAAATCTTCTTTTAACATTTAAAATACGTCATTAAAATGATGATATTGAGTTGGAGTATCTAATTGTACATGGTAGTTTTAACTAGTTTGTTAAGTATTGATATTTTGGTTTCCAATAATAGTTGTCTTGAGGATAGCTGTGTAGTTAATAAAACTATTCACATCCCTGTGAAAGGCAATTATATCTCCTATGGAAAGAGAGTACCCACTGTGGAAGTAACATCTAATAGAGTCATCTTATAGTGAGAAAATCAATTCCAGAATACAACATGCAATATACACTGACTATAAATCTGAAATGATTTAATGTCTATAGAATATTGAATTAGACATAGTCATTATCACCTGGCTATTCATCTGCTGTTAATTAAGTTATAACAAAATGATTACATTTAATCTGTCATGATGGTTTTGATTGGTCAGTTTCATTGATTGGCAATTGTTTATTATGGAAATACAACAGACACCAAGAAAACAGTTGTCAAATGGTTGTAATAATAAACAACACATTGTAAATATTCAATAAACATGTTCATGTGATTTACTGAAACCAAAATTTTTTATTGTAATGATTTGAAGAGTAAATAGAAACATTATTGAAATAATATCAATTTTGATGTAACATATCAAGTATTTGTATAGTCTTTAATGACATATACAAACCCTTGACCATAGCAACCAACACTGTCTCTTTAGTGAATCTTGAAAGGTGCAATTTCAAAGGAATGTGGAATGCATATATTCTCCACTTAATGAAGACATGAAAAAAACTGTTTCAAATAATAAGAGCTTAAACACAACAAAGGAAATCGGAAGTGAATTAATATTCATATAAGCAGATGTGGTATATATGATTGCCAATGAGACAACTCTCCATAAGAGACCAAATGACACAAAATTAGCAACTATGGTTCAAAGTATGGCCTTCAACAATGAGCAAGCCCATACCTCATAGTCAGCTTTAAAAGTACCCAAGATGACAAATGTGAAACAATGTATAACCACTGATCAAAGGTCTCCTGACTTGGGACAGACACTTACAGAATATGGAGGGGTAAAACTAGTTTGTTGGTGCTAAACCTGTTCCCTAATCTGGCATATTTTCTTAAAATTTTTATCAATGGCCTTTTATAAAACTTGGACAAAAGCTTTTTTATGATCAAAAGACAGTATCTAGAGTGAAAGTCATGAAATTTTATTTCAGTTTTCTGTCCCTTACTTATAAATACTTATTTCTTCTAGTAAACTTTTAGATACAATCTTTGGTTTAAGTTTTAAGACATCAATAGTCATGATAACTTTGTTAAATCTTCATGGACTTGTATGAGACATAAGTTTTTTCAAGATAAGGAAATACATTGAAGCATCTGAAATAAAAAAAAAACTTGTATTTTTCTAGTTTATGGCCGACTACACTGAAAGCTAGCAACATTTACTGACCAGCCACAGGGCTACAGGAAATCCTTTTCTAATTTTATTATTTTTAGGAAGTGTTATATAAATAAACTTATACATGTTTAATCATAATAAATTTTATTTTTTTTCCAGGGATCAACTGTTTTTGAAACAAAATCAGATGCTGATCTGCAAGCAGAATATCAGGAAGACGAGTTTAACAAATTATACGATCATGAAGTGTGTTGGGACATGGATAATCGTGGGGGTGTGGGGGAAACCCCATTTCATCTTCTTTATCTTGTGTCAACACCTATACATTTGGAAGTTGCTAAAATTCTCATGAAACACTTTCCAAAAATGGCTTTGGATCGTTATGAAGGAGAAGAATATTATGGTAAGTGGGAGTTAAAAAGAATGGCATGAGAAATCATTTAAAAGTCTATTTATTCTGGCAAAAACATTTTATCATTCACCCATGAATGACTGAAGTTGTGTTTCAGTCTGATTAAGCATAATGATTTGGAAAAACTCAAGTTTGCTTTGACCAGTATTAAGATATCATGAAGACTGCTCCCTTTTGACTCTGAGAATTTGGACCTTTTGTCGAACTAATATGAGATATTGTACTTTGTGCAGTAGGGCCAGGATTTTTTAATTTGTTGGTTTACAGATTTTTCTCATGAAAAAGTGATGTCGGTTGGTCGGGAATTTTTTTTTTTTTTTGAATCTTTCAAGACAGAAATATATGCAAAAAAAATATCTTTGACCTTTCTAATAATATGTTTGGTATGCTATTTTGTAATGATTTCTTAAATTTTAGTTTGATGAAATATTATTGCTCAGTTGTAATAAACATAGCATGACATCGTCTACCGATTTCCAAAAAGGGGGGTTAATTAAAATTGTGTCCATGGACAAAGACGAAATTAAATCTTCAATTCACAAACAAGAAAAAAACAGATCTACGAAGGTCTTTATCAATTTCAGGAAACTTGATGAATAATAATCATCAAGGACAAAAACTAAAAAAGAATTTAAAAAAAACATTGCAAAAACATTGTAGGAAAATATTAAAGTTTCAACATTCGTGTCAAGAAGATAGAGACTCGTCCAAAGGAAAAACTTGTAAGGTTTCATCAGTTGTCATGCATTCCTGTTTATTATATCCAATTTGACGAATTTTTTTTTATTATCTATGAAACAAGAAAAATCCAAATGATTTGTTTATATTTAGTACTTTTACGTGACGTCTTTCACGTTTGGACAAGTCCATTTTCCATTTTTCTATGAGCATGATGAGATAATGCATCTTACGCAATGATGACAAATATGGGAAACAAACTTATTGTGTAATAGGTTTTAAACATAGGTTTCATTCAGCAAAATTATTTGCGTATACGATATTTCAAGGGCAGTATTTATTGATTTGTCTATTTTTAGATACGTAAATATACAGAATACGGATTATTTTTGAAGTTTTATTTTTCAAAACACAAAGTGTTATCATCAACTCTGTGTTTAATGCATTTCACTTTATAAAAAAGAATATTTTATTTATTTTTCAAGGATAATATATTTGTTAGGGTCAGCGGGAATAAAATTTGTTTTATTTTCATGGATATACATGGATTAAGGAAAAAAATGATTTCTCTCTTGGATATATTTGATTTCATGGTTTTACAATAGTTTTCATACTGGTGTTAAGGAAACTTGTATTTTTGTTGAATATTTAATTTGTGGTTCATCTGTACCCACAAAATCCATGAAAATTGGTAACCCTCGAATAATTTGGCAAAAATGTTGAATTTGTTTATGGATCAAATCTTGGTGGTACAAACTGCGTTGATATTGAAAACTATTTCATTAAACATGTACCAAAAGCTGAGAATGAATAAATTTCAAACTTTTAGACAGTTTCAAGAGTTATTGAGGAGGGCTGTATTCTTGTATGAGACCAAAATGTGTTTTTCATTTGAAATCAATTTCAGTTTCCTTGGATATTATCTGATGACTCTGGAATGATTAAATCACTAAATCATATTCAAAACAGTGTTTAGCAAAAATCGTTGTATTGAAATCGATAAACGAGGTATAAACTAACATCCCATATTTAATTAAGGTAAACATTTGTGTAGCTTTTACCAATTAAATTCACATCAGAAATGTCTTTTTAACACCATGTTTGGTAAATTAATAAGAGGGTGTAATCAGGGGCAAAGAAAGTATTAGTTATCATCCTGATTTAATAATCACATTTATGGCCTCCATTGTAAAATTCAATGATGTTTTTGAAGCTAAAAGCAATAAAGTTCGTGATACAGCATATTTCATATGGACTGTTACTTTCAATACTTCATGTGTAAAATGTTTTATGCCCTATTGTATAAATAATACAAAGTAAAAAGTAAATAATTCTTAGTATTATGTAAAAGCATTAGCAACCCAGCAATTAAAGGCTTTTAGATTCTGTCTATTTTTTGTTCAAAAATTTAACAGTACTTGCAGAAATAGAGATCTTGATGACTGTGATTTTCAAGTAGTTATTTTTCCTTTACTTTCTTAACTGCATTTAGTTGTGTTCCTAAGTGTAATACATAATGGTATCATATATTATAAGATGTACTACCATACTAATAAGACAGGAGTTGATTCATTTTTGAACAAAAAAATATGTTTAAAGTAAACTGAAATTAGAATAATTGTTTTGTCTGAGTGAGTGTTACAAAATTGTAAAATGAAATGACCTTGACAGTAGACTGATCGTAACTTTCTATGGCATTCATGATATATAAGGAATAATTCAAATCAACTACATTTGTTTCAATGTTAGATTTTAAGATGTATTTGTCCATCTTACAGGGTTTGTCTGTCCTTGACTTGCTGGTAATTAAATATGGTGCATTGGTCAAGGTTATATTTGGTGGCTTACTCATGGTCTCAGATCGATACTATCATGTGACATGTATATGAATGTTATGTGTTCATATTTGTCTGACAGGATGATCTGACCTGGTCACCTTGACCTCTTGTTCATTAGTTATTTATAATATAAAGTAAATGTGATGCCTGAAGTAAAATCAATTTTGTTAAGGAGCCTGTTAAAGAAGCCTTGGTTGCCAGAGTTTTTGGCTCTGTTGAAGACCCATTGGTGGTCTTCTGCTGTTTGATCGGGTTGTTGTCTCTGAAACATTCCCTATTTCCATTCTTAATTTTATCTTGAAAAATTTCAAAATACATAAAATTCAATCACAATCAGTAAAACAGGTGAGACATTCCAGAATGTGCCCTTTTGTTTCTATGTATTCACACAATTTATGCTGCAAATCATAAACCGATTTCTTAATTTTATAGGTGAAAGTGCCTTGCATATAGCTATTATTTTTGGAAGTGTTGAAGCTGTGAAGGTCCTAATTGAAAATGGTGCTAATATCAATGAAAGGGCCAGCGGTCGTTTCTTTCTTCCTGAGGATCAGAAAAAGGGAAGAACGAAAGATACAGATTATGAAGGTTTGTATTTAACAATTTCCATATGCTGTATTAGTTCCTAAAAAGATGTCCAGAGATGTATAATTTTCACTAAGTAGGAATGTTATATTGCAAGAGTTAAGATTTATGCTGTTTTATATTGCAGCTAGAATACCTATTTATTTACCATAGTAACATAGGGATATTTTGAGCAATGCCAATTTTATTTACCATAGTAACATAGGGATATTTTGAGCAATGCCAATTTCATGTCAAATCATGTTTTATCACAATCATTTGGCTTGTTAAGGGATGTGAAATAATAATTTTTGTGTAAACAATTTAATAAATGTAATTTTTAGCTAAAGTATATAAACAATGTGTCAATGTCAGAAAAATATTGATTATTTTGTATTGATACAAAGTTGTTGAAGAGCTTGGTAAACCTTGCCCTTCCCATGTTTTTAAGCTTCATTAAAAAAAGATGATATTATTCTTATATTGACCTTTATAATTTATTAAATTGTCTACCTAATATTCTTTTTATGCAGAAACCAATTAATACTCTGTACATTGTAGTAAGTTGTGAAATGCTATAGTAAATCTCAATCTGTTCTGTACAAGAACTTCATTATGATCGAAGAGAGAAGCTCTACTGTGATAGTCGACTTCGGTATATTTTTACCCCCTTATTGATAGGATTTCAAACTCCTGTGATTGATTTATCATAAAAACAAGAAGCAATTTGATGAAATAAAAGATGTGTTAGTAGATATAGGGTTTTTGGCACTTGATAACTGATTGCAAGGTCTTGAAGGCCAATGTAAACATTTGAAAAAAGACATGATAGAAGATGTGATTAAACTAAAATTAAAGTAAAGCCAAAAATACCAAAGGAACATTAAAATAAGTCAAAAATGTCTGACAATGCCATGGCTTAACAAGAAATCAGACAAACAGATACACTAAACACAACATAGAAAACTTAAGACTGAGTTAAATAAACCCCACAAAAAACTGGGGGGGGGGGGGGGGTATCTCAGTTGCTCCAGATGGATAAGAAGATCCTGCTCCACATGTGGCATCCATCATGTTGTTCATGTTATTACAAACCTGGTAATACATCTAATTCTGTTGGTCACATTCAGGAAAAAGAACAGATTGTATTTACATAAGTATAGTATACTTTATGCCATGGTATTGTCATAATCTTGAGAAAAATTAAAAACAATCATCTGAGCATATATGCAAAAAATATAAGTGACCATTTGAAATACCTTTCTGTAATCTGCAGTTTCTCAAATGTATGTTTTTTAGTTGCAACAAGCTTTATAACGTCAAATTCAATCTGAAATTGTTCAATATATTAGTTTTACGACGATGATTATATGTTATATTTTATACTTATTAATATTTTATTGCCTAACTCTTATTAATTACCTTATAAATAGTAAATAGTTTTATATGAATAAGAATATTTATTTGTAGTACTTCAGAGACACAAAGTACTTTACATGATTACTTGCTTGAGTCTTTTCATCTATACTTGTTCTACTACTGTAGCCAGGTGTCAACACTGAGGTTGTCAGTTCGAACCCCACTCATGGGGGTGTACTCGATTACAATCTAAATTGTCATTTTTCCTATATATTTAAAGCTCGGTGGCTCTCACTGGGCACTCCTGCTTCCTTCAGCAATAAAAATTGGCCGCCGAAATAGCACAAAAGTGGTGCTGAAATGTGGCTTTAAAACAAAAATCAATCAATCACTCATCCTTACATGATAGACTTAAACCAGATAGTTTTCTTTATCTTTGGAGGACCAAATGGTCAAAATGTTTGAAATGTTTAGTTCTACCTTTTATTATTATCAAAATCATCAGACTTCTTACAGGAGTTATGGCACTTTCATGACAATTTTTTGGTACCATATATAGAGTTTTTGCTAATTAACAAGCAGAGTATGTTAGATTAACCTAATATTTTCTGAACAGAATGACCTTCTTTTTTAATAAATGCTTTAACGCTTTTAACAGCGATAAGTGTGTTTATTTTTTTTTTAGATCTGTTAGACACTAGATCCAGTTTTTGTTATTTTTTTGTTCTTCTATTAAACAGATTCTAAACAATGGAGAATTGTATTAGGCTTTGCATGTTTGTAGAAAGTATAATACTATGCTAGGTTTAATTTAACTTAGACATTAAAACATATGGATCAAGAATTACAGGATAGAATCTTTGGATTATAATGTCTGGGTTTGAAATCGACTTAAATTTCTCATGAAAAAGGTCATATGTACCAATAATAGAAATCACTTTGTTGGATTTAAACACCTTGATTTCAATATGAAAAAGATCCATTTCATGGATTAAATATTTTACATTGGATAATAATTATGTTCAGTTATGAAATTTCTCTTTTAATTGAGCAATGAGATTTAATTCTGAAGAGAAATCAACAATATTTTTCTTCTATACAAATACAGAAAAGCCTTCAATTGCAATCTATGTGACTATTCTTAGCTTCGATTGACGTACAGATTGTCCCGTTAACATTCACAACATTACAGTGATTTGATTAAGTTTAAATTTCCTCAATTTTCAATACCAATCAATGCAGACATTATCAGAGGCATTAACCATGGAGCTCATTTTTCTTCCACAACTCATAAATGAAAGGCTTTTTTTTACTATTAAATGCAAATTTGGCAATCTAAATTAATCTGAACAAATCATATGAATGACGTCTTTGAAATGTGAATTTTGAATTATTTTTTTTAAAGACCACTACGTTGGTAATTTTGGTCAATTTAAGGGATGACATCAAAAGTTCAATGTAGGATAAAAAACTTAATTCACATAGTTTTTTCACTGACCCCCACCCCCCACCCACCCCTCTCTTAACTTAATTTGGGAACAATTGAGTTGCCAATAGGGATATATGTAAAAATCGATTTTAGATCTACAAAACTTGCAGAATTTCACCCCCACCCTCAAACTATTTGATTTAAGTTTTTATCCTACATCGATCTTTTGATGTCATCCCTAAGTCACAATGTCTTGACTGAATGGAAATACATTGTAATTGGTTTTGGAAAAATATAAAACTGGTGACTTTCTTGTAAGGTTAAATATCTTTAGTTCATTATAGTGTTTTATGTTTCTATTAAATATTCGTAAATGCAAATAAATTAAGAGTTTTTAGTTAGTTTTGTTTTTATGCACCACCTAGGGCCATTTTGTTTTTCTGTCAGTGCATTTGTTCTTTGTTTGTCTGTCCTTTTGCCCATTCGTTCTGCTTCAGGTTAAAGTTTGAAATTTAGAACACATTTTCCCTATGATATGATCTTACTTTTTATTGCCAATTTTGAGTTTTTACCCCAATTTCACAGTCCACTAAACATAGAAAATGAAAGTGTGAGTGGGCATCCTTGTACTATAGACAAATTCTTGTTATGTTTTTTTTTTAACTTACTGATCAAGAATGCTTATCTATCTTATGAACATGTTATTTATGATCTGTGTTATCTATCGCATCAGTTGTTTTTTCCCTCTCTTACTGTTTTTCTAAACTTTCTCTCCACTGCATTTTTGTCACATTCATTTCAGGAATTACTTGTCAGACTATCCTTATATTTGCTAGCAAGCTTCTTGTGAGCATGCTTTACCATGAGATGAATTTTCACACCAATTCCTTCATTTAGTTCCTGTTTCCCCCATACTTATATAGTCTTACACACAATGGCCGTGTAGGAAATATCTTATTGTATGTTCATAAGGAACTACAAATTAGATGTTCCTAAATTTGGTAACAAGCTCTGTGTGAGGAATATACATATGGTGTGATAACCCTTTCTCATCTACACTCATTATTGTTAAACGATACTAAAACAAGGTATATTATAAGTGCGCAATACATCACATGATTCGATGTTGTCCTTGTGGAATGTATCACAACATGGCAAGGCTTGCTTGAGTTTGAGATTTATTAGGAGGGGGGATGTCCTTGTATGGTGACCTACATATCTTTTTTTGGGTAAAATGGTATTGACAAATTTCTTGCTAATACAGTATCTTTCAATTCATACAAAAGCCAATACTGAAAGTGATATGAGAATTGTTTATATCAACAATAACATATTGCGTAATATCAAACATTGCCCACAATCTGTCTAGGGGATTGTTTCATTTTAATGGGTGGAATATTGATAGGTGCAATTAATTGATCAAGATTTCTTTTAAAATAGGTTGCCGTTTTGACTCTGGAGAATACAAGTGACTTTTGTTGTCAAGTGAATTATCCAATTAGTTTCAGTGGTTCAATATTCAACAGATAACATGATAATGTAACATGGGACTAAGACACAATATGATGTGACAAAGTTACAACATATCAATCTTTCTTATAAATAGCATCAATAGAATTTTCATCATAGATGTATAAAAAAAAGTCAAGATTTTAATAGATTCTTAGATTCTTGAGGACATAAGAAGGGATACCGTGTTTAAAATTCATGACACAAAATCCCAACGTGCAGTGCTGCGATGATCTTCAAAACTTTTCAAAACAGAAAGCAAAGAACTAGATATTTTCATTGCTATGTCCTTCTCTGAAAGCCAAAGATATAACAATCCAGCA
Organism: Mytilus galloprovincialis; assembly: GCF_965363235.1. Classification (NCBI taxonomy): domain Eukaryota; kingdom Metazoa; phylum Mollusca; class Bivalvia; order Mytilida; family Mytilidae; genus Mytilus; species Mytilus galloprovincialis. Next base: position 12,031,554 of record NC_134838.1, on the reverse strand, counting down.
TTGTAATGTATATGCAAAAGCAAGACAAAGCAATCCTACATTCTGTTGTTGGTGGAGGCAACAGCTTCCACAAATATTCACTCCTGAGGTTAAAGTTTCTTAAGCTTTAAAAAACTTTTTTTTTCTTCTATATTTGAAATTGTAATCTGAAAGGAGTTACTTATGTGATTTGTCTCTCTTTGTAATCTAACAGGGATGACAATATTAAGTAATGAAATAACAGCTCTCCCAGTGTTCTCCCCATGGCCATATCATGGCAATGTGATTATATTTGAAATGACTTTCTTAAGATTCTGTTATGGATGTGATACTGCTATAATTTCTTGAAAAAATATCCAATCAGAATTTCCTGTTTACCGTGATCAATGTTTTATGACTGAGATCACTGTCTCTTATGCTTTCTCACAAATATTATGAATGAGTTATCAGTTACTTACTAAGATGGTTTTATACTACATTTATTCAATACTATATGCATAAGATATAACAGTAAGAGAATAAAATCCTCACATGGGGGCAACACAATCTTTTTACCTTTTCTAAAATAGCATGTCATCAAGGATAAAAGTAATTGTCTAGTCTATCAGGGACAAGCTGAGGCCCACCTCTGGAAGTACAAGTCCTCACTGTGATGAAGACCCATTGGTGGCCTTTTGGCTGTAATCTTCTCTTTGGTCGGGTTGTTGTCCCCATTTTCATCCTCAATTTTATTAACTTAATTTAAAATATTTATTTTGAGAATAAATATATTATTTCCAAATTCTATTCTAGTTGACTGCTATCTTGATTGTATAACCCTCTAGTCCTCTACTGTTGCTTACTAAACATCTCCGGTATATTTTGTAACTACATACATAAAATCAAAATTACAATTTGTATCTTTAGAAATTTGAAAATGCATTGTCACAGTCAAGAGATAATTATATCTTAACACGAACATAGCTTTCTTTAAAGTTTGTGATAATTGATTTTGTATTCAAGAAGAAATTTTGTTTGATGTTTTGGAAGTTTATGTAAAGCACATTTATATATATAAGTATCGCTGAATAACGTTAAAACTTTTTTACACTTATGACATTAAAATTAAATGTGTTCTACTCCTATTAGAGAAGGCTTTTATCAAAGGTTTTAAAAGGTTATTCAACACATTCCTTCCTATGGTATTACATATAATAATGGAATGAAAAGTTTGATGATTTTATATAAACATTTATTGTCAAAAGACTAGAATCTGTTCACAGAGTTTTGAACACTTGGTTTAGTGATATAGATGGGCCTTTTTACTTCTGACTTCACCCATGTATATTTTTATTCACAGAAAAGGAGAGATGTGACATAGCGGTATTTAAAAATATTATACATTTTTTCCAGCTGATATGCACCCTTTCAGCTAATTATTTGGTCTGAAATGAAAAATAAATTCTGACTGTTAGGAAATTCTACAGGCTGTGGTCCAGTATTTAAGTTCAAGTTAATTGGTATTTAAATTCAAGTATACTAGTCTAATCTACTTTGTGGTTGTAATAGCATTAAATACAGCGAAAACTGTCAATACCAAACTCTTTGGGCTAAAATTGTGTTTGTATAAGATAGAAGTATGAAGTTAGATTTGGTTAAATCATTCAGAATAGGAATAAAAGAACATGTAGGGTTTTCATGAATGACTTCAGAACTTAATACAAAAAATGTCAAATTCATCTTCATTTTCATTTCTATGCCCTCATAGTTTAAACATATTTATTTATAGTGGATTGGGAAACAAATTTTGCAACTTATATTTTATAATCCCTTTCCACTTTGCGGGTGCGAGTGCTGCCTTGTAGCGGTATCCACTCTTTTTTTTAAATCTACAAGGATGTCTTTAACGTGCAAGAGATATGGCTCTCTCTTAACACATGTCAGCCATTTATCGTCCCCTTCCGAAGGACTATCATCGTTTCCTCAAGACCGTACTCGCAGATGGTGTCAAGGGAGAGCTGAAATTGAGTTCCTGAAATTTTCATCCCAAACGGGAATCGAGCCATCATGCAAGAGCTTGATCATAGTAAAAGTGTTGTTCATTGGTTTGTTCGTCCGTCTTCCTTTGGTTTAAGAATTGGATAAACATTATTTTTTACCAGTCATTCGTTTCATGTGACTTTCAAAGATAAACCACCAACACCTGTCTTCTCTAAAAAAAAAATAATTGGCAAATATAGTGTAACCTGCCTAATCTGAAACCTGGGTATTACGACATTTTTTTCTGGTCCCCCAGTGTGTCAAATAACACAGGTTGCACTGTACAAACAAAACTGAACAACACATGGTTGAGATAGCCTGACATGGCAGTTATAATGAAGTTAAACCAGTTAATCAATCCCATAAACCTCCTCTATTTCTATCTAGACCATATGTTTGTACAGACACAAAATGTTTTTAGGTGAAACCAGTTTATCATTAGATATATAGGAAGATGTGGTATGTGCTAAGAGTCAACTCTCCATCCAAGTCACAATTTATAAAAGTAAAACATTTAAAGGTCAAGCCTATAAACCTCCCCTTCTTCTATCTATACCATGTGTGGTAAGAATTGTTTGATAAGGACAAGTTTCATTATATTATACCAGACTGATTTGTTTTTATGCCCCACCTACAATAGTAGAGGGGCATTATGTTTTCTGGTCTTTGCGTACGTCCGTCTGTCTGTTCGTTCGTCTGTTCGTTCGTTCGTCCGTCTGTCCCGCTTCAGGTTAAAGTTTTTGGTCAAGGTAGTTTTTGATTAAGCTGAAGTCCAATCAACTTGAAACTTAGTACATATGTTCCTTATGATATGATCTTTCTAATTTTAAAGACAAATTAAACTTTTGACCCCTATTTCACGGTCCACTGAACATAGAAAATGAAATTGCGAGTTTCAGGTTAAAGTTTTTGGTCAAGGTAGTTTTTGATGAAGTTGAAGTCCAATCAACTTGAAACTTAGTACAAATGTTCCCTATGATATGATCTTTCTAATTTTAATACCTAATTATATTTTTTACCCATTTTCACGGTCCATTGAACATGGAAAATGATAGTGCGAGTGGGGCATCCGTGTACTTTGGACACATTCTTGTTTATAAGAATTATACCTTATGATACCTTGTATTCAGGCCTAAATTAAAATATTGTTTGTTTGCCCTTTTCTGACCCTATGTTTTGAAACAGGGTAGGTAGGTAGGTAAAATATTTTATTTTTTTCCCAAAAAAATAATTTGGCTCGGTATATTTTTTGTCATGGGTAGGCAGGTAGGTATAATATTTTATTTTATATTGCAAAAAAAACATGAAACCCTGACGGGTTAAAATGCAAACATAGTACATTGTATACACAAGTGACAAGAAACATAATATACAAAATCTGCATAATGTCATTTTTGTCTGTTTTGCTTTTGCTAATAAGTTGATGGGACTAGTAGTATAATAGTCCCAGGAAGTTTTGAAAAAAAAATATCATGTAGAATGTGAAGTTAATTCATATGCAAGACTACTTTGTTTTCAAATATCAAAATATAGAGCTGTTCCGCATATTTTCAACGTGTATATGCCTGAAACTTTGAAGAGTTTTAACTTGCACTAATATTCTGTACTACGTACCTTGTACGCTGACCTCTACCTAAAGGTTTTCTGTATATTATAAGCGATTACTTTGTCCTGGTAAAATATGTCTGGGCAGAGATACATTACTAGTAGAAAAAGTCCCTAGAGTGTTTAAATTTTCGTGTGTGTCTGGGTTTCCAATAAAAATGCTACAAGACTTGAACTCAATTCTGAATCTGAATAAGTACGTTGCAGGGCCAGTATATATGGCATCAGTGGCAACGGGAGAGAGGCGCTGGAAAATTAATCCAACATTGTGAGAGCAACCGAAGTTTAAAGCTCTCAATTGTCTTAACACACACGAGATTGTCTGGTAGTCTATTCCATTCGGGTACGTATTCTACATCGCAATTTATAAATGATCTGTTTGGAAAACTTGGGAGCTTTTACTGCCAAATATTCTCCACTTTACAGGCTTTTGCCACCTTTGGTTCATGTCAGATATAAATAATACAGCAATGCTGGTCGAAGGCATCTTTTACATAATCATCCTGATCTACGGATCACAAAAGGCCATCCCTACTGTACATAGAATAAAACGTCTGTTTACATAAAAGTTTGTACACACGTTGATAATTTTGTATTAAACGAACTTTTTTGTAAGTGAACCCTGCTCTCCAAGTATAAAGATACAGAGTAACGTACGTCATATCTAGCTGCGAAAACGTAGCTCTATTGTCCTTTGATTTTTTTTTTGCCATATATCTATGGTCCGCAAATATCAAAAATCATCAAAAGGACCTTAAGAGCTACGTTTTCGCAGCTAACGTCATATCATCATGTTTTCTCAAAGCGTTCAACATTCGATTTCAAACAAATGCTTTGAAACTCTATATGCAAGTGTTCATGTCAAACGCTCACGAGATACCAAACGGACTAGACTTTATACGGTAAAGATAAAACCCGAGGATTCCGGTAAAAAAGTTTTGAGCGGGAAATACAAATATAAGATTTTTGGTAGGAACGAAAAGATAAAATAAAATAAAATCTTGCTGGTAAATACAAATAAAAGATTTTCAGGCGGAACGAATTGACAGGGTCGGTCGGTAAAGGGCAAACAAACAATATTTTAATTTAAGCCTCAGCTATATTGATTGTTTTTTTTGAGAATTAATAATAAATGGTTTATTTAAATAACAAAATAAACATCATGCTTGATCTTGTGAAAAAAATACTGTTAGATAGTAATTCATTATGCATTAAAAAAAAATACTGTTAAATAGAAGTTCATTATGTACTAAAAAAAAAATTAAGCATAAAAATTAGGAAGTATGACAAGATAAATATATTAATTATTTAAACTTTGCCCCATGAGACTGGGAACAGATATGTATATGAGAGTAATAAAAATATATATCCTTTTCAAAGAATGGTTCACATTTAAAAATCAGTTTTGAATTTTAGATAATGTTTTGGTTATATCAAATTTTAGTTCAAATGTAGTATAAATCTTGTAAAAGTTAGACCTGGAGAATCTTTGCTTTTTTCATGCTCATGCATAGCTGACATAAACACATTTTTCTTGGAACCCAAAACATAAATGGAAACTTCTTTTCGCATGTTAGCATTCAGGTAAGCCACTAATAATGGTTTACCATTACTTTAGTTTTGATTCTTACTTTGTAATTGTAATCCAATAGGTATAAGAAGATGTGGTATGAGTGTCAACGAGACAGTCACAAGCAGCTTTATGATAATACCAGTTGATATAATATATTAGTTTATAAAGAAGATTGCACTATAAACCAAATTTTAATTTCTATTTGCAGGTTATGCTTACTATGGAGAATACCCTTTGTCTTTTGCTACATGTATTGGAAATCAAGAAATCTATGACTACCTCATTAATAATGGAGCTGATCCTAATCTTCAAGACTCTTTTGGAAACACGTGCCTTCATATGGCTGTGATTCATGATCAAGTTGTAAGTGACTATGATTATTTAGATATGACAGGGTATGAATAACAGGAAGATCAAAATACAAAAGATCATTTTTCTATAATAAACATAAAAACAACAATCACATGGCAAAATACAAAACAATGAAAAGATCAACAAGAGTCTACAAAACATTATACATATAAAACAAGACTTAGCTACATGAAACTTTTCCAAAAACCGGGTGTGCTTTAAGTGCTCTGAAAGTGTACTGTTCCGAAGTTGTTAATTATTGTCTAAAAATATCTTAGCATTTGTAACACACTATCCAATCCAGAAATGATAATCTTAAAAGAACCAAAAATAACAAATATTGCATTGTTGCAATAAATTATAGACAAAAGCTGTGTCAATAAATGAATTAAAAACTGCTTACTTTGGCTTACATTGAAATTAAAAATTTGCAATGACTAAAACTTTTGACTGAAGTAGAAAATCCTGTTCATACAGTACAATAAATAGTATTTCTTTACATGATATCAGATCATGTGTACATGCAGAAGTTTCTGTATAATGAGGCATGATTTATGTTATATTTTTGAATTTCAGGAAATGTACAAATACCTTGTAAAACACCACAAAAAACCTGCCAAAACAGACATCAGAAATAAAGCCAATCTTACTCCTTTGACACTTGCCAGTAAATTAGGGCGGCAAAAGATATTCAAAGAAATGCTTGAATTAAATAGTTTGGTGAGTAAACCTAAAAAAAAGAATTAAAAGATGGAGTTAAAAATTAGAGTCTACAACATATGCAAAACTATCATCAGCTGCTTGTTTGAGCCAAAACCACTCTGGAGTTGTCCACCATTGAAGTAATTACGAAAAAAAATCTGTTTTTTTTTCTCCCAGTAAACACCTTTTGCAAACATCATTTGGTCAACCAGCACTTTATAAACTTTAATAGTAGAAAACCCATAATTCAGGTTATATGGATGAAAATCTGTTGACAGCCGTTATTTATCATGACAATAAAACTAAATGATCAGCAGGTAACAAATGTGATCAAAATCATCCATTTTGTCTCATGGAATACTGTTTACATTATATTTTTGAATTCACAGAAAAATAGAAGAGTCTTTCTCAAAACACATAAAAAGTGCTTGTGTTAAAGCAGTATGAGGACTATTTAAATATGTGGTTTGCTTCTCTATTGTAATTTTTAACCGGATTTTTGTGACAAAAATGTCGGTTATTAATTTGGGGATGTACGGCGGGCGGCCGGGCGGCCGGGCGGCCGGGCGGTCGGGCGGTCGGGCGGCAATCAAATGTTGTCCGTGCATTAACTCATGAACCGTTCAACCAAAGCTTTTAAAATTTTAATATGTTATTACTGACAACTATACGAAGGTCAAGTTCAATAATGGCGATTTTGACTTTTACCGTTCAGGAGTTATGGTTCTTGAAAGGCGGCAATCAAATGTTGTCCATGCATTAACTCATGAACCGTTCAACCAAAGCTTTTAAAATTTTAATATGTTATTACTGACAACTATACGGAGGTCAAGTTCAATAATTGCGATTTTGACTTTTACCGTTCAGGAGTTATGGTTCTTGAAAGATTGAAAAATGGAGTTTTCAGTCGTGTCCGTGCATTTACTCATGAACTGTTCTACCAAAGCTTCCCAAATTTTAATATGTTGTTACTGATGACAGAATGGAGGTCAAGTTTAATAATGACGATTTTGACTTTTACCGTTCAGGAGTTATGGTTCTTGAAAGATTGAAAAATGGAGTTTCCAGTCGTGTCCGTGCATTTATGCATGAACTGTTCTACCAAAGCTTCCGAAATTTTAATATGCTGTTACTGATGACAAAATGGAGGTCAAGTTCAATAATGACGATTTTGACTTTTACCGTTCAGGAGTTATGGTTCTTGAAAGATTGAAAAATGGTGTTTCCCGTTGTGTCCGTGCATTTTCTCATGAACCATTCAACCAAAGCTTTTGAAATTTTAATATGTTGTTACTGATGACAAAATAGAGGTCAAGTTCCATAATGACGATTTTGACTTTTACTGTTCAGGAGTTATGGTTTCTATAAAGATCGTAAAATGGCGTTTCCATTCACGTTGTTGCATTTACTCATGAACCATTCAATCTAAGCTTTTCAAATATTATTATTTCAAAATGTTGATACTGATGACAAAATAGAGGTCAAATTTGATATTGATGATTTTCACTTTCACCATTCATCAGTAATGATATCATCTGATATTGCCAGGACACAAATAAATGTAAATAAATCCGGTTTGCTGTCGTTGTGACAGCCTCTTGTTATGAATCAGATCAATTTTATAGTCATTGAGGAGGTCAAATCAATACATTGTTTAACTATCCCTAGTGTAATATAGATAAAAAATGAATTGACCCATTTATCAGTCGTGTTTAATTAATGTCAGGCTTACTCTATTGATTCTTCGGTTTTGTGATGGTATGGTCATATTAAAAATAAACTTATAATTGTTTTTGCCTACACATTGTGTAAACAAATTGTAAATAAAACCAATATTAAGTATCCCTTCTGGATTATTCATTAAGCCAAAAGTACATAGATGTTTTATTCTTTGGTCTATTAAATGGATGATCCTTAAGGTAATTTAAAATTTCTAAATTTCAAAATTTTTATTTTTGTTTTTTGTCAGTTTTTTTTTTCTTTAATTACAATTGGTTTTTATATTTCACTGTATAGACATATTATATAATTGTTTAACTAGGTAAAAGAGCATACCAGATTTGATTTTTATAGTTTAAATTTATTACTTCTTTTTCCATTACCATTATTTATTTATACCTGGCACTGAGGTGTTTTATAACATACAAACTATATATAACTAAAGCTGTATAACAAGCTTTAATTATTCTATTTCAATTAGACTGTGTATGTTCAGTAGTTTCATCTACTTACGATATATAATCAGCAACCTTTGATGTATGTATAATTATGATGCTTGAAAGCTTGAAATTTTGGAAAAGGTCATCCAGCAGCTCCCTTATCTCTCTTTACAAAGAAACACCCCCACCCAACCACACACTTACACACAATGAAAAGTCAGCATAAATGCCTTTATTCTGCCATGACCAATGGATTTAATATATTCACCTTTGGGTTTAGAGAGGGTATTTTAGAAATTGATGTTCAAAATGTAAAGATATAACTACAAAAAGAGGGTAACCTGACGAAAGGTTTTTGCCAAATAGAGACAATGGGGGTGTTAAGCATTACACATTTTGTGCAAGTACTGTTGTAAATAGATTGTTGAAAAAATGAAAATTTAGAATTTTGGTAAACTTTGACAATGTGAATAAATTAAAGCATATTGGATTAATTAATAAATATCAGTGATTTCTGCACTTAGTGCTTAATTAATCAGATTACTGGATTGAGGATTACTGTATTCATTCATTTAATATTTTCATTGTTTATGTGGTTTCAATAGAAATTATTTGAATAATTGTTTCTTAATCAGATTTCAATTAATCCTTGTTAGCTTTAAAAATTGATATAGAAATAAACTGTGCAGAAAATCCTGTTATTTTGTAACTAATGTGCTTTTAAAGATGGATTGAAAACTACATGCAACAAACACAATTCAATATCCATAACCAGTGCAAGTCCGAGTACTTAAAAATTAATAAAGATTATGTCAATGTTAGAACGTTGATATCAGTTCTGTATTATGGCATTGCTTCTTTGTAAATGACTTTCTAATGAAAATTCAACAGAACTTTATTGATAAATAATGTTTGAACAGGGTTTTCAGCAGGTTTTTGGTCCATTATTTATAATAGTTTTCAATTTTGTTTATGAAAATGACTAGTTAATTTGAAACAATACCCAGAAATTTGATGAAGACTTATAAAAGTGCAAATAAAAATTCTGAAAGTTGATCATTAAAAAACAACATAATCAATTTCTTGTCCAGCGTTGACCTTTTCAACTTGTTAAAGCCAGTATTAAGTGTCACGGTGAAATGAAAATACTTTTAATTAGATTTGGCAAAGTAAATTCAGACTTGAATTAGTAAATTTTTTATAAATATAGGAACAAAGGACAAAATGACATATATTATAACACAATGTCAATTTTCTGTAAATATGATAAAAACTGGAAAATACTTTATCATTTGCCTCAAAACAAATCTGGTATTAACTGCTGAGTCTTTCAAATAGATAATTGTAATTTGTATAATGAAATTGATAGAAAATGCTTAAAAGCATTTGGGATTTCAGTATAATTGCAGGATATTTAACAAAAATATTAAACAGTACAATAGACCAAACCATTCCTATGAAAAAATAGACATACAAACTACAGTAAACAACACATGATCTAGAAAGCCTGACTTAGTATCAATAAGGGTATGTCATAGAGTACAGTAAACAACACATGATCAGCTAGCCTGACTTAGTATCAATTAGGGTATGTCGTAGAGTACAGTGAACAACACATGATCCAGCTAGCCTGACTTAGTATCAATAAGGGTATGTCATAGAGTTCTTTCTTACATACAATGTACATCAAACTTGGCCTGTTGTTTGGGTACAAAAGGTATATGATCCATATTCTAAGGTCCAGAATCACAACATTACCATTTTCCAGAATCAGTAATAAGATTCTTTTAGTTGTATTTATCATGCCTTAATTAGTTAATTTTAAATACAAAATGGTAGTAAATGTTACCAATTTTTGGCGCCAGAATTGAGAAGTTAATCCCAACCTGGACTTAATGCTATTACCAAATCTAATAATAGGAATGTAATTACAGCTCAACATTTAACATGGAAAAGGGAGTTTGTTTACTAGGAACGAATACAGATATTTATTTTTAAAAAAGAAATTTTAAAACAGGAAGTTGCAAAAGCATTGATTTCCTTTCTAAGATAGATACTGCCTTTCCAGCGCTACCCTTGCTTTGATTTTTAAACAGGAAATGCAGCACTCTCATCCAAGATCTTCTTCTTTTGATTGAATTGAATTTTACATAAAAACTCTTAAATTGAAATACACTGAGTGTGTATTTTGTATCTTGTTGTCCCTTTAAAGAAATGATATGAATTATAAATAAATCAATTTCCAGTTTGGAATCCAGAGGTAATCAATGTCAACATTAAATGATAGGTAAAGCACTTGTCTTCCATTTATCTAGTAGCATTTAAAGCTCCATGTTTAGAAAGGGTGTATTGATTAAAAACATGGAATTACCAAGCAACAGAAAAGCAGAAGATTTTGACTACATGTGTAAATAGGAGATCAAAGAGGTCACTACTTGTGACAGGCTTAATTAGACAATTGAAAATGTGATGATCCTTTCAAATATTTAATAGAGATTTAAATGTTATTCTTCAAATAAACTTTAAACAAATGATCTATTGTAATCAAGTTCTTAAGTAAATAACTACTCTGTACTAAAGAAGTGAATTAACAATAAAGGGGACATATAATGTAGGGGTGTGTCAGCATTCCATCAACAGCAAAAATAGATCAATGGACTGATTACACATTAAACAATTCATAAAGACATTGAGCATCTGCTGTTTCCTTTTTTTTAACAGATGTATCTTCAGGGCTTCCAATAGTAAAACATACTTTTCCATTACTCTTTACATGTTCTACGTACCTTAACCTATAATGGTCACTTTACTTTTATAAATTGTGACTTGTATGGAGAGTTGTCTCATTGGCACTCATACCACATCTTTCTATATCTAACTATAAAGGTATGAAAAATACCATAAATTATCTGCAACTTCAACCCTATTGAATTTTAACCTTGTAAGATATTTCAGTACACAATATATATTCAGTCAAGCACATCCTTTTGATGATAACAATGATTTTGGGGTTTCTCTTTACAATAGCAAATATGTCTATTACCATTTTTATATCATTCATTATATAAATCTACAATACCTTCAATCAAACTTTATTTTAGTTCAACACTTTTTTTTCAGGACAACTCAGGCAAAAGTGACTAATATGAACTTTGTATTTATTCAGCGCACCTTGTCAAGGGAATTCATTTTAGCTACTTGACCTGTTGCCCATCTATCTACCATTTGTAAACTTTTATTCTCAATAGCTACTTAGAAAGCTATATAAACCAAAACTTGGTCACAATCATCTATATTTCAAGCCTTTGTCCACTGTTCACTCTGATCAAAGACCATGACTGCTGAGGTTAAAAAAATTAGAATGTGTAGTTAAAAGAAGAAAGTTAAAAAAAAATTATGTCTTTCCATGTAAAAATTTAGTCAATTTTAACTAATAGCTGTGTCATTAGTATTTGGAGATCGATCCCCTGTGACATACTTTTGAGATGATTATTGCCTTTTGAGTAAGACAATTTCATGGATAAATGGAGAGGGTGGGAAAATTCAGTTGTCAACCATAATTTACAGATATTGAATTATGATTTGGTTGATGATTGTAATGTAGATAAAAAATCTGTGTGATTTTGTCTTAAGTTTGATCTGCTGTTGACCTAATTATTGCCATGGACTTTATCTATTTCTACCTACTGGGGATTCATTTATTTTCGTGGGTATCAATTTTCGTGGATTAAGGAAAACTAACATGTTCCTGGATATTTAAATTGATTTGATGGTTTTCCAAGGTCTGCACAAAAACCTGTTAAACATGTGTTATTCGTGGAACATTTGATTTTGTTGTTCGTCTGTACTAATGAAAATCCGTTTTCAACAAATAATAATGAATCCACAGTAATTATTGCTATATAAACAGATTCAAATAGATAGGTGAGTATCAAAAAAACTCTGCATGAGTGAAAAGAAATAATATCTTAATTGTATATTGTCTGTAAACATTATATCATCTGATACTTGTAATGTTGTATTTGTTTTTCAGGAACTTTGGAGATACAGCAATATAACTTGTTCTGTTTACCCTCTTCACTCAATAGATTCTATAGGGCCAACAGGAGATTCAAGTAAGTCAGCCTGGTACCAGTAATATTCATAACTAACACCGGTAGAGAAAGATAGGTCAATTAATTGAAATAAAATACCAGTTATATTCATATTAAACTCACATTGGTGTATAAAAAGGTCCATGAATTGACACACACTACAACCTTGTATTGGCATACACAAACAATGTTACAAATTGGAGAATGCCCAACAAATTATTTCACAAGATATTTGTTATATTCACACATAAAAAAAATATGATACAATACTGGCAAAGTTCTTTAGAAGAAGAAAACTATAGCATTTACTTGTGGAAGTCATCTTTTAACATGCTCTAAAATTACTTATAAAAGAGCTTATTTCTTTTGACTGGCACCCAGTAGATCAATTTCAAATTATAGTAACTTAAAGGGATCTACCATTCACCACTGCAAAATATGGTAAATAATGCTATTATTGCAGAAATGAAATCATTGAGTGTTTATGGACAACAATTACTACCGTCATTTATGTCATGGAAGGAGTGGATTTTTTCCAAAGTAATTACTATTGACCATTTACAGTTTTAATAAATGAGAATTTATTAAAACTGTTAACAGATGAACATATAGTCAGGTTTTGTTGGGAAAAGGTATATGTAAGACCAGTCAGCATTTTTTTTGAAAAAATGTACCACATATTTTGAATCATTGTCAATATTATTTGCAAACAGGAAATTGGACAGGTAAAAGTTTTGACAGTTTTAATAAATGCTTAGAAGATAACTATATGCAGGTACTGCTAGGCAAAGGTATTTTTATTTGACCATTCATTTTTATTTAAAAGACAAAAAATGAACCACCTATTAATCATTGTTAATATTATTTGCAAACAGGAAATTGGACAGGTAAAAGTATGGGCAGTTTTCATAAATGCTTGCAAACAGTTGATTTGCCATTAGATTGAAGTTTTCCCAGAATACCTTTTACCAATGATATCATTTTATCCCATTCAATTGTTTTGTTTTCCACAATGGTTAGGAGAATTTGATTAATTTTTTTTTAATTATTATTATTATTTTTTTTATTACGTTTTTTTTAGCACCATATTAGAACATCATTCCTGTTTATAGGTTTAAAAAGGGACCCTAAAACTTATGAAAGTTTCTATTTGAATACTTAGAATATTGAATTAATTAGATTGATTTACATTATGGATTACCATCAAGCATGCATTTTGTTCCTCATTGAATGTAAGCCAGTTTCTTTGAATTATTCATTTTAATGCATTTTTACCACATTAGCTAATTTGTCCTTTGCATTTTTGTTGTTAGTTGACCCATGAATTATTATCTGAAGACAAAATCTTAATTGAGCATTAATTATATTGATCAATAGGATCAAGGTAATATTATCATTGTACAAATGTATGATAATTATTATCCTTGGAGAGCTTGCCTTTTCTGATTTCCAAATATAAGAGAATTTCATTAAAAAAATAATGCTAACGTGGTCTGCTCTATAGATATAAGAAGATGTGGTATGAGTGCCAATGAGACAACTCTCATCCAAATCACAATCTGTAGAAGTAAACTATTATAGGTCAAAGTACGGTCTTCAACACAGAGCCTTGGCTTGCACTGAATAGCAAACTACAAAGGGCACCAAAAATGGCATGTGTAAAACAATTTAAACTGAAAAACCAATGTTTTAATCTATATATTAAAATGAGAAACACTTAGGAATCACATCAACAAATAACAACTACTGAAAATCAGACTCATGACTTAAGACAGGTGCAAACGAATGCAGCAAGTTTTAAAATTTTAGTACCAACCTTCCCACTTATCTGGAAACACAACATAATAAAGACACACTTTAAAATATCCATTGAAATGGCTTTCCTCAATCGAAAGACATATTAACACATGTGAACATACTCTGAACGAATAAATTTGATCTAAAATATGACACAATGTAAATACAAAATCAATAAAATAAGGGGTTATATGTTAAACAATTTCAGAAACCCAAAATTGAACAAAATGCTGCCAAATGAATGTATTGTGTGATAATTACAATATTCATTTTGACGTAATGGCAATTAAATGATATTTGTATATTTTTCTTGTTGTTTTTTTCTCCAACAAAAAATGTACAATTGACTTTAGAGAAACAAAAATCCCAAAACTTTTGACACTGATGGTTTTAAATGAAGGTTCATCCTTTTTGGTTACATAGCTCTTTGAATTTTATGGTTCTTAGCTTGGCTTACAAATATTCAGCTTTGAGCGTTCCTGGTAAAGGGAAATCCAGAACGCTTCTGACGCATGCAATTTATAACATGTTATTTTCATATTTTTCATCCAGAAAAGTGCTTCAAACATTTTTCTATGCAAGATGTCAAATTCTTTCTTTTTCTGGATATATAGCATCAGTCTACATTGGCAGAGATATTTCTTTTGTTTTTAATCATTGGTAACATAAATTAATAATATACATGATATAGTAGTTAAGTGATTAGTTCCATTTTAATTAGCTAAAATTTTACTCTCATTGTAAGACGTAAGGATAATGTATGCATTTTGTAAAAGAAATTAAAACTATTAGAATTGTTTTTTTTCAGATTTTAATTCTGCATTAATGATAATTATCAACGGCGAAACAGATGAACATTTAGAGATGCTAGAAGGTGGTGTAATGAGACAGTTACTGGACGAGAAATGGAAAACATTTGCTAGGGTATAAATGTTATACAAGAAAAAAACATACTAATTATAATATTGGCAAAAATCATGTTTATTTCATCATATATGATGATGCCAAAAAAAAAAAACCCACAACGTCATGATTTTCAATACATATATATTATTAAGAATTTAAATGTATGTGCTCAGATGTTACAGTTAGTTTTATATTTTTGATGATGTTTCTCAGTTATTGATGAGGGGAGGAAGGAGGGGTATTAAATATTTAAGAATAATTTATGGCAGATTTGTTTTCATTCAAACATGCGTTAAATGAGGTGTACAAGAAGTTTGAATTTGCTCTGTGTTTACTTTTGATGCCCAATGCATGCATATGATATTACCTTCTTTAGTTGTTAAAATGCAAATTTCTTTTACATGTAGTAAAATAGTATTAAGAAACTGAAAGCGAAAATCTGAGAAGGTCAGTTTTTAATTATCACGATGTTCATCTTGTCACATTTTTCATGTGAATGAAAATGTTGTGTTATTTTTTGAATTTTTATGGAAAGTAGTTATCATTAGTTAAAGAAGCATAAATGTCAACTTTTATTTAGACCTGTGAGGCTCCAGAAGGGAATTTTGATAAATTGATGATCAAGTCTGTTCATTTGAAATTATCTGATATTATTCCCTTTACTTATTCATGTTATTTGATACCAACAATGACATTTTACATATATGAATTTTATATTTTACAGAAACGATTCTTTATACGATTGGTGTTAGCCTTCCTCCATCTTGCATTAATCAGTACATCTGTATATACCAGACCTCCTGAAGATGACCTACTTGCCGTACATAGTTCCTCTGATATTGTAAGTATATATATTTTGAGAGCCTGTGTTAGAGGTAATATTTTTTGTGTTTCAATTTCTCGTCCAACCTTTTTTTTTCATCATTTGTCCAGAGTTGGCATATTGCACTAAGAACATAAATGTCTTTCTTAAATCACCATTACATTTTGTGTAAAAATAAGGATTTGTGGTATGATTGCCAATGAGACAAATTTCCCCCAAAGTTCAAATGAAGTGGATGTAAGCAATTATATACAACCTTCAATAATGAAAAATACCCATATTGTATAGTCAGCTTTAAAAGGCCCTGACATGATATATATGAAACAATTCCAATGAGAAAACCAACAGCCTAATTTATAATAAAACAATGTATATAGTTTGTAAGAAAATAAATCACATTTTTATTAATGACTTTTTTTCACAATTTTATTTTTTCTTTATTTCAGATTCGATTTGTAGCTGAAATATTAACTGTTTTAGGATGTATAGTAACATTAGTTGTAGATTGCTTTGAAATAGGAGCTCAGGGATTCTGGAGTTTTGTAAATAATTGTGTAAGTATTGTTCAACTGTATACACATTATAGTTTAAAGTTAATTATAGTTTTGGACACTGACTTTATTTGAGTAGGTCAATGGTCACAAGTAAAAAAAAGTAGGTCTGTAGTTAGATTCTGTCAAATCTAGGACTTAAAAATTGCTCTGAGTAAGAATAATGTGTTTCAGTGGGGGGATTTGTTATCCCATGGACTGTGTACTACCACATTAAAAATCTTGCTCAGTATTTTAGTCTTGTACAAAGAAATTTTTTTTTCTATAAAAATAACACATTTCTTATCTTAACACTTTCACTACTGATTTTATTTTTTCCGCTAGTTTCTGTGGCCGAGGCAAATTTGCACGCTCAGATTCCCCAGCCTGAATTAATTTCGTGACCGGTGCTTCAAGAAAAGTTGCAAATTGAAAAACGTGCTGTAACTCGAGAACGCAGTCTCAGATCGCCTAAACAACTGATACAGAAGTTCAAAAGGTTGCTCTGTAAAAGATTTTCCCAGTGAATTAAAATTAAAACAAAAAATAATGTCTTTAGGCCAACTAAAATTAATTAGTAGATTTTCATCCAAATTTTTAAAAAATAATGGGCGGGTGGGAGGATTTTATTTTTAAAATTTTATTTCATATGAAACCCTTTTGTGACGAGTTATTTATATATGCAAGTTTAATGATAAGCTTATATCATGTTTACTCAAGTATGAGGAATCTTACATAATTTTTCAAATCCATAAATAAATTATACTATCTAATTGCGGCTTTAATAACTAAACAACGAAAACGTGTGAGAAATGCTCTCTTCAGTTGGACTACCTTCACAAAATGTATTTGGGTTTCTAAACGATGGTTTGTATTCCCTTAAAATGAAGCAAATGCAATGGTATGCAATACATTTATTATCTATTATGAGTACATAATAAAATGAAAACTCGAATAGTGTTGAAATAATAGGGTTGGTACTTATGCAAGCTGAAATTATAATTATCATGTAAAACATGAACTTAATAAAAAAAAAAGTATTGTTTAATGACTCTTTTGTGTGTATTGGGACATTTGCTGTTTGTCAACATAAAAATAAAATGCGTATGTTTGTCGACTTTTTAAATTCAAAATACGGTCATAAATCTAACAAGTTCGTGCTTGTGTTTCAATATCTTTAATCCAGTCATGTTTTCTGTATCAATGGTTTCCACGATTCTTGTGCTTTGGGTATCATTCACAGTTTAAATTTCCTGACACAAAGCCATTGCATAAATAAAAAAATCCACAGTTTTCTATAAATCTCAGAAATTTGTGACATACCCTGATTTGCGGTCTTGGAAACAGAGTGTTTCTCGTAACACGAATATTTTTACGTCATTCTCGTAATCAATATTTACTCTCGGAAGATGATGTTGTCATCATGAGAGCAGCAGAATATGTCGACTTAATCATTTTGGTTAGATTTACTCGAGGTACAAAACCGAAATTTGAAACAGGAAGCTTCGATTAAAACGAAATTTAAACGGTTACCGGTAACGGAAATGAACAAAATCCTGAAATTGTAAATTTTATAAAATAAAAAAATTCGGGGCGGGCCAATTTCATAGGGGCGGGCGGGGATGAAAATCTATCAATTAATTTTAATTGGCCTTACAATGCTTGAAAGATCGATTTTTGTTACCTTTTTAGCTCAATGCTGCCAAAATGTCGACATTCGGATGTACTTTTTTACGTTACAAATGTGTTTAAACGGATATAATTCAGCAAATCATTATAACCGAGTCTTCTTATTTCTCTTATCACTCAATTTTGTCATTTAAACATCGTTTATAGCAAAACCGAAGCTTTTTATCTCTCCTAAATTAACCGTTTGACTTTTCGTTTCCGACCGCCATTTGTATTGATGAAAAGACAACTCTGTCAATCGACGAACGACTACTCGTTTTCAAAGTGATAGATCATGATACGATCATATACTCATATACTGTACGGATACCACGGATACGTTGTTGATATTGTAAACACTGGTATTAAAGAGTGTTATTTAACAAACAAGATATGTTTGTTGTTTCATTTTCCATGGTAAACATAACAATACTTTATAAAAAAAAAAAAAAATCTGCTTAAAAAAAAAATATTTTTGGTTCAATCAGACATATACGTCTCTGGTTCAATTAGTCCATGCTGCATATCTTAGAAGAATAAAAAAGCAGAATATAGTTGGTCATGATTATCTTTTATAAGTAGATAAACAAAATGGATTAATTATTTATCAGGGTCAACCATTATATATAAATATACAAGTATTTTTGTAGTTGGTCTTTTTTTCAAAGGTTTGGTGTTTTTCAAGGATACACTCGCCGCGAAAGGGTTAAACAGTTTATTCCTTTTGGGGTTGATACATTGAACTAGAGAAGTAATTTTATCTGGCAGAAGAAGCATCTATACATATATATATATGTATATAACCTGTTGCCTCAGAGTTAGTGTCATTTTTAATAATTCTCATACTGCAGTAAGATTCATTTAAAGGTTTTCAACTTTACGTTTAATTCTGTACCCTTTTGTATTACAGAGACATGCTCCAGCTCTTACGTTATATTTATTGTCATGTGTTCTGCTGCTGGCGTGTATACCATTCCGCTTTCTGAGGTTACGATATGTAGAAGATATACTGCTAATTGTAGCAACTCCGACAGCATGGTCATTTCTTCTTTTTTTTGCAAGGTAAAGTAATGTTTATTGGAATAAAGCAGAACTGATTTAGTGTTTTGTTAATCCAGTTTTAATGCAGTTTGCCATTCAAAAAAAACAACAATTTTTTTGAAATTCTATCAATTTAAATCAAAACATTGTAACTTCTTAATGACGTTTTTTTTAAACTGTTGACATTTAAGCGAAGAATGAGCTTTTTTGTGTAATAACATTGAAATATTGACAGCCTTATTGATTCTGGTAAATACTAGTAAAAGCCATTATTCCGATTAGCTATTCTTCCAGATTTATGAATTGTGCCATAGAGATTTGAAAATACATGTTGTTTTGCAGTATTTGTCCAAATTTTCATTTTCAACTAAAAAAAGATTCTGGTCTCTACCATAGACTGTTAAAAAAGTATTTTAGCGATAAAAAAAACTTGGAGACGTTTATTAAATCTTACTGGGAAAGTTTTTATTGTTAAAACCATCTTTCAAGAATTAAGACTCAAGAAAATTCCATAGCAAGATATTTTTAAATATTTATGAATTGTAGAGGGTATCCAGGGACAGGAGCTATGGTTGTTATGATGTATCTTATGCTCAGAACAGATTTTCTCAAATTTAGCATCATATTTGCTATATTTATTGCCCAATTTTCTGGAGGTATTTGTGTATAGATTGCATTGCATATTTGATATCCATGATTGTTTAATCCTTCAAGCGTGTTATCTAATATTGCATCACATCAAAGTGTGAAACACACCAGATAGTTAATAACTTAATGTTGATTTTTAGATGAACATTTGTTCTCTCCCCAATAGTGTGTAAACACAATCATGACTGTCATATGATTCAAGTGGTGTAATCATTATCTTTAACTTGTACATTCATTTGCTAAGATCAGATAAAGGACGTTTTTGGTCAGTCCCATAGCAATAAAAATACCAAAAAAACATTGGATATCATACCTATTCAAGTTATGAAATAATACATATATATGTAAGTTTCTTTAAGGGTTTTAGAAAATACAACAGAATACCACTGTGTTTTTCAAATATGGACCTGCTGAATTTAATAGAAATTTTCAGTTATAAGTGTTGCTTTTAAATGAAAGTTAGAATTGGCTATTTCAGAATCTAATGCATTCTAAACGTCCTAAACAATGAAAATTCAACCAATGACATAGGACAATTATCATTTTGGTGTGCAAAAAATGAGATAACTCATAGTCCTTTAGATAGTGAAAAGGTTAATTGTCCATCTGTTTGAATCAAGAAACCAGTTGTGATTAAGTTCATCAAAAACATTTGCCAAAGGTTAATCTATTTGGTGTGGTCACTTTTTATGCAAGATTTGAGTATATTGTATATTGTAATAGTTTTATTATGCATGAAAGGTTTACATGTTATAATCACAGCTGAAAATGGAGGGAAGAAGCTTGTGCTTTACAATATAGTTATTTATTATGTAACCAGTATAGCATAAATAATAGGGTACCAGTTTTTGTCGAGCCTGCATTTTTTGTTGCAGAAAGCTTGACAGGGATAGTGACCAGGTTTTATTTGACCTTGACCTCATTTTCACGGTTCATTGCTCAGTGTTAAGTTTTTGTTTTTGGTCTGTTTTTCTTAAACTATAAGCAATAGGTCAACTATATTTGTTGTATGGAAGAATTGTTAGCTGTACATGCCTGCCTGGCATGGTTCATCTGACTTTGACCTCATTTTCAAAATATTATCAATGATAAGTAAAGAAGGCGAGAAATTTCAGCGTGTGCACTCTTGTTCAAATAATTCTTTGTTAAAACAGCCTTTATCATGTTGTGCCCCATAAAACAGATATGTTGTGAATACATTGTAAATCCTCTTTCAAACAAAATTAATGATGAATAAGCAGACTCTGCTAAAAAAAGAGTGTTTTCCAAGGTCATTATTTTAGAATTGATGTCAGCATTCAAATAAAAAGAAAGATTTTTTTGGTTTTTGAAAATTTGGATAGTCAATTTTTCCTATATTTTTGAAATAAAAATGATTGTTAAGATAAGATATAAAATAAATCTTACACATATAGCATGTGTAGTATTCCAGTGGCGGATCCAGGGGGGGGGGTTCCGGGGGTGCGCACCCCCCCTTTATTTTTGCCGATCAATGCATTTGTATCGGGACATATGTTTTGCACCCCCCCTGCACCCCCCCCTTTCGAAAATTCCTGCATCCGCCCCTGTATTCGGCTTTCTTTTTCAATAATTTTAGAACATTGTATTTTGATTTTGTTTATTTGAATAAAGAGTTTATTATCATTCCCAAAATGTATTTCCTTCTAAATAGGATAATCCAAGGTATAATAAGAAAGTTTTTTACTTAGTGTACTATGATCAATCTTCTTGGTCATGGAGTGTACTATGTGTTAGATCAATTTTCTTGGCCATGGAGTGTACTATGTGTTAGATCAATCTTCTTGGCCATGGAGTCCATGTTTCTTTCCTCTTTGTTATAAAGTGCATCTATACAGTTATACAATCTTTCATGCAGAATAAATTAATATTAACAAATACACTCCTTAGTCCTACCATGCTTTGAGTAACCTCACTGTTTGAACCATGCACTACATAACAATGATTTGTTTACAGAAGTGTCAAGCTGACAGGGCCATTTGTATCAATGATCTATAAAATGTGTATGGGAGACCTGGTCAGATTTGGTGTTATATATGTCATATTTTTAGCTGGATTTACACAAGGTAGGAAGTACACTGATTAAAATGTTATGTAGTTACCGAAAAATGGCTATGTGCTAAAGGCAGTACTTAGGCTTATAATAGTTTACTTTTACATACTGTGACTTGGAAGGAGAGTTCTCTCATTGGCACTCGTACCAAATCTTTTTATATCTATATCAAGTTGTCTCATACTATTGTAGTTACAGGTAGTTGACAAATAAATAAAAAAACATTTGTGGATGAAAATGATAAATAAGAAATCAAACAAAGACTCATCTGCCTGAAAATGGACGTATTAGTTCATGAACAGAACTGGTCAGCAAGACATTGTCACCTGACCTTGACCAGATTTTGTATTGATAAGAAATGAATACATGTGGAGAGTGTATGTCAATTAAACAGCAACCCAACATTACAAATAAGCAGAAGGCCTCTAAAGGGCAGCATAAAATCTTATAATTCATTAGTCAATTTAATATTCGATTGTGTAAGTACAATATGAATTGAACTTTCAGTTTCTTTATTGAGGTATCATAACTTTACGATTTAATATTTTTCAGCTTTTTACTTCCTGTTCCAAGGATCAACAGATAATCAATCTCAAGGTTTCCTCACTATAGGGGATACCATCATGACTTTGTTTCAGATGACCTTGGGTGAATTCAAGGTCAGTATAACAACCATATAATAATCATGATATACACACTCCCTGTATGGTATATTTGTACTGAAAACCATCATATATTATACTAATAACATCCTTGTATGAGTATTGATTACAAAAAGTCACATCCTTGCGTTTTCCTTCACAAACCAAGCATGAAGCATGCAAAATCATCTGTTATGGACATGTTGACATACAGAAAAAAGGGAAGCAAACATTTGATTTTTGACCAGATAATTCACTAAGAGCAGGGGTTTAGGGATTTTTCACTGTCCTTATCATTCAGTACCACTTAAAATGTGTGCTTGGTTACTCCTTGACGAAGTAGTAAAGTAAAGAAAAAGCATTTTTTGTAATTGCCATTTAACAGGGAAACTAAGTTTTTAAAAAGTCATTGCCATCCCTTTAATTCACATCTAAATCACATGCATTGGTTTCAGGGGGGGGGACAAAGTGGGTACATTTTTAGTAATATTTTGAGACCTTCCTATATATTGATCCTGATAATTATCTATGGTGAATGGAGTTCTTGACAGATTTATTTTTAGAAAACTACAAATAAACAAATATTGACACAAATTAATCAAATCTTAATTTAGAACCATATCATGTCTTTTAATTGACAAATTAAAGCAAATTAAACAAATAGAACAATATGTGAAATAGAGAGAACAAAGCACAAAAATTAAGGAGACCATGTGTTTTATGGTGCACAGTACCTGTTCTGCATGAAATTTCAAAGTAACTTGATTGCATGTGAAAACAGCATACTGATTCATGTGAATGACTGTTTATTGCATGCAAATACATTACTGTGTTTGTAATTGTTTTGTGTGCTGTCATTGTGGAAAATATCATGAAATATAACCTCTACAATAAAAGAAAATATTTTTAATCAGAAGAACTCTATGCTTTCTTTTCAGGAATACATTTTTAGTTTTAAACAGATTTTGCAAATATATTATCTAAAAGTGGCAAAAATAATTGATTCTTATGAACAAATATTACTGCTGAGACCCAATTTATTGGGATAGTATTTAGTAGTTATAGTAGTGATTTGGGATAGGAAAATTTTATGTCATGAAATCTTTCAAACAAATTAAAAATTACGGGAATGCATTAGCATGTATCTTTGGTTTAGGTATATGATGCTGAAAATGCTTCATCCTGATTTGTTAACCTTTTTTGTAAAGAGTACCTTTTAAAACTTCTTTTTTGCCAGTTACTTTGGTTTTTTTAAGGTAGCATTTTAAAATCTTCACTGCCAAGAAACACTATTTATATAAACTTGTTTGCATGACAATGTCTTTGTCTGTGTAAAGAATGTCCCAATTGTTAACCCTTTCACATGAAACCAACACTTTATACCAATGTTTTGATACCTATGTTTCTTCACACATGCATGCTATAGTTAAGCAGGAGAAATACTTCTCAGGTATCTTTGAATATCATATGTAGTTCTTTTAGCACATTTTAGATTATTTTCTCACTTTTTGTATTGTTTAATGTATGTGTATATGTTACCCATTGTTACATGTGCTTAGAAATATTTCTAATTGGTAAGTAATCTTTATAGTTATAAAATATAAATTGACTTTACTACTTTTTTTTATTTATATGCTTTCCTAAAGAGCAAAATGAGTAAAGTCATTATTTGCTGTTTTTTTATTGATGCTTTAGATGTTAGACAATGGTAGCTGTAAAAGGTCTTCGAAATAAAAGTTTTTAAAAAGAAATCTTTTAACTGGAATGAGTAGTTAATTAGGGTTATAGAATAAAGATAAATGTTGAAATTTAAACTTGGGATAGAACAAAAACAAAGAAATCTCAAGACACCCAGGGATAAGATTTCTAGTGACAATGGTTTTCAAAGTCAAAGATAATAGAGATTTGCCGTTTCAAAATATAATGCATTTTGAGTAAAATATATTCAAAAGTGTACATGATTTGAAAGTCTTTAAGTTGGAGATTTCAGAGTCTTGTTTTCTTGCACTTATTTAATTCTATATATATCATGACAAACATTCAAATAGATTAAAAAAGAGGGTTCAAAACCCATAGTAAAGTGTTATGTATGCTGTCGTACATAAGAGGAAGTTGGATGAGAGAGTAATGCCCTTGACCCTTGACCATCAAAAACAAATAACAGGCTGTTTACAAGAGGCTTGCATATTTCAAAAATGGACCAGTGAAATAAGTGTAAAATTTAATGGTTTCAGGACAGATTTCTTTTTGTGCCCAATGTTTTCTGGCCTGTGCGTTCGTTCGTCCGTCCGTTCATTCGTTCCTTCATGGGGCATCCCTGTACTGGGGACACATTCTTGTTTGGATATGTTCTTGCAGCTAACTTGATATCCTAGAAAATTTCATTTTGTTTTTACCTACAACAGTAAGACATATATAAGATGTAGTATGATTGCCAATGAGACAACCTAATTGAACAAATCCCCGATATTGATGTAAACAACCTAAGATCAAAGTACGGCATTCAAAAATGAGCTATAGCTCATTCCCAATAGAAACCTTCAGATAGCTATGAAGCAGGGAAAGATATGATGCAGTTTAACATACTTAGATTGATTCTATCGTAATTCTCGGACATTTGAATGTTGAGAAACTGTCTGTATTTTATATTAGCAGTAGAGGAAATCTTTTAAAAATATCTTGTTAGCTTGAGTAATGTACAAATAATAGTTGTATTTTTGTTGTTATTGTTTCTAATTTTATAAAGATTGTTTACCTTATTACTGAAAAACCAATATTCTATACTGTGGATTAACTTATTTTCGTGGGAACCAATTTTCGTTGATTTAGGAAAACTTACATGTTATTTTTGTTGTTTTGCCGAAATTTGTTATTCTTTGAACAGTTAATTTCGTGGTTCACCTTGACCAACAAAATCCACGAAAGTTGGTATCCAACGAATAATACTGAATCCACAGTTATTGTACATTGTTTTAGAGTGTATTTGATGCATCTCTTGTGCTGATCATTTGAGATCCACTTCAAAGTCAGGTCAATGCAAAGATTTATTCATATTGTAACTGTCAAGATATTTCATGATTTCTAAAGGTTTCCATTAAAAAAACATATTTTAGTAACCATTCCAATTCATTAAAAATGTATAAAGACAGCTCATCTTTATTGTTTAAGTTCATTGTCTTTTATAACCATGAAAACACATTTTATCATTTCCTATTTTGTTTATTTTTAAATTTGTGAATAGTTCATCTTTTACAAACTATTGATATGTCAGACGAAGTTTGAAACCTTTTACTGTTTATATAAATTTAAACCCTGGAATTTTAAAATAGTATGCAATACAAGTGAATACCAGTAAATATAAAGCATTCACAAATGAGACAGCAATGTACCTATTGAATTTTCTTACGCACTAATTGAATACATTTCAACTGTCAACAAGTTTTAAGTACAGTAAAATATAGTTTAGTTTATCATTAACATCAATGTTATTTGGAGATGAAAATACGGTAAACAATGAAGTTAAAAATGAAATTGTACCTTTGCTTGAAAAAAAAAATATAATTTTGGAATATTATTTGTAACAGAGAGTAAATTTTACATGTTAATCATTTATTTCAGTACCAAGATTTTAACTATACAAAGTATCCAGGTTTGACTAAAGTGGTATTTGCTGTTTTTATGATATTAGTACCAATATTGCTGTTAAACATGTTGATAGCTATGATGGGCAATACTTATACACAAGTTATAAATAAATCAGAAAAAGAGTGGAGAAAACAGGTATGTTCTTGTACACAGTCAGGATTTGTATATATATTTTTTTTACTTAGGACAGGTGCATACAAATGCAGCGGTTTTAACAGGTGCCAACCTTCATCCTAACCTGAGATAATAGTGTAACATTACAACATATAAAAAGACACACTATATAAATATCAATTGAAATGGCTTAACTTAAGACATGTATGAAAAACATTGAAAGTCTATAATTGCCAATAACTAATTTGATTTTATTATTTCACAAATTCAAAATAAGTTGTCCCCCATTGCTAATTGTAGACTGGTGCCATACTGAACAAAATAAGCTGCTGTCTATGCAAAGCATAATAAGTTTAATAAAAAAATAAAAATAAAAAAAATACTAAAAGTGTTTAGCTTAACAAAAGAAAGAATGGAATTAAATTATATGGAAAAGTAAAAAAAAAACCAACACAATACTGTTACACATATACCGATTTGTTATTTCCATTAGCTCTTCATTGTCAATGAAAATTTATGTTTGACCTAAGGAAAGCAGCTGAAAAAAATGATTTTATTTTGTACAGGTTCAGATTTAGATTCATTGAATCAAGTCTTTCAGGTGTCATATTCAAATTTTATGTGAAGATGCATAAATATTATGTAAAGTTTGCTTGTGAATTGTTCATCACAAAGCAAAATACACTTATAAATATTGTCACTAATGTTACGGCCAGAAATCGCCTTTAAATTGTAGCCAACAAAAGACACAAATCAATAATAAAATTTAACAATATTTATTATACAAAAGTTTACAAAAGGTATTACACAAATATTACTGTTAACTTAACTGTCAAAATATGAGTCCAATCTGTTATCTTTATCTGTATCCGGAAATCTTTCGGAATCCAATTTGAATATTACGTTCACTACTAATGTCACAATCCAGTATGATGTTGTTTGTAGAATAAAAGTGTCAATCCAAATGCTGTGAATACTAATGTCTATCAATGTCTATGTCCAAGTTTAATTATGAGAGTTTAACTTTAGTGTCTGTATATATAGTGTTGTCATGGAAAATTCTGGAACACTCTATAATGGAACATTGTGGAAAATCCTGGAAAGTTACAACGGAAGTTTCTGGAATAACGTAGAAGTTTAAATTACGCATCTTTTATAAGGATCATTCTAGAAAGTTCCAATCATTCTGTAATTGTTCCAGTGATTCCTAAACTGCACAATTATAAGATTATTTGGTAAACAACTATCAGGCCATACAACACAAATTAGGCCAACATAAATAAACATAATAATTACAATATCATAACACCTCCCCCCTTAAAAGAAGTTTTAGTGTAACAAAAACTTATCATGAATAATATGAACAAAAATACATTATATATACAAAGTGATTTAATAAGCTCTAGATAAAGCATCAGCTATTACATTATCTTTACCCTTAATATGTTTTACAATTACATCATATTCCTGTAACAATAAACCCCACCTAGTCAACCTCTGATTCTTGTTTCTCATTTTATGCATGAAGGTGAGAGGATTATGATCAGTATAAACAAGAATAGGATATACAGTGGGATTCAAATATACATCAAAATGTTGAAGTGCTGACAACATTGCAAAACACTCTTTTTCAATAGTTGAATAATTTTTCTGATGTTTATCTAATTTCTTAGAAAAATATGATATAGGTTTTTCAACATTATCATCTGTCTCTTGATATAAAACAGCTCCTATTCCTACATCGCTTACATCAACGGCAAGTTTAAATTGTTTTTCAAAGTCTGGAGTAATCAGAACTGGACTATTAATTAAAAGTGATTTGCTATTTTCAAAAGCTTTTTGACAATTTTCACTCCAGATAAATTTAGAATCTTTTCGTAAAAGATGAGTCAATGGTTGAACCACAGTAGCAAAATTTGAACAAAATTTTCTGTAAAATCCAATCATGCCTAAATATCTCATAAGTTGTTTTCTATTTGTAGGAGGAGGAAATTTGGAAATAGCTTCCACTTTAGCCATAATAGGTTTTACTTGACCTTGGCCAACTGTATGCCCTAAATAATCAACAGTGGCCTGACAAAATTCACTTTTACCAAGATTAACAGTCAAATTTGAATATGACAATCTATCAAAAGTATCATACAAATGTGTTAAATGCTGTTCCCAGCTATCACTACATACAATAAGATCATCAATATAAGCATAACAACAGTCTAAATCTTTTATAACATTATTGATCATTCTTTGAAATGTAGCTGGAGCACTTTTCATGCCAAATGGCATTACAGTATATTGAAATAAGCCATCTGGTGTAACAAAAGCTGATATTTCACGAGCTCTCTGTGTCAGTGGAACTTGCCAATAACCTTTCAACAAATCAAATTTGCTCACAAATTTTGCTTGACCAATGTTGTCAATACAATTGTCTATCCTTGGAATCGGATAGGAATCAGATTTTGAGACTGAATTTACTTTTCTGAAATCAGTCACGAAACGAAAGGTTTTATCTGGTTTTGGCACAAGGAGACAAGGAGAGCTCCATTCACTGTTACTCGGCTCAATAATATCATTGTCAAGCATATATTTAATTTCTTTTCTCATAGCTTCAAGTTTGAGTGGATTAAGCCGGTAAGGATGTTGCTTAATTGGAGAAGCATCTCCTACATCAACATCATGACAAACAGCATTGGTTTTGTTGGGCACATCTGGAAAAAGATTTGCAAAAGAAAATACCAAAGTTTTTATTTCTTCTCTACGATCAAAAGACAGATGTGCAAGTTTTGAGTCTAAATTTGACAAAATTTCTGAATTTTTCAATCTAACTGTCTCTTCCATAGTTTTAGAACTAAAAGGTGGTTCAATTACATCTGGTTTGCCATGATTGTTCTCAAATTTAACCATGCCTAAAGTGGCAACTGGTTTACTCTCACATTCATTAGTACGCTCAAAATATGGTTTTAACATATTAATATGACACACTCTGTTTTGTTTACGCCGACCTGGAGTTTTTACAATATAATTCAAATCATTGAATTTACTCTCTATTGTATAAGGACCACAATATTTAGCCTGTAAAGGATGTCCAGGGACTGGCAAAAATACAAGTACCCTATCACCAGGCTCAAAAACTCTGTCCCTGGCATCTTTATCATACCATATTTTCATCTTGTTCTGTACATTTTTTAAGTTTTTCTGAGCAATTTGACAAGCAGTATACAATTTTTCTTTAAATCTAGATACATAGTCTAAAAGATTCAAGTCAGTATGTTCAGTTAGCCATTTTTCCTTAATCAATTTTAACGGTCCCCTTACAGTATGGCCAAATACCAATTCAAAGGGACTAAATCCAAGGGATTCTTGAACAGCCTCTCGAACTGCAAAAAGTAGAAAGTGAACTCCATCATCCCAGTCTCTGTCAAATTGAAGACAAAAAGTTCTAATCATGTTCTTCAATGTTTGATGAAAACGTTCTAAGGCACCTTGAGATTCTGGATGATAAGCACTTGATCTATACTGAGCAATCCCTAACTGGTACACGACTTGCTGAAATAGACCTGACATGAAATTTGATCCCTGGTCGGACTGTATAGACTTAGGAAGTCCTACTAACGTGAAAAATTTGATAAGAGCTTTGACAATAGTAGGTGTCTTGATATTTCTTAGCGGAATAGCCTCAGGAAAGCGTGTGGATGTACACATGATTGTCAATAAATACGCATTTCCAGTTTTGGTCTTTGGTAAAGGTCCAACGCAGTCAATTAGAACTCTGCTGAAGGGTTCGTCAAAGGCTGGAATAGGCAGAAGTGGTGCTGGTGGTATTTTCTGGTTAGGTTTACCAACAACCTGGCATATATGACATGATTTGCAGTATTCTGCAACATCATTTCTAAGTTTAGGCCAGTAAAAATGCTGCAAGATCTTAAGGCAAGTCTTCCTTATACCTAAGTGTCCAGCCAAGGGGGTGTCATGGGCAAGACCAATAATTTCTTGTCTATAAACTTTAGGCACCACCACTTGGTATAGCACTCTCCATTCCTCCTCTGGGGTAGCATCAGGAGGCCTCCACTTCCTCATTAAAATACTGTCCTGATGGTAATAGCATTCGGCCACTTTGTCTGCTTCCTCCTGTGGTTGAGCCCTCTGGCTGAGCTGAAGAACCTCAGGATCTTTATGTTGTTCTTCGAGTAAATTATTTCGGTCTAATGAATGGCTGTTTACATCTGGCCATGGCATAATAACATTTTTGTTAACACTAGGTGGTTTTATAATAGCCTTTTCTGAGTTACCAGGATCTTCAATATCAGCTATAAAAGTGTCAGAAAGGTCCATGTAATCAAACTTGTCTTCTTGCAAATTCTCATTTTGTTGTTTTCTAGCCATCGCCCTAGTAACAACACAAGCTGGATACAATTCAGCATCATCTTCAGGTGATTTAACATCCACCACCGGTTCACTGGTAACAATTGGTTCAGCAACCACTTTGTTCCTAGCTAGATCATTTCCTAGCAATAAGGTAACACCCTCAACAGGGAGATTAGGACGAACACCTACAACAACTGGTCCAGTTATCAAATCTGACTTCAGATAAATACGATGGAGAGGAACATCTATACAACCTAACTCTACACCTTGTAACAAAACGGAGGCACCAACAGAAGTATTCTCAGACAAAGGCAACACACCTTCTAACAATAAAGTCTGAGAAGCTCCAGTGTCCCGTAAAATCTTAATAGGCTGAAGAGTGGTATCATCAACAATAGAAACAAACCCATCAGACATAAAGGGTTTATATTCCTCCATATAATCACAAAAACTGGACTTAAAAGCCTGACTCGCAGGACATTCCAATGTACTGGTAATATAAGGTGTCGTACAAGCACTGGTCTTCGGCTTATTATCTCGTTCATTCTTCTTCTGGAGTCTAAAACAATCAGCCATCAGGTGACCAATCTTCTTACAATAAGCACAAGTCAGTGACTTCTTCTCAAAAGTATCAAATTTTGGACTAGACATATTATAACTGGACTGACTCTTATTCTGTGGAACAGGCTTACTATCAGTACGCTCAGTGCTTTGGTTTTTGTAATTTCCACTTGGAGTATTAACATTTTGACCCTTGAAACTTCTTTTATGTGAAAGGGTATAATTATCTGAAATTACAGCTGCATCATGTATTGACTCAACAGTTTTGTCGTCTAAATGTGTTTTTAATTCTGAATGAACACATTGTTTAAACTCTTCTAATAACATCAATTGCCTTAGTTGATCAAAATTGTTTTTTGTTTTCTTTGAAGTAAGCCATTTATCAAATAGATCTTCTTTTTCCCGAGCAAATTCCACATAGGTTTGCGAATCAAACTTTTTATAAGATCTAAATTTCTGTCTATATGCTTCTGGTACTAGCTCATAGGCTTTCAAAATTTCCTGTTTCACAGTGTCATAATCAGAACTTTTTTCTGATGGAAGTGCGGAGTATATTTCAGCTGCCTTACCCTCAAAAACACTTTGCAGCATCGTAGTCCAATACGGCATTGGCCATTTCAGATTATTAGCAATTTTCTCAAACTGTGGAAAATATTTATCAACTGTTTTTTCACAAAATTTCGGAACCAAACGTATATTTTTTGCTGCATCAAAATAATCTGATTTCGACTGGACTTTAGTGTTGCTTTCTTCTTTGACCATTTCAATTTTCAGTTTTTCCATCTCTAGCTTTTCTCTCATTTCAAGTTCTTTTAATTTAAATTCATCTTCTTTTTCTTTTTTCTCCATTTCTAACCTTTCCTTCATTTCCAGTTCTTTTAATTTAAATTCATCTTCTTTTTCTTTTTTATCCATTTCCAATCTTTCCTTCATTTCAAGTTCTTTTATTTTCTCCATCTCCTTCATTTCCAGTTCTTTTAATTTAAGTTTATGTTCCAATTCAAGCTGTTTTAATTTAAAGGCGTCAATATTTTCGACCTTAAGATCAAGAGCCTCTTCACCTAAAATTTCTGCGTCCACTAATTTGTCTATAACCAAATTTTTTATAATTTGTTTTCTCATAGATACTCTAAAATCTAATTTCAGATGTTTAGCAAGCAACACTAATTCCTCTTTCTTTAAATTATCAAAACTCTCCAGGTCTGGCGTTTTCAAAAAATTACCGGCATCAAATGCCATTTTGTAGAATTTTGTTGGCTAGTTATAATAAAAATTACTAAACAAATTTTGAATAATATAATTCAGTCTCCCGGACGAGCCCCCAATTTCTGTTACGGCCAGAAATCGCCTTTAAATTGTAGCCAACAAAAGACACAAATCAATAATAAAATTTAACAATATTTATTATACAAAAGTTTACAAAAGGTATTACACAAATATTACTGTTAACTTAACTGTCAAAATATGAGTCCAATCTGTTATCTTTATCTGTATCCGGAAATCTTTCGGAATCCAATTTGAATATTACGTTCACTACTAATGTCACAATCCAGTATGATGTTGTTTGTAGAATAAAAGTGTCAATCCAAATGCTGTGAATACTAATGTCTATCAATGTCTATGTCCAAGTTTAATTATGAGAGTTTAACTTTAGTGTCTGTATATATAGTGTTGTCATGGAAAATTCTGGAACACTCTATAATGGAACATTGTGGAAAATCCTGGAAAGTTACAACGGAAGTTTCTGGAATAACGTAGAAGTTTAAATTACGCATCTTTTATAAGGATCATTCTAGAAAGTTCCAATCATTCTGTAATTGTTCCAGTGATTCCTAAACTGCACAATTATAAGATTATTTGGTAAACAACTATCAGGCCATACAACACAAATTAGGCCAACATAAATAAACATAATAATTACAATATCATAACACTAAAAGCTCTAAACTGTGTCAATTTCTCATCCTGGATAAATAAGATAACTCGTAAGATTTTTCCCTTCTTATCATAACATAAAGTTAATAGAATTGACAATTTTATGTATAATCTCAAATTTGAAATTGACTTTGTATATATATGTAATTTGAAACCTTTAACAATCACTAATTCTCTATTGCTCATATTGAACCATATTATGTATATTTTCAGTGGGCTAAAATTGTTGTGGTTCTAGAGAGGTCATTTACTAGGAAACAGCTACTGAAATTTCAACAAGAGTATTCCATTAAATTAACTAATACTGAAGACTGTGATCTTGGTGAAGGAAAAGGCAAAGTATCAGAAACAAGAGGCTTAATGGTTATCAAAACATCCAATAAAACAAAAGCTAGCCAACGTAAAGGGGCTATAAGTGCATGGAAGGTTAGTAACGTTCATTGTCTCGTTATTAATCATAGTCAAGATTTTCAAATAAAGTTGAAAAGAAATACCCTGTGTTTTAATGTCATACAGGGAAATGACATTCAAAACTTGGATTCAATATTTCATTTGGCTGCCTTAACTTTTGATCTAAAGAGTTCCAGATAAAGGTAATGCCATACCATACCGATATATTACATAGGAAGGATGCACACTGAAATTGGTACCTAAATATACTTAGAGATCAATAAAAAAAATTAAAAAATGTTAACTTATGTTCTTGAACCAATCGTAGAACTTAGGAGTTGAGATTTTGTAAATATTGACATTATATTATATTTGTAAACTGTGACTTATTGCAGAGAGCAGTAAAGGTAACTATTTTTGTACTCTTGAATGTATATAGATATCCCTTAATGAGGTTGGCTGATATGTTGACAATGAAAACAACAATAGCATTTAACTAGTTGTAATGTATTACTGATAAATATTTTCTCTCTTTCGATACATTCTCCTAAGGCAAAAAGAGTGATATATCACTGTATAGGAGTTTTTATGTTATCTGTTATATTTGATTGTAAACTTTCTTTTCAACTTATTTCTCGGATTGATACTCATTATCCATGAAATTGCTTTGTGGAATAAGTATTTACAGACCAGGGCTCTAATCTCTTTCATAAGATTAGTGTGAGCCATCAATTGGTATTTGTCATATACCAATTTTACCAAATTCTTTCTGATGTAATCAATAGACTGTTTAACAGATGTATACTTAGCTTAATAAACAAAAGGGGAGGAAGAAGGCAAGTTATTACAGAATTTGTTTTTAACCAAGATAGAAGCCTACTTTTTTGGAAAACGCAAGTATAGCTTTGGTGCTAAGTAGAAAACAGTGTTTCATTTGAAACATAATTGAAAACTTTTCTGTAAAACCTGCCATATATTCCATGTGAATGGTACAGCCTTCTTAAAGCAAGATTTTCACTCCGTCATTATTTTTAGACATGATAGAGTATTTGGATGGGCCAATATATACTTTGGATCTACTCAAAAATTTTCATTTCATTTTCTTTATTATTGAACCTCCATTTGTTGTTGATATACATACTTATAAAGCAGTCACTTATATGTACTTATATAAGCACAATCTCTCTCCATTTAATTATCAATCTGATTAAAATTCCGATTCCATGTTTACGCTTTGCTAAGGATCTGACAATACTCCTTCCTACTTTCTGTTCTGATAAATTTTATATCAACCAATGAAATGTCTACCTCCAAATTTATGGGGTCGTATATTACTACGAAAAAACCTGAATATCCCAAAAGTCAGTAAAACAGAAAAAAGAATATAGTGTTTTTAGATCCTTGTAAGCAGAGCTTAAGACACATAATCTATATTTTAATTAGGTTGATTAAATATAAATATATATACTTAAGTTTACAAACATTCACACAAACCCAAAAAAGTCTATTTAAGATATTCACCCATTCTAGTAAATGGATAAGAATTTTTTAAACAATATATAAATATTTGTTGTAATCCACATCATGGTATGATTCTAAAGATTTTTAGGAGATTTTGATTTTTTATCTTAGTGGATTTTTTAGCTTACAGTTGGCCATAGAAAACTTGATTTCTAAGCAATAGATATTTTTTCAAATGCACAATTTTTTTCAGTAGATTTGATTGATTGCTTTCATTGGATTTCAAGCACGGGTGTCTAAGACACGAATTAATCTATTCTTGTTTTTAATTCTCTCTTGTTTTTAATGTGTATTTTCTATTAAAGTCTGGGTTTATTTTTAAACTTGTAAAAAAATATAAGCAATATTTCACTTTAAAATTCTATTGGCTAACTGATGAAACCTACATTTTATGCTTGATCAAATTTATCCTCCCTTTTTTTTTTTTTTTTTAATATTATGTAAGTTTTGTGCTGAACTGTTTAAAAAATACAAAAATACTGCTTCATATCTATTTCAATTATTATTTTTTCTATGTTTGTGAATTTATGGTGCATAGGATTTTATATTATGTTTTTATAGAAGAGAAATTGGAGTGTTAGAAAACATTATGAGTATAAATCTATGTCAAACGCATCTGTAGTTATAAGATTTTGGTTCACTGTTAGATTAATTGTTTCATTCTCTGGTATAAGCTTCTTTGAACCATTCCATGTCTCAAATTATGCTATGAATTCCATGAGTTTATTTACCACTATGCCAGATAATAATTGTTAAGAATCTTTAAATTGAGAATGGAATCGTGGAATGTGTCTAAGAGACTACAACACCTGAAGAATTTTTTTTTTTTAATGTAACAATTTCACCAAGTAATGGCTTACAGTTGCTAGGTAATCAAAGTTAAAACAGAGTAAAAGTATTGTAGTTTAACATTACTAGAAAACACGGGAAAAAATCATTTCAGAATGCATGTTTATCTTTAAAACATAGATAGCTTAACAAAATGCCCATTTTTTTTTTATCTTACATAGAAAAATGCAATATCTGTAAAGCATTGATTGACAGGCCTTTACACTAACATATTTAGTTTTTTAGTCCTATGCCTGTTTAGTTAGTTTGCCCATGGTTTGTTTTCAAATAGAAAGTTTTTCATTCCTAAAGATATTTGTTCATGTACTTAATTAAAAGATATCCTGATAATATTTTTTTTTACAAAAGTAGGTAAAGATTGTTAGAATTAAGTCTGATTTAAAAATATATATATATATTGTTGAAATATGCATATACAGCACATGGTCTTTGTCAGAATGAATGATACAGTATACATGGTTTTTGATGTGCAAACTACTTTTTTAAGACAATTTAGAGCTTTATTCATTATATCTACCAAGTATTGACTTTGGTTGATTCAGAGTTTGAATATTATACAGATACCCATCTTGATGGAGGCTGAAATAATTCTGCATCTTCAATTATTTATGTCTCTAGATGTCCTTTTTTGTTTTTTGTTGCTGGGTTGCAGTCTTGTTTTGCAGATAACACTCATTTCCTTTTGTTCTTTGTCCTGAAAAGCTTGAAATATTTGCCACTGGATATTAAATAAACAAGAATCAATTAATTATCCTTTTATTCATATGGATTGTGATGTCAAATATTTCAGTAGAATTCTTGATAGAACTTTTAATTACCAGTGTTGCAGAGTATTGTATGTGTCCTATGGATTACTAAACTTTTGTGTCAACTAGCCTACAAAGTACATGTTTATGTAAGACTTTTCATTAGCTTCCCAAAATAGGTATGTTTTCTTCATCATTTTATCAATTTGGTTTCTTTAACATTTCTTTCATGCAACCCCTTCTCTGAAACTTAGGATTGATTTTATACCAAGAATGTTTTAAATGGTCAGCAAACTTGTCTTTCATTATGACCTTCATTTGACCTAGACATTTTCGTGTCCTGATTTTTTTTTATCATTTGACCTATATTTTAATGCTGTTTTGCGACCCAAGCGCATAAAAAATAGAATTGAAGAAAAAAATTGTTTAGTTGTAGTTAAATTTTATATTTAAATGAAATTATCTTCTGTTTTACAGAGAGTTGGTAAGGAAGTGGTCAGACAGATGAAGGTACAGAGAGCTAAAGGCTCTATTGGTCCAATCATACTTAAACCAGCGCCAAAAAGATCTCATGATGACGGAGATTCTAGTGATGATGATAACAATCAGTCATTTGCTGCAGCAATCCAACAGTTAGCATGGACAAAAGACATAGATTTGACAAAGGGCAAAGCATTAGTGACAGACGCTAATGTTATAGAAAAGTCAGGTCACACTGACAAAGAAAATAACGTAAAAAGTAACGGTGCAGCCATACCTAATGGCAAACCTCGAACATTTCAAAAATTTGTCAAAAAACCACCTGGTACTCCAAAATCTAGCCCAAAACCATCGTTACGTACTTTAACAGTCAATAAAATATCACCGTTGTACGAGGTGAAATCTACTGATGAATCAAGTAATAGTGATTTGGACACCAAGAAAAAGAGTACTAACATGGAGGACGATCTCTCTAAAAGTACGGATTTAGATGTATCAAAAAGTACTGCCAGGGAGGATAAAGTGATTTTAGTCAAAAGTGATAGTGATAAAGAGGATAAGGATGCTTCAGGTAGTGACCATTCAGATCTTTTTAGTGTAGGGGAGGGACCGAAAAAATCATGGATTGTGCCAAAATTAGAGAGAGAAGAGGAAATTGCTAGTCATGACTCAGACTCTAAAGGAGCAGAAAGTCCTGTAAAGTCACAGAAAAAATCGCCTAAAAAGTCCAAAAAACACCATAAACGTCATGGGTCACCGGGCAAAAAGAAAGACCCACCTAGATCCTCATCAACAACATCCTTGTTACAATTAGCCGAATATTCTAGTAAAGAAAGTGAAGGATGATGATTCAAAATTGTGATATTGTTTTCTTGTTTTTTTTTTTAAATTTGTTGATTTAATTGTTGATAAACTAAGTTTATGTTTAAAAAGTTATTATTAACATTTGTACATTGACAATATTTTACCCAGTGATAACTTCGTCATATATATTCAATATTTTGAATTTTTAGCCATTCCTGTGGAATTTACATTATTCTTTTTTGGCATATAGTTATAATTTTTTGCAAAACCCATAAAAAAATATATTCTAAGAAAAGCCATTCAAAAATAAATCAATAGTTTTAAGAAAAGGCTATGAAAATTATTCAATACTTTTGAGAAAAATGCCATAAGAAACAATTTAATAAGTGATTAATTATGTGTGCCTTTCAAAACCATTATCATCATTGGAAAAAAGCCTTTTCAGAGCATTGTGAAGTGACCACATACATTGTATTTCTTTATATCTCAATTCCTTTAAATAACTCTTAAGATATAAGTCATTACCAACAAAGTCATTATACATGTATATTAGAAACTGGACCACTTCAGAATCAGATGTATTTACCAAATGTATACATAAATCCTGAGTAATTGGTAGGATAACATCTTTGGCTAATGACCTGCATTTTATTTTTTGCCAAAATTTAGGTGTTTGAACAAAAAAAAAATACTGCTGAATATTTATATATGAACGGCTTGTATTTGAT
The DNA here is from genome assembly GCF_965363235.1 of Mytilus galloprovincialis. Lineage (NCBI taxonomy): Eukaryota > Metazoa > Mollusca > Bivalvia > Mytilida > Mytilidae > Mytilus > Mytilus galloprovincialis. The sequence goes on along the minus strand of NC_134838.1, from coordinate 11,992,812 downwards.
TAACTGTTTCCTGTAGTGTACAAAATGTATGTACAGACATGTCCTGTGTCCTGTTATATTACAAATTGATTAATGATTCATTCCGTCCATTGATTTCCATAGTCTAGTTTAAAAATCTATTTTATATCTATTTGTTAATACTATTTATTTTTATACATGTTTATAGAGTTGCATTTATTTACTTATATTTTAGATAGTTTTATTTTTAAATGACTGTTTTAACATTTTTTTTCAAAGGGTAATAATATGTTTTTGTTATCTTTACATTTTATGGGGTATGTGTACACAAACAAAAGCTTAACATTTCAATGTGTTTTAATACTGAATGACTAATATTTTGGTTTATACTAATTTCATGCATGGGAGACAATTTTATTCATTTAGTTCCATTATGAGTAAGCTATGGACTCCTGATACAGACCAGTAACATAACAGTAGTCATTTCAAAAACTTGTATTGTAAATTCATAAATTGTGGCACATATTTGTTATTATTGCAATTGATGAATAAGTACACTAATTTGAGAATAATGATTGCAATTTCTGGAAATTCTGCTTAGAATTCATGCTATCAAAATTTAAAATAAGTATATTTTTTCTTCAAAAGCCTGTTCCATCACAATTTTTCCAAAAAATAAAAACACTTAAAAAAATTGTGAATTTACAGTACAAAATGTATTTTTAACACAATTACAAGGAGAGTATCATGTTTCTTTTAGTTTTATTACTATATGAACTTAATTTTTCTTCCAATTAGCAATACATACAGTCTGCAGTTAAAGTTTTTAAAACATTATTAGATTCATAAACCATCCTGTATTTTTACCAAACTTGGTCAGAAGCATCTTACAATCAAAAGATAGTATCCAGAGAAAAAAAAATAAAAATGATTCTTTCCCCATTTTTGTTGATCCTTCAACTAACAGCAAAAGTAGGCAAGACACGAGGTTCACATAACCCTTACAATTTTTTTTATGAATAAAACTAATTTCAAGTTGTTTAATTCTCAGTCATTCTGGTTATTAGCTGTCTAACATATATTTTGGTTTAATGTTTTTGTTTGTCTTTCATTGCTAGGTCATCTTAATTCATGTATTTTCAATTGATTTTGATGTATAAAACCTATCACAATAATTGCTTAAGTTTAAGATATCAAAGTCTTTAGAACCTGTTATAGCATTTTATTTACTTTTTATGTTAAAGGAAAGAAATGATGAATCTATATTGTACTTTCAAATTATTAGATTCTTAGCTAAGAAATTCTTATTGTAAAAATAAAAATGTTTCAAAAATCAAAATTACAAATTTTTCGTGTTGTGATGTTTTAGTTGATTTCAGTGGTTTTGATGTCTCGTGCAATATGTCAATTTAATTTTTGTATAAACATGATAAACTAGTCTGTTTGTGCCAAGAAAGTAGTCCCCATTGCAATATCAGATGTTAAAATGTCACAGTTAATTTTCACTGTAAATTTTGTTTGAATAAAAGAATGATTGTATTGTACAGCTGATGTATATGGGTAAAAGATAGATTGTATCATTAAGTAATATTGAGAGTGAAAGCATGACATATCATTGTTTTTTTTCTCCATTTATTTCAGTTTAATATTCATCTGTCTTATGTTAGAATTATAAGTGTAAATATTTTTTACATAAAAGCAACTGTGATAATCTTTTATCTGTAATAACAAAAGAGTGAAGTTGCAATGTGGCATTTAGCATGAATCATGATTTTACAATAAAAAGGTCTTGAGCAAGTTAAAAAGCATAAGGTCGAACAAATACAAATTACAAATAAAATTTTGTATTTTTAGTTTTTTAATTTATATAATTTTAGCTTGCTTATGGTCTTTATTACTTAGGATGAGAAATTGATATTTTAAAAGAATTTACAATTTAACTATTCCAGAAAAAATAGGGTTTGGGGTTGGAAAAGACTTATCCTGACACTTTCTACTAGAGTATTTCATTCTGCTTATTTAGAGGGCCATAACAGTTATTCTTAAAAATATACCTCATAACACCATTATGTAGCCCACAAACCATGGGGCACAAATGAATATTTGAAGAGTTTGTTAGTTATGGTGTTTCCAATTTTCCTGGATTCTCAAGATTTTTTTAATTAATTTTTTTAGTTGATAGTGGTTTTTATAAATTCTGGCTCAACATCTGCAGTATTTTGCAATTTTAATTTCACATATCACTTTTAGCCTCAAAATCCACCAAAACTAGCTTTATGTATATATTTATTTTCAAAACAGTTTATGAGAGGAATGAATTATCTCCCTTGGAGTTAATCTAAAAAAAGAATTTAAACTTGAAATTTCCTGTTTTAATAAATGTTTTTCTCACCTTTTCAGTCCCATTCTTTTTTGTTTAATTTCTTTCTGGAATAGTTAAGAAATGTGATATAATATAAAAAACCATCAAATTGTTGTCTTGAGTTTTATTGTAAAGCAGAAAAGGCAAATCACTGTGTAAAATCATGTACACATTTTCAATCAATATGCAGTTCTTTGTCATCATATTGTTTGCAATTTGAATGAGAAATTGTTTTTTTAATGTTGAGAACTGTGTCTAGTGAAGAAGTTTCAGTTCTTTATAGAAAACAATTTTGTTTGTAGAATTGTTGTTGAAATAAGTTATAACATTTATATTCTTCATGTTGATATGTGCTGTCAAATTATACCTTTTATTCTGTGTTCAAATCTATCAAGCAATTATTAAATACCTTTTAAATAAGTAAGAAATAAAGAGAAAACAGTATGGCTGAAATTTTATTAGAGGAATGGCATTATTTTTATGGTTCTAATAAAACCAGATAGTGAATGCCTTAGCCTTCAATTTTTGTCAAGTAACCTTTACAAAATAAACTGTTATAACAATTGGTTCATAAATTTAATACAAAATTTTTTTTTTTATTTTTCATGAAGAACCATACTTATATTTTTTAGTTTGAAAGTAGTTTTCCTTATATTACTGAATGTCTCCTTAAGCAACAATTATTGATATTATGATCAATAAGGTTGAGAATGAAAATAAGAAGAAATCATTTATTTGTCAGAAATGAAGAGAAAACAGTATAGTGTTTAAAATATCTGACAATGTCCATTGCCTTTTCTCTTTATCATAGTATGTTATTTAGGTCAGAGTTCAAAAACTGGACTATATGTAGATATATTGGTTGTTTTATCTGAAGGTATAGTTTTCAGCACATAAATCCCAGAATCTTCCAGTTGTAGTAAATATAATCACCCAACCATGTCATTCAGTGACAAGTACCCTGTATATATTGTCTATTAACCAACTAATAAAAAAATAAGGAACAACATGTTTTAACTTTCTTTGCCTACTTAAAAATTGAGAATGGAAATGTTGAATATGTCAAAGAAACAACAACCCAACCCACACACAGCAAGAAAATTCCGCACCTGGAATACAGGTTAAGCTGTCCTATAAAAAGCGTGTACTATTTCAGTGAAAATAGATGTCATACTTAACATCAAAACATATAAATAAACTTAATTAAAAAAAATTACAAGACTAACAAATGCCAGAGGCTCCTGTATTTTTAGACATTTAAATGATAAGAGAGACAGAATTTATAAGGGGCAAGGGAATGTGACAAAAAACATTTTCAATTCTAGAATTATTTCCACATCTTTAAATTCTCTAACTTTACTTTGCCACAGCCAAATATAATGAAACTTAAAGAGAAATTGTAATTAGCAAAATAGTTCTCCAAAGTAAATCTTACTAGTACCTCATCATGGTCTAATGAATCAAATGACTTTTGTAGAAATTACTGCTCTAGAAAGAAGGTTTTTATCAATTTTGCTTCTCTTGCAGAAACTATGAATGCTCTTTTAACCAGAATTTAAATCCTGATTTCCGTCTTTTTTAATGCATTTAAATTTATTTACTGTATGTCAAACATAATCACAATAGTGGTAATTAAAATAACAGAAAATATTGGAACTCCAAGGAAAATTCAGAATGGGAAGTCTTTCAAATGGCAAAATCTTAAGCTCAAACACATCAAACCAAAGAAAAAAAATGTTGTATTTTTGACATGGTACAGGCATTTTCTTATGTAAAAAATGGTGGATAAAAATAGTTTTACAGCTAGCACTTGTATGACAGTCTTACACATACACAATGCAGGTTAAAACTTAAAACAGTCCCTTTTCATTTCACTGCATTATATCGTCACATTATAATTCAGATGACAAAACAGTTATAAAAAAGAGGGGGGGATAACAGAGTTATAATGGATTACAGGACACTTTTAATAGAGGGTTGCTGTTTCACAATGCGGCTACTATTAGTCACGGTAACTCGTTTCTTCAAAAGCTTCAATTTTATCACAAAAATGTGGTCAATGAACCATAATGCATAAAAACACGTACATATCCTTGATGATAAAAATTATATCATTCAGAATAAAACTGGCACTCGGTCATCTTGAGGTAGAGTAAAAAAAGCTATTAAAACTGGCATTCGGTCATCTTGAGGTAGAGTAAAAAAAGCTATTAAATTTTTGCAGTATTTTGTTTTTATTAAATGTAGAAAAATAATCAACATATGTGCTTTTCTTGTCTAAGCTCTATATTCTCTATATGAAAGATAATAATTGTGTTGGCTGACAGCAGCAACATATATTAAAAAAAATCATTTGTGGTATTTATTATACTAATCAGCTGGATCCTATCATTTCTTTTTGCATTTTTTTTTTTTTACTTAATCTAATGAATTATACTGGGTATCAAAAATGCATTAATGATGTTTAAAGTAACCTATATGTGTGTTATGTTAAGTGGCTCTCACAACATTCATTGCTCGATGGACAAACTATTTCTTTCTTTTATTTGATTGATCCTTAAAAATATACAGCTGTATTTAAAAAAAATATCATGGATAAATTTTTCTCTTTATTTTATTCTTTACCCAAAACACTTGAAGATGATTAAACTGAAACTGGAAACTTACTTAAAGAGTCCAAATATTATTAGGGCCCCGCCTGAGGCGGGTCGCCCTATAGTGATCAGTCTGTCCGTCCGTCCGTCTGTCCGTCCGTCTGTCTGTCCGTCCGTCTGTCCGTCCGTCCGTCTGTCCGTCCGTCCGTAACACTTTAACTTTGTGTCCGCTCTATATCTTGAGAACCGTTATGATTTCAAAGTTTATACTTGACATCCATTTTAACCAACACCAGAGGGTGTGTCATGATGTATGTAAAACTTCCTAGGTCAAAGGTCAAGGTCAAAAACTTTGGTTTCAGTTGACAACCCTGTGTCCTGTGGTGAAGATCGTGTCCGCTCTATATCTTGAGAACCGTTATGATTTCAAAGTTTATACTTGACATGTATATGAACCAACACCAGAGGGTGTGTCATAATTTATGAACGACTGCCTAGGGCAAAGTTCAAGGTCAAAAACTTTGGTTTCAGTTGACAACCCCATGTCCTATGGTAAAGATTGTGTCCGCTCTATATCTTGAGAACCGTTATCATTTCAAAGTTTATACTTGACATGTATATAAACCAACACCAAAGGGTGTGTCATAATTTATGTGCAACTTCCTAGGTCAAAGGTCAAGGTCAAAAACTTTGGTTTCAGTTGACAACCCCATGTCCTATGGTAAAGATCGTGTCCGCTCTATATCTTGAGAACCGTTATCATTTCAAAGTTTATACTTGACATGTTTATAAACCAACACCAAAGGGTGTGTCATAATTTATTTACAACTTCCTAGGTCAAAGGTCAAGGTCAAAAACTTTGATTTCAGTTGACAAACCCATGTCCTATGGTAAAGATACAATTTTTTAATGCACATTATTCACAGCGGGGCCCACAGAGATGGCTCCCATCTCAATGATATCTAGTTGTACTTAGGGCCCGATTAACTGATAAATTGATAATGACAATTTCAAAGAAAGATTAGTGAAGATTTCAGTTTAAAATTAGCAATAACGTTTAAAGGAAAAGGAAATACCCATTAGAAACTAAACAAAAGAAAAGAAAATTATTTCCTCAAGAAGTTTTGCGACTTTCCTCTTTCCTTGAGAGTGCTAGATAGATTAAAATAAAATTCTGAATTGTTTGTTTCAGTTTCTGACATATACTTCAAACTTTCCATTGTTGTAAAGAATTCTTGTTTCCGGCACATACACTTATCTCCTTCACCTGCATTAGGAATACATGTACATACTTAGGCTAAATAAAAAAGATGTGTGTTTCCTATAACACTTACACTTATCTCCTTCATCTGCATTAGGAATACATGTACATACTTAGGCTAAATAAAAAAGATGTGTGTTTCCTTTTACACTTACACTTATCTCCTTCATCTGCATTAGGAATACATGTACATACTTAGGCTAAATAAAAAAAACATGTGTGTTTCCTTTTACACTACCCTATCTATTTTTTAATCTTAAAAATAGCCAACACTAACAAAAAATGGTAATTTTCCAATAGAATCACATTCAAAACAGTGTTGCTGTGGCTATTGATTGACGACCTAAATTATCCCATTGACCGGGACAGATTATGTGAACGTTTGTCTGTAATGACCACTGCTCACTCTGTACTTGTTAAAGACACTTAAACTTTGGGGTCACCAAAGGTTCTCAACACCTAAATAAAGTAATTCGAAAAATTAATCAGGAATAACACGATGTTTTGATTTATATCAATAATATAAATCAAAACATAAAGTTATTCCTGATTAATTTTTCGAATTATTTTAATATTAAAGGCGTTAAGAACCTTTGGTGACCCCACAGTTTAAATGTCTATCGTAGGTACGTCGTGAACAATGGTCATTACAGACAAAATTTTATAATAAGTAAGTAGTGAGCAGTGGTCAGTAGTAATTTACAGACAAACGTTCACATAATCTATCCCAGTCAATGGGATAATTTAGGTCGTCAATCAATGACCACAACCACACTATTTTGAGTATGATTCTAAGCACTGTTAAAGTCAGAATGTCGCTTTCATATACTCAATGTAAAATAAATGGTAGAATAAAAAAAAAATCCTTTCCTACTATATTTTTTCAGATGTTATAGGAAACACATATTATTTTTTATTTTTGCCTTATCTGTTCATCTCGCATGTTCATAATTATATAAAGTCACACGAAGTAAAATAGTCCTTTACTTTAAATCATTGAAACATGGAATACAATACAGTCAGAGAAAACAATACAAAAACTGACTTAACCTTCAATGACATTGTAGAGCCTGGAAATCAAAATTGGAAGAAGACAATAATATCTTAGATAATTGAAAAGAAAAAATTACAGGTAAGCAGCTTAGAACTTTAAACTTATTTTATGCTCAATCTTGCTTGTTAGTTTTCACTTTTCCAAAGATATTTGATGCATTCCCTTATCATGACAGAAAGTAAAATGTTGTCAATAGTACACCATGTCCTGCTCAACTTATCTACCGGTACTCCCGTATCCTTGTTCAGTGACATATGCAATCTGGGTTCTAAAGACAGCATTTCTTTTAAAAAAAACATAGAGGAAAGGTTATCAAATAATGGCGTACTCAATTATAATCCTGGTACCTTTGATAACTATTTAAACCACTGTGTCGATGCCACTGCTGGTGGACGTTTCGTCCCAGAGGGTATCACCAGCCCAGTAGTCCGCACTTCGGTGTTGACATGAATATCAATTATATGGTCATTTTTATAAATTTCCTGTTACAAAACTTTGAATTTTTTCCACAACTAAGGATTTTCTTATCCCAGGAATAGATTACCTTAGCCGTACTTGGCACAACTTTTTTTGGAAATTTTGTGTCCTCAATGTTCTTCAACTTTGTACTTGTTTGGCTTTGCAATTTTTTTGATCTGAGCGTCACTGGTGAGTCTTATGTAAACGAAACGCGCGTCTGGCGTATTGAATTATAATCCTGGTACCTTTGATAACTATTTATTCCCCCTCACCACCATATTGGAGGATACCTTCATTTATTCCATAAGATAGATTTTAGAAAAAAGGGAAAATCTGAACAATTTTCATTTCGTTAGTTTCAGCATTGTAGAGTTCATCAATCATGAAGATCTATTACAAATAGTGTATGCAACCTTCTAGATGCAATTTATGGAATTGGTGATCAGGGTGAATAGGTCCGTTTCTAAAACCTATAAGCATGTGTGGAATTATTTTAAGGTGTTCATGTCAGTTTAGTAGGTTTCATCTGATCTTGACCTCATTTTAAGTGTTCATTGGTCTACTGTTTTTGTTTGTGTGTTTTTGCCTATTATCACATATGTCCTTAACATGATTTTCATGATTCACTGGTCAATGCTAAGTAACCGTAGTTGGGTCACTCTCAGATACCATAAGTAATAGGTCAACTATATTTGATGTATGGAATGGTTGTAATGTGTAAACATCTATATGGCAGGTTTTATATGACCTTAAAAGTTCAGATGATATCCATATGAGTTTATAAGATGTTTTGTGTAATTATAAGATTATAAGATACCCTTCAGATCTTTGAAATCAAATCACAACATGAATATGCCTATGTTTGCATAGATTAGCTAAGATATCTTATAAACTAAATAATATATCTTACAAACTATATAAGATATATTTATAAACGGTTTCATATTAGATATTTTACTTTATATATAAGATATCCTATCAGTTTTTGTAAATATCTCAACTCATTTATTTTCTTATTAAGTTCAAAAGATATATTTAAAACATGGGATATTTTGAAAATGGAAAGAAAAATCAGATTGGCATACCAAATGTACCACAAGTTGAGGTAATAACACTTGGTTGGTCAAATCATGGAAGTAATATTACCTCTATGGTCACATGAATGAATCTACCAGTTTGTCCTTTGGCTTGAGACGAAAGGCTCCAACGAGAAACAACTTAACTACACAAAAGGAAAACTTCCTACAGAGAAGAGACTTCTGGTCATGGGTTTCAATAAGTGTTGGTCACCGGGATACATTTTAATCTGAACAGCTTTTCTTATTATATAAGAAAAAAAGAAAACAGTTTTTATTTTACCAGGTGATCTGACCAAATCAAAGTATCGAACAGTCACCGCCTTTCTTCTCTTAATAAAATCCCTATTCTTAGCAGTCAACACTCTTGTGGGAATTCTGTGTTTAGTTCCTCTTAGCAGTCAACACTCTTGTGGGAATTCTATGTTTAGTTCCTCTAAGCAATCAACTCTCTAGTGGGAATTCTATGTTCAGTTCCTCTCAGCAGTCATCGCTCCTGTGGGATTTCTATGTTCAGTTCCTCTTAGCAGTCAACACGCCTGTGTGGGAATTCTATGTTAAGTTCCTCTTAGCAGTCAACACTCTTGTGGGAATTCTATGTTCAGTTCCTCTTAGCAGTCTACGCTCTTGTTTGAATTCTATGTTCAGTTCCTCTTAGCAGTCACCTCTCTTGTGTGAATTCTATGTTCAGTTCCTCTTAGCAGTCAACAAGCTTGTGTGGGAATTCTATGTTCAGTTCCTCTTAGCAGTCAACACTCTTGTGGGAATTCTATGTTCAGTTCCTTTTAGCAGTCAAGACGCTTGTGAGAATTATATGTCCAGTTCTTCTCAGCAGTCATTGCTCTTGGGGGAATTCTATGTTCAGTTCCTTTTAGCAGTCAACGCTCTTGTGGAAATTATATGTTCAGTTCCTCTTAGCAGTCAACACTCTTTTGGGAATTCTCTTTTCAGTTTCTCTTAGCAGTCAACGCTCTTGTGGTAATTCTATGTTCAGTTCCTCTTAGCAGTCAAAACGCTTGTGGGGATTCTATGTTCAGTTCTTCTCAGCAGTCAACACTCTTTTTGGAATCATATGTTCAGTTCCTCTTAGCAGTCAGCACTCTTGTGGGGATTCTATGTTTAGTTCCTCTTAGCAGTCAACGCTCTTATGGGAATTCTATGTTCAGTCCCTCTTAGCAGTCAACACTCTTGTGAGAATTCTATGTTCAGTCCCTCTTAGCAGTCAACACTCTTGTGAGAATTCTATGTTCAGTTCCTCTTAGTAGTTAACACTCTTGTGGGAACACTATTTCCAGTTCTTTTCAGCAGTCAACACTCTTGTGGGAATTCTATGTTCAGTCCCTCTTATCAGTCAACACTATGTACCACTTAAAAAACTGCTCTTTATTATTTTTTACTGATATTGCAAAATAAATAAATTGATTCTACTGTTAAATATAATTAATGAATCATTAACCTTTTTTGTAGCCTGACATACCAAAAATGGCGGGAATGTCCATAGAGAAAAGTGAATCGCTGAATTTTTACAATTATCTATGCCAAAAGATAGGATCTGAGGAAGTCGTGAAAATTAGAAGATTGGAATCAACTATTAAGGATATTGGAGATGTCAAGGTAACTAGCGGAAGTAAAGGCGAAGGGCTTAATTTTAAAAGCAGTGATTTGGATTTAATGTTTGTGGGCACTTTTCCAAAAGTGTATCAATCACAAGAGGAAGTTGTTCATGATAAACGAACAACTCACTTAATTTTGAATACTGAGGAGACCCCATCATGATATACACAATTATGTATCATAAATCATCATAGAGTGATGAAAAATCTGGTGATAAAAACTCATCTCGGATATATGCTTTCGAGTGAACAGTATAAACATTTCCATCGCCAGAGGCTTCCTCTTAACGTTCCAGCCAAGCTCTTGAAAGTTCATGGTTTGAAAATTCATGGTCCCTGTATATCTGATACACAAGATAGACTCGATCTAGCATATTGCCTTAAATGTGACCAATGGGTGTCACAAGCACAGCCTTGGGTTTGTAGACCACGTAACGCATGGCCTACAAGTGAAATCGTTTCCAAAATAATATCTTGTGGGGTGTTAATTGTTCCAGTTGGCTGCAAAGGATCAAGAAATGAAAATCTAGAATGGAGAATTTCATTTTCTATTCCAGAAAAGTTTCTTGTTTTTTCCTTCAGCCATACACAATTATTATGTTATGCTCTTTTAAAGATCTTAATGAAGGAATTAGTAGACAAACATGAAGATTTAAAAGGACTACTGTGTTCATACTTCTTAAAATCTCTGATGTTTTGGATTTCAGAAGAAACAGAGCCACATTTATGGCAACCAGATAATATTATACCTTGTTTCAAAGCATGCTTACAAAGACTGTTGTACTGTGTAAGATATTCAATCTTGTCACATTATTTTATTCCGGATAACAACTTGTTCAAATTAAGGTTCAATGTCAAGAAAAAAGAAAAATTAACTACCATACTCCAGAACTTATATGAGCAAGGAATTGCTTGTTTCATATTTTCTGATACACTGCAGTATTGTAAAAAACAATCATACAAAATCACTGAATCTTTAAACGTGAATGTCAATTTAGTACTACAACAATCACCTCCTTTGATGCCTCACGGTACAGATATACATCTTCTTTGTCATCTTCTACATACTAATCTACGTCGTTCCAAAACTGGTTTATCTAAGGCCCTGTTTGCTTCATATTTATCAAAGATATGTCGGTTTGCTCCAGATGTTGCATCTTATATCTATAACTTAGAAAACAAACAACAATACTTCAAGTACAAATATGATCTCAGCCATTTATTGATAGGTTTACAAGCAGATGCAGTATCAGGATGGCTGAAGCTGGCTTCTTTCTTCTATGTTCACAAACAATACTTTGCCTCATTAAGTGTAATACATTATGCATTGCAAAAATATACAGATGAGAAAATTTTCACTGATTCAACAAGATCTGAATTCACACTTATCCAAAAACATAAGCTGAATCTGATGAAAAAAGAAAAACTGTACACAGTATTAAAAACGTTATCAATTAATCCTGTTCATTTTTACATGAACTCATATATAATTCCACTAGAATTACAAATGAAAGCTACATTCGTCATACACATCTATAATCCTTTAGCATTTGGACATTTCCTTAACTTTTTATGTAACTACCATCTACACGACACAACATCATGTAGCAATTCTTTACAGCAACTTGAATCAATAACGAGAGGCATAATAATTGATTCGTATGACTTAATGAGTTTCCCAATATTTTGTGGCATAGCGTACAACTTAATGGACAAACCAGACTTAGCCAGACAAATGTTTCAACGTATTGCTCAGCTTGATGATCATAATATAACTGGTGCAGTATCGAGATTATCAAATGTCATCTGTCACTGACCACACTGACATGCCTATTAAGATATCACATAGTGTTGAATTAACGAGAACTTAACCCTTGTATTATGATTTTTGCACTGTATAGTCACTGACCTAATATGGGAACCTACCTATTTCAATTTTATTAAAATTATAGAAGGACCATAGGTATACAAGCCATCTTTGTATATTTTTAGAAGAAAAGAAAAAAACAGATTTTAGTATCGTGTACAACGTATAAGTAAAGCATGATCACAACATGTGTAAATATGAATAGAATATAATTTAGATTGGGACATCACATCCAATGAAACTGTATGTTGATTGCAATATGTTCCTACAATTTGTAGTTCTACCTGTAATAAAATCAACAACAAAAATTGGGATAATGTTGCAATTAAGACATTTATACTTCGTCTCCTCCTAGCATCATACTAGATTGTTTCGTTGTCAATTCATCTGTTTTTCTGATTTCATTTATCCCCTAAGTAATATATGAGATAGCGACACTAGTTTAAAGATCAAATACATCCACAGCACAATTTGTGGAAAGAATTATTAACTGTATAACTATTAATTTCCTTGTGTGATAAATTGTTAAATGAATAAAAGTTGATACATGAAAAACAAATAATTCGCCCTCCGGACTTATGTTCCTCTTTCACGAATCAACGCTTACCCATTGTATCTATATAACATATTTCTATCAATTGATAACATTTTTGCTACTCTGTTTCAAAATATCAAGCCTGTTATGAATTGATAGTATATGAATAAGGGAAGTAAAAACGCAGAAAAAAAGAAGAGTCCGTGGGCTTGTTTTCGAGATATAAGCCATTGAAAATTTGTTGGGAAATTATTCTATCTAGACTATTCATACATTTACATCGCATCATTTCACTTTACAAAATTATGAAAAAAATCACAAAAGTTTTACAGGATTTTCAAATATGGCTTTTTAAACTAGATGTAATAAAATTATAAAAAAAAAGTAAGGGTTAGTAGACAATTTTTGTTATTAAAACTTCAATTTAAATATGATTCCGAAAATATGGCAAAAACTAGAAAACAAGATGAGCGAACATCCTTAAATAGTTTTTATTTTTCAATTTCGCACAAATTACAACAACAAACGCTAGAAAATATAGTTATGGTTGCAAAGTACATACAACTAAGTTGCATTCATACAAATTGAATGTAAGTGGCGGTAATAAAATTGTTTTCAGCCAATAAAAGAGAATTGAACACCTACTGTAAATATTGTGAAATAAGCTGTGCAGGACATGAAATGTGTATTGTATAAACTTATGTGTATATTGTAAATATGAATTTGTATACTTAATTTGTCAAACTATTTTTTTTAAGTGTAGGGAAGAAAAAAATAAATTAAATTAAAGAAATGTCTTTCTGGCGTTAATCAAGATAAAGCAAGTGTTCCAAGTTTTCCAAATACTTCACCTAGCAATCATGTGCAATACCAGAGACATAAAGTATAATAATATTGTATTATATGCCTCTCACAATACTGACACACTGAGAGGAATTACTAAATGATTACTATTACTAGCGATGTAGAATTATACTATTCAATTGGTTACAGAGAGGGTCTACAGAAAGATTTTCAAAAATGGCATTTAAACTATATGCAATAAAATTATGAAAAAGGGGTTATCAGCCATTTTTAAAATTTTACTGCAAGGGTTAAACAAGAGGATTCCAAATATCGGGCAAATCATTATAAGCGAACATCTTTTTGTTTTATCAATTCAACTACATGTAGCAAAACAGCAACATACCAAAACATTCAACCATTATGACTTCGAAAGTATCAATACATGGAAATGTTGGGTATATGGCAATGAAACAGCTATATACCAAAAACCATATTAGTAAGCTGTACTTAGATTCATACTGGCAAGCTGTACTAAGCTTCATATTGATGGGTGTACTGAGCTTAATATTGTTAAGCTGCACTAAGCTCTATATTTTTAAGCTGTACCGAGCTTTATATCAGTAAAGTGAACTTGGTTTCATTTTGGCAATAAGACTTAGCTTGATATTGGTAATCGGTACTAAGCATAATGGCAAGTGTACTGGGCTCCATATTGGTAAGATGTACTGAGCTTCATATTGGTAAGCTTGTAAGATGAACTGAGCTTCTTATGGTAAGCTGTACTGCGTTTCATATTGGTAATCTGTACTGAACTTCATATTGGTAAGCTGTACTGAGCTTTATACTGGTAAGCTCTACTGCGTTTCATATTGGTAAGCTGTACTGAGCTTTATATTGGAAAGCTGTACTGAGCTTTATATTGGTTAGATGTGCTGAGCTTTATATTGGTAATCTGTACTGAGCTTCATATTAGTAAGCTGTACTGAGCTTTATGTTGGTAAGCTCTACTGCGTTTCATATTGGTAAGCTGTACTGAGCTTTATATTGGTAAGCTGTACTGAGCTTTATATTGGTAAGCTGTACTGAGCTTTATATTGGTAAGCTGTACTGAACTTCATATTTGTTAGCTGTACTGAGCTTTATATTGGTAAGCTGTACTGCGTTTCATATTGGTAATCTGGACTGAGCTTCATATTGGTAAGCTGTACTGAGCTTTATTTTGGAAAGTTGTACTGAGCTTTATATTGGTAAGATGTCATGAGCTTTAAATTGGTAATCTGTACTGAGCTTTATATTGGTAAGCTGTACTGAGCTTTATATTGGAAAGTTGTACTGAGCTTTATATTGGTAAGATGTCCTCAGCTTAATATTGGTTATCTTTACTGAGCTTCATATTGGTAAGCTGTACTGAGTTTTATATTGGTAAGCTGTACTGAGCTTTATATTAGTAAGCTGTACTGAGCTTCATATTGGTAATCTGTACTGAGCTTTATATTGATAATCTGTACTGAGCTTCATATTGGTAAGCTGTACTGAGCTTTATATTGGTAAGCTGTACTGAGCTTTATATTGGTAAGATGTACTGAGTTTTATATTGGTAAGATGTACTATGCTTTATATTGGTAAGATGTACTGAGCTTCATATTGGTAAGCTCTACTGCGTTTAATATTGGTAAGCTGTACTGAACGTCATATTTGTTAGCTGTACTGAGCTTTATATTAGTAAGCTGTACTGCGTTTCATATTGGTAATCTGGACTGAGCTTCATATTGGTAGGCTGTACTGAGCTTTATGTTGGAAAGTTGTACTGAGCTTTATATTGGTAAGATGTCCTGAGCTTTATATTGGTAATCTGTACTGAGCTTTATATTGGTAAGCTGTACTGAGCTTAATATTGGAAAGTTGTACTGAGCTTTATATTGGTAAGATGTCCTCAGCTTAATATTGGTTATCTTTACTGAGCTTCATATTGGTAAGCTGTACTGAGTTTTATATTGGTAAGCTGTACTGAGCTTTATATTAGTAAGCTGTACTGAGCTTCATATTGGTAATCTGTACTGAGCTTTATATTGGAAAGTTGTACTGAGCTTTAAATTGGTAAGCTCTACTGCGTTAAATATTGGTAAGCTGTACTGAACTTCATATTTGTTAGCTGTACTGAGCTTTATATTGGTAAGCTGTACTGCGTTTCATATTGGTAATCTGGACTGAGCTTCATATTGGTAAGCTGTACTGAGCTTTATTTTGGTAAGCTGTACTGAGCTTTATATTGGTAAGCTGTACTGCGTTTCAGATTGGTAATCTGGACTGAGCTTCATATTGGTAAGCTGTACTGAGCGTCATATTGGTAAGCTGTACTGAGCTTTATATTGGTAAGCTCTACTGCGTTTCATATTGGTAAGCTGTACTGAACTTCATATTGGTAAGCTGTACTGAGCTTTATACTGGTAAGCTCTACTGCGTTTCATATTGGTAAGCTGTACTGAGCTTTATATTGGAAAGTTGTACTGAGCTTTAAATTGGTAAGTTGTACTGAGCTGTATATTGGTAAGCTGTACTGAGCTTTATACTGGTAAGCTGTACTGAACTTCATATTGGTTAGCTGTACTGAGCTTTATATTGGAAAGTTGTACTGAGCTTTAAATTGATAAGCTGTACTGAGCTGTATATTGGTAAGCTGTACTGAGCTTTATACTGGTAAGCTGTACTGAACTTCATATTGGTTAGCTGTATATATATATACTGAGCTTTATATTGGAAAGTTGTACTGAGCTTTAAATTGGTAAGCTGTACTGAGCTTCATATTGGTAAGCTGTACTGAACTTTATATTGGTAAGCTGTACTGAGCTTTATATTTGTAATCTGTACTGAGCTTCATATTGGTAAGCTGTACTGAGCTTTATATTGGAAAGTTGTACTGAGCTTTAAATTGGTAAGCTGTACTGAGCTGTATATTGGTAAGCTGTACTGAGCTTTATACTGGTAAGCTGTACTGAACTTCATATTGGTTAGCTGTACTGAGCTTTATATTGGTAACCTGTACTGTGCTTTATATTGGTAAGATGTCCTGAGCTTTATATTGGTAAGCTGTACTGCGCTTCATATCAGCAAGCTGTACTAAACTTCATATTGGTAAGCTGTGCTGAATTTCATATTGGTAAACTGTACTGTATCAGTAAGCTGTACTGAGTTTTATATTGGGAATCCTCACTGAGCTTCATATATGTAAGCTGTACTAATAACTATTACTAGAGAACTATTAACATCAGTCCAACAATGAGAAAAGTCCTATGGTGTTGTTGGTTATAAAAGAATAATTCGAACCTATTCAAAAGAGAAAACTAACGGCCCAATTTATAGCAAAACACTTGTTTTCTTTTGTGGTAGGGTAAAGCAGCTGGGAAGAAGAAGAACTTTATCAAGATTCCAACATTCTTTTTCAGATCAATAGTGCAAAGATTTTATTTTTACAAATAATATACACAATTTGAGTATGAGTAAAAGGAATAAGCAATTAATCCGGATGAGAGATAATGGGTTGACTTAAAAAGAAATCTCTATAGCTATGATTAGCACAACTATTTGATACCTGAAATAAAATTATAAAAAATCAGCATGTAGAATTTCAAAATATCAACTCTGTTTTAAACGAATTTTAACTCGGGTTGGTTTTAATATCTTCTACTTTTACTTCTACTGTAGAGTGACCGCGTTCACTGACAAATTGTAGATTATGTCACGGGAGGAAACTTACAAAAATACATAGATTGATATATACAAATGTATTTACAAATTAAAAAATTAAGGAAAAATGAAAATGATATGTATGTATAATAAGCTTGATGTAATAGTTGAGTTAATATTGATGCTTTGAAATTGAAGATTTGAAAGAGTCTACTGATGTTCAATTTATAATGCTATCAGGTAGTTCCCTATGTCCCTATGTCATATGACAAAGTGTTAAACCCAAACTGATCAAAATACAGATCACGTGGCTAAGCTTTTGAAGCTTTTGAAGCCCATTAAACCACAAAGTAGAACGGAGTGTGTTCAGCAAACTTTTGACACACTCCTGTCAGGGTTTGTATTTTATTCAGCTTAATTTCCCTGGTTTATGTTAAAGATGTTAATTAAAGGATGATCACCTTTTGACCCAAACGTTTTGTGACGTTCTGTCCTTTGACTTTTAGAATCGTGAACATTTGATGGTTTCAAGTTACTATATATTCCACGAATTTTTCAATCGAATGAAAAAATATGGTTCTCTCCATATTGTTATTTATTTCTTTATATTCAAGTGACGTATTGAATATTCTACTACTTATACATATTCAGATTTCGTTTTAAGTGAATCTTTAGATCATAATGTAACTGCTAAGCTGTAAATCATAGTAAATGTGGTGTAGATCCAAAGAATCGAATCGGGGAGATTTGAAAAGTTACTTTTAAAGGATCGAGTCTGTGATAATTGTAAGGATATTTTAGAAGATGAAGCCCATGTTATTTTAGCGTGTCCTTTATATGACGATTTTAGAAAAAAAAAATGATGAAGTAACATATTATAATTATAGTGATTTTATGTATTTTGATGATAATTTTCAGATATTAATAATTATGATTCGTATAGCTAAGCTAAAGCCTGTTGTCTTATTTTATATAGACGCAGAAATGTATTATACGTTAAATAATGTTCTTATACATATGTTTTATAATAAACGAATTCTGTATAATGTTTTTATATATGTTATAGTCTCTTATAATTCTGTACAGAATGGCTCTTTTTTTTATTTTATTTTTTATCTATATGTATCTTTTTACACTAAAAGAAATGTTGTATTATATATTACCAGAGACATATATACACATATGTGTATATATGTCTTTGATATTACTGAGAGATTACACTTGAATAGAATGTTGAATTGAATTGAATCGTATTTCGAGTGTTCTAAATGTTGGTAGAACTAGTAGATAATAGATAACTTTTGATAAATAGATTTTGTATCGGCTTTCAAATTTACAAGATTTTCATATTTAATGTTTGAAATTTGTAAACAAATGGGAATATCCTTGTCCGGGCTAATCTAAACTCGGTTTCCAATTAGGAAAAAAAATCATATTTGTCATTTTAAGGATATTTCGCTTAATTTGTTTAGGGAAAAGTAAAATCACAAACTGACTAAATATTTCTTTTTGTGTAAACAAGGGTGGGACTTATGGGCTACTTGCATTCTGATTGACACAAGGTGAAATCATTACATAGGGCACATTATGGCTTCAGTTAATTAATGGTAGTCCTATACTGTTACCATAGATAGAGATAGGTAAAAGACTTCAATAAACAATCATAATTGACACCTATTGTTATTGCAATAAACAAAAACAAAAGGTGTCAAATGCACGTAGGAAGTGTAATGCCATAACATAATTTTGAAAGAACAAAATAAGTACTTAAAACCTTCAAAATTAATTTCTTCATCAGATTCATAATTGATATCTACAAGTTCAGAAGGAAAAGCTAATTGGTGAGTTATTGTTTTTCGTCACGAATTATTAACATGAAATATTTATTCAATTTAAACTAGAAACTGTTTTCACTGATGGTTTAGTCAGAACTAAAATAAAATTTCTTTTTTTAAACTATTGATTGACTCAATGTAAAGCTAGAAAATCCCAAAATGTGTAACCTTTCACTCCATATAGAAGTATTTCAATAAATACCCCCCCCCTCTCCCCCGAAAAAAATACTCAATAATATGTATGTATTTGGCAATTATAATTCTATGAAACTATAATAAAACTATTTTATGTAAAAAAAACTTTTAAATAATATTGTCCAGTATAAACGATTTCTGAGAGTATTGTCCAGCCGAGTATAATATCTTATCAGTATTGTAATATCTATGAATATTATTTTTTTTACAAGACTGTAACCAAATTATATTCCAGTATTGCAATAATGTAGGACTAAAAGTTACAGGACAAAAAGTCACAATTCATTTTTGAGAATTTTTACATATTTTTGAAAAAAACCTAACATTTTTGTATTTTTTCTTTTGAACTATTATAAATTAAAAAAAACTTAATTTAGTTTGTAAGAAAATAAATCACATTTTTATTGATGACTTTTTTTCACAATTTAATTTTTTCTTTATTTCAGATTCGATTTGTAGCTGAAATATTAACCGTTTTAGGATGTATAGTAACATTAGTTGTAGATTGCTTTGAAATAGGAGCTCAGGGATTCTGGAGTTTTGTAAATAATTGTGTAAGTATTGTTCAACTGTATACACATTATAGTTTAAAGTTAATTATAGTTTTGGACAGACTTTATTTGTGTAGGTCAATGGTCACAAGTAAAAAAAAGTAGGTCTGTAGTTAAGATTCCTGGCTCTGTCAAATCTAGGACTTAAAAATTGCTCTGAGTAAGAATAATGTGTTTCAGTGGGGGGATTTGTTATCCCATGGACTGTGTACTACCACATTAAAAATCTTGCTCAGTATTTTAGTCTTGTACAAATGTAATTTTTTTTTTCTATATATACACATTTCTTATCCTAAACAGTTTATTCCTTTTGGGGTTGATACATTGAACTAGAGAAGTAATTTTATCTGGCAGAAGAAGCATCTATATATATATGTATATAACCTGTTGCCTCAGAGTTAGTGTCATTTTTAATAATTCTCATATTGCAGTAAGATTCATTTAAAGGTTTTCAACTTACGTTTTAATGATGTAACATTTTGTATTACAGAGACATGCTCCAGCTCTTACGTTATATTTATTGTCATGTGTTCTGCTGCTGGCGTGTATACCATTCCGCTTTCTGAGGTTACGATATGTAGAAGATATATTGCTAATTGTAGCAACTCCGACAGCATGGTCATTTCTCCTTTTTTTTGCAAGGTAAAGTAATGTTTATTGGAATAAAGCAGAACTGATTAAGTGTTTTGTTAATCCAGTTTTAATGCAGTTTGCCATTCAAAAAAATTTAAATCAAAACATTGTAACTTCTTAATGACGTTTTTTTTTAAACTGTTGACATTTAAGCAATGATTAAGCTTTTTTTGTGTAATAACATTGAAATATTGACAGCCTTATTGATTCTGGTAAATACTAGTAAAAGCCATTATTCCGATTAGCTATTCTTCCAGATTTATGAATTGTGCCATAGAGATTTGAAAATACATGTTGTTTTGCAGTATTTGTCCAAATTTTCATTTTCAACTAAAAAAAGATTCTGGTCTCTACCATAGACTGTTAAAAAAAGTATTTTAGCGATAAAAAAAAACAACTTGGAGACGTTTATTAAATCTTACTGGGAAAGTTTTTATTGTTAAAACCATCTTTCAAGAATTAAGACTCAAGAAAATTCCATAGCAAGATATTTTTAAATATTTATGAATTGTAGAGGGTATCCAGGGACAGGAGCTATGGTTGTTATGATGTATCTTATGCTCAGAACAGATTTTCTCAAATTTAGCATCATATTTGCTATATTTATTGCCCAATTTTCTGGAGGTATTTGTGTATAGATTGCATTGCATATTTGATATCCATGATTGTTTAATCCTTCAAGCGTGTTATCTAATATTGCATCACATCAAAGTGTGAAACACACCAGATAGTTAATAACCTAAATGTTGATTTTTAGATGAACATTTGTTTTCTCCCCAATAGTGTGTAAACACAATCATGACTGTCATATGATTCAAGTGGTGTAATTATAATCTTTAACTTGTACATTCATTTGCTAAGATCAGATAAAGGACGTTTTTGGTCAGTCCCATAGCAATAAAAATACCAAAAAAAAAACATTGGATATCATACCTATTCAAGTTATGAAATGATACATATATATGTAAGTTTCTTTAAGGGTTTCAGAAAATACAACAGAATACCACTGTGTTTTTCAAATATGGACCTGCTGAATTTAATAGAAATTTTCAGTTATAAGTGTTGCTTTTAAATGAAAGTTAGAATTGGCTATTTCAGAATCTTATACATTCTAAACGTCCTAAACAATGAAAATCCAACCAATGACATAGGACAATTATCATTTTGGTGTGCAAAAAATGAGATAACTCATAGTCCTTTAGATAGTGAAAAGGTTAATTGTCCATCTGTGTGAATCAAGAAACTAGTTGTGATTAAGTTCATCAAACAATTTGCCAAAGGTTAATCTATTTGGTGTTGTCACTTTTTATGCAAGATTTGAGTATATTGTATATTGTAATAGTTTTATTATGCATGAAAGGTTTACATGTTATAATCACAGCTGAAAATGGAGGGAAGAAGCTTGTGCTTTACAATATAGTTATTTATTATGTAACCAGTATAGCATAAATAACAGGGTACCAGTTTTTGTCGAGCCTGCATTTTTTGTTGCAGAAAGCTTGACATAGGGATAGTGACCAGGTTTTATTTGACCTCGACCTCATTTTCACGGTTCATTGCTCAGTGTTAAGTTTTTGTTTTTTGGTCTGTTTTTCTTATTAAACTATAAGCAATAGGTCAACTTTATTTGTTGTATGGAAGAATTGTTAGCTGTACATGCCTGCCTGGCATGGTTCATCTGACCTTGACCTCATTTTCAAAATAATAGCAATGATAAGTAAAGAAGGCGAGAAATTTCAGTGTGTGCACTCTTGTTCAAATAATTCTTTGTTAAAACAGCCTTTATCATGTTGTGCCCCATAAAACAGATATGTTGTGAATACATTGTAAATCCTCTTTCAAACAAAATTAATGATGAATAAGCAGACTCTGCTAAAAAAGAGTGTTTTCCAAGGTCATTATTTCAGAATTGATGTCAGCATTCAAATAAAAAGGAAGATTTTTTTGGTTTTTGAAAATTTGGATAGTCAATTTTTCCTATATTTATGAAATTAAAATGATTGTAAAGATAAGATATAAAATAAATCTTGCACATATAGCATGTGTAGTATTCGGCTTTCTTTTGCAATAATTATAGAACATTGTATTTTGATTTTGTTTATTTGAATAAATAGTTTATTCTCATTCCCAAAATGTATTTCCTTCTAAATAGGATAATCCAAGGTATAATAAGAGTTTTTTACTTAGTGTACTATGATCAATCTTCTTGGCCATGGAGTGTACTATGTGTTAGATCAATCTTCTTGGCCATGGAGTCTATGTTTCTTTCCTCTTTGTTATAAAGTGCAGCTATACAGTTATACAATCTTTCATGCAGAATAAATTGATATTAACAAATACACTCCTACCATGCTTTGAGTAACCTCACTGTTTGAACCATGCACTACATAACAATGATTTGTTTACAGAAGTGTCAAGCTGACAGGGCCATTTGTATCAATGATCTATAAAATGTGTATGGGAGACCTGGTCAGATTTGGTGTTATATATGTGATATTTTTAGCTGGATTTACACAAGGTAGGAAGTACACTGATTAAAATGTTATGTAGTTACCGAAAAATGGCTATGTGCTGAAGGCAGTACTTAGACTTATAATAGTTTACTTTTACATACTGTGACTTGGATGGAGAGTTCTCTCATTGGCACTCATACCAAATCTTTTTATATCTATATCAAGTTGTCACATACTATTGGGGAAGTTACAGGTAGTGGATAAATAAAAAAACAAACATTTGTGGATGAAAATGATCAATAAGAAATCAAACGAAGACTCATCTGCCTGAAAATGAACAGAACTGGTCAGTAAGACATTGTCACCTGATCTTGACCAGATTTTGTATTGATAAGAACTGAAAAGATGTTGAGAGTGTATGTCAATTTAACATCAACCCAACATTACAAATAAGCAGAAATCATCTAAAGGGCAGCATTCATTAGTCAATTTAATATTCAATTGTGTATATGTACAATTTGAATTGAACTTTCAGTTTCTTTATTGAGATATCATAACTTTATGATTTAATATTTTTCAGCTTTTTACTTCCTGTTCCAAGGATCAACAGATAATCAATCTCAAGGTTTCCTCACTATAGGGATACCATCATGATTTTGTTTCAGATGACCTTGGGTGAATTCAAGGTCAGTATAACAACCATATAATAATCATGATATACACACTCCCTGTATGGTATATTTGTACTGAAAACCATCATATATAATACTAATAACATCCTTGTATGAGTATTGATTACAAAAAGTCACATCCTTGCGTTTTCCTTCACTAAGCAAGCATGAAGCATGCAAGATCATCTGTTATGAACATGTTGACATACAGAAAAAAGGGAGGCAAAAAATTGATTTTTGACCAGATAATTCACTAAGAGCAGGGGTTTAGGGATTTTTCACTGTCCTATCATTCAGTGCCACTTAAAATGTGTGCTTGGTTACTCCTTGACGAAGTAGTAAAGTAAAGAAAAAACATTTTTTGTAATTGCCATTTAACAGGGAAACTAAGTTTTTAAAATTGCCATCCCTTTAATTCACATCTAAATCACATGCATTGGTTTCAGGGGGGGGGGGGGGGAACAAAGTTGGTAGTAATATTTTGAGGCCTTCCTATATATTGATCCTGATAATTATTTATGGTGAATGGAGTTCTTGACAGATTTATTTTTAGGAAACTACAAATAAACAAATATTGACACAAATTAATCAAATCTTAATTTAGAACCATATCATGTCTTTTAATTGACAAATTAAAGCAAATTAAACAAATAGAACAATATGTGAAATAGGGAGAACAAAGCACACAAATTAAGGAGACCATGTGTTTTATGGTGCACAGTACCTGTTCTGCATGAAATTCCAAAGTAACTTGATTGCATGTGAAAACAGCATACTGATTCATGTGAATGACTGTTTATTGCATGCAAATACATTACTGTGTTTGTAATTGTTTTGTGTGCTGTCATTGTGGAAAATATCATGAAATATAACCTCTACAATAAAAGAAAATATTTTTAATCAGAAGAACTCTATGCTTTCTTTTCAGGAATACATTTTTAGTTTTAAACAGATTTTGCAAATATATTATCTAAAAGTGGCAAAAATAATTGATTCATATAAACAAATATTACTGCTGAGACCCAATTTATTGGGATAGTATTCAGTATTTATAGTACATGTAGTGATTTGGGATAGGAAAATTTTATGTCATGAAATCTTTCAAACAAATTAAAAATTACGGGAATGCATTAGCATGTATCTTTGGTTTAGGTATATGATGCTGAAAATGCTTCATCCTGATTTGTTAACCTTTTTTGTAAAGAGTACCTTTTAAAACTTCTTTTTTGCCAGTTACTTTGTTTTTTTTAAGGTAGCATTTTAAAATCTTCACTGTCAAGAAACACTATTTATATAAACTTGTTTGCATGACAATGTCTTTGTCTGTGTAAAGAATATCCCAATTGTTACCCTTTCACATGAAACCAACACTTTATACCAATGTTTTGATACCTATGTTTCTTCACACATGCATGCTATAGTTAAGCAGGAGAAATACTTCTCAGGTATCTTTGAATATCATATGTAGTTCTTTTAGCACATTTTAGATTATTTTTCTCACTTTTTGTATTGTTTAATGTATGTGTACATGTTACCCATTGTTACATGTGCTTAGAAATATTTTTAATTGGTAAGTAATCTTTATAGTTATAAAATATAAATTGACTTTACTACTTTTTTTTTATTTATATGCTTTCCTAAAGAGCGAAATGAGCAAAGTTACTATTTGCTGTTTTTTATTGATGCTTTAGATGTTAGACAATGGTAGCTGTAAAAGGTCTTCCGAAATAAAAGTTTTTAAAAAGAAATCTTTTAACTGGAATGAGTAGTTAATTAGGGTTATAGAATAAAGATAAATGTTGAAATTTGAACTTGGGATAGAACAAAAACAAAGAAATCTCAAGACACCCAGGGAGAAGATTTCTAGTGACAATGGTTGTCAAAGTCAAAGATAATAGAGATTTGCTGTTTCAGAATCTAATGCATTTTGAGTAATATCAGTGATATTGTTGGCTTTTTTTAAAACTACCTCTACCTTTTTTTATTGGGAAAATATGCGTCATTTTTATCAAATTGGAAAATTAGAAGAAACCATGAATTTGACTGAAACTTCAATTTGCAGACCCCTTTTAAGAGTCAACCCCTGCTTTGAAATAAGATTCCTTATGGTCAGTGATGATGGTACATAAATAGACCCTCAAATCTGTATAGTCATTTTAGGCACGACAAATGTATGAATGAGTGTTTTTCAGTTTGATTTCATGCACAATTACTACTGAGACTGCACTGTTTGGGAAAAAAATTGGCTTTTGGGGAATAATTTTAACCCATTTTTTTTTCAAATTCGGATTTTTCTCCAGAGGAAAAAACCTTTATTCTCCAGTATTTTAAGGCAAACAATATCACTGAATATATATTCAAAAGTGTACATGATTTGAAAGTCTTTAAGTTGGAGATTTCAGAGTCTTGTTTTCTTGCACTTACTTAATTCTATATCTCATGACAAACATTCACATCGATTAAAAAAGAGGGTTCAAAACCCATAGTAAAGTGTTATGTATGCTGTCGTACATAAGAGGAAGTTGGATGAGAGAGTAATCCCCTTGACCCTTGTCCATCAAAAACAAATAACAGACTGTTTACAAGAGGCTTGCATATTTCAAAAATGGACCAGTGAAATAAGTGTAAAATTTAATGGATTCAGGACAGATTTCTTTTTATGCCCAATGTTTTCTGGCCTGTGCGTTGGTTCGTCCGTCCGTTCGTTCGTTCCTTCATGGGGCATTCCTGTACTGGGGACACATTCTTGTTTGGATATGTTCTTGCAGCTAACTTGATATCCTAGAAAATTTCATTTTTTTTTTATCTACAACAGTAAGACATATACAAGATGTAGTATATGATTGCCAATGAGACAACCTAATTGAACAAATCCCTGATATTGATGATATTGATGTAAACAACCTAAGATCAAAATATGGCATTCAAAAATGATATAAATTTTACGGACGCCATCACGAGTTGGTTAACCGTTATGGAATAACCGTTTCACAAATGATATCGGATATGTTCCTTACGTCGTAACTACAATCCCCTTCCCTTTCATGAATATGACCTACCGAATTAGACTATTTACCGGATTTGTAATCACTTAAGCAACACGACGGGTGCCACATGTGGAGCAGGATCTGCTTACCCTTCCGGAGCACCTGAGATCACCCCTAGTTTTTGGTGGGGTTCGTGTTGTTTATTCTTTAGTTTTCTATGTTGTGTCGTGTGTACTATTGTTTTTCTGTTTGTCTTTTTTATTTTTAGCCATGGCGTTGTCAGTTTGTTTTAGATTTATGAGTTTGACTGTCCCTTTGGTATCTTTCGTCCCTCTTCTATAGCTCATTCCCAATAGACACCTTCAGATAGCCATGCAGCAGGGAAAGATATTATGCAGTTTAACATACTTAGATTGATTCTATCCTAATTCCCGGACATTTGAATGTTGAGAAACTGTCTGTATTTTATATTAGCAGTAGAGGAAATCTTTTAAAAATATCTTGTTAGCTTGAGTAATGTACAAATAATAGTTGTATTTTTGTTGTTATTGTTTCTAATTTTATAAAGACTGTTTACCTTATTACTGAAAAACCAATATTCTATACTGTGGATTAACTTATTTTCGTGGGAACCAATTTTCGTTGATTTAGGAAAACTTACATGTTATTTTTGTGGTTTTGCCGAAATTTGTTATTCTTTGAACAGTTAATTTCGTGGTTCACCTTGACCAACAAAATCCACGAAAGTTGGTATCCAACGAATAATACTGAATCCACAGTTATTGTACATTGATTTAGAGTGTATTTGATGCATCTCTTGTGCTGATCATTTGAGATCCACTTCAAAGTCAGGTCAATGCAAAGATTTATTCATATTGGAACTGTCAAGATATTTCATGATTTCTAAAGGTTTCCATTGAAAAACATATTTTAGTAACCATTCCAATTCATGAAAAATGTATAAAGACAGCTCATCTTTATTGTTTAAGTTCATTGTCTTTTATAACCATGAAAACACATTTTATCATTTCCTATTTTGTTTATTTTTAAATTTGTGAATAGTTCATCTTTTACAAACTATTGATATGTCAGACGAAGTTTGAAACCTTTTACTGTTTATATGAATTTAAACCCTGGAATTTTAAAATAGTATGCAATACAAGTGAATACCAGTAAATATAAAGCATTCACAAATGAGACAGCAATGTACCTATTGAATTTTCTTACGCACTAATTGAATACATTTCAACTGTCAACAAGTTTTAAGTACAGTAAAATATAGTTTAGTTTATCATTAACATCAATGTTATTTGGAGATGAAAAAAAATATAATTTTGGAATATTATTTGTAACGGAGAGTAAATTTTACATGTTAATCATTTATTTCAGTACCAAGATTTTAACTATACAAAGTATCCAGGTTTGACTAAAGTGGTATTTGCTGTTTTTATGATATTAGTACCAATATTGCTGTTAAACATGTTGATAGCTATGATGGGCAATACTTATACACAAGTTATAAATAAATCAGAAAAAGAGTGGAGAAAACAGGTATGTTCTTGTACACAGTCAGGATTTGTATATATAATTTTTTTACTTAGGACATGTGCATACAAATGCAGCGGTTTTAACAGGTGCCAACCTTCATCCTAACCTGAGATAATAGTGTAACATTACAACATATAAAAAGACACACTATATGAATATCAATTGAAATGGCTTAACTTAAGACATGTATGAAAAACATTGAAAGTCTATAATTGCCAATAACTGATTTGATTCTATTATTTCACAAATTCAAAATAAGTTGTCCCCCATTGCTAATTGTAGACTAGTGCCATACTGAACAAAATAAGCTGCTGTCTATGCAAAGCATAATAAGTTTAATAAAAAAATAAAAATAAAAAAATAGTAAAAGTGTTTAGCTTCACAAAAGATAGAATGGAATTAAAATATATGGAAAAGTAAAAAAACCCAACACAATACTGTTACACATATACCGATTTGTTATTTCCATTAGCTCTTCATTGTCAATGAATATTTATGTTTGACCTAAGGGAAGCAGCTGAAAAAAATGATTTTATTTTGTACAGGTTCAAATTTAGATTCATTGAATCAAGTCTTTCAGGTGTCATATTCAAATTTTATGTGAAGATGCATAAATATTATGTAAAGTTTGCTTGTGAATTGTCAATTTTTCAAAAGCAAAATACACTTATAAATATTGTCACTAAAAGCTCTAAACTGTGTCAATTTCTCATCCTGGATAAATAAAATAACTCGTAAGATTTTTCCATTCTTATCATAACATAAAGTTTATAGAATTGACAATTTAATGTATAATCTCAAATTTGAAATTGACTTTGTATATATATGTAATTTGAAACCTTTAGCAATCACTAATTCACTATTGCTCATATTGAACCATATTATGTATATTTTTAGTGGGCTAAAATTGTTGTGGTTCTAGAGAGGTCATTTACTAGGAAACAGCTACTGAAATTTCAACAAGAGTATTCCATTAAATTAACTAATACTGAAGACTGTGATCTTGGTGAAGGAAAAGGCAAAGTATCAGAAACAAGAGGCTTAATGGTTATCAAAACATCCAATAAAACAAAAGCTAGCCAACGTAAAGGGGCTATTAGTGCATGGAAGGTTAGTAACGTTCATTGTCTCGTTATTAATCATAGTCAAGATTTTCAAATAAAGTTGAAAATAAATACACTGTGTTTTAATGTCATACAGGGAAATGACATTCAAACTTGGATTCAATATTTCATTTGGCTGCCTTAAGGTGGTACCCAACACTTTAACTAAAATTAATTTGGCTCGTTTAATTTTCTTAAAATTTTGACAATGTATTTACTTTGACCCTTTTACAAAAATATAAGAATTTCAAAAAATTTGAACCAACCGTTTTATCAGAAAAATTACACTGGTTATATAGCAGTTTGACAAACACTTATTTTGATCATTGAGAAGCTTAATATTCCTTTAACAACACAACGTCATTAAAACGTTTAGCTGATTTTACAGAGTTATCTCCCTGTAGTGTTAGGTACCACCTTAACTTTTGATCTAAAGAGTTCCAGATAACGGTAATGCCATACCATACCAATATATTATATAGGAAGGATGCACACTGAAATTGGTACCTAAATATACTTAGAGATCAATGAAAAAATTAAAAAAATGTTAACTTATGTTCTTGAACCAATCGTAGAACTTAGGAGTTGAGATTTTGTAAATATTGACATTATATTATATTTGTAAACTGTGACTTATTGCAGAGAGCGGTAAAGGTAACTATTTTTGTACTCTTGAATGTATATAGATATCCCTTAATGAGGTTGGCTGATATGTTGACAATGAAAACAACAATAGCATTTAACTAGTTGTAATGTATTACTGATAAATATTTTCTCTCTTTCGATACATTCTCCTAAGGCAAAAAGAGTGATATATCACTGTATAGGAGTTTTTATGTTATCTGTTATATTTGATTTTAAACTTTCTTTTCAACTTATTTCTCGGATTGATACTCATTATCCATGAAATTGCTTTGTGGAATAAGTATTTACAGACCAGGGCTCTAATCTCTTTCCTAAGATTAGTGTGAGCCATCAATTGGTATTTGTCATATACCAATTTTACCAAATTCTTTCTGATGTAATCAATAGACTGTTTAACAGATGTATACTTAGCTTAATAAACAAAAGGGGAGGGAGAAGGCAAGTTATTACAGAATTTATTTTTAACCAAGATAGAAGCCTACTTTTTTAGAAAATGCAAGTATAACTTCGGTGCTAAGTAGAAAACAGTGTTTCATTTGAAACATAATTGAAAACTTTTCTGTAAAACCTGCCATATATTCCATGTGAATGGTACAGCCTTCTTAAAGCAAGATTTTCACTCCGTCATTATTTTTAGACATGATATAGTATTTGGATGGGCCATACTTTGGATCTACTCGAAAATTTTCATTTCATTTTCTTTATTATTGAACCTCCATTTGTTGTTGATATACATACTTATAAAGCAGTCACTTATATGTACTTATATAAGCACAATCTCTCTCCATTTAATTATCAATCTGATTAAAATTCCGATTCCATGTTTACGCTTTGCTAAGGATCTGACAATACTCCTTCCTACTTTCTGTTCTGATAAATTTTGTATCAACCAATGAAATGTCTACCTCCAAATTTATGGGGTCATATATTACTACGAAAAAACCTGAATATCCCAAAAGTCAGTAAAACAGAAAAAAGAATATAGTGTTTTTAGATCCTTGTAAGCGGAGCTTAGACACATAATCAATATTTTAATTAGGTTGATTAAATATAAATATATATACTTAAGTTTACAAACATTCACACAAACCAAAAAAAGTCTATTTAAGATATTCACCCATTCTAGTAAATGGATAAGAATTTTTTAAACAATATATAAATATTTGTTGTAATCCACATCATGGTATGATTCTGAAGATTTTTAGGAGATTTTGATTTTTTATCTTAGTGGATTTTTTAGCTTACAGTTGGCCATAGAAAACTTGATTTCTAAGCAATAGATATTTTTTCAAATGCACAATTTTTTTCAGTAGATTTGATTGATTGCTTTCATTGGATTTCAAGCACAGGTGTCTAAGACACAAATTAATCTATTCTTGTTTTTAATTCTCTCTTGATTTTTATGTGTATTTTTCATTAAAGTCTGGGTTTTTTTTAAACTTGTAAAAAAATAAAAGCAATATTTCACTTTAAAATTCTATTGGTTAACTGATGAAATCTACATTTTATGCTTGATCAAATTTATCCTCCTTTTTTTTTTAATATTATGTAAGTTTTGTGTTGAACTGTTTAAAAAATACAAAAATACTGCTTTGTACCTATTTTTTCTATGTTTGTGAATTTATGGGGCATAGGATTTTATATTATGTTTTTATAGAAGAGAAATTGGAGTGTTAGAAAACATTATGAGTAAAAATCTATGTCCAACGCACCTGTAGTTATAAGATTTTGGTTCGCTGTTAGAGTAATTGTTTCATTCTCTGGTATAAGCTTCTTTGAACCATTCCATGTCTCAAGTTATGCTATGAATACCATGAGTTTATTTACCACTATGCCAAATAATAATTGTTAAGAATCTTTAAATTGAAAATGGAATAGGGGAATGTGTCTAAGAGACAACAACAGCTGAAGAGCTGTTTTTTTTAATGTAACAATTTCACCAAGTAATGGCTTACAGTTGCTAGGGAATCAAAGTTAAAACCGAGTAAAAGTATTGTAGTTTAACATTACTAGAAAACACTGGCAAAAATCATTCCAGAATGCATGTTTATCTTTAAAACATAGATAGCTTAACAAAATGCCCATTATTTTTTTATCTTACATAGAAAAATGCAATATCTGTAAAGCATTAATTGACCGGGCTTTATATTAACATATTAGGTTTTTAGTCCTATGCCTGTTTAGTTAGTTTGCCCATGGTTTGTTTTCAAACAGAAATTTTTTCATTCCTAAAGATATTTGTTTATGTACTTCAGATATCCTGATAATAGTTTTTATTTGACCGCCAAAAAATAATTTTTTTGGTGGTATATTGGTATCATGTTGTCGTCATTGTCGTCGTCGTCAGCGTTGTCCGAAGA
The DNA here is from genome assembly GCF_965363235.1 of Mytilus galloprovincialis. NCBI lineage: Eukaryota > Metazoa > Mollusca > Bivalvia > Mytilida > Mytilidae > Mytilus > Mytilus galloprovincialis. Next base: position 11,960,582 of record NC_134838.1, on the reverse strand, counting down.
CAGATGTTTTCCGGATAATAACTTTAGTTTAGGTATATAGAAATCAAAATTTTTTTAACACAATGCTTATAACCACAAAAGGAAGGATGGGATTGATTTTTGGGGTTATGGTCCAAAAGGTTTAGGAATAAGGGGACCAAAGGGGGTCAAAACAAGCATTTATTGAGTTTCAGGACAATAAGTTGTGTTTTAGTATTTCAATTGCTCTGTTATTGTACCAAAATGTTTATTACCATAAGAAGAAGGTTGGGATTTATTTTAAGGGTTATTGGGCAAACATTCTAGGATTTAAGGGCCAAAAAGGGGCCAAAAACAAGCATTTTTCTAGTGTTGTGACAATAACTTGTGTGTAACTGTATGGATCTCTTTGCCATTGTACCACAAGGTTCCATATAACAAAGGGAAGGCTTGGAATGATTATTAGGGTTATGGTCCAAAAGGTTTAGGAATAAGGGGCCAAAAAGGGGCCCAAAACAAGCATTTTAATATAGTTTTCAGTTAAAAAATGTCAATATTACTTTTAACCATGAGTGTATGTCATTTTATATTGCAATATTTTGTGATGTATTTAAATGAGTAGTTATTGTTATTTTTTGAGGGGATTTATATTCAAAAGGCATAGTGTATTGCTCAAAAGCAATAAAATAATTTTAAGTTCATTAGATCACATTCATTTTGTGTCAGAAACCTATGCTGTGTCAACTATATAATCACAATCCAAATTGAGACCTTTATCAAGCTTGAATGTTGTGCCCATACTTGCCCCAACTGTTCAGTGTTCGACCTCTGCGGTCCTATAAAGCTACACCCTGCGGAGCATCTGTTTATTTAAAGAAGTAGGTAAAGATTGTTAGAATTTGTACTAATTTTAAAAAATATATATAATTGTAATATATACAGCACATGGTTTTTGTCAGAATGGATGATACAGTGTACATGGTTTGTGATGTGCAAACTACTTTTTTAAGACAATTTCGAGCTTTATTCATTATATCTACCAAGAATGGACTTTAGTTGATTCAGAGTATTAAATACTATACAGATACCCATCTTGATGAAGGCTGAAATAATTATGTATCTCCATTTATTTATAGTGCTAGATATCCTGTTCTGTTTTTGTTGCTGGGTTGCAGTCTTGTTTTGCAGATAACTCTCATTTCCTTTTGTTTGTTGTCCTGAAAAGCATGAAATATTTGCCACTGGATATTAAGTCAACAAGAATCAATTAATTATCCTTTTATTCATATGGATTGGGATGTCAAATATTTCAGTAGAATTCTTGATAGAAATTTTTATTACTAGTATTGCAGAGTATTGCATGTGTCCTATGGATTACTAAACTCTTGTGCCAGGTAGCCTATACTGTACATGTTTATGTTAGACTTTTCATTAGCTTCCTAAAATATGTATGTTTCCTTCATCATTTTACCAGTTTGGTTTCTTTAACATTTCTTTCATGCAACCCCTTCTGTGAAACTTAGGATCGATTTTATACCAAGAATGTTTTAAAAGGTCAGAAAACTTGTCTTTCATTATGACCTTCATTTGACCTAGACATTTTCGTGTCCTGAATTTTTTTTTATCTTTTACTATATATTATAATGCTGTTTTGCGTCCCAAGCGCATCAAAAATAGAATTGAAGAAAAAAATTGTTTAGTTGTAGTTGAATTTTATAATTAAATGAAATTATCGAATTTTATAATTAAATGAAATTGTCTTTTGTTTTACAGAGAGTTGGTAAGGAAGTTGTCAGACAGATGAAGGTACAGAGAGCTAAAGGCTCTATTGGTCCAATCATACTTAAACCAGCGCCAAAAAGATCTCACGATGACGGAGATTCTAGTGACGATGATAACAATCAGTCATTTGCTGCAGCAATCCAACAGTTAGCTTGGACAAAAGACATAGATTTGACAAAGGGCAAAGCATTAGTGACAGACGCTAATGTTATAGAAAAGTCAGGTCACACTGACAAAGAAAATAACGTAAAAAGTAACGGTGCAGCCATACCTAATGGCAAACCTCGAACATTTCAAAAATTTGTCAAAAAACCACCTGGTACTCCAAAATCTAGCCCAAAACCATCGTTACGTACTTTAACGGTCAATAAAATATCACCGTTGTACGAGGTGAAATCTACTGATGAATCAAGTAATAGTGATTTGGACACCAAGAAAAAGAGTACTAACATGGAGGACGATCTTTCTAAAAGTACGGATTTAGATGTAACAAAAAGTACTGCCAGGGAGGATAAAGTGATTTTAGTCAAAAGTGATAGTGATAAAGAGGATAAGGATGCTTCGGGTAGTGACCATTCAGATCTTTTTAGTGTAGGGGAGGGACCGAAAAAATCATGGATTGTGCCAAAATTAGAGACAGAAGAGGAAATTGCTAGTCATGACTCAGACTCTAAAGGAGCAGAAAGTCCTGTAAAGTCACAGAAAAAATCGCCTAAAAAGTCCAAAAAACACCATAAACGTCATGGGTCACCGGGCAAAAAGAAAGACCCACCTAGATCCTCATCAAAAACATCCTTGTTACAATTAGCCGAATATTCTAGTAAAGAAAGTGAAGGATGATGATTCAAAATTGTGATATTGTTTTCTTGTTTTTTTTTTTTAAATTTGTTGATTTAATTGTTGATAAACTAAGTTTATGTTTAAAAAGTTATTATTAACATTTGTACATTGACAATATTTTACCCAGTGATAACTTCGTCATATATATTCAATATTTTGAATTTTTAGCCATTCCTGTGGAATTTACATTATTCTTTTTTTGGTATATAGTTATAATTTTTTGCAAAACCCATAAAAAAATATATTTTAGGAAAAGCCATACAAAAATAATTCAATAGTTTTAAGAAAAGGCTATGAAAATTATTCAATACTTTTGAGAAAAATGCCATACGAAATAATTTAATAAGTGATTAATTATGTGTGCCTTTCAAAGCCATTATCATCATTGGAAAAAAGCCTTTTCTGAGCATTGTGAAGTGACCACATACATTGTATTCCTTTAGATCTCAATTCCTTTAAATAACTCTTAAGAGATAAGTCATTACCAACAAAGTCATTATATGTTAAAAACTGTACCACTTTAGAATCAGATGTATTTACCAAATGTATACATAAATCCTGAGTAATTGGTAGGATAACATCTCTGGCTAATGACCTGCATTTTATTTTTTGCCAAAATTTAGGTGTTTGAACAAAAAAAAATACTGCTGAATATTTATATATAAACGGCTTGTATTTGATTAACTGTTTCCTGTACTGTACAAAAAATGTATGTACAGACATGTCCTGTGTCCTGTTATATTACAAATTGATTAATGATTCATTCCGTCCATTGATTTCCATAGTCTAGTTTAAAAATCTATTTTATATCTATTTGTTAATACTATTTATTTTTATACATGTTTATAGAGTTGCATTTATTTACTTATATTTTAGATAGTTTTATTTTTAAATGACTATTTTAACATTTTTTCAAAGGGTAATAATTTGTTTTTGTTATCTTTACATTTTATGGGGTATGTGTACACAAACAAAAGCTTAACATTTCAATGTATTTTAATACTGAATGACTAATATTTGGGTTTATACTTACTTCATGCATGGGAGACAATTTTATTCATTTAGTTCCATTTTGAGTAAGCTATGGACTCCTGATACAGACCAGTAACATAACAGTAGTCATTTCAAAAACTTGTATTGTAAATTCATAAATTGTGGCACATATTTCTTATTATTGCAATTGATGAATAAGTACACAAATTTGAGAATAATGATTGCAATTCCTGGAAATTCTGCTTAGAATTCATGCTATCAAAATTTAAAATGAGTATTTGTTTTCTTTAAAAGCCTGTTCCATCACAATTTTTCCAAAAAATAAAAACACTTAAAAAATTTGTGAATTTACAGTATTTTTAACACAATTACAAGGAGAGCATCATGTTTCTTTTAGTTTTATTACTAAATGAACTTAATTTTTCTTCCAATTAACAATACATGCAGTCTACTGTATTTTTACCAAACTTGGACAGAAGCATCTTACAATCAAAAGATAGTATCCAGAGAACAAAATAAATAATGATTCTTTCCCCATTTTTGTTGATCCTTCAACTAACAGCAAATGTAGGCGAGACACAAGGTTCACATAACCCTTAATAAAATAATTTTTTTACGAATACAACTAATTTCAAGTTGTTTAATTCTCAGTCATTCTGGTTATTAGCTGTCTTGCATATATTTTGGTTTAATGTTTTTGTTTGTCTTTCATTGCTAGGTCATCTTAATTCATGTATTCTCAATTGATTTTAATGTATAAAACCTATCACAATAATTGCTTAAATTTAAGATATCAAAGTCTTTAGAACCTGTTATAGCATTTTATTTACTTTTTTATGTTAAAGGAAAGAAATAATGAATCTATATTGTACTTTCAAATGATTAGATTCTTAGCTAAGAAATTCTTATTGTAAAAATAAAAATGTTTCAAAAATCAAAATTACAAATTTTTCATGTTGTGATGTTTTAGTTGATTTCAGTGGTTTTGATGTCTCGTGCAATATGTCAATTTAATTTTTGTATAAACATGATAAACTAGTCTGTTTGTGCCAAGAAAGTAGTCCCCATTGCAATATCAGATGTTAAAATGTCACAGTTGATTTTCACTGTAAATTTTGTTTGAATAAAAGAATGATTGTATTGTACAGCTGATGTATATGGGTAAAAGATAGATTGTATCATTAAGTAATATTGAGAGTGAAAGCATGACATATCATTGTTTTTTTTTCTCCATTTATTTCAGTTTAATATTCATCTATGTCTTATGTAAGAATTATAAGTGTAAATATTTTTTTACATAAAAGCAACTGTGATAATCTTTTATCTGTAATAACAAAAGAGTGAAGTTGCAATGTGGCATTTAGCATGAATCATGATTTTACAATAAAAAGGTCCTGAGCAAGTTAAAAAGTATAAGGTCGAACAAATACAAATTACAAATAAAATTTTGTATTTTTAGTTTTAATTTATATAATTTTAGCTTGCTTATGGTCTTTATTACTTAGGATGAGAAATTGATATTTTAATAGAATTTACAATTTAACTATTCCAGAAAAATAGGGTTTGGGGTTGGAAAAGACTTATCCTGACACTTTCTACTAGAGTATTTCATTCTGCTTATTTAGAGGGCCATAACAGTTATTCTTAAAAACCTACCTCACAACACCCAATATGTAGCCCACAACCCGTGGGGCACAAATGAATATTGGATGAGTTTGTTAGTTATGTTGTTTCCAATTTTCCTGGATTCTCAAGATTTTTTTAATTAATTTTTTTAGTTGATAGTGGTTTTTATAAATTCTGGTTCAACATCTGCAGGATTTTGCAATTTTAATTTCACATATCACTTTTAGCCTCTAAATCCACCAAAACTAGCTTTATGTATATATTTATTTTCAAAACAGTTTATGAGAGGAATGAATTATCTCCCTTGGAGTTAATCTAAATAAAGAATTTAAACTTGAAATTTCCTGTTTTAACAAATGTTTTTCTCACCTTTTCAGTCTTATTCTTTTTTGTTTAATTTCTTTCTGGAATAGTTAAGAAATGTGATATAATTTAAAAAACCATCAAATTGTTGTCTTTAGTTTTATTGTAAAGCAGAAACGGCATATCACTGTGTAAAATCATGTAACCATTTTCAATCAATATGCAGTTCTTTGTCATCATATTGTTTGCAATTTGAATGAGAAATTGTTTTTTTAATGTTGAGAACTGTGTCTAGTGAAGAAGTTTCAGTTCTTTATAGAAAACAATTTTGTTTGTAGAATTGTTGTTGAAATAAGTTATAACATTTATATTCTTCATGTTGATATGTGCTGTCAAATTATACCTTTTATTCTGTGTTCAAATCTATCAAGCAATTATTAAATACTTTTTAAATAAGTAAGAAATAAAGAGAAAACAGTATGGCTGAAATTTTATTAGAGGAATGGCATTATTTTTATGGTTCTAATAAAACCAGATAGTGAATGCCTTAGCCTTCAATTTTTGTCAAGTAACCTTTACATATTAAACTGTTATAACAATTGGTTCATAAATTTAATACAAAACAAAAATTTTAATTTTCCATGAAGAACCATACTTATATCTTTTAGTTTGAAAATAGTTTTCCTTATATTACTGAATGTCTCCTTAAGCAACAATTATTGATATTATGATCAATAAGGTTGAGAATGAAAATAAGAAGAAATCATTTATTTGTCAGAAATGAAAAGAAAACAGTATAGTGTTTAAAATATCTGACAATGTCCATTGCCTTTTCTCTTTATCATAGTATGTTATTTAGGTCAGAGTTCAAAAACTGGACTATATGTAGATATATTGGTTGTTTTATCTGAAGGTATAGTTTACAGCACATAAATCCCAGAATCTTCCAGTTGTAGTAAATATAATCACCCAACCATGTCATTCAGTGACAAGTACCCTGTATATATTGTCTATTAACCAACTAATAAAACAATAAGGAACAACATGTTTTAAACTTTCTTTGCCTACTTTAAAATTGAGAATGGAAATGTTGAATATGTCAAAGAAACAACAACCCAACCCACACACAGCGAGAAAATTCCGCACCTGGAATACAGGTTCAGCTGTCCTATAATAAACGTGTACTATTTCAGTGAAAATAGATGTCATACTTAACATCAAAACATATAAATAAACTTAATTAAAAAAAATTACAAGACTAACAAATGCCAGAGGCTCCTGTATTTTTAGACATTTAAATGATAAGAGAGACAGAATTTATAAGGGGCAAGGGAATGTGACAAAAAACATTTTCAATTCTAGAATTATTTCCAGATCTTTAAATTCTCTAACTTTACTTTGCCACAGCCAAATATAATGAAACTTAAAGAGAAATTGTAAGTAGCAAAATAGTTCTCCAAAATAAGTCTTACTAGTACCTCATCATGGTCTAATGAATCAAATACTTTTGTAGAAATTACTGCTCTAGAAAGAAGGTTTTTATCAATTTTGCTTCTCTTGCAGAAACTATGAATGCTCTTTTAACCAGAATTTAAATCCTGATTTCCGTCTTTTTTAATGCATTTAAATTTATTTACTGTATGTCAAACATAATCACAATAGTGGTAATTAAAATAACAGAAAATATTGGAACTCCCAGGAAAATTCAGAATGGGAAGTCTTTCAAATGGCAAAATCTTAAGCTCAAACACATCAAACCAAAGAAAAAAAATGTTGTATTTTTGACATGGTACAGGTATTTTCTTATGTAAAAAATGGTGGATAAAAATAGTTTTACAGCTAGTACTTGTATGACAGTCTTACACATACACAATGCAGGTTAAAACTTAAAACAGTCCCTTTTCATTTCACTGCATTATATCGTCACATTATAATTCAGATGACAAAACAGTTATAAAAAAGAGGGGGGATAACAGAGTTATATGGGATTACAGGACACTTTTAATAGAGGGTTGCTGTTTCACAATGCGGCTACTATTAGTCACGGTAACTCGTTTCTTCAAAAGCTTCAATTTTATCACAAAAATGTGGTCAATGAACCATAATGCATAAAAACACGTACATATCCTTGATGATAAAAATTATATCATTCAGAATAAAACTGGCACTCGGTCATCTTGAGGTAGAGTAAAAAAAGCTATTAAAACTGGCATTCGGTCATCTTGAGGTAGAGTAAAAAAAGCTATTAAATTTTTGCAGTATTTTGTTCTTATTAAATGTAGAAAAATAATCAACATATGTGCTTTTCTTGTCTAAGCTTTATATTCTCTATATGAAAGATAATAATTGTGTTGGCTGACAGCAGCAACATATATTAAAAAAAATCATTTGTGGTATTTATTATACTAATCAGCTGGATCCTATCATTTCTTTTTGCATTTTTTTTTTACTTAATCTAATGAATTATACTGGGTATCAAAAATGCATTAATGATTTTTAAAGTAACCTATATGTGTGTTATGTTAAGTGGCTCTCACAACATTCATTGATCGATGGACAAACTATTTCTTTCTTTTATTTGATTGATCCTTAAAAATATACAGCTGTATTTAAAAAAAATATCATGGATAAATTTTTCTCTTTATTTTATTCTTTACCCAAAACACTTGAAGATGATTAAACTGAAACTGGAAACTTACTTAAAGAGTCCAAATATTATTGTACTTAGGGCCCGATTAACTGATAAATTGATAATGACAATTTCAAAGAAAGATTAGTGAAGATTTCAGTTTAAAATTAGCAATAACGTTTAAAGGAAAAGGAAATACCCATTAGAAACTAAACAAAAGAAAAGAAAATTATTTCCTCAAGAAGTTTTGCGACTTTCCTCTTTCCTTGAGAGTGCTAGATAGATTAAAATAAAATTCCGAATTGTTTGTTTCAGTTTCTGACATATACTTCAAACTTTCCATTGTTGTAAAGAATTCTTGTTTCCGGCACATACACTTATCTCCTTCATCTGCATTAGGAATACATGTACATACTTAGGCTAAATAAAAAAGATGTGTGTTTCCTTTTACACTTACACTTATCTCCTTCATCTGCATTAGGAATACATGTACATACTTAGGCTATATAAAAAAGATGTGTGTTTCCTTTTACACTTACACTTATCTCCTTCATCTGCATTAGGAATACATGTACATACTTAGGCTAAATAAAAAAGATGTGTGTTTCCTTTTACATTTACACTTATCTCCTTCATCTGCATTAGGAATACATGTACATACTTAGGCTAAATAAAAAAAAACATGTGTGTTTCCTTTTACACTACCCTATCTATTTTTTAATCTTAAAAATAGCCAACACTAACAAAAAATGGTAATTTTCCAATAGAATCACATTCAAAACAGTGTGGCTGTGGCTATTGATTGACGACCTAAATTATCCCATTGACCGGGACAGATTATGTGAACGTTTGTCTGTAATGACCACTGCTCACTCTGTACTTGTTAAAGACACTTAAACTGTGGGGTCACCAAAGGTTCTCAACACCTAAATAAAGTAATTCGAAAAATTAATCAGGAATAACACGATGTTTTGATTTATATCAATAATATAAATCAAAACATAAAGTTATTCCTGATTAATTTTTCGAATTATTTTAATATTAAAGGCGTTAAGAACCTTTGGTGACCCCACAGTTTAAATGTCTATTGTAGGTACGTCGTGAACAATGGTCGTTACAGACAAAATTTTATAATAAGTAAGTAGTGAGCAGTGGTCAGTAGTAATTTACAGACAAACGTTCACATAATCTATCCCAGTCAATGGGATAATTTAGGTCGTCAATCAATGACCACAACCACACTGTTTTGAATATGATTCTAAGCACTGTTAAAGTCAGAATGTCGCTTTCATAGACTCAATGTAAAATAAATGGTAGAATAAAAAAAAAATCCCTTCCTACTATATTTTTTCAGATGTTATAGGAAACACATATTTTTTTTTTTTTTTTTTTGCCTTATCTGTTCATCTCGCATGTTCATAATTATATAAAGTCACACGAAGTAAAATAGTCCTTTACTTTAAAACATTGAAACATGGAATACAATACAGTCAGAGAAAACAATACAAAAACTGACTTAACCTTCAATGACATTGTAGAGCCTGAAAATCAAAATTGGAAGAAGACAATAATATCTTAGATAATTGAAAAGAAAAAATTACAGGTAAGCAGCTTAGAACTTTAAACTTATTTTATGCTCAATCTTGCTTGTTAGTTTTCACTTTTCCAAAGATATTTGATGCATTCCCTTATCATGACAGAAAGTAAAATGTTGTCAATAGTACACCATGTCCTGCTCAACTTATCTACCGGTACTCCCGTATCCTTGTTCAGTGACGTATGCAATCTGGGTTCTAAAGACAGCATTTCTTTTTAAAAAAAACATAGAGGAAAGGTTATCAAATAATGGCGTACTCAATTATAATCCTGGTACCTTTGATAACTATTTAAACCACTGTGTCGATGCCACTGCTGGTGGACGTTTCGTCCCCGAGGGTATCACCAGCCCAGTAGTCCGCACTTCGGTGTTGACATGAATATCAATTATATGGTCATTTTTATAAATTTCCTGTTACAAAACTTTGAATTTTTTCCACAACTAAGGATTTTCTTATCCCAGGAATAGATTACCTTAGCCGTACTTGGCACAACTTTTTTGGGGAATTTTGTGTCCTCAATGTTCTTCAACTTTGTACTTGTTTGGCTTTGCATTTTTTTTTATCTGAGCGTCACTGATGAGTCTTATGTAAACGAAACGCGCGTCTGGCGTATTGAATTATAATCCTGGTACCTTTGATAACTATTTATTCCCCCTCACCACCATATTGGAGGATACCTTCATTTATTCCATAAGATAGATTTTAGAAAAAAGGGAAAATCTGAACAATTTTCATTTCTGTAGTTTCAGCATTGTAGAGTTCATCAATCATGAAGATCTATTACAAATAGTGTATGCAACCTTCTAGATGCAATTTATGGAATTGGTGATCAGGGTGAATAGGTCCGTTTCTAAAACCTATAAGCATGTGTGGAATTATTTTAAGGTGTTCATGTCAGTTTAGTAGGTTTCATCTGATCTTGACCTCATTTTAAGTGTTCATTGGTCTACTGTTTTTGTTTGTGTGTTTTTGCCTATTATCACATAACAGGATTTTCATGATTCACTGGTCAATGCTAAGTAACCGTAGTTGGGTCACTCTCAGATACCATAAGTAATAGGTCAACTATATTTGATGTATGGAATGGTTGTAATGTGTAAACATCTGTATGGCAGGTTTTAATGACCTTAAAAGTTCAGATGATATCCATATGAGTTTATAAGATGTTTTGTGTAATTATAAGATTATAAGATACCCTTCAGATCTTTGAAATCAAATCACAACATGAATATGCCTATGTTTGCATAGATTAGCTAAGATATCTTATAAACTAAATAATATATCTTACAAACTATATAAGATACATTTATAAACGGTTTGATATTAGATATTTTACTTTATATATATAAGATATCCTATCAGTTTTTGTAAATATCTCAACTCATTTATTTTCTTATTAAGTTCAAAAGATATATTTAAAACATGAGATATTTTGAAAATGGAAAGAAAAATCAGATTGGCATACCAAATGTACCACAAGTTGAGGTAATAACACTTGGTTGGTCAAATCATGGAAGTAATATTACCTCCATGGTCACATGAATGAATCTACCAGTTTGTCCTTTGGCTTGAGACGAAAGGCTCTAACGAGAAACAACTTAAACTACACAAAAGGAAAACTTCCTACAGAGAAGAGACTTCTGGTCATGGGTTTCAATAAGTGTTGGTCACCGGGATACATTTTAATCTGAACAGCTTTTCTTATTATATAAGAAAAAAAGAAAACAGTTTTTATTTTACCAGGTGATCTGACCAAATCAAAGTATCGAACAGTCACCGCCTTTCTTCTCTTAATAAAATCCCTATTCTTAGCAGTCAACACTCTTGTGGGAATTCTGTGTTTAGTTCCTCTTAGCAGTCAACACTCTTGTGGGAATTCTATGTTTAGTTCCTCTAAGTAATCAACTCTCTAGTGGGAATTCTATGTTCAGTTCCTCTCAGCAGTCATCGCTCCTGTGGGATTTCTATGTTCAGTTCCTCTTAGCAGTCAACATGCCTGTGTGGGAATTCTATGTTAAGTTCCTCTTAGCAGTCAACACTCTTGTGGGAATTCTATGTTCAGTTCCTCTTAGCAGTCTACGCTCTTGTTTGAATTCTATGTTCAGTTCCTCTTAGCAGTCACCTCTCTTGTGTGAATTCTATGTTCAGTTCCTCTTAGCAGTCAACAAGCTTGTGTGGGAATTCTATGTTCAGTTCCTCTTAGAAGTCAACGCTCATGTTGAAATTTTATGTTCAGTTCCTCTTAGCAGTCAACGCTCTTGTGGGAATTCTATGTTCAGTTCCTTTTAGCAGTCAACACTCTTGTAGGAATTCTATGTTCAGTTCCTCTTAGCAGTCACCTCTCTTGTGTGAATTCTATGTTCAGTTCCTCTTAGCAGTCAACAAGCTTGTGTGGGAATTCTATGTTCAGTTCCTCTTAGAAGTCAACGCTCATGTTGAAATTTTATGTTCAGTTCCTCTTAGCAGTCAACGCTCTTGTGGGAATTCTATGTTCAGTTCCTTTTAGCAGTCAACACTCTTGTAGGAATTCTATGTTTAGTTCGTCTTAGCAGTCAACACTCTTGTGGGAATTCTACGTCCAGTTTCTCTTAGCAGTCAACACTCTTGTGGGAATTCTATGTTCAGTTCCTCTTAATAGTTAACACTCTTGTGGGAACACTATTTCCAGTTCTTTTCAGCAGTCATTGCTCTTGTGGGAATTCTATTTTCAGATCCTTTTAGCAGTCAACGCTCTTGTGGAAATTATATGTTCAGTTCCTCTTAGCAGTCAACACGCTTGTGGGAATTCTATGTTCAGTTCCTCTTAGCAGTCAACACTCTTTTGGGAATTCTCTTTTCAGTTTCTCTTAGCAGTCAACGCTCCTGTGATAATTCTATGTTCAGTTTCTCTTAGCAGTCTACGCTCATGTTGGAATTCTATGTCCAGGTCTTCTAAGCAGTCAACGCTCTTGTTGGAATTATATGTTCAGTTCCTTTTAGCAGTCAAGACGCTTGTGAGCATTATATGTCCAGTTCTTTTCAGCAGTCATTGCTCTTGGGGGAATTCTATGTTCAGTTCCTTTTAGCAGTCAACGCTCTTGTGGAGATTATATGTTCAGTTCCTCTTAGCAGTCAACACTCTTTTGGGAATTCTCTTTTCAGTTTCTCTTAGCAGTCAACGCTCTTGTGGTAATTCTATGTTCAGTTCCTCTTAGCAGTCACTGCTCTTGTTGGAATTCTATGTCCAGTTCTTCTCAGCAGTCAACGCTCTTGTTGGAATTATATGTTCAGTTCCTCTTAGCAGTCAAAACGCTTGTGGGGATTCTATGTTCAGTTCTTCTCAGCAGTCAACACTCTTTTTGGAATCATATGTTCAGTTCCTCTTAGCAGTCAACACTCTTGTGGGGATTCTATGTTCAGTCCCTCTTAGCAGTCAACGCTCTTATGGGAATTCTATGTTCAGTCCCTCTTATCAGTCAACACTATGTACCACTTAAAAATCTGCTCTTTATTATTTTTTACTGATATTGCAAAATAAATAAATTGATTCTACTGTTAAATATAATTAATGAATCATTAACCTTTTTTGTAGCCTGACATACCAAAAATGGCGGGAATGTCCATAGAGAAAAGTGAATCGCTGAATTTTTACAATTATCTATGCCAAAAGATAGGATCTGAGGAAGTCGTGAAAATTAGAAAATTGGAATCAACTATTAAGGATATTGGAGGTGTCAAGGTAACTAGCGGAAGTAAAGGCGAAGGGCTTAATTTTAAAAGCAGTGATTTGGATTTAATGTTTGTGGGCACTTTCCCAAAAGTGTATCAATCACAAGAGGAAGTTGTTCATGATAAACGAACAACTCACTTAATTTTGAATACTGAGGAGACCCCATCATGTTATACACAATTATGTATCCTAAATCATCATAGAGTGAAGAAAAACCTGGTGATAAAAACTCATCTCGGATATATGCTTTCGAGTGAACAGTATAAACATTTCCATCGCCAGAGTCTTCCTCGTAACGTTCCAGCCAAGCTCTTGAAAATTCATGGTTTGAAAATTCATGGTCCCTGTATATCTGATACACAAGATAGACTCGATCTAGCATATTGCCTTAAATGTGACCAATGGGTGTCACAAGCACAGCCTTGGGTTTGTAGACCACGTAACGCATGGCCTACAAGTGAAATCGTTTCCAAAATAATATCTTGTGGGGTGTTAATTGTTCCAGTTGGCTGCAAAGGATCAAGAAATGAAAATCTAGAATGGAGAATTTCATTTTCTATTCCAGAAAAGTTTCTTGTTTTTTCCTTTAGCCATACACAATTATTATGTTATGCTCTTTTAAAGATCTTAATGAAGGAATTAGTAGACAAACATGAAGATTTAAAAGGACTACTGTGTTCATACTTCTTAAAATCTCTGATGTTTTGGATTTCAGAAGAAACAGAGCCACATTTATGGCAACCAGATAATATTATACCTTGTTTCAAAGCATGTTTACAAAGACTGTTGTACTGTGTAAGATATTCAATCTTGTCACATTATTTTATTCCGGATAACAACTTGTTCAAATTAAGGTTCAATGTTAAGAACAAAGAAAAATTAACTACCATACTCCAGAACTTATATGAGCAAGGAATTGCTTGTTTCATATTTTCTGATACACTGCAGTATTGTAAAAAACAATCATACAAAATCACTGAATCTTTAAACCTGAATGTCAATTTAGTACTACAACAATCACCTCCTTTCATGCCTCACGGTACAGATATACATCTTCTTTGTCATCGTCTACATACTAATCTACATCGTTATAAAACTGGTTTATCTAAGGCCCTGTTTGCTTCATATTTATCAAAGATATGTCGGTTTGCTCCAGATGTTGCATCTTATATCTATAACTTAGAAAACAAACAACAATACTTCAAGTACAAATATGATCTCAGTCATTTATTGATAGGTTTACAAGCAGATGCAGTATCAGGATGGCGGAAGCTGGCTTCTTTCTTCTATGTTCACAAAAAATACTTTGCCTCATTAAGTGTAATACATTATGCATTGCAAAAATATACAGATGAGAAAATTTACACTGATTCAACAAGATCTGAATTCACACTTATCCAAAAACATAAGCTGAATCTGATGAAAAAAGAAAAACTGTACACAGTATTAAAAACGTTATCAATTAATCCTGTTCATTTTCACATGAACTCATATATAATTCCACTAGAATTACAAATGAAAGCTACATACGTCATACACATCTATAATCCTTTAGCATTTGGACATTTCCTTAACTTTTTATGTAACTACCATCTACACGACACATCATCATGTAGCAATTCTTTACAGCAACTTGAATCAATAACTAGAGGCATAATAATTGATTCGTATGACTTAATGTGTTTCCCAATATTTTGTGGCATAGCGTACAACTTAATGGACAAACCAGACTTAGTATTGCTCAGCTTGATGATCATAATATAACTGGTGCAGTATCGAGATTATCAAATGTCATCTGTCACTGACCACACTGACATGCCTATTAAGATATCACGTAGTGTTGAATTAACGAGAACTTAAGCCTTGTATTACGATTTTTGCACTGGATAGTCACTGACCTACTATGGGAACCTACCTATTTCAATTGTATTAAAATTATAGAAGGACCATAGGTATATAAGCCATCTTTGTATATTTTTAGAAGAAAAGAAAAAACAGATTTTAGTATCGTGTACAACGAAGTACAATGTATAAGTAAAGCATGATCACAACAGGTGTAAATATGAATAGAATATAATTTAGATTGGGACATCACATCCAATGAAACTGTATGTTGATTGCAATTTGTCCCTACAATTTGTATTTCTACCTGTAATAAAATCAACAACAAAAATTGGGATAATGTTGCATTTAAGACATTTATACTTCGTCTCCTCCTAGCATCATACTAGATTGTTTCGTTGTCAATTCATCTGTTTTGCTGATTTCATTTATCCCCTAAGTAATATATGAGATAGCGACACTAATTAAAAGATCAAATACACGCACAGCCGAATTTTTGAAAAGAATTATTAACTGTATAACTATTAACTTTATTGTGTGGTAAATTGTTAAATGAATAAAAGTTGATACATGAAAAACAAACAATTCGCCCTCCGGACTCATGTTCCTTTTTCACGAATCGACGCTTACCCATTGTATCTATATAACATATTTCTATCAATTGATAACATTTTTGCTACTCTGTTTCAAAATCCAAAGCCTGTTATAAATTGATAGTATATGAATAAAGGATGTAAAAACGCAGAATAAAGAAGAGTCCGTGGGCTTGTTTTTGAGATATAACCCATTGAAAATTTGTCGCGAAATTATTCTCTCAAGACTATTCATACATTTAACATTTACCATCATTTCATTTAAAATAAATATGAAAAAACACAAGATTTTCAAATATGGCTTTTTTAAACTAGAGGCAAAAAATTACAAAAAAACTAAGGGTTAGTAGACAATTTTTGTTATTGGCATAACTTCAGTTTAACATATGATTCCGAATATATGGCAAAAGCAAGATGAGCGAACATCCTTAAATAGTTTTTATTTTTCAATTTCGCACAAATTACATGTACAACAAAAAAATGCTAGAAAATATAGTCATGCTTCAAAAGTACATACAACTAAGTATTGAATGTAAGGGGCGTAATAAAATTGTTTTCAGCCAATAAAAGATCATTAATTGTATGAATTGAACACCTACTGTAAATATTGTATAATAAGCTGTGCAGGACAATGTAATGTGTATTGCATAAACTTATGTGTATATTGTAAATATGAATTTGTATTTATTTGGTCAAACTGATTTCTTAAATGTACGGAAGAAAAACATTAAAACAAATATTAAAGAAAGGTCTTTCTTTAATCAATATAAAGCAAATGTCGAATACACTAAGACGAATTCCTAAATGATTACTATGACTAGTGATGTAGAATTATAATGGATTTTTTTTAATGATGACAGACATGGTCTACAGAAAGAAAGCAATAAAGGGAAATCAAAGTGAACAAGATGTTCAGGATTTTTTAACGACTGATATACATTGATAGTACCTCAATAAATGATATACAAGGATTGTTTTTTAAGAATTTCAAAAATAGAATTTAAACTATATGCTAAAACATTATGAAAAAATGGGTCAGCAGGATATTTTTATTTCACTACAAAGGTAAAACAAGAGGATTCCAAATATCGGACAAAAATGATAAGCGAACATCTCTTCGATTCATCAATTCAACTACATATCGCAAGACAGAAACAAACCAAAACCTCCAACCATTATGACTATGAATACATGGAGATGTTGGGTATAAGGCAATGAGACAGCTACCTAACAAAACCTTAATAAACAGGACTTTAAATGGAAATGTATATACTGTAAACAAACTTATTTTCGCGAGCGATTTATTTTCGCGACTTTCGCGAGTAGAAAATTAACGCGAATATAAATTGTCGCGAAAAGGTAAAACTTGGATCTTTCCTTATTAAACTACATCATATAAATTTAAAAATCACGTAATCAAATAACCGCGAAGTGGACTAGAAAGGATAAAACGCGAAATAAAATATCCGTGAAAATAAGTTGGTTTACAGTACGCCAATGTGAGAGATAAAATTCACCATAAAAAATGGACGGAAACCACATTTTAGAAAACCTGTCCAAAAAGACCAGTGGGTTATTGATATCCACTGAACCTCCCCTGGTTAACTGCACTGAGCTTTATATTGGGAAGCTGAACTGAGCTTCATATTGGTAAACAGTACTGATCTTCATATTGGTAAGCTGTACTGAGCTTTATATTGGTAAGCTGTACTGATCTTCATTTTGGTAAGTTGGTAAGTTGTACTGAGCTTTATACTGGTAAGCAGTACTGAACTTCATATTGGTAAGCTGTACTGATCTTCATATTGGTAAGCTGTACTGAGCTTTATATTGATAAGCAGTACTGATCTTCATATTGGTAGGCTGGTCAGTGGTACTGAGCTTTATACTGGTAAGTTGTACTTAACTTTATATTAGAGTAAGCTGTACTGAGCTTTATATTGATAGTCTGTTTACTTATGTGAACGAATAAACCTTTAATATTTTGGGAAAATGCTTATTTATTCAGAATGATAGTGGTTCTTATAAATTCTGCTTCCATATCTACAAGAATTTCGCAATTTTTTAATCATTTGATTTCACAGATCACCTTTACCCTCAAAATCCACCAAAACTAGCTCTATGTATTTATTTATTTTCAAAAAAGTTTATGAGAGGAATGAATTATCTCCCTTAAAGTTAATCTAAATAAAACAATTAATGTAACCTGGATATTTCCTGATTCAATAATTGTTTTTCTCAAAATTTCAGTCCCTTTCTCTCTCGTTTATTTTTTTTTTCTGGAATAGTTCAGAAATGTTACATAATATAAAACAAACATCATATTGTTGTCTTTAGTTTTATTGTACAGCCGAAAACACATATCACTATGTAATTTTCAATCAATATGTAGTTCTATGTCATCATATTGTTTGCAATTTAAATGCGAAATTGTTTTTTAATGTTGAGAACTGTGTCTAGTTTGTTTCTAGAATTGTTTTTGGAATAAGTTATAACATTTATATTCTTTAAGTTGATATGTGCTGTCAAATTATACCTTTGATTCTGTGTTCAAATCTATCAAGCAAATATTAAATATCTTTAAAATAAATAAGAAATAAAGAGAAAAAGGTATGGCTGAAATTTTATTAGGGAAAAGGCAACATTTGTATGGTTCTAATAAAACCAGATAGTGGATGCCTTAGCCTTCAATTTCTGTCAAGAAACCGTTACACATTAAACTGTTATAACAATTGTTTCATGAATTTGATATAAAGACAATTTTGTTTTAATTTTCATGACGAACCATACTTATATTTTTATTTTGAAAAAAGTTTTCCTTATATTACTGAATGTCTTCTATGAGCAAAAGTAATTTATATAATGACCAATAAGCTGAAGGTTGAGAATGAAAATAAGAAGAAATCATTTATTTGTCAGAAATAAAAAGATATCAGTATGGTGTTATAAACTTTAAAATGTCCATTGCCTTTTCCCTTTATCATAGTAATGTTTTGCAAGTCAGAGTTCAAAATTTGGACTATATGTAGATATAGTTATTGTTTTATCTGACGGTATAGTTTTACAGCACATAAATCTTAGAATCTTCCAGTTGTAGTAAACATAATCACCCAACCATGTCATACAGTGACAAATACCCTGTATATATTGTCTATTAACCAACTAATAAAAAATAAGGAACAACATGTTTAAACTTTCTTTGCTTATGTTAAAATTGAGAAAGGAAATGGGAAATATGTCAAAGAAACAAGAACCCAACCCAAACACAGCGAGAAAATTCCGCTTTAGCTGTCTTCTAAAAAACGGGTACTAGTTCAGTGAGAATGGATGTCATACTTAACTCCAAAACATATAAATAAACCTAATTAAAAAAAATAGACTAACAAAAGCCAGAGGCTCCAGCATTTTCAGACATTTAAATGAGAGACAACCTTCAGAATTTATAAGGGCTAGGGAATGGGACAAGAAATATTCTTAATTCTAGAATGATTTCCACATCTTTAAATTCTTTAACTTTACTTTGCCACAGCCAAATATAACGAATCTTAAAGAGAAATTTTGATTAGCAAAATAGTTCTACAAAAGTAAGTCTTACTAGTACCTCATGGCCTAAAGGATTAATTGATAGAAATTACTGCTCTTGAAAGACGGTTATTATCCTTTTTGCTTTTCTTACAGAAACTATGATTGTTCTTAACCAGAAATTTAAACCCTGACTTTAGTCATTTTCAATGCATTTAATTAGATTGGTTTACTGTATGACAAACATTTCCACAATAGTGGAAACTAAGATAACAAAAATGTATAATTTCTAATTCAAACCAAAGAAATACAATATTCCTGACTTAGTATAGGCATTTTCTTATGTAGAAGATGTCGGATTAAACATGATTTTATAGCCAGTTGAACCTCTCACTCAGAATTTTTCGAAAAACTAAGGATTTTCTTATCCCAGGCATAGATTACCTTAGCAGTATTTGGCACCACTTTTTGGAATTTTGGATCATCAATGCTCTTCAACTTTGTGCTTGTTTGGCTTTATAAATATTTGGATATGAGCGTCACTGATGAGTCTTATGTAGACGAAACGCGCGTCTGGCGTACTAAATTATAATCCTGGTACCTTTGATAACTATATTATATGATAGTCTTACGCATATACAAAATGCAGGT
The DNA here is from genome assembly GCF_965363235.1 of Mytilus galloprovincialis. Taxonomy (NCBI): domain Eukaryota; kingdom Metazoa; phylum Mollusca; class Bivalvia; order Mytilida; family Mytilidae; genus Mytilus; species Mytilus galloprovincialis. The sequence continues at coordinate 11,940,536 of NC_134838.1, read as the reverse complement.
TAGAACTTAAAAAGATAGTCCCTTTTTCATTTCATTGAATTATATCTACACATGATAATTCAGATAAAAAAAAATATTAAAAAGAGTGGGGGTGAGGGGGGAGTTATATTGGATTATATGGCACTTTTAATGGAAGGTTGCCGTTTTACAATGAGGCTACTATTGGTCAAGGTAAGTCATCTTTTCAAAAACTTCAATTTTGTCACAAAAATGTGGTCAATGAACCATAATGCCTTAAAACACTTACAAATCCCTGATGATAAAAATAATATCATTCAGAATAAAACTATGTCACTCAGTCATCTTGAGGTAGAGTGAAAAAAGAGATATTCAATTTTTGCAGTATTTTGTTCTCATTAGTTGCAGAAAAATAATCAAAAATATGTACCTTTCTTGTCTATGCTCTATATTCTCTATATGGAAGATAATAATAGTGTTGGCTGACAGCAGCAACATATATATATATATATATATATATATATATATAAACATTTGTGGTATTTATTATACAGTGGCTTGGTTAAAAGAATTTTGAGAACTTTACATTCTATGTGATGACTTGCACAAAGAAAAGCCAGTTTACCCTAATCAGCTGGACCCTATCATTTCTTTTTGCATTTTTTTTTACTTAATCTGATGGATTATATTGGGTATCAAAAGTACATTAATAATTTTTAAAGTAACCAAAATGTATGTTATGTTAAGTGACTCTCGCAACATTCATTGATTGCTGGACAAACTATTTCTTTCTTTTATTTCACTGAGCCTTAAAATTGGAACAGTTTTCCAGTTAAATATTTAATATATACAACTGTATTTAAAGAAAAGTATCATGGATAAAATTTTCTCTTTTAATATGTTATTCCTAACCCAAAACACTTGAAGATGATTAAACTGAAACTGAGAACTTATTTGAAGAGTCTAAATTGTATTGTACTCAGTGCCCACTTAACTGATAAATTGATAATGAAGATTTCAAAAAAAGATCAGTGAAAATTTCAGTATAGAATTAGCAATAACATTTCAAGGACATTAAAATACCGATTAGAAACTAAATATAAAAACAAATAATTATTTCCTCGAAAAGGTTTGCAACTTTCCTCTTTCTTTTAGACTGCTAGATAAAATTAAATTAAATTCTGAATGGTTTGTTTCAGTTTCTGGTCTGACACATACTTCAAATGTTCCATTGTTGTAACAAATTCTTGTTTCAAACACTTACACTTATATCTTTTTCATCTACATACGGAATACACTTATCTATTCATCTTACATGTACATAATTAAAATTAAGTGACACACAAGTAGAATAATCATTTACTTTAAAATATTGAAACAAGGAATACAATACAGTCAGAGAAAACAATACAAAAACTGACTTAACCTTCAATGGCAATGACGAGCCTGGAAATATAAATTAAAGAATACAATAATATTTTAGATAATGGACATGAAAAACTTAAAGGTAAGAAGCTTAGCATTTAAAACTAATTTTATGTTGAACCTTTCCAAAGATATTTGATATTAGAATATCTAATGCATTCCAATACTATGACAGAAATTATCAGTTTGTCAAAAGACAGCTTTTCTTTTTTAAAAAAATAAGGAAAGGTTATTTCCCCTAAGCACCATATTGAAGATTACCTGCACAAATTCCTTAAGTAATGAAACAAATTTTAATTTATTAAATAAATTTTAGAAAAGTAGAATGCTCAAACTGTAGTTTCAGCATTGTACAGTTCATCAAGTATGATCTTTTACATGTATTTTATGCAATTTGCTAGAAACTATGACAACCTGTTTGTATTGTATTGCCCTCGTTGAAAGTCGCAGAATGCCACACTTGTTGATGGCATCGGCGTAGACTATATATGAAGATGTATCCAGAAGGTAGAATACCTGGTTGTCATGAATACATCTGCCATATTTTTAAAAATCAATCATAAATGTATTTCCATTATCCTTTAAAATCATTAATTACTTACATTTGTTGTATGGGTTCCTCGCATGGTCAAAAATGTCTGTCAGACTTTAATCTCATTTTATGGAATTGATGATCAGGGTGAATAGGTGCGTTTCTCAATACTATAAGCATGTATGGAGTTATTTAGGGTTCATTAGTCTGTCTTATTTTTTGTGTTTATTCACCTGTTATCATATATGTCCTTATTATGTTTTTCATGATTCACTGGTCGATTCTAAGTTACCGTTCTTACTATAAGTAATAGGTCAAATATATTTGGTGTATGGAATAGTTGTAAGGTGTAAATATCGGTATTGCAGGTTTTATATGACCTTGACCTCATGTTCATGGTTCATTGGTCAATATTAGTTTTCCTGGTTAAGTTTGTGTTCTTTGGATACTATAATCAGCAGGTCAACTATATTTGTTGCAAGGATTTATTATAAGTCTATTGTGAATACATAGACACAGACCGGGCCGTACGCGTGCGGTCCAAATACTCATATGGTTTGGAACAAATATATAAGAGATCGTATTTACTTAAAATAACATAAGATATCTATAAAAGAAAACAAGATACCCTTTAAGTTCAGATGATATCTGTTTTGGTTTTTAAGATGTTTTATTTAGTTATAAGATACCCATCAGCTCTTTGAAATCAAATCACTATATGAGAAACATGTTTGAATCAATAAGATAAGATATCTTATCAAATTAATAATATATCTTCCAAACTAAGTAATGTATCTTACAAACTATATAAGGTATATTCTAAAACTGTTTAATATTAGATGTTTTACTTAATACATTACATGTTTTACTTACTATGTTAGATGTTATACTTAATATCTTAGATATCTTACTTTAAATATAAGATATCCATATCATATAATATACAAGTATAAATTGAAAACAACGTTCAAACATAATTGCGTTGGATAAAAAAAAACGCAATTTATATACGTGTGCATGTAACAGGTTTCGTTGTAGAGGGGTGTAAATACATCACAAACAACATTTTCAAAAAGACTAAAATAGTGAAAAAAATATATTTTATCAAAACGCATTTGACTAACAGGTCGAACAACTGATGTTCTTACACCCTGCTGACTGCCTTTGACGATTGCCAAATAAATTGATAACAAGGTGTTACAAAAAGGATATCTATATTAATTTTAATACCAAGTTTTACACCATATCCAGATTTCGACAAATAATGTCTCTTCAGTGATGTTAGGGTTCGCAAAGTATTTGGAAGTCCACTTAGTTTACTTCAATTAAGGATAGACACTTGAATTCTAAAGAGTCGAAATAGGATGAACGGATAATATAAACCGGAGGGAAAATATAATAGAAGCTCAAACGAATTAAATATTAACAAGTCTAAATTGAAAACAACGTTCAAACCTATCATTGCGTTGGATAAAAAAACCGCATTTTTTATACGTGTGCATGTAACAAATTTCGTTGTAAAGAGGTCTAAATACAGCACAAACTACATTTTCCCAAATACCAAAATAGGGAAAAAATATATTTTAACAAACCCGTTTGACTTACAGGTCGAACAACTGATGTTCTTAAACCCTGCTGACTGCCATTGACGACAGCCAAATAAGTTAATCAAAAGGTGTAACAAAAAAGATCTCTATATTAATTTAATAACAAGTTGAATTTTTTACACCATATCCGGATTTCGATGATTAATATCTCAACTCATATGTGAACATTTAAAACTGTATAAGATATTTTGAAAAATTAATGAAATAAAAAATTAGATCGCCATGTCAAATGTTACAGGACCTTGAAGTTAAGGGGAAAAATTGTAGGGAAAATGAATCAATCGACCAGTTTGTCCTCTTTCATGGCTTAAACTGAAGGATCTCAAGGGAAACAATTTCAACTCAAACTGCAGTCAACGCTCTAGTGGGAATTCTATGTTCAGTTCCTCTTAGCAGTCAACGCTCTTGTTGGAATTCTATGTTCGGTTCTTATTAGCAGTGAACTCTCTTGTGTGAATTCTATGTTCAGGTCCTCTTAGGCATAGCAGTCAACACTCTTGTGGGAATTCTATGTTCAGTTCCTCTTATCAGTCAACGCTATTGTGGGAAATATATGTTCACTTCCTCTTAGCAGTTTACACTCTTGTGTGAATTCTATGTTCAGTTCCTCTTAGCTGTCAATGTTTTTTTGTGAATTTTATGTTCAGTTCCTCTTAGCAGTCAACGCTCTTGTGGGCATTCTATGTTAAGTTACTCTTAGCAGTCAATACTTTTGTGTGAATTCTATGTTCAGATCCTCTTAGAAGTCAACGCTCTTGTGGCAATTCTATGTTCAGTTCCTCTTAACAGTCAACACTTTGATGGGAATTCTACGTTCAGTTCCTCTTAGCAGTCACCGCTCTTGTGGAAATTCTATGTTCAGTTTCTCTTATCAGTTAACGCTCTAGTGGGAATTCTATGTTCAGTTCTTATTAGAAGTTCAGTTCCTCTTAGCAGTCAACACTCTTGTGTAAATTCTATGTTATGTTCCTCTTAGCAGTCAACGCTCTTGTGGGAATTCTATGTTAAGTTACTCTTAGCAGTCAATACTTTTGTGTGAATTCTATGTTCAGATCCTCTTAGAAGTCAACGCTCTTGTGGCAATTCTATGTTCAGTTCCTCTTAACAGTCAACACTTTGATGGGAATTCTACGTTCAGTTCCTCTTAGCAGTCACCGCTCTTGTGGAAATTCTATGTTCAGTTTCTCTTATCAGTTAATGCTCTAGTGGGAATTCTATGTTCAGTTCTTATTAGAAGTCAACGCTCTTGTGTGAATTCTATGTTCAGTTCCTGTTAGCAGTCAACACTCTTGTGGAAATTCTATGTTATGTTCCTCTTCGCAGTCAGCGCTCGTGTGGGAATTCTATGTTCAGTTCCTCTTAGCCGTCAACACTCCTGTGGGGATTCTATGTTCAGTAGCTCTTAGCAGTCAACACTCTTGTGTGAATTATATGTTTAGCTACTCTTATCAAAACTTTTGTGTAAAGTCTATGTTCAGATCCTCTAAGAAGTCAACGCTCTTGAGGGAAATCTATGTTCAGTTCCTCTTAACAGTCAACACTCTTAAGGGAATTCTATGTTCAATTCCTTTTAGCAGTAACTGCTCTTGTGGAAATTCTATGTTCAGTTCTTATTAGCAGTCAACGTTCTTGTGTGAATTCTATGTTAAGTTCCTCTTAGCAGTCAACACTCTTGTGTGAATTCTGTGTTCAGTTCCTGTTAGCAGTCAACAGTCTTGTGTGAATTATATGTTTAGCTACACTTATCAAAACTTTTGTGTAAATTCTATGTTCAGATCCTCTAAGAAGTCAACGCTCTTGTGTGAATACTATGTTCAGTTCCTCTTATCAGTCAACACTCTTGTGTGAATTCTATTTTCAGTTCCTTTTAGCAGTCAACGCTACTGTGAGAATACTATGTTTAGTTCTTCTTAGCAGACAACACGTTTGTGGAAATTCTATGTTAAGTTACTCTTGGCAGTCAACACTTTTGTGTGAATTCTATGTTCAGTTCCTCTTAGCAGTCAACGCTGTTGTGGGAAGTCTATGAAATTGAGAATGGAAATGGGGAATGTGCCAAAGAGACAACAACCCGACCATAGAGCAGACAACAGCAGAAGGTAACCAACAGGTCTTCAATGCAACGAGAAATTCTCGCACCCGGAGGCGTCCTTCAGCTGGCCCCTAAACAAATATATACTGGTTCAGTGATAATGAACACCATACTAAACTCCAAATTGTACACAAGAAACTAAAAGTTAAAATAAAACAAGACTAACAAAGGCCAGAGGCTACTGACTTGGGACAGGCGCAAAAATGCGGCGGGGTTAAACATGTTTGTGAGATCTCAACCCTCCCCCTATACCTCTAGCCAATGCAGAAATGTAAACGCATAACAATACGCACATTAAAATTAAGTTCAAGAGAAGTCTGAGTCTGGTATCAGAAGATGTAACCAAAGAAAATAAACAAATTGACAATAATACATAAATAACATCAGACTACTAGCAGTTAACTGACATGCCAGCTCCGAACTTCAATTAAACTGATTGAAAAATTATGTCTTCATCATACGAATATCAGGCACAATCCTCCCCGTGAGGGGTTTAGTATCATGCCATCATAACATATATGAGAAGAACATAACCCGTGTCATACCAACAACTGGTTTATTAATAATAAATGTGTTTAGTTCCGATACAAAGACCCTATAAGTGAATCAATATTAACGCCAAAATATGCAATCTTTAATGACCTGACAACACTATCGTAACTATATCCCTTCTTAATAAGTCTATTTAAAGGTTTTGTTAGCTTCTGAGGTGAATACTGACATTTTTATGCTTTATAAAGAATATTTCCATAAAATATTGGATGTGAAATACCTGAACGTATAAAAAGTCTGCATATTGAGATATTTACGAATGATGTCCTTATACCGATGATAAAATTTAGTAAATGTTTTGACTAGTTTGTGATATCGAAAACCCTGGTGTAATAATTTTTCAGTAATACATAAATTTCTCTCGTTAAAATCTAAAACATTGTTACATACACGAGCGAATCGTACAAGTTGAGATATATAAACACCGTAAGATGGTGACAAGGGAACGTCACCATCTAAAAATGGATAATTAACGATAGGAAATGAGAAATCATCTCTTTTATCATAAATTTTAGTATTAAGCTTTCCGTTAATGATATATATATCAAGATCGAGGAAAGGGCAGTGGTCATTGTCAGTATTAGCTTTATTTAAAGAAAGTTCAACAGGATAAATTTCTTTAGTATACATACTGAAGTCTTCATTATTGAGAGCTAAAATATCATCCAAATATCTAAAAGTATTATTAAATTTGTGTATCAGATGTTGTTTCGATGGGTCTTTGCTGATTTTTGTCATATACAAAAACAGGTCCGCATTAAGTGGTGTTCAGTTCCTCTTAACAGTCAACCCTCTTATGGGAATTCTATGTTCAACTCCTCTTAGCAGTCACCGCTCTTGTGGAAATTCTATGTTCAGTTTCTCTTATCAGTCAACGCTCTTGTGTGAATTCTATGTTCAGTTCTTATTAGCAGTCAACGCTCTTGTTTGAATTCTATGCTCAGTTTCTCTAAGCAGTCAGCGATCTTGTGGGAATTATATGTTCAGTTCCTCTTAGCAGTCAACACTCTTGTGGAAAATCTATATCCAGTTCCTTTCAGCAGTCAAAACTCTTGTGGGAATTCTATGTTCAATTCCGCAGAAAGTAAATACGTACCACTTAAAAAACTGCTCTTTATTAATTTTTACTGATATTGAAAAATAAATAAGTTGTTTTTACTTTTATCTAGTAAAAAGGATAACCTTTGTTGTAGCCTCACCTACCAGAAATGGCGAGATTTTCAAGAGAGAAAAAAGGTGAATCGCTGAATTTTTACAATTATCTATGCCAAAAGATAGGATCTGAGGAAGTCGTGAAAATTAGAAGATTGGAATCAACTATTGGGGACATTGGAGATGGCAGGAAGATAACAAGCGGAAGTAAAGGCGAAGGGTTAAATTTTAGAAGCAGTGATTTGGATATAATGTATATTGATGATTTTTTCAAGGTGTATCAATCGCATGAGGAAGTTGTTGATGATATTCGAACAACTCACTTAATTATGAATACTGAGGATTCTCCACCATGTTATACACAATTAGGTATTCTAAATCATCAAAGAGTAAAGGAAACAATGTGGATAAAAACTCATCTCGGATATATGTTTTCGAGTGAACAGTATAAATTGAGCGTTTTATCGCTTATTCCTCAAATATTTCTAGCAGGGACAATGCGAATTCATGGTCCATGTATATCTGATAAAACAGATATATTTGATATATTAAAGTGCTTTAAATGTGACCAATGGATATTACAGGCACAGCCATGGGTTAGGCGACCACGTAAAACATGGCCTTCAACTGAAATCATTTCCAAAATAATATCTTGTGGGGTGTTAATTGTTCCAGTTGGCTGCAAAGGATCAAGAAATGAAAATCTAGAATGGAGAATTTCTTTTTCTGTACCAGAGAGGTTTCTTGTTTATTCCTTTAGCCATACACAATTATTATGTTATGCTCTTTTAAAAATCTTGACGAAAGAAATAGTAGACAAACATGAAGATTTAAAAGGACTACTGTGTTCATACTTCATAAAATCTCTGATGTTTTGGATTTCAGAAGAAACAGAGCCAAATTTATGGCAACCAGACAATATTATATCTTGTTTCAAGGCATGCTTACAAAGACTGTTGTACTGTGTAAGATATTCAATCTTGTCACATTATTTTATTCCGGATAACAACTTGTTCAAATTAAGGTTCAATGTCAAGAACAAAGAAAAATTAACCACCATACTCCAGAACTTATATGAGCAAGGAATTGCTTGTTTCATATTTTCTGACACCCTGCAGTATTGTAAAAAACAATCATACAAAATCACTGAATCTTTAAACTTGAATGTCAATTTAGTACTACAACAATCACCTCCTTTCATGCCTCACGGTACAGATATACATCTTCTTTGTCATCGCCTACATACTAATCTACATCGTTCCAAAACTGGTTTATCTCAGGCCCTGTTTGCTTCATATTTATCAAAGACATGTCGGTTTGCTCCAGATGATTCAGAACATCTATATACCTCTGAAAACAAACAACAGTACTTCAAGTACAAATATGATCTCAGTCATTTACTGATTGGTTTATACTCTGACGCAGTATCAGGATGGCTGAAGCTGGCTTCTTTTTTCTATGTTCACAAAAATTACTTTGCCTCATTAAGTGTAATACATTATGCATTGCAAAAATTTGCAGATGATAAAATTTATACTGATTCACTCCCATCTGAGGTCTCACTTACTAGTATCCAAAAACATGAGCTATATCTGATGAAAAAAGAAAAACTGTACACAGTATTAAAAGCATTATCAATTAATCCTGTTCATTTTCACCCGAACTCATATTTAATTCCAGTAGAATTACAAATGACAGGTACACACGTCATACACGTCTATTATCCTTCAGCATTTGGACATTTCCTTAACTTTTTATGTAACTACCATCTACAAGACACATCATCATGTAGAAATTCTTTACAGCAGCTTGAATCAATAACTAAAAGCATTACACTTGAATCATATGACTTAATGTGTTTACCAATATTTTGTGGCATAGCATATCAATTAATGGGGAAACCAGACTTAGCCAGACAAATGTTTCAATTTATTGCTCAGCATGATCGTTATAATTTAAGTGGTGCAGTATCAAGATTATCAAATTTCATCTAACACTGACCACACTGACATGCAAATTAAGTTATCACGTACTTTAATTTAAAGAGAACTTAACACTTGTCTTACGATGTATGCACTGGTCAATCACTGGGAACCTGCATATTTCAATTTTATTAAGATTACAGAAGGACCATAAGTATATAAGCCATCTTAGTATATTTTAGAAAAAAAAAAAAAAACAGATTTTAGTATCGTGTTACTGTACAACGAAGTACAATGTATAAGTAAAGCATGATCACAACAGATGTCTTCGGCTGATGTAAAACTGAATAGAATATAATTTAGATCTGGACATCACATCCAATGAAACTGTATTTTGATTGCAATTTGTCCCTACAATTTGTATTTCTACCTGTAATAAAATCAACAACAAAAACTGTGATAATGTTGCATTTATGACCTTTATGCTTCGTCTCCTCCTAGCATCACACTAGATAGTTTCGATGTCAATTCATTTGTTTTGCTGATCTCATTTATCCCCTAAGTAATATATGAGATATGGACACTAAATGAAGAAAAATTCATTTATTTTATAAACTTTCATTAATCATTAATTTCAAAAACACCCACAGCCGAATTTTTGGAAAGAATTATTAACTGTATGATAATTAACTTTCTTCTGTGATAAATTGTTAAATGAATAGGAGTTGATACATGAAAAACAAACAATTCGCCCTCCGGACTCATGGTTCCTTCTTCACGAATCAACGCTTACCCATTGTATCTAAACATATTTCTATCAATTGATGACATTTTTGCTACTCTGTTTCAAAGTATCAAGCCTGTTATAAATTGATAGTATATGAATAAAGAAATTACAAACGCAGAAAAAAAAGAAGAGTCCGTGTACTTGTTTTCGAGATACAAGTCATTGAAATTTTGTCGCCAAATCATTATCTCAAGACTATTCATACATTTAACCTTTAGCATCATTTCATTTAAAAAAAAATATACAAAAAACCCAAGAATTTTACAAGATTTTCAAATATGGCTTTTTAAACTATATGTAATAAAAGTATGAAAAGAAAAGTAAGGGTTAGTAGACATATTTTGTTAATGGTATAACCTAAATAAAGCATTTCTGAAAGATTCTGAATATATGGCAAAAATTAGAAAACAAGAGGAGCAAACCTACTTAAATAGTTTTTTTTTAATTTTGCGAAAATTACAACAAAAAGCTAGAAAATATATTCATGGTTGCAAAGTACATACAACTGAGCTGCATTCATACAAATTAAATGTAAGGGGCGTAATAAAATTGTTTTCAGCCAATAAAAAGGTCATTAGTTGTTTGAATTTAACAATTACTGTAAATATTGTATAATAAGCTGTGCAGGACAATGAAATGTGTATTGCATAAACTGATGTATATTTTGTAAATATGAATTGGTATATTTAATTTGTCAAACTGATTTTTTAAATGTAAGGAAGAAAAAAATAAAGAAAATTAAAGAAATGTCTTTCTGGCGTTAATCAAGGTAAAGCAAAAGTTCAAAGTGTTCCGAATACTTCACCTTACATCTATGTGCAATACCAGAAACATATAGTACAATAATATTGTATTATATGCCTCTCACAATACTGACACATTGAGAGGAATTACTTAATGATTACTATTACTAGTGATGTAGAAGTATACTATTTAATTGGTAATAGAGAGAATGTACAGAAAGAAAAAATTAAAGGGAAATCAAAGTGAACAAGAGGTTCTTTGATGATGTTGGCTGTTCTACTTCAAAATAACAGGATTGTTAACCCACTGATATATATTAACAGTACACCAATAAGGGATATACAAGGATTTTTTTTTTAAGATTTTCAAAAATGGAATTTAAACTGTATGCTATAAAATTATGGAAAAGGGGTTAGCAGGCATTTTTTTTATTTCACAACAAGGATAGAACAAGAAGATTCTCAATATCAAACAAAGCATGATAAGCGAATATCTCTGTTTTATCAATTCAACTATATGTCGCAAGACAGAAACACACCAAAACCTCCAACCATTATGACTATGAATATATGGAAATGTTGGGTATAAGGCAATGAGACAGCTACATAACAAAACCTTAATAAATAAATAGGAGTTTAATTAAATGGACATGTGTTTACGTCAATGAGAAAGACAAAATTCTTCCAAAAGGCTTCCAATTGGTATTCAAGCTTTATATCATCTTTCCTATCAATAATCTGTATTGAGTTTTATTTCAGTAAGCTGAACTGAGCTTTATATAAATAAGCTACATACTAATCTTCATATTGGTAATCTGCACTGTGCTTTATATCAGTAAGATGTACTGAGCTTTATGCCAGTAAGCTGTACTAATCTTCATACCGGTTAGCTGTTTTGAGCTTCATATTGGTAAGGTTTACTGAGCTTCATATTGGTAATCTGTACTGGGCTTTATATTGGTAAGCTGTACTGAGCTTTATATTGGTGAGCTGTACTGAGCTTTATATTGATAAGCTGTACTGAGCTTTATATTGGTAAGCTGTACTGGGCTTCATATCGGTAAGCTGTACTGAGCTTTATATTGGTAATCTGTATTGAGCTTTATATTGGTAATCTGTACTGAGCTTTATATTGGTAATCTGTACTGAGCTTTATATTGGTGAGCTGTTCTGAGCTTCATATTGGTAATCTGTACTGAGCTTTATATTGGTGAGCTGTACTGAGCTTTATATTGGTAATCTGTACTGAACTTTATATTGGTGAGCTGTTCTGAGCTTCATATTGCTAAGGTGTACTGAGCTTCATATTGGTAATCTGTACTGAGCTTTATATTGGTAATCTGTACTGAGCTTTATATTGGTGAGCTGTACTGAGCTTTATATTGGTAATCTGTACTGAGCTTTATATTGGTGAGCTGTTCTGAGCTTCATATTGTTAAGGTGTACTGAGCTTCATATTGGTAATCTGTACTGAGCTTCATATTGATAATCTGTTCTGAGCTTTTTATAGGTAATCTGTATTGCGTTTTATTTCAGTAAGCAGTGTTGAGCTTTATATCAATAGGCTGCATTGATATTCTGAACTGTGCTTTATATTACCAAGCGTACTGAGTTTTATATCGGTAAGCTGTACTAAATATCATATCTGTAAACTGTACTGAGCTTCATATCAGTAAACTGTACTTCATCTTCATACGGGTTAGCTGGACTGAGTTTATATTGGTATGTTGTAGTGAGCTCCGTATTGGTAAGCTGTACTGGGTTTTATATTGGAAATCTGTACTGAGCTTCATATTGGTAAGTACTGAGCTCCATATTGGTAAGTTGTACTGAGTTTCATATCGGTTAACCTTTCTACACTTTATATCAGTAAGCTGTGACCTCGCTTCATATTGGTAAATTGTACTAAGCTTTATGTCAGTAAGCTGTACGGAGCTTTATATCAGTCAGCTATATTGAGCTTTTAATTATATCAGTTAGCTGTACTGATCTTCATATTGATAAGTTGTACTGAGCTTTATATCAGTAAACTATATTGAGCTTTACATCAGTACGTTATACTAAGTTTCATATTAGTAAGCTGTTCTGAGCTTTATATCAGTAATCTGTACTGAGCTTTATATTGGTTAGATGCACCGAGATTCATATCAGTAGGCTGCACTGAGCTTCGTATTGATAACCTGTACTGAGCTTCAAGTTGGTAAGCTGTATAGAGCTTCTTATTGGTAAAATGTAATGAGCTTAATATTGGTAAGCTGTACTGAGATTTATATTGGTAAGCTATACTGAGCTTTATATCAGTAAGCTGTACTGAGCTTTATATCAGTAAGCTATATTGAGCTTTGTATCAGTAAGCTGTACTGAGCTTCATATTGGTAAGTTGTACAGAGATTTATGTCAATAAGCTGTACTGAGCTTTATAACAGTAAGGTATATTGAGCTTTGTGCCAGTAAGCTGTACTGAACTTCAAATCAGTTAGCTGTACTGAGCTTCATATTGGTTAGCTGTACTGAGCTTCATATTGGTAAGATGTACTGAGCTTCATATTTGTAAGATGTACTAATCTTTATATCGGTTAACTGTACTGAGCTTCATATTGGTAATATGTACTGAGCTTTATATTGGTGAGATGTACTGATCTTATATCGGTTAGCTGTACTGAGCTTCATATTGGTTAGCTGTACTGAGCTTTATATTTGTAAGATGTACTGAGCTTTATATTGATAAGCTGTACTGAGCTTCATATCGGTAAGCTGTACTGAGCTTTATATCGGTAAGCTGTACTGAGCTTCATATCGGTAAGCTGTACTGAGCTTTATATTGGTAAGTTGTACTGAGCTTTATATTGATAAGCTGTACTGAGCTTTATATTGGTAAGCTGTACTGAGCTTTATATCGGTAAGCTGTACTGAGCTTCATATCGGTAAGCTGTACTGAGCTTTATATTGGTAAGCTGTACTGGTCTTTATATCGGTAAGCTGTACTGAGCTTTATATATCGGTAAGCTGTACTGAGCTTTACATTGGTTAGCTTTACTGGTGAGCTTTATATTGGTAAGCTGTACTGAATTTCATATTGGTAAGATGTAGTGAGATTTATATTGGTAAGCTGTACTAGGCTTTATATTGGTAAGCTGTACCGAGCTTTATACTGGTAATCTGTACTGAGCTTCATATTTGTAAGCTGTACTGATTACTATTACTAGAGAACTATTAACATCAGTTCAACAATGAGAAAAGTCCTACGGCATTTTTGGTTATAAAAGGCTCGAAACTATTCAAAAGAGAAAATTAACGGCCCAATTTATAGCAAAACACTTGTTATCTTTTGTGGTAGAGTAACGCAGCTTGGAAGAAGAAGAATTTTATCAAGATTCCAACATTCTTTTTCAGATCAATGGTGCAAAGATTTTATTTTTACAAATAATATACACTTTTACAAATAATATACACAATCTGGGTATGAGTAAAAGGAATAAGCAATCAATCCGGATGAGAGATAAAGGGTTGACCTAAAAAGCAGTCTCTTTAGCTATGGTAGCACAACTATTTGATACCTGAAATAAAATTATAAAAAATCAGCATGTAGAATTTCAAAATATCAACTCTATTTAAACGAATTTTAACTTGGCTTGGTTATAAAATCTTCTACTTTTACGTCTACCATAGAGTAACCGCCTTCACTGACAAATTGTAGATTATGTCACAGAAGGAAACTTACAAAAAGACATAGATTGATATATATAAATGTATAATATACAAATTAAAAAATTAAGGACAAAAGAAAAATGCCATGTATGTACGTGTATAATAAGCTTGATGTAATAGTTGAGTTAATATTGATGCTTTGAAATTGAAGATTTGAAAGAGTCTACTGATGTTCAATTTATAATGCTATCAGGTAGTTTATGTCATATGATAAAGTGTTAAACCCATACTGATCAAAATACTGATCACTTGGCTAAACTTTTGAAACCCTTTAAACCAGAAAGTAAAACGGAACGTTTTCAGCAAACTTTTGACACACTCCTGTCATGGTCTGTATTTTATTCAGCTTAATTTCTCTGGTTACTATACTATATATAAAAATATTAATTTTCGCGAACCATTTAGGTCACGGAAATTCCAAAATATGGCATCAGTAAGGAGAGTTGTGCAAATAATGTGAATACACAGAACCCCCATCCAAATTATCTCTAGCTAAAAGTATTCATCTTTTTCTATTTTATATGTACTAACAATATTCAATTTTTCTATAATTTCGATTAAAATATTCCAAAATCTGAGTAAAAATAGATCGAATGCCCCAAATAAACATTGTCTGATTGGTTGAAGTACTGTGGCGTCGGTGCTTAGCATAATAAGCCTCGATGTAAAGCACACGCTTCACAGGAATAAGGAGAGTTTTACAAATAATGTGAATACACAGATCCTCCATCCTATTTATATTTTGCTGGAAATGTTGCAGTGTTCATCATTTCTGTTTTGATTCTGCTCACAACATTCCATTTTTTCTATAATTCCGATTTAAATATGTGGAACCCGCAATAAAAATAGATGGCCTTAATCACGTGGCCTCAATGATTTAATAGCAACGCAAAAAATTCCATTAATCATGTTGTACTTTGTTACCAGTCGGAACTTCTCGGCCTTTCTGCTTGCACGAAGTGAATAGCCGAGTAGTTCCGATTGACGATATTACATAAGCCGAATCACACATACAGATCTTTGCGCTCAAATGTAATTCTTGGTGAAGTATACAGGTAACTTCATTTACGAAAATTTATACACACTTTTTCCATTAACATATTACCAGACTTTTGCATATTCACGTTTTTTTTATGCTGAACTGTAGTCGAATTCAATTCTATACATTTTTTTTTACGTGAAGCAATAGGAGTAAGAATTTTTTTCGCGCCAATTTAAGCAGCTTCATCACCATCAACAAAATTATTTATTGTTATTTTCGTGAAATTTTAGTCATATAGTTTATCAATTAGAGAATTTTTGGTAAGTATTACTTATTAATGTTAAGGTTCTACTGATGTGCTTCTCTAGACCTTTTTGACGGTTCGTTTTATCCCATTTATCTCAATACTATCTCCGATGACAGAAATGTCAACCCGACCTATTCGTGTCGAAAGTGAAAATCGCATCTATGATCATCTATTTGATGAAATCATTTCTTCTTCAGCGGTTCATGCATTATTTCTGTAATGTTTGATAACCAATCACATTCACGTTACATGTTTGCATGAAAATGGTTATGTATTAGTGAATTGTAAGGGCGATGCAACATGGGAGGTCAGTGCGCGATCACGTGACATTATTATTTGTAAACATACATGCTCCCCGTGTAACACGTGTCTGAATTATATTTTCAAAGTGTTATGAATCTTTCAATCACTATTTTATGATATATTTCTTTTTGTTTTTAGGTCTGCATATCAGTATAGTCCAAGTGAATTAGTAATAGTTCTGAGTTGTGTGTTTTTTTTTTTGTTTTTTTTTTATAGAATTAGAAGGTACCTATAAGTCTACATAAGTTATATTTAACTAATGTCTAAAAAGATAACTCGATCCACTTTCCCTCTATATTTAAAACCGCATACTAATTTAAACAGCATTTGCTCCCCTTGAACACTAATTTGCCCCTTCCCCGTCATTTCCCTTTAAATTTGCGCAAAAGTCATACTTTTAGTCCATTTACATTAATGACCGATTGTCTTTTTTTTTTCATTTCTATACTCATGTGACATGATACAACAAATCTGAGCACAAAAAGGCTCTTGCAATTAACTTTTCTTGCAGAGAGAATGGTCTGATACAAAGATTTTTGGCTTTTTAGTGAAAAACTTGAATGCAATTTTAGTGTCAACAGGCTTATATTTAAACCACTTGCTATCCTACAGAAGAAAAGAAAGATATGTGAAATGGAACAGGTACAATAGACATTGTAAAGTGCTTTTGGTTCAAATTTAGTGAGGTCTTTATTGTGGACTTCAAATTTTATGTACCAAGAACCCCACTTTTGACTTCATCCAAACAAGGGCGTTAGACAAGGGTCATTTATACAACACATTTTGCACATATTGTCTGAGATAATCTTCTTTCTGTAGATCCTGAGTTCATAAACAAGTAAAGGAACTAGATGAAAAGGCATAGAAACACAAGTATTGACACATGAAAACCTGTCCGATAGAAAGTCAGGATGCCATGTATGCGTTAATATTGAAAAAGCCTTAAAATGCCTATTTTGACCATAAAATGCCAAAATTGGTAATTTTTGTAGAAATTCTATAGAATAAAAGTTTGAATCCTTTAGTTTCATGCTATTTGACAAATTGACACCACCAAATCATTTAAGGAAGTTGCCCAAGTACAGATTCTATATTGACAGACTTCACGAACACAATTAATTGGTAGCGCATTTCTTTTAGAACATAAATGAAAATAAAAAAAATCCCACCTGCGCTTTCTCAATGAAACTTTTACAGTGTGTTGTACTACTTTTTGGACAAATTATATCAAAATTGTAGAAAACTTCATCGTCTCTAACTCAAAATAAGAACAATTTTATCTTTAGGGCGTCTTGAAATCTTTTGACAGCTTCCGAAGTCCTATATTTCAACCTTTTTCACCTGGAACAAATCACTACTTTCCTTTTAAATTCGGGACCCAAATTTTTTTACAGTGTAATTTCACCCCCTTACTTACAATTTGAGGTATTAAACATGGATAAATTAATTTGGAAGGGGTATTAAAATTAATGGCAAGTAACCCACTATTAACACTAGGGACTTTATTCGTGAACAACGAAAATCAAGGGACAACAATTGTGGTCTCGAACCATTTGTCTGTCTGGATTGTTAAAACCACAAAATCAGATAGTGATGAATATGCAAGTTTTCAACAATCCCGGAAAATACGAAAAATACACCTTATCGCTATTTAATCCAATCTGGGAAAGACAGTCAAATGTACAACTCCCTGTTTGGGTCATGTGGCTGAAAATAGAGTTTTTTTAGTAGAGAGCTGAGGGAGTAAAAACTTTAGAAAGCGATCATCAAGAAACTTTAAGGGGGTGGCTGGTCTAAATCATTTATATAGGATTTCTCTATATTTTTCTATAAATGAACTTTATATTATAGTTAATAGAAAAATTAAATAAAAAAAGTGGGGTCACCCTTCATTTGCGCTCATAATCAGTCTTCCAAAGAAGCATACATTTATGTAAAAGTGTTTTTTTTCTGTTGAAGTAATAGGAGAAATAAAGTTAATATCGAAATAAAAAAAGAAATTTATTACAGAAATCGCTCAAATTTTACAATAATTTAGTTTAAGTACAGCTTACATATGGAAATGATATTAAAAAAAATAGGTCACAGATGAGTTGAAAAAGATATTTCAATTTTAAAGCAAAAAAATGACATTTACCCACCAAAGGGAGATCATTTGGAACTTTTTCAATGATGAATACATTCTAAAACAGGGACAAAACTTAAAGGGGGCCCAGTCGCCCATGGCTCCTACATTTTGAGCTGGGCCCCTAAACTTTCAGTTAAATTTTAGTTGAACATATACAAACTAATTATGAAATATCTGGTCTGGGCTCCTAGCTTGAAATTCCCAAGTTTAGTCCCTGTAAAAGTCATCTGGGGCCAACACAAATTTATTGTTTTGAATGATTTTTGTACCATATGATAAAGTAACAACTACAAAAGGTAACAAATAAAATTTGTAATGAAAAACAAATGTTTATTTTTTTTCTGAAAATTTTATACCCTCGAGGCTCCTTAATCATGTTGATATAGTATGATCCACTTTTTTCGAAATTAAAATTGAAGTAAAAAATTATTTTGTTTAAAGTTTTTACGGTAAGGGACGACATCAAAAGATCAATGTAAGATAAAAAACTTAATTCAAATAGTTTGGGGGTTGGACTGCGGCAAAATATATCCATATGGGTCAATAAGTTTTTCCCAAATTAAGTTAAGAAGGGGGTAGGGGGGTCAGTGAAAAAACTATGTGAATTAAGTTTTTTATCCTTCATTGAACTTTTGGTGTCGTCCTTAAGTTAAAACAGGTCTCATAAAAAAGTATTGTGCATCAGTTTAAATTTCATGAATTCTTAAATCACATGTATATGAATCATGGACTATAATTCTTTATAGCAATGTCTGTTAGCCATTTAGGGGTCTTTTGCATTTAAAGTTCAGATTAAGTGGGTTTATTTTGCGAAAAATGACCTCAATATAAAGGACAATATATATATATATATATAGACAATATATAGACTCAAAAAGTGGTATATCAAACAGAAGACAAAAAAAGGGAAAATATAGTGAATTTTGGAGAATTTATATTATTAAATGTACATGCATTTGAAATATTTAAGATCCATGGTGACCTAGCTACCAGTTTAGAAAACAGTGATTTAAATGCTAGTCTATTAGAGGGATATTTCATTTTCATTGGTAGTAGATATAGAATCTTATTTTATCATGAAGTCCAATTTGAAAATGACTTTGGGGAGGGTTGGGATCCCGCTAACATGTTTAACCCCGCCACATTATTTATGTATGTGCCTGTCCCAAGTCAGGAGCCTGTAATTCAGTGGTTGTCGTTTGTTTATGTGTTACATATTTGTTTTTCATTCATTTTTTTTTACATTGTCTTATCGGGGCCTTTTATAGCTGACTATATATGCGGTATGGGTTTTGCTCATTGTTGAAGGCAGTAGGGTGACCTATAATTGTTAATGTTTGTGTCATTTTGGTCTTTTGTGGATAGTTGTCTCATTGGCAATCATACCACATCTTCTTTTTTATATTTGGGTATGAAGATGTAGTAAAGGCTGAATGCCAGTTTTAGTCTTATATATGTACTTTATAATTTTAGCCTTACATGTATATAATTACATATATATATATATGTATGTGTACATATATCACTGATTTAGTGGCAATGATAAATAGACACTGACAAGTCTTCAATGGTGGATCAGAGCTCCAGATAAGCTGCGTATTTGCGTGATCCCGCTATACAAATAATAAAAAACCCAATGCAATTGCTCATTGTTGGGTTCAATAACCCAATTAATTCAAAGGGAAACCCAATTATATGCCAAAAACATTAGTTCTCAACCCTTTTATTGGCTACAGTTTACGTTATTTACCCTTATCTGTTTACAGTCGTTGCGTAAATCTTTTTTTATAATATTCATAATTGGAAATTTCCTTTCGTCCTAAAAATAAATCCCTGCATCAAGTAGCTGAAATGGGTCCCTGTTGGAGTTTTCCATTGCTTAATAAGTACACATGTTTTTTAAAACATTTCAATCTTCTCGGCGTTTATCCATTAGCATGTGTCATGAAGTCATATTTGTTTCGAATTGCTCGGGATTTATCATAACATACATTGAATTCAAACAAAAGTGTATGTCCGATAAAAATATTGAATAGAAGCATGTTTTCTGCTTCTTTTGAAAAGCTGAGGGAAAGTTCTGATGATAACAAGACCCAACCAGTTTTATTAGGAAGCGTCCTCGAACGCACGGGCGTGTATGCATACCTTAAAAAAAACATTGCAATCAAACATCAGGTTTTCGTCAAAAAAAAAACAGTTGGAAAAAGTGAAAGGCCAAATCAATTATGACATGATAAACATGATAAAGCACCAGAAACCTAAAGTTCTAGTAAAAGACAACTAAACCAGTAGATTTATGTAAATTGAATAAAACTTAAACATTCATGTATAATTAGAGTTCTTATACTATTTTTATTTCATTTTACGGTTAATTTATGAATACACATATACAGGCACTGTCACTGGTCTCAGAATTTATTATATAAAGGTACATGACGTGTGCCTGTGAATACACATATCCATTTTTGTGAGAAAACACAAAACTGGCAGAAAGTTTAAAACGGGACACAAATTGAACCTACTATTGCTCCTCAGTGAATAAACCAAATAAAACAGCTAGCAAATAACCCTAAACCAAATAAAACAGCTAAACAAAGAAAGAAACACATTTAAGATGGAAAAAAATCTGGGGTTGATATTGTCTAAATATTCAATATTGTGTTGATGAAAAAACCCAATACATTAAGGAGCTTGGTGGTGAAAAACCCAATTTGATATTAACATGAGGGGTGAACTGGAATTGATAATGCAATAAAAAAACTTTATCACCCAATTATATAAGAAAATGGTGGGTAAAAACCCCAATTTGTGAATCCTTATCTGGAGCTCTGGTGGATCCAGAACTTTTCATGGGGGGGGGGGGGGGGGGGGCAGTCATGCTTCAGTGAGTGATTCCCTATATAATCAACCAAGTTTTTCCCATAAAAGGGGGGGGGCGGCCCCCCTGGATCCACCTATGGTCTTAGATAACATTTTATAGTTATGAATATTTTGTCAGTTGACTAAAACTAGATGGAGGTGTGTGTGTTCTTATTTCCAACAGATGTACACTAAACCTATATCAATATGTGCATAAAGCAAATTGATAGTTGCTAGATACTGAATGATTATACCACAAGAAAGTTTTAACCTGTGCATATATATACTTAAAATACGATAAAACAATCATGTCTTTTTCAGGAATTCTGAATCCAACCATGTAGTATGGAATGTTCTTGAGATATGGTTTTGGTCGATGGATGTTCACGAAGGACCTGTAGTACAAAGTATATCACTGGATTTAGCTCTTTGTCTAAGTGTATTATTAAATTACTTTGCTTTGAGCTCAGTTCATTGTTATGCAATTCTTTCTTTGTAAAATAAAGATTTGAAAGACAACTCTCATGTACAAGGATTTGTCAAAGTAGTATCACCTCTTATGTACAATGTAAGTATTAGGGAGATAAAAGCATTCTATTTTAATTTGAACCAAACACATTATGTTTGTTCAATTATGTTAAAAAAATGATAAGCTCTATCTAGGCTTATCGATTTCTTAAACTATATTTCATTGTTCATGCTTGAAATTTTTATACAACCACAGAAATTTTTGCGGTCCTAAATAGGTATCCTGTCGTCGTCGTCCGAAGACAAATGGTTTCCATATAATACCTTAACTATAAGCAAAAAGAAATAAATAAAATTATAACACAATGTTTATAACCACAAAAGGAAGCTTGGGATTGATTTTGGGGGTTATAGTCCATAAGGTTTAGGTTCCAAAGGTGCCCAAAACAAGCATTAATTTAGTGTCAGTACAATAAGTTGTGTATAAGTATTTCAATTGCTCTGAAATTGTACCATAATGTTTAATACCATAAGTAGAAGGTTGGGGTATATTTTAAGGGTTATTGGGGCAAACAGTCGAGGAATTGAGGGCCAAAAACAAGCATGTTTGTAGAGTCGAGACCATAAATTGTCCAGAATGGTTGTTGAATTACCTAAAACCAATGCTTTATGAAATCTTCTTTGAAAATTAGAGTTGTCTTTCTCTGTCAAGAATAGTAGTTTAATCATCTTAAATTAATGCTTTATACAATATACAATGCAAAATTCACTTTACTACCAACTGATAAATTAAAGCAGTCTTTAATAACCATTCAGTGATTACAAGCACTTTGATTATCATTCTAGGGTTATGCCCTTTTACAAATGGAAACATTGAAGAATTATTTAGTCTTAACTTAAGTTTGTTTTAACTAAATCTAGTGAACCATACCAATAGTAAGCAAATACATATGAAAAAGATGTGGTATGCTTTCCAATGAGACAGTTCTCCACAAGAGACCAAATGACACAGAAGTTAACAACTATAGGTCACTGTACGGACATAAACAATAGGTAAAGCCAATACCGCATAATCAGCTATAAAAGGCACCGAAATGACAATATAAAACAATTCAAACGAGAAAACTAATGGCCTTATTTAGTAAAAAAAAAAAAAAAAAAAAAAACTTGTATGTAACACATAAATAAACGACAATCACCGAGTTACATGCTCCTTATATCATGTTCTCAAATCTAGATATCATCTCCCATATAGAAAAAAAACGTGTGAAAAAATTAATCTATTATGTGTTGCTCTCCTAGATACAAAATGTATCCAAAATCAAAGATGTAGAACATATTCTATCATAATCATTCGGTAACTAGTGTTATTACTGTCTCCTCCATGCCTGTCATGAACATAAAAAAAAATATTAAATAAATAACAGTTCTAATGCTCAAATTGGTTGTCACCGTGCAACACAGTTAATAATATAAAAAAGAAGATGTGGTATGATTGCCAATGAGACAACTATCCACAAAAGACCAAAATGACACAAACATTAACAGTTATAGGTCACCGTACGGCCTTCAATAATGAGCAAAGCCCATACCGCATATATAGTCAGCTATAAAAGGCCCCGATAAGACAATGTAAAACAATTCAAGCGAGAAAACTAATGGCCTCATTTATGTAAAAAAATGAACGAAAAACAAATATGTAACACATAAACAAACGGCAACCACTGAATTACAGGCTCCTGACTTGGGACAGGCACATACAAAAATAATGTGGCGGGGTTAAACATGTTAGTGGGATCCCAAGCCTCCCCTAACCTGGGACCCCTACAACATAAGAACAAACTATAAAAATCAGTTAAAAAAGGCTTAACTCATCAGATAGACAAAAAAATAACACCATAAAGGAAAAACATAGAACTCCTTTTGTCATAAGACACTGTCAAACATCCAAACATACTATCCACACTCATCTGTGTCCACACTTGTTTATGTATGTAAGATGTTAATTAAAGGATGATCACCTTTTGACCCATACGTTTTGTGACGTTCTGTCCTTTGACTTTTAGAATCGTGTTACTTTATATTCCACGAATTTTTCAATCAAATGAAAAATTATGTTTCTCTCCATATTGTTATTATTTCTTTATATTCAAGTGACGTATTGAATATTCAACTACTTATACATATTCAGATTTCGTTTTAAGTGAATCTTTAGATCATAATGTAACTGCTAAGCTGTTGCAGCTTCTGCAAATAGAGCACTCTGCCTTGTTATAGCTAAGTACAAATTCTTAGGTGGTGTTACTCATAATGTCTTTTCAAAATTATATGAGAGTTTGTTGCTTCCAACTGTTGAATATGGTGCTGGTATTTGGGGTTGCAAAAACTTTTCTTTTATAAATGCCATACATAATAGAACTTGCAGATTTTTTCTTAGAGTAGATAAATATACCCCAAATGCTGCAGTGCAGGGGATATGGGGTGGATACCTATTGTTCAAAAACAATGTCCATGCTTTATTCGACTATGGTGACGTTTAAACAATATGAATTTCAATCGGTTTAATAGAAAAGTGTTTATATCGGCAGACATTATGGGTAAAAAACCATAAGTTAATATACAAATTTGGAATTTCATATAATGAAGAAAATTAGTGTATCATTACAGAATGTGTTTATAGTACCTCAGTTGTCAATACTATAAAAATATGTCTAAATGTTTAGTAAATATGTTGAATAGTGAGATAAAGCGGACAGAAAGTCACAGGACAAAAAGACAAAGGACATAAAATCACAGGATATAAAGTCATAGGACATAAAGTCACAAATTTGACAGATCAAAAAGTCACAAATAATTTGTTGACAATTATTTGAATATATAAGAGAAATATCTTAAAATATATTCTTTTTGTTACATATATTAATTTCTTAGTTTTGGAAATTGTTCATAAGCCATGATAAATATATATATTATTTAAAATTTTAATGAAAATGATATATTTCTTGGTACCATGAAGCTATTTAAATAGGTACCACCCCACTTTGAAATTTTATTTTCATACATTTATTTTATCATTATTGATATTTATTGAATTTATTTTAATTGCAAAGTTCCTTTATCAATCATGATAATAGTTCAACAAAAATTAAAAAAAAATATTTCTAAAACTCGTGTTTTTCTTATTAAATTAGGGCAAGCTGACCAAGGTTCGGACAGTATCACTTTTCATAACGGCCTTGCCGTTAAACTTGCATGTGGATCTCTTTGGCTATACCGTTGGTTGAATGTTTTCAACTGGTTCCCTCTAAGAATCTAATACATTTTCCTGTAGCTTTCGATATTCGACACATGAAACCAGTATAAAGTAGATATTGTAGATCAACCGTCGTTCGGACAACTACAACTAAGGTTCGGACACCGAAAACTATCCTAAACTATGGTTCGGACACTTGCATAATAATATGTTAAATACAAGTCTATCGTGTATGTTTTTCTTAGTATTTACTCTCAATACTCCGTATTTTAAAACTCCTGGTTTCCAACACGGACTCCTGATTACCGCAATTTCACCTCAATGATCCCGTACCCCACACAGACTACCCCTTCATCTAGACTCCATTAAATTTTAAAATTATATAATAGTTTGTAATTTTACCTGTCGTCGCTGATTTATCCTTACTTGCCATTTCTTTGAACTGAAAGTTGTAGCATATCTTTAGATAAAGCTACTCTTCGTTTTTGCAGTGGGGCGTGGGTATTAATACAACGTTTAATAGAAATAGGTCTGTAAAAGTCTTTGCATTGCAATAATATATGCTAAAAGCTCCATCAGGGGGGTGCCAATACTAAATCCACTTCTGATTGCATATATTTTGCTATCATTATCATGATCAGGTATGTAGATTGAATGTGTTAGGAGACAGGACTTCATACATGTATAGTGTGTACAACCCTATTGCTTATTGGAATTACTTTGGGAAAGAGCAAACACCTCTAACTTTACTTAATATAATATAAGGTTGGCTGAAAATAACAATGTTCATAATATATGTTTTATATGGTTGCAATTCAGATTGCACTTTAATACACATTTAATATAATGTAATCAGTTATATTTAACAGTTTGTATATTATAAATATATTATTGCTTTTTTGTACACATGTCAGTTCTATTAATCAACATTTTGAACCAAAAGGTATCTAGTAGTCAAATTCAAGCGTTCATTGTTTTTTATTCATTTAAATCTGTTTGTAATTAACGTGATATTCATTTCTGCTTGCTTCTTTCTCTTTTCTCTTTTCTTGCCAATTTTTGGGCTTCCTTTTCTTTTTTCTCTTCTTTCTCCTTTACTTTTTCCTTATATGCTTCTTCGCAGGTGATAACGAAGTACTTCTTTTTTTCAGTTTTCTTTTGACTTAGTTGGGGGATACTGAAAATGTCTCTGTCGTCGTTAATTGACGGTATTACAGAATGTTCCTGCACATCTTCCATTAGACTTTCGTTATTTACCTAAAATAAATGTTTGAGACACCCTTAAAATCGTTTGCTAGTTTAATGTTTTACTTACTCAGTTTAGGAACTTATAATATTAGTAATTAGTATACAGGCATGCACATTTTATTTTACATGTATATGGTTGTAAAACGAACTCAATAAATGTGCATCTCCCAGGGGGAAAACGAGATGTGGTATGCATGACATGTATAAAAGTAAAGGTAGAAGTGAACATACATTTGAAATTATTGTTTGTAAAGTTGTTAAAGATAGACACAACTGGATCACGTCATTCCCTAATGATCTTTAACGCGAGAACATTGTTATATAGACCCGATAGTTTAAAGGATTGATGAGTGCACGTTGACTGGTACAATAAAAAACAAGCAATGTCAGCACCAAATGATGCTATCTGGAACAAGCTTTATTCGACTTGATGTGTTTGTCTTTTAACGAGACGTGCCGGAATGGATTGTTGCTGTGGCATTTGTCCTGTCCAATACTATTGTTATTTCCTATCCTCCTTTTATATATTATTAATTATTAACTTTAAAATATAATCACCAGTTGCTTATAATGTTTCCATGTTTCATACACCTTTTCTTTCAGATTTTTCCCATGTATGAATGCTTGTTCGTACTGTTCCCTCTTTTGTAAGGAAAACGAACACTCAAGGGCAGACAGTGCTAATTCTGGCGGACAAGCTGACGGTGTCAAATTTGTAGGTATAGACGTTCCAGCAGGTACTCCCAACGTCGAAGTTGACGATATAACACCAGAGTCGTCAACTGTGATGCCCAGATCCATCACTTCAAATAAAGATTCTTCATTCGAAACCTCTTCTATCAATGCATCTAAAAAGAAATGATAGAAAGTCTATATATAATATATATAATATATATGTAGTAACATTGAAATCATGAAAAGTAGCCCTAATCTTTAAATAAAATTCAGTGTATAGTCATTGGATGCGTTTTTGGTGTTCTTGCCATGCACATCTCTAATCGTCGATTTTTGCTTTGACAATTCCTGAATTAACAATATAAGTAAGTCCAGACTTCCTTCATTCATTATAGTTATCTGCATTATTACCTCCCTGTTAGATATATAAAAAAAGGAAGATGTGGTATGATTGCCAATGAGTCAATACTTCAAATAAGACGTTACATTGATCTATAAGTAAAAAAAATGTGCTAAGATTGTTAAGAATCAGAAAACTATAGGGAAACAGGTCTAATAATCTGGTGAGAAAAAGATAGCAATGTACATGCGTGACATATAACCATAAAGTGCTACATAGTGCTAGCAAGATCCATAACAGTACCTGAAGTTATTGTGTTATCACATGGATAAGTTTCTGTAGCTGCAGAAGTTGTATCAACTGCTTCGGCAACGTATATGGTATTTGGCAGGAAGGCTTCTGCTGGTATGGCATGTTCATTGAATGGGTAAATACCCGTACATTTAAACCCATTAATTATTTTTGTAATGTCCAAATTGGTTTCAGTCCATGTTTTGTTGAAAAGATGGAAAAATCTTCCATGTGTAATAGGACAGCCTGTCTCTGCTGTAAAGGAATTGAGGGTATGTCTCCAATTTGTCTTCAATGGACCAAAGTATGTCCTAAATGAATGTAAAGTGAAGTGTGACATATGTGAACATTACCTTTACACGACAGAAAAATATAGACATAAGCGGCAATTTCCATGTACATCATTTTAATAAATTACAGCAAGGTTCGAAATAACCGGTGTAACGGCGATCTGTTATATTGACAAGTGAAGTTCCTTTATTAATTCAGAAGTATAGGCAGACAAAGGCAGTTAGTATATAATTAAGAGTAATCATAAATCGTACCTATCTAATGGTTGCAACCAGTGAGATGTGTGAGCGGGGAGTTCTACAAACTCAACATTATTCTGTCTTGCAATACCAAGAAGTTCCACATGATTGTGATAGTTGTGTCCATCAAAGATGAGCACCTGTGGACGTGCTGGTCCAATACTTGGGAGAAAAAGGCTGGTAAACCAAAGTTCTGCTAAACCCTAGAAATAACCATATTCATAACTAATTATACACCGATCATTTTTCTACATATTGAGATAGATACAAAATAAAAGTATGTTTTTCATTTTCATTTCTAAAATCTTAATAAATTAACATGTTCCCTCCTATTCCATGGAAAACTCCAACATAGAAACTTTATTGGCTAGAGGTATAGGGGGAGGAGGGTTGAGATCTCATAACATATGTTTAACCCCGCCGCAATTTTGACGCCTGTCCCAAGTCAGGAGCCTCTGGCCTTTGTTGACTTGTATGATTTTTAATTTTAGTTTCTTGTGTATAATTCGGAGTTTAGTATGACGTCCATTATCACTGTACTAGTATGCATATTTTTTAGGGGCCAGCTGAAGGACACCCACAGGTGCGGGAATTCTTGCTATATTGAAGACCCATTGGTAGCCTTCGGATGTTGTCTGCTCTATGGTCGGGTGGTTGTCGCTTTGACACATTCACCATTTCCTTTCTCAATTTTATTTATAAATTACATGTGAAATTTTTATGTATGTATACTTTTTTTTATTTCCCCTAATTTTTTATTAGGTTATGTCGTTTTTCTTTGTAAATACATTGAGTATTTATTTGTTCTTTTGGCATATAGAGATAAAGGTAAGTTGTATGATTTTTTTTATTATGATTATTTATAAACATTTTCCTGCGAAACTCAAACGTAGCTTTTGCAGGAAACATGTGAGTTCTTTTGCAAGTACTTTTATGTAGATATTTTACATTTGATTTCCAAGTTACTATACAAGTGGATATTATAAAGGTCTAACCTGCTTTGTCCAGCCACTGTCAGATGCAGACATTAATGCACCTGCAGGGGCATTTTCGGTGTCCCAAGATTGTAAAGCTCTTTTTGTTTTCCCCTTTACTATTACATGTGGAGGTAGTATACTTCCTGCTGCGTTGGCACACGCAATTAACGTAACACTCTCTCTGAATCCTGTTTTACTCTGCACATGCCTTGCTCTTTTACTACAATATGATTGAATGTGTACTGACTGATAAATAAGACTAACATAAGTAGATTTTATTTAGGATGCGAGTGGCTCTCCAGGAACTTCAGTTATCTTAATTTCGGCGCTTTGTGTCTATTGTTTTTATGTAAGTAGTTTTTTGTTCTTTGTATTGATCTTTTGAATTTAACCAACTGAAACTGAAAGTGATGTTTTACAGTTAGTTTTTGTTTTGATGTAACACCACTTTCTCCAGTCGGGAGCCTGTAGCTTTGTGGTTGTCATTGGTTCTTGTATGTTATATGTTTTGTTCGTAAATTTTTTTGTTATTATTTTGGTTGTTTGTTTTCTTGCTGTTTTTTTTTTTCTTATTTTTTTTATTTTTAATGTTGATTCTGGGCAAATTTAATAGTCGACTATACCGTATGGATTTTTTTCGTTGTCATACGGTTGCCTTTGTAATCAATTGCTCACAATCATGTACACTTGATGTATTTTAGTCTCTTAATTGTTAATCGTCTTCTTATTCTTACATAACTTATCTTTTACCAATACTACTGTATGGGTGATTGACATATCAAAGAATATATATACTAGAATACAAATTTACCGAGTCAAAACTTTTTCAGAATCTACTGATAATGGAAGATAAGTCTCGTCCATATTCCAAATTTTTTCTGGACTATTCATAAGTTGATGCTTTAAAAGTGTTTCTTTTAAAGCATCAAAATATGACCCAACATTTTCTTTGTTCATTTGTTTATGTCGGATTGCTGCTGTTGCCTCGGGTTTTCGGAGGGATAGTGTGTCCGGAAACCTCTTCTTGTGGAGTCTCCACCACTTGTCTGATGGGATCTTATTTTTAAAATTTAGCCCTCTTTTCTGCGCTAGCTGCCCAGCATATCTGAGGTAGGTTTTTTTCCCAAACCCAATACCTAGGGATGCCCTCTTTTCAGCATATTCCACTAGCTTTCCCTCGTCCTCTTTCTTAAACATTGGTTTTTTCCCATCTTCGGCTTTTATGTCAATTCTGCCTGACACTCGGTCAGCCAGAGTTGATTTGGGAATATTAAACATTTCAGCGGCTTTCAGGGGCGGATCCAGGATTTTGGAAAGGGGGGGCGAAGAAACTAATAATCGCCGAGCGGAGCGAGGAAAAAAAATTGGGACCTTTTTTTGGAATAAAAACATAAAATAAGTGTAAAATGCACTTTTTAAACGGTTCTTGACTTTGGGCATGTATATTTTATAGTTGCTGTAAAGTGTAAGGGTTGGACATTTTTTATGCCGTATTCTCCACATTAATTGTCTATTATAAAATGATGGGATGATCCAAAGCTATGGACTAATATATTTGATGTGGGACTTGCCAGTTAAAAATGTACATGGAAAATTCTCGTTTGTTGTATGTTTAGTTAGTATCAAGATATACGCCGGGCTATTCGATGAAATTTACAATACGACCGACACGAGTTAAGAAACAAACAGACAATTTTTATCCAAATGTTTGGTAGAAATGTTTCCGCCAACAAGGGAAGTGAGGGGTTCCAAATCAACTAAAGGCTACGAATGAGTCTGAAATGACAACGAATTTATGAATGACGGTCGAAAAATGGAGACATTAAGGCAACACTCAGCAGGCAGGTTGCAGTCGGGCCTTGAACAAAGTATTCAATAAATCAGTTTGGCGAAACAGACATTTCGTTCAGATATGGGATTTACATGCAAAACCCCGGCCACCAAAAAATTACGCCCGTTTATTAATCATCATGTTCATTTAATTCTAAAAAAAATCTGTTTGGTTTCAAATGGCAAAAAAGTGGACAAGATTATTGTTTTCAATCCTGATACGACAAGATATTTTGTTTAAGGCAAAAAGAGTGTCAGAACTTTTCCTCTAATACATCTCAGACTGCCCCCTCAAATCAAATGGTCCGTACCTTAGATCTTAAGCTTACTGACAGAGGATCATTATTCAGCTATCTTATTAATAGGCTTGACCGTGTAAATAATATTGCTGTGGAACTTTTTTGTTCCTGACATTATAATAGAGTATTACTTTCTGTTTGGTGGAATTGTGAAATAGAAGTCAGTACGTTCTTGCTCAATCCTTGTCACTTTGAAGGTGTCATTCTTGTCACCCTCAGCATAAGCAATTGTTACTGTAATTTGATTTTCAAATTGACATAGTGACGTTTCTTGACGCACTGGTTTACTCCACCGTAGCGAATCACAGGACTTTGGCATAACCAATAATATATTACAGTAAATACGAGCGAAAAATATCTTTATAAGTAAAGAATTGCCACATAAAAACTAAATACACGGGTAATATTAAAGTTCACTGATTAAATTTTACAAAAAAAAGAAAAGTCCAAGCAAAGGGGGGGCGTACGCCCTCTACGCCCCCCTCTGGATCCGCCACTGGCTTTCCTTATGGACATGTTGTTATTTGTAATTTCTCTTAAGGCCTCCCGCATAACATCTTTTGTCCAAACTTTTTTTTTTTTTCTACTAGGCATTACTGAAAATTTTTCTATTAAAAACTATCGGTTTTAATTAGAAAACTCCATTATTTACAATCTAGTTTCACTTTGTCTCGTTTTCGAATGCCAACAGTAGGTTGAACACTATAAATAGAAGGCTTACTCACCTCTTTGGAATGTGTATGGCAGGCTATTTTTAGATCAGTATCAGGCAAAAACCCCGAAAGATTCCGAAGAGCGGTAATGAGCCAATCAAAATTGGGATTCCATAACAACTATCGGAACATACATTTTAAGGATAAATCTATTGGTTTATTAGTATAATCAGAACAAAAACCGATTGAATCGTCCGAACGAAGGTACTAGTCCGAACCTTGGTCAGCTTGCCCTAAAGACAAAAAAGTCTAAAAACCGAATTGTGACTTTTTGTCTGTGACTTTTTGTCCTGTGATTTTTTGATCCGTGACTTTTTGTCTTTGACTTTCTGTCCTACATTCGAATAGTGATAATTCAATTTTCAGTCAGAGAGAGCTTTTTCTGGTACACCAGGTGGTAACAAACTTCGAACATATTTTTTTCTATTTATCTAAGAACAGTTTCGAAACTTATTTTACAATTCCAATACCATTTTCGCATAGGAGATCTTATGCCAAATTTCGATGTGGTGTAGATCCAAAGAATCGAATCGGGGAGATTTGAAAAGTTACTTTTAAAGGATCGAGTCTGTGATAATTGTAAGGATATTTTAGAAGATGAAGCCCATGTTATTTTAGCGTGTCCTTTATATGACGATTTTAGGAAAAAATTTGATGAAGCAACATATTATAATTATAGTGATTTTATGTATTTTGATGATAATTTTCAGATATTAATAATTATGATGCGTATAGCTAAGCTAAAGCCTGTTGTCTTATTTTATATAGACGCAGAAATGTGTTATACGTTAAATAATGTTCTTATACATATGTTTTATAATAAACGAATTCTGTATAATGTTTTTATATATGTTACAGTCTCTTATAATTCTGTACAGAATGGCTCTTTTTTAATTTTTTTTTATCTATATGTATCTTTTTACACTAAAAGAAATGTTGTATTATATATTACTGAGAGATTACACTTGAATAGAATGTTGAATTGAAATGAATCGTATTTCGAGTGTTCTAAATGTTGGTAGAACTAGCAGATAATAGATAACTTTTGATAAATAGATTTTGTATCGGCTTTCAAATTTACAAGATTTTCATATTTAATGTTTGAATTTGTAAACAAATGGGAATATCCTTGTCCGGGCTAATCTAAACTCGGTTTCCAATTAGGAAAAAAAAAATCATATTTGTCATTTTAAGGATATTTCGCTTAATTTGTTTAGGGAAAAGTAAAATCACAAACTGACTAAAAATTTCTTTTTGTGTAAACAAGGGTGGGACTTATGGGCTACTTGCATCCTGATTGACACAAGCTGAAATCATTACATAGGGCGCATCTATGGCTTCAATTAATTAATGGTAGTCCTATACTGTTACCATAGATAGAGATAGGTAAAAGACTTCAATAAACATTCATAATTGACACCTATTGTTATTGCAATAAACAAAAACAAAATGTGTCGAATGCATGTAGGAAGTGTAATGCCATAACATAATTTTGAAAGAACAAATAAGTACTTAAAACCTTCAAAATTAATTTCTTCATCAGATTCATAATTGATATCTACAAGTTCAGAAGGAAAAGCTAATTGGTGAGTTATTGTTTTTCGTCACGAATTATTAACATGAAATATTTATTCAATTTAAACTAGAAACGGTTTTTACTGAT
Source organism: Mytilus galloprovincialis (assembly GCF_965363235.1). NCBI lineage: Eukaryota > Metazoa > Mollusca > Bivalvia > Mytilida > Mytilidae > Mytilus > Mytilus galloprovincialis. The sequence goes on along the minus strand of NC_134838.1, from coordinate 11,907,192 downwards.
GGTTTAGTCCGAACTAAAACAAAATGTTCTTTAAATTTGATTGACTCAATGCAAAGCTAGGAAATCCCAAAATGTGTAACCTTTCACTCCATATAGAAGTATTTCAATAAATGCCCCCCCCTAAAAAAAACAACTCAATAATATGTATGTATTTGGCAATTATATTTCTATGAAACTATAATAAAACTATTCTGTGTAAAAAAAAAAGCTTTTACATACTATTGTCTAGTATAAACGATTTCTGAGAGTATTGTCCAGCCGAGTATAATATCTTATCAGTTAAGTATTGTAATATCTATGAATATTTTTTTTTTACAAGACTGGAACCAAATTATATTCCAGTATTGCGAGAATGTAGGACTAAAAGTTACAGGACAAAAAGTCACAATTCATTTTTGAGAATTTTAACATATTTTTGAAAAAAACCTAACATTTTTGTATTTTGTTGTGAACTATTATAAATTAAAAGAAACTTAATTAAAATCTTCGACAAATCAATTGTTAAAAAAAATATGTCAAAGTGGTTTGGTACTTCATAAATGGTTTCATTGTGCCAATAAAAATATTCAAAATGCATGATTTGTTTTTAATTTTTTATTTATTAAGCTTATGAACGACTTGCTAAACTGAAAAGGAATATTTGTAATAATTTTTTTTAAAGATCTTTCTCTTATATATTCAAGCAATTATCAACAAATTAGTTGTGACTTTTTCCCTATCAATTTGGTGACTTTCTGTCCGCTTGGTTAACCAAATGCTACCGCCAAGTATAGAAGATATAAATACAAATAATTGCTACGTGGGACTTTCTAGTATATAAAGTCCCTGTTGCTACTTTCCATGAATTGACGATTTATGAATAAGAACAACATTGAAATGATACATATTTTGAAATTCAAACCGTAATTTCTAACGGGAAAAGTCATATGCATCTTACATGTCAAATTATGCGTTCTGTATATGCGTCTTTTTTCTCGAAAAAGTTATGCAGTTTTTCTTTTTTTTCTAATAATATGTAAATTCTAATTTGTGAGAAAAAAACGTTGTTTCAAAAGAGAACAAATTAAATCCAACTCTAAAAATATTGAACGATTGAAACAAAAAAATCCGGGACGTCCCTAGAAAAATTCCATCGCCCCCATATGGTTGGTGCTTAATGTTTGTTTTTTTTTAACTTCTCAACACTAAGTGGACGCCAATTCTCCAGTTGGTTCAATATTTCCACATCTGAACAAAGAGTTTTCTAAGAAGTCTTTTAAATTTTGACATAATCATCATATAGTTTAACTTTGTACTTGTTTGGCTTTATAACTATTTTGATATGAGCGTAACTGATGAGTCTTATGTAGACGAAACGCGCTTCTGGCGTACTAAATTATAATCCTGGTACTTTTGATAACCTTTAAGCTACATGCGTGTATTTTAAGTACAAACATCATTTGATCGTATTTTTAGAATGCATCCAAAATTCTTGTTTTAAAAATAACTTAAAGTCGTACTTTGATGGATAGGGTTTTAGGTTTCACTTAAACTGATAAGCACAAGGGAAAATCAGAAACAAAAACTCTTTCGGAACTTAAACAGCTATTCATTAATTCTAAAATTTATTCCCCTCGGACATAGTACGATAAGCATGGATTTAGACATAAAGTTAGATCGGATTCGGGATCCCATTAGAAGGTTCCAATGAATCTGCAAATGAGGTGTCCCTTGTTGCATGGTTTTAAACATACAAAATAAAATTTGTGAAAAATGTTTAATGTTTTATCAAGCCTCAGAAGCTCCTTTGTTTTATCTATCATCTCAATTGTAACACATGTAAAATTGTTGTTTATTGTATTGTAAATGTTATATTTTTCTGTTAGTCTGCAATAAAACTGGGACATAATATGATAGTATCAAAGTCCAAGATAAGAGGTTATTTGAATGAAGGGAAACCCGACTGATATATAGAAATGAGTTTCTCGTTTGCATTGTTTCATATTTCTCATGTCGGTGCCTTTTTCTCTCATTCACATCATTCAAGGTCGTACGTGAACTATAATTGCTTTTGGATAGTTGTTTCATCAGCAATCATACCACATCTCCTTATTTTGATACGACTGTATAGCATTTAGTTTTCCGACATTATAAAACATTAGGTTGTCATATATCTATAAATATAATTCCTTATCTTTCTATATATACGCATATGATGGCCTTTATATGACAGATCTTTGATAAAAATATTCACAAGCTTTTGGGCTACTTTCAGACAGCATTAAACTCGTCTAAAAAAGTAACACCTATTGCTCCACAACTCATTTGCGTCACTAAATTAAAAAAACCAAAAAGTATCCTTTACGCCAAAATAGACAAATGTGCACCACAATCAAAGATTAACTGAAGAGAAAGAACAGTCCTACTGCAATTTTATTAACAGTAATGCACAGGGGGTAAATCCAGAGACCATTACGTACTTTCTCTAGAATATAAATTCCAGGTTAGAATGGATTTTATATATTAGAGTTAACCTTTAAGACTTTTAGAGCTGTATTTTAATGGACATACTCTTTTTTATAATTCATTATAAAATGGTTTACAAATATTAAGCTAAAATGGGCATTGACAATTTTAATTTTCGCTAAAATGGGTTAAAATTCTTGCGCTAAAATGACTTATACGTTGGCGCTCAAACGTCCGATTTTTTTCTCTCGCGTAACTTGAATGTCCTATCAATGCGATAAAATGTCCTCCGATAGACACAATGATCTAAAACAGTTTAGCATCCTTTTCGATTATTTTCTGTAAATATCACGGCTAACCGAGAGATTGGTCGGTTAAACTATATTGAGTATGCGGCTATATCGGCGGTTGGTCTGTTAATCGGGTTGGATAAAGTCTGTTAATCAGGTGTTATCGAGAAAATCATTGAAAGTTCAGCATGTTTCATTGTATAACTTTCTAAATATATTTTCATCATAAAAAGTATTCATGTCTAACAAAACAATTCAATGTACTGAATTCAGTGGTGTAATTATTATTTTTCTAGCTTCGATGTACGATCTATAAAATGAAAAGGCGTGTTACTCATCAATAAATTTATACACATTTTACACACATAAAATGTACACAAAATGACAAATTGGTTAAATTTACTTGCATTCAATATTTTGAACATCGAAAAAACAAAGGCATTATGTTCGTTAACCATATTGATATCATTGTGTGAAAAATCTACACGAAAATCTGTATTTTATTGACATAAATCAATCTTTATTTAAAACCTGGTCTGTTAATGGGTCGGATGTATAAAACCCGGTCTGTTAATTGGTCTGTTAAGACGGTTATGAATGGCAATAAAAGTATAATTTTATTGCTATATGGGGTGTTATCGGATCAAATAAGTAGGCTCAAGACGAGCGGCTAAAATATACGAAAACAACACATGAGCAATGAAACATAACATATACGGAAACAACACATGTTGAAATTGAAAATTGAATAAAATGGTTTCAAAAAGTGTAATATTAAAGTAATATTAATTTCATCCAAGAATGATCGCATATATCATGTTGATTCTGTTTAATTGTCATGAATGACACAAATTTGTCAACTTCATTGGTAACCAGTATATAAATCAGAGATAAACGTCGTAATGTAACTAAACACCAGTAAGTAAAATATATTGGGATGACAAAATATGAAAAATAAAGAAAGAATAATGAGTAAGATGAATAAAATGTAGAAAAACGATGACATAACAATTTAAAGAATACAGAAATAAACAATACCCCCAATCCGGACGCTCATGGTATACACGAGAATCTGGATGGAAACGCAGAATATAGAATAATATATAAGGACAGTAGAGAGTGATACATTGCTAAAAACGAGAGAAAAATAATACTTGTTTAAGAATACACACATGAAACACCGATGGCTGTTGAAACAGTAACGGATTGCGATGTACTTATGTTGGTGACAAATTTAGAAGTTTACATGCGGACAACTATGGTGGCAGGTTAATGCCGTTTTAGCGCTTTAGCGTTTTCGCCTTACAATATTCTATATGGCGAAAACGCGAAATTGCGAAGTCGAAAACGCGAAAACGCGAAACCGATTTCTCGTTTTCGACTTCGCGATTTCGCCTTTTCGCGATTTCGCGTTTTCGCCCTATAGAATATGAAAGGCGAAATCGCGAAAACGCGAAATGGGCTTCACCGGCCACCATAGACAACTGTAGTTCTCCTCTGTACTTATTTAGAAAGGAGCTAAACGGAATAAATGAATTGAAACTTAAAATAACCAAATGTAGCTGCATTCGCTCCTTTCCGTTTACTTCGTTAGAGTGATTTGTAAACAACATATGATTAAGTAATAAAAGAAAAGAACCAATTGGATGATGCTGACGAATTAGGGTTTAACGTCCAGTGACAAATATCATGTTCATATGTGAACGAGAATACGTTATATGTACCCTGTGTTGTATTAGAAAGACACTTTCAGTCGGAATTGAGAACGTGCTACTTCGAACAGACACAAAAATTAAGGCTGATTGAAAACGTCAATAAAAAATTCATCATATTCCAGAGGCCAATCCATATCACGCTATATTGAAGTGACACACCCTTCAATAAAATGCAAAGAAAGTCAAAATAAAAATGCTCTTTCTAGGATACTGTGGCACCGTATTGTCATTTTTGTTTACTCAGGAACATCTCATTCTTAATTTTTTCAAGGGGAAAATATAAAGGTAGCAAAATTAATGTCGTGGCCAAATAACTGTTAACTGACACAATTTTAATTGTCCAACCCATTAACAGACTTTATTCCCATAATTTTCACTAAAACGTGGTATTATTCACGTTATTTTACAATTATGAAATATTTACTAATGTCAATTTATTTTTTAGAACCACAGTGTACAATTTTAGTCGTTTAAGTGATATCTAAATTTGTTTGTTTCGCCTTTTATTAAAAAAATTGCTATGCGTATAAGCATATATACTACATACTTGCGCGACGCCTTTTAGTTTTACTGAAAACTGCGCAGACTAAGAAATGTTTTTACAAGTGGAAAATGTTCTATGATAGATATCATTTTGTCAGACACTTTTCTTTTTTTGATTTGCTTCTTATAACATGCCAAAAATCTGTTTATTTAATAGAATTTAACATTAAATTAAGCGTTTTACTCTTAACAGACGTATAACCAACCCGATTAACAGACCAATCGCCCATATAGCCGCATACTCAATATAGATTAACCGACCAATCTCTCGGTTAGCCGAGTGTCGGCCGTGAATATGAGTCTGTTTAATTAAAACTTGATATCCCCCTAACCTTTCATTTCAAAGTCGGAAAAACAGAAAAAGAATGTTACATATCTTCATATTTAAGAAAAAATAACTTCTTCCTTTCTAAATTCATACCATTGCCCCAGTGGTAGACTCATACATGATGATAAATGTAGCTTTAACCTGAAAAAGAAATCTGACTATGATATACGTAAATTTCCAAATGGTTTTATGACCCGTACCGTAGAGTTCACGCAAACACCAATCAACACATTTTCCGTTTCCAAGTTTGCCTACGTGAATAATTAATCTAATCAGTTGGTTCTCATATTTCCTTGATATTTGCCGTTTACAAACAAGTTACAAAACAGCATTTTGTCGTTTAAAAACAGCAATCGAAATTAGGCCCGAGAACACAGTTATATCATATTGTATTTCTTTAAAACAACTCAAGAAAATGAAATTTAAAAAATTAGTAAATGACTTTTTGATAGCTCAGACTTTAAATAAAACTTGCAATTGTTTGTCCACATAAGAACGTATGCGCTGTGGCACCGTTAAAGTCCACAATTCCTCTAAGTCCACAACACCGTTAAAGTCCACAACGCCGCTTAAGTCCACAAACTTTCCCAAAGTCTTCTCAATTATGATTGATGAATAAAGTATGAGCATGGAAGTAATATTTAAAATTTAAAATTTATTTCCATTGTATAAGAAATTGAAAAATTAAGTTTCGAGTCCTATATTACAAACGTGACGAATAGTTTTCTCGAATGTTTATAATTTCATTCCATTTTATGCTGATGCACAGAAAGCATCATTATTTGTAAGCGTATATATATAAATTATTATATATTCAATAATCCAGGTCAAACAGACAGCATGCATTATTATTCATGAAATGAGGAACTGTTTTCAAAAACAGACTTGACAATGTATCTGACCTTTAAAACAGAAGTTAAACACAAAAATAAAATCAAAAGTGTAAGTTGTGAACCTACTAGGTATTTGGTTACCTTAACCACAAAAAAGACGGTTGAATTTTTGTCTTATCTGGGTCTCTTGTACAGGTTCTAAAACTTATCTTTCATTGCCTTTAACTAGTAAGTGCTATCAAAGAACTTATCATTTACTTTTGTAATGAAATATTTAAAAATAGTGAAATAAACTATTTTTGGAATGTAAACAAATCTGTCGATTTGAGCTAAATTACGTGCTTTAGATTCTGTTGGCATTGACTATTCAACATTTAACACTAAATTTCCACAAAATCTCATCTAACAAAAATTTGTCTATGTAATTAAATTAATATAGCCTTCTTCTCTAAATAGAAAAGCAAATATGCTAAATAAATTTACAGGAGATATGATAAGATGATTGAAGCTGTTAATTTTCTCCTGGATACTATTAATGTATGTTTCGGCAACAAAGTTTATCGACAAGTTGTAGGTATTCCTATGTGCACTTATTGTTCCCCTTTAATATATTTCAGTTTTACACGTGAAATCCTACACTAAAAATTACTTTCAACCTTTTGTGATAATTTGTGTAAATTATACATCTTCATTTGTAACTATTCAAATAGATATTTTTTTCTTAAATCTGATTTTTTTTGGGGGTGGGGGGTGGGGGGGAATTCACAGACAAACTGCTGTCATTAATTATTATTATATTGTTAAACTAATAATTATTTTATCGAAATCTTTTTATTTACTAAATTTGTCCGTCAAAGTAATTGTGATGTAACGTTTTTTTTTTTTTTTTTTTGGGGGGGGGGGGGGGGGGGGGATATTCGTGACTCTACAATATGTCGATCCCTGTATCTTGGCATTGCGTAAGTTCATGGTATTAACTAACTGTCAGTTACTGCTGGCTTCTCAAATATGTACTAAGTATCTTTTTGGTGTAGGTGTGTATAAGTATCCTGCCACGTCCACTCATTGTTGAAGGCCGAACTGTGACCTATAGTCATTTTCTCTTTTTAAGAGTTTTCTCATTGGAAATAATACCAAATCTGCTTATTTTGTAAATTATATTAACTGTACTGCTTTAATTGTATGTTCACTGGTCGAGATTATAAAGAGATGTCTCAAACGACTTATCCCGATACATATTCACTTGCCTGTCTCCAGTAAAGAATATATTAGTGATTGGCATAAGACATTTCTTTATGTTTTGTTATTTCAATTATTTTAGTTATGAGGACAGATCTTAAAGGGACAATAGCATGTTCACTTAAATTTTCATATTCAGCTTACAAGCATTAACATACTTAAACGTATATCAGAACATAAAAAGTCTACAATAAAAAAATTATAATGCATAGTCATAAACTTTTGTATCAGTTCCATTTCGTGTGTATTTTAGTCTAAACTTCATCTAAATACCCATCGATGTGGCCTTCAGAATAATGGTTATCTAACTCGTTGTTAAGTAGGCTCGCGGATACAATAAATTCACCGAAAAATTAAACAGTAGTTTTTTTATTACACTATTAGTTATAACTTATGATATGGTACAAAAATGTATTCGGTTTGGCCCCAGATGATTTTTAAAATGTTTATATCATTGTAAAAGCTCCAAATAATCTTTCTTTGGTGCAAACATGCCATTTTTTGGCACTAAAATTGAAATATCTTGTCTTACTCATCGGTGACCTAAATTTTTAGCTCACCTCGCCTAAAAGGCCAAGTGAGCTTTTCTCATCACTTGGCGTCCGTCGTCGTCGTCGTCGTTAACTTTTACAAAAATCTTCTCCTCTGAAACTACTGGGCCAAATCAAACAAAACTTGGCCACAATCATCATTGGGGTATCTAGTTTAAAAAATGTGTCCGGTGACCCGGCCAACCAACCAAGATGGCTGCCATGGCTAAAAATAGAACATAGGGGTAAAATGCAGTTTTTGGCTTATAACTCCAAAACCAAAGCATTTAGAGCAAATCTGACGGGGTAAAATTGTTTATCAGGTCAAGCCTTGAAATTTTCAGATGAATCGGACAACCCGTTAATGGGCTGCTGCCCCTAAATTGGCAATTTTAAGGAAATTTTACTGTTTTTGGTTATTATCTTAAATATTATTATAGATAGAGATAAACTGTAAACTGTAAACAGCAATAATGTTCAGCAAAGTAGGATTTACAAATAAGTCAACATGACCGAAATGGTCAGTTGACCCCTTTAGGAGTTATTGCCCTTTATAGTCAATTCTTAACCATTTTTCGTAAATCTTAGTTATTTTTTACAAAATTCTTCTACTCTGAAACTACAAGGCCAAATTGATCCAAACTTGGCCACAATCATTATTGGGGTATCTAGTTTTAAAAATATGTGGCATGACCCTGCAAACTAACCAAAATAATCGCCATGGCTAAAAATAGAACATAGGGGTAAAATGTAGATTTTGGCTTATATCTCTGAAACAAAAGTATTCAGAGCAAATCTGACACGCGATAAATTGTTTATCAGGTCAAGATCTATCTGCCCTGAAATTTTCAGACAAAAAGGACAACCGGTTGTTGGGTTTCTGCCCCAGAATTATTAATTTTAAGGAAATTTTGCAGTTTTTGGTTATTATCTTGAATATTATAATAGATAGAGATAAACTGTAAACAGCAATAATGTTCAGCAAAGTAAGATCTACAAATAAGTCAACATGACAAAAAATGTCAAGTTACCCCTTAAGGAGTTATTGCCCTTTATAGTCATTTTTTTTTTAACAATTTTCATAATTTTTTGTAAATTTTTGTAAATTTTTAGAATATATTTTCCACTGTAATTACTGGGCCAAGTTCATTATAGATAGAGATAACTGTAGCAAGAAGAATGTCCTGTAAAGTAAGATCTACAAACACATCATGATCACCAAAACACAATTTTCATGAATTTATCTGTGTCCATTGTTTGATATGCACATAGACACATGCTCTTGAGAGCCTCTAGTTTATTATTGTTTTCAAAAAAGCTGTACATAAACTATATAATTGTAAAATTTATGCGATTTCCTGTAATTAAGTTCTTTTTTTATTTCGATATAACCTCAATTTCTCCTATTAGTTTAACAAAAAAAAATGTATGCTATGCTTCTTTCGGAGGCAGATTGCGAGCTTAACGGTGACCCAATATTTTTATTTTATTTTTCTATTAGATATAGGATAAAGTATATTTATAGAAAAACATAGCGAAATCCTATATTAGAAAAAAAATGATTTATACCCGCGAGCCCCCTTAACATAAACATCTATATAAAATATAGCGAACTCGTGCAATTGGATTTTTCTAGGTCGATGTGATTTCATATTAAAGGTCAAAACAATATGTAAATAATCGTTGTAACCTACATAAGAATTTTTTTTGTAGATTGAATCAATCAAATCAAATAGTTAACCTTGTTTCACTTTCAATGTTGACATTCTTTTCCTGTTACTAGCTGATCACGCCTTGTTCATGCGTAACAATTCAAGCTAAGCGGTCCAATTTAAGTATATAAGAATACGGATTTAATGACGTCGAATTAATCACATGCAAGTGAATAATTCACAAGAATGTTTCTTTGCTTATATTGAGAAAACTTAACCGAAGTAGTTTTTTCTATTTCTCGTATGCTCCTGTTATTCGAAAATTATGTTGACTCTGAACAGTTGAGACCTGGACTCCTATATATTTATGTCTTTTGGTAATTTTTGTCGTTAGGTTGTTGTCTTATGGACGCTAATTCGCTACATTTATTGCAACCACCCCGGAGTGTGCAGTTTATATCACAATAGTCTAAAACAGAGAAACGGAATTTCTTACGGAGAAATAAAATCACGGAGGTACACTGACATATATCAGTAGTTAGCACTTCTGTGTTGACTTGAGTTATCATTGATATGTTTATAATAATAAATTAACTGTTAACAAAAACTTTGAATTTCTGAAATACTAAGGCTTTTCTTCCTAAGGAATAGATTACCTTAGCTGTATTTGGCAAAACTTTTAGGAATTTTTGGTCCTCTATGCTCTTCAACTTCGTACTTTATTTGTCCTTTTTAACTTTTTTTGATTCGAGAGTCACTAATGAGTCTATTGTAGACGAAACGCGCGTCTGGCGTAAATATAAAATTTCAATCCTGGTATGATGAGTTTATTTATCAAAGATCTTCTGTTTATCGTTCATCGCACTATTCTAAAGTACAAACAGAATCAATAAAAATATATCAGCAAAAAACAAAAAAATAAGTCATCATTTTCAAAAGACCCGTATGATTTTGCCATCTGTCCCCTGTTGACTTTTTCTCAGAAACTACTGGTTCAATTTAAATAGAGTTATTAATCTTAAGATGTCTTAATTGTGATAATTAATTCATAAGTTTGACCGAACAATCAAATTTATCTTTTGAAATGGCTTAAATAAAAAAAAAAACAGTTCATCCCAGTAATTGACCATAAATTGAGATTTTGATCAACTTCCAGTTGTTTCCCCTAGTAACTTAAAAGATAAAAGTTAGACTTTTGTCCCAAAAAAACACAAAAAATAAGTGATCAACTATTATACAGTTATACATGATCTGAACTAATTTCAATTTGATTGTCCACATCATGCTCTGGTAAATGTTATTGTAACAAAGAGGATCTTGAACCATTCTAAGATTTTTTGCATATAACATCTTGAAAATTGGTTATAAGTTACCAGCATATATTATCAGCAAAAAAGTGACCTGTATTTGTATGCAAATCGTACTACTACGAGTGTCTTGTAAAAGAATACTGAAAAAATAACACTCATGTAATCCCACAAACCACAACATTATACGACAAGGATGAGAGTTCGACGAATCATATATACCAGATAATTATTTCACATTTAGATATATTGATGATGTTTTTTCTTTTCCATTAACAATAAAAACGTGATTGTGTTCCATTAAAATATTCCCCAGAATTTGAATTAAAGAAGATACCAAGACCTTGTTGATAAATATTCCGAATCAACTTCACAATTAATATACAATGGTCTTGATGTATAGATTGTTATAGTATTCTTTAAATTGTCTTTATTACTTTTAAAACTGCTAAGTCTATTTTTTGCAATATCCATTTGACGTGGCTCAGTACTTATACATCCCGTCATTTTATTGTACTATGGACATTTTTTGCATTCCTGTCTTTGGTTTTTGCTTACTATTGTGTGCCTTTTCTATTTGACTTTTTGTTTTTCCTTATTGACATATGTTTATTTTTAAGTGATTAAGATTATTATAGCACAATTGTGTCTGCTGTACCTTTAGTTATCTTACGTTCACAAATTGTTTTAAGACAATAATGGAATTGTATGCGACTGTCATACAAGTCAGATGTTTAGCTGGCTATAAAACAGTTTAATTCACCATTTTCTACATAAGAAAATGCCTAAATACCAATTCAGGAATATGACAGTAGTTATCCATTCGTTTTTAATGCCTTTGAGCTTGTGATTTTGTCATTTTCTTATAGGGACTCTCCGTTTAGAATTTTCCGTGGAGTTCGATATTTTTATTGTTTTACTTTTTTTCTGCGATATAATAAAGATAGTCTCTTCTCTTTTAAACTAGCTTTCGATATACTTATAATAAAAACAGAAATCGCTGCTTCTGTTTCACATAGAATATTTTCTCCGTATGTCCATTATGCAATAACATAACAGCTAGTCAAAGAACAATTTTTGTTTAACGTTTTTTTCTAGCAAACTAAACACAAGGTTCCGAATATGAATATATAATAGATCACAATTTCGAAGCTGATATCATGATGAAAGGTATGAATTTTGTTCATTGTTGAAGACCGTACGGCGACATATCATGAGCTAACATCTTTGCCATTTTTGTCTCGGGAGATAATTATCTCATTGACAATCAAACTCCATATATTCTTTTTTTACATAATAGTTACATTGTATGTGCGTCCATATGTCCTTTTGTATTCCAAACAAATAAAACGATTAATTAATATCAAGATTATATGTAACAAATCTGAATTAACATATCAAAAACAATCCGTGTCCGTTTCAAATTATCATTGCTGTGGTATATAAAGTAAAACGTATTTTAGTTGGTTAAAGCCTGTTTCAGTTATACACTGCATATTTTTACGTTCAGAACATTCGGAACTGTCTGCTTTGTGTGTTCCAGTTTTGCGTTTACTTCATTTAATATAAACAGCATCACAGAACTCTGCAGAATTTTCCTAAAAAGTAAAAATCACAAAAATACCGAACTGAGAGGAGAATTCAAAACGGAAAGTCCGTAATCAAATGACAAAATCAAAAGCTCAAACACATCAAACAAATTGATAACAACTGCCATATGCCTGACTTATGTACAAAACTGTGGATAAAATCTGGTTTTATAGCTAGCTAAACCTTTTACTTCTTGTATGACAGTCGCATTAAATTCCATTATAGAATGAAATTCAAAACAGTGTAGCTGTGGCCATTGATTGACACATTAAAATCATCCATTGACTGGGACAATTTAGGTGAACGTTCGTATGTAACGACCAATGCTCACTATGTACTTTTTAAAGACACTTAAACTATGGGGTCACCAAAGGTTCTCAACACCTAAATAAAGTAATTCGAAAAATTAATCAGAAATAACACGATATTTTGATTTATATCAATTATATAAATCAAAACAGAAAGGTTATTCCTGATTAATTTTTCGAATTATTTTATAATTAAAGGCGTTAAGAAACCTTTGGTGACCCCACAGTTTAAATGTCTATCGTAGGTACGTCGTGAACAGTGGTCGTTACAGACAAACGTTCACGTAAATTGTCCCAGTCAATGGATGAATTTAATGTGTCAATCAATGGCCACAGCCACACTGTTTTGAATTTCATTCTATATATTTCAACAGTTGTTTAATGCCTGAATCAAACCTTAAGGATGTACTTAGGTGATCTATGCTAAATTTGAATAAATCAATAATTCAAAATTGATACTTTAAGCTGGAAGAGAATTAGTAAAGGATCAAACTAAGCTAAAAATATTGATAGGTCATGGAGCCCCTTTTCGAGATACGAATTATAAAATATGGCGGTAAAAGGCTTACTCAGACTTTTACCTTATACTTGCATTGGTATTATTTGGGTCTCAAATCAAAAGAAAGAAAATCAAGAATCTGCTTTAATGTTGTCAAAAGACCATATCTGAGCTATCAAGTCTTATGTTTAAAGATAAATAGATGTTATGGGGCAAAATATTTTACCTTGTATCGTATGGAAAAACACTGAGGAGTTCGAACATTTGACACTTTAAACTAAAACCTCACCTAAGTACATCCTTAAGACCGAATTTTCTGTGAACCTTCAGCTGTCTACTTTCTTTGGTCGGGTTGTTGTTTTCACTCATTCCCTATTTCCAGTCATTTTTCAGTACTGACTATTGAGTCGATGATATAGAGTCCACCAGTAGTGATGTCAACCCAGTGCGATTTTTTGACAGATTAAGCATTGTATCAATTGACTCTTTATTTGCTTTATATTCCTACAATGTCAAGTCGGAAAATAATAATAATAATAATTGACTCTGCAACAACTGAACCTATGAAAATATACTAAATCGGTTAAATATATGAAAAATTTATAATTCTCCATGCTGGGATTTTTTTCAAGTTAGCAAATTATACATAAAAACCAACACGGCTTAAATTATATCAAAGATTTTTTACTTAGAATACAAATAACTTTTTTTAAAAGGTAGTAAACGTCTTTTTAGCCATATATAAGCACAATTTATACGGAAAATTAAAGTTAACAATTAAGGGGGTAAATATTATGTTTTTCTGATTTTTGGAGTAACTTTCAAACCAAAACTAAACCAAAACTTAATTCAGGTGCTTTAAAAAATATTTCGCAGTTTGACTATTGTTTCTTTTACAAGTAAAAAATGAGTAAATGTGTATTTCAAATTGGTTCAGCTTTTGTCACAAGAGCGGGAAAGTCAAACTTTTATTATGGGTCATTCATTTATGAAAAATTCACACATTAAGATGGGGACTCATTGGTAAGTTACGTATTAAAGCTAAATATGAAATTGACATATGGAACATACAAGAGAGTTGTCTCATTGGCACTCACACAACATCTTCCTATTTCTAAGTAAACATTTTTAGGTCAGTTAGACATGAAATATAAAACTAAAGAACGCCTATAGGTTCCTAAATATGGCCACTATTTTCAACTTATCTGTATTGAATTATCACAATGTATCAATGTGACTTTTCTGATTTTTAATTGTTAATTGGCACATAAGGCTTTTTGTAAGGGACATGCTATTGGTACTTAAATTGATTTTGTTTTGGAAGAATAACTCGATATTTTGTTATATGCACAGTCTATACTGTTTAATTATATTGTAACATTGCACAATGTGATGCATTTCTCAGAATGTCTTTACACTAAATCCGTTGGATGCATATTGATTGATACTTTAGTCTGCGATTACATGATTTATTTGTTAGTTGTTATTGACCTTGAACTAAAATGCTATAACATCGTGTTCTCTTACTTGTTCAGTAAAGGATGATCTAAAAATAAGTCAACATGAGCAAAATAGTCAATTGACCCCTTGAGGAGTTATTTCCCCTTTTTACATTATTTACTAGAGTCCAATTACTTTTTCAAAAATCTTCTTCTCTGATACTACTTCGCCAAGTACTCAAACATGTAACGGAATGTTCCTTATGGTATCTAGCTATTAAATTGTATTAGGGGATTTGATCCATTCAAAACATGGTGGCAGTTTTTAAAAACTAAAGAAGTAAGAGCAAAACTGACATAGGTGAAAGCGTTTGACAGGTTTAGATCGACTTGGCACTTGATATTCAGACCGATAAGACAACTGTGATTGTTGGGTTACTGTCCAAAAATGATTAATTTTTTGGAAATTTTGCAGTTTTGGGTTATGTTTTAACTTTAATATTATTATAGAAAGAGAGAAAGTGTAAATAACAAAACAGCAAAGTAAGATCTCCAAATAAGTCAAATGCCTGAGTATGAAATTACAAGTAAGCGATATATCAGGCTCTTATGAGCCTCTTGTTTAGACGGCGATGTACCTTTTGATCCATCATTCAGTGTTTATATATCCTAATATGTTATGACCGTATGTGTAGTGGTGTCATAGATTTTCACGAACGGTAATATTGCACTTAAAGCGCATAACTTCTGTCGATACTTTTGGCATTAAACAAGGCATGTCTTCTTTGACTATCCATGACGTTATTTCAAAATACCAAATCCCTGGGATGTGTTTTAGTTGATTTGAGTCTTTGATGCATGCTTTTTTTAATTAGTATTAATTGTTTTTGGCTTTTAACTAGCTTTCAGTAACTGGGAGTACTCTCAAATCGAATTTTCGTGTTAAATTGACCCGTTGGTACGGTTTGTAATACATTCTTATTACTCAATGTTTTGCTAGTTGTGTGTTATACTATCTCTATTCACTATTTTCAAAAGATATCATCCGTTTGATATTAAGTATGACGAATTTTCACTTCTGTTCTCCTAGTATGAATAAAACATTTACTTATTTTGTAAAAAAATGTTTCCGTACTCTATGTACTCCTAATTACTACAAAATTATTATATCTATACTTGTGAACGTTTTTATAAAGCGCCATTTTATCCAAGGTTAATAACTTATATTTGAGACTGTTACATCTTCTGGTATTGTTTTACATCATCCCACTTTTTTTTAATTACTATTGTATTTACATTGTGTCATGGATCAAATTTATTCATTCAGTGTAAAGGAGTAGGTTCAGTAAGACCACTTTTTGACCCCAAAATATATCAGTTTTACAAAATTGTCATAATGTAAACCTTTAGCTATTTATTGGAAAGCAGAATACTTCTGCTACATAAATATGGGCTGTTTTTGACAATATAATGCACATATATCGGGTACTAGCATAATTAAGTCATTCTAAATTACTGAAATCTTCACAATTTTAGCATTCAATTAAATTTTAGACGGTTTTCGTCTTAAATGGAGTGACTGCATTCGTGTTCATTCTTAATATTTGAATGTTAGTTGTATTTGATGATAATACATGACATATATAAAGATTGAGGGTGAACACAGATGCGGCCACTTTCATTTTTGATAAAGTGACACATTGTTGCATAATTAATAGATTTTTCGTATTTAAGCTTCAATATGAGCGTCTGAAATGACTAAATCAGTTCAAATATATCACACAAATTGACTGATTCGACTTAATTGTACAAAATCTTTCTTGAGATAAACCTGAAATTTGAGGCCAAAATGGCCCCTTACCGTTAATTGTTTTTGTTATTATGTCTTTTAATTGAGTTAAGTCATTTCAATTGATGTAAGTCTTTCTATGTTGTGATGTGACATTCATTTTCTTCTTTCTTCTTTCAATTTATACAATATTCAATTTATTTCAGTTTCAACTTAATTAAATATTGAATAATATGAACTGTTAGGATGCAGGTTGGCGCTTGGTAATATGTTTAAACCCACTGCATTTGTATGTACTTGTCCTCATTCTTAAACCTGTTGTTCAGTTGTTGTCGTTGATGTGGTTTATATGTGTTTCTTGTCTCGTTTTTCTTAAGATGATACTGTTGGGTTTCCTGTTTGGATGGTTTGAATTACACTATTATTTATTGTGGCTTTTATAGCTTACTCTTCGGTGTGAGACGAGACTCCTTATAGAAGGTCGTATTTTGACCTATAATGGTTACTTTTTGTGGCTTGGATGGGGAGTTGTCTCATTAGCACACTAACAACAACTTCTTATATCTAATTATGGAATAAAACCATTTAATCTGATGTATATACAAATATTATTATGAAGTAGTGTAATGTACAGAGTTGGAAACAACATATCTTCTAACCTTCAAAAGGACGTGATTCATCCAGTTAATAAGCCAATTCAACTTTTACCATAAAATTTGCAACACGTTTTATAATTAAATTTAAAAAAAGATTGAAAAAGTACTATTTAAATTCACACTTTGATAATATAAGAATTAGAAAAAAGGTTTCATAATACAACTCTTGAGTAATTCATAAAGGTGTAAAATTGTTATAATCCTGGAAGTAAGACTGAAAAATGAAGTCGTAGGGTTTCAAAATATTTCAATATAATTGATTGATTGAGATTTTTGTGCAACGTTCAGTGAAAAGTATTTCATGTGAATGCCAGGACGACTTTGTACAGTACATACTTTTACTATTATCATCATGGTAGTATTGTGCACTTTGTGTGAATGTTACATAAAAAAGTTAATAGATCTTGATTGGTTGTTGCTATATATTCATTGATAAATATTAAACTTGTAAGTTGAACGTTAAAATCTTTAAATTAAGTATATTGTAATTAATTGTCTGTGACAAATTTGCGCCTCTACAAATTAACGCAACTTAAAACAAATTATGATGTAAACTGTTTTAATATTTAATTTATGTTTTCTTGCAGATTAAAGATGGACCCACCACACCAAGAAAATTGTCACCTCCATGGCAACTTACTCAATACCTTACAACGAACTGTCAACAACACATCCGAGCAAGTCCTACACCTACAAAACCAAGTGAAAGCCTTTTTCCCTTCAGCAAAGCCATCAGCTGAAACCATCATGTCTAATCCATTTGGATTTGATCTAAAGGAACCATTACAACAACAAGTAGCTGCTTCTCTACTTAAACTTGGTCGTCATCATCATAACACATGTATTCCCTCCCTTGTAACTTCACTCCAGAACATTGGGTGGAAGGTTCGCATGCAGAACTGGTCAGTTTCAACTATCCAAAGCCAACTGACAATAGCAACATCTTTATCTCACTGTATATCAACTAGCAGCTCATCATTTACCGTACCTACAAACATTCCACAATCTGCTACGCCTTCTAGCACCACTCACGTGACCGGAATTGATGCTACTTCCAGAACACCTGTGATGTCAGGGTCAATCAATTGTCCGTATTCATCAGACGTTACCACGAGTTGTTCCTGCTGTCAAGACTGTATAGATGCTCTTAAATTAACCAATATGTTAATTAACAACAAACTTGCTAAACTGAATGAGACTTGTAGTACTATACTAGACATGCTGAATACATCTATTGTACAGAAAAGCAAACTGATTCAACATCTAGGTTACCAATGTGACAACCAGATCAGTATCGAAAGACAGGTTTCTCAACTGATGACATCCGGGTTAGATGGTATTTATGCTTGCTCATCCGTTCATTCCACTCAACAACATACCCAACCGTCATTAACCAATAGGACGTCGACACCATTGATACCTGCATTCAATTTGCCTTTATTTACTTCATCCATTAACCCACATCATGACTTGACAAAAACAAGGGATTTGTACAACAAATTTCCAGAACAACTGAATTTTACGAACACTCAACCGTCAACCATTAGAGAAAAGACCACCGTAACTCCATCAAAAAGGGACACACTAGATAAGCCGCCAAAACTAACACTACAACTTCCTGTTCAGATTACTATAGATACCCCAGCGTCTATCTCACTGTCACCTCCAATTCTATCTCCACAGCTACCTGTTCAGTTAACTCCAGATACTCCAGTATCTATCTCAGTATCACCTCCAGTTCTCACTCCACAAGTTTGTACAGAGTCTACTTTTGATCTTCGAGATGCCACACCATCAACTTGTAACTACTCTAAGTTACTGAAGTCAACTCTTAAAGAGCACATGAACCGCTTCCCCAAAAGTGAAATTTCCAACGCCTACAGCATCCTACAAGATTCTACATTATTTCAACTTACCGCAGCACCAATATCACCAGTAATCAGTAGAAAACGTCTATTTATAGAAGTCGATAGTGACGATGTAGAGAAAATCAAGGTTGAAAAGCGTACACATTCATCAACCGTGGAACCAGTTCAAAGTCTTACCGATTACCCATCATTACTAGCTGGTATGATAGTAGGACATAGCTCGTTCAAGGTGACAGACGATTGGCCAAGTTACAAAAGCCGTCAGAATATGGTAAACCTGTGGAATATCAAACCATTTTATCTAAAGAGAAGACTGAACCTCTACACGTTACACATGTATTCCCTCTACTGCGGCACAGAGAAACCAGCCTACGACGTTACTTCAAACAGGGTTTGGCAAGAAGTTTTGTCAGAAGTTTCACAAAATAACAGCTCAGCTACATTTTTCGCACGTGATTTAGTTTGGCGTGTTCTTACTTTAAAAGATGTTTACCAGCTTCACCATGGTAAATATAGTTTCAGAGAAGTAATGTCAGCTGTTAAGAGAGCTACAATTGATAAGTACAATATAAGCGACGATTTCTGGGATACATCTTGCATTGATTTCATTAACAATTCAAACAACTACTTCTTCAAGAACAAACTCCGTTCTAAAGTCTTTCAGATGTTTTTACGCGGGAATCTTCCTGACGCCTAATTACGTCTCGACAACAGCTGCTGAAAGGTTTACCAATTCGGAAGTGCGTTGGAACGTCCAAATTAAACTTTTTTGAAATCTTAACTTTGTACCAATAATTTAGTATTTTGCTGAAATACATTCGGAAGAACATTTGAACGTCTAATTCAAATAGTCTTATTATAACCTTGTATCAATTGCTTAGTATTTTTGTCATTACGATGTCATTTAGCTACAGAAAAACTTGTAAACCATAAGCTGTTTTTACTTGAGTGGAAAAATTATGTTGTATGTCTTTTTAACTTGTTAGAACAATTATGTATTTCTTGCATGCTGTGAAATACTTTATTGGTACCTTTAATTAATGAATTAGTTTATAGAATACCATTTGGTGCAACTTAGCAATTGTTAACTATTCAAAGTATCTAATGGATAATTATTTTTAAAATGGATATTAACAGATTTAAAAAATATACTAGTAGTTGTCTTTCTCTTTGGTGTGAGGTAAATTATAACCTTTCAACTATGTTTTAAAATTAAGAAATGGTAAAAGAAATGTAAATATTCTCATGAAACCTATAGTTGTATGTATATTTTCAAATCAAAAATAATTTATTTCCCGCGATTTTTATAAATATGTGTTATATATATATATGTAGAGATAGAGGTAGATATTTATTAAATTATTCGACGTATTTTCTTTATATTTTTTGTATTCCTTTACCTTTTCTTGTCTGAAACTTTTCTCACTCCATACCGTATCAATAAAATTGAAAATGGAAACGGGGGAATTTACCAGAGACAGCAACCCTAACAACGTGCAGAAAACATTGTATTTATTAGGAAGTTACCGTAGAAAAAATGTGATATGATTGCCATGAGACAATTCTCCACCAGAGATCCAAATTGCCGTAGAAGACAATGCCATAAAATAACATCAACTTGGGTAACATATATTCTGGTTCACATTTTACCACAAATGTAAAAAAGAATAAATGTCCCCTAAGTAAATTTTAACAAATACACTGGTAAACAATGGGAGGATGGTTGGATACATTTGGTTAGTTTTTGTCGTTATCCATCAGCGATGGTTTACAGTATCATCTGTTTCTCGTTTCTCGGTTTTATATAGATTAGACCGTTGATTTTCTTGTTTGAATGGTTTAAAACTGGTCATTTTTAGGGCCCTTTATAGCTTTCTGTTCGGTGGGGGCCAAGGTTCGTGTTGAAGACCGTACTTTGACCAATTATGGTTTACTTTTACTAAATGTTACTTGGATGGGGAGTTGTATCATTGGTATTCAAACCACATCTTCTTATATCTATAATAAATGGTATTAAAACTGTGAAACATAAGGTATTAAAATTTCAAGATGGCACAATACACTTGAAATATTTTTCTTGTTACAATTCTTTTATGAAGCTTTAACAACTATTACACCGAAAGGACTTCAACAATAAGCAAAACCCATACCACATAGTCAGCTTTAAAAGGCCCCGAAATGACAATGCAAAACAATTCAAATGAGAAAAATAATGGCCTAATTTATGTTTAAAAAATGAACGAAAAACAAATATGTAACACATAAACAAACGACAACCACTGAATTATAGGTCCCTGACTTGGGACGGGCACATACAAACAGAATGTTACGGATTAAACGTGTTAGCGGGATCCCAACCCTGCCCCTAACCTGGAACAGTGGTATAACAGTACAACATAAGAACGAACTATAAAAATCAGTTGTAAAACACACATCATATGAACGGGTACTTGTGCATTCCAACAACAAAAAGACACTAGGTACAGATCGGAGAGAACTCGCAGTTAACTGACAGCTTCAAAACCTCTAACATCTAATACAATCAAAGCGCGAAAGCGCTGTAAAGGCAGTTAATTACAGGTTGTGTGTATTTCTAGTCCAGTTATATCATTATCTTCCATAGAACAGAGGTGGTTTGTAGAATTTAAGATTTAGAGTTCTTTTGTACCTAGTTCACCTATATCTATAGTCTACTGTTTACAGTATATTTTATGTGCCTCGCCATGAAATGCATTTTTAGCCATGGCCTTGTCAGTTTGCTTTAAATTTATGAGTTTGACTGTCCCTTATGTGTCTTTCGTCCCTCTTCTTTAGACATATAAGAACTTTTCCTTTTCAATATAAATAGACTATTTTTAATTATTGATTGTATACGCATATTCTATGACTCCCATAAAAAGAAGTTCACAAAGATTGACTAGTCTCTGTACTGTGTGTATAGCAAGAACATCAAGTAACATAATGGTAAATGTACATAGTAACACATCAACTTTTTTGATGACGATACCTGCCAACTGTCAGTATTTGCAGAGAATTTCCCCCATCGAGCTCGAAGCTCCCAAATGGAAATTTTGTAAGAGCAATTTTGTCGACTATTTTAAAGAAAACAATTATTTCAACAATGGCAATGAGCTTGTTTATGCACGAAGAAGCCAAAAACCACATTAGAATATATTTGAAGGGAATCCATGACAAATCGCCCCATTAGCAAATAGCCCCACTTTAAAAAAAAACCTGCCCCAACCTGGATAACCAAATCGCCCCACTTGTGAAATGTGTTATATCCCTTAATATTACTCCTGCCAACTTGCCCCAACTTATAGAAAACGATAATATCTAAATAAATATATTATTAACCAGGAAGAATTTACTAATGCCAACTCGCCCCACTCATGTAAAAAGATGTTATCCCGTTGTATATAAGTTAAATTCCGTTAATATTACTCCTGCTAACTGGTCCCACCTAATGGAAATCAGTGAAATCTAGATAAATATATTATTAACCAGGATGAATTTAGTAATGCCAAATAATGGCAACAGTAGTATACCGCTGTTCAAAACTCATAAATCCAGGGACAAAAAACAAAATCGGGGTAACAAACTAAAACCGAGGGAAACGCATTAAATATAAGAGGAGAACAACGACATAACACCGAAACTTAACACACACAGAAACGGACCAAGCATCAGACAAAACACCACGAGAATAACAAATATAACATGAAAACCAAATACATGAATTAGGGATAGACAAGTACCGTGCCACGTCTGATCTCAATATCTCAAAAATAAGAGAAAACACAAACGACTCAACGTTAAAATGCAACACACACAGAAACGAACAATAATATAACAATGGCCATCTTCCTGACTTGGTACAGGACACTTTTAAAGGGAATAAAAGTGGTGGGTTGAACCTGGTTTTGTGGCATGCCAAACCTCGCACTTTAATGGCAAAGTTAAATATAACATTGAAATGACAACATATTACAGGACTACAATACAAATAAATAGAACATATTAGACAAAGAAAAACATGATTATAATAGATAACAAAAAGCATCAGGTTTAAAATTCAATACGCCAAAAACACACAGGACTTACAAGTGACGCCCAGATATAAAAGATCGAAAGAGAAAAAAGTACAAAGTTGTACTGGAGATAAAAAGTTGAAAAGGTTTCGCCAAATATGGCATTGTTTTTATGCCCGGGATAAGAACATTCTTATTATATAGAACAATTCATGCTATTGCAAACAGTAAATTTTATCAAATGAATATGAAAGAGATATACATAAAGAAACTGAAGTATTAACTAATTACAGAAAACTAAACCCGAATACATAACGCCCAGATATAAAAGATCGAAAGTGAAAAAGGCACAAAGCCGCACAGCACCGAAGACCAAAAGCTGAAAAGGTCTTGCCACTCTCCCCACTTATGGAAAAAGATGTTATCCCGTTGAATATAAGTTATATTCCTTATATTGCATTATGATACAATTAACAGGTTTCTTTTCAATTGTTATGCAAATAACTAAGCTTCAAAACTTAGTTATTCTTCAACAATACATTTTTTTTTTAGAATTATAATTTCAGTATATCAATAATAGTAATTAAATAAATTTTCGGTTTGTTTGTATTCTGTGTAGATTAGTTTTCATTAAAGTGGTGCGAGTTTTTATTTTTAATTATATATATATATATTAATCTAAATATTACCGTTTTTTTATAAGTAGGGCGGGTTGGCAGGAGTAATATTTAACATGATTTAACCAATTTCACATGTGGGGCGATTTGATAAATCAGTTTGTGGCGGTTTTTTTAAAAGTGGGCGATTAGCCAGTGGGGCGAATTGTCCTGCTTCCATTTGAAGGCCTCCTTGAAGGTTTTGTATGACTATATGAACCATCTTTCACGTAAAACCCCCATGTGCATTTTGAAAAGTTGGCAGATATGTTTCTAACTCCAGGCAAAATCTACCGGTATGAATGAAAAAGAAGTTTTCAATTAAGGCTCTGTGGCCATAACAGCTGTCATGGCTGTCTCATTAGCATTTTAACCACTTCCCATATTTGCAATTAAATTAATAGAAGAAAATTATTCAACGAAAACTTACATGTAAATATGAAATTCTCTTTACGATATGAGTTTTTCTCATTGTTTGAGATTGTACAGTAGTACCTGTAACTGCTTATACCTATTTCTTATTCACTTTTGCTTGATAAACTCACTAAATATCATGTATATATACATTGTACCACATCTCCTTATTTTTATATGCATTCCAATAACATGAACAATTGTAATTCAATTCTATATACCAAAGCAAAATGAACTGCACCACTTTCATTCACTAGTATGCATCTTTTGGCAAAATACAAGTTCTTAAATGACACAAGATATATTTATTGATAAAAAAAATAAAATTTAGTATACAACTCTTTAACAGATATAAAAAAAAAAAAGCACAGCTGTGTCATAACTTGTGAAATCTGTGCTGAAAACATAGACATTGATGGTATTTGAGTAATTCCATATGTGAAGCTCAACATTAGCTCGTCAGTTGGTGGTGGACAGTTATAGTTCCTTTCTGCAGGCTAGGATGAATGACTTTTCAGGAAAACCAATTTCACAAATCAAAACTTTCCTCAAGATTTCTCCTACAATATTCATCCAGTTTAGTTCTTTTGGTTTAATTGGACACCGTCCTGATTTTTAATTTTGCAAACCATCCAGTCTCTTGCTTGCAAATGGTGCATGAAAATAGGATTGGTATGGCAGTAGACAAGTCTCTTTAAGTGGGTTTGTGCCCTGAAAAAAAGTTTTATAACTT
Organism: Mytilus galloprovincialis; assembly: GCF_965363235.1. Lineage (NCBI taxonomy): Eukaryota > Metazoa > Mollusca > Bivalvia > Mytilida > Mytilidae > Mytilus > Mytilus galloprovincialis. Next base: position 11,882,327 of record NC_134838.1, on the reverse strand, counting down.
AAGTTTTTTTGAAACTTGTGCAACACACATACCTAAATAACTATAACATAGAAGAGAGCATCATTCGTGTTAATGTTTTGTTCCTGTTTACATTGTCATTGATATTTTTTCAGAAAGCCCGAGGCATAGCTCATGAATTCCTGTCATTACATCCTAAATTAACATAATTACTGCTAGAATAATTATCAGTATGATATACGTACACTATCATTGTACAGCCCAAGTCTTCAGTATATATCATTGTTGCATTCATTCACTCCTGTGTTCAGTCGTTCAAAAATATTTATTAAACATCAACAAATGAACTTTAATAAGGACAAGAAAACACTAGAAAAGATACGTACATACAACCCGTGTTTAAGTGTATTTGAAAGAGAAATATATCTGGTTAAACGATGTATAAAGGAGGAAAAAATTGCGGATATTGCATTACGATGCTTTCTACCTAATAGCACGTGGATATGTTTACATATTTAGACTTGACCCAGTATGACCCGTACCTTGTAGGTCACCGCCGTCGTTTAAACACTAGACTACAGTCGTGTATAAGACAATAAAATGCTTAAGCCTGTACTATTTGTGTGAAGTAAATGTGTTTTTTCTGTACATTTAAATTGTTTTACCTGATAGCAAGGACGTATATCTATCCGTTTCCTTCTCAATTCACTTTGTCAATATTTCTTCGAGCTCCTTCAAAACATACGTATTACTGCGCCCGGAAGTGAAAAAAATATTAGAAATCCTCGTAAAATAATGCTATTTTCAATTTTGTGGAATCCATTTTGTTATATTTATTATATAAAGATAAAAAAAGTTACGATTAATTATGAATTTGCATATCATTATACGGAACGTTTATGGACTATTTTTCCATAGCTGTAAGTCGGTCATTTTGGCGGGAAATCATGTACACATACACACGTAGATTGGCTGGTACCTGATCGTAATGTTACACATCAGATATATCAAATAGCTAATACCCGGAACGTAGTACCGGGAACCAGGATAATACGTAGACAACATACATAACTAATACCGAAATTGAAAACGCTTTACGGTTTCTCGTTTATAAACTGAATTCCGCTTTGAATTATAGAAGATGCAATATTAATCATGTTCAGTCGACTTTTCATTGTTATATCAACGTCTGAACTAATTAAAAAATCTTTAGATCTCAGATAACACTCGAAATTGACCCGACCTCTTTCCACACGGAATACAAATAATGATAGTTTGTAGTCAGGTTGACTGCTTATAATGCAAAATACACATTAATAACAAGTTCTATAAAACGAACAATACACACTGATCGTTTCTTTAGTCCCCAATGTAAATGAAAGAAACAAAAACCATATCATACCATAAAAAGAAGAGGAGAAATTCGAACATTTCCGGATCTTTTCCTGGCCAAAAGACCCCCTGCATTGCGTATGAAAAGATTAACCTCATGACTTGAAAGTCAGGCCTTAAAGCACTGCCTTTAAAAATCATGCATCTAAGACTTAATTATCAATCTGTACACATCCAACATCCAATGGATTTCGTGTAAAGACGTTATAAACAGTCAGAGAAAACCATGGCCTTGTGCAATGCCATCATACAGGTATCGACAGATTGTACATCCATGAATGTGTATATCTTTATAGCATACAAGTAATATTTAGTTTGCTTTTAATTTACTGATAACAAAACAATACTTATACAAATAAAAACAATATTCAATGATCTTATTACAGTGTTGAATTGGTAACTTTTAGAAAAAGTTTATTTAACGGATCGACAAGTTTACCAGGATCGTTTCTAAATTTTCGGGCAAGGTTAACAACATTTCCGTTAAAATGAGGATATTAAGCTATCCTGTTAGAAAAAAGTTTTCTTCAGATACAAGTAAACTTCAAAACCAAATCTATATATCTATGGAAAAATTTAGTAAAGGTTTTAAATAATTTATGGTAACGAAATCCCTGGTTTAATAATATATCAGAAATACATATAGATTACGTTCGTTAAAATCAAAAACATCACAACAGACACGGGCATAGCGAACGAGCTGTGAAATATAAACACCATAAGATAGTGCCAAAGGAACATCACCATCTAAAAATTGAAAATTAACAATAGGGAACGAAAACGTCCCTTTTGTCGAAAATTTTAGTGTGGAGTTTCCCGTTTAAACCTAAAAGTCAGTAGGCTGTATACTATACAATGTTGGACTACCAATCATCACAGGACTTGGACAAACCATCATTATCTTTATGAACAAAACTAATTGAAAAAATCCCAATAAGTTTGTGATATTAAATATCGACAATCGATGAAAGTAATCGTACATACAAATGCTGCGACAATAAAAGGTTAGCGATACATGACCAAGAAGACAACTTAGTTACCCAGATAGTGTAGAAACACAACATACTTGAAAACGTTAAAAAAGAATAACCTATACTATTGAAGTACGTGTTGTTATTTGAGCATCAGGAACACAATATATGCTGACAGAAAAAAATCTGAGATGTTGATTATCCAAAAACAGTTTTAAAAAAGAAGATTGAGTATGATTGCCAATGAGACGACTCTCAACAAGAGACCAAATGACACAGACATTAACAACTATAGGTTAACCGTAAGACATTCAACAATGAGCAAAGCCTATACCGCATAGACAGCTATTAAAGGAAATGCAAGAAGCACTAGTAATGCCCAACTGAAATAGAAAAGATACACATATATCACTCACTTCGAAAAAAATTCTAACATCTTTTTTTCTCCTTCGAAATATATATCAAAAGGGAGGACTTTAATATTGCATCTATAAAAATGGATACCAAAATTTCATTTGAAAAAGTTGTTTTGGCAATGCACAACTTCATGTTTTTTCTAAATCCGTTGATAAAGATTTAAAAGCCATGGGATGTGTACTGATTGATATTTTAGCCTGAGAAAACATTTTTAATTAGCTTTTGACTAGCCTTCAGATTACTGTAAGATCGGTACTTTGTCAGTTTTTTGGAGGATGTTGTTTGTCGATGTCAAGCATTTTCAACTGGTTTTACTGTATGTTTGTATGGTTCTCTTGCATAGAATAGTATGGTCGATCGCTCCAGCCTAACTGATCTAATATGTGTTGTACAACAGTTCAATCCCACATGCTTAGAGACGACATCAAAAGTTCAATGAAGGATAAAAAACTTAATTCACATAGTTTTTTTACTGAACCCCACACCCCCCTCTTAACTTAATTTGGGAAAAATTGATTGACCAATAGGGATATATGTAAAATCGATTTTAGATTAACAAAACTTGCAGCAATGTTGACCCCCCCACCCCCAAACTATTTGATTTAAGTTTTTTATCCTACATCGATCTTTTGATGTCGTCCCTTAAATAAATAGTGTCAATACAATCCCAAGAACACCTTAAAATACCGTGATTATGTACTATCCATAGGGTGTTGGCCATTTGCTTACTAGTATTCTCAATAAATCTAAGTTTCGATGTGTTTTACTTTTGTCAGTATTTGTAGAAAACAATAGAAACATATATACATCAACATCAAAATTCTTTAAAAATCAATATAAAAAAAATCACTTGCATAACCCACACTAAAAAAATATAAACATTATAAATGTTTTTTAAACAAAAGATATAACCCTAATCATAAGTATCTGGTTTTTTTCGAATGCTGAAATAGGATATGAGTTTTTTCATAGAATAACGCAAATTATATACAAATACACTGAATTTGTCATTTGTCAATAATATTTTATCGATTTCATATCAACAGAAGGATACATATTTTTTTTAATTTCGTTAAGCGACTACTATTGGTAAAAAAAAATGCTTTATAATGAAAAATATGCAATTTCGCATCAAAATCTATGAATGCCCGTATAATTTTGAATTTTTGAATTGGAATGAAAATCGCTATAACGGAATAAGTTATTCATACAGAGTTTTCTTATTTGTGATCACAGATTAAGTTCGTGTGAATTTGAGAAAACGCTTTCAAACATTTTTAAAATTAATTATCACGGGTTTAATCGTTACTTTTTTGTAAATTTGTTATGTACAATATCACATCTCATTATGCCTTTTATGGACTGTCTTTGGTGAAGTATGTATACACCAACTCAAGATGCAAACGCTTTATCGTGTTGTCTGTCCTGGTTTTGGCGTCGACAGGTAACCAGTAATACGATGAACTGGACAATATTCAGGACGAATAGAACAGAAAACATACCACCAAACAGCAACGTTGTATTTTCATCTAAAAAAGGAAAGAACAATTATTTTATAAAAACTCAAATTGGAAAGTTTTTCTTTACCAGCTATACATGTTTGTATATGATGAATAAAGCAAAACCAGCAAGAAACAAGACAATTGAATCATGTCATCTGCAACAATTATAAACAAACAGGGCTTAATTCGTATAATTTAATGACTATAATAAGCCAAAACAATGTTTATTTTATATTTATAAACGATTACAATACCTATGTCAAAAATTTGTTTGTCTTCGTGTTGTTTTTACGTTGGGTTAGGACGAGTGGGTCCGTTGGTAGCGCTGAGGCAAGAAAACCAGAAAAACGGATGATATATAGATGATCTTTATAAATTGTTACATTTAATTGAAATGTCCCAATAATTTAATAAGGTTATACCAATGACCGTCAGAAAAAGTCCGTGTAATGTGTAATATTTTGATTCAAACCCCAATAAAGTACATTGCAATGTAGCGTTTATTAAATTTATGAAATAAAATCGTAAATAGATTTGTAGTGTGAATTCAGAAAGTAATGACAATTTATTGTTATATTCCCATGTAAACGAATCAGTACAAATTAGTCCAGGCTTAACATTATCACAGGTTCATTGTGAGGTATAGATTATCGACCTCCCAAACAAGTTCCAGTGGCTAATATTTCACATCGTATCAAATAGTTTAACTATAAACAACGTAAGACTTTGTTCATATTCACCTTTATCCGATTCACTGTCTTCATCTTTGACAACATGATCATTGAAGTCTTCTACAGGCTCGTTTGTATCACTCACGTCCGATACAACGTCGTTACCGAGGTAACTTCCACACTTTGGTAAACCAGGTGGTGGTTTAGGGATACTTGCGAAGGACTCGTTCAAGACAATCGCCATTCCATCGTTAGAATGCATATCAATGTGGCAATGTAGAAACCAGATTCCAGGAATTGTAGCCGGAAATCTTACAACAACGTATCCTCCACTGGGTACAATTACTGTGTCTTTTAGTACTGCTCCTTGTTGTACAATACCTGGGACATTTCCATTCAACCATGATGAATTGCTCCATGTGGCGCTGTTACACATACTCATGCCTGGTTTGGTATTTCCCCTACAGTCAACATCATTATTATCTTCAATTAATGCGCCTGTACTTTTATTAAATACTCCATATCCAACCTTAATTACCATAAAAGCATGTCCGTGCATATGTACCGGATGGTCATCAACTCGTCCTTGACCCATATTTAGGAATGTCATCTGAATTGTGTCGCCCGAATTTATTGTCAAAGAGTTCATGCATTGGCATAATTTTTCTTCCCCACATTCCTGGTCTGTACATTGATGTGGTAGTTCGTCGGGTTGTGTGAGTGCAGAAACATCTGGTAGCTTGAACTGTCGTCCATTTACGGAAGCTGGTCCTTCTTCTCCGTTATAGCCAGGAAAGGCAAAATTGAGAAAATACTCTTTAAATTTTCCTTGAACCGGGAGGGGAGTTAGAATATTAAGCACAGTACGGAGCTCGGTCAATCGAGTACAGTTTACATTTTCATTTTCAGGGTAAAAAGGAAACGGACAGTTTACAACAATACATTTGTTTGAAGACGTACATTTGGACTTTGAGGACGTAGGTTCTGATAACATGGCTCCCTCATACTGTAATATAGCCTCAGCCTTGGTCGTATATCGCCTATCTAAAGTTTCAGCGCGTACCATATAAGTTCCTATTGGCTGGTCCGCGTTCAAGATAAAATTGAATCGTTCACCAGGAGCTATGACAAATGACTCTGCTACTACAGGTACAGTTTCGTAACCATCAGCCCCAACAATTGTTAAGTTATGTTGATCAACTGATACTCTCCATGGATATAGAGCACCAGGTCCGATAACCCTAAATAAGTACTGTTTACCTTTTGTAACTTTAAATGTTTCAAGTGGCGCACCGTTATTAGACGTACCACTCCAGAATCGTCCACGCCCATTGATAAGCCCAGCATGAGTTCTATAGGGCGTATATCTAGACATGCCCAATTGCATTGATGGAAGTAATTTCGTTCGGTTGATGTACGTACCTCCTGCTTCTTCGAACAAATCATCAGCATCTGAACCATATTCATGATTCCATTCAAAAACTTGCATTATATGTTCTTCAAGCTGAATTTTATTTGACAGTTTTGGCCTTATTATAAATGCACCAAATAAACCATTCAATCTTTGGTGGCCCATGTGTGAATGGTACCAGAATGTTCCTGGTGGATTAGCTGTGAATTTATATTTGAAGGTTTGTCCTGGTCCTATCGGGCATTGCGTAATGTAAGGTGGACCATCCATCCAAGGAGTATCTTTCATGTCTACGCCGTGCCAATGAATCGACGTCGCTTCAGTCAACTGGTTGTTATGTACATTGATAATGACTGTTTGTCCTTCATAGACTATGATTGGGGGACCAGGGAGGCTTTTGTTAGCAGAAACTATCAGTCTACCAGAGGATCCCTCCCATCCATCTGCTGTCATTATTTCATCCATCTTGTACGAAGAGGCGTTTGCTGTGTCTGTGACGTTATAGAGGAATAGTTTGCCGTTGTGCGCATAGACTGGACCGTCTTCTGACATCATTGCTAGTTCGTAATGTATGTCGAGGGATGTTTCACATATCTTCGCATGAGGATCACATTCAAATGCAGTAGTTAATGTAACAAAGAGGAGAAATAACAACAGCTTCATAATGTCGACTCTGAAAAAACAAAATTACGAAGGATAAAAATTATGAATTGGAAATCATAGATGGACGATCTTTATATTCTCATGTGTGATGTTCTGTTATATTTGGCCTCTGCTTTTCTGCCAATAATCTAAATGATACTGACTAATCTATTCTTGAATTGAGTATACTATATTACTTTAAATTGAGAGAATTTAATGTTTCGTGCACAGTTTTGTTCACACCGAGTATTATTATAATTATATTGTCATTCAGTTATCAGCACTTACTACATTCTGGTGATACAAGTTTTTGTAACTATATTTTACCATTACAAAGGGCCATGCTTAAATCTTGTTACAGATTTAAAAATTGTAGTAATATATTGGAAGTATATTGTCTTTATCGCCTTTTCGCCGAACAAGAGACCAAATGACGTAGATGTAAGCAATATCAGAGGTTTTGTTGAATTTGATAAATCAATATTTAAATCATTATATGTTTTGTTAGACATTTATGAACACTCTTTGTCCTACGTCCTGTACTATACTTATATTTCAAGGTTTTGCTTTCTCAAGACTGTTTATGCCGTCTTTACACTGATTCTAAGTTAACAGATATACAGATAGATAATTCAGTTTGGGAAAACATGGTTTATTCATTTGTTGAAATTGGCTTCGAATTTTAGAATTTAGTAAATGGAGTATGGTTAGCGAGCTACATTGTTTGTTTCGTCTGTTTGTTACGATTCTTTGTGTGTTAATGGCCGATCTGACTGGTAAGTCTAGCCCTGCCTAACTGATTTCTAGTTTGCTTTAATGTTGTGTGGTAAAACACATGTCCGATGTTAGATGGTAGCGTTAAAGCTTTCACAAAAAGGTTTAACGTTGCAACATTATGTAATATCTTGTCTCAAGTCAATATGTTTGTTATAAACAAATCAGGTCGTTCGGTTACTCTTTTGTTTCAGACTGTGTTATACCTGGCCTTTTTATAGCTTAGTATACGGTATAGGATTTCGGTCATTGTTTAAGGTCGTACGGTGACCTTAACTTTACATCTTCCTCCATTGGTCTCTGTTGGATAGAAGTCATTGGCAAACATATCACATCTCCTTATGTTTACATTGCTGTTACAATAAATACACCAACATGATCACAGAATAACCAATCTATTACATTAAGAACATCAATAGTAGCTTGAACACATTAAACATTCACGTAAAGTTTTTGAAATCCGCTTATTAATTGATAGACTCATAAAAAATTCGAGTACCTTTTTTTTTGGGTACTCAAACTAAGAAGTCAATTAATCAAAATGCTCGATTTGATGTTTCAAGAACTTTGTACTCTGAGTTCTGAGTCAAGTTTTATGACCGAAAAGGTCTGCTAGATTACATACCGAGCTAGGATTCTAATGCGTCACATAACTTTGATATTTGCAAAAATGGAAGCCATTGTGGTAATGACGCACTGTCAATTTAGCTCTTGAAACCCGATTTAATTATCCACATAGTATCATTACGGTTCTTATATGCCAGTTGTATTTTAAAAGACAAATGTATCTACTAGCTATTGAACATCATTAAATGCACTTCTATGCATTTGGTCAACTTAAAACTATTGTCTGTCGATTTTCAAGGAGAATTTTCGAAAGTTCAAAAATATTTATTGAAAGTTTTTTTTTTTTTAAAGTTACGCATTTTTAAGATCCACCAGAAAATTTTGTCGTCCAGTAAAGTTTTTAGTAAAAAGAAAAAGAACAAAAATACTGAGCTCCAACGAAAATTCAAAACGGAAACTCCCTTATCAAATGTCAAAATCAAAAGCTCAAACACATCAAACGAATGGATAAAAAATGTCATATTCTTAACTTAGTACAGACATTTTCTTATGAAGAAAATGGTGGACTAAACCTGGTTTAATAGATGGCTAAACCTCTCACTTGTATGTCAGTCAAATTCCATTATATGTGTGAACAAAACAAAAAGACATAAGAGGTAAATTGTCACAAATAGGTGTACAGCAGTCAACATTGTGTTACAATCTTAATCAATATTAAAACAAAAAAATATGTAACAAAGAAGCACAAAAAGGCTTATAGACAAAATACATTAGCAAAAATGAAAGACAAGGATACACAAAATTTACAATATCACAAAAATAAAATGAGGGGATGTAAAAGTACAGAGCCACGTCATATGTATCAATGAAACTCAAACAGACATTTAGAAAGCACATATTTAGCAAAAATTAAGACAAGAATACGAAAATTACCATTGAACAATAACACAATGATGGGATGTATAAGTACAGAGCCACGTCATATGTTTAAAGAAACACAAAAAGGCAGATTGACAAAGCACATAAGCAAAAATGAAAGACAAGAATACAAAATATCATAGAACAATAACAGACTGACGGGATGGGATGTATAAGTTCAGAGCCATACCAAATGGACATCATAAAAAAACCCCAGACTAAACAGTAAAATAAATTCATAAAGACAAATGAAAGTAACAAATTGTTATTCGAACACGTCTACTTTGCAGTTATGACGTTCACTTGACCCTGTCCCATATATTTCATCCTTTTAATAGGAATATAATTTTTTTTATATTTCAGTATCAACCTACAGCCTAAATATATAAAAATAATAGAATCTGAAGCCAGATGATGAATCAAAGTTTTTTTTTCTTTTATAGGTTTTCAAGACAGAATAGTCAACTAAAACACGCCTAAACCTAAAAAAGTGTACTCGACTTTCTCTTCTCGCTGAAATTATTGCATATTGTTGGTATCCCTCCCCGCCTCCCCCCCCAATTTTTTTTTTTTTTTTTTGTTATCTTTCTTTGATTTTTTTTTCCCGGCAGAATTTTTGTTTATGCACCTACCACAATCGACTGTTTGTTGAAAATTTGTCTTTAATTTAAAAGTTTACAAATATCTCGACGAAAAATTCAATAATTTAAGTAAAACACATACATAAGATGCATACAATCCTAAATTAAGCACATCCATGAAACTTTCAAAGAAATAAAAACAGATGTAAAGAAATTAAATTGACTAACCTTATATCTTACAAAGAGTTGCATTTTTTTTTAATTTTAACTGGGTGTCTGCCTGGTTTAGGACATCAAATTAATAAAAATATCACAAAGCTTGTCATTCACATGTTTCTATTTAAATGAAATAAAACGATCATATTCCATATAAAGGAGACTTTTGTGCGTGAAAATAACGACAAAAAATACAAAATATCAAATACCAAATTTTAATTGCCTATACTTGTGAAATTGTGCTATCAAATCAAGCTAACGTTAATGGAATACTGTATACACAAACGTTTGTTTAAAAATGTTCTTACTTTTTCCGCATTCTCGTACCACCAAGCTCCTGATTTATTACTGGCCTACAAACAAAATCTTGTTTATTATATATAATTTAATTTCTTTCGTAATGCGCAGAGTCCTTATCTGATGACCTCCGTTTTGAACAGTTATAAGAAACCTTGAAGTTAATTTTAAAGCTTGAATTTTTAAGTTGCCTGGAAGGTAGTCCCATGATTAAAGAATGTTGCTTACACAATGACTGGAGTTTAGGCGTACTCAAATGACCTAATGACGATTAAATAACGTACTTTGGGTAGGTCGTAAACAAAGAAAAAATGGAACCAGAACCAATCGTGTTAGGGAGTAGTTGACTTTGGCTAATAATGTACATGGCAATTCAGTATTTCTATTTAGAACGAAACGTGATTTTTTTTATCCTTGCTCTTAGAAAAATTCCTTTTCATCCATCTTTTGAAACTGTGCAGCATTGCAACGACATTGTACAACCAGAAAGGGAAAGTTACAGCAACAAATAATTCGTCTGTGATGAAGGTAGACATTTGTCGTTAAATGGTCATATGGCTAACAAGACAGTTTTTAAAAATTCGAAAGTATTTATGTCAAGTTTAATAAATATATATAACGGACATTGTTCTTTAATGATTAACTAGTTATTGTTGATAGTTTGTTTTTTTTATTCTGTACGCGACATTAACACATAAATTACTCAAAAGCAAGACATATACCGCTATCACATGTTTCACACACAGGGTAAACATGTGTCGATCCACGCGTGTCCTAAAATAACATCGCGTCCGATCATTTCCTATTTTAATCCCCTAAACGTGTCCTTCTATTCTCTTTGCTAAAATGTCTCCGATTTTTTTTTATCTCGTCCAACAACAATTCCAATATTTATATTTGTCCTTGGTGACTCAGAAACTTAGAGACACCGAATTACAACACCAGATACATATCAGTAAAGAAAGATAAACAAGGAAAAAAAAACCACTTTGAACTTGAATTTTTCAGTTTGGAATTTAAGTCATAAATTCTAGGTTTTGCTCGGATTGGTCCTCATCACAAATATTGTGTGCTCAGAGCAATTCCATTACTGAAGGTTTAAAAAGGTCAGATATATATCTATTGACGATTGACATTTTTACCTTTGTCTGTTTGTTTTACTCACATATTGTTGTCATATATTAGAACTGTCTTATAGTTTTTATGAGAGGTTTAGCTAGCTATAAACCAGCTTCAACCCACTATTTTCTACTTATTAAGTAAATGTCTGTACCAAGTCCAGAAAATGACAGTTGTTTTCCAATGATGTGTTGTGTTTGAGCTTTTGCCATTTTGTAAGGGACTTCTTGTTTTGAATTTACCTTGTTTTTTAGTATATTTGTTATTTTACCTTTAACGAGTTAATTAAATACAAGTGTTAATTTATTACAAAGCTAGGTTTATATATTATATTAACTTGCCACTGGACACCAAACAGCCATCAAACACCACCACCATCATTTTCCTCATTACTAATAAACCGAGGTTTTGGGTTAACCGCAATTTATTCAGTTTATTAGAAAATGGTATAAGGTCTAACGTCCAAGTACATATTCTTGTTTTGACACGTTTTAAGCAACACACGTCATTCTGGAATTATTTTTCTAAAGCAACACTTATCATATTGGAAAATTTTTAAATCAACAAAGGTGTTACAATTCCTTTTTAGAGTCTAGATTAATAAAGCACCTTTTTGGACATGCAGAAAATTGTAAAAGACATATTTTTGTTCATTATTTAATTACCAGCAGGATAAGTGCACTCAGCTAGCTTTCAGTAACTGAATGCATTCTTTGATTGATAATTTTTTCTTAGATACATGATTTATTTGATTAGTTATTATTGGCTTTGAACTAGCTGTCAGTAACTGCGCCTATTACTCTAAAATCTGTACTTAGTGTCTTTATGTTATTGGGATGTACAAGTTCCAGGCCATGTCCACTTTGTGTTTTTGTTACATGTATTTCTATTTGTGTCCATCTGGTGAGCCTTATTGAACTGATTTTTATAGTTCGTTCTTATGTTGTACTGTTACACCACTGTCCCATGTTAGGGGAAGGTTTGGATCCCGCTAACATGTTTAACTCCGCCACATTCTGTATGTATGGGCCTGTCCCAAGTCAGGAGACCGTAATTCAGTGGTTTTTGTTTGTTGCTGTGTTGCATATTTGTTTTTCGTTCATTTTTTTGTACATAAACTACTAGTAAAGGCCACTAACAGCCACAAATAATGAGCAAAACCCATAACGCATACATGTGATATAAGGCATCGGCAAAAAAAAATGTAAATTAATTTAAAAGAGAATACCAACGGTCTGATATATGCTTAAACACTGAATACAGCAATAAACGAAAACCGGAAGGTAACAAATAACTGTTGTCAATAATTCGTTTGAGCGCCGTGATATGCTGATTTTTCTATGAATTTTTGTTTATAATACATGTACTAATGAATATTAAAAAAATAAATTAGTCACTGCGATTGTCCCAAATCAAGAACATCACCAGTTTGGTTAAATGCTCATGTTCATGCGTCTGTCCAAGACAAGAACCTTGTCAGTGTGGTTGAGTGCTCATTTACATGCGAATGTCCCAAGTCAGGAACGTGGCCACAAGCTGTATTTGTTTTTCATGCAATTTTGTTCGTTGGGAAATTTGGTGTTCTTGAATATCTTTGAAAGTCTCGTCTAAATTGTATTACTGTTCTAGACTATATTGTATTTGACAAAAATGTCTATATATACATTGTAGACAAACATTAGACAATTGTTGAAAACAGTATGTTATTAAACATCTCAAATTATTTGTGCCATCGGAATGCTGCCGAATACACATAAAAACCTGATGAAACACAGTCTAATAGATAACTTTAATACAACAATTTATACTTTCATGATGTTTTCAATATATACTGGTTTGGTATCATAAATTGACGACTTAGTATTACGAATCTGACCATAAGATAAAAAACAAACTTACTGCGAAACAAGGATTAGAGTATTCAAAGGAGTTTGATATAAACGTCGTTTTTCTATCAGGTTTTTTTCAATAGTTATATTAGAAAGAAACAAAAAAATTGAATCTTTGGCATATAATATTGACACTATGCTATTATTTGTAAGATCCTAACATTAAGTATTTGGGTGATTATGTCACCCGATCGACAATGTCGGGTGACATATTGCTTTTCCTCTGTTTCTTTTTCTGTATTATTATGTCACCCGATCGACAATGTCGGGTGACATATTGCTTTTCCTCTGTTTCTTTTTCTGTATTATTATTATTATGGCACCCTCAACGGAGTTGGGGTGACATATTGTTATTCTACGTTTCTTTTTTTTCTTATTATGGCACCCTCAACGGAGTTGGGGTGACGTATTGTTATTCTACGTTTCTTTTTTTTCTTATTATTTTTCTTCCACCGATTTTGTCCAGCTTATTTCTCGGAATCCAATGGACCAATGTTGGTTAAACTCTACTATAATAAGGACCACCATGATAAGTTGTGCAGTGGACTTTGGCATGTGCATGATGGCTACCGTTACCATGGAAACTAAAAAAATGTAAAAAAATCCAGTTTTTTGTTTTCTCGAACTGTTTGGATAGACTTGAACTTAGAAACATTATATTTTAATACAATGTAGGTGCCCACTATATACAGGTATTGGATGATTTTGACGCTCATTGGAACTACTATGTTTCCATGGAAACAACACCAAAAATTTCAAAAATATCAAAATGCTCAAAACTTAATGAAACTTCACAGTAACGATGAGCAACATTGGAAGATGTGGAATTTGGCGTTGGAATTTTCAAAATATCTGTTGTTACCATGGAAACAATGCAAAAAGGTCAAAACTTTGAATTTTCACAGAACATTCCAGAACATCAATGTTGAATTTATTCTAGAGACATTAAATCGTATATGATGGTATATGATTATGGAGGGAAAAAATTGCAGCGGGGGTTTGACTTTGGAATATTCAAAATGGCCGCCGTTTCCATGGAAACAGCAAAAATATGAAAAACTTCAAATTTTCAAAATGCTTTAAATTAAATGAAACTTATAACAAATGTTGCCTAGCTAATGTAGACTTCACTTTTGAGTTTGGAATTTTCAAAATGGCCGCCGTTGCCATGGAAACAGTGAAATTTTCTAAATGGCTGCCGCTGGCCTGGCAATAGGGGAAGGGTGCCATCCGCTATTGCTCGCAATGGCAAATCTAGTTATGGCACCCTCAACGGAGTTGGGGTGACGTATTGTTATTCTACGTTTCTTTTTTTTCTTATTATGTCACCCGATCGACAATGTCGGGTGACATATTGCTTTTCCTCTGTTTCTTTTTCTCTATTATTATGTCACCCGATCGACAATGTCGGGTGACATATTGTTTTTCCTCCGTTTCTTTGTTATTATTATTCTTATTCTTCCAATGATTTTTGTCCGGCAGATTTTTTGAAGGCAATGGAACCAATCTTAGTGATAGTCAACTATAATGAGGAACACAAAATTTCGGGTTGCAGTAGGTCATAGGACCATTAAAAATGGCTGCCGTTACCATGGAAACGGAAAAATTGTGAAAAATTCCACTTTTTGGTTTTAGGGAATTATTTGGAGATGCTTAGACTTAGAATCATTATATTTTGATACAATGTAGGTGCCCACTATATACTTGTTTTGGATGATTTTTGGCATTCATTGGAACTACTATGTTGCCATGGATACTACACCAAAAATTTCCAAAATATCAAAATGCTCCAAATTTAATGAAACTTCACAGGAACGATGAGCAACATTGGTAGATGTGCAATTTGGCGTTGGAATTTCGAAAATGTCTTGTGTTACCATGGAAACAAGGCAAAAATGGTCAAAACGCTTTAAAAAACCTTAAAAGTGGCATTTACTTCCTTAAAATGGTAGGTCAAATTCATTGAAACTCTGATGGTATGTTCCCTCTCATGTACCAATGGAGTATCTGCCATTAAAAATTTGGAATGGTCTGTGTTACCATAGAAACCAGCCAAAATGTCAAAAATTTCAAAAACTTCAAAATGCTTCAAACTTGATGAAACTTAATATATTTGTTGACTGTCAAGTCTGCATGAGACTTTTGAAGTTGGAATTTCCAAAATGGCTACCGTTGCCATGGAAACTGCAGAAATGTCAAATATTTTCAAAATGCTCCAAACTTAATGAAACTTAATATTATTGTTTACTGGCATGTATAGATGAGACTTTTGACTTCGGAATTTTCAAAATGGCTGCCGTTGCCATGGAAACAGCAGAAATGTGAAACTTTTGACAATGCTCTTATTGTACTGAAAATTTACAGAAAGATATATCGCAATCAATAGATCTGCATTCACTGTTAAGTTGTTTTGAAATGGCTGCCGCTTAGTGGCAATGGGGGGAAGGGTGACATCCGCTATTGCTTGCAATGGCAATTCTAGTTATTATTATTTTTCTTCCACCTAATTTTGTCCGCTCGCTTTCTCAAAGCCAAAGGAACCAATCTGAATGATGGTGCACTATAACAAGGAACCCTGACTTTCCTGTTGCTTTTCAATATTGGCACTAAAAAAATGGCTGCCATCACCATGGAAACGGGAAAATGGTGAAAAAATATAATTTTGGAGTTAGGTGAATTGTTTGAGAATGCTTAACCTTAAAATCTTTAGATTTTAATACAATGTAGGTGCCCACTATATACTGCTTTGGGATGATTTTGGCAATCATTGGAACTGCAATGTTGCCATGGATACTACACCAAAAATTTCAAAAAAATGAAAATGCTCCAAATTTTTTGAAATTCTAGCATAACGATGAGCAACTTTGGTAGATGTGGAATTTGGCGTTGGAATTTCCAAAATGTCTGCGGTTTCCATGGAAACAATGCAAAAAGGTCAAAATGCTCCAAAAACTTCAGGGTTTGGTGAATAACTTTGGTATGCTTGAACTTAAAATCATCAAATTTTTATACAATATAGTTGTCCACTATATACAGGTTTTGAATGATTATAACAATCATTGGAACTACTCTGTTACCATGGATACAGGATCAAATATTTCAAAAATTTCAAAATGCTCCAAAATTGATGAAACTTCAAATTATTGTTGACTGCCAAGTCTGGATGAGACTTTTAACTTTGGAATTTCCAAAATGGCCACCGTTGCCATGGAAACTGCAAAAAAGTCAAAAATTCTCAAAATGCTTTGACATTAATAAAACTTGATATTATTGTTAACTGACAAGTAATGATGAGGCTTTTGACTTTGAAATTTTCAAAATGGCTGCCGTTGCCATGGAAACGGCAGAAATGTGAAATTTTTAGAATGCTGTGAATGTACTGAAAATTTACAGAAAGATGTATTGCCATGCATATATGTGCATTCACTGTTAAACGATTCTGAAATGGCTGCAACTTAGTGGCAATTGGGGGAAGGGTGACATCCGCTATTGCTTGCAATGGCAATTCTAGTTATGGCACCCTCAACGGAGTTGGGGTGGCATATTGTTATTCTACGTTTCTTTTTTTTCTTATTATGGCACCCTCAACGGAGTTGGGGTGACGTATTGTTATTGTACGTTTCTTTTTTTTTTCTTATTATGGCACCCTCAACGGAGTTGGGGTGACGTATTGTTATTCTACGTTTCTTTTTTTTCTTATTATTTTTCTTCCACCGATTTTGTCCAGCTTATTTCTCGGAATCCAATGGACCAATGTTGGTTAAACTCTACTATAATAAGGACCACCATGATAAGTTGTGCAGTGGACTTTGGCATGTGCATGATGGCTACCGTTACCATGGAAACTAAAAAAATGTAAAAAAATCCAGTTTTTTGTTTTCTCGAACTGTTTGGATAGACTTGAACTTAGAAACATTATATTTTAATACAATGTAGGTGCCCACTATATACAGGTATTGGATGATTTTGACGCTCATTGGAACTACTATGTTTCCATGGAAACAACACCAAAAATTTCAAAAATATCAAAATGCTCAAAACTTAATGAAACTTCACAGTAACGATGAGCAACATTGGAAGATGTGGAATTTGGCGTTGGAATTTTCAAAATATCTGTTGTTACCATGGAAACAATGCAAAAAGGTCAAAACTTTGAATTTTCACAGAACATTCCAGAACATCAATGTTGAATTTATTCTAGAGACATTAAATCGTATATGATGGTATATGATTATGGAGGGAAAAAATTGCAGCGGGGGTTTGACTTTGGAATATTCAAAATGGCCGCCGTTTCCATGGAAACAGCAAAAATATGAAAAACTTCAAATTTTCAAAATGCTTTAAATTAAATGAAACTTATAACAAATGTTGCCTAGCTAATGTAGACTTCACTTTTGAGTTTGGAATTTTCAAAATGGCCGCCGTTGCCATGGAAACAGTGAAATTTTCTAAATGGCTGCCGCTGGCCTGGCAATAGGGGAAGGGTGCCATCCGCTATTGCTCGCAATGGCAAATCTAGTTTTTATTATTTTTCTTCCACCTAATTTTGTCCAGGAGATTTCTCGAAATCCAATGGACCAAAGTTGATGGAACTCTATTATATAGAGGACCCTTAGGTGAAGAGTTGCAGGCACCATGGAATGGTTCAAGATGGCTGCCGTTACCATGGAAACGGAACAAATGTGAAAAAATCTAGTTTTTTGTTTTGGTGAACTGTTTGGATATGCTTTAACTCAGAATCATTATATTTTAATACAATGTAGGTGCCCACTATATACAGGTGTTGGATGATTTTGGCATTCATTGGAACTACTATGTTGCCATGGAAACTACACCAAAAATTTCAAAAATCTCAAAATGCTCCAAACTTTATGAAACTTCACAGTAATGATGAGCAACATCGGAAGATGTGCCATTTAGAGTTCAAATTTCCAAAATGTCTCAAGTTACCATGGAAACAATGCGAAAAGGTCAAAAAATTAAAAAATAAATAAAAATCCTGCAAACTGGATGAAACTGAACAGAAATGGTCACTGGCATAAGCAGAGTTGACTTTTGAAGTTGGAATTTTCAAAATGGCCGCCGTAACCATGGAAACAGCAAAAATGTCAAAAATTTCAAAATACTCCAAACGAGATGAAATTTTACAACAACGTTAATAAACATGTGTAAAAGCGCTCTTTGACTTTGAATTTTTCAAAATGGCTGCCACTCGCCTGGCAATGTGGGAAGGGTGCCATCCGCTATTGCTTGCAATGGCAAATCTAGTTATTATTATTTTTCTTCTTGCAACAAATTTTGTCCAGGTGATTTCTCGAAATCCAATGGACCAATGTTGATGGAACTCTACTATAGTAAGGACCCCCAGGTGCAGAGTTGCAGGAAGCATGGAATGGTTCAAGATGGCTACCGTTTCCATGGAAACAGAACAAATGTGAAAAAATCCAGTTTTTTGTTTTGGTGAACTGTTTGAATATGCTTTATCTCAGAATCATTATATTTTAATACAATGTAGGTGCCCACTATATACAGGTGTTGGATGATTTTGGTGATCATTGGAACTACTATGTTGCCATGGAAACTACACCAAAAATTTCGAAATTCTCAAAATCCTCCAAACTTCAGGAAACTTCACAGTAACGATGAGCAACATTGGAAGATGTGGAATTTGGCGTTGGAATTTCCAAAATATCTGTTGTTACCTTGGAAACAATGCAAAAAGGTCAAAACTTTGAATTTTCACAGAACATTCCAGAACATCAATGTTAAATTAATTCTAGCGACATTAAATGGTACATGTTTATGGAGGGCAAAAAATTGCAGCGGGGGTTTGACTTTGGAATATTCAAAATGGCCGCCGTTACCATGGAAACAGCAAAAATATGAAAAACTTCAAAATGCTTCAAATTTAAGGAAACTTATAACAAATGTTGCCTAGCTTATGTAGACTTGACTTTTGAGTTTGGAATTTTCAAAATGGCCGCCGTTACCATGGAAACAGCAAAATTATCCAAAATTTCAAAATGCTTCAAACTTAATGAAACTTTGCAAAAATGTTACTAGACATCTGTAGATGCACTATTTGACTTTGGAATTTTTAAAATGGCTGCCGCTCACCTGGCAATGGGGGAAGGGTGCCATCCGTTATTGCTAGCAATTACAAATCTAGTTATTATTATTTTTCTTGCAACAAATTTTGTCCAGGTGATTTCTCGAAATCCAATGGACCAATGTTGATGGAACTCTACTATAGTAAGGACCCCCAGGTGCAGAGTTGCAGGAAGCATGGAATGGTTCAAGATGGCTACCGTTACCATGGAAACAGAACAAATGTGAAAAAATCCAGTTTTTTGTTTTGGTGAACTGTTTGGATATGCTTTATCTCAGAATTATTATATTTTAATACAATGTAGGTGCCCACTATATACAGGTGTTGGATGATTTTGGTGATCATTGGAACTACTATGTTGCCATGGAAACTACACCAAAAATTTCGAAATTCTCAAAATGCTCCAAACTTCAGGAAACTTCACAGTAACGATGAGCAACATTGGAAGATGTGGAATTTGGCGTTGGAATTTCCAAAATATCTGTTGATACCTTGGAAACAATACAAAAAGGTCAAAACTTTGAATTTTCACAGAACATTCCAGAACATCAATGTTAAATTTAGTCTAGAGACATTAAATGGTATATTATTATGGAGGGCAAAAAATGCAGCATGGGTTTGACTTTGGAATATTCAAAATGGCCGCCGTTACCATGGAAACAGCAAAAATATGAAAAACTTCAAAATGCTTCAAATTTAAGGAAACTTATAAGAAATGTTGCCTAGCTTATGTAGACTTGACTTTTGAGTTTGGAATTTTCTAAATGGCCGTCGCTCACCTGGCAATAGGGGAAGGGTGCCATCCGTTATTGCTAGCAATTACAAATCTAGTTATGGCACCCTCAACGGAGTTGGGGTGACATATTGTTATTCTACGTTTCTTTTTGTTTTTTTTATTTTTATTATTATTTTTCTTCCACACATTTTTGTCCAGTCTGGAACTCTAATGTGAATGGACCCTAGAAGATGGAACTCTACCATAATGTTAACCACCATATGAAGATTTGCTTTTTGTGGTTGGCACTTTCAAGATGGCTGCCGTTACCATGGAAACGGAACAATTGTGAAAAAATCCAGTTTTTTGTTTTGGTGAACTGTTTGGATATGCTTTAACTCAGAATCATTATATTTTAATACAATGTAGGTGCCGACTATATACAGGTGTTGGACGATTTTGGCACTCATTGGAACTACTATGTTGCCATGGAAACTACTCCAAAAATTTCCAAAATATCAAAATGCTCCAAACTTAATGAAACTTCACAGTAACGATGAGCAACATTGGAAGATGTGAAATTTGGCGTTGGAATTTCCAAAATATCTGTTGTTACCATGGAAACAATGCAAAAAGGTCAAAACTTTGAATTTTCACAGAACATTCCAGAACATCAATGTTAAATTTATTCTAGAGACATTAAATGGTATATGATGGTATATATGATTATGGAGGGAAAAAAATGCAGCTGGGGTTTGACTTTGGAATATTCAAAATGGCCGCCGTTACCATGGGAAGAGCAAAATTATGAAAAATTTCAAAATTCTTTAAATTTAATGAAACTTATAACAAATGTTGCCTAGCTTATGTAGACTTAACTTTTGAGTTTCGAATTTTCAAAATGGCCGCCGTTGCCATGGAAACAGCAAAAAATTTCTAAATGGCTGCCGCTGGCCTGGCAATGGGGAAAGGGTGCCATCCGCTATTGCTTGCAATGGCAAATCTAGTTATTATTATGTCACCCGATCGACAATGTCGGGTGACATATTGCTATTCCTCTGTTTCTTTTTCACTATTATTATTATTATTATTTTTCTTCCACCTAGTTTTGTCCGGCAGTTTTCTCAGAGCCAAAGGAACCAATCTGAATGATGGTGCACTATAACAAGGAACCCTGACTTTCCAGTTGCAGTGCAACTTTGGAACTAAAAAATGGCTGCCATCACCATGGAAACCGAAAAATAATGGAAAATTCCAGTTTTTGGTTTTGATGAATTATTTGGAAATGCTTTAACTTAGAATCATTATATTTTGACGCAATGTAGGTGCCGGGCATATACTGGTTTTGGATGATTTTGGCAATCATTGGAACTGCTATGTTGCCATGGATACTACACCAAAAATTTCAAAAATATGGAAATGCTCCAAATTTTATAAAACTTCACAGTAATGATGAGCAACATTGGTAGATGTGGAATTTGGTGTTGCAATATCGAAAATGTCTGCCGTTACCATGGAAACAATGCAAAACAGGTCAAAATAGTCCAAAAACCTTTAAGTGGCATTTACTTTCTTAAAATGGTAGGTCAAATTGATTGAAACTTTGATGGTATGGTCCCTCCCATGTACCAATGTGGTATATGCCATTCAATTTTGGAAACGGTCTTTGTTGCCATAGGAACCATCCCAAATGTCAAAAATTTCAAAAAATTCAAAATGCTCCAAAATTGATGAAACTTAATATGATGGTACACTGACAAGTCTGAATAAGACTTTTGAAGTTGGAATTTCCAAAATGGCCACCGTTGCCATGGAAACTGCGGAAATGTCAAATATTTTCAAAATGCTCCAAACTTTATGAAACTTAATATTATTGTTAACTTGCATGTATAGATGAGACTTTTGACTTCGGAATTTTCAAAATGGCTGCCGTTGCCATGGAAACAGCAAAAATGTGAAATTTTCTAAAATGCTCTCAATGTACTGAAAATTTACAGAAAGATGTACTGCAATGCATATATGTGCATTCACTGTTAAACAATTTTGAAATGGCTGCCGCTTAGTGGCCATTGGGGGAAGGGTGACATCCGCTATTGCTTGCAATGGCAATTCTAGTTATTTTTCTTCTTGCAACAAATTTTGTCCAGGTGATTTCTCGAAATCCAATGGACCAATGTTGATGGAACTCTTCTATAGTAAGGACCCCCATGTGCAGAGTTGCAGGAAGCATGGAATGGTTCAAGATGGCTACCGTTTCCATGGAAACAGAACAAATGTGAAAAAATCCAGTTTTTTGTTTTGGTGAACTGTTTGGATATGCTTTTTCTCAGAATCATTATATTTTAATACAATGTAGGTGCCCACTATATACAGGTGTTGGATGATTTTGGTGATCATTGGAACTACTATGTTGCCATGGAAACTACACCAAAAATTTCGAAATTCTCAAAATGCTCCAAACTTCAGGAAGCTTCACAGTAACGATGAGCAACATTGGAAGATGTGGAATTTGGCGTTGGAATTTCCAAAATATCTGTTGTTACCTTGGAAACAATGCAAAAAGGTCAAAACTTTGAATTTTCACAGAACATTCCAGAACATCAATGTTAAATTTATTCTAGAGACATCAAATGGTATATGTTTATGGAGGGCAAAAAATTGCAGCGGGGGTTTGACTTTGGAATATTAAAAATGGCCGCCGTTACCATGGAAACAGCAAAAATATGAAAAACTTCAAAATGCTTCAAATTTAAGGAAACTTATAACAAATGTTGCCTAGCTTATGTAGACTTGACTTTTGAGTTTGGAATTTTCAAAATGGCCGCCGTTACCATGGAAACAGCAAAATTATCCAAAATTTCAAAATGCTTCAAACTTAATGAAACTTTGCAAAAATGTTACTAGACATCTGTAGATGCACTATTTGACTTTGGAATTTTCAAACTGGCTGCCGCTCACCTGGCAATGGGGGAAGGGTGCCATTCGTTATTGCTAGCAATTACAAATCTAGTTATGTCACCCGATCGACAATGTCGGGTGACATATTGCTTTTCCTCTGTTTCTTTTTCTGTATTATTATTATTATACTTCCACCTAATTTTGTCCGCCCGCTTTCTCAGAGCCAAAAGTACCAATCCGAATGATGGTGCACTATAACAAGGAACCCTGACTCCCCAGAGTCTGTGCAAAATTGGAACTAAAAAATGGCTGCCATCACCATGGAAACGGAAAAATGGTGAAAAAATAAAATTTTGGAGTTCCTTGAATTATTTGAGAATGCTTAAGCTTAAAATCTTTAGATTTTAATACAATGTAGGTGCCCACTATATACAGGTTTTGGATGATTTTGGCACATTTTGGAACTGCTATGTTGCCATGGAAACTACACCAAAAATTTCAAAAATATGGAAATGCTCCAATTTTTTTGAAACTTTAGCATAACGATGAGCAACTTTGATAGATGTGGAATTTGGCGTTGGAATTTCCAAAATGTCTGCCGTTTCCATGGAAACAATGCAAAAAGGTCAAAATGCTCCAAAAACTTCCGGGTTTGGTGAATAACTTTGGTATGCTTGAACTTAAAATCATCAAATTTTTATGCAATATAGTTGTCCACTATATACAGGTTTTGAATGATTTTGATAATCATTGGAACTACTATGTTACCATGGATACAGGAGCAAAAATTTCAGAATGCTTCAAAATTGATGAAACTTGATATGATTGTTAACTGTCAAGTCTAGATATGACTTTTGAAGTTGGAATTTCCAAAATGGCCACGGTTGCCATGGAAACTGCAAAAATGTCAAAAATTCTCAAAATGGTTTTAACTTAATGAAATTTGATATTATTGGTAACTGACAAGTTAAGATGAGACTTTTGACTTTGAAATTTTCAAAATGGCTGCCGTTGCCATGGAAACGGTATAAATGTGAAATACTTTAAAATGCTCTGAATATACTGAACATTTACAAAAAGATGAATAGCCATGCATATTTGTGCATTTACTGTTAAACAAGTTTGAAATGGCTGCCGCTTAGTGGCAATAGGGGGAAGGGTGACATCCGCTATTGCTTGCAATGGCAATTCTAGTTATGCCACCCTCAACGGATGTTGGGGTGACATATTGTTATTCTACGTTTCTTTTTTTTCTTATTATGGCACCCTCAACGGAGTTGGGGTGACATCTTGTTATTGTTCGTTTCTTTTTTTTCTTTTTATTATTATTATTAAGTCACCAAAACGGAGTTTTTGGCGACTTATTGTTTTTGTATCGTTTCTTATTATTATGGCACCCTCAACGAAGTTGGGGTGACGTATTGTTATTCTACGTTTCTTTTTTTTCTTATTATTATTTTTCTTGCAACACATTTTGTCCAGGCGATTTCTCCAAATCTAAAGTACCAAAGTTGATGGAACTTTACTATATTAAGGACCCCCATGTGCAGAGTTGCAGGAAGCATGGAATGGTTCAAGATGGCTGCCGTTTCCATGGAAACAGAACAAATGTGAAAAAATCCAGTTTTTGTTTTTGGTGAACTGTTTGAATATGCTTTAACTCAGAATCATTATATTTGAATACAATGGAGGTGCCCACTATATACAGGTGTTGGGTGATTTTGGCACTCATTGGAACTACTATGTTGCCATGGAAACTACACCAAAAATTTCCAAAATATGGAAATGCTCCAATTTTTTTGAAACTTTACAGTAACGATGAGCAACATTGGAAGATGTGGAATTTGGCGTTGGAATTTCCAAAATATCTGTTGTTACCATGGAAATAATGCAAAAAGGTCAAAACTTTGAATTTTCACAGAACATTCCAGAACATCAATGTTAAATTTATTCTAGAGACATTAAATGGTATATGATGGTATATATGATTATGGAGGGAAAAAATTGCACTTTTGGAATATTCAAAATGGCCGCCGTCACCATGGGAACAGCAAAATTATGAAAAACTTCAAAATGCTTTAAATTTAATGAAACTTATAACACATTTTGCCTAGCTTATGTAGACTTGACTTTTGAGTTTCGAATTTTTCAAAATGGCCGCCGTTGCCATGGAAACAGCAAAAATATTCTAAATGGCTGCCGCTGGCCTGGCAATGGGGAAAGGGTGTCATCCGCTATTGCTTGCAATGGCAAATCTAGTTATTATTCTTATTCTTCTCTTTCTGACCCCTTAAACTGTCCTACCATTTTTTGGGAAGCAGTACAGGATGGAAAATTTATATTTATTCTGGGTATAGGTCTGCATCATAGGGGTTGCAGAACCCAATGACCGTGATACCAGGGTGTCATCTTGGCATAATTAGGGGGGCTCAAAGATGGGTGGGGTCAATTTTTTTTTACATTACTTAAGTTTTCTACTGTATGTAGAGTAGATGGAATTACAATTTCTTTTATGAATATTTAGAGACACATGTCAGCTTCAACTTGGAACTAATTTTATTTCAGTAGGGGGTCTTCTTGGCATAATTTTAGGGGGGTGAATTTTTATGGAACATTCCAGAACATCAATGTCAAATTAGTTCTAGAGACATTACATGGTATATGATAGTATATAATTATGGAAGGAACAAATTACAGTGGGGGTTGGTCAATGGAATATTCAAAATGGCCGCCGTTACCATGGAAACAGCAAAAATATGAAAAACTTCAAAATGCTTCAAAAATATTGAAACTTATAACAAATGTTGGCTTACTGATGTAGACTAAACTTTTGAGTTTGGAATTTTCAAAATGGCGGCCGTTACCATGGAAACAGCAAAAATGTCCAAAAATTTTAAAATGCTTCAAAATTGATGCAACTTTAAAGAAATGATGCCTACCATATGTAGACATTACTTTTCACTTAAAAATTTCAAAAATGGCCGCCGTATCCATGGAAACGGCAAAAATGTTAAAAATATCAAAATTCTTTCAATTAAATGAAACTTTACACATAGGTTATGTGGCATCATGGATACCCTAGAACAATGATTTGGGGCCGTTTTGGTGACTTTTGTGTTAGCATCCTAACACAGGATTACTAGTTATTATTATTTTTATTCTTCCACACATTTTGTCCATACTATTTCTCTGGATTGGTCAGACCCATGTTGATAGAACTATACCATAATATGAACCGCCATGTAAAGTAGTGCAAGAGACATTGGAATGGTAAAAAATGGCCGCCGTTGCCATGGAAACTGATCAAATGTGAAAAAAAAAATGCAAATTTTAAATCTTTCATTATAAGACCTAGCTGGATGAAACTTTATGGTAATGTTCCTTGGTATGCCTAGATGTTGTGACAATATAAGAAAATTCCAAAATGGCCGCCATTGTCATGGAAACAGGGCGAAAGTTTAACATTGGCCCTATGGGAAAATACATTAAAGATGCATTTTCTTGAAGAATATAGCATCAATCCCAATGAAACTTTATAGATATGTAACATGGCATGTCCCAAAGTGGCACCTGTCTTTGGAATTTTAGAAATGGTACCCGTTACCATGGAAATAGCAAAAATTTCAAAAATTTCAAAATGCTCCAAAATTAATGAAACGTTACAACAATGTTAATACACATCTGTAGATGCAATCTTTGACTTTGGAATTTTCAAAATGGCTGCCGCTCACCTGGCAATGGGGGAAGGGTGCCATCCGCTATTGCTTGCAATGGCAAATCTAGTTATTTTTATTTTTCTTCCACACATTTTGTCCGCGCGAGTTCTCGGAATTGAACGGACCAATGTTTATGGAACTCAACTATAATGAGGAACCCCATTTGAAGTTGTGCACCTTGCTATGGAATGGTAAAAGATGGCCGCCGTTTCCATGGAAACATCACAAATGCGAAAAAAATCAAAGTGGTCCAAACTGGAAGAAACTCCACAGGAATGTTAACTGGCATCTCCTGATTTCCAGTTTGACTTTGGATTTTTCAAAATGGCTGCCGTTACCATGGAAACAGCTAAAATATCAAAAATTCTTACTCTTTCGTTATAAGATCCAGCTGGATGAAACTTTATGAAAATGTTCTCCAGTATGCCAAGATGTTAAGACAATATTTGGATTGTTCAAAATGGCCGCCGTTGTCATGGAAACTGGGGCCCAGTTTTGCATTGACCCTATGGAAAAATGCATAAAATCAGCATTTTCTCAGAGAGTAGTGCACCAAAGTAAATGAAACTGTATTGATATATAACATGACATGTGGCAATGAGACGTACGCTTTTAGAATTTTGGAATTATCTACTGTAACCATGGTTGCAGCACAAATGTTCAAAATTTCCAAAAAAATCAAAATGCTGCAAACTGGATGAAATTTTACAGGAATAGTGACTGACATGTGCGGAGTTCCATTTTGAAGTTGGAATTTCCAAAATGGCCGCCGTAACCATGGAAACAGCAAAAATATCAAAATTTTCAAAATGCTTCAAACTTAATGAAATTTTGCAAAAATAATGACTTGCATGTGTAGATGCACTCTTTGACTTTGAAATTTTCAAAATGGCTGCCGCTCGCCTGGCAATAGGGGGACGAGGGTGCCATCCGTTATTGCTAGCAATTACAAATCTAGTTAAGTCACCAAAACGGAGTTTTTGGGGACTTATTGTTTTTGTATCGTTTCTTATTATTATTATTCTTATTCTTCTCTTTCTGACCCCTTAAACTGTCCTACCATTTTCTTTAAAGCATTAGAGGATGAAAACTTTATATTTATTCTGGGTATAGGTCTGCATCATGGGGGTTGCAGAACCCAATGTCCGTGATACCAGGGTGTCATCTTGGCATAATTAGGGGGGCTCAAAGATGGGTGGGGTCATTTTTTTTTTACATTTCCTAAATTTTCTGCTGTATATAGAGTAGATGGAACTATAATTTCTTTTATGTATATTTAGAGACACATGTCTGCTTCAATATGGAACTTATTTTATTTCAGTAGGGGGTCTCCTTGGCATAATTTTAGGGGGGTGAATTTTCATAGAACATTCCAGAACATCAATGTTAAATTTATTCTAGAGACATTAAATCGTATATGATTGTATATAATTATGGAGGGAACACATTACAGTGGGGGTTGGACTTTGGCATATTCAAAATGGCCGCCGTAACCATGGAAACAGCAAAAATATGAAAAACTTGAAAATGCTTCAAAATTAATGAAACTTATAACAAATGTTGCTTAACTTATGTAGACTAAACTTTTGAGTTTGCAATTTTCAAAATGGCCGCCGTTGCCATGGAAACAGCAAAAATGTCCAAAAATTTCAAAATGCTTCAAAATTGATGAAACTTAAAACAAATATTGCCTACCATATGTAGACATTACTTTTCACTTTAAAAATTCCAAAATGGACGCCGTAACCATGGAAACGTCAAAAACGGGAAAAATATCAAAATCCTTTCAATTTAATGAAACTTTTCACACAGCTTATTTGACATCATGGATACCGCAGAACAATGATTTGGGGTCCGTTTTGGTGACTTTTGTGTTAGCATCCTAACACAGGATTACTTGTTATGGCACCCTCAACGGAGTTGGGGTGACGTATTGTTATTCTACGTTTCTTTTTTTATGGCACCCTCAACGGAGTTGGGGTGGCATATTGTTATTCTACGTTTCTTTTTTTTCTTATTATTATTATTTTTCTTCTTGCAACAAATTTTGTCCAGGTGATTTCTCGAAATCCAATGGACCAATGTTGATGGAACTCTACTATAGTAAGGACCCCCAGGTGCAGAGTTGCAGGAAGCATGGAATGGTTCAAGATGGCTACCGTTTCCATGGAAACAGAACAAATGTGAAAAAATCCAGTTTTTTGTTTTGGTGAACTGTTTGAATATGCTTTATCTCAGAATCATTATATTTTAATACAATGTAGGTGCCCACTATATACAGGTGTTGGATGATTTTGGTGATCATTGGAACTACTATGTTGCCATGGAAACTACACCAAAAATTTCGAAATTCTCAAAATCCTCCAAACTTCAGGAAACTTCACAGTAACGATGAGCAACATTGGAAGATGTGGAATTTGGCGTTGGAATTTCCAAAATATCTGTTGTTACCTTGGAAACAATGCAAAAAGGTCAAAACTTTGAATTTTCACAGAACATTCCAGAACATCAATGTTAAATTAATTCTAGCGACATTAAATGGTACATGTTTATGGAGGGCAAAAAATTGCAGCGGGGGTTTGACTTTGGAATATTCAAAATGGCCGCCGTTACCATGGAAACAGCAAAAATATGAAAAACTTCAAAATGCTTCAAATTTAAGGAAACTTATAACAAATGTTGCCTAGCTTATGTAGACTTGACTTTTGAGTTTGGAATTTTCAAAATGGCCGCCGTTACCATGGAAACAGCAAAATTATCCAAAATTTCAAAATGCTTCAAACTTAATGAAACTTTGCAAAAATGTTACTAGACATCTGTAGATGCACTATTTGACTTTGGAATTTTTAAAATGGCTGCCGCTCACCTGGCAATGGGGGAAGGGTGCCATCCGTTATTGCTAGCAATTACAAATCTAGTTTTTCTTATTATTTTTATTATTTTTCTTCCACACATTTTGTCCAGGAGATTTCTCGAAATCCAAAGGACCAAAGTTGATGGAACTCTATTATATTGAGGACCCTTAGGTGAAGAGTTGCAGGCACCATGGAATGGTTCAAGATGGCTGCCGTTTCCATGGAAACTGCAAAAATGTGAAAAATTTTCAAAATTCTAAATTCTTCATTATAAGACCCAAGTGGATGAAACTTTGTGGAAGTGTTACCTGATATGCCTAGATGTGCTTGCAATATCAAGAGGTTCCAAAATGGCCGCCATTGTCATGGAAACAGGGCGAAAGTTTAACATTGACCGTATGGGAAAACACATAAAAGCTACATTTTCTTGAAGAATATAGCATCAATCCAAATGAAACTTTATAGATATGTAACATGGCATGTACCAATGTGGCACCTGTCTTTGGAATTTTGGAAATAGTAACTGTTACCATGGAAACAGCAAAAATTTCAAAAATTTCAAAATGCTCCAAACTTCATGAAATTTTACAAAAATGTTAATTGCTATGTCAACATGCGCTCTTGGACTTTGGAATTTTCAAAATGGCTGCCACTCACCTGGCAATGGGGGAAGGGTGCCATCCGTTATTGCTAGCAATTACAAATCTAGTTATTGTTCGTTTCTTTTTTTCTTATTATATTTATTCTTCCACACTTTTTTGTCCATGCTATTTCTCGGAATTGGCTTGAACAATATTGATGAAACTATACCATAATGTAGACCACCACATTCTATAGTGCAGTGGGGTATGGCACCATCAAGATGGCTGCCGTTGCCATGGAAACGAAACAAATGTGAAAAAATCCAGTGTTTTGTTTTGGTGAACTGTTTGGATAAGCTTGAACTCAGAATCATTATATTTTGATACAATGTAGGTGCCCACTATATACAGGTGTTGGATGATTTTGACACTCATTGGAACTACTATGTTGCCATGGAAACTACTCCAAAAATTTCAAAAATCTCATAATGTTCCAAACTGAATGAAACTTCACAGTAACGATGAGCAACATTGGAAGATGTGGAATTTGGCGTTGGAATTTCCAAAATATCTGTTGTTACCATGAAAACAATGCAAAAAGGTCAAAACTTTGAATTTTCACAGAACATTCCAGAACATCAATGTTAAATTTATTCTAGAGACATTAAATGGTATATGATGGTATATATGATTATGGAGGGAAAAAATTGCAGCGGGAGTTTGACTTTGGAATATTCAAAATGGCCGCCGTTACCATGGGAACAGCAAAATTATGAAAAACTTCAAAATGCTTTAAATTTAATGAATCTTATAACAAATTTTGCCTAGCTTATGTAGACTTAACTTTTGAGTTTCGAATTTTCAAAATGGCCGCCGTTGCCATGGAAACAGCAAAAATTTTCTAAATGGCTGCCGCTGGCCTGGCAATAGGGAAAGGGTGCCATCCGCTATTGCTTGCAATGGCAAATCTAGTTATGGCACCCTCAACGGAGTTGGGGTGACGTATTGTTATTCTACGTTTCTTTTTTTTCTTATTATGGCACCCTCAACGGAGTTGGGGTGACATATTGTTATTCTACGTTTCTTTTTTTTCTTATTATGGCACCCTCAACGGAGTTGGGGTGACATATTGTTATTCTACGTTTCTTTTTTTTCTTATTATGGCACCCTAAACGGAGTTTGGGTGACATATTGTTATTCTACGTTTCTTTTTTTCTTATTTTTAATATTATTTTTCTTCCACTTTTTTTGTCCAGGCGAATTCTCGGAACTGTATGGACCAATGCTGATGGAACTTTACAATAATGTTAACCACCAGGTGCAGATTTGCAAATAAGGGTTGGCACCACCAAGATGGCCGCCGTTACCATGGAAACTGGTAAAATGCGAAAAATTTCAAAATTTTCAAAATGCTCCAATCTTTCTAAAACTTTACAAAAATGTTAATAGGCATGTGTAAATCCGGTCTTTGACTTTGGAATTTTCAAAATGGCTGCTGTTATCCTGGCAATGGGGGAAGGGTGCCATCCGTTATTGCTAGCAATTACAAATCTAGTTAAGTCACCAAAACGGAGTTTTTGGCGACTTATTGTTTTTGTATCGTTTCTTATTATTATTATTCTTATTCTTCTCTTTCTGACCCCTTAAACTGTCCTACCATTTTTTGGGAAGCAGTACAGGATGGAAAATTTATATTTATTCTGGGTATAGGTCTGCATCATGGGGGTTGCAGAATCCAATGTCCATGATACCAGGGTGTCATCTTGGCATAATTAGGGGGGCTCAAATATGGGTGGGGTCAATTTTTTTTTGCATTTCATCAATTTTCTGCTGTAAATAGAGTAGATGGTATTATATTTTCTTTTATGAACATTTAGAGACACATGTCAGCTTTAACTTGGAACTAATTTTATTTCAGTAGGGGGTCTCCTTGGCATAATTTTAGGGGGGTGAATTTTTATGGAACATTCCAGAACATCAATGTCAAATCAGTTCTAGAGACATTAAATGGTACATGATTGTATATAATTATGGAGGGAACACATTACAGTGGGGGTTGGACTTTGGAATATTCAAAATGGCCCCCGTTACCATGGAAACAGCAAAAATATGAAAAACTTCAAAATGCTTCAAAATTATTGAAACTTATAGCAAATGTTGCCTAATGTATGTAGACTAAACTTTTGAGTTTGGAATTTTCAAAATGGCCGCCGTTGCCATGGAAACAGCAAAAATGTCCAAAAATTTCAAAATGCTTCAAAATGCTTCAAAATTGATGAAACTTAAAACAAATGTTGCCTACCATATGTGGACATTACTTTTGACCTCAAAATTTCCAAAATGGCCGCCGTAACCATGGAAACGGCAAAAATGTTAAAATATCAAAATTCATTCGATTTAATGAAACTTTACACATAGGTAATTTGGCATCATTGATACCGCAGAACAAACGATTTGGTGTCCGTTTTGGTGACTTTTGTGTTAGCATCCTAACACAGGATTACTTGTTATTTTTATTATTCTTCCACACATTTTGTCCATCGTGTTTCTAAGAATTGAGTGATCCAATATTGTTGGAACTATAACATAATGAGGACCCCCATTTGAAGTTGTGCACCTTGCTATGGAATGGTAAAAGATGGCCGCCGTTTCCATGGAAACAGCACAAATGCGAAAAAAATCAAAGTGGTCCAAACTGGAAGAAACTCCACAGGAATGTTAACTGGCATGTGCTGATTTCCAGTTTGATATTGGAATTTTCAAAATGGCCGCCGTTACCATGGAAACAGCTAAAATATCAAAAATTCTAACTCTTTCGTTATAACATCCAACTGGATGAAACTTTATGAAAATGTTCTCCAGTATGCCAAGATGTCAAGACAATATATGGATAGTTCAAAATGGCCGCCGTTGTCATGGAAACTGGGGCCAAGTTTTGCATTGACCCTATGGAAAAATGCATAAAATCAGCATTTTCTCAGAGAGTAGTGCACCAAAGTCAATGAAACTGTATTGATATATAACATGACTTGAGGCAATGAGATGTACGCTTTTAGAATTTTGGAATTATCTACTGTAACCATGGTTGCAGCACAAATGTTCAAAATTTCCAAAAAAAATTAAGTGCTGCAAACTGGATGAAACTTTACAGGAATAGTGACTGACATGTGCGGAGTTGCATTTTGAAGTTGGAATTTCAAAAATGGCCGCCGTAACCATGGAAACAGCAAAATTGTCCAAAATTTCAAAATGCTTCAAACTTAACGAAATTTTGCAAAAATGATAACTTGCAGGTGTAGATGCACTCTTTGACTTTGGAATTTCCAAAATGGCTGCCGCTCGCCTGGCAATGGGGGGACGAGGGTGCCATCCGTTATTGCTAGCAATTACAAATCTAGTTATGGCACCCTCAACGGAGTTGGGGTGACATATTGTTATTCTACGTTTCTTTTTTTTCTTATTATGGCACCCTCAACGGATGTTGGGGTGACATATTGTTATTCTACGTTTCTTTTTTTCTTATTATGTCACCCGATCGACAATGTCGGGTGACATATTGCTTTTCCTCTGTTTCTTTTTCTGTATTATTATTATTATTATTATACTTCCACCTATTTTGTCCGGCATGTTTTTTGGAGTGAAATGGAACCAATCTTAATGATAGTTCACCATAAGATGGAACAAAAAATTTCGGGGTGCAGGTGGGTCTAAGACCATAAAAAATGGCTGCCGTTTCCATGGAAACAGAATAATTGTGAAAAAAACCAGTTTTTGGTTTTGGTGAATAATTTGGAGATTCTTAAACTCAGACTCCTCATATTTTGATACAATGTAGGTGCCGGCCATATACTGGTTTTGGATGATTTTGGCAATCATTGGAACTACTATGTTGCCATGGAAACTGCACCAAAAATTTCAAAAACATCAAAATGCTCCAAATTTTTTGAAACTTCATGGTAACGATGAGCAACATTGGTAGATGTGGAATTTGGCGTTGGAATTTCCAAAATGTCTGCCGTTACCATGGAAACAGAGCATAAGTGTCAAAATGCTCTAAAAACTTCAGGGTTTGGTGAATAATTTTGATATGCTTGAACTTGAAATCAACAAATTTTTACACAATATAGTTATCCACTATATACATGTTTTGATTGAATTTGACAATCATTGGAACTACTCTGTTACCATGGATACAGGATCAAATATCTCAAAAATTGCAAAATGCTCCAAAATTAATGAAACTTAATATGATAGTTCACTGGCAAGTCTGGATGAGACTTTTGACTTTGGAATTTCCAAAATGGCCACCGTTGCCATGGAAACTGCTAAAAAGTCAAAATTTCTCTAAATGCTTTGAACTAAATGAAACTTGATATTATTATTAACTGGCAAGTACAGATGAGACTTTTGACTTTGAAATTTTCAAAATGGCTGCCGTTGCCATGGAAACAGCAGAAATGTGAATTTTTTGAAAATGCTCTGAATGTACTGAAAATTTACAGAAAGATGTATTGCCATGAATCTATGTGCATTCACTGTTAAACCATTTTGAAATGGCTGCCGGTTAGTGGCAATAGGGGAAGGGTGACATCCGCTATTGCTTGCAATGGCAA
Source organism: Mytilus galloprovincialis (assembly GCF_965363235.1). Lineage (NCBI taxonomy): Eukaryota > Metazoa > Mollusca > Bivalvia > Mytilida > Mytilidae > Mytilus > Mytilus galloprovincialis. The sequence continues at coordinate 11,847,515 of NC_134838.1, read as the reverse complement.
ATCTAGTTAAGTCACCAAAACGGAGTTTTTGGGGACTTATTGTTTTTGTATCGTTTCTTATTATTATTATTCTTATTCTTCTCTTTCTGACCCCTTAAACTGTCCTACCATTTTCTTTAAAGCATTAGAGGATGAAAACTTTATATTTATTCTGGGTATAGGTCTGCATCATGGGGGTTGCAGAACCCAATGTCCGTGATACCAGGGTGTCATCTTGGCATAATTAGGGGGGCTCAAAGATGGGTGGGGTCATTTTTTTTTTACATTTCCTAAATTTTCTGCTGTATATAGAGTAGATGGAACTATAATTTCTTTTATGTATATTTAAAGACACATGTCTGCTTCAATATGGAACTTATTTTATTTCAGTAGGGGGTCTCCTTGGCATAATTTTAGGGGGTTGAATTTTCATAGAACATTCCAGAACATCAATGTTAAATTTATTCTAGAGACATTAAATCGTATATGATTGTATATAATTATGGAGGGAACACATTACAGTGGGGGTTGGACTTTGGCATATTCAAAATGGCCGCCGTAACCATGGAAACAGCAAAAATATGAAAAACTTGAAAATGCTTCAAAATTAATGAAACTTATAACAAATGTTGCTTAACTTATGTAGACTAAACTTTTGAGTTTGGAATTTTCAAAATGGCCGCCGTTGCCATGGAAACAGCAAAAATGTCCAAAAATTTCAAAATGCTTCAAAATTGATGAAACTTAAAACAAATATTGCCTACCATATGTAGACATTACTTTTCACTTTAAAATTTCCAAAATGGACGCCGTAACCATGGAAACGTCAAAAACGGGAAAAATATCAAAATCCTTTCAATTTAATGAAACTTTTCACACAGCTTATTTGACATCATGGATACCGCAGAACAATGATTTGGGGTCCGTTTTGGTGACTTTTGTGTTAGCATCCTAACACAGGATTACTTGTTATTTTTATTTTTCTTCCACACATTTTGTCCGCGCGAGTTCTCGGAATTGAACGGACCAATGTTTATGGAACTCAACTATAATGAGGAACCCCATTTGAAGTTGTGCACCTTGCTATGGAATGGTAAAAGATGGCCGCCGTTTCCATGGAAACATCACAAATGCGAAAAAAATCAAAATGTTCCAAACTGGAAGAAACTCCACAGGAATGTTAACTGGCATCTCCTGATTTCCAGTTTGACTTTGGAATTTTCAAAATGGCTGCCGTTACCATGGAAACAGCTAAAATATCAAAAATTCTAACTCTTTCATTATAAGATCCAGCTGGATGAAACTTTATGAAAATGTTCTCCAGTATGCCAAGATGTCAAGACAATATTTGGATAGTTCAAAATGGCCGCCGTTGTCATGGAAACTGGGGCCCAGTTTTGCATTGACCCTATGGAAAAATGCATAAAATCAGCATTTTCTCAGAGAGTAGTGCACCAAAGTAAATGAAACTGTATTGATATATAACATGACATGTGGCAATGAGACGTACGCTTTTAGAATTTTGGAATTATCTACTGTAACCATGGTTGCAGCACAAATGTTCAAAATTTCCAAAAAAAAATAAGTGCTGCAAACTGGATGAAACTTTACAGGAATAGTGACTGACATGTGCAGAGTTCTATTTTGAAGTTGGAATTTCCAAAATGGCCGCCGTAACCATGGAAACAGCAAATATATCAACATTTTCAAAATGCTTCAAACTTAATGAAATTTTGCAAAAATGATGACTTGCATGTGTAGATGCACTCTTTGACTTTGAAATTTTCAAAATGGCTGCCGCTCGCCTGTCAATAGGGGGACGAGGGTGCCATCCGTTATTGCTAGCAATTACAAATCTAGTTATTTTTATTATTCTTCCACACATTTTGTCCATCGTGTTTCTAAGAATTGAGTGATCCAATATTGTTGGAACTATAACATAATGAGGACCCCCATTTGAAGTTGTGCACCTTGCTATGGAATGGTAAAAGATGGCCGCCGTTTCCATGGAAACAGCACAAATGCGAAAAAAATCAAAGTGTTCCAAACTGGAAGAAACTCCACAGGAATGTTAACTGGCATGTGCTGATTTCCAGTTTGACTTTGGAATTTTCAAAATGGCTGCCGTTACCATGGAAACAGCTAAAATATCAAAAATTCTAACTCTTTCGTTATAAGATCCAACTGGATGAAACTTTATGAAAATGTTCTCCAGTATGCCAAGATGTCAAGACAATATATGGATAGTTCAAAATGGCCGACGTTGTCATGGAAACTGGGGCCAAGTTTTGCATTGACCCTATGGAAAAATGCATAAAATCAGCATTTTCTCAGAGAGTAGTGCACCAAAGTCAATGACACTGAATTGATATATAACATGACATGTGGCAATGAGATGTACGCTTTTAGAATTTTGGAAGTATCTACTGTAACCATGGTTGCAGCACAAATGTTCAAAATTTCCAAAAAAAATTAAGAGCTGCAAACTGGATGAAACTTTACAGGAATAGTGACTGACATGTGCGGAGTTGCATTTTGAAGTTGGAATTTCCAAAATGGCCGCCGTAACCATGGAAACAGCAAAATTGTCCAAAATTTCAAAATGCTTCAAACTTAATGAAATTTTGCAAAAATGATAACTTGCAGGTGTAGATGCCTTCTTTGAATTTGGAATTTCCAAAAATGGCTGCCGCTCGCCTGGCAATGGGGGGACGAGGGTGCCATCCGTTATTGCTAGCAATTACAAATCTAGTTATTATTATTTTTCTTCTTGCAACAAATTTTGTCCAGGTGATTTCTCGAAATCCAATGGACCAATGTTGATGGAACTCTACTATAGTAAGGACCCCCAGGTGCAGAGTTGCAGGAAGCATGGAATGGTTCAAGATGGCTACCGTTTCCATGGAAACAGATCAAATGTGAAAAAATCCAGTTTGTTTTTTTGGTGAACTGTTTGGATATGCTTTATCTCAGAATCATTATATTTTAATACAATGTAGGTGCCCACTATATACAGGTGTTGGATGATTTTGGTGATCATTGGAACTACTATGTTGCCATGGAAACTACACCAAAAATTTCGAAATTCTCAAAATGCTCCAAACTTCAGGAAACTTAACAGTAACGATGAGCAACATTGGAAGATGTGGAATTTGGCGTTGGAATTTCCAAAATATCTGTTGTTACCTTGGAAACAATGCAAAAAGGTCAAAACTTTGAATTTTCACAGAACATTCCAGAACATCAATGTTAAATTTATTCTAGAGACATTAAATGGTATATGATTATGGAGGGCTAAAAATGCAGCAGGGGTTTGACTTTGGAATATTCAAAATGGCCGCCGTTACCATGGAAACAGCAAAAATATGAAAAACTTCAAAATGCTTCAAATTTAAGGAAACTTATAACAAATGTTGCCTAGCTTATGTAGACTTGACTTTTGAGTTAAGAATTTTCTAAATGGCCGCCGCTCACCTGGCAATAGGGGAAGGGTGCCATCCGTTATTGCTAGCAATTACAAATCTAGTTATTTTTATTTTTCTTCCACACATTTTGTCCGCGCGAGTTCTCAGAATTGAACCTACCAATGTTTATGGAACTCAACTATAATGAAGAACCCCACTTGAAGTTGTGCACCTTGCTATGGAATGGTAAAAGATGGCCGCCGTTTCCATGGAAACAGCACAAATGCGAAAAAAATCAAAGTGGTCCAAACTGGAAGAAACTCCACAAGAATGTTAACTGGCATGTGCTGATTTTCAGTTTGACTTTGGAATTTTCAAAATGGCTGCCGTTACCATGGAAACAGCTCAAATATCAAAAATTCTAACTCTTTCGTTATAACATCCAGCTGGATGAAACTTTATGAAAATATTCTCCAGTATGCCAAGATGTCAAGACAATATTTGGAAAGTTCAAAATGGCCGCCGTTGTCATGGAAACTGGGGCCAAGTTTTGCATTAACCCTATGGAAAAATGCATAAAACCAGCATTTTCTCAGAGAGTAGTGCACCAAAGTTAATGAAACTGTATTGATATATAACATGACATGTGGCAAAGAGATGTACGCTTTTAGAATTTTGGAATTATCTACTGTAACCATGGTTGCAGCACAAATGTTCAAAATTTCCAAAAAAATTAAAATGCTGCAAACTGGATGAAACTTTACAGGAATAGTAACTGACATGTGGGGAGTTGCATTTTGAAGTTGGAATTTCCAAAATGGCTGCCGTAACCATGGAAACAGCAAAATTGTCCAAAATTTCAAAATGCTCCAAACTTAATGAAATTTTACAAAAATGATGACTTGCATGTGTAGATGCACTCTTTGACTTTGAAATTTTCAAAATGGCTGCCGCTCGCCTGGCAATGGGGGGACGAGGGTGCCATCCGTTATTGCTAGCAATTACAAATCTAGTTATTTTATTTATTCTTCCACACATTTTGTCCATGCTATTTCTCAGAATTGGCTTGAACAATATTGATGGAACTTTACCATAATGGAGACCACTATATGAAATTGTGCAATTGGGGTATGGAATGGTAAAAGATGGCCGCTGTTTCCATGGAAACAGCATAAATGCGAAAAAAATCAAAGTGTTCCAAACTGGAAGAAACTCCACAGGAATGTTGACTGGCATGTGCTGATTTCCAGTTTGACTTTGGAATTTTCAAAATGGCTGCCGTTACCATGGAAACAGCTAAAATATCAAAAATTCTAACTCTTTCGTTATAAGATCCAACTGGATGAAACTTTATGAAAATGTTCTCCAGTATGCCAAGATGTCAAGACAATATTTGGATAGTTCAAAATGGCCGCCGTTGTCATGGAAACTGGGGCCAAGTTTTGCATTGACCCTATGTAAAAATGCATAAAATCAGCATTTTCTCAGAGAGTATTGCTCCAAAGTAAATGAAACTGTATTGATATATAACATGACATGTGGCAATGAGATGTACGCTTTTAGAATTTTGGAATTATTTACTGTAACCATGGTTGCAGCACAAATGTTCAAAATTTCCAAAAAAAATAAAGTGCTGCAAACTGGATGAAACTTAACAGGAATAGTGACTGACATGTGCGGAGTTGCATTTTGAAGTTGGAAATTTCAAAATGGCCGCCGTAACCATGGAAACAGCAAAAATATCAAAAATTTCAAAATGCTTCAAACCTAATGAAACTTTGCAAAAATGCTACTAGACATCTGTAAATGCATTCTTCGACTTTGGAATTTTCAAAATGGCTGCCGCTCACCTGGCAATGAGGGGAAGGGTGTCATCCGTTATTGCTAGCAATTACAAATCTAGTTATGGCACCCTCAACGGAGTTGGGGTGACGTATTGTTATTCTACGTTTCTTTTTATGGCACCCTCAACGGAGTTGGGGTGACATATTGTTATTCTACGTTTGTTTTTTTTCTTTTTATTATTAAGTCACCAAAACGGAGTTTTTGGGGACTTATTGTTTTTGTATCGTTTCTTATTATGGCACCCTCAACGGAGTTGGGGTGACATATTGTTATTGTTCCGTTCTTTTTTTCTTATTATATTTATTCTTCCACACTTTTTTGTCCATGCTATTTCTCGGAATTGGCTTGAACAATATTGATGGAACTATACCATAATGTAGACCACCACATTCTATAGTGCAGTGGGGTATGGCACCATCAAGATGGCTGTCGTTGCCATGGAAACGAAACAAATGTGAAAAATTTCTGTTTTTTGTTTTGGTGAACTATTTGAATATGCTTACACTCAGAATCATCATATTTTAATACAATGGAGGTGCCCACTATATACAGGTGTTGGATGATTTTTGCACTCATTGGACCTACTATGTTGCCATGGAAACTACACCAAAAATTTCAAAAATATCAAAATGCTCCAAACTTCATGAAACTTCAAAGTAACGATGAGCAACATTGGAAGATGTGGAATTTGGCGTTGGAATTTCCAAAATATCTGTAGTTACCATGGAAACAATGCAAAAAGGTCAAAACTTTGAATTTTCACAGAACATTCCAGAACATCAATGTTAAATTTACTCTAGAGACATTAAATGGTATATATGATTATGGAGGGAAAAAATTACAGCTTGACTTGACTTTCGAATATTCAAAATGGCCGCCGTTACCATGGGAACAGCAAAATTATGAAAAACTTCAAAATGCTTTAAATTTAATGAAACTTATAACAAATTTTGCCTAGCTTATGTAGACTTAACTTTTGAGTTTCGAATTTTCAAAATGGCCGTTGTTGCCATGGAAACAGCAAAAATGTTCTAAATGGCTGCCGCTGGCCTGGCAATGTGGAAAGGGTGCCATCCGCTATTGCTTGCAATGGCAAATCTAGTTATTATTATTCTTATTCTTCTCTTTCTGACCCCTTAAACTGTCCTACCATTTTCTTTAAAGCATTAGAGGATGAAAACTTTATATTTATTCTGGGTATAGGTCTGCATCATGGGGGTTGCAGAACCCAATGTCCGTGATACCAGGGTGTCATCTTGGCATAATTAGGGGGGCTCAAAGATGGGTGGGGTCATTTTTTTTTTACATTTCCTAAATTTTCTGCTGTATATAGAGTAGATGGAACTATAATTTCTTTTATGTATATTTAGAGACACATGTCTGCTTCAATATGGAACTTATTTTATTTCAGTAGGGGGTCTCCTTGGCATAATTTTAGGGGGGTGAATTTTCATAGAACATTCCAGAACATCAATGTTAAATTTATTCTAGAGACATTAAATCGTATATGATTGTATATAATTATGGAGGGAACACATTACAGTGGGGGTTGGACTTTGGCATATTCAAAATGGCCGCCGTAACCATGGAAACAGCAAAAATATGAAAAACTTGAAAATGCTTCAAAATTAATGAAACTTATAACAAATGTTGCTTAACTTATGTAGACTAAACTTTTGAGTTTGCAATTTTCAAAATGGCCGCCGTTGCCATGGAAACAGCAAAAATGTCCAAAAATTTCAAAATGCTTCAAAATTGATGAAACTTAAAACAAATATTGCCTACCATATGTAGACATTACTTTTCACTTTAAAAATTCCAAAATGGACGCCGTAACCATGGAAACGTCAAAAACGGGAAAAATATCAAAATCCTTTCAATTTAATGAAACTTTTCACACAGCTTATTTGACATCATGGATACCGCAGAACAATGATTTGGGGTCCGTTTTGGTGACTTTTGTGTTAGCATCCTAACACAGGATTACTTGTTATGGCACCCTCAACGGAGTTGGGGTGGCATATTGTTATTCTACGTTTCTTTTTATGGCACCCTCAACGGAGTTGGGGTGACGTATTGTTATTCTACGTTTCTTTTTTTTCTTATTATTATTATTTTTCTTCTTGCAACAAATTTTGTCCAGGTGATTTCTCGAAATCCAATGGACCAATGTTGATGGAACTCTACTATAGTAAGGACCCCCAGGTGCAGAGTTGCAGGAAGCATGGAATCGTTCAAGATGGCTACCGTTTCCATGGAAACAGAACAAATGTGAAAAAATCCTGTTTTTTGTTTTGGTGAACTGTTTGGATATGCTTTATCTCAGAATCATTATATTTTAATACAATGTAGGTGCCCACTATATACAGGTGTTGGATGATTTTGGTGATCATTGGAACTACTATGTTGCCATGGAAACTACACCAAAAATTTCGAAATTCTCAAAATGCTCCAAACTTCAAGAAACTTCACAGTAACGATGAGCAACATTGGAAGATGTGGAATTTGGCGTTGGAATTTCCAAAATATCTGTTGTTACCTTGGAAACAATGCAAAAAGGTCAAAACTTTGAATTTTCACAGAACATTCCAGAACATCAATGTTAAATTTATTCTAGAGACATTAAATGGTATATGTTTATGGAGGGCAAAAAATTGCAGCGGGGGTTTGACTTTGGAATATTCAAAATGGCCGCCGTTACCATGGAAACAGCAAAAATATGAAAAACTTCAAAATGCTTCAAATTTAAGGAAACTTATAACAAATGTTGCCTAGCTTATGAAGACTTGACTTTTGAGTTTTGAATTTTCAAAATGGCCGCCGTTACCATGGAAACAGCAAAATTATCCAAAATTTCAAAATGCTTCAAACTTAATGAAACTTTGCAAAAATGTTACTAGACATCTGTAGATGCAGTATTTGACTTTGGAATTTTCAAAATGGCTGCCGCTCACCTGGCAATGGGGGAAGGGTGCCATCCGTTATTGCTAGCAATTACAAATCTAGTTTTTCTTATTATTATTATTTTTCTTCTTGCAACAAATTTTGTCCAGGTGATTTCTCGAAATCCAATGGACCAATGTTGATGGAACTCTACTATAGTAAGGACTCCCAGGTGCAGAGTTGCAGGAAGCATGGAATGGTTCAAGATGGCTACCGTTTCCATGGAAACAGAACAAATGTGAAAAAATCCAGTTTTTTGTTTTGGTGAACTGTTTGAATATGCTTTATCTCAGAATCATTATATTTTAATACAATGTAGGTGCCCACTATATACAGGTGTTGGATGATTTTGGTGATCATTGGAACTACTATGTTGCCATGGAAACTACACCAAAAATTTCGAAATTCTCAAAATCCTCCAAACTTCAGGAAACTTCACAGTAACGATGAGCAACATTGGAAGATGTGGAATTTGGCGTTGGAATTTCCAAAATATCTGTTGTTACCTTGGAAACAATGCAAAAAGGTCAAAACTTTGAATTTTCACAGAACATTCCAGAACATCAATGTTAAATTAATTCTAGCGACATTAAATGGTACATGTTTATGGAGGGCAAAAAATTGCAGCGGGGGTTTGACTTTGGAATATTCAAAATGGCCGCCGTTACCATGGAAACAGCAAAAATATGAAAAACTTCAAAATGCTTCAAATTTAAGGAAACTTATAACAAATGTTGCCTAGCTTATGTAGACTTGACTTTTGAGTTTGGAATTTTCAAAATGGCCGCCGTTACCATGGAAACAGCAAAATTATCCAAAATTTCAAAATGCTTCAAACTTAATGAAACTTTGCAAAAATGTTACTAGACATCTGTAGATGCACTATTTGACTTTGGAATTTTTAAAATGGCTGCCGCTCACCTGGCAATGGGGGAAGGGTGCCATCCGTTATTGCTAGCAATTACAAATCTAGTTATTATTTTTATTCTTCCACACATTTTGTCCATGCTATTTCTCGGAATTGGTCAAACCCATGTTGATGGAACTATACCATATTATGAACCGCCATGTGAAGTTGTGCAAGAGACATTGGAATGGTAAAAAATGGCTGCCGTTACCATGGAAACAGAACAAATGTGAAAAAATCCAGTTTTTTGTTTTGGTGAACTATTTGGATACTATTTAACTCAGAATCATTATATTTTAATACAATGTAGGTGCCCACTATATACAGGTGTTGGATGATTTTGGCACTCATTGGAACTACTATGTTGCCATGGAAACTACTCCAAAAATTTCAAAAATCTCAAAATGTTCCAAACTTAATGAGACTTCACAGTAACGATGAGCAACATTGGAAGATGTGGAATTTGGCGTTGGAATTTCAAAAATCGCTGTTGTTACCATGGAAACAATGCAAAAAGGTCAAAACTTTGAATTTTCACAGAACATTCTAGAACATCAATGTATAATTTATTCTAGAGACATTAAATGGTATATGATTGTATATGATTATGGAGGGAAAAAAATGCAGCGGGGGTTTGACTTTGGAATATTCAAAATGGCCGCCGTTACCATGGAAACAGCAAAAATACAAAAAACTTCAAAATGCTTCAAATTTATTTAAACTTATAACAAATGTTGCTCAGCTAATGTAGACTTGACTTTTGAGTTTGGAATTTCCAAAATGGCCGCCGTTACCATGGAAACATAAAAAATACAAAAAACTTCAAAATGCTTCAAATTTATTGAAACTTATAACAAATGTTGCTCAGCTAATGTAGACTTGACTTTTGAGTTTGGAATTTCCAAAATGGCCGCCGTTACCAATGCTACCGCTCACCTGGCAATAGGGGAAGGGTGCCATCCGCTATTGCTTGCAATGGCAAATCTAGTTATGGCACCCTCAACGGAGTTGGGGTGACATATTGTTATTCTACGTTTCTTTTTTTCTTATTATTATTTTTCTTCCACTTTTTTTGTCCAGCTTATATCTTGGAATTGGATGAACCAAATGTTATGGAACTATACCATAATGTTAACCAGCAGGTGCAGATTTGCAATCGGGGTATGGCATTTTCAAGATGGCCACCGTTACCATGGAAACAGAACAAATGTGAAAAATAAAATTTTTGTTTTTGGTGAATAATTTGAGTATGCATGAACATAGAATCGTCTAATTTTTATATATTGTTGGTGTCCACTATATACAAGTTTTAGGGGATTTTGAGAATCTTTGGAACTACTACATTGCCATGGAAACTAAATACATTTAACATTAAACCCTATGGGAAAACCTTAAAGTAGCATTTACTCCGTTAACAAGGAAGATCAAACTCAATGAAACTACATGGATATGCAACATGGCATGTTTCAAAATGGCACCTGTCTTTGGAATTTTGGAAATGGTAACCGTTACCATGGAAACAGCAAAAATTTCAAAAGTTCCAAATTGCTCCAATCTTCATGAAATTTCACAACAATGTTAATAGACATTTGTAGATGCGCTCTTTGACTTTGGAATTTTCAAAATGGCTGCCGCTCACCTGGCAATGGGGGAAGGGTGCCATCCGTTATTGCTAGCAATTACAAATCTAGTTTTTCTTATTATTATTATTTTTCTTGCAACAAATTTTGTCCAGGTGATTTCTCGAAATCCAATGGACCAATGTTGATGGAACTCTACTATAGTACGGACCCCCAGGTGCAGAGTTGCAGGAAGCATGGAATGGTTCAAGATGGCTACCGTTTCCATGGAAACAGAACAAATGTGAAAAAATCCAGTTTTTTGTTTTGGTGAACTGTTTGGATATGCTTTATCTCAGAATCATTATATTTTAATACAATGTAGGTGCCCACTATATACAGGTGTTGGATGATTTTGGTGATCATTGGAACTACTATGTTGCCATGGAAACTACACCAAAAATTTCGAAATTCTCAAAATGCTCCAAACTTCAGGAAACTTCACAGTAACGATGAGCAACATTGGAAGATGAGGAATTTGGCGTTGGAATTTCCAAAATATCTGTTGTTACCTTGGAAACAATGCAAAAAGGTCAAAACTTTGAATTTTCACAGAACATTCCAGAACATCAATGTTAAATTTATTCTAGAGACATTAAATGGTATATTATTATGGAGGGCAAAAAATGCAGCACGAGTTTGACTTTGGAATATTCAAAATGGCCGCCGTTACCATGGAAACAGCAAAAATATGAAAAGCTTCAAAATGCTTCAAATTTAAGGAAACTTATAACAAATGTTGCCTAGCTTATGTAGACTTGACTTTTAATTTGGAATTTTCTAAATGGCCGCCGCTCACCTGGCAATAGGGGAAGGGTGCCATCCGTTATTGCTAGCAATTACAAATCTAGTTATGGCACCCTCAACGGAGTTGGGGTGACGTATTGTTATTCATCGATTCTTTTTTTCCTTATTCTTCTTCCACACATTTTGTCCACGCAGTTTCTTGGAATTGAGTTGATCAATGTTGATGGAACTATACCACAATGTGCACCAGCATGTGAAGTTGTGCACCTGACTTTGGAATGGTCAAAATGGCTGCCGTTTCCATGGAAACAGCAAAAAACCGAAAATATTCAAAGTGTTCCAAACTGGACGAAACTTCACTTAAATAGTAACAGGCATGGCCTGAGCTGCATTTTTATCTTGGAATTTTCAAAATGGCTACCGTTACCATGGAAACAGCTAAAATATCAAAAATTCTAACTCTGTCGTTATATGACCCAACTGGATGAAACTTAATGAAAATGTTATCAAGTATGCCAAGATGCCAAGACGATATTTCGAAACTCCAAAATGGCCGCCGTTGTCATGGAAACTGGGGACAAGTTTAACATTGACCCTATGGAAAAATGCATAAAATCAGCATTTTCTCAGAGAGTATTGCACCAAAGTAAATGAAACTGTATTGATATATAACATGACATGTGGCAATGAGATGTCTGCTTTTAGAATTTTGATATTATCTACTGTAACCATGGTTGCAGCACAAATGTTCAAAATTTCCAAAAAAAAAGAAAGTGCTTCAAACTGCATGACACTTTACAGGAATAGTAACTGACATGTGCAGACTTTCATTTTGAAGTTGAAATTTCCAAAATGGCCGCCGTAACCATGGAAACAGCAAAATTGTCCAAAATTTCAAAATGCTCCAAACTTAATGAAATTTAACAAAAATGATAACTTGCATGTGTAGATGCACTCTTTGACTTTGGAATTTTAAAATGGCTGCCGATCGCCTGGCAATGGGAGGACGAGGGTGCCATCCGTTATTGCTAGCAATTACAAATCTAGTTTTTATTATTTTTCTTCCACTACTTTTGTCCGGAGCAGTTCTCAGAATAGAATGGACCAAAGTTGATGGAACTATGGTATAATGTTGACCACCATGCGAAGTTGTCCCTCTGACTTTGGAATGGTCAAGATGGCCACCGTTACCATGGAAACAGCAAAAATGCGAAAAACATCGAAGTGTTCCAAAATGGAAAAAACTTCACAGGAATGGTAACTGGCATGTGCTGATTTACAGTTTGACTTCGGAATTTCCAAAATGGCCGCCGTTACCATGGAAACTGCAAAAATGTCAAAAATTTCAAAAAGCTCCAAAATTTATGAAACTTTAAAAAAATGTTAATTTGCAAGTGTAGATGCACTCTTTGACTAAGGAATTTTCAAAATGGCTGCCGTTACCCTGGCAATGGGGGAAGGGTGCCATCCGTTATTGCTAGCAATTACAAATCTAGTTATTATTATTACTAGAACACACCCGCGAAATCGCGGGCATTCAGAGGGTAGTTTAAAGTATGTAAAGTGTTGTTGGAAGAATTTTGTAAAATGCAGAATGACTGGAGAATTTCAGCAAAAGTATCATAAGTCATAGGTTATTGGGGACAGGAAAATGTTTTTGTTACCCTCCACCTTTATTTCCAAAGTTCCCAATTTTTGGTTTTCTATCAATTTCAATATGAACATACATTTAGTATGTTATGAACATTTATTTAAGTAAGGAGCCTGTAATTCAGTGGTTGTCGTTTGTTTATGTGTTACATATTTGTTTTTCGTTCATTTTTTGTACATAAATAAGGCCGCTAGTTTTCTCGTTTGCATTGTTTTACATTGTCATTTCGGGCCTTTTGAAGCTGAGTATGCGGTATGGGCTTTGCTCTTTGTTGAAGGCCGTACGGTGACCTATAGTTGTTAATATCTGTGTCATTTTGGTCTCTTGTGGAGAGTTGTCTTAACATGGCAATCATACCACATCTTTTTTTTTTTATGTAATCAATGAATTTTGTAAAAGATTTAATGACTGAAGAATTTCAGAAAAAGTATCAAAAGTTCACATGAATAATTTTAGCGCTTATCTGTATATTATGAACATTCATTACTATATAAATAAAGCGTATTTACTTTCAATTCTAAGTTTACTAATCGATCCATGGTGATCATTGACATAGTATACAGACCCTCTCTATTTAATAAACTCTGTGACCGCCGTGGATAGTAAACTTGAAAATGATAGCAGATAAAATTCTGAAAATACACTTTATTCGTAGTATATGTATGTTCAAAGTATACAGAAAAACGCAAACCGGAAGTCTAATCTGACTTAAAATTTCGTACAATGACGGGACAATATCCGGATGCCTTTTTTCTCGTTTTTCTCCTAAAATAACTCAATCTGAATAATCATATGAATGGATGACAAATGCGACTATGCACTGTACCTATAGGACACAGAGGCGTGTTGATTAATTTATTCTGGAAAGAAGAGAAGCGACACCAAAAATGAGGTCTTCTCGTTTAATAGTATAGATTATACTTCCACCTATTTTGTCCGGTAGGTTTTTTGGAGTGAAATGGAACCAATCTTAATGATAGTTCACTATAAGGTGGAACAAAAAATTTCGGGGTGCAGGTGGGTCTAAGACCATAAAAAATGGCTGCCGTTTCCATGGAAACGGAACAACTGTGAAAAATTCCAGTTTTTGGTTTTGGTGAATAATTTGGAGATGCTTAAACTCAGAATCATCATATTTTAATACAATGTAGGTGCCAGCCATATACTGGTTTTGGATGATTTTGGCAACCATTGGAACTACTATGTTGCCATGGAAACTGCACCAAAAATTTCAAAAAAATCAAAATGCTCCAAATGTTTTGAAATTTCATAGTAACGATGAGCAACATTGGTAGATGTGCAATTTGGCGTTGGAATTTCGAAAATGTCTGCCGTTACCATGGAAACAAGTCAAAAATGGTCAAAATGCTTCAAAAACCTTAAAGTGGCATTTACTTTCTTAAAATAGTAGGTCAAATCCATTGAAACTTTGATGGTATGTTCCCTCCCATGTACCAATGTGGTATCTGCAATTAGAAATTTGGAATGGTATCTGTTACCATAGAAACCAGCCAAAATGTCAAAAATTTCAAAAATTTCAAAATGCTCCAAAATTGATGAAACTTAATATATTTGTTGACTGTCAAGTCTGCATTAGACTTTTGAAGTTGGAATTTCCAAAATGGCCACCGTTGCCATGGAAACTGCAGAAATGTCAAATATTTTCAAAATGCTCCAAACTTAATGAAACTTAATATTATTGTTAACTGGCATGTATAGATGAGACTTTTGACTTCGGAATTTTCAAAATGGCTGCCGTTGCCATGGAAACAGAAGAAATGTGAAACTTTTGACAATGCTCAAAATGTACTGAAAATTTACAGAAAGATATATGGCAATGCGTTGATCTGCATTCACTGTTAAATTGTTTTCAAATGGATGCCGCTTAGTGGCAATAGGGGAAGGGTGACATCCGCTATTGCTTGCAATGGCAATTCTAGTTAAGTCACCAAAACGGAGTTTTTGGGGACTTATTGTTTTTGTATCGTTTCTTATTATGTCACCCTGACGGAGGTCGGGTGACATATTGTTATTGTACGATTCTTTTTTTTATTATTATTCCACACTTTTTTGTCCAGACTATTTCTGAGAATAGGATGGACCAATTGTTATGGAACTTTACCAAAATGTTAAAGACCATGTGCAGAAGTGCAGTCGAGGGTTGGCATATCCAACATGGCTGCCGTTGTCAAGGAAACAGAAAGAATGTAAAAATGTAATAGAACATTCTAGAATATTGGTGTTAAAGTAAATCTACGACCATTAAATGTTATATAATGGTATTATATTATGGCGAGCACAATATAAAACAGCAGTATGACTTTAGAATTTTCAAATGTTGCCATGGAAACTGTGCAAAAAAAGCAAAATTTTGAAAATTCTTCAAATCTGTATGAAACGTTACAGAAATGTTCACTTGTTAATCTAGATGCGGCTTTCAACTTTGGAATTTCCAAAATGGCTGCCGTTACCATGGCTGCTGTTTAGTGGCAATTGGTGGACCAGGGTGACATCCGCTATTGCTTGCAATGGCAATTCTAGTTATGGCACCCTCAACGGAGTTGGGGTGACGTATTGTTATTCTACGTTTCTTTTTTTTCTTATTATTATTATTTTTCTTCTTGCAACAAATTTTGTCCAGGTGATTTCTGGAAATCCAATGGACCAATGTTGATGGAACTCTTCTATAGTAAGGACCCCCATGTGCAGAGTTGCAGGAAGCATGGAATGGTTCAAGATGGCTACCGTTTCCATGGAAACAGAACAAATGTGAAAAAATCCAGTTTTTTGTTTTGGTGAACTGTTTGGATATGCTTTTTCTCAGAATCATTATATTTTAATACAATGTAGGTGCCCACTATATACAGGTGTTGGATGATTTTGGTGATCATTGGAACTACTATGTTGCCATGGAAACTACACCAAAAATTTCGAAATTCTCAAAATGCTCCAAACTTCAGGAAGCTTCACAGTAACGATGAGCAACATTGGAAGATGTGGAATTTGGCGTTGGAATTTCCAAAATATCTGTTGTTACCTTGGAAACAATGCAAAAAGGTCAAAACTTTGAATTTTCACAGAACATTCCAGAACATCAATGTTAAATTTATTCTAGAGACATCAAATGGTATATGTTTATGGAGGGCAAAAAATTGCAGCGGGGGTTTGACTTTGGAATATTAAAAATGGCCGCCGTTACCATGGAAACAGCAAAAATATGAAAAACTTCAAAATGCTTCAAATTTAAGGAAACTTATAACAAATGTTGCCTAGCTTATGTAGACTTGACTTTTGAGTTTGGAATTTTCAAAATGGCCGCCGTTACCATGGAAACAGCAAAATTATCCAAAATTTCAAAATGCTTCAAACTTAATGAAACTTTTCAAAAATGTTACTAGACATCTGTAGATGCACTATTTGACTTTGGAATTTTCAAACTGGCTGCCGCTCACCTGGCAATGGGGGAAGGGTGCCATCCGTTATTGCTAGCAATTACAAATCTAGTTATTATTATTCTTATTCTTCTCTTTCTGACCCCTTAAACTGTCCTACCATTTTCTTTAAAGCATTAGAGGATGAAAACTTTATATTTATTCTGGGTATAGGTCTGCATCATGGGGGTTGCAGAACCCAATGTCCGTGATACCAGGGTGTCATCTTGGCATAATTAGGGGGGCTCAAAGATGGGTGGGGTCATTTTTTTTTTACATTTCCTAAATTTTCTGCTGTATATAGAGTAGATGGAACTATAATTTCTTTTATGTATATTTAGAGACACATGTCTGCTTCAATATGGAACTTATTTTATTTCAGTAGGGGGTCTCCTTGGCATAATTTTAGGGGGGTGAATTTTCATAGAACATTCCAGAACATCAATGTTAAATTTATTCTAGGGACATTAAATAGTATATGATTGTATATAATTATGGAGGGAACACATTACAGTGGGGGTTGGACTTTGGAATATTCAAAATGGCCGCCGTAACCATGGAAACAGCAAAAATATGAAAAACTTCAAAATGCTTCAAAATTAATGAAACTTATAACAAATGTTGCTTAACTGATGTAGACTAAACTTTTGAGTTTTGAATTTTAAAAATGGCCGCCGTTGCCATGGAAACAGCAAAAATGTCCAAAAATTTCAAAATGCTTCAAAATTGATGGAACGTTAAACAAATGTTGCCTACCATATGTAGACTTTACTTTTGACTTTAAAATTTTAAAAATGGCCGCCGTAACCATGGAAACGGCAAAAATAACAAAAATATAAAAATTATTTGAATTTAATGAAACTTTACACACAGGTTATGTGGCATCATTGATACCGTAGAACAATGATTTGGGGGCCGTTTTGGTGACTTTTGTGTTAGCATCCTAACACAGGATTACTTGTTATTATTATTATACTTCCACCTATTTTGTCCGGCATGTTTTTAGGAGTGAAATGGAACCAATCTTAATGATAGTTCACTATAAGGTGGAACAAAAAATTTCGGGGTGCAGGTGGGTCTAAGACCATAAAAATGGCTGCCGTTTCCATGGAAACAGAATAATTGTGAAAAATTCCAGTTTTTGGTTTTGGTGAATAATTTGGAGATTCTTAAACTCAGAATCATCATATTTTGATACAATGTAGGTGCCAGCCATATACTGGTTTTGGATGATTTTGGCAATCATTGGAACTGCTTATGTTGCCATGGAAACTGCACCAAAAATTTCAAAAATATCAAAATGCTCCAAATTTTTTGAAACTTAATGATAATGATGAGCAACATTGGTAGATGTGGAATTTGGCGTTGGAATTTCCAAAATGTCTGCCGTTACCATGGAAACAGAGCATAAGTGTCAAAATGCTCTAAAAACTTCAGGGTTTGGTGAATAATTTTGATATGCTTGAACTTGAAATCAACAAATTTTTACACAATATAGTTATCCACTATATACAGGTTTTGATTGATTTTGACAATCATTGGAACTCTTCTGTTACCATGGATACAGGACCAAATATTTCAAAAATTTCAAAATGCTCCAAAATTGATCAAACTTAATATGATAGTTGACTGGCAAGTCTGGATGAGACTTTTGACTTTGGAATTTCCAAAATGGCCACCGTTGCCATGGAAACTGCAAAAAAGTCAAAAATTCTAAAAATGCTTTGAACTTAATGAAACTTGGTATTATTGTTAACTGGCAAGTAAAGATGAAACTTTTGACTTCGAAATTTTCAAAATGGCTGCCGTTGCCATGGAAACAGCAGAAATGTGAATTTTTTTAAAATGCTCTGATTGTACTGAAAATTTTCACAAATATGTATTGCCATGCATATATGTGCATTCACTGTTTAACAATTTTGAAATGGTTGCGGCTTAGTGGCAATTTGGGGAAGGGTGACATCCGCTATTGCTTGCAATGGCAATTCTAGTTTCTATTACTTTTGTTTGCTTTTTATAATGGAATACGCTTTGAAATACATTTACCTTTCTATTTTTTATACATGGATTTTGAACTAATGTGTTTACAAGGATGCAGTGCATTGTGTATTTTCTATGGTGGTGGTAAATAAAAGATATTTAGAAGTTAAGAATCGATATAAAAATGTATTTTTTTAAATAGAAACCTGACATGCAAATTAATTTTAGTCAACTTTCTATACTATATTAACCATTCTGTGATAAGGCATATCATTTGAAGAATGGGTCCCCCTTTTTCTATTTTTATGTTTCCTCATTTAGTAAATATTTTACAAAAGGAGGAAAATTATTAATAGAGGACCACAAATGATAAACTATTGTAATATCGTATGGAAACAGAGCTGGAACACATTAAAAGAATGAAAATAAGCTAAAATATTACAGAATGTTTACGAAAAAAAAAATTGAAAGCACGAAAAAGGAGGTCCATTCCTCAAGCGCCTGTGATATATTTTTGGTGGTTCTTTCTTTCTTTCTGTTTTGTTTGATACTTTTAACGTTTTTGGAAAATGACGCTTTCAGC
Organism: Mytilus galloprovincialis; assembly: GCF_965363235.1. Classification (NCBI taxonomy): domain Eukaryota; kingdom Metazoa; phylum Mollusca; class Bivalvia; order Mytilida; family Mytilidae; genus Mytilus; species Mytilus galloprovincialis. The sequence goes on along the minus strand of NC_134838.1, from coordinate 11,828,426 downwards.
AGCATGTTTCCGATACTAGTGAACTGAACTTCCATTACTTTTCTCTGCCTACCGCGCTTGGTTCGTATTTACTTTCCATTACATTTCTCCGTCTACCGCGTTTGGTTTCGTATTTACTATTTTACATACAAACTGGAATTTGCTTGTATTATCATTTTTGTGTAGTAATCAACCTGGAACCAGTTTACATACCTCCGGTCCTTCTTATTACCAAAAAGATCGAAGTGTACCAACCAATGTTGTTGAGATACTCATAAATCTTTTTTTAACTTTATTGATTATGTGAAGTAAAACTAAAACATTGTTAAAACATTAAAGAAATATAATTAATCAGGGAAAACTTGATAGTCTTTTCTTTTTACAAACAACTGACTTTTTTTTACAAGAATATATAATGAGGCTTGTTTAGGGGGGGGTATCAATATCCCATATCCCATTAAGTTTTTATCCCAATATCCCGTATCCCTATAATGTTTACCCCTAATATCCCAATAAATATTTTTTACAAATATCCCATACCCCTAAAACTATTTTGAAATATCCCAAAAAATCATTATAAATTCATTCCCAAGCCCATTTTTTTCCTCATCATCACAACGTCAACAATTTTGACTCTGGGAAAACAAACTTATTTAGTGCATACTTCTAGTGTTAAATAAGAATATACAATGTATATGTCCAAAAGAAGAAAGGTTCCATCTTAGAGCCTTGTATAACAATCTCTTTTATGTGATGTTAAACGATAAATTTAGTGTAAGGGGTCTAATTTCAGACTTTTTTTTAATTGTTCAAACCGTGATGCATATGACTGTAAAATATAATTTTGATAGCATTCTTCTTTCATTGATAAGAAACTTCATCCTACACGTTAACCTATGTTGGAAAGAACAGAAGGACGCAACCCTGTCTCTTGTCCAAGATTGCTCTGACATCCAACGGCTGTTTTGCCAGAGAAGCTGAGACTGTGGGACGTCAGAGCACGTCCATATCAAAAAGTGGATATTTAGCATGCAAGTTCAATAACTCAAAATTTAACACAAGAAAGCTTTCTGCTAATGTACCTACATTACACTTAACTGTTGCAATATTTTTACAGCAGGCAAAATTTGCACAGCCCTTGTTTTTCAAAGAAATAAGACATTTGACTCTGTGATCTTGACCTTTATGAATTACATAGATCCCAATATTTTTGTTACTTTTTTTTAATTTCCTTCTTCACAACACATTAATTTACATTGATTATTTAGTAATTATTCGTTATTAACATAGTTTATACAGCGAAATATCTACTTTTTGATATGGGACGTGCTCTGACGTCCCTCGGCCCCAGCTTATCTGGCAAAACAGCCGTTGCACATCAGAACAATCTGTGAAACGTGGAGACCTCTGAAGATCCTCGCCACGCCACGTAAAAAATAAGAGGTAAAACACTATTTATAAAATATCCTGTAATCATATAAAGCATCAAAACAAATGAAAACGTTGACAACAATAAGGCTTAACTCATAAGATGGATACATCTAACAAAAATCTATGATTATTTCAAGAAAATTATCAATGCATATGAGTATATAATATAAAAAAAAAAGATAAGGTATGATTGCCAATGAGACAACTCTTCACAAGAGACCACGTGACACAGAAATTAACAACTATAGGTCACCGTACGACCTTGAACAATGAGCAAAGCTCATACCTCATAGTTAGCTATAAAAAGACCTGAAATGACAAATGTATATCAATTCAAACGAGAAAACTAACGGCCTAATTTATGTTAAAAAAAAATGAACAAAAACAAATATGTAACACAGCAACAAACGACAATTAACCACCGAATTAAAGACTCCTGACTTTGGACAGGCACATACATACAGAATGTGGCGAGGCTAAACATGTAAGCGGGATCCCAACCCTCCCCTTAACCTGGGACAGTGGTGTAACAGTACAACATAAGAACGAACTATACAAATCAGTTGAAAAAGGCTTAACTCATCAGATGGATACAAATAGAAATACATCTAAGAAAAACAGAGAGTGGACATGACCGAGTACTTGTACATCCCATCAACAAAAAGACACTAAGTACAGATCTGAGAGTACTTGCAGTTACTGACAGCTAGTTCAAAGCCAATTACAACTAATAAAAAGTAATGCATCTGCATGAGACTAAATTATCAATCAGTACACATCCAACATCCAATGGCACGGTAAACAACATCTCCGTAAAAATGAGGATGTGCTATCCCGTTTGAAATAATTTTTTTACAGGTAGAACCAAACTTCAAAACCAAATCTAGAATTTAGTAAAGATTTTAAGTGATTTGTGGTAACTAAATCCCTGACTTAATATTATTTACCAGTAATACATAGATTTCGTTCATTAAATCCAAATCGTTACAACAGACACGGGCATAGCGGAGGTGTTGTGATATACAAACACTGTAAGATAGAGCCAAAGGAACATCACCATCCAAAAAAGGAAAATTAACAATAAGAAACGAAACATGGAAAGCAAGACAAATACTTTTAAAATTATCAGTACATATGAGCATATAAATATCGAAAATAGATCAATACTTTTCGCTTGGGTTTGGATGACTTTTAAATAAAACGACCATTAACTCAAATAAAATCAACAAAGCACTAAAATTACCTTTAATATTAAACTTTTTGGGGCAATTTTATCAAGTGAGATGTAAATATGTCTGTACTTAACTTTTAAATTCCACTTATTTTTTTTCATGTTAAAAATTCGATATCCTTATAAATGCATCAATATCCCATATCCCATTTACTTTTAGGACAAATATCCCGTATCCCTAAAATTAAAATGGCAAATATCCCGTATCCCAATATACCCTATACAAGCCTCTATAATGTGTCCGTGTTAGTCCACTTTCTACTGGTTATAAGACAGCTCGAAGTACCGGAAATCCGACTCAATCTTTGTTTACAAAGTTACAACAGTAGAGTATGTACTATCCTGGTTCCCGGTACTACGTTCCAGGTATTAGCTATTAGCCATACTCTCTCACGAGGTCCCGGTACGGGGTTATTATTTAAATTTCAAAATGGACCGGAAGTTGGCATTTGGGAGTCCGCCTCAAGTTAAACTGGTCCGCCGTTCTATCTATAGCTTCGCACCGAAGGAACGGGTTGGAGCTATTGTCATAATGGCATTAATTGGACGAGTCGTACAAATTCAACGATTCGCTAATAAAATTGGCCAATTAAAGTGATAGGAAATTGACCTCAAATGTTACTACTGCGATGCCGCAAAATAAACAAGTATCTGTTAATTAACCCCATGGTACTCGCAGATAAATGACCAACAAGCGTGTTAACATGTTCTTGACAAACTGAGCCGGTATCTTTCATTCCCTAAAGAACTCAGTAGGGTTATAAATGTGCTAATTTCTCTTTGATTTGCTATCAGTATAATACATAATTAAACATAGCACATGATGTACTAGTCTCGTCAAATTATTAAATCCCGTGGTCAGAATTCTGACCACGGGATTTAGGCCATACCTGTTGTCAGTGTAGCGATAAGTGAACACAACAGGGGTCCAGTTTAGCCTCAAGTAAACAAAAGCTTTAAATTTTGGCCTTAGGAGACAGAAAATAACAAAACGACTTTGCACATTTCTGCAAAAAAGTATTTTCTTTGATTTAAGACATTAATGATTTAAATTGGAACACAGACAAAAAATGTGCAAACGATTTATTCCAAGCACATCCAACGACAAATGAACGACAAGGACTTGTATGTTGGTCAGACCAATGTCAACCTATAAATAATTACACCCTGTAAGACTTAATAGCAGTTGATAAGTATCGGACAAGAAAGAATAAAGAAAAAAATCAAATTTGTTTGGCTGAATCACCGCAATAGTTTAACAATAAATGTATGACGACGGGCTATAATCATGATAAATTAATGTAAGCAGTAAGTTTTGAAGCAGAATTATATTATACATGTATGACCAGATATGACATATATGTGGGGAAATGTCTATATTGCACTTATACAAATGAAAAACATGAAGACCATCTGTTTATTACAGGTAATTTACACATATGGTCACATTTGCACCTGAAAATTTACTATGGATGTAGACAAACTGGTGCATGACTTCAACTAAAAATGTTTAAATCCATCAGGTTTAATAATGTAACAAAAAAGAGTGACATTTGATATCTCAAGAGATTTGTACCCCCCCCCCCCTTTCTGACGGTTTCATTTGATATATGGTCCACTCTATACATGCTATATATCATGTATTATATATATATAGTTTGTTTGCAGTCTTCATAATTTATCATAAATGAGTTAAATGCACATGTTTATCTGACCACCAATTATTTTTAATGATGAAAACAAATTAATCTGTTTATTGATAAATGATACCATTTAGATCAATCAGCTGCTGCTACAGAACTAGTTTTTAAAAAACAAAACAAGAACTGAATAATTTTAATATAAATAATAATAAAAATTATATGTTATTTTATTTAGTTCATATTATGTTGTATTTTATACTTTGTTTTGTAATTAAAATGATTATTCTGCAAAGAAATGGGCAATAAATTAAATGCTGCATCTGGATATACATTGTAGACACAAGAGACTACAGATTTCATATTCTAAAATTTTGAAATATTTCTGGAATCACAGGTTTAAGGATGAATTGCAGTCTTCAGAGGGTTGAGTTTTAATTTCTTAATGTTGATTTAAAATTCTGAAGAAATTAATTGCACAATTAAACAAAGAATTAATTATTATGGTCCGAGAACACAATTATTTCGTAGTGCATTTCTTTTAGAACGTAAATGAAAATAAAAAAAATCCCACCTGCGCTTTCTCAAAGAAATTTATATGAGCCTGTGCCTAAAAATTGAGATTTTTCAATGAAGGGGGGCCTTACATGAAGATGTGATATTTTCCAGCAATTTTAAATTTGTGAAGCTTTTTGGTTATAAATAATCCTTACATATGTATTAAATGTACTTTAAATGGAAAGAAAAGTTACAAATAACATATCATATTAGTTTAAAAGGGTCTTAGGCCAAGTAAGACTGGAAATAATTTAGGGTCTATTTAGGCCGTGCCACATATTTACATTAAAAATGCATATTGAGGCTATAAGAAATAAAAATGTGTGTCTTTTTTATCATTTCTATACTCATGTGACATGAAACAACAAATCTGAGCACAAAAAGACTCTTGCATTTAACTTTTCTTACAGACAGTATGGTCTGATACAAAGATTTTTGCCTTTTTAGGGAAAAACTTGCATGCAATTTATTCTCAACAGGCTTATATTTAAACCACTTGCTATCTTACAGAAGAACAGAAAGATATTATGTGAAATGGAACAGGTACAATAGACATTGTAAAGTGCTTTTGGTACATATTTAGTGAGGTCTTTATTATGGACTTCAAATTTTATGTACCAAGCTCCCCACTTTTGACTTCATCCAAACAGGGCGTTAGACAAGGGTCATTTATACAACACATTTTGCACATATTGTCTGAGACAATCTTCTTTTCTGTAGATTCAGAGTTCATAAATAAGTAAAAGAACTAGATAAAAGCATAGAAACACAAATATTGACACACGAAAACCTGTCGGATAGAAAATCAAGATGCCATTTATGCATCAATATTGAAAAATCTATAAAATGCCTATTTTGACCATAAAATGCCAAAATTGGTCATTTTTGCAGAAATTCTATAAAATAAAAGTATAAATCCTTTAGTTTCATGCTATTTGACAAATTGACACCATCAAATCATTTAGGGAAGTTGCCAAAGTACAGATTCTATATTTACAGATTTCACCTCTTAGGTCCGAGAACCCAATTATTTCGTAGTGCATTTCTTTTAGAACATAAATGAAAATAAAAAAAATCCCACCTGCGCTCTCTCAAAGAAATTTTTACAGTGTTTTGTACTACTTTTGGGACAAATTATATCAAAATTATAGAAAACTTCATCGGCTCTAACTCAAAATATGGACAATTCTATGTTTAGGGCGTCTTGAAATCTTTTGACAGCTTCCGAAGTGCTAATTTTTAACCTTTTTCAGCTGGACCAAATCACTACTTTCCTTTAAAATTCTGGACCCAAATTTGTTTACAGTGTAATTTCACCCCCCTACTTGCAATTTGAGGCATTAAACATGGAGAAATAAATTTGGAAGGGGTATAAAAATTAATGGCAAGTAACCCACTGTCAACACTAGGGACTATATTCGTTAACAACAAAAATCAAGGGACGACAATTGTGGTCTCGGACCTTGTGTAGTCTGTGGAGAGTCCATCATCACATGTTTAAGTATACCTCTATTTTCTTCCCAAAAAAACCTTTTTAAGTATTACTATTTAAATTTCCACCACTAATTTTTTAACACCTAGCTATATAGATTAAGAACAGTGAAATTGTGATTGCAAACAGTAAAATTTTACTACCTTATATCATGTGTATAAAACCTTGAATTTTACAGCAAAATTTACTCCCACTACTGGGAAAAATCTGTTACGAAATTATCAGTTGATAATATAAAGCCTTCATTTTAACATTTTTTCAGCAAATATGGATTTTAGACATAAATGTTTGCATCAAAGGTAAAAATTAACCTTCTATGCTATTAAAAAGGAGGAAAAAGTTAATTTTTTCCAATTTTACAAAAAATAAGATTTAATCGATATCTAAACCTATATGTCATGTATGTTTAAAATTTTGGTATATTAAACTTCAAAATCACAATTTGTGATGAAACTATAAATTTGCTACTTATAGATAAGTGATTTTTTTTATTACTAATTTCAGTAGGCCCCTGGGCTGGTGTTTGGATCTAGAATTTTTAAAGCTGGATCTAGCAAACCAACATTTATAATAATACAATGAAAGACTATGCATGAACCATATATTGTTGTCGTCATAATCCGGCATCATCGTCCACGTCGTCCAAAGACACTTAGTTTCCAGACAATAGTTTTAGTTAAGTCTATGATCTCTATGAAATTTAAACCCACGGTTTGACAGCACAAAAGGAAGGTTGGGATTGATTTTGGGGGTTATGGTTCTAGCAGTTTAGGAATTAAACGCCTTAAAAGGGATCCAAATAGGCATTTTTCTAGTTTCCAGAAAGTAACTTGTATGCAAGTGTATGGATCTTTCTGAAATTGTACCACAAGGTTCCATACAAAAAAAGGAAGGTTGAGATTGATTTATGGGTTTATGGCCCTATAAACTGGTTAGGAATGAGGGGCCAAAAACAATACTTGTCTTATACTTTGATTTCAACAAAAAATCAAGATATGGGGTTCTTTGATATACTGAATCTTACCATGTATTTAGATTTTTTATTTTTCGGCCCTGTAATCAAATTGATCCATATGAGGTCAAAAGGGTCCAAACTTAAACTTTGTTTGATTTCCTTAAAAATTGCATTTTTGAGGTTCTTTAAAATGCTGAATCTAACCATGTATTTAGATTTTGGATATTGGACCATAAAAGATAAATGTCCAATTTAAAAAAAATTAAGTTCTTTAATAGACCACATTCATTCTGTGTCAGAAACCTATGCTGTGTCACAATCCAAATTCAGAGCTGTATCAAGCTTAAATGTTGTGTTCTGGGATACTTGGCTGCCCAAACTGTTCAGAGTTCAACTTCTGGGGTTGTATGAACCTGCGCCCTGGAACATTTTATTAAATTTTATTATACTTAATTTGTTTGTTTGTTTATTCTTTGAGCAAATTTTAATTCATTTAAAAATATAGGACAACAGAGTTGGTGTATGTGGGTTCGATTCCCACCCTAAGCATTCATTTATATCAGCTGGTGCAAAGCGGGCAGTTTAGCTTAGTGGCCCCACACTGACTCTGTCGTTCCAATGTAAAAAAAAAAAAACTTTCTATTTTTGTTTTCTTATCAAAGACAATGAAAATCAAAATTATGGTATACCTTTGAAAATTATACCAAAGAAAGTGAGATTTATACTCGGGTTGCATTCCCATAGGTTTCATTATACAGCTATAGGAAGCTATTATTAACAATGAAAATACAATGACTTTTAATAGGTATATTATATACATAATATACAAGGCATATTACTTTGAAGTACACAAAATGAAATATGTGGGTTATATCAATTGCAATTCAAGCTGCTGCCACATTTTATGGATGCAATATACATATCTGACTCCCAAAGTCTCCTGTATATGTCCTTGTACATTGTATCATAGATCAAATTTATTCATGGATTGTTTTACAAAAGTATTTTTTGTGGTCCTTTTTAGCTTGCCGTTCCGTGTGAGCAAAGCTTTACCAACCTCATCATTACAAATTAATACTCATGACCATGATGACCAAAAGAAAGAAATACCAACCAAAAAGCAAATTAGCTTTAAAAAAGAAAGAGTGCCACAAAACTAGAGGCTTTCAAGAGCCTGTGTCGCTCACCTGACTCTACTTGGGTTTTTGAAAAAAAGATATTAATCATGACAGGTACTTAAATAATGATTGAGACCAAATTTGGTTGCATTCCATTCTGTGGTTCTCTTAAAGAAGATTTCCCTATGTTAAACTAAGTCCCCCGCTGGCAGCCATCTTGGATGATGGATCAGCTACAAAGTAACCACACTTGGTCAGCACCTCATAAGGAACAGTCATGCTATGTTTGGTTTCATTCCATTCAGTGGTTCTCTAAAAGTAGACATTTGTATGTATTTCCCATAAGGTCTTATGTTAAACTAAGTCCCCCGCTGGCAGCCATCTTGGATGATGGATTGGCTACAAAGTAACCACACTTGGTCAGCACCTCATAAGGAACATTCATGCTCTGTTTGGTTTCATCCCATTCAGCGGTTCTCTAAAAGAACATGAAGAAGACATTTGTATGTATTTCCCATAGGGTCCTATGTTAAACTAAGTCCCCCGCTGGCGGCCATCTTGGATGATGGATCGGATACAAAGTAACAACACTTGGTCAGCACCTCATAAGGAACATTCATGCCATGTTTGGTTTAATTCCATTTAGTGGTTCTCTAGAAGAAGTTCAAAATGTAAAAAGTTAACGACGACGGACGCGCGGACGACGGACGCCAAGTGATGAGAAAAGCTTACTTGGCCCTCGGGCCAGGTGAGCTAAAAATCAGCTACAAACCAAACAACAAAAAATTACATAAAACTGAATCTTAAGTGATACATGAAATTGATGTAAAAAAACACTAAAAGAAAAAAATCAAGAAATTAGAATACATTTATACTGCTGAGCAGTGTCCTATCCCATACATTTCAAATAGAATCCCAGATAATAGACCTCAACACATATGACTCAAATTATTCAAATAACAATTGCCGATTTTTTTCAATGGATTTTTTTCTTCAAATAAGAATTCTATTAAATGAACCCTACTCTATCAAAAATATGTTTTTTCAAATAAAAAAGAAATATTTGATGCCAAAACCTGGACTAGTAGAACAGAGAAATGAATAGACCTGAACTGATCCGAAAATCTAAGGTCAGACTTATTTAAACTTCAATAATTTTTTTAGTATTCAATGTATTTTCTTCAACTGTAGATTTTGTAAAATGAAAAACAGATTAAAATTTAATCATGAAAAATATGTTTTGGGAACCAAAACTCTGACCTGAATGGTGAATTAAAATCTTAAATGGACCTGAAATTTCACTAATAAATTCCATTCATTTATTTTCTCGAGTAATTTCCTTGAAATCTAGATTTTGTCAAAAGCATTAATTGAATATACTATCAAAAAAAGATTTGATCGGAAATTATCTGGTCAATACAGGTATAATATTTTAATTGGCAGTGGCTATTTTACCGGCTCTGATTAAAATATTTCAATTCAAGCCGGCTAAATGGCCTATTTATCTAGGAAAGGCTGTTTTACCAGCAACATAGTTAATTTGTTATTTTGAAGGGTCTTTGTATCAAAAAGTGAAATTTAATATTTACTTTTGAAAAGTACTATGACAGTGTGCATGGTCGAAGGGCTGATCCCGAAATCAAGGGCTTAATAATATGAAATCCCGAGGTCCCGAATTTAAAGAAATCCCGACATCACGAAATTTCGAAAAAAGAATTCCCGGATCCCGAAAGGATTGATCCCTAATACCAAGCTTAAAAACACTTGATCCTGGCCCTGGAGTCCCGATTTGTCATATTACATATGACCTCGGGGCATTATTCACTATTTCTATTTACTGAGTGTTCTTGCGATCAATGTGCCACCTTGAATAAGAATGCGAAGTCATATGTTATAGGACTAGAGCCCCGATAAATGTCCGACCCACCTCATATATACATGCATCATATGAAAATAAAACTCAGATTTATTAATTGTTGGTTAAAAAAAAAAGTTGAAAATATCATTGCATCATAAATTTGATAAAACATTATACAATATAAGAAAGTCAATCACATAGCTTCAAAAATCATTTTTTTGAAATTAAACTTGCTTTTGAAACAACTGGTCAGTTATTTTAATTGCATACACATGCATGTATGCGTAAACAGAATAGTTTTTAGTTTGGCTTCCGTTTACCTCATTCCAACACAATAAACATATTTTCTATTTTTCCAGCACCCGCAACACAGTCACGATATTGCTGTTGCCGATAAATTAGCCATTTCAGAGATGTATTATTCAGAGCCGGCAAAATAGCCACTGCCACTTTGATTTCCTCGCTAAGGTCCGAGTTTTGACAATGGTCAACAATATTTTTCATAATTTCTTATTAAATATTATATAGAACTTTTTGATAAAGTTGAAGAAAATCCATTGAAAAATAAAACAGTAAAAATTTGAAGTTAGAATAACTGATAACTATGATTTCAGGTACGTTCAGGTCTCATCATTTCTCTATTCAGATCGAAGTTCTGGAATCAAAAACTAGTTTTTTTTTATTTATACCATTTCATTTTTTCTTTTCATTTGTTCCTGTTTATCTTTTTAATTATGATGTTCAACTTGGCAAATAACATCTTCGAGAGATGGATCTCGGAATTCATAATGTGAGGGGCGTCTCCTAAGACGCCAAAATTAAAAAGTTCGCCAATAGACGACGTTTGGTTTAGAAATACCTCCGATTTTGAAGAACGTTGTAAACAAGTTCAAGGTAACGTGAAGTTCGTCCCGGTCGTTATATTGGTATATGTGTAACATACTGAATATTGCGATCGGGAACCACTCTAAGTATGTACCAGACTGTATCTGTATGACATGTGAATAAATTGTCGATATTGATGCTGGCTAAAATACAACGGTTTTATTGGCGGGGCAGGAGAGAATAGATTTAAAGCTCTCTACGTTTGATGCGTGCACAACAGTGTCGTCTAGCTGATTCGGCGCGATCACTATCTTACAAAGGAGAATTCTAGTCAAATCGGTACCTGGTCAATTCGGCACCCGGTATAGTCAAATCGGCATCTAGTCAAATTGGCACCTGGTCAAATCGGCACTTGATATAGTCAATTCGGCACCCATGTTAGATTTGTTTAATATATATTTTTAACAGTATTTTAAGAAAAAACAGTAAAAATAAGGAATGGGTTGTCCAGAAATTTAACAGTATTTACCCAAGAAGAGTTAGATAAGGAAATGGTTGGCCAAAAATATTAAATTATTTAAATATATTTAAACCAGTTGAGGATTTTGCAGGAATATTGGTTTAATCAGAGACTTAATATGTCTCTGGAAAAATGCTGTTTAAACTTTCAAAAAAAAAAAAAAAAACACACACACCACCTTCAGTAATTGGTAATTATTTTGCATGAAAGTTTGAATTATTGAAAGGGACTCATACTTTTCCGTTGTATTGCTTCTTATTGTTTTATTGTTAAACAACAGCTTGGGTAAAGGTTTCGTTGTTTCTTATAAAGTTTTTAAGAATGAAACATCAATCATTGAACTACCTGTATACTGTTGAGTTAAAGCATATTAACTATGTACTTATTGATTAATTGAAAAAACATCAGTCATAGAATGTTGGGAAAACTTTAACATAATTAAACTTTTGTATTCTAACTACTTGATGCTTTTAACGATGCACATGATGTAATGCATGAAAAAATCCTAACCCCAAAAATACATCATTATGATCATGGTTTATCATGTTTATACATTTTTAGAATTATTTATTTATATAATTGGATGCCTACTTGTCTTTAAATAGGTGTCGATTTGACTAGTTGTCGATTTAACCAGTTGCCGATTTTACTTTTTCTATGGGTGCAGATTTGACCAGGTGCCGATTTGACTTGTACCCTAAAGTGAGTTTGAATATTGTACGGTGTTTTACTTGGTGGAATGTCAATACACTCACAGTAAGAGTTATTATTTACTTGCTTTTCCACAATAATTGTTGCGTGGTATTCTTTGAATTTCTTGGCAGTTATGGTTTTCTTCGGACATGCTTTTAAGAGGATTTCGTCTGGTTCAATAGCGTGAATCAGCCCCTCAACTACTTATGTACATAAATACTAACTTTGGCTTCAACGCCTTGTTCATCCTTGTCTGGAGATCTTGTTGTAGTTCCAGTTTGGCAAGCATTTTGAGACTTATCCATCCTCTCTTGACTTGTAATCTCTGGTGATAAATTTTGCCGCTTGACATGTTTGTTTTTGTTACCGGGTAGGTGTCGCATACTAGAGCTCCATATTAAATTATGAGATCAATTCCTAAAGGTCTAGTTCATTATCCAATTTGACACAAATTCCAATAACCGGAATGCCACCCAAGTTGAATATATGGTGACCCACTATAACAGCATAATTATTTGGAATTGTGTTTAATACCATGATGGTTCAATGACATACACTTAATGGAGACAGAAATTTGACAAGAAAGATTGTGGATTAGTGTAAAATAAAAAACTAGCTTACTAGGATATATGGTTAAAGAATGAATATCAAATTATATGGGTCATGGGCAGAGTTGTTATAAAATATCAATATGGAGAGAAGTGGTTTCAAATTTCATATAAAGGGACCTGGCTGACATGAAATAAAAAAAATCAAAGGAATATCCCTATTTGTCTAATCTTTAATGTGAAATAAAACAAGTATAACAATATTGTGTAAATCTAGAGAAATAGAATTTGCTTCAAGTAACAGAAATAACTATGTCACTAGTAACTTATTTAATGAGTATGTGGGTAATTAGTCCTATCACGTATGACCTCAGGAGCATTATTTACTATTTCTATTTATTGTTCTGATATTTCTTTTACTATCAATGTGTCACACTTCGCATTCAGTCTTGTCTCTTGACCTATTCGTTTGTATTAAAAAAAAAAAACAGTCAGTTGTCATCTTCACTTCACACACACATATACGAATATCAATTATATACTTACGAGACATGTTGCAATTTTCAACTTATCAAAAAAAAAAATCAAGACTTGCATAAACAATATCCCAATATTAGAGGCAGTGGCGTCAATTTTCCCCAGCAATATGTTAATCCAGAAAAGCGCGTCGGACGCATGAAGTTTATAAAGTTTAATTGTTATTTATGGATTAGCTTATATAGATCTCATTGTCATGTTTCACAAACATAAAGCTCGCGACGTGGAATTCTGTCAACCACCAACCAATCAATCAATCAATCAATCAATCAATCAATCAATCATATCAACATAAAACTCAACGTTTAAATGCTAGATTTTGATTGTCTAATACCAGGGCCGTAACTAGCCTCTTTTAATAGTGAGGCAAAATATATTCGCCGAGCGCAGAGAGGCGAAAAAAATTTGGCGAGGGGTCTGGGGGCCGCCTAAGGCCCTATGAAGCTCAGAGAAAAATAACTCAACATCGTGCATTCTGAGCGTTTCCTGGACTCTTTTCTTAAATTGAAACGGAATTAATTTTTAGCTATTTTTGTCGACAATATTCTGGTCTAAAAAAAAAAAAACATAAATTCATTGTAATTTAAGGCTTTTTAAGGTTTTACGGGGACAACATTAAAAGTAGACCGATAGATATCGTAGTTCTCATAATCATTAAAACCGGATCTGTCTGTCTGTTCTTGTCTTGTATTGTCCTTAGACTTTGGTGATTTTTTTTATGACTAGATTTAAATATAGTGACAGTGCTGTATTATACTTTTAAGTACTACTAGTACTGCTGAAGTCGACACTAAGGACTATCTTGACCTTGTCTTACGGTATTAATGATTATTTTATTGTTGAAACCCCTCAGTAACTATCAAGATGAAAAGGAATAAAAACTTTGACCATTGATCATTTGTATTTTTCCCATGCATTGACTTTGTGTAAGATAAGGTCATGTGAACATTAACTCCATATTCCTTTATTTTCTGTTCAAGGGTCTGAACATGACTCAAAGCAAGTTTAATCCTTCAATGTAAAAGTTCATATGGCAATACATTGATGTTTTTTTAAAAGATGATTTGATACCGGGAAATTGGTGGTCTTATTCAAACCATGTCAGCTATCTAGTTTTATCTACAAAAAAAGAGCCAGTTTTGTATTCTTTGATAGCAAGATCAATTCTCCATGTAGAAACGACAATTATTTTCTGTGTCCAGTAGCATTGTATATTCTTAAAATATTTTCTCGCACAATGTCTAGATATCGAAGGACATGTAACATTGCAAAACCACACGTTTACAAATGAAAATCAACACTCAGACTATAGTCATAAAGTAGAACAATAAATGAGCAAAAGATAAACCAGAGATACAAAGTACAAACAATAGACCATTAACTCTGAAAACTAAAAGTAAAATAGAAACAAGGATCACGAAAAACCTGCAGGGGCGAAATTAAAGATTGAAGAGAACTTGCTTCTGGCAAGACACTTTCTGTGAAAACAATTTGATATGAAGACAACCTTTTGTTCATTTTTTTTTTGAAATTTCCAACATGAGGCATTTGCCTCATTTGCCTCAATGTAGTTACGGCCCTGAATACGAGGAAGACCTTTCTATCCCATTGCTCATCAATATAAGCATATTATTGGAAAACACGATTAGAACACATTTATCATGTTTATTAAATCTTTATGTATAGAAACCTATGATCAGTCAATCATTACCTTGATATATGGTCTGTAACTTATTATTTTTGGGAGGTCTTATTGTTACCCTGATTTGTGAACAGATATGAAAGGAATCAACATTAGAATAATAGTCAAGAAAGTACTAATACTTGGATGCTGACGAATACCACGAACAACCCGATGAATACAGCTTAAACTTCAGTTTTACTGTGAATTGACTGGAAGTGTTGCTTGCCAACTACTGCAGAATTTTAAAATTCTAACCAAATTGCTATTTATTTTCTCACACCTAACTGTTCAACTGGTCAGAAATGTTAAAAAACCTGCTGCAAAAAACAGTCAAGTGGTGAAAGTGCAAGGTGATAGAATAAAGCATACTAACAATCATATAAGACTTCAAATCCACTTCATTCATAGATCAGACTAACAATTCCCATGCACATTTTATTGGAATTGTCATGGTAAAGGTGATAGGTAATACTGTTTGAATTGCTATAAAAATGTCCAAACTAAGCTTTCAACAATCTCTCTTATATTTATAAGAATCAGACATTATTTGAATTAAAACATCTCATATTCAGTAAAATATATGTGAAATAACAATTTATTTTTCGTAAGTTTCAATGAGAGATACTAGTAATCTTAAATCATTTTTACAATATTGATCTTATCTTCCTTTAAAACTTCAAGAGAATATATCCATGCTTCAAGTACATTTCATCAAGTATTGTATAGATCAATTCACAGAAACTTTTATAGCATGCATAGAAAACACCATTTCATTAGAAATATATTTTGACATTTTTTTTTATAGCAATTCGAATAAAATGCAGGGCGCAGCTCGATACGACCGCAGAGGTCGAACCCTGAACAGTTGGGGCAAGTATGGACACAACAATCAAGCTTGATATAGCTCTGAATTTGGATTGTGATAAAAATAGTTGACACAGCATAGGTTTCTGACACAGAATGAATGTGGTCTAAGAACTTAAAAAAATTAAATTGGACATTTAACTTTTTATGGTCCAATATTCAAAATCTGAATGCATGCTTAGATTCAGCATATCAAAGAACCCCATACATTCAATTTTTGTAGAAATCAAACAAAGTTTAATTTTGGACCTCGATTTGGACCAACTTAAAAACTGGGCCCATAATAAAAAATCTAAGTACATGTTCAGATTCAGCATATCAAAGAACCCCAAGAATTCAATTTTTGTTAAAATCAAACTAAGTTTAATTTTGGACCCATTGGACATTAATGTTGACCAATTTGAAAACGGGACCAAAAATTAAGAATCTAAATACACGTTTAGATTCGGCATATCAAAGAACCCCAATAATTAAATTTTTGATGAAATCAAACAAAGTTTAATTTTGGCCCCTTTTGTTTTTGTCCATAGATTTATGAGTTTTGAACAGCGGTTTACTACTGTTGCCTTTATTGGCCCCTAATTCCTAAACTGTTGGGACCAAAACTCCAAAAATCAATCCAAAACTTCCTTTTGTGGTCATAAATCTTGTGTATAAATTTCATAGATTTCTATTTACTTATACTAAAGTTATTGTGCGAAAACCAAAAGTCTTCGGACGACGACGTGATACCAATATACAATCGCAAATATATTTTTTAAAATTTTTGCGGTCGTGTAAAAATTACTACCTATATCAATTTGAATGACAATTACAATCAAATTTGATTTTTAAGAATATTATTGAAGTGGACCTAAACTCTTAGAGGATTGTAAGTATGATTTTTTTATCACCTTTACCTTAACAACTTGACTGTGTTTTTCTACAGCAGTTTGTTAACATTTCTTACCAGTTGAACAGTTTGGTTTGATAAAACAAAATTGCAAGTTGGTCAGAATTTTGAATATACTGCATTAGTTAGAGAGTAACACTTACAGTCAAGTCACAGTAATAGCACATTTATATAATCCTTAAATATTGTTCATTATATATCCTGGGTTCGAATTCATAAATGATAGTTTTATTTTACTAATTTTTACTTAAAGTTTAGTGAATGACTGCAAGAAGAATTCAAGTTGATATAAATGACGTTTTTCTATCCGTTTTTTTTCAATAGTTATGTCAGAACAAAACAAACCATCTTTTGGATATTTCGAACTATTGACAAGGGTTGTTTTTATGCTATTATTTGTAATACCTTTTTATTAATTTTGTTTGCTTCTTATAATTAAGATACTTAGTATACGAGGTTAAAATAAGATATTGCTTCTTTTAACTGGGTCAAGCAGTCTAGATAAATATTTCAAAATGTAGACCTCTTTCATGTTTTATATTTATTTATGTATTTTTAAACTAACATATTACAAGGTTGCATACTTTGTGTATTTCCTATGGAATCTGAAAGATATAAAGAAGCAATGGGTCGGTATTAGTATGTTATTTAACGTACTTTTTATATAACCGATGATAACATATAAGAGAAACGATGATAGTCCGTCGGAAGGGGACGATAAATGGCTGACCAGTGTTAAGAGAGCCATATCTCTTGCACGTAAAGACACCCTTGTAGATTTAATAAAAGAGCAGGCTAATTCTGCTACAAGGCAGCACTCGCACCCGCAAAGTGGAAAGGGATTAATATAAGTTGCAATAACTTGTTTCCCAATCCACTATAAATAAATATGTTTATACTATATTACCCCAGATACATTGTAGTAGACCAAAGCGTTACATGAACTTGCCCTTGAGTTGAATCGAAAGTATATCGAAATTATGCATCTCTATACTTTACCTCTTAGGATGAACTTTTTTTTATTATTTTCTATTCAATATAAAAAGACATATTCTTCAGTACAGTTCCCATACAAGATGAATTTTGATAGAACTGCAACTTCGTAGTCCAAAATAAAAATATTGCTTCAGTTCAAAAGAGCATTAAGTACGATTTGTTAGATATAAACGAGAGAGAAAAAAACGCATTAAAGGGGCATTAGCTTCGAGATATATATAAAAAAATCTAAAGTATGATTTTTTGTTTTTGGTTCAGTCATTAAAGAAAATGAAATAGTGAAATAAAAGTTTGCTTTTAGCAGCCGGTATGGTTCAATGTTGTCAAATAAAGCTAAGAAACATTGATAATGAATTATTCAAGTAAATAATTCAACCTTATTGAATCCGCATTCATGTGAACTTCAACTTAACCCCTTATCTAGAGATGGAAAATGCATGAATTGTGCGTGTTCGGTAATTTAAAGAAAAAGAATGTCAACATCGAAAGTGAAACAAAGGTAAATCATTCGATTGAGTGATTCGATCCACCAAAAATCATTCTTATACAGGTAAAAACGATAATTAACATATATTTAATCTATAATACGAAATTAACAGATATATAAAAAAAAACCAATAACACAAGTTGGCTTTCTATTTACATCTATATTTATGTTTATATCGCTTATATGACCATCGGAGGTCTTTAGAGGTCAACTCGATAATTACCTAGATGTCGTTAAGACTAAAATACACACGGTACGAAGTTACATGTTATCGCTGTAAATTGTTCATTTTAGACTTTTAATAATTTGGATAAATGTTTAACATGGTTATAAATCGAATATTAGAATTTGGGTCAAATCGGTGAACATAAATTTGACAGCTAGTGCCCTTTCACATACTAAGAATAGTAACATGTCTTACAGACAAAGCTTTTTGCTGTTATTTGATTTAGTTTATCACGAATGACAAAATGAAGAGCAGCTCGATATTGATGAAACAACCTTTCCTGATTAGGAGTTATTGTCCTTGATTTATTGGAAAATGGCTCTTCATGTCATTCCATGTCATTTGACCAATGCTTATAAAATTTAAAAAAAAAAAGTATTTTTGCTGATAAAAAAAAAGGCGGTCAAGGTCGATATGCACATTATCACTTTTGCCGTCCAGTCAGGAATATGACAGTTGTTTTCCATTCGTTAGATGTGTTTGAGCTTTTGAATTTGACATTTTATAAAGGACTTTCCGTTTTGAATTTCCCATACAGTTTGGTATTTTTGTTATTTTCCTTTTACGTATCTATACATTCCTGTGTTTTAAATGTTTGGGTTTTAGCGTTCCTGTTTACGATAGCGTCGAATTCACGAAATTTATAAACTTTTATTTTCATTAAGAGTTAAGCTGATCTAGGTCCTCATTTTAATGTGATACAAGACTAGTATTTACTTACATAAAGGTCGCGACATATGCATCTTGCGGTGCGCGCGCATCATCAACCATTCATCAAACATATCAACATTAAGCTCAGATAGAGTATATAAATACTGTTAGAAAAATAGGTAGTTGTATTTGTTGTGTAGAATCATGTTATGGTGTACTTGTTTGTCAAGGCTCACATAACCTTATATTCTTACCTCCTTCGTAATTCTTAATAATTCAGTTTTTGAACATTGTTTGTGATCACTTTTGTCCTGAAAGACTTTCAGTATATGGCGACTCATAATCATCAGCGTAAAATTAAAAAAATTATGTTTTTTTTTTTGTTAGAAAACATTTACTCTGAAACGAAATACATAACACCCCATTACCACCCTCATTTATGTGTAAACAATTTAATTGATATCGATAAAAATGGAGTCGAGGTAAGATCAAACTATTTCTCCTTACAGAAAGAAAAACTGTTGCTTGACACAAATCAGGTATAAAACTACAATTCTGATATATATTCCTTGTATCACATGATATATAGGACGTGTAACTGCTCGACTAGTACCGTTAAAAGATCTCAAACATTACTTTAAATCTTGTACATTGTAAAATGTGAACGACTAGGGTGTTTAACGACCTTGATTATACATGAGGGTCTCGTGCAGTTGGTTGACACATATGCTATTTAGTATATGAAAATCTAATAATACTGGATTTCCTAGATTATGAGGCTTTCTGTTCTGTATGAGTATGGATTTACTCAACAATATCTTTTTTCAGAAACCTACTAGAATAAAATGTACACACGAGGATAAACATCATAGTGTAAAGCGATTCAAAGCATTTAAAAATCTAAGTTAAGTTAAGGATTCTTTAAGATAAACATTATTGGGTACTAAAACAACATGGCTTTCTACGCTTCGTCTTTTTTCTTTGCTGAAAGCTAAAATTGAAGGAATTAGTTTTATAACTGTTCAACATTGCTTTAAATGATTTGTGTTTTGTTTAGTAAAATTAAAACATAACTGAAGAAATGCGGTTAAACAGTTATGTACACTTTTGGTCCTACACAGGTAAAAGTGCCACGCATGATATACGCACGAAGGCCAATACATGCGAAAGTCATGTGGGAATCATGCGTAAATTTACACACGATAATCGGATATAGCTCCATTTGGGCGTTTACCGTGCGAAAAATATGCATGATATACGCATGATTTTCGCACGATTTTCTTGGCTCATTTACTAGTGTACATCTGATCGATGCTTATATTTTGCCACGTTCTTTTCACAAAATTTGTATTACGGTTTTAAAATAAATCATATCATGACTTCTGAATTTTTATTCTGTTTTCATTTCTTTTGAAATTTAAGCTAATGTTGGCGTCATGTAAGGAACGTTTCCCTTTCCAAACTAGAGGCTCTCAAGAGCCTGTGTCGCTCACCTTGGTCTATGTGTATATTAAACAATGGACACAGATAAATTTATGACATAATTGTGTTTTGGTGATGGTGATGTGTTTGTAGATCTTACTTTACTGAACATTCTTGTTGCTACAATTATCTCTATCTATAATGAACTTGGCCCAGTAATTACAGTGAAAAAAAATTTCTAAAAATTTACAAAAATTTATGAAAAATGCTAAAAATTAACTATAAAGGGGTCAATTGACTATTTTGGTCATGTTGACTTATTTGTAAATCTAACTTTGCTGAACATTATTGCTGTTTACAGTTTATCTCTATCTATAATAATATTCAAGATAATAACCAAAAACAGCAAAAATTCCCTAAAATTACCAATTCAGGGGCAGCAACCCAACAATGGGTTGTCGGATTCATCTGAAAATTTGAGGGCAGAAAGATCTTGACCTGATAAACAATTTTACCCCATGTCAGATTTGCTCTACATGCTTTGGTTTTTGAGTTATAAGCCAAAAACTGCAGTTTACCCCTATGTTCTATTTTTAGCCATGGTGGCCATCTTGGTTGGTTGGCCGGGTCACGCCACACATTTTCTAAACTAGATACCCCAATGATGATTGTTGTCAAGTTTGGTTTAATTTGGCCCAGTAATTTCAGAGGAGAAGATTTTTGTAAAAGATTACTAAGATTTACGAAAAAAAGGTAAAAATTTTACTATAAAGGGCAATAACTCCTAAAGGGGTCAACTGACCATTTCGTTCGTGTTGACGTATTTGTAAATCTTACTTTGCTGAACATTTTTGCTGTTTACAGTTTATCTCTATCTATCTATAATAATATTCAAGATAATAACCAAAATCAGCAAAATTTCCTTAAAAATACCAATTCAGGGGCAGCAACCCAACAACAGGTTGTCCGATTCATCTGAAAATTTCAGGACAGATAGATTTTGACCTGATAAACAATTTTACCCCTGTCAGATTTGCTCTAAATGCTTTGGTTTTTGAGTTATAGGCCAAAAACTGCATTTTACCCCTATGTTCTATTTTTAGCCATGGCGGCCATCTTGGTTAGTTGGCCGGGTCACGCCACACATTTTTTAAACTAGATACCCCAAAAATGATTGTGGCCAAGTTTGGATTAATTTGGCCCAGTAGTTTCAGAGGAGAAGATTTTTGTAAAAGATTTCTAAGATTTACGAAAAAATGGTTAAAAATTGACTATAAAGGTCAATAACTCCTAAAAGGGTCAACTGACCATTTTGGTCATGTTGACTTATTTGTAAATCTAACTTTGCTGAACATTATTGCTGTTTACAGTTTATCTCTATCTATAATAATATTCAAGATAATAACCAAAAACAGCAAAAATTCCATAAAATTACCAATTCAGGGGCAGCAACCCAACAACGGGTTGTCGGATTCATCTGAAAATTTGAGGGCAGACAGATCTTGACCTGGTTAACAATTTTACACCTGTCAGATTTGCTCTAAATGCTTTGGTTTTTGAGTTATAAGCCAAAAACTGCATTTTACCCCTATGTTCTATTTTTAGCCATGGCGGCCATCTTGGTTGGTTGGCCGGGTCACGCCACACATTTTTTAAACAAGATACCCCAATGATGATTGTGGCCAAGTTTGGTTTAATTTGGCCCAGTAGTTTCAGAGGAGAAGATTTTTGTAAAAGTTAACGACGACGGACGACGACGACGGACGACGGACGACGGACGACGGACGACGGACGCCAAGTGATGGGGAAAGCTCACTTGGCCCTTCGGGCCAGGTGAGCTAAAAAGGAGAAGACTCTTATCCTATCTGATAATTGTTTCTATGATACATTACAATTATGGACATACAATTCTAGTTTCAAATATAAGCTTACAATAAGGACAGAAGTTTGGCCTCTATAAAACCTACTTCTATGGTGACCCTATCCTAGTCCAAATGTCCCAACCGTCACGTGCCCAATTATACCCTCTTTGAAGAAACTGCATAATTGATTAACCATTTAAATTAATCTTGTCCTTAATATTCATGAAGTATTTGCCACTAAACGTTAAACTTAATAAAGCTATTTAAAAAGTAAGTTTATTTGTATTCCAATTGATAAACATGATATCAGAATGTGTTGTATGTTTTAAACGGGAGGTTTGGCTAGCAGTAAACAAGGTTCAATCCACCATTTTTCTTAAAATGTTATGTATTAAGTCAGGAATATGGCATTTGTTACCGAATAGTCTGTTTGTAATTATGTTGGAGTTTGTTTTTGTTACACTTCAGTGTTCCTGTTCTGTTGTTTTCCTCTTATAGTTGATGTGTTTCCCTCCTTTTTAATTTGTAACCCAGATTTGTTTTCGCTCAATCGATTTATCATTTTTGAACAGCGGTATACTACTGTTGCCTTTATTTGTCATATAATTACTTATTGGTTTTACCTTATAGGTTCACCATAAATACAAAATTGACACTTTATAGATGAACAGACACATTAGTAGCCATATGACGAAAAGTGATTATTCCCGCAAGAAACGGTGTAAAAAAATGCGAAAATGTACATTGTGTGTACTACATGCACCAGAGCTGCAGGTTTAGACAACGTATCATAAATATTGCTTAAATATTTGATACTACTCTATAAAAGATTTTCCATCTAACATGTCTAATGTTAAGTTCGTGAAATATGATAATATACTCGGGAGAATTTCCTCAATATTTATATTTCATTTTGTCATAGTAGGGAATACGCAAGTTATGAGTTATCATAAATACTATACAAAATATTCTATAATTTAATTAATTATGACACGAATACAATTTAACATACTGTGGATTCATTACTATTCGATGGATACTAGTTTTCGTGGGTTTCGTGGGTACGAATTTAAATGTTCAACCAAGGACGTATATATAAGTTATTGCTCAGAATACCAAGCTAAAATATGAAATATTAACATTCTAACTTGTTTTAGACAAGGACGTATATTAGATTATACGTCCTTGGTTCAACGAATTACAAATTTTCTTAAGTCTTTGTACATGTTGTATGTACAGATTGGCAAAACATCGAAATCAAGTATCCACGTAATTGCAATGTTTCCGCAATCCACGAAAATTGGTACCAACGAAAATAAATGAATCCACAGTAATTTATTAATTTTCTATAGAGGAGTTTGGAACGAGGAAGAAGTTGCAGTTTACCCTCCAATTAAATACAAAGAATGGACTCTTTTTCCTTGGCCACACTGGAAAGAGGATACTGACAAATATTTAAAATTACTGAAAAACTTCCAGTCTCGAGAGGATGATATCCTGCTTTGTACGGTTCAGAAAGGAGGTATCAAACTCTTAGTTGTGTTTACATATATAGTTGGTACAGAAATTGATCGTCTCCTCTTTTGGTCACGTATAGATATTAAGGTGTGTTTATGCATCCAAAGCACTTTTCTGGATATACCTTCATCAGAAAAACTGAAACTTTCGAAAGTCATTTATATAAACAGGTGATCCAAAATGAAAAATAAAGTCAAATTCATTTTAGATCAATATTGCCTAAGGGAGATTGGACCTTAGTTTCTTAATAGTTTCTTCATTTATTAAGCGAAAATATAAGAAACCTATGTTATAAATCACTCCAAAACACCCAGTAATGAGTTGGTGATCCAACAAGGACATACAATCCATCAGCAGGAACATCGACCCAGTGCTAGTAAAAGAAAATAATACTCTAAAAATTTCTTGCGTCGCATTACAAGTGTTTTCTGGAGTAGCATAAAGGTATGCTTTGTTCTTAAGTTTTGCGTACTTAAATAAGAATAATCGTCACTTGTTCCTTTCATTAATATAAATGGAAAACCGACTTGTAGATAACTGCATTAATAGAATAATCAGTTTAAGTCAATTATGTCTAAAGTAGAAGGGTAGATTGTAGATTTCAAATAAGTTGTATACGATTGATTCGGTGTCATACGTCACATTTGCATTCATGTAAGCAGAAAGTGTACGTCAAATTTTGCAGAATTTATATCAAAATATTAAGAATTTATAAAAAAACAAAATTTATCACATGAAACCTCTTAGTTGTAATAAATGTCTGTTAATTCCCTATAAATGAATCTAAATACTATTGATTCGGTGTTCTAACTGTATGTGAACGAAACGCACATCTGGTGTACTACATTATCTTTGATGATTTTATACAACCCCTAAGTTGATACCACTTATGATGTACGTTTCGACCCCGAACGTATCACCACAGTTCTCAGCCACACTTTGCACAACTTTCGGAAATTTTGGTTTTCAATGTTCGTCAACTTCGTTATTTGTTTGGACTACCAACTGTTTTGATTCGAGTGTCGCCAATGAGCTTATGTAGAAGAAAAGTGCGTCTTGCGTACTGAATAATCCTTGTATCGTTGGTAATTTCTTTCTTCTGACCTTTTAACTTACCAATCTGTCATATTAATAAAATAACTGAACAAGATATTCATAACTTACTTACAAATTCTTATTTGTATTTTCATCGCTGTACATATAATACCTGCATTTGATTATGGTATTTCAATCAATTAGTTATATATTCACCATATAAAAGTGATGTTTCGTTGGTGTTTTAACGGATTGGTTCCTTGTACTACAAATAAACACACATACTTTCTGATTCTATTTTCTGATCGATCGACCGAGAGAATGAGAGAGGTCTTGTTATTAATATACTTGTAGACAAATGGTTAATTGAATTTCTTACTTTATGACAACCTTTACCTTTTTACTTTTAAGGTTATAAGTTCTACTCGGCTATGCCAATGTCCTTTAAAATAAAAAGAGTTGACATATTAACTTTTCATTTATATGTCCGTTTTAAATTTAATTGACGAAACTGGCATGTTGAAAAAATATTATTTGTACTACTTTGAAAAAACAAGAAAGCTTGTTTAACAAATATTCACAATTTCAGGTTCACATTGGGTTCATGAAATTGTGTGTATGTTGGTTGACCAAACGACCACATATAACAACAGAGGAAGTTCATTGGACGATGTTCACCTAGATACTATGACAGACTTTGATTCTTTGGAAAAGGAGACGAAAAGACGAATAATACACACACATTTACCATTTCAATGTATTCCATCTCAGCACATGGAGAAAAAAGGGAAAACTATTTTTGTCAACAGAAATCCAAAAGATCGACATGTTTCGCAATACGTTTTTTTCAAGAAAATGTTTGGCACGCCACCTGACTATTCTTGGGATCAGTATTTCCAGGAGATGGTTATCAATGGTAAATATTAAGGTGCCCACTAATATACATGTTATCATGATTACTTGAATTCATAGTTGGTCAAAAAGAGATAATTGTTGCAAGCGGAGCAGACTTAAGGGTCCTCGATAGTCTAAAAAGTTGGTATATAAGTGTTTGTTTGTTCATCTGTTTTAGTTTTAGAAGGGTTACATTTCTTTTTTTTTCAAAGTAGTGCATTGACTAAACAAAAATGTAGGGTATGTTATTTTAAACGTAAAGGTTCATCTGAGTTTTTAACGATATATACGTTTATGTCGAACATTTTCTATTATTATTTTTAGACACATTTATGAGCGGATGGTTTAACTACACAAGAGAAATGGTATCTGCTGTAGAGAAGTACAGTAATGTTATACATGTGCTATTTGAGGACTTGAAACTGGTAAATAGAATTATCAATGTTCATAGAAGAAAATTAACCCAATTAAATGAAGAAAAAAATCATTCAACCGTACAGAGCATAGATTTGATGACCAGTCAATCGTACAAGAAAATTCGCGTTAAAATCACTTCCTCGGTAACGGTGAGCATTTGTGTTCAAAGCTCCGACAATGGACTGGAATCAACCAAATCAAGAAGGCAGTAGTACCGTTAATAACATTCGAAAATCAACATCAAACAATGGCATTCACTATTTTTTTTGTTTACCGCCTCGGTCTACACAACATGAAGAGTTTCTTATTGTATGGATTGAAAATTTGTTCTCAACATGAATTTGTATCAGAGCTTTTCCAATACCGTTAACGCAGCAATAGTTCATTGGAACCTGGACAATTTGCCTGAACAATTTTAGTGTATCTTCCGATTTTCTCATTTGGCTTCGTTTTTGTGGTTGTTTGGATAAGCAGTCATGTGTTCTTGAATTGTTAATTATTGTTCGTCTTGAAAAGATGTTTCTAATGGTCCAACGAGCCAAACGATGTTGTTTAAAAAACGGCAATGGTGAGATGATGTGCATCTGCTACTATAGGTAAATAGGATTGAAATTATCGCGTCCGTCTATATGTATGTATGTGAGTTAATAAAGTGTGTTGCTTTTAAAAGGTTCATACTCAACCCTGATGGGTGTCATAGAAAACTTCATACATTTTTAGTCGAATCAACATTATCAAATAGACGCAATATCAAGGATGTTGATACAAATCTATTGATTAAAAAAGTATAACAAAAATACCGAACTCCATGGCAAATACCGAACACATATAGTATTTATAATGAAAATTCAAATAAATATAATTTAAATAAGCAATGAATTAGCATGTTCACCTATCCTTATGTGGAGGGATGAAATACTTTCGATCGCGCTACACTGTACGGCGTAGATACGGTTTATGATGGTGCAAGTTCCTCCATCCTTCAATTTTCAACTATGGAGATCCCTGGAACTCCAGGGCAAATACCGAGCTCCATGGCAAATACCGAACTCCATGGCAAAATACCGAACTCCATGGCAAATACCGAACTCCATGGCAAATACCGAACTCCATGACAAATACCGAACTCCATGGCAAATTCCGAACTCCATGGCAAATACCGAACTCCATGGCAAATACCGAACTCCATGGCAAATTCAATAAGGGGAAGGTCATTAAAACTGACAAAATCAAACTTTATAAATAAACGGAACGAGAAAAAAAAACCTGTCATATTCCTGACCTGGTACAGGTATTTTCCTAAGAAAAAGGTGGGTTAAACCTGGTTAGTTTTAATGCTAACAAAACCTCCCACTTTTATGACAGTTGTTTATAGTTCCGTTATATTGACAAAATTGAAGTTGTAGTTAAAGTCGGAACGAAAGCAACCTTCGCACACCAAAGAAAAAAACAGTCGTAAATATGCACGTTTCTAGCGGTTCGAAGAGTCGTACATCTACACTGCTGCATAACCCTTGGGTTTAGAGCTTTTCCATATATCATTCATCCTCGGGAATGTTACAAGTGTGAACTATATTAGGCATGAATGTATTTTTATTTCTGAACAACTACTGTATTTTGTTTCTTTCGTGGAATTTAATATACTACGACCCAAAATCATTAACTGTTTGTATTTCAGAATCAAACTGCTGAAATAAAACGAATTGCAGATTTTTTAGAAGTTCCATATACTAACAAGTTAATCAATGAAATTGCTGATAAATGTGAATTTGATAAACTGAAGACCAATAAGTTAGATGGTACAGCTGAGTATGCAAAAGATAATAAGTCAACACTATTTAGGAAAGGTTGGTGAAGAAATAACAGTATGTTTTGAAATAAGCGAAATCCCAAAACTAGACGTTCTTCATTTCATCATAGCTACTAATACCATTAAACGAAAGCAATTGTAGATATGGGTTATATTTTGATGAACCCAAAGTTATATCAAATTTGAAACAAACACAAAAGTAACCCGAGGGAAAAAATAAGAATAAGGAGGTTTCAAACTATTTTGACAATTTTTCATCAGAACATATGTTTGCGGGTAAAATTCTTGAGATATCTAAAACGTTTTCATGCGCTAAAATATTTAAACACATACAAAGTTACCTTCGTCAACCGTAAAAGAAACTTCTATTACTGATTATGTTCTGTTTTGTTATAGTAAGCGCACGTTAAAGTTCCAAACATCAACACGGACACCGCCATGTAATTTTGTATGTGCAAGTGTGTTTTAGCACGAAAAAAGAAAATATAACTTTTATTGGAACTTTTATTTTGTCACCTAAAAATACAATCAATGAATAAGAAATAAAAATAATCTTTTAAAGTGTCAAAAGTAAGTATTTTTCCTTGGGCCATGGTGTTGTTTCTTTTCCTTCGATATATGGATTTTGATTTTCCCCTTGGTACCTTTTAAAAATTTGTCCCTGATGTTTTAGTGTTTTTCCGTTGTATAATTTATACAAAAAAAAATGTAATTCTGATATCGATAAATTTTAAATGACATGAAACAAAACATTTATAATGTACTACTATTTTTCTCGATCTTGATTTTAGTAAGGTACGGCGATATCTCAAATAGACATTATTACATCGGCGTCTGTCAGAAATGCCTTGCCATAACAATATCTGAAAGTATTTGACTTGGTCTGTTTAAGTCGAGCTTTTGCTTTTGCCATTTGATTATGGACTTTCCATTTTGATGTTCCTCGGAGTTCGGTATTTTTGTTATTTTACTTTTTGTTAATGAGCCAAAGTAATTTATAATATTAGGGACTAGCTGAATTCGATCGAATCTGTTCTTGTTTGAAGTCATAGGTCATAGTCATGATACCTGCGAATATATTTGGGAGCTTAGTTGTTCATTCCTTTGTGTAAATGTAATACAAGTATGTTACAAATTTCGTATTGGATAAAAATCAACATGTAAGCGGAACGTTTTCGAGCATCAAAACTGAGAATGCCTTTAACAGATCAGTCAAATCCTAAAAGCATCACATAATGCGCTAATCAGTACTATCATTTGCTAATGGAAGACGCAAGAGCGGTGTTAGATTAGTTAGAGGCAACAGTGTAAGACGTATATCGAAATTGTATATTGTATATCATTTTGCAGGGATTATTGGTGATTGGAAAAACTGGTTTACAGTGGCGCAAAATGAACAGTTTGATGAAATGTACAAGCGGGAAATGAAAGATGTCAGCATGTCATTTATATATGAAGATCCCTCAGGAAAATAGAATTTTGAAAACGAGTGACAGTTCCGTTGTGAAATAAGCTTATAATGAATTTCAAATTTATTTTTACTACTAGATTCGCCAGCTATCCTTTTTATTACAAAATTGATTGGTGAATATATTGCCTTATCAGTTTCTTATAATGTTTTAGACTTACACTTCATTTGCAAGTTAATTATTCGAATCTTCCGTTTTAGTTCCAATATTATGTAATGAATATTGCGTTCAAAAACAAATGAATAGTATATGTATGCTGCGTGCACAACAAGAGATTTTTATCGATATCCTATCGAGTGCTCACGGACCTGATATCTCTCCGTGTACTCGTCATGTGGTTCAAATTGTTTTCAATCATCTCATGTTTGGCATCTAACAACCTGTCTTCACCAAAGTAAAATCGTTTATAAAATTTCAAAATTTTCAAACGCTAAAGTTTTCCACCTCCAGGTATAGATTGGTATTTGTAATCGTATTCGGTACAACTTTTCATAAATTCGATTATTAATGCTCTTTTACTTCGTATTCATTTTTTTGTTCGAGAGCCACTGATGAGTTTTATGTAAACGAAACGGGCGGGTGGTCTACCAAGTTAAACGCCCGGTATCTTTGATGAGTTTGTATAAAATAAAGTATTGCTGCAAATTAGCAATTAAGAAGACTCTTATTCACATAAACTTATAATCATTCACCGTCGGTAGTTAAGGAATCATGATCAGCCAAAGATAATGTAACCAGGCAATTTTCAGACTGTATTAGATACTACTTTTTAAGCAGATGGTAGATAAACCAACAAGAAACTCTAAACACCAAGAGCCTTCAATATGACTAAAAGGTGCCTACTATGAACAGCCAAAATGATCTTAAGTTACCTTGATTGAGGGAGTTTAATTTCTGAGGAATATCTAAATTTATCAACCGATAATTTAAGGTTGATAATGAATCATATCATTGTCGAAGAACTGAGCTTATGAAATTCTCCCTGGTACTTAAAGTCCACCTGTAGTCGTGGTATTGAAGACGAAACACGCGACTGGCATAACCAATTTTAGCCTTGAATCTATTATGTTCGACTTTTTACCTTTATTTGTGACATTTTTGCCGGTTGTACCTGTTTGTTTTGATCACGCATCATTATCAATATTATTAAATTTGACGCGACTGTCGTACAAGTGCGAGGTTTAGCGCTGTAGAACCAGGTTCAGTCCACCGTTTTCTACATTTGAAAACGCCTGTACCAAGTCAGGAATATGAAAGTTGTTGTCCATTTGTTTGATGTGTTTTGCCATTTGATTATGGACTTTCCATTTGAATTTTCCTCGGAGTTCAGCATTTTTACTTTTTATGAGTTTTTTTTTCTATCAACTAGTGGCAGCGAATGAAAATAACAAGTAGTAGTGCTCTCGAAGCGTTTTCTTGGATTAACACAAAAAAGCTTAAAACAAAAAAAAATATAAAAGTTTAAGATGTATAAATACATTTGACCAAATTGAGGCCTAAATAAAGGCAACAGTAGTATACCGCTGTTCAAAACTCATAAATATATGGACCAAAAAACAAAATCGGGGTAACAAACCAAAACCGAGGGAAACGCATTAAATATTAGAGGAGAACAACGACACAACATTAAAATGTAACACACACAGCAACGGACTAAGCATTAGACAAAATTCGATGAGAATAACCAATATAACATCAAAACCAAATACATGAATTTGGGATAAAATAAATGACCAAAACCATCTTAGGTCATCTTTGCCTGGCATAGTTGTTACCTTGGAATTTTAAGTTCAATATCAGATGTCTGTATATTAAAATATAATTACTTCAAAGCAGAATTTCGAATGTAACATCAAAATTTATATTTAAATGGGAAGTATTACCGCAAGATACGAACAAAGCGGAAATGGTCACTAATTCTATTGTTAAATTGCAAGTATTAATGAACAAATATATATATATATATATATATAAAAAAGAAGGTATTGAACAAGAAATATGATAATATCCCTTAAAGAAATGCAACTAGGAAGAGACACAAGGCATAGAAGTTTTCACAAAAGAGAAAATGTTAGTTCAAAAGACAGAGGCAAAGCCAAATCAACTATCACAAGATATAGTATGAAAGAACATAGCTGAGTCAGCTAAATCAAATGATTAAATGCATGGTCATATGTAAATTCTAAATGAAAAATGGTATATCTGAGTAACATGACATAAGAGATAGTAAAGTAATAATACATACAAATCTGAATTCTTTACCAGGATATTTACAAAGGATTGACGAAGCCAATAGTTTGTTAGAGAATATAAAGAAAAATAAATTACCAAGAAGTTTAAATAGATCAAAGTCACCTGAGCAGTAATACCCCAAAGTTCTTTTTGAATTTGCAGACATAATCGATACACCATTTTGTATGAGGACTGAACACTTGACCAGACTACTGAAAGTCTAAACAGCATCATATGCAAAATCATAGAAAAGCTCTTTAAGAAGAGAATTGTAGACCATGTTAATTGTTCTTTTTTATTTATCGATCAACAATATAACTTATTGTAGGACGATTAACGGCACTGCAATTGTTTGAGGAACAAGGTTATAGGACTATTGTTAATATACAAAATGTGCATAGAAAAGAAAAGGAAATGGAGTATCCATACAAGACAAAAAATCAGTACATGCACAGCAAAAATAAACACACAAAAAAGCAAAGGAACAAGGCTTTTATTGCTGTTCTTCATCTTAAAGTCACAGTGAGGCCTTCAACACGGAGCAAAAATACTCTCACCTCACTGCAAGTTTAAGACGACCCCTAGCACCGGCTTGAGCGGAATTCTTTGCAAAAATAACTGGGATAGACTGTAAAATGTAACACCACCTAATCGGTTAATGCATGTATATAAGATGATGGGTGTTTAATTAGATAATATTTTATAAATTTCGTGCATCGGAAGTGCTTTTCCCGATTCACCTTCTCAAAGAATTCTCATACCTAAACATTTGAAAGCCAGGGATGTATCAAGAAACGTTAAAATATAATGACCAAAAGGAATTAAAACAAAAGGCTGTCAGAGTGACAGCAAATCGGATTTTCCTGCAGAGGTCGAACCCTGAACAGTTGAGCAAGTATGGACACAACATTTAAGCTTAAAACAGTTCTGAATTTGGATTGTGATTGAATATTTGACACAACATAGGTTTGTGACACAAAATGAATGTGGTCAAAGAAACTGAAAAATTTGAAACCGGAAATTTACCTATTATGGTCCAATATCCAAAATCTAAGTACGTTGTTAGAATCAGCATACCAAAGAACCTCAAGAATTTAAATTTTGATGAAATCAAACACAGGTTTAGTTTAGGACCCTTTGGACCTCAATGTGGTATTATCTAATTAATAATGAAAATAAATACAGGTTTAGATTCAGCATTTCAAATAACCCTATATATTCAATTTATGTTGAAATCAAACACAGTATAATTTTGGACCCCGATTTGGACCAACTTGAAAACTGGGCCCAAAATAAGAAAATCTAAATATATGTTTATTAATAGACAAAATAAGTTTAGTTTTTAAAGGAGTTCGCTTCATAAAAAAATTATATATATAGCATTCAGAAAATAAGTTTATACAGAATAACAAACAAACCAACAACAAAATTCTTCAAACAATTTACAATTATCTTCAAAATGTCTAATAATGAACAGTAAATTTAAAGTTTATTTATTTGTCCTACAGAATTTATCATCATCAAAACTCAAGTCAAAGGAAACAACAGATCTAAATTTGAAAACAATTTCCTCAAAGCGTTTGCATGTTAATGAACGGACACAGATTGGCAGCCGCCAGCCCGCCGTACATCCAATAATCAATGACAGATTTTTCCTTCGAAAATCCAGTTAAAAACAGTCAAATTCAGGTAAGGTCTACTGGGCCTAAGGGACAAAACATTCGAATGCCAACTCGAAAAGCACTGGGAAAAATCTCCTATAATTATGACTTCAATACAGAATTCATGTTCACAGCAACCCTCTATCATGAACATTATGATTGGAACTGACGCCCTGGAATATCGTATCAACTGCAAAATATATACAGGGTACTCTGTTTGCAGGTGATGTACAAATGTTGCTTCAAAGAAACGGAAATTTCAAATTGAAATCTTGTTTAGCTCTCACCGGTACCACGATTTCCCGAGAAATACAAGAACCTTTATGGTATCCCAAAAACAAATTGTTATATCCCGATAAAAAGATTTTTTATGATGTTCTTTATGGTGTTATACTACTTTTAACACTGTCAACTTCTGAATGTAAGCCCCAAGTATTCAGCAGACATAAATGTATATGGTATTTAAAGAATGCTAGTTTCTGTCCTTCTTCTCAAGAAGCCCATGTAAAAAGTCTGCCTTATGGTTATTCATATATGAATGCCCACTGTGTTGAAAAACAAGCTCACCAGACTTTTTAAATATGTTGTCAATTAAAATATATTAAAAAATCTGAAACTTTAAATAAGTGTTCTTGGTATGTGTATTTTATATGCTGAGCAACTTATGACATCATGAGAACTTCATATATATTCGGTAGTCAAGAAACCATAAAAAAAAAAGATAGAAGACAACTAACATATGACATACTATAAACTTAAGAATATAAGGCAAACAGATATAAGTTATCTCTTATACCTTTTGGAATTAAGCTTTTTAGTACTTTGCAACACTTCTTATACTGCTGAAATATGCTTATTGTTCCAACCTTCAGTGAGATTTGACACAAGGCAAAACAACATTGTTTGCCAGCTATAATGGGAATGAACAACTAAAGGTATTGTATGACTGATGGTCATTTTTTACAGAAATAAAATAATATAAACGATAAAAATGAAGTCATTCTTATAATTGATTTGTTTTTACTATAAACCATGTAATATATATGTTTCCTAAAACATAATTGATTTGCTACAGAGTTATTTCTCTTCTGATATGTAATTCATATAATGGTATTATTTGAAGCAGTTTTTACATCGAGATGACCATGAGAGCATTCCGATTTATTGTTGCGGACGAGATTTCCACTTACGTAACTTTTGTGTTTGACTGGTAACCGATCTATAAACAGATAAATATGAGGACATTATTAAGTGCAAAATAACGTTCCTTATTGCTTGTTATAAATTCATTTCTTCAATGAATACTGATAAAAATATTTTTGTTTAGAACATAAATTAATAATATGAAAATGTTTTGTCGTTACAAATATATATATAAGTAAAAAAAATCATTGATAATACATGTATCTATGCACACGTACCGAAAAATTGTGTTAACGCATGGGGAGGAATATCTCAAGAACGTTTTGCCGAAATCTCCCATGCAGAGTTATCGGTCCTTGCTCTCTCTCTCAGAGCAAGGACCGATAACTTTGCATGGGCGATTGGTTTTGCGAGAAAATATGAATGCCTACTCAAATCCAATCTATTAGAAAAATCGAACTTTTACAGAAGAGTGTCCACCATGCACTTGCACTGCACTATTATTAGAATAGTAGAATAGAATGATATATAAATGGATGAAAATTATATATACATGTAACTGCTATATTAATATAATATATAACAACAAACCAGAGTATACTGATTTGTATCACTACAATATAACAGTTATTACGGTGAGGTTGAATTTCCTGTCATTTATTCATCATCCACGCACGAACTTGTCTCAGAAAAAAAATATCTCTGTACATTTACCTCAGTTTCAGGTATAGAGATGTGATTTTTTTCTGAGACAAGTGCTTTTGACCATCCACAAGAACTTGCGGTCATCCGATGTCAGTATTTTGATTAACTTTACTCACACAACAAATCGTCCTGTAAAAATTGCCATGCATACAACACACATTTCGTGATCGACCTTCATCAGGTTAGCCAAGATAAAAAGTTTGGAAAACCAAAAATATCTATATTATAACAAACACTATGTTTGTTGTACCTACCAATACATGTAGTAATTCAGGTTCTAAATATGCAGTAAAAATGTTTTTTTTATGTATGAAATTTTAGAACAGGAAAACTTGGAAATTCCTGTTTCGTTGGGTTCATGGTATTTAAGTATAACATTCGGACCTTCAAATATATGAATATATAATAAATAAACTAACAACATTGCAGTTTAGCATTTATTGTAAAAATGACATGATGGCATCAGTAATGAAAACGTGTTACTTTGTTACAAAATGGAGGCATGTTATGGTATTTATACATGTTACTGCTATATGTGCATCACATCAAATGACAAATACACAATTACATACAACAGTTAGATAGAATATCAAAGTTGACATATCACAGCTTTTTCACGGTTGAATACAATCGTATAGTTTGGTAAAAGACCATTTTTTCACAAAACATCTAAGGCATAACAAATGGTAAATAGAAACTTGATCTGGCATTTTATCACTGGACTGGATTAGGATTTAATAACAAGATGCTTAAAAAACTTTTGTCATGCATGATTTTTTTGTTTTCTAATTTTGAAAAATTATTGATATTGTACTTTAATAAAAGCATTGACTAAATAAAAAATATTCTTGTCTTTCAATAAAAAGAAATCTGAAAATTGGTTTGTCTTGTGTGAATTCAAATAATGTTATGCACACTTTTTTTCAATAGTCAACCAGGTTTACTTTACAAAATGTCTTACTTTAAATATTTGATAAGAGTTGTAAAAAATTGTCAATGTCTTTTTTTCATATCTTACATGCTAGAATCATTAAAAACTGAACTATTTGGTATCAACAGATTATGATGTGATTTATATGTTATATGAATACAAATGTGATGATATGGCTTGCATGCATGTCAGAATCTACAAATGGTTATAATTAACACAAATGGGTTAGCAATATTTAAGTGTTAAAATAAACTTGAGAAGTTTATAGTGCATCTTCGTGCATACTTATTGTTTTTTTCGTCAGTTTTTTTTTCAAAATGAAATATAGTAGAATGAAATGAATGATTTTTTTTATATGTGTAACTACACAGTAGCCAAAGTAGACATTTTTTTAGTTTAAAACACGATATTTTTAATATAAACTGAAATCAATAAATAATTTAGAAATTGTCTGAGGTGTAAATATAAAACACATCTCATTATGTACAATAATTGATTGTTGAAATTAGTCAATCAACAATTACATTAAATATTTGCATTAATATTGTATGGTTGTGTTAATTATAACAAACTGTAAACTTTGACGGTCATATTATACAATTGATGTGCCTCAAATCTACATCCTTAACTTTATACAATAATCAATTTGCAACTTAGTTGCTTAGGATGATACTGTATATCCTTTCTCCTTTTGTATACAATTAAATAAATAAAAACAAGGTGAAAAGTTTCAGAGTCTGCCAGAGAGTGTGCACTATAAATAAATCGGCAATCACAACAATCATTCTCTTGAAATATATAATTAGAAAACAAAAATCATTGTTAGCTTAAAAAATAACTATTAATAATGACACAATTAATACTGAATCAGATATTTAATAAAACTCTGTACCAGTTTTATAATGAAAAATAATTTTGTTTATAAATGTGATTAAAATTTCAACACTAAGTTCACTGAACAGACATGTTTAATTCTAAGAGAAATGTCATTTTTTTTAGACATACCAATTTTTGGTTTATTTTTTGAAAATTATTATAAAATCTGCAAAAATTCTCTAAGTTCACTGAACAGACTTGATAGGTATAAGAAGATAGATAAAATCTGGTAAAAATTAATAAATATGCAGCAATTCAGATAAAATTCAAATATATCTCTCAAAAACATGCACTTTTTTTTTATATTACAAGCGGAATCAAGTCCTACTTGAAGAATCTAACTTTAACCAAAATATGGAAAAAACAGTTTCTGTTCATGCAAAATCCTATTTTTGTTTTAGACAAAATAAAATTGAAAATAACATCAACCTAATTAAAATAGCCTTAAAAAGGTCACATTTACAAATTACTGCAAAAATAAATTAGTAGTACGTTTATACACATTCTTTACAAAATTATACAAAGTTGTGGTACAAAATTTCTGGGCTACAATACAAAATTCTTATTTCTGTCTAAAATAGTTCTTTCTTAAAAATGTTAGAAATTCTTTTCAATTATTATGTAAATCAAATACTCATCAGAAAATGTACAAAAAAAATCCTTTTCATTATATATTAAGCAAATCCAAAAGATATAACTGGCACATTACTAGACGTATATTTTGTAGACAATTCAAATTTTTCATAATGTAACATTATATATTTCTTCACTTGTTTTCTTGAAATAATGGGTAACCATTTAACTATTGAATTATTATTATACCATTTATGCAAGCATAAAGTATTTAGAAAAAACGTTAATTGCAACTGTATGTCAACCGCAAATCATATGAAAGAGACTTAGCATTTTCTAACATCAGTAATTTAATCATAATAAAATGCTATTGGCGAATCTGAAATTTGAAGAAAAATTATTTCCATAAATATTCAAGTGTCCCTTTGGCTCTAAAAATGCCATAAACTGTATGTTTTCATTTTTCTTGAAGACAGTTATCAATAAACTTAACCAAGATCACTTAATGTGAATACAACTTAGCTATCTTGATAAAATGGGTAATTGTCAATTAATTGAAATGGTTTAATAAATTTTAATTTCCTATATAGTTTATACACAAAATGAGGTAAACATAAAAAAAAAGGAAGGTCGTACTGCAGTAGTGACAACCAACTGAAATGGTTTAACAAATTTTAATTTCCAAAACGAGGTAAAAGGAAAAAACAAAAAGTACAAACTGTGGCTTTAACTTCGGCTTTTTATAGCAATATGTTCAATCTATAAGTAACAGTGAGATGACCACATATGTACAACATTGACCATATTGGACAGATATCTAATAGCTGTTATATATACAAGTTTTCATGTTAAGAAACAGCAATTTAATTTTTATTATAATATAACTCTATCTGTATTGTGAGATGTGCAATAAAATGTGAATGTTATTTATTACTACAAAATTGTGTTTATACAGAATTTCATTATTAATTATTTTTTCCTGTAATATCTGTGACCAGATGATACCTATATGATGCTACACTTTTCATTTATGTCAGAATTGTCCTGAATACAGTTATTGAATTTTAAAGTGTTTTTCAGGAGTAAAGTATTGTATTATGTAAGATGTGTATTTTAATCACCCATTAATCCTTCACTCTCAGATGGAATTACACAGACAAAATAGTGATAGCAATATCCATTGTCCAATGTTTTTCAGTTTACCAAAAAAAAAAAATTATCATTACAAAATCAACCAAAATAGGGTATTTTTCAGTAAATTTAAATTGAAAGTTTCATTGAACAGCTCAAATACTACTGAACAATGCCATGAAACCTCTGTAAAAGGTAAAATCACAAAAGTACTGAACTCCGAGGAAAGTTCAAAAATTAGATGAACTACTGAAAGCAACGTATAAATTGTTCTCATTATTCTCCATTGTAAACAATTATGATCATTGGTGTAATCAAAAGTTTAATATAAACATATCTAAAAAAAAAAAGACTATACAAACATTGTCTTATTTTGTAAACTATTCCATGCAACACTAGGCCACGTTCAGTGTCTTCAATGTCATAATATGTGTACTATGTCATAATTTGTAGTGTACTATGTCATAATTTGTAGTGTACTATGTCATAATTTGTAGTGTTCTATGTCATCAACTGTTACAATTTATGTTACAATCTTACATTACATTACAATGAACAAATACATCACATGGCACAGTTAATATGACCAATGATGAAAAATCGGCGGTTTCTTTTCAATATACACATCAAGAAGAATTATAATTATTAAAAACACCCTTTAAAATGTTTGCCTGAGTTAAACAAACTTGTTACATGGTTGAATGAAGATGAAGTTCAAGATGGCAGCTACCAGAATTGTTTCTATTGAAAATGATAAGCCTGTCAAATTAGAAGTTGGAGACTTAACTATCCTAATAAATAAAGACTTTCTAATTCAATACTTGCTTTTAAAACAAATTATTTCTTTAAATTTTCATTAATTATGTAAACTTTTTAAGAAGATAAGCACTCATGACAAATATAACTTTATATGATATAATTTTTCTAGAATATTAATAAATCTTTTCACTAATGCAGTGAGCAGAAAAAATTAAGAACTCCAAATTTATTATGTCAGAGCTTGTCCACAATCTTATTTATAAAACGACTGATTTTGTGCATTATTAAAATCATGCATAACAAAGAAACTGAAACTGGGGTGATCTGATAGAGGTGATCTGAGCCATAATCAACCCTGTTAGAACAAATGAGCTGGGATGTACTTTACATGCGACTGTCCCAAATCAAGAACCTGGTTAAGATCCTTACATTATGTATT
This sequence comes from Mytilus galloprovincialis, assembly GCF_965363235.1. Classification (NCBI taxonomy): domain Eukaryota; kingdom Metazoa; phylum Mollusca; class Bivalvia; order Mytilida; family Mytilidae; genus Mytilus; species Mytilus galloprovincialis. The sequence continues at coordinate 11,788,364 of NC_134838.1, read as the reverse complement.
TCTATTAAGTTTGTTTGCTTTTTATAATGGAATACGCTTTGAAATACATTCACCTTTCTATTTTTTATACATGGATTTTTTAACTAATATATTACAAGGATGCAGTGCATTGTGTATTTTCTATGGTGCTGGTAAATAAAAGATAGTTAGAAGTTATGAGTCGATATAAAAATGTATTTTAATAGAAAACTGACTTCATGCAAATTAATTTTAGTCAACTTTCTATACTATATTAACCATTCTGTGATAAGGCATATCATTTGACGAACGGGTCCCCCTTTTTCTATTTTTATGTTTCCTCATTTAGTAAATATTTTACAAAAGGAGGAAAATAAATAATAGAGGACCACAAATGATAAACTAATGGTATTGTAATATCGTATGAAAACAGAGCTGGAACACATTAAAAGAATGAAAATAAGTTAAAATATTACAAAATGTTAACAGACAAAAAATCGAAAGCGCAAAAAGGAGGTCAATTCCTCAAGCGCCTGTGATATTTTTCTGGTGGTTCTTTCTTTCTGTTTTGTTTGATACTTTTTGACAGAAGTATGATAGCATAGAAGATGATTACCCATGATATTCGTATATAGGTTAAAATAAACTTACCTTTGGTTTGGGCGAGCTCCATCTGATTTTGAAACGAAAGTATGTCCTTTATGGATACATGTATACAGAAGTTCACAGTTAGCAAACTTTGTTTTTGATGTATCATTGTTTTTATGCCCCACCTACGATAGTAGAGGGGCATTATGTTTTCTGGTCTGTGCGTCCGTTCGTCCGTCTGTTCGTTCGTCCGTCCGTCCGTTCGTTCGTCCGTCTGTCCCGCTTCATGTTAAAGTTTTTGGTCAAGGTAGTTTTTGATGAAGTTGAAGTCCAATCAACTTGAAACTTAGTATACATGTTCCCTTTGATAAGATCATTCTAATTTTAATGCCAAATTAGAGAATTTATTCCAATTTCACGGTCCACTAAACATAGAAAATGATAGTGCGAGTGGGGCATCCGTGTACTGTGGACACATTCTTGTTTAGAACTGCGTTTGTATAGCTGTCTGGAATTTGTGTCTTGATATTGTTTCAGTTTCGTTTCAAACGCATCCAAAGTTTTAAATTTTCACCCAAAATAAAAGTGGTAATAGGAATCTCTTCACCCCTTGTCCAAAGTATAATGACAGGAATAAGAGTAGGTGTGCAGTTAAATACTTAAAAGTGAACACTTTTCTCAGCACAAATTCTCAACAACAAACCATTGAACTATATTGTTCGCCTTTTGCCCTACTAATATGAAGTAGTATCTTTAAGAACATCAAAACCATTAATACGTAAAAGTATTTAAACAACATGTGTTGAATAACAATATTTATTATTTATCATTATTATAAGTATTATTTAGTACATATTAAAAATAAAGCAACAAAACTATAGAAGATTTAAGTTTAATAAATCTAACGTACATTGTTGTTTTTCGTGTAACAATAACGCAATGTAACCGTAGCCTCAATAATTATTGTTACATTCGTAATTAATCAATCCTTAGGTGTCAGACCACCAATTAAAAATCCCTATCTGTTCAACCAAATTTTGCAATTTTCACAGTTTCTAAATATTTTACCTTAAGTTTAACTTCATAGAAACCAGGTATATCCTTAATTGTACATGTATCAGCTTTCTACATGCCAATTTTCACCATACCTTTAAAGCCTTCTAACAAAATAACTGACCTTCAAACAGAGGTACTCCAAAAAAAAAAACAAAAAAAAAACGGGTTTTCTGGAAATTTAAAATTAGTATACTATGGAGCGCATTAATCCTCGATTTTTAATGCAAACTCATAGACAAGTAAATTTTGGCTCAAAATGATCTAGATATATTTCTCTTTCACCAAAAGTTTCATTTCTGCAAATGTGTTGGTTAGTTTAAGTAAACAAGGACATCAAAAGCACTATTTTGTGTCAGAGTAGGGCTACTTTTACAAATTGGAGAGAGTAATTGGTTGTCTGACACCTCCTTACCCAACTTTGCATTCTTGCAATTAGTCTCCAATGTAACAATAATATTTTTATAATTGTTACCTTTCCATGTAACCCTAGCCAGTGCCTTTTAGATTACATGTAATCACTTGTCACTGCGTATAACTTTTTGATAATAACATCCATATTCCTGACTCTGACTTGGAACAGGACATTTTGATAATAACAGCCATATTCCTGACTTGGAACAGGACTTTTTGATAATAACATCCGTATTCCTGACTTGGAACAGGACATTTTGATAATAACAGCCATATTCCTGACTTGGAACAGGACATTTTGATAATAACAGCCATATTCCTGACTTGGAACAGGACTTTTTGATAATAACAGCCATGTTCCTGACTTGGAACAGGACTTTTTGATAACAACAGCCATATTCCTGACTTGGAACATGACTTTTTGATAACAACAGCCATATTCCTGACTTAGAACATGACTTTTTGATAATAACAGCCATATTTCTGTCTTGGAACAGGACTTTTTGATTATAACATCCATATTCCTGACTCTGACTTGGAACAGGATATTTTGATAATAACAGCCATATTCCTGACTTGGAACAGGACTTTTTGATAATAACAGCCATATTCCTGACTTGGAACAGGACTTTTTGATAATAAGTCATATTCCTGACTTGGAACATGACTTTTTGATAATAACAGCCATATTCCTGACTTGGAACAGGACTTTTTGATAATAAAAGTCATATTCCTGATTTGGAACAGGACTTTTTGATAATAACAGCCATATTCCTGACTACGGTGACCTATAGTTGTTAATGTCTGTGTCATTTTGGTCTTTAGTGGATAGTTGTCTCATTGGCAATCATACCACATCTTCTTTTTAATATTGGAACAGGACGTTTTAAGAAACAAATGTGTTTCTCTGAATCATCACAGATAATGTCATGAAAGCTGGATCCATAATGTTTTATATGTATAAATGTATGAAATTTTGGCACAGGACAACTTTGAAGTTTTTGTCCATTGGGTTTATGGTATTTAAGACATATCATTTAGACCTTGAAATATACGAGTATAATAAATAAATGTAACAAATATGCAGTTTAGCATTTATTGTAAAAATGACATGATGGTATCATTAATGAAAACGTGTTACTTTGTTACAAAATGGAGGCATGTTATGGTATTTATACATGTTACTGCTATATGTGCATCACATCAAAGGACAAATACACATTTACATACAACAGATAGACAGATAGAATATCAAAGTTGTATCATTCAAATAAACAGATAAGGACAGCTTCCTTATCACAGAACATCTTAGGGATACTAAACTGGTATTAGAAAGAAAATTGATCTGGCATTTTACAACAGGACAGGATAAGAGTATAATAAAATGCTTAAAAAACTTTTGTTATGCATAATTTTATTTCCAAAAAACTTTTTTTCTAATTTTGAAAGATCATTGATATTGGTTTCTTAAATAAAAGCATTGCCCCAATAAAAAATATTCTTATTTTTAAATTAAAACAACTCTGAAAATTGGTTTGCCTTGTATTAAGCGTAATGGACTCATGCATGCACACTTTATTCAGCCAGATTTATTTTACAAGATGTCTTACTATATAAATTTACTAAGAGTTGTAAAAATTTGACAAATCCTTTTTTTTATCTTACATGCTAGAATTATCATAAAAGGCTGAACTATTTGGTATCAACAGATTATGAAGTGATTTATATGTTATGTGAATACAAATGTGATAATGATATGGCTTGCATGCATGTCAGAATCTACAAATTGTTATAATTAACACAAATGGGGTGAAGGGGGGATAATCACTTGTCATAATAAACTTTCGAAGTTTAAAGTGCATTTTTGTGCATACTCATTGTTTTGTTTCAAAATAAAATATTATATAGTAGATGTGAAATAAATGATTTTTTAAAATTGTGTGTAACACCATATTTTTTATATAAACTAAAATCAATAAATAATTTAGAAATCTTCTATATTGTCTGAGGTGTAAATATAAAACACATCTCATTTAGTACAATAACTAATTATTGAAATTAGTCAATCAATTACATTAAATATTTGCATTAATATTGTATGATTGTGTTAATTATAACAAACTGTAAACTTTGACGGTCATATTATACAATTGACGTGCCTCAAATCTACATCATTATCTTTATACAAAAATTAATTTGCAACTTAGTTGCTCTAGGATGATACTGTATATCCTTTCTCCTTTTGTATACAATTAAATAAATAAAAACAAGGTTACGTGTTTCAGACTCTACCAGAGAGCGTGTACTATAAATAAATCGACAATCACAACAATCAATCTCTTGAAATATATAATTAGAAAAACAAAATCATTGTTAGCTTAAAAAATAATAATGACACAATTAATACTGAATCAAATATTTAATAAAACTCTGTACCAGAAAAATAATTTTGTTTATAAATGTGATTAAAATTTCAACACTGAATTCACTGAACAGACATGTTTAATTCTAAGAGCAATGTCTTTTTTTAGACATACCAATTTTGGTTTATTTTTTTGAAAATTATTATAAAATCTGCAAAAATTCAACTTGATAGGTATAAGTAGATAAAATCTGGTAAAAATTAATAGATATGTAGCAATTTAGATAAAAATTCAAATATATCTCTCAAAAACATGCACTTTTTGTTTATATTACAAGCGGAATCAAGTACTAATTGAAGAATCTAACTTTAACCTAAATATGGAAAAAACAATTTCTGTTCATGCAGAATCCTATTTTTTTTTTAGACAAAATAAAATTGAAAATAACATCAACTTATTTAAAATAGCCTAAAAAAGGTCACATTTACAAAATACTGTAAAAATAAATTAGTAGTACGTTTATACACATTCTTTACAAAATTATACAAAGTTGTGGTACAAAATTTCTGGGCTACAATACAAAATTCTTATTTCTGTCTAAAATAGTTCTTTCTTAAAAATGTTAGAAAAATTTTTAAATTATAAAGTAAATCAAATACTCATCAGAAAATGTACAAAAAAATCCTTTTCATTATATATTAAGCAAATTCAAAAGATATAACTGGCACATTACTAGATAGCATATATTTTGTAGACGTTTTAAATTTTTCATAATGCAACATTATATATTTCTTCACTTGTTTTCTTCAAATATTGGGTAACCATTGAACTATTGAATTATTAATATACCATAATATGCAAGCATAAAATATCCAAAAAAAAGTTAATAGCAACTGTCTGTCAACCGCAAATCATGTGAAAGAGACTTGGCATTTTCTTACATCAGTAATTTAATCATAATAAAATGCTATTGGTGAATCTGAAATTTGAAGAACAATTATTTCCATAAATTTTCAAGTGTCCCTTTGGCACTAAAATGTCATAAACGTTTTGTTTTCATTTTTCTGGAAGACAGTTATCAATAAACTAAACCAAGATCACTTGATGTGAGTACAACTAAGCTATCTTGATAAAATGGGTAATTGTCAATTAATTGAAATGGTTTAACAATTTTTAATTTCCTATATAGTTTATACACAAAATGAGGTAAACCTAAAAAAACAAAGGAAGGTCGAACTGCAGTAGTGTCAACCAACTGAAATGGTTTAACAAATTTTAATTTCCAAAATGAGGTAAAAGGAAAAGAAAATAAGTACAAACTGCGGCTTTAACTTCGGCTTTTTATATAAATATGTTCAATCTATAAGTAACAGTGAGATGACCACATATGTACAACATTGACCATATTAGACAGATATCTAGTAGCTGTTATATTGTATAGATATCTTAAATATTTCTTATAGCTAGCTGGATAATAAATGTACACAAGTTTTCATGTTTAGAAACAGCAATTTAATTTTTATTATAATATAACTCTATCTGTATTAAGTGAGATCTACAATAAAATGTGAATGTTATTTATTACTACAAAGTTGTGTTTATACAGAATTTCATTATTAATTATAATTTTCCTGTAATATCTGTGACCAGATGTTACCTATATGATGCTACACTTTTCATTTATGTCAGAATTTTCCTGAATACAGTTATTGAAATTTAAAGTGTTTTTCAGGAGTAAAGTATTGTATTATGTAAGCTGTGTATTTTAATCACCCATTAATCCTTCACTCTCAGATGGAATTACACAGACAAAATAGTGATATTAATATCCATTGTCCAATGTTTTTCAGTTTACCAAATTTTTTTTTTTTTTATCATTACAAATCAACCAAAATAGGGTATTTTTCAGTAAATTTAAATTGAAAGTTTCATTGAACATCTCAAATACTACTGAACAATGCTATAAAACCTCTGTAAAAAGTAAAATCACAAAAGTACTAAACTCCGAGGAAAGTTCAAAAATTAGAATAACTCCTGAAAGCAACTTATAAATTGTTCCCATTATTCTCCATTGTAAACAATTATGATCATTGGTGTAATCAAAAGTTTAATATAAACTTATTTAAAAAAGACTATACAAACATTGTCTTGTTTTGTAAACTATTCCATGCAACACTAGGCCATGTTCAGTGTCTTCAATGTCATAATATGTGTACTATGTCATAATTTGTAGTGTACTATGTCATAATTTGTAGTGTTCTATGTCATCAACTGTTACAATTTATGTTACAATCTTACATTACAATACAATGAACAAATAAATCACATGGCACAGTTAATATGACCAATGATGAAAAATCGGTGGTTTCTTTTCAATATACACATCAAGAAGAATTATAACTATTAATAACACCCTTTAAAATGTTTGCCTGAGTTAAACAAACTTGCTACATGGTTGAATGACGATGAAGTTCAAGATGGCAGCTACCAGAATTTTTTCTATTGAAAATGATAAGCCTGTCAAATTAGAAGTTGGAGACTATCCTAATAAATAAAGCCTTTCTTATTCAATACTTGCTTTTAAAACAAATTATTTCTGTAAATTTTCATTAATTATGTTAACTTTTTAAGAAGATAAGCACTCATGACAAATTTCATTACAAAATTTATCTTCATGGGACACTTTTCTCTTTTTTAGCACTTTCAACATATTATGTATACTATGACTTTATATGACATATTTTTTCTAGAATATTAATAAATCTTTTCACTAATGCAGTGAGCAGAAAAAATTAAGAACTCCAAATTTATCATGTTAGAGCTGGTCCACAATCTTATTTATAAAACAACTGATTTTGTGCATTATTAAAAAATAGTAGTATTATTCTAAAGCACTTAAAGCAAAAAAAAGTTTTGTCATAAAAAAAAATTGCAATGATATGAAAAGCACCAAGCATGATATGTTATTTCATAAAATACAAAATATATCTACTGTTCAACTTTAAAATATGTTATCTTTGAAAACCAGCATAGCAATCAACATATAATTACTTTCTTATACATGGTACTGAAAACTGTCAAAATGGTTTTTTTTATTAAACTAATGTCAACTTGGCTACTCTACTAACATCTCTATTCTGAATATTGATGACATTCATATAATTTCACATTTGGTTTGACAAGTAAAAATTTAAAATAAAAATACAAGACCTTGTGTTATTTTAATCATCATTTTTAAGTCAACTTAAAAATGTAACTTGTAAATAACAGATATTTCCTTTGAAAATATGGGTAACTAAAAATGAGAGGTAACTAGTAAATAACTGATTTTTCCTGTGATAATAAGGTTAAAATTGTAATTATAGCATGCACACACTAGTTTTATACTACAAAATCAATTAACAGCAATTATTATATGTATAGTTTGTCATTCAAAAGCACTGTTTTGCACATAAGAAATCTTTGCTTTGATTATCACATGAAATGTATCACATGTCAGTCACATGATTTAATCACATGACATGGATTAAAACAGCAAGCTACATAATCTAATCATGTCACATAGATCAAAACAGCATACTCTGTCTTCTTATTTTACCTAAAAAGATAAGAAATTAATAATAGAATTAATTTATTCTAAATAAGTTTTCTTGAAAAACTGTAAACCTGCAAAAGCCAGTGGAAGATCCAGGATTTTCAATAACTGAGCAGGATCTGCCCCTGACTGTATTGCAAAATAATCATTTTACCTTAGTAGTTCTATATGAATAGCATATAGATTAGACCATTGGATTTCATGTTTGAATGGTTTCACACTCATCAATTTGGGGCCCTTTATAGTTTGCTGTTGGGTGTGAACCAAAGCTCTGTATTGAAGACCCCATTTTAACCTATAATGGTTAAATTTCAGAAATTGTGACTTGAATTGGCACTCATACCACATCTTCTTATATCTATGATATCTATCACTCTATGCAAAAGCTTCATATATCACTTTCATCTTGAACTCATAGTTTATCAAATCCTCATTCATTTTCTACCACAAATTAGCTGTGTACAACTGCACTTATCAATACCAAAGTCATTTACACAAACTTTGAAAACTTTGACCAATACCAGCTGTAGCAAACTTCATCAATATATCTGCATTGTCAAAGAATGTACTTTTTTAATGACCTATAAATGTAGATGTGGCATGAAATCACATTTGATTTGCCAGAGAATAATTCAAATGAAATATTGAAGTATTGTTTGTCATCAATGACTGCCTTAGTAGCATCAGTACAAATAATTTATTGATTGTGATTGGTTGTTGACAACAGCACCATCATTTTCTGAGTCAAATATAATTTTTCAGATAAGAAAGTGATTATGTGTTCTATGAGACTGTTATATAAGTGTGAGGTTTAGCTAGCTTTAAAACCAGGTTTAATCTTCGTTTCTCAACAGAAGGAAATGCTTGTATCAAGTCAGATATATGACAGTTGTTTTCCATTTGTTTGATGTGTTTGAGCTTCCGATTTTGCTATTTGGTTAGGGACTTCTGCTTTGAATTTTACAAAAATAAGATGTGGTTTGACTGCCAATGACACAATTCTCCACAAGATACCAAATAACAATCCCATTAACAACTCTAGGTCACCATACAGCCTTCAACAATATAGTATAATCTAGTTGATTATACCAGTTAAGTAGCCATTCCAATTATCCAGCTGTACTTTTGCCATTTGATAAGGTACTTTCTGTTTTGAATTTTCCTTCGAGTTCAGTGTTTTTATTATTTTACTTTTAACATGTAGTACAGTTAATAAACAGTTTTTTATCATGTAACCTAAATCATGGTACCAGTTTAAGTAACCATTTCAATTATCCATATGTACTTTTGGTAAATCTTGATATGAAAACCATGACTCAACATTAACCCTACCTGTAGATGATAATGATGAGGATCTCATTCCAGGATCTTTGTGTAATATTATACCAGGTAGTGTAAATATAGATACAGCTGAAATAAATATCATTATAGTTAATACCCCATATCATTACATCATTTACTTTGTATCTTATAGAATATTATCAGATTTCAAGCATTTTTCTAGCAGAGAAATTGAAATTTCAAAATATGGTTTCTGAGTTTCCTTTAAAATTAAATACTATAATATTTGGTGTTTACATATTGAATAAGTTGAATACTTCCTTTTTTTTTTGTCAAAATGAGAACATCCTCCCTCAATTATTTATTCAAAGTAATTCATTTATCTTTTTAAATGTTTCAAGTGTATGGTCATGCATCCTCCAATATTTCAAGGATTTTTTTTTTTATAAATGGCCTACTTCACTCATTTGAATAAGTTTAATACTTCCTTTTTCATCAGATTGGGGAAATCCTCCCTTAGCTGTATATTTAAAGTAATTCAACTATCTTTTTAAATGTTTTCAAGAGTATCATTATGTATCCTTTCAATTTTCAACAACAATTTTACAAATGACCTTTTTCACTCTTCTTACATAGCTTATACATATTTCCACTGAGAAATGAGTGCAACAATCACTTTGATACTATAAAATCAGTTATATTTAAGTTATTTTCAAATTTGAATGCTTTTTCTCTTTTTTACAATATTTTTTTCCCACCCAAAAGTTAAACCACTCCAAGGTCATCTGCCCTTTTTGGATCACATCTGAAGTACATATTTGATTTGCTATATTTGTATGAGTAATGACAAAAGGTTTCTATATTACTTATAACTAAAACAGATATTTTCACAATATACACATAGATCCATTCATTGTTAAATGTATATTACCTACATGTATTTGGATATTTGCCAGCGAGACTCAATACCATTCTCAAACAGAAAATTTCTCAGTAAACCTATCATGAGATATTTATAAGTGTTAACATGAACTTACTGTCTGGTAACCTATGTACACTTGGTCCCAAACTGTTGAAGAAAGGATATTTCATAGCCTCTGCAGCTGAGCACCTTTTGTTAGCTGTATACTGTAAAATAGAAAAGTTTTAAGTTGTGACAAAAATAACTTTTAACAGATAAACGCATTCATGTGTATATTCCAAGTTAGGAACCTCGTTACTAGTTTTCTTTATTTTTCAATGATAATTTTTTACCTTGAGACTTTGGTGTTTGTGGAAGATCTTTTATAGTTTCTGTTAAATCTATTAGCAACATCTCTAAATAAGTCACCATTCAGAGCTACAAATGTAGACTTGTTATATGGACACAACTTGGTGAACCATTATTTAATACCTGAAATCATTTTTTTTAATTTTTAAATCTGATTGCAGTCATATTAATGTATACCCCTCATCTTCATTGTATATCAGAGATTCTGCCATTCCTTTCTTATCATTTTATAATATTGGAATATTAACTTTATTTCAAAGATGGCATAATTATTTGGTTGATGGCTGTTGAAGATTTTTGTCACATATGAACATGGATATGTTCTACTTGTCAAAGCCTCAATCCAATCTTCTTAACCAAAATTGGGACAATAATGAGTATGACCTGTCAATTATTTTGTCTGCACCATATGCAACATAAAGGGTACTACTAGCAAACCAGGAACTGCATATACTTTCAGAGTACCTGAGTTCAACTCCAGTTTTTGGTAGCTTTAGAGTTGCTAAATCTTGAGTGTATTGTTTGGTTGATTGCATTTTGAGTGTTCCAGGTTTTTTCCCCACAGAGACTGAAAGCTCCATTAAGCTTGGGATTTTAACTTAATGTTTCAATGAAAAAAGGGCAATGACAACACTACTTATGAATAACATATATGAATAATGTTATATATATGGTCATAATGGAGATAGTTACTGGTACAACAGTGGATTCTTCAGAAATGCAATATACGTTTACACATAAATTTGATATCCAGGTTGATTCCTTGGAATTTTGCATTTTAATAAAATAGTTAAAGCTTCCTTGCCTCCTCTTCTATGTAAACAACTTACCAGTAAATGTTTTGATAACAAATCTAAACCGTCTCCATCTAATCTGTAATATAAAACAGCAAATACTTTTAATATAACATATCATAGGTTTTAATTATCAATTAAATATTTCATTAAGTCAGGAACAAAAAAGACACACTATGTATCCCTGCCACTAAGAGGCAGGCAGCATATAAGTTAAACTGAACTAATTTAATGTAACATAAAATGGTAAATATATATTTTCATGCAATAAAATTAATAAACTTTTGAGGTCTGTCATTACATGTATTACTCTTTATATCTTTATATCATTGTTTCTGAAATTTGAATACCATCAGTAGTTCTTCATAATTATATTTTAAAAATATGAATATCATGGGTAATTCTTTGAAATAACATTTTTAAAATATGATCAACATGAGTAATTTTTTTATATTATAAAGTTATGAAATACAATATGAAATGATGTATTAGATTCAATGTTATTATGAAATGTACCTGTATTATATGTCATAATTATGTAGACTAAAATGACATGCTAGACTTTTTAAAGCTAAGTAACTAAAACTTGCTATGAAAATGTATTAAGCCTGATTCTTTAGTGAGAAGTCTAAACTTACCTTGGTGCTACGTTAATAAGTGGTTCTGGCTTATAGAAAGGAAAGTTATAAGACAAATAGTCCTCATTTTTACTAAGTCCTGGGAACTGAGTTTCATTTGGTGTTCCTAGAATTTTAAATATGTAATGAAGTTCATCTTCTACTGTTGACCCTGGGAACAATGGACGACCACATGCCATCTCATAAAATATACAACCAACTCCCCTGTAAAAGTATATAGATAAAGTTTGACTTTTTTATAACAGCTGGCTAATGACATACTTTCATAAATATACATAATAAATACAATTAAAGGTCAATGTCGAAAAATATCAACTTTTTTTCAATCTCAGGAAAGGCAAAGTTTATTGAGCTATTCAACAGTTTCCTGCCAAATACAAAAAAAAGTCAGAATTTTTTCTGACATTGACCTTCTATTGTTTTTATACTGCAACTAAAAACAAAATCAGTTATAGATATTAAAATGTTGACACAAAATTAAAAACTTTTCCCCATCCTTAAAAGAATACACTTTATCCCTATTTGGAAATCTGTCCTGCTTGATCCGAGAATCTGTCCCCCTTGAACTTTTGACATCATACAGCAAATCACTTTTCCATTATGGCATCAGATATTTTCTATAATGACATTTTACGGGAACTTTTGTGATGTCCAGTAATGGCAGACAAATAGCCATAAGGTGTATCACCAAATTGTGAAGAAAAGTGATGTGACATGGTATTGACATTGCCTGAAATAATCCTTTGTATAGATATAGTATATATTCTACAGTAATTCAATCTGTACACTCTCAGCACCTTCCTTATCCAAACTAAGTCTTTATTTTTGAAGGAGTTTTTGTCTGAAAAAAATTTCCACTTAATTAGGCTATACAGTCGATTCCACTTAATTGCATACCGCTTAATAGCATAATTCGGTTAATTGTATAGTTTTCTCCTGCACAAAACCATTTCCCATTCATGTAATGTTAAATTGTCTGGTTATATGCATAGCTCTACAAGTGGCCTTTCGGTTTATTGCATAGAAAATTATTGCCGTCTAGATATGCTTAGATAAAACTGACGAGATTTCTGACCGGAAATGGCAATTTGGTAAGTATAATTTTCTTGAATGCATTCTTATTTTCGTTATTATTTCATATTTACTTTTTTGTTATCTAAATAAAGTTTTAAAACAGTTTCTTTCGTGTTTATATTATGAATTTGATTTAAAAATAAACCTTGATGTCTGCACAGGTAAAGTTTCCCATGTTATATTTTAAGCCTCGAGGTCATAAACATGTCAAACAGATATTGTTGTAAAAACACTGACCATTCTATCTCAAAGGGTGTTAAAAATTGATTGGATTTAAACAATTGTTCATAGATTACATTTGGAGTTAATTTTAAAAACAATAGCTCCTGCTAATTATCGATCATAACTCTATTAATTGGGCTTGGGGTGATCTGTATTAATGTTAAATATTATAGGGCATTTTTAAATGGTTAAAGAATTTTATGCATCAATCATTTATTTTTAATGTTTTATGAAAAGAGCATTTACTTTTAATTATTATATTTTCTCACTTTCAACACTTGTTTCCAGCAAATAACCCGTACAGGGCCCCATTACTGCTTTGCAGATACGAAACTAACGAGGTGTTTCTTCACTGTCCAACTGCATATCAAAGGCAATTCATTACACATCTATTGTTAAAATAATTATAAACTGTGAAGTATTGTTTAAAAGTTTATTTTAATCAAAGCATAACAATGTACATTGTACATATGGGTCATAGAAACAAATCTATTTTTAGAACAGTTTATTTTCGTATCCCAGGTAAAGGAAAGTCGGAACGCAAATAAACTAAACTAAAACAAAATGTGTTTATAATCTTTATTTAAAGAAACAAAATAAAATAACACATATGACACTAGACAGATAATTTTTATTAGAATAAATCAACATTCATTGTTGTATATGGATTACAGATGTTCATCTTTCTTCATGGATTTCTTTTACTGATCTGTTCTATTGATGTTATTTGACTCTGTCATTTGGCATTTCGGATATAAGCATACTCCGCTTTATTGCATAATTTTGTCTGACAAATAGGCTATGCAAATAACCGGAATCTACTGTATATATAAAACTTACCACATATCTATAGGAGTAGAATACTCTGTGGAACCTAGTAATACATCTGGTGGTCGGTACCTAAAATAACAACTTCATTATAAACATTGTTCATACCCTGGCAGTAAATTATCTCCCTTTATTCATGTTGAATATGTTTTTTCCTGCTTTTTTTCCAGGGAAGCTAATTTGGTACTCTGACGAAAGGCTTTGATTTTTAGTATGAAGACATGCCATATGTATAATTTAGTAATACAATTTGTTTGAAATGCCTCAAACTTATATTTTTTCCCTCCTATTTATAGAGACTGTCTGCTTTTTACAGACAAAATCATTTCTGGTTGTTTTTGTAGAATTTATAATTTAACCACATTTATGTCTGTATCTCTTATCATTGATATACATGTCTTTGTTATAAGAATAACTTTGAAATATGAAGTAGTAGAAATAGTAGTGCCTTTTTAGTGTGAATTGAATGAGATTTTAGCAGAAAATAATGTTTATAACTTAATATAGATCAAAAGAAGGGATTTATAATGCAAAATCTCTATATGCATTTGACAAATCTCACAGAAAAAGGAATAATGCTTTAATTGCTGTTCTTCATCTTAAAGCACATTTTAAAAGGCCTTAAACATACGAAAAGCTCACACCTAACTGAAAGTGGATTGAAAAATCTAGTATAGTTGAAGATAAAATTGAGAATGGAAATGGGGAATGTGTCAAAGAGACAACAACCCGACCAAATAAAAAACAACAGCAGAGGGTCACCAACAGGTCTTCAATGTAGAGAGAAAATAATGTTTATAACTCTTAATATGTCATAATAATGTAGACTATGAATTCTTTACTTCTTCCTTTTTTTTCAGTAAGTTTTTCTATGTTGGTGATAACTGTATGGTGTTTTTTTACTATGATGGTTACAAGGCAGATATGATTGTCTAATTGGCAATAACACCACATCTCTTAATTTCATAGATATGTTTAAATAATCGTTACAACTCACCATAATGTGACCACTTCATTGGAATATGTTTTAGTAGGTATTGACTTGGCACGGGCTAATCCTGAAATATAAATAGATAAAATATTCAAAATCAATTTAACAACATATACTGCTCAGTACATACTGAATATATACTAAAATTGAATCTGATTTACTTATGTCAAAACTTCCTATTTCTATTTAAACAAATCTTGAATGTGTTATAATTTTTTAGTCCAACACAAGTTTTTACATTGTTTACAAAATATGAAATTATGAATATATATATATTGTTTTCTTACAAATATTACGATAGTGTAACTGGTTGTCATTCATTAGAGGCAAATAATAATAAGTTATTGTGGAGTAAAACATATTTATCATTTTGACTTCTATAAGACCTTAATTCATGTACTGTGTACTCTTCGGTAAAAACTTTTGTATTCCTATCCAAAATGGTCATCAGTAGTTCCAAATGTTTGATAAATTATTATGAATGTATGCTACAAATAATTTTTTTTTATACTATTACCCCCTAAGACATTTACATTTTATTTCTGCTGAAGGGTTGTGTGTGTTGCGTTGACTTTACTCTGATTTACCCTATTCCTCTATTAAGGTATGTTTACCATATTCCTCTATTAAGGTATGTTCATTGCACAATTTTAAATATAACCTGTGCTTACATTCAAATTTACTGTGGATTCCTTTGGATTTTTTAGGTATTTTTTTTTATGGATTTTGTGGGTATACACAAACCACAAAACTACTTGTTAAGTAAAGTACCAATTTTCTTTAAGCTTGTTAATTTAATTTCCACAAAAAGAAACATCTTTTCCTCAATCCACAAAAATAAATGAATGCATGCTATATTTCAGAATGACTGAAGTCAAATAAATGTATGTGTCTTATTGCTATAAAGCTACCACAAGGACTATAACAACCTGCAGTGTAAAGGAACCCACATGTCAACTGCAGTGTCTACTGCAATATATATAACAACATTATAATGTTAACCTTCACACACTGGAAACGCAACAAAATATTTGGTGCTACAATAATACTTACCAAAATCTGCTAATTTAAGTTCTCCTCTTTCATTAATTAGAAGATTTTGTGGTTTAAGATCTCTATGTAGCACTTGTTTTTTATGGCAATAGGCAAGGCCTCGTAGTAATTGGAATAAAAACAACTGAAATAAAGAGCAATAAATAATCAATATAAAACAAACATTTTTAGTATATATACTACATGTAGTATTGAAAGAAAAAAAACACATTTTCTATACATTTTTCCAAACTAGAGCATCTTTTCCATGCAATTTTCACTACATATAACTGCCTTCTGTTTTACAGTATATGGTAAATAGAGTAGATATAGTTTTGTTTTGACCAAGGCATTTCATAAATCAAAGTGTTTGCATGTTTTATATGCCATACTGTCTGGTTCCTTCTGATCTTATCAAAACATGCATCTTAAAGATACCAGAGGAACCAACAAAAAAAAATTATGTTTAAAATGTTATATTTTTCATAGTAAAGATGATGGCTATTTTGTTTTGTTTTGTTTTGGGTGTTTCTTTTTGTTTTGTTTTGTTTTGTTTTGTTTTACTTAATGTGTTCTTTCTACTTTCTTACCTTAACATTATTCATACTCATTATATTACCGCAGTCATCCATATACTGTTTGAGATCACGATCCTACAAATACAATAGATATGGAATAGAGGTCAAAATGTTAAGAAAAAATAGATAACATCAATACATACTTCTTTATTTATTTAGTACCATGTTAGGATTTTTACCTAAAACATATAAATTCAGTTCTTTGAAAATACTATTTGAATTTGAAATATATTCAGAATATTTGACAAAAAGAGTATGAAAGTAGAGATCACAAAAAATTCTTAAGAGGTATTGTTTCATAACACAGCTGATATTGTAAGACCACTTTGAATAGAAAGTCACATTTCTTGTTGGTTTAGGTTGACATCTGATGTAAAAAATCACCATGAATGAATCAATTTAGCTGAAGTTGGTGTCACTGTCGTATTTATGTGTATTATTAAATGGTTGATAGGTTATTCATCAGTTAATTTATTTCATTTTCATCATTCCATGACGGTGACATTCGTATGAACTTTTTTTTTGGCATGTTCACAAAAAAAGAAATGCGAACTTCAACATCAATTGAACTTACCAAATATTCAAAGACTAGAGTGAGAGACTTTTCTGTATGAATGATGTCATGGAGGGTGACTATATTTGCATGCTTCAGATCCCTGAGTAATGAGACTGAAAAGACAACAAATAAATGATACACAAAATTTGTAATAAATTAACAAAACTCTCTTTCTAATGACCCACTTTAATCGAATAATTAAAAGAACCATAGTGAGTAATAATCACCATGCTATGAAAATGTCCCTTTTGTTCACACACTCCATTTCTAGTACTTATGGACTTGATTTCCAAGTTTATATTGATCTATTTTGAATGACCTTTACCTTGGATGTAGTAATCTAAAGTTCAATCAAGATCTTCCTCATTCCATATCATATATGTGATCATATTTCCTAGTAAAGTTTCAATCGGATATATAAAGTGTTTGACTAATAATAGGGACACCAAGATGTCACTGATAAACTGATTGGAAAAAAACCCCATCAGGTACCCAATTACTTCATAGTAACTTATTATACAGAATGCTATTCTAGGAGGACAAAAGAACAAGAATGGCTACAATAAGCAAATCCCTTTTATAAGATCAAAATCAAATTATGTGGATTGATGAAAATTTACATGTTCGTGGATATTAGATTTTGTGGTTTTGCCAAAATCTGCATATTACCTTATCGAAAATTCTTGAAAACAAAATTTTGCGGTTCACCTGTAACCCTGAAATCCATGAAAATTAGTATCTATTGAATAAAAACCAATCCACATTAACCTTTTATCATCTTAAACAATTGTTCTTGGTTACTGGCTACCTGAATAAACGTTGGACCCTTTATGTATTACAAATTAATACAAAAACAATTCCCCATAAAAAGAAAGATTTGGTTACAAATTAGTCAATGAAAACTGTCTACAGTGGATTCATTTAATTTCATGGGTAACAATTTTCAGGGATTAAGGATAACTTGCATATTCATGGATATTTAATTGCATGGTTTTGCCAAAGTCTGCATACAAGTCTATAGGAAATTTGGTATTTGTACCCACGAAATCTAGGAAACTTGGTTTCCAAGGAATAATAATGAATCCCCAGTAGTCCCTCTTTGAGTTTCATCTCCCTTATATCTGCCTTTTACTATTGGTTTTTTAATGCCAAAATACCTTGCCGTACCAAGATATTACTTTTAAACTGAGATCAATATTTTACCTTCTCTAATGGCTGTACATGGTGCTCCTTCTTCATGTTCTAGTCGTATTTCTTTCAGAGCTACAAGATTGTCTGTTAGTCGACTTTTACCCTTGAACACTGTAGCATATGTTCCCTGGAAATAAAATTTCTTAGTTTCATCATTTGATTTTTATAACCGTTTTCTTTTATCAAAGGAACTTGATTTGTACAGTTCTATAAAGAGGATATGTTATCTACTCTAATATAAAGACATTAACAATTGTTTTAACTTTCTGCACTTTCATATTTTACATCTATTGATGTACGGGTGTTACCATGTAATATATATAACTGCTTAATTCAGTTTGTAACAGAAATAAGTGAAAACAAATTAACCTGTATTAAATTAACAATTTATAGATTTTGATTGCTTTTCTTTATTCTTTTTTATTATCTTATACATTGACTTAGAGAGTTAGCAAAGGTACCAGTTTCATTCCATGATGTATCATTTCAACTGATCTAACCCTAAGGTCTCGACTCTAATTTAGGCTTTAAGCATTCTGGGTAATGTTTTCAAAAGCATACACCAAAATAGTCTGATTGGCTAACAAAGTCCTCAATAATGGAAATTCAACCAATGGCTTGACATTATTGTCCCTTTGAAGTACAAACAATTAAATTACCCATAGTCCTATAGATTATAAAAAGGCTAACTATATTTTTTTTATAATTATATGCATAAAGGTTAACCAGAACAAAGGAGTGACATAAATGATTTATTTGTTTACCAGTTTACAAAACAATTAATTATTAAAAGCAAGCCTCTAAAACAGTTTATACTTAGAAGGCCATGATTATAGTGTTCTCCTGTATCAGTTACAGCAATAGTTATTATCATTGTATAATCATCATCAATCCTTAACTAATCTTTACAACTCTGACTAGCTTTAGTTCTTATTTATTTCCCCAGTTATAACATCTGTCCAACAGCGAGAGATTTATCCCATACAAGAAACAAACAATTTAATTTACACAAAATTTTAAAAACAATTATTTTTCTGAACATGAAATATCTATATAACAGCTTAATAGTTAAACATGCTGATTCAAAAAAGATTTTGACCTTGTCATTACTTGTTTATTTCCTGTAAACAATGTAAACAAAAACTCAACGCTCCTCAATAGACCCTATATTTCCCTGTTGAAACTGAGCAGAAATTTTCCTTATCCAATGGCCATTATTTTTAAAGGGACATCAACAAAATCTAGGGATCCACATTGAAGGCCATACATTTACCTCTAAATTTTATACATAGTGACTTGGATGTAGGGTTGTCTCAAAGGCACTTATACCACATTTTCTTATTTATATTTAGAATATTTAGAACATAATCTTAAACAATTCCTAGCTTCACATTAGTGTTGAATTATTATCACCGAAACTCTACAGTACCCAACAGCAGACAAATTTGTAACAGCGTTTTTGTTTTTTTTTATATATAGGACAAGGTATTTTTCTTATAGGTACAAATAGTCTAGCAGCCTGTAATTCAGTGGTTGTTGTTTGTTTCTGTTTTGAATAATTTGTTTTTTGTACATTGTTTTGTACACAAATAAGGCCATTTGTTTTTCATTTGAATTGTTTTACATTTGTCATTTCAGGGCATGTTATAGCTGACTGTGCAGTATGTGCTTTGCTCATTGCTGAAGGCCATACAGTGACCTGTAGTTGTTAATTTATGTGTCATTTTGGGCTCTCATGAAAAGTTGTCTCATTGGAAATCTTACCACATCTTCTTTTTTATATGTAGGGAAATGTAATCAAAATTTTATTTTATTTGAATGTATTTCAATCATGTCTCTAACTGAAAACAATTAAGAATCTTCTGTAATCTCTGTATTTTCTCAGTTAAATCTACAGGATTACTATTGTTACCAGTCAGCAAGTGATTACCAAGAACTTGGTGATAACAAATGAGATTTCTGTATCATAAACATGTATTAATTTACAGTAACCATACCTCTCCTAATTTGTCTAATTTCGTGTAGGATTCTATCTTTCCAAATCCAATTTCAGACTGCAAATAGAAAACAGTTATATGGTCATGTTCATTTTCTTCACAAGAAATAACAACCGTTTTTTACATGTGATTCCTATAATTGCTTTTTTAGTGAAAAAGATGCACCAAAAAATAAATTGTGGAAAATGAGAACTTAAAGGAAGTCAATAATTATGCTCTATTTCAAATAAATAAAATAAATTATACAATAGGTTTGTTATGTAATGCAGATAGTGTTTGATAAAAGTCAATTATGCATGGGAGCAATGATCAATGTTAATTGGTGATTTACAAAACTAATGAAGCAAAAAATTACCTTCATTTCTCTAATGCATGAAAATAATTTTGAGATATTTCTTTGTAATTAGATTTTTGTTTTGTATCTTTAATCATTAACACTGTATTTTGTTTATTTGTTTTTCTAATTACAATTGTAATATCATCACTTCTGGTTTGTATGAGAGTTTGGATTGTTTACGATGAAGTTTTACAATTGTTTTTGGTTCTATATTTGCACATGTGTATGGGTCTAATTTTATACCATTATTTGTCTTTTTTAGGTTGTGTTATCCTAAATGTCATAAGTTGTTTCTGTTATCTTCCTAACATAGAAGTGTTATCAATTATCCCTAAGGATTGCATTTAGTATATAACACAGGAAAGAGTGCAAGAGCAGGATATTTGACACCTAAGGCCAATATTTTCTGTTTCTTGTAAGACTTTTGCAAGTCAGTAATGTTAAACACTGTTTGTACTTGTACAAAAGTGAATTGATTTAAAAAAAAAATCAGTTGTTGTTAACATTAGTACAAGCAAGGTTGATCTTGAATTCTCAATTATTTTTTTGGATCCACCACGTTTACATTGTGTAAACAGGTTTGTATAAAAAGGATATATTTAAGTCCACAATCATCAGTGTTCATGACAAAAATTTCACAGTAAAGTCAAGAAAATAAATATCTAAAATCATGTGACCAAAATAAATGACAATTGGAAAAGGAAACTACTTTTTCTAAGAGACTGAAATCAGTGGTGGATCCAGAAATTTTCATAAGGGGGGCCCACTGACGATTAAGAGGTGGCCCACTCCAGTCATGCTCCTATGATTCCCTATATAATCAATCAAATTTTCCCCACAAAAGGGGAGGGGAGTCACCCTAAGCCACCACCTAAATCCACATCTGATACTGACAACAGTGCACTGTTCAATATTTAGTGCTTTTCTATAAGACTATTACGACTGACTTGCACATTTTATACTATTGCCATGATAAATATTTGATACATTCACTAAAAGCATTTTCTACCGCCTGTCTTTAACTTGAATCATTTTAATATCTGAAACCCTTAAGCTATACAGATAAAAACTTCAATCTGTTTTTCGTTTAGCATCAAAACATAATAAATTTGTTAATCTTGTCTTATTTTAAAAACACCATCAAGCCATCAACAGAGTTTATCTCTCAAACTAACCACTTTAAAAGATAACCTCTGAATGGAGTTAAATTACTTGACTTCCTGTTTGCTTTGGTTCTGCCTTTCTACAAGTCTGTTCTCAATTATATAACAACACCACACATTTTATTATTTGGCAATCTTTCCTATAGATTTTAATTTAGCCTGTCCCAATTTTCTCCCATCTTCTACATAAAATGCGGTTATTTCAATCAATTTTGATGATGGTAATCATTTATAGACACCTATCAATGAACTGAACACAGGATTGACTGGGAGAGTTTATTTAACCACAGCTTTAATGAAAAGACATAACATTCATGACATTGGAAATGAATATAAAAATAAATCTTTGGGGAAATTTTGCATTCTTAGGTGGTCACATTTTTGATTGAACTTAACTAAATGAGTGCCTGATATAAAACTTTTTACAGTTGCCTCTGCCAAGTTCAATCAATATTGGCCAAGAATTTCAGAGATGAAAAAGTTATTTGATTCTAATGCATGCCAACCAAACAACATACTTATACAATTTGAATATATTTCACTTTGTACTTCAAGAAGAAAAGAAAATAAAAAATTACTTATTTTCATTTTACCAAATAGGTAAACCTTAAAGTTTACCTTCAATATATTATGGGTATTACCAGGGTTCTCGCTAAGGATTTTTGAAGGTGAGTCCAGGGACTCATCATTTTTAGGTATGATGAGTCCAACAGCAAGAAGAAAATATTTTATTGCAATATAAAGTAATATTTTAGTCTCCATTTCCTAACAGAGCAATGAAATGAAATCAAATTCAGATCACTTTTAAACTTTTGCTATAAAATGATGATATTTGTGTTGAACTGTGTTCAGTTTATACAAAATATTTCAATCTTGATGCATCTGTGGACTCACCAGTTTTGAAAATGGTGAGTCCAGACAGATTTAGATGAGTCCAGGACTCATGGACTCGTCTTAGTGAGAACCCTGGTATTACCAGTAGTCCCTACCATTGAGAATAGAAATGGGGAATGTATCTGAGTCAATAACCGACTAAAGAGCAGAAAACAGCAGAAGGCCACCAATAGGTCTTCAACACAGCGAGAAATCATGTTTGATTTAAAAGGACTATTTTATTGGCTATTAGATGTCAAGCAGTAAATTAAATGTATATTCAGGATGATGAAATGCTAATGTACTATGAATATACAACCTGTTTTATACTAGATCAACATTTCTAGACATATTTTTACAGTGCTAATTCACGAGGTCAGCAAGAAGACATTTCAGGGCCTTTTATAGCTGACTATGCAGTATGGGCTTGCTTATTGTTGAAGGCCATACAGTGACCTAATTTCTGTGTCATTTTGGTCATGCAGTATGGGCTTGCTCATTGTTGAAAGCCATAAAGTGACCTAATTTCTGTGTCATTTTGGTCATGCAGTATGGGCTTGCTCATTGTTGAAGGCCATACAGTGACCTAATTTCTGTGTCATGTTGGTCATGCAGTATGGGCTTGCTCATTGTTGAAGGCCATACAGTGACCTAATTTCTGTGTCATTTTGGTCATGCAGTATGGGCTTGCTCATTGTTGAAGGCCATACAGTGACCCAATTTCTGTGTCATGTTGGTCATGCAGTATGGGCTTGCTCATTGTTGAAGGCCATAAAGTGACCTAATTTCTGTGTCATTTTGGTCATGCAGTATGGGCTTGCTCATTGTTGAAGGCCATACAGTGACCTAATTTCTGTGTCATTTTGGTCATGCAGTATGGGCTTGCTCATTGTTGAAGGCCATACAGTGACCTAATTTCTGTGTCATTTTGGTCATGCAGTATGGGCTTGCTCATTGTTGAAGGCCATACAGTGACCTAATTTCTGTGTCATGTTGGTCATGCATTATTGGCTTGCTCATTGTTGAAGGCCATACAGTGACCTAATTTCTGTGTCATGTTGGTCATGCAGTATGGGCTTGCTCATTGTTGAAGGCCATACAGTAACCAGTTTTTACTCTTAATCCTATAAGTGCTGGTTGTTTAGTGGAGAAGAAGCCAATATTACTAATGTTATTGAATGAGAGGTTGCTTTGCAGAGAGGAAGTCAATACTAATGTTATTGAATGAATGGTTGCTTTGTGGAGAAGAAGTCAATACTAATGTTATTGAATGAATGGTTACTTTGTGGAGAAGAAGTCAATACTAATGTTATTGAATGAATGGTTGCTTTGTGGAGAAGAAGTCAATACTAATGTTATTGAATGAATGGTTGCTTTGTAGAGAAGAAGTCAATACTAATGTTATTGAATGAATGGTTGCTTTGTGAAGAAGAAGTCAATACTAATGTTATTGAATGAATGGTTGCTTTGTGGAGAAGAAGTCAATACTAATGTTATTGAATGAATGGTTGCTTTGCGGAGAAGAAGTCAATACTAATGTTATTGAATGAATGGTTGCTTTGTGGAGAAGAAGTCAATACTTATATTATTGAATAAGAGGTTGCTTTGTGGAGAAGAAGCCAATACTAATGTTATTGAATGAATGGTTGCTTTGTGGAGAAGAAGTCAATACTTATATTATTGAATAAGAGGTTGCTTTGTGGAGAAGAAGTCAATACTAATGTTATTGAATGAATGGTTGCTTTGTGGAGAAGAAGTCAATACTAATGTTATTGAATGAATGGTTGCTTTGCGGAGAAGAAGTCAATACTAATGTTATTGAATGAATGGTTGCTTTGTGGAGAAGAAGTCAATACTAATGTTATTGAATGAATGGTTGCTTTGCGGAGAAGAAGTCAATACTAATGTTATTGAATGAATGGATGCTTAGTAAATGAGATAATGAGGAAGTAAAAGTACATATCGCTTATAAACTAGTGGTCCATGAAATTGTTGTTGCATGTAAACATCCTCTTTGGAAATATTTTATATAATTGTAATTTTAACATTTTTGATTACTTCCCAACAGTTTAAAAATAAATAACAATTCAAGAATTACATAATCTAAATTTAAATAAATTGTTTATATAAATGATAACATGTGCAGCATCTTCCCGCATGCACTCATAAGCATCCTTTACCTTTCTGAATGTAAATAAAGCATCTTTAAGTCATGCCTTGATGGGATGGCCTTGAAAAAAGTAGGATCATGGTCTTCATAATTTTATTCTTATGATTCACAGACCTTCATGAGTGCAATTACACTAAAATCATCTTGACCAAATATAAAAAAAATAAAATATGGTTAGCTTTAAGGAAAAACTGCCATTGGAATTAAAATGTGTGTATTCAGAAGATTAAAGTGATATGTATGTGCCACACTTTACAGTTTGCCAATACCAAGCCTGTTACCAAAAAAAATCAACCTTTCATGTAGCTGTTAAAAAGAATATAACAAAAATTTCTCACAAGTAAATCAACATGAAGAACCTTAAAGCTTAGTAACTTTATATGTATGTGGCCAACAGGAAGTTGTTATGTGACGGACCTTTCAGTCGCACATATGAAATTTGGTACCAAATATCAAGTAACTATCATTTATAGTTTCTGGGAGAAATGCTACAGAAATGAGAAACAGACAGACAGAATGAAGGACATTCTTCTTCAAGGACAATCATATTATATATGGAGAATGTGTTAAAATGATAATAAAATACTGAACTTATAAATAGCCAAACAACAGATAAGTTTCATTGCACTTACAAATCAAAATGTCAAAAAGGATAACACCAATTTATTGGGCCTACAACTAATAGTTTTAGGTTTTCAAACTAGTTAAAAGACTAAATAGTAATGCTTACAAGAGACTTCCTCCTTGATCGTCGACTCAGCTGACCTTCAGGACTACTTAGGTTTGTTCTAGACCTATGGCTTGGTAGTCGCATATCAGCTGGAAGAGACAGGCGTTTGTTTGCCTCCTGAAACAAAATAAAAAAAGTTTTGAATTAGTTTAAACATATTTATTTATAATGGATAGGGAAACAAGTTTTGCAACTTATATTAATCCCTTTCCACTTTGTGCGAGTGCTGCCTTGTAGCGGCATTAGCCTACTCTTTTACGAAATCTACAAGGGTGTCTTTAACGTGCAAGAGATATGGCTCTCTCTTAACACGGGTCAGCCATTTATTGTCCCCTTCCAACGGACTATCATCGCAATCACAGTGTTGACTGACTAGTTATAATAGTAGTAGAACTACTAGACCACTTGGTCACCAAGACCCCACAGTACTGCTAAATCTGGTTATATTTTCCAATCCTATTATATTTTAACTACCTTTTCTGCAGTTCTTAAAATTATATTTGCATTTATCTCCAAAAAAAAAATAATACTGATACCATTTATCATAACTAAACCACTTTAGAGCTATATCTAATTAACTATCTAAGAAAAAATATATCTTGACACCTTCAGTACCCATTTGTTCAGGAAGGGCTGGCCAAATATTTGCACTACTGTACAGCATATGTCAAAGTAATGAGCCAGTTACTGAAGTAGAAATATATTTTACAATCTTATTAATAAATTATATCAAACGAAAAAAAATTAAACATTTCTAAACTATTGTTTGTCTGTTAGTGCTAAACATTGCTTTAGCAACCTTGGCTATATCATAGTTTTCCTCTTTTTTTGCTTGAGAAAATGGGGGTATCAAGAGAACCACTACCTTAGAGGTAGAGGAACGACCACTCTGTCATGGCAGCTCTTAACCACCAAAGAAACAGCAACATAAAATCACTTGTATGTAAGGTTGCTGGTTTGTTTTAGTATGCATTTTATATGTAAGAATACAGCTTTTTAATATGATCCCCTTTCATTCTTAAGTAGACAGATTTCTGACAGACTTCAGTTGATGGGCTATATAGCAAAAGTAACTGTGATATTTATGAGATTGGATGGTTTTAAAACCAAGTTCATGGCCTTAATATGGCACAGTATATTAGATATTTTGACATTTAAAGATATATGAAAACCTACACAAAAAAGTTCTGAATACTATCATCTTTAAATAACAGTAAAACTGCTTTATCATCTCCTCACAAAAACCACTGTACCATCAATAAATTCTGGATTTATAGATTTAAATTAAATCAAATTTGCATATACAACATGTACAAAATATCAATTACCTGGGCACACCTGCTTATAATATCAAACTTACAACTGAAGTGAGTGAATATGTCGTTCAAAAGTCTGAATTTGTACTTGACCAAAGTGTTGCACTTTTGTTTATACCACAGACCTTCTTCAATATACAACAGTCCATAACATGTCCGTTAATTGCCTTTCAAGATTAGATTCCTCTCTGATATAGACATGTTTTTATTTTATCAATATTTTCTGTTCAATATGGATTCTTCCTTAGGCACAAAGGCAAAAATAAGTGTTATAGAAATTTAAAAGACACAATCAAAACAACTTTTTTTTTACAAATTTGAAGATAATTAACCAATTACATCCACTTCTGAGAAAAAAATTATGTGAAATATGATTTTTTTTTTCAATGTTCATGGTGTTAAGCTGGAGGAAAAAATATTTCCCTGTTACTAAATGAATTTCTCATTTTAAAAATGCTCTTTTTTTTATTTCCATTTGCTTGTTGTTCAAGGTTTAACTGTACTAGAAACTATGGCCCAATAATTGATTGAATCCCTACCAGTTGACCCTTAATTGTAAATTCTAACAAAAGTTCTCTCCTCTGTTTGAATTCATCATCAAGTAGAATTTTATATGATTTTCCAAGAAGCAATATCCGCAATCTGAAGTTGAGACAAACAGCGTTAAAAGTATCTCAGAGGACACGATCAATACCTGGAGACCCTTTCCACATTTATAACTACATCATGTAATGACTTCAGTTCAAATAGAGAAACAATGAAAATGTTTAATTTAAAAAGCTCATACCTTGTAAACAAGTAAATATCTTTTGTCTTCTGGAATACTAAGGTCCCTAGGAGAACTCATTTTAATTTGTCTAACATTGGAAACTCCCATTGTATCACTTTAAAATGTTCCAAATTTTGGTAACTCACAATCTAACTAACGAACTTTAATCCTAGACAAATTTTATATTTTGTGGTATTAATAAATATGAATCTCTTCTTTATGTAACAATAACAATTAAAGCATCTGTGTTAAATTTATCTACGTTACATTTTTACAGTAAAGTTACAGCTGTAAATACTTTCAATTTAAAAGCAACATTTGAAGAAGGCCAGAGATACAAATTAACTTTTATTCTGATGCCAAACCAATTTACAATTATTTGCAAGAATATTTTGCCAAGGTTCAAACTATAAACAGTTACTGCAGATGATATACGAAATAACTAAAGTCAAATTTGTAAACAATCTACTTAAAATTCAATAAAATCTCTACTTTTATTTTGAGAATAGTTAAACAGCATAGGAGGATAGGTTTATTGAGTTTACTTCAGCAATATTCACTCCCAACAAATGTGTATTCAGCGTACTTAATGACCCTTATAATCATCAATAAGGTAACAATCAAGGGTTCAATAATTGGGACAAAGTTGGGACAAAATCAAAGACCCATGTGTTCCCCACCACCAATGGATTGATTGATTGTTCTTCGTTGAATGTCTAAATGCAAATATATATACTACATGTATAATGGATGTAAAGGCCTTGGGGAGAACACTGTGTGTTATTTTGAAAAGTATTACATGTATCAAAAGACAATCAACAAGAAAGGCTCTCAATCAGTAACAGTAACAATTTACCACGATTGACAAGCACTACCACCATTAAGTTATTGACAGTTATTTAGTCAAAGACTTCTATGAATTGATTATTTCAATCTAACCCCTAAGTGTGTCAATAACCAGGAAATTGGAATCATATTAACAATCATTTCTTGAAAAAGTGAGTTATTATGACAGAGTTGGTTTCATATTTCTTCACCCAGGCTTTTGAGATCTTTATCAACACAAAAAAGTTTTCTATTGAAAAAATTAGTAGTTGGACATGTACAATAAATCATTATAATTTGTGAAAGTCATTCTTCATATTCTTACAGTCTTCAAAATTTGTCACAATTAAATATGAATAATCTAAGGAAATGACTTTTTATGAACAGTTTTTCATATGAATTCAGTAAAAAAATTATAAAAATCAAACAAAACTTTTGAATTTTATAATTGCACAATACATTGTAATAAAAATGTACACAAAAATCTGGGCTGTGTAAAAGTGAAGGTCCTGATCCCGAAATACTGGGCTTAAAAACATTAAATCCTGAGGTCCTGAATTCAGAAAAAATTATATCTCGACATCCCGAAATTTGAAAAAGAAATCCTGGAATCCCGCGCTTAAAAACACCTGATCCTGACGTCCCGAAAAAGGTCCTGCCCCCTCAAATGTGTACTTAGGACAAGGACAATAACTAGCTAAGGTTATAATAACCCAACAAGACTTACATAAAGAAATATTTTTTAGCCCACATGATAGAAATTACTCTAAAAAAAACCCAACAGTTTCTATTTTTCATGTATAAATTAATCACCTTTACCTCTCATTATCAATCAAGTTAGACGGATAGAATCTATAATGGACAAGTCCCTTACATTAACTATCGCTTAACTTCTCACATTTTCACTAATTTTACAACTTTGAAACAAAGTCCAATCAATCCCCATCAAGGTTTCTATGACAACTGTGATGTAACACAACTTTGAAAATTGTTCTTCATTTAATAACTTTAGATAAAAAGATAGTCAGATATGTTGATCTAATTATTTATGCAAGAAAAGGGATTCGGCTGATTTGTGTTATACAATGTTTGTATGGAGGATTATAAAGATATAACATCAATATAGAGCAGAGATTCTGCAATCTTGCATCTAAAAATAATGAATGATTAACTAGTTCTTTGGCATGAAAACATCCATACTTTTCATATAGATGAAAATATTTTAAATCCTGGCACCTCTCATGCATTTTACAAAATGTTCACAGTAATGAAGTAGCCTTCAGTAAACCGATTGTACAATTTATAAAAATAGTGATTCACCTTAAAAATAGCTAAGCATTTATAAATTTGATATTTTACTTATTAGTGTATATCATGAAGTAGAGAATAATTCCTCCAATACCTGATCAAGAAAATTGACTTACTGGTTAAAACAGACTGTACTGCAGATTGTGAAATTCCTACTTTTCATATTGCCTTTCATCATGTTCATACGGCCTATTTACATTTGACCATGGATAAAAGAAAATTTTAATTGATTCAAAAAACCTTATGTTTTCATCAATACAGGGTTGCTCTTATACAGCAAAGTACTAAGGTTTTTTTAAGTCAGAAATTTTATTATAAAATTTAAATGACTATAAACAACTGATCCCTCAAGAACCAGTCCCCTAAAAATAATCTAACCAACAACAATGTATTTGGCAATTACAGTTAAATTTGGAGAAATTTGAAAACATTGCATTATTGTGTACATTATATAATTCTCATTATGAATTGGACATAATCCTTAAGTAATTTGCAAGCTGAAGGATAAGACAGTTGTTTGTTTTTCAGTTAATAGGAATATGAACTTAACTTTTATTCTAGGAAAGCACTGTGGAATCTTACTGCAGAAAACTATTCTTATAAACCTAATTTATTAGATAGAAGAAGAGTTCGTTGAGGAAATTACTTTTGAAATATTTCTCCAGGAATTAGTGAAGTCAGCTGGAAACAGGAATTCCAACTGAACAAGGAAGCAAAAGGAAACATCCAATCAACAGTTTCCAAATATGGCGAAAAATAACATTGTTTTTCATTGAATCTCAAAAAAGTGGTATTCTGCACTTTCTGTTTGTTTTAAACTTCGCAACAACAGGGCAGTCACATTACTGATTATTGAAACAATTTCCTATTGCTTCAAAATACAGCGGGTAATACTCCTAACTATATAGACAATGTGTTGTTTAAATCTGCAATATGATATTAGATCAGATTGTTTTACCTCTGTTTTAATTTTTATGAAAATTCCTGATCTTTTAATTCAGAAGCATCATGTGCTTTCATCAAGGCAAAAGTAAAAAAAAGCACCAATTATACATACATCAGGTAGTACCATTTTATAGGCATTGAAACAGAAAATACTATACTTGAAAGTGCAAAGAAAACTGTCAAAATAAACATGTCTTATTGTCTTTGTAGCAAATAAAGAGGCATTTTACAAAATGCCAAGGAAAGGCCCACAAAATGAGTCATTTTTGTAGTTTTCAAATTTCTAAAATAATTTTTAAGACCGTAAAAAAAAATGTATGAAAAAATTCAAAACTATAAACCTGCATGGTACTAACATATTAATGTTAGTCAGGGTTTTCTCTGTTGAATTGTTTCTTTATTATATTTTGTGTTACCAGAGCCTTTTATAGCTTTCTATAGGGTGTCGATTTTGCTCAATGTTGAAGGCTAACCAGTGACCTGTATTTTTTTACAATCCAGCCAATTGGTCTTTATGAATAGTTATTTTATTTGCTATCACGCCACATCTCTTAAGACAACTTCATATCATCCTTTAATTATTTTTTTAACTTTCTTTAGAAGACATCTGTACCGTAAGGTGACCTATAGCTAATAATTTCTGTGTCGTTTGGTCTCTTGTGGAGAGTTGATTCATTGGCAATAATACCACATCTTCTTTTTTATATCTACATATTAGTTCAAGGTCTTAATGGACATTGATGGATTCTAAAGCTATTACCGGAGAGGAAAGAATTGAATTGCTTCATTATTACACACTGAATATCAAACCAGTTCTAATTCATTGACCATCAATCCTTGACCATCTATATCATTGTACTTACTGACCATCTATATCATCGTACTACAAACAATTTATCATTATCAGTAATCAGCTGACAAGAAAAAACAAAATGAGGCATTTCGTGTATTGACAAAAATGCAAAGAATTGTTAATTAATGTGTAGGAGGGTAAAGTAAGGTTAACTCCTCATTAATCTCCTGCAGTCTACTCTTGTTAACTATTGATTCAATGGCATACTGTAAAATATGGGTAGGTGTTTTGTAACACCAGGTTTATTCCATTCTAATATTACGGCAGTGTGTGCAATATGGGTGCCTAACTGGGCCATTCATCAGATTATTCTAGAGTGAGATTTTCATTCTATTCCATTTTATAAGCCTGTCATGAGTCTATCCAATCAAGATTGGCCTGTGTTTTACAATATGCCTAACATATTATATGTGTATCATCATAACCCATTATGAGGTTTTCCTAGTACTGATCATGCTGATAGAGATCTAACCAAGGAAATGACCCTAACCCTGACAGAACTAATTACAATATCATTATAAACAATTAGTTTTACTCCATAAACAATGGAAAAGGGTCTACTGAATATCTAGCCATGTGTTTTCAACACAAACCACATCAAAATTTACAATAAATTAAGGAAAATACAACTTGTTTGTTCATACTGGGGATCAGTAATCAATTCTAATCATCCAAGACTAGAATTGAAATTAAAGTTCAACCTGATATCATATATTAAAGTATGTTTGTACACAATTGATGCAGTGTTCACTTATACACTTGATTTTGTTTATTATTACTCTACACTTGTATTTGTAGTTCATGTGTTCTCAATTGAGTTTCCAATTTCCATTTTATGAATGAACTGCCCTAGTTGACCAGGGGTCATTTGAGAAAAATTGTGTCAATGGACATTATGACTTGAAAATATTTGCATTGTGCATGTTGTGAGTTTAAAATTTTGGAAAAAATGCACTAATTGTGTGCATTAAGGACATACAATAAAGGGCTGCAGTGTGTACCCATATGTCCTTCTACCTGGCTAATGATGTATTTAGGACATAGAATAAAGGGCTGCAGTGTGTACCCATAGGTCCTTCTACCTGGCTAATGGTGTATTTAGGACATACAATAAAGGGCTGTAGTGTGTACCCGTAGGTGCTCCTACCTGGCTAATGTGTGTATATAGGGCATACAATAAAGGGTTGCAGTGTGTACCCATAGGTCCTCCTCCTGGCTAATGTGTGTATTTAGGACATACAATAAAGGGCTGCTGAGTGTACCCATAGGTCGTCCTACCTGGCTTATATGTGTATTTAGGACATACAATAAAGGGTCACAGTGTGTACCCATAGGTGCTCCTACCTGGCTATATCTTCTTTGTCGGTTCCTCATTCTAACTGCTGAGACAACGTCCTCCCTGCTGCCAGGAGTGGATGTGATTGAGATTTCTTCACTTTCTCCATCAGATAATATTCTGGGATTTTCATGTACTATACCTACAACATAAAAAATAGTTTTTTCAATTTCTTTTTAAGTAATGAATGTTAATCGAGAACCAATAACGAACGAATATTGTACACTCATGGATAAACATTTTAATATGGACAAATAATAACTGTCATCTTGACCAAGGATACCACCTCCAATAATGATCTGTCGCTGAGAATACAACAGAAAAAAATATTGAAAGGATTATGGAAGGTTGATAGAATGCATGAAATCATGATATCCTTAAATTGTGTGTTTGTATGTAACTGTTATGTTAATAAGGTCTTTTGATGCACAATAAATGATAGAATATAAAGACATACCACACCAGTTATATTTTATAAAATTTATTTTAACTAAATATCATTGCTCCAAAAATAGAAAAAAACATTTATTGAAAAACAGCATATGACTGATGTAATTTCTGGTATTGAATATTTTAATTTGTGTTAAAAAAAAGAGTGTAAAAGCATAAGTTCTTCCCTATTGACTTTATCCTGTTGACTGTTCACCTTAAAGAAACTTTCAACATGTTTTCAATGTTAACATAATATCTATCACTGACTATAAATTTGATTGAATCGCTTGTGCATAATGAGTATGCATTGTTTAAACAGCTTGTAATTCATGAAAACTGATCTGTCTTATATTACAATAAGCATTGTGTATTAGTTTCATAACATTTCATTAAAGCAATGTAAAAGAATGGATTCTAATTTTGACACATATGTACAGACCGATGAACCATAAGGCTTACTAAACACTTTATGCCTATGCTCACAGTTACTGAATGCAAGCTCTAAGATACTTTAAGCAAGCTTACAAAAAAATTTGCCAACAAATTCATCAAATGGTTTATGATGGATAGTTGTCACAGTGGCAATCATAACACTTTTTTTTATAATAATTGACAACCTATTGATATGAAATCCTACCATACTTTGCTATTGTATCGGTGGCTGTACTTTTCTATAAATAGTACAGGAAGGACACAATGAGTTAGTTAAATACCAAATGTTACAAGACTAAGACCATTTATTTAGTCCCAGCTGTCAATGAAGAACAGTAAATAGTTTTAAATATTTAACCATAATATTATGTTTCATATTCAGTTATATACCAATAATGCTATTTGATACATTTACAGCTGCTGTGTTTGTCTTTATAATACCTCACCATGGACTTAATAATACCTTACCATGGACTTAATAATACCTCACAATGGACTTAATAATATCTCACCATGGACTTAATAATATCTCACCATGGACTTAATAATACCTCACCATGGACTTAATAATACCTCACCATGGACTTAATAATACCTCACCATGGACTTAATAATACCTCACCATGGACTTAATAATACCTCACCATGGACTTAATAATACCTCACCATGGACTTAATAATATCTCACCATGGACTTAATAATACCTCACCATGGACTTAATAATACCTCACCATGGACTTAATAATATCTCACCATGGATAATACCTCACCATGGACTTAATAATACCTCACCATGGAATAACTGAACAATCATAGGAGACATTTATGGTCACAAAACTATAGAATGGAAATTGGTTAATTACCATTCAAACAATTTATGACCAGAAAAACCTGATTGCCTATAATAAAGTGAACAAACAATACCAACCTACAGACAATGATGTAACTCTTCTACCAAACTCATGCAATGTAGCATGACAACCCTTAATTATGCTGCAATTTAACCTGCGCTTCAGCTTAAACAAGGCCTTTGTATTGCTTCATATTTAATGAGGAAATTTACACATATAAAGTTAAAAGAAAAGTTAGTAAAATCAATTTTGAAGCAGAAAGTCCGTTTGAGAGGTTAATGTCATGATTGCATGTCTTTTTACATAAGGCAAATCATATCCTTTGATTTTTGTAAAAGTACATTCATCAGGAAAGTGAAATGTCAGATGTAACATTTCAGGGAAATATCAAATCACAAATTCCATTACATTATCCAATGTAAATTCTAAAATTATTAGATTTATTTGAGACAGACATAAAACGGAGTGATTAGTCAATTCCTACAAGGCAAATAAAATGTTCTTCAAGTATTCGTAGAATTTTTTAACCTATATACCTAGAAAGAAAAGCACACTGTCTATTACCATGATTCTAATGTATTATGTCCTGTAGCACATGACTTTCAATCGATTGACATCTGCCCTCAATTCCAAGGTTCAATACAAGTGTGATTGTTATCAAAGATTGTGCAATCAGATTCACATTTTGAGGATGTATATTTCATTTCTAATCATTTTATTATAGTATTAAATTAGAATAGAAATAATATTAGAAGCACTGTATATAAACATTTTGTGCTTCTGAAACACTTTTATTTTCCTTCCAATTAACATACAAAACTATGTCTGACTCTGTTATTCCTTATAAAAAAAAAAAGTCAAAAAGCCTGTTATTCATTGGTTGACTTTTAAGCTCATTGACGAAGGCTGTACAGTGAGTGAGTGAGTGACCCATAGTTGTAACCTCTATGTCATTAGGTCTCCTGCAGAGAGTTGTCTCACTGACTGCTTATAACACATAGTCTTTCTTTTATATTTCATATCTGAATATTTGGCCATTCATATTTGACCCAACATTCAGCCATTCCAATCTGACCCAAAATATTCAGCCATTCAACTTTGACCCTACACATTCAGCCATTCATATTCGACTCTAAGACATTAAGCCATTCATATTTGACCCTAAACATTTAGCTCTTCACTTTCAACACATATTATATAAGCACATTTTTTGTAAGTTTATCATACATGTACATAGTTGAGCTTATGATAATGACTTTTAGAGTTTATAATGAAAGTGCTCAGCCTCTTCCCGTATTTCAGTTCAATTTCTGACTGTTTTAAAACTACTGACTTTATTGTAATATGGCATGTATGGGGTAGGACATTAACACTGAAACAAAAACTAAGTAAACCACACTTGACAGCTGTTAAAATAGATGCAGCAATAATAGAGAGGCATCAGATTTAATTTCCTTCCTGCCAAGAAAGATGATTAAACACCCTCGGCAATTTCTACCCAATCATTTATAGTTTAACACTGGAGACCTTCCACACATATTTTATCATTGTGGTACCAGTCCCTGACAGACTTCAAATTTTGTGCCTCACAATTTCATAATATAGATGACAAGCTTATCTAAAAGGAGAGTAATAATTTTACAGAAATAATCAGGATGATAAAATTGATGATATGTTTATCCTGATATTGATACTATATGTTATGTAATGGCTTCACTCCCAGTTCTACAAGATTCTAAAAAGTGCAAGACAATCATGCAAAATTGTTCCAGTTAAAAGACAAATCGTATACATATAGATTTTAGCATGTTGACATGCACGTAACTATTCGATGTATTTATCAGTTGGTTTTTTTTTTCTCAATCTTAGATTCGATATATAGCTGATAATTGAGGAAGGTTTACATCATTGCAGCTCCCTCCAAAACAGAAATGTTGTTTTAAGACAAAAGTTTATGATAAAAAAATAACATTTAGCCATTTATAAAATGGCCATAGGCAAAAGATTTTAAAAGATACTGTAAACATTGAAATTAATTTTGGTGAAATGAGGACAAATTATATGTTTGTGGATAGGTGATTGCAAAAGCCTGTACAAGCCAACTAAGGAACACTTGAACTTCACGGAACATTTAAAATTTGTGGTTTTCCTTTGCTTATGAAATCTTCAAAATTTGGGTCTTCAACAAATAATAATGCATACCCAGTATATTAAGTTGCAATGTCAGAAGATTGATAGTTGCTTACTTTTCTAGACTCTGAACAGAAGAAACCTTGACAAATTGTTTTGACATTAATCTCTTGTTAATGACTTATATGTGGTCCTTTTGGTTTGTTTGTGTCCAATGATAGCTGTCTAATTGATGTAATGTATTCCCCATATATCCTTTTATTCAAAACTACTGCTTAACTTCTGTTTTATATTCATTTATTTTTTTCGATACCATTAATAATCATTTGCTCAACTGATGAACCCTGATGATAATGTATACCAAATCAATGCTATTTTATGAGAAAAAAGGAATTTAATTTCAAAACAGTTGCAGAGATATCCATATTTAGTTTGATATCTGTATACATTCTGAGACATGCCGGACATCAAAGAGCTGAAATTAACATTCTAATATAATCCTTGACCTAGAGGTTAAACATTATCTTAATGTTCCACTTTTATAACTCCTGTCATAAAGTTTGTAGAAACTTACAAGAAATCAAAGGTTTTATCTCAGTAGCAACATAGAACCTATCAATGGACTCTACAGGATACCTGAACATAAAACAATGACCCATATCAGTAGTTATGTGGGGTTTCATGTTTACAAACATCAGCATCCTTGATGGAATATTTATATTCAAATCACAAATTCTAGCTAAACTGTAATACATCAAGTAGAGTAATCCATTCATCATCAAAATCTTCCAAAGGCATAATGGTGCATCAGCATGTTAATAGTTTTCACAATGGTTCAGGGCATTTTTAGGAAAATTAACCTAAGATTGCTATGACAGTAATAAGACTGATTAAATGGTTGAAATATTTTTGTTGTTTACTGCCACATTCAGTGCTCTTTATATCAGGTTATTATATCAGGGGACAGTCTATTCATTGGTGGAGGTAGCCTGCCTACCCAGAAAGAACCATTTGCCTTGAGTCGGTTTGGTTTTTTAGACAGACAGTCTGCACTAACATTGACTATAAACCAGGTTGTAAACATATCAAAAACAATGTCCTGCTACTTAGTTCCTTTTATATTGATATAAAACTGAACCTTGAAAGGTACATAATCAACAATAGAGACTATTGGAAGCATATTTCAATCAGCAAGGGAACGTTTTTACACTTTAATTGTTTATTATCCCTGCTAATTCTGCTATCCCACATGCTGAAAGCCATCTAGACAATGACAAACATTTGCAATGTCCCCAATGGGTCTGTGAGCTAAATAGTATCATGCAACAAATTTCTTATAAAACTGTAAAAAAACCTCCACAAAAATAGATCAATCAATTGTATTATTCCATTTAAGGTCCCCAAGGGAGGAATGACAAAGATAAAATCAAACAAAAACAATGCAGATCAAACTAAAATGTGTATCTCTTTAGTAATTCCTGGTTAATGTGAATGTGGGGGTATAAATGATTAGAGCAACCGTTTGCATCTCTTTCATACATAAATGCTTGACAGCCTTAGTCTTCAATTATTTCAAATCTTTTTTTTGTTCTGAATCTTTTTAAAAATAAAAATTGCCAATGTGTGTATAAAGTGCTAAAATCAACCACATTATTTTTCAACTGTTTATGATCTTTCTAATCATATTTTTTCAAAGACTGTTTCACTGTTATCAGTGAGATTAATAGATATGGTAAATTAAAAAAATTGTAGTAAAGTTCAATATTTCATTACTTTTTGAGCGTGCATGTGCTACTTAGTTGGAGCAGGTAAAAATCCATAAAAATTAACCTTGACACAGAAAGTACCTCAAGTATCAGATGTTATGGCTAATATTTCTATTACAAACAGGAAATTAGCTGTTTCAAGGTTTATTTACTTTAAAAAGATGACATAATTGTATTGCTCTTCCATTAGTTTTTTAATGTCAAGATGAAATGGGATTATCTACGCTTCAAAAACCACACACATTTTGATTTTGAAAACTGTTCAAATGGTTTATAGACAACAAAAATGTGTCATTTAAAGATAAGTCAATGGTAAAGATATATACATTGCTAGTAGCCTATATACATGTATATGTGGCATTTTTAAAAGAGGGGGTTTCCAACCCAGGGGAATGGGGGATTTCCATCCATATTTACCAATTCAAATGAATGGATCATACAAAAAAAGGGGGGTTCCAATCCCAAAACCCTCCCACCCTCCTGGATCTGCCACTAGATTAGGGCAGTGTCAAAGTAGGATGACATCGTTTTCCTTAACTGACTGTTAGTTTGTGAACTAGCATTCTAAAAATAAGTTCATAGCAGGGTTCATTTTCATACCAGCCATTAAACATGTCCTCATTCTGATATCCATGTAATGTTTGCCACTGGATATAAAACATAAGTATTAATTGAAAGGAAATAACTCTTCAACATTAAATTTTCAAGCCTATAAATAAACTACCTATGTGAACTGAATAATGCAATCAAAGCCAGGTGCAGTGTGTAGTTATTTTTTATAGAACATATAATCTTTCAAACTATCATGCAACCATGTGCAAACAAGCATTTTAGTTGCACTTCATTTGCATGATAAATCAGGCTGTTATTCAAAAATGTTCTTTAAATGTCAGCCAATATGTTAACAACTAAAATGGGGCGAGATCATTATGTTATGCATTTTTCATTCATTTGAGCCCCTCATTGTTCATGTTAATGAAAGGGTTCTTGTTGGGCAGAGAGTATAGCATCTCCCTTTCACGAGGCATCTAAGAATTTCATGCCCATATTACATTTTATTACAAACAAACATAAGAATCACAGGTCATACAATATAACATATATTCAGCAATTGTTGGACAATACAAAATAAAGAGATAGGGTATGATTGCCTAGAAACAAATATCAATTTTGATTATTGTGCCACAAAAAGGGGGCAAATGAAATCATTAAGCATGTGAAGGGTAAGAGTTCTATCATTATATATGTTATAAAGAATGATTTTCTCCTGATTTTAAAGAAACTTCAAGGAATAATGCTAAAGGATATTGAACTTTAAACAGATAAATACATAGAAAAGAATTTTGTTATAACTGCTGCGTAATCTATTGTTTAGTTCTGATTATTATATAAATAACACTAGCTGACAGCAAACTTGCATTGATCTTGAAAGATTAGCACTGCTCCTCAGAATTTTTTCTTGACAGTTAAGTTGAGATGTTCAACAAATAGGTCAAAGATGAAACCTTAGAATGATTTCATAGGAATAGGTCATCATGATAAGGCCCCACATGAATTATCTCTATAGGAAATGTCTAGATCATATTCAGCATGGTTCTAAGTTGGTGTCTTATCTTTATATGATACACAGCACTTAGTTTACATTCAATATCAATTAATCAACTAAAACTGATATAAAACATATTTTAGGGTCAAGGTGAAATAAATATTGCACTTAACATTGTTGAATCCAGCATTATCAAAAGGTATAAAACCTGCAGTAACTAAGTTACTATGTTGTACATAAGATGTTACTGTTTAAATCATATTTCAAATTGATTTTCAGGAGAAAGATTTGAATCTTTATAAAACTTTTAATCATCTACAGTTTTCATCAAGTCAACAAATTTAATCTATTTTATTGATAACTATAAGTTTAAGAAAGCGTTTTTTTAAAATATGATCGAACCATTCTTTATTCAGTTATAGTAATTTCATTTCTTTCTTTGTCTGAAATATTTATTAACACCTTCTAGAAGGAGTACATTACACACAGTTTTCCTTTGATATATGGGCAATTTCAAAATATGCCATTTCACATCTTCATCAATGAGAAAACCCATACTGTATAAAAAGCTATAAAGACTAGAGTAGGCTAGCTCAACAAAATGTGAAACAATTCAAAAGAGAAAACCAACAACCTACATAATGCTTAAAACTAACAAACAAAATTAATACGGCAGATAGCAATCAGCAACCACACATAAAGAATGTGACAGGGTGAAACATGTTTCTGAGGGCTGAACCCTCCCTTTACTTAGGACAGCCGAATGATGCTGCATGAACAGCTGCCCAATAACCCTTTCCCAGTGCTTTGAATTACTTGAATAACAAAAACCAATCAATTCATCATGCTCATAAGAGCACAGAGATATTGCTAGTTTTTATTTTACTTCCTTATAATTTTCTTTTTATCCATGCATTGTTTACAATCAATGAAAAATAGATATCTTTATTATATAAATTCAGTCAAAATTCACTCTCTTATAGAACTCAGGTAATCAATCAAAATTAAAAATATAGAGCCCAATTTAATATTCAAGAATAATTACACCTTATGAAAGATCCTTGGTTTTGATTGGTTAATAGCCAGTGTATTTTTCACCAATTTACTGCTATCAAATGAATATCGTTCATTTTTAACGTTGCCTGGGTATATGCAAAAAGGATATGCCTTTTTTACCCTCTCTGCCGTGGTATTTGCCAAAAATAATCTATCCGACTGGACGCTTGTAAAGTCACGATCATCAATGCGTTTTAGACATTGGGTGTAATTAAACAGATATATCTTGAGGGGTATTTGCGAAAAATACTAGTCTTGAGAATGAACATCTTTATAATTTTCAAATGATAAATTACAGAACTGCTGTAAAAGCTGATGGCCATGGCCTATCCATAAAATTAAGTAACATCTTTAAATACTATGATATTGTTAATAAATTTCAAAAAGAAAACAATTATAATTTATAAACAAAATTACCTAATCTGGCATTTCTAGGCAATGTATGATTTTTGTCGTGTTCTTCCTTTAACTTTGGCGGAGTAACAGCAATGTTTGTTGTGGGAACAGGTGATCTCTGTGAAGAACTATCTGACCGGGACCAAAGATTTCTAATCCGACTTATTAAAGATAAAGACCGACTAAACGGTTTCTTTTTCTCTAACTTTTGTAATGTGAGCACTTTCCTTTGGCGAAAACTACGACTTTCAAATTGATGCATTTTATCCATGTGAATTTTGAGTCCTTTAATTTTATTATTCAATTAAATAAAACACACATTCATTTTACACAAACACTTCCTGATTCTTTATATGTATATCCTTTCACAATAATATTTGTTCTTCACTTATGTAACGTCCATTTCTAGCAAGATCATAACATAAGCTGAAGGTTCATAATCACTTAATCTAGTTTATCTTTCAAAACTATTTTCCAATCAACCATGTAAAAAAACAATTTCATCTAAACACCAGGACTTAATGTGTAAAATTAGTCTTGTCAATTTCCTGGGAGGAAGTGACCAATTTGCAAGGAAACAATATTGTATCACCATTCATGAAGCAAACATACAGATGTAAATAGCAGATGTTATAATAAATGACCAGTAATGTCCAAGGATTGGTCACTCTCCATTCTAATCACAGTAGGATGCATATTAGGGACCATATAACATGTCAATAGTTTAAATTACCTCCTATTATTTACAATATCCTAATGACAATATTTTATATTGATTATTACTCCCTCAAGGTTTGTATCTAATAATTATCACACAATTATTACGCTTCTGTTTCAATAAAAATTGTCATCAAATGGTGATATATACCAAATATTGCTGAACAGTTTTCCAGCAACTACCTTCCAATAATTATATTGGGAAATGAAATTTTAAAACATATCTCCAAACACTAGTTTTTTCAAATTAAGTTTTAACTTTTTTATCACTTAACTTATCTTTTGTATAAAATTCTCTTCACTTTCATTTACGTTTATATAATAATTGTTATTTTTTATTGATCACTGAAGACAGGATATTCCTCTACCGTTTAGTAAAATCATCCTGTTTTTTCCTGTAAATCCTGGTATTTCATTCACAATTATCCAGTATTACAGCTTCACAATTCAAAAATAATTTGATCAAAAGCATGTTCAGAAAATCTAAAACATTTTTACAATTTATCCATCACACGGCTTGAGGAATATAAGTGGCCTTCCCAGAAAATCTGCCTCCATTTATATTGAAGTTCATACACAAATAAATGTAAAACGAACCAGTAATCAAGTATTGCATTTTGATTTTAGATAGAATGTAATCCAAGCCTTTCTTCAAAGACCTGTGGTAACTTCTGCCATGGCCTAGATGCTTCAGATGATAATTGTACAGATAGGAAGCAGATAGAGTATCAGGTTGTTTTATATGTTTAATCTTGTCTTATCTTGTACAGAACATTCTGCCATGAAAATCTGTTTTAACATTAACTTCATTTAAAATAAATTCACTGTTTTTATTCTTTTTCATCCATGTGCAATATGACTTTTCTGCACTGCTCTTTAAATTTGCTCTTTTGAAGGTAAATGAGATAAATATCAGAATGCCTGATTATTATATTATGATAATTTGTATTTACCACATTAAAAACAGACAAGAATTTAGAAGTCATGAGATTAATAACTCCTACAGGAGTTAACAGAAATGTAGAAAATGTTTTGCAAGATTTAAGACAAGTTTACTATATCTTAAACCATCACAAAGGTCAACCTCATGTAAAGAATGTGTAAATTGCTCTTAAAACAGACTAAAGGTTCATTAAAATATGAAATGAATGTGTCCATGGAACACAGATGATGTCCTACCTTACATATAACGTTATAAAGGGACATAACTCAAAAATGGTGAACATGACCCAGCCAATTTCGTGCTTGATCTAAATTTTGTGGTAATATTATTGTGTATAAGTTTCATAATATTTGGTTGAGGCAAACTTAAGTTAGAGAATAGAATTCAACAATTTCTCCATTTGTATAGAAGCATAAAGGTAACAGTGACACCACACAAATTCCAACGTAATCTGTGTTTTGTAGTAACAAGCATTGTGTAAAAGATTCATAACTATTCTTTCAAATACAAAATAACAGATCATTTATTGAAATCAACCTAGCTGTATCAATAATATTGAAAACTGTTATCATGTTTATTTTTTCATCACATTTCATCAAGTTGTATTGAACATTTTTATCATACTTGACTTTTTATACTAAAGTATGCAATGTATATGTTTGCATTTTGTTTGATTTCTCATGATGAGGGCCTCAGGGAAGATTAGTTATAGCTAACTGTGTAACCCTCTTAAAATAAAGTATTGTTGTTGTTGGTTGTTGTTGTTGTTAGAACTTGGAAGTTTTACTAAGTTTCACTCAACTTCATGTTACACAAACTTTAATTTAGGGAAACTTTGGTCATTATACCAAGCTTATGGTTTGACATAACTAAAGGAGTTGATATAAATGAAGTAATTAAGATGAAATGACGAACAAATCAAATCAAATAAACTGAAACAGAATTCAAAATACAAAACATCAACAACGAACATAAAGACTTACGTAGATAAGGTCAAGGTCGGATTAACACCACCAGATATTTTCCTTCAACCAAACTGTACATAGAATATAAGCAAGCCTATTGCTACTAGTGTTTTAGAAACCTACCAAATTACAAAAATTAAACAATGACCAATGAACCATACAAATGTGGTCAAGGTCAGATGAACCATGACAGACAACATGTTCACCATGCAATCATTTAACTCCAAATAAAGTTGACCTATTGCTAATACATGTAGCATCTGAGAACTGATATACCCATGAAAACTTAACATTGACTAATGGACCATGAAAACTTAACATTGACTAATGGACCATGAAAAC
The DNA here is from genome assembly GCF_965363235.1 of Mytilus galloprovincialis. NCBI lineage: Eukaryota > Metazoa > Mollusca > Bivalvia > Mytilida > Mytilidae > Mytilus > Mytilus galloprovincialis. Next base: position 11,743,739 of record NC_134838.1, on the reverse strand, counting down.
TTAACATTGACTAATGGACCATGAAAACTTAACATTGACTAATGGACCATGAAAACTTAAAGCATTGACTAATGAACCATGAAAACTTAACATTGACTAATAAACCATGAACATGAGGTCAAGGTAAGATGACAGACATTGTCACCTTCATGACCTTCCAATCATTCCATACACCAAATATAAGTCAACATTTTCTCAAGTGTAAAATGCTTGTTTCTGCATCACAGAGATTTAAATGAACTTTGGCATTATCTGCTTTATTTTTCTCTTCCATTGTTTCACCTTTAATTTGATCTTTTCTTCCTTGCAAATGAAGTGTAATTGATATATTAATACTCTAATTTCAAATTTTGCATTTTTATATTGAATTAATTCTTACGTTATATCTAAAATACAATGTAGCATATTCAATACAATGACACATATGATTTCAGTATAATGATTAGTGATTTTTTAATATTATAGAATTACCATTTTATATATTTCCAAAAGGTTACAACAAACCTCCTTATATGTACAAGGTTACAGAATATAAGGGCATTAACATTCAAGTTATATAACAAACAGAAAGTGTTACTTTTGAATATTAAACTATGGATTAGATGAAAGTCAGCCACAGAAAGCAATCAATTATGCACTAGGTACCATTTAGATAGTCTTCAGGAAGAATTGTTTTGATCAAATTTACCACCTCACTTATATTGTTTGTCTTGGAAAATACATTTTCATTCATAAAAACCTGCCTCATGAGAATAACAGATACTTCACAGCCAATCCCATAGCATTGATCCCTGATTGTACCACAGCATCATTCACAAATATCTTATTGATAGAATTCACCATGTAAACATAACAGATAACAGATTGTTTACATATGCACCAGCAAATCAAATTGTTGTCTTTTATTCAGGTTTATTTCAATTAAAATTAGTATTTTGTGGATTTCTGGAGTTCATCAAACTCTGACTGCTGAAATTAATGTAGTAAATAAAAAAATATCTTTTTCAGCATGTTTAACAAAAGATTGCATAATCATAATGCCATTCTTTATGCTCCTTTATTTATCAATGGGAATATGTCATTGTCATTTCTACTTATCATTAAGATTTACGCATACATGCACATGTAGACAATATTCTTATCAGTATAAGACAATTTTCATATTTTTACCTGGAATATCCTATAGGCATGTAAAAGCAGAATTGTGACTATTGGGTATTTTTTCCAATTCATTTTTGAAAATATGCTTGGAGTCTCATAGGGGTAACATATAAGTTGAACAAAAAAACAAAATAGATTTGATTTCTTATACATGCTTAAAGAAAAAGTTCATATAATTCCTATATTTGTATCAACATGAATTACATATAAACTATGGCCTTCTTTTATTTTCTTAAGCAGAGCCTATTTTTCTTCTTTTACTTTTGCTTCATTTAATTGCATGTCACTTGACACAGAATAGTATGCTATGACCTTTTCATAGGCTAATGGATGTTTACAAACAAACCCTTACAAAAAAGGGCTGCTTCAATATGATATCTGTTTTGTCACAAATTAGGCTGTTGGTTCTTGTTTGAATTATTTCACATTTTGGCATGTCAAGACCTTTAATAGCTGATTATATGGTATGGCTTTTATTGATTGTTGAGGGCCATATAATCACCTTAAATAGTTCTTAGCATGCACATCATTTGGACTCTGAAGGATAATGGTCTCATTGTCAAGGACTTTTGAGGATATCCCAAAGTTCTCTAGTGGATAGTTGTCTCATTGCCAATCATAACACAGTTCCTAAAATCTTTTTCAGATACACTCATGATCAACAATTTGTAAAACAACATTAGAGAGCTTAAATGCAATAAGAGCCAAAATATAAAGGTTAAACCTGTCTGCACTTTAAAGACCTAAAAATATGTCTAAAACTGTTTTGAAAGGGTGCATTAAAACAACTTATTACATTGACTTGGCCTTATTCTTACTACACTGACTGACCTATAGCAAGATTATAACTAATAACTGCATGTTCATCATGTCTTTTGTACAACTTACTGACTGTTAGAGTGTTTAATCTAATAAACTGTAATCAATACAAAAGGAGGACGGACATTTGTGGGTTAAAATTGTTTTTCCTGACCACATCAAAAGCATAACACTCACTCTCTTACAAAGTCATCTTTCTGCACTAAGTTTAATATGTAAAATATATGATGTCATATAGGTTAATCTATAATGTCCTAATTATGACATCAAAAGCATACATATGTACACTAACTTTCATACAAAGTTATCTTTCTGCACTAAGTTTAATATGTGATATGATGTCATATAGGTTAATCTATAATGTCCTTAAGACATGCTGACAAGAATCAATTAATGTAAAGCTAGTTAAAACTCATTAAATCAATAAGCTAAAGATCCTCCATCCTGCATCATTAGGTTTTTAATGAGACACTGAATAGAAACTTAATTGCTTTTTGTTTACAACCAAAGACCCAAAATATCATAATGAAGGTTTGGCCTCCGAAAGGCCAGTTTCATATTCATTGTGTTCATTATTTGGGTTTCAATGCTTGGCACAATGCTTTTTTAAAAGTGGACAGACAGTGAAATGTTTGTGTAGATTCAATTTAAGGTGAATTGCCTACTTGATTTCAACCAATGCAAATTGTATACAATATACATGTACTGTACAGTCAAGTATTCTAAATGATTAAATCAACTTAAAGAGTGGTCAATTTACAATTAACTTGGACAATTGGACCAGATGAGCTAAAAAAAGCATACATTATTTCTGACAATCAAGTAACTTAGCCATTTTCTTATTTCAACCCTGTAGAAATATTGAAAGGCATAACATTAAAATATAATGAGTCTGTAAAATAAACTAGGGCCATCTCAAAGTAAATTGTCAGTAACACTTGCTCATTGGGATAAAAAAGCACTGTGACACTTCTTACAGTAATGTGAATTCACACTCAAATATAAGAGAAAACAAACGACACAACGCTAAATTGTAACACACACAGAAACAACTATAATATAAAAATGGCCATATTCCTGAATTGGTACAGGACATTTTTAAAGAAAAAAATGATGGGTTGAACATGGTTTTGTAGCTTGCCAAACCTTAAACTTTAATGGCAATGTTAAAGTCATAAGAAACCTCAAATCAAAATAAAATAATGCATGTTTTTTTATAACTCAATGGATAGTTTTCATTATAAAACTTATGTACATATACTTTTTACTGAAGAAAATTCTTTAATTTATTCAAATTTAGAAGAAGTTTACCTTATTTTAATTGCTTCCTTCCAGGAAGGAATTCCCCCGACATATTTTCCGTATGCAAAGTGACCTCAATGTGACCCATCGTGTAAAAATCTGGTGACCACAATACGCATGGATGTCCTTAAAATAAACTATTATCTGAATTTACATGTTAAACACATGCTCAATTTCCATGCTTTTTTGTTGATTTTTTGTTTATTGTTGACAAACAGGTGACAATCGTTAAACTTCGGCTTCAAAACACGAACATTAATTACCTGCCATATTTTTATAATAACACTGACCGATTGAAAAAAAAATAATTGACGATTGTACGAAATTTACACGAAAAAAATGATAAATTCGTGCACCGAAGACTAAGTTTATGATGTTTATATGCATTGGTGTAAGAATTGGAAGAACGTTATTTTTCACTGGTCACTCGTTTCTTATGACTTTAAATATAACATTAAAGTGACAACATATAATATTACAGGACTACAATACAAATAAATAGGAGAACATATATCAAAAAGTGTTAATGTCAAAACCATACCAGACCTATACCAGGTACTCTTAACAGTTTAAACTGTTCAATCTGAAGGCTAAAATGGCTTTTAAAGATGTTATTGAACAGTCCACCATATCATAAAAGAATAAAGACATAGATGCTGTCAACTGCACCATTATTATGACATACTTTCTGCCATTAAAATCTGATAATAGAAATGTATAACAATCTATGTTAGTTTGACCTTTTGAACAAAATGACCAATTACTGGTTATGAGGGAACATTTCTGCCTTCATTACTTACAAAGTCTAGACGACAATGCCTTCCTTTCCAAATCATAACTTAATTTTTATCCTTTAATGTCTCTTACACAATACAGAGTAATTTGCATTATTACTGTATATAACTTGAACATCCTGCAGTCTTAATACCCATACAGATTTGATTGAGCCTTCCATCAATGATTATTGAGTTGGTAATTCATCTAATGATCCTACTTCTGGGTTATTAAAGGAAATATAACCCCTTTATTAAGGCCAAGGCAAATAGTAATCCCTCAATCTATATAATACCAGCTGGTGTATAATTATGGTACTTGAGTTTGACATATAAGTCTAGTAGGATTCTCATGCACAGCCAAAGACATCAACTGTTGCTCTATAATGCTCCTTTTCAAACAGAATGTTTATTTGAATAAAAACTTTTTTCATCTGATATTAAACATCAATTCTGATAATACCAAAATGCTGTGCAAATATATGTAATTTCAGCAAAAAATAATTAATATTCTGAGCAACATGATTGGTTCATATAAAAAAAGAAGCTTATCCCTTCCCAGCCCTTTTCTGTTATTCATTTATATCTGTTTTTATATTCAAATCTTAATAAATGATGGTTAATGTGATCAACCAATGGTTGACAACCATTTACCAAAACTTAATGGTAACTATTCAATATCTATGCACAAAATGAAGATAAATGAAGGTAATACCTTATAGCAGGTTATTTTTTGGCAGAGTGTAAATTTTCGCTTATTTTCGTGGATAGAAAACTAGAGGCTCTAAAGAGCCGGTGTTGCTCACCTTGGTCTATGTGAATATTAAACAAAGGAAGCAGATGGATTCATGACAAAATTGTGTTTTGGTGATGGTGATGTGTTTGTACATCTTACTTTACTAAACAGTCTTGCTGCTTACAATTATCCAATAATGAACTTGGGCCAGTAGTTTCAGTGGAAAATTTTAATAAAAATTTACAAATTTTATGAAAATTGTTAAAAATTGACTATAAAGGGCAATAACTCCTAAAGGGGTCAACTTACCATTTTGTTCACATTGACTTATTTGTAAATCTTACTTTGCCGAACATTATTGCTGTTTACAGTTTATCTCTATCTATAATAATATTCAAGATATTAACCAAATACAGCAAAATTTCCTTAAAATTACCAATTCAGGGGCAGCAACCCAACAACGGGTTGTCCAATTCATTTGAAAATTTCAGTGCAGATAGATCTTGACCTGATAAACAATTTTACCCCATTTCAGATTTGCTCTAAATGCTTTGGTTTTAGAGTTAAAAGCCAAAAACTGCATTTTACGCCTATGTTCTATTTTTAGCCTTCGGGCAAAAAATGAATTCTGCCAATTTAAAAATGTACATGCAAAGGTATTGATATAAGACGATATCCGCCAAAATATTTTGTTTACCTTATTACATGAAAATCGTGAAATTTTACAACCGCAAAAATAACCCGCTTCAGAGTATAAGTCACCTTAATTTGCAAAAGTTGGTGTCTCATGAATATCAATGATTATCACTATTTTACGAAATTTTTGTTTGATTTTACTGATAATTTCCTGTAAATTTTACTGTTGTAATAGGCAAAATAACTAAAAGATTATCATTGGTCATCTCAACTTGATTGTTTTTCTCTCTTTCGCCTTATAGGCTCAAGAGAAAAATTAATCTCAGTAAGGGACGACATCAAAAGTTCAATGTAGGATAAAAAACTTAATTCACATAGTTTTTTCACTGACCCCCCACCCCCCCTCTTAACTTAAGTTGGGAAAAATTGATTTACCAATAGGGATATATGTAAAAATCGATTTTAGATATACAAAACTTGCAGAATTTTAACCCCCCACCCCCAAACTATTTGATTTAAGTTTTTTATCCTACATCGATCTTTTGATGTCGTCCCTAAGATGACCAATAATAATCTATAATTTTGCAAAAACTTCATTCAAACTTTTTTGTGATAATTTTTCATATGCTTCTTGCTTGAGATAGAAATTTTCCTAAGAGCACATGTGACGCTGTCAATGTTAACATAAACGACATCATAGGCAAAATAGTGTTAAATAGGCTATCTATAGTCTTTCAAACTCAAGGATGTTTCTCTGTTACATCTCAACCATGGATAATCTATAAATATTAATTGGTTTTTCAATTATTAGACTTCCCAATTTGTGTAAATGAATTAAACCCTTTTTGACTTGTCCTACATACAATACATGTATATATAAATTTTATTTATTCCACCTCCTCCCTAATTGTCTTCTCAAAACATTGAACAATTATAAAGGACTTGAAGTTTTGTGACAAGTATAATCCAATAGAATCCTTACAATATCAGATAAACAGCTGATGTCCTTCAAATCAATACAACCAGAAAATCTAAAACTATTAGTCAATTCCACTAGATATACTATTAGATTAAAATCAATTTTAATGTCATTTTTAAAGTTGAATATATTTTTATTGGATAATATTACATAAGAATTTAATAAAGTCAAACGTAGGTTCAACAAAAGTATTTTATGAAGGTTGAGCAAGAAACTTTTAAGATTTTGATAATTAAGTTAGGATTTACTTTCCTCTTTTAAATCAATAAAACCATTTTCTCCAGAATTCCCCATCATTCATTTTGTTCATTGTATTTATAATGAAATCATTGCTGAGACTATATTCTTGATGAAATATTTACAAAGTTGAAGGCCAGATTAGAACAAGAAATATTTTTTGGGACAAAAATACCTGTATGTAAAAAATATCACTTCAATATAATATATTGTTACAGACAACCGGGCAGTCAAAATAGTACCTGCACACTTGTCAGTATATGGCCATTGACCAGAAGCCCAATCAATTTTCTTTGAAACAAGCCTTATAACAGGTTCAATTCTAGTAGACAAAAGATAATTAGACACTACTACTTCTAGAACAGGAGTTCATCTGTCAAAACAGACAATGTGAAGGGATAGTAGACAATCCCAACAACGTTGTAGAAAACTTTTAACAGCAATTTGTACAGAGTTCACTGTCCTACTTCTGTTATTACATGTCTTTTACAACCAACCAGCTGCTGTTGTGTTAAACTTATATCATAAGAAACAAACATCCAAATGCATGAGTACAAACAGAAATTATGCATTCAGTAAACAATAATATAAACATATGGTACTAATGCTGACCAACTGTTCAGTCTAGACGAAAACTTCCTGACAATAACTTAAGTAGAAACTATTGACAAAACATGTTTGTTAGAACACTTCTTTATTCTCATAATTACATTGTTTTGTTATCCAATACTTATCTTGAAATATTACTTCAAAACACGTCATTTTGTTACACGATTATAGTTTCTGTTTAGATATAGTGTCACCGACATGTGACAAAACGTAATCAGAATCCCTTAACAGAATTTCCTCCTCTCACTTTCCTTGGTGACAACATAACATTTACAAATACTCATCTTTCTATAAAAATGTTTGAAAATAACATTAAAAAAGAAGAAATAATTGTGGATCTTGGAATAGACAATTGCATGAAACAGACGAATTACTCAGTATTTCAATGAGTCACAATCTGTCAATATTTTGAAGATCTATAACTTTTCTAATGCCATTCATACCAATTTAAATCCAAATAAAACGATGTTAAGTATGACTTCTACAGTTATAGAAATAATCCCTAATGGAACAGCAATTGTTAATTTTCGATTCAATTACAGTTATCATAGCCAGGCTGCCTTAGTCTAGACTTGTCAATTTCCACCCCAGAGCATCTTTGAAATACAATCTGAACATTTTCTTAGCTTTTCAATTAAGACTTTGAAGTGAGCAATATAATAAAGTTGTATAAGACTGTACTCTTATCTATTTTTCTTTATTCCAAGTGACTTCTGATCTTAAAATGACAGATTCTCATAATTTCAAATCCAGCCTTTACTGTGATATTGTAGTACATTGGATAAGAACATTTCTATAGAATAAATTAATTGAATATTTAGCATCTTCTATTTCATTTTGTATTGTTTATTGAATTGAAAGTCAAGTTCAATATTTTTAAAGCAACAACAGCTTAAAATTGTTTCTAAATTTCTACAATAGAAAACAAGGGAAGTTATTTATTAAATTGTTTTATAAAGACACATTTTAAGATGTTGAAAAGATCTACAAAAAATTTCCAAGAATATTTAGTACGTGTAGTATATGAAGGTAATTTTTACCTTGATAAAAATGTTTTGAATCTTTTCATATGAAAAAGTTGCTTTAAAAAAGCTGTATGTAACCCTATTGTTATTTTTGACTTGAATGAACTAATGAAAACAATTATACCAGAAGAGTTGCATGACTAGCAGTATCTCTTTTATGGTTATTTTTTATAGACTGGAAAGATAAAAGTTGTCTTGAAGTCAGACCAAAGATATATATTAAATATATTATATAACATTAATGGAACCAAGTTTATAGCACTAGAAGTACAATAATGTCTCTTCAGTTACGATCAAGGCCAAAATATTCGAAAATCAAGAATCTAATACAAATGTCAAAGAGAAGATGAAACAAAAATGAACCAAAAGTACTGCCAAAACAAGAAATTACTGCATGATGAGGTCTATCGATGGTCCATATTTGGTCTTCATAACTTCAACAGAAACAAGAGGCAGGCATGTCAAATAAATGTTGGAAGGAAAAAAAGAAAAAGAGAAAAGAAAAAAAAACATAAGAAAAACAATAAGGTCTTTCCTCGCGTAGGCATGAGGCAGAAACATCTTAAAGGTGTGAGATCTTGAACCTCAACAGCAGCAACTATCATGTTTACTATATATATATATCTCCCTCTGAAGTTCCAATAAATAATCCTGCCTCTAATGAAAGGAAATAAAATACCTCTCAAAATAGATGTTACATATATATAGGTCATATACATTTATATGTTACATCACAAATGGATTACATACTAATCAATTAAGACAATCTGATGCATGCTGATCAACCCAAACTCTTTAGATAACTACAGTAGAAAACAAGCATGATCATGGCATGAGGAAAACTTTCTGATGTGATGCAACTGATAAAAAAATATTTATATCTGCAAGTGCAATTTAGCTTCATAAAACCAATTTTTCATAATTTTCTTTCAGGCATTTATATCATAAAACTATAGTCTTGAAAAGGAGTAAATTTTTGAAAAACAACATATAATATCTCAATTTATATGCACAATTGAATCAGTTGAATTAAAAGTTGCTGGGAAGGCTTTTTCAATGGTTAAATGAATGGCTTCTTCAATGGCTGAAATAATAATTACTTCTTCATTGGCTGAAATAATAATTACTTCTTCAATGGTGGAATGAACGGTTTCTTCAATAATTGAAAGAATGACTTCAATGGTTGAATAAATGGCTTCTCCAGATTTCTTCAATGGTCAAAGTACATGTATGACTTTTTCAATGGTCGAATAAAATTACTCAATGGTTGAAAAAAATATTTTTGAATTCAATTTCTTATGGTTGAATGAAAGATCTTAATGGTTGAAAGAGTTCTATCACTGACAACGTTATGAGAAACTACAACATATAATTATAAATCTAAAATATTCTGTGAAAACCTGTGTCCATCCTTGCAGTAACCAATGATAAGTTCAATAAATGGATGATTTCCAACATTAAGCTTAGTGTTTCCTGTCAGTTTCTCTATAATTATTGGTGTTGGCATAAAAACAGCACAGATTCCAATCAGACTGACAAAGGCAGGATATACAACATAAACAACAATTTAACATGATTAAATACAAAATCTGAGTCAAGCTGCGGGTCAAAGAAATAATGCTTTATAAAATATAAACATAAGTATTAGTTTAGTATGTGTAAACATATTTGTTGTTTACATGAATGTAAACAGAAAATGTATCTAAGCAATAAGCATAAACAAGATAAATCAACAGGAAGTTGAATAAAATAAAAATCAAAAATTTGAATATAATACAAAATTTTTAATGATATGAGTTAGTGTTTGATTGATTGATTGATTGACTGGTGTTTAACACCACTTTCAACACTATATTGTTCTATTTTATTGCCACCAGTTTTCATTGGTTCAGGAAAACCAGAGTGGCCAAAAAGAATCACCGATCTTAAGTAGTAAATTTAGTGTTTGAAATGAACAAAATGTATCAGGATGGTAAGCAGGCTGCTCTGGTTTAATCTAGGGAATAACCATTTATAGTCAGTTAATATGGCACAGGCAGACCTTGTATAAAGACCTGAAACTTAGAATTCTCTAATAAGGAAGTTCAAAGTAAATAAAAGATCTGTCAAGGGTAGAGAGAAGGGGACTGGATTGTAACCCTTGGATAGCAAAGATTTGATCAAACCACTACTTCTAATTAAGAGACATAAAGTTAATCAACAATAGATATCATAATATTGGTTAAAATATTGAAATAGAATATACATTTAGATGTTATATACGATTGGGCATTAAGGGAGCAGAAATCAGTCAAGTAATCTGGTATTATATTTAACATATATGACGGTTCCAACTTCTTATAATAATTTTACCTTGAAGGTACAGTACTATTACAAAGGGATAGTCATATCAGTTAATACTTAAGATTTGATTTTTATTTTGTAATTAAAGAACAGATTATCCACAGATTAAAGTAAAAACATTGAAAGTATACATAGGTCACAAATTCACAATGCACCACTGACACTCAATTAACGTTTCCATGTTCAGTGAACAACAAAATTTAGGTAAAAATGCCTAATTTAGTATATATTTTAAAAAGCTCACATACTCATGATTATGTTTTATAAGTTTCAAGTTGATGTATAGTGACTATAACATAATGGATACTAAATAAACAAACATTTAAACCAGAAACCGGAGGGACCAATGTACAGACTAACAGATGAAAATACATAATGGTTGCTACTATCTTATACAGAGCATAACACACTGTGCAAAGATCCAATCTAAGGATAGGATCATTTAGAAATAAATTGTAAGGCTTTTAATTAAAAAAAATAATTCAATTTAAAACTGCAATCAAAAGCTCTAAAAGTATTTAGTTAAGACTGAAACAGATTTATATTCTGAGAAATTCCTGACAATACTTGATCTCATACAAATACAACAGAGAATTATAGACCAATTCCTGGACACTTCAATTATCTATTCTCTATCAAAGCAGATGAAAACCTTTTTAAATGGTATCCCAAGAGGGCAAATACAATCTGATAAAAAATTGTAAAGTTGATCAAAACTTATCACCTATTGATAGATAGAAACTTTCAAGATAACCTAAAACCTATAGACCTACATTCTACAAACCAAAATATCCTTCTCCAATTACAGCCAAATTGTATTGGAATAACTTGTTTACCTACGGCTCAATTCTAAACCTCATCTTTACTACAAAGTCATTATGATATGTCAAAACAACAAGTGTTTTATCATAGCCTCCTCATGTCTGAAATAGTTTCTAAGGGGAATAGATAACCTGTATCACACAACAGTATAGCTGTCCTGAAAGAACTCGAAATACCCTTCAACAAAGCTTCCAGGATTAGAATATATGTTGAGAGATTTTTAATTTAACTCAATACAAATAAACAGAAATGTGAAGTTCATGTCAATGAGACAGCAACCAACCAAACAACACAATGATACTAATTATAGACTTCTAGAAGTGTGCACATCATATGCCAAACCTTAATGTGGATTGAGTTTATACCTTTTGTGGATCAAAAATTTACAAAAGTAGTTACAGTTATGAAAGTTATTGTCCATATAGACAAACATTGTAGTAAATATTCAATTGGTGCATGTCTGCTGTCTTTATTTATAAGTCCAAATGAAAAACTACAAAAAATATCAAAATCATTGTATTTTTCATGAAAAAACACAAAGGACATGTAGGAGGACCTTTTTTGTGATGTCAAAACTGCATTTTAGGGAAAGTCAAAACAACTTTTAAAAACAAATACATTAATTAAAACTTTAAATAAAAAGTTCAAGTAAAGGAAAAGTTAGACCAAGTAAGCTCCTCATCACACTCTGTCCTTTGACCAAGAATCTGACATTGCTTATCTTTAATGTTTTAACTGCATGTTGCTGGTGACCAGCAAACTTCTGAAACAAGGTGATTACTGTTGATTTAGGGGAGATCACTCTCTTTATGGTCCTTTCAAATAATACCTTCTGAACATACTGTACATAACATATATTTCCAAGTGAATCACCCTCAATCAATAGATATAGGAAGATGTGGTATGAGTGCCAATGAGACAACTCTCCAGCCAAATAACAATTTATAAAAGTAAACCATTATAGGTCAATGTACGGCCTTCAACACGGAGCCTTTTACAAGAATTCACTGTGAAATATAACAGCTAATTCAGTCAGCAGCAGTAGTCATAAGTATTCATGGTAGGTATTCAATATGGTAGCATAAAGGTCAACTGTTTCCCTCAAGAATTTTGTTATGATCTTAAGAATTAGGTTCAGATAAGTACAAACCTACTGTACCAGGTGTGTTATGTAAAAATATTATGTCACCTGCATTGTGACATAATTCTTCTTCTGATATGTTTTTTACCTACATTCTCTTATAACCCGAGGTCATATGAGGTGAGAGGAGTGAGACAAATTAATGTTGTCATCAAAATATTTTTGTAAATCTGTATTTGAACATATATTTATCTGATTGATTAGAAAATAGTTATGTCACAATTTAGCGTGCATACTGCTATACATAGTAAATCTGATCCTTTCTATAATCTTACAAAGATAAAGAATGTTGGGTGTGGGGTACATAACAGTCCTTGTCAATACTCCTGTCAACAACCTGAACACGCTATTATTCTTAAAAGTACATACATTAAACATTGCTGTATACTATTTCCTTAATATGTTACCAAACTTTAATCCATGTCAAAACCTTTTCTTTCAAACTTACTACTATGAAATTTTGATAACCAAACAAAGTTTTTGAAAAGATGTAACAACCACCATGTTTGTAATCTACGTCTATGTATTGAACATCAAGATTATGTGACAGTCAGATAAAAAAAAATACTTCTTACATATAAATTCAGCTACTGAAAAAAATAAACGTACTTAATTATGACAAAATGAGCATCCAGCCATCCAGATGGATCAAAGTCATGACATCTTTCAAACTGCCATACATGTACTTACTAAATTTTGTTGAGATTAGATCACATCCCCAAAATTAAACCTGACCAATGCATATGTATATCATGACAATATTCAAACAATTAAAAAAGCCTTAACCATGTCATGAAACAATAAGAAAGCTTTTGGAAAATATTTCTACAACTGAAAAGCTAAGAATGGAAAGGGGAATGTGTCAAAGAGACGACAACCTGACCAAAGAGCAGACAACAGCACAAGACCACCAATGGGTCAACAACACAGAGAAAATCCTGTACATGGAGGATGTACATGCACATTGTCATACATAATTAAAATTCTCTGACAGAAGCATAATTTAACACAATTAAATGTATTAATTCCAGGACAAAATATAAGTATATGATTGGAAAGACTGCAAGTTTTATGTTACTTTGTACAAAAAAATGTATAACTAAATAAAACTTTAAATACAAAAATTAATGTTCTACTTGAAAAGATCTTGTGTACATTGTAAAACCTATATTTGAGGATTCAAATAGTTCTTATTTTGATTTCTTATAAATATATATATATAAATCAATGACAATTGATCAATGAACATACAGTACATTTCTTTTAACAAGCATCACAATAACTCTGTTATAGTTCACTGATTAGGATGAGAGAAGCTACATGTATATAGATAGAACAACAAAGTCTGATAAATAAAAACTCACCTCTAGGAGGATCGTCACAAAAAGTCACCTCTAGGAGGATCGTCACAAAAAGTCACCTCTAGGAGGATCGTCACAAAAAGTCACCTCTAGGAGGATCGTCACATGTACATAACATGACAGAGGTCAAAAGAAATTTGTGACACTTTCTACAATCTGATTTCCTATGTAAGAACATACATATTTCATTGGGTTGCTGTCTCTGCATTGACACTTATAATCACCATTATCTATATTTTCATTTCATTCAAACATGCAAAAAATGGTAATGTTTGCATATACAAATGAACATGTGCAGCTAAAAATGTACATGTATTGCACAATAGGCTCTTCACAGTTAGTTCTGCCATATTGGATAGGGTGCAGATTTTTTTGAAAGAGGTGGAAATTGTATGAAAGTATGGGAAATCCTATGCATGTTTCTAAGCAACTGCTCTGTTTTAATGATGTTTTCCCGTATTTTTCACACCATTTTTACCTCTATTATGAAAATCTGCCAAACTAACCCTGAAGAGCCCTATTGAGAAATGTGAAATTTGACCATTCTTACTTGATCCATTTTCCTTTGCTCCATGGTCCTCAATAGTCAAATCTGACAAACTATCATCCACATTCTGGTCTTTACTGAAGCTATGAGATAACCGTCGCTTGATTCTTTTGATCATTGTGTTGTCACCGGTGGGCTGGTTTACACCAATTCAGTGTTTGGTGATTTCTTATAAAATTCATTGACTTCATAGAGAACTATCTGAAGAAAAGAATTTCACAAATGATTCCTGTTTACATGGTTTTTAAGATTCATTTAGTACAGCATAATATACAGATATATATAACATTTCTGTTCATCAAAAAAGACCAAACATCTGTTTTACTAGACTAAAGAAACTAAAGAAACTTCAATAGACCTACAGCTAGTCAGAGTTCTTGAAAACAAATAAATCCTGGTCATCCTTCAAATAAAATTTGATGGTTCTCACTTTTATTTGTACATGTATTAAAAAATACCAAATTGTGTGTCTGTCTGTTTTTTTTTTTATTTTTAAGGTCAAACCTTTGATTGGACCACCACTTTTTAAAGAAGTCTATCTGCTGAAGCATGATCATGATGATACAACTTTGTCATGTTTGCAGCAAAGTATTGTTGAACTGGTTTTCCTGTAAAATGTGAATGCTGACAAAGCTAAATTATTTTTGTCAGATTAATTACCAAAAGGCTATAGTTTCCCACATTATTGACTTTTCCTTTCACTGTATATATTACATGTATTATTTGCAATTGGAAATATTAATTAATTACAAATGCAGATGTAGATATTTATATATTTACTTTTACCAACTCTTTACCTGAAAGTACATGTACATGTACATTTATAGTTTACTGTCATCAGATATCATAATGATACACTATAATAATAAGTCACCTCAAGTTAGAGTGTACGAACTTAATGTTTATTGCCATATATATAGGTTATACCTTAAGTTGATGTACATGAAGTAGGTACACAAAATGTAGCATACAATATGGTCAAGCATAAAATTCTTTAATGGCAGCACTCAGCCAGTGAGATATTTAGACTTTTGTCAGATAATTTTATTAATAAAATTGAGAATGGAAATATGGAATATGTCAAAGAGATAACAACCTGACCTAAGAGCGGTTACAGTCAAAGACCACCACCAGGCCTTTTCTATTATCTGCATCTGCTTCTTCAGATCTGATCTGAATACTATAAACATGTCAAAGGACTGGATTAGTTACCACTATGACCACAGAACATTTTCAACAAGATTATAAATACCCGGTAAGATTTCAACAAACCAAGTCAGATAATTTGTAGATATTGTAACGACAGGAACAATGTTTATTAGGATTAATTGCCATATATCATTGTGTAATAATGTCCATCAGACATGTCATCGTACCATATCAATATATTTGTTCCACAATATTTCTAGATATATATTTTTTTATCTATGGTTGGACTGCTGTCTAGTTGATGTCTACCTACATGTAACATCTCATATTGTTCATAAAACTCATCATGATACTGCCAGTAATTTGAAACAAAAATCTGACTGTTTAACCAATTTGTTTCTTTCAAGGCTGAGAGATCAATCTTTGGTAGGGCCAATGTCAAATTTCCAATAGCATATCATCAATACTGAAAAGATCCATCTTAATTTTCATATTCATTTGAACCCATGACCTAAAAGGGATTAGTAAGCATATAAAGTATATCACTTTTAAGGTTTGTCAAAAAGAATTGACGAATATGGCTGTGTTTACACAACATAAATAACTCTTGAGTAAAGACACACCTGTATTCCTGGAAAAGTTTGAAAACTCAGTTCAACCTACCATTTTTTTCTTAAAATGCCCTGTACCAAGTCATGAAAATGGCCGTTGTTATATTATAATTCCTTTCTGTGTGTGTTACATTTTAATTTCGTATTTCTGTTGTGTCGTAGTTCTCTTATATTTGATACGTTTTCCTCATTTTTAGTTTGTAACCTGTATTTGTTTTTTCTCTATCAATTTATGAATTTCGAACAGCGGTATACTACTGTTGCCTTTATTTAAGCCATATTTACATTGTAGCAGGAACTAGATAATTATATTTTAAATGCATTTTATGTTCTTGAACTTTATAAACTTTTATGGATTGTGAGATTCCTTTTTTTGTGGGGTTTTGTTTCAAAGAGGGTACAAAAATAAATTTAGTTTAGCTGGTTCCCCTGTTATACAATAATAAAAGGGAGTTGTTTTGATTGTCATGGACAATACATGTTGATCGACAATTATGGTGTTTTATATCCCAACTTGTTAAATAGGCCTGTGTACATAAGCATTTAATTTTAAGGAAAGAAATCTCTGTGTTACATAAAAATTATTAAAACAGCAGTTTTTTTTTCCCGATAACAGAAACTTGTCAAAACAACAGAAACTTGTCAAAATTTTTACTAAGTTTTATCATCTGTACACAAATATAATTTGTAAATATAAATGATTTTAATCAAAGTGCAGACATATTAAATATTCATGTATTTAACATCCCATCATGATCATTGATGGTAATTATATTCAATACAAAAGACCAAAAATGTCATCATTCACCTCAAAGACTAACCAAACCTTTAAACATACTTAGCTTATTCACAAGGGATGCAGTAATAATACTGTTGTCAATTGCATGTCATAAAAGAAGGAATGTTTTTTTTTGATTCACCAAATAGATTTCGGCATTAGAAATAAACACATTTATTTTAAAACCAGTCAATGGCATGCCTGATCCGTAAACCTGAATTTTGGTTGATTTTCATACATGTATGATGAAGACTTAATCTTTCGTTCAGTATAATTGGGGCCTAGATCTAGAGCTGCCAGTACAAGCTACTAGAAGTCTTTTGTTAATGTATGTTAGTCATTGTCATTTTGCTAAGTTTCATTTGTTACATTGTACTTGTACTTGATCTAACATTGGACTTGAACATCATTTAAACTGAGTTTTACTGTGTGTATTGCTGTGGGTTAGTTGATTTCACATTGGCTAGAGCTTTAAAAGGAGGGTTAAGATCTCACATAACATGCTTAATATTTTTCATGTGGGATCCTTTTAGTTTTATAGCAGACTATTCTGTATTTGTTTATCTCATGGTTAAAGTTTGCATGTTTGCCTATAATTGCTTAAATCCACTTTATTTGAACTTTGGTGGATAATTATCTTATTGGCTATCAACATGATCAAACCACATCCTCTGTATTTTTATATATTAACTCTGCCACAAAATTTGGGCCTGTCAATTCCTTCTAAAGCTTAAGTAAAGGCCAAATCATACCCATCTTATTTGTTTTAAAACAGTTAATGTAGAATCAAACCACAAATATCGTTCCTAAGGATTTCAAGATAGTTCAAGATACAAAATGTACTTAAATCTTAACAGAGATGTTTTGCTCAGAAAACTGCAGTTTTGCAAGCAGTTGTTGTTGTTTTGCTTGGTTCTATGCTCACATACGTCCAGAGACCAGAGTTCATTCATTGCGCATAATTTTAGTTTTTCTCTCCTCTATAAGTTATCTGTGTACAAGTTTTCTTTATCATTTATGCATTTGTATGAGGGTAATTCATTTTTGCACACTGTTCTTTTATTGTGTTACAAATTAATATAGCCAATATCCAAGTGGAAGTAGGCCTTATTTCTGTTTACAAGGAAAAACAACACTACTTTCTATAATCTGAACTGGTATCATTCAACACACCTAGAGGTTTCAATGTTAAACATGTAAACTATGCAAATAATCCAAAGTCAATGAACCATAACTAAAGGTGCAGGGCCAAGTAACCTCAATAGACATGTGAAATAATAGTAGAAGACAGATTTTTCAAATCCTAGTATGCAAAAAGAGGACACAGGATCAGTATTTCCATCAAGTCGATCCCGCCCAAAGTCGATCCGGCCCAAGTCGATCTGGCCCATGTCGATCCGGCCCTACGTCGTTCTGGCCACATAATAAAATATGAATAAACTACATTGACTCTGGAGCTACTAAAGTATCGATAGTGAATGACAACAGGTAAGTGAAGTATTGGAGTACCAGTCAAAAAAATATTCTAAATCGATACGAAGCTGAGTGTGATTGTGTCTGTTTGTATGTATACATGTATAGC
This sequence comes from Mytilus galloprovincialis, assembly GCF_965363235.1. NCBI lineage: Eukaryota > Metazoa > Mollusca > Bivalvia > Mytilida > Mytilidae > Mytilus > Mytilus galloprovincialis. The sequence continues at coordinate 11,725,128 of NC_134838.1, read as the reverse complement.
AGCTTCAATAATCTTGAAAACTTGTAATGAAAACATAATCAACCTGCATGTAGTTGTTTTATACCCATCTAAAGACAATTATTTGTCAAAGGCCTTTTTTTTTCCCGTACATCTTTTACATTAATTAATAAAATGCATAAACATTTTTGAATTACAATTAAGATATATCTTTATTTTTATTCCTTAAAAATATTTTTTTTTATTGGGCCCGGATGGACTTTAAATACATGTATGGGCTGGATCGATGTTGGGCCGGCTCGACATGAAAGCGAACTACAGTATTATGATTTACGTGTGTACATCTAGTTGGATCAACAGAAATCCTAGTTTTAGATCAACCTTACAGCACTATGGCCATATCAACTGATTACAGATAAACTTGCAGAGACAGGATGTAAAAAAATGTGGTATAAATTAAACCAAAAAATTAAAGCACCATCTGAATGTTGTGTGTCATATATGTTAACTTGAACCACTATTGGTGTATGATCATTTATATCTTACATGAAATGGTCAAATACACCAATATAAAATTAAAATACAAAATGAAATAAGAGGCTAAAGATTCTTGAGATGAATAAATTACAGAATGTCAAAACAAGTGGTGGTAATAAATGTATATGTAACACCAGGGGAGTAGGGTCAACTGAATTTTTCTAGCAAGGTTTTTTCAGAACCAACCCAAATTATCAGTATAAAGTTACATTAAAAGACATTACACAGACAAAGGAGGTTTTTGTGTGGGCAATATTGATACTAAAACAGAAAGGAATGTCGTTTTCTGACATCAGATATTATTCGGAGATATTTTTTTATCGTTTAAAGATAAAATCAGATGTACGAAGTAGCATTTTGAAAATATTCTATATGTTTACCTTCGTCAAATTTTACATTTTTAGGTGACAGACAGTCATGGAGAGATGTAAATCTGGAGTCGCTTACATCAATGAAAATATAATTATAGCATAAAGTTTTTTTCTTAAATACTCTAGTTTAATATGAAAATCGTGCAACATCATTTTGTTCGAATTTCTTTGATTTATATAAAATGTCTCTTGAGGAATAAGAGAAAAAGTTAAATAATAATGTTTTCCTAATCGGTGTTATAAGCGGCTCTACAATTACTTCCGGTGCCGGCGTTGACGTCTGAAATTTACCAATAATTTCCAGAAACTTCATTTTATTATAGAAAAAAAACAACTATGCATCCTGCAATCCCCATCTCACTTGTGTTCCTTGGTTGTTGCAGTAATGTTGTATTCCTAGAATATTTAATAAGGTACATTACTTTGAAAAACGATTTTAGAAAATAGAAAAAGGAGGGGGGTGCATATAAATACAGAATATAGTGCATATATATAAATGTGTATGAAAAAATTGTGAGGCATGAGCTCTGTTTATCCTCACTCCATTTTCGCCTTGTGTTCGTTCACCAATACGGTCTATTTGCCTTGATCGCACTGATTGTTGTTTTGTGAGGAAGGTGCTACATGTACCTTAAATGCCAAGACTATGTCCCAAACCTGCCAATTATCCAGATTTTTGTGGTATCATCCCGATTTTCATCCCTCAACCCGAATCCTGATATTGGGATCGTAAAACTAGTCAAAATCCCGATTTTCACCAAATATACCCGAAAAAAATATTGGTTACCCATTTTGAAGATTTTCAGATCAATTTTAAAAAATCTATAATTTTACCTGGGGACATATTATGACAAGTTAACGACCCTACCCTAATTAACGGTCACAACAGGTGTCATAATTAGTTGTCGTATGTAATCGAATCACCTAATGGGCCATAACTATCCTCATGTCAGACAGCCTTTCAATTTTAATCAATTTATCATACAAGCACAATTTGCAACGTTTACCGTAGTTCCATGACAAAATCCTAGTTAAAGTCATAAGAAACGAGTGACCGGTGAAAAATAATGTTCTTCCAATTCTTGAACCAATGCATACAAACATCATAAACATCATAAACTTAGTAAATTTCGTATAATCGTCAATTTTTTTTTCCATCGGTCAGTGTTGTTGTCAAAATATGACAGGTAATTAAAGTTCGTGTTGAAGCCGAAGTTTAACGATTGTCACCTGTTTGTCAACAATCGACAAAAAATCAACAAAAAAGCATGGAAATTGAGCACATGTTTAACATGTAAATTCAGATAATAGTCTATTTTAAGGACATCCATGCGTATTGTGATCACCAGATTTTTACGAGATGGGTCACACTGAGGTCACTTTGCATACGGAAAATGTCAGGGGAATTGCTTCCTGGAAGGAAGCAATTTAAATAAAGTAAACTTTTTCTAAATATGAATAAATTAAAGAATTTTCTTCAGAAAAAAGTTTATGTACATAAGTTTTATAATGAAAACTATCCGTTGAGTTATAAAAAAACATAATCATTATTTTATTTTGATTTGAGGTTTCTTATGACTTTAACTAAAAGATGAGAACTGTAATGAACTCTCAAGAAAAAATCGTTTATCTTGAAATCCGTTTAATTTTTGAAACCATACGATGTGTGTCTGTTGATTTAAAATCGACGCCATTTTGTAATCACTTCTACTGTGTTATTGTATAAGCCTCCGCCGGTAAGAGCACCTCTGAATACAAAGAAAGATAACTCAAATTTTATCCATTTTCTCATTAATACTGATGACTAAATCAAAATCTGTATGCATCCTAACTTTAGGACATGTAGGTTTAGGTCTTTTGAGTTATGGTTCATAGATAAGAAGGTCTTTGGAGGGGGAAAAGGGGGGTCTCTACTTTGAATCCTTTATTTTTAATGCCATTTTTCTCTATTCTTCAGTTATTTTGTAAATTTTCGTTCCCCAAGGGTGACTGGGGAATAGAAATATGGTCACTTGGTCTTCTTCCAACCGGCAGTAAAACGCTTGCCGAAGTGGGGCGTCCGTTTGGCTGTGCGGAATGTATCAAGTTCGCAGTCACGTCCGGTCAGATTGGGGACGTTAAATCCGATGCCTCGTGTAAAGAGAGTGCCACGCTCTTTGCACGTTAAGAACCCTTGCAACAACTCTTTGAGGGGTCCGTAGGTGGCCTGTTGCAAGGCAAAATTCCTGTCCCTATCCAATATACCCTCATTTTCCAGTGGCAGTCCAAATTTCCCCGACCATCATCCTAGATGGCCTCTATTACAACAACCTACCTATTGTATTTATTGTGAACTTGTTCTCGTCCTGAATATGCATGAAATATTTGCCACTGGACGTTAAGCAACCAACAGTCAATCAATCATGTAAATTTTCAAGCTCATCATTTGTATACCAAAAGGAAAAAAGAAGAGAAATGAGACTATTTTAGGAGTAAAAACAAAGCAAACAGAAATGTCGCATAAATTGTAACCCTTAAAAATCTGGTTGCGCGCATAAATCCCCCATGGAGATTTTCAAAAGTTGGCAGGTCTGATGTCCTATATATTGATTGGTTGTTGGTTGCTTAGCATCCAGTGGCAAATACTTCATGCATGTTCAGGACGAATGTCCTACATTAACATTTAATTTTTGTCTAAAGTAAAATAAGTTCAGTCAGATGGAAAATGTTACAAACAAAAAAGAATTTTAAGGTTAACATACAGTTTTCATGTGTAAACTTGACTAAATGTCAATAAAAATAAGATGTAGAATGATTGCTAATAAGAGAAATGTCCAGTGTATCCACCAATACCAAATGATAAAATTGAAAATGGAAATTGGGAATGTGTCAAAGAGACAACAACCCAACCAAAGAGCAGAAAACAGCTGAAGGCCATACATGGGTCTTCAACACAGTGAGAAAATCCAGCACAGGGATGTACAAGTCACTTATGGCTTTTAACAATGAGCAAACTTTTATAGTATACCATTAAAGGTGAAACGATAAATATCAAACAATTCAAAGAGAACAGCCTTATTTATGAACTGGACAATAAACAAAAAATAAATATGATAAACTGCAACTAATGACAAACACTGAATTACAGGCTCCTTGAGCGGAATACTGTATATAGAAACCTGTTTGCAACTGCTTAACCTAACCTGGGACAGAGGAGTGGCAGAACAACATAATAACAAACTGTGAAAAACAGTTGAAAAAGGCTCGATTCATCAGATAGACTCAAAGCACAAAAAACTCACAAAAATTGTAAATAAAAATCCCACTACCAAACCATAACAACTGTTGACAAAGTTCCAGACATAGATCATACATACTATGGGTCCAGATAGTTTAACATACATGTATATAGACACTGTATGAAAAATATATTAGTTGTGTATAAATATAGTACTTTTGTATTTTCAGTGATCTTCCTACCTGTGGAAACCTGATAACATTTATGCAGTTTGCCTTCATTGCAGTAGAAGGTTTAATATTCACAGCAAAATTCGGAATGATAAAACCAAAAATTCCTATTCGGTATGAATCACAAGTTAAAATTTAATAATAATTTTATTTGACACTATGTAGATTTAATCAAATGGGTGACTTCAATGCTTAATGCTAACACTTCAGCTTTAATATATACATGTGTAATACAGAGTTCTTTTTGTAAACTAATCGGTGTTCAGAAAATATATATGTAAATTACTAGAATTAGGATAATTTAAATATTGCAATTTTTCCTAACAATGAAAGACTAGAAAAACTGGTTAAAGTAAACGTGATATCTTTACTAGAGAGCTAAATCAAATGATAATATGATATTAAAGTACTTACATGTATTTGATACTTTTAAAAAAGTTTTGATTATTACGGATGTCTACTTCTTATAGTTTCAGCTTTTCACTTATTTTTTGTTATCCCATCTGCTTTTTCCTATGCTTAGTATATGATAAAAACACATGTACTCACAAAACCTAGATTTTATCTTATTTTGAAAAAAAATGCATGTTATAAAAATATGGATGAGAGTCAATGAGACTGCAGCTGAACTAGCACAGAACAACACAATAAATAAAAACAACATTTATTTATCAAAATTTTAATTTCATTCTGGTATTAGTTCCTCCTGTATGTAGACTTTTACCGAGGTTGCTTAAAATTATAGTGTGGTGCTTTTTAATATCATGAAAGTAACAACTCATTTATAGAATTTAAGTATTTTCTATCTATCATGCTGGTGTGTCTGAAAAAATAACATATTTGGTAGAGTAGAATACACTTTAGAAAGGAAAAGGTATGATAAAGAGTTTCCCCCTAAATGAGATTTTTCAAATTTTACAAAATCTCGATAAATTTAATACAATGGATCTTTTAAATAGATTATACAAATTTAGAAGAAAAGAAAAATCAATCTACATGTGTTATGTTATGACTTAAAAAATTTATCTCACAATCTATTGCTTCCACCCAATGTTCTAAATTTATGCCTTCACCACACAATTCAGCATATTACTTGTAACATTTTATTGACCCACGCATGTGCTGACCTTATAACACCATACAATATATATAAAGAGAACAGATTCATAATTTCAAAAATATATTGTAGAAAGAGTCCTTATCGTACCTTTTCCTTTAAATTTGATGCACTTACAATGTAAGTTTATGTATGACAATGTATGATTATTGTAAATTTAAACAATTTCATAGATTATTGAAGAATAGCAGAATAAATGTGTGCATGCATATATACAAAGAGGATTACATTTTTATTTAATGGAAAATTAGAAAATTCAGTATTTGTATTTTTCAGTATATATGGAACGATGGTGTCACTTTTCTTTCTTGTGCAAGTGGCCAATAATGCGGCATATTCATTCAATATATCTATGCCACTCCAGATGGTATTCAGGGCAGTAAGTATAGAATGTCATGCTAACATTCCTATTTTTCAGCATCTACACAGTAATGGTGGCATTCTTCTTTGTAGTACAAGTTGCCAATAATTATTCCTTGTCATTCAATGTCTCTCTGCCTTTACAGATGATATTTAGAGCAGTAAGTATTCTATTAAGTGGTCAAATGTTTTATCTTTTGGTACATCAATTTTTAAATCTTAACCATCTTTATCAATCAAACCCAAACTTATACTTATTTCTCAGAAGAGATCAATTCATTATTAATTTTATTATACCCCCGCTTTGAAAAAAAGGGGGGTATACTGTTTTACCTCTGTCTGTCCTTCCGTCAGTCCGTCAGTAAATGGATCAAACAGCCATGCATAAAAAAATGAATTAAATTTTTTTTTTTATTCTCTGTAAAAACAAAAGTGTATACATGATTTTTGATCATGTCCTATTTTCACTGCAAGTGCCATTTTTGTTTGTTGGTATTTCTTCTACAGATAAATCCATCTTGCCTTCTCATTGGCAATTGTCAATATCAGTGAAAATAAAATAAGTGATTTTGAGAGAATTTTTTGGTTTTTTTTGTTTAGTTTTATCAATTTTAGTTTAATTTAAAAATAAATCATCCTGTGTTTTGAATATTTAATATTAAATTTTACAGGGATCCTTGATAGCTAATTTGACATTAGGAATGATTATCATGAAGAAAAGGTAAGACTTGTGATTAATATTTTTGGACAACTAGATCGCTTAAATACTAGTGATCAAAACTAGCATCTAATAACGAATTTGTTTTTGTTTGTGTTAATATACCCTACCTGGATGATAGATCAATACTGTGCATGTTGATATACCTTGGTTAATTTCTGTATCTTTGGTTGATGAAGCCTGGTTGACTGTTGCTTTTTGCCTTGCCTCATCATTTGCTCAAGGCAGTAAAAAAGCTAGACTGCGGTAGGCTGTTTTTGGCAGCAGGAGTGTCAACAATGTACTAATTTGTGCCAGTTAATGTGGATCTAAATTCATTGCCTCTTTTAATGTTAATATGGATATAAATTGATTGATTGGCTTGATGTACCTAGATTTACATGTAGATATACATTTTTCGATTCATTATTGATGCCTGCTCCAACGGATTTACTGGCTTACCTTCATTTGTCTGTTACTGTTTATTTGTCTGTACATGTAACAGGTTTCAATAGGATTTTTCTCAACAACTATAAATCAGTGCTTCTTGATATTTGGTTACATGTTTACAGATCAGTCACTTATGATCTGTATGTTCTCAACAGTGATGCAGGTCTAAGAAAATACAAATCATAATTTTGTGATATTCTGTACAAAGTTTTATATTTGAAAGCTAAACTGTGTGCTAACATTATTTCTAATGTGTGCCTCCATATTGTTGGGTTTATCATTTCATATGTATTTCATTTCACCCAAAAACACTCACTACATATTGTTAGTCTGTTTGTGTTGATTTCTTTGGTTTGAGCTGATATACATTGATTAATAAGTTAATAGTGTTGGTGTATATTAATTTGTTTTGATCTTACCCGTCCTGGTCACGGCACTATTATGACCCATGGATAAGGTCTAAACATTGAAGAGTAATAAACAATATCTATTTCTTTTTAATATTTAATCTCAACTTCAATATCATAATATTTTAATAATTATAGGACAGTTTTACACTTGATATAGTGATAGATAATATTGCAAACATAACATTAAAAGATTCTTTCTGTGTACCGGTATGCTAAAATACCATTATTGTGTTGATTTTGTTATAAATTCAAACAGAGCTTATTGGTTAGAAATCTGCCACTTTTAGTATTGAATTCATATCAACACAAGCTTGTGTTTTAAAAAGTTTAAATGTTGGTTGCTTACTTACTTACATCTGGAAAAACAACAAATATTAAATTTCAGGAAATAACGCTGCAGGTACCATACAATTTATACATGTGAATCTTTTTTTGGATCATTACAATTTTTAGATAAAAATCTTTTATATTTTACTTCCTATAGTAGCCTCCTCCCTTGAGTGCAGGAAATAATGGTTTTCGGATTGCAGGCTGGTTCAAAACAAAGATTTTAGAATTAATATTTTCTTGTTACTTTGCATTGCAGCATTTAGAAGTAAGAGCAAAGACTGGTCAGTAAGAAAGACAGTTGAGGTTCAAAAATTGAAAGTTTTTGAAATTAACTTTATTTTATGTTTTCTATTGAAGAAGTCTCATATTCTCAACTTATCTACAGTAGATGGTCTATTGAATTTTAATGTATGAACATAGTTAAAAACTAACACATTTGATTTTAATTTATATATGTATTTCTATTACCTAGATATACTACAGGGAAGTATATCTCTGTTGTGTTGATTACAGTTGGGATAATTCTATGTACTATTGCATCAGCTCAACAAGTTGTAAGTATATGAGTTTATTTCAACAATCTTTGGAATGCATTTTTTCAACAACGTAAAAAGATCAGTTTATTTTTGGCAAAAAGAAATATTTGTATGTCTTTTCATTCAATGATCAATCTGTTTCTTATTTGTCTCAATGTTAAATGTACTGCTATCAAAGTGTAATAGCTTTGGAGTGTAGAATGCATCATTTGATATAATCATGTTAAGTACTTTTAGCCTTGCTTATAGTACTGTAGATTCATTTATTTTTGTGGGTACATATGTACCAATTTTTATAGATTGAACAAAACTTGCATTTTCTTGAATGTTTGATTTCATGGTTTTGACAAAGTCTGCATATAACCTTAGAGGAAATTTGTCATTGAACACTTAATTTCGTGGTTCATTTGTACCCATAAAATCCACCGGAATTAGTATCCAACAAATAATAATGAATCCACCGTAACTGGGATCATTCTTTGGTACAGTATTGTTTATTATTATTGTTTTGTATATATCCCAAATTACCAGGTCTGTTCATTGCCTTGTCAAATAAACTCTTCCTAAATAGCTGTACAATAATGACTAAACATTTACACAGTTGCACAACACCACCTTAGGACATGCTTAAGGAATTAAATCTCAGTCAAATATGTTAAAGGGGAGATAGTTGGAATTTTCATACATTATCTGTCTGTCTATTTGCATTGTCTATTTGCATTGTAAGCACAGCATATTTTACTTTAAAGACTTATAATGTCTCTAATTTCTGTTGTTTTCATGTTCAGACCTGACAAACCATGTTACATTTTCTTTTTCCAGGAAGATAACAAAGCAACATCAACAGGAGACCTACTATATGATTTAGCAATATGGTTTACTGGTAAGTGGCAGCACAATTTCCCCTTCGTATCATATATGCATTATGCAACTTTTATATAAGAGATTTTAGATGAAATTTAAAACATTTTTTAACTTTAAAATTAATGTAAGAAATTAAAGCTACTTTTTAAAGTTGTAAAAACCTTCTATATTGAATCTGCAGCTGTATCATGGTATTTTCTTATGCATGACCTCATGTTATGTTTGCTGATAAAAAGAACATCTAAAATGCATGTGATGAGAATAGAAAAAAAATGTGTTTGATAAGGATAACAGAAAAAAATCTGAAGTATTACCCAGTCTTGTAAAGCAATCAGATAATCCTCTTTCACATGAACTCCAAAACACAGAACACTTTGCCTCCTCCAAGGTAAACCAGTACATGCATATATCTTTATGAACATGTTATATTTCAGGTATATTCATATTGACGGCTGCTTTGTTTATGACAGCTGGAATGGGTATTTACCAAGAAGGGATCTACAAACAGTATGGGAAACATCCAAAAGAAAGTCTGTTCTTCAATGTAAGCAGATATATTTTTTACATTTATTCAGTGGGAATAGTTGCATGATAACAAGAGATAGTGTTTTGTATGGCTTGACACATCATTCCATATCTAAGCACAAAAACTAACAAAAAGACAAACTATTGATCTGATGTTACTCACTGGTACTGAATGCTAGATCAAAACACAATTAAAACTAAAATATAGATTGTATTTGTCAGAAACCCTCCCTTTTTGTCGAGCCTGCAACTTTTGTTGCAGAAAGCTCGACATAGGGATAGTGATCCGGCGGCAGCGGCTACGGCGGCAGCGGCGGCGGTGTTAGCTCACTTCTTAAAAGCTATATATTTTAGAAGGTGGAAGACGTGGATGCTTCATATATTGTATATAGATGCCTCATGTTACAAAGTTTCCGTCAGTCACATGTCCATTGTCCTTGACCTCATTTTCATGGTTCAGTGACCACTTGAAAAAAAAGTTCAGATTTTTTGTAATGTTAAATTCTCTCTTACTGTAAGTAATAGGATAACTATATTTAGTATGTGCGTACCTTTCAAGGTCCTCATGCCCGTCAGACAGTTATCACTTGACCTCGACCTCATTTCATGGATCAGTGAACAAGGTTAAGTTTTGGTGGTCAAGTCCATATCTCAGATACTATAAGCAATAGGTCTAGTATATTTGGTGTATGGAAGGACTGTAAGGTGTACATGTCCAACTGGCAGGTGTCATCTGACCTTGACCTCATTTTCATGGTTCAGTAGTTATAGTTAAGTTTTTGTGTTTTGGTCTGTTTTTCTCATACTTGATGCAATAGGTTTACTATATTTGTTGTATGGAATGATTGTAAGGTGTACATGTCCAACTGGCAGGTGTCATCTGACCTTGACCTCATTTTCATGGTTCAGTGGTTATAGTTAAGTTTTTGTGTTTTGGTCTGTTTTTCTCATACTTTATGCAATAGGTTTACTATATTTGTTGTATGGAATGATTGTAAGGTGTACATGTCTAGCGGGCAGATGTCATCTGACCTTAACCTCATTTTCATGGTTCAGTGGTTATAGTTAAGTTTTTGTGTTTTTGTCTGTTTTTCTCATACTTTATGCAATAGGTTTACTATATTTGTTGTATGGAATGATTGTAAGGTGTACATGTCTAGCGGGCAGATGTCATCTGACCTTGACCTCATTTTCATGGTTCAGTTGTCAAAGTTAAGTTTTTGAGTTTTGGTCTTTTTATCTTATACTATATGTCATAGGTCAACTATATTTGGTGTATGGAAATATTTTATGATCTATATGTCAATCGTGCAGATTTTATTTGACCTTGACCTGGTTTTCTGGTTTTCACGGTGTTAAATTTTTGTGTTTTGGTCTATTTTCTTAAACTATAAGCAATAGGTCAACTATATTTGTTGTATGGAAGCATTGTTAGCTGTACATGACTGACCTTGACCTCATTTTCATGGTTCATGTTAAGTTTATGTGACAGTTGTAATAAAGCTTTATATTTAGGAGTATCAACATAATATCAATGATTAGTAAAGAAGGCGAGACATTTCAGTGTGTGCACTCTTGTTTATATGAAGTCATTTCATACACTAAGTTGGAACTAGTTGAGTTACTCATTTATCTTGTAGAAGCATGTTTGAATCTAGTCAGTGCAGTTGATTGCATATGTGTTCCCTGGCTTGGTCTCACAAAAATCTCTAAATTTGTGTGTGTTGCCTCTCTACTATGTACACAGTATTAATGAGTATGACAGGAGTTATTGTCTTGGAGTAGGAATTATGAGATTGACTAGGATCTATGAACTACTCATTTTGAAAAAGACTTAATGGTTTTATTGTTGATCCTTCAACTTTATTTTTATTGTCGAGCCTTCGACTTTAGTCGAAAAAGCAAGACATAGCGATCCTACATTCCATCGCCGTCGGCGGCATCCACAAATATTCACTCTGTGGTTAAAGTTTTTAAATTTTAATAACTTGCCTAAACTACTCTGGATTTCTACCAAACTTGGACAGAAGCTTGTTTATCATCATAAAATAGTATCCAGAAAATAAATTTTGTAAAAATAAAATTCCATTTTTTTCTGTATTTTACTTATAAATGGACTTAGTTTTTCTGCCGGGAAACATTACATTCACTCTGTGGTTAAAGTTTTTAAAATTTTAATTACTTTCTTAAACTATTCTGGGTTTGTACCAAACTTGGACAGAAGTTTGTTTATGATCAAAAGCAAGTATTTAGATAGAAATTTTGTTAAAATTTTGTACCTGTGTATCTGTATTTTACTTATAAATGTTTTTCTTTCAGTGAACATTACATACAGCCTGCAGTTAAAGTTTTTCAAACATTTATTAGATTCATAAACTATCCTGGATTTTTACCAAACTTGTACAGAAGCTTCTTACAATTAAAATATAGTATCAAGAGGAATATTTTTATTGATTTTTTCCCTCATTTTTGTTGAGCCTGCAATTAACAGCAAAAGTAGGCGAGACACTGGGTTCCGCGGAACCTTTACAAATTTTTTATTTCATATAACACTGTACCTTGTCATTGTAACTAGATTTCTTATGTGACTTTCAAAAATGTATAAATGGTTGATCTTGATTTCAATATTTCAGAAGTTATGATTTGCAGTTAAGAAATATTTCATGTTGTCAATATAATAAAAGTTGATAATTTTATTTTTACAGCATGCTCTACCTCTACCAGGTTTTCTGTTATTAGCAACAGACATATACAGTCATATACAGAAATTTAATAATTCAGGTATGATCATATATACAACTCATTCTAATGTTAGTCTGAAAAATGTTATGTCATGGGTTAGATATGCATGAAATACTAGGAGGACAGATTTATTATAAGACATTATGTCATAGATAAGTTGTGTAACAATTATAAGTTATTTTAATCTCTTACATTATAATGTTAATAAACTGCTCATTTAGAGTGCATAAGTTGATAATTTGAATGGTGTGTCACTTGATATTTAAAAATCATTTCTTAACTTACAATTGAGGTTAATTGTAACATGTAAATATAAGCATCATTTATCACTTTTATTTAGAAAGTATTATATCATCCAAATATGTATTACACAATTTTTGCTTCATTTGACCTATTGTCATTGATCATTTCATACACTTGAATTATCATTTTAATTTAATGATTTATTCTTTTTTAGTACCATTAGATTTAGCCTTTGGAATAAGTTTACCAAGATTGTGGTTTTTCCTGATTTTCAATGTTATAACACAGTATCCTTTTAAAATGGTTGGAGATTAAACAAATGTTGTTCAGTAAAAACAATAATTGTCAAATAACCAATGGATGACAAGATGGTTGTGAAATCATCGACCATTCAAAAACAGTTGCTAATTAAGATTACATCTAAAAGATTTTGAATAATTACTGAACATTTAGAAGAAATAGAAAAGGTAAGGGATACAACTGAGTAAAGACCATGTAAATCCACAATGACAGTGGAGATTTTCCCTGAACTAACTGAAATGAAGACCATTTTGAAATAAAAAGAATTTGTATTGTCCAAGTTGTCTGTACTAAATAACAAATTCAATATGCGTGGTTTTTTTTTAGATTCAGAATTAGGTCTTCAGTTCTCTTGAAAGAAAAGTACTATTTTATAAAATTGTATTTATAAGAATAGGTAGTTAACTAGTACTTCATGAAAAAACTTCAGTTGCTAAAATGAGAAAACAATTTACTATTTGAGGTGCCACCCTTTTGGAATGTCTAATGTTCTGAATGCATGTTGTATTGTACAGTCTATTAAAGTTTGAACAGATTAGAAATGAAAGGAAAATAGATTGATACCATTTCTAGTGGTCTTTTTTATCACATAAACTAAAGCTGAGGGAAGCCTAAAAAAAATTAAAATGGAAATACAACAGTTAAAATGGTGTTCCTAAAAGAAAATTAAGCTACCCCTACTATGTAATTGTTATCTATATATTGATAATACCATCATCCAGTAGCAGTCCAAATTTCCCTCACCTTAATCCTGGACGGCTTTTAACAGCACCTACCTACTGTATTTATGTTCATTTGTTCTCGTGCATGCAATATTTGCCATTGAATGTTAAACAACCAACATTAATCAATCTAAGGTCTTGTCTTCAAGATTAATGTTTAAGAACTAACACAGGGTTTATATTATTCCAAGAATCATATTGAATTATTAAATTTGTCCTTAACTTTTAACCAGATATATATGTATAAGAAGTGTATTCATCCTAACCACAGAGTGTTCATCGTTAACTGTGACATTAGTCGTTACACTCAGGAAGTTCGTTAGTCTTATATTTTCTATATGGTATTTCCAGAATCCATTCACACCAACACATTGGTGTGGTACCTTGTTGGTATTTATAGGAATCCTAATCTTCACAGAAGTACTGCCCCTAGATAACCTTTTACCACAGAAGAAGACGAAAAAAGAAGATTGATTTGTTAATGTTTTAGATCTTTCTTTCCTTTAGTATCCATGCTATCAAATTGTTTCTGAATTTGTCTTATCAAAATTAAAATTACCAGGAAAGTTTACTACAGGAGAAATGCATTATTTATTATCAAATAATTGCAATTCTTATATGGCATGACATTCCTTTGAAAAGTGAAAACTGTTGGAAAACTGATTTTATCATTTTTTAAATCTAGACCTAGAGACATAGATAAGCTAATTTACAATCTCACATAGTTAAACCAAAAGCAAATAATAAAACCTTGTGTATTAATATTAATATTCTTGGAAAGATCTCTTTATTTTATGATAGATTTTTAGCTCACCTGACCTGAAAGGTCAAGTGAGCTTTTCTCATCACTTGGCGTCCGTCGCCCGTAAACTTTTAGAAAAATCTTCTCCTCTGAAACTACTGGGCCAAATTTAATCAAACTTGGCCACAATCATCCTTGGGGTATCTAGTTTAAAAAATGTGTCCAATGACCTGGCCATCAATCCAAGATGGCCGCCATGGCTAAAAATAGAACACAGGGGTAAAATGTATATTTTGGCTTATATCTTTAAAACCAAGGCATTTAGAGCAAATCTGATGTGGGGTAAAATTGTTGATCAGGTCAAGATCTATCTGGCCTGAAATTTTCAGATGAATCGGACAACCTGTTGTTGGGTTGCTGCCCCTGAATTGGTAATTTTAAGGAAATTTTGCAGTTTTTGGTTTTTATCTTGAATACTATTATAGATAGAGATAAACTGTAAGCAGCAATAATGTTCAGCAAAATAAGACCTACAAATAAGTCAACATGACCAAAGTTGTCAGTCAACCCCTTAAGGAGTTATTGCCCTTTATAGTCAATTTTAACAACATTTTCGTCATTTTTTGTAACTTGTACAAAAATCTTCTCCTCTGAAATTACTGGGCCAAATTTAAACTAACTTGGCCATAGTTTAAAAAATGTGTCCAATGACCCCACCTACCAAACAAAATGGCTGACATGGCTAAAATTAGAACATAGTGGTAAAATGCAGTTTTTGCTTTATATCTTTGAAACTAAGACATTTAGGGCAAATCTTTCAAGATTTAAATGTCCATCAGAATAAGATCAATCCCCTCACAAATTAACAGATGAATCCTACAACCGGTTTTTGGGTTGCTGCCCTAAAATTGGTAATTTTAAGGAAATTTTGCAGTTTTTGGTTATTATCTTGAATACTATTATAGATAGAGATAAACTGTAAACAGCAATAATGTTCAGCAAAGTAAGATCTACAAATAAGTCAACCTGACCAAAATTGTCAAAGAACCCCTTAAGGAGTTATTGTCCTTTATAGTCAATACATGTATTGAACAACTTTTCGTCATTTTTGTAACTTGTACAAAAATCTTCTTTTCTAAAACTATGGGCCAAATTTAACCAAACTTGGCTACAATCATTACTAGGGTATCTATTTTTAAAAAGAGTCTAATGAGCCCCGCCTACCAACCAAGATGGCCAACAACAGTAAATACAGTAACAGGTGAGCGACACAGGCTCTTGAGAGCCTCTAGTTTTTATACTAGTAAAGCTTTCTTAGATTAAATCAAAATATCTAGACCAATAGCTTTAATATCTTCTGGACACTGTATGATTGAAGTTTATCTTTATGGCAAACAAGTATTCATTATTCATATGTTTTGTATGGACTAGCCTATATATAATTATAACCCACTGCAATGCCACCAAATCTCTAAATTTGTTATATTTAGCATGTGTTATGTGATTGATATATAAAATATGCTTGGCATTAAAACAATCTCTTTACTTAGCCTTTTATGACGGCAGTCACATTGATGAACTTGTTGACTTGTGTTCAGAAGACTTAGAAATCCATAATTGATTTACATGTAGTATGTTAGTATTGTAGTAGTACAAATGTAGGTTACAGAATGTTTTTTTATGTTATATTTAATGTATCTAATACAGAAACCTGCCATAAACATTCTTGTGATCTCTTACAGGTTGGGGTTTAAGTGCAAATTTATAACATCACTTTGGATTTCTTTAAGCATATCTATATTTATTTGTATGCATTTGACTTATTACTGTAATATGTACATTCTCCAGTGAAACAACCTTTTATAATTAACTTTACATTAAATTTACTTAAGTTCCAAAGTTTGGTTTTTGAAAATGGAATTGCTATGGCGGACTTAATGTCAAGCAAGATATAGAGATATTCTTTTCTAAATAAGAATCTGTAACAATTTGATTAAATCTGAGCAAGGAATACATGTACAAACAATTAACACCTGCTTTAAGGAATACATGTACAAACAATTAACACCTGCTTTAAAGAGTACATGTACAAACAATTAAAACCTGCTTTAAGAAATACATGTACAAATAATTAACACCTGCTTTAAGGAATACATGTACAAACTTTTAACACCTGCTTTAAGGCCTATGTTAGAATTAGTTAGTGATTGGTTAAGGCTTTGTTAAAATATAGATTTATTGTTAGAAATGCTGCTAAATGCATCTACAATTTTCTGATATATTTTATACTATTTTACTTCATATATGTACTAAATATGCATGGAATATCTGATGTTTAACATTAAGCAACTAACAATCAATTATATTTTAATTATGCACTATTTATGAGTTTTACTGCACTACAATCTTAATTTGTATTTCTCAGATTTGTTAATCATACCAATTACATGTAGTATATAGTTTAGAGAAGTGTTCAAAATCACTGAAGAATAGTACATTTAATATAGTAATGTCCAGTTTCTTTTATGTTTAGGAAAATGTAAAATGTATCATTCTCATATCATAATATTTTCTGACAAAACTACTCACTTCAGAATTTAAACTTCATTTTGATTGGAATTGCTTTAAGATGTTATACTGTGAACGTGAAATAATTTTAAGCTCTTTTTCCGAGAGACCAGTGTGAGGTGCTACCATTATTTTAAAAATGCTATTTGTTTTAGTTACTGTTGATGTGTTATTTTTCTTTGGATAAAAAATTTTGTGGGTTTTGTTGGTACAGGTGAACTAGGAAATTACTTGTTCAAAGAATAGCAATTTTCTTAAGATTTGTATGCAGACTTCGGAAAATCCATATCATGGTCCTGTGTCATATAAACTAATAAAACTTGTATTATTTTTCTATGTTTTTTTGTTTTGTTTCATCCTTTTGATATATTTACTTTCATTATTTGTCTTTTGATATTGTATCATTGCTTTTTGTATGTTTTAGTTTAATACTGAATATGAACTGTTTTAGGAATGTCTGTGTTATAGATGACGGCTAAGATTTTACTGAAATTTAAATACCTCATAATTTTTCGTTCACACAATTATTTGTGAAAAGACTGTCTAATGAATCTATAGACTTCAATCTTTACATTTTTCACAGGGCTTTCTGACAAAAATCCAGTTATTGATTTGTTTTTGTACAGTGTATGAGCAGGTAGCTCCAGTTATTTACCATGTCATAACTTAGTTACTGTTTAAACAATGACTTTCAAATTTTGATATGTTGTTTTGCTTATATTGAAAAGATTATTGATTGTTATTTAACTGTGCAATCTGCAAATTAAGTATATAATTAAAAACTTAACAAAAGACTTTTTGTTCTGCTTGTACCCTGCTCTGATTAGGAGCTGATGCCTATGGAAAAATTACCTTTTCTGTTTTTATGAAGAAATTGAAAAAGGAATAGAAATCCAGTATAATTGTTTTATTTTGGGCTTTCAATTGTTAAGCTGTACTCAGAACTCAGTGTACAAATTTTGTGCTCAAACACCAAATCCAGTATTTTGATTGATTTATACCCAAGGTCTCATCAAATGAAAAAGTTTCTATTTCCACTCAGGCTTCTATATTTAAAGTGTCAGGATTTTTGCAATAGACACAGGTGCTAGTCATTAGACAGCATTTTTTTTGACAATCTTATGTTCCTTATATATTTTTAGTTGTATTATGTTTTGATGTTTTAAAATACAATGTTACAAGTGTAAATGTAGAATAAAACCGTTATTTTTTGTCTCACCTGTAATGCATACACCTTATGGATGTTTGTCCACCATTACTAGACAATGACATCAATAGTTGAGCGGCACAGAATCTCGGTCCAGCGGTGCAGATTTCCCAAATAGCAATAAGATGTTTTATTTTCTCGATTCACTCTGTTCAATCAAAAATAACTCATTTATATACTTTAGGCTACTTATTTTCTGACCACATCCTAATACCAACCACGAAAAATAATATGTTTGTCTCAAATATTTCCAATGAAATCATTTCTGTGTTAATAAAGACAATATAGGGAAAGAAGGTGTGCTGACCATCTTTGATACATGTTTCATCCTCTGAATTACTGGTGACATCTTCTGAAAGATACTGTTGAGCTGTGTTCCAGCCACCCTCTGACTAATCAGCTATCCGGATCAGCTTATTATGCTTCTTAAGTGTTTGAATCAACTCTTCAAGAAGTTTCTTAGCTCTAGTGGGCCTTTTACTATCAATATACTCCACGGCTATTTCAATACTGTCTACTTTGTCAGAATTCAATTCAAATTGTATCTGGTTACCTTTGAGACGAAATGGTGTCTCAACTTTCTTCACCTTCTTATCCCAACTGTGATTTTTGTCGTCATAGTTTCTCTCAATACCAGGCAACTTGCCGTTCATGTAAGTCTTGAACAAGGAAAACAAATCTGCATTAGTTACTTCTTCGTCAAAATTTCTGTCTGGTTCAACGGTCTCCTTACTGGGTACGGGTCAGACATTATAACTCTTCCCATACACAAATACATATTCCTCGTTAGATGGTAACCATCCTTGTTGAAAAATTTACTTGTGCATGCACAACTTTAAATACTATGGAACTTCTTACTCTAATGTTATTACAATTATCCTGCTACCTGTACACGAAAATTCATACGCCTTTCTAACAAATATATTGTTGAAGAATGAGCAATATAAGAATGTTAATTAAAGTGGGTCATGTAAACTATATAAATATAAAGCTTTAGATTTTAGAAGTAAGAACTGAGTGTTTTTAATATCGAATCTCAAATGCTTGGTGTTATTTGTTTCCAACTGTCGTATGTACCTTGTCCTTGGCCTCATTTTAATATTACATGTTTTGTTGTAAAAGGACAACTTCATTTGCTATATAGAATCATTGTATAAATGTATATATGTCTGTCAGACAGGATTGACCATTGGCATTGTGAATTTATGATGATGTCAAACATTTTTTTTTTTTTTTTTTCAGTAAATATACAGGGCCAAATAAATCCCAAAATGTACTCTTTCCTTTGGTTGCTGGTTAAAAGTTAATTATGGTTTTTAATTGGCCTCTTGTAGTTCATTGAAATTTATTGCACAATGCATATTTGTCTATTTGTGAATTGATGAATTTTGACAGTTCTAATTAGTAAGCACATACTTAATTACAGAATTGTTTGCAAATTTGACTGTCAAATATATTCATTGTGTATTCACTCTCAATAGTGTTATTGCTATATTTTCTTAAATTACTTGAATATATTTTATTTTCCCTCTAGCCTATAGTCCTCACTTTATATATACCAAAGGTGTGATTTAATTTTAAGTCATGTAAACAATATTTTTTCTATTTCTGATTTATATATAATGAATGTTTCTGAAGATACCGGGTTATTTGTGTGCATTACTGTTATTTCTGCCAGTAGTTGTTTATATTATTGGGTTGTCTGTTGCTTTTTATTGTTAATATTCTGGGCAAATATTGTGTATATTAATTGATTGTTATATGATTAAATGATTAGATTTGTTATTCTTTAAATGTTGCCATCAGTTAGAGCCGAATCATTTAAACTATCTGTTACAGCAACTCCATGTAAAGGCTGGTATCTTTTACAGACAGTTTATTCAAAGGAACAGAAAATTCATCGTAGGGTTGTCAGCAGTGACAGCAAATTTATTTAAAGGTTGCAATCTTTTATGGTCAATTCATTCAAAGGTTATCTGTTATGGCCAATCATTTCAAAAATTGCTGTATGTTATGGTTATTCATTTAAAGGTTGCTGTCCAGTATGGACAACTCATTCAAAGGTTGCTAGCTAGTATTGGCAATTCATTCAAAGGTTGCTGTCTAGTATGGACAATTTATTCAAAGGTTGCTGACTAGTATCAACAATCCATTCATAGGTAGCTATCCAGTATGGAAAATTCATGCAAAGGTTGCCATCTAGTACGGACAAACCATGCAAAGGTTGCTATCTAGTATGGACAATTTATTTAAAGGTCGCTATCTAGTATTGGCAATTCATCCAAAGGTTGCTGACTAGTATCGACAATCCATTCATAGATAGCTATCCAGTATGGAAAATTCATGCAAAGGTTGCTATCTAGCATGAGCAATTCATTCAAAGGTTGCTATCTAGCATGAGCAATTCATTCAAAGGTTGCTATCTAGCATGAGCAATTCATTCAAAGGTTGCTATCTAGCATGAGCAATTCATTCAAAGGTTGCTATCTAGCATGAGCAATTCATTCAAAGGTTGCTATCTAGCATGAACAATTCTTTCAAAGGTTGCTATCAAGTATGGACAATCCATTCAAAAGTTGCTATTCAATATGGACAATTCATTTCAATGTTGCAATCAAATATGGACAATTCACTCAAAGGTTGCCTTCTACCATGAACAATCCATGCAGATTTTGCTATCTTGCATGAGCAGTTCATTCAAATGTTGTTTTCTAGTATGTACAATTCATTCAAAGGTTGTTTTCTAGTATGTACAATTCATTCAAAGGTTGCTATCTAGTATGGACAACTTATTCAAATGTTGCTATCTAGTATGGACAATCCATTCAAAGGTTGCTATCAAGTATGGACAATCCATTCAAAAGGTTGCTATTCAATATGGACAATTCATTTCAATGTTGCAATCAAATATGGACAATTCACTCAAAGGTTGCCTTCTAGCATGAACAATCCATGCAGAGTTTGCTATCTAGCATGAGCAGTTCATTCAAAGGTTGTTTTCTAGTATGTACAATCCATTCAAATGTTGCTGTCTAGTATGGACAACTCATTCAAACTAGTATGGACAACTCATTCAAATGTTGCTATCTAGTATGTTCAATTCATTCAAAGGTTGCTATCTAGTATGGACAATCCATTCAAATGTTGCTGTCTAGTATGTTCAATTCATTCAAAGGTTGCTGACTAGTATTGGCAATTCATTCAAAGGTATCTATCCAGTATGGAAAATTCATGCAAAGGTTGCCATTTTTTTGTCACTTATCAAAGGTAGCCAATTTTTATGGTCAATTCACATACAGTGTGGTATAGTTTCAGTATAGCAATGCATTTTAAGATTTGGTTCTAAGAAGATATTACATTTTCTATTGATTGAAAAGATAGAACCAATTTACACTTATAGATACTATAAGCTATTGGTCTAGTATATTTGGTGTATGGATGGATTGTAAGGTGTACATGTCCAACTGGAATTAGTCATCTGACCTTGACCTCATTTTCTTGGTTCATCAGTTTATAGTTTTTTTGTGCTTTAGTCTGTTTTTCTTATACTGTAGGCAATTGTCGACTATATTTGGTGAATGGAATGATTGTAAGGTACTCATGTCCAACCTGCAGATGTCATCTTAACTTTACCTCATTTTCATGGTTCAGAGGTCAAAGTTAAGATTTTGAGGTTTTTTTTTTCTAATACTATGTATGCAATAGATCATCTTTAATTGATGTATAGAAATATTTTATGATGTACAAGTCAGCAGGTTTTATTTGGCCTTGACCTCATTTTCACGGTTCATTGTCCAGTGTTAAGTTTTTTTGTGTTTTGGTCTTTTTTTCTTAAACTATAATCAATAGGTCAACTATATGTGTTGTAAGGAAGCATTGTAAGCTGTACATATCTGCCTGGCATGGTTCATATGACCTCGACCTCATTTGCATGGTTCATTGGATAATGTCTAGTTTTCATGGTTAAGTCTGTTTCTTAGAAACTATAAGCAATAGCTCAACTATATTTAGTGTATTGAATGATTGAAAGGTGTACATTTATTTCTCGTTTGATTTATATGACTTGGCCTCCTTTTCTTGGATCATGTTAAGTTTATGTAATAGTAGTAGTAAAGCTTAACATTTAGGACTATTAACATAATTTTAAATGGTTAGTAAAAAAGGCAAGACATTTTAGTGTGTGCACTCTTGTCGTGTTAAAGCAATGACTTATTGGCTCGCATGCACAACATAATTAGCCCGATTTGGGTTACAGATCTTCCTGTTGTCGTTCCTTTTTGTATCCAAATATTATAAATGCTTAAAGATTGACATGTATAAATCAGTAATTTTGTTAGATGTGGTCGAATTGGTTCCTGATAAAATAAAAGAGTAGTAAAAATGGCATGCTCAGCTTAAACCAAAATGCTATCGGATGCAAAGATATGTTATGTCGCTTTCGGGTCGATCCGGCCCCACGTCGATCCGGCCCAAGTCGATCCGTCCCACGTCGATCCGGCCCCACGTCGATCCGGCCCATATGTAAAGTCGATCCGGCCCCAATAAAAAATATATTTATAAGGAATAGAGATAAAGATATATATTAATTGTAATTCATAAATGTTTATGATTTTTATTATAATGTAAAAGGTGTACGTTAAAAAAAAATAAAAAAGGCCTTTGAAAAATATTTTTTTAGATGAGTATAAAAAACTCGGTTGATTATGTTTTTATTACAAGTTTTCAAGATTATTGTATAATTATATTAAAACGTATATAACAAATAGTTACATACACAACGGTACAAGCCGATCCCCAAGCTGATACATACAAACTTTGTTTTTCTTTTAATTTTTTTAAATTTCTAAACTGTTGTTTGATTTGCCGAATCCTTGTGCATTCAATATCATGTTATTTTCTTGCAATTAAGCATAATGGATACTCCTATAACTTGTTTTTATTTATCTACACACAACTATTCAAAATATTGTCAACTTTAAGAAAAATATATTGACTATATTCGATATTACAAAAAAAAAACAAGTGTTATAGAAGCATCTGATGTTACCTGAAAAAAAAATATACAATTAATACTTATTATTTATTTATTTAGCTACTCTGTGTGAGAGGTAAATAAAATAAAAATCGCCATGACATTCAAAGTCAACATGGAAAATATCTTCACATTTTAAAATATGTTGGAGCTGCTATACACACAGACACAATACCACTCAGTTTCGTATCGATTTAAAATAGTTCTTTAACTGGTACTCCAATCTCCAATACTTCACTTTACCTGTTGTCATCCATCATCGACACTTTTTGCAAATTCCGTTGATATTGTTCAAATTTGTGACAAATTCGTCCATATAGTGAATATAGTTTATTCATATTTTATTATGGGGCCGGTCTTGGAGATTGGAGACCTATTGGCAAACAAGAAGATGCTTATGCACGACATATATAGAATAAAATGCAAACACACTATGTTCACCCCAACAGTATCTAGCCGCAGATAAAATAAACACACTTTCATAGTAGACAAGAAAAGTTTGAAGAAAGTTTTTTACTCAAAGCCTTTTGTACAGAATAACGGACGAAGCGGAGTCGAGCTGTTACTAAATTTGCTGTCGGCTTTATTATCATAATAACTTAATATTAGATACGTAAAGTCTGATTTTATTTGGTTATTCAATTTTAACTAAGAAATGGACATTGACAATCAAAGTCAATGAATGTTATCTGATCAAAACGAAACAAACGACCTATCACAGATCACTTGTGTTTGATCTTATGGTTTGGTTTTGTAGAAAATGTTGTTTTCAATAGATTGAATGAAGATTAATGTGGAACAATAACCACAATGTATGTGACAATTATAAAGAATTTGATTCGAGCGTCTCTGATGAGTCTTTTGTAGACGAAACGCGAGTCTGGCGTAAATATAAAATTTCAATCCTGGTATCTATGATGAGTTTATTTACAAACACTGGGTCGATGCCATTGCTGGTGGATTTTTAATTAAACGATGTATCACCAGCCCAGTATTCAGCACTTCTGTTTTGACTTGAGTCATCATTAATATCAAATTCCAATCCTATCTGTGATGAGTTTATTTAGAGTTTATGAAGTGACCTTGTTTGTACACTATGCCGACGCTCAATAAAGGTTTTTTTTTTTTAGCTCGCATGGCCCAAAGGGCCAAGTGAGCTTTTCTCATCACTTGGCGTCCGGTGTCCGTCGTCGTCGTTGTCGTCCTTAATTTTTTTACAAAAATCTTTTCCTCTGAAACAACAGGGCCAAATTTAACCAAACTTGGCCACAATCATCATTGGGGTATCTTGTTTAAAAATGTGTCCGGTGACCCGTCCATCCAACCAAGAAGGCCGCCATGGCTAAAAATAGAACATAGGGGTAAAATGTAGATTTTGGCTTATAACTCTGAAACCAAAGCATTTAGAGCAAATCTGACATAGGGGTAAAATTATTTATCAAGTGAAGATCTATCTGCCCTGAAATTTTCAGATGAATCGGACAACCGGTTGTTGGGTTGCTGCCCCTGAATTGGTATTTCTTTTGGAAGTTTTGCCGTTTTGGGGTTATTATCTTGAATATTATTATAGATAGAGGTAAACTGTAAACCGCAATAATGTTCAGCAAAGTAAGATCTACAAATAAGTCAACATGATCAAAATGGTCAGTTGACCCCTTTTAAGAAGTTATTGCCCTTTATAGGTTTTACCAATTTTTCTTAAATTTTTGTAATCTTTTACAAAAACCTTCTCCTCTGAAACTACTGGGCCAAATTTAACCAAGCTTAGCCATAATCATTATTAGGGTATCTAGTTTTAAAAAATGTTTGGGGTGACCCAGCCAACCAACCAAGATGGCAGCCATGGCTAAAAATATAACATAGGGGTTAAATGTAGATTTTTGGCTTATAACTCTGAAACCAAAGCATTTAAAGCAATTATGACAAGGTGTTAAATTGTTTATCAAGTCAATATTTATCTGCCCTGAAATTTTCAGATGAAATGGACTACTGATTGTTTGGTTGCTGCCCCCCAAGTGGCAATTCTTAAAGAAATTTTGCCGTTTTTGGTTATTATCTTGAATTTTTTTATAGATGGAGATAAACTGTAAACAACATTAATATTCAGCAAAGTAAGATCTACAAATAAGTCACATGACCAAAATGGTCAGTTGACCCCTTAAGGAGTTATTGCCCTCTATAGTAAATTTTTAACAATTTTCATTAATTTGGTAAATTTTCCTCTGTAAATAATGGGCCAAGTTTATTATAGATAGAGAAAAGTGTAAGTAGCAAGAATGTTCAGTAAAGTAAAATCTACATACACATCATCATCACCAAAACACAATTTTGTCATGAATCCATCTGTGTCCTTTGTTTAATATGCACATAGACCAAGGTGAGCGACCCAGAGCCTCTAGTTTTCTATTTTATTGTAAGTAGCCATAGTAATCTTGCTGTGAAATGTTCTGACGGGATTCTTTTTTTTTTTAAATCGAACCGCCACTTACAACTTTTAAAAGATTAAAGGTTAAATCACCGGAAGTGTACATTTTTTTATTTATATTGACAACGAACCTGCTCATGTACGGTTTCTGTTATAGAAATATGGGGAATGTTGTAACACCACATGGAAGAAAGGAGTAGAGGTATTTAATCTTTTATTTAATTTAGCAGTAAAATAAGGAAACAACATTTACTTAATTTGGAACTAGAGCATGATAGCTAATACGTATCTACTTGTCCCAACTTACATCTTGTGGTCAGTTACACTGCAATGTTCCTTTTCACTAACTTTATTTTCTTTTTATAATTTTTGACATTTCTTCAAAGATCTGTATTTTCTAAGCTACAAGCAAATTGGGTTATTCTGTTTGTAAGCATTCCTTCATGATTCATTATATATAAGCTCCTTCACGTTATGTCTAAGTTGATTTATAAAGCGAAAATGTTATCACTACATTTAAAGATCTTTAAATAGCTACGTTCTATTTAAAAGGTGATGTACATTACGGAGAATATGTAAGGCAACACCTTGGCGAACCTTTGTCATGGGCATTGGCCGAAATAATAGAAAGCAGACCTAGAGACCCGATAGAGTATCTGGCCCACTGGCTGTACAAGTCAAAGGTATGTACACAAAGGGTTTGTTATAGAGTATCTAGCCCACTGGCTGTATAGGTAAAGGTATTACGTAAAGGGTTCGGGATGGAGTATCTGGTCCACTGGCTGTACTAGTCAAAGGCATGTTCACAAAGGGTTAAAGAGGGTAGAGAATCTGGCCCACTGACTGTACAAGTCATTGTATGTTCACTGACCAAGGGTTCAGGATAGAAAATCTTGCCCACTGGCTGTACAAGTCAAAGGTATGTTCACAAAGGGTTCAGGATAGAGTGTCTGGTCCACTGGCTGTACAAGTCAAAAGTATGTTCACAAAGGGTTCAGGATAGAGAATCTTGCCCACTGGATGTACAAGTCAAAGGTATGTTCACAAAGGGGGTTCAGGATAGAGTATCTAGCCCACTGGCTGTACATGTCATATGTATGTTCACAAAGGGTTCAGGATAGAGAATCTTGCCCACTGGATGTACAATTCAAAGGTATGTTCACAAAGGGGGTTCAGAATAGAGTATCTAGCCCACTGGCTGTACAAGTCAAATGTATGTACTCAAAGGGTTCAGAATAGATTATCTGGCCCACTAGCTGTACAAGTCAAAGGTATGTACTCAAAGGGTTCAGGATAGAGTATCTGACCCACTGGCTGTACAAGTCAAAGGTATATGATTAAAGGGTTCAGGATAGAGTATCTGGCCCACTAGCTGTACAAGTCAAAGGTATGTACTCAAAGGGTTCAGGATAGAGTATCAGGCCCACTGGCTGTAAATGTCAAAGGTATGTGCTTAATGGGTTCAGGATAGAGTATCTGGCCCACTGGTTGTACAAGTCAAATGTCGGTGATTGACCCCAGAGTTGTCAGGCAAACATTTTGTAGAACCCACCTATTATATTTTCAATTTGTTCACCTCCTGAATATATGTTTATGAAATATTTTCAAATAATGATCAATCATTAAATCGAAAAAGTGGGGTAATTCCTTTTCAATAGGCAGAGTCTGAAAGGTCAGCTGCCGGATTTTGAAAAAAATGGCATAGATAAATATAAAAAAAACTCGGAATAATTATGATTAATAAATGCAATTTGAAATACATTATACATACCCAAATTGCCACTAGACGTTAATATACCTACCATGTACAAATTAGTTGTCCACTAATTCTGAAGCCAAAGACTAGGGGAAATTTTCAACATTATCTTGACTTTGACGTTGGTCATCCATTTGTATAGACAAATAAAATACTTTACCATTTCAGTTATCAATCAATAAACCTTTAGTTGTAGTTTAACAACTTATGTTTTGTTTTTAGGGGATGAACCCAGAAGGAGGAATTGTGTCCTCTAGAGAGCACGGCTCTTCTTCGGCTCGAGTTCAGAATATTAGACAGGAAGGATCTACCTCAAGAAATTCTTGTCACGCAAATACCGTGTCAAGTAGTTCAATACAAAAATCTGGCAGAAGTGAAATGGCAGCCAATGTAATGACTTCTTCAAAAATAGGTTTTGCACCGGAAAGCACAGCACAAGTAGTTAATCGATTTCAAGTTGATAACGAAGACGATGATTTTATCGATGAAGATATCTCAAACATATCAACATACAATTCTACGATGGCACATGTTCACACCGATTTTAACAGGATACCAATAGATTTGTTTGATAATGATGACATTATTTGATCATGTTATGAGTTAATGATCAGGGATACTTATGTGGAGAACACATTTTTATTTTTATAAATAGTCAATATATTCACAAGTTAAACCGATTTAAGTCTTTCATTATGTGCATTTAATATATGTAATATAGTTTATTATTTTTAAACAACCCTGACATTCAAATTTTCTATCGCCAAACAACAACATCTATGACCGTTATGGAATATCCGTTATACAGATGATTTCGGATATTTTCCTTATGTCGTAACTACAACCAATTTCCCTTTTCACGAATGTGACCTACCGAATAATACTAATTTATTTGATTTGTAATAACATGAGCAACACGACAGGTGCCACATGTGGAGCAAGATCTGCTTACCCTTCTGGAGCACCTGAAATCACCCCTAGTTTTCGGTGGGGATTGTGTTGCTGTTGTATCCCTATTTGTTACTTTTTAACCTATCGTGTCTGTTTGTTTTGTTCACGCTACGTTATCAATATAATGGAATTTGATGCGACAGTCGTACAAGTGAGAGGGTTAGCGCTATAAAAACTAGGTTCAATCCACCATTTTCTACATAAGAAAATGCCTGTACCAAGTCAGGATTATGACAGTTGTCATGCATTCCTTTGATGTGTTTGAGATTTAGGTTTTGCCATTTGATTATGGACTTACCGTTTTGAATTTTCTTCGGAGTTCAGTATTTTTTTTAATTTTAATTTATACTGCAGATATCAGTAAATATTGGTCATTGGTCAAAATCTTCTTTGAAAACTATTAGATGTAGTCTGTGTGTAATTTTGCAGACATGGTGGCCATCGATACTAATATAGATAATGTAAGGATTGGATATAAATTACTACATGTAGTATTGTAGTAATAAGTCGTGAAAGATCAAGTTGTAACGTAACATAAAGAAACTACAACAACATGCACATGACAAATGTTAATTGTTAGCTTATAGGCAACTTTGGAAACACGAAGAATAGGTAGGACGACATTAACTAACAATGTCTCTTTGTACAACAGCTTATATATTAAAACAAGTATATTCTGGAAACACATAAAATGATCGATAAATGCTCAATTACAATGTGTCTTTCTATCACGAAATTTCGTTTTTGGAGTCTAGTTTTATCTAATTGGTAGCGAACAAAAAATCAAAAGTCGACGTTTTACGAGCTACAAAGCTATTTTTTCTTCTATGATATAAAAGAGGTAAAACATTGTTTTCGGAATAATGAAGAACCGGATTTATTTTCTCTAATAATTTGTATATTGTTCGTGCCATAAGCAACATCTAAGGTGTATTTGTGAACTTTTGTAATTTAGTTCTTGGTTTTGAAGCTTTTTCGTGGAAGACATATTCAACATCGTATTTGATATTATTGCTATCAAAGTAAAAAATAACTTAAAATTAAGCATGAATGAGCTTTCTTCACACATCAATAATGTAATTTGATTTTAACAGGAAAAACACAGTCTAGTGTGTGTATATGTAAGATAGTGAATAAGTAATTCAGTTTTTGATAAAATGTAAATTTTTAACACATGTGCATTAGTAGTAATTTCTTAAAATACCACATCAAGAGATATTTATTTGAAGAAGAGTTTTTTTTTTTTCCTGTATAGATGAAACGATTTTCTAAACCTTAGTTAGAATCAAATTTTTATTACGTATTTTTATTTGTAACATCATGTTCAAGTTATTATATGATTTCACTCTACATTTCGCACCTGTGAGATTTTTTTTTTGAAATTAGTAATTAAATTGAGTTCTGTCTCTTTGTACAACAGCTTATATATTAAAACAAGTATATTCTGGAATCTAATAAAATGAGCGAAAAACGCTCATTTACAATTTGTCTTTCTATCATGAAATTTCGTTTTTGGTGTCTAGTATTATCTAGTTGGTATAGCGGAAGCAAAATCACAAATGGACGTTTTACAGGCTACAAAGCTATTTTTTCTTCTATGATATGATTATGGTGAATTGTGGTAAGATTGATTGATGATCGACAATAAGACAACTATATTTACCAAAGTTCAAATGAAGTGGATATAAGTAATTAGAGGCAACTATACGGCCTTCAACAATGCGAAAACCGGATACCATATGGTCAGCTATAAAAGGCCCCGTCTTAATTAGAATTGATAGAATTTTTTGATAACTTGTCAAGGTAAGTTTTTATCATACTTTTTTTCAAAAATATATTAAAAAATATGGGTCACCGGACTTTTTTTCACGCTACAGGTTGTGCAAAATTGTCAGATTTTGTATGGATTATGCATGGAAAATCAAACTTTGTGTGATAAAAAGAAAACGTACTATCAGAACTTTAAGATAAAATGTGAGAAGATTGCCCTTATTCACATGCTTTCTTGCTACATTCATAACACTTCCTATTATAAAAAATCTTTATCTGAGTTATCTCTCCTTATTTGGCAAAGTTGAAAAAAAAATCGAATCAAACACAAGGTGTTTTTGAGAAATTACAGCTGTAATTATGATAAACCACACAATTTTCTATATTTAACAAAAGTCTTGTACATAAATTACTAACAACTCTCAAAATTTGCACTTTTCATCAAATATCTTGACCAAAGATATCTGCTTCTTCAAAATCCAAGATGGAGGAAGACACCCCAGCCACCTTAACTACAGGCTCTTGAACACTACTTTAAATGATATATACCAAAAACATATACTAAAAACAGAGTCTATGGTTCGATTTATGTATATAAAAAAAGAAGATGTGATATGATTGCTAACGAAACAAGTCTCCACAAGAGACAAAATGACACAGTAGTTAACAACTATAGGCCACCGTATGGTCTTCAACAATGAGCAAAGTCCATATTGCATAGTCAGCTATAAAAGACCCCGAAATGACAAATGTAAAACAGTTCAGACGAGAAAACTTACGGCCTAATTTGCGTACAAAAAATCATTGAAAAACAAATATGTAACACATCAACAAACGACAACCACTGAATTACAGGCTCCTGATTTGGGACAGACACATACATACAGAATGAGGCAGGGTTAAACATGTTGGCCGGGATCCCAATCCTGCACTTACCTGGGACAATGGTGTTAAAGTACAGCATAAGAACGAATCATTATTTTATAAGAACATATCATTATGTTACGTCATTAAAACAGACCTACAGTGTTTAATTCCTGCGTCAATTGCTCTTTAGACGAGAGTTGTCCAGTAATCATACCACATCATCTTATTTATTTACAGACATGACGATAACCGTTTTTAATATTACACCTTGTTTGACAGATGACGACGTATACAATCCAGTTATCACAACGCCGTCCTCTTTTGATCGAATGTGACCTACAGAATAAGACTTATTCTTTCATTCATCCATTCATTCACTTGGTTTGTAATTACATGAGCCATACATCGGGTATCAGAGTCATGTATTTACCATTCCGGGGTACCTGAGATCACTCCATTTATTGTTTCTTGCTTGCTTGTATGATTTTATTGCTTTGTTTTTTTTTTTAGGGAAAGGGTTTTTGTTGCTCAGTTTTTAGTTTATATGTTGTGTGTTGTATTCTGCTGTTGCTTGTATTTCGGTTGTTTTTCGTCTTTTGCCATGGCTTTGTCAATTTGGTTTTTACTTAAGTATATGAATATGTTTGGTTTCTTTCGGCTCTTTTTTGTCTTGCAGATTTAAAGGTAACTAGTCAGTGCCAAATGCAAAATAATATTTAACTTAATATTTGATAGGCTTTTTTTTAAATATAGTACACATCTTTGATGGTGGATACAATCATCGATTTCTACATAGTTAGGTTACTGGTAATCGTGATACCATCGGATTAACCTCTAGTCGATCTGTTTCCCTCGGTTTCAGTTTGTAACTCAGATTTGTTTTCTCTCAATAGATTTATGACTTTTGAACATCGGTATACTACTGTTGCCTTCATTAGATAATATCTTATTGAGATTTTGTCGTTGGCCTACTTGAACCAAGCACATTCTGTTTTACTCTCTGACTTCTACTTCAATTCTGCTGTCCGGCCTCACTCTCCTTTGACCAATAGGAGCTTTAGCGAGGTTTGAGTTTTTGAAATAATAACAAAGGCTTAAAATGACTGATAATAGGAATTTAATCAGTAGTTAAAAAAGAATGGTGGGTACACATAAAATGAAAAAATAAATTAATACTGCTAAAATGAACATATGTTGCTACCCTCTCTATAAAATTTTATTGAATTTAATAATATGACAATCACAAAAAAATACTCTTTCGGCAAAATCACTGATAAGACTCTTGACACACACCAATTTAATATGCATAATGATAAATATACTTCTAAATTATCCATTTTACTTTCATAGCTAATAATATGATTAATGTCGTCGGTCGTCCGCGAGGTCAACATTCAGTTTGAATCTTTATCAATGGACAAAAGATCACAATACATATACATGAACATAGACTGAAATATTTGATAAAGTTTCTTATCAGAATAATATTTTCTTCTCTTTAACAATATTTGGTGGATAGTCTGCTTTGTTTCGAAAAAAAGTCCCCGCTATCAATTTTGAGGTCATTAGGTTTAAAGTCAAGGTCGCAGTAGCAATGTATCTACTGGTCATGATAGTGCTTGTTTTTTCGGATAATATATCGCTTGAAACATACAACAGCTTTATTGATTATATCCCTTGGGCAGACATATTTTTGGTAAAGTTTAGTACCTGGACCCATAAAATGTTTCTTCGACTTCAAACAAACCTATAAAGATTGTAACTCGACTTTTGCACCTATGGTGAATCTGCAAGTGTTGATGTTATCATTGTTTGGCATACACTTACAGCTATAATTTGTTGTATTTTCCGTATGGGCACTTGGAAAGTATTCTAATCTGTCTTAATTAATTCTAAATTTAACAGTCTCAGGGTGATAAAAACAGATAACCTTAAACGCACTGTTATTCAAAAAGGCAATCGAAGAAAAAATATCAAATAATGGTAATTCTATTAAAGAAACGACTTTATGTACTTGAATAACCTAAACACACTTGCGTATAGTGCAGTTGTAGTCGTACGGAATAATTTAGACTTATTTCTGCAGTAAAATTTATTTTGAAATCCATTAAAACATTTCATGGCATAAAACAGAATAATTCAAATTGATAATCATTTGCTCCTGTTTTGAAAATTGCAAAATTTGACTAATGGAAAATACATGTATTATTTACAAATGAAAAATACGGTTAATATTTGAATGGCATAACCATGTAGAAAGTACTCTGTGTTAACCCATATATTCTTACCCTCTGATCACTGAAACTTTCCCGTTCAGAAAAAAAAACACAATCAAATACGACAACACATTCATGCATTCAATGTTCAAACGAAAAATTAACCACAAAAGACAATTGACTCTATCTAGCCAATGACGTTGTCACCGTTAGATGAATAATGTTAAAATACCTGTAGATCCATATAAGAGGCATATAGAGTATAGTGGTTGTAGCTTTTTAATTGTGCACTAATAAGACACTGGTGAATAATTTTTACGTCACATAATTATCAAACACACTAAAGGCAACGAATAGTTGTTTTGAAATAGCATACAATGATGCAATCGAAATATGTTGTCCGATTCCATTAGTATACTTCCATGCTATAAAATCATATAAAACAAAGGGGAACACACTGGTCAAATCTTGAACAATCAATCGTCATCCTCATCATCATTCGCAGCACGGGCAGAGTCATGTAATGCTGCCAATCTTCTTATTTCTGCCAATTCGGCAGGATCAGGAATTCCAGAAGCACGCCTTATGCCACTTATTTCAGCTCTCTTTTGGTCAACAAAGTCTTGTCGCACATCCAGACGTGCCATCAGTTTGTCTGTTCGAATATCACATTCGTCCATTGCTTTTTGTCTTGACTCCTCTATTCCTTTTGCTAGCTCTGCACCTTCTGCTTGAATTTTTTGAATATTGTCAAATGTCTCAACTGCTTTTTGTTTGTTTACTTTAAGACGGCCGCTTACGTCATTCAACATTTTCTTTAAATCAGTTATATCATCATCAAGTTCTAGTTTACTTAGTTTAGCCGCTATTTCCAGTTTATACGTAATTTGTTTGATTCTCTTTTTCAATAAAAATATATCACCTTCTTTACGTGTGACGTCATGGTGGATGTGTCGTACGTCTTTTTTAAGTTTACCATCTGCAGATTCCCCTTGCCTATCAAGTTCTTCCAACAGCTCTGTTCGCCTTTTAACGATCTTTGCCAGATCATTTTCTACATCTATCAGCTTTGTCTTTAAAGTAGTAAGTTCTTCTTCCATTTTGCGTAGTAAATATTTTTCCTTTTTCATCCACTACTACTGTTACTGAAATTCATAGAAAACTTTTAAATTAGACTGTCAGTCTGAGATGCCAGTGAAGGAATGTAATATGCTCTTTTTATTTCAAGAATCTCAGATTATTTTTTGCACTAATGAATGGTAAATGATAATGTATATTTATCTTTAAATTCTAAGTAGCCTTAAAATCAACATTCTGTTTGTTGTTTCAAATAATTGAAAAAGCATGTCAGTATCTTAGAAACTCTCGAGTTTCCTATCGTTTTAGAAAAAGTTTAACATGGAAAGAAGTCTTACGGAATGCTGTTACATTCAGTAGAGCACTATGAAATTTATGGAACACATCATTTGTATTAGGCTGCGGCAGTAAAATTAGTAAAATCTTTCATCTTTTTAACTATTTTAAACGTGCGTCTGAAACTAAAAGCCTATATTTTGTATTTCTATAATGAAGATATAGGTTCTCATTGCTATCATATTGTTCGTATTGTAAGATTGTGTGATCTGAAAGCCAAATACTTAACTACTTGAAAGACACGTCAAA
This sequence comes from Mytilus galloprovincialis, assembly GCF_965363235.1. NCBI lineage: Eukaryota > Metazoa > Mollusca > Bivalvia > Mytilida > Mytilidae > Mytilus > Mytilus galloprovincialis. The sequence continues at coordinate 11,690,323 of NC_134838.1, read as the reverse complement.
CTAGTTCACGATATGGTACTTTCAGGTAGCAGAACTTTAAAAAAAAAAAACACCTGGTACTTCAAACTATAAAAACTGCGTAAAATTTAATATTATGAAGTGTTCATAAAGTTTACAAAACAGCATACTCGTTGAAATGAAACCACAAAAGGAAAAAAAAATCAATAAATTTCGTTCGCCCGAGGCGCTTTTACGGATTTACTTTCACTATGAACGCTCATACACAATTACTGGAAAACCATGAATGTTCCATACGTAGACACAATTGGTGTTATATTACATTTGTGTTAATACTTTTTGTACTGAACCAGCTAAAGTATTCAGCAATAATCCAAGTATAGTGTTGTGGAAAGAAACCCAAACTTGTTTTCTTCATTTAAGTTTGAAATAAGGAAACCCGTAAAAACTTATCAAATCAACATGTTCGGTCCCTATTGGAACATTTTATTACAGAAAAGATAGGGCACATCACCTTACCTGCTCCAATATGGGCCTACTTCGTTTTAACATAAAATGTGAAAAGGAAGTTTTTTTTATAAAAGACAATACCCATATTGCCATTTGTGCTTTTATCTAAGGGAAATTGAGAAAATGATACATTGAAGGTCTGCTTCATGTCTTGATCTTTTTGGTCCAATGTGTGTCGTTTTCGTATCTCAATTTATACGTTACGTTTGTGCATATTCACACTATACGGGTGTGATTCTTACACAAAAATGGCTCCAACAGGGAACGACTGAAATTAACATTACATTAGCTTTACAGTCACAATTACGAATTTGTTGACCGAAGAGATAGGTTTGTGTCTTAACTTACTAGTGAAATGTTTTCTCAGTCTATGATCTTTTTATACCCGAAAATTCCTGTCCCAAGTCAGCAATATGACAGTTGTTGTCCATTCGTTTGATGTGTTTTATCTTTTGATTTTGCCATTTGATTAGGGACTTTCCGTTTCGAATTTTCTTTGGAGTTCATTATTTTTGTGATTTTACCTTTTCCAAACTGTCACCACCGATTTGCATGGTTGGTGTTGTATGCTTTGCAGGAGAAACTTCCCTTGTCAAGGCATGTGGTCTCGTTCCTTTTTTTAGTTCATGCAATTCCCTCAGTTTTGGTTTGTTACCTTTGTCTTCTTAGTCGACATATAGCTCACTATGCGGTATGGGCTTTGCTCATTGTTGAAGGCCGTACGGTGACCTATAGTTGTTAATGTCTGTGTCATTTTGGTCTTTTGTGGATAGTTGTCTCATTGGCAATCATACCACATCTTCTTTTTTTTTTTATATATGACAGCTAAACATCGATAAACTACACTTGCCCTTATTTATGAGTTATGAGTTTTTAATGTCCCTTAGGTAATTTCTACATCTTTGGTATGTAGAGACATTGTCGTCAAATATAGAACTTAAAATTTGACATGAAATTACAAAAAAAAAAACCCACACAGACCACACATTAAAAAGCTTTGTATTTGATCCAAGGTGGTATGGTATGTTAGTTGCAAGGCTTTGGGTTGTTCTTTACATCAATTTCCCACGGAAATGGTCGCAGTTCATCTAATAGGAAGTTTGTAATTATCTGGTGACTTTGGCGTTCATAGACAAAGGTGTCTCGGATAAACTCCTGTTTTGTTATTCTACGTTTGACTTGTGGTTTGAAAATTTGAATCACTGTTCACAAAATATGATTGGAATTACTTCCAAAGGAATTAATGATCTGGTAGCTCGAAGTTATACCCTAGCTTTAAATATAACTTTGAAACCCACCAAATACCAGGTTGATGTCTTTAGGAATGACAAGCATATCCTGCTTCACATGTGACAACCATTATGCTGCTAATTATAATGTATCATGTACAAATGTGGTGATAAGTCTAATTCGAGAGGTCATATTCGAGGAAAGACGTCTGGATTGTGGTTACGACAAATGGAACATATCCGTCGTCATCTGTGACCCAGCAATTTCATAACTCGAGATAGCATCCGTAGATGTTCGCAGGGATGCTTTCATCAACACAACTTGGAACTTTTCGTTTAATATAGTAGTTGTAATGATTTGTTTGTATTCTCGTTTGTTATATGTCAGAGATATTTTTTTGTTTATGTTGCACAAACCGGTTTTAGTATGTATAATTTGTTTAAAAGTTGAATTATAGAGAATTTTAGAAAAAGAGTTCAACTCTAAGATATGTATATAGTTGAATATATTGGCTTGGTATAAAGGTTCATATTTAGGCATCTAAGATTTTGTGAAAAGTGATACTCACTAAATGTAAAACACGTCCAAAACATTTAAATATATTTAAAAACAAACGTGACCACTAAAGCATGGAAATGAAGTCAATAGTTATCAAAGGTACCAGGGTTATAATTTAATACGCCAGACGCGCGTTTCGTCTACACATATAGACTCATCAGTGACCCTCAGATCAAAATAGATATAAGGCCAAACAAGTACGAAGTTGAAGAGCATTGCGAACCCTAAATTCCTAAAAGTTGTGCCAAATACAGCTAAGGTAATATTACCTGGGATAAGAAATTCCTTAGTTTTTGTAAACAGGTTATAAAGATGGTCATATAATTGATATTCATGTCAACACCGAAGAGCTGACTACTGGGCTGGTGATACCCTCGGGGAAGAAACATCCATCAGCAGTGGCATCGACCCAGTGTCAAGTCGTATAGTGTAAGTCGGAGAGACATTTACTCATTAACCAAAAAAATATAGAAACACCAAATTGACAACTTTAGAACAAAAAAACGTCAAAACCGGTAACGTGATGACAAGAGTGAAAAAAATGTAAAGAAATGCTAGACGAACCAGCTTTCTTTTGAATCAGAAATTAAACGTGAAACTGAAGTCACCATAAAGTACTTTAAGATACTAGATTTTGATCAAAATGTAGTTGTGAACATCTAATTTGCTCAATTAATCACTTTATTGATAGTAAATCAGTTTTACCACCAGACTAACACCATATTTTGTAAATACTACAGACACCGCAAGTAAAAAGTTGTGGTTTTGAAAACCCGCCAAATATGTATGTTCCTGTTCCATTTTTATGTAGAACTCATTTTCAACTTTATATAAGATGAAATAATGTTTGTTTTTATTGTGAATCACTTTGAGTGAGTTTTTGAATAACTTTTATGAATGCTTTACCTTGTAATTATACAAGTAATATTAGTCCTTATGTACACTGCATTGAATGAGCTACTTACCTATAAATTTATTAACTTCTTTTCTTCATGCAACAAAGAAATTATTTGCATAGCTTCACGAGCTGCATGAGCGATGAACTCAAGAATCGCAACAGCAGAAAAGTGCTACATACAGCATAGCATATATCAAAAAGCAATCATAAAACGTTTGACAATGTTAACCTTTTATAAATGAAAATAAATAAAGACCAATACATATGGTTGACTGAAATATAACAGATTTCATGTCCTATGTAGATGTCGACACACTATCCATATGATTTTTTTTAGAATAATAATTTAGTGTGTAACCATTCCAGTCAAATGTTTGAATCGTTTGATCTTTGAATGATCAATGAACTTCTCGTGATTATATATGACGTCACGCAAAACAGAAAATGTAACAAAAGTCATCTACACTATTTATTAACACACTAAGATGCATAGCTAATGTGTTATGAAGAGACAGAAATATAATTAACAGAAAATATTCTTCAACGTGATAGACATGAATGATGTATTTATACTTGGCACTCTCAGTTTTTGCGTTAATTATTATCCGTATTATCAATTCGACTTGTTCTTCATTTTTTCTATATCGGCTTTCAATTCTGCTTCGCGTTCCTTCAACTTGGCTAAAATGTCTTCAGTCTGACTTGTGACGTCTTCATTTTTCTTGAGTCGATCGTCTACACTGTTTAAATTGGTCTTCATGACTTTTATATTTTCCTCAAGTTTCATTTCTTCTAATTTGGTATCGATTGATGCTTTTTCTAATTTACTCTTTTCGCATTGGAGCATTAAAATTTTATCTTTTCTTTGCTTGATTCTCTTCTTCATCATGCAAATGTCTGTTTCTCGAAGCAGAATTTCATGTTCTTTGTCTTTTAATGCTTTTTTAAGACTGGCATCGGCTCCTTTTGCGCGTTTAAAATCTTCCTCTAATCTTTGTTTCTCTTTCATCAGCTGCGATAGTCCGTTTTCCTGTTTAACCAGGTTCTGCTCCATTTCTCCGATATCACCTTCCATCTTGAGCTAGATTGTATTTTCTTTGCGTTTTTTGTTATTCAGTGTCCTTCTCCAACCTAAATAAAATATAACATCATACTTAAACTACCTAAACCAAAAAATATGATCGAAACATCATACTTAAACTACCTAAACCAAAAACAATTTGTTCGAAACATCATACTTAAACTACATAAACCAAAACGATATGATCGAAACACATAACCATTAGAAATTCGGTTTATCATCATTATGAATTTTTTAACGTTTTTTGTGACAAAAAGTCGATTTCGTTTTATTACAGTTAGCATAAATTTGTTTTTTGGTAGGTATTCCAAATTATTTCACGTTTCTTATGATTATAATAATTTGCTTTATTTTGTGTATCATTACTTATATTAGAGACTATGTAATGAACTTCTGGTGTGGATCTTTTCAATTTACGTTTGTTTTTGTAAGGTTGTTGTCTCATTAGCAATTACATCACATATCAATGTTAAATGACATCAGATAGAATTTCTCTGATTGATTTACAAGCTGTTTCACTTTAATACATGTATGAATAATGAGGGTATTAATACGCTTTATCGTCAGGCGTCAAACGATCTTTTTCGGCAATCATTAGTGTCAAATTGGTTAAATTTTACCGTGATTCATCAAAATATCCTTATCGTGATTCGTCAGAGGTCTAAACTAGCCTCCGTTTTCGTTATATTTGGAAAAAAACTAACGTGTTTCGTCAAAACCAGTCTAAAAGAGTCAGTGGCGGATCCACATGATTGTTCCGGGATTGGAACCGCCCCTTTTCTTTGGACGATCAATGCATTTGAATTGGGACATATAATTGGACTCCCCCTTTTATCCTGTGTTTGGAACCCCTTTTTTTAAAATGACTAGATCAGCCCCTGCAAGGCTACATTTTATGTTCATGTACCAAAACTTACTGTTTACGTCATTTGGCCAGCGTTTTTATCGTTATACGTCAAACACATATCATGGCACGCTGTCTCTGCTCTGCCTTTTACATTGTTATATATTTTTTTAACGCTGAATGATATAACAAATCTATTGCCGATTGTTTAGAGAGATTTCATTATGTAATAGACAGTGAACAATTAATCTTATTATAATCACAACAGTGCTTAACGACTTTCACAGAGCACTGTATTGTGTATTTTAACCACAGAAACTGAAAAACAAATCATTTCATAAACCTATTTTGGCAAGGCGTTTTCAAATCCTGAGGTGCGTGAAAATTGTTGGCTGATGAAAATGCGTGCTGATGCACGATCTTGAACTTGGATGGAATGTAGCCAAGTTTCGTCTTCACAAACATGACTGACAAACAGACATTTCTCCTTTTTACAAGAGATCTATATTTAATTTCTATTAACTTTGTTAAGTTGTATGCATCATATCTTTACTTTCTGATGTAAAACATAATTATCATATTAGCTGACAAAAACATTCTGTTTTCTCATTATTATACATCAGTGCAGAAAACTTTGGCGAGTAACCCAAATATGCTTCTTGTAATTAGAAATGACATTTTTTGACAAAGACATGATAGTTTTGCTAATATTCACTGATAAACAATCTCAACATGCAAATCAAAATATACATCATCCATACTGAAAACTAATTCTTTGTAGTCTAAAACGTGTTTATTGTTTTGTTGTACTTAATAATGTCATGGCCATCATTCGGTTTACCGAAAATTCTGATGATATTGATTTAACATGAACACGATACAAATAAATTTACACTGGCGAAAAAAGGGGGGGATAAACACAGCTAAACATCAGTTACATTTCTTTTAAATAATTAACGTTGGATAAGATGATTTTTAGCAGTGCATCTTGTGGGAGGTAAAACAAATATCTGTGCTACAGTTGCACTTCAGGATGACCTTCAGTATTAAATTCAACAATTATTTTTTGTTTGTTTCTTGAAATTTGAATAACTGTTTATCTAATAGTTTTGTGGGATTACAATATCGGTATATTAATTATTATTGCCTTTTATAAATTGTGTTGAATTTAAATTGCTTCTGCAAAACGAGGCATGTTAGATAACAGCAGACATTTTTATCTTTCAAAAAAAAAAACCCACATCAAATATACAGTAAATAGTTGGGTCGTTTTCAAAAAATGTCGAATTTTCAGTACACCCATGCTAACTTTTTTATTTCTAATGGAAATTTCAGTTGTAATGGTTTAAATGAAAGCTTGTCGGATTTGTGATTCAGAACATTAATAATAAACACACCTTACATCTATTTTGATAAGATTAAACTGCATTTAAGACCCATTTTGGGGGTATTTGTCTGCGTACAGTGTCAGAAAAACACATTTCAAATGATTTTTTTGCGATTTTCCGATCGCCTTGATATCTGCAAAAGGGACTTTTTAAGAACGTTTAATATTACTCTAACGAAAAATCGTAGCTTCTATATCATTGTATGTAACATATTATCTACAAACTAAATTGAATCTGCGTACAGGAGGTTCATGTCTTTCCTGTTACCGCTACTTAAATCAGCCGTGAAATTATTCTCCCTATGAATATTGAATCAGTCAGCGTTGATCTCAAAAGTGCAAAGTAATCTTTACATTTAAAACGCCTCGTTTCTTGAACGACAGTGTAGAGAAAAGAAATTTCAAGACATATAGTGAAAAAAAATATAGCGTACTTTTTTTCATGTCTATGCTGTTACCAACAATTTTGATTAAATACACCAACAGTATACTTGTAAAAAGTGCAATAACGTGTTGGAAACCAAATTCACAATAGAAAAACGTAATCACTCCACCAAAGGGAGTAGTTATTTCACAACAGCAATCAAAAACGAAGAAATTTGTCTATCCTGTTATGTCTATCCTGTTACTATTGTTGCTATGGTTACAGTAACAGGATAGACAATTGTAGACAAAAACGTCGTTATTTTTTTTATCTTAACATATAGGTGCAAAACGAATGAAATATTTCGTTGTTTGAAGTCATCTTAAGGTTATAACGTATTAATCTTCCCAATTAAGCATTCGCAGGTGCAATACTGATATCGGTAACAGGATAGACAAAAAGGTAACAGGATAGACTTTTATATAGTAATATATCAGAAACGTACGTTCCTGTTACCAATGAAATATAGAGAAAAGTAAACTAACTTATGAGGGATTTACTTGATGTTGGGTTTATTTGAAAGGGTGAAAAAATGCCGAACAATATAAATTGCTATCTTAGACTTGCATTACTGGTGGTAATTTTTACAACCTTTGAAAACCAATTTTTAGAGGCATTTTTCAGTACAACCTGTTAAATTGGCAAATAATCTATTATATTACAGAATGAATATATATAGAAGTTTATTCTCTTTAAAACCATCTAATTGTCTACGTAAAACAAGCTTAACATTTTATCTAAACGTTTTCTTAATAACCCAAAATTTCTTTTGAAAATGGTAACAGGATAGACAAAATAATGTACCACCGATCAAAAAATGTTTCAACATATTTTTGTATGACATCATTAAGATTGCATCTTTTAATATGTTGTTCTTTAAGTACTGTTTCTTTTGATTATCTTATGTAGAGGGTTGTTTGAATAAGTAACTTTTAATAATTTTTTCAATTTCAAAATTCGACATTTTTTGAAAATGACCCAGTTGTTAAAAGGGCACTCTAACGTGAAGACAGCCTTGCACCCAGTAATACCCTTCACAAAGCATTTGATTTAAGTTACCCATCGGACCGGACGAACATACGCATTGATAAATCCCACCACTTGCGTTGAGGTATACCCCTCAGACACAAACATTGGGACAAATAAATAATTACCAGGCTTTAAAAATCTCTAAAGTTCTGACAGTTCGTTTTGCTTTAGGTCTTTAGTGGTCGGTCCCTTATTTATAAAGCTATGTGTAAAGATTATACCCGACAGAACTAATAACTTTAAAAACTAATATGAATGCCTTCATGGTTTCAATATCAACAAAATAGAAGATTTTAGTAATCAATATTGAAATACTCTCAGGGACAAACGGTACATACATCATGGACATTTTGGGATTTATTGTACATGTTTGATAGCAATTGATTATTTAGTCATATAGTACAGGCACATGTCTATCTTTAAAGACTTTATTTTGACCGCTAGATGTGGTTTAGTAACTTGTGTCTTTGAGTTGTCATAGTATTAGTTTAGACCATTGCTGTATTCAATATATTTACATGTCACACATATTTTTAGACAAAAACGGCGGATACGTCAAAAGATTTCCATTTGCTAATGAGAAAGCTATCTATCAAAGTTCAAATGAAGTAGGCGTTAGAAATAATAGGAAACTAAGAGAAAAAATACATGCCTTAAATCGGCATTATAAAAAACCCAGGGAAAAATGAAACAAATCAACAAATCAATTAAGAGAACTAGAGGTCTTATTCAAAACAAATCAAATAACGAAAAACAAGTAGGACAGACATGACCCAACAAGAACCGGTGAATACACTGAATTACATGCTCCTGACTTTGGACAGGTACATACATAATATGGCGTGGTTAATGCCCGCGTCACACTGTCCCGATTTTTATATACGATGGACACCCGAATGCGAAAATTGTAAGTTCGTACGAAGTTGGTCCCGATCTCGTTAAAATACCAAAAAGTGACAGAAGCAAGTACGATGAATAACGAAGTCTATACGAGGGTGCCGAAAGTATATACGATAGCAAAAGATGGACATACAAAGGTTAACCGAAGACGGTATTTAAGCTTCATATCTCAGCCGAAGCCTACAAGATGGATCACGAAGGCTACACGATGGATTACGATGATGGCGCGATGGCCATACGATGTCTAAAAGACGTCGTGTACAGCTTACGATGCATTTAAATTATATGCCGAAGGCATCACGCGTTTTAAATTGTTTGATCAATATTGAATATATATTATATTGTACATTTAATTTTTGGTTTAATCATAAGACGGAAGACCGTGGGTATTTCCAGTTACTGAATAATTTGGTTGATTTCTAAAAAAAAATAGTTTATGTATCAAATATGCGTATTCAATTTACCATTTTCTGCATGTGTCATATACACATATAGTGTACATATTTGTCCCCAATATGTTACATACGAGGGATGCCACGCTCGGCATTGCCTTGTTTGAACTGAAAAATGTGTGCACTAGTCTGAATAATCACCCATAATTATGCCCATGTTTACTGATCTATTTTAAAGGTAAGGTAATGGGTTCGTTGATCACTTTTATTCAAAAAGAGCTCTTTCCAGGAAAATATCATAATAATATAGACTAAAGGAAGGATGTGGAGAAAGCAATAAATGCGGCAAAATATGACATATAGAAAACAAAATGCTTACGGAGTAAACATTCGTGTGACAATAACTCAGACGATACATAAAAAATAAGAATAATGAAGAAAAAGTTGGTTTCCCTATATACGTGTACCTGCAGTTTTGGTATACGAGGCGCGTTTATGATTTTCATTATGTTATTTGATATGAAAAATTGACAAAAAATAATATTTTATTTGTAAAAGTAAATCCTGAGCCTGACATACCTGCTCTTCTTGTTCAATTTGAATTATTAGAAACAACGCTGTCGCCTTTCCAGGCTTGTTCTCATAGAATCATATGATATGAGCTCCATGTTTTGTGAACGTCTTTCTTAACTGACGTATTAGACTGACCAGTGCATATCGCGCATGGCACTTTAAATGTATTTAAGCGCGAAAATTAACTTACATTTAGCTGGATTTATTGCCGTCGTAGTTCCATCCTGTCACCGTCGTACTTTTATTCGATGGCATCACGACGGGATCACGAGGTCTTCACGAAGTCGTGTTGCCATCGTAAGACCTTCGGGTAGCTTCGTGATTCATTCGTGTAGACATCGTAATGTCAAAACTGCCCGATGGAAACGATGGAAACACGAATGCAATACGATGTTCAAATATGCATTCCCGGTGACATTATTATGGTGAGGATGGTGATACGAACTCAATACGAACCCTCAATATCGGACGCACCTTCCGGGATTTTTTAACATGTTAAAAAATTTAGAACCCTTCCCGAAGTTGTCCCCGAAGGCTAGAAAAAGTGGCCGATGGTTCTACGATGGTTAAAGATGGCACTACGAATAGCCCGATCTGGATACGATCATTCCCGATTTTGAAAATTTCCATAATCGTGTTGCCATCGGCGTAAAAATCGGGACAGTGTGACGCGGGCATAAACATGTGTAGAAGGGCTAACTCTTCCCTAACCTGGGACAATGGTATAGCAGTAAAGTCATGCAGTGAAAAATATGACCTTTTGCAATGCCAAAATAAAGGTACCGAAAGGTTGTGGAAGTGTGAATATGTACAACAATAAGTATGATTTTAATTTATGATAAAAAAAATCAATATTTATGCCAATAAAAAACAATATTCAAAGATCTAATTACAGTGTTTTTAGAATTATTTTATTCAAAGGTTTGATAAGTTTACCCGTATGATAACACATTTTCAAGGCTTGTTCGACACTTGTGTTGTTCGGCAACATCACCGTAAAAAATAGGATGAACTATTCCGTTTTAAATAAGTTTTCAAAAGGTACGCAAACTGTTCCTTATCGTCGTTTTAATCCTGAAGTATAATGATAAAAGACAACCTAATATGTGAATATATTTCCAAATGTATAGTGGTGGTGCCAAAACTGACATAACGTTTTATGCATGTACAAAAATGAATCTTTAACAGAATAGCTCTAGTTAGATTTAAAATGGAAACGGGGAAACGGGGAATGTGTCAATGAGACAACATCCCCACCATAGAACCAAATCAGCCCAAATCCACTAATCCTGGGTCTTCAACACAGAGAGAAAATCCCGCACCCAGAGGCGGGCTTCAGTTTGCCCTTAAACCAAAATGTGTACTACTTCAGCGAAAATGGACGTCATACTAAATCCACAAACATATTAATGAACCAAATTCAAAAAATATATATACAAGACTAACAAAAGCCAGAAGTCCTGACATGGAACCAGCTGTTTGTTTTTATTCCTGGTCTTGATGGCATGGAAATGTTTAGACAACATTTATACAACAACTAATTTATGAGAAGAATAAAGTTTTTGCCTATATGGACAGTTAATCAAATGTTGGGTAACCAATACTATATACCTTTAAAAGCGAGGGACTTAACTTTTCTTGTGTCTTTCTAATAAAATGACATTTTGCGTATACCAATTTTTTTCACAATAATTACAATGTTGTTGCTTTATGCAACATACAGAAGACGTTGCAATACTAGTATATGCATATTATACTAAATTGAGTTCCATCTGTATTTTTTTTAGTTCTTATCTTTGTCATGCATTCATTTTTTTTTTTATTAGTTTATCCTGACTTTTTTTACATAAATTGTCATCATGTTTTTTTTCCAGGTTGCTTATCCGGCCTTTTTTTCAAATTTCACCCTCCCCAACCAACCCCATAAAAACCAAATGGTAGCTTCCTTATTCCTATATATCAACCGCTTATCCCTATTACATACTTTACATTAACATTCTTTGTCGGTCACAAATTTATTTCTTTACTTATATCTTTACTTCAAACTACACAATACCATTTTCTCATCCTCTCATATCTTTGATCTCAAACAGATTTATTTTAACTCAAAATTAGAGATATCTTTACAATTCAGTATAATCATTGGTAACAATTCAAGCATTGTTAACAGCATAAATAACATTGTAAGTGCTCCTTCATCATGTCCATTCGAAAAAAAATCATAAAAAAGAATCATTTTCGAAACCTAAATTTAAATAAAACGATTGCCTACAATTCTAAATGGATAAAACTTGTTAATAGATATTGTCACACATTGTTTAGTGGTAAGAAGCAAAGCATGTTACTATTCTAGGAAGCGGCAATCATAAGCTACACTAGGTAATTTAAGCAAGCATTCATTAACTCAAGTACCTTTTTGTGGTAATTTATTGTCTACATATTTTTTGTTGTTATGATGAAGAAGATATCAGTAGACATGTATCGGTTTGTAGTTCTGTTGCTTAGATACAGTTTTCGTCATGTCGTATGCTTATCTGTCTATCGGAATTTGATGATTTTTTCATCCCTGGTATATATAATATGTATACACGGAGATAAATATGTTTCTGTTAATGAATTTATTTTTGCGTTTTTAACTATTGACCCCACACGTGTCGATAACATGATAATCAGACGGTAATATTATGATGAATTTCGAAGACAAAAAACTCTGTTATTGAAATAAACTTACCATAAACTCATTCGTATCTGTTGTATTAGTCTTTTGGATAAGTTGGAAAACAAAGAAGAACTGTCGCGCACCTTGTCGTGTTATGTCTGACGCGAGTTATCTGTTGCGAATTTGATAGTAATCTTGAAGCTTAATACCGACTGATAATCCAATTTCCAACTTACATTTTAGATCATACAGAAAGATAAGTAAGTTCTTTATCTAATTTCCGAAAGCTACTGTAGTGTGGTGTGATATTACTAGTAGTTTGTCTTTTTTGTTTACTTCAAATTGCATCATAGTACATTGTATGTACTCACTTCGCATTAATTTGTAGATCAACATGTTATGGATGTCGAGTAATTTAATACGAAAAAATAACTGAAATGTCATTTGGTCTCTTGTGGAGGGTTGTCTCATTGGGAATCATACCACATCTTCTTTTTTATATTGTAAACATTTGTAGAAAAGTATGAAAAATAACCATTGTTTTGGTCTTTCTTCTCGATAATTTTATGTCTAACAGTATTGACGGCTTCAACTTTGAATCGCGTTTGTCATGTATTTATCGCCTTTTGAATGGCAAATGCTCGCACACTTATTAACGATTATATATGTTTAGTATTTGGTTTAGGGTAGGGTTTTCTAGGAAGAAGACTAAAAGTACAAGGGGTCATTCACTAAGGGTAAGGGTTGTATCTGTTATCGAATGTTTTATATTTATTTTCTTGATATGACTGTTAGTTTATCTAAATTATGTCGGGAATGGTAGGGTGGTAGGGAGGTAAATGTGTTCATGGTAAGGAAGTGTGTACACATTGTCACATATGAACTATAAAACTATATTGTAACAACACTACTAGCTAACTTTATCATGAAATATAATATGAATTATACAACATTTATAATGGTTTATGAAACTCAGACAAAACACAAAGACAAACTTTTAACTATAGCATAAACTATAATTTAGCAAGTAGCGTAAAATAATTTCGTTAACTGTTGAACTTACCTGATTGAAGATCCTTCACAAATAGCTATCTATCCACCACTCGACACAGACAAAGCAAATTAGTCAATCACTTCCGCCTTCTGACATCTGATCGCAGATTAGACAGCACAGTTGCTCCTGGCAACAGATTCTTCTAATAAGAAATACCTTTCTCATCTTCGAAAAATGATAGATTTTTAAGATATGTCTACCAAACTTCCCCACCTCTTCATGCCGACAAAAACACGTTATATCAATTTTCTTCATATTAAATTATCATTGCATTCCATTGCTTTTAGATTAGATTCGAGTGCTTTGAATCAAAAGTGATTGTTCTATTTATTTTCCAATTAATGTCTGACGTCAGTGGCACTTTTTATGGTGTTGAAATGTATACCAAAATATTTATTGTTTTTAAACAAATTGATTCCCAATCGAATATATATCGTAAACACCTGTTTCCAGAAGATGTATTTTCTTGAAAGAAGTCGTTTAGCGTAAAGAGGTTGACAACAATGTGTTGGTTCAAATGTAGCTAAAACAAGATATGGGATATGACGTTAATAAGACAGCAACCCAGCAACAAAAATAATCCAAAGACATCTAGATAGTAATTGATATACAGAGAAATATGTGTTGCTAACCTACTGCCAAACTACTTCATTGTCTAAAGTCTGATTTATCGTTCTCTTCACAGCTCAATTTTGCGCCTGTGGCATTTGTTAGTCTTGTATGTTTTTTTTTGTTTTTTTTATTTTAGGTCATTTATATGATTTGGAGTTTGTTTTCACTGAACTTGTACACAATTTTATCTAGAGGCCATTTCCGAGTGCGGGTTATTGTCGCTGTGTTGAAGACCGACTGCTGGACTTCGGCTGTTTTCTGCTCGTTGGTCGGGTTGTTATCTCTTTGAAATATTCCCATTCCATACCCATTTTTATATTATCTTTTAGCAAATGAAAGATATTTTCTTTTTATGCCCCACCTACGATAGTAGAGGGCATTATGTTTTCTGGTCTGTGCGTCCGTCCGTCCGTTCGTTCGTTCAGGTTAAAGTTTTTGGTCAAGGTAGTTTTTGATGAAGTCGAAGTCCAATCAACTTGAAACTTAGTACACATGTGCCCTATGATATGATCTTTCAAATTTTAATGCCAAGTTAGAGTTTTGACCCAAATTTTACGGTTCACTGAACATAGAAAATGATAGTGCAAATTTCAGGTTAAAGTTTTTGGTCAAGGTAGTTTTTGATGAAGTTGAAGTCCAATCAACTTTAAACTTAGTATACATGTTCCCTATGGTATGATCTTTCTAATTTAAATGCCAAATTATAGTTTTAACCCCCAATTTCAGGGTCCACTAAACATAGAAAATGATAGTGCGAGTGAAACTTATGATAGTGTACTATGGACACATTCTTTTTATCTTTTAATCTGACGGTAACATGCTTGCTTTGGATACAAAAAAGTCGTGGTTTAATTAACGACCGGGTGAATCCGAGAACTAGACAACAAAGGCGTTGAAAGACTTTTTCGAAATAACAGATTAACCTTAGTACTTTATGAATCTGACTCAGAACATCATTTTTGTCCATACAAGATAAAATTCAAAAGACATGAACTATTTTTTGTCCTGAATATGTAATTGTTATTTTTCACTAGACATTTATCTCTCTGAATGAATAATCTGATCATAATCATGTACTAGTATATAGATTAGAACGTTGGTTTTCTCGTTTGAATGGTTTTACACTACTAATTTTTTGAAGCCCTTTATAGCTTACTGTTCGGTGTGAGCCAAAGCTCCGTGTTGAAGGCCGTACCTTGACCTATAATGGTTTACTTTTATAAATTGTTATTTGGATGGAGAGTTTTCTCATTGGCACTCATACCACATCTTCCTATATATCTTTAAATATTGACTAATGAATTACACATTTGATTCATTTGAAAATATCCTGATTTTTGCGTTTGACAAAATACTCTTGTCTGTCTATTCAATTGGACAAGATTCCTTCAATTAGTTTTGACACATCAACATCTAACCCTTTTGAAGTTGCAACCTCGTGCAATATGATGATATATTGCTTTGAACAATTTTTTGCAATATTAATGAAATAACCGTATAGTACTAACAGTTGGCAGGTGTAGCCTATCTTAGACTTAAAAAAGATGTTTTCACGATTACATAATTTTGATTTTCACAATAGGTATACATTAAATTATGCCAAGTCTAATTTAAGACTTCTGATTAATAACCAACATTTGTTTTCTCCGTATAACAATTTGAATTTTTCAACTGTACAAGTATGACTTGATGACTGTGTATATGCCTATCGTTTGATAGTTGCTCAATTCATTTCTAAAGACATTTATATTAAACACTGAACAAGACTTTGGTCATTCATGTTCTTATTTTAACAAAAGCTTAAAGATAGAGCTATCTGTAATTCAATTTTATCATGAAGATTAAGATTATGAAAAGTATACTTGTCAAATTATCAATATTCTATATACTATAGGAACTCAGATATCGAGAGTATTGCAAGAGCATCAAATTAAGGCACTGTTGTTTTTTTCCGCCATTATACTAAAAGCATAGATGTGGGTATTACATCTATGCTATAAGCGATGTTGCACTGTTACGAATCTTTCGTCTACTAGGAATATCTAATTGGTATGCAATAAAAAAGAAATGTTAGTGAATTAAATAAACAGATTAATATATACAAAACATTTGGAAATAAGCAAAGTTGGATTTTTGGATATATAACTCTCTTATTTCCTACTGAGTTTCTGTAGTTCATCAATTTGTCAATGATAATGTACATTCCACGATAAATCAGATTAAACTTACTTAGAACGTGTATGTACAAGCCTAGAGGATGGTACAACGCACAACCAGATGTTCAAGAATTTCATAGATATCTAATTAATCACATTAACTATAATAAGATTAAATACAAACCCAATTACAACAAGCATGTTACCGATCAAAAAATTGTTTCTATGTAGAAAGCATGGTAGATTACGAATAAAACGAAACAAGTTACATCTGTATCAGTTCTTGGGATCTGTATGAGCTTTTAATTAGGGTAAAGTTTTTCAAAACGATATTTACAAAATGTAAAATGATTTTCAAACCTTGCAGAACCTTAGTGATATTTATTATCATTCATTATCGTCATTTTTTTTAATTGCATACTTTTCCGGTTCATCTGATTAACTTTCAATGAAATAAAAACTATTCAATTTATTACATATAATATTGATTTGAAGTACTTTTAAATTGAAACGACAAAAAAATCACAGCATGTACCAAAACATTGTAAAGTGAGGAGTTGAAATGTGAAATACATTTGTGTTCATCTTTATCGTCAAAATCTCAAACACATCATACGAATGGTTCTAACAATTATCACATTCCTGAGCAAGCATTCCTTTGTGTAGAAAATAGTGGATTAAACCTGGTTTTATAGCTAGCTATTTTATTACTTGTATGTCAGTCGCATAGATTCTATTATTTTGACAACAATATATGAGCAAAACCAAGAGACATTTTTCGAGGCCTTTTAAAGCTGACTATGCGGTATAGGCTTTGCTCATTGTTAAACACCGTACGATGACATAAAGTTGTTAATTTCTGTGTCATTTGGTATCTTGTGGAGAGTTGTCTCATTAGCAATCATATACCACATCTTTTTTTTTATATATCTAATGGTCAAATATGGGGTACAGCAGTCGACATTGTGTTATAATCATAATTATTTTGTCAACAAGAGAAACCAACACCGCATAGAGACATTCTATAGATAAAGCACATGTATAAGCAAAAAAACGAAAGACAAGAATACAAAAAATGACCATAGCACAATAACACAATGGCGGGATATATTATAGATAGCGTGCCAAGCTAAAAGGACATGTTCTTAACAAGAAAGGTTAAAAATATACAAAGTAAAAAACCCGACACATTATTAAACACGTAGAATTTTTTAATTAAGTTGTCAAAATAAAGTTTTTATCATGTTTTTTTTCAAAAATATAATAAAAAGTATGCGTCACCGGACTTTTTATCACGATACAGGTTGTGCAAAATTGTCAGATTTGTATACATTATGCATGGAAAATCAAGTATGTGTGATCAAAAGAAAACTACACCATAGATTTTTTAAATAAAATGTGAGACGATATCTCTTATAGCATGCTTTCAGATAAGAAAAAGAAGAAAATGGGTCACGTAACTTGTTTTCTTGCTACGTATTTAAAAAGGCAAAATCATGACACTTTTTATTATAAAATAACTTTATCTGAGTGATCTCCCCTTATTTTGCAAAGATGGGAGAAAACAAATTAAAATATATTATTGTGGGTTTTTTTTTATAGCACCGGGCTTAAGTTCGTTCACTTTGCACTTTTAACCAAAAGCTGTTAATTTTTGTGTTATTTTGTCTCTTGTGTAGAGTTGTCTCATTGTCAATCATACCACATCTTCTTTTTATATATACAAGAAGACATTAAATTTATTCAATTAAAAAATAACTTGAATAGTGAATAGTGCAAAAAAAACCAAAAACAGTTCACTATTCATGAATTTTAAATAGTGAAAAGTGAATAGTGAACGTACTTCAGCCTACGGCTATAAATATGATAAAACACATACTTTTCTATATTTAAATTAAAAGTCATACACTTTTCAAAATAAGTTAACATACTACTCTCAAAATTTGCGCATTTCGTTAAAGATCTATAAGACCAATTGTTATCTGCTACTTCAAAATCCAAGATGGAGAAAGACACCGTCTGTGCCGATTGTGCGAGGGCTGTATTGTCAGTTAAGGTCGTTAAAAACTTCCATCGTTCGTAGTACCTATAACCTATACTTCAAGAACATCAAATCATTTGTAAAAATGATAAGGAATTAAGAATTTGCATTGGGAAGTAATGGGGTTGGCAGGGGCGACAGGTGTAAAATGAATGAGTGGTAAGGAATCTGCTCAGATGTAAAGTGTGATGGCCAAGGAAAGGAATCTTCCCGGATATACTAACATATAAGGATTTTTCTCTCACGTGTCTTGATTATCCGTTTCAATCTTATATTGACTCTAGGGGTAAGATTTACTTAGAATGCCGTCAATCAAATTTTATAATATAGCAGCAATGTTCTTCAACTTGGTAATTTATTGGGCTTTTTAACTTTTTGATTCCAGCGACACTGATGATATGAGTCTTTTGTAGACGAAAAACACGTCTGGCGTACATAATTATAAGCCTGTTATCTTTGATGAGTTTTATTGTAAAATTTCACGTTTGCACACATGAGTACAATATCCTCATTATTTATTTTTGGGAATCACAACTTACTATCCTTTTTTATTTTTTATTGATTAAAACCCATTGTAAACTATTATGCTTTCCATTATGCTGTATTGACTTTATTGTTCTGAATATTGTTTGTATTAGTCATAGTAGTGGTAGTAGTTACAGAAGTAATTTAAAAGTTTATAAATAATTCTAGTCATAGAGAAAATCTACTCAATCAAATGAATAGCAATTGCTGAAGGAGTCCAGGATTACGCCTCAAATAGGACAGAGAGAGAGAAGGCGAAAATATATAGATATAAGAAGATGTAGAATGAGTGCCAATGAGACAAATCTCCATCCAAGTCACATTTGATATATGTGAAAAGTAAAATCACAAAAATACGGAACTCCCAGGAAAATTCAATCTGAAAGTCCCTAATCACAACTAATCACATGGCAAAATCAAATGACAAAACACATCAAACGAAAGGACGACAACTGTCATATTCCTGACTTGGTACAGGCATTTTCAAATGTAGAAAATGGTGGATTGAACCTGATTTTATAGCGCTAAACCTCTCATCAAATTCCGTTATATTTACAACGACAGACATATGCGGTATAGGCTTTGCTCATTGTTAAACACCGTACGATGACATAAAGTTGTTAATTTCTGTGTCATTTGGTATCTTGTGGAGAGTTGTCTCATTAGCAATCATATACCACATCTTTTTTTTTTTATATATCTAATGGTCAAAATATGGGTACAGCAGACATCACTGTGTTACAATCTTAAAACATCCAATTTTACAAAAATCACACAAGCATCTATCAAATTAAAAACATATTCATTGCTTCGCGTGTCTGACGTCAGAAAATTTATACGTCACATAGGAAGAAATTTGTCGTTCAATGTTCATGATGTTTACACGAAACAATTTTATAATATCAAATGGAAAATGTTGGCATACAGGGTTAGAAAATCGAAAGTATGTTAGTAAGAACTAATTTCAGAAATAGACCGAGATTTAGAATAGTGCAGAAGTTCTGTAGAATTTCTAAGAATTTAAAATAATTTTTTTCGTTTGTCGTTCAACGTATTTTCGAATTTATAATAGAACTATAACATAATGACATTTAATAGAAGAATAACATAATGACGGGATCTTTTAAAGTACAGAGTCAAGTTATGAGAACCAAAGAAATACAAAAAGTCTCACATTAGTTAGCATGCATAAGTGTATGATCATTAATTTAAGGAAAGGCTTCGGTTATTTGAAACGACATGTTTATTTGGCAGTTACCAAGAAGCTCTGTATCATAAAAGTTTGTTTTATTGGAGTTACTGCAGCGTCATATAAAAATTATTAGTAAACCACAAAAAAAAAAAAAAAAAAAACTCAACAAAATGCCATATAAGTTTTATCAGCTCTTAAGTTTATGAATACGTTTTTAATTTGCAAATATTTTGGCATCGAGCATCACCAACAAGAGACATTATAAACAGATATATCATGTTAAGGAGGGGTATTTGCGAAATTGAGCAACAGTGTGAAGTATATACTATTCCATCAGCGACAATGAGAAGATATGGATTCTTTACAAATGTTGGCGAACGTTCCAGTCTTCAAGATATATGTTCATATTGCTTAGTTGTGAGTGTGTCTGGGTAATTCAGTTTAACACTGGTGTACATAGTTTCATTTTTTTTTATTTTGACACTTGTAACTCTTAATATGAGCAAATGCCGAAATACTTCTACATCAATACCCATACTACGTCAATCTTGAAAGATCGAAATGTTGCAAAGCACCTCCATGACAAATATGTTGTTGTCTCCTCAGATAAAGCCCTACACAACATCGTTTAAAAACGTCCACTAACTGATTGATAAGTGAAAAAGGTATGGTCAATTCACATTTACCACCACGACACATACC
Organism: Mytilus galloprovincialis; assembly: GCF_965363235.1. Taxonomy (NCBI): domain Eukaryota; kingdom Metazoa; phylum Mollusca; class Bivalvia; order Mytilida; family Mytilidae; genus Mytilus; species Mytilus galloprovincialis. The sequence continues at coordinate 11,669,598 of NC_134838.1, read as the reverse complement.
AATAAAAGAAACTCCTATCACGGTGGGTATGGTTGTCCTGCGAGAGAACGTTCTGTGCTGGTGATTCGGTCCTGACGGGTGCTGGTGATCAATGAAAAAATGTAAAAAAAGACGAAAATGATGATTTTTGACGTTTTCACTCATAAAAAATTGAAGAAAACAGTTGAGATTTTTCAATTTTGTTTCTTACGGGTTCATATGTAAACCATTAAAAAGTTGACCCTCTAAACTGTTTCAGTAAGCGTAACACAAAAATACTCATTTTCAGAAAATCAAGAACTGAAAAAATAAAACAAAAATGCTCATAGAGTCCGCTTTCTATACCGCAATCCACACGACAAAACTATTTTGTAAAAAAATATTATAAAATATATTAAAATTTAGCATTTTCTCAATTTACTCATGTCCTGATACTGTGCTGGTGGGTCCTGTCATTGTGCTGGTGGGTCCTGATACGGTGCTGGTGATTTTGGATAAGAAGTTGGTCATATTTGAAACAAATGTTAAAAAATCAATAAAATTGGGCAGATAATTGTTGTCAATAGGATCTATGACTCCTATTTTAGTTCTTGTGCATCCATTTGGCTGTTTAATATGTGTTTTCAAATGATCGTAACTTGTATTACATAATTACATAAAAGGGCAACATCTTTCGTCCAATATCAGATAACAAGATATAGTATCTAAAATAAGAATACATGTAGTTTTATTAAGATATTAAATGCCCCTTACATTGATGCTTCAACAAGATCAAAGCCCATGCCGCATAAACATGTTTGTTAGCGCTCCGCATACCCCTCCCCACTTCCACCCAATCAACCCTCCTCATTTCCTCCTTCATTGTTACAGTGGTGTACCAACACAACAATTTATCACATAAAATAATAACACAAAGACACACATTATTGAACAACGAATGCTCGCAGGTACTGAAAGCATTTTCAACTAATAGATAAACCGTGTTCTCATATACAAAAATCCCAATCGTGTCGATTAAAAGGTGACATCCCATTAGTCCGACAACCCCTATTCCGACAGCCCATTACTCCGACAGCCCATTATTCCGACAGCCCATTACTCCGACAGCCCACTATTCCGACAGCCCATTACTCCGACAGCCCATTATTCCGACAATGCATCAGTCTTGTGTGTTTGGGAAAATTTTCTCTAAAAAGACCAACTCTGTTCTCTTTAATATTTGGGGTTGTCCGTTTTGATTCCAATCATTCTGTCCATGAGGGATATTTGTCTCATAATATTGGAGTTGAAACACATGCTTGTTTCAACTTCTCAGTCCTTACCCTCGACGCAGACGACACAGACGACGACATAATACCATTATACGATATCTAAAAAAAAGTTTTGCGGTCGTATTAAGACAAATATGACGGACAAGAACATTTCGGCAACTTCTACTTAAAATAGTCATGAGGAAAAGTGATATCGGCCGGGTCAGTGACTGTATATGACATAGAAATAACGCAAATTTGACTGGTAAGAAATCTAAGACAATGTGCGACATTCTTGTCCTGCTTGTGTCTTTGTCAAATTGTCTAATTGTGAAAACTTAGTACATTTGTAACATGCAGGGGTCCTACACGCCAGATGGTACTTTGTGTACCCGTAGATCCGTACCAGGGTTACTTCCCTGGATTTGTTGTGTATCGTTGGCTAACCCTTACAAATGGTAACGTGTTTCCTGAACTAATTCAACCTTAGATATAAAAGCCTAACAACAAGTAACAAAAGATTACTTCCGGTAAGTATACAAAATGGAACCCTTAACCTAACAATGGAGTACAACACAAAGGACGCTTAATTGGAGCTGTGACTTAACCTTAATTCAAAATTAGATATATAACTATTAACCTATTTGCCTTACAGTACTTTAGTTCTTTGATTCAAAGGTAATATGGAAATATGGTTTCCAGTGCGCCCCTGGTCCTTATTCAGGGCCAAGGTGTCACTGGTCCAAAGGGACAGTATCACGTTGTCACCTTATTTATTATATACCACAGGACATATGTCACCACCTTATTCAGATAGTACAATTGGCTCTTGCTTATAAAAGTTTAACCAAAGGTCCTTGGTAAGCTACTTCTTATTCAGAAATAGTTATAATTACCTTTTCTTTAGTCTTCGCTTGGAGCTCTGACGACCGAACTGATTAACGTTGCGAGAAACTATACTTATATACTAGAATAATCTCTAACTAAATTGCATATAATCTCTAAACAAAAATAAATATATTCCGTATTACTGTTACGTTTTAATGTAACTCCTATAGTTATTCAATATCAAGCACTTAATTTTCAACTAGGAACCATCGGAACCAGTACCAAAACTTCGGAAATCGTTTTCCGTATTACAACCGTAATTAGCGTACTCCATTAAGAAACGAAAGTGAAAGGATTTAAACATTTGCCGATTTCCTAATAGATAAACTTAGAACTTCTTAACATAATTAAGGTAACTGAATAATATTCGTCACACATTATGTGTTTTATGGCAAACTTGACACTTATTTTTCATTTAAAGATTGTGTTCAAGAAGAAAAATATTTAGATATCGATTTTAAGAAAGGTACTTCATATGCTAATTAAGAATCGGTGCTCACCCATTACATTAAGAATTGAAAATGTCATATACTCAAAAAATCGTATTGTACAGCTGAAAAGTTGAGGATGAGCGTCATTTTTCAATCGAATGCTCACTTCATAATAATTTGAGGGAGGAACTCTTTTAGCATATATCTAGCACATGTCAGAACTTTAAAAAGTTAAATAAATCTTCGATGTTTAATAACACAAGAAAACTTTACTAAAAAATGATTATTATATTGTTAGTTCTTTTGAATTATGTAGTGCATGCCTTGATAAGGATTGTTATTTGATATCAATGTGTTAGTTGAGGTTTTTTTCTATTTTGTTTTGGCTCCGATTCTGACTGAGGCGTATGGTGCTATAAATATAATATTATCATAACCGCGCTGAAGTACGTCCATTATTCATAGTTCATTATTCATTATTCAATAATGAATAATGAAATAGTTTACTATTCACTATTCAATATTGAAAAATGAATAATGAATAATAAAATGGTTTATGTTTCATTATTCAAATTGAAGCGGTGAATAGTGAAAAAAATATAAAAAATATTGACCGTGACACTATAGCTATATTTTGATTCGAAATGACCATAAGACGGTTTACGGAGGACCTAAATGACACAATATGCATAAAAATGAGGAAATATAAAAAAGAAGATGTGGTATGATTGCCAATGAGACAAATATCCAGAAAGACCACAATGACACAGACATTAACAACTATAGCTCACCGTACAGCCTTCAACAATGAGCAAAGCCCATACCGCATAGTCAGCTATTAAAGGTTCCGCAACGAATATTAGAAGACCTAAATGCCAAAATACGCGTGAAAAAAAAAAGAAATAGCCAATTTTGAATAATGAAATGGATATTTTGAATAATGGAAAGGAGTGCGGCGATCCTTAAACCCCTAATTATAGATAAATCTTATACCTCATTCGAAAGCTGATTACAAGAGGAACAAAATGTATATAGTCAATATGTTCCACAACGAATATTACACGACCTAAATGCCAAAATACGCGTGAAAATTAAGAAATAGCCAATTTTGAATAATGAAATGGATATTTTGAATAATGGAATGGAGTGCGGCGACCCTTTAGCCCCTAATTATAGATAAACCTTATACCTCATTCGAAAGCTGATTACAAGAGAAACAACATGCTTATAATCAATATGTTCCGCAACGAATATTAGAAGACCTAAATGCCAAAATACGCGTGAAAATTAAGAAATAGCCAATTTTGAATAATGAAATGGATATTTTGAATAATGGAATGGACTGCGGCGACCCTTCAGCCCCTAATTGTAGATAAACTTTATACTTCATTCGAAAGCTGATTACAAGAGGAACAAAATGTATATAGTCAATATGTTCCAAAACGAATATGAGAAGACCTGATTGCCAAAATACGCGTGAAAATTAAGAAAAAGTCAATTTTGAATAATGAAATGGATATTTTGAATAATGGAATGGACTGCGGCGACCCTTTAGCCCTTATTATAGATAAACCTTATACCTCATTCGAAAGCTGATAACAAGAGGAACAAAATGTATGTAGTCAATATGTTCCGCAACGAATATTAGAAGACATAAATGCCAAAATACGCGTGAAAATTAAGAAATAGCCAATTTTGAATAATGAAATGGATATTTTGAATAATGGAATAGACTGCGGCGACCCTTTAGTCCCTATTATAGATAAACCTTATACCTCATTCGAAAGCTGATTACTAGAGGAACAACATGCTAATCAATATGTTCCGCAACGAATATTAGAAGACCTAAATGCCAAAATACGCGTGAAAATTAAGAAATAGCCAACTTTGAATAATGAAATGGATATTTTGAATAATGGAATGGACTGCGGCGACCCTTTAGCCCCTAATTATAGATAAATCTTATACCTCATTCGAAAGCTGATTACAAGAGGAACAAAATGTATATAGTCAATATGTTCCACAACGATTATTAGAAGACCTGATTGCCAAAATACGCGTGAAAATTAAGAAAAAGTCAATTTTGAATAATGAAATGGATATATTGAATAATGGAATGGAGTGCAGCGACCCTTTGGCCCCTAATTATAGATAAACCTTATACCTCATTCGAAATCTGATCACAAGAGGAACAAAATAAATATAGTCAATATGTTCCGCAACGAATATTAGAAGACCTAAATGCCAAAATACGCGTGAAAATTAAGAAAAAGCCAATTTTGAATAATGAAATGGATATTTTGAATAATGGAATGGAGTGCGGCGACCCTTTAGCCCTCAATTATAGATAAACCTTATACCTCATTCGAAAGCTGATTACAAGAGGAACAACATGCTTATAATCAATATGTTCCGCAACGAATATTAGAAGACCTAAATGCCAAAATACGCGTGAAAATTAAGAAATAGCCAATTTTGAATAATGAAATGGATATTTTGAATAATGGAATGGACTGCGGCGACCATTTAGCCCCTAATTATAGATAAATCTTATACCTCATTCGAAAGCTGATTACAAGAGGAACAAAATGTATATAGTCAATATGTTCCGCAACGATTATTAGAAGACCTGATTACCAAAATACGCGTGAAAATTAAGAAAAAGTCAATTTTGAATAATGAAATGGATATATTGAATAATGGAATGGAGTGCGGCGACCCTTTGGCCCCTAATTATAGATAAACCTTATACCTCATTCGAAAGCTGATTACAAGAGGAACAACATGCTTATAGTTAATATGTTCCGCAACGAATATTAGAAGACCTTTTGAATAATGGAATGGACTGCAGCGACCCTTCAGCCCCTAATCATAGATAAACCTTATACCTCATTCGAAAGCTGATTACAAGAGGAACAAAATAAATATAGTCAATATGTTCCGCAACGAATATTAGAAGACCTAAACGCCAAAATACGCATGAAAATTAAGAAATAGCCAATTTTGAATAATGAAATGGATATTTTGAATAATGGAATGGAGTGCGGCGACCCTTTAGCCCTCAATTATAGATAAACCTTATACCTCATTCGAAAGCTGATTACAAGAGGAACAACATGCTTATAGTCAATATGTTCCGCAACGAATATTAGAAGACCTAAATGCCAAAATACGCGTGAAAATTAAGAAATAGCCAATTTTGAATAATGAAATGGATATTTTGAATAATGGAATGGACTGCGGCGACCCTTTAGCCCCTAATTATAGATAAATCTTATACCTCATTCGAAAGCTGATTACAAGAGGAACAAAATGTATATAGTCAATATGTTCCGCAACGATAATTAGAAGACCTGATTGCCAAAATACGCGTGAAAATTAAGAAAAAGTCAATTTTGAATAATGAAATGGATATATTGAATAATGGAATGGACTGCGGCGACCCTTTAGTCCCTAATTATAGATAAATCTTATACCTCATTCGAAAGCTGATTACAAGAGGAATAAAATGTTTATATTCAATATGTTCCGCAACGCATATTAGAGGAGTAACGAAGGACTTAAATATCGAAATACGCGTCAACATTGAGAAATAGCCAATTTTTAATAATGGAATAGACTTGCAACGCATATTAAAAGAGTAACGACGGACTTAAATGTCGAAATAATAGATGAATAAATTGAGAAAAAAAAACAATATGTGCCGCAATGACCATTTGAGGGGTTACGGGGGACTTAAATGCCAAAATTGGTGTGAAAAATAAGAAACAGTCAATTTTGAATAATGAAATGGATATTTTGAATAATGGAATGGAATGCTGTGACCCTTCAGCCCTTTATTACAGATCTACCTGATACCTCATTCGGAAGCTTATAAAGAGAGGAACAAATGGTATATAGTCAATTTATTCCGTTGAGTAACGAAGGACTAAAATATCGAAATATGCGTGAACATTTTGAGGGGAATTTCTGCTGGGACCGGACCGAAAAATCCGAAAATCTTGCACGCTCGTTGACGAGGTTAAGAGGGGGAAACGTGGGTGGTTGGGGTTGAAGGGAAAAAATTAGGGGTTGGGGTCGGGGGAAAATGTATCTTTGTGGAAGAAAGAAAACACACCAAGAAAAATCCACAGATAGTAAACACAATGGATTGTAAGATTACAAGTATGTCTGATCAGAGAGAGAATATGGCGCAAGAGGTAGAAATTTTGGAAAATACTGATGAGGAAACTCTCAAATGGCGAAAAGTAGGTCAGGACTCACCCTGGATTGTCAAAGACATTAAAGATGTTGACACGAAGTGGACACGAAATGTGGGTTCGCAAAAATCATAACCTTGTGCCGGACACGGAAAAATATCCGCACTTGGGGATGTGAAAGACTAAACAAACAGCTGACAACCGTCGGGGCAAAGAGAGAGACCGATGGAGCAGTGCAAATCGTGAGCTATGGGATGAAAAAAAACAGGCGCACCGGCTATGATTACCAAGGCTTTTATATTTTTGATAAGGACGATATGATTGGAAGTGTTAGGATATGTTGTTTAAGCCTGAAAATCGGGTCTAAAACCATTGAATTGAGTTTTTGAGGCAGGTGACGACTTTCCCAAACTCGGCATCATAGAACTGTTCATCATTAGCTAAAGCAGAGCTGATACATTGCTCAACCAAGGACTTTTTTGGACTGGGGCAATCGCAAGGTATCGTGGTGTTTCTTTTTTTTTGTTACATGCCTAGAAATTAGTGTGAGATCCATTACGGTGGTAGCATTCAAACAAGCTAGGAAGGGTGGCTATAAGACCTGTACCGGTCAAAGCTGAACCCAGGGTACTACTGGTTAACACCAAACTAACCACAAAACAAGCACCCAGTGCTACAGATACAGCTTTTTCCAGACGTTTATAGGCATTCAAGGTAGTTTGATACCTTCAAATTTCTGCATCGAGTTGATTCGACACACATTGTCGGTACCAAGAATCTAAATCGTTCATTTATTTTATAGGAGCATACCGAGGAGGGCAATGTTTTTGAAGGGACTGTAAGCATCTAAATATAAGATCAGAACGGCTCCGTCGTGGAATTTCTGACCACGCTCCAAGTAGAGTCCATACCCATAGGTAATCCGGGCGTTTGGGGATTTGAGGTAGAGACCGTTGCCACTGGGATTCACTGTGTAAACGCAAGAAGATGAAAACGGATAGTGAGATGTTCACCTCTGAGATCGATGAGCCTACCGTCTTGATCGTTGAGATATGTTTGCATGCGATTGCTGGTTCGCAAGATCACTGGCAAGTATACTACCAACAGGTGCTTAGAGGTTTGAATGATTTTCATACCAGGACCGTCTGCGGGAAAAAAAGCTGTAGATTGAAGACTGATGTGTACCATTTACATAACTTCATGGTTGATATCACCATTCACCAGAATGCTGTTGATTCTGATATTTACAATGTGCTTCCCTTCTGTATAACCGTTTGTGATCATACCGAACGTGTAAATCTGCCACTTGGATCCCAAGACGGTGTTGATGTTATTGACAACTTTGAAGTCTACTTGATAGAGTTTGGCGAGGGTCAGTGTTGCTTTAGGGTCGCCCGTTTGTCATCGATGATGATCTTCGTTTTGTGTTTGTTGAGCCGTAGCTGTCGCTGGATTTCATTGTTGATGTCTTCGATGTCATAGGAACCTGTGCTCAGTGCGATGGAAAACCAGTTGGCACCATCATCGGGAGAGTAGCGGAAGGAATGGTTACCTGTATACATTTGAATGTTAGGGGTGGAATTATTGGTTTTCAGATTTATCAATGCCATCTCGTAGGTCTTGGATTCCTTGAGTTGCAGTGGGGGTTGAACCGGGTAAGAATTTGGATATCGTTTCCAGAAACGATGAAGGAAAACCCATGCTTGGGTTGGTGATTTTAGTAATTGCTGCAAGCATGTGTTATCCATTTATTTATGATACACAATTGTCACATATTTTGCTTCCACTCTTCGATACCGTCATACTTCTCAGTTGTTGATCACAACGATCGCATAGACTTCGGCAGGGCGGCTGGCAAAGAGGAGTTACTTGTAGGTGAATTTTATCCATTTATTTTACTCTTTGTACACGACGTTCATCTTCTGACTATCGGATTCAAATGGACTGGTGACTCACATCAATGACAAACAGTAGATACAGATCGACGAAATCGGAGGGGTTAATGTTGCAGTTGCTGATAAAACGGTCCATGTTGAAATAGTTCGATTTCTGCGACATTCTTGTACTCTCTGGCGATCTTGGTTTGTGTGAAACTGGCATTGAAGTCTACCGCCAGGTAGCGTTCTGCGTTGAGGGTCACGTAGATAGTTCGCAACCGGCAGTGGTCGAACACGGCTTCATTTTGAGTTCGATCGTACTTTTACCGGTCTGAAAGGCTGCGATGATGTATCTTGGTTTCTCTCGACCGCTCTTGGCAGACAAACGCCAGTGGAACTGTAAGGTTTAGGTAACACTTGTAGAATCACACTGTCGTATTCGGAAACCACAATCGATCTTACTCTTGCTTTGGATGGTCTTTTACAACCGCAGTTTTTTTTTATCGGAAGGAAGGAAGGACGTGAGGAACAAACCAAGAGATCTTACTCAGATTGATTTTCGCCACGTCGTTGACGGCAGCAGCAGGACAGCATTGTCGTCCGAGTCGCGCACGAGTGACAATTCGTGCTTGAATCTATACACAATCTTGTTATCATCTGCAAAGCCGAAAATATGTCTCAGGGGTATGGTGAATGAAAACGATCCTTTTATTGGCGGGCTTGGTGATAATATACCCATGACGTGCTGCAAAGCAGGTGTTTTCGGCCTTGGCTTCGGTAGATGAATCTTTGTACCACAGCTAGTTAAGACCTTGGGATTTGGAGAAATTGTTGGGATAAATCAACATTCTCAGCACAGTGATGGCAACGACTGGGTCAGCTGGCATGAGAGCTTGCATTAATTGTAACTGATAGTCTTGAAGAGATACATGATTCCATTGTGAATGAGAGACACTAGATCTGCATTAGCATATGCACTACCGTGGTTCTTTTACAGTCGCCCCTCTACCAAGAGATAACTTTCAGCGGGATGGAGGAACAAGTCTTGGGTTTCGATGTTGATTCGGATCTCACCTGAATTATTCAGGTTGGCACCAGCTTGAGGTTCGTATTCGTGAACCTTATATTTTTGGAGACTTTCGTCGAAGATCAACCCTTCGGTGATTATAAGGATGTATAATATATGTATTTATTTATAGCGCTGCACAAAGTCGTGGATGGTAGCAATGCCAGAACCGGATATCAGGTTGTTCAACTGGGTTTGCTGCGGTTTGCAGGTTGACCATTGGACTGTTGAGTGGACATTCTGAGTTTTCGGGGGCGGATCACTTTATCAACCACATGGTCGACGGCTTTGGGCCCCCTTTTTCAACACCTCTCAAGGCTGCATTGGTGTTTGCACTCACGGCCTTACTTCCTATGGTTTTGGTGGCAGAGGCAGTAAACATGCGTCCAGCCAAACTGGCGATTGTGCAAAACAGTCCCCTACCACTGTATGCGTACTTTCAGTCGTAACCTTTCTTGATTTGCAAACATTCACTTATAGGATATATTATGATGAAGCGCCATATATTCTTTGGTGCTGATATATCTACCCTTTTTCATAGCTTGGATATAAATCGACACAATTTCGTTGCGCACACCATTATTTCGTGCTCGGTAAGGTGCAGCTGTATCACTGCCAAACTTATACTTCTGGTAAATGTGGGACACGATTCCCTTCCACTTGTTATTCTTATTCGCCTTTGGGGTTCTTGAAAAGATGGAATTGCCTTTATACATATCACCGGAACCTTTCAGGATCTCTGCATAGTCGTCAAGGTCGTCGTGCTCGAACGATTTTTGTTTCTTTTTCACCATAACTTCCCAGAGGCCAAGGGTTCCTTTGTACTTTATACTACTAGTATCCATGAACAAATGATCGCCATCAAAAGTAACTGGTCAGCTTCTGATGAAGATACCATCGTTTTCAGATCGCAATCAAAAGGTGTGGTCGGCGGAAGTAGTCATACTGAGTTGCAAATGCTGCTGTGCTCGAGCTCCAATGATGGTTTCTGTAGGTTGTGCAATGAGTAGTGGGCGGTGGAGGAGGGAGTACTGGCACTGTTGCAGGAAGGTCTGTGATCATTTTGGTGATCTGTCAAGCTGCCTCTCGCTAAGCCTCAACCACAGGCTTGAACACCTTGTAAAGGTCCCGGCTAAGTTCAATCTTGTCGAGGCGATGCTGCATATTACTGGCTTGAATCTTCCGTTTGGTGTCTTGCAACTCCCTGACAAGTGCCTCACGCTGTTTAGGGTCGATAATCTTGATAAATGTCATTTATCTAATAGGATCGAATGCTGTTGAACGCCTCTAAGCGTTGGTGTGAACGCCCCTAATCAATGAGTTGCGCATGAAGGTATTACACAGCTGATACGGATCCCTTTTTTTCGAAAGATTCAAGTGTCATGGGTATATGCACTGGTGGCCTCAAATCGTCTTGGCAGGGCATTGGGGTTGAGAAAATCGCTCCACCTTATTATAATGTTCTATGCGTTGAAATCACCTCCACCGCTTTAGATCGGTCGAAGGATCACGCAACTGCATTTTCAACATGGAACCCACTCAAAATTGCATTTACAGGGCCATTCGAACTTGCAGGGCTGGGGTTCCTCTGTGTCCAGATAGTATCTATTTATATTATCTTATACCTCAAAGAACTCATTTAATTGGTGCTTGTGAAATCGATGGTTACAAATCCATAGGGCTTAGACCAGCAATGCTTACACATGACAGAGCGTCAAACTGTACTGTTCCTTGGTGAGATCGTTGCAGTGATCGCGTCAGATGTGGTCGATATTCTTATCATTCTGCTGAAAGAGGCAGGGGAAGTTGGCATTCTCCCGGATCGACTGGCGGGGCAGTGTGAAGTAGTTCTGGCACAGGTAGAAACAATCGACGTTGTTTTCACTCGTGTTCTGTTTTCTCAGCATCAAGCCGTCGAACACCATGAGGTTCACAATGAGGTTCTTGCGGCTGTGATCAAGTTCTCGGGGGTTTGGTACCCTTGCTCGAAAAAAAAAGTCTCGATACCACTCGGGTGTCGTGGTGGTGGTAAGATGTTGACCACATCGATTAACGAGTAGGGTGACTTGCCCTTGCACTGTAGGAGGTCTCGATATCTTCTTTAGGGAGGCCTTTTTCCAGCGCTTGCTCCAACAGCGGGTAGATAGGTTGGTGAAGCGATTATCCATAGACGTACAATCGATTGTAGTCAGAGCCATCCATCGCGCAAGAATAGGTTGTTCAGCAGCGTCGTCTTACCACAGTCCAATTTCCCAATGATCAACCGTCTTATCGATCGCTGAAGTAGGTGGTAGTGATTACTCCTCGTGGGAGCGTTGGCACTGTAGGAAATGTCTTCAACGTTCATTTATTAAAATAACATAGCGATGATTTTCTGCGTGAAAGTCATAGAAAGACGGACACAGTTAACACAAGCGAGGTAATGACCAGCAACGGGCGACGGAGAAAGGTTGGCAACTGCAAGGTGTGCGATGCCAAGAAGTCTCAGTTTGTTGCTACAACCGGTACAGGGTTCATGAACAAACTAATCAATCGATTACCCATGGAAATGCATGTACCCGGACACAACTTCACCGGGCGAGGGACTAGACTTAGAAAGCGACTACTTCCCGATGGCACCCGAAGGCTTGGTCAAAACCCATTATTCAAGTTGACCAGGCAGCATATCACCACGATCTTTGTCATGCCCAGCACAAGGATACAACCGCACGCAACACCATCTGTGACGAAGCTATGCTAGCCTCGCTTAATACAATTCCCAACTGTACCACATACGAACGCTTAGACTGCAGCATCGTCGGACCCATCATCGGTACCAAAGCTCGATTCGTTCTGGGTGTTAAAAAACTGTTCGCTGGACCGATGGGCTAGCTGAGGAGTTGCACAAACCAGTTCGACGTTAGTTTCATAAACGCTGTTTAGCGGTGGGTGGTGTGGATGAGACCTGGGTGGCCGACCTCGTTGATATGAGTGACTTCTCCAGGGACATCAAGGGAAATATATTTATCCTGAGCATTATCGATGTCTTCTCGAAATATGACTGGCTGATACCACTCAAGAACAGGAAGGGGGTGATAGTGCGGGATGCCTTCCAAGCGGTGTGCCCAAGAAGCTATGTACAGACAAAGGCACTGAGTTTTACAATAAACATGTAAATCAGCTGCTTCAAAAGCATGGTATCGATCTCTACTCCACCGGGAACGAAGATAAGTCGAGTATTGTCAAACGTTGAAACCGCACCATGAAAGAGAAAATGCTCAAATACTTTTCAGCCAACTCCACACGCACCTATATCGATGTCCTGGACGATCTTGTTCGCCAGTGCAATACCACCAAGCACCGCTATCAAGATGGTCCCTAATGCCGCAAGTCATAAGGAGCATGAAAACAAGTTGTATTGGAACCTTTACAGCAGCATACCTCCCATTAAACCACCGCGATTTTCAGAATCACCAAGAAGAAAGGTACATTCGAGAAGGGATACACCCCCGCTGGACCGAGGAAGTATTCACCATTTCCCTAGTTTTGTCAGAGGTCCACCGGGCAATCTTTTCTACGATCTTTTCATCTATCTCCTCAAGGGTTTCAACCAAGTCCGTGGCCGAGGTGAAAATCTAGTTTCCAGAGTGAAAGTATCTCTCGTTCTCTTCATCTGCTTTACCTGTTGGATTAATCTAAAGGTACAGTGCATGATCACATTGCTTTGCCCCTTACAATGCCCATCTTCTATAAGTTCCCCCCGTGACACCCGAGAGACCTCAAGGGAGGTCGATGGGGGTCATATTCCAGGTAGTAAATACATCTTTAAAGGCTTTCTTCGGCGAATGTACCTCAATGTTATCCCCAATGGCTTTCCTATCTTCCCAAATCTTTTCCTGTACCTTCTTTAGCAGCCGATCTATCGACAGCCTGCTAACCCCTTTCAACCCAAGTTGTTTTGTCTGGGTGATAATCTCCTTCCTCGTGTGGGGTTTGGGACGACGATGAAATTTAAGATTTGTCTTCGTTTCTATCACCTCTCAACCAACTGATCTTTCCTCAACCGGGAATACCCTCGAAGGTGGTTCATTTTGGCTATACCTCTCAGGGCTTTGACGTTTTCAACTACTAACTCCATGTTCACTATTGGATTCGTCTTTATCCTAACAATAAAAAAATCAATTTAGGTAACCCCAAAACCCCCATCCCCAATTCACTGGTTTTCAGACCCAGTTTTGGGGCCTACAAAACATATCCTAACACTCTCAATCCTACAATCCTTATGAAAAAATAAGAAAGTCGTGAAACGTACCCGGTGTGTCTGAATTTTTTAATCCCATAGCTCACAAACTGCCCAGCTCCATCGGTCTCTCTCTTTGCCAAGACGGTGGTAAGCTGCTTGTTTAATCTCTCACATTCCCATGTGCGAATAGTTTCCCCTTTCGAGCACAAGGTTATAATTTTGCAGACCTTTACTTCGTGTCAACATCTTTGACAATCCAGGTTGAGTCCTGCCCTACTTCTTGCCATTTGAGAATTTCCTCATCATTGCAGCGGTGTTCTCCTTTGGCCGTAACAGCGTCCACTTTTTTCAGAAATTCTTCCTCTTCCGCCGTATTCTATCTCTGATCAGACATATTTGTAATCGTAAAATCCATTGTGTTTATTCTATCTGTGAATTTTCTTTTGTTGCAGAAAGCTCGACATAGGGATAATGATTCGTCGGCGGCGGCGGTGTTAGCTTACTTTTTAAAAGCTTTATATTTTAGAAGGTAGAAAACCTGGATGCTTCAAACTTTATATATAGATGCCTCATGTTACGAACTTTCCGTCAGCCACATGTCCAATGTCATTGCCCTCATTTTCATGGTTCAGTGACTACTAGAAAAAAAGTTAAGATTTTTTGTAATGTTAAATTCTCTCTTATTATTAGTAATAAGATAACTATATTTGGTATGTTCATACCTTGCAAGGTCATCATGCCCGTCAGACAGTTTTCACTTGACCTCGACCTTATTTCATGGATCAGTGAACAAGGTTAAGTGTTGGTGGTCAAGTCTATATCTCAGATACTATAAACAATAGGTCTAGTATATTTCGTGTATGGAAGGACTGTAAGGTGTACATGTCCAACTGGCAGGTGTCATCTGACCTTGACCTCATTTTCATTGTTCAGTGGTTATAGTTAAGTTTTTTGTGTTTTGGTCTGTTTTTCTTATACTATATATGCAATAGGTCTACTATATTTGGTGTATGAAATGATTGTAGGGTGTACATATCTAGCTGACAGGTGTCATCTGACCTTGACATCATTTTTATGGTTCAGTGGTCAAAGTTAAGTTTTTGAGTTTTGGTCCTTTGTTACTCCTGTAATATCCGTTGCGGAACATATTGACTACTAGTATATACCTCTTGTTCCTCTCTTGATAAGCTTTCGATTGAGGTATAACATATCTGTAATTAGGGGCTGAAGGGTCATAGCAGTCCACTCGATTATTCAAAATAAGCTATTTCTAAATGTTCAAGCGTATTTCGATATTTAGGTCCTTCGTTACTCCTCTAATATGCGTTGTGGAACATGTTCTACATTGGCTAGAGGTATAGGGGGAGGGTTGAGATCTCATAAACATGTTTAACCCCGCCGCAATTTTGCGCCTGTCCCAAGTCAGGAGCCTGTGGCCTTTGTTAGTCTTGTATGATTTTAAATTTTAGTTTCTTGTGTATAATTCGGAGTTTAGTATGACGTCCATTATCACTGTACTATTATGCATATTTTAGGGGCCAGCTGAAGGACACCTACGGGTGCAGGAATTCTCGCTACATTGAAGACCCATTGGTTGCCTTCGGCTGTTGTTTGCTCTATGGTCGGGTGGTTGTCGCTTTGACATGTTCACCATTTCCTTTCTCAATTTTATTTGACTATATACATTTTGTTCCTCTCGTAATAAGCTTTCTAATGAGGTATAAGGTTTATCTATAATTAAGGGCTAAAGGATCACAGCATTCCATTCCATTATTCAAAATATCTATTTCATTCGCGGGTAGGTTAATGCGGTTTCAAATCATTTTTGACGATTTTTGGTGATTGCATCGAAATCTCATCTATAACGTCATTTTCGAAACTATACGAATTTTGATTGGCTAAATCGGACGTTGGGAGAATTTGCTATGGAGTGGTGATTTTTTGGTTACACCGAGATCAAAGATTTATCAACTTGTTGTTTTTCGACAACATCATTGCGACATTAACAATATCTTCAAACATGACCGTTGTTCCCTTGAACACTTACAGTTTTGAGTAAGAAAATCGCCAAAAACTTAAGATTCATCAACGTCAATTTTTAGCTTGTCACGTCACACTCATTATCATCAGCTGTTGAGCACCTTGTCAAAGAAGTCGGCACATGGAAATCACAATGGAAAGATGGATTTTGCATACATTTTGAGGTAAATACGTTGTAAATTGTAACTCTTTATCATCGGTACCCATTTCTTCTTATTGAATTTGTTGAAGTGAATCAAAAAATTCATAATTCGTCATGTATTTCGATAACCGACGACGAAAACCATTGACCTATGAATCAATCAATGAAACAATAAAGTTGGCTAAACGGAAACAATGCTCGGAGAAAGATTGTTTTAATATTAGTTATAGTAGACTTGACTTTTTCCAAGCCAACTGTTACATAATAATTACCCCTCCCCCCATTTAATTCCCCCTTGGTTTAGTGTATGCAATAAATTAAAACTATTCATTTATGTATACATAGCTCCTTAACTTTGGTAGTAAGGGGTGCACCCCTATATTATCATAAAAATAAAATTGAGAATGGAAATGTATACCAAGTCCACCTCTCCTTAGGCTTAGTCAATTTTTTTTATACTTTTATACACCACCCACACAAATGACCAGTGTTGGTGTTTTTACATGTTAAACAAAGAATGACATTGTTTTTTTTTAATTGACTTAATTTGTGATTTAAGCATGAATTTTATAAATATAAAACTTGGATTTGTTTCACAAATAGTATTTATATATCCATTGTCATTTCTAAGTTTATGAGAAAATACCAGTCACACAAAGACAAAGAATTTATAAATGCATGTACAAACAAATAAAATGTACTATTAAGTCATATTTCAGTTAACAGGCTACTGAGATTTTACAAAATGAGAGAATTTGCTCATCTCAGTTAATATATTATCCAATTTAATTTTTAGTTAAAGATATGAAAATTTTAAATTGATCACCACTTTCATTCAATTGACATTTTTAAGACTATTTATTACTTGTAGGATTTGCTTGATAACTATTAAAATGTTATAATACAAATAAGTGACTTTAAAATTTGTCAATCTACATTGATATAAATATTTCAATATCATACAGATTAAATACCTGACAGTCTTTTAAATATTTGCCACTGGACATTAAGCAACCAACAATCAATCTTTTTTTTTTTAAATATCTCCTTTATTGCCTATTTCCTACATGTTTTAAAAAAAACTTTTGGTGTGTTTATTGCTTTTAAAGTTTTGATTATGCAATTTTATATTTGTCTTTTGCAGAATTTGTATTCACTGTTTTTTTTTTACTGCTTCCAAGTGACTTGACATGTAGGAAGTCTGCATTATCATGTAAGCATTCAAATATTATATTATTGTAACTGACACTTATTTTATAGTCACATGAAGTGATATGAAAGCTATTTAAAGATTAATTGCTTATGAGTTTAGATTAATCTGTCTATTATATTTATGTGTTAAGAAAGTCAACAAACATGGCAATTATTTTATTACAAACATGTAAGTTTACTATTGGTTTTACCAACCACTGCTGATACTAAGGGCTTAGGCTATTAAGCTTACTAAAATTTGATTATATTGAAGTTCTATTTTTGTATCAGAATAAGAATAAGATAATTTTTATGTTCAAAATATTAATAACAGGACACATTAAGAGCATGTAAATCAAGTACAATGATTGAAGTAATAGATGCATATATATAGCAATGGGGCTTATAAATTAATTATATTGTGTATAATGATATCCTTTTTTTTTTGCAGAATTTTAAGATGAATGAGAAACAATGGCCACTTCCAATACAATAGCACATTTGATAAAATGAATAAGACTCAAGGACTGCACTTGTCATTCAAAGGAAGATCAACAAATGAAACCCAAACAAGGATATTATTTTCATATTATCAGATTCCTGTACATTGAGATATAAAGAGAAAATTAATTTTCCTGAAAAGGCAACTCTTTACTTAATATATATATATGTGTGTGACAAAATGAATGGAATCAAGACTGTTTTAACTGTGCTAAAAGGAATACAAATTAGAACAATGTAGAAGTTAATTGACTGTATTAAAAATAAGTGAGAAAAACAATTTGCTGCTGTATTAAAAAGCAGGTTCAACAAAAGGAAATATGTTGAAATGAATGAATAACTAACTGCAATGATTCTGGAACATGTGTTCATGATCAACAAAGGAAAAATTTATAAGAAAGTGGAGAACATATAGTATGTGATATTGTGTCCTAATTAATATGATCACTGAGGAGAGGATGTTTCACTGAACTTTTAATTCATAAATGTGTCACTGTGTAGATCTACAAATTGTGATTTCATTCGGTGGATAAAGTATATTAATTAGCTGTGCTCCATGGAATATTTAAATCAAAATTATTAATATTGTTTATTAATAATAATGTGAAACAAAAGCAAAAGTGTTAGGAATGATGAAATGTTTTCACATACAAATTAGCAAATAGATTCATCAATAGGATCACCCATTCCCTAATTTCTATGATTGTGAAACATGCTTTATAACAAAAAACAAAAAATTCTATGTTATTTGGTTATGATGGTAAGTTGTGACACATTGAAAAACATACCACATGAAGTAAAATAAGTCATGTTGGCTGCATTTAATACACAATTTCAAATCAATCAATCAGTGAATGTATATTTTAGATTACTTGGGTTAAATGAAACAACTTTGAGATTGCCCTGTAGGGTTTTCTGTTAGACACTGATCATATATTCCCTTACAAAAACATTCACTCCACCTTTTCAGTAAGTACCAAATAATGCTTATTGAAGAGCAATTATCAATATTAATTCAATTTTCTAATTACATGAAGCTTAAAAAGATGATAAATATTATAACTTTAACTTTTCAACATGGTTTAAACTGATGTCTGCTAGTTTTATGCTGTTTATCATTAAAAATAAACACCTTATTGATGGTTAGCATTGCAATTGTAAAAGATAATATATTATTATATTGATATAAATAAAATAAAGATAATTAAAACAGTTGTCCAAGTTATACATACATAGAATAAATACATATTCTGGAGTTTTAAGTATGCTTGAATGAGACACAGAATGTTCATTGAATGTGTACATGGTGTAAAGGGAATATCGGGAATGTGTGATAAAAATGTTGCAGGATTTGATTTATAATTAAATTTCCATTAGCTCTTGGACTTTGGTATAAATTGATATAATAGTCCCATACTTTCTGACCATCATAAGTTTTTTTTCTATGAAATCAACATCTATTTTTCTTAAACTATGTTTTCTATCATGTGGTAATTAGATTTATTGAGAGAAAAATAAGCAGGACATTGAATATATATATATTCCAAGCTGTCATTACTATATGGTGTGATTGCCACTGTGACCAACGATTGAATGATGTACAGTGTATGGGTCTGTATGAGTCTGACATGAAGAATGAGCAAGATTCAAGATTTTATTGTACACTCTGACAGTTTACACTGTTACAAGAGGCAAAACCCAAACATGAGAGGCACCTCATCTGACAAAATAGAAAACACAATTCAAAGAACTATCTGAGTGATTGAATGGTGTTTAACAACACTTCCCACACTGTTGTGCGAATACACGGAGGTCATGTTTTATTGGTAGATAAGGGAGCTACCATTTGATTTTTATGGGGGGGCTAGGATGAAATTTGAAAAAAATAGGCAGGACAGGAGTTTTGAGTAAAAAAAAAAGGCAGGATGAGACACTTGCAAAAAAAAAAAGTCAGGACGACAATTTAGGTAAAAAAAAGTCAGGATAAACTAAAAAAAAAAAGGCAGGACCGAACAGAGTGAAAAATAAAAAGGCAGGACAGAGATTTCAGCTAAAAAAAAATGCAGGACAAATTTTTTCATCCTAGCCCCCCCATAAAAATCAAATGGTAGCTCCCTAAAGCTACAGTGTCCGTAGAAAAATTCAATAAATAATTTTTTTGCCAAAAAATACCAAACAGAAAGAAAAGGGGTATTCATACCAAGCCGATGTGTAATTATAATCATTCTGATCTATTCTCCGAGTAAAATATATATTTATATACTTTGTTTCTTTTATTAAATAAATTGGTTATGGAGAAAATGCAACAAAACGTACATTTAAATAAAGATCAGCAACAATTTCCCGATGACTGAAATTTTTATTTCTTATTACAGAATTACTTCCCTTTGAAAATCACTTGTGCGTTTGTAAATAATGACGGTCCCGAAAACTTGTGAAACAAGTTAACTTTGACTCAAAAGTGCTAGCGTGTAGAAATGATGAAATTTCGATTCAAATGAACTTGCAGAAAGCTGAATATTAATATTTTACGAAAACTGCTACTCGGTTCTTGTTGTTTATACCGTTTAAGTGTTAAACGATGTTATATCTGAAGGTCATAGTATTTTTGGCGCAATTCAGTCGAAAATCTCCGTTTATTTAATTAATCTTTTTATTCAAAGGAGGCGAGTAGCACTTTTCTAATACTTTAGTATATAAGCTATCCACAGATAACACTACTTAGAAAAAAAAGAGTGTCTACACGCTAGCACTTTTGAGTTTACTGTTTTCACGTTTATAAATAGATTCTGAGTGTCACGTGATAACCACGTGATAATTTGAGAATGTTATTTTTGAAAACGAAAATTTATATTGTCAACATACTAGCAAAACTAAAAAATATAACAAATTACACTATAAATGAGTCAAAAAGTCTTTTTATTAAAAGTTGAAATTTAAGTATCATTTTTTCATTTTTTTGAAAATACAGCATTAACATACCCGCGTTATTCAAAATTGGCTATTTCTTAATTTTCACGGGTATTTTGGCATTTAGGTCCTCCGTAAACCCTACAATGGTCATTGCGGCACATATCATTTATACTCAGTTTGTTCCTCTATCAATAAGTTTTAATTTGGTGTATAAATTTTGCCTTGCTTAGGGACTGAAGGGTTGCAGCAGTCCATTCCATTATTCAAAATAAGTTATTTCTCAATGTTCAAGCGTATTTCGATATTTAGGTCCTTCGTTACTCCTCTAATATGCGTTGCAGAACATGTTGACTATATACATTTTTTCCTCTCGTAATATGCTTTCTAATGAGGTATAAGGTTTCTCTATAATTAGGGGCTAAACGGTCACAGCATTCCATTCCATTATTCAAAATATCTATTTCATTATTCAAAATTGGCTATTTCTTAATTTTCACGCGTATTTTGGCAATTAAGTCTTCTAATATTCGTTGCGGAACATATTGACTATATAAATTTTGTTCCTCTTGTAATCAGCTTTAGAATGAGGTATAAGATTTATCTATAATAAGGGGCTAAAGGGTCGCCGCAGTCCATTCCATTATTCAAAATATCCATTTCATTATTCAAAATTGGCTATTTCTTAATTTTCACGCGTATTTTGGCAATTAGGTCTTCTAATATTCGTTGCGGAACATATTGATTATAAGCATGTTGTTCCTCTTGTAATCAGCTTTCGAATGAGGTATAAGGTTTATCTATAATTAGGGGCTAAAGGGTCGCCGCACTCCATTCCATTATTCAATATATCCATTTCATTATTCAAAATTGGCTATTTCTTAATTTTCACGCGTATTTTGGCAATTAAGTCTTCTAATATTCGTTGCGGAACATATTGACTATATAAATTTTGTTCCTCTTGTAATCAGCTTTCGAATGAGGTATAAGGTTTATCTATGATTAGGGGCTAAAGGGTCGCCGCAGTCCATTCCATTATTCAAAATATCCATTTCATTATTCAAAATTGGCTATTTCTTAATTTTCACTCGTATTTTGGCATTTAGGTCTTCAAATATTCGTTGCGGAACATATTGACTATAAGCATGTTGTTCCTCTTGTAATCAGCTTTCGAATGAGGTATAAGGTTTATCTATAATTAGGGGCTAAAGGGTCGCCGCACTCCATTCCATTATTCAAAATATCCATTTCATTATTCAAAATTGGCTATTTCTTAATTTTCAAGCGTATTTTGGCATTTAGGTCTTCTAATATTCGTTGCGGAACATATTGACTATATACATTTTGTTCCTCTTGTAATCAGCTTTCGAATGAGATATAAGGTTTATCTATAATAGGGGCTAAAGGGTCGCCGCAGTTCATTCCATTATTCAAAATATCCATTTCATTATTCAAAATTGGCTATTTCTTAATTTTCACGCGTATTTTGGCATTAAGGTCTTCTAATATTCGTTGCGGAAACTTTAATAGCTGACTATGCGGTATGGGCTTTGTTCATTGTTGAAGGCTGTACGGTGAGCTATAGTTGTTAATGTCTGTGTCATTGTGGTCTTTCTGGATATTTGTCTCATTGGCAATCATACCACATCTTCTTTTTTATATTTCCTCATTTTTATGCATATTGTGGCATTTAGGTCCTCCGTAAACCGTCTTATGGTCATTTCGAATCAAGATATAGCTATAGTGTCACAGTCAATTTTTATATATTTTTTCACTATTCACCGCTTCAATTTGAATAATGAAACATAAACCATTTCATTATTCATTATTCATTTTATAATATTGAATAGTGAATAATGAACTATTTCATTATTCATTATTGAATAATGAATAATGAACTATGAATAATGGACGTACTTCAGCGCGGTATTATCATACTAGTATTGTAAAGTCTTAATGTTGACCCAATCATTATACCGCCGCTTCGAAAAAGCGGGGGTATACTGTTTTGTCCCTGTCTGTCCGTCCGTCCAACCGTCCATCCGTCAGTCACTCAGTCAGTTCATCCATCCGTTCCATGAATACTTTCGTTGCATTTTTTTTATGAACTATAATTCAAGGATTTCTGAAAGGTTTATTGAAGTTGGCTATATCATGTGACGCGTTTTCAGATTCATTGTCAACAACTTCCTGTTTACCGAACACCTTTCACATGACAGCCAAGTTAAAAATGTTCGTCACATTGTTCTCAGGAACTACAATACAATGATTTCTGAAATTTGGTTTCAATGTTTATACAAGTCAGCTATACTGTGTGATGCTTTTTCAGATTCATAACTCAACAACGAAATTTTTGAGCGGGGGAATCATCAGTAGTTTGCACTATCACTCGTTGTTCTTGATTTATATGCTCTTTATAGACCCTTTAATTTGGAAAATGAAATATTCTTTTCTGTTCTATTCTATATACAGATTTCGAAATGAGTATATATATTCGAACTACCTAAGCCTTATTTTATATATACGGAGTTATTTTTTAAGACATGTTATTACATATTTAAAAGTAATAATACAGACACACAAATTTTATTTGACCCTAACACCCTGATACTTGTCTTGATAAGTGTCGGACTTATGGGTTATCGGAGTATTGGGCTGTCGGAGCAATGGGTTGTCGGACTAATGGGTTATCGGACTAATGGGCTGTCGGAATAATGGCGTGTAACCGATTAAAAAAGTCTCAAAACTTAAGTTCACATTTTAATGTTTGATGAAGCAGAACTTTAAAAGTGTGCAGTGAATCTTGTGCTCACAGTAGTTATTGTCATTATTATGTTTACATAAGACTTATAAAGGAATTAAGAAGGTACCAAGAAATAATTCACAGTTCAATTTAATGATCATGATTGGAAGGAAATGGTACGGAAGTTTACATATGACAAAAAGAAATTGATAGTATTTTTGGCGAAAGACTTAAACGGTTCTTTGTATTATATAGTACAGCTCTTCTATAAAAGCATGCAAAAAAAAACTTTGATTGAGTGACTTGCTTGCTATGTTTGCCTGGATGTTTTCAAACAATAGGTAGGCGGAGTTTCAATACATACTGGGATTTGATTGGACAAACACAAACTGACAGGAATTGAAGTTAATGTTTATTGTCCAAACAAATTCTAGTATATAGTAAACAGACTACTTACCTGTCGTTTACAAACATCCAAACAATCATAGCAAGCAATTTGATCAATGGTTTGCTTTGCATATATTTATAGAAGAGCTGTAAATTCTAAAAAAAAAAATTCTTGTTGTCGTAGATGGTTAAATCCTCAACAAAATCTCAATAACTTTGTTAGAACGAATAAAGTTTTTAAATCAAATTTTCGTGGACTTTTTAGCTTCCACCCTGACGAGGCATGTTAGCTGTTCGTATGCTCTTGCACCTGACGCACGGAAACTTTCACATTTCCATCTTCTTTTCTGAAATATTTTACCCAGCTCATACTTGACAGGATTGTTATCCTAGTAAAATGTGTAACCAATGAATTTAACAGAAGTTAAAAATTCCACAATACTATATAATTCATTTTATGTGTCAATTTGTTTGAAAAAAGTCGAAAAGAAGAGAGTTTTTTTAATGTCATGATTATCTGTCGCTTTCTAGATCGATTCTTACTAGCATTTATTTCAGATGACATGGACTCCTCACTCTGGTGACCCTGCTGCCTTTCATAGCTTTATCCGTGTACATATATTAATAGATAAACAAGTGTGGACACAGATGAGTGTGGATAGTATGTATGGATGTTTGACAGTGTCTTATGACAAAATGAGTTCTATGTTTTTTCTATATGGTGTTATTAACTATGTTGCACGATGACAACCAATCTGAGCATTATGAGTGTTATTTATTAATTTTTGTATGCCCCCACCTACAATAGTAGATAGGCATTATGTTTTCTGGTCTGTGGGTCCGTTCGTTCGTTTGTCCCGCTTTAGGTTAAAGTTTTTGGTCAAGGTAGTTTTTGATGAAGCTGAAGTCCAATCAACTCGAAACTTAGTACACATGTTCATTATGATATGATCTTTCTAATTTTAAAGCCAAATTAGACTTTTGACCCCAATTTCACGGTCCATTGAACATAGAAAATGGAAGTGGGAGTTTCAGGTTAAAGTTTTTGGTCAAAGTAGTTTTTGATGAAGCTGAATTCCAATCAACTTGAAACTTACTACACTTGTTGCATATGATATGATCTTTCTAATTTCAAAACTCATAACTGCTCCAAAAGTAATCTGATAGAATTTCAAGCATTTTAAGCCAATATTATCAACATCTACTAATGAGTCTTAATATGTCTACATATCTAAAAAGTCATAGTATTCAAAAGGTAATGCAAAATTATTCCTTTTCATTTTTTTTGTTATATGGATACACATTTGAGTGATACATGTACCAATACAATATTTGTTGTGGTATGAAAGTGCAGTAATTAGCATTTACTGTAACTATGTTAATTCACACAAATTGAAAAAGAAACAAATGAATGGACCAGAGCTTTATACGACTGCAGAGGTCGAAGCCTGAACAGTTGGGGCTAGTATTGACACAACATTCAAGCTGGAAACAGCTCTGAGTTTGAATTGTGATTAAATAGATGACACAGCTTAGGTTTCTGACACAGAATGAATGTGGTCTAATGAACTTAAATATTTGTTTTGCTTTTGTGTTAGGAGCAATTCACTATGCTGCTGAATATTAATCCTTTCAAACAAAAATATCTAAAGAAATTTTCTTTTTAATTTCTGAAATGAGAAACATTTAGAGGAGACAAACTTCAGTTAAGAGATCAGAAACTAAAAAAATGTATAATTTTTCCATTTGTAAAAGGGCATACCCTAGAAAGTGCTTGCAATCACTGAATGGTTATTAATGACTGCTTTAATTTATCAGTTGGTAATAAAGTGAATATTGCATTGTATATTGTATAATTGATTTAAGTTGACTGAACAAAGAAAGATAACTCCAATTTTCAAAGAAGATTTCATAAAGCATTGGTATTAGGTAATTCAAGAACCATTCTGGACAAACTCCAATTAAGGGTCTTGAATTTACAAAAATGTTTGTTTTTGGTCCGTAATTATTAGACTGTTTGTCCCATAACCCACACAATATATCCGAACCTTCTACTTATGGTATTAAACATTGTGGTACAATTTCAGAACAATTGAAATACTTATACACAACTTTTTAAACCGACACTAGATTAAAGCTTGTTTTGGGCACCTTTGTACCCCTTATTCCTAAACCTTAGGGACCATAACCCCCAAAATCAATCCCAAGCTTCCTTTTGTGGTTATAAACGTTGTGTTATAATTTTGTTGATTTCTGTTGACTTATAATAAAGTTATTATCCAGAAACCATCTTTCGGACAGGATACCAATTTACGACCCCAAATTTTTTGTGGTTGTATAAAAATGTTGAACATGTGCAATGAAGTATAGTTTTAGAAATCGATTAGGGAGCTACCATTTGATTTTTAGGGGGGGGGGGGGGGGGGCTAGGATGAAAAATTTTGTCCTGCCTTTTTTTTTAGTTGTAATCTCTGTCCTGCCTTTTTATTTTTCAGTCTATTCGGTCCTGCCTCTTTTTTTCTTGCAAATGTAGCTTATCCTGACTTTTTTACAACAATTGTCATCCTGCCTTTTTTTTTTTTGCCAAGTTACTCATCCTGCCTTTTTTTTTTACTCAAAATCCTGTCCTGCCTTTTTTTTCAAATTTCATCCTAGCTCCCCCCATAAAAATCAAATGGTAGCTCCCTTAGACTGGATAGGCCTTATAATTTTTTTCCCTCCTAATTGAAGGACCGTTTACACTCAGGGCCGAGTCATCAGCAGGCAATACAGATGTATTAAAACAACCTAGCATCATATTGCTAGTAGTGGGAGTAGCATTGTCCGGTAAATTTGTTCCCACTTTTTTTTATAAAATGTATGGTTCAAATCAAAATAGAATGTTTTTATCTCCTGAATACTTACATTGTACATAGAGATGATACTACTTTGACAAATCCTTGTCCATTAGAGTTGTCTGTCAAATCTTAATTTCACAAAGAATGAATTGCATAACAATGAACTGAGCTCAAAGCAAAGTACTTTAATAATACACTTAGACAAAGAGCTAAATCCAGTGATATACTTTGTACTACAGGTCCTTCATGACCATCCATCCACCCAAACCATATCTCAATAACATTCCATACTACATGATTGGATTCAGAAGTCCTGAAAAAGACATGACTTTTTTTTATCTTGTTTTAAGTATATATGCACAGGTTAAACCTTTATTGTGGATATAATCATTCAGTATCTAGCAACTATCAATTTGCTTCATGCACATATTGATATAGGTTGATTGCTCCTCTGTTGGAAATTAGAACACACCTCCATCTAATTTTAGTCAACTGACGAAGAAAAATTCAAAACTATATAAAATGTTATCTAAGACTTGTCAGTGTCTATTTCCTTTGCCACTGAATAAGATTCCATATTTACAACCAATGAAAATCAAATATCCCTCTAATAGACTTAGCATTGAAATCGTTTTCTAAAATGGTAGTTATGTGGAACCTAGAACTAAAAAAATTGAAACAATATATCTTAAATATTTCAAATGCATGTACATTTAATAATTCTCCAAAATTCACTTTATTTTTCCTTTTTTGGTTTTCTGTTGGAGACTGTATATTGACCTCTATGTAGCCTTTTCAACTTATAAAAGGGGGGATACATTTCCATAGAATTAAACTTTTCTGAAAGAATTGATTCCATTTATTTTCAATAAACAATAAATATTGAAGTCTATAACAGGCATCTAGGAACAGGCTCAACATTATTTCTAAACATGTATTAATATATACCAAAATGTGGACAAACCTACATTAAATATTCTACTTCAACGACTTTAATTAGGCAGCAACCATTTGATTTTCTGGGGGGGCTATGGTTTTTTTTGGAAAAAAAAGTTTGTTTCCAGTTTTTGGTGAAAAAAATAATTTGTTTTGGACCCTGAGAAAAAAAAATTGTTTGTTTCACCCTCAGCTGCCAATAAATGTAATGCTAAAATTGAAAGAAAAAACTTGTTTTCGGTTTGTCGCTAAAAAAATAGATTGTTCTTCGCCGAAGGCGAAAAAAAAAGTTTGTACAGAAAAAAAAACCATAGCTCCCCCCAGAAAATCAAATGGTTGCTGCCTTAGTGGAGTAGATCAAATTAAAAAGTCACAATGGTTAAAAACTCCAATGGCAGTCTTTCCTGCTAAAATCTTGATGTGTAGAATGTGATATACCATTTTTGGGTCTATATACTGTCCTTTAAATTTAGGTCATTTTGACACGGCAAAATATGAAAAAAAATGTAAACTATGGTCTGGAAAGCACACAGTTTGTGATATTTTAAGGTATCTTTACTAAGAAAACCTGCAAATCTCAGTGGCAGATCCAGAACTTTTCAAAAAGGTGTGGGGGCTCTGATGGACCAGAGGGTTGCCCACTCCCATCAAGCTTCAATGATTTCTTACATATATGTCATAAGCTAAATTTCCCCCACCCCCTTGGTCTGTCTATGCATCTGTTTATCGTTCTGCGAAATAGTACTAATACTAATTTTTCCCCTCCCTTACCTGGCCCTAGACAGTTGCTTACCTTTGTAAACATTTTATAATTATAGTCAGGTATATATTGATTGAGAGTAACTTACATAGTAGTTAATGGGACTCTTTTTCACACGGTTCTGTGAAATATAATACGGCAAATATATACCCGTACATACTATCCGCATAACACAGAAATCTGATAGATTTTCACTCCTCTGGGAAAAATCAACCTGTGAAATGAAATACCATGCCTGGAAAAAAATTACCGGGACAAATTATCCTCAGGATAAAATATCACAGAGGACGAAATAAACCGTTACATTACATGAGAAGCCGGTTTGGTTACAAATAATTATGTCACGTGAAGGTGCACTGACGTCACAATTTGCATTAATTTTGCAATACACTACAGTTCACTCATACAGAACCCATTATCATGCAAACATGCAACGTGAATGTGATTGGTTATCAAATAATACAGAATTTATGCACGTACAGTTAATATAGAAGAAATTAGTTCATCAAATGTGAGTTCGTGATCTTGTGGTTAAGACTGATGGCTACAGTGCTGAAAGTCCTGAGTTAGATTCTCACTTGGGGTGCTAAAAATATCAGTACATCAGAAGGGTAATTTTCACCCTCTCACACACATCTTTGTTAATGTTCCGGGATTGTTGAAAACTTGCATATTCATCAATATTGGATTTTGTGGTTTTAACAATCCAGACAGACAAATAGCAATAAGGTGTTTAGGAAAACATGACCTAAATCCTCCTTCATATATGACAAAAATACATGGGAACTCATATTGAATGGTCAAATGTGTTCAATATGAAAATTGAAATTAAGATGGTAAAATCAAATATTAGCCGTTACTGTAAATGGACTTAAAGTATGACTTTTCAGCAAATTTAAAGGGAAATGACACGGAAGGGGCCAAATAGTGTTCAAGGGGAGCAAATGCTATTTAAATTAGTATGCAGGTTTTAAATATAGAGGGAAGTTGAGTCATCTTTTTGGGTGAAGTTAAATACTGACTAGTGTGTGGTTCTCATTGGGTCTATTAAAGCGTGACCAATATTGACAATTTTTCGCAAGCGTGAAACGTGAAAGTCAAATTATTGTGTCATGAAAACGGGAAATGAGGTCTGTCGTGAAAACGGGAAATGGGGTTCTGCAGGACCCCGGAAATGACAAAAAAATGAAAATTGCTCATGTACATAGTGTAAGCGAGATATGGGAATCTGACAAAACAGTAAGTGGGATCTGGGATCAGAACACCCCCCCCCCCCCCCCCCCACCCCCCCAATGAGACCCCCTTTGTAGATTTACCTTCTAATTCTATATAAAAAAAACACAACTAAGAACTACGTTTAATTCACTTTGACTACTGATATGCAAACCTAGAAATATTTCATAAAATAGTGATTGAAAGATTCATAACACTTTGAAAGGATAATTCAGACACGTGTTACGCGGGGAGCATGTTTTAAATTTGTTTACAAATAATAATGTCACGTGATCGCGCACTGACCTCAAGTTGCATCGCCCTTACAATTCACTAATACAGGACCATTTTCATGCAAACATTCAACGTGAATGTGATTGGTTATCATATAATACAGAAATAATGCATGCACAGTTTAAGAAGAAATTAGTTCAATAAATCGATGCGATTTTCACTTTTGACACGAATAGGTCGGGTTGACATTACTGTCATCGGAGATAATATTGAGATAAATGGGATAAAACGGACCGTCAAAAAGGTCTAGAGGAGCACATCAGTAGAAACTTAACATTAATAAGTAATACTTACCAAAATTTCTCTAATTAAAGAACTATATAACTGAAATTTCACAAAGATAACGGTAAACATTTTGTTGATGCATGATGATGCTATTATCGATCCGTTGAATTCAGGGTCAACGGAATTTTTTGCGTTGCGTTTAAATCATTGAGGCCATCTATTTTTATTGCGGGTTCCACATATATAAATCGGAATTAAAGAAAAAATGGAATGTTGTTAGCAGAATCAAAACAGAAATGATGAACATTGCAACATTTTCAGCAAAATATAAATAGGATGGAGGATCTGTGTATTCACATTATTTGTAAAACTCTCCTTATTCATGTGAAGCGTGTGCTTTACATCGAGGCTTGCTATGCTTATCATTGACGCCACAGTACTTCAACCAATCAGACAATGTTTATTTTGGGCATTTGACTTTTTTAAACTCAGATTTTGGAATATTTTAATCGAAATTATAGAAAAATGGAATGTTGTTAGTACATATAAAATAGAAAATGATGAATACTTTTAGCTAAAGATAATTTGGATGGGGGTTCTGTGTATTCACATTATTTGCACAACTCTCCTTACTGATGCCATATTTTGGAATTTCCGTGACCTAAATGGTTCGCGAAAATTAATATTTTTATATATAGTATAGTAACAAAAGGCTGCAACTGGTATTTTTGTATTTAAAATGATTCGTTGTAACGAGAATATTTGTGGTGAATGGAAACTGTGAGGGTCAAAATCTTAAATTGCTTATAAATGTTGCTGGACCCAGTTTCGTTATCTGATATGAATTTTCTGAAATGTGCAAGGTAGATAGACATTGGCCTTTTGATTTTTTTTTACTCGGTAAGTTTTGGCCTAATTGGTTGAACTTTTTCAATATTAAAGCCGATTTCAATGAGTGTGTAGACAAAGGGAATATCCTTGGTTATCTTGCTTGCAGAACAGAAAAGACATTGTTAGGTTATGTAAACTACCCTTCTTTAAGAGTAGACTAGTCCGACAAATGACACATCTTTCTGTCTGTAGGACCAGGCTACTTCGAAAGGAGGGTAGTATACCTTACCTAACAATGACTTCACGGTTTAGCTAACAAGTAAGCTAACCAAAGATATAACCCCTGCCTACATACTCAATGGAATCGGCTGTAACTAAAAACTCGAATACATTTTAACAGACAGTGGTCATGTTTGTTAATGAATATTGTTTTTCCTAGATTCACTCTTGAAAAATCATTTGGTAACATTTGGTCAAGTAATTTCAGATTATATCTTTTTGTAATTGCGGACGCCAAGACAATACATGAATCTCACACGACCCCTCGACACAGGTGAGCTTATATATGATCTTATAGCGATTCGGGTTGATAACCAGTTGAAATTAAGCCAGTTTTGTGTGTGTAGATTTGTATTGTTTTAAACTGTTATGACCTTTTAAAGTTAAATGTAAGTGTTTAATCTAAGAATTTCTTTTTTTAAACTTATATACTTGTTTTATACTCCATTGGTAGTATGAAGCTACGAGGTATTTTAATTTTTGAAATTGACATATTCTAGTCTGCCCTTTCATTGAATAGTGATATTTTTTAGTATTCTATCGAACTTTCGAAAAAAAAACCTGATAACCGTTCAGACAAAAAAAATTATGATGAAAAAATCTTACAGATACAGCAAGTGGTTCTTAATAGCTATAAGATATATTTTTCTTTTAAAATACAACTTTTAAATCTTACGGGAAACTATTCCAAGCTTAAAACTTTCACTGTAACCTCGCTCTAACTTATGCCCCATCCCCCCCCCCCAAAAGAAACCAAACAAACAAACCCGCAATACTATTGTCATTCTTATAGTCAGCACTAATATGTTCACAAACAAATGTGTTTTAAGCTGCTAAAGATATATGATTCAAACGCTCAGAAAGTCTTTTGTTCTATATTTTTGCTCTCCAGTTTTATGCAAAACCTTTTACATTTTTATTTTATGGGTTATTGTTGAAGGTCGTACGATGACGTATGGTTGTTAACACATACTTCCTTTGGTTTCTTATGGAAAGTCCATTGACAACAAACATACCACATCATTTACTTTATATAAGTATTGTATAAATTACAACGTATTTTGGTGATCTCGCAAAATGATCGTAATCCCGAAAATCGTAAACATATTTTCTTATCTTAAAAGGGGGCAAGAAGGGTTCCATTAACAGGCCAATAAATAAGATTACAGTTAATTTAAAAAAAATAAATAAAAAAATAGGGGTATTTTTTCTCTCATAATAACAGTAAACAGATTCACAACAATGTCAATTTCAAGAAAGCAGACAACAGTTAATTAGTCAATAACGGTACAGCATCAATGATCTTGAAAATATGCCACTTTTAAGTAAAATATAAAGGCACAGAACCAGGACACAGGAGCACAGAACCAGGACCGTTTTTCTTATCACCAGCACAGCGTCAGGACAATTCCGTTTAACGAACTTGCACGACTTTTGCAATATAATATTGTTGTAATATACTTTGCATGGTACTTATGACGCATCAGAGAAAAATTAAGCAACAAAACTGTCGTTTTATTGCCGTTCTGATACAATGTAAACAAACCCACCAGCACAGAATCAGGACCCACCAGCACCTGACAGGACCAAATCACCATCACAGTACGTTCTCTCGCAGGACAACCATACCCACCGTTCCTATTCTAAAGGTGGCGTAAATCAGATGTGGATACTAAAAAAATCCAAAGATGTTTTAGAGTACATAAATCTAAGACTCCTTCATCTTGAAATAGAAATAAAACATTTAAATTTTCTACACTCTACCCATTCCAAACTAAAAGACAAATTGAAAGAGTTGGTATTTCTTTGTTTCATACCGTAAACGGCTTACATAGATACAAGTATCTTGTCATAGGGAGGGATAAATCCTACTTTGTGAAAAATCACTCTGATTCAAACCGAATATTATCTGAAACTGACATTACCAAGATGCTTAATTCATTGATTGACAACATATTTGTTACGGTTGATGGGCGTGTTTTTCAACAAAATATCGAGCATTCCCATGGGAACCAACTGTGCCCCTCTTATGCTGACTTGTTCCTTTTATCTTGGGAGGCTGACTTCATACTGGAACTTCTAAGAAGAAAGAAAAGAAGTTAGCACTATCCTTTAACTCAACTTTCCGCTATACTGATGATGTTCTCTCACTAAATAATTCAAAATTTAGTGACTATGTTGAACGCATCTATACCATCGATCTAGATATATTTTAGCTTGCATTTAGAAATTGACAATGACGGGCGGTTGAAACAAAACTTTTAGACAAAATTAAGAGATGATTTGAGTTTCCCTATTGTGAATTTTCTATTTCTATGTAACAACATTCCAGCAGCGCCTGGTTTCGGAGTATTTATTTCCAAATTGATATCATATTCTTTGGCTTGTATTTCCTATCATGATTTCTTTGATAGAGGATTGTTGCTCGCAAGGAAGTTATTAAACCAAGATTTCCAAATGGTGAAGTTGAAATCATTCATTCGTAAATATTACGGACGCCATCACGAGTTGGTTGACGGTTATAGAATATCTGTTTCATAGATGATAGCGGATATGTTCCTTATGTCGTAACTACACTCCCGTTCCTTTTTCACGAATGTGACTTACTAAATAAGACTTATTTCCGGCTTTGTACTAACATGAGAAACACGATGGGTGTCACATGTGGAGCAAAATCTGAGATCTCAGATCACATTCAGTTTTTGGATGGGTTCGTGTTGCTTAGTCTTTATTTTTCTATGTTATGTTTTCAGTACTATTGTTTGTCTGTTTTTCTTATTTTCGTTTTTATCCATGACAATGTCAGTCTATTTTCGATTTATTAGTTTGAATGTCCCTTTGGTATCTTTTCCTCCTTTTTCTAGGTAGAAAAAAGTTAAATATAAAAAATACTGAACTCATAGGGAAATTCAAAACGGAAGGTCATTTATAACATGGCAAAATTAAAAACTCAAATAAATCTAACGAATGGAAAACAACTGTCATTTTTCTGACTTCGTAATAGCATTTCCTAGTATAGGAATTTGTGGATTAAACCCAGAAATTGATGCATAGTATGTCATTACATCTGCTATCACTCTACGTTTAGCTCGATACCCTTCACATTTTCGTTTTGTTTTTCTGACATGATACGATATGCATTTACTTCTTAAATATAGATATTTCTTTTAAGCAACACAATTATTTGATAGAAATATTTTTTTTGATACTCTGTGCATTTTGCTTGTTTACATTTCCATTTTTTTTAATGAAAAATCAATATCTTTTTACGAAAAGCTGCGATTTCGGGGATTATGGATCTGTGCACAGTAATTCTTAGAATTGTAAATAAAGCTGACATTTAAAAGTCACGCACAATAGAAATTAGAGGTTTTGTATTACATTGTTGTTGTCTAATAAATAAGCAAATCTTTTCATCAACATAGAACAAAAGGAGCTACTGATTTGTATTAGGACACTTACTTCTATAGGCTTCTGATATAGATATCACATGATCATGTTGAAGATCGTTTTGATTTTCCTTTTGTCCTACGTTTATTGTCGAGCCGGGAAGCCAGGATGCTTAAAGAACCATTTGATAAAAGAGATGGAGAGAAATCTAAAGGATCTACAATCCATGCATGTTCACAACGGTGGTATGTTTCTTATCTTTTATCACATAAATTAAGCTTTAGAAAAAGATATTCTGAATAGTTTTATATATGATACAATGATAGCTATGTATTTGCTTACAGTTTCATAGACGGAAATTCAGCAAAGGCAATATCTTGAAATACATTCTTTCAATAAACAATAAAATATTTATTTATGTAGATAGAATGGTAGAAAGTAAAGAAATTGTAATTATGATCCTTTGATTTTTATTAACTAAATGGTATTTACCGAATAACCTATAGATGGATGTTTCTACCTTTATCTTACCTCTTATTTTTACAATATTATTTGTAAAATTTATTTTTTACAAACAAACTTAACATCTTTATTGTAATGTAGCATTTTACATAACATTTCATATTATTGTACAAGTCTTAAATATTGTCTGTCATTTTCTCCAGAAAACTCAGGCGAGACGTATATTAGATGGGGGAAAACATCATGTCCAGAGGAGTCAAATCTTGTTTATGATGGTAGGTTGTAACTGCATTTATAGCAAACAGTTCTTTATATAAAAAGTGTCAAACAATACAATTTTTTTTTTGTAAAAATTTACGTTGAGTAGTTATGAAATTATGTTTAAAGATGAAAAAGAACCCCCTTCCTATACTTTTATACGAAACAAGCCATAGCTTCTTAATATCAGTTAATTTTAAAAATATTAACTCTAATTAACATCATTTTTATGAAAAATAAAATGCACGTGCACATTTTTTGATATTCTTTTAGGATATGCTGCTGGAAAGCATCACAATATTGGTGGGTCTGGGTCAAATATTCTCTGTTTACCAAAGAGTCCTGAATGGAAAGATTATAAAGACGGACAAAACACATGGAGAGGTAAACTATATGGTATCGAATATGAAATCACTCAAAACAAGCCATATCCAAATACGTTTCACAATAAAGATATCCCATGTGCTGTATGTCTGTCTACAAGATCAACAGTTTTGATGGTACCAGGTAAAGTAACATGTCATGACGGATGGCATAAGGAATTTTCAGGATATCTCATGTCGCAGTCAAGTACAAATGGTCGCACTCCATCAGAATACATCTGTGTTGATGAGAAGTTGGAATCTGTGCCTGGTGGGGATTCGGGTCGTGATGAGGCTGTCGTGTATCCAGTGGAATCCGTTTGTGGAAGTTTAAAATGTCCACCGTACGTTAATGGCAGGGAGCTTACTTGTGTTGTTTGCTCCAAGTGAAATACCAGACAAAAATAATTTATGTTAACACAATAAATTTCATTATTTTTTTTTCAAGTTATCTGTATTACAAATTTTCAGATGGAATTATTTTGTTTCTCAGGTGAAATGCTAAGCCATTTGTTGTCTGATCTGTAAAAGTAATAGAATAAACATAACGAAATTCTCAACGGAATAATTTCTCTAAGCAAATGGCATATTTCAAAGATGAAACACATCAAACGAATGGATAACAACTGACATATTCCTGACTTGGTAAATTCATTTTCCTATGTAGAAAAGGTGAATGAAACCTGGTTTTAAACCTAGCTAAACCTCTCACTTGTAGGACAGTAGCATATAATTCCCTCATATTGACAGCGATTGTGAACAAAATAAACAGACATAATAGGTAAAAATGTCAAAAAGGGGTACATCAGTCAATATTGTATTATAGTCTTAATCACTAAAATATGCCAAGAAAGAAAAACAAAAAGTTATATAGACAAAGCATATTAGAAAAAAATGAATGACAAGAATACGGAAATCTGCCATAGTACAAAAACACAATGACGGGATGAATATAGTAATAATAAAATATGTCAAGTTTGTCAACAAAGAAAACCAAAAAGGCATGTAGACAGCACACATA
This sequence comes from Mytilus galloprovincialis, assembly GCF_965363235.1. Taxonomy (NCBI): domain Eukaryota; kingdom Metazoa; phylum Mollusca; class Bivalvia; order Mytilida; family Mytilidae; genus Mytilus; species Mytilus galloprovincialis. The sequence goes on along the minus strand of NC_134838.1, from coordinate 11,632,905 downwards.
CAAAAAACGAAAGACAAAAATACAAAAATGTATAATAGCACGATTACACAATGACAGTAATCATCTTGTATTATCTTCGAAGTTGATACTGAATATTTATCAACAAGGTCTTAGTATATTCCTATTTTTTTTTTAGAAAAAGAACGAGACGTTCTTTGACATACCCCTGGTTCATCAACTTGTCGAAAAGTATACTGCTGAAGATAGAATACAATACCAATAAGACATAACATACACTCTGCCAAATTGTACGGCCTTAACACTTCTCAATTTTATACATAACGCTCGAGCAATTTTTGTTAACAAGATTAGTTATGCACAAAATAAACTTCCTGTGTAGAAATTTTTTATGACCAGTCTTACTGTTTATATTTTACCTATCATCTGTGGGTCTTATGAGGACTGATTTTGAATTTTCTGTCTTTTTGTCGCTGTTTAACATATCCCAATTAATGCGTTACGCCCATGCATGTTTACGCTATACGAACTTTTTAGCAGGGTACGCCCCTTACACAAAAACTGCTTCAAAAGAATTATCCGGATGAACAACGACTGAAATCGACCTGACATAAGATTTACGGCATCACAAATTGATTTACCAATATGATATGTCTGATAAGTGTCTTTACGCTTTGAATTTTCCTCGGAGTTCGGTTTTTATGTTATTTTAATTATTTATTACTTACAAAAACATGTTTTCGCAGTTTTTATTCTTTAGATGTCATAATAGCGGTCCAAACTTTGGTGTTTACCAATTTTGTTCTATTCCGATTTTGAAACATTAAATATAATTTCATTCGATGGCAAATATGGTCACAAATCACACCTTCTTCCATAGTAAATCTTTTATTGGCTAACTTTATAGAACTCTCTTTCATTTAAATACATATTTTATAGAATTCCTCTTTCATTTAAATATCTATGTGTATAAACAAAAATAGCAACGCTGTGATGCCTAATTATTGTTTATGGCTATTCATTTGGACTAAACATTACTAACTCTCCTGCTTTCCCTAGTGAAATAAAAGGTTTATCTCTCAAGTATTAACAAGACCATATAAGTCACTACATGTTTTTTCATGGACAACTCGATTACTCGTGTAACTTTTTTCATATTTTTTTTCCCATTATATGTGTATACTATTTTGCCTTTGATAATTAGCTGTTTTGTTAAAAAAAAACGCGTTTATATCACAAAAGAATAGCCACTGGAACCATATGGATAATCAAACTCGTAAGTCGAAAAAGAACTGACAATGCCTTGGTTAAATAAAAGAAGTAAAAAAAAAAACAAACCAAAAGACAAGAATAATTTTGATTTTTTTAAATACTAAGGCTTTTCTACCTCAGGCATAGATTACCTTAGCTGTATTTGGCAACACTTGTAGGAATTTTTGATCTCAATGCTCTTCAACTTCATACTTAATTTGGCTTTTTTTTTTTTAACATTTTTGGATTCGAGTGTCACTGCTGAGTCTTTTGTAGACGAAACGCGCGTCTGGCGTATATATAAAATTTAGTCTTGGTATCTATAATGAGTTTATTTACACGAATAAGCCCGAAAACCAGGGAGAATTTCAGTTAGCCCAGGCGTTTTTTTTTCATAGCACGTAAAGGTATGGATGCGGTTTGTAGAATAAAGAATAATTGATTTACATGGATATACATGTACACAAAGAAAGATTAAAGAATAATTAGATGCTTTAACATTTACACTAGGAAGTAAAGAAATGAGAAAAAAAAATGCTAACAAGTTAAAGTATACAGATCTGAAGAAGACCCGTCCAACCAGACCCTTATGGACTTTAAACTTTTGTGCAAATAGTATTTAAAAATTCAGTCACCCGTGAATTTAACTAATAATATGAAACATAACGATAATGGAGAATTATTTAGTTGTTTGGCTAATGTCTGTATTTGTTTTGCTTGGTGCATTTTATATACACACTGTGGAACAAAGATTCCAAATAAAACACGAGTTACTTCAATACGGAAATGAAATAAAGAAAGTGAAAGAAGAATTAGAGTCGACCACAAAAAGTCTTACGCAAGTGAAAGTAGAATTGGAATCGGCGAGAAATGCACTTGATGCGTCACGTGATGAAATAAATGAGATGAAAAAAGGTAAAATAGAAAACAGGCAATAATACATACAAGCTATACCATGATACTGGTGTATAGTATAAATCATACATTAATGCATAGTTTACGTTTAAACCACATAATCTATTTATGACTTCTGAACAGCGGTATACTACTGTTGTCTTTATTCATGGGTCATTGTGAAATTTATTTTTTTGTCATGTTTGCATATCATATTTGCTAATTGTTGTGAGGAAAACATTGATATAAATCAATTTATCACAATTTGAATAGGATTATAATGGAAGCAGCGATGACGAAGTTATCCCTTGTGAATCTGTTTAAGACTTACAGGCTAATGAAAGCTAGCTCACTGCTCGGCTCACTGCGCTGTACTAACATGATTTACCCTTTAAGCTTAATATTTTGATCAATGAATAACATAATTAGTTGTGATCTATCTTCAATGTTTAAAGGTGTCAATGTGTAATACTGTCAAATTATAGTACGTCACATTTGTTTCCATGCGAAAAAGGTGTAGAATACATTCCCTTAAATTTGACAGTTGTAGGAAATCAACCATGCATTACAGTTGCAGGAAAAAAAATGAGTCATAAAAAAATTATCTTGGTGACTTTGTTTAAGTAAAGATAATTATCCACCTAGTTATATGAATTATGATTCAAAGCAACTTTATAAAAAATACATCAAGTAACACCAATACAAACTAATTCCTAAATTTATATTCTATTTTCAGAAATTTACCTGTGAAATCATTTTTTGAGGCGTTGACGCACAGTTCACAATTATATTGTGCTTTATTTGTGTACTCCCCAACCCTTCATTAATTTCCAGTGTTCGTTGTTATTTTGAAATGTACTATTATATTATTTATTTATGATTTTCTCTGTCCTGGGTATTCTTGCATTGATTTTTACTGTATTACTGTCACATAAAATTGTCATTTAGCGTTATTTTTAACATTGCCATATAGCGGTTGTTTTGGCTGTTGTAGCAGTTCAGAGTTTATATTGTTCCTTTTTTCTCTTATATGTAATGTGTTTCCCTTAGTTTTGTGGATTGGTTTAAGTTAAATCAATTTATGACTATTTAACAGCGGAATGCTACTATTGTGTTTTATTCACAGTAGACAAACAACTTTGTGTAATAACAAGCTACTTGTATATATAGTCCAGCACCGTTTCATTTGAGTTTTTATCAAAATGAAGAAAATGTTGTGTTTTATCATATGACTAAGACTATTTTTATAAACCCATAATTTGTTTTGCCTGATCCATTTTTCTTCAACTAAGCAATATACATAGAAGTCATAATTCTGAATTTAATTTTAAATTTCTAAAATCATTTTTGAGAGCTATGGTCTCGTTTTATTTTGAAAGTCCTATCGTTTAATTTGTTTTATTGATATACTCTATTCTTTTTCGTGTTTGTTTTTGTTGCCCTTCGGTGTTTCTGTTGTTTCTTTGTTTTCCTCTTATAGTTGTTGTGTTTCCTTCGGTCATGGTTAGTAATACGGTTTTTTTTATCTTGCAATATTGTTTAAGCTTTTGAACACCGGTATACCCCTGTTGCCTTTATTTTCCACGAAATATTTTTACAAATCTGACATTTTGGCACAACCTTCAGCTTGAAAAGAATCTGCGTGACAAAACTTGATATTATATAACTTTCATTTGGCCAAAGATAAATGATTAAAAAATATATGTATAATGTAATCAACCTGTCTACTTTAAGTGACCGAGTTTTGCAAAATGTCAGATGTGTTCAAGACTGCATAGTTTCTTTCTTGCTTCATCTGCATTTTTTTTCGTAGACTGATAAATACACTATAGGGGAGGGTTGAGATCTCACAAACATGTTTAACCCCGCCGTATTTTTGCGCCTGTCCCAAGTCAGGAGCCTCTGGCCTTTGTTAGTCTTGTATTATTTTAATTTTAGTTTCTTGTGTACAATTTGGAAATTAGTATGGCGTTCATTATCACTGAACTAGTATATATTTGTTTAGGGGCCAGTTGAAGGACGCCTCCAGGTGCGGGAATTTCTCGCTACATTGAAGACCTGTTGGTGACCTTCTGCTGTTGTTTTTTTCTATGGTCGGGTTGTTGTCTCTTTGGCACATTCCCCATTTCCATTCTCAATTTTACTATGAATCCAGAATTCTGTTTTGACTTATTTCTTCACCTCTAAATTGGTCTAGGACCAATCTGATGTGGGTATACGAAATGAATACGATTTACATTGTTGGAAAGGACTGCTACGAACTATTGCGATAACAAAGGTATGCTCAACATGTTTAATTGGGTAGCTAATCAAGAAATTGAAATATAATGACAATTCACGACGATCGTATCCAGATATTCTACTATTCTTCCGTAAACAAGAATGACGAGCATTTACCGTATTAATACAAAGAACATCATTTATAGATGAAGCACGTAAAACAGAACTTCTTGAAATACACATATCTACCGTGAATATGAATAGTAGTCACTCTTTGAGACAGGATAACAAATTGAAATGATTGTGGTACTTTCAGCATTGAACTTCTCTTTTACAGCTATCCCTTATATTATATAATAACAATAAATTAAATAGACATATGTTTACTGTAAAAAGGGGAGGCCGGCTTTATACTGTTATACATAAACATTCTTGTATTCCATTTCATTTACCGAGTTTCTCTATGAGCTTTGTGGATGGCATTTAAAGATGTCCGTCCCTCAGGTGTATAAATTGATATTTTTACACTTACCTGGTTATTTATTTTGAATACTTTTTTTCTATTTCGGACTGTTCGTGTATTCATATAATATATACAGAAATCCTTATTATTGGCATAATGATACATAAGTAGCTGCAATGATAATGCACTCAGAGGTTTGTTATAAAATATTTTACAGTTTAATGATCGTTCGGATTTTGACAATATTTATAGGTAAACTTTCCTAATAGTCTTTATTTGATCTCTTCAAATCATGGCTGTAACTTAAACTACTTTTAACAAATCATTTTATTTCACTTAAGACGTCTTCAACTTAGAATGAGGTCTGATCTATTCTTTTGTGTGCTGGGCTTCTTGTGACTTCGAAATTTAGAACAACAATATGAGGATTTTTCCTTTGTAACCCTTATAATAATGAGCACATTAGATTCTGAAACCTGATTTAGTCATTGTTGTTATTGTATGAGATTTACAAATGCACAATAATTTGCGTACATATAACTATTGTCAAGATTACAAGTAAACCTGTATGAACCAAATAGGGAGAATGCCGACCTCAACCATTGGAAAGAGTAATGAATATAGAATTATTTCTTCCGGTGCTGGAGCCTTTATATAATATTCTTAATACTGATTGCTAAAAAAGAACAATTTGAAATGGTTAAAAGTACCCGACTTATTTTGAAATTAAAAGAGTAACAAGTACTGTAAAGTAACGCTGGGTACGTTTATGTTTAACTGTCGCTATACAGTTTGTATACCACCTTCTTCGATTGCAAAATAGCAGTTCACGTTCTGTTTTTAAGGGGAGAATACTCAAATAGTAAATTTTGGATTAAGCAATGAAAAAAAAAATCAAATTTGACCCTTAGAAAAAAAAACAAGGTCGTTGACACCATTTTCTCTTTTCAGTTTCTAAAAACATATTTAAAACCTACCTTCTTATATTTTATTTCAAAATGCTATCTCATAAATTTCTTATTATTCACACTTTTTAACAATGTATGCAAAATTCTGCCATTTATACGCTGACCCTAATTTTTATTATGTTTTTTTAAAAGAAAAAAAAAAAAAAAAAATCAGACAAAATCACGAATATGTACAACAAATTCTGAAACAAAAGTAATGTAATTTCGTTTTCTGAGTTTGTTGCTATCCGTACGTTCAATCTGTAATATGTTGAAGTGTTATTTTTATCATTATCATAACATAAATATTTTCATTCATTATAGGGCAACGACATCAGTATTGCACATGCTGATTTATCCGTATTATGCAATGCAATTATTTGCTTATATCATTTAATAATAAGTGGTATTTACAGAAAACTTAATATTAAAGCATGACATGTGTTTTAGTTTTATCTTATCTTCTTTTTTTACATTTTTATATGTAAAATCTGATTTTACATAAAAAATTTCTATCTTTATTGTAATGAAGATTTTTTTTCACAAACTTAATGTGATTATAAGAGATTACATATGTACTATTTTTTCCAGACAACCCAGGCGAGACGTATATTAGATGGGGGAAAACATCATGCCCAGAGGAGTCTTATCTTGTTTATGATGGTAAGTTGTTACTTCCTTAATGGTAAAAAATTCTTTGTATAGAAGCAAGTGTAAAACATAACATCAGTATCTTATTAAGGAAACTGTGATAAAAAAAAATACAAAAAAAAACTTTCGATACTTCTATGCAATATAATATTTCATAAAACCTTTAATCTGGAACTGACATATTTTTTTTAAAAATAACATACATGTGGAAATTTCTTGAAATTCTTATAGGATATGCTGCTGGAAAGCACTGGAATTTTGGTGGGTCTGGATCAAATCTTCTGTGTTTACCTAAGAATCCTGAATGGAAAGAATATACAGAGGGAGATTACGCATGGACAGGTAAACTATATGGTGTCGAATATGAAATCGGTAAGAATAAGCCATATCCAAACATTTTTCATAATAAAGATACACCATGTGCTGTATGCCAGTCTAAGAGATCAGCAGTTTTAATGGTACCAGGTAAAGTAACATGTTATGACAGATGGCACAAGGAATTTTCTGGATATCTTATGTCACAATCAAGTACAAATGATCGTATGCCATCATAATACATCTGTGTTGATGAGATGTTGAAATCTGTGCCTGGTGGAGATGCAGATCTCACCGAGGCTCTCTTGTATCCAGTGGAAGCCGTTTGTGGAAGTCTAAAATGTCCACCGTACGTTAATGGCAGAGAGCTTACTTGTGTTGTCTGCTCCATCTGAAGCACAGTTATAATTTGAAATAAAATGTGTAAACACAAACATTTTTTTTCCTCAAGTTATTGGCATCGAAATTTTCATTTGGAAAATTTGTTTAACTTCGGTTTAATGTTAAATCATTTGTCATCTGACTTTATACTTCTGAAGATAGAAGGCATTACCACTAAGCAGTAACATACACTCTGCAAAATTGTATGGCGTTTAAATCACGCTCCTGCAATTTTACACTATACGATTTATTTGTTAGAAAGTTACATACAAAATAAAAATATTTTCGGACTAGGCTACACTACATTTTTTTCTAATTATACACATGGAAAAAAGTATTGCAACACCTTGATTTTTTAAACCTTGGAAACTCAGCCTCTTATTTTGGATAGAATATGATAAAATATTTGTAAAATAATATCGAAACATAGTTAATGATAACATTGGCATTAACACGAATAAAAAAATGTATGAAAAAAAATGTTTTATCTAACCACAATTTTGATAACACAATGAAGTATTTTTTGTACCAAAAATGCACTTTACAACTTTTACTGTAGTCGAACTTTACAATGTCAGACATTTCAAAATTAATCTTAAGATGATTGTTGACATCATGGTTGATCGTTATACGCCAAAGAATTAGTACTTGGTGCAGCCTCCATTCAAACGGATAACCGCATCTTAACGTCTTCTGATTTCTGCCATCAATCGACTAATTTGTTGGTGAAGTAACCCTGATGAAGGGCATTGTTTGTTTCATGACGTGTTTGATCTGGGGGTGTCCTTTCGCGCACTTTACGCACAATAGTGTCCCATATATGCTCGATATGGTTCAAATCCGGGCTACGTTCGGGCCAAGCAAGATAAACATAATTCCATTGGAACAATGGATTTTCCTCCACGATGCTAATTTCCAACTTTGTCGAGCTCTGCACTACATTGGATACGGGCCACTGTATGTCTGTTCGTAAGCAAAGGTCCCCTAAATGGTCTTATCGCACGATAACCAGTAGCGATGAGTCCATCTCGAACAGTTCTTGTATAAAGTCTCCTGTATGGCAACCACCCTCTTTTTATGATTGTATTGCAATGGGTTTCCTCCTGATAAACCTTCATTATGCTTGATTTTCCCTAGCAGATGTTATAGGGGGTCTTCTTGATCTCGGAAGGTCTTTAACATCGTTTGTTGTCTGATTTTTATTCTCAAAACGACTTATAGTGGAATGGTGATGACCAACAATACGTGCAATAGTCACAACGACATACCTGCTTCTCTCATGCTGATAATCTGCCATAAAAACAAAACTGCTTCAACAGAATTATGAAGAAAAAAAACCGACGACCAAAATCGATTTTAAATACGTTTTACGGTCGACATCACTTATTGGTTGACCAATATTATATGTCTGTTTCTCAACTCGACATGTTTTCGCATGTCTGTCATCTTTAGATTCCATCATAGTTGTCTAATCTGAGATGATTACAAACTGAATCCTGTTCTGATTATGTCATTTAAAATATTTTTTCATTTTAGGCCAAATTTGACTCCAAATCGTACCTTCTCCTTTAAATTTACTATACGTTAGATTGGCTAAAATGTAGAAGTTCCTCTTTCATTTAAATATCCATGCGCTGGTGCTTTGTAAAACTTTTGTTTTATCTAACGGTTAAACACGTATACAAAATTCGCAAATTCATGATGACTACCGCTGTTTATGGGTATTCACTGGAATCTAAAATTACTAGCACTTCTTATGTCCTTTAATGACTCAGAAAGTACTCATCCGTTAAGACTACATACGTTCTCTGAAGGTTTTTCTTAATCGCCACTGCGTTTAGCAGAAGTGCTACTTTCCTTTTTTGACAACGCAATTTTATTATTCCATGATATCTTCTTACTGTTTTGCATTTGATTATTAGCTGCATTCTTCAAACACGCTACAATATCACAAAAGAGAGGCGAAAGATACCAAAGGGATAATCAAACTCATAAGTTGAAAACGAACTGAGGATGCCACGGTGAAACAAAACGACCAAAAGACAAACCACAGTATACAGAACACAACAGAAAAAACTACAGACTGAGCAAAAAACAACAAAAAACTGGGGGTGATCTCAAGTGCCCCGGAAGGGTTAGCCGATCCTGCTCCACATGTGACACTTGTTGGGTTACTCCTCAGAAATATGTTGACAAGTAATTTCAATAGTGGATGGGAAATTGACTTTTTTCTAACATTAAGACGTCACCAAATTCATAAACCATCGGTCCTGTAAATTTTTAACATTGAAACTTGACTGAATTTGAAATTTATAAATTGAAACAAGGTTTAAAGGTTGCACTTTGTAAATACAGCTGTTTCACAAGCCACGCCTCTTTTGGGGAAATATATAATATTCATAGATATTTGGTTTGTTTACGTACTGGTTCCCAGATATGATCTCGATGTATCATCTCATTGAGACATAACTTAGGAATGTTACCAATATAAAAGCACATGGTAACGGCGAATATAAAATTTTGAGGATGACCCAAAGTGAAGGGGTAGTACAGAATTTTAGTATGAGTTTATTCTCCTAGACGTTCGGGGCATATAAATGTTAAAAATATGCCGCACCGCCCTATGTTTTGACCTTTGAATAAAATAGTAGCGCATATCAACTTTCCGCTCTAGGATATAGTTTTTTACGAAACTTCATCATACCAAACTATATCAGTCCTATTCAGGACCAATAACTCTGTCGATAAATGTTTGCGGGTCTTTAATGTTGTTGAAATGTATACAATAACATCTTTTTGTACACAAGTTAAAATTTCAATATCGATTTTTTTTAGTTACTGGATTTTGCTTAAAATAAAATAAATGATAAAAATTAAAACCATATGCAATGAAATCTCGTTTAATTGTCTATGAAATGAAAAAAAAAATCTATTTAATATAAAATTTTAATCAGAATATTTCTTTAAAACAATTATTGTGAAACATTAATATTTGATTATCGTTTTAAGCAAAAATCAACTTATCAAAGAATTTTTCATAATATAAATATTTTCATAAAGTTCTTTATGATATATATTTCTTCTGTTGTGTACACGGGGAAGAGAAAATATTTATGTGTACGTTTATGTGAGCCTTTGTATATCACAAAATCTTAACTCTGGAAATACATGTATTCCACATGATGTTAATGTCACCTGGTGGCTTTTGGTTTGACACTAACAATATATTGTTATGTAAAATTAAAACCTAAGTCAGAGTTCACCAGTTCGTCAAGGGACATTAGTTGTTAAAGGTATAGAATATTTATCTATAATATTTGTTTGGCATTATTTTTTTTTTCTCTTGAGACGAAATCATTTTTTTTTCTAAAAGGAATATACATATTTCTAAATAAAGATAAGTTATACATAAAACAGGGAAAATACCTTAAAAAAGGAGCGAAAAATAATTTCATTATAAAATTCAGTGTTAATTATTTTCTGGGAACAGTATATCTTGGATATCTGTCACAATAAATGTTCCCTTGTTATTTTTTACACTTCAAACTTGAAATAATTTATTTTTTATCACGAAATTTTGAAATCAATCATATCGAAATATCATTATAGAAAGAAACAGAAAAAACACTGATTCTGCATGAAAATACACGATGATTGAAATTAATGCGACATTTCCAAATCATCCGCCATTTTGAAAAATCCGGAAAAATCACTTTTTTAAATCGATGTGGGACGGAATTTCCTCTAAAATTAAACTGTTTTAAGTAGAATATTTCGCCAGATATATATTTAAACATACTAAATCAATTTGCAAAGTTTGACTTTTATTTACGGAATTTCTTAATTTGATTTACAAGTAGACATGGGTATCGGTAGATTTAACATTAGGTAAACGGGAAAATAACGAGAAAATGTGCATTCTTTTACGATTCCCCAGGGACGGAATTTAATCAAAAATTAAACTGTTAGGACCAACATTGTTTGATAGAAATATGTTCGAATATGAAGGATTGATTTGCAAAAGCTAGAAAACGGGTCATATTAATGAGAAAATTGAACTGAATTGAAGCATCTATGCATTTTATATGGGGCAATATAATACAAAATGGCGGCTATCTACGTCAAAAAAGTCACGTGATGTCTGACTTAGTTGGATATGGGTTAAAGTGGCACAGATTTAGCCGCAAAGGGAGTTCCTAAGAGTAATTGCATTGTCTATATTTATTGAAGTTCAACTTTAAATGTCAAATGATAGACAAGACTGTTTCTAGCAAAACAACACTGTCATTGAAAAATCAATAAAGCAGACAAAAACAACACTAAAAACTAAAGCAAGAGTAACACGAATCTCTTTTAAACAAAATTAGTGGTGGTCTCAAGTGCTCCAAATGGATAAGGAGATCCTGCTCCACATGTGGCACCGTTGACTTATGTCTAAATAAGTATGAAAGCAAGGTATAAAAAATAAAAGGAAAATACAATTTCTTCTTGGATCTAAGATGCATGTACAAACGGTATTCACGGAAAACTTCACTCCAGCAACTGACAAAAATAAGTCAATAAAATTTAAAAAAAATGGATATTTTTGCTATAAAGTTTGATTATGAAATAAAAAAACCAACATTGAAACAAAGAAATATATACTAGTTACAAAAATACTAATTCTCATTTCTAAAATATCTATGAGAAAAAAAATAATGTCTATATTTAGACATTAATATGTATTTTTATAAAGTTAAGTTTTAAAAATAAAAAAATAAAATATATGTAATAATGAGAAACTCACATTTTTTCTAAAAAATTATTATTTCTGCCTTTTTTTCTATTAAAAAATAGATAAATAGTGAAACAAATTACCTTAATTAACCATATTAGGCAAATAAACAAAATTATTTTTTTATGCTTTAAATGACAAAATATATCCTTCTCACTATTTTTATGCCTGAAGTGTTGAAGAATACAATATTAAAACAATTGTCATTGTAGATAATGAAAATGTTTCCTTGTACACGATTTAACGATCTACCATAACATCTATTTTTTCTTCTTAAATCTCACGAAATTGTCTGTTCTCTCGATATAATAAAAATTAATGGAAAGTTGATATTTTTTATGTAAGGAAATAGTAACCTTATTAAGTAATTCCCTACCAAATAAAATGTTTCTGCATTTAAAATTGCATACAGGTATGTTTTTAAGTCTTTTTTTTAAGATAAAACCAGAGAGTCAATTCAGTAATCATAATTTTCTTTAACCGTCAATGAAATGAACACGGATTTTTTTTTAAACAATTAAATCATCTTTCATCGGAAAAATTTATAGTTGCTTTGATAATTTGACAAATATCGAGTATAAAACAAAAACAATAAAAGGCTGTCAATGTAAGCTGAAAATATGTCTTCATGGTTCTGTAATAAACAAGTGTGAATTTTAAAAATACTTAAGATAAGAGATCTACTTCAAAATCTTCAATCACAATTATCATACCTTTGCACCAATATCAGTATATGTTGACGTTAATAGGACAAAATTTCTTTAGAATGTCTTTAATCACAGTCACTTAAATAGCAACAATATTAAATCATTTTAAATGAGTACAAAATCCTCAACAATTCATTCCGCTTATCACAAGATAGTATGCATTTAATTTTCATTGATTAAACCGATTGCAAACTATAATGATATTTCTAGATTGGCATTAATGTTATACATAATAGTTCTATTAGTCATAGTAGTAGAAGTTGTCAGATCTTCGTTATGAAAACAAGTCTAACAGTAGCTATGTGTCAATTCATTCAAAAGAAGTGTTATCTGTTTAAGGACCTCGTGGAGGATAGCGCTAGAAAATGGACAAACTATATTTGAAGGGACCGGATAGTTTGTTTAGATCTTTAATTGAAGAATTCGGACGTACAATGGGAGTAATGTAAATTTACAGAGTTTTGTTTTAACCTGCACTTTGTTGGAACCACTGCTAGTCGACTGGTGGACAGCTTATAACCAACCCTTCATTACTGTCGCTATTTATACCACATTCTTCAAAAACTCAATATTGATAAATAAAGAAATGATTAAGAAACCAAAAGAGAGGCAATAGATATCAAAAGGACATTCAAACTCATAAGTCGAACATAAACTGACAACAAATAAAAAAGAAGATGTGGTATGATTGCCAATAAGACAACTATCCACAAAAGACCAAAATGACACAGACATTAACAACTATAGGTCACCGTACGGCCTTCAACAATTAGCAAAGCCCATACCGCATAGTCAGCTATAAAAGGCCCCGATAAGACAATGTAAAACAATTCAAACGAGAAAACTAACGGCCTTATTTATGTAATAAAAATGAACGAAAAAAAAAAAATTTGTAACACATAAACAAACGACAACCACTGAATTACAGGTTCCATGGCTATAAAAGAAAAAAGACCAACAGACAAGCAACAGTACACAAAACAAAACAGAAAACTAAAGACTGAGCAACACGTACACCACCAAAAACTGGAACGATTTCAGTAGCTGCAAAAGGGTAGTCAGATCCTGCTCCACATGTGGCACTCGTCGTGTTGCTCAAGTAAGTAGAAATCTAGTCTAATTCGGACGGTCACATTCGGAGAGAAGGGGACGGGATTGTAGTTACGACAAATGGAATATATCCGTTGTTATCTGTGAAACAGATGTTCCATAATGGTCAAGCAACTCGTGATGGTGTCCGTAAAAATTACGACATGATGATTTCAACTTCACCACTTGTAACTCTTGGTTTATTGCTTTCTTGTGAGCAGCAACCTTCTCAAAGAAATCGTGATTGGAAATACAAGCCCTGGATCAACCGGAAAATATTTACTCCATATGCATGCGCTGTTTGAATGTTGATACAGAGAATTAGAAAGTTCACAATTGGGAAGCTGAAATCATATCTTTTGTCGTAAAGTTTTGTTTAAACCGAGCATCATTGTCAATTTCTAGATTTAAGTCAAGATATAAGGTAGGCTTAACTGCATAAGTTGTATCCTTTATTTCGAGTTCGATTGTACAGATGCGTTCAACATAGTCACCAAATTATGAATTATTTAGTGAGAAAACATCTATACATCGGAAAGTGAAGTTGAAGAAACTTCTTTCCTTTCTTCCTGAGACGTTTCTGTATCAAGTCAGCATCATATGAATAAGGGAGCAAGTCGGCAAAAAGAGGGGCACATATTGTTTCAATGGAAATGCTGATTGAATGTTAAAAAACATATCCTCCAAACGTAACAAATATGTTGTCAATCAAGAAACAAAGAATCTTAATAATGTCAGTTTCCGAGAAACTTTTGTTTGAATCAGAGTGATTTTTTTACAAAGTACAATTTATCAATCCCTATGATAATATACTTATTACTACGTTGCCCATTCTTTTTTACGAAACAAAGCAGGACCAATTCCATTGCTGTTGATGTCTGAACTATGGCTGTACTTACGTTTATTAAGCCGTCCTTTCGTTTCAACGACATATACCAGTCGGCAAAGATTACAGTCAAATCCGTAGACTAGATCTGTTGATTTTTTATTCAGATCATCGTAGCTTCTGGTAAAGTAAGTTTTTCTTTAGTTAAATTGCTAGCGAATTAAGCATCTGTTATCAAACTTATACCGGTTTGCAGTGTTTGGTTTTACATTTAGAAATGAGACAGTGTTGTTCAGAGTAATTAAAAGTCGAAAGTGTCTTGTAGAGGAACTGAACACGACTGCGTATGAAGATTATTGCTTTATCATATGTATGGTGATCTAGATGTGTCATATTCAAGATATTTGTCATGCATGGTGATGAGAGGACACCTGCCATTTCAGACGACATCGTGTCCATGGTGACGTCTGTTCCGGACCTTTTTATACTTGGAAACGTCCGAGGAAGTATCCTTTTTGATATTCGTTATTTCATGCATATTATGCTACTGGGTGGATGATATCTTCAAGGACAAAATATTCATTGGCAGAGACATCGAGACAGTGGTAGTTAAAAGAGAGACGAAAGATACCAAAGGGACACTCAAGTTAATATGTCGAAAATAAACTGACATGTTTAAAAAGAAAGAGACAAACAAACAAACAACAGTACAAAAAAAACCCATAGAAAACTAAAGACTGAGCAAAATGAACCCCACCAAAAACGGAAGTGATCTTAGGTGCTCTTAAAGGGCAAGCAGATCCAGCTCCACACGTGGCATTCGTTGTGTTGTTCATGGTAGCACAAGCCTGAAGATAAGTCCAATTCGGTAGGTCACATTCCAGGAAAAGGGGACGGGACAATTGGAACATATCCGTCGTCATCTGTAAAATAGATATTCCATAACAGTCAACCAAGTCGTTAGGTTCAAACTCCTTCAGGTTAAGTTGACCTTCGCTGAATTTGGCTATTCTTTTTAGTTTCCTTTTGGTCATATGGCATTTCTTTGCATATATGCATTTCTTTGAAATGTTAGGGTTTGAGAATTTCCGATAATGGGAAGAGCGCATCGGACGCAAGAAATTTATAGAGTGTTATTTGCATTCATTCAAGACGATATAAAATGTCAATTGATGTTTTTATCAGTATTTTGTACAAGTAATAATATATTCGATTATAATCAGCTGATCATATGTGAATAGATTTTGTTTAAATATCATTTGCACTGATACTGACAGGTCAAATTCATTATGCATTTATCATATCCTACTTCTGAATTATTGTATGAGGTGGAGAAAAACAATGTTTCCCCTGAAAGGGACTTCTGCCTCACGACTGATAATATTATTGTTGAATTCCTTGCTTTCTAAAGTGCGAGGTATATAGGGATGGGACGTCCGTTTGTTTTCTCGTTCATTTATCTGCCTGTTCATACATCTGTTTGTTTGTTTTTCTGTCCAACATTTATATTAGCATCTGTTCCTAATGGATTAATGGGTGACGGATTTTTTTAAAATCTTTCCACAATTTTACTCATATGATGCACTATTGCATCTTTTATTTCTTTAAAAAACATTCAAGCTATCGTAAATAAAATGATCTATTGATGAACTGATGTTTCCGTTAAGGGTCCACTCCAAAATTCGGGATTGTTTGTTTACTTTAGTTTTAGTATATATTTGTTTTGGATTGATACTGGCTTCACTTAAGCTGTGACATTAGTATTGTTTATGTTTAACGTATATTTTTTATGGAAGTATCATCTCAAATCTTAGACCAAATTCATACAATTGATGAAAGTCTTTAATTGAGGTCCATTGGTGTCATAATGCTTGTATTGGTCCTGTATTTTACGCAGTTATTGTTTGAAAAATTCTGATAGTATTTGTTAGATTAGTTTCTCTTTACAGTCTATATGATTTTTTGCTTACAGCTTGCGTGTACTTCAGTGAAGAGATACAGCGTTATTGATATCGAGCAAACAATTTCTGTTAAGGAGCGTCTTGATGTTGAAGATGGTGGGAACTATGGAATTTTGTTTCATGAATAAATGTACCTCAATCATCTATTATTCCATTTCATTGGCAGGGGTTCTCGCGTGTTGTATGTAGGTTCCCTTACTTGATATGATATTAAAATATTCTGATATTAGACAGTACATATAACGATATATGTCGTAGCCCATTAATCCATCCGTCTTTACATTCGTCGACCCATATTTTGGACTTTTGGATTTTGAGGATTTCCAATACAAACTATCTCCATTGAGCTTGGATTGCTTTCCCTTTCCTAAAAACTGCACTGTTAGTGAGATTGATAAAAGGAAGTTCCTTTTTTTAATATTAAAATTGAGAATGTCTGGTTTTGTCGTTCCTGATTTAAGAGACTTTATCTGAGGTTTATTTTCACACATGTTTTATCATAACCTATGTATGTTTGAATTGATTTATTGGAAACTTGAACCAACTTGTTGGAATTTATGAATGTAAGATACCCTTAGATATCATTCTAGAAGGTTTTTTTAATGAGAAATAAAATGATACACCGAAGATTAAGTGATCATTATGCTAGAGTTTCTGATGTTTGTTGAATTTTCAATCAGGTTATCGGCATTCCAATGGAAACCATCAATGAACCTCTCCTGGTCAACCTGTTCTTATTTTCAGATGACCCAGAGTTCCTGCAGACATTTGTAAAAAACAAGAAGATCAAGGAAGCTAAATCATTTAATATCAAATACAGGTATATTGCCGATTCTCTTACCATTAACAATCCAAACGTTTCTGATTGGGTCCCATCTATATTCTCCTGCATTAGAGATTAAGAAAAACCCAATACAGATTCTTCCACCTCAGTTCTAGACAGAAACCATGAATTTTACCACAGTGAATTATCATTAAGAGAATATATATCACACGAGACGGTTTCAATATTTGATCTTGCTTACCCAAGCAGCAATATGCAAACCTCACCCATGTATAGGGTTTATAATTCTGAATTCTGAACACGACCCAGACTAAAATTTCAACAGTCTCTTTTCTCAAAAAAGTTCTTTGAAAAGTACCAAGACCAAAGGGATAAATATTTAGTGCCTACTTCACAAAAAATCCAAGATGATTTAACCCCCAATTCGGATAATTCCTAAACCAAGGCAGAAATATGACAGTCGTTTTCCGTTTGTACCATTGGTTGAAAAAGTATTATGTGTCAATTCGTCTTCTTAGTTTTATAGACTTTTTGCACCCTTTGAAGTTACATTGGATTTCGGTATTTTTAGTAAAAACGTGTTTAATTACTCCTGATATAATTCTTTGTTAGTCATATGAAACTTCAAATTAAAAAAAAAAATGATGCACATGTTTTTTGTACTGCTTTTTATTATAAAACTTATGTACATATACTTTTTTTATGGAAACACGTCCTTAATTTGTCCAAATCTAAAAGAAATTTAAATTTATTTAATTGATTGCCTCCAGCAATCATTTCGCGAACAATTTTTTCGTATGCAGTTACCTTAGTGTGACCTTTCTCGTAAAAATCCGGTGATCACAATACGCAAGTGCGAAGGGGAAAACCAGACGTAAACATCGCTCAATCTTCAAAATAAACTATATCTCGTTGTACTTGTTATACACGTGCTTACCTGAATATACATGCTTCTTTATTGATTGTTTACAAAGATGACAATCGGTTAACTTCGGCTTGAAAACCCGACTTTCAATTAGCTGCCATATTTTCACAACAACACTGACCGATTAAAATATTTTTTAGATGATTATACGAAATGGATGCGTAAAAAATGATCAAATAGTGCACAGAAGACAAGTTTATGATACATGTGATATATGTATTCATTTGTTAAATAATTGGATTCATATTATTTTTCACCAGTCACTCGTTTCATATGAATTTTACATATTCCTTTTATTGTGGCAACATTTTTAATATGCACATAAAGAATGATTTTACTTTACTTTTTCTATTTCGATCTGTTTGTTGATTAAAACTATATTATGATCATCCGAATTATTCACATTATCCACACATTATTTCTTTTCATGTGGCTTAAAACAATTATTACATTGATTGCAGTGAATTATTGGTATTTCCCAGTGATATAAAACAGATAGGTTCTCATGTGTACTAAGCATGATCATTTCTTTTTTAACACTCTAATTGATTCTTTATTGCATATATTGCTGTTTAACAATTAAAACTTTGGTGTACAGCATTACATCAAGTATCCCTATTAAATTACCACTGAATACCCAGGGAAAATATTCAGTAAAATTAACTATAAATAACATTGGATTAGATATCTTAATACATTAATAGTTGTTACAACTTGTCTTTGCTACTCTACAAATAATATGTTTCGTTTATATCCATAAAAGTATCTAAATTACGATTCATAACTTAAACAATATTTTTTACAAAAATTAATCATAACTCTAGAATGTTTTTATTATCTAATCAGAAACGGAATGCGGTCCGTGACATTTTTCCGATCTTTGTGCTTATAATATATTATATTTTTGGAAATTTGGATTAATAATTTCGATCAGGTTTTGAAAGTTTGTGATAATGATGCGAATAGGTAATTAAGTTGGAGTACTTATAATTTTTCTCTGTTGCACCTTAAATCTTTAATAGATTAGTTCTTGATTTGACCCAGACAAGTATCGTGTCGTGACCTTTACATATCAATAATTTAATAAACTCGAATGTGTGTAAACAATATATAATGTACAAGTGTTGGAGTACCTGCATGTTGAATAAGACACACACGCGCCAACACATATTTGTACATCTAAAAACACCGAAAATACAGAAACATACATAGTAACGATGAACAAATAAAATTCTGCACATACAGCATTACATGACATGTAAAATTCTTCCCGAAACTGCCACAAACACTCCTATCATAGCACTTATATATATTTACTTACATTTAACATTTAGAATTTAGAAAAAAGTAAAATCACAAAAATAATGAACTTAGAGGAAAATCAATTCGGAAAGTCCATAATCACATGGCAAAATCAAATAACAAAACGCATCAAAAAAGAATGGACAAGAACTGTCATATTCCTGACTTTAAAACCACACCACTAGCGTAATTATGATATTTATGGAATGAATAATCGAAAACATCAAATATAGAAAAATATTTCATTTGTCACAGAAAAAAACACATATTTAACTCATGCGCAATCGTGAATTAATGTGTTTTTCGGTCACGCCTTGATTATTTTTTATATTTGGATTTTTCGATGAGTTATTCCATCAATATCTTGATTATGCAAAGTGGTGTAGTTTTATGAGTTCTAAATTGTTGTAATATTTAACCCAGGCGGATAACCCTGGCCTCACAATTTTTTGGAAATTTTAATCCTCGGCGATCTTCAACTTTGTAGTTGTTATGGCTTTCAAACTTTTTACATCTGACCATAGTTTTGTGTGGGACGTAGCGCGCATTTGGCGTATAAAAATATTTATTAACCTGTTACCTTCTGACGGCTATTATTCGTTTGTTTCTCTGTCCTAAGTTTTCTCCCATTTATCTGTTTATTTATTGTAACCCTGTTGTGTAGTGCGCCATTTTAATGTTATAATTAAACTGCCATTAAAGCGGGAGGTTTGGCATGCCACAAAACCAGGTTCAACCCACCATTTTTTCATAAAATGCCCTGTACCAAGTCAGGAAAATGGCCATTGTTACATTAAAGTTCGTTTTTGTGTGTGTTATGTTTCGGTGTTGTGTCGTAGTTCTTTTATATTTGATACGTTTCCCTCAGTTTTAGTTTGTAACCCGGATTAGTTTTTTCTCTCTATCGATTTATGAATTTTAAACAGCGGTATACTGCTGTTGCCTTTACCTTTATAAGTTGTTATTGCCCGTTATAATAATATATTTTTGTTTGTATCTTACCCTGCACTCTTAACCCGTACTATACCGATAGCCTATATATCGGCTTTTAGAGTTTCCTACGTGAGTGGCGAGAACCGTTATATCGTCTTCGGTTTTTTTCTCTTTTTATCTATGGCGCTAACAGCATCACAAAGGCGACGAATCACAATGTGCTGACAGCGTACGATTTTGTTTTTCGTCCATGGATTGACGAGTTTTGAACAGCGGTATACTACTGTTGCCTTTATCTAAATACTTTTATCTTTTATATTCAACACAAACCGGAACATTGCCCTTTTAAAACTTGTAGAAATAAACAGCTAAGTTGGAACAGTTTTTATTGCAGTAAATGTAAAAATCACTAATTACATCTATATGTTCCCGATGGTCGTCTTATAAGCACATGTGAGCTTTGTGGTGTTAGATTGAAGGACAATAGCTACCATAAGTTCTAGTCTAGGAAGTGTTATTTCTTTCATAGGGATACTCTAATGTCTTGCAATCATAATAACTGACTGGTCCGCAAATGCGCCATAAGCGATCCTTTTAGATATGAACATGAGGTCAAACCAAAACTGTTTGATGTTAAAAGATAATTTATTTCACATTGATTTCCGAAAATGCAATGCTTAAAACACTTTTAGTTTATAAATCAAGGGAGATAGGATTTTCACTTTCGGTAACATCAAAGTCACTTCCGGTGTACATAATAGCTTAACTTACGGTGTTTCAAAAATATATGGTTTACAAACACATTTGTTTGTACACATTTGTTTGTAATA
Source organism: Mytilus galloprovincialis (assembly GCF_965363235.1). Lineage (NCBI taxonomy): Eukaryota > Metazoa > Mollusca > Bivalvia > Mytilida > Mytilidae > Mytilus > Mytilus galloprovincialis. Next base: position 11,611,694 of record NC_134838.1, on the reverse strand, counting down.
AGGAGATTTATTGGTACTTCCAGGTTACAAATTATCCCTTACTGTATTTTCTGATAAGTAACTTCACAATGATTTCAAAAGTTTATAGTTCTAGGTTCTTTTGAATGAAACCAGTACATGAAAGGCTACTTCAAGTTTACAATAGATCACTTTCGGCTGAATTTTTCGAGGTCATATGTCTGCAAAAGTAATGCAAAATACCCCACGGATTTATCACATATAAATATGAATTTACATCAAAGGTCAAAATTTAGAACGCCAAAATTATCTTTCACCTTCACCGTAATTTCAAGGTCAGAAACCAAGAACATCAAATCAAAATACCCTATGTCTCTCCTAATTATCGTTATAAATGCAGCACAGTTGAATATTTAAAAAAAGGGTTGAAAACTCCCAATGAATGTCAACACACACTTTTTACCAAAGATATTCGTTGTAAAAATTCTCATTGACAAGTTGGGTTTAAAATATTTAAAATATTTTGGATAATTGGTTGGTTTCTGATAAGAATTGTCAATACGCCAACAAAATTTAGAACATGACCTTGACTCGTTTCTTTTTTGTAAACCAGGGACCTGTTATCAAAATTCCCTATGTCTTTATCTCTTATGGTTTGCCAGTTACAAATACATTTCACTTATATCAAATACAGAAGGGTGAATAACTATAATATGAAATCTCGCTTTAGTCAAAATTTATAAAAATTCGGAGGACGTAACAAGCTATTGGGAAAAATAAATTTGTTGTGTTCCCGGAGATAACTTTCACACATAAAAGAGTTCGTTTAAATGGTGCCAGTTTCAAAAGCGAACAAACTATTCGTTTCACAAACTGTCTTCCTGTTTTGAAGTGTTACGTGGCTTGTCGTTTCATAGCTTTATTCACACGGATTCAAATATTTATAGTTTATATATGCTTTAAATTAGGGAGACCCTTTTTAATTTTCGGTTTAGTAATATCACGTACGGTCTTATATCTTATTTGTGTTTCACTACTTCAAAAATATATGGTTTCCATATACGTTCGCCTGTAATAAAGAAGATAATTTGTTACTTCTTGTTGTAAAAGATATTTTTTGGTTTCAATATTAATTTTATGGATGCCGATTGAAAAAAATATATGGTTTCCTGTCAAAAGTGCAAAATAGCTTATTCTAGTTCACTCCCGGTTGACATTTTTCAAGGTCATATATATCACTCAACAATTTTCAAATTTTGTAATTTAAGATCAGTAGACCTTATAAACAGGAGTTACGAAAAAACAGAAGATATATTTCAATTGATAGTCGAAAACAATAGCACAGTGATATTGCAAAAACCGTGAAAAAAACAAAATTTTCAACACCAGCACACGAAAGACACCACACAGAAAACTAAAGACTGACAACACGAACCCCACAAAAAACCGGGGACGACAGCAGGTGCTCTGAAAGGCTAAGCACATCCTCCTACACACGTGGCGCATATCGTGTAACTACAAACATAGTGGTATGTCTAATTCGGTAGGTCACATTCGAGGAAAAGTGGACGGGATTGTGGTTACGACAATCGGAACATATCCATCATCGGTAGTGAACCCGATATTTCATAACGATCAACCAACTCGTGATTGCGTCTGAAACAATTTCGACAAAATTATTGAACATTCATGACTTGGTAGTAATGTAGATCTAGATTTGTGTTTTCCCTATGATTTACACCAATATTGTCATTATGATAGTTTCTTTAGAATATCCTGATTTTTTCACATTTGAATTGGATTATGTATTAAAAAAAGAATTTATAGTTAAGAATAAATTTTACAGACGGTACAGCAAACAAAGGACATAAAAGAGAATAAAATACACATTGAGGTCAGCATACTTTATTTAATTATTTACAAATATATATACAACTCGTCTAAACATCAACCCAACAATGTTAGATCTGTAATTTTGCTTTCGCATTTTTTTGTTCTTCCCTCGCCGGGATTGGAACCCATGTTACTAAGATATCGTGACACTAAATCGCCTGCACTGTAACCGGCGCGCTCAACCACACGACCACTTAGGTTTCATAAAAAATGAAGCTTCCGGTGGCCGGGTGTTACCTTTCCACGTCAGTTTTAATCTAGCGTCGTACTACAGTACATGATATATAAGGCATGAAGATGTTATTTTTACAGATCAGCTAAATTATCTATAGTAAAGGATTCTACAAATTAATGTAAGATACAGTCACAGAAATAATCTAACTTGCGCTTAAACTATATAATAGCAAAGACATACTGGCAATACCATAGCTTTCTAATTGACAAACTAAGATAAAAAAAAAATATGCCCGTATGAGGCTCCTGATCTTAGACATGCATAAATTATGTCACGAGCTTAAAATAATATATTGAAGTGTTAATAAGCACTACTTATAAAAATTTTGAGAAAGTCTATTAAAAACAGTCTTTGGTTTGATAAAGTTAAAAGTTTAAAAAGTAAAATGACAAAAATACCGAACTCCAAGGGAAATTCATAACGGAATGACATAATCAAAAGTTCAAATACATTCAGTAATTATTTGTCATTTTGTTTTCTCATAAATAGAATAATTTAGTAAAATCTATAATTGCCATGATCAGCGCGTTAATTATATGTCTAAAAACGTTTTGTACAACACTTTATAGAATACCAATAATTAGTTGTGGTCTCTGTGTGTAATTCAGCTATATAAATATTTATAAGAGATTCATGCTGCTGTTTCACTTCAATCGTTTAAAAGATCTGGCCTAAAGTTCAATGTAAAGAATTCTGCATGACAAATCAAAATCAAAATCAAAAAAACTGTTTTTTTATAAAATATTAACTGAATTCGATCAGCCTATTCCAGAAAATGATAGATAATGTCCAGTTTGGAAAAAATGGGGACAAAATATTCCTTATGTTTATTTAAGGATGAATGCGCATATCATGTAAATACTGTTGTGCTATTTACATTGGTTATGTCACGTGTGTGTGATTTTTGTATCTCTTCTTCTCCTATTGCTTTAATATTATTTCTGCTGTATTCTTCAGATTTGGGGGTCTGTTTCAAGTCTGGAGCTAAAGTTTAATATTTCTCCTGAAGGAAGTGATTGACAAACATTAATCAAATCAATCAGTTTTCTCATAAAGTTTTAGTATGAAATTTCAAAAACTACATTGAAGCTTTAGAAAAAAGATATGAAAAAGCAGTTGTTTGTCACTTGTTACGTTGGTTGAGAGTGTTTGATTTTTTTTTCTCAATTTTATGGACTTCAACTTTTTGAATATGACATTGTTTCCGTATTTTTGGTTTTACTTTTTTAAAGCAAATAATATATTTTCGCTTTATTAAAACAACTTGTAATACAATTTCACGTAGAATCTTGTTCCATAATCAATAGTTTACACTAAAATGGCCTTTTGAAAGTTAAGGGTTTAGACAAAAATATTTTTTGTACTTTGAAGGACATATTGGTGGAACCTGAGATATCTACCATCAATCAAAGAGATGGTATGTGTTTTGTTTTTTTTCCCACGTTTTGCTTAGGTGATTTTGTAAGAACTAAACTATCCAATCGTATTTATTCATATTAACGTTGAATTCACGTGGCATGAGGTATTAAAAATGATAAAATGATAAAAATCGCACCTTAATAATGATAAAATCTTTATGAAAAATCTTAGTATTACCTTTTACCTTTTCAGAGTACTGAAATATAAACACTTACACAAAGAAATGCAAATACAACTAAGGCTATTGGTTAAATCAATGTAGCAAAACTTAAATTGTAACTTATGTTCTTTTGGTGAAAAATAAAATGCATATGACAATACATTGAAATGTTTGTAGAATATGCTGCCGACAAACACTTCAACATGAGAGGATCAAGTTCAAATATTTTCAATGATTACCGAATAATTCTGAATGGAATGTCTACAAAGACGGAGAAAAAACTAGAAGAAGACGAATTTATGGTATCGAATAGAATAGTCATTTACAAATAATTTATCCAATAATGATATGCCATGTGCTCTATTCATGTCTACAAAAGCAACCGATTTGACAGTATCAGGTAAAGTAACATATAAGACGGATGGCAAAAATAATATTTTGGATATCTAATGTCGCAGTCAAATACAAGTCGTCGTACTGTATCAGAATACATCTATGTTTACGAGAAACTGGAATCAGTGCCTGGTGGAGATGCAGATCGTGATGAAGCCGTCGTATATCCAGTGGAAGCCATTTGTGGAAGTCTGAAATATCTACCGTACGTCAATGACAGAGAGCTAACTTGTATTGTCTGTTCCAAATGAAATACAAAATTTTAATTCAAAATAAAATATGTTAAGACATTTTTGTCCATGTTATTTCTGTTATTTCGAATTAAGAAAACGAAATCTGCTTAAGTTCAATGTTAATTTGTTTCTCGGCTGTCTTGTTAAACTTTGACGACATTACGGAATACGACGTTTTCAATTTAAACGTGTTAAACAATAATTTTAAACACCAGCATAGTAGAAAACTAATCTCTATTCGTTCAATCTGTCAAAATTTATGCGCATCCCGTGCCGCAGTTAACATCGTGGCTGTTGCTGTTGAATATCATTCTTTTTGTTAGTTATGAGACTAGATATATATGTTGCCAATCAATGTTGGTTATGAATAAAAGGAAAATGGATAATACGTCAACGTTATTCGAACAACACACAAATCAAAAATAAACGAGGGGTAGAGGAGTATCGAAAAATACAAAAGATATTTACTCATAAGTCGAAAACAAACTGACAATGCAATGACAAAAAAACGACAAACGACGAAAAGACCAATAGAAGTACACAAAACACGACACAGAAAGCAAAATACTAAGTACTACGAAACCCACTAAAAACCGGGTTTGATATCTGGTGCCTCAGAGAGGGTAATCAGGTCCGGCTCAACATGTTGCACTCATTATGCTATTCATGGCAGTACAAATCCAGTAATAACCGTAATTCTATTACTTACTATCGAGGAACAGAGGACGGTTCTGGTTATGACATTTGAAAAGGTTCATTCGTCGTCTTTGAATAGTAAAATAAAAAAGATACCGAACTACCACGGAAATTCTAATTAGAAGGTCCCATATCTAAGGGCAAAACAAAAGTTTAAACACATTAAACGAATGAAAAACAACTGTCAAATTTAGAAAAGGGTTAATAAAACTTAGTTTTATAGCTGGTAAAAAATCTCACTTGTATCACAGCTGACTTGATTCAGATAAATAGCTTGAAAGTCATGGTAGAAAATTTATGTAAAAGTTTTCTTAATAACAACACCAAGCCAAATGTGTCTTACTAGTATGTTACAAATGGGATAGAAAAACTTTAGTGTTACTAAGGTAATTCAATATTTTGATAAACTGTAAAGAAATGACTATTTAAATGATATGCAGTTGATATCCGTTAGGATGCTTTGACAACAGGTATTGCATTGTTATCGTGGTTGTTAATTGAAACTCAGCAAAGGTACCAGTGTAACCATTTAATATTTTCCACGACTTAACAAAACATTTAAAAAACCAAATCTCATCCTAACTGTCTTAATATATTCAGTTCATAAAAGTACTCATATATCAAATTATAAACAAAAAGGCATAGACGCTTATGCAGTTTTTAGAAATGAATTTTTAAACACATACGAAATTAACAAATATATTAATGCTAAAAACAGCAAATTTTTAAATGATGTAAAAAGATACATATGATCATGAATAGCTAGATTTAATATATTTTCATGTATAAAATTTGTGTAGCAAAAGTTGACAATATTTCTGAACACGTGGTAATAAACCAAAACAGCATGCTTCGTGAAAATGTACAGAATTTTGTCTCAAAACGCATTTATTACACACTTTATCACTTAATCAAATGAATTTCCATTTACAATGTCGAAACTTACCACATATAATTTTTAACTTAAGTTTAAGTTGTTCGTGAGTATCAATAAAACGTATAAATTAATCCGCACAATTGATCAAACAGCTTCAACGGTTTTTCATCAATAAGGTTAAAGGTCAATGATCAAAAGTTTTAATCTTTAGAAACAAACTTTAGTACACTTTCCGTAATCATGAAACAATAGAGTTTGTAAAATGTTTGTAATAACCATGAACTGTAAAACTAACAAACTATCTATAAATATGAATTCACTGCATAAATTCCCTGGTTATCCAGTGACTAATTCACAGGGATACTCGGCCAACTGCTGTAGGTCGAGTAATTTGTCATAACAGCAAAGAAAAGTGCAATAAAGATATTATTTTATATAAAAAAAAAAAAAAAACAAAAAAAAAACAAATCAATTATGAATTGTACGATAATCTAAATCGCTTATTGCCACAACATTGTAAAACGTATTTTAAATAATATATATACTAACTTTATTTCCTTCTAATCGAATATTTTTTAGAACAACATTTAGATAGTACAAAAAAGAAATTAAATGAATAGAAGTTCAAACTAAGAAATTCTTTCTCAATGACAATAGTATGAAATATATTGTGAACTGTCCTCGATATTGAAATAAACGCAAACTCAAACTGCTTATCATTTCACATAAAGAAATACCGTTTTATATTATTGACCTAGTCCAAATAAATCGTAATTAAGGATTCATTCCTAGAAATGACGAAATCCCTTGTAAATACTACTTTGTAAATTTTGTATATTCGAAGCTCTTAACATTATTTACCTTTGCCAGTAACATTCACACTCTACCATTTAAAATTCAAAGATGTTTTAATACCCAAATACGTTTGGACCTCAATTTGTTTCCCTAATTTCTTGATATACCAATGGATAATTTAAGATGATTGTGTTTTAATCATTGCAGTACCGAATCAAAGAGTACTGAGCTAATTGTTTGCGTTCGAATGGATTTCTAGTGTAAATGCAACAGTAAATGAACCACATGGGAATATACTGAATGTCCCGTTATACAGTGAATTATATTAAAGACTAATTAAAATTGAGAATGGAAATGGGGAATGTGTCAAAGAGACAACAACCCGACCATATAAAAAACAACAGCAGAGGGTCACCAACGGGTCTTCAATGTAGCGAGAAATTCCCGCACCTGGAGGCGTCCTTCAGCGGGCCCCTAAACAAATATATACTAGTCCAGTGATAATGAACGCCATACTAATTTCCAAATTGTACACAAGAAACTAAAATTAAAATAATACAAGACTAACAAAGGCCAGAGGCTCCTGACTTGGGACAGGCGCAAAAATGCGGCGGGGTTAAACATGTTTGTGAGATCTCAACCCTCCTCCGATACCTCTAACCAATGTAGAAAAGTAAACGCATAACAATACGCACATTAAAATTCAGTTCAAGAGAAGTCCGAGTCTGATGTCAGAAGATGTAACCAAAGAAAAAAAACAAAATGACAATAATACATAAATAACAACAGACTACTAGCAGTTAACTGACATGTCAGCTCCAGACTTCAATTAAACTGACTAAAAGATTATGATGTCATCATATGAACATCAGGCACAATCCTTCCCGTTAGGGGTTTAGTATCATACCATCATAACATATATGAGAAGAACATAACCCGTGTCATGCTAACAACTGTTTTTAGAATAAATGTGTTTAGTTCCGATGCAAAGACCTTATCAGTGACTCAATATTAACGCCAAAATATGCAATCTTTAATGACTTGACAACAGTATCGTAATTGTATCCCTTCTTAATAAGTCTATTCAAAGGTTTTGTAAGTTTCTGAGGTGAATACTGACACCTTTGTGCTTTATAAAGAATATTTCCATAAGAAATTGGATGTGAAATACCTGAACGTATTACAAGTCTGCATGTTGAGCTATATTTACGAATGATGTCTTTATTCCGATGATAAAATTTAGTAAATGTTTTGACTAGTTTGTGATATCGAAAACCCTGGTGTAATAATTTTTCAGTAATACATAAATTTCTCTCGTTAAAATCTAAAACATTATTACATACACGAGCGAATCGTACAAGTTGAGATATATAAACACCGTAAGATGGGGACAAGGGAACGTCACCATCTAAAAACGGATAATTAACGATAGGAAATGAAAAATCATCCCTTTTATCATAAATTTTAGTATTCAGATTTCCATTAGGGATATAGATATCAAGATCGAGAAAAGGGCAGTGGTCATTGTTAGTATTAGCTTTATTTAAAGTAAGTTCAACAGGAGAAATTTCATTAATATACATACTGAAGTCGTCATTATTGAGAGCCAAAATATCATCCAAATATCTAAAAGTATTATTAAATTTGTTTATCAGATGTTGTTTCGATGGGTCTTTGCTTATTTTTGTCATAACTTGTAACTCATAACAATACAAAAACAGGTCCGCAATAAGTGGTGCACAGTTAGTCCCCATTGGAATTTCGATAATTTGACGATATACGGAATCCCCAAAGCGAACAAAAATGTTATCTAGTAAAAATTCAAGGGCATATATAGTATCAAAGCATGTCCAGTTAACATAGTTTTTTTGTTTATTGCTACTAAAAAATGACCTAAAAGAGTTTGAACATATATATTCACATTCTGATTTTTTGAATGCCTATTTAATTAGGTGTGTGATTTTTTTCTTAATGAGAATGTGAGGCAATGTGGTATACAGGGTAGAAAAATCAAAACTTTGAACAGATTCAAAATCACCAATATAAGCATGCAATTTATCAAGTACTTCCAACAAGTTCTTGACACTCCAAAAGTAATTTATTCCACTATTTTCGAAGGCCTTATTTGAACAATTTATTATCAGGTTTTTAATTGTACCAAGTGTGCTGGTAAGAAGAATAGACAATTTAGTAGTTGAACAATGGCTTGAAGACGAAATAAATCTATATTTGTAAGGGGTTTTGTGTAGCTTCGGAAGCCAATACATAGTTGGGACTTTCATTGTATTTGGCTCTGCTTGTAAAGCGGTGGCTAAAAGTTTATGTTTGTTACAGATTTCGTTTTCTGAAAATGGAGTCAGTTGGAATGTTGGTGAATTGGTGATTTCCTTTTTCAGAACCTCAATGTAAAATTTACGTCAAACAATAATAAGATTATTAGCAGCTTTATCGGCCGGGACAAAAACAAATTCCTTGTCTCGTTCTTTTAGTTTATGTTTGATACGAGAAATAGGTTTATTGTGGTTATTGTTTATAGTAAAATGTTCTTTAAAATGTTGAATACGTATATCAACTATCTTCATTACTGAATTAAAAAAAGAGTCCAAAGATTTTTAGTCAGCTTTTTCCCGTTTTATCCATTTCATACAGTAAGTATGGAGTGAGTCGTGGATGATATTACGACACTCATTCCAATTAATAATTGACGGGGGACGATATTTAGGTCCTTTACTGAGGAATGATTTTAACTCTCGGTCTTGAACGAGGTTAAGATCTCCTGTTATAACATGAGAAATGGGTCCATAAATATATTCGGAATTACTGCAATTACATGAAGTAGGTGTATTTTCACTGATATAAACATCTTTACACAATTGACTATAATTAAACACAAATTTCCGGGTAGATTTCTTGTAAATATAACAAATAAGAGGTAGCTCAGTATTGTCAAAGTATCCAGGAATTTGTTCTTTAACAGAATGGTCGTTAAATATACCGGCAATATTTACAAAATCAAAGCCTTTATTGACATACTTAATTTTAATAAAATGTTTTTATGATCTTCAGGGCGATCAATTTTGCGAAATAATTTAAAATACCTGTACCAAGTCAGGAATATGACAGTTTTTGTCCATTCGTTTTTGATGCGTTTTGTTATTTGATTTTGCCATGTGATTATGGACTTTCCCAATTGATCTTCCTCTAAGTTCAGTATTTTTGTGATTTTACTTTTTAGAATAACAATATGCCATAATAATTTGAACAATTTCATACTTAGGACTGCTATATGAAATTGTGTTGCAATCCTCCAAAATTTTATTTAACTTATTAACCGGTAACGAACAGAGTTTTGTTAACAGATATGTCTGCCGTTGTTTTTTGAAATAGAAATTAGGTCCGAAATATTGGTATGATTGGCCCGAAATTTTCTTTGATTGCGATTTGTTCTACGACCGTGAGAACGTTTTTTTACGAACAGTTTTAGAAACTATATCCAAAATGTTAACGGAATTGGTTCTAGATATATTACCAATTCCCATGATATTATCATTTAGACCGAGAGGGTAAACTGTCTGTAATTTTTTAATCCAATTTAATTCAATTATTTTCCGTGATCGTACAAACTTTGAATGCGATTCACCAGGCTGCTTATTTACTACTTCTAAAAGTTGAACTGCTAAATATTTAAAAGGATGGTTGCGCTTCTTAAGGTGTTGGTAAATGATACTTTTGAATTTATTGGGTCTTTTAAAACGATACAGATGTTCTTGAGTGCGTTTAGATAAATATCGTTCAGTTTCTCCTACGTACTGAATACCACACCCCGGTTTGTTTCATGTGAGTAAATAAATAATACTGTTTGTTTTTCAAGTTATATCAGTTTCAAAATTTAAAGAAAATGTGCGACCATTAAACGTGGACCTTACCGTATTGTTGGTGGAAAGACGGGGACATGTAAGTCATTTTTTGGCATGACACTTATCGATAGAAGGGTAACCACGATTTTTATTGTTAAAAATGTTAGCGATGGTAGTATTTTTAGATAACCGATTTTGAAGATTGAGACGTGTAGATACCCTTTGAACAAGTTTAGTATTTAGTAATTTTCCATTTCTAAGCTTCATAATTGTTTTGTTAGTGAATTATATAATAAAGGAGCAAAGATTGGCGTCCAGAATATGAACTAGCATACAATAATTTAAGTTATATAAAATGGATAAATTTGTTCGGCTAAAAATGTCAAACGCTATCAGTATAAATTACACGAAAAAGATATATCAGGGTAGGACTGATGGCTGACTAAATAGTAGAATGGGGCTGAATATTGAAATACTACTTTTTGATAAATATATTTAGTCTATAGTTTGATAATTGAATTACCTGTCTTATCCTACACAAACAAGAAAACTGACAGGAATATGATTTTAACAAAACATCTGTTACTGCCGAATTAAAAACAACACCATTAGGTTTGAAACTGAAAATTAGTTAAATAAATTAAACAGTTTTATTGTAAACTTTCTAATGTATATTACTAGCAAATTTTCCTCTGCAATTGTAAAAAAAGGGTTTTCTATAAGGTTGAATGGAAACTTCTATTGCATTATAGGAACACTTTTTAAGTTATATGACGTGAAATAAGGATTTGATATATGTTAAGGTAGATTGGAGTATACATTTGAATCGATATAAAGTTAAATCAGTTTTCCAAAATGCCTTTGTATAAATATGAACAAGAATGAATCACAGAGTTTTCTTTTTCAAACCACTGGCTGTGCAAGTTGTTATTAGATATTATATAGTTTGCATATGGAAAAACAAATTTTGTGAATTTAAAGAAAGACGTGATCATAAGAAGATAAACATTATTCATTATAAAGAAAAGTCTGACAAACAGTTCACATTCCTTCTTTTTTTATCAATTGGTAAATTGTTTTATGATCATAAACGATTGTCTTTTGCTATTACGATATCAAACATGGTGACAACCAAACTATCGTAAATAAAAGAGCCTATTGATGATCTGTTATGTTGTTACGTTTAAGGTTCACTCCAAGATTTGTGAGATATTTGCTGTTTAATCTATATATTACTGTGGGAGTGTTTGTATATATATACGTTTGACATTGATGCTGTCTTTTCTTCTATGAAAGAACTGTTACGTTCATGCGTTTTTGTGTATTTTCATGGCAGTATCATCTCACATCTCAGAATATTTCATACAACTGATGAAAGTCTTTAATTGAGGTCAACTCTGGTAATAATGCTTGTATTGGTTCTGTATTATACGTAGAAAACATTTTGATAGTATATTTTAGATTAGTTGCCTTTAGCCGTCTGTTAAGTGTTGCTTTTATCGTGGGTATCATGAGAAGATAAAGCGTTATTGATATCAAGCAAACAATTTCTATCTCCCATTTGTTCTTTTAAATCAAGAGAAGCGACAAATGCCGCGTTACTCAGCCAGGAGTATTGTCTTGAACATAATGGGATTGGGTAGCATGAATAAATGTACCTATATCATCTATTGTTCCCTTTTATTGACATGGTTTTTCTAGTACATTATGACGTTCGTATAAAGTTTCCTGTACTTTATGATATACTAGAATACTCTGATATTAGACAGTACATATAATTATAAGTCGTAACCCGTCGATCTATCCGTCTTTACGTTCATATGTTCTTATGTTTATCTTTGGAATATTTAGGATTTCCAATAAATTATAATTTGTCGCGAACTATCTCCTATGGATTGGTTTCCAAAAAAAACCAATTGCACTGCTGGTGAGATTGACAAAAGGAAATTCCTTTTCGATTTTGCATATTGTATAGTTCAAAACATATATGACATTGTTATTATGGGACACAGAAAGAATAAGGATTTATAAGTCTTCAATATAGAGAAAACGTTGTTTGAAATAATCCAAAAATGCCTTCCTGAATGAATATAGTTAAATCAAAGGTATCAGGATTATAAGATAGTGTAAAACGCTACAACTGTATTTATTGTTTTGTTGTATAATTCGGATTTTTTTTAAAGGCTTGATACACCGTAGCTTGAGTTATCAGTATTCTAAAGTTTCTCATTTACAGCATGTTTCTAGAATTTTAAGTAGGTTGTCAGCATACCTATTGAAACCATCAATGCATCTCCCCTGGCTGACCTTTTCATATTTTCAAATGAGCTGGAGTTCCCCTGGACACTTGTTAAAACAAGGAGATCAAGGAGCATAACTTATAATTTCAAATAGAGGTATATTGAAGATACTCTTTTCATTAACAATCCAAACTTTTCTGATTGGTCCCATCTATATATCCTCCTAAACTAGTGAGTAAAGACAACAGATACAGGTTTTACAAGTCAGTTCTAGAAATAAATCACGGATTTGACTACGGTACCATTCTCATTTAGAGACGATTTCAATGATTGATCTTGCTTACCCCAACAGCAATATGCCAACTTCATCCGGTATTGGGTTTATATTTCTGAACTCAAACGATATTCAAGAGCTTTTAGCTACGACGCAGACTACAATTTCATCAGTCTGTTTTCTCAAAAAAGTTCTTGGAATAGTAGCAAGACCAAAGAGATAAATACTAAGTGCCTCCTTCACAAAACATTTCAATATGCAAATTCGGGGAAGGGGCGTATCGTGCATTCTAAGAGCAACTGCTGTTTTAATTCACCATAGATAACACCCAGTGCTGTGGTTTTCTGAATTATTTTTATTTTTCATATCTTCAGTTGAAATATCGGTCATTTTTTGTTAGATTTCAGTGCCCGTTATATAATCATATATATTTGTTTGTATCATATGGTTCGAGACCACAATTATTTCGTAGTGCATTTCTTTTAGAACATAAATGAAAATAAAAAAATCCCACCTGCGCTTTCTCAAAGAAACTTTTACAGTGTGTTGTACTACTTTTGGGACAAATTATATCAAAATTATAGAAAACTTCATCGTCTCTAACTCAAAATATGGACAATTTTATGTTTAGGGCGTCTTGAAATCTTTTGACAGCTTCCGAAGTGCTAATTTTAAACCTTTTTCAGCTGGACCAAATCACTACTTTCCTTTAAAATTCTGGACCCAATTTTTTTTAAAGTGTAATTTTACCCCCCTACTTGCAATTTGAGGCATTAAACATGAAGAAATAAATTTGAAAGGGGTATAAAAATTAATGGCAAGTAACCCACTGTCAATACTAGGGACTATATTTGTGAACAACGAAAATCAAGGGACGACTCTTGTGGTCTCGGACCATATCTTGCCTCTACGATCCTCATATTAAGGATGTGGCGTGAACTAATTGGAACAAGAAATATTTCGGATGATGCCACCTTCAACTGAAAGTTAGATATGATATTTTTGTTTGTGAATTAGATCTCCTCGTACTTTGATGTCATTTATGAGAACTTTCACCGTTTCGATGATTTATCTTGATATCTTTAATAAGTCAAGTCAAAACATACTTATTATATAGTCATTATGTGGGTCCTTGGATCTTATAAAATCCGTTATACTATCGTTGAAAAAAGAGCAATTTGAATATGTTAAAAATCACCAAAAAACTTCAGGCGTATAATATTCATTTGATTAAGGACTTACCGTTTTGAATTTTCCTTGGAGTTCATTATTTTTGTGATTTTACATTTTATTGCATATAAGACTCATAAGTGATGCCCGAGTCAAGCAGGTGGTATGCCAAAATGAAAGCATATATGACTAAATTAAGAAAATATAAAGTAGTGATAATTTTTATTTACTTATTTGATTAAATCGCTAGGTAACAAATTCAATTATAGAAATTCCCGCACTATAGGTGCCGTTAATTAAGCCAATTCGATTTTTTTATTTAAGAAATAATTCATGGTAGCCAACCCCCGGTTGAATGATAACAAAAGTACGGCTGCCATTCAGTTTTTAGATTCTGATAGGGACAAAATATGTGATGTTGTTAATCGTGAAAGTCCTACTCATGCCATACTTTAGGCGAATTCGTTTTACTCTCATAGGCCCAATATAATGTAATAATGAAAATTATAAATTGAAATGAACTGGTTTGTTTATTTTGTTTTAAAACAGAGATACTATATTGTATCTGAATATTTGCCAACGTTAACTGTGGTTTTGGTGTCTATTGAGAATTCATGGTAATAGAAACAAAATGGGCGTCACGCAGAATATCAAGTATTGTGTATGCAAGGTATATATAAGATACATAAGAATTTGCTTTATTGTATATTGACTAACAGATGGGCATGGGCAATTCTCTGTATTTATGATAAAGGATCTATGCAACATTCATTCATATCATCTCAAAAACATATTGACAACGCCAATTGTGAACTTTCCTTTGCTAAGCAGATACATTCCAGCAGCGCCTGCTTTGGGAGTATATATCTCCCAATTGATACGATATTCCATTTGATTATATTTTCTATCATTATTTCCTTGATAGAGGGTTGCTGCTCACACGGACGATATTAAACTAAGAGTGCCAAATGGTGAAGTTGAAATCATCCCTTCGTGAATTTTAGGGACGCCATCACGAGTTGGTTGACCGTAATGGAATAACTGTTACACAGATGATATTGGATTAGTGCCTTATATATATCGTAACTACATTCCACTTCCCTTTCACCACGAATGCGACCTACCTAACTAGACTATTTACCGGGTTTGTAATAGAAGAGCAACACGACAGATGCCACATGTGGAGCAAGATCTGCTTACCCTTCTGGAGCACCTGAGATCGACCACCGTTTTTGGTGGGGTTCGTGTTGCTTAGTCTTTAGTTGTGTTTTAGATGACATTTAAAACAATCACGCACTATTGTAATTACTGGTTTCATATTTCATTATCTGTTACATCAACAAACAATAAATCTTTATATCAATAATGAAAAAAGTTAAAACATTCATTTGTATTAGTACACAACTACGAGTCTACAGGTAAAAATACCACCTTATCATGTTTAAGATCACTTTGGTTTTCCTTTTGTTCTGTGTTTATTGTCGAGCTGCAAAGTCAGGGTGTTTAAAAGAACACCTCATAAAAGAAATTGAGAGGAACTTGAAAGATTTACAGTCTATGCATGTTCACAACGGAGGTATGTTTCTTTCAACATATTGCCAATGGTAAGGTTTAAGAGCAACAATCTTATATATTCATATCATGTGACTGTTTGCAATAATAAAGTTGAATTTGTTTGTGTGTTAAACTTGAATATAGAACATCATAATGTTTAAATACTCGCTCCTTGATAAATGATAAAATATTTATATAACATTTATATATAAATCTGTCTTTTTCTCAAGAAAACTCAGGCGAAACGTATATCAGATGGGGGAAAACATCATGCCCAGAGGAGTCTAATCTAGTCTATGATGGTAAGTTGAAACTCAGGTTTTCTCATCATAAATACAAGCAAGTGTAAAGCATAACATATAACTTGATGTAATTCTTCTAAGAGAAATTAACACATGTGTACCTACAAATAAAAAAAAAATAGAATACTACATATTTACTTTTCTACATTGGTTAGAGGTATAGGGGGAGGGTTGAGATCTCACAAACATGTTTAACCCCGCCGCATTTTTGCGCCTGTCCCAAGTCAGGAGCCTCTGGCCTTTGTTAGTCTTGTATTATTTTAATTTTAGTTTCTTGTGTACAATTTGTAAATTAGTATGGCGTTCATTATCACTGGACTAGTATATATTTGTTTAGGGGCCAGCTGAAGGACGCCTCCGGGTGCGGGAATGTCTCGCTACATTGAAGACCTGTTGGTGACCCTCTGCTGTTGTTTTTTTATTTGGTCGGGTTGTTGTCTCTTTGACACATTCCCCATTTCCATTCTCAATTTTAATAATACAATTCAATTCAATATAGGCTAATCAAACTTACAGTATTTGTTAACTTCATGTTATTAAATAAAAAATGCAATTTTATCTGAAACCTAGTTTATATTTTTATAGGATATGCTGCAGGAAAACACTACAACAAGGGTGGATCCGGGGCAAATCTTCTATGCTTACCAAAGAATCCCGAATGGAAGTTCTATATAGACGGCGAGAATGCTGACACAGGTAAACTATATGGTATCGAATATGAAATTGGTTATAATAAGCCATATTCAAAGACTTTTCATGATAAAGATATGCCATGTGCTGTATGTCAGTCAAAAAGATCAACAGTTTTAATGGTTCCAGGTAAATTAACATGTCATGACGGATGGCACAAGGAATATTCTGGATATCTTATGTCGCAGAAAAGTACAAATAGTCGTACACCATCAGAGTACATCTGTGTTGATGAGCAGTTGGAATCTGTGCCTGGCGGGAACTCAAGTCACAATGAGGGTGTCTTGTATCCAGTGGAAGCCATTTGTGGAAGTTTGAAATGTTCACCATACGTTAATGGCAGAGAGCTTACATGAGTTGTTTGCTCTAAGTAAAATACAAAACTATAATCTGAAATAAAATACATAAGCACAAACAATTGTTTTTATGTTATTGTTAATTTACAAATGCTATTACTGTCGTCCTGAAACTAAACATATTTCCAAATTTTTTGTATTTTTAAATGGTTGCATCAGCTCATGTAAAAACACCGACAAAGACGGGTTTTTTTGTCAATCTTTATAATTACAGAAAAGTTACTAATCCTGTTTAGTAGTTATTTTCGTAGTTGTTACTTTTGCGATATCCTTCTGATTATTTTTTAAAAAAATAAGAAGATGTGGTATGAGTTTCAATGATACAACTCTCCATTGGAGACAAATAGAGAAGTAAACAATAACAAGTTACCATACGGCTTTCAATAATGAGAAAAATCCGTACACCATGATAATCTTTAAGGTCCAGAAATAACAAAGGTAAAACAATGCTTACCTTGAAAGAGGGCGAAAGCTACCAAAGGGACAGTCAAGCACATAAATGCCATGGCTAAAAATGATAAAGACAAACATACAAACACAACAGTACACATGACGCAACATAGAAAACGAAAGAATAAGCAACACGAACCCCACCAAAAACTGTCGGTGATCTCAGGTGCTATTGAAGGATAAGCAGATCCTGCTCCACATGTGGCACCCGTCGTGTTGCTCATGTTAAAACAAATTTCGGTAAATAGTCTAATTCGGTAGGTCACATTCATGAAAAAAAAGGGGAATGTAGTTACGACGTAACTTATGTGTGGAATACGTTAAGTTACTTCATAAAGGAACTTCTTAGGAAGAAAGATAAGAAGTTAGCAATATTCTTTAACTTTACTTTCTGCTATACAGATGATGTTCTCTCACTAAATAATTCAAAATTTAGTGATTATGTTGAACGCATCTATTCAATCGTACTAAAGATAAGGGATACTACAGATACAGTTAAGTAGGCCTCATATCTTGAATTACATCTAGAAACTGACAGTGCGGGTCGGTTGAAAACAAAATTTTACGACAAAAGAGATGATTTCAGCTTTCCAATTGTTAACTTTCCATTTCTAAGTAGCAACATTCCAGCAGCACCTGCATACGGGGTATATATCTCCCAATTGATACGATATTCGCGTGCTTGTTTTTCCTATCATAATTTTCTTGATAGAGAGTTGCTGCTCAAAATTAGAAAGCTATTAAACCAAGAGTTCCAAATGATGAAGTTGAAATCATCCCTTCGTAAATTTTACGGACGCCATCACGAATTGGTTGACCGTTATGGAATAACCGTTTCACAGATGATATCAGATATGTTCCTGACGTCGTAACTACAATCCCCTTTCCTTTCATGAATGTGACATACCAAATAAGACTTTTTACCGGATTTGTTACAACATGAGCAACACTACGGGTGCCACATATGGAGCTGGATCTGCTTAACCTTCCGGAGCACCTAAGATTACCCCCAGTTTTTGGTAGGGTTCGTGTTGGTTATTTTATAGTTCTCTATGTTGTGTCATGTGTACTATTGTTTGTTTGTCTTTTTCATTTTTAGCCATGGCTTTGTCAATTTATTTTCGATTTATGAGTTTGACTGTACCCTGATATCTTTCGTCCCTCTTTTAAGGAGAGAACAACAGATTGACATCGAGAGGCAACACTACTGTCTGCAACAATAAACAGGCACAAAAACCGTACCAGTTCATTCTCAATTTCTAGGTTGCTAAATCTAAAAAAAAATATTGAGTCTTTTTGTGGTGCGTGGCTTACGACTGCATTTGTTTACCTTGGTGGTATAGCCTTCCTTCTAGTATTTCATATTCGATGCCATCAGCTAATTTTTCCAGAAAATACCACAACTACCAAAAAAATGTCATGTGAAATAAACCCTTTGAAATGAGTTTAGACGAAACAAACAAAATGAAGTATAAAGAATTGTTTTTAGAGATATTGGTAGATTGATAAAATGTGTCCTTAAGTCCTTTTGCTCATGTTTAATCCCTAGAAATACATATTACCGAAACATCAAAGGAATATCAAAACTAATAAATCGAAAACAATTTGATAGTGCCATGGCATAAAATAAAAAAAGACAAAAAGTCCAACAATAGTACATCAAACACAATACAAGACCGAGGTCTACAAACCCCACCACACAAAACGGGGATGGTATAAGGTTCTTATGAAGGGTGAGCAGATCCTGCTCCATATGTGGCAACCAAAAAAATTGTGATGGTGTCCGTAACTTTTTTTCTGAGGGATGATTTTAACACCCCTACATGAAAGTCTTAGTACAAATGTAGACTTAAGGGTAGTTTTATTCCCTATGATTAACACTAATGTAGTTATCAGAATCTTTCTTTAGAATCTTCTTTTTTTTTCTAATTTGAATCGGATTGTGTATTTTTTGAGACAATTACTTATAGTTACAAATAAATGATATAGATGCAAACAAAACGTCTAATACAATATCATGTAGATGTTTACTCTAAACATTTATTTATTTTATCAATTTTTTTCATTATAATGGCCTTTTATAAAGTAAAGGGTTGCGAATAAGATAGTATTGGTACTTTAAGTGACAACATATATATATATAGAAACTGAGATATTTACCATCTATGCATATTCACAGAGATGATTATGTGTTTTCTTTTCTCTTTTCCACATGTTGATAAGCTATTTTGTAAGAACTGAACTTTGCAATCGTGTTTATTTATATTAACGTTGAATTTACGTGACAAGGGGTGCTAAAATGATGGACAAGGTGTTTTCTCCCATCTGATAAACGTCTCGCCTGAGTTTTCTGAAGAAAAAAAATGGTTATGTTAAAAAAATTCGCAAATGATTTTGTTTCGTTCCCGACGGTATCACCAGCCCAGTAGTCAACACTTCGGTGTTGACATGAATATCAATAATGTGGTCATTTGTATGAATTTCCTGTTTACAAAACTTTGAATTTTTCGAAAAACTAAGGATTTTCTTATCCCAGGCATAGATTATCTTAGCCGTATTTGGCACAACTTTTTGAAATTTTGAATCCTCAATGCTCTTCAACTTTGTACTTGTTTGGCTTTATAATTATTTTTATATGAGCGTCACTGATGAGTCTTATGTAGACGAAACGCGCGTCTGGCGTACTAAATTATAATCCTGGTACCTTTGATAACTATTATCATCATCAAGATGTGATTTTTATAATTTTATCTTTTTATCACCCATTGTATAATCTATAAACTATTAGTACTGCAACTGACATCGAAAAAGACGCTTAGTTATCGAGTTTAATGGTCCGGAATAACACACGGCTGCAAATTGTTTTAAATGATAGAATAATATCTATATTTTAATTTCCGTCGGGTCGTAAAAAGTTTCTATGGTCACATTTTTGTATTTTATCCCTTTAATGGGGGTACCCCTCAATTTACGGTTTTGGGTAGTTACCTTAAAATCCAAAAATATATATTTTTTGATTAAATTTCCCGCTATTTTCGTAATATTTTCTATGCACATATCATCAAGGATCATCGGAATGATGAAGACATAAATATAATACCATCTCCAAGTAAAACTTTTAAACTTAAAGTTGGTTGTTTTTTAGATAGAAATTTAACGCGTTTTTCTTTGAAAACGAGAAAACATATGATTCAAAAATAGTATTTGACATTTGAGAGGACAAAACATATTATTTCGATACTGCATGCAAATTTTGTTGGGCAAATTCCAAACAATTTTGTTAAAAACTCAAAAATAAAAACATGATTTGTACCTTTTTTAATTACGGAAATTTCCTATCCGTCAATCAGCTCCACCATTTATTTTTTACTTCACCATCAATTTGATAGTTTCGATGTGATTACGTAGATTTTGTAGGAGAAGTTAATTTATTTTTGAGTTATTTGAATATTTATAGTATTTCTTTCGTGTATTTTCTGTAAATCAGTTATATTTCTGTTAATAAAATTTTGACTTTATATAAAAGTTTACCAAATCCTTCGGATAAGAGGTTTTTCCGGATAATGACTATAGAAAATACATTGTATGTCAATGTTTAACCTCAGAGCAATTAATTTGCATGCAAGTGGTCGGGGGAAAAGTACTATTGAAGATTCGCAGAGATTTGGTGTGTGACAAGGTGATGCTAAAACCAACTTCTATTAATATTCTGCTTTCAGTGGGCGAATCATCAGTGATGTTATGAGACTTGCACCAGAAGGCAAAATTGGTGCGTCTTTAAATTAGATTGATTGATTGATTGTTGGTTGCTTAAGGTCCAGTGACAAATATTTCTTGCATGTTCAGGACGAGAACAAGTTAACAATAAAAACAATAGGTAGGTTTTGTCATAATAGAGGCCATTCGGGATGATGATCGGGAAAATTTAGACTGCCACTGGAAAATGATGGTATATTGGATTGGGCTGACAGAAATTTTCCATTGCAACATGCCACCTACGGACTGCTCAAAGAGTTGATGCAAGGGTTTTTAACGTGCAAAGAACGTGACACTCCCTTTACACAGGCATCGGACTTAACGTCCCCATTCTGACCAGACGTGACTGCGAACTTGATACATCCCGTACATCCAAACGGACGCCCCACTTCGTTTTACTGCCGGTCGGGAGAAGACCAAGTGATCATGTTTCGTTTCCCCAGTACCCTTGGGGAACTTTAAATCAGAAACAACAAAAATCCATATATGTGATCAAACTGATCGTCATGTATCCTCACAACCTGACACTTTTATACGATCTCGCGTTCAGTTTCTTCCTTGTAGTTTGGATATGAAAACAGTGTTTTTGTGTAAAAGACAAACCTTTAAAAAAAACCCAGAAAACTACGCAATTCAGACACAGTGGGGCCAAGGGATATGAAATATAGAGTTTAGCTCTGAACTCAATTAAGGGGATACCATATCTGCTGCAGGAAAATTGAAGTCTATGTTAAGACTTTCAGAATTACACCAAGGTGTGTCTGAAAATATCAAGGATACATTAAAAGAAGAACAATTACTTCACCCTGCCACCAGTGCTCTTATGAGCTATGTCCTCGTTTTGATATTTCTATGAAATTGATGCCCGCATAGCTTGTTAATAGATATAGGAAGATGTGGTATGAGTGCCAATGATACAACACACCATCCAAGTCACAATTTATAAAAGTAAACCATTATAGGTCACGGTCCGGTCTTCAACACGGAGCCTAGGCTCAAAAGTTCATTTGTTAGTTAATTGATGAAAAATAACGTAAAGGCGCTTCTGAACCGTATATTGTCCTTAAAGATAACAAAAATTCGTAAATGTATGGCTATTACAAAATCAATCGTTTCTGTAGCAACATTCGCCACATTACATTTGGGATTGGCAGTGCAGATACATCATGCATATGCATATGGGAATATGGGTCACGAACATTGATCGAAACTTTGTACTCACATTTATTTTGTGTTTCCTATGCAAAGGTAAGACTATATCTGACGAGTTTGACCGAATCATGACGGTATTTACGCTCCAGATAGCTTTTGTACTCAAAAAGTTTGCTTTAAACAAACTCTGTCCTGCGCCGAACTTGTTCTTATAAAAAAGGGAAGTGTCTTGTAATGCTAATACGCGTACTGAATCCGCATATGATGACCAAGAGATTGATTCATGTCCCTATTTTATGAATACTTGAGCTATTGTGTGTCGCTTTTAAAAGTTATATAAGGATCATGATTGATTTTGAATTACAACATTAGAAAATTGGCATTGCATTGTATAATTTTTCATCCTTGAAATTCCCTTAAAAAATTAATGAGTTACCTTTTTTACCAGGATTATTCCACTAAAAAAATTATCATGCACCAAACTGACTTTGTTTTACACTCATTTTTTTTAAACCTCGCATTCGCCTCGGGTGACTATAGTATATTTTGTGTTATAACTGCTCTGTCCAGACTTTGCAAATACACAATATGTATTTATCTATAACTAGATACTAATTTTCACAAAATACACAACCTTTAAGATGCAAAATTAAAAACACTGTTTCAGCGCTTGAATTTTGTTTTTTTCAAAGATGGAAAAAATATTGAAATAATTTGATAAACTGGTGTTTTATACTTTAGAAAATAATTCTGTAATATACTTTAGTGAAATACTATACAGAATATGAAAGTTTATGGATGTGAAAAGGTCAAGGCCACTTCTTCTTTTGCTATGTCTTAAATGGAAAAAAATCAGAAGGTTCCAAATCAACGCCATTTTGTAATGGCAGCTTTTCATATAAGTAGTCAAATTTGTCGTTTTAACATTGTTTATGGCATATGCTTATGATTGAGCCGTTTTTGTAGCATTCTATTGAATAGATATCAGAAAATTTCTCCTTTTTGTCCTTGTGGTTGAATTGTTGATAATTTTAGGTCTGACCTTTGACCTCAATTTCACAAAATTGTGACCACTCTGGATTTTTACGACCCAACTTTTCTTATTGTACACGTATTTGTCTTTCCATCGATATATAATTTAGGTGTGTGTTCTTCCGGACCATTAAAGTTTTAAAAAATGAACTCTGGTTGCAGTACTATATACCAAATCTGACAATTTTGATTAACCCGTAGCGTGAAAAAAATAGCAGGGTGACCCATACTTTTTATTTCACTACATTTTGACAAATTTTCAGAACATTCTATGTATCCAAATTAAGACCCCCTCCCCAATCTAGCTTAGATTGTAGTTCTATCAAACAATTAAAACTTTTGAAAGTGCCAAAATAGTAATTCACGTCAATAATGATGAGTTTTCATAAATCGAATCCTTTTATAAAGTTTGTTTTGTATTTTGGTCCATTTGTTGAAAACCTATCGTTTTTATCTAAAAATAGCCCAAATATAAGTAAAACAAATTTATGTGAAAAAAATATATACTTATCATTTGAGTTCTGAACTTCCCATAAAATACACATTTTCTCAAATCTGATCAAAGGAGTCTAATCTTATTAATGATGGTAGGTTATTATCAGGGTTCTGACAAAACCTCTCATCATAGAAACAAGTGTATACTTTTGTTTAATTGTTATGAACGGATTGAAAAAAAAGTGTAAATAAGGATCAGATTACTGAAATAAAAACCCTTTAACATAGAAGGCTATTTGTTAAATCAACGTAGCAAATCTTAAATGATAACTTATGTTCTTTTGGTGAAAAATTAAAATACATATGCCAATAAATTAGAATGATTGTAGAATATGCTGCCGGAAAACATTTTAAAATGTGGGGGTCCAGGCCAAATAGGTTCTATGATTATCAAAAGTTCTTCGATGGAATGTCTATAATGATAGAGAAAACACAGGAAGAGGTAGAATTTATGGTATCGAATAGGAAACGGCTTCTAACCAGTCATTTCCAAATAGTTTATCCAATAATGATATCCCCTGTGCTTTATGCCAATTTACTAAAGCAACCGTTTAAATGATATCAGGTATGGAAGTACGGATGGTAGAAAGAATTTTCTGTATATCTTATGTTGCAGTCAAAAACAAATAGATGTACTGTTTCAGAATATATATGAGTAGATGAGAAACTGGAATACGTGTCTGGTAAACATGCAAATCGTAATGCGGTTGTCATATATCCAGCAGAAGCCGTTTGTGGACGTTCGAAATGTCTACCGTACTTCAATGACAGAGAGCTTTATACTTGTGTAATCTGTTCCAAGTAAAATACATAAGTCTAATTTAAAATAAAATATGTAAAGGCATTTTTGTTCATGTTATTGCGTTTAACAGATAAATTTCTTGAAGAAAATATATAGTTCCTAAGGTTAAATGTTAATTTGTTTCTCAACTGTCTTGTTAGTTTTGGACGACATTACGGAATACGAAGTTTTCAATTTAAACCTTTTAAACTGTAATTTTAAACACCAACAAAGCAGAAAATAAATCTATTTTCGTTAAAACTGTCAAAATATATACGCATCCCGGTCTGCAGTTAAGCTTATGGCTGTTGCTGTTGAATATCATTCTATTTGTTAGTTATGGGAATAAAAATATATGTTGATTATGAATAAAAGGCAAATTGATAATAAGTCAAAGGCATTCGATCAACACGCAAATCAAAAATAAACGAAGAGGCAGAGAAGTATCGAAAGATACCAAAGAGATTTACTCATAAGTCGAAAACAAACTGACAATGCAATGACAAAAAAATTAAAAACGACGAAAAGACCAACAGCAGTATACAAAATACAACACATACAACTAAAGACTAAGTCCAACGAACCCAACTAAAAAACCGGAGTTGATCGTTGGTGCCTCAGAGAGGGAAATCAGGTCTTGCTCAATATTTGCAACCATTGTGCTGTTCATGTCAAATCCAATGATAACCGTAATTCGGTATCTTACAATCGAGGAAAAGAGGACGGTACTGTGATTATGACTATTGAAACATATCATTTGTCGTCTCTGAATTGTAAAATAACAAAGATACCGAACTACTAGGAACATTCGAATTGGAAGGTCCCATATCCAAGGGAAAAACAAAAGTTCAAACATATCAAACGAATGAAAAACAACTGTCATATTTTCTTATATAGAAAAATGGTGGATAAAACTTTGTTTTATAGCTAGTAAAAATCTCACTTGTATGACAGTTGTTTAGACTTTGGATAAAACAGTAGCTTGGAAGTCATGGTGGAAATGTAGAAGTTTTCTTTATTACACAACCAAGCCAAATACGTCTTACTAGTATGATACCTACGAATAAGGTAAAAAATATAAGTGTTACTTAAGTAATTCAATATTTCGATAAACTGTAAAAAAATACCCGTTTAAATGATAAGCAGTTGATATCATTTAGAACGCTTTGGCAACAGGCATTTGCATCGTTTTAATGGTTGTTTATTAAAACTCACCAACGTACCAGGCTGATCAATGGCATAAAAAACGTCAGACGCAAATTTATACGACTCAACTAAACAGTATGAAGACCAAATCAATTGTGATTTGTACAACGATTTAAATCCCTTATTGCCAAAACATAAATCTTATAAATAAGTTAGAACAAACAGTTAAATTAATAGAAGTTCAAACTTAGAAAACCTTTCTCTAGGACAATGGACAATATAGTGTAAAAGTATTGTGAACTGTCCTCGATATTGAAATAAACAAAAACTCAAACTGCTTATCCTTTTGCATAAACGAAATATTAGACAATGAAATATATCTTAAATCATTTTATATTATTGACCTGGTCCAAAGAAATCGTAATTAAGGATTGATATCTAGAAATGACGAAATCCCTTGTAAATAACACCTTGCTTAACTCTAGAAATTATACTAAAGACTAAAAAGTCTATAATTTGATAATTGAATTACCTGTCTTATCTGATATTGCGTTAGTAGTACTAATGGCTTTTTGGGGGGTTTTCAGACTACATCGTCTCCGGAAACGTTTTAAAGATTTTTGAAAAAGAAAATTATTTGGTTTTTAAAAATCATAAACAACGACCTTAAAAAAAGATATATATATATATATATATATAACTTTTTTTAAGGTCAAAAAGATATATATATATATATATATCTTTTTTTAAGGTCGTTATATATATATATACAAACAAAAAAGATTACAAAAAAAGATACTTACTAAAATTAAATCTAAAATCAAGACAAACAGTTTGGAAGTCAGCCCACAGATAGCAGATACAAATGTTTTATTTACAAGACACAAAGCTATAGAATACCAATATTTATCCGGTGTACGTAATTCACCTTTATAAATATTGATGACTGATGCATGCAGCCATTCTTCTTCAATCGTTTGAAAGATATGGTCTTAAGTACTACTTAAAGAACTTAACAAGACAAATAGAAAATTCAATAGCAGTGTTATAAATAGTTTTAAAATTTATCGGCCTATTTCGTAAATGATAGACAATGTCCTGTAACGATAAATGAAAACTAAATCCGATTTATTTCTTTTGTTTTTCTCCAGAATGAATGCGTCACTAGGATGTGAACAAACTATCTATCGATTTGTATAGGTTTAGCATCACAAATTGCAAGCTTCTTCAAGCTAAATGTAGTTTTTAAATTTACAAAAAATGATTTGGCAATAAAATTGAGAGTAGAAATGGGGAACGTGTCTAATACATTGAAGAAAACAAGAAACTTCATATGTCACATTATTATTTCAAACATGCAAATATATTGTTTTTAAAACACATGAAGATTATGTCTTAAACAAGAATGTGTCCATAGTATACGGATGCTCAACTCTCACTATCATTTTCTTTGTTCAGTTGACAGTGAAATTGGGATAACACTCTTATTTTGACATTACAATTGAAAGATCATATCATAGGGAACATGTGTACAAGTTCCAAGTTGTTCGGACTTCAACTTCATCAAAAACTACATTGACCAAAAACTTTAACCGGAAGCGGACGAGAACGAACGGACGGACGCACAGACCAGAAAACATAATGCTCCTCATCCTCTGTAGATGGGGTATAAAAACCAAGTTAGAATTGAATAAAATATTTACAATTTAAAGGATTATCAACACAGGTATATGTGTTCCTGGTTCATATATCATCTCAGCAATTGTTTTGTTAGTTCTGCCATGTTGTACATACGTGTCTTTTCTATACCAATGTTTATGGTTTATTGAAAATAAAAATATTTTCCATGATTACCAAATAATCCAGAATGAAATGTGTACAAAGACGGAGAAAACACAAAAAGAGGAAGAATTTATGGTATTGAATAGGAAATGGCTTATAACCAATCATTCACAAATAATTTATCCAACAATGATATGCCATGTGTTTTTTTCTGGTCTACAAAAGCAACCGTTTTAATGATATCAGGAAAAGTAACATGTCTTGACGGATGGCAAACAGAATTTTCTGAATATCTTTTGTCGTAATCAAGAACAAATGGCCATACTGTATCAGAATAATATAAGTAGAATAGAAACTGGAATACATGCCTGGTTGAGATGCAGATCGTGATGATGCTGTCGTGTATCCAACAGAAACAGTTTATGGACGTCTGAAATATCTACTGTACGTCAATGACAGAGAGCATACAAAAATGAAATACAAAATATTAAATTCATATTAAAATATATAAAGACATTTTTATCCATGTTATCTGAGATAACGTGGGGCCAAATGACATACAAATATAAAGTAAGAAATATTTTATTTGGCAAAAGTACAAAATTGTACGGCCACGGCTTGACAAAGAATGGGACTGCCGAGAAACATAATTGGCAAGTCCCTAGTATATATAATTAAACCTTATAGTCCATTCCTTATTACTTATTTCCACATTATTGTCCATTCCTTATTCCTTATTTCCACATTATTCTTATTCCTTATTTCCACCTCATTGTTATTCCTTATAATGTCATTTCCTTATATATCAATATAATATCCTTATTAACATTATTGCTTCCGAAATATATCGGATGCTGGCCCTGGGAAACAGACGCTCAGCGGATACATGATTCCATCATAAGAAGCATAATATATTTGTAGATGTTGTGTCGCTATTTTCGCCATTAAATGGTCGGAGTCTTTGTCTGAAGCCGTGACGAAGGATTGGGATTACAATCGAAATAAACTACCAGTCATTTCAATCTGAAAAATAGAACAAAAAAAAAAAAAACAGCAGAAAAACGAACAACTTGATATTAAATAATATATATAATATTTAACACGTGCATATTAATTACATTTTAGGAGTATATCTTTAATTGAAGTGGTGGGTGGGTGGGTAACTTTTGAAACAAACATTAGTTAATTCATACGAAACCCAATTTTTTGCGTCTTCTCTCTGCTGTATAGTGGTAAAGAAAAAATGATGACATCACAGTTATCAATGTTAAAATAATTAACGTGACTCATAATACATAACAAGTTCCACCACGTGTCACTACAAACCATTAAAGTCTGAAATGGCCTATATCTGTACTCGACTGTACTGATTTTTACTCGACCAGTCTGAATTGGTCTGACTTTTACTTGACATTACTCGACCTCAGTCTGAACCATACTTGACTGTACTGAATCGTACTTGACCCTTATATTTGCCGTTGAAAATAGTCTGAACTATTACTCGACCAGTCTGAAACAGTCTTAACCCATTCTCGACATGTATTCGACCTTTTTCCCAGTCTAAACCATTCTTAACCAAAGGTCTGAACAAACCTCGACCAGTCTGAACCATACTAGACCAAAAAAACTCTACTTTTTTAACTGTTAAAATAAATTTCTTTTTAACTGACATTTATAACAACAGCCAACAAAATTTATAAAAAAAATTAATCTTATAAAAGAAATATATCTTTGGTTATATTCAAGATAAGAAAAAAATATATTATATATAACTTATATCAAAAAGAGATAAAATTAAATAAATAAATATATAAAATTGTTTTTTCTGATTAGTGGTGAAATATAAGGTATAACCTCTGCTTGGGGGCAAACTCATAAAGAAGGTCACACCTGGTCAGAGGTATTAAATTCTAAATATCATTGATTCAAAATTGCAACATCCTGTTTAAATTATATAACAAGGCCTTTCGAATATACATGTATGTACTAGATAAGTAATACACGAATTTAGGAAAATAGGGCTTTCTTTTTACCTGTAAAACACACATGTACTGAGGTAATTAGAACATATTAAAATGCTTTATGTATGCCATGTTAATTTGACAAAAAAAATTGATTTTTTTTTTTACTGTTACTTTGGAATACATTTCCTTTTTTAAAAGGTTATCAAGGATTGCTATGAAAATTCTATTATCATGATTATATTAAATTCTTGGTTTAATAAAACAAAACAATTAAGCTCTCATTTCTTAAAAAATTATTAAGTTGTTTTATATACTATTCTATATATATCTTAATACAAAGACATTCACTGCATTATTACCTGAACTCAACTGACACCATAGATCTATACTATAGTCCAGTTACCATAAAATACTTCCGAAATATTCATAACATTTTAAATAATATTAAAAATATTAGTCTTAATTCATTTTTTTAGATTATTTGATCAGCTTGTTTTATTTATATTTTAAAAGTTGATATATATTATTATGTAAGTGTTGATTAATATTGAGTTGAAGTTATATTATGATTGATTATTGTGAAATTTTAATTTCAATACTGTATTGAATACATTTTTAATTTCAAGTTGTTGTTCAAATTTCATTTTTATTAAAAAAAAATCCTAAATTGATCAAATTCAGTTGATAGATACAAAGAATAGGTTTAGGTGGGTTAAGACTTGGTCGAGTATGGTTCAGACTGGGTCGAGTACGGTTCAGACTAGGTGGAGTACGGTTCAGACTAGGTCGAGTACGGTTCAGACTCGTATAAAATGGTTAAATACTGGTCAAGTACACATTCAGACTGTTAAGTATGGTTCAGACTACAGTCGAGTATTATCAAGTAAATCTCAGACGAATTCAGACTGGTCGAGTAAAAATCAGTACAGTCGAGTACAGATATAGGCCATTTCAGACTTTTAATGGTTTGTAGTGTGTGCAAAGCGGGACAACTCCCAAAAGGTAAGCCCACTTTCCTCCGATAACCGGATTTATTCTTCATAGGAATAAATCTTATTATTTCTGCCTTACGAATTTAGAAAATGAAATCTGCTTAAGTTTTTTGTTAATATGTTTCTCAACTGTCTTGATAAAATTTGACGACATTACGGAATACGAAATTTTCAATTTAAACGTGTTAATCCGTAATTTTAAACACAAACATAGTAGAAATCCAAATCTATTCGTTCAATCTGTCAAAGTTTATGCGCATCCGGTGCCGCAGTTACGATTTGTTAGTTATGGAATTAGATATATATGTTGCCAATCGATGTTGGTTATGAACAGAGGCGGATTTAGGGGGGCAGGGGGTCCGCCCCCCCCTTTTTCAGAAAAATTTTGGTTGGTTATATAGGGAATCACTGAAGCGTGACGGAATCGGGACCCACCTTATGCAGTCAGTGGGCCCCCTCTTATGAAAATTTCTAGATCCGCCACTGATGAATAAAATGCAAATGGATAATACGTCAACGGCCTCCGAACGACACACGAATCAAAAATAAACGAAAAGGCAGAGGAGTATCGAAAGATACCAAAAAGATTTACTCATTAGTCGAAAACAAACTGACAATGCAATGAAAAAAAAAACGGAAAACCGGAGTTGATATCTGGTGCCTCAGACAGGGTAATCAGGTCCTGCTCAGCACGTTGCTCCCATTGTGCTGTTCATGGCAGTACAAATCCAGTGATAACCGTTATTCGGTAACACACAATCGAGGAAAAGAGGACGGTACTGTGGTTATGACAATTGAAACGTATCATTCGTCGTCTCTAAATAGTAAAATAACAAAGATATCAAACTACATCGGAAATTCGAATTGGAAAGTCCCATATCAGAGGGCAAAACAAAAGTTCAAACACATCAATCGAATGAAATACAACTGGGTAAATACAACTTGGTTTTATAGCTAGTCAAAAATCTCACTTGTATCACAGCTGACTTGATTCAGATAAAACAACCTGAGAGTCATGGTGGAAAAATTATGTAAAAGTTTTCTTTATTTCAACACAAAGCCAAATATGTCTTACTAGTATGAAACGAATGGGGTAGAAAAAAACTTAAGTGTTACTAAAGTAATTCAATATTTTGATAAACTGTAAAGAAAATGACGGTTTAATATAAATTATATGCAGTTGATATCTTTTGGCAATAGGCATTTGTATCGTTATCGTGGTTGTTAATTAAAGCTCAAAGGTACCAGGCTGACCATACAATATTTTCTACGACTTAACAAAACATTTGAAAGACCTAATCAGTTATGAGTTGAACACTGTCAAAAATACTTTAATAAATCTTTGTATTTATATATATTGACTTTATTTCCGTCTTATCGAAGATTTTTTAGAACAATATTTAGATAGTACAAAAAAGAAATTAAATGAATAGAAGTTCAAACTTAGAAATCCTTTCCCAATGACATTCGATTTGAGCGTCACAGATGAGTCTTGTTAAGACGAAACGTCCGTCTGGCGTAAATATAAAATTTTGATCCTGGTATCTATAATGCATTTATTATTCTCAATGACAATGAACAATAAAGTAGAAAATTTATTGTGAACTGTTCTCTATATTGAAATAAACAAAAACTCATACTGCTTATCCTTTCGCATAAAGAAATGTCAAAAACAATGAAATATATCTCAAACCTTTTAATATAATTGACCTAGTCCAAATAAATCGTAATTACGGATTAATAGAAATGACGAAATCCCTGGTAAAAACACTTTGTAAATGTTGTATGTTCGAAGCTCATAATAATATTAACCTGTCTTATCTTACATCCTACACACACAATATTACTGACAGGAATATGGTTTTAACAAAACATCTGTTACCGCCGAATTGGAAACAACGCTATTAGGTTTGAAACTGAAAATCAGTTAGGTGCATTAAGACAGTTTTATTTTAGAATTCAAAAATATGTGTCTAGTCATTTTGTTGAAAATTAAATTATCCCTATAGTTTTAGAAAAGTAGGTTCCCTATACGGTACAATAAAAACCTGTATGGTATTATTGGTCATTTTAAAGTTATAATAGAAAATCAAAGGATCTTGGGTATCAATCCATGACACATAATCAACATTTACAAATGATCAATCTTATAGTTTAAAGTAGTAATCAATATTTTCGTCTGAATGTCATGCTTTTCGTCCATTTTCCCATTTATTAGGAACTTTCCGTTTTGAATGAATTTTCGGTATTTTTGTGATTTTAATTTTTACAACAAATGTCTACATCTTTTTTGATTTTTGACTGTCCCTTTGGTATCTTTCGTCCCTCTTTTAATGACACATATTATTTTGCAAAGTCTACTTTAGAGGAGCATATTGAATGGCGACGGACACCTAGTGAAGGCAATATTTGACGCATGTCTTATGGCATAAAAAAGCTAAAGAAGTATAGGACAACTTTTATTTAGACAATAAACTAATAAAAAAAAAACACCTAATGCATCAGATTCTTGGACTAGGCTGAAAAACATAACACCAACTTTCAAAGAAAAAAAAAAGAAAAAAAATACAAACACAAAATTCGAAATTCGAAATCAAAACACTTTTTTTTATGAACTCAGTGCATAGATAGCAGATTAAAAAAATATTTTATTTTAAAAAAATACAACACAATGTTTAGTTGTAGCCTGTGTACAAATGTAACGATCCCAATCACTATAAAAACAACAAAATATGAAACAAAGAAGCACAAAATGGTATATAGACCTAGCAAATCAGCAAAAATTAAAGACAAGAATACACAAATTTACCATAGTACCATAGCATTAGTATAAACACTAAAGCTCGTATTTAATTCTGAACTAAAGCAATATCGTTCTCTTACAATCACTTTCATTGTAAATCAATCATATATCTGAATTATTAATAAAAAAAACGAAGTATTTATTTACTTGAGGGGCGAAACATACCAGAAGGACATTCAAACCCATGAATAAAAAAAATAAACCGACAACGTCATGACTAAAAAAGAAAAAGAAAATCAGAAAAGTCTACTTTAGAGGAGCATATTGAATGGCGACGGACACCTAGTGAAGGCAATATTTGACGCATGTCTTATGGCATAAAAAAGCTAAAGAAGTATAGGACAACTTTTATTTAGACAATAAACTAATAAAAAAAAAAAATACCTAATGCATCAGATTCTTGGACTAGGCTGAAAAACATAACACCAACATTCAAAGATAAAAAAAAAGAAAAAAAAATACAAACACGAAATTCGAAATTCGAAATCAAAACACTTTTTTTATGAACTCAGTGCATAGATAGCAGATTTAAAAAAATATTTTATGTAAAAAATACAACGCAATGTTTAGTTGTAGCCTGTGTACGTTATTCACCTTTATAAATATTGATGACTGATGCATGCTGGCATTCTTCCTCAATCGTGAAAAAAATATAATCTCAAGTTCGATTTCAAGAACTAAACATGACAAATGGAACATTCAATAGCAGTGTTTAAAAATAGTTTTAAATTTATCGGCCCATTTCGTAAATGATAGAAAACGTCCTGTTATGATTAATTAAAACGGAATTCAGTTTCCTTCTTTTGTTTATTTCTAGGATGAAAGCGTATGCGCTATTGTAATATTTTCAATAGTGATTTTACGTATCTGTTATTTCTATATCAGATATTGATTCAGTAGTACTTATGCTTTTTTTCGGTTTTCAGACTACATCGTCTCCGGAAACGTTTTAAAGATTTTTTGGAGAAAAAGAAAATTATTTGGTTTATATACATATTAAACAAAAAAGATTACAAAAAAGATACTTTTTTTATTTAGAGCAGAATAAGATATTTATAATTTTAAGGATTATCAACAATGGTATATGTGATCCAGGCTTCATTGCACTTTATATATTACCTCAGCAATTTTGTTTGATTGTTCTGTCATATTGTACATAGTTAACGTAAAAAGTAAAATCACAAAAATACTGAACTCCGAGGAAAATTCAAAACGGTAAGAAATAAATAAATTAAAAGCTCAAACACTTGAAACGAATGGACAATAACAGTCATATTCCTGACTTGGTACAGACGTTCTCTGATTTAGAAAATGGTGGATTGAACCTGTTTTTTAAGCTAGCTATACATCTCACTTGTATGAAAGTCGCATCAAATGCCATTGTATTGACAACGATGCGTGAACAAAACAAACAGACATTATAAGTAAAAATGTCAAATGTTACGATCCCAATCACTATAAAAACAACAAAATATGAAACAAAGAATCACAAAATGGTATATAGACCTAGCAAATCAGCAAAAATTAAAGACAAGAATACACAAATTTACCATAGTACCATAGCATAAGTATAAACACTAAAGCTCGTATTTAATTCTGAACTAAAGCAACATCGTTCTCTTATAATCACTTTCATTGTAAATCAATCATATATCTGAATTATTAATACAAAAACGAAGTATTTATTTACTTGAGGGGCGAAACATACCAGAAGGACATTCAAACCCATGGATAAAAAAAATAAACCGACAACGTCATGACTAAAAAAGAAAAAGAAAATCAGAAAAATAATAGAACACAAGACACAACATAGAAAACTCAAGACTAAGTAAAACCAAAAAACTTGAGGTGATCTCAGGTGCTCCTGAAGGGTAAGTAGATCCTGCTCCACATGTGGCACCCGTCACATGTGCTCATGAACCATACATTATACTTGATTTAGACGTGCTTATTCGCAAAGTAACATTCGGCGTGCCACTTTACCCGTACATATTATTCTGACTCTGAACGAACCAGTTCTTACAATTACTCTAAAATACCATGTGCTAATAAGATTATAATAATTTCAGTGAAAAACAAATATCCATCTTATATTCTGTATGTATGTGGCTGTCCCAAATCAGGAGCCTGTAATTCAGTGATAGTCGTTTGTTGAAGTGTTACATATTTGTTTTTCGTTCATTTTTTGTTCATGAATTAGGCCGTTAGTTTTCTCGTTTGAATTGTTTTACATTTATCATTTCTCACTTTCATTTCTGGGCCTTTCATAGCTGACTATGCGGTATGGTTTTTATTGTTGAAGGCCGTACGGTGATCTATAGTTGTTAATTTCTATGTCATTCGGTCTCTTGGGGAGAGTTGTCTCATTGGCAATCATACCACATCTCCTTTTAATATATGTGTATAAATTTGAAAGCCGTTTTAAGTTTAACCATTAAAGTCCTATGCCGGAAATAACTCTGCCATGTACAAATGTGGGTTGATGCATACATATCGAGACGTTTAATCTGTCGACGCAAACGATATCGCTCTTTTTGTAATTCCTGCAATCCTCAAGGCGTTTGTTTGGAACATGAATTTATATCGTCTTGAACATCGGTAAACTACTTTTGCCAAAGTTAACAACATCATAAGCATATATATATAAAAGAAGATGAGGTATGATTGAAAATGAGACAACTCTCCACAAGAGACCAAAATGACACAGAAATTAACAACTATAAGTCATCGTACGGTCTTAGTTTGTTTTGTAATTTAAAACAAAAATTATACTTTGTAAACAATAGTACCAAATATTATATACTGCTGTGCAATCGTTTTTTTTTACTTATCATTACAAAGATACGAGAGTACCCTTCAATTACATGTATGTATTGATGAAGGCGGAGGTAAAACTAGATACATTATTTAGCCCTTGAAACTACAAAATAGTAAGATATATCAAGACTTTTAAAATCATTTTACTTAGATATCACATGAACATATTTAAGTGCAGTAAGGATACATCTATATGGGAATGTCCCGTAACAGTATGTCAAATTGCGCGTTCAAGCTCGTGCACTATGGTATTCCTCTTCAGACAATTATTATACAAATTTCAGTGCAATAATCCTGTCTTATCTTTAATCAAATAAAAGTAAAATATGTATTTATCAACAACACAAATTAAAAAGATAAAGCACAAATGGAAGGATCGAAACATTCAAAAAATATTTCAAACATTTCCTTTATACATCCCTTATAATTTGCAACAACTGATTTATATCCGAAGAATGGTGTTGTGATGTACCGATATAGATTATCTTTATTTAAGCCTGTCTGCGTTAACAATCTAATAAATATTCATGACTCCTTTCTTCTTCATTCGCATGGAAAAATAGTTTCCAGTTAAATATATGAATTTAGCATAGTAATGGAAACTCAAAAAAATCAAGTTAAAAATTGATTAGAGTATTTTTATATATGATAATTAGTCTCATGATGATATAAAGTAATACGATTGTGAAAGTTTTTTTCATTCGAGGACATGATGCATGCATTTCTTATTGTACTACCAGGTAAGCTGAAAAACATATACATAAACAATTATTTGTTCTGGTAACATATTTAATTCATATGATAATAAAAAAAACACTTAGTATAATTAATATACCACTGCGTTTTCAGATTTTTTTCGACTTTGGCGTTTTACCTGTCAACTGATTATTTTCCGCTTCTTTGTTTAATATCAAAGTAAAATTATAAAAAAGGGACTATTGAAATCCTCTTATAATAAAATAAAACGAAAGCATATAAGTTTTGTTTCTTTTATCAGTGATTTAAAACAATATATATTAAAAACAATGAACTACATAAAAAGTGACGATCATATCAAAATAGTTAAAAATCCAAACAAGTTTCAAGCAGAAGAGCATTGAAGACCAAAAATTCCAAAATACGGCTAAGGTAATCTATGCCTAGGAAAAGAAAATCCTTAGTTTTTCAAATAATTTTAACTTTTGTAAACAGTAAATTTAATCAAATTGACCATATAATTGACATCCATGTCAACACAGAAGTACTGACATCTACAAAAAGCACTTATCTGTTCTGCCAAAAAATAAGATTCAAGTTATAAAAAGGAAAAAAAAAACAAATTTAAGTATAATTGATTTAACATTGCGTTTTTAGTTTTTCTTCGACATTTGCATTTAAAATGATTTCTGGTTATCTTCAACTTATTTTTTTAACATTTGTGAGAAAAATGCTAGAAAAAAAGTACTATCGCTTATAATGAAATAAAACGGAAACATATTCAAAGTTCATAGCAATCCACCGTTCAAATTCATTTGTAAAAATCCTAATATATATTAATAGATAAGGTAACCCTTTTTCACTCATTACAAGTACAACTATGGAATCTTTCGGTATTCTTCTGATAGCAATTTTTTTTGTCCTTTTCTTTCTTCTTTTAAGAAATAAGCTAGAATTTATCATATAAAGTTTTAATAAACAAATGAAAATTAAATATAATGCAGTCAGAGAATGTTATGAAGGTTAAATTTTGTTATTTTCATGTTGATTTTTAAAGTTCCTTTTAAAAGAGGGTCAAAAGATTCCAGAGGGACATTCAAACTCAATGATCGAGAATAAACTGACAACGCCATGGCTAGAAAAGAAAAAGACGAATAGTCAAATAATAATACACAAGACACAACATAGAAAACTAGACTAAGCAACACATACCTCAACTAAACTGGAGGTGATCTTATGCTTCCCGGACGTGTAAACGCATATCGTGCTCCACATGTGGCACCCGTTGTGATGCTCGTGTTATAACAAACCCGGTTAATAGTCTAATTCGCTAGATTTCATTCGTGAAAAGGGGGAACAGGATTTTAACAATTTCTTTAAACCAAATGAAAAAAATCCGTCTTTTAATTTCTGCTTAATGATACAAAGAGTATAACAAATCATACAAATTTTATTCTACAATTATGTTAATATATGAATGCCGGTATTTGAAAATTTGTGGGATATTTTCAATCTGTAAAATTTTAATCAGACACCACCTGCATCTAAAAGGAGAGTAGCGACGGGTTCAGTTTGACACAAAATTCCAATGAAAACTTCAACCTTAACTCTAATTTTTACATAATATAGGACTTGCATACCGCTTAACAAAATGATAAATTAAAGTCTGTTATGGTTAACAGTTTCAATTTAGTCATCAGAGTTTTTGTTTTTTTAACAACATTTTGTATTTATTCACCAAATATGCTTGTTGCATTGTTACACAAATAATACAAGCTTTTCTTGATACATCCTGTTATATTCAACTGATCACCCAGGTTAGTAATAAGCTGCTGGTATATATGTATATATCATAATAATATGTATAAATTTCTTGAAATACAATTGTACAACATTTAAATACATTATGTTTTATTCTATCATCGTCTAAACTTCTTTTTAGTGACTTCAGTAATGGATTAAGTTCATTGTTCTGTTTTCGTTATATCTTTTTATGTATTCTTGAACAAAAATTTGGTAAACATTTACCTTTGGTAATTTCTGATTAAATACATAATATGATTTGTATATAGAAAAACCTAAAATTGTAAGGAAATAATTCAGACCAAAATATATTTTGTCAAAAATGTTATATCCGAAAACAAATTGCTTTAATGATTCTCTAAAATTAAAATTTGATTTTATCATTAACTCATAAATACTTTTCCAAAAAATTTCTAAAAATCGACAAGAAATAAAAAAAAAAGTGGTTATAATCTTCTTCTCCGTTGCATACATTATATAGACTGTCATTCTCCAGTTTCCATTTAAACAATTGTCTTGTTGGTAATATGAATTGTAAAGTTTCCATCTGTATATTTTTAATTTATTTTCTTCTACATAATGAAACATGAAAACATACAGTTGGTTAATACTAAGGTTCTCATTAATTTGTAAAATACGCTTCCATTTGCTAACACCTATTGATGGTTCAGTTTTATCTTTACAAGTTGGCTTATATGATATATTTGTTGAAAAGCTTGAAGCCTCAATGTAATTACCTTTCCAGATAGGTTTCTGTCTAGGAATATTACAATACTTTTTATAGAACTTAAAGAATGTAACATCAGAAGCCAGTCTTTTGGGGTGTTTTTTTTTTAAATATTTATTTCTGCAATCCAATTATTCTTGCAGTCTAATTTTTCCAGAATAAAATGTTGAGATATATTACCAGTGTCATCTACAATATCATTGACAAATATCAAGTTACTCTTAATCCAATTTTCAAAAATAAGAGGTTTTTTTCAAAATACTTCTTTATAAAATTCAGGGATATGTTTGATATATTCTAGAATTTTCTTCTTTTCAAAATTCATCTTAAAATCAACCAATTAATACCAACCACGCTGAGATATTTTAATTGAATCAACTTCCAGTTTGAAATATCATTACTAATGAGTTTACTTACCCAAGATACTTTTAGAGACATAGATTAACTCTATATGTCGATCATTTGAAATTCATCAGAAATTAACAATCTCATAGTAATACAAATTACAAAATATTTTTTTTTTTGAAATGAGTCAACTGCGCTACTTTTGACTTCTCATATTTTCTAGCAGTTTGGCTTAGACAAAAAAAAAACAAAAAAAAAAAACACTTTCAATGTGAATACCATTTATGTTGGAAGTTGCACACGATCATTTTTAGAGGCGATTAACTCAGTTGACATTTTTTGTGTAACAACCCAGTCACCATTATATTTTAAATATGCATCCGAAATAATACTGACAAGACAATATAAATTGCCTTCTAAATATATCTAGATGTTACTGATAACTTTAGGGTACTTTCTGATTATTGAGTAAATGATTTTGAGCTCCCATGAATCATTTTCCGTATACTCGAAAGGGTTTCAGATAAGAAAAGGTTATTTCAAAGCTTCATGATTTTGTTTTCAATTGCTATGAAGATTTATTTCCGATATTTAAATAATTTTGGTCGATGTCAGGTATTTTGCCTCTATTCTTTGAGATCCACCCCTTTTCAGTGAAATAAGGGATACAATATACCTGTATTCGGTTTTGCTATTGGCACCAATTACGCCCCTTTATTCAAAGACTTTCCTTATAGTGTTATGAATCAGAGTTTATGCCCAAACTCAGTAAAAATAATACCACCAAGTAAATATTCTTTGCCTTGATTGCTTTAGCTTCATTAGTAAACCTGTGTTTATGTAAATATCAGTTACTCCGCGACTAATTACATTAGGAAATTAGAGGAATTCCTACTGCTACTTATCGCACATCACCATTTGTCGATCTTTTTGTTACTATAACATTTGTATAAGGAATCTGCTTTCATGGCAAAAAAATCAAAAAGAATTTCAATTGATGCTAATATAAACAGTCCATATTTTACATTTGAAACATAGTTTTAAAGAAGAAAAAAGAGAAACATTTCAACCCTTATATATACAAAAAGAGACAACTTTAACTTACCTTCTTGAGTGACATTGTTCCTCTTACAATAGCCTACGACGTGTACATTATACAACATGTAAAAAAAGTATGTTCTAACGAAATATCATGAGCGTAAGCTGGCATTAGAATAAAAACAAATTTACTATTGAAGTGTGTAAATGTGGTAAATTGGTAATTATGTATTTTAATTTGA
Organism: Mytilus galloprovincialis; assembly: GCF_965363235.1. NCBI lineage: Eukaryota > Metazoa > Mollusca > Bivalvia > Mytilida > Mytilidae > Mytilus > Mytilus galloprovincialis. The sequence goes on along the minus strand of NC_134838.1, from coordinate 11,570,571 downwards.
AAACTTTTTCGTTTCAAGGTATATTTTGCCTAGTCCGCTGCACACCTGAATTACTGTGGCCATTAAACAGTGATACGTATACGTCAGAAATCATCAACAATTCACCACTTCAAGATCGAACTGTTGGATGCAATATTAAATTCGCACAAGATATGCCACCTGATTTTACAAACCAGGGTGTTTCTATTGTAGACGGTGGTGTGATTGATATAAGAATTGAAGATATCCTCGATTCTTCGGGAAAGGATTATGCCTTTTCTGGATGGTTTAAGTCATTTAGTCCAGATGGCGCTTTATTTCATTATCGTAGTGATAATCAGACTGGAGACTTTAATGAGTTAAAAGCAGTATTGGAATCGAAAACAATAAACATGACTAGAAATTTAAAAACTACCAACGAGATTGGGATAAGTAGTCCGATAGCTTTGAATACATGGTATTATTTCTCATTTGGAATTGATATAAGCAGTGGAAAGATGAAAATACAACAGGATGCAACGGCAATTTTGGAATTGGATGATCAATTCCAGAATGGTGTTGATATTGCTTTTCCAGGTACCCTGCGAATAGGTGGAAGTTTTGATGAATTCGATTCTACATTCAACGGTTATGTGACCTGTTTTGCTTTTCATTCAGACAAACATGATCCTCCTTTGTTAGAACCAAAAAACCAATGCACAGTGCCGTCACTCGGATTTTGTAAGTTTAAACGAATTAGCAAAAAAAATACAAATAAGTTTTGAAATATTTATTTGAATTGGTCATTTTGGTAGCAAAACGGTTACTTTTTCAAGTGCAAATACTTGTAGGTTTGATAACAAGCTAGAATTGGATATCGCTTGATATCATCTTGAGTTATTTAATTCGAATATAATATAAACGTCCGCTCTTTGAGTTTATTATTACTTTTCAAATCTCATAACGTCAGTTGATATCAAGCGGTTTACAATCCTCACGAGGTGTTTAACCTATTTATCTTATGGTCAACACTTTCATTGTGTAAAATTTAAAAAATCTGCGATTCGTTGATTTGCCACAGCATAACTTCATTTGTCCTGCTCCTGTCGTCATAATGTTTAAAAAAGAAGATGTGGTATGATTTCCAATGAGACAACTGCCCACAAGAGACCTAAATGACACAGACATTAACAACTATAGGTCAGCGTACGGTCTTCAACAATGAGCAAAGCCCATACCGCATAGTCAGCTATAAAAGGCCCCGATAAGACAATGTAAACCAATTCAAACGAGAAAACTAACGGCCTTATTTGAATTAAAGGCTCCTGACTTGGGACAGGCACATACTTAAATAATGTGGCGGGGTTAAACATGTTAGCGGCATCCCAACCCTCCGCTAACCTGGGACAGGTTCAGGATGTAATAAACTTTGACAAAAAAGATGTGTATGTGGAAAATGTGAATGCATTTATTTTGATGAAGATATCGCAAACCACATGAACATCGTCTAAACCTTGGAAAGACATCAATGATCCAACGAATAGCCAACAGCCAAAATTGTCTTGTTTTCATTCAATGATGTTGGATAAGCCAAACTTTTCAATGTTCCAACCACTATCTGTGCAGTGTGACACGAGAAATAAATCTTCACGCAAGTAGTAGATAACAGGTCAAAACCATATTCGAATCGACATCGTTTATAACGTTCATTTTGATAGGATAAGGTCACAAATTTTCATGGCATCAATTCACAATTGATGCTATGAAAACTTACGCGCAAGCGCAGATAACGTTGACAGATTTAAAACGTATGATGTAACGCTGTATTATGTAGGGATAATTAGAATGGAGCTCACATTATTGTATTTTAGGCTCCGACGGCATCAATTGTAGATTCATTGGTCGTAAATGCCGCTGAGTGTCTCCGCTTACGCGTCGCCGTAAACTTAATTGGCGACCAGCAAATCACCAATTGATGCCGTCGGAGCTAAAAATATAAACAGTTATCTCCTTAATAGAAGCTTTTTAACAACATATACTCGGATAAAGGTTTTAAACAGTTATAAAAACAAGAACTCTAATCAGCTATTGTTTTAAATTGTTTCATTTTTCATTTCCATTAAAATTTAAATGTAGCATATCTTACATTAAGATGACAATGATCAAAAAGTTAAATCACAAAAATTCTGAACTCCGAGAATAATTCAAACAGTCCCTAATCAAAAGAATCAAAAGCGCAAACGCATCGCTTGGATAACAATAGATAACAACTGTTATATTCCTGACTTGGTGCAGGCATTTTCTTGTAAAAATAGTGGATTTAAAATTTGTTTTTAATACTAGCTAAACCTCTAACTTGTTTGTCTGTTTGTCTTTTTCATTTTTAGCCATGACGTTGTCAGTTTATCTTCGATTTACAGTTGCATCAAATCACATTATATTGACAATTATGGTATGCCTGTATTTTTAAATGCATGGACCGAGTTATGTATTGATTTACAAGATGTTTATGAATGCATGGCAAAGGGAACTCGTATAGCGAAAACTAGCTAACAAATACCATGGCTGAAAACGAAAAACGAATAAACAAACAAAGGTACACAAAGCAGAAAATTGAAGACTTTACTGTTATACCACTGTCCAAGGTTAGGGACAGGGTTGTGATCTTGCTAACCATTTTTAATCCCGCCACATTCTGTATGTGCCTGTCACAAGTCAGAAGCCTGTAATTAAGTTGTTGCTGTGGTACATATTTATTTTTCGTTTATTACGTTTTACATAAATTAGGCCGTAGGTTTTCTCGTTTGAATTGTTTTTACATTTGTCATTTCGGAGCCTTTTATAGCTGACTTTTATTATTATTACAAGGCATTTTTATAGCGCATTATATAAAACTACAATTTCTCTAAGCACTGTACATGTTAAAACAAAAGTACACAAGTTCGTACATACACGAAATGACAAAGTTAAAAATAGACCAAAATATGTTTAAAAGCAAACAACATCAAATCAACTATAAAAAGTTAAGACTCAAGAAACTTTGTTAAAAATGAACAAAAAGAATTATTAATGAATAAGTAAAAATTTGAAAACTCGTTATCTTAACTAAATATTTCTAAAATTGCTGAAATTTGTATTTAAAAATAAGTAACTAAAATACTCCAGCTTGTAAAACATAAAAATAAAAATGTTATATCAAAATTTACCGAAACACATAAAATCAGACTAAAATGTATAAAATATTAAAAATCAACATCAGTCAAATACAACCAATCACAGTTTCAGGTATAAACTATGAGCGATTCACGAATGCATCTTTGAATAGATGCGTCTTTATTCCTTTCTTAAATAGTTCTAACGATTGTTTATTTCGAAGATATGTTGGAAGGCTATTCCACAGAGTCCCAGCCGCCAAATCATATATGGTATGATCATTGTGCAATGTTAAGTGCCGTACGTAGACCTTTAATTGTTAATATCTGTAATTTTTGTCTATTGTGTAGAGTTGTCTTGCTAGCAATTATACGACATCTTCTTTTTTATATGATCAACGCGAACCCAACTAAAAACCGAGGTTATTTCATGTTGTTGGAAAGACAAATATATACAACAGATATGAATTTACTCCAAAGATTACTGCTTTTGAGGATTTCTTTCTAGAACATGCTCTTCGCGCCGCTAAATCAAAATTAATCTTTATAAAGATTATATGTAACAAATCTGAATTAACATGTCAAAAACAATCCGTGTCCATTTCAAATTATCATTGCTGTGGTATATAAAGTAAAACGTATTTTAGTTGGTTAAAGCCTGTTTCAGTTATACACTGCATAATTTTTACGTTCAGAACATTCGGAACTGTCTGCTTTGTGTGTTCTAGTTTTGCGTTTACTTCATTTAATATAAACAGCATCACAGAACTCTACAGAATTTTCCTAAAAAGTAAAAATCACAAAAATACCGAACTGAGAGGAGAATTCAAAACGGAAAGTGCGTAATCAAATGACAAAATCAAAATCTCAAACACATCAAACGAATTGATAACAACTGCCATATGCCTGATAAAATCTGGTTTTATAGCTAGCTAAACCTCTCTGTCTTGTATGACAGTCGCATTAAATCCATTATATAGACAACGATGTGTGAACAGAACAAACAAATATAATTTTCTTTTGACCGAATAGAAAATTGTTATTAAAAGGCAAATGCAAACACAAAGAACGTTATTTATTTGAAATAAATGGGATAGTGTTCGGTTTTCTGTACTAAGAATTGCATTAAAATGTGATTTCCATACCTCTAGATTAAATTAAAATATTATTACAAATATTTACCAGTTATTTACATATCGAACAAATTAATCAGACATCGGGATCCGGACTTATTTTAAACAGAGTTTCACTGTGCGTATTGCTGAGTGTTTGTTATTTTGTTATAGATAAAGCATCGGTTGGTCTTTAAGTTGACCAATACTGACACCCCTAGGGTTTGATATACGACAAGAAAAATCTCAAAACATGTTTATCTGTAACAAAATGAACAACACACAGCAATTCGCACAGTAAAACTCAGTTTAAAAATACCAGTAGGATCAAGTCCGATGTCAAAATAGTTTTTCGGGGCCTTTTATAGCTGACTATGCGGCTTGGGCTTTGATCATTGTTGAAGGTAGTACGGTGACCTATAGTTGTTAATTTCTGTGTTATTTGTTCTCCTATGGAGAGTAATCTCATTGGCAATCATACCCCATCTTCTTTTTTTATATTATCTGAATTATAAACCGTCAAAAATATCAATATCTGTAACGATTTTTATCCTATTTTACCGGCCAAGTTACCGCTTGATAACCATGATAACGGTCGATGAAAATACAAGTCAATTTATAAGTCATTTATTGTACCGAAATTGTTTAAAACGCGGTTGTTATTTTTTTTCTTTTTCTATGCCTTTATGAAGTATTCATGACATTTTTATCGCGGAAAAGCATATGACTATTTCAATAATTTCTAACGGATTGAACTATTCAGAATACTGTCCATTTGAATGAAAATACATTTTTGTAAACTGAGAATCTTGATGAAATTTCAACCCAACCCCTTAACAAAGTACGCAGCTGTTATTTAAATATGAAAATAAATATTTGTTCATTTGAAAGAATAAACACGGGTGTTATTCGGTTTAACGAGAGAAATGATCGTGAAAGAATATCTAATGGTGGTCAAGCATTGCGAGACGGTCGTGAAAGCTCTGGTACCGGATCGTGAAAGATATTTAAAGTAAATTCTAGTACAGAATCTGTGAAAAAAATCGCTTCATTTTCAAAACGCGGAACAAATACAAACGAAAAAATATGTCTGTCAAAATGGTTCAACATTACTGTGCAATAAGATAAAGATAATTTCTCTCGTTAAACCGATTGACACCCGTGGTATAAGGCAGATAAAGATGTCAAAATTAAGAACTGGCAAAGTCGTGATTTATGTTCATTTTACACAAAAACGAATATCTAAACAAGAAAGTCAAATGGTTTTACACTAGTAATTTTGGGGCCCTTTATAGCTTGTTGTTCGGTGTGAGCCAAGGCTCCGTGTTGAAGGCCGTACATTGACCTATAATGGTTTTTAAATTGTTATTTGGATGGAGAGTTCTCTTATTGGCACTCACACCCCATCTTCCTATATCTAAGAAAGTCAAAGTATGATTTCCAATACAGTGTGAATTAGTAAGATTTTTTAAATCCTGTATTATATCTTGCTTGTTTTAAAAGAGTATGAATTTAATCTCATACAATATCCCTTTATTGTAGCTTTCACTTAATGTTATTTGTTTCGAAAGTTAAAATGCACGTCAATGACGATTTTTTGGATATATAAATGCAACAGTAGTATACCGCTGTTCAAAAGTCAGAAATCAATGAGAGAAAACAAATCCGGGTTACAATCTAAAACCGAGGGAAACAACTACAAAAAACACTAAAGTGCATCAAAAAACAAACGACAATGTAGCATTCATAGAGTATTCGGTTTAATAAACGGAGGAAAGGATTGTATCTGTCTTGAATAGAATATTATAAACAAGACCTTTCATTTGTTTTGATATGGACTCAGGCAGAAAAAAGGTCTTCAAGTGGAAATTGGAAATATTCTAAAATGCTCACTATTTAAACAAGGGTGAAATAAAAATTTAACGGATGATTGTGATTTTCCTACTAGAATGCAGAAATCCTTCACTAAGTGTTCTATGTTGTGTCTTATGTGCTATTGTTTGTATGTTTGTCTTTTTCTTTTTTAGCCATGGCTTTGTCAGTTTATTTTCTATCTACGAGTTTGAATGTCACTCATGTACCTTTCGAACATATTTCCTTCATTTTTGTTTTGGAATACAAGCATACAAAATACGTTTGGATTAATAATTACACCTAGATTTACAAATGTATTATCATTAATGCATCAATTCTAAAAGTAGTAAATAAGTATTGGTACATTGTGTATTTTTTTTCAGATCTTCCTGCCTGTATGGAGAGGAATATGGGAATGTACTCCAGTGAAGGTGCACCAACATACAATCTACGCGTTATCAGTACTTCAACGACGTGCTCCGTATTCCAGTGTGGTCTCAAATGTCTTAAGGAAAGGTCGTGCAGATATATACAGTACGATTTGTCCACTGATAGTTGTAAACCCTGCTATCTTTTAACTATAGGCGCCGGAACATTCAATTTGAGCAACGGACAAGTTTTTGAATTGGAATTTTTCAGCAAGGAAACAAAATAAAAGCAGGCGGTGTTATAAGGGAAATTTTATGAATATAAATATAACGCACTAAGATATTTCGCTACTAAATTAGAAAAGACAGGATATTGGTTCTTAATGGCAGCAAGTCATTAATAGAGACATCATGCGAAGAAGGTGATGTATAAGGACGATGACCATTATGTTTATAAATTTTTTAATAGATCTTAAATTTAAAGCACAGGCAAAGTTTTTATCAATCTATATTATTACACCGGGTTATCCTGGTTCGTAGTTATGGTTGTTGCTTTAGAATATCCCTCTGTAATTTAAAAATAAGAAGATGTGGTATGATTGTAAATCAAATAATTTTCCATTATCAGAGACACATGAAGTAAAATTTAACAACTAAAGGTCACCGTACAACCTTCAAGACTAAGCACATCATATACCGCAAAGTTAGCTTCAATACGCCCCAAAATATAAAAAAAAACAATGCAAACCTTGAGTTATATGATGTAACACATTATTGGTCATGTAAAAAAAAACAGATGTAAGGGATATGTCAACGACACAAAAACGAGAGGCAAACAATACAGTCTACAATAGTAGTCAGACACCAAAGGCTTCTAATTTATTCTCAAGGTTTTATCATGATAAATCTTTAATTTCTTTGTAGAGCTTTGTTAGATTTTTGTCTTTCGTCTATTTTCTTTCGTTGAAAGGAATGCTTTGGTTTTCGACTACATTTTATAGAAATACAAAGGATATGGAATGTCTACCAATCAACAAAATCAGTATATGCACCACAAAAAGATATTATCATTGTTAACTTCCTAAGTATCGCCTTACTTTTTAAAACCACAGCTTCTTTCTTCAGAAAATAACACAACTGCCTATAAGATACAATATGAGATAAACATGATTTAAAAGTCTTTCTGACGAAAACAAACAGAATAAAAAGGTAACAAATGAATGTCTCTCCACCCAAGTTTATTTTAGATATGAAACCAAAACTCATGTTAAAAGTTAATTTATCTCACATTGATTTCCAAAAATGCAATGCATAAAACACTTCTGTATAAATTAAAGGAGACAGGATTTATTTCTGTAAAATCAAAGTCACTTCCGGTGTAAATAATAGCTTAATTTACGCTGATTCAAAAAAAATGATGGTTTCTATACAATTTTGTTTGTAATAAGGAGATATGTCGCTACTTCCAGGTTACAAATTGTCACTTCTTGTTTCAAAAATATATAGTTCTAGGCTTTTTGAAATCATTACATGGAAGGCTACTTCAAATATACAATAGAGCACTTCCGGTTGACTTTTTTGAGGTCGTCTGTCTGCCAACGTAATACAAGTACCCTATGACTTTATCATGTATAAATATTAATTTACAGCAAAAGTCATAATCTAGAACACCAAAACTATCTTCCACCTTTCACCTTAATTTCAAGGTCAGAAACCAAGGACATCAAATCAAAAACCCTATGTCTCTACTATTTATCGTTATTAGGTTATAAATGCAGCACAGTTTAATTATTTAAGGGTTGAGAACTCCCAATGAATGTCAACACACACTTTTTACCAAAGATAATCGTTGTTAAAATTCTCAATGACCAGTTCGGTTTAAATAATTTTTGGACCTTTAGTTGGTTTCTGATTTGTCAATACGCCAACAAAATTTTGAACATGACCTTGAACTCGTTTCTTTTTGAAAACCATGGACTTGTAATAAAAAGTCCCTATGTCTTTAGCTATTATGGTTTTCCAGTAATACATTTCACTTAAATCAAATACAGAAGGGTGAATAACTCTAATATGAAATCTTGCTTCAGGTTTAGGTCAGCATATTATATATTATATATATTTATACTGCAACTAGTTGTGTGTATTTCCTCAATATAGTAACATAGCTATATTTTGTGTAATGCCAATTTCATCATGGAATACTTTTTCCACAATCAGGGGTTCATTGAAGGATGAAAATAAGTTTGAAATTTCTGTTACAAAAAGTTGATATTTTTCTGACATTGTCCTAATATTGTATATAAATGAGGGTACATTTTATATGGCCTTCCAAATACCGTTTCGATCCCTAACATCACTGAAGAGACATTTATTGTCGAAATCCGGATCTGGTGTACAAAAAAATTACAGCACCTTATGTTTGTGGCATAACATCGTGGCCACAAGTTAATTGTTTTCTGTTTAGTATTAAATTTATATTAAGATCCATTTTGTTACATCTTGTGATCAATTTTATTTGGCAATCGCCAATGGCAGTCAGCAGGGTTAAAGAACATCAATTGTTCGACCTGTTAGTCTGTTTAAATATACTTCTTCACTTTTTTGGTCTTTTGGAAAATGTTGTTTGTGCTGTATTTAGACCCTTCTACATCGAAATTTGTTTTACATGCACACGTATAAAAATTGCGGTTTTTATCCAACGCAATCATAGGTTTGAACGTAGTTTTCAATTTAGACTCGTTTATATATAAGTACGTCTGAGTCAGTGACAACTCTGATATATAAGGCATGAAGATGTTATTGTTAGACGTACTTTTAAATATAATTATTTTCTGTGACTGTATATTACATTAATTTGTAGGATCCTTTACTATAGATAATTTAGCTGATCTGTAACAATAACATCTTCATGCCTTATATATCATGTACTGCAGTACGCCGCTAGATTAAAACTGACGTGAAAAGGTAACACACGGCCAGCGAAAGCTCTTTTTTTGAGAGCCCAGGTGGTCGTGTGGTCTAGCGGGACGGCTGCAGTGCAGGCGATTTGGTGTCACGATATCACAGTAGCATGGGTTCGAATCCCGGCGAGGGAAGAACCAAAAATTTGAGAAAGCAAATTTACAGATCTAACATTGTTGGGTTGATGTTTAGACGAGTTGTATATATATATATATATATATATATATATATAGGTGTGTATACGATATGCCAAAATCCAAATTGTCCTAAAACTATAGACTAACAAAGACATACTGGCAAAACCATAGCTTCCGAAATGACAAACTAAGAACAAAAAACATGCTCTCCTGATCTTAGACATGTATAAATTTATGTAACGAGCTTAAAATATGTAATGTTATAGTAGTAAGCACTACTTATAAAATTTTTGAGAAAGTCTATTAAAAAAAGTGAACTTATTTTGTTAACACTTAGAATACCAATAGTTAGTTGTGGTCTGTGTGTGTAATTTAGCTTTATAAATATTCATAAGCGATTGATACTGCTGTTTCATTTTAATCGTTTAAAATATATGGCCTGAAGTTCAATGTAAAGAATTCTGCATGACAAATCAAAAAATTTAATAACTGTTTTTATAACATATAAATTGAATTCGATCGGCCTATTCAAGAAAATGATAGATAATGTCCGGTTTGAAAAAATGGGGGTGGGGGAATATTCCTTATGTTTATTTAAGGATGAATGCGCATATCACGAATATACTGTTGTGCTATTTACACTGGTTATTTCACGTTTGTGTGGTTTTTGAATCTCCTTTCTTCTATTGTTTTAATATTATTTCTGCTGTGTTCTTCAGATTTGTGGGTTTGTTTCGAGTCTAGAGCTAAAGTTTAATAATTCTCCAAAAGGAAGTGATTGACAAAAACCAATCAAATCAATCAGTTAAAATCGTTTCATTGTAAAATTTTAATATGAAATTTCAAGAACTACATTGAATCATCAGAAAATTTCTGTACAAATATTTGAAAAGGCAATTGTTTGACACTTGTTACGTTGGTTGACAGTGTTTGGTTTTTTTTTCTCAATTTTATGGACTTCTATTTTTTTAATATAACATTGTTTCATTATTTTTTGTTTAAAATAAAATATTTTCGCTTTTTAAAAACAATAACTGATATAATTTCATGTAGAATTTTATTCTATGATCAATAGTTTACACTAAAATGGCCTTTTGAAAGTAGAGGGTTTAGATATTTTTAGTACTTTGAAGGACATATTGGTTGGACCTGAGATATCTACCAGTCATTTCCAAATAATTTATCCAGTAATGATATGCCATGTGCTTTATTCCGGTCTACAAAAGAAACCGTTTCAATGATATCAGGAAAAATAACATGTTATGACGGATGGCAAACAGAATTATCTGAATATCTTACGTCGTAATCAAGAACAAATGGCCATACTGCATCAGAATAAATAAGAGTAGAATAAAATAGAAACTGGAATACGTGCCTGGTTGAGATGCAGATCGTGATGATGCTGTTGTGTATCCAGCAGAAGCAGTTTGTGGACGTCTGAAATATTTACTGTACGGCAATGACAGATAATTAACTTGTATTGTCTGTTCCAAATGAAATACAAAATTTCAATTCAAAACAAAATATGTAAAGACATTTTTGTCCATGTTATATCTGGGTTTTTTTCGAATTAAGAAAAGAAGAAATCTGCTTAAGTTGAATGTTAACTTGTTTCTCAACTGTCTTGTTAAAATTTGACAACATTACGGAATACGAAGTTTCATTTTAAACGTGTTAATCCGTAATTTTAAACACCAGCACAGTAGAAAACTAATCTCTTTTCGTTCAATCTGTCAAGGTTTATGCGCATCCGGTGCCGCAGTTAACCTCGTGGCTGTTGCTGTTGAAGATCATTTGATTTGTTAGTTAGAATGGGATTAGAAATATATTTTGCCAATCAATGCTGGTTATGAACAAAAGGCAAATGGATAATACGTCAACGGCATTCGAACGACACACAAATAAGAATATAAACGAAGAGGCAAAGAAGTATCGAAAGATACCAAAGAGATTTACTCATAAGTCGAAAACAAACTGACATGAATCAAAACAGTTGAAAGACCAAATCAGTTATGAATTGAACGAGGATTTAAATAGCTTATTGTCAAAACATTGTAAAAAGTACTTTGATTTGATGATATTTAGCTGCTCAACATTTAGATGGTACAAAAAAAACCTGTCCTCGATATTGACATAAACAAAAACTCAAACTGCTTATCCTTTCACATAATCGAAATATCAAAGACACCGAAATATATCTCAAACCTAATTCATTTATATTATTGACATAGAAATCGTAAATAATGATTGATACATCGAAAAGACGAAATTCCCCGAACAAAATGTCTGATATAAAATAACTTTGTTTTAAATTTCGTATGTTCGCAGCACTTATTATCAACCTTCACAACGAACGTTAAAACTCCAAACTCAGTGAAATGAATCATAAACCTGTATGAATACCCGCAAACGTTAGGGTCTTTATGACTAAAAGAGACATGATACAATATTAATGTTAAGTTTGCCCATTTGAAACAAATGTATAAACTTGTAAAGGACCCGTATACACATTAGTCTGCAACGTCTAGTTCAGAAGAGAAAGTTGAAATAGGAAAACAGCTAAAAGTTTTATGCTACTTAAAAGCAAACTATATAAGAAACACTTAAACGTAGCTATTCGGGCTTTGGCCCAAAAATCAAAATCACCGCCTTTCAAAACAAAACCAAAAATATATACAATCAAAATACTTACTAAAAGTAAATTTGAAATTTAAACAAATATGTTCGGAAGTCAGCCCATAGATAGCAGATAAAAAATGTTTTAATTACAAGATACAAAGCTCTATAATACCAATATTTAAGCTGTGAACGTAATTCACCTTTATAAATATTGATGACTGATGCATGCTGCCATTCTTCCTCAATCGTGTAAAAGATATGGTCTTAAGTTCGACTTCAAGAACTTAACATGACAAAAGTAAAATTCAATAGCCGTGATTAAAAATAATAGTTTTAAATGTATCGGCCTATTTCGTAACTGATACTAAACGTCCTGTTAGGATTGATTAAAACGGAATCCAATTTCTTTCTATTGTTCATTACTAGGATGAAAGCGTATATGCTATTGTAATATTTGCAATAACGATTTCACGTATCTGTGATTTCTATATCTGATATTGCTTAAGTAGTACTTATGCTTTTTTGCGGGTTTTTCCGACTATCTGTCTCTGGAAACGATTTAAAGATTTTTTTTTTGAAAAAGAAAATTATTTTGTGTACAAAATCATAAACAACGACCTTAAAAAAAAGATATATATATAGAAACAAAAAATTTACTGACTAAAATTGAATTTTAAACCAAAACAAACAGTTTGGAAGTCAGTCCATAGATAGCGGATAAAAAAAAAATGTTTTATTTACAAGACACAAAGCTCTATAATACCAATATAAAAATTTAGCCTGTGTACGTAATTCACCTTTATAAATATTGATAACTTATGCATGCAGCCATTCTTCTTAAAACGTGTGAAAGATATGGTCTGAGGTTCGACTTAAACAACATGTCAAATGGAAAAGTCAATAAAAGTGTTATAAATAGTTTTAAATTTATCGGCCTTTTTCGTAAATGATAGACAATGTCCTGTAAGGATAAATGAAAACTAAATCCAATTTATTTCTTTTGTTTTTTTTTGCCAGAATGAATGCGTCACCAGGATGTGAACAAACTATCTATCGATTTGTATAGTTTTAGCACCACAAATCGCAAGCTTCCCTTTGAACAGGCTAGATAGAGTTATAAACTTTTTATTTTATTATTTACAAAAAATGATTTGGCAATAAAATTGAGAATGAAAATGGGGAATGTGTCAAATTCATTGAAGAAAACAAGAAATTTCGTATGTCACATTATTATTTCAAAAATGCAAATATCTTTTTTTTGACAAGACATGAAGATTATGTCTTAAACAAGAATGTGTCCATAGTACACGGATGCCCCACTCGCACTATCATTTTCTATGTTCAGTGGACCGTGAAATTGGGATAAAAACTATTATTTTGGCATTACAATTAGAAAGATCATATCATAGGGAACATATGTACAAGTTTCAAGTTGTTCGGACTTCAACTTCATCAAAAACTACCTTGACAAAAAACTTTAACCTGAAGCGGGACAGACGGACAAACGAAAGGACGAACGAACGAACGCACGTACAGTCCAGAAAACATAATGCCCCTCTTCTATCGTAGGTGGGGCATAAAAACCAAGTTAGAATTGAATAAAATATTTATAATTTAATGGATTATCAACACAATTATATATGTGTGCCTGGTTCATATATTATCTCATCAATTTTGTTGTTATAGTTCTGCCATATTGTACATATATGTCTTCTCTATACCGATATTTATGGTTTATTGACAATAAAGATATAAAAATAACATAAGTATGAACACGGAAGCTCTGAATTAAAGGATTATTGTTCTCTTTAAAACACTTTCATTGTAAATCATTCATGTGTCTGAATTATTAAAAAAATTACTTAGTATTCAGGGGCGTAGCTAGATATTCAGTCAACTGTAGGCACCAATGGACAGGGGTCTGGGGGTCGCTTAAAGCCCTCATCAGTTTCAGGGCAGAGCCCTGGTAGGGGTTCATGGGGGCCAAGTCCCCGACGGAAAACGATTTTCAGCGTTTTAGCTGCAAAATTTTATGTACAAAAATATTAGATTTGCTGGTTATTTATATATAATATACATGATAAAAAGTTCGAAGAATTATGAATAATGTACCATAACATCAGACTGGTGAATTAAATAACGCCGTACAATCCGTAACATAAAAAAAAAAATATTTACAATATGCATTCCCGAGCATAGATCAGCGTATCCCTTTAATTAAGCAGTACACCCTGTACATATTGACGATCCGTCATTAAAACAAAAATAGGCACGTAAACACTGATACTACTATATAATAGATCTATCCTTTTGGCTAGACATCTACCATCAATCTTTTGAATCTTAAACATTCACCCTAGCCACACACAAATGTAAACAGACATTAAAAAGTTCGAAGAATTATGAATAATGTACCATAACATCAGACTGGTGAATTAAATAACGCCGTACAATCCGTAACATAAAAAAAAATGTTTACAATATGCATTCCCGAGCATAGATCAGCGTATCCCTTTAATTAAGCAGTACACCCTGTACATATTGACGATCCGTCATTAAAACAAAAATAGGCACGTAAACACTGATACTACTATATAATAGATCTATCCTTTTGGCTAGACATCTACCATCAATCTTTTGAATCTTAAACATTCACCCTAGCCACACACAAATGTAAACAGACATAGTCGATGCCTAACAAAATTCAAGAAATTCGTATTTCTTTATATCCTCTATTGTAAAACCCCTACTTGCTTAGGAATTTTGAATACTTGTGGCCTTACACGCAGATTTGAGAGTACTCAAAATTACTGGAAGCCAGTTGATTGATTGAATTATATATTTTTGCAAGTTCAGGACCGTTGAAAAACAAAATTACAATAAATACAACTGGGAACTAGGTCCTGTGATAGGTGTCGTCCAGGACGAAGGTATGGAAATTAAAATCCATGCATTGCAAAATGAGAGATTTTTGGATAGGTCCATAAATTTTGCCTATCAGTAGACCCAACTTGTTATCGGATTTAATGTCCCCATTTTGACCAGACGTGACTGCGGATTTATACATCCTGCACAGCCAAACGGACGGCCAACATTGGCAAGTCGGGTGAAGACAAAGTGGAAAGCTAGTTGAAAACCAACAACAACTAATTATAAAACTCATGTGTCTAAGTTGAGGTTCATTCAAGTTTTTGTTGATAGTCTAGAAGTGAAATGATCTTGTGTACCAAAGTTCTAGTTTATAGTTTCTATATAAGGTAAAATCGTTAAAACATTCAATTCTATCCAATATTCCATTCACTAAGAACGAGAGACTAGTGTACACATGACATTCGATAATCAAAGAGTTTTGACAACTTCATCTACAGATAACGTTGTTTATTATTTTTCTAAATAAAAACAAATATTTGTGAAAAAATCATGTGTAGGCACGTGCCTTAAGTGCATAACGGCAGCTTCGCCCCTGGTACTCAATTACTAGAAGTAATATCTTTTACGAATACAGCCAAAATAAATGGTTGATTGGTTCTGACATTCAATCAGGACTGGAAACGTTGATGTAAAAGATGGGCGAAACATACCAGAAGGACGTTCAAAATCATAGATCAACAATAAATTGACAACGTCATGGCTAAAAAAAGAACAGAAAAATAACAGAACACAAGACACAACATAGAAAACTGAAGACTAAGCAACACCAAAAACTGGGGAAGATCTCAGGTGCTCCTTTAGGGTAAGCAGATCCTGTTCTACATGTGGCACCCGTCACATGTGATCATGAACCATACAATGAACTACATCGACCCGGTGATTTTTAGACGTGCTTATTTGCAAAATAACATTCGGCGTGTCACTTTACCAGTACATATTAATCGGACTTTGATCAACCAGTCCTTACAATTACTCTAAAATGTCATGTGCTCATGCAAGCGTTTGAATGTAGTAATTTCAGAGAAAAACACACAGCCTGCTAACATTCTGTATGTATGTGCCTGTTCCAAGTCAGGAGCCTGTAATTCAGTGGTTGTCGTTTGTTGATGTGTCACATATTTTTATTTTTCTATTTTTTTGTACATCAATTAGGGCGTTTGTTTTCTCGTTTGATTTGTTTTACATTTGTCATTTCGGGGCCTTTTAAAGCTGACTATGCGGTATGGGCTTAACTCAATTTTGAAGGCCGTACAGTGACCTATAGTTGTTATTTTTTGTGTCATTTGGTCTCTTGAGGAGAGTTGTTTCATTGGCAATTGTACCACATCTTCTTTTTAATATATGTGTATAAAGTTGAAAGCCGTTTGAAGTTTACTCATTAAATTCCTATAACGGAAATAACTCTACCATGTACAAATGTCGAGTAATGAATACATATCGGACCGTTTAATCTGTCGACGCATACGATATCGCTCTTTTTGAAATTCGTGCAATCCTCAAAGCGTTTGTTTGAGACCTTTATAAATTGTATCGATCTGAACATCGGTAATCTACTTTAGCCAAAGTTAACAACATCATAAGCATTAGTTTGTTTAATAATTTAAGGTGGTAACTAACACTACAGGGAGATAACTCTGTAAAGTCAGCTAAACGTTTTAATTACGTTGTGTTGTAAAAGGAACATTAAGCTTTTCCATGATCAAAATATTGGTGTTTGTCACACTGCTATATTACCAGTGTAATTTTTCTGACAAAACGGTTGGTACAAAATTTTTGAAATTTTTATATTTTTGTTAAAGGGTTTAAGTAAATACTTTGACAAAATTTTATAAAAAATTAAACGAGCCAAATTAATTTTAGTGAAAGTGTTGGGTACCACCTTAAAATAAAAATTATACTTTGTAAAAAATAGTACCACAATATCATTAAGCTTTTCAATGATCAAAATTGGTGTTTGTCAAACTGCTATATTACCAGTGTAATTTTTCTGACAAAACTGTTGGTTCAAAATTTTTGAAATTTTTATATTTTTGTTAAAGGGTCAAAGTAAATACTTTGACAAAATTTTATGAAAATTAAACGAGTCAAATTAATTTTAGTGAAAGTGTTGGGTACCACCTTAAAATAAAAATTATACTTTGTAAACAATAGTACCACAATATTATATACTGCTTTACAATCGTTTCATTTTTGGACTAATCATTACAAATGTACGAGAATACCCTTCAAGTGTGTACTGATAAAGGAGGAGGTATAACTAGAGATATTATTTTGCCCTTGAAACTACAAAATTTTAAGGTATATCAAGACTTTCAAAATCATTTTACTTACATATTAAATGCACACGTTTAAGTGCAATAAGTATACACCAATATTGGGAATGTTCCGTCGCAGTATATCATATTGTGCTTACAAGATCGCGAACTATGGTAATCTTTTCCTGACAATTGTTGAACAAATTTCAGTGCAATAACCCTGTCTTATCTTTAATCAAATAAATAAAGGCAACAGTAGTATACCGATGTTCAAATATGTATACCGATGTTCAAACAGTAAAATATGTAATTATCAACAACACAAATTAAAAAGATAAAGCACAAATGAAAGGATCAAAACATACAAAAAATATTTCAAACATTGCCTTTATACATCCCTTATAATTAGCAACAATTGATTTATATCAGAACAATGGTGTTGTGATGTAAACGATATAGATTATCTTTATTTATTTAAGCCTCATGAGCCTGTCTGCGTTAACAATCTTAATAAATATTCATGACTCCTTTCTTCTTCATTCGGATGAAAAATAGTTTCCAGTCAAATAAATGAATTTAGCATAGTAATGGAAATTCAAAAAATTCAAGTTAAAAACAGATATGAATTGATTAGCGTATTTTTATAAATGATAATTAGCCTCATGATGATATAAAGTAATACGATTGTGAATGTTTTTTTCATTCGAGGACAAGATGCATGCATTTCTCATTGTACTACCAGGTAAGCTTAAAAACATATACATAAGCTTTTATCTGGTCTGGCCAAAAATATAATTCATATTATAAAAAAAAACAATTTAAGTATAATACATTTATTATTGCGTTTTCAGATTTTTTCGATTTTTGTGTTTTAAATGTCAACTGATTATCTTCCGCTTCATTGTTTTAACATTTGTGAGAAAACTTATGAAAAAAGGTACTTTATAAACCCGCTAGTTATGAAATAAAACGAAAGCATATAATATCTTATATCAGTATTTGTATAGCAATATATATTGAAAAAAATAACTACATAAAATTCATAAGTGACAATCATATCAAAATAGTTAAAAATCCAAACAAGTTTCAAGTTGAAGCGCATTGAAGACAAATAATTCCAAAAATACGGCTAAGGTACTATAGTAATATACGAATGTCGGGATTCTTAAGATTTCAAATAACTTGTCAGCAGACTGTGCCTGTATCTTAAAAGGAGAGTAACGGTGGTGGGGGGAATCCAGGTTGACTCCAAATTTCAGTGAAAACTTCAACCTTAACTTTTATCTTTAAATAAGATAGGTCTTACAATTCCGCTTAACAAAATGAAAAATTAAGTCTCTGTTATTGTTTACAGTATCAATTTTGTCATCAGAGATTAACAATCTCATACAAATACAAATAGTCAAAAAACATTTTGTTATAACATAATTCAACTGCGCTACATTTTACTAATCATGTTTTCTAGCAGTTTGACTTCTTAAACAAAACAAAAACAAAAAGAAAACAATCCACTTTCAATGTGAATATTATTTATGTTGGAAGCTTATCGCGATCATTTTAGTGGTGAACTTACTCAGTTGGCATTTTATGTGTAACATCCCAGTCAACATGACATGTTAAGTATGCATCTGAAATGATACTGAAATTGCCTTCTAAATGTATCTAGATGTTATTAATAATTGTAGAAAATATTTTGATTCTTGAGTAAATGATTTTGAGCTAAAATGAATCATTCTCCGTATACTCGAAAGGGTTTCAGATTGGAAAAGGTTATTTCAAAGCTTTTTGATTTTGTTTTTAATTGCTATGAAGGCTTCTATTCTTTGAGATCCACCCCTTTTCAATAAAATAAGGGATACCATATACCTGTCTTCGGTTTTGCTATGGGCACCAATTACGCCTCTTTATTCAAAGACTTTCCTTATAGTGTTATGAATCAGAGTTTATACCCAAACTCAGTAAAAATAATACCACCAAGTAAGTATTCTTTGCCTAGCTTCATTAGTGAACCTGTGTTTATGTAAATATCAGTTACTCCACGACTGATTACATTAGGAAATTAGAGGAATTCCTACTGCTACTTATCGCACATCAACATTTGTCGATCTTTTTGTTACTATAACATTTGTATAAGGAATCTGCTTTCATGGCAAAAAATATAAAAGAATTTCATCTTAGTGATGCTAATATAAACAGTCAATATTTTAAATTTTTAAAAATAGCTTTATAGAAGAAAAAAGAGAAATATTGCAACCCTTATATATACAAAAAGAGACAACTTTAACTTACCTTTTTGAGTGACATTGTTTCTCTTACAATAGCATACAACGTGTACATTATACAACATGTATAACATAGTATGTTCTAACGAATTATCATGAGCGTAATCTGGCATTAGAATAAAAAAAAATTACTATTGAAATGTGTAAAATGTGGTGAATTGGTAATTATGTATTTTAAATTGAAAACATTTTCGTTTCAAGGTATATTTTGCCTAGTCCGCTGCACACCTGAATTACTGTGGCCATTAAACAGCGATACGTATACGTCAGAAATCATCAACAATTCACCACTTCAAGATCGAACTGCCGGATGCAATGTTAAATTCGCACAAGATATGCCACCTGATTTTCCAAACCAGGGTGTTTCTATTGTAGACGGTGATGTGATTGATATAAGAATTGAAGATATCCTCGATTCTTCAGGAAAGGATTATGTCTTTTCTGGATGGTTTAAGTCATTTAGTCCAGATGGCGCTTTATTTCATTATCGTAGTGATGATCAGACTGGAGACTTTAATGAGTTAAAAGCAGTATTGGTATCGCAAACAATAAACATGACTAGAAATCTAAAAACTACCAACGAGATTGGGATAAGTAGTCCCATAGTTTTGAATACATGGTATTATTTCTCATTTGGAATTGATATAAGCTTTGGAAAGATGAAAATACAACAGGATACAACCACAATTTTGGATTTGGATGATAATTTCCAGAGTGGTGTTGATATTGCATTTCCAGGTACATTGCGAATAGGTGGAAGTTTTGATGATTTTGATTCTACATTCAACGGTTATGTGACCTGTTTTGCTTTTCACTCAAACGAACACAGTCCTCCTTTGTCAGAACCAAAAAACCAATGCGCAGTGACTCCACCCGGATTTTGTAAGTTTAACATATTAGCTAAAAAAAAATACAAATAAGTTTTGAAATATTTATGTCAATTGGTCATTTTGGTAGCAAAAGTTTACTTTTTCATGTGCAAATACTTCTAGGTTTCATAACAAGCTAGAATTGGATATCACTTGATATTATCTTGAGTTATTTAATTCCAATATAATATAAACGTCCGCTCTTTGAGTTTATTATTACTATTCAAATCTCATTACGTCAGTTGATATCAAGCGGTTTACAATCCTCACGAGGTGTTTAACCTTTTTATCTTATGGTCAACACTTTCATTGTGTAAAATTTTAGAAATCTGCGATTCGTTGATCTGGCACAGCATTACTTCATTTGTCCTGTTCCTGGCGTCATAATATTTAAAAAAGAAGATGTTGTATGATTGCCAATAAGACAACTGTCCACAAGAGACCAAAATGACACAGACATTAACAACTATAGGTCACCGTACGGCCTTCAACAATGAGCAAAGCCCATAACGCATCGTCACCTATAAAAGTCCCCGATAAGACAATGTAAAACAATTCAAACGAGAAAACTAACGGCCTTATTTATATAAAAAAAATGAACGAAAAACAATTATGTAACACATAAACAAACGACAACCACTAAATTACAGGCTCCTGACTTGGGACAGACACATACTTAAATAATGTGGCGGGGTTAAACATGTTAGCGGGATTCCAACCCTCCGCTAACCTGGAACAGGTCCAGAATGTAATAGACTTTGAAAAAAAAATGTTTATGTGGAAAGTGTGAATGCATTTATTTCAATGAAGAAATCGCAAACCACATGTACATCGTCTAACCCCTGGAAAGACATCAATGATCCAACGAATAGCCAATCCAAAATTGTCTTATTTTCATTCCATGATGTTGGATAAGCCAATCTTTTCAATGTTCCAACCACTGTCTGTGCAGTGTGACACGAGAAATCAATCATGATGCAAGTAGAAGATAACAGTCAAAACCATATTCGAATCGACATAGTTTATAACGTTCATTTTGATTGGATAAGGTCACAAATTTTCATGGTATCAATCAATAAAAACTTACGCGCAAGCGCAAACAAGTTGACAGATTTAAAACGTATGATTTAACGTTGTATTCTGTCAGGCTAACTAGAACGGAGCTCACATTATTGTATTTTACGCTCCGACGGCATCAATTGTAGATTCATTGGTCGTAAATACCGTTGAATGTCTCCGCTTACGCGTCGCCTGAACTTAATTGGCGACCATCAAATCACCAATTGATGCCGTCGAAGCTAAAAATATAAACAGTTATCTCCTTAATAGAAGCTTTTTAACAACATATACTCGGATAAAGGTTTTAAACAGTCATAAAAACAAGAACTATAATCAGCTATTGTTTTAAATTGTTTCATTTTTCATTTACATTAAAATTTAAATATAGCATATCTTACTTTAAGATGACAATGATCAAAAAGATAAATTACAAAAATTCTGAACTCCGAGAATAATACAAACAGTCCCTAATCAATAGAATCAAAGGCGCAAACACATCAAACGAATGGATAACAACTGTTATATTCCTGACTTGGTACATGCATTTTCTTGTAAAAATAGTGGATTAAAACTTTGTTTTAAAGCTAGCTAAACCTCTAACTTGTTTGTCTGTTGTCTTTTTCATTTTTAGCCATGACGTTGTCAGTTTATCTTCGATTTATGAGTTTGGCTGTCCCTCTGGTATCTTTCGTCCCTCTTTTGTATGACAGTTGCATCAAATTACATTATATTGACAAATATGATATGCCTGAGTTATGTATTGATTTACAAGATGTTTATGAATGCATGGCAATAGGAACTATTATAGCGAAAACTAATACCATGGCTGAAAACGAAAAACGAATAAACAAGCAAAGGTACACAAAGCAGAAAATAGAGAATTGAAGACTTTACTCTTACACCACTATCCAAGGTTAGGGACAGGGTTGTGATCTTGCTAACCATTTTTAATCCCGCCACATTCTTGTTGTTGCTGTGTTACATATTTGTTTTTCGTTATTTACGTTTTAGATAAATTAGGCCGTAGGTTTTCTCGTTTGAATTGTTTTTACATTATATAAAACTACAATTACTCTAAGCGCTGTACATATTAAAACAAAAGTACACAAGTTCGTACATACACGAAATGACAAAGTTAAAAATAGACCAAAATATGTTTAAAAGCAAACAACATCAAATCAACTATAAAAAGTTAAGACTCAAGAAACTTGGTTAAAAATGAACTAAAAAGAATTATTAATGAATAAGTAAAAAATAAAAATAAAAATGTTATATCAAAATATACAGAAACACATAAAATTGTGTCCCTTGTGTAGAGTTGTCTTTCTAGCAATTATACGACATCTTCTTTTTAATATGATCAACGCGAACCCAACCAAAAACCGAGGTTATTTCATGTGGTTGGAAAGACTAATAGATCCAACAGATATGCATTTACTCCAAAGTTTACTGCTTTTGAGGATTTCTTTCTAGAACATGCTCTTCGCGTCGCTAAATCAAAATTAATCTTTATAAAGATTATATGTAACAAATCTGAATTAACATGTCAAAAACAATCCGTGTCCATTTCAAATTATCATTGCTGTGGTATATAAAGTAAAACGTATTTTAGTTGGTTAAAGCCTGTTTCAGTTATACACTGCATATTTTTACGTTCAGAACATTCGGAACTGTCTGCTTTGTGTGTTCCAGTTTTGCGTTTACTTCATTTAATATAAACAGCATCACAGAAATCTACAGAATTTGCCTAAAAAGTAAAAATCACAAAAATACCGAACTCCGAGGAGAATTCAAAACGGAAAGTCCGTAATCAAAACTGCCATATACCTGACTTATCTAGAAAACTGTGGATAAAATCTGGTTTTATAGCTAGCTAAACCTCTCACTTCTAGTATGACAGTCGCATGAAATTCCATTATATAGACAACGATGTGTGAACAGAACAAACAAATATAATTTTCTTTTGACCGAATAGAAAATTGTTATTAAAAGGCAAATACAAACACAAAGAACGTTATCTATTTGAAATAAATTGGATAGTGTTCAGTTTTCTGTACTAAGAATTGCATTAAAATGTGATTTCCATACCTCTAGGTTAAATCAAAATATAATTACAAATATATACCAGTTATTTACGTATCGAACAAACTAATCAGACATCGGACACCCGGACTTGTTTTAAATAGAGTTTCACTGTGCGTATTGCTGTGTGTTTGTTATTTTGTTATAGATAAAGCATTGGTTGGTTTTTAAGTTGACCAATCCTGACACCCCTAGGGTTTGTTATACGACAAGAAAAACCTTAAAACATGTTTATCTATAACAAAATATACAACACACAACAATTCGCACAGTAAAACTCAGTTTAAAAATACTAGTAGGTTCAAGTCCGATGTCAGAATAGTTTTTCGGAGCCTTTTATAGCTGACTATGCGGTTTGGGCTTTGATCATTGTTGAAGGTAGTACGGTGATCTATAGTTGTTAATTTCAGTGTTATTTGTTCTATAATGGAGAGTTATCTCATCGGCAATCATACCACATCTGCTTTTTTATATTATCTGAATTATATACCGTCAAAAATATTAATATCTGTAACTATTTTTATCCTATTTTACCGGCCAAGCTACCACCTGATAACGGTGGATGAAAAATACAAGTCAATTTATTAGTCATTTATTGTACAAAATTATTGTATTGTTTAAAACGCGGTTTTATTTTTCTATGCCTTTATGAAGTATTCATGACATTTTTTATTGCGGAAAAGCATATGACTATTTCAATAATTTTTAACAGATTGAACTATTCAGAATACTGTCCATTTGAATGAAAATACATTTTTTGTAAACTGAGAATCTGGATGAAATTTCAACCCAACCCCTTAACAAAGTACGCAGCTGTTATTTGAATATGAAAATAAATATTTGTTCATTTGATAGAATATACACGGGTGTTATTCGGTTTAACGAGAGAAATGATCGTGAAAGAATATCTAATGGTGGTCAAGTATTGCGAGACGGTCGTGAAAACTCTGGTTACCGTACCGGATCGTGAAAGATATTTAAAGTAAATTCTAGTTCAGAATATGTGAACAAATCGCTTCATTTTCAAAACGCGGAACAAATACAAACAAAAAAATATGTCTGCCAAAATGGTTCAACTTCCTCAACATTACTGTGCAATAAGATAAAGATCATTTCTCTCGTTAAACCGAATGACACCCGTGGTATAAGGCAGATAAAGATGTCAAAATTAAGAACTGACAAAGTCGTGATTTATGTGCATTTTACACAAAAAAAAAAAACGAATATATAAACAAGAATGTCAAAGTATGATTTCCAATACAGTGTGAATCAGTAAGATTTTTTAAATCCTGTATTATATCTTGCTTGTTTTAAAAGAGTATGAATTTAATCTCAAACAATGTCCCTTTATTGTAGCTTTCACTTAATGTTATTTGTTTCGAAAGTTAAAATGCACGTCAATAACGATTTTTTGTATACATAAATGCAACAGTAGTATACCGCTGTTCAAAAGTCAGAAATCAATGAGAGAAAACAAATCCGGGTTACAATCTAAAACCGAGGGAAACACATCAACTACATTAACACTAAAGTGCAACAAAAAACAAACGACAATGTAACATTCATATTCGGTTTAATAAACGGAGGAAAAGATTGTTTCTGCCTTCAACAGAATATTATAAAGAAGACCTTCCATATGTTTTGAAAAAAGGTCTTCAAGTGGAAATTGGAAATAATCTAAAATGCTCACTATTGAAACAAGGGTGAAATAAAAATTTAACGGATGATTGTGCTTTTCCTACTAGCATGCAGAAATCGTTCACTAAGTGTTCTATGTTGTGTCTTATGTGCTATTATTTGTATGTTTGTCTTTTTCTTTTTTAGCCATGGCTTTGTCAGTTTATTTTCTATCTACGAGTTATCACTCATGTATCTTTCGAACATATTTCCTTCATTTTTGTTTTGGAATACAAGCATACAACACATGTTTGGATTAATAATTACACCTAGATTTACAAATGTATTATCATTAATGCATCAATTCTAAAAGTAGTAAATAAGTATTGCTAAATTGTGTATTTTTTTTCAGATCTTCCTGCCTGCATGGAGAGAAATATGGGAATGTACTCCAGTGATGGTGCACCAACAACCAATCTTCGCGTTATCAGTACTTCAACGACGTGCTCCATATTCCAGTGTGGTCTCAAATGTCTTAAGGAAAGGTCGTGCAGATATATACAGTACGATTTGTCCACTGATAGATGTAAAACCTGCTATCTTTTAACTATAGGTGCCGGAAGTTTTGATTTGATCAACGGACAGGTTTTTGAGTTGGAATTTTTCAGCAAGGAAACAAAATAAACGCAAGCAGTTTAATAAGAAGAAATAAATGAATAATGCGCTAAGGTATTACACCATCAAAGTTATAAATATTGCATGTAATAGAGAAGAGAGGATATGGAATATGCATGCATAAAAGACAATTAGAATGTGTACAGTGAAAGACACAAAACGTAGAGGAAAAGCGCGTTAACTGCTGTTTCCATCTTGTAATCTGTTTTTGAAATACTCTTCGGGTTATTAGTATATATTGTCCTCGCTGTTTCTACTAGAACATCATTCAATCAATTGTTTCATTCAACGAAAAAATTATGGCAAGCATTTTACTTTTTTTATCATTTCCTTTAAGTAGCACAACTTGTAACTATGCTGGAGAGCTTTTTACATCACGACTCTGAAAAATATATCTGAAAAAAATGTTAAAATCAATTATCTGCAGTGTGATCGTCACTTTTTTTTTAATCTTTTGAATCAAACATCCACTTGGTACGTTATAAATCTTGTTGTAGGAATCCGCTTACAATTTTAATGGGGGTCCTTATACCATGAGTGAAAATAAAGAGCGCGTCATGTGTAAAATCGATGTTTTTCAAAAATATTGACAAAATCTAGATCCTAAGATGGATTTTTTTTTTCATTTTCGTTAATTATAAAAATATTTGTATGCTGGAGACATTAAGTGTTACCATGTACCGTCCGTCATTCTGTTCTCCTGTCCGTCCATCTTTGTTTCCGCACTCTGTTACCGTAAGACAAAGTTTTTGGATTTTCAAATAATTTGACCTCTAGCATCATTAAAGAGACATTGATTGTCGAAATTTGCATCTGGGCAGAAAAATTAGTACCGTTTATGTTATTATGAGTCATTTATCGTTCTTTAGTTATTTCCCCTTTCAACTTGGAAAAATGTAAAGTTTGAGCGGGGGCATTTGTGTTCTTTCAAGTTACTGTTTCTGATTTCTATATCGTTTCTTTTTTAAAATATTGTAAATATCTATTTAAATATTCAATCCTACAACATGGTATCGATCCACAAACTCTCTATGTTTTCCTTGGTCGTCCGTCCTTCTGTTGTTCTGTCCGTCCATATTTGTTTGCCTAACGCAGACAGAGTTTTTGGATTTTTAAATATATGGCATCAAGCATCACTAAAGAGACATTGATTGTCGAAATGCGCATCTGGTGCAGAAAAATTGGCACCGTTTATGTTATTGTAAATATAAAAAAAAGAATATATGGTATGATTGCCAATGAGACAACTCACCACGAGAGAGAAAAATGACATAGAAATTAACAACTATAGATCGCCGTACGGCCTTCAACAATGAGCAAAGCCTATACCGTATAGTGAACTATAAAAGGCCTCGGAATGTCATTATAAAGCAATTCCAACGAGAAAACTTACGGCCTAATTTATGTATAAAAAACGAACGAAAACCACTGAATTATGTTAGTTATTTATCCCTTATCATTTATCTTTTTTCCCTTTTCAAATTTGAATAATGCAAAGTTTAAGCAGGGGTTTGTGTCCCTTTATTTTTAATTATTCATAAGTTACTGTTTCTGATATCTGTATCGTTGCCTATTAAAATATTGTAAATGTCTATTTGAATATTCAATACTACAGCATTGTATTGATGCACAATTTCTGTATGTTCTTCAATTTCGTATTTGGTTTCACCTTCAAACTGAGCGTCTTGTTAGTCTAAATTAGACTACACGAGCGTCTTGTGTGGACGAGGCGCGTTTTTGGCGTATTAAAATTTTAAACCTGATGCTTTTTGTTATTCATTAATCATGTGTTTCTTTGTCTAATACGTTTTACTATTATTTGTATTGTAGTCCTTTAATATTATGTTGTCATTTCTATGTTATATTTAACATTGCCATTAAAGTGCGAGGTTTGACATGCCACAAAACCAGGTTCAACCCACCATTTTTTCCTTTCTAAATGTCCTGTACCAAGTCAGGAATATGGCCATTGTTATATTATATGTGTAAATTGACATTGCGATAAGACGTGTCACGGTACTTGTCTATCCCAAATTCATGTATTTGGTTTTGATGTTATATTTGTTATTCTCGTGGGATTTTGTCTGATGCTTGGTCCGTTTCTGTGTGTGTTAGTTACATTGTAGTGTTGTGTCGTTGTTCTCCTCTTATATTTATGCGTTTTCCTCAGTTTTAGTTTGTTACCCCGATTTTGTTTTTTTCCATGGATTTATGAGTTTGAACAGCGGTATACTGTCTGTTTGTTTTGTTCACGCATCGGTGACTATATAATGGAATTTGATGCGACTGTCATACAAGTGAGAATTTTAGCTAGCTATAAACCCAGGTTCAATCCACCATTTTCTACATTTGAAAATGCCTGTACCAAGTCAGGAATATGACAGTTCTTGTCCATTCGTTTTTGATGCGTTTTGTTATTTGATTTTGCCATGTGATTATGAACTTTCCGAATTGATTTTCCTCTGAGTTCAGTATTTTTGTGATTTTACTTTATACTACTGTTGCCTTTATTATACATAGTTAAAAGCATAATATATGTGATGAGAATTTGTTCCAGTTATGACATATATGTTTCAGCATCATAATTGGCAATGGGATCACAAGATTTATCTAGACTTTACACTTTCAGAATCCGAATTGCATTTCTAAAGAAAAAAGTTTTTTCAAATTACTTTTACTATCTTGTAATGTACCATTGTCAGAATAAAAGTAAACCTTAATGTATCATTGTAAGAATAAAAGTAAACCTTGCTTATATTTGCATTTATTTTGTAACTTTAATATAGAGATATATAGAATTATGAATATTAACTTATATAAACGCTACTTTGAATAGAAACATCTCAATCTATTTTATTTTTTAACTACCCCAATTAGCAAATTATGCTAAAGTTAAGCTTTCTTTTGCTGGGTTATGGCATATCACGTTGGCGTCAACTAGAGTTGTAATACAGTTCATGATGTATGGTTGCATATAGATTTAATACATAGGAGATAAGCAGTTTTGTTTTGTCCTTTAAACCGTTTTTACACATGAAAAATTGAAAAACGAGTAAAACAAATAGTTATCAAAGGTACCAGAATTATAATTTAAAACGCAAGACGCGCGTTTCGTCTACATAAGACTCATCAGTGATGCTCAGATCAAAATAGTTATAAAGCCAAACAAGTACAAAGTTGAAGAGCAATGAGGACCCAATTTTCCAAAAGGTTGTGCCTAATACGGCTAAGGGAATTTATTCCTGGAATAAGAAAATCCTGAGGTTTTCGAAAAATGCCAAAATTCAAAGGAAAGTTCAAACAAGGAAATTCCATTGAATCTGACACACTCAAACATTATCAATCCGGCGGAATGAACATTCCGTCTTAAAAGCAATAATACTCAATGTTTCATGTTCATAAAAGCATACACTTCAAATAAATTGTTTGTAATACAATTCAGCATATAGTTTTTTTACTGAGCCCAAAAATATGACATGCTAACAGAAGAATAAGTGGTCAACATGCTGGAGTTTACTACTGACAATGTATTTGTGAAATTTGGAGGAAATATTTGAAGCAGATTGTCGGCATGGACTAACTGTTTGCCTCTCCTTGTCGACCTTTTCGTATCTTCATAGGAGTTGGATTACTTTCAAACACTTGTAAAAACAAAATCAAAGAACCAAGATAATTTAATTTCAAATACAAGTATATTTCATTAACAATCTAAACGTTTCTGATTTGGTTCCATACATATATCCTTCTGAATCTTCTTGAATAGAAATAACATAAACGACAGATAAATGTTATCCAACTTATTTCTATACATATACATTGTATCATAAATTGAAGACAGCGGTCATCTCAGTTCTAGCATCTACTAGACGAATTCAATTTTGATGTTATAGAATTTCCACGCCTTAGCAGTAATACACAAATTTCACTCGCGTACGGAGTGTACATTTCGGAATTCATACAATATCAAAGAGCTTATAGCTGCTACTCAGACTTTATTAAACGTCACCAGTGATTGAGCGAACAAAATAAATGAACCAGGGATACTCATTATATGTGCTTAAAGGTTGCATTTCTGTAAATATTGGCAATGCAATTTCCCATAGGAACTCCTTTAACGGCTAAAACTACACCACTTTACTATGAAGTTTTGAATAAAATCTTATCCTAGAATTGAAAGTTCATATGCACTTTAATTTTTTTCAAAGGTCAAACTATAGGGCTGTGCGGCATATTTTCAACGTTTACATGCCCTGAACTTCTCATAGTTTAAACTAACACTTATTTTCTTAACTACCCCTACCTCAAATAAAAGGTTACCACAGATTACAAGATAAACAAATTGCACATGTATATTTACTGGTAACATTCCCAAGTTATGTCTCTATGCGATGGAACATAGAGACATATCTGGGAACCAATGTGTAAACAAAATTAATCTTTTATGAATATTCTAAATCTACCCAAAAGAGGCAAGATTTCAGAAACAGCTATATTTACAAAGTGCAACCTATGTAGGGTATCTTTTTTTTACCGTACAATTTTCTGTTAATTTGTTTTTGTCTGATTACTAGAATATCCCTAATGGTCGTATGACTCTTGACGTTACTAGGTGTGTATACATCCAGCAATCGGGTTTGTTTAGCTTTGGGGTTCCTGCGGAAAATGAACATATACGTGCAATTCGGACGAAAGAGTGATTTACACTATTCTTTCCATTTTGTTGACCCGTATAAATATATTTTACCTATTTATCTATCCACTACAGACATTTTACTTTGTTGACGTCTTTGTTAAATCTATTAATTATAAGATATATTTGTATGTTAGTTTTTTGTTAATTGTGTGGTAAGTCTGCGATGTTTGTTTACACACCGTTGGCTCCTGGCTCCCAATTATTGGTACATTAACCCAGTATGTCAGTTTGTGTTGCTCACATAATTTTGTAAATATAACGGGACTGTAAATAGTTGTCACACAAGCGTGAGATTTAGCTGTATATAATACTCGGAAAATGTCTGTTCCAAATAGAAAATCTAACATTCGTTGGAATCGCCATTCAACCCATTTGTTGATACAGTCGAGCTTTTGATTTTTAGTCAGGTTTTAATGGATTTTCACTTTGTAAAGTAATCTAGGAGGGTTTTTTTTGTTTTTTTTTTTTTGGGGGGGGGGGGGGGGGCTTTTGTTTTGTCATCTGATAATAGTATTTAACGTGTATATATGTGACTACTAAAATACTGTCGTTCTTCGTCTGAAAGCAAAAGACAATACAAGACCAACACAAAAATTGTCATGTTCTTTTGCTGAAATGTACCACAATAACGACATGCAAATAAGAAAGCATTTCAAAATTAGGTGAGAGGTTTCGCATTTTGGCCTCTGTGCAGTTTTATTATTAGCTAGAGCTCATATTATTTTTTTTAATGTGTTGCCACTGTCATACATGTGAGAGGTTAAGCGCTATAAAACCAGATTCAATACACCATTTTCTACATGAGAAAATGCCTGTACCAAGTCAGAAATTACAGTTGTTGTCCATTCGTTTGGTGTGTTTGTGCTTTAGATTTGGCTATTTGATTAGGGACTTTCCGTTTTGAATATTTTTCTCTGAGTTCAGTATTTTTGTGATTTAACTTTTTTCTTCATAGAGGGTTTACTGTTACATCAAGATTGTTTAATATATATACTATGTGATGTTTTCGGTATTACGAAAAAATAAAAGAGGAAGACACCCAATTTTAATTTATTTAGAAGAATGTGTCAATAGTTTAAGAAAAGGAATAACTCAAAAAAGATTGAAATTCTAGTTTGAACCAAATTTTTTGAAATAAGTGACATTTTCATGCATTATCTTGCAATGTTTTATGATAAATAATTGAAGAATTAAATCAGGTTTAATCCACCATTTTCTACATTTGAAAATGCCTGTACCAAGTCAGGAATATGACAGTTCTTGTCCATTCGTTTTTGATGCATTTCGTTATTTGATTTTGCCATGTGAATATGTACTTTCCGAATTGATTTTCCTCCAAGTTCAGTATTTTTGTGATTTTACTTTTTATGCCATTAATACACAGAAATGTAATTATATTTGACTATTTTAATTTTTTAAAATCAAATCTATGGACGATATTTATCACAAACATATGTAAATGCAAATGTTGGACACAAACAGTTGATTTAATGTATTAGAAAGTCAGAAATGAAAGATGATTAGCAATTTTGTATGTCAATATTAATTTTATTTTCTAACTGTGAAGTGCTTCCTGATGCTTCATAGGTAAATGCATGACTCCTACTGAATAAAGGCAAGAAGATTGATGCCATTATGCATTGATGTTAGAACTACAATATAGAAATAAGAAGATGTGGTAAAATTGCAAATGAGACATACTCCACAAGACTCTATTCAAAATTTTACATGTTTCTTTTCAAAATGTTGCATCGAAGAACATCTTTTTTCTATATTAGCAAATATCTGTCCCAGTCAGAAATATCACAGTTGTTATCCATTCGTGTGTTTCATCTCTTGATTTTGTCATTTGATGAGAGACTTTTCGTTCTGAATTTTCCTCAGAGTTCGGTATTCTTGTTATTTTATTTTTTAGATATAGCATTGAAACTAAACAGAATAAATATACACCACATTGTGTTGTCAAGTGCGGTCCACGGAAGTTAAGAATTCTTAAAAGCTTTCTTTGAATAAAGAAAAAGAGTTAAAACATTTGAATCGCTAGTGTCGTAGCGTACATGAAGGTTGTTACAGAAATAGTATCATAGACATTTTTGTAATATTTCATAAGTAATCCATGTGTACAAAAACATTGTAAATGTTTTAATTTAGTTAGTATGGCGGTCTATATAGAATGTTTGACAAATATTTCCAATTAAAAAAATCATGCATATGTTGTGCTCCAGTTAATCTTTAAATATATAATTTTATTTGACGTCATTGACTAAGTACATATCATTGAAAATCAGCACATGCTCTATTAGCTAATGCATTAAACATTTGATTCAATTGAAAATATCTTGATTTTAGCGTTTGACAAAATACCCTTGTTTGTCTATTCAATTAGAAGACAAGGTTCTTTCCATAATTTTGACACATCAAAATCTAGCTTTTTTGAAGCTCTAAGCTCATGCAATATGATGATATATTGTTTTTGCAATATTAATGTTATAGTACTAACAGTTTGCAGGTGAATCAGATACTTTAAAAAAAATATGTCCTAGTATTCACGATTATATAATTTTGATTTTCACAATAGTTATTCATCTAATTCAACTATCTCATGCCAAGTCTAATTTCAGATTTCTGCATTATAACTAATATTTGTTTTCAATAAAAACAATTTCATCTGTAAAAGTATGACTTGATGATGTATATTCTCATCGTCCGGTAGTTGCGCAATTCATAATTTCATTTTTAAAGACATTTATATTAAGCACTGATTCATGTTCTTATATTTACTAAAGCTGATACCTAGAGTTTTCTGTAATTCAAACTTATCATAAAGATTATGAAAATAATTCATGTTGAATCATTGTTATTCTATATACATTGGTAATTCATATATCGAGAGTGTGACAATATATTCATATCAAAGGCACTGCTGTTTATTCAGTCATTATACTATAATCGCTCCGTATAAGCGATGTTGCAATATTAGGAATAGTGTGTCTTTAAAGAACTGTAAATGAAGTAAATGAAAACGATTAATATAAAAGCAATTGGAAATAAGTTTGATTTTGGAATATATAATTCTCTTATTTCATAATGATGAGTTTCTGTAGTTCATCAATAAGTCAATGGTAATGTACATTCAATGATTAATCAGATTAAACTTACTAAGAATGTGTTTGTACAAGCCTAGAAGATGGTACAACACACAACCAGATGTTCAAGAATTTCATAGATATCTAATTAATCACATCAACTATAATAAGATTAAATACAAACCCAATTACAACAAGCATGTTACCGATCAAGAAATTGTTTCTGTGTAGAAAGCATGGTAGATTACGAATATAAAGAAATATGTTACATCTGGATCCGTGACGGGATCTATATTTTCTTTTTATTGGGTGAAGTTTTTCAAAACGATATTTGATGATTTCCAACCTTGCAGAACCTTAGTAATATTTATTATCACTCATTATTTTTTTGGAATTGCATACTTTTCCGGTTCATCTGATTAACTGTTAATGAAAAAACCTTTTCAATTTATTGCAAATTGATTTGAAGTACTTTTAAATTGAATGGAGAAAAAAAAATCACAGCAGGTACCAAAACATTATAAAGTGAAGATTTGAAATGTGAAATACATTTGTGTTCATCTTTGCTACGAAAAATCCGGTATACCGTTAACCAAGTTTTATAGCTGACTATTTGGTATGGGCTTTGCTCATTGTTGAAGGCCGTACGGTGACCTATTGTTGTTAATTTCTGTGTCATTTTGGTCTCTTGTGGACAGTTGTCTTATTGGCAATCATACCACATCTTCTTTTTTTTTATATTAGATATGAAGCGAGTCCGTAAAACTGTCTCTTGGTTCAGTAATTTTCATTCAAATCTACGGAAGCCTTTTAGGGCCATGCGAGTCTACTTTTTACAATTTGATATAACAAATTATTAATTTGAGATAGCAAATTGTAAATTTCTCTACAAATAGTGTGATTTTATCATTATAATGATTAATTAAAAGTTGCATAACCTGAACTGGCGCGTTTCGTGTATTAATATTAATATTATAATGCATTTTCAAAACTCAATTTACAGGTTTAATGTTTCTATAACCAACCCTCCTCCCCTTTTCCTTTTTTTGGAGACTATTTTCGGGACTTGTTTTTCAATTCCGCATATGGGTGCCTCAGAACGAACAAATATAAGAGGAAAAGTGGGGGGGGGGTCTATTTGATCAATTTGTATAGCATATTTTTAAGTCAAAGCGAAATGAAGAGTTTTATTGAGATGTTGTTGTTTTTAGGAACATTGCTTTATTAATTTCAATAGGAACTTGTTTAATCCCACGGCAAATGTCCTAAATCAGGAATCTGATGTATAGAAGTTGTCGTTTGTTTATGTACATGTAATCTATACGCGTTTCTCGCTTCTCGTATTTGTTTTATAGATTAGACCGTATGTTTTCCCCGTTTGAATGATTTTGCACGGGCCTGGTGGGTGCATTGCATTTGCGCCAATTCTTAAAAAATCCAATGTTTCATTTGCGCCACAAGGTTATATTTCATTTATCAAGATATATGTCCCGTTTGAATGTTTGCACTAGTGATTTTTTGGGCCCTTTAAAGCTTGTTGTTCGGTGTGAGCCAGGCTCCGTGTTGAAGGCCGGATATTGACCTATAATGGCATGGTTTACTTTTATAAATTGTTACTTGGGTTAAGAGTTGTGTCATTTGCACTCATACCACATCTTCTTATATCTATGAAAGGATTCATTAAGTATCCTTCAATTCATCACTGTTTTTTTTTTTGCATTGCTCATGATGTGAATTCCTTCTTCTATATATACAACGTTATTAAGGTGCTCAGAATATACTCGTGTGGTCTTTTTTTAACAGAAATTGAAAGTCCACGATCATTCAAAATCTCGCGCATGTTTCCTTAGTTTTAATAAAAAAATTCCAAACAAAAAATATATGTTGAAAAAAATTTATTTAAGACAACATTTAGGTCTATATCTATAAACAGTTTAATCGTTTCATTAATATATACTTTATGTCAAATAGAAAAGGGGGATAAACTTATCCATGCACAAGTAATTTGACATTTCAAATTTCCGTTTTTGTTGATTCAAATTAATAAGTTGTTATATTAATTAAGAAATTGTTATATAAAATAATTATAATCTGGTATATCAAATTAATAATCTGTTATATCAAATAAATAATTTGTTATATCAAAATCGAAAATCTGTTATATCAAATTTATAACTTGTCATATCAAATTAATAATTTGTTATATCAAATTAATAACTTGTTATAACAAACTGTAAAAAGTAGACTAGCATGGCCCTAAAAGGCTTCCGTACAAACCACAAATATCTATCAAAGCAAATCCTGATAAGAAATATCAGCTCTGAATTGCTAATTTCTACGTCATTTTGGTCTGTTGAAATTTGTCTCATTGGCAATCATCTCACACCTTCTTATTCTTATTCTGAATGATTGTATGAACTCAAAACGGAAAGTCGTTTTTCAAATGGCAAAATCAAAAGCTTAAACTCACCAAACGAATGGAAAATACGAATGTAAAATAATTGCAATATTCCTGATTGGTATACAAGCATTTCCTTTTGTAATGGATTCATCGGAAGATATCTCTAAATAAAACTTTGAATCTTGAATCTTTGAAAATATTCCATATCAACTTCACAAACAATACACAATGGGCTTGAAGTATAGATTTTGGGAGCTAACGTTGTTTATCATCTAAATAGCATGTTATAGTATTCTTTTATTTGTCATTTTGAATATTACTTTTACTGTTTCGTTTGGGTTTTTTTTATCAATTTGACGTGGCTCGGTAAATCCCGTCGTGTTATTCAATTTGTTCGTTTTGTAATGATTGCAACACAAATTATGTGATTGTAGCACATTGTTGACTGTTGCACTCCTATTTTGACATGTTTACCTGTTGTGTATGTTTGTTTTGTTCACACATCATTGTCAATAAGTTGGAATTGTATGCGATTGTCATATAACAAGTTTAACTAGCTATAAAACCAGGTTAAATCCACCATTTTCTTCCAATCATGTCCAAGATGTACCCATATGTCGATATCGGCAATGTCGACACGATAACGAATCGATATCGATGTTTGCTATTAACATCCCTGACACACTTAGACATAGCTATAACTTCATAAGAAACTGCCTGTACCAAGCCACGAATGAGACAGTTTCTATCCATTTGTTTGATGTGTTTGATTGTTTGATTTTGCCATTTGATAAGGGACTAATCCGTTTAGAATTTTCCTCAGATTTTTTTTTTACTTCTTAAATCAGGTTTTATAGCTAGTTGAATAAATTACACATTCACAACTACACACACCAAATAATAACTATTTAACGTTTATAATTTCAATCATGTGTATGTTTTTTGTTTCATTGTTAATAGTATAATTTTCGATAAAGTTTCAAGCAGATGTGAAAAAATTGAGCGGATATTTATAGATTATCGTTGATCATCTCAACGAGATGACCAATGATAATCTGTTTATCGCTATTTTACCTATGATGACGTTGTCAATTTCATGTCAATGTCATTAGCTACGCCACGTGAGTCCTTAGTTTCTAGCGATAATTTTCCATCTCAAGCGAGTAGCATGATATGAAAAATTATCACAAAAAAAAAAAAGATCAAAGGAAAAATGAACAAAATAGATAGTCATTTTATTGCTTCCTTTTAGAAAATTCCTTAAAATCTGAAATCTGGACTTTGAAAGAGTCAAATTAATATCTAAGGAAAACATAAAACAAAACAAAAAGGTGGGTATATAATAGGTATGCAGTATTGTGTGAATTTGCTTCTATAACTCTTTACATTTACACCGTATGCACGATAAAAGTCTTTAAATTCTGTAAGTGATACTTTAATAATACAATGGTTTGCGCTTTGTGAAATGAGGATAATTGCCCAACTTCACTTAATTTATGTTACTATTACTTAGTATATGTAACAGTCTCCAATCTTGTTTTAAACAGATTTTTTTATATACTAACTAACAAAAGAGGGGCAAAAGATACCAAAGAATAATCAAACTTAAAAGTTGAAAATAAACTGACAATGTCATGGCAAAACAGACACACAGACAAACAATAGTACAAAAACTACAGCATAAACAACTATAGACTGAACACGAACACCATCAAAAACGTTTTTGAAATTCAAAACGCATGTTATTTATCAAATGGCAAAATCAAAATCTAAAACACACCAAAAAAAAAAAAACGAATAAAAAGCAATTATCACATTCCTGGCTATGAGCAAACATTTCTTTGTGTAGAAAATAATGGATTAAACCTGTCTGTGTTCATTGCTGAAGGCCGTACGGTGACCTATATTTGTTAATTTCTGTGTCATTTGGTCTCTTGTGGAGTGTTGTCTCATTGGCAATAATCAGTACCACATCTTCTTTTTTTATACATCTAATAGTCAAATATGGGGTACAGCAGTCGACATTGTGTTATAATCTTAATTACTTTGTCAAAAAGAGAAAACAAAATTACATATGACATTCTATAGACAAGGCAAAAACGAAAAACAAGAAAAGTTAAAAATAGACAAAGTCAAATAAAAAAACAACAACACTTTTATACGTTATTAAGAGGACTGGGTGTCTTAATAAATAAAGGCAACAATAGTATACCGCTGTTCAAAATTCGTAAATCGATGGACAAAACACAAATTCGGGGTAACAAACTAAAACTGAGGGAAACGCATCTATAATACTAAACTAACGAGGTCCAATTTATCAGCTGTCATCGGGCAAAAACGACAAATCAAAGAATTCAACTTTATATATAGCTAATATAGGACAATGGTATAGATCCCAGACCCTTTTGTTTTCCACATAATTAATATTGCCAATAATTAACAAGTTCCGGGTCGAATCCGATACCGATACCAATAGTATATTCACATGTTACCATTACCTTATCTGTACGTTCGCCGTCATCGGGTAAAAACGACAAATCAAAGAATTCAACTTTATATATAGCTAATATAGGACAATGGTTTAGATTAAAAATTACACCACTCCAGACCCTTTTGTTTTCCACATAATTAATATTGCCAATAATTAACAAGTTACGGGTCGAATCCGATACCGATACCAATAGTATATTCACCTGTTACCTATTACCTTATGTATACGTTCCGCATCTGACAGGCGCACCACCAAACGGTGTATTTGATTTTGCTCTATAAACGGGTCATAATCACAGGGTTTACCCTTCTAAATTAATTAATTGTCAAATTGTTCCCTATTGTATGATTGTAGTATTTTAATCAGTAAGACTTTCTAAGATAACAATACGAATACTAAAAATCTGGACTTAAAATAAGGCGTATAGGTACAGTTTTCAATTTGTTAGCGGGTATGACGTAAAACAGCGAATCAAAGAATTCAACTTTTTTGGACAATGCTGTTGATTAAAAAATACTCAATTCCAGGAACTGAATATTACCAATAATTGATAAATTTCAGGTCGACGGGTTCAAACAAAGATTTGAAATCAGAGAAAACTGTGCATCTTATAATCAGCACGACTTTAATAGATGACAATACAAATACTAAAATAAGGCTTACGTGCATAGTTATATACTTTAAATCAGTCATGGACCCGCGATATGACGGGTGTGTTCTAGTTAAATATAAGAGCACAGCATTAAAATGTAACACACACAGAAACGGACTTTATAGCATTAGCAAAAAAACGATGAGAATAACAAATGTAACATCAAAACAAAATACATGAATTTGAGATAGAAAAGTACCGTGACACGTCTTATAGTAATGTGAATTTACACTCAAATATAAGAGAAAACAAACGACACAACGTTAAAATGTAACACACACAGAAACAAACTATAATATAACAATGGCCATATTCCTTGGTAATTACAATTTTGAAAGAAACAAATGGTGGGTTGAACCTGGTTTTGTGGCATGCCAAACCTCCCGCTTTAATGGCAATGTTGAATATAACATTAAAATGACAACATAACATTACAAGACTACAATACAAATAAATAGAACATATTAGACAAAGAAACACATGAATAATAGCTAACAAAAGGCACCAGGTTTAAAATTTATTACGCCAGAAGAGCGCCTCGTCCACACAAGACATACATGTGACGCCCAGATATAAAAGTTCGAAAGTCAAAACAAGTACAAAGTTGTACAACACCGAGGATCAAAAGTTCAAAAAGGTTGTGCCAAATACGGCCAGGATTTTCTGCTTTGGATAAGAACATCCTTATTATTTAGAACAATTTATGCTATTGCAAACAGTAAATTTTATCAAATGAATATAAAAGATATACATGATAAAACTAAGTATTAACTAATTACAAAAATAGACACATCCGACTTAGTCAAGGCCTCAACGCAAAATTGAAAAAAGTGACGTCACATACGAAGTGGTGAAAAGGCATATAAAATGACGTCACATTTGAAATTCTAAAACAGCACACAAAACAAATGACGTCACATTTGAATGACTAAAACTATTTCTCAAAAATAAGATAGAATTAGGATTGATTTAAGATTATATTTGAACTAAATACTGATATTACATTTAATGAAAATACATAGAATTTTTTAATTAAGTTGCCAAAATAAAGTTTTCATCATGTTTTTTTTTCAAAAATTTAATTAAAAGTATGGGACATCGGACTTTTAACACGCTACAGGTTGTGCAAAATTGTCAGATATAACATTATAGTTCGTTTTTCTGTGTGTTACGTTTCGGTGTTGTGTCTCTGCTGTGTCGTAGTTCTCTTACATTTGATACGTTTCCCTCAGTTTTAGCTTGTAACCCGGATTTGTTTTTTTCTCTATCGATTTATGAATTTTGAACAGCGGTATACCTCTGTTGACTTTATTATGCATAATCTATACAAAATCTGACAATTTTGCACAACCTGTAGCGTGTCAATCAAATGAATAGCAGTTTGCTGAGGGATTCCAGGATAACTCCACAAATAGGACAAAGGGAGAGAAGGCGAAAATAGATACTAGTAGTTTGCATGCATGATTGTGTGTCAGACGATATATAGGGAATAGAAAGGGTTCGAGGCAATTTCAAACCACATGTTTATTTGACAGTTACCAAGAAGCTCTGCATGATAAAAGTATGTTTTTATTGGAGTTACTATAGTGTTATATAAATATTGATAAAATTCGTAAAACCACCACAAAAAAAAAAAAAAAAAAAAAAAAAAAATAACAAAAAAATAACAAGATGAAATATCAGTTTTTGATAATAGTTTTTTATTTTTTTTTATACGGTTTTGATTTTCAGATATTTTGGCCTCGAGCACCAAAAAGGAGATAATTATTGTCGAAATGCGAATATTGTGCATTAACATGATTACAATCAAAATACAATGGTTAGTTCCACTTACTTGTATAAACGACAAACGTATATACAAGTATCTTGGCTTAGGGAGGCATAAATCCTACTTTGGAAAAAATCACTCTGATTCAAACCAAATATTACCAAGATGCTTAATTTATTGATTAACAACATATTTGTTACGTTTGATAGGCGTGTTTTTCAACAAAATATCGACATTCCCATGGGAACCAACTGTGCCCTTCTGATGTTGACTTGTTCCTTTATTCTTGTGAGGCTGACTTCATACAGTAACTTCTTAGA
Source organism: Mytilus galloprovincialis (assembly GCF_965363235.1). Classification (NCBI taxonomy): domain Eukaryota; kingdom Metazoa; phylum Mollusca; class Bivalvia; order Mytilida; family Mytilidae; genus Mytilus; species Mytilus galloprovincialis. Next base: position 11,529,229 of record NC_134838.1, on the reverse strand, counting down.
AGAAGAAAAAAGATTTTAGCACTATCCTTTATCTTAACTTTATCTTAGCTTTATTAATGGTGTTCTCTCACTACATCATTCAAAATTTGGTGACTATGTTGAACGCAATTATACCATTAAACTAGATATATCTTGACTTGCATCTAGAAATTAACAATGATGGTCAGTTGAAAACAAGAATTTTAGACAAAATTAGGAGATGATTTCAACTTCCCTATTGTGAACTTTCTATTTCTATATACAGCAACATTTCAGCAGCGCCTGCATACGGAGTATTTATATCCAAATTGACATGATATTATCGGGCTTGTATTTCCTATCATGATTTCCTTGATAAAGGGTTGTTGCTGACAAGGAAGCTATTAAACCAAGTGTTCCAAATGGTGAAGTTGAAATATTCCCTTCGTAAATATTAAATATTACGGAAGCCAGCACGAGTTGGTTGACCGTTATTGAATATCTGTTTCATAGATGACAGCGGATTTGTTCCTTATGTCGTAACTACACTTCCGTTCCTTTTTCACGAATGCTACCTACTAAATATGACTTATTTCCGGGTTTGTATTAGTATGAGCAACACGACGGGTGCCACATGTGGAGCAGGATCTGATATCTGAGATCACATTCAGTTTTTGTGGGGTTCGGGTTGCTTACTCTTTACTTTTCGGCCTTGGTAATGACATTTTCTTATCTAGAAATTTGCGGATTAAACCAAAAAATGTACATATTACATGTCATTACATCTGCTATCACTCTATGTTCATTCCAATACCCTTCACAGTTTCGTTTTGTTTTTCTGACATGATCCGAATACATTTATTTCTTTAATATAAACTTTCCTTTCAAGCAAGAACATTTATTCGATAGAAAGAATGATTGTGATACTCAATGTGCATTTTCTTGTTTACATTTCCCTTTTTTTTTTAATGAAAAATCCATATCTTTTTACGAAAAACTGCGTTTTTTTTTTGATTATGGATCTATGCACAGTAATTCTTAGAATTGTAAATAAAGCTGACATTTAGAAATTAGAGGTTTTGTATTACATTGTTGTTGTTCAATACATAAGCAAATCTTTTTATCAACACAGAACAAAAGTAACTACTGATTTGTATTAGGACACTTACTACTATAGGCTTCTGATATAGATATCACATGATCATGTTGAAGATAGTTTTGATTTTCCTTTTGTCCTACGTTTATTGTCGAGCCGGGAAGTCCGGATGCTTAAAGAACCACCTGATAAAAGAGATGGAGAGAAATTTAAAGGTTCTACAATCAATGCATGTTCAAAACGGTGGTTTGTTTTTATTTCTTTAAGCAAATAAACAAAGCTACAGAAAAAGAATTTCTAAATAGTTTTAACTTTGCATATGCTTGCAGTTTCATAGATGGATATTCAGAAGATGACAATATCTTTAAATACATTCCTTCAATAAACAACAAAATATTTATTTATGTAGATAGAATGATAGAACGTAAACTAAAAGAAATTGTAATTATGATTCTATGATTCTTATTAACTAAATAGTACTACCTAATAACCTGTTTCTTCTTTTATCTTAACTCTTATTTTACAATATTATTTGTAATTTTGTTTTTACCAACAAACTTAACATCTTTATTGTAATGTAGCATTTTACATACAATTTCATATTATAATACACGTTTTAAGTATTATCGGTCATTTTCTCCACACAGGCGAGACGTAAATTAGATGGGGAAAACATCATGCCCAGAGGAGTCTAATCTTGTTTAGGTGTAATACCACCATTGATTTTTCCCTATTAGTCTTTGTTAAATTGGCACTTTTAAAAAAATCGTACAGTATTTACCTTTATTTCAACCAAAGAAATACTTTGCATGTGTAAAGTTCAATCCTTTCCAGTGATACAGTGAAAATTTCACACTACATTTCATTGCATATAAGAAAGTAACCACCGCCGAGGGTAGACAACCTAATTTTTACACTGTTATTTACTGGTTACCTGCTTTGGTAACTATGTAACCTTAACGTTCCAAAATATTTAATAAGACCATCAAATAAAAAAAGAATGATGCTTTCAGACACCCAACATACATATTTACGACTCAGAAAAATTTAAGTGCATTGAAATGCAGGGTTAATTTTCTACAACTGTCAAATTCAAGGGAATATTTTTTAGGCCTACTTTCGTATGCAACCGGATGTGACGTACCATGATTTGGTGGTATTACACCTAAAGAACACCTAAATGTCAAATAAACTTAATGCAATGTTTTCCCCTCCAATTGCAAGTTATTTCAAGCATAACTGTCAAGTTTTGTCTCAGTCAGAACTATAGTTTCAAAGAAAATCACTATAATGTAAGGCCATATCCTACGGCAATTTCAGTCAAATTTCTTCGAAAAATCCTAATTTCAGTGTATCATTATAAAATGCAGTGTTGACTAATATCTGATCATAAACTCATGATATATGCATTCAAACAATTAAATAGAATACAAAAGACAACTTTAAGATGATAAACCATTTTATTGCACCTTTTAGAGTTCATTTGAAGGTCTGTTTTGGTCTGTTTTGGTCCATTTTTCCTCCTTCCTTCCTTTTTCATCAAAACTTGATATCTTTTGTCTAAAAAATAAAACAAATGTGATTATTTTCCCACAAAAATGAAATAAATGTAATGTTAAATCAATAATTAAAGTGTTTTAGCTGAAAGAACTGTCTCTATAAATGTTAACAGTCTACACGGAAGTTTCTATAAGCCCTTATGTGTAACTTGAGTTTTTGGTCTGTTCCCCTAGTGTGAGAAATAACGGTTCCCTTTCAGTCAATCGTTTATTGCTGCTGGTATCAAAGTCTTTTTATTTACTCATAACAGTATATTTCTAATAGATTTACACAAAAAGTCCACTTTCTTGTATTTTACATTAGAAAATGTGGAGAAAGAGTAATAAAAAAAAATACCTCAAAATGTTTTTAAAAAGGGTTATGTCCCTTGGAATGCTGGTACAAACAAATAATTGGTAAGAATTATAAAGTTTAAGTATGTGAGACTGGATTCTGATGTGTATAAATCCAGGACAAATAAGTGTTTAGATGAGTTATTGTCTGTGCAAAATGTAGACGGCACAATGACAAATTGTAAACTTTTGCGGCCAAAACAAAAAAAAAACATGATGATAGTTGATACATACTTTAATGCTGAAGTGTCATCTGCAGACCAATTCACATATAAGATTTTTAAACAGAATGCTCTTCAGAACATGGTTAACACTGAAATAAAAAATTCAAATGCTGTATAAACAAAACAAAAACTGTAAGGGTAATTTAAAATTTAACACAGTAATCTAAATACAGCTTCGTTTGTCCACCCATTTGACTAAGAAAACACCCGTAAACCCCCATTTCAATGCAATTTTACCTCAAACGTACTTTCTGTGTCTAAATCCATTCCGAATAGTCCATGTTTACAATGTATGAACTGGTTTATTAATAACTTTTAAAAATGAAAGTACAATAGGGTCACGAGTGCACATTTAGTTTCCCTAAATAGGTGTAATACCACCATTGATTTTTCCCTATTAGTCTTTGTTAAATTGGCACTTTTAAAAAAATCGTACAGTATTTACCTTTATTTCAACCAAAAAAATACTTTGCATGTGTAAAGTTCAATCCTTTCCAGTGATACAGTGAAAATTTCACACTACATTTCTATGGCACGCCGTTATTATATTTATTCAATTTCGAGATATCTTATTTAGTTAAATAAGATATCTTATAAACTAATTGAGATATCTTGATAACAAAATGAGATATCTAATATATTAATTGAGATATCTGATTGATTAAATAAGATATCTGATTTATTAAATAAGATATCTGATTTATTAAATAAGATATCTTATATATTAAATAAGATATCTTATTAAAATGTTTATAAAGATATCTTATCAAATATATAAGATATCTTATTTAAAATATAAGATATCTCTATTAATTTATGATATCTTATTAACTATATAAGATATCTTTTATATAGTTTATAATAGAGATATCTTATTTACTTAATAAGATATCTCCATAAGTTAATAAGATATCTCTATTAGTTTATAAGATATCTCTATTAATTAATAAGATATCTCTATTAGTTTATAAGATATCTCTATTAATTAATAAGATATCTTATAAAGTATGTATTTAAAAGATATCTTTTTAAGAAGTAAGATATCTTATATACTTTATAAGATATCTTATTATTGGTGGGTCAGGGTCAAATATTCTCTGTTTACCAAAGAGTCCTGAATGGAAAGATTATAAAGACGGAGAGAACACGTGGAGAGGTAAACTATATGGTATCGAATATAAATTGGTTTTAATAAGCCATATCCAAATACGTTTCGCGATAATGATCTGCCATGTGTTGTATGCCTGTCTACAAGATCAACAGTTTTGATGGTACCAGGTAAAGTAACATGTCATGACGGATGGCATAAGGAATATTCAGGATATCTCATGTCGCAGTCAAGTACAAATGGTCGCACTCCATCAGAATACATCTGTGTTGATGAGCAGTTGGAATCTGTGACTGGCGGGGATTCGATTCGTAAAGATGCTGTTGTGTATCCAGTGGACGCCGTTTGTGAAAGTATAAAATGTCCACCGTACGTTTATGGCAGGGAGCTTACTTGTGTTGTCTGCTCCAAGTGAAATATCAAACTATAATCTGAAATAAAATATGTTAACACAATAAGCTGGCATGTCAGTTAACTGCTAGTAGTCTGTTGTTATTTATGTATTATTGTCATTTTGTTTATTTTCTTTGGTTACATCTTCTGACATCAGACTCGGACTTCTCTTGAATTGAATTGTAAATGTTTACTTTTCTACATTGGCTAGAGGTATAGGGGAGGATTGAGATCTCATAAACATGTTTAACCCCGCCGCATTTCTGCGCCTGTCCCAAGTCAAGAGCCTCTGGCCTTTGTTAGTCTTGTATTTTTTTAATTTTAGTTTCTTGTGTACAATTCGGAAATTAGTATGGCGTTCATTATTACTGAACTAGTATATATTTGTTTAGGGGCCAGCTGAAAGGACGCCTCCGGGTGCGGGAATGTCTCGCTACATTGAAGACCTGTTAGTTAGACAATCGAGAAATTGAAACATAACGGTAATTCGCGACGGACGTGGATATAATGTTATTCTTTAATAAACAAGCATGGCGAGCCTTTGATGTAATAAAACAGGGAAAATAGTATATGGATTCAGTACTAAAAACAAAAATTCTTGAATATACATATCTTCCGTGAATAGTAATAACACATTGAAACAACAGCCAAGATAACAAATTGAAATGATTATGTTACTTTCAACACTGAACTTCTCATTTACATCTACCCCTTATCGTCGATTATTTCAAGAAACTAAATAGACATAAGTTTACTGTTAAAAGTTGAAGCCTGCATCATAATATTATACCTAATCATTCTTTAGGAATTTTCTTATTCCATGCATAGATTACCTTAGCCGTATTTGATAACCTATTTTGGAATTTTGGGTCTTCAATGCTCTTCAACTTTGTGCTTGTTTGGCTTTATAACTATTGTAATCTGAGCCGTCACTGACGTGTCTTATGTAGACGAAACGCGCATCTGGCGTATTAAATTATAAGCGTAGTTCCTTTAAAACTATTTAGTATTTTTCAATTGCGGAGTTTCTCTATGTGCTTTGTGAAGGTCATTTAAAGATTTTCGTCCTTCAGGTGCATGATTTGATATTTTTTCACCTTCCATGTTATTTATTTCAAATAACTGATCTTGTTCGGGATGTTCGTTTATTGAAATAGTAATGCAGTCATCCTAAATATTAGCATTATTGATACATAAGTAGCTGCAATATTAACAAACATATATCTTAAAACATCCCGCGGTTTGTTAAAATATTTTACCGTGTAAATATCGGCCCGATTTTACAGTATTTGTAAGATGTCTTTGCATAGTTTTACTTTTTTTAGTGTTTCCCTATCTATTTAAATCACGACTGTACCTTGATAGACATTTAACAAATAATTTCATTGCCGCATTCACATACCACATCTTCTGTTTTATATTCAACTTGGAGTGAGGCATCATTATTTTTGTGCTGGGCCTCTTGTGACTAAGAATTAAGAACAGCAGTATCAGGATTTTTTTTTCGTGTTTGACTTTTGTAAATTTCCTGCTGTTCTGTTTGGAATGAAATGACCATTATAATAATGAAGACATGGTGTGATTTCTTTTTTATTCAAAACTTTGAATTTTTCGAAAAACTAAGGATTTTCGTAACCCAGGCATATATAAAGACAACAGTAGTATACCGCTGTTCAAAACTCGTAAATCGATGGACAAAAACAAAATCGGGGTAACAAACTAAAACGCATTAAATATAAGAGGAGAACAACGACACAACACTAAAATGTAACATACACAGAAACGGACCAAGCTTCAGACAAAATACCACGAGAATAACAAATATAACATCAAAACCAAATACATGAATTTGGGATAGACAAGTACCGTGACACGTCTTTTCGCAATGTGAAATTACACTCAAAAATAAGAGAAAACAAACGACGCAACGTTGAAATGTAACATACACAGAAACGAACAATAATATATCACCTTAACCGTATTTGGCACAGCTTTTTTAAATTTTGGATCCTCAATGCTCTTCAACTTTGTACTTGTTTGGCTTTATAACTTTTTTCATATGAGCGTCACTGATGAGTTTTATGTAGACAAAACGCGCGTCAGGCGTAATGAATTATAATCCTGGTACCTTTGATAACTCATTCCGCTCACATCAGAGTAATGGTTGCTATTGCATGTGATTTATAAATGCACAATGACATGCGTACATATTATTATTGTGTGATATCTTTTCAAGGCAGATCTGAAATATGTCGAAGTGTTGATCGCATTATTTAAACATAAATTTTACCATTGTACGGCAACACCATCAATATTTCACATGCTGATTTATTCGTATTATGCTATGCAATTATTTGCTTATATCATTAAATATTAAGGGGATTTACAGAAAACTTAATATTACAGCATGACATATGTTTTAGTTTTATCGTACCTTTTATTTTTTCAATTTTATATGTATAATTTCATTTTGATTCATACATATTCTATTTTTATTGTAATGAAGATTGTTTTTCTTACAAACTTTATGTGATTATAAGAGTTTATATATATACTGTTTTTTTTCAGAAAAAATCAGGCGAGACGTATATAAGATGGGGGAAAACATCATGCCCAGAGGAGTCTAATCTTCTTTATGATGGTAGGTTGTCATTACGTTAATGGTAAAAAAAAATGTTTTTGTATCTTATTTAGGAAACTATGCTGAAAGTTAATATAACAAGAGTGCACACGTTAAAATGTCTCGCTTTATTTACTAATCATTTAATATGTTGAAAGTCGTAAATATAAAGCTTTACTTCAACTAGCACATAAACTTTACATGATAAAAAAATATGAGTTCAAGGTCATATAAACCAAACAAGAAATATATGTACACCTTACAATCATTCAATACAATAAAATTAGTTGATCTGTTGCTTATAGTTTCTAAGAAACAGAATTAACCAAGAAAACTAAACATTGACCAATGAAACATGAAAATGAGGTTAAAGTCAGATGATCCCTGCAAGGCAGATAGATATGAACAGTTTACAATTCTTCCATACAACAAATATAGGAGACCTTTTGTATTTGTGTAATTTAATTTTTGCTTAGAGTTTAGGAAAAACAGACCAAACACAAAAACTTAACACTCGGTAATGAAAAATGAGGTCAAGGTCAAATAAAACCTGTGAGACTGACATGTCCATCATAAAATATTGCCATACACCAAATATAGAAAAAGACCAAAACTTTAAAAATCAGCTACAACCACTTAAACCATGTAAATGAGGTCAAGATCAGATGACACCTGCCAGTTGGACATGTAAACTTTACAGTCCTTCCATACACCAAATATACTAGACCAATTGCTAATAGTATCTGAGATATGGACTTGACCACCAAAACTTAACCTTGTTCACTGATCGATGAACTGAGATCAAGGGCAACTGAAAACTGTCTGACGGGCATGGGGACCTTGCAAGGTACGCACATACCAATTATAGTTACCCTTCTACTCATTACAAAAAATAGTAACGTTTTTTTAAGTAGTCACTGAACTATGAAAATGAGGTCAGTGACAAAGGACATGTAACAGACGGACACTTCGTAACATGAGGCATCTATATACAAAGTATGAAGCATCTAGGTCTTATTTATTATTATAACAAGGTATTTTTATAGCGCATTATATAAAAATACAATTACTCTAAGCGCTTTACATGTTAAAACAAAAGTACACAAGTTCGTGCATACATGAAATTACAAAGTTAAAAAATATACCGAAATATGTATAAAGCATACATCAAATCAACTATGAAAAGTTAAGACTACAGCAACTTGGTAAACAATGACTTAAAAGAATTATTAATGAATAAGTAAAAATTTGAATAACTAAATATTTCTAAAATTTGCTGAATTTTGTATTCAAAAATAATTTACTAAAATATTCCAGCTTGTAAAAAAAAAAATACAAAAATACAAACGTTATATCGAAATATACAGAAACACATAATATCAGAATAAAATGTACAAAATATTAAAAATCAACATCAGTCAAATACAACCAATCACAGTTCCAGGTCTTAACTTATGAGCGATCCACAAATGCAACTTTGAATAGATGCGTCTTTCACATTCTTAAATATAAAGCTTTTAAGACGTAAGCTAACGCCGCTTCCACCGCTGCCACCATCGAGCTTTCTGCCACTTTTATGCAAAACTTGCTAAGACCTCTTAATATTTCTTAAAATCTAAACTCTGGAACTGATATATAATTTTTGTGAAAATAAAATGCATATAAAAGTTCATTGATATTTAGTATATGCTGCTGGAAAACACTTTAACATTGGTAGGTCTTGGTCAAATCTTCTTTGTTTATCAAAGAATCCGGAATGGAAAGACTATACAGAGGGAGATAACCCGTGGACAGGTAAAATATATGGTATTGAATACGAAATCTTGCAAAATAAGCCATATCTAAAGACTTTTCATGTGCCATGTGCTGTATGCCAGTCTAAAAGAGCAACACTTTTGATAGTACCAGGCAAAGTAACATGTAATTCCGGATGGCACAAGGAATTCTCTGGATATCTTATGTCGCAGTCAAATACAAATTGTTGTACGCCATCAGAATATATCTGTGTTGATGAGAATTTGGAACCTGTGCCTGGTGGAGATGCAAATCAAAATGATGCTGTCGTGTATCCAGTGGAAGCCGTTTGTGGAAGTTTAAAATGTCCACCGTACGTTAAACGTAGAGCTTACTTGTGTTGTATGCTCCGAATGAAATTAAAAATAAAACTATAATAAAACATGAAAACATAAGCAACCTCATAATTTTGTTCGTGTTGTTATTATTTCAAAATTTCTTTTGGATTTTTTTTATACAACAATATCAAGATCGTCGAAGACTCATTTTTATTGGTCGAAAAAGACACATATACGAGGTCACTCACATGTGATCTCAAATCGGGTTTCGTTAGATCTCCCACGCGACATTTCAGAAAACGGGAGCGATGAGAGATCGGTTTTTAATTAAATTGTTATAAAAACACTTTACGCTCGGTTTTGGTTTGTTACCCCGATTTTGTTTTTTGTCCATGGATTTATGAGTTTTGAACAGCGGTATACTACTGTTGCCTTTATTTACGTAGCCGTATTAACCTCTTATCAAGACTCATCCATTATCATTGCCGAACACATAAATCATTTGAAAAGGTCTTCCCGAATCGAATGGACGTACACACTGACAGAAATATTTGCCACTGGTATTTACTCAAACGGACGATTCACTCATAAATGCATTACTGAAAAATTGTGAGGTTAGTTGTTTGTTTGTGTAGTATCTCAGATCCGTTAAAATATCATTAGAAATAAGAAAAACAAAATTACCCCCTCCCTTTGCCAAATACTCCTTGGAGAAAAAAAACCCATTTGAAACAAATAGAAAAGATAGAAATGTAGTGATCCTTAACTTCGCAATTCTTAATCTTCGTCTTTATCTTCGTCTGTAAGCACGCTGATACAGCCTACGTTTTTTATGCGTAATCGAGACATCTTTAAACTACTGCAAATCATCCAAAATGACTTTCTTAAAGGAGCAACCACTTTACCTTTTTTTGAAAAGGGGGGGGGGGGGGTCTGAGTCAGAAGTTTTTTCTCGCGCGAAAGTTTATATTTAGTTTTGTTTGTGGTACCTATTCAATATTTAACACTATAATATATGGGAAAACTTTGGATTCAGAATATATTTAACACTATATTGTATGGGGAAACTTTGGATTCAGAATAATTTTTCATTCTAATCATCTGTATGACCCGATTTTTTCTTAAATCAAATTGTGGAAAAATCCATCCCTCTTTTTTTTAAAATCAAATGGTCGTTCCCTAACTGCTACAAAAGTTGTTTGAAAATTTAATTCGGTTTTACGTAATCATACCCAACTAAGTTAGTTATCACGTGACTTTTGTGACGTATTCTAGCCGCCATTTTGTATTATATTTTACCATGTAACATGCAAAGATGCTTCAATAAAGTTTAATTTTCTCATAAACCTGACCCGTTTTCTAACTTTTGCAAATCAATCCTTGATATTCAAACATATTTCTATCAAACAATGTTGGTCCTAACAGTTTAATTTTTGATTAAAGTCTGTCACTTTCTCCGTTGACTCTATGCTAAATTTCCGATACCATGTCTACTTGTACAACAAATAAAGAAATTCCGTACATAAAAAACAAACTTTGCAAATCGATTAAGTATATTAAAACATATATCTGGCGAAGAATACTACTAAAAACAGTTTAATTTCAAGTATGGAAATGTTGTATCAAATCAAGGATTTGTATAGTAAGACTTTCCTAGATTATATTAATATTTTCATGCAGAATCTCTGATGTTTCTGTTCTTTTCTTTGCTGATATTTCGATTTGATAGATTTAGTTGGGTATGGAACATTTAAATGACATATAGTTCACAAGTGTGAACAAATCTTATGTACAGGTAGCTAAACAAGGTGTATAGATGTGAACAAATTTAATGTGAAACTAGTGTACATTACATTATACCAAATGTAAACATGTTTACTGTACACGGCGTTTGGTGTGAATACGGCCTGTGATGCCTTGGAATTTAAAATGACTAGCACTATACTTATATCACTAGCGACAAAGAAAAAAAAGTAAAATAACAAAAGCTAAGAACTCCGAGGAAAATCAAAACGGATAGTCCCTCATCCAATGGCAAAATCAAAATCTCAACCATATCAAACGAATGGAAAACAACTGTCGTATTCCTGACTTGGTATATGCGTTTTTAATTTAGAACACTATGGTGAATCAAACTTGGTTTTATAGATATCTGAAACTCTTACTTAAATGACAGTCGCATATTTATTTATTTATATATAAAAAGACAACAGTGTGTGAACAAAAAAAACCGGACATATTAGGTAAAAATGTTAAACGTAGTTGCAAAAGAAGTCGGCGTTGTATCATGATCTTAATCTCAATGAAACCAAACAAATATTTCAAGTTTGTCAACGAAGAAAACCAAACAGACATATGAACAAAGCACAAATACAAAATCAAAAGATAAGTTACAAAAATATACAATCGCACGATAACAATATGTATGTGTACCGAGCTACGTCAAAGGGATATTATCAAAACAAAATAAACAGTAAAAGGAATCTTGTACAAAGACAATTAAAGGTGTCATACCACCAATTAAAAGTCCCTATCTGTTCAACCAAAGTTTACAATTTTCACAGCTTTCTAAATATTTTACCTTAAGTTTAACTTCATAGAAACCAGGTATATCCTGAATTGTACATGAATCAGCCTTCTACATGCCAATTTTCAACAGATGTTTAAAATCATATAAAAAAGAAAAGGTCTTCCGAATAGAGGTACCACTAAAAAAACTGGTTTTCTGGAAATCTTAAATTAGTATACTATGGAGTGCATTAATCCTCAATTTTGAATGCAAACTCATAAACAAGTGCATTTTAGCTCAAAATGGTCTTAATATATTTCTCTTTCACCAAAAATTTCATTTCTGCCAATTTGTTGGTTAGTCAATTACATCAAATGCACTATTTTTTGTCCGAGTAGGCTTACTTTCACATACGTTCTAAATTTTAGGGAGTAATTGGTGGTATGACACCAAAAAGTAACACCATAACACGTACTGAAGATAACAAACAACGTCAGTACCTATAATCTGTACTTCAAGACAATCGTGTATATATATAAAGTTGTTACGGAATCTTTGTCAACAAGGTCGTTGTATCTTCCGATGACCTTTTCTTTAGAAAAAAGACGTTTCTTTGACATAACTCTGGTTCATCAATATTTTGCTAAGACACTGGTGCCTTTTTATACAGTCTAATTAGCATCTGCATGCTTTTATTACAGAATGAGTTACAAACATGTATATCCCATATGCAGTTGAAATTGGTATAATGCTACTTATGTTGAGGAAATGTATAATATCAAAATCTAAGTCATTGATTCTGCTACTGATATGACCGCGTCTATCAATTTCGATGTATATGTCTAAAGATGAGTCAGAGGAATCCGTGTTTCTTGTTTCTTAAATTTTTAGTTATCGAGGAATAAAGCTTATAAATTCACTCTCTTTTGCCACCTAGTTTTAGCAGTAGTGCTTCGTTCTTTTTTCGGAACATTTTTATTATTCAATGATATGATATTTTTTTACTATTTTCCATTTGATTACTTTTAACATTCTTCTAAAACGTCTTAATATCACAAGAGAGAGGCGAATATACCAAATTTTAATCAAATTCATTAGTCGTAAATAAACTGCCACGGTAAATACGAAACACTACCAAAAGACAAACTACACTATACAGTAAACTAAAATATCAAAGTATCGAAATATACGGAAAATTCTTAAAGGAAAAAAACACATCAAAACAACCAAAAACACAACAGATATAACTAATCATTGAGCCAACAAAAATAATTAAAAAAATAAAAAGACAAAGTTTAATTCAGGTAAGGCATAGCCGAACCAGATCAACACGTGACACACAGTGTTATTCTTCTGAAAATTATGGACAAGCTATTTAAAAAATAAATTGGTATATGCCTTTTTTTTAAATTTAAATAGATAAAGGCTGAAAACTTTAATCAAATAAGTTTTCCTATAAGGTTTATTCGTAAAATTTCTAAGATAAAACAAAAACAAAGAAATATATATACTTATTTCTATAAAAAAATATTTTCCTTTTTTTATGCAACTTTTTTTTGCAACTTTTGGTCGTCTGTGCTCTTAAACTTTGTACTTTTTCGTACTTTTTTTTATCTGAGCGTCACTGGTTAGTCTTGTGTGGACGAAACGCACGTCTGGCGTATTAAATTTTAAACCTGGTTTCTTTTGTTAGATATAATTCGTGTGTTTCTCTGTCCTATATGATCTCCCATTTAATTGCATTTTATTCCTGTCATGTAATGTTGTCATTTTAATGTTATATATAACATTGCTATAAAAGCGGGAGGTTTGGCATGCCACAAAACCAGGTTTAACCCACCATCATTTTTTTCTTAAAATTTCCTGTACCAAATCAGGAAAATGGCCATTGTTATATTATAGTTGGTTTTTGTGTGTGTTACATTTTACTGTTGTGTTTCTGTTGTGTCGAAGTTTTCCTCTTATATTTGATTCGTTTCCCTAAGTTTTAGTTTGTAACCCGGATTTGTTTTTTTCTCATTCGATTTATGAATTTTGAACAGCGGTATGCTACTTTACTTATGTGCTCCCATACCTAATTATTGTTCCAGTATTCCAAATCCTATACAGGTGTGTGTCTAAGTGTGTTTATTCTTAAGATAAACAAGAGAGTCAATCAACATGATCCAGTAACTGACATTTTCATTTCCCCTCATGACAAATATTAAGTATGAAGCAAAAACAACAAAAAGCAGTCAATGGAAGCTGAAAATATGTCTTCATGGCTATCAAAACTCATTATGTAATAAACATGTGTGAATTCTAAAAACATATTAGAGATCTACTTCAAAATCTTCAATTACAATGTTGTATAATTTTGCACTGATATCAGTATATTTCTATGTTTAAAAAAAAAGATTTATTAAGAATGCCTTTTATCACAGTCACTAAAATAGCAACAATATTTAATGATTTTTAATGAGTTCAATATCCTCATCAATTCATTTCTGTTTATCACAGGATAGAATACATTTAATTTTCATTGATTATACCCACTGAAGATAGTATAGTAACCATTATTTCTGTATTGGCGTTATCGTTATTTATATAAATTCTTTAAGTCAAAGATCTTCATTATGAAAACAAGTCTAAAGGTAGTCATATGCACTACAAACTCCTCAGAGTCTGAATTGACCAGTTTTTGTGCTCGACCAGTAAAATCGAGCACACATTTTACTCGACTGTACTTAACTGTACTTAAGTGTACTCGACTAGGTCTCGACTTTACTTCATTAGTCTGATTCAGTACTTGATGATCTTTGTGTAGTCTGAAATGGTCTTGACCAAGGCTCGACCTGTCTCGACCTGTCTTGACTAGTCTCGACCTGTCTCGACTAGTCTCGACTCAGTCTCAACCAGTCTCGACCTGTCTCGACTAGTCTTGACCTTCAAATTTAGTTTTGACTGGTGTAAATCAGCCCATCTAACTAAATCAAATATTGATCTTACAAAATTCAAGCTTATTAGGTAGTTTGATTTATTGCTGTGAAATGAAAGAATTTAATTTTACAATATGTAAAAAAAAAATTATTATAGAAAAATTCAGATAGGCATCTTTAATTTTTTTTATAACTTTTTCAAATCAACTTGGATTTTCATCAAACTATGCAGATATCTTAGATATATATCAAGCTTACTGAATCCCATTTCATTTATTTTTTTGTTGTATTGCTGTAAAATTTAAGAATTAAAGTAATTTTGGTAAAAAAAGCTAGGATTTGCAATTCGGACAAAATAGAGATAGTACACTTTAATATTTTTGATAACTTTTTCAAATCAACTTGGATTTTCATCAAACTATGCAGATATCTTACATATATATCAAGCTTACTGAATCCCATCTCATTTAGTTTTTTGTTGTATTGCTGTAAAATTTAAGAATTAAAGTAATCTTGGTATAAAAAGCTTGGGATTCAGTAAGCTTGATATAAATGTAAGATAGCTGCATAGTTTGATGAAAATCCAAGTTGATTTGAAAAAGTTATTAAAAAAATTAAAGTGTACTATCTCTATTTTGTCCGAATTGCAAATTCTAGTTTTTTATACCAAGATTACTTTAATTCTTAAATTTTACAGCAATACAACAAAAAACTAAATGAGATGGGATTCAGTAAGCTTGATATATATGTAAGATATCTGCATAGTTTGATGAAAATCCAAGTTGATTTGAAAAAGTTATCAAAAATATTAAAGTGTACTATCTCTATTTTGTCCGAATTGCAAATCCTAGCTTTTTTTACCAAAATTACTTTAATTCTTAAATTTTACAGCAATACAACAAAAAACTAAATGAAATGGGATTCAGTAAGCTTGATATATATGTAAGATAGCTGCATAGTTTGATGAAAATCCAAGTTGATTTGAAAAAGTTATAAAAAAAATTAAAGATGCCTATCTGAATTTTTCTATAATAATTTTTTTTTTACATATTGTAAAATTAAATTCTTTCATTTCACAGCAATAAATCAAACTACCTAATAAGCTTGAATTTTGTAAGATCAATATTTAATTTAGTTAGATGGGCTGATTTACACCAGTCAAAACTAAATTTGAAGGTCAAGACTAGTCGAGACAGGTCAAGACTGGTTGAGACTGAGTCGAGACAGGTCGAGACTAGTCAAGACAGGTCGAGACAGGTCGAGCCTTGGTCAAGACCATTTCAGACTACACAAAGATCATCAAGTACTGAATCAGACTAATTAAGTAAAGTCGAGACCTAGTCGAGTACACTTAAGTACAGTTAAGTACAGTCGAGACAATGTCGAGACTAGTCGAGTAAAATGTGTGCTCGATTTTACTGGTCGAGCACAAAAACTGGTCAATTCAGACTCTGAGGAGTTTGTAGTGATGCTATATCATGATAGTATCAGCAGAAGTGTAATCTGGTAGAGGACTTCGTTGGGAATAAAACTTCAAAATGGTCAAAATGTACTAGGTGGAACCGAATAGTTTGTCCGAATCTAGGATTGTAGAATTCGGACATACACAATTTATAGAGTGATTTTGTTACGAGCACTTGGTCGAAACCACATCTGGGCAATAGTTGGTCCCCGCTGCTATCATTAGCTCATTAAATAAAGGCAACAGTAGTATACCGCTATTCAAAACTCATAAATCCATGGACAAAAAACAAAATCGGGGTAACAAACTAAAACCGAGGGAAACGCATTAAATATAAAAGAGGGACGAAAGATACCAAAGGGACAGTCAAACTCATAAATCTAAAACAAACTGACAACGCCATGGTTAAAAATGAAAAAAAAACAAACAGAAAAACAATAGTACACATGACACAACATAGAAAACTAAAGAATAAACAACACGAACCCCACCAAAAACTAGGGGTGATCTCAGGTGCTCCGGAAGGGTAAGCAGATCCTGCTCCACATGTGGCACCCGTCGTGTTGCTTATGTGATTACAAATCCGGTAAATAGTCTAATTCGGTAGGTCACATTCATGAAAGGGAAGGGGATTGTAGTTACGACGTAAGGAACATATCCGATATCATTTGTGAAACGGTTATTCCATAACGGTCAACCAACTCGTGATGGCGTCCGTAAAATTTACGAAGGGATGATTTCAACTTCACCATTTGGAACTCTTGGTTTAATAGCTTCCTTGTGAGCAGTAACCCTTTATCAAGAAAATCATGATAGGAAATGCAAGCACGGGAATATCGTATCAATTGGGAGATATATACCCCGTATGCAGGTGCTGCTGGAATGTTGCTACTTAGAAATGGAAAGTTCACTATTGGAAAGCTGAAATCATCTCTTTTGTCGTAAAGTTTTGTTAGGAGAACAACGACACAACACTAAAATGTAACACACACAGAAACGGACCAAGCATCAGACAAAATCCCACGAGAATAACAAATATAACATAAAAACCAAATACATGAACTTGGGATAGACAAGTACCGTGACACGTCTTATCGAAATGTGAAATTACACTCAAAAATAACTACCCTTCACTACTTTTACAACTTATAAAACATTCTTATAAAATTCAATATTGGTAAATAAGATAAATTACTAAGAAACTAAAAGAGAGGCGAAAGATAATAAAGGTTCAAACTCATAAATCGAAAATAAACTGAAAACACCATGACTAAAAAGGAAGAAAAACAAAACAAACAGATATATAGACAACAGTACAGAAAACTAAACGTAGAAAACTAAAGACTAAGCAACTAGAATTACAAAACAATTTAGGGAAGATATCAGGTGCTTCTGTAGGGTAAGCGAAACCTACTTCATATGCAGCACTCGTCATAGCAGCGACACGCTATCAAGGAAATCATGATATGAAATAGAAGTCCTGGGTCAACTGGGAGATGTGTACTCCATATGAACTCGTTGGTAGAATGTTGCTTAGTAAAAATAAAATGAAAAGTTCACAATTGGAAAACTGAAATTATTTTTTTTGTTAACATGTATATTAGTTTATCGGAAAGAAAATTAATAAGATACTGCTTACTTCTTTTCCTTATTTCTAAGAAATTATGTATTAAGTCAGCTTTTCAGGAATCAAAGAACAAATCGGGACGAAAAAAGGGCTTCTTTGCTGTGAATATGCCATTATATATACCTAGGTTCATACATGTTGTGCTAATCTATTTGTTAAAATTAAGTAAACTAATTATAAAAATAATAAGAGGAGTACAGTTGTTTCTTATGGAAATGCCGATTGATTTTTTTGAAAAACACCTGCTCCAAACGTTATAAAAATATTTTTGATCAAGATATCTTGGTAATCTTAGTAATAGATAATTGTTTGGTTTTAATCAGCGATTTTCTACAAAGTATGAGAAATTTGACTCTAAGACAAGAAAACTTTTTCTACTTTGACCATTATAAAGACTTTTGAATGTTTTAGTATCAGCATCTGATTCATGCGACCTCTAGAAAGGGAAAAAACCGGCATGTTTTGCTGATAAAATTGTTAATATTTTAGGTACAATGAGGGAAGATCCATTTTTTCATCTTTTGTTGAAATTCATACAGACATATGATTCCTTGGGGGAATAGGTTGGGTTCCATGTGAATAGTCAATACCTTGATCATGTATATCAACCCGTTTATGTAATATGAATAAAACACACCATCGATGTTATTTCGGGCTTTATCTGTGGGAACAACAACATTGTCATGTGGTATCCCAGGTGTTTTCAAACATTTGACATTGAGTATTCATAAACCCATTCAGTTTTCTTTTCAAAATTTAAATTGTATCAAAGACCTCACACTCGGAAAGTGTATCTACATCTTTTTTCTCGGGTTAAACTTATTGCCTGTCATAATTGAACAATTAAGTTGCAATTGGTTTGGTATAGGTAAAAGAAATGATAGGTACATACTGAATTCTAAAATAGTGAGATATTTTTGAGTGAACTGATTTATAATAAAGTATATACGCCAAGTTGATTGAATCGATACCTTTGTTAGCAAGAAAGAATATGGTATAATTAACATCTTTTCAAATGCGAACCAGTTTGAAAAGTATGTGACTCGCAACATCCGGGATGATAGTTGTGGCTTTGTATTTGTTTGAATGGGAGTTTGTAGAGTGGATTATGGAATTTGATCAGAGGTTTAGCGCTATAAAACCAGGTTCAATCTACCATTTTTACGTTTCAAAATGCCTGTACCAAGTCAGGAATATGACAGTTGTTTTCCATTCGTTTGATGTGTTTTATCATTTGATTTTGCCGTTTGATTAGGGACTTTCCGTTTTAAATTTTCCTCGGAGTTCAGTATTTGTGTGATTTTTCTTTTCCAAAGGGGAAATAAGTAAAACTTCATGAGAATTTGATAAATACCTTACGGCTTTTGGTTAAATTGCAGCAGGTCATTAAAAGAGAGTAGGTGATGCTTAATAACTAATTACACCTTATGTAAGAATGCTGCATTTTGATTGGTTGAGAACCAGTGTATTGTTTGCATATTCTAACCTTTTTTCTTCATTTCAAAAATATTTTCCTTTTTTTTCACCACTGCCGGTGAATTTGGCGCAAATACCATGATATTTGCCCTCTTAGATATTCCTTTTTTACTCTCGCGAGCCTCTTCCCGCCAAATTATTCGGAAAGTTTCTCTCTTTATCCCGATTATTAAGGCAACGTGATTAAGCAAAAAATATTGATAGAGATAATCCGAATACTGTAAACAAAAAGTCAGCTCACACGCCTGCAGGCGGTCGTGAGTTAGAAAGATTTGGTACTGATGAAGATGACGATATCGATGATTTGATGAATGATGTGTTGGCAAAAAACGCTAAAAAATCAACCAAGTTTGCATTAAAACTAGTTAATGACTACTGTGTGTCTAAAAGGTTAGACGCAAACATCGAGGACAGAAGCCCAGCCAGTCTGAATAATTTGTTATAGGAATTTGATGTAAACATTCGCCAAGCAAATGGAGATAACTAATTCAGGAGTAGCTTTTTTGTCAGTCGACAGTTTGTCAATAGACATTTAAAGCAGCCGCCACATAACAAATCATTTGACATTATAACAGATACTGCATCTACTATGACAAACACTTCTTTAAAGCAATGTGCAAGAAACTTAGGAAAGAAGGAAAGGGACAAATTAAACATAAAAAGTCCGTTGCCAAAGGTGTTATTAAGAAACTGTATGAATATTCACGTGCATACAATGTTAATTCACCTTCTGGACAATTGAATTAAGTGTGGTGTGATGTTCTTTTATATTTTTGCCGCCGGAAACAATAAAATCTCCGTGAAAATGAAGCCACAAGACTTTCAAATTTCTGAAGATGATGAAGGGAAAGAATACGTATACAAGATTTCATCTGAAATAACAAAAAACATCAGGGAGTAGAAGGAGAAGATTTTGAGCCGGAGGGGGCAGAATGTTTGCCACAGGTACCCAAGTGTGCCCAGTTTTGTATTTCAGACAGTATCTTGGTAAATTTAACCCAAACCAAACTACATTTTGACAGAGATCAATAGATTATTTTGATGAAGAGGATGAAATATGGTACAAAAATTAACCACTTGGGAAGAACACTTTAGGAAGTATGATGAAAAACATTTCTGCATTTGCAAATTTATGCAAAACATACACTAATCACTGTGTGCGAGCAACGTGTATAACTGTTCTTAGTGATTCTGGATTTGAAGCTAGACATATCGTATCTATCTCAGGCCATGGGAACGAGCAGAGTGTACAGAAGTATGTTCGTGACACATCCACAGCGCAGAAGCGTGACATGTCTGTTCAATTTCGTCGTATACAGCTGCAAATGCAACTGCAAATTTAGATCAAAACAAGAACAATGAAAATATAAATAAGTTATTCAGTATTTGATGTCAATGAATCAGATTTAACTGAAGATCTGTAATAACATTTTGGAAAGTATTAAAGGTGAAGCTGAATTACACACTCTTTCCGACTTAACCAACAGAAATCCAACAGCACAGACTACTGGAATGAATAAGCACCCTATCGTGTTTAATAACTGTAATGTTACCATTCACAATATTTCATAAAATTCATGTTTTGAACATTTATAGTTGACACTGTTATTTTTCATGTTTCTGTTTGTATTACACATGGAATATTCATTTAACATGTTTATCAATCTTGCACACTCAATGTATTCACATTAAATATTTGTTGTGGTATAATTTCTAATGAGATCATGTAACTATTGACAAACGAAAATTATGCAAAAACATGTTTATGATTACAGCTTACTTCTTCTGGTAACAAAAGGATTTCCTTTGACCTGTACAGACAGTTATAATCAAAATAGATTCGGTGTAATTAAACAGATATGTCATAAGATGATGAGTAATGTCCCTTGTTGCTAAGGCTCGTTGAGTGAAACGCCTCCTGAGTGTTCTACAAAATGAAGAAAGTAAATCTGACAGAGATGAAATGAATGAACATAATCAAAACAAAGAAAAAATGGCGTCTTTTTCTGAAGTAGTCACTGGTAAATCTCAAAACAAACAAATTGAAAACAATCAATCTGAGACACCTCAAAGTAATAATACTGGAAACTTTGTAAAACCCATCTTTCTTAAAGACGAAGATGTACATGGCTTAGTAAAACCCCCAAGAACTCTTTGGCTCACAAATGTAGAGATATACAATGCCATAGGTACCAAAGTCCCAACAGAGTGTATTAAAGGTATTCAACGGATCAGAGAAATGTGGCGCCTTTATATGGACAACGAGGAGGACAGACTGTCTTTGCTAGTGACAGGGCTTAACCTGCGTGGCAGGCAGGTGCCCCTGTACTCACAAAATTCTCGCAATCCTGGTAGGCTTCAAGAAAATACTATTCGTATTAAGGTGAAGAATGTCCCTCTGTCCGCTGACCATGGACAAATCCACAGAGCTCTAACTCTACAAGGGTGTGACATTCAAGACCTTTTCCGAGAATATTTGAGAGTCAATGGCGAATTAACTGCTTACCAGACTGGTGACAGAGTGGTAATCAGCAAGGTACTAGACAAGACTATACCAAGCAATCTGCAGATAGGCAAATACATGGCTAGGGTTTTCCATGCTGGACAACCTGAATTCAACAGAAGCATCAATTATGAAAACAATGTAAACAAACTTGTCATAAATGCTTGCAGCCTGGTCACTTGATATATGAATGTCCAAATGACTGGGTTTTTAGAACTTGCAAAGAAAGTGGGCATAAAATGATGGACTGCCCAACTGACCTTCAAAGTGAACATAAAAATGATGACAACTCAGAGGTTGATGATAATGAAAGTGCAGATGTAAATCTACAATCCAATGAAGCTCAGACAAAAGAACAAATGTCTGAAACAACTGACAAAACATCTAACACATGACAACTGAAACCGTCACAAAATAGTAAGGGGTCTAGCAAACACAGTGATACAAGAACAGGTTCAACAAAAATGTGCAAATATCAAATGTCAGTAACTCAGCAAATGATAAATCACAACAATCAATTGATAAATTTGTGAGAACTCCAAAAAATGCAAGAAGAACCACAGCAAGAAATCATACCCCACCAACACCTACTGATAACATTGCACCTAAGAAATCAAAAGGATAGACTATTTTATCATTTTATAGTCAAAACAACTGTTGTGACATATTTCAAAATATTGTATTTTAATGATTTACCACTGAAATGTACAATTAAAAAAAAATTGTACTATATGAACTGAACATATATTTTTATATTATTTAGAAAAAAACAAAAAAATATATAAATGGAAAAAAAAGCAAGCTCAAATACAGAGTTTAATCGAAGTAAAGATGAAATATTTAAAAATGTTGGAATGTTATTAAACAAGATATGGTATGAAAAAGTTAACATGGTGTTGAAAACGCTATTAATAAGACTAAAGGTATGCATTACTATACAAACGTTTGTATGTTTAAGATGTCAATTGAAAATATTAGAATCAAAGTTATGGTGTTACATAGATCATTTAACAGGTCAAAAGATAATATATATTTTCAGAATCATGATCAATCAGATTTTGCATAATCATTTGTTTAAGTATTATCATTGTATAGGAAAAAAAGTCAACCAGCTGTTTTTAAAAAACTGGGTTTTCCCTATGCTATATTTAGAAACATCAAATCAGTGTGAAAATCTATCGGATAACAGAAGTTATTCATTGACCAAAAAAAAATAGTTTATATTATACACTTTTTTGTTGCTTTATAAATTTCAATCAAATACATTTAGCTGTTAGTACTGCACCAATATTATCATGGACATGGGTATGTAGTACTATCATTTTGTTATCCGCGAAATGTATATTGATTAAATTTGAAATGTTCGTATCTGAAATGGAAATGATAATGTACAACATTTATTGTTTTATAGCACGAAGATCAACATGTGAAGTTGAGATTTTATACAATTACTATAAGAAAGTAGATGAGAAGTTAATCAAATTATATTATAAACAGAGGATTACATGTACAATGTCGAGGATGTTATATATCAAGCAATTTTGTGCTTACTTGCAATACTGGGTTTTCCAAAAGCTATTTTTAGAAATATGTTATAGCAAAAAAAATCGTAAAACTACCTTTAAACCAGAACAAGGTAGATTACATATTGTCCTTTTCAAAACCTGTAACTGTATGTATGTGAAACAGTTATTTCTTACAATGTATTTGTATAATGTTATTGTGCGTAAATATGATTTAAATATGCATGTACATCATAAAAGCGATACTTTTTGCGAGACTTTATGGGACTTACTATTAGTTGATAACAAACACAAACCTTTTGTTGCAAGTGATAACAAAGTAATTCGTAAACAAACATATAAAACAATCTTGGGTATATATCCAAAATTACTTACCTTATCAGAAATGTGTTCATCTTCAGAAAACATCTGTTTCAGAATTGTAAAAGTAATCCAAAAAATCATTTACGTATGAATTCTAAAACAGTATTTAAATCCATTCTAAGTTCAGGCTTATCTATAGTATGCCACATTTGCAAAAACACTTTTCAATTGCAAAATACTCAATTCATATGTTTAAAAAGTCGAACTCGCACATTATTTCTATTTCACTTAGTTTTTAGTGTACTGCAACGTAATCCATTTAAACCGATAGAGGTAGAATTATTTGTCCAAATTGAATGCTTTTTTAATATACACATTGTAACAGGTGATGAAACAAATTATCTATACCTGGGTACGTCCGTACTTCACGGGTTAATAATTGACACGAGATTAAACATGTTAAATAAGGTCGCAAATTTTTACCTGTTGTCAATTGAAAGTTTGTACTTTAATGTTAGAATAGATCGTGTAGATAGGTCAACGAAATTAAATAACCTTTTAATTAATCATTACAATGACAAATATCAATTTATGTACACTTAATGTTAATGGTATACAAAATTAAGAAAAAGGATTAAGAGTTATAGATTGGGTTAAACGTAATAAGTGTTCCATTGCCCTTTTACAAGAAACACATCTCAATGAAGAAACTAGGGCTAGTCTAGATAAGGAAACTGATTTTATTTTTCACTGCAGTCATGGAAATACGGCAAGTAGGGGGGTAGCAATAGGTATCAACAAATATGCAGACATTGAGGTTATTAATCAATTCTGCGATAACGACGGAAGACTTATTTTATTAAATGTGAAAATGGACAATGTAATATTGTCTTTAGTTTGTCTTTACGCGCCAAATTATAGAACAGATAGAAATTCTTTCTTTAAAAATGTAAACAATTTTATAAAAGAAAATTCTATAGGCATTACTCTGGTTGCCGGCGATTTCAATGAAGCGTTGAAGACTTTAGATAGGAAAAACTAAAATAAAAATACGAAATTTTCTGAGCCTGTTAATAGTTTAAAAGTTCTAATGAAAAATCATAATTTTATAGATATTTGGCGTATTTTACATAAAAGCACACAACAGTTTACATGGAGAAGAAAGGATAAGACACAAGCTAGTAGGATAGATTTAATTTTAATTGCAAAAGAATTTCAGTCTCTCGTTGAATATTGTAAAATTAAACCGGCACTGATTAAAGTGACTGACCATCAAGGGATAGTTTTAAACTTTAAGACAGGGGCTTCAGAAAGAGGGAATGGATACTGGAAACTAAATAATTCTATTTTAAAGGATATTGAATATAAAAAAACAATCAACAGAGTAATAAATCAGTTCGAAAATTGTATAATCAATAATGACAGTAGCGATATCCGTCTATTATGGGACAATCTAAAAGTTGAAATTAGAGACGAATCTATTTTATACTGTAAAAGAAAATCGAAATTATCAAGGGAGACAACAAGAAAATTAGAAAGCGAATTAGAACACTTAACGACAATCAGAGATGAACAATTAAACGAAGATAAAACACTTACAAATAATATAAAACAATTAGAGTTACAATTAGACACAATTTATGAATATAAAGCAAAGGGGGCTCAAATTAGATCAAGGGAGAAATGGATAGAGCTAGGGGAAAAGAATAATTCTTATTTTCTGGGATTAGAAAAACAGCGACAGGTAAAAAATCTATTAACAAACGCAAAAATGAAAATAACGAGGTAACAACAAATCAAGAACAAATTTAAAAAATGATTAAAAACTATTATAAAATATTATATACAACCACGGCTCCAGATAAAAATCTACTGCATAAATATGTAGGTGATACTGTTATGGAAAGGTAGATAAATGTAAATGACTTTAAAATTTGTGATGGGGAGGTTACTATAGATGAATGTACTAAATCTATTAACACGATGAAGTTAAATAAATCACCGGGTCTAGATAGTTTAACATTAGAATTTTATAAGACGTTCTGGGAAAAATTAAAAACAGTGTTAGTAAAAGTTCTAAATAAGGGACATGAGGAAAAACTTCTTTCATATACACAACGAACGGGTGTTCTTACTTTATTATTCAAGAAAAATGATCCATTTTCTTTAGACAATTATCGTCCAATATCATTATTAAATGTAGATTTGAAAATACTATATCATGTTTTAGCACAGAGACTAAAAAAAACTTCTTCCTAAATTAATTAATGAAGATCAAACTGGATATGTAAAAAATCGATTTATCGGATTTAATTTACGGCAAATTCAAGATATAATGGACTATGCAGAATCAAACGGAATAGATGGGCTATAATATTTGTTGATTTTACAAAAGCTTTTGATTCTTTGGAATGGGAATTTATGTTAGGTGTTCTAAAACATTTTGGTTTTAATGAATCATTCATATCATGGGTGGAAACATTATATAAGGGAATACAGACGTGTGTAAATTGAAATAAATAATGGATGGGTATCCGAAATTTTTGAAAACTCTAGAGGAATTCGTCAAGGGTGTCCATTATCGGCTTTACTTTTTGTTTTATCGGTCGAAATTATGGCCGAGCGATTGAGGCAAACCTCAGACATTAAAGGTTTTCGTATTACTATAGATAATAAAACACATAGCATCAAAATATCACAATTAGCTGATGATACAACTCTGTTTTGTAGTTCAAAATCAGATATATCTAAAGCTATGAATATAATTGAAACATTTGGCTCTTTCTCGGGGTTGAAGCTAAACCGTAATAAAACAGAAGGAATTTGGATTGGGGCGCTTAAAAACAGCGTAGATAAGATTGAGGGCATACGCTGGACAGACAAACCTGTCAAAGCTTTAGGCATTTATTTTGGTCACGATAGACTTCAATGTGAAAAGTTAAATTGGGAACCTAAAATAGATAACATGAAATCATTAATTAAAACATGGGAAAAAAGAAAATTAAAATGGTTGGGAAAATATTGATCATAAAATCTTTAATATTACCAAAATTTACATTTTTGGCTACTTCGTGCAAAGTTCCAGATATTTACTTGAAAGAAATTGAAAGCTGCTGTTTCAAATATATTTGGGAAGGAAAAAATGACAAAGTAAAAAGAAACACACTTATTGGCGAATACCAAAAAGGGGGGTTAAGAATGATCGATTTTGACAGTTATTTTACAGCACTGAAAGCCTCATGGGTCTCTGAATTAACAACAACCAATATGCCGAACTGGAAGATTATTCCTACTAAATATTTTAACAATCTTGGTAAAAACTTTCTTGTTTTTAACATGAATTTAGATAATATTAAATCAATAGATGGACTTGCAAAAATACCCGATTTTTATTTACAAGTAATTTCAAGTTGGGCTAAAACAGGAGGAGGTTTATCAACATTTTCTAATCACTTTTCTAATATTAGAAAACAGATTATTTGGGGAAATAAATATATTAAATGTCGCAACAAATGCTTGTTTTTCCCGAGCTGGGTTAAAAGTGGATTGGTTTATAATAACGACATATTCGATCGTGAAGGAAATCTATCCGAAAGTTTTATTTTAAAAAAGTTAATTAATAAATCAAACTGGATTGCAGAGTTTAAGATGTTAAAATCCTGCATCCCAAAAGAATGGATGCAAGCTTTAAAAAAAGAAAACTCCGTTAAGAGTATAATCAATATATGTAAGGTTAGATTAAGATGGCAAAATAAACAAATTGAAACAAAAGATATCAACAATAAAATACTCTATAAAACTTTAGTAGATAAAAAGTATATAAAGCCAATCGGAATCAACATTTGGACAAGATATTTAAAATTGGAATACATACCACAGATGTCATTTGTGTACGATTTTATATCTAAAATTTTAAAGGAAAATAAGTTAAAAATTTTCAGATGGAAACTGCTTCAATATATTATTCCTACAAAGCAGCTACTATTAAAGTGGAAAATATCTGAAAACGATAAATGCAATTTTTGTAAAACAAAAGAAGAAGATTATTTGCATTTCTTTATTACATGTTCATTTTTGAAAGATTTTTGGGAGAAAGTACATTATCTTCTAGCAAAAATGAATTTTCAAAACAAGATATTAGCAAAACATATAGTATTTGGATACAAAATATCAGATCAAGGGTATAACGGTTTTAATTATTTCTTGACAATTATAGGTTTTTGTATTTACAAGTCGTACTATGTATCCGAGCAAAAACTGAAATGTTTAGATGTGTATGCTATGTTTATAAAGGATTTACGAAGGTTTATGAATGAGAACAAAACAGTATCTCAAAATGTATTTTTCATAAAGTTAAAAAGATTAATATAATTGATGGGGAAAAAAATAATGTTTTATTATATTTTATTATATTCTGTGTATTTTCCTGGATACTCAGAAAGTATTTCACAGGGATAATTTATTGAAGCTTGGACAATGAAGTAAAGATGTAACAAGCAATTTGAAGAATAAAGAATATTTATTTGTTGGTAAAAAAAAAAAAAAAAAAAGATATGTCATGTTATGGAGGGTATTTGCGAAAAATATCAGTCTTGGGACCAAATTTTACAGACCTTCGACTGGTATTTTTCGCAAAAAAAACCTCCATAACATGATATATCTGTTCAAAATACCATGACAACGTCTACGTCGAGCAGACGAGTTCAGAATTTGATATATAAAGGACTAGATAGAATATCTCTACCAACAGTTTGAAATAAATGGCATTGTAACAATGTAGGGTCGCAGTTCATAATTGTCAAATTCGGTAGTCTTTCTTTAGTGAATAGAGAAGTGTTTCTAGATGCAGAATGTTAGTCCTTTGATTAATGTTTTCGATAATACGAATTTGCATAGCATGGATTGAATGAACAGCATGATTAAGACACCGGTAAACAATAACATTGAGAATGGAAATGAGGAATGTGTCAAAGAAACAACAACCCGACCATAGAAAAAAACAACAGCAGGTCACCAACAGGTCTTCAATGTAGCGAGAAATTCCCGAACCCGGAGGCGTCCTTCAGCTGGCCCCTAAACAAATATATACTAGTTCAGTGATAATAAACGCCATACTTAACTCCAAATTGTACACAAGAAACTAAAATGAAAATAATATAAGACTAACAAAGGGCAGAGGCTCCTAACTTGGGACAGGCGCAAAAATGCGGCGGGGTTAAACATGTTTATGAGATCTCAACCCTCCCCTATACCTCTAACCAATGTAGAAAAGTAAAGGCATAACAATACGCACATTAAAATCCAGTTCAAGCGAAGTCCGAGTCTGATGTCAGAAGATGTAACCAAAGAAAATAAACAAAATGTCAATAATACATAAATAACAACAGACTACTAACAGTTAACTGAATGCCAGCTCCAGACTTCAATTAAACTGATTGAAAGATTATGATTACATCATAGGAATATCAGGCACAATCCTTCCCGTTAGGGATTTAGTATCATACCATCATAACATATATGAGAAGAACATAACCCGTGTCATGCCAACAACTGTTTTTTTTTAATAAATGTGTTTAATTCCGATGCAAAGACCCTATAAGTGAATCAATATTAACGCCAAAATATGCAATTTTGAATGACCTGACAACAGTATCGTAACTATATCCCTTCTTAATAAGTCTATTTAAAGGTTTTGTTAGTTTCTGAGGTGAAAACTGATATTTTTGTGCTTTATAAAGAATATAACATAAAAGATTAGATTTGAAATACCTGAACGCATAAGAGGTCTGCATGTTGAGTTATATTCACGAATGATGTCCTTGTACCGATGATAAAATTTAGAAAATATTTTGACTAGTTTGTGATATCGAAAACACCTGGTTAAATAATTTTCCAGTAATACATAAATATCTCGTTAAAATCTAAAACTTTGTTACATACACGAGCGAATCGTACAAGTTGAGATGTATAAACACCGTAAGATGGTGAATAAAGAACGTCACCATCTAAAAATGGATAATTAACGATAGGAAATGAAAAATCATCTCTTTTATCATAAATTTTTGTATTCAGCTTTCCGTTAATGATATAGATATCAAGATCGAGGAAAGGGCAGTGGTCATTGTTAGTATTAGCTTTATTTAAAGTAAGTTCAACAGAGTAAATTTCTTTAGTATACATACTGAAGTCGTCACTATTGAGAGCTAATATATCATGTAAAAGTATTATTAAATTTTTGTATCACATGTTGTTTCGATTGGTCTTTGCTGATTTTAGTCATAAATTGTAACTCATAGCATTTTTATCTATCATCTATAAGTCAAATAGGCACAATTTCGGACAAATTCTTGTTTTCGTTGCTGTTTGTATCATCTATCCCAGTAAGCCGGAAATAAGGGATACTCAATAGCAAAAATAAAGGTCTGACGTATTATCTTGATGTTTCTTTCGTGTACATATAAACGATTGGAAACTAAAATATCTATGACAAACGTAATGATTTGAACCTTC
Source organism: Mytilus galloprovincialis (assembly GCF_965363235.1). Classification (NCBI taxonomy): domain Eukaryota; kingdom Metazoa; phylum Mollusca; class Bivalvia; order Mytilida; family Mytilidae; genus Mytilus; species Mytilus galloprovincialis. Next base: position 11,499,035 of record NC_134838.1, on the reverse strand, counting down.
CAAATGCCAATTTTATATCCTGATTAATACGTTTCGCGTATGCATGTTTTGTTATAATGCTACCATTGATGTTCCCCAATCAGTCTTTGATAAATTTGCACTTTTTAAAACATTTAGCAGAAATTATCTTTGTTAGAAATAAAGAAATATTTTGCATGAGTAAAGTTTTATCATTTTCAGTAATATATACAAAAATTGCATAAAATGCTTTATTGCATATCAGAAAATAAACATCACAGGAAGTTAACCAATCTAATCAAATTTTCAACCTTTTTCGTGCCGTGGACAAGCTTTATGAACCATGTAACCTCAAGTTTCCAATATATTATATAAAAACACCAAATAAAAAAATAAGTATGCTTTGAAATCAAAACACCCAAGATATACGTCTATGACAGAGAACCTTTTTTCTGCAATGCAATGTAGGATAAATTTCCTTCAACTGTCAAATTCAAGGGATTACTTTTTCTGGCCATTTTTGTATGCAGTCGGATGTGATGTACTATGAGTTAGTGGTATTACATATTTATACTATACGGACGTTGTAAGGTGCTTTCACAAAATTTGATTCAACCAAATAATAAAGAAGAAGAACGACAACATAAGTTTTCTGGTTGGCATCGGGGATTGATTGAAAAAGAGTTCTTTAATCTGTGATGTTTACCTTTTGTGTCCTTTTTCCGATGTGATATTTTAATTATAATTCCAATTAAGTGTGATCTTTAATTGTACCTACTCCTTTAGTACAAGTTAGATTAGCGAACAATATATATAGAATTACCTATTTTTACCTGAGGATTAGCATTATTTTTAACATTGGCATATAAGTAGGAAGTTTGGCTTGCCATAAAACCAGGTTCAATCCACCATTTTTCCTTAAAATGTCATGTACCAAATCAGGAATATAACGTTATGAACAAATATCTAGTTTCTGTTTATATTGGCGATTAATTTGTTATTGAAGTTCAGGGTTTCAGTTGTTCCGTACTTTTTCTTTAATTATTGATGTGTGTCCTCGGTTTTAGTTTATAAACCGGGTTTCTTTTCGCTTACTGTGAATTGATTTATTTCCATGGGTACCAATTTTTCGTAGTTCAGGGAAAACTGACTTGATTGTGATTATTCAATTTCGTGGTTTTGCTGAAGTCTGCATACCAGCCTGTAAAACAATGTTATTCGTTCAACATTCAATTTAGTGGTTACCCGCACAGGCACTTGCCTTAGATTTATATATATATATATATATAAGTACGTCTGAGTCAGTGACAACCCTACAACAGATGTATCCATCGGATCGCCATCAATGATGGTGATACATGGCTGTGTACATAATGTATATACAACTCGTCTAAACATCAACCCAACATTGTTTATAGCATGCAAAAACTAAAGTAATGTCTCATATGATTAATCTGTAAAAGCAAGCGAGAGCTGAAATTGTTTTCATTGGACCACGCTTCATTATAAATATCTTTGAATCTACTTTCAACAATTTTTACCTTCAGTATGACTTGTGTAAATTTATACCTCAAATAATTATTTTTTTGATAAATTGTAAGCTATCATTGCATGAGGCGAATGTCATTCTGATGTTTTAGATATACATATCCTCTGCTTTGAAAGCAGGTATTGGTGGCCCTCGGCTGTTGTCAGCTCTATGGTCGGATTGTTGTCTCTTTCACACATTACCTATTTCCATTCTCAATTTTATTTAAAGAAAAATCTATCCTGGCTATCAGCTTAAAAATACCTGATCCCGACGTCCCAAAAAGGTCCTGCCCCTCTTAAAATGATCACAAAGTAAGGAATACAGGAGAGGTGTTTAATTAGGGTCTTAGGATAGTCAAAAATTTATTCTCATTTATTATCTTATCAACTTTCATTTTCCTGCTAAATCTTTGTAGGTTGCCGGATTATTATGAGTTGTCAAGAATAACCCTGCAATGTATATGTTGTGTACAAGTTATCATTTTGTACAAATTATAACTTGTACAAAAATATTGTACAAATTATAATTTGTATTTTGACTTTGTACAAAATGTGCCTGTAATTTGTACAAAATTTGACCAAAATTCACTTATAACTTGTACAACAGTTTTAAATATTGATTTTGTTGAAAAATTAATTGATTCACAGGATAGAATCGTAATTAACTGACCACACAATAAACCTTATAATAAAAAACTACAAAAGGCACATTGATCTTCGAAATTTTTGAGAGAAAAAAAAGGAAAGAAGTATGATTTTTTTTATTTAATTTTTCATTCATAAACTACTTTTTCTTAAAAAAAAATATCATTCAATAGTATTGCTTGATTAGCTCTTATCGTTATTTGGAATATTTTTTTTTATTCAGAAACTTTGCAAAAACGGTAATATTTGTAAAAATTTGATATTTTGGATTGTGAAAGATCATGTAGAGCATTTTGATGATCGTGAAAAGGATCTAGAAAGATTTGTTACCACTTATTCGTTATTTCAAAAAGTCTATGAAAACAATCAAAACATGTCGTCATCGATTTCTTTCATGTTTAAGCAAAACTTGGTACAGCACTTCTAAATCTAGAAGTGAGAGTCAAAAGATGTTGTGCAATACCTGATTCCATAAATCACTAGATCACCTGCTGAAACGAATGATTTTTTGAACAACTTTTGAATTTTGTAACTTAAGTGTACTGTGTGGTCATTTAATAGCAATTGAATAATGTGTATCAATGCTTTTTTTACCAAAATCCATATGATAAATTATTGTACAAGCTATAAGTGAATTTTTGTCCATTTTTGTACAAATTGTAATTTGTACAAACACTTTTTGTACAAATTACAATTTGTACAAAGTCAAAATACAAATTATAATTTGTACAATATTTTTGTACAAATTATAATTTGTACAAAATGATAACTTGTACACAACATATATATTGATTTTAAGCAATGTTACACCATTTTAGTGCCAATGAGACAACTCTCCATCCAAACAACAATTTAAAAAAGTAAATCATTATAGGTCAATGTACGGCCTTCAACACGGAGCCTTGGCTCACACCGAACAACAAGTTATAAAGGGCCCCAAAATTACTAGTGTAAAACCATTCAAACGGGAAAACCAACGGTCTAATCTATATAAAAAAACGAGACACAAGAAACAAAACAAACGACAACTACTGTTCATCAGATTCCTGAATTAGGACAGGTGCAAACATTTGCACATATTGAGGTTAATAACATCTGTTGCAATAATAGAAGCATATTTTTAGTTTTCAAATTTGTACAAGTTAAAACCATTTTTAAGCAATATTTTGTACAGGTTATAACATGTACGAGGTATTTTTGTACATGTTATAACTTGTATGTTTGCATTATACAAGTTATAACATGTACAATATTTTCGTACATGTTATAACCTGTACAAAATCGCAACTTGTACACGACATATATATATATATATATATAAATGTCTAAGAATATAACTTTAACACACTAATTAATACATTAAAAAGTTCTATTAGATGTTAAATAGAAATACGCAATATTTCGCTAAACAAATTAGCTTCATCAGGCGTGTGCATCTCTCAAGTGGAAATCGGATGCATGACAAAAAAATATTTTTGTAGCTTAATCTATACAAGAGTTGAGGAAAAGTTTAACATATTGATTGATGTTGCATAAAATCTGTTTGTAGCTACAACTACATGAAGTTGGAATAAAAGTTGAACACATTTATAGATGTTCGATTAATTGTATGAATTTCTATAAATTAATTTGTATGATTTCAAGATAATTATGGTTTTGATTTGTTTTTAAATCTTTTTTCGTCTCTCTCATTGAGTCCATCAGTTTCAAGAGTTCGTAACTGGTGCATATAAAATCTCTCTCTTTTTTGTCTTCCTTGTGTATCCCAATTTTGATTTTTCTCAATGATTTGAAATGTGACGTTTTCAAAATCATGTCCTGCTCTTAAAAGGTGTCTTGTAATTGGGCAGTTCCTTTCTTTTGTATAAAATGACCGATGGTTATTTAGTCGGATGTTAAATGGTGTTTCTGTTTCACCCACATATTGTATTTTGCAAGTTCCACACGTCAGAACATAAATGCAATTTTGCGTTTTGCAATTTGATGTTATGAATATGTTGTATTTTTTCTTTGTGACTGTGCTGACGAATTGGGTTTCGATAGTAGCGACTCTGCAGCACTTACAATTGCCCCTTCCGCATGGTGTATAACCTCCGATTGTTGATATCTCCTGTTTAGATACTTTGGATGTTACTAGAATATCTTTGAGGTTTTTGGGTCTGCGGTAAGCCATAACGGGAGGTGATGGAAAAATCTCTTTTAAGGAAGGATCATTTTCAATAAGACGCCAGTGTTTGTGGACAATTGATGAAAGATTTGTCAGGTCAGGATGAAAGCTAACAACAAACGGGATTTTATTTGTCTGGGCGGTCTTTTCTTTGTATTCAAGTAGGTTTGTTCGGTCTTTTTCTTTACCGAAAGCTTCTGAAATATTTTTGTTCTTATAACCTCTTGATTTAAGTTGCTGTCTGAGTTGCCCCAAACGATGGTTAAATTTTGATTCCGATGAACAAATCCGTATATATATATATATATATATATATATATATATATATATATATATATACAACTCGTCTAAACATCAACCCAACAATGTTAGATCTGTAAATTTGCTTTCGCAGTTTGTTCTTCCCTCGCCGGGATTCGAACCCATGCTACTGAGATATCGTGAAACCAAATCGCCTGCACTGTAGCCGTCCCGCTAGACCACACAACCACCTGGGTTTCACAATAATAAAGCTTTCGGTGGTCGTGTGTTATTTATATATATATATATATATATATATATATATATACAACTCGTCTAAACATCAACCCAACAATGTTAGATCTGTAAATTTGCTTTCGCAGTTTGTTCTTCCCTCGCCGGGATTCGAACCCATGCTACTGAGATATCGTGAAACCAAATCGCCTGCACTGTAGCCGTCCCGCTAGACCACACAACCACCTGGGTTTCACAATAATAAAGCTTTCGGTGGTCGTGTGTTATTTATATATATATATATATCTTAATATAACACAATGTACTTAACTCGCATTTTTTAAAAATGGCAGACGTTCGCGAAATTCCGTTGTTTGCCGATTTCCCACTTGTCAACCCAACTAAAACTTGCTATATCGTAAATCTAAATTGATTTTTGTACACAAAAGTGTTGTCGGAATCATTCGCAATTATATGATGTCTTACAACTGTGTATGTCTATTCATTGAAACTCAACATTATAAATTAGAAATTTTTAATTGATGTTTATATTAATGTTTCATGTTCTGTCCGACTCGGCTTCTGTTAAAATCATTATTTATTTAGGTGGAAGATACACATTTTATTACTAGATTTATGATGTCTGTGGTAGAGACGGCAATGTTTTCTTAACCGTCTCATGAACTTGGTGCACGTGTTTTCAATCTTTGTCAGGTTTATTTAGTCAGTTGCATTAATAAGTTAGTAGCAGTATAGCAGTGCAAAATTCAAATCAATATTTTTTGGTTATTTCACAACTTTTCACAACTGCCTTAAAATGCCGCCAGTTCGAAAAAAGCGTGTTTCCAGTAAGAAAAGTATGAAAAGTGACACACCAGTTGTACAGAATTCCAGTAATACAGAATTGACATTTGACGAAGTTAAAAAAAAAACTAAGGAAGCAAGGCATCAGGGCTCCATCAACTTTTACCAAAGAGCAGTTATTGGAACTATTAAGTGAGAATTCAGGACAGGATAATACAGTTATGCCCGAAATTCCAGCATTAACTCAACTTACCACCAGCTTAAACAACATGGAGCAAACTTTTCAAAATCAAGGAACTTTAATTCAGTCGCTTTTAGTTCGAGAATCAAATATCATTAGTCAACCTGCAGTCGTTAGTGATATAGATAATGGAGTACATCATGATACAGGATCTTATCACACTGCCAAGGTTTCCTCAGGCATGTTTCCGCATGTTCAAGCAGTGGCACCAAACGTTCGGAAGCAGATTTTAGAAGGCAAATACATTAATCTGGCTACTCTACTTAACAATCAAGAAAACGTACAAGATTATAAAACCGTTGATGAATCTGACGGCTCCGTTCTGTTAATCAAACATCGCGCCTTCAAAGAAACTTGTCTATTCAAGAATTTCTAGAAGCTTTTAATATTTACAAAAATATTATTTGTGAAAAGCAAGACCGACGCATCGAATTCGATATGTATATTCAAGATGTCATTGATATCTCTGCAAGATATAAAGGTCCCGTTTTCTACGAGTATCACAAGGCTTTCGCAAATAAGGTAGCTGCTATCAAACTGACCCACGGTAAAGTTGTCGATTGGTCCATCAGAGACGAAAAACTCTATTCATCCATCACAAAAGAACAAATTATTAAGGAATGTTAAACATGCGGTAGTCTTGGACATCTCACAGCTGTTTGTCAAACGTTACTAAGCTTTGGTCAATCGAATAATCGATCCAAACCAACTTATAATCAAACTCATTTTAAGAAAGTACAAGTTGGGAGTAACGATCGTGATGATTCCAATACAGATGTACGAGGACGCCCTGTTCTTTTCTTTCGTGGTCGAGAAGTGTGTAACAATTTCTTATCAGGAAAATGTTTCAAGGGGACAAAATGTTCATTCGCCCATGTCAATACTAGATCATCTAGTGGTTCTACTCCGAACAGTAGGCCGTCACAAGAACAAGCACAGGCTAAGAATTGACTAGTGTCTACGCCTATTGATATCGATCAACTTGAAGTTGAATTTACTCATTATCCAGATAAAATTTTTGTTTTTAATTTAATTAATGGACTTCGATATGGTTTTGACACAGGCATAAACGTACTACCAAGTAAATCTTTGGAATGTAAGAATTTATTGTCTACCAAGAAATTTCCCGATGATGTTACGAAACTGGTAGATGACGAACTTCGTAAAGGATACATTATTGGACCATTTACAAAACCTCCGTTTGATACTTATAGAATCAGTCCGATAGGTATTGTTGAAGGAAAATATTAAAAAAAGAAACAATTAATTCTAGACCTTTCGGCTCCTCCCAACAATGATGAGCATCACAGCATCAATGATTTAATAAATAAGGAAGACTATTCATTAACATATGTAAGAATTGACGACGCTATAAATATAATTAAGTCATTAGGAATTAAAAGTCAATTATGTAAGTGTGACGTAACCGGTGCATTCAAATTAATACCCGTACATAATTCTTTATGGCGATTTTATGGATTAAAATGGAATGACATGTACTATTTTTATACTCGTTTAGCATTTGGTTGCCGTTCAAGTCCCAAGATATTCGATACATTATCAGTTGCAATTGGTTGGATCTTACAAAATAATTACAGTTTGCGGCACGTGTTACATTTGTTAGACGATTTTCTCCTGATTAACAATCCTTACGTAGATGCTACAAGGAATATGAACACAATGTTATATGTATTTAATAGTTTAAAGATTCCTCTCAGCGCTCATAAAACAGTTGGTCCATCTACTTCATTAGAATATCTCGGCATAATTCTCGATTCAATGCATATGATTGCTAAATTACCTGATGAGAAGCTTGTTCGAATTAAGGATATTTTATACAGCTATCTAAATAGACGTTCATGTACTAAGCGTGAAATGTGAAGTTTATTGGGTCATCTCAATTTATTGACATTAGCACACTCCGTTAAAGAACTTTATCATCACGTTACAATTACAAAGGGATGTAGAGATGACATGGCAATGTGGTTCAAATTCCTAAGTCAGTGGAATGGTATATCATTTTTTTTTATCAGCGATAACGTTATTAATGCGTCCGATTTTCATTTATTTACGGATGCTTCATCAACAATTGGATACGGAGGTTATTTTAGGAAAAGGTGGTTTCAAGGCATTTGGCCCGACGATTTTATTCGGCCCGATGAGAAGTCTTTCTCAATGGCTTACTTAGAATTGTATCCGATTGTTATATCTGCTATTTTATGGGGGCATGAATGGTCTACTAAACGCATTCTTTTTCATTGTGATAATATGTCTAATGTGTACATTATTAATAAGGATCGTTCAAAGTGTAACGTAATTATGAATCTTGTACGCCGTTTAAATTGGTGTGCGGCTAAATTTAATTTTGTTGTACATGCTGTAAATGTACCAAGGAAAGAAAATAATATAGCAGATGCTCTTTCTCGTTACCAGATGAAGCGGTTTCGACAATTAGCTCCGGACGCTTCGCCAAATCCATGTACCTGCCCTCCTCATTTCGAAATTCTGTGGAGTTAGATCAAGCAGTCGACAGCTTATGGAATAAAAGTATCAATGTGAATACCCGCAATGTTTATTCCACAGGATATAAATGTTTTATTCAATTTTGTGGCGATCATATCACTGGATTCAACTCAAGGAGCTTCAATATGTCTAAACTTTCGGAAGATTTATTGATCTATTTCGTGGCACATTGCCAATCAGTGTTAAAACTGAAATATTCAACAATCAAATTATATCTCGCTGGAGTTCGTTTTCATGGAGTTAATTTTGAAAATGTGAATCCCCTTTGCGATAAATTTGGTCATACATACCAACGCTTGCAAAATGTGTTAAATGGAATTAAAAAATCTGAGAGTAAGCCATTACGACAAAAGTTACCAATAACGTTTAAAATTTTACAGGAAATAGTAGTTTCAGAATGCGAAGTAACTGTTAATTTAAAAGCCAGAAAGACAGATATATTGCGACAAGGTATTATAATGTCCTTGTTCAAGATAGAGGGCGTCGTTTGTCCGTATAAATTGCTATCCCAGCTGATGAGTGTAAGACTAAACCTAAACGCAAAGCACAATGATTCGTTTTTCGTTGAAGAAACCGGAAAACCACTTTCCTGGAACTATTTTATAAGCAAGCTGAAAACAATACTCATAGCATTAGGATATAGTGACAAGGATTATAGCGGACATTCTTTTTGATCAGGTGCGGCCACAAGTGCTAGTTCTCAAGGTATTGAGGACAGCATGATACAAACACTGGGACGTTGGAAATCAGATTGTTTTAAACGTTACATTAGAACTTCTAAATTGGATATTAAATCCGCGCTGGAAAAGATTAAATAACAAGGTACAATGCAGAAAAACGTTTTTATTACAATCGGTTATACTTTGTAACTTGTCCTCCATCCTAGCCTTGTGTCTTTTCTTTTCACGTTGATCTCAATATTGTGGTTAAGAAATTTTATATTGACATTAAATTTTTCTCTAGATCAAATATAATATCGTTTCCCCAAAAATTTCTGAGTAGTTAGGGTGCCTACGTACCTTAACGAGGAATAGTCTCATCTTGATTGCTCAACAGCTCTATTTCACGTCGGTCTATGCCCACAAAGATTTACTCTTATGCGGAACCACGTGGAAAATCAAGTAAGGCTATACCGCTCGGGAACGGCTTGCTAAAGTACTCTGAGACAAGTAGACTGGTAGTCGTACACACACGTGTATGCAAATGCCCCTATGGTGACGCATTTCTGTCAAAGATATGTGACTAGCTCAGGCACAGTATTTTAGCGGCAAATTATCCTTAATTATCTGAGAACACACTTTCATTTTATGTACATACTGTGTGTTTTGTGTCAACTGCAGGTAGCATGTAATTTGCTTTGTTCTTGATTTACAATATGACAGAACTGAGTGAATTACATGATACTAGAGAAAAAATATCCTCAAGCATTCACACAGTGTGCCGCGCACACTGCTCGGATAGTTAAGTATAATGTTGGTGTCAGTTAGTTTACATTCATCGCTATTTATTCACTGACGCCAAGGAAGTTTTCTGTAACATAACGTGTTGCCCTTAAGCCCAAATATTTGTATAATAAAAATATTATTTTATCATGTTTTATATTTTTTCAGTACTTCAACAATATTAGACTGGGTGTCTTGAAATACTTCCTGCTGGACGTTTACAGGCTTTATATCAACAATACTACTTCCGTAATTATGGTATATTGTCTGTGATCGTTCTTATAAGAGCGGTCATTAAAAGCTATCAATTATCTGCGGTCAAGGTTAATTTATATCTATTTGTATATCTCTAATCATTGTTCACGCCTGTAATTCTCTTATCAAATGGTCTATTAAGGTCAACGCATTGAGGTTTTATTAGTTAATTGGCTTTGATCTGCTGTGTCGGTATTAACTTTGGATCATACGCTTGATGTGTATTTATTATGTTTGAAACATGTTGTATTTATAACATTACACATATGTCACTAGCGATACTGAAAATGATTATCTTACAACACAGCTTTTAAGGGAAAACGGTACTATTTATTCTGCCATAGGCGACAATATTAACATTTTCTAAATTTACCACTTTTTAAGATAAAAACCGGGATAAAACAGTTATATGTTGTGTTAGTACTTTATTATTGTGTTTTGAAAATTAAAGCCAAATAGTATCATGACCAACTCCCAACGGAGTTTGTTTATTTTATCCATGCATACCATCATTTTGCACCAAATTTATGAAATTTTGCAAGTCTTTTCGAATAATTCTCTAGAAAATATTTCAATAGGTTTCAAAATTTATATTGCAAATATACACACTGCAGTTATTCATAGATAAATAAAAAATATATTGTACCCTTACATCCAATCACAGCGCTCCTAATTTGACTTCCTTCACCTGCCTTGGGTACACAAAAGGCCAACCTAATGCTGGGAAAATTAAATACTACCGTTTTCCCTTAATTAGTTCACTGCAGTGTTCTATTTCCGCGCCGTGTTTTGAGTAAATTACGATAGTATCACTTTCCTTGTTGAAAACGCATTTTTATTAGTTTTATGATATTTTCTAACTTTTGGATACGACAATTAGCTTCATTCTTCATTTTCACTTTAATATTACAAAAGAGGCGAATGAAACCAAATGGAAAATCAAACTCTTAAGCCAAAATTGAACTGTAAATGACATGGTAAAAAGAAGAAAAATAGATAATTAAACTACACAAAACACAACATAAGAACTAAAGATGGATCAACACGAAATTGACCGAAAGCCAGGAGTGATTATAGTGCGCTGAAAAGGTTTTTTTTTCATGCCACCCACAGGTTTTGAAGCAGTTTACAGGATAAAGAATAAAAGATTGAACATCAAACAAAAAAGAAAAAGGGATACTTATTAGAGAATAATGTGCGTACATTTAAAATGGAATAATTGGGAAAGTAAAGAAAAGAGAAAAAATTGCTAACAAATCAAAGAATACAGAACTGAAGACCTATTTCACCAGATCCTCATGGACTTTAAACTTCTTTGTGTAAACAATATTTAAACAAGTCAGTCACCTGTGAAGTTTACTTAGAACTTTATTAAAAATCTAGTAATGAATAATTCACCTATTTTCGTATGGTCAATAGTTATTGCGATTTTTTCTGTGTATATATACTCTGCAGAAAGAAGAATACGAGAAATGCACGAGTTAATTCAACAACACGGAAATGAAATAAAAAAAGGGAAAGTAGAATTAGAATCGACCACAAAGGCACTTACGTATGTAAGAGTAAAACTGGAAGTGACGAGAAAGGAACTTAAACAAGTAAAGGAGGAATCGGTATCAACGAGAAATGCACTAAGGCATGCGCAAGTAGCAATAAACTCGACGATAGTGCCAATCAATGTGATAGCCAAAGACAATATGATAGCAAAAGACAATACCCGCAGGGAAGACATTGACCACATTAGAGCAGACGTAAATGCGTCACGTGATGAATTAAACGCGATAATAAAAGGTAAAATATAACAGTCAATAGTACATCCCGGCTATACATTTATATTGGTAAATAATTTAAATCATACACTAATGCATCCGTTCTCACACATGATCGATTTATGACTTAAATCATTTGAACAGCGGTATACTAATGCTGCCGTAATTTATGGGTTATTTTAAAGTTTATTTTTGTATCCAATTCGTATAACATATTTGCCTATTGATGTTATGAAAACACAATGTGTAATAGTAGAAAGAGGATAAAACAGAAGCAACGATGAAGGAAGGGATTGTTCCTTTACAAAGTTGTCCCCTGTACATCTTTTTAAGACAGACCGGCTAATGACAGGTAGCTAACTGCTCTGTATTAACATGATTTACCCGTCAAGCGTAATATTTTGATTAATGAATAACATAATTATTTGTGAACGTTTCAGTTTAATGTGTCAATGAATAATTATATTAGATCAAAGTACGTCACATCCTTTTTCATACGAAAAAGGTGTAGAAAAACATTCAATTGAATTTGACAGTAGGAACCAAACCCTTCATCTCAATGCAACACTTGTATTTTAGTTTAATCAAAACACCCTTTCGTATTACATTTGGTGTTTGTTTTATAAAATGTTTTAGAAATTCAAGGCGACAGGATTACAACAGCTTGTGACCAGGAAAATAGAAGGATGAACATCTTGTTTTAAAGCAATATAAGCTTTAAAATCTTGGTTTTTTTTGTTCATGAATTTTAAACAAGAATCTTATTAGATGTGTATTTAAAAACGTAATTTTACTCGTTAAACGATCTAAAATATCTTGTTTTTGAAGTTTTAAGCAAAAATGTTCGACTTGAGTCGTTTGTCTTCCCGACAGATATAATTTTCATTGAAAACGGTCAATATGCAGTGACCTCTTAGATGACCTCTTTCTTTAATCCATTGCGCGTGCGTAATATCTCCGGCGCACGTGGAATGTCTGACATCAATGTTTTGAAGCGAGGGAGAAAGCCAACATTGACTGATTCCGCTAAAAAACGACGACGTACAGCAGTAAATGCAAAATGTAACAAGAATAGAATATATCTTGGTTCCCAGTATGATCGCTGGAGTGAGCTAAAATGTGCTCTTCGTTTGCAATCACACGCTGAAGTGGCGAAGATTTTGCTGGATAGGTAAGTTTCCCGTGGTTTTGTTTATAATTTACATTTCATTGTTATTAGCATCTTAATCGTAATTTTGTGATTAATAATGAATAAAAAAATAAATCAGGGAACAGAAGCAATCATTTAATCCTAGAGAAACCCGTAACTTTCTCGTTGTTTGGCAAGTTATTAACTGAAACGCAAGGCAAAATTTAAGGTTCCACTAAAGTCAAAATATAGGACACTTCATAAACATCTAAACTTTTCCTGTAATATTCAACCTATAATGAATAAAGTTCTAAACTATGTGAACATATGTTCATGTAAACATACTTAACATATACACACTGTCAAAATTGTAAATAAACTTGAATTTTTTATGTTGTGGCCAAACCGGTTTTGAGAGTGAACACTTAATTTTCCAAAAAATCTGGAGGCTTGAGAGATGTCTAAATTCGTTAAAAATTGGTATGAATGAATACTGTAACATACAATGCAGTACAAGCTAATGTTGATTTTTTAAGAAAATGTATTGATTTACGAGTTTCAGCTAAATTCATGTATCTAAATGAACGAATATCAAAGATACAATACAGAAATTGGACAAAAATGTCATTGCAACTAATTTATTTGACAAATAAACACTAGCTTGTACTGCAATGCATGTAATAGTATTCGCCTATACCAATTTTATACAAATTAAATCATCTCGCAGGCCTCCAGATTTTTTGTAAAATTTAGTGTTCACCCTCAAAACCGGTTTGGCCACAACATTAAAAATTCAAGTTTATTTACTATTTTGACAGTGTGTATATGTTAAGTATGTTTAAATGAACATTTGTTCTCATAGTTTAGGACTTTATTCATTATAGGTAGAAAAATACAGGCAAAGTTTAGATATTTCTGCAGTGTCCTATATTTTGACTTTAGTGGAACCTTAAGGGGCCCCACGGAGGGATAATTTGTTATATCACTGTTTGACATCTTTTATAACTTCTTTACAAATTATATGTAATTTTTTAGACAATTATTGGAACTGTCTTTCTGTTTTTAAATATTCTTCAACTTATAAATTCAAAAATTTCTATAAAAAAAAAGGAAAAAAAGAATATTTATTTACTTAAATTATCAAATGCATGTCCTTTTTTATACAGGTATGAATTCCATACTCAGACTGACCAAGGAAACCCTAATACTATTGATGCCAACACTATTAGTGAAAAACCAACCAACCCTGTGACAAATATTAATGATGTCAACACTGCCGTTGAAAAGCCAACCAGCCCTGCCCCTACATGTAGTGCAATGTCAGAAGAGACATCTTCTGCCAATACACTTTTAACAACTTCTACCCCTGGACCATTGCAATCTAAATTGCAACAGCATTCAGTACATTTATCTGATGTGTCGGAAATATCATCATCAGAAAGAGAACATGAATCGAGATATGTGTAAGCACTAACATACATTATACCAAGTATTTGATTAACATTTTGCAAGAGGGACAAGACAATTAATTGTAATTTGTACGTCAATAATGTTCTGTTACACCATTAATTCAGATTAAAATGTTCTGTTTAGAGTTATATACATATATACAAGTTTCTATGTAACAGTGACTTTAGTATTTCATATCTGAATGTCAGCCATAATACAGCATTTTCCCCCAGAATAATTATTTAAATAATTGTATTTTAGGGAAGAGACCCAGATGTCTGGAATAGAGGAAATCAGTAGGAAAACAGACTCTCTGTGGAAGAGTGCACAAAGCAGCTTTGTAAATCCATTTGAGTAAGCATAAACTATGTCTACACATGCTATACATGTATTAAATTGAAGTTGTAAACTTAATTAACAATGAAACAACTTAAAACAAGCACTTCTCATTTTGATTTGAGATATTGACTACAGAAGTTAAAAATGTTAACATTATTTGTTAAAGGAAATACTTGTGAGTATAAAAGGGAGTATAGATGATAGTGATAGAAAAAAGGGCAAATTGGTATTGAATCACATGACTATTGCTTTATATACTAGTAACTAATTTCTTGTCCTAAATATTTATATCAAGTTCAAATTTAAATATAAAATTCATATCGGTTACATTTTAGTACGAATTAACAGCAACAGAATATTTTTTTCTTTTCTTCAGTCTAACCATTACTATTTCTGAGGGTAACTATGAGGATGATGATGATAATTTTTCTGATGAAGACTATGAACCAAGTTTTGATGCTACTTACAGGTAATTCTGATTTTCATTATAGTTTCTTAATAACATGTACACCGGTGTGCATATACTGTTGGTATTTACAGATTATTTTTTAATGCCTGACTTACTAAGGTAAAGGTAAATCCTGAAAAGCGCTTCGGACGTATGAAATTATAAAACATGTTGTTTTCAATTTTTTACCAATTTACTATATGTTCAGTCTGTGTATCTCTCTGTTCACTTGTCCGTCTTGTTAAATTTTTGGTCAAGTAAGTTTTTTTTATTAACTTGAAGTCTAAAAACTTTTAAAATTTAGTTCACATTTTACCCTATGATATGATTTATTTTTTTTAAATTATAAGCTAAAATAAGAGTTTTGACCCAAGTTTTTATGGTTCACTAAATGAAGATTCAAGAAATATTTTCTTGTAGATGAAGTGTGATGTCCTGCATACAATACTTGAAAATAAGGGATTTTTGTGTTTACTGATTCTTGTGTCTATTAGTTGATGTTAGTCTGTCTCAAATGAAATTATATTTTTTGGTTAAGAAAGTCTAACAAGATTTGAAATTTCTAGTATAGATTATAATATATTTGGTACATTTTATTACAGACAAGACCATGGTGTTGAATCAGAGTCAGAAAATGAAGGATTTGAAGACGAGTCAGCAGACCCTTCTGATCAACAGGAAGAAGACCTAGGCCCAAGTATAAAAAAGATTAGGAGCGAGACTGAAGTAGATACCTTTTTAGATGACAGACCACTTATTGTTTATATGAGCTCCATCTTAAGTTTGGCTAAAACACATATTCCACCTATATGTGCAGTAAAAGGATGCAGGTTGCCTTTAACAATTAAGATGGAGTTGATTTCTTCAGCTTTATACTTGAAATGGGTTAGTTTATTATAAAATTCATGAGATGTGATATTATTATCAAGGAAAAATTTTATAAGAAAAAGCAGCTGCACTAATTTTATACATGTAAATTTATGTAACACAAACTTGCAAATATATATTTTTGATTGACATTTTTTTTAATTGAAAAAAAATTACTTTTTCAGGTTTGTCAAAATAAACATCTTGCCCACAAGTGGTGTTCTCAGCCCATCTTGAATCGAAGACTGCACAGTGGTGACTTGGTTTTTTCTGCTGGTATTTTACTGTCTGGGAACAATTATCAAAAAATTGCAGACTTGGCAAAGTTTATTAGATTACCAATTCTATGCAACTCAACATTCTTAAAAATACAAAGGACGTACCTTGTACCATCAATTGATAGCTTTTGGGTACAATCCCAGGATATGGTGTTGCAAGAGTTCCGTGATAAAGAAATAGTTATATTAGGTGAGTTGTTTGCTTTAGTATTTTTTTCAAACACATTTTCAGTGTGAAATAGATCAAGAGAGCGCCTATCAGGGAATAACTAGCTAAGTCTTAAAGATTTAATTTGTGTTTGAAATGGAATATTTATAAAAAAAAAATATATGTAAAAAGAAAATGTGGAATGATAGCTAGTGATGCAACTCTCGACCAAAGACCAAATTTATAATAGTGAAGGGCAACTCAACTATTTACTTTAGGTAAAATTTTTCAATGCTATGCTCCGTTTAAGGGTACTTTTTATGATACATATACATGTAATAGCTCACTTGCACATTCATAATATTACAATTGTTATAAAAACTACAATGTACCAATAAAAGAAAGCTTTTCCATGTACCAACATTAAGTGTCCAGAATAAAATGTTTTGTTTGGTTACATGTAGGTGATGGAAGAATGGATAGTCCTGGTCACTGTGCACAGTTCTGTTCATATACATTCATGGAATACAATACAAAAAAGATCTTAACTATAGTTACCATGGATAAAAGGATGACAGAGAAGAAGAGTACAAATCTTGAGAAAGCCTGCTTTCTGAAAGGCTTAAGACAACTACTGGACAAAAATATGAAAGTGGTAGAGGTTGTCACTGATGCCCATATACAGGTGGAATCTCTAATGAGTAAGTATTTATGTTTATGTTGCCACAAAATAGATACTGTATGATTATTCCATATAGAATTTTGTAGGACACATTAGACTAAGTATTTTATTTATGTAACCTTTACCATTTGATACATTCAGCAAAAATATAAGTAAAATTCTTTTTCAAGAATTGTCTTTGAACAAAGAAATAATTATAAAAAAGAAGATGTGGTATGATTGCCAATGAGACAACTCTCCACAAGATACCAAAAATTACACAGAAATTTACAACTAAAGGTAACCACAGGCTTTCAACAATGAGCAAAGTTCATACAGTATAGTAAGCTTTAAAAGGCCCTGAAATGACAATGTAAAACATTTCAAACGAAAAAACTAACTGCCTTATTTATATAAAAAAATAAATGAAAAACAAATATGTAACACATTAACATATGACAACCACTGAATTACAGACTCTTGACTTGGAACAAGTACATACATAATGTGGTGAGGTTAATTTGGAAGATATTGGAACACTGTTTCTTATTTATTTGTATGCTAAGTTTCTCATTGGAGATTACCATTATTGTTTATATCTATTTCAGAAAAAGAATTTAGTAATATCAAGCACTCATTTGATATTTGGCACGGGGCGAAGAACCTTGGGAAGAAAGTAGTGAAGGTAAGGTTGATTTACCAAAGACAATCTCTACTCATTTATTTTTGTAGTGTGAAAGTTTTGAAAAAAAGTAAAATTTATTCTTATGACACTTGAAGGATAAATAGAAAAAAATGCTTGAGTTATGTTGTTTATGTCCGGTGGCAGATATTTCATGCATATTCTGGGGAAAAATTAAAACGCTAAATAAGCATCCATTCTCAATTTTATCCCTCTAAAGTGTACATTGAAAAGTGCCGTCAGATTTTTAAATGGCCTTGGCATAAACACCTACTTTTACAGAAGATTTTTTTTTCAATTACAGGTAGCTCAAGAACAGAAGGCAAACAAACCTGTACTGGAATGGTCTCGTGACATAGTGAACCACTTTTGGCATTGTGCAGATATATCTACTACTGAACAAGAATTTATTGTAAGTTTTTTATAAAAGCCATTCAGAACCTTTTTTAAAGCTCAGTCAAATTCATTGTTGATACTTAATCTTATGCCAATACAAAAAATATCACATTGTATAATATAATAATATAATATATTATTATTTTTTTCTTGTTTTTCTTAAAGGGATCATGGTTTGGGATCATGCACCATACTGTAAATAAGCATCAATGGATGATAGCATATAGTGACACAGCAGGAAATGAATGTAAACATGGACCGCTGTCATCTGAACGTGAAAAGGGATGGTTGACAGGTGCAACTCCTCCTCATGATGCGTTGATAAAGATAGTGATGGACAAACGCTTTCTAAGAAAAATACCATACTATCTAAATTGCAGGTAATTTAATAATAGAACAATAATGATTTGTGATTAGAGAAACTAGGCTACTCTGCCTTTATTGGTCATTTATTAAATGTTTTGCCTTGTATATAAAAGTAAGGAGATTTGATATGATCACCAATGAGACAACTATCCACCAAAGCCTAAATGAAGTGAATGTAAGCACCTAAAGGCAACCATATAGCCGTTAACAATAAGAAATACTTGTACATTATAGTCCGTTATGAAAGACCCTGACATGATTATTGATCTGTAAGAATCAGTTCAATTGTGAAAAATCATGGCCTTATTTATGTTCATATTTTTAATTTGATTTTGAAAATATATATACATTTAATTTAAAAGTATTTAAAATCTCCATCAGTTATTGCGCTAAAAATGATTTTGAATATTATGGCTAAGATTGGTGCACTTCCTTCAATGATCTAATAGTTACTATTTTTGTTATGATAGGAGTACAGCTGAGTTAGAAAATTTTCAAAATGTGATTCTGAAATATGCTTCTAAACGCCATTCTTATGGTCCATCAACATCCAATGCCAGGAATCAGCTAGCAGCTATTGACCACAATGCTCACTGTGAAAGAAAAGTTGTTACAAACAAGGATGGGACTAAAAGGTTAGTATATAGCTGCTGACATGTTTCAAGTAAGGATGAAGTAATTAAGTGGATATAATTGTGATTCATTGTTTTGTATATGAGTTGTGCAATTGTTTTGTTTGTTTAAGTATTTGACACTAGCCATTATGTGTGTCTAAAGACCTGCATTTATGGCTTACTTAGTAGTGTGCGCTTATATAGCATTGAAGGCGGAACTGTAACATTTCTTACATTAACAACATTTTGGTTTGAAGTTATCTAATTGACCATCATACCACATCTAATTTATAAATATTCTGATATAATTATTTAAAAATGAAGACAATGTTAAAAGTGTTTGTGTTTAAGTTGATATGTTGTTGTCTATTGGACAATTACCCTAAATCTGATGGTTTTTTATGACATGATATCTTTTTCAATTTCAGACTTCAGAGGTACTACAGTAAGAAAGGGGGTAGATGGACTGCTACTGAAGTGAAGACACCAAAACAATATATTTACATTCCAGAATTAATGAAGCATATTATAATGAAGAGGTTGTCTGATGATATCGGGATGAGCAGGAGAGTGATTTTAGATCCATTTGACCCAAGAAGATTGTCAGCAACCATTGCCCCTGGTCCACCTCCCCCTACTCAAGATTTGATGGCTGCCAAAATTTCAAGATTTAACAGGGAAGATCTGGACAGGACCATAGACTACGATTTTGACCAGACAATAGACTATGAGTGGCCAACTAACTAACTAATAATAAAAATACAAATAAAACTGAAATAAAATTTATTCTCTCTCAACCAAAACGTCCTCCAATAAATCCAACATACTGGCCAGATGGGTCTGGAAATCTGTTCCTGATAGCCCAAACACAGCAACTCGGAATTACTTGTCTGTTTCCAGCTCCAAGATATCCATGGATCCACAGAACATATTGGCGGTATGCTGTGTGTCTATGTGATCTATTGTAATCCTGGTATGGAGGCTGCGCAATCATATCATTTCTATACCTCATTGCAACCTCAAGAACCAAGGGGTCCAATACAACATTGTGAAAATCCTGAAATTGAAATAATAAATGAATAAGTTGAAATTGTATACAGACCATATTTTTTTTCAATACAGCTCTTTGGTGCGGAGAGTTGTCAATGTTGTGTATACTTTTTAGGTTTAAGATTTTAAAACTTGCAATGTCTGAAATTATAGTTTGAAGTTAGCATTGAACCATAGCATTTAATGTAACAACCATGATCATTTGTTTATGTATCGAAGGTGATTTTCTTTGTTTTGGGCAAAATGAATTAAAGCAACCAAATCTTTTTAACTTTTTATGTACATTTGTTTACTGTTCTCATTGTTTAGAAAAATCACTAGATTACGAAAACATGCTACTATGCGGTAAGGGCTTTGCTCATTGTGGAAGGCCGTACGATGACCTTAAGTTGTTAATGTCTGTGTCATTTTGTTCTTTTGTGGATAGTTGTCTCATTTGCAATTAAACCACATCTTTTTAATATTGGAGGACGCTGGCATATAAATAATCAACTGAATAGAATGAGAATCCAAGTAAGTTTCTTGTTAAACGTCAAAATATAAAGAATAATATAAGATGAGTTAACAGAGAATAGTACTTACATGTAGTGTAGAGTGGCAGTTTTGAGGTATCTGGTTGCAACATCTTTTTTCAACCTCACTAGGCATTTCTCTGCAATTGCTGCACCGACACCAAGTTGGAATACCTACTGAAGGTGTTGGTGTAGGTTCTGGATCTGGCTCTGGTGTAGTTTCACTTGCGGTAAACTCTTGGTTTACTGCTTCCAGTACTCTGAACAGAAAACTAGGTTGTTCCCTGTACGTGGCCATTATTGCAAATTTCATTTGATCTTCAGATAGGCCATCAATTCGTTCCTGAAAAATAAAGTACTTTTACATTTCAAGGCAAATCACACAGCACTTTCAGTAAAATGTTTTATTGAATGAAGAAAAAAATGAAACAGTTAAAGTTTTTTGATATGTAAATGTTGGATAGTTTACCTGCATCTGGCGATCTCTTTCAGCTCTGGCCTGTGCGGCGACTTCAGCCCTGTTGAGTGGTTCTGGCTGTCCTTGTAAGGCTCTATTATGGCCTCTTCTGCCTCTGCCTCTGCCACCTCTCGCCCTATTTCTTCCCCGCGCTGTCCGTCTCCTATTACCCCTCCCACGAATGGGCCTTTCTCCATCCGAAGAATGAACTTCAGGTGTGGTAGACCTGCTTCTAGTATCTGAAATCTGAGGAAAGAAAAGTAGTCGGTAAGAAATTTCTCAAAAATATAATTTTCTATGATTGACACATATTTTGTTATCACAAGACTATTAATAAACTACAGCACTATATAAAGTGTAAAAACCTTGCGAGACATGTCTCCACAAGAGACTTGTGAACACATGCAGAAATTTCCAACCATACATGTAGGTCACCGTATGGCCTTCAACAATGTGTAAAATCTATACCACATAGTTGGCTATAAAAACCTTGTAATGACAAATGCAATAAAAGTCTAACTGCCTGATTTTTGTACAAAATCATAAAGAAAATGTTTTATGATATACAGAATTATAATTAGCTCAACGTCAATAACTAATAAAAAATATCGTGCATCTAGAATTGAAAAGCTGAGTTCTTTTTTACAACAGAGAAATCAATGATTGAAAATAAATCTTGAGGTTCCCATTACCCCTACGATGTTTTTTCCCCACATCGATCTTTTGATAGAGGACATTGGTGTTGTCTAAAGGCCAAATATATAATGCACAAAAGTTGTGAATACGTACTGAAAGAAAATATATGTGTCCTTGTTTTATTGAAAAACGTATATTTGTTTATTTCTTCCTTTGCATCAAATACATCGTTACGTACTCTTCCGATGTATTCATGCGAAGATATATACCAACTTTTGATATCCCAGCAAATATTGTCGGTTCTATTTCTTATTCATTCACCGATAAACCTCGTTTGTTTGTGAAACAAATGCCTGTATATTATAGTTTAATGGTGTACCAAAAAACTTTACTTGAATAATTTTGTAAACAAAACACACACACTTTCGGCGATTCCCCTCTTGGACCCCCAAATGGATATTCTATCAATTTTCGGTGATTTTCTTTGCAAGTGAGACCAGAAATTAGTTATAATTGAAATATAAGAATAAATCAATGTTATCTTTACTCAAAAATATAAACACAATCGTCTGCAATGCAACACTAATGAATAACTACGAAGATTTAACATGCAACATCTTACCTCTTCGTCCATTTTTGTTGACCCAGGTCAGCAGCACACGCATTCTTATCAGCATCGGCAATCTTCGGAATTAGTGTCGGAAATTAATAAGCTGCCATTTGCACTGGTCAAACGGAATGATGAGGAATATATTTTCAACTTTAACAGTTACATTACGGGTTTTTAGGACGTGAAATTTTATGTAAACCTTTTAATTCATTAATCATTTCTAATTTCATCTCTTTCATAGCATTTTAAAAAATCGCGATTTTGACGGCTTATATTGCTTTAATAATGCCGGTGATGGTTTTAACCATATAAGCAATGGAATGTTATGGGGAAAAAACTCCGAGTAAAAGTAGTCCTACTCTGACACAATAGTGCTTTTGATGTCCTTGTTGACTTAAACTAACCAACAAATTTGCAGAATTGAAACTTTTGATGAAAGAAAACATCACTTGTCTATGAGTTTGCATTAAACATTTAGGGTTAATGCGCTACACAGTATAATGATTTAAGGTTACATAATACCAGGGGTTATTTTTGGAGCACATCTCTGTGATGGTCAGTTTTTTGTCTTAGAAGGTTCTAAAGATATGTTGAAAATTGGCATGCAGAAAACTGATACATGTACAATTCAGGCAAAATTTGGTTGAACAGATAGAGATATTTAATTTGTGGTCAGTCAGGGTGGATCCAGGAATTTGGAAGGGGGCGAAGTTTTTAAAGATCTTTTAGGGCCTTTTTTGGACTAAAAAACATAAAATAAGTGTAAAATGCACTTTTTAAACGGTTCCTGACGTTGGGCATGTATATTCTATAGTTGCTGTAAAGTGTAAGGGTTGGACATTTTTTATGCTGTACTCTCCCTATTGATTGTCTATAATAAAATGATAGTATGGATCCAACGCTATGTACTGATATATTTGATGTGGGACTTGTCAGTAAAAAAAAGTCATGGACAATTCTTGTTTGTTGTATGTTAAGTAAGCATAACCTCACAGATGCCTTGTTGTAAACAAGAAATACGCCGGGCTATTCGATGAAATTTACAATACGACCGACACGAGTTAAGTCAAACAACCAATTTTTATCCAAATGTTTGGTTGATATATTTCACCCAATAAGATTAAGGGAGGTGAGGGGTTCCAAATCAACTAAAGGCGACGAATGAGTCTGAAATGACAACGAATTTATGAATGATTGTCGACAAATGGAGACATAAAGGCCACTCTCAGCAGTCAGGTTGCAGTCTGGTCTTGAAAAAGTATTCAATATATCAGTCCGGCGAAACAGACATTCCGGTCAGGCATGCAAACCCCCGATCTAAAAAAAATACGCCCGTTTTTATTCATCATGTTCATTTAATGCTAAATAATTCTGTGGGAAATTTTCGTTTCTAATAGCAAAAAAGTGGACACGATTATTGTTTCAAATCCAGATACGGCCAGAATTTTTATCTAATGCAAAAATCGGAGTCAGATTTTTTTCTCTCTCAGATACCTAAGACTGCCTCCTCAAATCAAATGGTTCGTACCTTAGACTTTAAATCTATCTATAGAGCTGATACTGACTGGGGATCATTATTCAGCTATCATGTTATTCTAAAATAGGCTGGGGCGTTTGGGGTAAAACATGTTTTTGTAGGTAAATAATATTGCTGTGGATTTTTTTCATGAGAGTGTAATAGAGTATTACTTTCTGTTTGATTGAATTGTGAAACAGAAGTCACTATTATACGTTTTTGCTCAATCCAGTGTCGCTTTGAAGGTATCATGGTTGTCATCCTTAGCCTCAGCAATGTGTTACTGTAATTTGAATTTCAAAATGACTGAGTGACGCACTGGTCAACTCCACCATAGAGAATCACATGACTTAAACATACCCAATAAATACCAGCGAAAAATATCTTTATAAGTAAAGAATTGTCGCATAAAAATTAAATACACGGGAAATGGCAAATTTCACGAAGTCTTTTCTGATCAATCATTTTACAAAAAAACAAAAAAAAAGTCCAAACAAAAGGGGTGGATCTGTGACAATATGATGGCTTAAATATATATATAAATATATATTATATATATTTATATTTATATTTAGGATTATATATTCTCAATAATGTTTATTAAATTGAATAAAATACAGGGGAATATCTATTAAGAAAAACATGACCTTGTAAAAGGTTGTTCAATTGACCTCTAGGTTGCATATATATATATAACATGTTTACATTCAGACCAGGTGGTGACATGTAGCAATTAGTTAAAACAATGGATATACGTGCATTCTTTGACCATCAATCTCCAGGTTGGTCAAAGCATGTCAAAACATGTCAATTAGAGACAACTTAATAGATATTCATCCCTGTATCTTTTGATTTAGGACTATAATGGTCAAATTAATAGAAACCTTGACACCGTTATATTCTGTATATATACTTGTGTATTTTATTGTATGAATTACTTCGGCTCAGGTAGGTTAATAAACTTATAGCAAAACTATATATTGTTATAAACTCTTCTTGGTGTACCGTGACAGGACGAATTCTGAAAAATACTAAGGTACGTGTGATATTTTATTTGATAATCTTAATTATTATATTCTCCAAAAAAAAAATGGCTGAACAAGAATTTAATGTAGGGTTAGTTTTTCAAAATTTAGCAACACAAGTTCAAGGTCTTACTCAAAAATTAACTGCAAACGGTGTCAATTCGATAGTTGAAGGCTTTGACGGTTCAAATTCAGAAAAAATATTCTCAATGGATTCGATCTATAGAAAAATATGCAATGATAACAAATTAAGTTCCGAATGATTGTAAAATGATATGTTATCGAACATCTGTAGGTCCAGTAAGCGATTTCATTGCTAGGTGGTTAAGAGAAACTGATCAGGTGAATAATAATTGGGATAATCTAAATACTCAATTGAATTTTCGTTATGGGCATATTCCTGATGCATCATATGCATTTGAACTTTTGAACAAGGTTAATCAAAAAATTGGCGAAAATGTTCCCATATTTGGAGAACGAATTTTAACGTTAGCAACAGATGCTTTTAGAGGGCAAGATATCAATCAACCAATAGTTCAACTTCAATTAGTTAACTTTTTCATAAATGGGTTGTATCAGGATTATTTGAGAATGAAAATAATGCGTGAAAATCCACAAACTTTGGCTCAAGCAGTAAACTCGGCAATGGCTGAAACACAATTTAGACGAAAAGACTTAAAAAAAAAATAACGGTAATGAGCGTAATATAACACCAATGTATATATCGCATTACCGAGAAATAGGTGTGAAATGTAGCAATTGTAACAGATTTGGCCATAAGGCAAAATATTGCAGAGATAAAAAATTTCATGTCAACGCAGTAAGCTCGCGTGCCGAAATACATGTACCCCGAGGCAATTTTAATGACAATACGATAGGTAATAATGCAAATACATATCCTAGAAGATTTAATTCTGTACAAAACAATTTTAATGACAACACGATAGGTAATAATGCAAATACATATCCTAGAAGGTTTAATTCTGTACAAAACAAGTCTGACTCGACAGGACAACAAAGAAGAACATTCTTCTGTTGGAACTGTGGTAAACCAGGTCATTATGAAAGAATTTGTAGGGCAAGATCAAATGAACAATTTAGGAAACCAAGGGAAAATTTAAACTAAGACGGTCTCTTTATGCTGAAGCCAATAGGGAGACTTTTAAGGGAATTAAGGGAAATAAGAGGTTTGAGAGAAAAATTAATTATAGATATACAAAACCTGTATATAATATATATGAATCATGGTTAAAAAAAATAAATAACAAATCAACAGACTTTAACAATGCATGTTCTAACAATTCTACCTATCACGAGAATAAAAATTATTATAAAAGATTCAACAATCGTTATTCAAAACCGGAAGTAAACAAAGAAAAAATGGCGCGAAATTTCAAATCAAAACCAGAAACAAATAAAGAAGAAATGGCGCGAAAGATCAAATCAAAACCGGAAGCAAATAAAGAAAAAATGGCGCGGAATTTTTCAAAACCGGAAGTAAACAAAGGAAATATGGCGCGAAATTCAAAATTCAACGGAAATAAAAAGGTTAGAGCGCGAAATTCAAATATACAAAATAGAAATTTTGAAACTTATCAAGAACAAAAATCATTTGAAAATGCACCAGAAAACAAAATTGAAAATGAATCTGAACAAGTAGAAACATTTGAAATTAATTTAGCGGGAAATCCAAATTCTTGTTTGATTAAAATTGCACATATGAAAGTTAGAAGTTTAATTGACAGATGAGCTTCAGTATCTTTATTACATAATAAGATTTACAATTCAATTAAGGGATTACCAAAATTAGAAAAAAAAGAAAGTCAATTTACAAGGAGTTAACGGGGCTTCTTTAAATGTTTTAGGAAGTATAAATTTAGACTTTAACATGAAAGGAAACAAAATGAATCATACTTTTTATGTAGTATCTGACATGAACAGAAATGCAATTTTGGGTCGTGACTGGTTAGTCAAATTTGGTGTTAGAGTTTATTTTGATTTGGGATGTTTAAGGATAAATAAAACTTATGTACCATTAGTAGAAGATATTCATATAGCTTCAATTGTTAGACTTGCTCAAACCACTGTCTTCAAACCTCTGACTAGTAATATTTGTTATGTAAAGGGTAATAAAAATTATACATTCTCAAGTTCTAAATCTTTTGAAATTTCACCAATTACCAAGGGGCATTTGAGTTATCAACCAGGTTTAATGGTTGCTAATTCAGTTGCAAACATTAATGAAAAGCGTCAAATGCCAGTACTTATAGTTAATACTACGAATAGAACTTATAAGTTTAGAAGGGGCATAGCAATAGGAAGGGCTTCACCAGTTTTAGAAGAAAATGTTGTCTCACTTGAATCTACTCAAGAGCACTCTGAAATTGAGAATGTTTTTGAAACTGATCTTAATATTCCTGATGTTCATAGGGGTAGGGTGTTACAACTGTTGAATAATAATAGAGATGTTTTTGCTTTTAAGGATACTGAATTAGGTCAAACTGACACTGTGAAAATGAGAATCGATACAGGGGGTAATCCCCCGGTTAAATTGAAACCTTATCGAACTCCATTACACAAAAGAGAAATAGTCAATAAAGCAATAACTGACATGTCAGAAGCAAACATTATAAGAAGATCTAATAGTAATTATTCCTCACCAGTTGTATTAGTTGATAAAAAAGATAAAACTACACGCTTTTGCATAGATTTCAGGTCTACGTTAGCAATCCGATATCCACTTCCGGTTATCGATGATATATTGACACTTTTAGGAGCTGCAAATTTTTATTCATTAATCGACCTTAGGGCAGGATTCTGGCAAATTAAGATGGCGGAAGAAGATAAATCAAAAACAGCATTTATTTGTCATAAGGGACTTTTCGAATTTAATGTTATGCCATTTGGATTGCAAAATAGTCCTGCTGTATTTAGTCAACTAATGGAAATAGTGTTACAAGATCTAAATTTTGCTATCTCCTATATAGACGATATTTTGATATTTTCTGAAACTTTGGAAGAACATTTCAATCATATTCAACAAGTATTTGACAGATTAAGACAACATAATTTGAAATTAAAATTAAAGAAATGTCAATTTTTGCAGGAAGAAACTAATTATTTAGGTTTTAAAATCAATATCGACGGTGTAAAACCGGACGATGCCAAAGTTGAAGCAATAAAAACATTACCAAACCCTGTTACTGTTAAGGAAGTAAGAAGTTTTATAGGGGCGTGTTCATACTATAGACGCTTTATCCCGAATTTTTCAAAGATTTCTATACCTTTAGTTGCTTTAACTAAAAAATATGCTAAATTTCAATGGGATGAGGAATGTCAAAGAGCTTTTGATTTTTTGAAATATAGTTTAACTGTGACTCCTTTATTAGCATACCCAGACTTGAAGAAACCTTATGTTTTATATACTGACGCGTCTAATGATACCATAGGTGCATGTCTTACGCAACCTTGCGAGGAAGAAGAAACTCATTTATCATGTTTAAGAAAAGAAAAACCCATTTACTTCTTATCTCATAAACTGTCAGATACACAGTCTAGGTGGTCTACTATTGAAAAAGAAGCATTTAGCATTCATTATGCCTTACAAAAATTAGATCATTATCTTCATGGAGCTGAATTTATTATCAGAACTGACCACAAGCCTTTAAAGTACTTATTGCTTTCGCCACAATGTAACAAAAAATTACAACTTTGGGCTTTAGGTATTGCAAGTTACAATTGCAAGATTGAATGGCTAGCGGGAACTGATAATACAGTGAAACCTGGGAAAACCGAACCCTGATAAAACCGAATTTCAGTTTAAACCGAACAATTTTTAAAGTCCCGAAAAAATTTCCCTTTAAATTAAGTTAATCGAACCTGACAAAACCGAACCCTGTCAACACCGAATTCCGAACGCTTTTTGAAGGCTAGTTAGTAAATTTGTCTGTCAAAATCTATCAATAGCAATCAAAACAAAAAAGCATTTTTAATTATTTGCATGATTTAATTAAACAAACACAGGAAGACAGAGAATCCCCGAGGGTATTTGAGGTTAATTAACTGATGAGTTGTTATTACAAACTAATTAGCATGTTTGTGTCCATGTCTAAAGTAATTTTTTTTTGTGAAGAAACGTTAAACTGGTCAGCTACCCCCATGGCCGATAATGACAAGGAAGGAACTTTCAGATCAATTAAATGCACGTTACTCAAATAATTACGACCATTTTGTAGCTAAACTGTTTAATTAAATAATAGTTTTAAAGCTTTTGACTGGATTAAGAAGTCATGCAACACAACAAGGTCAATGGCTTTCGATTGTTGGATTCCCGTTAAAGGCCCTATATATTTGATACGGATGCTCCCAAAGACTTCCGTTAGCTATTCAGCAACGATAAAGTCCGAGAATAAACTGGACCCCTGCTTTTGTTTCACTCTTATCGTGTGCCGAAGTATCAATCAGCAGGTGACCAGTTTAGTCCGAGAACTCGTGTATACAATGACGTTCCGGTATTCAACTAACCATTCAACTACGGAATCGTCATTTGACAGCGACTGCGAACCTGAATTAGACAGTGAATTATAGATGAGAAAATAATTATCAAAAGCAAAATCTTTTTATGTCGGACATCTCACAACGACGAGCGTGATTGACGGAGTGGCGTTTCATTTACTAACAAAAATGAAGCAAAACGTTTATCATCATCTACTTATATTTTTTACATTTACATCTAAATCAACACAAAAATAAATTGTCACCTATAATCCCTTGTCAGTAAGTGCCAAAATTATTTTGGTTTCGACTTCCGTTTACCTCTATAATCCGAACACCTGTGTAAACCGAACAAAACGCAAAGTCCCGTGGGTGTTCGGTTTGGACAGGTTCCACTGTACTATTGCTGACTATCTTTCAAGAAGGCCTCCGGGTCAAGAAGGCAATCAAAATCAAAATGAAACAATTGAAGTAGATATAAGTGACAAGGCTTTTCAAATCAATACTTTGAATTCAAATGAGTTCAATCCAAAAGATTTTGCAAGTTGTGACTATAAAGAAGATGACCAACTTAGCGTCAAGGAATGTACGATTCCTGGTTATGACATGAAAATTGAACAATCTTTAGACATAGAACTTTCGGAAATTATTAATCAAATAAACACAGGTAAGGCTTCAAGAAGTGTTGATAATCAACATATTATTACCAATGATATACTTTGTTACATTTCTCACCCTGATGATGATTTAAAGTTAAGGCTTTATGTTCCATTACAATTACGAAATGAGGTAATCAAAAGTTATCATGATAATCTAAGTCATTTAGGAATCGACAAATGTCATGATTCAATTAGGCAAAAATAATTTTGGCCAAAGTTATATAAGGAACTTAATTCCTATATTAATTCCTGTGTTATCTGTCAATCTCAAAGTGCAGGTAAAACAAAACCTTTATTACAAATATCTGATATACCACCATTTCCATTTGCTAAGATAGGGGTAGATTTATCTGGACCTTATCCTACATCATTGTCAGGAAATAAGTATATTGTCAGCTTTGTTTGTCATTACAGTGGGTGGCCTTTGGCTTTTCCTGTTCCAAATAAAACTTCGGAAAATGTGGTTCATTTATTAATTGAAGAAATAATCCCAAACTTTTCTGTGCCGTTAGTTATAGTGTCAGACAATGGTGGTGAATTCACCTCTAAAATATTTGAAGAAACTTTAAAAGAATTAAATATAAGTCACATAACAACTTCTTTTTATCATCCACAGGGAAACGTGAAAGTAGAAAGATTTCACAGGACGCTTCATGACGTCATGGCAAAGAAATTGCAAAGTGACGCGTCTACTTGGGACGTATGCCTAAATCAAACAATAGCAGCTATTAGGTTTCAAAAAAATGAATCAACAAAATTTTCTCCATTTTTTCTTTTGTACAATAGAGACCCTGTTCTTCCAATTGATAACCTATTGAAACCTAGAAGGAAATATGTAGGTGAAGATTCGCACAAGATTTTGTTAGAACAACAGCACAAATCGTTCATTTTAGTTCACAGAAATTTGAAAAAGTCTAAAGAAAAACAAAAACAAAACGCAGATAAAAATAGACAAGAAATTAATTTAGAAATTGGGGATCCGGTTTATTTCAAAAATCATTTAAGAAAAAGTAAATTAGACACTAAGTGGAAACCTTATTACCGAATAATTGAAAAAACTTCTCCGGTAACCTTTGTCCTTAAAAACCAATTAGATGGGTCTGCCGCTAAGAAAGTCCATTTAGAACACCTTAAAAAAGCTAAGATTGATGAATGGGTTATTCCAACCAATCTAGAAGGTAGGCAATTAAGGAAAACAAATTATGTTGTACCTCCCGAAGATAGTGACGAAAGTGATAATGAACTTCCAGTCGCTAATCCTCGAGAAAGACTCATAAATCGTTACCGACAAGAACGAGAAACATCTTCCGACGAGGATGATATTCCGCTCGCTGAACTTAAACAAAAAATAGCAAATAGAAACCGACGTGAAAACGAAAAAGATAAATCTTCCGTCACTTCCGGTTCAAGCGAAATGTCGGATAATAATAGTTCTGATGGGTATAATTCAGACCGCAGTCAAAAAATGTCTGTTGATAAAGTTAGAATACCAAAGAAAACTAAACGAACTGTTAAAAAGTCTGAAAAGAAAGACGAATTAATTTTAAGTTTTCTCTCAACCGTTTCTTGTTATCTTAATAAAATGAACGACTAACATGTCGTAAAAGTAGGCTTCGTGATGACTGTTTTTAAATGAATATATGTGTATATAAAATAATTTTGTTTTGATTAATCATTCTAATTCTCGCTTCAGATTGATCGCTGAAAAATTGTTGATTGTTTAGAAATCCTATAAATATCAGTAATCTCTGAATCACAGCTTTGTTTATGAAAAAGGAAGGAAAGTGTTGGTTGAATGTCAAACCTTATTTAAATAATTTTTCAGTCCTAACTAAAGAAAAGTTTATCTTATTAGTTTATTGTTTTTGTATTTGAGTTTATTTTTATTTTTTGTTCTTATTTTAAATAGATAACATATCGATAAATTATTTTCAAAATTAGAGCAGTTAGAACTTGAGGACGACTTTGAACTATCAATGCAGTAATTTATTTTGTTGCTATATTTATAAGTATTTTGTTATTAATATATTCTTAAGTTTTATAATAGGTGTTTAGCCAAGAGAATTTAGTAATAGAGAGGTTCAAATAGTCACACGATACCTTGGTGGCGATCAAATGGTGTCAACTAATGTTGAGGGCGATGGTACTGCCTCCAGAGATGTTAAAATAGCTTCTGCACCATTACAAGAACCAGCCACTAAGAACCATTATCCAGTATTGGATATTGGCTTTGATTTTGGACACAACGCAGACGATTAGATGTACATAAAACTATACGATCACATAACTTATATTGGTAGAGGGAATTGTTCTACAGCATCACAGGTAGATTTGCCTGTAATGTTTCAGCCGGTGATAACTGAGCAACCTAGTCAGGGACTCTGAATTAACAGAGTAGGTAAACTAGGTCAGTTAGGAGTAAATCAACGACAGATGGTGGATCACATGCAGGTTGGATTTTCGACGATGGATGGTGGATCACATGCAGGTTGGAGTCTTCGACGATGAATGGTGGATCACATGCAAGTTGGATTTTCGACGATGGATGGTGGATCACATGCAGGTTGGAGTCTTCGATAGATGGTTAGTAGAAAGATATCAACATTATCCATAACATAATTCATTTATCAGATCGGGTTATGGCTATATGTTTGCCTCTTTAAGGATGCTGAAATACATTAAATTCCCCCAGACCACACGAAATAAATGCCCCTTTCTCAGCCCGAGACTTCAATTTTGATTAAAACTTGAATTTTGGCATGTCAATGCTAGCTTTATAATTTTAATTAAATTATTACGGTTGTGTTAAGCATTTGTGCTGATTTGTTTGGTTGTCTCGAATAGTATAAAGGTTAATTAAATGGTTTTATATTATTATTTGTGCCCAAAAAGTGTGTGACAAAAAACATAAACAAACAAAATAAAATTATAGGAAAAATATAACAACTACATAAGTATAGTTTAATTTTATCCTAAACCTCTATCCATCATTACAACAGTACTATTATTTTTGCTGAATAGTGCATATAGGCATTTCCCATTTGAATGGTTTAACAGTAGTAATTTTAGGGCCCTTTTTAGCTTGTTGTTCGGTGTGAGCCATACAAGGCTCCGTGTTGAAGGCCGTACATTGACATATAATGGTTTACTTTTATAATTTGTTATTTGGATGGAGAGTTGTCTCATTGGCACTAACACCACATCTTTCTATATCTATGTAAAATATCTTTTAAAGATTTCAGGTATATGGAATATTAACCAGTAGGACAGTATAAATTCTGTCCCTCCTTCCATGCAAAAAAAAAGCAAATTATGTGATTTATTGTTGAATTTTATTGCCACATTCAGTATTGGCTAGGTGTTGTGGCCAGGTTTTATTGGTGGTGGATACATTTAATATCTATTACTGGTATGAAGAATTTAAGATATGAATGATTGAATGAAAAGTTACCTTTTAAATAACAGATACATGTAAGATAATTTAATGTTGCATATTAAGTAATACTTTATTTAAACATTATTTAATATACCTATTAAAAAGATTGATATGTTATTATGTTCATGGATTTAAGATATTGAAGTAAATGAATAAATAAATAGAAATTTTGTGTTGCTGTATATGATTATTAACTTTTCTTGATGGAGGGCAGGACTTTTTCGGGACATTTGGATTGGGTGTTTTTAAGCTCAGGATTTTCTTTTGTGATTTTTAAAAAAAATTTGGGACCTCAGAAGATCATGTTTTTAGCCCGGGATTTTGGGATCAGGACCCCTGCAACATCCCCCACCTCCTTCTTTGACATATAATATAAAAATATATCAATTATTTACATCAAAATTCTAAAATAATTTCTTTATTTTTGTTGAATCATATAAACCTCCTTTTGATTATTTAAGATTAAAATAAGAAGGATTTCAATTTAAATGAAATGATAACAAACATCTGAAAACAATCATAGTATATACATTATGAGATTTTCTCATGTTTAAAGGCTTTCATGTAGCAAAAAAATGCCTATATATCCACTCCAAATGAGTATTTTGGGATAGTTGTCTCATTGGAATTATTCACATCTGATTAGTTTTCCATTAGTAAAATTCAAATAAAAAAAATTCAATTCCAATTTAAATGTGAACCTTCTCATTCTTGGACCACATAGAAATTTGTAGACAATTGAAATATATTATAATTTCATATAACAACTGTAGAAAAGTTCGAAATTATTTTCATTTGATAATATCATCTGCATATATTATATATTTTCAGATAACAATAGGAATAAGAAGAGCAGGATTTCTATTTTGAGGATTTACATGTATGGGACAGAGGACTATTTGACTTTATTTTACTTTTAACTTGAACTTTTTATCAATAATACTCTTAAATTATTTTAAATATTTTATACGTATGTTTCATTTTAACATTATTTTTATGACTGTATTTATTTATCATTTAATAAACATTTATTTCTAAACATTTTTATATTTTTAAATATACAATGTGAAACACTCAACCATTTTATATTGATAACGTGGGGTAAATGTACATGAGACAATAATGCTGTTGCAATACAATAAAACTTATTGTCATTGAAAAACCTGAGATTCATAGATGCAAAGCTAGCATATTCATAGGGGTCCCCTTTTGTGGTTGATTAAATAGGGAATCACTGGAGCGGGCCCCTCTTAAGTCAGTCAGCAGCCTCCTAGAAAAAGTTCTGGATCCGTCACTGATATCAGGCATATACATGTATGTACTGTAGTATTTGAGACATAAAAAAAAATCAAAGATATAAAAAGTAAACTTGATGGTCTTTAATGTTTGATTAGGTGTGAAGGACTGAAATAGAAAGGTTTTAAAATCGTTCAGTTCTCCTAGACATAGTGAGGTATCCTTGAGGTCTCTCAAATGGCCTATCATGACGACTTTTCACTGTTTTTCTGAAGTGTGGTAACGCCTGCACCTAAATAAATCATTTTCAGTAGTCTCTCTTTTTTTCATACTTTGTTGATAAAAAGTCTAAACTAATATTCAAATTAGAAAAAAAGAAAAACTGAGCAACTTGAACCCACAACATACAATTGATATCAGGTGTTCTGGAAGAGTAATTAGATCCTGCTCCTTGTGTAGTATTAGGAATGAGATGTCCTGGTGCCCTTTTCCTATATGTTATCACATGATTTTGCAAATTATTGCAATTGTGTGCTTTTTGAGAATGGAGAAAAATGTGTGAAAAAGTATTATATTGCATAAAAATCAGCACACAGATATAGGAATGGTATGATTCTGATTAAACTATAGATCCTGTGTCCAAGCATTGTTTTCTTGTAGATTGGTGTAGAATAAAAATGTGGGTCAAGCATTAATATCAATGCAACAAAACAGGATCCCCAAAATCAGAGTGAGACTTTCATATGCCAATTTCATAGTAGACCTTAGAAGTGATACAGCATTTTGTTAATGCTTTAAATGGTCATATAGCTCTGACATGTATTAAGAATTGGATGTACTAGACATTGTGCATTCCTATTGAATGATAATCTCAAGTTCTCAAGAGTTAAACATGCCCCACGGCCCAGACACACTCAAACATATGTTGCTTGATATTCATGATAAGGACAGGACAGACATTTATAAACATGTGCGAGTGTCAACTTCCGACTTGCTTAGTTTTTTTTTTTATATAAACAACAAGAACGAATACTAAAAATCAAGTGAAAATTATAGATGCATCAGATTAATATATGTTGATTGGTACTTTTTCAAATTGACAAGTTGATTTCAGATTTATATTTACTGAATCAAAGAATGACTAACCATTACCCTACAAAAAATGGCTTAAAACAAAGATTAACTGAGTGCTTACACTTTGAACATGCGTAGGATTTTTATCCATAGAATAACTTTTGACTTACCCCTTGCTGAAATTTTTGAAAAGTTGGGAAAAAAGGGGGTACTTCCAGACAACTGAAGTCATAAATATGGACAAATTTATTCATAGATTAACCTAGTTTCAATGTACTACATTCATCTGTTACACACTGCAGCATAATTAAATAACTACAGAAAATGTAATACTGCGAGGAGTTTGAGCAACATGAAAAACATCAACAAATGACGGTGTAAAGCCTTCAACCCATCATTTTAAAGTAAAATATATTTAGAATCCTGGAAACATCATCACCCTTCATTGTCTCAATCAGTTTCGTGGTTAAAACTGTTAAATATGACATAATTGGCTTAATTTTTCGCCGAAATAACTCCAAAAACGTTAGAAAAGTGTTGAATTTTGACCTCCGGTTGAAGTATTTATTATGTAAACAAGACTCAGAGTGACGGGGAATCCTATACATAGTCATGTGCCCATATGTTTCTGGGTCACATTTATTTATATCTCGACCAATGAAAAGCTTTAGGATGCATTTGTGTCAGTTCCTAGCAAACAGGGGGATTACCCGCGGTTTTTTGGAAATCTACGGAGGACGTCTTTTGAATTATCATATTTCAGTAACGCAGCACTTATTTTAATACCTATTTTGGCAGTCGTGTGACAAAATCTATTCTAATGAAAAATTAACCTCAAATACTGATGGATGTTTAGTTGTTTTAATAAATTTATTGCCTGAAGCACAGGCTA
This sequence comes from Mytilus galloprovincialis, assembly GCF_965363235.1. Taxonomy (NCBI): domain Eukaryota; kingdom Metazoa; phylum Mollusca; class Bivalvia; order Mytilida; family Mytilidae; genus Mytilus; species Mytilus galloprovincialis. Next base: position 11,462,253 of record NC_134838.1, on the reverse strand, counting down.
TGTTTTTGTTTACACGCTGGTTACAGCGCCACCTCGAAATTTTAGATTATCTCCCCTTTCCCGCGTGACCACCGGAAGGAGCTCTTCAATGTCACTGGCTTTCCCACTGAATGTCAAAATCAAAAGCTCAAACATATAAAACGGATGGATAACAGCTGTCATATTCCTGACTTGGTACAGACATTTTGCGATAATGAAACGATAAATGTATTTGGCACAACTTTTTGGAATTTCAGATCCTCAATGCTCTTCAACTTTGTACTTGTTTGGCTTTATAAATATTTTGATATGAGCGTCACTGATGAGTCTTATGTAGACGAAACGCGCGTCTGGCGTACTAAATTGTAATCCTGGTACCTTTGATAACTATTTACCGCATGTTAAACATTTATTCTGCACATACTTTTTTTAAATTTAAATTTAACGAAGAGTACAAAATGTATGTATTTAGTGGACAATTATGGTGTTATAACTCCTATTTAGGAAAGATGTACATGAACATTTTACCTTCTTTCTAAAATATGCTATACAGATTGCTATTGTTTTCATATACTGAATTATAAATTTAGATAATATTGCTTGAAATTTCGACTTACCACTCTTACAATGAGCGTCGGTTGAGATTTAATTTTACGACAAAAGTGTGGTTAATTTCAATTTTCACTTCGTAAACTTTCTTATTTGTGTAGCATCAATCCACCGGCATATGGGAAATATGCCTCCAAGGAAATATTCCAGGGCTTGTACTTCCTATTATGACGTCTATGATACAGACTTGCTTCTTTCTCGTAATCAATTGAACCAAGGGTTGAAAATTGTACGTTTGAATTCATCCCCTTGACTGATTTACAGATGCCATCATGATTGGTTGACTTTTCAAAGATAGAATATTATACAGCTATATCCCATTGTAGAGTCTAACTTTAAAGAACAGAAATTCGCAATCGTTTTTTTTTGTATATGATACTCTGATAACTTTGCATTTGCTTATGGTTTCATTGATTGAAAGTCAGAAGATTTCAGTTTCTAATAAATCATAATACATTCCTTCGATAATCAATACATATAAAAAGTATGTAAATAGAATGATAAAAGGTGAAGAAAAACGCATTAAGTGGTATTTACTTGTAACTTATCACTTCAGCAAAAAGTGTGTAAATCTTACATTTTCTTTTATAATTTTATATGTAAAATTTCACTTTCACCCACGGACTTTCTATCTTTATTCCAATGAAGAAATATTTTTCAAAAGCTTTATGTGGCTATAATAATTTAAATATGAACTTTTTTTTTTCTCCAGAAAACTCAGGCGAGACGTATATTCGATGGGGGATGACATCATGTCCAGAGGAGTCTTATCTTGTTTATGATGGTATGTTGTAACTGCGTTATAGAAACAATGTATGCAAACATAAAGCATCGGTATCTTATTTAGGAAAATGTGCTAACAAATAAAAATAAACACCCTTTTTATACTTCTATAAAAAAAACTTGCTAAGACCTCTTAATACATCTTAAAACCTTCACTCTGAAACTGATATCATTCTTGTGAACATAAATTGTATGTGGAAATTTTCTGAAATTTTTGTAGGATATGCTGCTGGAAAACACTACAACATGGGTGGATCGGGGGCAAATCTGCTATGTTTACCAAAGAATCCTGAATGGAAGGAATATACAGAGGGAAATAGTTCCACATGGACTGGTAAACTATTTGGTGTCGAATATGAAATCGGTGAGAATAAGCCATACTCAAAGACTTCTCTCAATCAAGATATGCCGTGTGCTGTATGCGAGTCTAAGAGATCAACAGTTTTAATGGTACCAGGTAAAGTAACATGTCATGAAGGATGGCACAAGGAATTTTCTGGATATCTTATGTCGCAGACCAGTAGAAATGATCGTAGTCCAACAGAATACATCTGTGCTGATGAGCAGTTGGAATCTGTGCCTGGTGGAGATGCAGATCGCAATGAGGCTGTCTTATATCCAGTGGAAGCCGTTTGCGGAAGTTTAAAATGTCCACCGTACGTTAATGGCAGAGAGCTTACTTGTGTTGTCTGCTCCAAATAAAATAGAAAAAACTATAATCTGAAATAAAACATAGAAACATAAACAGTCTTATAATTTTTTTCATGTTGTTTTTATTTCATTATTTCTTTTGACTTTTTTTATTCTCAAGTTCAATGTTATGTCGTTTGTCATCTAACTTTAAACTTCTGAAGAAAGACGATAATAATTCTAAACAGTACAAACGAGGGACGAAAGATACCAGAGGGATAGTCAAACTCATAAATCGAAAATAAACTGACAACGCAATGGCTAAAAATGAAAAAGACAAACAGACAAACAATAGTACACATGACACGACATAAAAATTCCTGTCAGCCGAACGAATGTTGTAAGAGCCATTTAACATAACATACATTAAACCCTAGTTTTTGGTGGGGTTCGTGTTGTTTTTTCTTTAGTTTTCTATGTTGAGTATATTGTATATTATATAAAAAAATGATATATACAATATACTCTTTAAAAAAGATGATGTGGTATGTTTTAAAATAACTATTCTAAAGAGATCAAATGACACACACATTAACAACTATCAATATACAGAACGGCCTTCAACAATGAGCAAAGCCCATACTGCATAGTCAGATATAAAAGACCCAGAAATGACAAATGTAAAACAATTCAAACGAGAAAACTGAAGACCTGATTCATATACAAAATGCAAACAGCAACGAACAACAACCACTGAATTACAGGCAACATGTTTTTGCATTCTAACATCTTTTAAATGCCGCAATAGTTGTCTAATCTGTGATTTTTACCATTTGTTCTCATTCTGATTATAAAGATTAGAATATCATCTTATATTAAAGCAAATTTTGGTCCTTGCCTTGGAATTTTGAAATTTGTAGCACTACTTATGTCACAAGTGACTCAGAAACAGTAAAATAACAAAAGCTTACGAACTCCGAGGAAAATAAAAACGGATAGTCCCTCATCAAATGACAAAATCAAAAGCTAAAACATATCAAACATATCAAACTGTCATATTCCTGACTTGTTGCAGGCAGGTTTTTTTCTGTAGGATTACTTTGTTTTATAGATAACTGAACCTCTCACTTGAATGACAGCCGCCTACAATTTCATTATATTGACAACAATGTGTAAACGAAAAAAAAAGTAATGGGTAAATGTGTCAAACGCAGGGGAAACGGCAGTCAACATTGTATCATTATCTGAAAAACAATAAAACAAACACATACGTCAATTTGGCAACAAAGAAAACCAAAAGGGCATATAGACAAAGCACACATTCAAAAACGAAAGACAAGAATGCAAAAATTTACCATCGAACGATAACACAATGTATGTGTACCAAGCAACGTCGAAGGGATATTACCAAAACAAAATAAATAGTTATGGTTATAATTTACAAAGACAACTAAAAGATCACTATAACACGTACTGAAGATAACAAACAACGTCATTACCTGGAATCTGTATTTCAAGACAATCTTGTATATTTATAAAGTTTTTAGAGGGTTGCTGCACAGAAGGAAGCTATTAAACCAATATTTCCAAATGGTAAAGTTGAAATCATTCCTTCGTAAATTTTACGGACGCCATCACCAGTTTCACAGATGATATCGGACAGGTTTTTTACGTCGTAAGTACAATCCCCTTCCCTTTTCAAGAATTTGACCTTCCGAACTACACTATTTACCGGGTTTATAATAACTTGAGCAACACGACCGGTGCCACATGTGAAGCAGCATCTGCTTACCCTTCCAGAGCACCTGAGATCAACCCCAGATTTTGGTGAGGTTCTTGTTGTTCAGTCTTTAGTTTTATATGGTGTTTCTTAAGTACTATTATTTGTCTGTTTGTCTTTTTCATTTTTAGCCATGGCGTTGTCAATTTGTTTTCTTCGATTTATGAGTTTAACTGTTCCTTTGGAATCTTTCGCCCCTCTTTTGTTACGGAATATTTGTCAACAAGGTCTTGTTATCTTCCGATGAACTTTTTCTAAAGAAAAATGTTGTTTATTTGACATAACTCAGTCTCGTCTGCATAAGACTCATCGGCAACTAAAGAAAGAGTAACATGTATTATTTTAAACAAAAATATTGGTGATATCATGTGATCCGAGAGGATAAATAAATCTTGCTCCTCATGTGGCACAGATGGCTTATGTTTATATATTAAGTATGAAAGCAAGGTCTAAAGAGTTAAAGGAACATACAAATTCTTCTTGGATTTTAGTTGTATGTATAAAACGGTATGCACTGAATACTAACTTCACTCTTGCCACTGTTAAATAAATCAATTAAGACAGAAAAATTTAATCGAATAATTTTTCCTATAAAGTTTAATTATGAAATTTGTAATATTTCACTAAAAGGTAGAAAAATATAGTTGTTTCTATAAAATATCTATTTTATTTTTTTTAATATGTGCTTCCATATCAAATCTATGTTCCTGCAATCCAAATCGCAAACGGTGTATGTCTAAGTGTTTTGTTCTTATGATCAAAGTAAAGAGTCAATCAACATGATCCAGTAACTGGCATTTTCATTTCCCCTTATGACAAATATTGAGTATGAAACAAAAACAACAAAAAACAGTCAATGAAAGCTGAAAATATTGTCTTCATGGTTATCAAAACTCATTATGTAATAAACAGATGTGAATTCTAAAAATACTTTAGAGATCTACTTCAAAATCTGCAATCACATTCTTTATATTTTTGCACTCTTATCAGTACATTTTGATGTTTAAAGAAAAAGATTTATTTAGAGTGCCTTGAATCGCAGTCACTAAGATAGCAACAATATTTATTAAGTTTTAAATGAGTATAATATCCTCAACAATTCATTTCTGCTTATCACAAGATAGTATACATTTAATTTTCATTGATTAAACCCATTTAAGGTGGTATAGTAACCATTATTTCTATATTGGCATAATCGTTATACATATTTATTCTATTAGTCATATATCTTTGTTTTGAAAACAAGTCTATAAGTAGTTATGTGCCATATCATTCAACAAAAATGTAATGTATTTTTATACATAAAATATACTGGATTGAACCGAATAGTTTGCCGGAATCTATGATGGTAGAACTCGGACATACACAATTTATAAAGTGATTTTTTTTACAAACACTAGGTCGATACCACATCTGGTGAACCGGTGGTCCCGCATTCTTATAAAAATCAATATTAATAGATGAGATAAATTACTAAGACACTAAAAAAGAGTAAAAGATAATACAGGTATATTCAAAGTCAAAGACAAAAATAAACTGTCAACGCAAAAAACAAGATCAATAGACAGACAACAGTACACAAAACAAAACATAGAAAATTGAAGACTGAGCAACGTGAAATACTTGAAAAATTAGGGGTGATATAAGGTGATGTGTAGGATAAGCAAATCCTGTTCCAATTGCAGCACTCGTCATATTGCTCATGTAAATATAAACCTAATAATGAGTCTAATTCAATTGGTTACATTTATAGAAAAGGGGGACGGGATTGGGGGAACGTCCTTAAAATTCACGAAAGGATGATTTCAACTTTACTACTAACTCTTGATTTAATAGCTTCCTTATGAGCAGCAAACCTCTATCAAGGAATTGGCGTCACTTTATCTGTGACATTACTATTAGTATTATTTATGTTGAACGCATATTTTTAATGGAAGTATTTTCTCAAATCTCAGAACAATTCATATTATTAACAAAAATCTTTAAATGTCTGGTTTGGTCGTTCCTGATTGAAGAGACTTTTTTGTTAGATTTAGGGACATTTTCTCATACATTGTATCATAACCTTAGTATGTCTGAATTGATTTATTGGAAACCTGAACAAAATTGTTGGAACTCTTAATAGTAAGATACCCTTTAATGTTTTTTTTATCATTTTAAAAGGTTTTCTTTTAAATGAGAAATAAAATGATACACCAAAGATTAAGTGATCATTATGCTGGAGTTTTTCATATTTGTTGAATTTTCAATCAGCTTATCGGCATTCAATGGAAACCATCCTTGCACCTCTCCTGGTTGACCTTTTCTTATTTTCATATGACCCAGAGTTCTTTCAGACATTTGTCAAAAAAATAAGAAGATCAAGGAAGCTAGATCATTTACTATCAAATACAGGTATATTGACGATGCTCTGACCATTAACAGATACAGATTCTTCCACCGCAGTTCTAGACATAAACCACGGATTTTACTACAGTGATACTATCATTAAAGGGACACTAGCTGCCAAATTCCTGTTCACCGATTTGTCTCAAATTTTCACATTTTATTTATAACAATGTCAAACATTTTTCCAATCTATCAAAAGTATAAAATAAACTATTTACAGAACATGGTCTCAATAATTTGTAGCTTCGTTTCGTGTAAATTTTAGCCAAGACGCCATCTAATTAACTATCTAGTTGACCTTTTATGACCATATAAGCGATGTAAACATAAACATAGATATAATTAGATTAAGCAACTCGTGCATTTGGATTTTTATGAGTCTGTTAAATTTTGTATTATAGATTAAAAAATTATGTTTATCGTTGTTTTTACCTTTAAAAGAATAATTTTGTGTGGATCGAATCAGTTAATCAAAATATTTACCTTTGTTTCACTTTCAATGTTGACATTCTTTTCCTTTATATACCCGTACACAGACAATGCATGCGTTATTCTATCTCTTTCTACGGGGTTACATTGGAGTTCACATGAATACGGATTTAATGAGGTCAAATTATTCACTTGCAAGTGAATAATTCATTATCAATGTTTATTAGCTTAATTTTACAAAATTAAATCATTAAAGCTGATAAAAGCAAATAATTATTTCACTATTTCACTTTCATTTTTGATTGAACAAAAAAAAATCCTACTTTTGATTTTTTATATATTACGTAGCTAGTGCCCCTTTAAGAGAATTTATATCACACGGGACGATTGCAATAAATCCTAGATGATTTAACCCTTTGAAGTTACATTGGATTTCGGTATTTTTTTATAAAACGTTTTTAATTACTCCTGATATAATGCTTTGATAATAGATTCCTTTTATTCTGGCACAATTTTTTATATGTACATTACGATAGTTTTTGCTTTGCTGTTGCTATTTCGACCTGTTTGTTGATTGAAACTATATTATGATCATCCGAATTATTCACATTATCCACACATTATTTCTTTTCATGTGGCTTAAAACAATCATTACATTGATTGCAGTGAATTATCGTGATTTCCCAGTGATATAAAAACAACTAGTTTAACATGTTAAATAAACCTGATAGCTTCTTTTTTTAATTGATTCTTTATTGCTTATATTGCTGTTTAACAATTAAGCTTGGTGTACAGCATTCCATTAAGTATCCCTGTTAAATTACCACTGAATACCTAGGGGAAATATTCAGTAAAATTAACTATAAATAACATTGATTTAAATATCTAAATACATTGATAGTTGTTACAAAAAGTCTTTGCTGCTCTACAAATAATATTTTTCGTTTATATTCATAAAAATATCTAAATTACGATATATAACTACACAATATTTTTTTACGAAATTTATTTGTTACTCCGGAATGTTTTTTTTTTTTTATTATTATCTAATCAGAAACGAAATGCGGTCAGTGACATCGCACGATTTTTCCGATCCTTGTGTTTGGATAAAATATTTTTTTGGAAATTTGGATTAATAGTTTTGATGAGGTTTTAAAAGTTTTTGATAATGATTCGAAAAGATAAGTTGTAGTACTTTTTTCTCTGTTGCACCTAAATCCTTATATAGATTTGTTATTGATTTGACCCAGACAAATATCGTGTCGTGAACTTTACATATCAAATTAATGTTTGTAAACAACGTATAACGTACTAGTGTTTCAGTACCTATATATTGTATAAGACACACACGCGCCTACACATATTTTTACATCTGAAATACCAACAGAAACATTCATAGTAACGATGAATAAACAAACGTCTACGCATACAGCATCACATGACTCAGAACACTACATCCCTGGGCAAAATAAAGATATTTATGGAAAAACTACTCGAAAAATTCAAACATAAAAAATATTCAACTCGTGACCAAAAAACACAGATATCTATCTCATGTGTTACATGCATTCGTGAATTAATGTGTTGTTCGGTCACTCGTTGAATATTTTTTTGTATTTGCATTTTTCGATTAGTTATTCCATAAATATCTTTATTTTCGTATTTCTTAACGTTCGTGAGAATTTATTCTTGTTGAATTAATTAAAAACAAGAATGTGTCCATAGTAAAATGATGCCCCATTCGCACTATCATTGTTTATGTTCAGTGGACTGTAAAATTGGGATAAAACACTAATTTGACATTACAATTAAAAAGAGCATATTATAGGGAACTGTCGTGGGGCATAAATTGGAATTCCTACCAATTTTCACTTTTTCGTACTATGAACATCAAAATTATTTCATTTCTCCTTAAATACTGTTCTTGTACCTGTACAGGAAGTTTTATCTAGCTCTAACTGTATAGTTTTATGGTTGATATTCACCCATTATGTACCAAGTGTAAGATTAGTTTTATTGATATCAAAGAAATTTCTTGGTATTCCTAAACAAGATTTATACATACAGACGATCAAGTATACGTAATGGCAAAATTATTTTCATTTACCTGTGTAGAATATTACGCAGCTTTTTTCAATAAATTCATCATAGATAACAGGATAAAAGTGATGATTTTCTATAAATTGTTTAATATTTCACATTGGTATCTTACTTTAACTTTGTTTAAACCTGTTTATTTACTTTTAACCTTATTTATTTACCCCTTATAAATTTTATTAACTATGAATAAAGGCAACAGTAGTATACCGCTGTTCAAAACTCATAAATCCATGGACAAAAAACAAAATCGGGGTAACAAACTAAAACCGAGGGAAACGCATTAAATATAAGAGGAGAACAACGACACAACACCGAAACGCAACACACACAGAAACGGACCAAGCAACAGACAAAACACCACGAGAATAACAAATATAACATCAAAATCAAATACATGAATTTGGGATAGACAAGTACCGTGCCACGTCTTATCTCAAAAATAAGAGAAAACACAAACGACTCAACGTTAAAATGCAACACACACAGAAACGAACAATATTATAACAATGGCCATCTTCCTGACTTGGTACAGGACACTTTTAAAGGGGAATAAAAGTGGTGGGTTGAACCTGGTTTTATGGCATGCCAAACCTCGCACTTTAATGGCAAAGTTAAATATAACATTGAAATGACAACATAATATTACAGGACTACAATACAAATAAAAAGGAGACCATATTAGACAAAGAAAAGCATGCTTAATAGATAACAAAAAGCATCAGGTTTAAAATTCAATACACCAAAAACGCGTCTTGTCCACACAACATTAACTATGAATTTGCATTCAGGTATTATCAAAGATCAAATTTATTCGTTCATTGTGTGTTAATTTACGTTTTTTGATTGAGTTAAGCCTTTCAATTGATATGTTATAGTGTGTTTTTCTATGTTGTGATGTTATACTCTTGTTTCAGAAAAGGGAGAAGGTTTGGTACCATTAAAACGTTTAATTCTGCTGCAAATGTTTGCACCTGTCCTAATTTAGGAATCTGATGTACAGTAGTTGTCGTTTGTTTATGTTGTTCATACGTGTTTCTCGTTTCCCGTTTTTATATAGATTATATAGACTGTTGGTTTTCCCGTTTGAATGGTTTTACATTACTAATTTTTTGGGCCCTTTATAGCTTGCTGTTTGGTGTGAGCCAAGGCTCCGTGTTGAATGCCGTACATTGAACTATAATGGTTTACTTTTATAAATTGTTATTTGGACGGAGAGTTGTCTCATTGGCACTCATACCACATCTTCCTATATCTATTTAGTACATCTATTATGTTCCTGATGTCCGTCCTGTTTACACATGTGTTGTTTGTGGTGTTCGATTGAAGGACAATAGCTCCCACAAGTTCTTGTCTAGGAAGTATTATCTGTTTCAAAGGGGTTACACAATGTTTGTGCCATCATAATAACTAACTGGTCCCCATTCACAAGGTACGCACATGCCCCGTAAGCGCTCTGACTTGCGTCTGTGAAAACATGCGGTTTTCTTGTTGTAATAATAGACGATACGCTGTTGTATAAATAAGATCTCGGTATTTCAATTGTGAGTGCCTGTTTGAGATCCTGTAATGAACTAAGCCATTGTTTCTGTATATGTTCTGGAAGTGGTTCATCCCATTCAAATTTTCGTTTACAAATTTGCTGCATCAACATCTTTGCTCTTACGGTAAACGTACTAAATATGCATAATGGGTCAAATATTTTAGAGGATTATTGTAATATTTCTCTTTTCGTTACACATCTGTCCTAGCCCAATTTTATACTATCTTGAAACGAAATTGGATCTTGATCTTGATCCGAGTATTTTTACAGATTTGTTTTTATCAAGGGAATTCTCCGTTGCTGCATCTTGTCGTAATTTTACACTGTGTTCGACATCCAAGACCTCAAGTTAAATCCTCCTTTGGATGATATTCTCTGAATCCTCTGTAGAATGTCAACATGTTCTCTTCGGTTTGGAAACTTGACAAAACATTGTCCACGTATAAATCTTTCTTCATCATATTTACAATTATTGACGAATTATTATTTAAATGTTACAGTAGAGTTGCATTCAAAACGAACGGGAAATATATACCAAATAAAACTACTCTGAAACGATATGTAATCAGTTGGCTTGATGGGTCGGCAGGTTCACTCAGCCAAAAAATAAATCTCGTCACGTCTCGACCCTTTTTGTCAAGCTCAATTTGAAGGAAATCTTTTACGATGTCTTTCGTTGCTGCATATTGGTGTAATATAAATCTTGCTATTATCCCACATAACTCATTCATTTGTGGCGGGACGGACATAAGGCAATCATTAAGGATGGGCGTATCTGATGATTCTCGACAGCTGCAATCAAATACAATGCCAATAGGGGTGATTGGTGTGTCTTTCTTGACAGCATGATGAGTATGAGTTTTATGAATAATTAAAACCAGTTACGATAGTATCTGGATTATTTTTTTTATAGATTTCATGATGTAGTTTTTTTTCTCATCTGCATTTTCATCTTTTCCACAACTCTTCGTTTTTCCTTGTCAAGAATAATGTCTCTATACACTTTCATCATTTCTGGTTCCATTGTATCGTAAACTGCTATAATGATGTGCGTTGTAAGTGACGGGTGCGTAAGTTCAAGCTGATTCTGCATGTACGCGTTTATAATTGATTGTGTTTGACCATACATTACCTTTAACAATATTAATGCGTGGTAATAGTTGGCGTTTGATTAAGATAAACCGAATATGCATTGTGCGGGTTCATTGTGTACCTGAGATTTGAGAAAGCTGACCTTTTGTACATTTGTTAAAGAGGGATTGTATTGAATGGTTGTCTCAAACGATTCTCAGAATGTCTGCCATGTGAATATGTCTCCCGTAAATTTCGGGCTTGGGTAATATGTGATAAACATTTGTTGCTGTTGTTGAATTTGCGACTTCCATATATTGTATAATCGTCGGCGACAATAATTTCTACTTCGTTTTCATCTAAGATCTGTGAGTCGAGCGATTGAAGCAGGTTCCTCTTCTTTATCAGGGTATCTGCGGCAACCGAAAGCTCTTAAATTTCTATGTCATTTTCTAAAACTCTCTCTTTCGTTCTATTTATCAGTCTTGTTATTGTGCTTTGGTGACCACCACGAATTGCTACTATCTTCTCCATTGGTCACGGTACCAATATCGTGAATCTTGTGGTTGGTAATTCTCTTTGAATTAATAAGGCTTGTGTTCATACAAATTGTATTCATTATTTAGACATTGCTCACAAGGCAGCGTTACGTAAACAATAGTTAACGTTAGTGACGTTAGTTACATAGTAAATGAATAACGGTAAATCCTTGACAACTGTCGTAGGTGGGGGCATACAAATAATTTAGTATATCTATTATGTTCCGGATGTCCGTCCTGTTAACACATGTGTGGTTTGTGGTGTTCGATTGAAGGACAATACTGTCCGTTTGAAAGAGCAGCAGCTAAAACAAGTTTTATGATTAATTAAAACCAGTTACGATAGTATCTTGATTATTTTTTTTATAGATTTCTGATGGTAGTTTGGTAAATATACGTGTATGATCCAATGAAGGCAACATAGAGATTTAATGTGAACATATTATTCCTACTGCACAAGGAAATGAAAGTATCATAATGCATTAAGTTCAATTCTATGATAAAGCTTTAAGTGTGATTAATAAATTTAAAAAAACTTAATATGTAAAGAATAAATATCTTTAATCAAAATCTCGAGTTCGACTTGTGTACTCTTTTTGTATCTTATATGAGTTACATCCAAATGATATACATAGTCTGATTTTGACGAGAATTTGGTTTTTTGGGAGGAGTCTCATTTATTTTAGAGTTTTAAAGTATCTTGCAAATGAAAAAGGCTTCCTGCACCTCGATCGAGTAAATTTATAGATATATTATGGATGTTGATTAAACTTATTGAAGCAAGGAATGTTTCGGCTTAAAGTAAGATATGATAATTTTTGTTTGTGAAAAGTAAAATGGAATTCGATGCGACTGTCATACAAGTGAGAGGTTTAGCGCTATAAAACAAGGTTCAATCCACCATTTTCTACATTTGAAAAAAACCAAGACGGAAAGTCCCTCATCAAATGACAAAATCAAAATCTCAAACATATCAAACAAATTGAAAACAACTATCGTATTCCTGACTTGGTATAGGCGATTTTATGTAGAAAATGGTGGTGGATCAAACTTGGTTTTATAGATAGGTGAAACTCATACAATTTTTTATAAAAAGAAAACAATGAGTGAGCGAAAAAAATAATAGGTAAAAATGTCAAACGTAGTTGCAATAGCAGTCAGTGTTGTATCATTATCTGAATTTCAATAAAAACCAAACAAATATTTCAAGTTTGTCGACAAAGAAAACCAAAAAGACATATAGATAAAGCACATATATTTAATGAAAAGACAAATATACAAAAACTTACAATCGCACGATAACACAATGTATGTGTACCGAGCTACGTCATAGGTATATTACCAAAACAAAATAAACAGTAAAGAGAATAATTTACAAAGACAAATAAAAGGAACACTATAACACGTACTGAAGATGACAAACAACGTCAGCAACTAGAATCTGTAATTCATGGCAAAACTATTGGTGTTATCATGTGATCCTAGAGAATAAATAAATCCTGCTCCTCATGTGGGACAGATGGCTTATGTTTGAATATTAAGTATGAAAGCAAGGTCTGAAGAGGTAAAGGAACATACAAATTCTTCTTGGATTTTAGTTGTATCTTAAAACGGTATGCACTGAATACTAACTTCACACTCTTGCCACTGTTAAATAAATCAATTAAGACAGAAAAATTTAATAGAATAAATTTTCCTATAAAGTTTAATTATGAAATTTCTAAGATTTCACTAAAAGGTAGAAAAATATACTTGTTTCTATAAAATATCTATTTTAATTTTTTTTAATATGTGCTTCCATATCAAATCTATGTTCCTGCAATCCAAATCCCATACGATGTATGTCTAAGTGTTTTGTTCTTATGATCAAAGTAGAGAGTCAATCAACATGATCCAGTAACTGGCATTTTCATTTCCCCTTATGACAAATATTGAGTATGAAACAAAAACAACAAAAAACAGTCAATGAAAGCTAAAAATATTGTCTTCATGGTTATCAAAACTCATTATGTAATAAACAGGTGTGAATTCTAAAAATACTTTAGAGATCTACTTCAAAATCTGCAATCACATTCTTTATATTTTTGCACTAATATCAGTACATTTTGATGTTTAAAGAAAAAGATTTATATAGAGTGCCTTGAATCGCAGTCACTAATTAGATAGCAACAATATTTATTAATTTTGAAATGAGTACAATATCCTTAACAATTCATTTCTGCTTAGCACAAGATAGTATACATTTAATTTTCATTGATTAAACCCATTGAAGGTGGTATATTAACCATTATTTCTATATTGGCATAATCGTTATACATATTTATTCTATTAGTCATATATCTTTGTTTTGAAAACAAGTCTAAAAGTAGTTATGTGCCATATCATTCAACAAAAATGTAATGTATTTTTATACATAAAATATACTGGATTGAACCGAATAGTTTGCCGGAATCTATGATGGTAGAACTCGGACATACAAAATTTATAAAGTGATTTTTTTTTACAAAAACTAGGTCGATACCACATCTGGTGAACTGGTGGTCCCGCATTCTTATAAAATTCAATATTAATAGATAAAATAAATTACTAAGACACTAAAAGAGAGTAAAAGATAATACAGGGATATTCAAAGTCAAAGACAAAAATAAACTGTCAACGCAAAAAACAAGATCAATAGACAGACAACAGTACACACAACAAAACATAGAAAATTGAAGACTGAGCAACGTGAATTACTTGAAAAATTGGGGGTGATATAAGGTGATGCTGTAAGGTAAGCAAATCCTGTTCCATATGTAGCACTCGTCATATTGCTCATGTAAGTATAAACCTAATAATGAGTCTAATTCAATTGGTTACATTTATAGAAAAGGGGGACGGGATTGTGGGAACGTCCTTAAAATTCACGAAAGGATGATTTCAACTTTACTACTAACTCTTGATTTAATAGTTCCTTATGAGCAGCAAACCTCTATCAAGGAATTGATACTTGCGTCACTTCATCTAAGACATTACTATTAGTATTGTTTATGTTGAACGCATATTTTTAATGGAATTATTTTCTCAAATCTCAGAACAATTCATATAATAAATAAAAATCTTTAAATGTCTGGTTTGGTGGTTCCTGATTGAAGAGACTTTTTTGTTAGATTTAGGGACATTTTATCGTATATTGTATCATAACCTTAGTATGTCTGAATTGATTTATTGGAAACTTGAACAAAATTGTTGGAATTTATGATAGTAAGATACCCTTTAATGTTTTATTTATCATTTTAAAAGGTTTTCTTTTTTAAATGAGAAATAAAATGATACACCTAAGATTAAGTGATCATTATGCTTTTTCATATTTGTTGAATTTTCAATCAGCTTATCGGCATTCAATGGAAACCATCCTTGCACCTCTCCTGGTTGACCTTTTCTTATTTTCATATGACCCAGAGTTCTTTCGGACATTTGTAAAAAAAATAAGAAGATCAAGGAAGCTAGATCATTTACTATCAAATACAGGTATATTGGCGATGCTCTGACCATTAACAGATACAGATTCTTCCACCTCAGTTCTAGACATAAACCACGGATTTTACTACAGTGATATTATCATTAAAGGGACATTAGCTGCCAAATTCCTGTTCACCGATTTGTCTCAAATTCTCATATTTTGTTTATAACAATGTCAAACATTTTTCCAATCTATCAAAAGTATAAAATAAACTATTTACAGAACATGGTCTCAATAATTTGTAGCTTCGTTTCGTGTGAATTTTAGCCAAGACGCCATCTAATTAACTATCTAGTTGACCTTTTATGACCATATAAGCGATGTAAACATAAACATAGATATAATTAGATTAAGCAACTCGTGCATTTGGATTTTTATGAGTCTGTTAAATTTTGTATTATAGATTAAAAAATTATGTTTATCGTTGTTTTTACCTTTAAAAGAATAATTTTGTGTGGATCGAATCAGTTAATCAAATTATTTACCTTTGTTTCACTTTCAATGTTGACATTCTTTTCCTTTAAATACGCGTACACGGACAATGCATGCGTGATTCTATCTCTTTCTACGGGGTTACATTGGAGTTCACATGAATACGGATTTAATGTGGTCAAATTATTCACTTGCAAGTGAATAATTCATTATCAATGTTTATTAGCTTAATTTGACCAAATTAAATCATTAAAGCTGATAAAAGCAAATAATTATTTCACTATTTCACTTTCATTAATGATTGAACAAAAAAAAATCCTACTTTTGATTTTTTATATATCACGTAGCTAGTGCCCCTTTAAAAGAATTTATATCACACAGGACGATTGCAATAAATCCTAGATGATTTAACCCTTTGAAGTTACATTGGATTTCGGTATTTTTTTTATAAAACGTTTTTAATTACTCCTGATATAATGCTTTAATAATAGATTCCTTTTATTCTGGCACAATTTTTTATATGTACATTACGCATGTTTTTGCTTTGCTCTTTCTATTTCGACCTGTTTGCTGATTGAAACTATATTATGATCATCCGAATCGTTCACATTATCCACACATTATTTCTTGTCATGTTGCTTAAAACAATCATTACATTGATAGCAGTGAATTATCGTGATTTACCAATGATATAAAAACAACTAGTTTAACATGTGAAATAAACCTGATAGCTTCTTTTTTTTAACACTCTAATTGATTCTTTATTGTACATATTGCTGTTTAACAATTAAGCTTGGTGTACAGCATTCCATCAAGTATCCCTGTTAAATTACCACTGAATACCTAGGGGAAATATTCAGTAAAATTACCTATAAATAACATTGATTTAAATATCTAAATACATTGATAGTTGTTACAAAAAGTCTTTGCTGCTCTACAAATAATATTTTTCGTTTATATTCATAAAAATATCTGAATTACGATATATAACTACACAATATTTTTTTACGAAATTCATTTGTTACTCCGGAATGTTTTTTTTTTTTTATTATTATCTAATCAGAAACGAAATGCGGTCAGTGACATCGCACGATTTTTCCGATCCTTGTATTTGGATACAATATTTTTTTGGAAATTTGGATTAATAGTTTTGATGAGGTTTTAAAAGTTTTTGATAATGATTCGAAAAGATAAGTTGTAGTACTTTTTTCTCTGTTGCACCTAAATCCTTATATAGATTTGTTATTGATTTGACCCAGACAAATATCGTGTCGTGAACTTTACATATCAAATTAATGTTTGTAAACAACGTATAACGTACAAGTGTTTCAGTACCTATATATTGTATAAGACACACATGCGCTTCACATCTTTTTACATCTGAAATACCAACAGAAACATTCATAGTAACAATGAATAAACAAACGTCTGCGCATACAGCATCACATGACATAAATTTTACAAACAAATGTCTTCCAGAAACTTGCACACACACTCCTACCGTAGCACTTATAGATATTTACTTACATTTTACATTCAAAATTCAGAAAACTACATCCCTGGGCAAAATAAAGATATTTATGGAAAAACTACTCGAAAAATTCAAACATAAAAAATATTCAACTCGTGACCAAAAAACACAGATATCTAACTCATGCGTTACATGCATTCGTGAATTAATGTGTTGTTCGGTCACTCGTTGAATATTTTTTTGTATTTGCATTTTTCGATTAGTTATTCCATAAATATCTTTATTTTCGTATTTCTTACTTTAACTTTGTTTAAACCTGTTTATTTACTTTTAACCTTATTTATTTACCCCTTATAATATAAATTTTATTAACTATGAATTTGCATTCAGGTATTATCAAAGATCAAATTTATTCGTTCATTGTGTGTTAATTTGCGTTTTTTGATTGAGTTAAGCCTTCCAATTGATATTTTATAGTGTGTTTTTCTATGTTGTGATGTTATACTATTGTTTCAGAAAAGGGATTTGATTGAGTTAAGCTTTCCAACTTTCCCGATCGTTTCTCTCAGAGACCTAATATCCCAATTCAGTTTTCCGTGTTCTCTAGTCATCATTTTGTTTTCATTTCATCGGGTAACTTTCCAAATATGTTTGGTACTAAAAGTGATCCGAATGTGTCTTGCGATTGTCTGAGCGACTCTTATCCGCGTATGCACGATTCCATTGTATCGTAAACTGTTATAATGATGTGCGTTGTAAGTGACAGGTGCGTAAGTTCAAGCTGATTCTGCATGTACGCGTTTATAATTGATTGTGTTTGACCATACATTACCTTTAGCAATATTAATGCGTGGTAATAGTTGGCGTTTGATTAAGATAAACCGAATATGCATTGTGCGGGTTCATTGTGTACCTGAGATTTGAGAAAACTGACCTTTTGTACATTTGTTAAAGAGGGATTGTATTGAATGGTTGTCTCAAACGATTCTCAGAATGTCTGCCATGTGAATATGTCTCCCGTAAATTTCGGGCTTGGGTAATATGTGATAAACATTTGTTGCTGTTGTTGAATTTGCGACTTCCATATATTGTATAATCGTCGGCGACAATAATTTCTACTTCGTTTTCATCTAAGATCTGTAAGTCAAGAGATTGAAGCAGGTTCCTTTTCTTTATCAGGGTATCTGCGGCAACCGAAAGCTCTTAAATTCCTATGTCATTTTCTAAAACTCTCTCTTTCGTTCTATTCATCAGTCTTGTTATTGTGCTTTGGTGACCACCACGAATTGCTACTATCTTCTCCATTGGTCACGGTACCAATATCGTGAATCTTGTGGTTGGTAATTCTCTTTGAATTAATAAGGCTTGTGTTCATACAAATTGTATTCATTATATAGACGTTGCTCACAAGGCAGCGTTACGTAAACAATAGTTAACGTTAGTGACGTTAGTTACATAGTAAATGAATAACGGTAAATCCTTGACAACTGTCGTAGGTGGGGGCATACAAATAATTTAGTACATCTATTATGTTCCGGATGTCCGTCCTGTTAACACATGTGTGGTTTGTGGTGTTCGATTGAAGGACAATAGTGTCCGTTTGAAAGAGCAGCAGCTAAAACAAGTTTTATGATTAATTAAAACCAGTTACGATAGTATCTGGATTATTTTTCTATAGATTTCTGATGGTAGTTTGGTAAATATACCTGTATGATCCAATGAAGGCAACATAGAGATGTAATGTGAACATATTATTCCTACTGCACAAGGAAATAAAAGTATTATAATGCATTAAATTCAATTCTATGATAAAGCTTTAAGTCTGATTAATAAATTAAAAAAAAACTTAATATGTAAAGAATAAATATCTTTTTTCAAAATCTCGAGTTCGACTTGTGTACTCTTTTTGTATCTTATATGAGTTACATCCAAATGATATACATAGTCTGATTTTGACGAGAATTTGGTTTTTTGGGATGGGTCTCATTTATTTTAGAGTTTTAAAGTATCTTGCAAATGAAAAAGGCTTCCTGCACCTCGATCGAGTAAATTTATAGATATATTATGGATGTTGATTAAACTTATTGAAGCAAGGAATGTTTCGGCTTAAAGTAAGATATGATAATTTTTGTTTGTGAAAAGTAAAAAGGAATTCGATGCGATTGTCATACAAGTGAAAGGTTTAGCGCTATAAAACAAGGTTCAATCCACCATTTCTACATTTGAAAATGCCTGTACTAAGTCAGGAATATGACAGTTGTTGCCCATTCGTTTGATCTGTTTTATCATTTGATTTTGCCATTTTATTAGGGACTTTCCGTTTTGAATTTTCCTCGGAGTTCAGTATTTTTGTGATTTTACTTTTTAGATATATTTTGTTTTGATTTATTGTACACTGTGCATGTGAAAACTCTCGTTTAAGGATTAAGGATGTATTCAACATTCATTCATAGCATCTCAATTTAAGTTGACATTTAAAACAAGCACGCAATATTGTAATTGCAGGTTTCACATTACATTATCTGTTGCATCAACACACATTGAAATCTTTACATCAATAATGAAAACAAAAGTAAATATTAGTACACCTAATACTAGCCAACTGGTAAAGATATCGAATTATCATGTTGAAGATCAGTTTGGTTGTCCTTTTTTCCTGTGTTTGTTGTCGAGCTTGAGAGCCAGGGTGTTTAAAAGAACATCTCATAAAAGAAATTAAAAGGAACTTGAAAGATCTACAATCTATGCTTGGTAACAATAATGGTATGTTGTTCCTTTTCACTGATTACTAATGTTTTTTTTCTACATGAACAGCAATTCTCTGTCGTATTTATTCTTATTATGTGATTTGTTGTAATATTAACGTTGACATTTGTGTTTTTAGGTTCGGCGAAGAACATGATTCGTGCCTTAATTAATGATAAAATGTTAATCAAAAATTCTAAATATGACCTTTTTTTACCAGGAAAATCAGACGAGACGTATATTAGATGGGGAAAACATCATGTCCAGAGGAGTCTAAGATAGTTTATGATGGTAAGTTGTTACTGTGGTCCTAATTAATAGCGCCATCATAGAAACATTGAGGAATTTAAAAAAGTGTACATACAAATCAGATGTAAAAAATAAAAACTTTCTTAAGTACATAAAGAAAGTGTAATTACGCTCATGTGACTTGTTTACTTACTGTTATAAAGTCTTAATTCTAACTAAATAATATTAATACTGTGCATTTTTTTTAATGTATATTAAATTTTGTGAACTTTTTGTAGGATATGCTGCCGGAAAAAAACACAACATTGATGGGTCGGGAGCAAATGCTCTGTGTTTACCAAAGATTTCTGAATGGAAAGATTATAATAGTGGAGTGAATACATGGACAGGTAGGGTATATGGTATCGAATATGAAATCATTCAGAACAGGCCATATTCAAAGACTTTTCATGATAAAGATGTGCCATGTGCTGTTTGCCAGTCTAAAAGAACAACAGTTTTGATGGTACCAGGTAAAGTAACATGTCACGCCGGATGGCATAAAGCATTTTCTGGATATCTCATGTCGCAGTCAAGTACAAATGGCCGTTCTCCCACAGAATACATCTGTGTTGATGAGAAGTTGGATTCAGTGCCTGGTGGAGATAGAGATATCAATGATGCTGTCGTGTATCCAGTGGAAGCCGTTTGTGGAAGTTTAAAATGTCCACCGTACGTTAATGGCAGGGAGCTCACTTGTGTTGTCTGCTCCAACTGAAAAAAAATGTATAATCTGAAATAAAATATACAAGCACAAACAATTGTTTTTCATGTTATTGGTAATTTACAAATTTTATAATAACATCAAATAGTTTCCCATGAAAAGTGTTTACTGTCGTTTTGAAATTTGTACTTGAAAGATAGAAAATAAAACAGTTTACGATATTTATTTTTACTTTTAAATAGTTGTATCTTCAAATTTAAAGAACCGGCAAAGGAAAAGTATTTTTATTTTTTTTCAATCTGTATTATAACACATGCTTATCCCGGTTTGTAGTTATGATCATGGTTGTTGCTTTTTGGATATCCCTCTGTTATATAGAAATAAGAAGATGTGGTATGATTGCCAATCAGACAACTTCAAATTATCAGAGACAAATGAAATAGGAGTTAACAACTAAAAATCACCGTACGGCCTTCAACAATGAGCAAAGCCTACACCGCATAGTTAGCTTCAAAATGACTTTAAAACAATGCAAATCTTGAGTTATATGATGTTACGCACTATTGATTATGAATAAAAACAGATGTCAACGACACAAAAACAAGAGGCCACCAATACAGTCTGCAAAAATAGACAGGCACAAAAGGCTTCTGAGTTTATTCTCAAGTTTTTATTATGCTAAATCTTTAGTTTCCTGTGTTGAGTTTTGTTACGTTATTGTCTTTCGTCTATTTTCTTTCGTTGAAAGGGTTGCTTTGATTTTCGACTACATTTAATAGAAAAACAAAGGATATGGGATATTTATCCATGACACAAAATCAGTACATGCACAACAAAAAAAGACAATTATTATTGTTCACTTCCTAAGTATCGCCTTACGTTTTTAAACATCAGCTGCTTTCTCCACAAAATAACACAACTGCCTATAAAATACAATATGAAATAAACATGATTTGAAATGTCGAAAATAAACAGAATGAAAAACCAATTGTTCAGATAACAAATGAATGTCTTTCCACCAAAGCTCGTTTTATATATAAAAATGAGGTCAAACCAGAACTGTCTGACCTTAAAAGATAATTTATCTCACATTGATTTCCGAAAATTCAATGCTTAAAACACTTTTTTCATAAATCAAAGGAGATAGGATTTTACATTCGGTAAAATCAAAGTCACTTCCGGTGTACATTATAGCTTAACTTACGCTGATCCAAAAATGTATGGTTTGCATACACTTTTGTTTGTAATAAGGAGATATGTTGCTACTTCCAGTTTCCAAAATATCATTTCCTTTATTATCTTATGTAACATCACACTGGTTTCAAAAATATATAGTTCTAGGTTCTTTTGAAATCAGTACATGAAAGGCTACTTCAAGCTTATAAAAGTGCACTTCCGACTGACTTTTTCGAGGTCATTTGTCTACCACCGTAATGCAAAATACCCTATGGCTATATCATGTATAAATATGAATTTACAGCAAAGGTCAACATCTAGAACAGAAAAACTATCTTTCACCTTCACCTTAATTTCAAGATCAGAAACCAAGAACATCAAATCAAAATACCCTATATCTCTACTATTTATCGGTGTTGGTTATAAATGCAGCACAGTTTAAATATTTAACAGTTGAAAACTCCCAATGAATGTCAACAGACACTTTTTACCAGAGATATTCGTTATAAAAATTCTCAATGACCAGTTTAGTTTAAATATGTTTTGGACATTTGGTTGGTTTCTGATAAGAATTGCCAATACGCCAACAAAATTAAGAACATGACCTTGATCTCGTTTCTTTTTTGTAAACCAGGGACCCTATGTCTTTATCTCTTATGGTTTGCTAGTTACAAATACATTTCACTTTTATCAAATACAGATGGGTGAATAAGTCTAATATGAAATCTCGCTTCAGTAAAAATTTACAATATTTGGAGAACGTAACGAGCTATTGGGTAAATAACTTTGTCGCTTTCATTTACGGTTGTGAGGAAGAAGAAGAAAACCGTGTTCCGAGAGATAAAACTTACACCTAAAAGTGTTTGTTTAAATGGTGCCAGTTTTAAAAGCGAATAAACTGTTCGATATCGCAAACTGTCTTCCCGTTTAGAAGTGTTATATGACTTGTCGTATGATAGTTTTATTCACACTGATTCAAATATTTATAGTTTCTATATACTGTAAATTACGAAGATCCTTTCTAATTTCCGGTTTAGTAAATGTCGCTTACGGTCTAATATCATTTTTTGTGTTACACTGCTTCCAAAATATATGGTTTCCATATACTTTTGTCTGTATTAAAGGAGACAATTTGCTACTTCTTGTTGTAGAAGATATTTTTCGGTTTAAATAATAGTTTTATGGATGCCGATTAAAAACATATGGTTTCTTTTCAAAAAGTGCAAAATAGCTACTTCTAGTTTACTCAAGGTCACTCCCGGGTTGACATTTGTCAAAGTCATACATGTCACTCAACAATTTTCAAAAGACTATAGCATTTTTATAGACAATATTTCAGAAATAATCAATTAACCTTAAATTAAAACATTTCTGGGGCAATGACTCCAATAAGATCTCACTGGATTGTATCAGACCACTTTTTTGCACTAATTCTTTTATATGTACTAGTATATTTACAAGTGTACATGAAGGAACAAAATTTAGAACATAATCATGACCTTTGACATTTACATCATTTTGTAAGTAAAGATCAATGGACCTTACAGTCGAAAACAATATCACAGTGATATTGCAAAAACAGTGAAAAAAAGACGAAACTTCCAACACCAGCACACGAAAGACACCACACAAACTAAAGCCTGCGCAACACGAACCTCATCAAAAACCGAGGGTGTCCTCAGGTACTCCGGAAGCAGATCCTCCTTCACATTTGGCACCTCTCGCTCGTGTAATTACAAACATAGTGACTAGTCTAATTCGGTAGGTCACATTTACGGAAAAGAGAACGGGATAGTGATTAAGACAATTGGAACATATCCAACATCGATAGTGAAACCGATATTCCATAACGATAAACCACTCGTGATGGCGTCCGTAAAATTTTCGAATGGATGATTTCAACATTCATCACTTGGTAGAAATGAAGATTTATATTGGTTTTTTTCCCTATGCACCAATGATGCCATTATGATGAACTTATAGTTAAGAATAAATGATACAGACGGTACATCAAAAAAAGGACACAAAAGAGAAAAAAATACACATTGAGGTCAGCATACTATATTTAACTATATATATATATAGGTTTGTATACGATATGCCAAAATCTAAATTGTCCTAGATATGGCAATGTTTACTATAGACTAACAAAGACCTTACTGTCAATACCATAGCTTCCTAAATGACAAACTAAGAGGAAAAAACATGCACTTATTAGGTTCCTGATCTTAGACATGCATATAATTATGTAACGAGCTTAAAATAATATATTGTAGTGTTATGAAAGTGAGCACGTACACAATGAAAAGAAAAACAAACAATGATAAACCATCCCTTATAATACGTCATCTCGGTCACTGCTGATATAAAATCATGCCACCTTGTACCTGAATATCTGGGGTGGTATTTTAGGGTAGATATCATAAACAAAACAGAAAGACGCAATCTTGTGCAATGCCTAGATTATACTTGTATAGAACTTTTAAGCAGAAAAAGGTGACATTCAGTTTTCCTTCTATCAATTGTTTACAGAACTAAATTTAGCTACGATCCTATAAAATTACAAAAAAGAAGAATTCAATTCCTATGACTACATTTTGTTTCAACCCTGAGATTACCAGTGATATAAATCTTTCGGTTTCCTAAGCCGTTCATTGTCGTGGCGTTTTCCGAAAAAGCACACGCAGAAATGAATGTTGAATTTGACTGAGAAATACAATTCAATTTTGTAATGCCTCGCAATCGTTGTCAACCAATGGAAGGTACAAAATCTCAAGAAAAATACTTTTAATGTTGGATACTGACAATATTTTCAGTTACTCGATTCTGTAACCTGACCCAAAATTTCAAAACACACTATTTCCAATACCAAAAAATACTAAAGAAGATATCATCAACTTACTTTACATCTTTATCGTGTTTGATTGTGATATTTTTAACTAACAATCATCATTTATATTGGTTTTTATATGGTAACCCAACTGGTCGTTTTTGTTTTGTATTTATATACGTTCATAGACATGGAGAAGCATCCTACCTAGGTCTTTTTGATGTTTTGTAACTCATATAGTCACACTATAAAATCACAAATCATCAGAGACAAATGAAGTAAGAGTTAACAACTAAAAATCACCGTACGGCCTTCAACAATGAGCAAAGCCCGTAACGTATAGTCAGCTATAAAACGCACCGAAAAATCATATATAAAACCATCGATACGCGAAAACTAACGGCCTAATTTATATACAAAACTCCGAGTAAAAAACGAAAAGTAAAATAATAAAAATACCGAACTCCAAGGAAAATTCAAAACGGAAAAGCATAATCAAAAGTTCAAATACTTTCAGTAATTGTCATTTTGTTTAAACGTCAATAGAATACAATAGGGAATATCTATAAATGCCATGACATTGACAAATATCGCGTATGAAACCAAAAATTGAAAGGCAGCAAATGGAAGTTGAAAATATATCTTTTTGGTTATCAAAACTCTACAAAAATCGCCAACCTTGAAAAAAATTATATAAACAAGGAAAATACATACACAAATATAATCAAGATCAGAACAAACAGTTTTAAATTCAGCGCATTAATAGTATGTCTGAAAAATTGTTTTGTACAAAACTTTATAAAATACCAATACTTAGTAGTAGCATGTGTGCGTAGTTCAGCTTTATAAATATTTATAAGGTTTCACTTCAATCGTTTAAAAGGTATGGTCTGAAGTTAAAGGTAAAGAATTTTGCATGAAATCAAAAATTTCATATTTGTTTTTGAAAATATAATTTTAATTTGATTAACCTATTTCGTAAATGAAAGAAAATGTCCGGTTTGAAAAAATGGAAGAAAAATATTTCTTTTGTTTATTACAAGGATGCATGCATATATCATGTATATACAGTTGTGCTATTTACACTGGTTATGTCACGTATGTGTGATTTTTGTATCTCTTCTTCTCTTATTGATTTAATATTATTTCTGCTTCTTTTGTTCTTCAGGTTTTTGGGCTAAATCGAGTCTGGAGCAACGTTTAATAATTCTCTCAAAGGAAGTGATTGACAAAAAAAATCAATTCAATCAGTAAAAATCGTTTTCTTATAAAGTTTTAATATGAAATTTTAAAAATTACATTGAAGGTTCAAAAAATGTCTGTACCAATGCAAGTTATGAATAAAGCAGTTGTTTGTCTTTTATTCTGTTGATTAATAGTGTTTAATTTTGGTCAGTTTTTATTGACTTCCACTATTTGAATTTAACATTAAGGTAGCACAATACAAAGATTTGTGTACTTCCAATCACTAACCTTTGAAATGCTGTAACTTTCTTTTGAATGCATAGAAAATAATAAAAGAGGTATATATAGATAGATAAAAGATTAATCTTTTAAATGAATGCAATATTTTTATTATGCAATCATTATGTAATCAATTATTATGTAATTAGTGGCAAAATCTGGGTAAGTTCACTTGAATGAATTTAGCTCCATCATCTCTTTAACTATACAGAAAATTTTAACGAAATCTTAATCAACACATCATGGGCTTCAAAAGGGTGTCTCAGATTGTCTCTATGGTATTCCATTCTCTCGTAAACCTCTAATTAGTGTAAACATCCTAACCACATAAAAGAAGATAATGTTTAATTAGGTGTAAAATTTGTTCTATACATTCTATCTGAAATCTGAGACACCCTTTTGTAGATAATGGCCATAGGAACAACATATAATAAAATCAACCCTCTAGGGATACCTATGCAGAAGCTAATTTCATTTGAAAGCGGAAATTTGGTGAAAAATATTTTAGACACAGTTAACATTATAATTGGTTACATAATTGTTGCATAATACTAACATTGCATAAATTTGAAAGAATAATCTGTTAGCTATCCAAAACTACCACTTTTATAAATTTTCAAGCATTATTAAGAAAGTTACAGCATTTTAAAACTTGGGAGTTGGAGTTATAAAATCTTTGTATTGTGCTACCTTAAGTTGAGTACTTTTGTTTTATTATTTTTATATCAATAACAAAAATATATATTTTCACTTTTTTAAATATATTTTTGTGAAAAATCATTAAGTCGATATTTTACATTATAATGTCCTCTTATGAAGTTTAGGTTTTAGAAAAAGATATTTTTTTATACTTTAAATGACAAAATATTTCTTCATTACTTATATTTGTTTGCAGTTTTTCAAGAGACAATATTCAAACAATTGTTATTGTAGATAATGCAAATATATCTTTTTAACCGATTAAATATTCTGTCCCTATTAATGAAGGACTAGGTTATATATTTTATGTCAGGAAAAAGTTTTAAGTAATTTTCTACCAAATAAATTTTCGTGCATTCAAAGTCGAATACAATTGTGTGTTTTAAAAGTAAAATAAAAAAAAAATTAAAAAAATAACGCACTCCAAGGAAACAATTAAAACGGAAAGTCTTTATCAAATGGCAAAACAAAAAACTCAAACAAATCAAACAAATGTATGATATGCTGCCGGAAACACTTCAACATAGGTGGTTCCGGGGCAAATCTTATATGTTTACCGAAAAATGCTGAATAAAATGTATACCAAGACTGGGAAATCACAGGGAGAGGTAGGTATATGGTATCAAATATGAAATGTCTTAAACAAGCCATTTCCAAAAACTATATCCAATTGTTAAAGTTTGAATTGTCTACCCTACGTTAGTGACAGAGAGCATACTTGTGTTATCTGTTCAAAGTGAATTGCAAATTTTAATCTGCAATAAAATATGTTAAGACATTTTTGTTCATGTTATTGGTGTTACAAAATTCAGTAAAAAAATATATAGTGCCATAGGTTCAATGTTAATTTGTTCCTTAACTGACTTCTTGAAATTTGACGACATTACGGAATATGAAGTTTATAATTTTTATCATTTTAAACTATAACTTTAAACATCGGCATAGTAGAACATTAACCTCTATTCGTTCGATTTGTCTAAGTATATACTCATCCCGGGCCGCAGTTACGCTCGTAAATGTTGCTGTTGAATCCCTTCTATTTGTAAGTTATTGGACTTTATATGTTGCCTATCAATATTGGTTATGAATAAAAGAGTGTTGAAGAATACACCAACAGCATTCGAACGACACACAAAACAAAAAAACACGAAGAGGTAGATGATCTGCGAAAGATACCAAGGTCGAAAACAAACTGATAGTAAACGAAAAAAAAAACGAAAAACGACGAAAAGACCAGCAGCAGTACAAATAACATAACACAGAAATCTAAAGACGGAGTAAAACGAAAACGACCAGGAACCGGAGTTCATATCTGGTGCTCCGAAAGGTCAAGCATGTCCTGCTTCACATGTGGTACCCATCGTGCTATTCGTGTCAGTATACATCCGGTGATAACTGTGATTCGGTATCTTACAATCGAGGAAAAAAGACGGTACTGTGGTTATGACTATTTGTCGTCTCTGAATTGTAAAAAAACAAAGATACCGAACTACTAGAAAAATTCGAATTGGAAAGTCCCATATCCAAGGGAAAAACAAAAGTTCAAACACATCAAACGAACGAAAAACAACTGTCATATTTTCTTATATAGAAAAATGGTAGATAAAACTTTGTTTTATAGCTAGTAAAAATCTCACTTGTATGACAGTTGTTTAGATTTTAGATAAAACAGCTTGGAAGTCATGGTGGAAATGTAGAAGTTTCTTTATTACACAACCAAGCCAAATACGTCTTACTAGTATGCTACCTACGAATAGGGTAAAAAATATAAGTGTTATTTAAGTAATTCAATATTTCGATAAACTGTAAAGAAAATACCCGTTTAAATGATAAGCAGTTGATATCATTTAGAACGCTTTGGCAACAGGCATTTGCATCGTTTTAATGGTTGTTTATTAAAACTCACCAACGTACCAGGCTGACCAATGGCATTAAATACGTCAGACGCAAGTTTATACGACTCAACTAAACAGTATGAAGACCAAATCAATTGTGATTTGTACAACGATTTAAATCCCTTATTGCCAAAACATTGTAAAACATACTTTGATAAATCTTATAAATAAGATAGTACAAAAAGTTAAAACTTAGAAAACCTTTCTCAAGGACAATGGACAATATAGTGTAAAAGTATTGTGAACTGTCTTCGATGTTGAAATAAACAAAAACTCAAACTGCTTACCCTTTTGCATAAACGAAATATTAGACAATGAAATATATCTTAAATCATTTTATATTATTGACCTGGTCCAAAGAAATCGTAATTAAGGATTGATATCTAGAAATGACGAAATCCCTTGTAAATAACACCTTGCTTAACTCTAGAAATTATACTAAAGACTAAAAAGTCTATAATTTGATAATTGAATTACCTGTCTTATCTGATATTGCGTTAGTAGTACTAATGGCTTTTTTTGGGGTTTTCAGACTACATCGTCTCCGGAAACGTTTTAAAGATTTTTGAAAAAGAAAATTATTTGGTTTTTAAAAATCATAAACAACGACCTTAAAAAAAGATATATATATATATATATATATATATATATCTTTTTTAAGGTCGTTATATATACATATATATAAACAAAAAAGATTACAAAAAAAGATACTTACTAAAAATAAATCTAAAATCAAGACAAACAGTTTGGAAGTCAGCTCATAGATAGCAGATACAAATGTTTTATTTACAAGACACAAAGCTATAGAATACCAATATTTATCCGGTGTACGTATTCACCTTTATAAATATTGATGACTGATGCATGCAGCCATTCTTCCTCAATCGTTTGAAAGATATGGTCTTAAGTACTACTTAAAGAACTTAACAAGACAAATAGAAAATTCAATAGCAGTGTTATAAATAGTTTTAAAATATATCGGCCTATTTCGTAAATGATAGACAATGTCCTGTAACGATAAATGAAAACTAAATCCGATTTATTTCTTTTCTTTTTCTCCAGAATGAATGCGTCACCAGGATGTGAACAAACTATCTATCGATTTGTATAAGTTTAGCATCACAAATTGCAAGCTTCTTCAAGCTAAATATAGTTTTTAAATTTACAAAAAATGATTTGGCAATAAAATTGAGAGTAGAAATGGGGAACGTGTCTAATACATTGAAGAAAACAAGAAACTTCATATATCACATTATTATTTCAAACATGCAAATATATTGTTTTAAAAACACATGAAGATTATGTCTTCAACAAGAATGTGTCCATAGTATACGGATGCTCAACTCTCACTATCATTTTCTTTGTTCAGTTGACAGTGAAATTGGGATAACACTCTTTTTTTGACATTACAATTCGAAAGATCATATCATAGGGAACATGTGTACAAGTTCCAAGTTGTTCGGACTTCAACTTCATCAAAAACTACATTGACCAAAAACTTTAACCTGAAGCGGACGAGAACGAACGGACGGACGCACAGACCAGAAAACATAATGCTCCTCGTCCTCTGTAGATGGGGTATAAAAACCAAGTTAGAATTGAATAAAATATTTACAATTTAAAGGATTATCAACACAGGTATATGTGTTCCTGGTCATATATCATCTCAGCAATTTTTTTGTTAGTTCTGCCATGTTGTACATACGTGTCTTTTCTATACCAATGTTTATGGTTTATTGAAAATAAAAATATTTTCCATGATTACCAAATAATCCAGAATGAAATGTGTACAAAGACGGAGAAAACACAAAAAGAGGAAGAATTTATGGTATTGAATAGGAAATGGCTTATAACCAATCATTCACAAATAATTTATCCAACAATGATATGCCATGTGCTTTTTTCCGGTCTACAAAAGCAACCGTTTTAATGATATCAGGGAAAGTAACATGTCTTGACGGATGGCAAACAGAATTTTCTGAATATCTTATGTCGTAATCGAGAACAAATGGCCATACTGTATCAGAATAAATATAAGTAGAATAGAAACTGGAATACGTGCCTGGTTGAGATGCAGATCGTGATGATGCTGTCGTGTTTCTAACAGAAACAGTTTATGGGCGTCTGAAATATCTACTGTACGTCAATGACAGAGAGCTTACAAAAATGAAATACAAAATTTTTAATTCATATTAAAATATATAAAGACATTTTTATCAATGTTATCTGAGATAACGTGGGGCCAAATGACATACAAATATAAAGTAAGAAATATTTTATTTGGCAAAAGTACAAAATTGTACGGCCACGGCTTGACAAAGAATGGGACTGCCGAGAAACATAATTGGCAAGTCCCTAGTATATATAATTAAACCTTATAGTCCATTCCTTATTACTTTTTTTCACATTATTTTCCATTCCTTATTCCTTATTTCCACATTATTCTTATTCCTTATTTCCACCTTATTGTTATTCCTTATAATGTCATTTCCTTATATATCAATATAATATCCTTATTAACATTATTGCTTCCAAAATATATCGGATGCTGGACCTGGGAAACAGAAGCTCAGCGGATACATAATTCCATTATAAGAAGCATAATATATTTGTAGATGTTGTGTCGCTATTTTCGCCATTAAATGGTCGGAGTCTTTGTCTGAAGCCGTGACGAAGGATTGGGATTACAATCGAAATAAACTACCAGTCATTTCAACAAGAAAAAATAAAACAAAAAAACAGCAGAAAAACGAACAACATGATATAAAATAATATATATAATATTTAACACGTGCATCTTAATTACATTTTAGGAGTATATCTTTAATTTAAGTGGTGGGTGGGTGGGTAACTTTTGAAACAAACATTAGTTAATTCATACGAAACCCAATTTTTTGCGTCTTCTCTCTGCTGCATCGTGGTAAAGAAAGAATGATGACGTCACAGTTATCAAGGTTAAAATAATTAACGTGACTCATAATACATAACAAGTTCCACCACGTGTGCAAAGCGGGACAACTCCCAAAAGGTAAGCCAACTTTCCTCCGATAACCGGATTTATTCTTCATAGGAATAAATCTTATTATTTCTGTCTTACGAATTTAGAAAATGAAATCTGCTTAAGTTTTTTGTTAATATGTTTCTCAACTGTCTTGATAAAATTTGACGACATTACGGAATACGAAGTTTTCAATTTAAACGTGTTAATCCGTAATTTTAAACACCAACATAGTAGAAAACCAAATCTATTCATTGAATCTGTCAAAGTTTATGCGCATCCGGTGCCGCAGTTAACTTCGTGGCTATGGCTGGTGAATATCATTCGATTTGTTAGTTATGGAATTAGAAATATATGTTGCCAATCGATGTTGGTTATGAACAGAAGCGGATTTAGGGGGGCAGGGGGCCCGCCCCCCCCCCCCTTTTTCAGAAAAATTTTGGTTGGTTATATAGGGAATCACTGAAGCGTGGCGGAATCGGGACCCACCTTATGCAGTCAGTGGGCCCCCTCTTATGAAAATTTCTAGATCCGCCACTGATGAATAAAAGGCAAATGGATAATACGTCAACGGCCTTCGAACGACACACGAATCAAAAATAAACGAAGAGGCAGAAGAGTATCGAAAGATACCAAAGAGATTTACTCATAAGTCGAAAACAAACTGACAATGCAATGACAAAAAAAAAAACGGAAAACGACGAAAAGACCAACAGCAGTACACAAAACACAACACAGAAAACTAAAGACTAAGTCCCACGAACCCCACTAAAAACCGGAGTTGATATCTGGTGCCCCATACAGGGTAATCAGGTCCTGCTCAGCACGTTGCTCCCATTGTGCTGTTCATGGCAGTACAAATCCAGTGATAACCGTTATTCGGTAACACACAATCGAGGAAAAGAGGACAGTACTGTGGTTATGACAATTGTAACGTATCATTCGTCGTCTCTAAATAGTAAAATAACAAAGATATCAAACTACCACGGAAATTCGAATTGGAAAATCCCATATCAACGGGTAAAACAAATGTTCAAACACATCAAACGAATGAAATACAACTGGGTAAATAAAACTTGGTTTTAAAGCTAGTCAAAAATCTCACTTGTATCACAGCTGACTTGATTCAGATAAACAACCTGAGAGTCATGGTGGAAAAATTATGTAAAAGTTTTCTTTTATTTCAACACAAAGCCAAATATGTCTTACTAGTATGTAACGAATGGGGTAGAAAAAAACTTAAGTGTTACTAAAGTAATTCAATATTTTGATAGACTGTAAAGAAAATGACGGTTTAATATAAATGATATGCAGTTGATATCTTTTGGCAATAGGCATTTGTATCGTTATCGTGGTTGTTAATTAAAGCTGCTCAAAGGTACCAGGCTGACCATTCAATATTTTCTACAACTTTAAGAACAATATTTAGATAGTACAAAAAAGAAATTAAATGAATAAAAGTTCAAACTTAGAAATCCTTTCTCAATGACATTCGATTCGAGCGTCACTGATAAGTCTTGTTAAGACGAAACGCGCGTCTAGCGTAAATATAAAATTTTGATCCTGGTATCTATGATGCATTTATTATTCTCAATGACAATGGACAATAAAGTAGAAAATATATTGTGAACTATTCTCGATATTGAAATAAACAAAAACTCCAACTGCTTACCCTTTCGCATAAACGAAATATAAAAAACAATGAAATATATCTCAAACCTTTTAATATAATTTACCTAGTCCAAATAAATCGTAATTAAGGATTGATACCTAGAAATGACGAAATCCTTAGTAAAACACTTTGTAAATGTTGTATGTTCGAAGCTCATAACGATATTAACCTGTCTTATCCTACATCCTACACACACACTATTACTGACAGGAATATGGTTTTAACAAAACATCTGTTACCGCCGAATTGGAAACAACGCTATTAGGTTGGAAACTGAAAATCGGTTAGGTGCATTAAGACAGTTTTATTTTAGAATTCAAAAATATGTGTCTAGCCATTTTGTTGAAAATTAAATTATCCCTGTAGTTTTAGAAAAGTAGGTTCCCTATAAGGTACAATAAAAACCTGTATGGTATTATTGGTCATTTTAAAGTTATAATAGAAAATCAAAGGATCTTGGGTATCAATCCATGACACAAAATCAACATTTACAAATGATCAATCTTATAGTTTAAAGTAGGAATCAATATTTTCGTCTGAATGTCATGCTTTTCGTCCATTTTCCCATTTAGTAGGAACTTTCCGTTTTGAATGAATTTCGTGAGTTCGGTATTTTTGTGATTGTAATTTTTGCAACAAATGTATACATCTTTTAATGACACATATTATTTTGCAAAGTCTACTTTAGAAGAGCATATTGAATGGCGATGGACACCTAGTTGAAGGCAATATTTGACGCATGTCTTATGGCATAAAAAAGCTAAAGAAGTATAGGGCAACTTTTATTTAGACAATAAACTAATAAAAAAACAACTAATGCAGCAGATTATTGGACTAGGCTGAAAACCACAACACCAACGTTCAAAGCCTTAAAAAGAGAAGAAAAATAAACAAAATTCAAAATTCAAAATCAACATTTTTATGAACTCAGCACATAGATAGCAGATTTAAAAAAAATATGTACAAGACACAAAGCAATATTTAGTTGTAGCCTGTGTACGTAATTCACCTTTATAAATATTGATGACTGATGCATGCTGAAATCGTGAAAAAGATATGGTCTTAAGTTCGACTTCAAGAACATAACATGATAAATGAAAAATTCAATAGCAGTGTTTAAAAATAGTTTGAAATTTATCGGCCTATTTCGTAAATGATAGAAAACGTCCTGTTAGTATTAATTATTAATAGGATGAAAGCGTATATGCTATTGTAATATTTTCAATAGTGATTTCACGTATCTGATATTGCTTTAGTAGTACTTATGCTCTTTTTGGTTTTCAGACTACATCGTCTCCGAAAACGTTTTAATCGTTTTGTTTTAAAAGAAAATTATTTGGTGTACAAATCATAAACACCGATGTAAAAAAAATAAATATATATATATATATAAACAAAAAAGATAACAAAAAAGATACTTACTAAAAGTAAATTTAAAATCAAAACAAACAGTTTGGAAGTCATCCCATAGATAGCAGATAAAAATGTTTTATTTACAAGACACAAAGCTATGGCTTACCAATATTTAGTCTGTGTACGTAATTCACCTTTATAAATATTGATGACTTATGCATGCAACCATTCTTCTTCAATCGTGTGAAAGATATGGTCTACAGTTCGACGTAAAGAACTTAACATGACAAATGGGAAATTGAAAAGCAGTGTTATAAATAGTTTTACATTTATCGGCCTTTTTCGTAAATGATAGACAATGTCCTGTAAGGATAAATGAAAACTAAATCCAATTTATTTCTTTTGTTTTTCTCCAGAATGAATGCGTCACCAGGATGTGAACAAACTATCTATCGATTTGTATAGGTTTAGCACCAGAAATCGCAAGCTTCCCTTTGAACAGGCTAGATAGAGTTATAAACTTTTTATTTTATGATTTACAAAAAAATGATTTGGCAATAAAATTGAGAATTGAAATGGGGAATGTGTCAAATACATTAAAGAAAAACAAAAAACTTCATATGTCACATTATTATTTCAAAATATCTTTTTTTTAACACACGAAGATTATGTGTTTAACAAGAATGTGTCCATAGTACACGGATGTCCCACTCGCACTATCAGTTTCTATGTTAAGTGAAATGGGATAAAAACTCTTATTTTGACATTACAATTAGAAAGATCATATCATAGGAAACATGTGTACAAGTTTCAAGTTGTTCGGACCTCAACTGCATCAAAAAATACCTTGACCAAAAACTTTAACCTGAAGCGGGACAGACTGACAAACGAACGGACGAGCGGGCGAACAAACCATAGACCAATAACATAATGCTCCTCTACTATCGTAGGTGGGGCATAAAAACCAATGTTAGAATTGAATAAAATATTTACAATTTAAAGGATTATCAACACAGGTATATGTGGTCCTGGTTCAAATATTATCTCAGCTATTTTGTTGTTAGTTCTGCCATATTGTACATGTATGTCTTCTCTATACCGATGTTCATGGTTTATTGAAAATAAAGATAAAAAATAACACAAGTATGAACACTAAAGCTTGTATTTACTTCTGAATTCTCTTACAAACACTTTCATTGTAAATCATTCATGCAAAAAATCTAAGTGTTCAATTACTAGAAATACTATTTTTCACTAAAACAGCCAAAATAAATGGTTGATTGGTTCTGACATTCTATCACACAGGAAATGTTGATGTAAAAGATGGGCGAAACATACCAAAAGGACGTTCAAAAATATTGATAAAAAATAAACTGACAACGTCATG
The DNA here is from genome assembly GCF_965363235.1 of Mytilus galloprovincialis. Lineage (NCBI taxonomy): Eukaryota > Metazoa > Mollusca > Bivalvia > Mytilida > Mytilidae > Mytilus > Mytilus galloprovincialis. Next base: position 11,425,829 of record NC_134838.1, on the reverse strand, counting down.
GCTAAAAAAGAAAAAAAATAACAGAAAAATAACAGAACACAAGACACACCATAGAAAACTGAAGACTAAGCAACACCAAAAACTGGGGACGATCTCAGGTGCTCCATAAGGGTAAGCAGATCCTGTTCAATATGTGGCACCCGTCACATGTGATCATGAACCAAATATTGCACTACATCGACCAAATGATGTTAAGACGTGCTTATTCGCAAAACAACATTCGGCGTATCACTTTTCCCGTACATATAATCGGACTCTGAACAACCAGTCCTTACAATTACTCTTAAATGCCATGCAAGTATTTGAATTTAGTAATTTCAGAGAAAAACAAACATACTGCTTACATTTTCTATGTATGTGCCTGTCCGAAGTCAGGAGCCGGTAATTCAGTGGTTATTGTTTGTTTATGTGTTATATATTTGTTTTTCGTTCATTTATGGTTCATAAATTAGGCCATTAGTTTTCTCGTTTGAATTGTTTTACATTGTCATTTCATGGCCTTTTATAGCTGACTGTGCGGCCGTTGAAGGCCGTACGGTGACGAATAGTTGTTAATTTCTGTCTCATTTGGTCACTTGTGGAGAGTTGTTTCATTGGCAATCATACCACATAATAGGTGTGTGTGTGTGTATAAATTTGAAAGCCGTTATAAGTTTACTCATTAAATTCCTATTCTGCAAATAACTCTACCATGTGCAAATGGTAGATATCGCTCCTGTTGTAATTCATGCAATCCCCAAAGCGTTTGTTTTGAACCTTTACAACTTGTATCGATCTGAATTTTGCCAAAGTTAACAACATCATAAGCATTAGTTTGTTTTGTAATTTAACTTTGTAAACAATACTTCAAAATATTATATACTGGTGAACAATCGTTTTATTTTTGGACTTATCATTACAACGGTACGAGAATACCCTTTAATTGTGTATTAATGGAGGCGGAAGTATAACTAGAGACATTATGTTGCCCTTGAAACTACCAAAAAAAGTAAGATATATCAAGACTTTCAAAATCATTTTACTTAAATATTACATGAACACATTTAAGTGCAGTAATGATAGACTTATATGGGAATGTCCCTTCGCAGTATATCATATTACGCGTTCAAGCTCGTGCACTATGGTATTCTTCTCCAGACAATTATTATACAAATTTCAGTGCAATAACCCTGTCTTATAATCCTGGTACCTTTGATAACTATTATCTTTAATCAAATAACAGTAAATATGTAATTATCAACAACACAAATTGAAAAGAAAAAGCACAAATGGAAGAATCGAAACATACAAAAAATATTTTAAACATTGCCTTTTATACATCCCTTATAACTTGCAACAACTGATTTATATCCGAACAATGGTGTTGTGATGTAAACGATATAGATTATCTTTATTTATTTAAGCCTACCTGCGTTAACAATCTTAATAAATATTCATGACACCTTTCTTCTTCATCCGCATGAAAAATAGTTTCCAGTCAAATAAATGAATTTAGCATAGTAATGGAAGTAAAAAAAATTAAGTTAAAAATAGATATGAATTGATTAGCATATTTTTATACATGATAATTAGTCTCCTGATGATATAAAGTAATACGATTGTGAAAGTTTTTTTCATTCGAGGACAAAATGCATGCATTTCTCATTGCACTACCAGGTAAGCTTAAAAACATATACATATGCACGTATCTGTGCTGGCAACAAATATAATTCACATCATATAAAAACAGTTTAAGTATCATAAATAATTGATTTACCATTGCGTTTTCAGGTTCTTTCGATTTTTGCGTTTTAACTGTCAACTGATCATCTTCCGCTTTTTTTGTTCAAAAATTTGTGAAAAAAACTTACGAAAAAGGTACCATTGTAATCCGCTTTTTTATACAAAGCAAAAACAAAAGAAAAAAAAAACAAAAATCTGAAGGTATATAAGTTTTATTTCTTATATCAGTATTTTTATAACAACATATATTAAAAAGATCAACTACATAAGATTCATCAGTAACGATCATATGAAAATATTGAGAAAGCCAAACAAGTATAAAGTTGAAGAGCATTGAAGACCCAAATTCCAAAAAGTTGTGCAAAATACGGCTAAGGAAATCTATGCCTAGGAAAAGAAAATGCATAGTCTTTCAAATAATTTTAAAACTTTTGCAAACAGGATTATTATAAAATTAACCATATACTTGATATACATGTCAACACAGAAGCGCTGACATATACGATAAGCACGTATTTTTTTCTGCCAAAAAATAACATTCAAGTTATAAAAAAGGAGAAAACCAATGCTAACTTTAACTGATTTACAATTGAGTTTTTAGTTTCTTCCTCATTTGTGTTTTAACTTTTAACTGGTTATCTTCAACTTATTTTTTTTTTAATATTTGTAAGAAAAATTCTGGAAAAAAGTACTATTGAAATCCGCTTATTTGAAAATAAAACGAAAAAATATTCAAAGTTTTATTTGTTATATCGGTATTTTATAACAATATATATATTAAAACATTATAAAGCAAACTAATAGCAATCCACCGTTCAATTTATTTTTTTTAATTCTTAATATATATTAATAGATAAATTAATCCTTTTTCACTCACTACAAGAGCCATGGAATCTTTCGGTATACTGCTGATTACAATTGTAATTTTATTGTCCTTTTTCTTCCTTTTAAATAATAAGCTAGAACTTATCTTATTCAGTTTTTATAAAAAAAACTAACATTAAATATATTGCAGTCAGAGAAGGATATGATGGTTAAATTTAGTTTTGTAATGTTGCTTTTTGAAGTTCCTTTTAAAAGAAGGGCGAAAGATATCAGAGGGACATTCAAACTCAAAGATCGAAAATAAACTGACAACGCCAGGGCTTCAAAAAGAAAAAGACAGTCAGTCAAATAATAGTATACAAGACCAAACATCGAAAACTAAGCAACACATACCCCACCAAAAACTAGTGGTGATCTTAGGTGCCCCAGACGTGTAAACGCACACTGCTCCACATGTGGCACCCGTTGTGTTGCGCGTGTTATAACAAACACAGTTAAAAGTGTAATTCGCTAGATTCAATTGGTGAAAAGAGAACGGGATTTTCACAATTTCTTTAAACTAAATAAAAAAGATCCGTCATTAAATTTCTGATATGTTTGCTCAAATCTTTATGACTTTGTTTTCAATTGCTATGAAGACTTATTTTTGATATTTAAATTATTGTGGTCGATGTCAGGTATTTTGCCTCTATTTTTTATCTCTTTTCAATGAAATAAAAGATACAATATAACTGTTTTTGGTTTTCTAATTACGTCCCGTTATATAAAGACATTCCTTATATTGTTATGAATCAGAGTTTATCTGAACTCAGTAAAGATAATGCCACCAATTGTTTACTCTATCTTTTAACTCCTCCGAAAATAAAATTTGTCTTAACTAGATATCGTAGAAAAAACCAAACACAGTCAGTATAGGGCTGTGCTGTCGCTACAAGATCGCCTTTCATTCCACATGTTAAACATAAATATATACAATAACTATTACATGAATGTATCAATTTTTACCATACACAAGCCGAATAGAAGGCAAAAGGTTACATATAAAAAGAGTAAGAGTAGGGAGGTTGGTGAATGGTATACCAAACTATCTAGTCCTTACTATCTTGTAACGAGCATAGCATTGGTCAAACACACCTCAAATCTTCCTTATATACTGACTGCCAAAATCTTCCGTTCAGAAAGGAATTCAATGGGTATTACCCAATCTCATTTAAATATAGAAAGACCGTTATATATAAAACATAGGGCCTTATAGAAATGTATGTAAGTATGCTTTGCCTTGATTGTGATTATAGGCTTCACATTAGTGAACCTGTGTAAATATCAGTTATTCCACTACTAATTGTATCAGCAAATTAGCGGAATTCGTACTGCTACTTATCACAGAGCACCATTTGTTATTTTTTTGTTGTTGCTATGAAGAATCTGCTTTTATTGGAAAAAAGCAAAAAGAATTTCGTTTAAGTAAGGCTTACATAAACAGTCCATATTTTACATTTTAAAACATAGCTTTAATAGAGAAAAAAAGGGAAACATTGCAACCCTTATATATATACAAAAAGAGACGACTTTAAATTACCTTTTTAGATGACATTGTTCCTCTTACAACAGACTACGACAGGTTTATTACAAGACATGCAAACAAGAGTATGTTTTAACGACATGAGTGTCATGAGCGTGAGTGGTGAATTGGTAATTATGTATTTAAAATTGAAAACATTTTCGTTTCAGGTATTTTTGGCCTAGGCTGTTGCACACCTGAATTACTGTGGCCATTAAACAGTGACACGTATACGTCAGAAGTCATCAACAATTCACCATTGCAAGATCGAACTACCGGATGTAATATCAAATTCGCACAAGATATGCCACCTGATTTTCCAATTCAGGGTGTTTCTATTGTAGACGGTGATGTGATTGATATAAGAGTCGAAGATGTCCTTGATTCGTCAGGAAAGGACTATGTCTTTTCTGGATGGTTTAAGTCATTTAGTCCAGATGGCGCTTTATTTCATTATCGTAGTGATGATCAGACTGGAGACTTTAATGATTTAAAAGCAGTATTGGTATCGCAAACAATAAACATGACTAGAAATCTAAAAACTACCAACGAGATTGGGATAAGTAGTCCGATAGCTTTGAATACATGGTATTATTTCTCATTTGGAATTGATATAAGCAGTGGAAAGATGAAAATACAACAGGAAACAACCGCAATTTTGGATTTGGATGATAATTTCCAGAATGGTGTTGATATTGCATTTCCAGGTACATTGCGAATAGGTGGAAGTTTTGATGATTTTGATTCTACATTCAACGGTTCTGTAACCTGTTTTGCTTTTCACTCAAACGAACACGATCCTCCTTTGTCAGAACCAAAAAGCCAATGCGCAGTGACTCCACCCGGATTCTGTAAGTTTAAAATTTTTTTGAATTTTTTTTTTATTGGTTATTTAATATCAATACGGCTATTTATTCAAATTCAAATAGTTCTATGTTTCATAACGAGCTAGAATTAGATATCGCTTGATATCAACATGTTATTTAAATCCAATATAGTATGAAAGCACAATCTTTGAGTTTATTATCACTATTTAAATTAAACGAGCGTTGATATCAAGCGGTGTACAATTCCCATGAGGTGTAAAACCTATTTATGTTATGATCAACATTCTCATTGTGTTAAATAAGAAAAAAAAGCGAATCGTTGATTTTGTCTATGGCACAATATGACTTCACTTGTCCTATTCCGGCGTCAAACTTTTTGTACATCGGACATTAAAAAACGTTTTTTTTTTGCTTCAGAGTATAATAGACTTTGACAAAAAGAAGCTGTTCATGTGGAAAGTGTGACTGATTTGTATTTTAAAGAAGAAGTCACAAACTACATGAACATTGCGACCATGTACATGACTTTACGAACAGCCAACAGTCCAAATTGTCTTATTTTCGTCCCATGATGATGGATAAAGCAATCCAATCAACGCATTTTCGTACCACAATCTTTGCAGTGTGATACGAGAAATCATGCAAGAAAAAGATAAGAGGTCAAAACAATAATAGAAGCACTATAACAGCATATACTCGGATGAAGGTTTTAAAATCAAGAACTATGATCAGCTATTGTCATATGGAGTATATTTTTTCATTTGACACTACAATCTTACCTTAAGATGACAATGGTCAAATATCATATCCCTGTATTATTGAATGAATTGATCGAATTATTGCTTTACAATATGTTTGGGAGAAAGGCACAAATGACATGGTTGAAAACGAAAAACGACAAAGAGACAAACAAAAGTACACAAAACATAAATTTGGAGCTGACTATGAGATATATGAGTTTTGTTCACTGTTGAAGGCTATAGTTGTTAATTTTTGGTATTTGTTTGCAATTATACCACATCTTCTTTTTTATATGAAAAATGTTAACCCAGCCAAAAACCAAGGTTTATTTCATGTAGTTCGAAGGATAAATAGATCCAACAGATATTCATCTACTCCAAAACTTAATAGGTTTTTTTTTTTTACTGCAGAATAAAAGGTAGATAGGAAAACAAACATTTTATTTATTTGAAATAAAGGATACTGTTTCAAAATACATTATAGGTTTTCTCGTGTTGTTGTCTCTTTGAGTCTTATATAAGCCTCGGTCACACCTTACCGGATAGCTCGAACGGACGCCTAACGGATAACTTTTTTCAATCCGTTCATGTCCGTTAGACGTCCGTTCTTTTCCGTTAGACGTCCGTCGTTATCCGTTGCATGTCCGTTAAGCGTACGTTTTATCCGTCGGCGTCCGTTCTGTCCAGTGGAAAATTTTGAGCATGTTCAAAACTTTGAACGGACGTCAAACGGATAAAATGTCCGTTGAACGTCCGTTAAGCGTCCGTTTTGTACGGTACTCGTCCGTTTCGTTTCCGTTTTGTATCCGTTACGTGTTCGTTATACATCCGTTGGAGGTCTGGAAGATAAATTCACCAACGGACTTCTACCGGACGTTTAACGGATAAAACGGATGTTGAACGGATGAGAAACGGACTTCTACCGGACGTATAACGGATAAAACGGATGATAAACGGATCTGAAACGGATAAATGCAAATTGAAAATTTCGCGTCAGAAATACCAATTATTGGTATGTCAGATTTGTTAAGGTTCATGACTTCTTATTATTCATAATCGATCTTAAAGTATAGGCACGTCTTCACAATCAAGCAGTTCTTATTCAGGCCAGACACTGCCCTTTGGCGGAATTTTGGAGAATAAACCAAAACCAGTTACACAGAAACATTTTGAATATATATGCGATTTACATGTATTATTATTGTCGCCTTTGATTTTTCCGTATATCTTGTTCATCCGTTTTATCCGGTACGCTTCCGTTAGGTGTCCGTTTTATGCGGTACTCGTCCGTTGGATGTACGTTCGACATCCGTTCTGGCCGGTACGTGTCCGTTTCTCGTACGTTGCATATCCGGTGTGTGTCCGTTATGCATCCGTTACACGTCCGTTTTATTCAGTCAGTACATCAACGGACTCCCAACGGATAACAATTTTGTCGACGGACAACTTTTATTTTCATCCGTTAAGCGTCCGTTCGTGCTATCCGGTAAGGTGTGACCGAGGCTATAGACGAAACGCGCGTCTGGCGGAGTAAATTATAATCCTGGTACCTTTAAAATTTGATAACTATTTACACCACTGGGTCGATGCCACTGCTGGTGGACGTTTCGTCCCCGAGGGTATCACCAGCCCAGTAGTCAACACTTCGGTGTTGACATGCATATTAATAATGTGGTCATTTTTACAAATTTCCTGTTTACAAAGCTTTGAATTTTTCGAAAAACTAAGGATTTTTTTCATCCCAGGAATAGATTACCTTAGCTGTATTTAGCACAACTTTTTGGAATTTTGTATCCTCAATGCTCTTCAACTTTTTACTTGTTTGGCTTAATAAATATTTTGATATGAGCGTCACTGATGAGTCGTATATAGACGAAACGCGCGTCTGGCGTACTAAATTATAATCCTGGTACCTTTGATAACTATTTACACCACTGGGTTGATGCCACTGCTGGTGGACGTTTCGTCCCCGAGGGTATCACCAGCCCAGTAGTCAACACTTCGGTGTTGACATGCATATCAATAATGTGGTCATTTTTACAAATTTCCTGTACACAAAGCTTTGAATTTTTCGAAAAACTAAGGATTTTCTTATCCCAGGAATAGATTACCTTAGCCGTATTTGGCACAACTTTTTGGAATTTTGGATCCTCAATGCTCTTCAACTTTTTACTTGTTTTGGCTTAATAAATATTTTGATATAAGCGTCACTGATGAGTCTTATATAGACAAAACGCGCGTCTGGCGTACTAAATTATAATCCTTATACCTTTGATAACTATTTGACACATTCCCCATTTCCATTCTCAATTTGATCCGCGGAGATCTCCAACTTTGCAATTGTTATTGCTTTCAAACTTTTTACATCTGAGCATAGTTTTGTGTGGACGTAGCGCGCGTCTGGCGTATAAAAATATTTGTTTACCTGTTTCCTTTTGATGGCTATTATTTGTTTGGTTCTCTGTCCTATATTTTCTCCCATTTATCTGTTTATTTATTGTAACCCTGTCGTGTTATGTTGTCATTTTAATGTTATAATTAACACTGCCATTAAAGGGAGGTTTGGCATGCCACAAAACCAGGTTCAACCCACCATTTTTTCATAAAATGGCCTGTACCAAGTCAGGAAAAAGCTCATTTTTAGATTATAGTTCCATTCTATGTGTATTACTTTCGGTGTTGTGTCTCTGATGTGTCGTAGTTCTCTTATATTTGATACGTTTCCCTCAGTTTTAGTTTGTAACGCGGATTTGTTAATTCTCTATCGATTTATGAATATCGAACAGCTGTATACTACTGTTGCCTTTGTCTATAATGGTGCCAATTTTCATTCATCAGGTTGCATGTCGACAATATATGTCTCTTCAGTAATTGATGAGTAACTATCGATCTAATCCAATATTCGTAATCGAGTATATATTATATTAAAGAAGATGAGTTAATGCAATGGCTAAAAAATTTAAAAAAAAAGACAAATAATAGTACTTAAGACACAACATAGAAAACTAAAGATTAAGCAACACAAAACCCGCCACATAAGGATAAGGCGCTCCGGAAGGATAAGCAGACCCTGCTCCACATGTTGCATCCGTCGTGTTGCTCATTTTATTAAAAACCCGGTAAATAGTCTAATTCTTTAAGTCACATTCGTGGTGAAAAGGGAAGTGGATTGTAATTACGCCATACGGAACGTATCCTATATCATCTGTGAAACGGTTATAATATCATCAAAGATACAATGCTTTAAACTCTGGACGCCATATGTGCGTTACGTCTAAAAAAAGACTTTTCAGTGACGTTTGAAAAGAAAAGGGTAAAAAGATTAGATAAAGATGTTTGTGAAAAAGACTTGTTTGATCCTTTTATACTTATGTTTTGATTCGATAACATATGTTTACGTTATTAAGAAAATGCAGTTTCATTAATATTTTTGGTTTTATTTGAGAAACAACAGTCTTCGATTTTTTTTAGATATATAAGTAAACATGAATATGATGAATTAAGCATTTACATGTCTAATAAAACATCTATATCATAATACTGTAATTTTGATTGAAATGAATAACCTTATGTTAAACATCTGATCGATAAACACTGATGTACACTACTTCATTACGTATATCCAATAAAGAATGATATCAAACTTGAGAAAGTGGTAGGAAAACCTAATCAAAGAAAGACAAAATTAAGAACTTTCTTTCCTTGTCATTATTACATGAAATATCTTGTAGCAAAACAAAATATTATTTTGTTAAGACTTAGCTCATATCATAAAATTACTTATTTTTAATGTAGCTGTGTTGACAAATTGAAAGATTCATTTGTGTGTTTGTTTGAATTGTTTAATCAGTCGTTGTGTATGTCTGTGGTGCATATTGACACCGTTATGGCTGCTGGATTTTAACTGCTATCACATTAACCTAGCATGTCTCCTTTGGGTTGCTCAGCCAATTTTCTCATAATAATGGAACAATAAATAGCTGTCAAACTAAAAACGCTTTAGCTAGCTGTAAATCCAAGTTTGAACCACCTTTTCTTTTGGAAAATGCATGTACCAAGTCAGGAATGTGGCAGTTGGTTTACATTTGTTTCGTTGGTTGATGATGAGTCTTTTGTAGACGAAACGCGCGTCTGACGTATATAAAAAATTTAGTCCTGGTATCAATGATGAGTTTATTTATAATGCTTTGTTTTTAGTTTTTATGGATTTCCCTTGTTTCAATTTACCTCGGAGTGCTGTATTTGTAATACTCTTTTCAAATACACAAGACCACAAAATACAAAATATGAATAACAATATATATGGAATCCTTTTTTGTTTTAAACCTAAAAGATATTTTTTGATAAATCTATTTATTCTTTATGCAAAAGGTGCATTAAAAAAATGCAAAAGGTGCATTAAAAAAATGCAAAAGGCATCAAAGGTAAACTTGGTCTAAGACAGTTGGAACGAGTTTTTATATAATATCGACGGGAAATTGTATAAGAATATATGATTCCTGTCACAATCCACTACAAAATCTAACTGAACTGGTATTATAATTTCTTGTGCTGTTATTTTCTGCAAATGGACATAATTCAAATTTCAAAGTACATATGCTGTAAACTTTCGAAAAATACTTGAGTTTTACTATAAAAAAAAATGTTGGATATAAATATGACATTTTCTTTTTCTTTTCAAGTAATTGTATAGTGAGTAATTAAATTCGTATTACTATTTGATTTTATAAATTTATCAATATAAGTGTTATCAAATATAGGTTAAAAGAAAGAGACAATTTTGTGTTCTCAAATAAATCGAGTTTACAGACATAATTTTCTGAGTGAATTAGGAACTAAATTGATTTTTTATAATCTTAATTGTTTGAATTATGTTTCCCCGTAAAAAACAATTTCAACAATAACATTAATATGTGGTGCATATTCGAACATGGTATAATGACACGATGAAAAATAAACTTATGTCTATCTGAAATCCGATTTTTTACTGTTTTGGAGGATATGTTTTCAAATATGTTTGAGATCATTTTATTTTTCAAACCAGCTCTCTCATAGTATTTTTATACATTTGTTATGTATTTACTGTGGTAATAACAGTACCACTAAAAAAAAATTTCATTATTTGAATTCAAAAAATCTAGACATAATTTAAACATATATCTTATTTATCTTTATATCTACTCCTTAAACAACACAAATTATATATATTTTTCATAACCTGTGCATTTTTTAAGTTAGATAATTATGTTTGATAATCTTAATGATAAGCTTCTTTATTGATATTACTAACATGGTATATAATTTTTATTGACAATTGTATGTATAATACTAACAAAGACGAACATCTGTATTAAAATGTTATTTACTAATGTTAACGAGGCGAGGATGAGGTTCAAAAATTTCAAGAAAATATGATAAATTAAAAAAAAAACATTTCTCACCGACAATTTTGCAAGCCTCGTATTGTAGATTTGTAAAAATTTCAACTATCAGTTTTCAAAAATAAAATAAACTTATCATAAAGTTGTTCTTTGAACTACAGTTTAATTTATAAGGCAAGTATAGTTTGCTCAAATACAGTGTCTTGAGTTGTTTAAATAACAAATAAAGGCTATAGTAGTATTCCTGTGTTCAAAAGTCATAAATCGATTTACAGATTTGGTTTGAATTGATAATCATTTTGTCAACATTGATGCCCTTTATTGTCGAATTTATGGTATGGTTTTTTTATATATATCGTTGAAGACCCTACGTAGAAATTTAGATGCTTTGATCCGCTTCATTGAACTTTGATAAATAAGTGTCTCATTGGCAATTACATTACACTACATCTTCTAATTCTATTTTGGTCAGTGTACAATATATATTAGATTGAAAAGAAGGGAAAACACAAAAACGGTATAGTTTATTTTAACAGATTTATAAAAAATTATCCTTTTGTTTATAATAAAAAAGGATTTCATATTTTTTTGGTATTCTTATTTTCTAATTTTGTCTAATGTATAAGGAAAACATTTCAATTAATTGATTATCAAAAGTACGCCAGAAAACTAAAAAGATCCCTGAGCAGATCATATACAATTGATAGACATATTTACCTAAACAAGGTATCTAAGCAAAAGATGGAATATACAGTTATGTAAAAGCTTAATTGCAGATAAACTGTATCAACATTACTATATATTTATATGAACTATTTAAAAAACAAAATATCAATCCCTGTGTAAAACTAAGCTGTGTGCAACGATTGTATAACCATATAATATATGTAGTCCTCAAATCTATGGCTGGTTCCAAGTCTATGAAAGATTCCTAATCTATGGCAAATGTGAAGTCATGCCATTCTAAATCTATGGCAGATTTTTTACAACCTAATCTATGGCAAGTTTTGTTATGTCCTAATCAGCGGATTTATGCTGTTTTTCAAATCTATGGCAAATTTTATGCAAATGGAAAACAATGCAGTACATTTTCGACCAATGGCTTGTCTTAAGCAAGTGGAAATTTACGACAACGGAAGCATGCCTATAATCATAAATTAAATAAACATTCCATAATGGTCAACCAAAAAAATTCATAAGTGATAAATTCCTATACCTTAATACAGACTTCAAGATTAAAATGTTGTGCTCTGTAAAAATTAAACATTTTTATTATGTGCATGGTACCTTTTTAACCCATTCATTAAACCAACAACAAACAAGAAGGCCGCTTTAAAACAAAAAAATAAAAAAGTAACAAATAGAAATGATCAGTTTTAATTTTCAAATAATATTTATTTCAGCGATATAGTTAATACATCTTTTTTATTTGTCGACGATTGAAATTAAATTTGTATCCGATAATTTTATCTTTCACTCTACAAACTGTGCTAACCGATGTCTGTAAACTACTACTAAAACTCTTTTTCTAAAAAATGCGGTACTGAAAATAGCGGTGCCCTTATTCATCGCGGGCATCAACCGATACAGCACATTTTGTCACTCTTCGGAATAATAGGTCACATCTTCCTTTAAACCTCCCGATGAGTGTTGTTAGGGGAATACCTTCATATTGAATGCTGTTCAAATATATAGGTCACGCCATCGTTAGCGGCGGAGAAGATGTAATATGGCTTTGTTAAATTATGACACAGATTTGGAGAAAACAAAACTCTGCCATAGATTTGAGTTGTTTGGCGTTTGTAACGTCACATTTGCCATAGATAAGGAATCTACCATAGATTTGGAACCCTCCATAGGTTTGAGTCATACATATATATTACTTAGTTTTAATGAATCATAACTTGTTTATTCGTCTCCTAATCAGTAGAAATAAAATTAAGAATGGAAATAGGGAATGTGTCAATTAGACAACAACCAAAGAGCAGACAATAGCCGAATGCCACCAATGGGTCTTCAATGCAGCGAGACACTCCCGCACCAGGCGGCGTGCATCAGCTGTTCCTTAAACAAAAATGTAACTAGTTCAGGGATAATGGACGTCATACTAAACTAAAATTAGATATCATCTAAGACTAAAAAACCATAAGCTCTTACTTTGGGACAGGTGCAAAAATGAGGCGGGGTTAACATATTTTTGAGATCTCAATCCTCCCCTATACCTCTAGACAATGTAGAAAAAAACTGTATCAATAAGGAAACACGGTATATCTTTAAGTTTGTTCTTGTTAGTTTTCATCACAATTATGTAGAAATATATTGTTCACTGACACCGTAATCATGACAAACCAAAAAAGATAAACTATTTGAAATCGACACAGACAGAAGTGAAAAAGTTTGTCATGATTTTATTTTGGAATACTAGCATACAAAAGAAACATTTCGGTTTATAGTAACACCAAGATTTATGATTGTGTTTTATTGTTGCATTAATTAAAAAGATATAGTAAATAAATATTTTTACATTGTGTGTTTTTTTTTCTAGATTTTCCTGCATGCATGGAGAGAAATATGGGAATGTACTCCAGTGATGGTGCACCAACAACCAATCTTCGCGTTATCAGTTCTTCAACGACGTGCTCCGTATTCCAGTGTGGAGTCAAATGTCTTAAGGAAAGGTCGTGCAGATATTTACAGTACGATTTGTCCACTGATAGATGTAAAACCTGCTATCTTTTAACTATAGGTGCCGGAAGTTTTGATTTGATCAACGGACAGGTTTTTGAATTGGAATTTTTCAGCAAAGAAACAAAATAAACGGAAGCGGTTTAATAAGAAAAATTTAATGAATAATACGCTAAGGTATTACACCATCAAAGTTATAAATAGTGCATGTAATAGAGAAGAGAGGATATGGAATATGCATGCATAAAAGACAATTAGAATGTGTACAGTGAAAAACACAAAACGTAGAGGAAAAGCGCGTTTACTGCTGTTTCCATCTTGTAATTTGTTTTTGAAATACTCTTCGGGTTATTAGTATATATTGTCCTCGTTGTTTCTACTAGAACATCATTCAATCAATTGTTTCATTCAACGAAAAAATGATGGCAAACGTTTTGCTGTTTTTTTTTTTTATCATTTCCTTTAAGTAGCACAACTTGTTACTATGCAGGAGAGCTTTTTACATCACGACTCTGAAAAATATATCTGAAAAAAATGTTAAAATCAATTATCTGCAGTGTGATCGTCATTTCTTTTTTTAAATCTTTTGAATCAAACGTCCACTTGGTACGTTATAAATCTTGCTGTAGGAAATCCGCTTACAATTTTAATGGGGGTCCTTATACCATGTGTGAAAATAAAGAGCGCGTCATGTGTAAAATCGATGTTTTAAAAAAAATATTGACAAAATCTAGATCCTAAGATGGATTTTTTTTTTGCATTTTCGTTGATTATAAAAATATTTGTATGCTGGAGACATTAAGTGTTACCATGTACCGTCCGTCATTCTGTTCTCCTGTCCGTCCATCTTTGTTTCCGCACTCTGTTACCGTAAGACAGTTTTTGGATTTTCAAATAATTTGGCCTCTAGCATAATTAAAGAGACATTGATTGTCGAAATTCGCATCTGGTGCAGAAAAATTGGTACCGTTTATGTTATTGTGAGTCATTTATTGTTCTTTAGTTATTTCCCCTTTCAACTTGGAACAATGTAAAGTTTGAGCGGGGGCATTTGTGTTCTTTCAAGTTACTGTTTCTGATTTCTGTATCGTTTCATTTTAAAATATTGTAAATATCTATTTAAATATTCAATCCTACAACATGGTATCGATCCACAAACTCTCTATGTTTTCCTTGGTCGTCCGTCCTTCTGTTGTTCTGTCCGTCCATATTTGTTTACCTAACGCAGACAGAGTTTTTGGATTTTTAAATATATGGCATCAAGCATCACTAAAGAGACATTGATTGTCGAAATGCGCATCTGGTGCAGAAAAATTGGCACCGTTTATGTTATTGTAAATATAAAAAAAGAATATGTGGTATAATTGCCAATGAGACAACTCACCACGATAGAGCAACATGACATAGAAATTAACAACTATAGATCGCCGTATGGCCTTCAACAATGAGCAAAGCCTATACCGCATAGTGAGCTATAAAAGGCCCCGGAATGTCATTATAAAACAATTCCAACGAGAAAACTTACGGCCTAATTTATGTATAAAAAGATGAACAAAAAACAAATATGTAACACATAAACAAACGAAAACCACTGAATTATGTTAGTCATTTATCCCTCATCTTTTATCTTTTTCCCTTTTCAAATTTGAACAATGCAAAGTTTAAGCAGGGGTTTGGGTCCATTTATTTTTAATTATTCACAAGTTACTGTTTCTGATATCTGTATCGTTGCCTATTAAAAATATTGTAAATGTCTATTTGAATATTCAATACTACAGCATTGTATTCATGCACAATTTCTGTATGTTCTTCAATTTCGTATTTGGTTTCACCTTCAAACTAAGCGTCTCGTTAGTCTAAATTAGACTACACGAGCGTCTTGCATACATAGTTAAAAGCATAATATATGTGATGAGAATTTGTTCCAGTTATGACATATATGTTTCAGCATCATAATTGGCAATGGGATCACAAAATTTATCTGGACTTTACACTTTCAGAATCCGAATTGCATTTCTAAAGAAAAAAAGCTTTTTCAAATGCATTTTGTATATATGAATTTACTGTTACTATCTTGTAATGTATCATTGTCAGAATAAAAGTAAACCTTAATGTATCATTGTAAGAATAAAAGTAAACCTTGCTTGTATTTGCATTTATTTTGTAACTTTAATATAGAGATATATTTCTCTAATTTTTGTGCTATTTTCACATTTCCTGACCGGTGTGAGAAAAATATTTCTCCTCACTAGTGAAAAATCTGTTCTCGGCAAATGATTAGTCGAAATTTGATTATGACGTCAAAATGTTTTGTTTTCTTCTCAATTTTCCTATTGTGACGTCATGAAAAAAGGCGACCTTGCCTGATGACGTCGCATATAAAGAGCACAATTTTTTGAAAATCTTTGAAAAAGAACGATAAAAAGCATTAGAGAAACAGATTCCTACACTATAACTCGTGTATTACGATATTTCTCCACTCTCGACAGTTAAATTTTATTATTTAAAGGGCTCGGCAAGCCTCGCGCTTTAAATAATAAAATTTAACTGTCTCGAGTGGAGAAATATCGTAATACACTTGTTGCAGTGTAAGAATCTATATAGAATTATGAATATTAACTTATATAAACGTTATTTTGAATAAATACATCTCAATCTATTTTTATTTCTAACTACCCCAATTAGCAAATTATGCTAAAGTTAAGCTTTCTTTTGCTGGGTTATTGCATATCACGTGGCGTCAACTAGAGTGGTAATACAGTTCATGATGTATAGTGGCATATAGATTTAATACATAGGAGATAAGCAGTTTTGTTCTTTGTTCTTTAAACCGTTTTTACACATGAAAAATTGAAAAACGAGTAAAACAAATTGTTATCAAAGGTACCAGAATTATAATTTAATACGCCAGACGGGAGTTTCGTCTACATAAGACTCATCAGTGATGCTCAGATCAAAATAGTTATAAAGCCAAACAAGTACAAAGTTGAAGAGCAATGAAGACCCAATTTTCCAAAAGATTGTGCCAAATACGGCTAAGGTAATCTATTCCTGGAATAAGAAAATCCTTAGGTTTTCGAAAAATACCAAAATTCAAAGAAAAGTTTAAACAAGGAAAGTCCATTGAATCTGACACACTCAAACATTATCAAACCAGCGGAATGAACATTCCGTCTTAAAAGCAATAATACTCAATGTTTTTCTCCATAGAATCATACGCTTCAAATAAATTGTTTGTAATACAATTCAGCATATAGTTTTTTTACTGAGCCCAAAAATATGACATGCTAACAGAAGAACAAGTGGTCAACATGCTGGAGTTTACTACTGACAATGTATTTGTGTAATTTGGAGGTAGTATTTAAAGCAGGTTGTCTGCATTCTTATGAACTAACTGTTTGCCTCTCCTTGTCGACCTTTTCGTATCTTCATAAGAGTTGGATTACTTTCAAACACTTGTAAAAACAAAATCAAAGAACCAAGATAATTTAATTTCAAATACAAGTATATTTCATTAACAATCTAAACGTTTCTGATTTGGTTCCATACATATATCCTTCTGAATCTTCTTGAATAGAAATAACATAAATGACAGATAAATGTTATTCAACTTATTTCTTTACATATATCATAAATTGAAGACAGCGGTCATCTCAGTTCTAGCATCTACTAGACGAAATCAATTTTGATATTATAGAATTTCCACGCCTTAGCAGTAATACACAAATTTCACCCGCGTACGGAGTGTACACTTCGGAATTCATACAATACCAAAGAGCTTATAGCTGCTACTCAGACTTTATTATACGTCATCAGTGATTGAGCGAACAAAATGAATGAACCAGGGATACTCATTGTTTGCATTGTCCTTTCTTTAAAAGGAAATTCATTGGTTACTTCAAAAATAATACAAACTGGTCTTTAGTTGTACATTCTATGTGCTTAAAGGTTGCATTTCTGTAAATATTGACAATGCAATTTACCATAGAAACTCCTTTAACGGCTAAAACTGTACCACTTTACTATGAAGTTTTGAATAAAATCTTATCCTAGAATTGAAAGTACATATGCACTACAATTTTTTTCAACGGTCAAACTATAGGGCTGTGCGGCATATTTTCAACGTTTATATGCCCTGAACTTCTCATAGTTTAAACTAACACTTATTTTCTTAACTACCCCTACCTCGAATAAAAGGTTACCACAGATTTCAAGATAAACAAATTGCACATGTATATTTACTGGTAACATTCCCAAGTTATGTCTCTATGCGATGGAACACAGAGATCATAACTGGGAACCAGTATGTAAACAAAATTAATCTTTTATGAATATTCTAAATCTCCCCAAAAGAGGCGTGGTTTCAGAAACAGCTGTATTTACAAAGTGCAACCTATGTAGGGTATCTGACTCTTGACGTTACTAGGTGTGTATACATCCAGCAATCGGGTTTGTTTAGCTTTGGGGTTCCTGCGGAAAATGAACATATATGTGCAATTCGGACGAAAGAGTGATTTACACTCTTTCCATTTTGTTGACCCGTGTAAATATATTTTACCTATTTATCTATCCACTACAGACATTTTACTTTTTTGACGTCTTTGTTAAATCTATTAATTATAAGATATATTTGTATGTTAGTTTTTTGCTAATTGTGTGGTAAGTCTGCGATGTTTGTTTACACAACGTTGGCTCCTAGATCCCAATTATTGTTACATTAACCTAGTATGTCAGTTTGTGTTGCTCACATAATTTTGTCAATATAACGGGACTGTAAATAATTGTCATACAAGCGTGAGATTTAGCTGTATATAATACTCGGAAAATGTCTGTTCCAAATAGGAAATCTTACATTCGTAGGAATCGCCTTTCAACCCGTTTGTTGATACAGTCGAGCGTTTGATTTTTAGTCAGGTTTTAATGGATTTTCACTTTGTAAAGTAATCTAGGATTTTTTATTTTTTTTTGGTCATCTGAGGATAGTATTTAACGTGTATATATGTGACTACTACAATACTGTCGTTCTTCGTCTGAAAGCATAAGACAATACATGACCAACACAAAAATGCTTCTGCTGAAATGTACCACAATAACGACATGCAATTAAGAAAGCATTTCACAATTAGGTGAGTGGTTTTGCATTTTGGCCTCTGTGCAGTTTTATTATTAGCTAGAGATCATATTATTCTTTTTTGAATTTGTTGCGACTGTCATACAAGTGAGAGGCTAAGCGTTATAAAACCAGGTTCAATACACCATTTTCTACATGAGAAAATGCCTGTTCTAAGATAGAAATATAATAGTTGTTGTCCATTCGTTTAGTGAGTTTGTGCTTTAGATTTTGCTATTTAATTAGGGACTTTCCGTTTTGAATATTTCACTCGGAGTTTAGTATTTTTGTGATTTGACTTTTTTTCATAGATGATTTACTGTTACATCAAGATTGTTTAATATATATACTATTGGATGTTTTCGGTATTACGAAAAACTAAAAGAGGAAGACACCAAATGTTAATGTATTTACAAGAAAATGTGTCAATAGTTTAAGAAAAGGAATAACTCTAAAAGATTGAAATTTTTAGTCTGAACCAAATTTTTTGAAATAAGGCCACACCAATTTGATCCCTTGTTCGACGGACCCGCCCGCACCTATTTTTTTCAAAACAGAATTTTTTTATTTCTTTTATATTCCCGCTTCCCGCATCCGGAATTGTAATCATGTCCATTTCCCGCACCGTTTTGTTTTTGTAAATATTATAAAAAGATGTCAACATTTGTTAAATCACAGTCTAACCTGTATATAACGATTTTAAACATAAAAGCACCCCACCACACTGTGTAAATATCTGTGAGAATATTTGTTTCAGCATGAAACCTGGAGTGCTCCGATAAAAAGTTATAACAGCGGGTATTTCCGTGAAGAACAAAAAATTGGTTTCTTTCCCTCTTACTTATATTCCCTATCAAAAAATGTTCGTTGTTAGAATAAAGTACAAAGAACTTCTGAAGGATTTGCCTTCAACTGCAATTATATTGTATGCTGGCGAAACAAAACTATCCATAGCCGCTGCATGTTTATGCACCTGTCCTGATTGATTCAGGAGCATGTCGTTCAGCAGTTATCGTTTGTTGATGTTGTTCATTGGTATTTTCCCGTTTGGATATATAAATTAGATCGTTGGTTTTCCTGTTCGAATTGTGTACGCTAATAATTTTGGGGTCCTTTATAGCTTGCTGTTTGGTCTGTATCAAAGCCCTGTGTAAAAGGCCGTACTTTGACCTGTGTTTGTTATTATCAAGTTGAGAACAACCCTCCCTCAGACAAGGGGTCATTTTACTGATGTAGAAAAGAAAATAGAAATACCAAGGATTTGTATAGTTCTTCTATACAAAACATTTGAACACTTAG
This sequence comes from Mytilus galloprovincialis, assembly GCF_965363235.1. Taxonomy (NCBI): domain Eukaryota; kingdom Metazoa; phylum Mollusca; class Bivalvia; order Mytilida; family Mytilidae; genus Mytilus; species Mytilus galloprovincialis. The sequence goes on along the minus strand of NC_134838.1, from coordinate 11,405,679 downwards.
AATTTTGTACTCAAAAAGAGGAGAGTTACATCATATTTTAAACAAATTTTTCTAAAAGAGGGGTCCACTTATTTTGAATAATATTAAACTGTTAAAGTAAATGTGTTAACATGGTTAAAGTACAGGAATATTACTAAATTCTTGGACATGTTTTGACCATTTAATACCAGATATATATATAGTTTTATCAGAAAATATGAGCCCTTTTGTACAAACAAATATATTATAACTTATATTGATCCCTCATAAAACATGTAAAAGGGATATTTATAACATTAAGGGGTTGCCCCAAACTGATTATGATTTGGATGGAGAATTGTCTCATTGTCAGTCACACATACATAGACCAGATTTAATTATTTCTTGGTGAACAGGGAAAAAATACTTCAGAAATTAAAGAAATGTCAAAGTACAAGTGATAAATCAAGTTTTAATATTGTCAAAACCTATTATTTTATGTTTACAAAAAAAATTATAATCGCTCGCCTTTACTTTTCAAGCTTCGCCTCAAAAATTTGCAAATTAAATATTTTTTTATTAAAATTTTCAAATCGCTCGCTCGCCCCAAATTTTTGAGTCCAAAAATCCGTAGAACAAGAAATTAAATTGATGTGGCCTAAGTGACATTTTTAGGCATCATCTTGCAATGTTTTATGATGAATAATTGAAGAATTTAATCAGGTTTAATCCACCATTTTCTACATTTGAAAATGCCTGTACCAAGTCAGGAATATGACAGTTCTTGTCCATTGCTTTTGATGCGTTTTGTTATTTGATTTTGCCATGTGATTATGGACTTTCCGAATTGATTTTCCTCTAAGTTCAATATTTTTGTGATTTTACTTTTTATGCCATTAATACACAGAAATGTAAATATATTTCACTATTTTAACTTTTAAAAATCAAATCTATGGACGATATTGATCACAAACATATGCAAATGTTGGACACAAACAGTTGATTTAATGTATTAGAAAGTCAGAAATGAAAGATGATTAGCAATTTTGTATGTCAATCTTAATTTTATTTTCTAACTGTGAAGTGCTTCCTGATGCTTCATAATAAAATTCATGACTCCTACTGAATATCTGCAAGAAGATTGATGCCATTATGCATTTATGCATTAGAACTACAATATAGAAATAAGAAGATGTGGTAAAGTTGCAAATGAGACTCTATTCAAACTTTTACATGTTTCTTTTCAAAATGTTGCATCGAAGAACATCTTTTTTCTATATTAGCAAATATCTGTCCCAGTCAGAAATATCACAGTTGTTATCCATTCGTGTGTTTCATCTCTTGATTTTGTCATTTGATAAGGGACTTTCCGTTCTGAATTTTTCTCAGAGTTCGGTATTCTTGTTATTTTATTTTTTAGATATAGCATTGAAACTAAACAGAATAAATATACACCACATTGTGTTGTCAAGTGCGGTCCACGGAAGTTAAGAATTCTTAAAAGCTTTATTTGAATAAAGAAAAAGAGTTGAAACATTTGAATTTTTAGTGTCGTAGCGTACATGATGAAGGTTGTTACAGAAATAGTATCATAGACATTTTTGTAATATTTCGTAAATAATCCATGTGTACAAAAACATTGGAAATGTTTTAGTTTAGTTAGTCTGGCGGTCTATATAGAATGTTTGACAACTTTTTCCAATTAAAAAAATCATGCATATGTTGTGCTCCAGTTAATCTTTAAATATATAATTTTATTTGACGTCATTGAATAAGTACATATCATTGAAATTCCGCACATGCTGTATTAAATATTGACTCGTTCTTTTATATAGGAAATATTACACTATATTTGACACTATATTTTGCCCAAGGTCGTTGATACAGATTCCGTTGCCCATGTTCTACATAAGAAAATGTCTGCACCAAGTCAGCAATATGGCAGTTGTTATCCATTCGTTTGATGTGTTTGAGATTTTGATTTTCCATTTATTAGATACTTTCCGTTGAATTTTCCTCAAAGTTCAGTGTTTTTGTGATTTTACTTTTTGCCACAATTTTACTCTGATGTATCTGTTTTATGACAATTTTAGATATTGGATTGACTACCAAAACACAATTATCAACTTTTAAGTTTGTATACTAGTATTAAAAATTAATTATTTTTATTCTTGGCGATGAAATTGTTCAATTCTATTTAGTTGGTGAACATGGTCAGTGATAGAAATAGACTACTCTGATTTGAACTAAAGTAGCAACTACTATTCCATTAATTTTACTTCTGAATAATGCACATACATCACAGATGGCGACAATTTTAGCAATAATTGCTTTTGGTTTGACGCGGCTACAGATCCACTTAATTATAATTGTATACACTATATTTATGCTTCTTTTTTGTTTAAAGTTTCAGTTGTCAGTTACTAAAGCATATTATTCAATCAATAATTGTTTTCGAGGTCAGGATATTTGTTGCTATAACTTTTGAGTTGCCTTTAAACAGCACCTTAATTTCTTCTTATGATGATATAAGTACTGAATAAAAAAAGCCATAGATAATCAATAAAAAAAAGTATCCCTTTGACTAGATTTGGTATTTCATTCAAGTAAAACATATAATCTGAAGAGTCTTCATTGTCATTACAAATTTTGTCTTGATTTAAATGAATAATTCATAAATATATTTCCTTATTAGTTTCGCTTTTGTTTCGTTTTATTTAACATGCTACAATATAATGTGAAGAACAAATAAACATCAGATAAGTGTATGTCCTTATCTTATTACACAGTAAAAGGTGCAACGCACGTTATAAGTACGTTTTAAAAAACGTCTGTTAAACGTACGTTTCGAGTATAAAATATGCATGTTTTATCTCATATGCGTGTAATGGCTGTAAAAACACGGACGTAAAACGCCTGTTTAGAAATGGGCGCAATACATCACCTACTATATTCTAAAACATTTAATTTTATAACATCTTTTGCAACTGAAACTGTGGATCTATTCTTATTGTAAGTTAGCATACACTAAATGTATGTTTTGCCAAAAAAAGATATTAATGGGGCAATCAAGTTATGTTTGCATTTCCTATCATGATTTTCTTGATAGAGGGTTGCTGCTCACAAGGAAGCTATTAAACCAAGAGTTCCAAATGGTGAAGTTAAAATAATCCCTTCGTAAATTTTACGGACGCCATCACGAGTTGGTTGACCGTTATGGAATAACCGTTTCACAAATGATATCCGATATGTTCCTTACGTCGTAACTACTATCCCCTCCCCTTTCATGAATGTGACCTACCAAATTACTATTTACCGGATTTGTAATCACATAAGTAACACGACGGGTACCACATGTGGAGCAGGATCTGCTTACCCTTCCGGAGCACCTGAGATCACTCCTAGCTTTCTATGTTGTGTCACGTGTACTATTGTTTGTCTGTTTGTCTTTTTTCATTTTTAGCCATGGCGTTGTCAGTTTATTATATATTTATGAGTTTGACTGCCCCTTTGGTATCTTTCACGACAATGCTATTCTGTTCTTCAATGCCATCATTGATTCATGTGTGTCATAAAATATAAAATCGTTAGTGTGTACATTTAGAAAAGGCAAGTATTTATGGTTTATTCATAACCAACCAGGGAAAAAACTACAAAAATCATAATGTATTTCGGTGTTGTGGATCACAAAAAAACATGTTAAACAGGTGTTGTGTTATTGTACAGAAAAGGCATTCATACGATTGGCGTTGAGGGCCAAATATACATACATTTCTATGGTGCTGTGGACAAAAGAAAACATACGTATAATGGGTTTTCATGACATAAAAAGTAAATAAAACGCATGATTTGCCAGAAATTAACAGGGTTTTACGTGCGTTCACCCGTTATATGGACGTTATACATAACCATTTAACGCATTTTTTACGTCAACATCCGTCTTTAACATACGTAATCAATACGTTTGTTACATGCATTTTACATGCGCGGTCCTCAACATGCGCATTACATTACGTATGTTTAAAAACATACGTAAAACGCCTGTTTTACGAATGAAAAACGGTTGTGCAACTTTTCTATGTAGCGATATCTGTATTAAAGTTAAATGTTTATAATGATAATAGTAAGCCCATTGAATACGATACTACAAACACGCACATATAAAATCTGCTTGGAAATATACAGTTAATCAAAAGGGGTCAATGCAAACCTAGAGGTATGAATATTATACATGCACTAAACCAATTTCTTCATTCTTCTTATGTCCTCAACGCTATCAGCTTCGAACGTCCTTTGCCTTTACATTTTTTTGATTCAAAACTGCCGAGTTTTGTGAAGATGAAATGTGCATCTTGCGTTTTTCTATTTCTTAACAAAAGCAAATGTAATGTCGAATGGCACGTTAATTCGAGAAAAAAAAATACTTCCCCTTTTGTAATTAGCCATAGAAATCGGTATATTTGTTTTAACCTTTTGGGTTAGTTTCGTGGCTTTGATTTCGCAATGAAAGAAATACCAGGAATTTATAAAGTTGGGAATTTATCAAACTTGGATGTCCTCAAATATATATACACAAAAAAAAAAACACAGCTACAATTGTTTGTGAACGCAGCAAGAAAACATTAAAAGTTAAACATTAAATGAAATGCTCTCGAGAATAAATATTTTTTTAGTATAAAGATACAATGACACGTGGGGACTTTATCATGCCAATCACGGTGCCCATTACAGGAGAATCATGGTTATTACAAAACAATTTACGATAGAATATTTTCTATTAAATAAAATATCAAAGACAAATAAATGGTTGGTAATGTTAAGTATGATTGTTATAAATTAAGATTAGATATAAATTGAACGTAGAAAAAGTAAAATAAAAGTTAAAAAAATACACAGACAAAATCCGTCATGAATACATATACGAAATGGACAGCGTTTAGTTGTCAACAAAAACAAACATGTACTTCTTTAAAATCAAGAAGTTGTGTACTATACAATATCATAAAATGAATATGAAAATGGTATCAGAGAGTATAATATCTAGTATTCTTTGTTTACTCGTTTGGACTGATTACACATAATGATGTTGTGCTCTCGAGGAACAAATGCACTAAAACTTGATTTGTAAACAAACTAATTAATGCGTGTTCTTATATAGATAGGCATTCCGATTTTTAAGGGGATCAAAAGATGAGTACGTATGAAAATGCAAACCACAAGTCGACGTTTATCTTTATTTTCAGCACATGTTTTGTGAAATCTTACGCTTGAACCTTAATTAATCTGCCAGTTTCTCAATGTAGCAAATAAAGGTTACCCTTTTATCACTCATATATCTATTTTGGTCCGAGTTAATTTAATGTGATATACCTAGTTTATTATTCTAGTGAAGTCATTGAATAATTCGATGACCAAGACATTTTGTTCAAGTGGGAGTCATTTGAACTAGATTCTGTTATAGAATGTCACACATTCAAACAGAAATAACAGGCAAAAAATAATGGAACAAATTCTTTCCGTCCGTAGAAATTAACAGGAAATTTGTAAAGTCTAATTTGAAAAGAACAAAAAGGTTGTAACAATCAATAGTTGTAGTGTACATGTTTGAATTTTCTCGCAGCAAAAAGTATTGCACGTACAGTTATCATACACTTTTTGTACTTGTTATAGTAATTTAGAAGTACCAAAAACATGGTAATGCTTTAATTTTACAAAGGTATGGTTGTCCTGAATGAATATTTGACAACACTTTCCAATTAAACATTTTAGCATGCTTTAGAAAAAAGTCTTTTTATTTGATACAGTCCAATAAATCTCGCAGTGTTACATTATTTACTTGACGTTATTGACTGAATGTTTGCATCCAATGCATACTTCGTGTAATGTTTGAAAGCACTGTCTGATCTGCAATTTCTTTTGTATCATTACATAAAACTTAATTAAGTAGACATTATTTATGTCAGCATTGACATTACATCTTATGAGTAAGGTCAGAATTATATCTATAATTAGTTAGAACTATCAGACGTATACTAGAGGTTTCCTGATGTAGTACGTACCAGGTACGGTGCATGATATTATATTATCAATTGTGATAAAATGCTGAAATTCGAATTGCATTTTGACGTTTCTATAATTATATATGACAGTTTTTAGTTAGAGCATACGAGCATGAATTAAACGCACCTCACACGAACGAGTCGACATGTCTTTAGATTCTTAATATAGATTTGCGTTTTTGTTTGTTATGCTCGTTGTATTTGTTTGGTTTATATTATGAAAAAAGACAATATTATCTTATGTTTAAACAGAATTTTGCATAATCAAAAGAGAACAGAAAGATACTAGAGGGACATTCAAATTCATAGCTCGAAAATAAACTGACAAAGCCATGGCGAAGAAAGAAAAAGGCCAACAGACAAACAATTGTACACAAACCACAACACCGAAAACCAAAGACTAAGCAACACGAATCCCACCATCAAGTGGGGGTAATCTCAGGTGCTCCCAGAAAGGTACGCAGATCATTTTCCACACGTGACACCTATCGTGTTGTCATGTTAGTACAAACTCGGTAACAAATTTAATTCAGTAGGTCACATTCGTGAAAATGGATTGTAGTTACAACATTAGCAACATATCCGATATCATCTCTGAAATGGATATCCCATAACGGTCAACTAACTCGTGATGGCGTCCGTAAAATTTTACGAAGGAGTGTTCAACTTTACCATTTGAAACTCTTGGTTGAATAACTTCTTTGAGAAAAGCAACCCTCCTTCATGGAAATCATGATAGGAAATACAAGTCCGGAAATATCGAATTAATTTGGAGATAAATACAACTTTTGCAATCGCTGCTCGAATGTTGCTAAATTGAAATAGAAAGTTCACAATTGGGCAGCTAAATTTATCTCATTCGTCGTAAAGTATGTAAGAATGCTATCCATGAACGACTTTCTTCAACAAGTGGCACTGATTTTGGTTTTGTACTTACCTTGTGAAAATTGTGTTGATATTTGCATGATTTTCAAATCAGTAACTTATATTGTTATTTTAAAATGTAAGCTCTTTTTATTTCCATATGGGTCCCTTCAGACACTTTTCAAAAAACAAAAGCAAAGATTTTAATTACGTGTTATAGTGGGGTTTTTTTTACTTATCCTTGTATATTTTAACCTTTACAGATTATTCTATTTTTGCAATATCCTTTTGACTTGGCTTGGTTTATATTCATTCTGGCATTGTGCTATTGTGGTATGGTCATTTTTTTTTTATTCTTGTCTGTTATTTTTGCGTAATTGCTTTATCTATATAGTAAATAAATAAACTCATCATAGATACCAGGACTTTTGTATATACGCTAGACGCGCGTTTCGTCTACTAAAGACTCATCATTGACGTTAGAATCCAAAAAAATTAAAAAGGCCAAATAAAGTACGAAGTTGAAGAGCATTGAGGACCAAAACTCCTAAAAGTTTTGCCAAATCCAGCTAAGGTAATCTATGCCTGAGGTAGAAAAGCCTTAGTATTTCAAAAATTCTAAATTTTGTAAACAGTTAATTTATAAATATAACCATATCAATGATAATTCATGTCAGCACAAAAAGTGCTGACTACTGGGCTGGTGATACCCTCGGGGAAATAAATCTCCACCAGCAGTGGCATCGACCTGGTGGTTGTAACTAAACTCATCATACATACTAGGACTAAATTTTGAATATACGCCAGACGCACGTTTCGTCTACAAAGGACTCATCGGTGACGCTCGAATCCAAAACAAAATTAAAAAGGCCAAATAAAGTACGAAGTTGAAGAGCATTGAGGACCAAAATTCCTAAAAGTTTTGCCAAATCCAGCTAAGGTAATCTATGCCTGAGGTAGAAAAGCCTTAGTATTTCAAAAATTCTAAATTTTGTAAACAGTTAATTTATAAATATAACCATATCAATGATAATTCATGTCATCACAAAAAGTGCTGACTACTGGGCTGGTGATACCCTCGGGGAAATAAATCTCCACCAGCAGTAGTAACTATATGGCCTTTTGTTTTGCTTTGTTTGTCATAGTTGTTTGTATTCATAATGATTAAGACAATAACACAATGTTTACTGCTGTACTCCTTTTTGTCTCGCCTTGACGGAGTCAAAACGCGAGACATAGGTATGTTGTTTCCGGCGTCGGCGGCGACGGCGTCAACAATGTATTAGTTTGTGATTAGGTCTAGTTTATGGTGAACGGCAGGTAGTAGGTCAATCATATTTGGTATGCAGTTGTAATAGCATTGACACATCTCATTCCAATTGAGATTATTTGGCCTTGCCCCCTCAGTAGTAGGGTTTGTCCATCTGATGAGTTAAGCCTTTTTCAACTGATTTTTATAGTTCGTTTTTATGTTGTACTGTTATACCACTGTCCCAGGTTAGGGGGAGGGTTGGGATCCCGCTAACATGTTTAACCCCGCCACATAATTTATGTATGTGCCTGTCCCAAGTCAGGAGCCTGTAATTCAGTGGTTGTCGTTTGTTTATGTGTTACATATTTGTTTTTCGTTCATTTGTTTTACATAAATAAGGCCGTTAGTTTTCTCGTTTGAATTGTTTTACATTGTCTTATCAGGGCCTTTTATAGCTGACTATGCGGTATGGGCTTTGCTAATTGTTGAAGGCCGTACGGTGACCTATAATTGTTAATGTCTGTGTCATTTTGGTCTTTTGTGGATAGTTGTCTCATTGGCAATCATACCACATCTTCTTTTTTATATTGTCAAATCGTACAGTTTTGCTTAATGCCCGCGTCACACTGTCCCGATTTTTACGCCGATGGCAACACGATTATGGAAATTTTCAAAATCGGGACTGATCGTATCCAGATCGGACTATTCGTAGTGCTATCTTTAACCATCGTAAAACCATCGGCCACTTTTTCTAGCCTTCGGGGACAACTTCGGGAAGGGTTCTAAATTTTTTAACATGTTAAAAAATCCCCGAAGGTGCGTCCGATGTTGAGGGTTCGTATTGAGTTCGTATCACCATCCTCACCATCGTAATGTCACCGGGAATGCATCTTTGAACATCGTATTGCATTCGTGTTTCCATCGTTTCCATCGGGTAGTTTGACATTACGATGTCTACACGAATGAATCACGAAGCTACCCGAAGGTCTTACGATGGCAACACGACTTCGTGAAGACCTCGTAATCCCGTCGTGATGCCATCGAATAAAAGTACGAAGGTGACAAGATGGAACTACGACGGCAATTAATCCAGCTAAATGTAAGTTAATTTTCGCGCTTAAATACATTTAAAGTGTCATGCGCGATATGCACTGGTCAGTCTAATACGACAGTTAAGAAAGACGTTCACAAAACATGGAGCTCATATCATATGATTCTATGAGAACAAGAAAGGCGACAGCGTTGTTTCTATTAATTCAAATGGAACAAGAAGAGCAGGTATTACAGGCTCAGGATTTACTTTTACAAATAAAATATTATTTTTTGTCAATTTTTCATATCAAATAACATAATGAAAATCATAAACGCGCCTCGAATACCAACACTGCAGGTACACGTATATAGGGAAACCAACTTTTTCTTCATTATTCTGATTTTTTATGTATCGTCTGAGTTGTTGTCACACGAATGTTTACTCCATAAACATTTTGTTTTCTATATGTCATATTTTGCCGCATTTGTTGCTTTCCCAACATCCTTCCTTTAGTCTATATTATTATGATATTCTCCTGGAAAGAGCTCTTTTTGAATAAAAGGGATCAACGAACCCATTACCGTACCTTTAAGATAGATCAGTAAACATGGGCATAATTATGGGTGATTATTCAGATTAGTGCAAACATTAAACAGTTCAAACAAGGCAATGCCGAGCGTGGCATCCCCTCGTATGTAACATATTGGGGACAAATATGGACACTATATTTGTATATGACACATGCAGAAAATGGTGAATACGCATATTTGATACATAAACTATTTTTTTAGAAATCAACCAAATTAGTCAGTAACTGGTCTTCCGTCTTATGATTAAACCAAAAATTAAATGTACAATATAATGTATATTCAATATTGATCAAACAATTTAAAACGCGTGATGCCTTCGGCGTATAATTTAAATGCATCGTAAGCTGTACACGACGTCTTTTAGACATCGTATGGCCATCGCGCCATCATCGTAAACCATCGTGTAGCCTTCGTGATCCATCTTGTAGGCTTCGGCTGAGATATGAAGCTTAGATACCGTCTTCGGTTAACCTTCGTATGTCCATCTTTTGCTATCGTATATACTTTCGGCACCCTCGTATAGACTTCGTTATTCATCGTACTTGCTTCGGTCACTTTTGGGTATTTTAACGAGATCGGGACCAACTTCGTACGAACTTACAATTTTCGCATTCGGGTGTCCATCGTATATAAAAATCGGGACAGTGTGACGCGGGCATACCGGTTATTCGGATAATCGATTGACGGATTAAGCGGTTAACAGATAATTTTAAGTTGAGGCCTTATCTTTAGTAACCTACAAAAGTACGTTTTTATAATAGAGGTCGGTCATTCACAATCGTATCAACCGTATCGTATACGTTGACGTATCGGCATCTGCAGATATATTTACCAAAAAAATGTTTATGCGATCCCGAGCTTATTTTAAATAAGACCATGTTTCATTTAAAAAAAAACAAAAAACTAATTTGAATCTCTTCGAAACAAACAAACATACACTTTAAATAGTTGTGATAGTGGTGTTTTGTAAAAACAATAAGGGTTCTATCCTCTACTTTTACATGCCCTTAAAAAGGAGCCAATGTAGGGCAGGTAAACGAATATCGTACACAATCCTTTAATAATTTAGTTAAAAAAATATCTCAAGATCTTACATGAATAAACACAAAACAAATCAAATGTACTATACTTATATACATGTAAGGTACTTTGAATATTGTTCATTTGCGATTTCATCATGAAAGGTAATAGAAAAGTGCTGAGTATCACTCTATTTGTCAAATAACAATTTGGTTCTACGTGAGCCAAAAAGACACTATGAACAGATCTGAGAGTAGTCGCAGTTATCTGACAGCTAGTTCAAAGCCACTAACAACTAATAAAAAAATCATGCATCTAAGACTAAATTATCAATATGTACACATCTAACATCCAATGGATTTAGTTTAAAGACGTCATAAACAGTAAGAGAAAAAAAACATGACCTTGTGTAATGCCAAGTTACAGGTATCGACAGATTGTAGATCCATGAATGTGTATATGTATATAATTATAACGTACTAGTAATATTTAGTTTGCTTTCAATTTAATCAATACCACTGATTGGTGTTTTAATGCAAAATATTTAACTTGTACAAGTTCATGTCTCTAACAGATGTACTGAATTTTATTAATTTCTGATACATAAATTCTATCAAAATTTATAAATTATCTGTTCAAAAACCGTTTATTTTGTTTGTAGATCTATATTTGTATCGAGCAATTATATGGATCTTCGAAGTTTAGGTCAGCTGATTTAGAGAAACAATGAATACAAATACTGTTGTGATTATCAAATTAATTTGTATTGGACAAAATATTTCATTAAGAAAAGTACTATTATCAAATTCAGAATGGTTCATATTTTGGATCCTCTATATTGTTTGGCTTTATAACTATTTTGATATGAGCGTCACTCATGAGTCTTATGTAGACGAAACGCGCGTCTGGCTTACTAAATTATAATCCTGGTACTTTTGATAACTATTCATACATTTTTCAATCACATTTGCATATTTAAGTGGGAAATTGGGGACATCACATATGAATACAATCATAACAAAAATAAATCAAACTTAAAACGTTCTTACTTTCAGAAATTCAATAATTTAATCAGATAAAGGTTCTTTTCTTTTCCTTAAAGCTCTTTTGAAATATTTTTTAATAAATACGATACATTGGTTGAATGAACATACTATAAATAATACTCGTAGAATAAATCTACCTGTATGTACATAATCTAAAATTTCCAAATCAACAGTGGCGGTTTTCATGATAACAAGAGTTCCGTAATATTTATGGATAATAGTGAGTAAAATAGAGGGGGCAAAGTTGCAATAAGAAAAGGTAATGTCAAGTAGATTACGCAACGTTTTCACTCTAGATGTTATGCCAGATTCAATTCTCTGGATATGATGTTAACAATTGATTTGTTTGGTAAATTAATATTCGAGCCCATACACCAAGACGATGGGTGCCATTATTGATAATGCTTTGAACATTATGAGATATATTCCAAGGATGAGAGTTCACGTTCAAGACGTTCAAATATGGTCTAATGCTTTACTTTATATCAAGGTCATAACTGAATTAGCTCTTTGTAAAAATATTTAAATTAGCTCTCACCGCAATATACTAGTAGCTTTTTGCGTTAGGTGGCGTGAAGCAAACACCAATCATTCCATATCTCTTTGCTTGGCAAGTACCTTTCTAAACACCACAGCTTACTAGTAACAACTATGCTTGTATTTCTTATCATGATTTCCTTGATAGAGGGTTGCTACTAACAACAAAGCTATTAAACCAAGAGTTTCAAATGGTGAAATTGAAATCATCCCCTCGTAAATTTTACGGACGCCATCACGAGTTGGTTGACAGTAATACAGATGATATCGGATATGTTTCTTACGTCGTAACTACAATCCCCTTAACTTTTAAAAAATGCGACTTACCCAATTAGACTATTTACCTGGTTTGTAATAACATGAGCAACACGACAGGTGTCACATATGGAGCAGTATCTGCTCAACCTTCCGGAGAACCTGATATCACGCCCAGTTTTTGGCGGGGTTCGTGTTGCTCGGTCATTAGTTTTCTATGTGGTGTCAGGTGTACTATTATTTGTCTGTTTGTCTTTTTTCCTGTTTAGTCATGGCGTTGTCAGTTTATTTTCGATCTATGACTTTGACTTTTCTTCTGGTATCTTTCGCCCTTCTTCTACTTCTTTTGATTATCTACTGCTCTTCTTATTACACTACTTTAGTGTTGAAAATTACCATTGGACTACAAAAATTCATAAACAAACGACAGATACGTTTAATATTGGAAATCAGTAACTTGTGTGGTTTATTACACCCAACAAAAACTAAATATATTTGAGCTTTTACATTGTATAATTTCTGTATCTTAAATATTTACAGTGAAGTCGCTTATATCAGACTTCAAATCTAATAGCATTCGTCAAAATATAGTTTGTATCGTGTTGTTTTGCAATATTGCAGCAGATATTTCGTTACTATGTTGTTGTTTTGTATTCTAAAATTGATCTCTTAACATAATCAGGGTTGACATGTTTGTTGTCGGTGTAGGTTAACCATCAAAACTACTCTTCAAACGATGCCTCTACTTCTGAATCAACGAATGTAAGTTCATCTTTGCTAACGATTTCAAGGTATGAAAATTGTTTCAAAACAATTTCTTTTTATTTTGCAGATAAGATATGTCATCAACAGACTGTGAAACCTGTGCCGTACACGAAGACAAAAATTGTTTCAGTTGGTGTTGGGAATGTGAGCAAACATTGTGTTTCGAATGTTCAACAAACCACCTCAAAATAAGGTCATTGAAGTGCCACAGCATTATTCCGATAATAGATTACAAAAAGGTGCTACTCTTTATCCGGGACATCAACACTAACTGCAAAGATCACGAAGAGAAACTAGAATTCTATTGTTCCGCTCACGATGCTACGTGTTGTTATCTTTGTATGACGGAAGATCACCACGTATGCTCCGGTATACAGCCGCTTCAGGCTTATGTAAAAAACATAGAAGAGTCTTTCGTTTATAGCAATCTACAAAAAAAGATTCATGAATTATCGGACGACTTTCTCACAATTTCTACCGACAGAAAAGAAAATTTGACTCAGCTGCAAGGTCAAAAAGAAGAAATAGAGCAAGAATTCTGCAACATCCGCAAATCGATCAACAAACGTTTAGACAAGCTTGAGAAAACCGCTATCGATGAATTAACTGACGAATATAATACGGAAAGACTGAAAATTGAAACTGTTTTAAAGGAATGCAACACATATAACAGAAGGGTCAAGGGACTTGAAGAAAACATGAATGAATTGACACTCCACGCCACTGAACTACAAACCTTCTTGCACGCACAAACAATTCAGAAAGAAATAGAAAGACAAATTGAATTTTTAGAGTCACTTCAAAAAAACAAACAAATAGGAATCATCAATCTGACATTTTTCATTTCTCCATTTATTTCTTCTCTCACTGAACATTTGGATTCATTTGGAACTGTTTTAGTAAACGCGGATGTCAAACTATTTTCTTCAAATTAGGAGATCAGACGGAGGCCCAACTATTTCATCGAACAATTGATGATGAAGATAATTTTTTCATTGAAATAAAATCGTCCTTCACATGTTGTTTTACAGAAAGTTGTGCGTTATTACCAAATGCACAGATTGTTCACATCGTACAAGGGCGCAAGGCTTTACACGTCTCTGACTTTAATGGGTTTAATCGTCGTGAAATTAAACTTCCCGAAGAGGCTTGGGGCGTAGTACATATAAATGACAGTGTTGTAGCAGTTACGTTCTTTGAACGCAAAATGGTCGCTTTTATAGAAATGGGAAAAGAAAACATCATTAAAAAATAATTCAAAGTAAAGGACCACTGTCATGGTATCAAATTCTTCAAAGACAAATTTCTTCTTTATTTGATAGGTTCAGAATATGTATATTTGTATATTAAAAATGGAATGTTGTTGAATAAAATAAAAGTGCCCATTGATATTTGTGTAAGAGCAGCTTTGACTGATAATCGATTCTTTTTCATAGATTCCATGAAAAATATTCACTGTTGTGACTTCTATGGATCTTTTATTTGGACATATAAAAATTTGTAAAATAGTTTTTACAATATTTGAACTTACTGTATGTGTAAAGTATGTGTTATCTGAACCAATGTTGTGTATCAAAAGCAATTTATTTTGTTTGGGAACCATAAATGTATAATTATAGCTCTTTATCTTGTAAATAGAATATGGATTTTCAAATTGTTTGCCTTCGCGCATCCCTGAAGAGACATTTGAAGAAATGCATCAATATGATATGTATCCTCATTATCCTCAATATGCAGGTTCTGACGAAGGTACAAATTAAATTGGGCTCTGTTCACTCCATATGGAGATGTTAATGAAGGTAAATAATGACAGCTAGCTTAACCTCTCACTTGTATGACAGTTGCAGAAAATTCCATTGTAATGACATCGATGTGTGAACAAAAAAAAAACAGTCATAATAGGTAAAAATGTCAAATTTAGGGATACAGCAGTCAACTTTGTATTATAATCTTAATCACTATAAAAACTAACAATAATGGAACAAAGAAACACAAAAAGGTATATATATATACAAAGCACATTCGCAAAAATGAAAGACAAGAATAAAAAAATTCACCATAGCACAATAACACAATATCGGAATATATAAGTGCAATGTCACGTCATACGTAACACAGAGGCACATTATTGCATATAGACAAAGCACATACGCAAAAATGAAAGACAGGAATACGATAATTATCATAGAACAATAACAAAGTGACAGTATGTATAAGTTCAGAGCTGAAAACAGACTAAACAGTAATATTCATAAAGACAAATAAAAGATATATATATAACGAGTTATTTTAAAGGGGATATGGCCGTGTCTGTAATGTTTTTAATGATTTTTTGAAAAGCGGTTTCATACTGTTTCCTTTATTTCCATATTTTTGTCGCATGAACTAAGTAATTCGATTTATCGAATAAATGAGGAGGAAGTAGTAAAATAACAAAAATACCGAATTCCGAGGAAAACTCTAAACGAAAATTCATTAAGCAAATGGAAAAATTAAAAACAAAGCTCAAACACATCAAACGAAAGGATAACAACTGTCATATTCCTGACTTGTTCAAGCGATTATCCATGTAACATGGTGGATTAAATCCAAGAACACCCCCAATTTTTATTTGTTAATATCAATAGTTTCAGAAAAGGTATAGATCAAAGAGATTGAAATACTAGATTGGACCAAATTGGAGGGATAGGGAATATGTGACAATTTCATTCATCATGTTGCAATACATGGTAAATAAATGTATTGTAATGGAAACAAAAGTTGTAAGATGTACAATTATATTGCAGAAGCCACATTGGGGTAGATAGTAACAACAACATAACAGAATGACCTTACTATAGAAGTTTCTTACCGACGTCTGGTGTTTTTATGGTTTGACATAAATGGAATAAAATTTTATCATTCTGAAATTAAATATATTACACAAACTGTTGGCTGGATGTATTATATTCGATTTGATTTGATTTGTGGTGTTTTAACGCCAGTTTTAAGCACCTCATTTAGGCTATTTCGGGGCGGTCAGTATTTTTTGGTAGAGGACGCCGGAGTGTCCGGAGAAAAACACCGATCTTCGATAGGAAAATTGACAATCCTAGTTAATTGAGATTGGAGTCGAGTGTTGACTGGCTAGTGATTACAGTAGTAACTACTTAGACCACTCGGCCACCGAGGCCCCTTGAATGTATTACAAAGACAGGAATAAAATTTGATTGAATATTTTGTATGTCACTTTTATTTTTACTTTCTAACTGAGGAGTGATTCCTGTTGCTAGGATGTTACCCTTAGAATGGCCAAAATATCCGTAAATCATTTTTAGATGTACAATTACGTTACCAAAAATACGGACACGGCTATAGGGAAAACGGCAATATTAAAGTTTCCCAGCATTAGGTTGGCCTTTTATGTACCCAAGGAAGGTGAAGGAAGTCAAATTAGGATCGCTATGATTGGTATATTATTTATTTATCTATGAATAACTGCAGTGTGTATATTTACAATATACATTTTGAAACCTATTGAAATATTTTCTAGACAATTATTTGAAATGACTTCCAAAATTTCATAAATTTGGTGTAAAATGACAGTGGGCATCAGACTTCAGTTATGTTAGACTATTTTGAGGCTTTTGATTAGTACATTTGATTTTTATCACAAGGAATAAAAAATATTCACTAAGAATACTGTGTTGAGAAAAGTGCTGATGCATCACTATAAGTCAAATTGATGGGTACTGATATAAATAAAGGCAACAGTAGTATACCGCTGTTAAAAAATAGTTAATCTATGGACAAAAAACAAAATCGGGGAAACAAACTAAAACTGAGGGAAACGCATTAAATATAAGAGGAGAACAACGACACAACATTCAAATGTAACACACATAGCAACAGACTAAGACAAAATCCGATGAGAATAACCAATATAACATCAAAACCAAATACATGAATTTGGGATAGAAAAGTACCGTGACACGTCTTATAGTAATGTGAATTCACACTCAAATATAGGAGAAAACAAACGACACAACGGAAACACAACGTAAAAATGTTACAATACAGAAACGAGCTATGATATAACAATGGCCATTTTCCTGACTTGGTACAGGACATTTTTAAAGAAAAAAATGGTGGGTTGAACCTGGTTTTTTGGCATGCCAAACCTCGCACATTCATGGCATTAATGTTAAATATAACATTAAAATGACAACATAATAATACAGGACTTCAATACAAATAAATAGGAGAACGTATTAGGCAAAGAAAAACATGAATAATAGATAACAAAAGGCATCAGGTTTAAAATTCAATACGTCAAAACCGCGCCTTGTCCACACAAGACTTACCAGTGACGCCCAGATATAAAAGTTCGAAAGTCAAAAAATGGTACAAAGTTGTACAGCTCTGAGGATCAAAAGTTGAAAAAGGTTGTGCCAAATACGGCTAGGGATATAAAACTTTATGCTAGGAGTTCATTATTAACTATATTAATGCAAAATGACGGTGGGCATGGATAACATAAACAAGCTCCGTTGGAAGTTGGTCATGATACTATTTGGCTTTAATTTTTAAAAAAGAAAAATAAAGTACTAACACAACATATAACTGTTTTGTCCAGGCTTTTATCTTAAAAAGTGGTAAATTTTGAAAATGTTAATATTGTCGCCTATGGCAGAATAAATAGTACCGTTTTCCCTTTAATGTATTGAGTCTAATTGGTAACGTTTATTTAGAATAATATACTATTATTAGATCTTCAATTCATTTTTTCAGCAATAACATATAAGACTCCATTTAGTAGGTCAATTAATGTCATTACTCTTAAGAACTTCAAGACAGAAACAAGAAGCTGTATAATTGGCCATGAAACATATTATTATTTATGACGATATGAATTCCTTGTAAACGTATTGATATATTTATTAATATTTACAAAACCCGTGTTTTAAACAAAATCTAGTAATATGTCGCCTAATGAACAACCTCATCACATTATAACCTTTCATGTCAACCAGACATTCCTTGAAGCAAAATGTTTTTTTTTCTGTTTTTTTTTTTAAAGTAATGCTGATCTTTGAGCCGTTTTGATAATAGTAACAACCCCTTCTAGTTTAAAGAAAATACACTACGGTCGTAGATGTTTCTTTTTATTATGTTGCTTCGCAGGACATTTCTTATCAACTTTATTAACTTCTATGCATACATAGCACACAAATATACGTTCCATAGAAATCTAGTTTGGGTTAAGGATTGCCTTCTTGTTCCTTTGTTTTACAAAACATAACAAAATTTGCTAAATAGATATCGGAAGATGTGGTGTGAGTGCCAATGAGACAACTCTCCATCCAAATAACAATTTTAAAAAAAGTAAACCATTAGAGGTCAATGTACGGCCTTCAACAAGGAGCCTTGGCTCACACCGAACAACAAGCTATAAAGGGCCCCAAAATTACTAGTGTAAACATGTTTTAATTTCAGCTTTTAATTTGTCTTTATGCATTAATAATATTGCCATTTTTTTTCAAAATTTCGCTTAAACATTGTTTAAAAACTTCATTCAATGATATTGTAATTTTAGAGGATGTTTGGAGACTTATAAAAATGATCCAGTGTGAAATAAACTCAGAGGAATTAGCTCTACCACTTAACCTTTGGTATGATTATGACATATACCAGAATTACATTAGATGTATTTTTCCTTATGATACTTTATTCTGATTGACTAAGTGCACATCACGTGTTATTCCGTAAGCAATTGCATTGCTCAATAAAACTTTTCATTCATAATAACACGTGGTCCCACAATAAAGTGCACAGGTGAGTTAAATAAAACAATAATAACATTCGTGTTTTCATGATCATAGCTAAAAAAAAATGTAATAATATGTATTAAATGCTTCTTTTTGTAACTTCATAGGGTTGTAAAAGCGTTGACCGTGTGCACATTTTAGCTTCCGCGCTTCCTACAACATGTACTTCGTTCAACAATGTTACACCCCAATGAAGTTACAAAAAGAAGCATTTAATTCTTGAATAAACGCGTTTCGTTTTGAATCTGTAATTTAAACTAAAAATGACGTAATATAACGGCATGTAATGCTACTGTCATTCAAGTGAGAGGTTTAGCTAGCTATAATACCAGGTTTTATGCACAATTTTTTACAAAGATAATAAAATTGAGAATGGAAATGAGTAATGTGTCAAAGAGACAACAACCCGACCATAGAAAAAAAAAACAACAGCAGAAGGTCACCAACAGGTCTTCAATGTAGCGAGAAATTCCCGCACCCTTCAGCGTCCTTCAGCTGGCCCCTAAACAAATATATACTAGTTCAGTGATAATGAACGCCATACTAAACTCCAAATTGTACACAAGAAACTAAAATTAAAATAATACAAGACTAACAAAGGCCAGGGGTTAAACATGTTTATAAGATCTCAACCCTCCCCCTATACCTCTAGACAATGTAGAAAAGTAAACGCATAACAATACGCACATTAAAATTCAGTTCAAGAGAAGTCCGAGTCTGTTGTCAGAAGATGTAACCAAAGAAAATAAACAAAATGACAATAATACATGAATAACAACAGACTACTAGCAGTTAACTGACATACCAGCTCCAGACTTCAATTAAACTGATTGAAAGATTATGATTTCATCATATGAATATCAGGCACAATCCTTCCCGTTAGGGGTTTGGTATCATACCATCAAAACATATAACCCGTGGCATACCAACAACTGTTTTTTTTCATAATATTGTGTTTAATTCCGATGCAAAGACCCCTATAAGTGAATCATATTAACGCCAAAATATGCAATCTTTAATGACCTGACAACAGTATCGTAACTATATTCCTTCTTAATAAGTCTATTTAAATGTTGTGTTAGTTTCTGAGGTGAATACTGACATTTTTGTGCTTTATAAAGAATATTTACATAAAAAATTGGATGTGAAATACCTGAACGTATAAGACGTCTGCATGTTGAGCTTTATTTACGAATGATGTCTTTATACCGATGATAAGATTTAGAAAATGTTTTGATTAGTTTGTAATATCGAAAACCCTGGTGTAATATTTTTTCAGTAATACATGGATAATTAACGATAGGAAATGAAATATCATCTATTTTGTCATAAATTTTAGTATTAAGCTTTCCGTTAGTGATATATATATCAAGATCGAGGAAAGGGCAGTGGTCATTGTTAGTATTAGCTTTATTTTAAGTAAGTTCAACAGGATAAATTTCTTTAGTATACATACTGAAGTCGTCATTATTGAGAGCCAAAATATCATCCAAATATCTGAAAGTCTTATTAAATTTGTGTATCAGATGTTGTTTCGATAGGTCTTTGCTGATTTTTGTCATAAATTGTAACTCATAGCAATACAAAAACAAGAGTGCACACGCTGAAATGTCTCGCCTTCTATACTAATCATTGATATTATGTTGATAGTCCTAAGTATAAAGCTAAGCTTTTTAATACAACTGTCACATAAACTTAACATTAACCAAGATAACTAAACAAAGACCAATGAACCTTGAAAATGAGGTCAAGGTCAGATGAACCATGCCAGGCAGACATGTACAGCTAACAATGCTTCTATACAACATATATAGTTGACCTATTACTTATAGTTTAAGAAAAATAGACCGAAACACAAAAACATAACACTGTGCAATGAACCGTGAAAATGAGGTCACGGTCAAATAAAACCTGCGCGACTGACATAAAGATCATAAAATATTTCCATACACCAAATATAGATGACCTATGGCATATAGTATTAGATAAAAAGACCAAAACTCAAAAACTTAACTTTGACCACTGAACCATGAAAATGAGGTCAAGGTCACATGACATCTGCCCGCTAGGTAGGTACACCTTACAATCATTCCATACAACAAATATAGTAGACCTATTGCATATAGTATGAGAAAAACAGACCAAAACACAAAAATTTAACTATAACCACTGAACCATGAAAATGAGGTCAAGGTCAGATGACACCTGCCAGTTGGACATGTACACCTTACAGTCCTTCCATACACCGAATATACTAGCCCTATTGCTTGTAGTATCTGAGATATGGACTTGACCACCAAAACTTAACCTTGTTCACTGATCCATGAAATGAGGTCGAGGTCAAGTGAAAACTGTCTGACAGACATGAGGACCTTTCAAGGTACGTACATATCAATTATAGTTATCCTATTACTTATAATAAGAGAGAATTCAACATTACAAAAAATCTGAACTTTTTTTTCAAGTGGTCACTGAACCATGAAAATGAGGTCAAGGACATTGGACATGTTACTGACGGAAACTTCGTAACATGAGGCATCTATATACAAAGTATGAAGCATCCAGGTCTTCCACCTTCTAAAATATAAAGCTTTTAAGAAGTTAGCTAACACCGCCGCCGCCGCCGGATCACTATCCCTATGTCGAGCTTTCTGCAACAAAAGTTGCAGGCTCGACAACAGGTCCGCAATAAGTGGTGTAAATACATGTACCAAGTCAGGATCTGCTTACCCTTCCGCAGCACATGAGATCACCCTAAGTTTTTGGTTGGGTTTGTGTTGCTTAATTTTTTAGTTCTCTATGTTGTGTCATGTGTACTATTGTTTGTCTGTTTGTCTTTTTCATTTTTAGCCATGGCGATTTATGAGTTTGACTGTCCCTCTGGTATCTTTCGTCCCTCTCTTATACAATACTATCAACTACTATTTCTGTGAACCCCAAAAAAGATGTTCTCATTATGGAGAGATTACTTCGTCGGAGCACAATACTTTAACTTCGATTTCATCAGTATTTCAGTTTATTTATGATGCATGTTCAGCACAGATGGAGACAATTTTAGTAACATCAAATTGTTATGTTTGTCGTGAATCAATTTAATAACTCTCTGCACTGTTATTATGATCCTCCGATTGTTTAGGGTTTCAGTTGTTCGTTATTTATGAACAATAATCAATCAACAGTTATTCTTCGAGGTTAGGATATTTGGTGTTATAACTTTGAGTTGTCTTAAAACAGCTGCTTAATTTCTTCTTATAATGTTATAAGTAATACTAGAAAATGTAGATAATAAATAGAAAAAAAACTGTCTCTTCGTAAGCAGATCCTGTTTCACATGTGGCACCTGTAGTGTTGCTCATGTTAGTTCAAACCCTTGTTACAATTCTGATCCAGTAGATCAGGTTCATGAAAAGGGGGTGGAATTGAAGTTACAACACTAGGAACATATACGACATCATCACATAACGGTCAACTAAGTCTTGATGGCGTCCGTAAAATTTACGTAGGGATGGTTCAACTTCGCCATTTAGAACTCATGGTTCGATAGCTAACTTGGCAACAGCAACCCTCTTTCACGAAAACAATGACAGGAAATACAACCCTGAAAATCGTATTATTTTGGAGATCAATACAACGTATATCAACTTATCATATATACCAGGATTAATTTTTTTTATTTACGCCAAACGCGCGTTTCGTCTAAAGTACAAAGTTCAAGAGCACTGAGGACCAAAGTTCCTAAAACTTTTTTCCATTACTGAACCAGCTTCAACAGAATGGGTTGGGATGTTACATCGGCTCCATCTATTGTGGAACACCAATGTTGCGGATGATATCTGCTTGGTATCAAATTGTCCAAATGAGTTGCAAGCTATGCTAGATTTCAAGAACACTATGCTTGTCAGGAGAACTATAGAATCAGTGAAACTAAGTCTACAGTTCTTGTAACTGGCAATCAGTCGGACAACCATGATTTCATGCTAAATGGTTCTAAACTCAAACAATCAGAAACTGCCACACACCTAGGCATTTCAAGAGACAGTAAATCTAGATTTGACACAGGTACTGTTGTACAGGAGAGTATTGGCACTGCCCGCAGAGCAACCTACGCAATGCTGGGTTGCAGGACTACATGGTGCAAATGGCCTCAACCTGTGTGTCTCACTTCACCTGATACGTATATACATTGTTCCTTGTCTTACATATGACCTTGAATCCATTCGACTGACAGCGAAAGATCTAACGTCAATCACTAAATACCACAAGCGACTGTTAAAACAACTACAACATCTACCAGACAAAGCAGCAGACTCCGCCAGTTATTTGCTCCTTGGTGAACCACCTATCAAGGCAGAAATACATAGGAGGATATTCACCACGTTTGGTTATATTTTCAGAAATTTTGACTATATTGAACATCAGCCTGCTTGGCATCAACTTGCTACGAAATCAAACTCATCAAACAGCTGGTTTATTATGGTGAAAACTTTGCTGGAAATGTATGATCTACCTTCGTGCTATGATTTACTACAAAATCTGCCAGGAAAATCTACTTGGAAAAACCTTGTGAAAAAGTACTGTGAACAGTAATGGGAACAAAAACTAAAGCTGGGAGCAAAAACCAAGTCATCCTTAAAATTCATAGACATTGACCGTCTTTCAATTGGCAAATCACATCTGATCTGGAATAGTGCTGGTTCTGATACCTTTGCGATAACAGCGTCAGTAAAATGTAGAATGCTACTTGGAGTAAACTAATACACATTACAAGCAAACAGACATCGTTTTAACCAATTTGAGGTAGACCCATCTTGTCTACTGTGTAAACAAGGACCAGAGGACAGAACTCACTTTCTTGTCCTATGTCAACATCTTGCCACAGTCCGACAACCATTTATGGAATCTCTGAATATTGTTATGCAGGAAACGTTACCAGATCTACATCAACAGATAACATCTGATCCACTACTGCTTAAGCAAGTGATACTTGACTGCTCGTCTAGCCCGTTTGTGCAACCACAATATTACAACAGACTTGAGTGTCTAAGTCGAGGACTCTGCTATGCCCTACATATAGCACGCAGTACAGCTCTGGAATATCATTACAAGTAACCTGCTTAATAGTGTGCTAGATTTAATTTGACATTTATCATACTATCATGATTGAGTGATTGAAACATAGTAGGGACCACCCCGCTCTTAGTGGGTACATATACTTTATTTTAGTATTGTAGTAAAAGTGGGACAGTGCATATAAATATTTTATGACGTGCTGGGTTACCATACCCAACACTACAGTTCTCCAGACAGTGGAGGAAAGATCAATCCTTTAAACAAAACTTATTCCAAAATGTCACCAATTCAACACTGTAATTTTATCTTTGAGTATTGTTTAATTGTTATAAATATTGATTGTGACATTTAAGAATTGACTGCTTCTTTTTGTAACTTCATTGGGGTGTAAAAGTGTTGACCGAAGTACATTTTATATGGAGCGCGGAAACGCTTCGTTCTAAAAAAGTGTGCACTATGAAGTTACAAAAAGAAGCATTCAATACTTATAATTACATTATTTAGCTAGGATCATGAAAACACGATTTTTATCAATTTTTTTATTTAATCCACCTGTGCACTTTATTGTGGGACCTCGTCTTACATGTGTTATCATGAATAATAAGTTTTATTGTGTAAAGCAATTGCTTAAGGAATAACACGTGATAAGCAGTTAACCAATCAGAATATCGTAATATAATGAAACATACATCTAATGTAATTATAAGTAAATAAAATATTATTGCTATACACATATGCATATTCATGGTAATGCAATCTTTCCATAATTATATTGTGGCATTACACACGGTCATGTTTTCCTATTCCTGTGACATTTGATGTAGTATTTTTGTTATTTTACTTTTAACACTAAATCCATTGGATGTTGGATATGTGCTGATTATCATTGATATCTTAGTCTACGATACATGATTTTTTACTTAAGTGACTTTTTTGTTGTGGGATGTATAGAAACGCTGCCACATCCAGTCTGTTTTTCATTAGATGTTTACTGCTTTGTAAATGCTGATGAGTAATGCCATATTCAACAGATTTTTATTGTTTGTTGTACTGTATCACCACTGTCCCAGGTAAGGGAAAGGGTTTGGCACCCGTAACCTAGTCCAACGATTCTTTGTGTGCCTGTCTCAAGTCAGGAGCCTGTAGTTCAGTTCT
Source organism: Mytilus galloprovincialis (assembly GCF_965363235.1). NCBI lineage: Eukaryota > Metazoa > Mollusca > Bivalvia > Mytilida > Mytilidae > Mytilus > Mytilus galloprovincialis. The sequence goes on along the minus strand of NC_134838.1, from coordinate 11,380,268 downwards.
TATCCTTGGTTCATGTCCATCATATATGTTTTTTCGAAATTAGGCAGTTCATATTCTTATATGCATTGTTTCAATTTTCATGTCAGGGTCTTTTTAAGCCACTATACAGTATGATTGTTTTTATTGTTGAAGGTCATATGGTTGCATAGAATTTCTTAAATCCACTTCATTTGAACTTTGTTGGATAGTTGTCTCATTGGCAAACAAACCACACCTAATATTAACATGAATATACTTGTGTGATAGTTAACACCACAGATGTTTGGCTTACATGAACCATGGGGTCAGCTGAAATATTATTTTTTTTTTAAATTAAACACTTTCAGGCAACTGCTATAGCAAATCTATTACTTTGAAATGAAAACACTTTTGAAATTTACTCATTTATTACTATCCCTGCTAAAGGAAGATAGATACAAAGTCCAAAAGACTTATGATCAAACTCTAGTTTTCACAGAGGCAGATTTAGGGGGCCCCAGGGGACCAGCCCCCCCCCCCCCCTTTTCAGAAAAATTTTGGTTGGTTATATAGGGAATCACTGAAGCGTGGCGGAATTGGCCCCCCTTAGGCAGTCAGTGGGCCCCCTCTTATGAAAATTTCTAGATCGGCCACTGTTTCATTCACAGGGTAAAGATATTCCTAGCTAGGATTCTGAATGCCTGTATTTATTTGCTCATTCTTTATATGTCACTATGTGATCTGAAACTTTAACTTTCATATTATAGCCATCAATACATATAGTAAGAATCTATCTTTTTAAATTGGTCCAAAATAGTCACCAAAACTATTTGTTTAAATGTGATGCTACTTTTAATCTGAAACATATCAGCTTTACTGGTTGCTCATTTTGTGATACAAATTCTACAATGAGAAGTTATTGTATATCCTCCTATCATAAAAGTTAACGTCTCTTACTTCTTCAAACCATTTAGCTATCGTAATCATCATATGTAGTTGATGCCCAAAATAAGAGAATAAATATTTAAACTAGTTATAGAAAGACCATATGAAGTGAAGGTAGACACTCCAATCCATTGGTCAGTTGAACTAAAAAAGAACCACCATCTTAGAATTTCTCCTTTGTCAGTTATAAACAGAAAAACAAATAATCCACATTTCTAATCATTTATGTATATATTCATGATAACAAATAAAAAACTTAGAATCACATGACATGACGTATTTTGAGGATGTATGTCAATTAGACATTTAATTTTTCAACATTGTTTTTGAAAGATAAATGGTATCCAGTGTATTTTCTTACCATACAAATATTATCTTACAATGTTGACCTGTTGGAACATTTCTTTTGACACATGAACAAATTTGAATGTTTAATATTAAAACTATAGCATTATTTGGCTAAATGAACTTGGTTGAATAGTTTGTCTTTGATCACCTGAGACATAAGTCCATGAAGAGATTCCATAGTTGTTTTGCACCTGAAAAATAATAAACAAATAATATTAAATAATGTTTAAACAAAATTTTTATTATAACTCAGATTATTTCTTTTATGCCATGACAAAATAAAAATCCATTCCTTCTTTTTTCAAATTAATATTTACTTTTAAGTTGCAGTAAACCACAATTTATTCAACTGATATCATTTAAAATTACATAATCCTCTAGACCATTAAAGCATAGGACTGAATATCCCAATTGTTAAAAGGGACAAATTGTTAGGACTACATACAGGAATTGTCAAATATGACATTTTTTATTATTTTATAACAACTTATTCTAAATGCTGTAATCTGGCTTGGCCAATTTGATTTAAAACAAGAAGTAATTGTAACAGGATGCTGTTACGAAGTCTCCCAAACAAAGCTCCCATAACTCGCCATTCATATGGTCCCATGTTCATTTGATTTGATTTTTTGTCCCATACAAGCATATATATGGCTTACGAGTAGGGATCTCCACCATTTACAAGTATTCAAACAGGAGGGGGTGGTGGTGACCCCCAGGAAATTTACCTACATTTCATTTGATTTGTTTTATTGTCCCCTACAAGAATGTATATGGTTTAAGGGTGGGGATCTGGACCGTTTACAAAATAATAGCACATTCTCAAATTGAACGGGGTGGGGCTACCCCCAGGAACTTCCCTTTAATTTTATTTGATTAGCTTTATTGTCCCATACAAGAATATATATGGTTTAGGGGTGGGGATGTTGACCGTTTACAAGTTTTCAAACAAGAGGGGGTGGGGTGACCCCCTTGGGACTTCCCTCTTATTTCATTTCATTTGTTTTATTGTCCCCTACAAGAATATATATGGTTAAGGGGTGGGGATGTTGACCGTTTACAAGTTTTCAAACAAGAGGGGGTGGGGTAACCCCCTCCGGACTTCCCTTTTATTTCATTTCATCTGTTTTATTGTTCCCTACAAGAATATATATGGTTTAGGGGTGGGGATGTGGACCGTTTACAAGTTTTCAAATAAGAGGGGGTGGGGTGACCCCCTAGGGACTTCCCTTTAATTTCATTTCATTTGTTTCATTGTCCCCTACAAGAATATATATGGTTTAGGGGTGGGGATGTTGACCGATTACAAGTTTTGAAACAGGAGGGGGTGGGGTGACCCCCTAGGGACTTCCCTTTAATTTCATTTCATTTGTTTTATTGTCCCCTACAAGAATATATATGGTTTAGGGTGGGGATCTGGACCGTTTACAAGATAATAGCACATTCTCAAATTGAACGGGGTGGGGATGACCCCCGGGGACCTCCCTTTAATTTCATTTGATTTGTTTTATCGTCCCATTTAAGAATATATATGGTTTAGGGGTGGGGATCTGGACCATTTACAAGATATAAGCATATTCTCAAATTGAAGGGGGTGGGGATGAACTCCCAGGGACTCCCCCTATATTTCATGTGATTTGTTTAATTGTCCTATAATCAATTCTGAAGACTGCATGTATCTATCACTTACAGTTTTCAAGTTATATTCATTTGAAAATTTTAGAAAATAAAATCCCATAGGGTTCTATAGTAAACCCCTCCCTCCTTTCTACCCCCCAAAATACCCCTTAATAGACCCCAATGCACAAACGAAAGATTGATGGCTCACCTAGACATATTAGTCTACCATGTTATGAAATTCTAGGTCAATCTGACAAGCGGTTTTGGAGAAACGCTGCGGACAAGTTCATTTTTAAAGTGGCGGAAGAAGAGGAAGAAGAAGAAGAATAATAAAAATAATAAGAACTGAGCAAAAACAATAAGTCTCCAAACTTTGTTTGGGAGACTTAAAAATAAATGAAGAATGTGACCATGGGACACAGATGATGTTCCCCCTAGCATATAACATGATAAAGGGACATAACTCAAGAACAGTAAAAAATTCATTCTTGATCTGAGTTTTGTTGTAATAAGCATTGTGTATAAGTTTCATAACATTCCATTGAATCAAACTTAAATTACAGAAACAAAAAATTCTACAATTTTCCCTTTTGTAAAGGGACATAATTCTAGAAAGGTAAAAGTGAGGTCACCCAAATTCAAACTTGATCTGTGTTCTGTGGTATTAAGCATTGTGTATAAGATTCACAACAATTGATAGAGGATAACAAAAGTAAGAGAATGTTAACCAATTTGAGAACGAATGGACAAACTGATGTAAAAACAGAAGTACAGATGGACAAGGGTAAAACTTAATGTCCCTTCAACTACAAAGTGGTCATAACAAAAGTTTGCACAATAATGTTTTATATAAAGATACTTAAACAGAATAAATTATTTTACAATCTAGCCAAAAAATATGGCACATCAATGGGTAGCTATTATCACAGTCAGGATGCGAGTCCCAAAGGTTTTTTTACAGGATGGTGAATCCCTAACATTAATAGAAGTAAACATAAAAGTAATGCTTTATAATATTACATACCCATCCTTTGTAGCCTTTGCCAGTTTATCTTCAGATTTCCTTTCATGATTCTCCATCCCTAACATGAACCCTCCTCTCCCTAACTGTGCCTCTGATTGCTCTAATTTATCTGCCAAGTCAAACACCTGTCCTGTGGTATAGTCACTATTCTATTCAAAATAGATATTAACTGTTATCATGTGATAATGGTAATTTTAATATTAATCATGATTTAAAAAAAATTGAATTAGACAGGTAAAAATTTGTAAAAATGTCGTAACCTAGTCAGTCCAAATGTCTCACACAAACGAGAATTGGACTAATGATAATGTATTTTGAACTGACAAATTTTTAAAATTGATAGCAAATTAGAGGAAGCTCTAATTTTTGGTTCCTGAGAAAAATGTGACAATTTTTTGGGTCAGAAGTACAAATGGAAGGTCAGTACGGAAAGACAATAAGACAGAGGTAAAACAGCTTAACCCTCCTTTTTAGCAGGAAAATAACAACACACTTGAATAATAAAAGTGACCTTGCAATTAAGGACACACTCAGTTTATCATAACATTAAAATTCAACTTACTGTGAGAAGACTTGAAGAACTGAGTGTATTAACCCAGTATTTGTTCCACAGTGACTCTAATAACTTTCTATCTAATGATGATTTGAAGTAGGAAATATCTAATGAAAAATACCTGAAATTAAAAATAAACTTTGTATAAAGATAATTTAAAACATATTGTGACAAAGATATCTGTGTACTACCTTATAAAATGATATTTTTTTTGGATAATTGTGACACACACTAGAATTTGAACTTAAGAGAAGTTCTAAATAATAACCTTTTAAGATTTTAGAACAACTTTTCATATAATCATAAAATTGTTATTCCTCTCTTCACATTGCTGATGAAGACAGTTTGATAAAATATAATGGATTAAGCATGTTTTTGAAAATTTGTCATCAAGAAAACTTTGTCAGATATACCAAAACAGCTTAATTCCAATTTTTTCCTATTCTTGTAACTACTGGTTGTTTTTCAAACAAGATGTACTGTAAGATAATAAAATTATACCCCTGCATATATAAAGAATGTAAAACTTGTTATTGTTGAGAAAAGTGTGAACTAAATTTCATGTATGTGCATGAAATTTTAAAGATACAAGTTTCAGGCAAAAAGGAAGTGGCATACTGAAGTAACTGAAAATGTATCACATGGCATGGCATAACCAGATTAAGATTGGTGTCATATATCAAGAACCTATGACATATGTTTGCTGAGAAAATGTGACAGAAATGTATATCTAACAGAAGGATAAACAGAGGTCAACCAATATATCTTTTCTTTTGAGCAGATTGAAAAAATACTTTTCAAAAATTTAAGATACAAAGTAGCGACTTACTGTTTACAGTGTACACCAAAATCTTCTATTTTACTGAGCGGTATAGACTGGTATTCAGATGGACCTTCATCTGGTGGCTTATAACCCTGAAAAAAGACAAATCAATTAATAAGTGAAAAATTTGTAAGGGGAACATAAAATCAAAAACATTTTATAAAATATTGACAATATGAAATTTCACGAACAACACTATTACCTCTTTGAATATGTAAAATAATAAAATTTTATTTCAAATTATTTGAATCTATTTAAATTTTCTATTTTCTATTCATTAATTCTTGATACAAAAGAGAATTGCATTCTTGTTAACACTTTTTTCAATAGTTTTGTTTTGTAACTGATTTTTTTTCCTACATTGCATTTGTCATTCAAACATCACAAAGCATAGTTAGACTAACAATTGTTTTGATATTAAAAAAATATACATATGTACCTATCTTTCAGTGTCTTATTATGAATATATATTTTTATTAATCACAGCAATGATATGGATGCAGTATGTTCAATTACTGTGAGGAAAAATCTAATACCATTGCCAAAATTAAGTGGGATACTGTATCTGTGTTAGACACATCACCAATTATCTAAGTGTAACCTCTAGCTTATGTCAAGCAGACAAAAAAAATCTTACTACCAAAATGACTCAAAGTTACTATCAGTTCTAAACAACTTTAAAATCAATATAAGTTTTAAAATATTTCTTTTTGTTTTAGCACATTTGCAGGTAAATGAAAATCTACTCTTTGAGTCTTTATTTCATATCATCTCACATTGTCTATAGTACATTCAACCTGAAAATAGTCTTTTTTAGGAATATGATCATTATACTGAGTATGTATTTATTTTCAATAACGATAAAAATATTTGTTTATGACAATTAAGTATTACCTTTGGGTATGTCCTGAATGCACCAATGTTGACTTTTCCTGCTGAAATAGTTCTAACTGGATCTATCTATTGAAATAAATAAAGATGTGAATTAGTCACAAGTTTGCTTTCACATAACTTGTAAACTCATTGTAATTATAATTGGTTACTTTTGCCACAAAACCATAGGTGTTTTGTAGTTTGAAGTGTGTGCAATAGTTTGTGTTGGTGTGTATTATAGCCTATATGCTTTCTTTTATGTGAAAGCAGTTATAACAACAACACTTTAGGGATTGATGCAATTATTTAATGAGATGGAGATGTTTTGGAACCTTTCTTTTATATGTTTAAAATCTTCAAAAGAGCAAACCACTAGTCATCTAGCTATATGTTGATTATTTTCAAAGCTGATTCTTATGAAAATCTGATTTTAAGAAATACAATCAAAACTTTAGGAAAACTATATGTTTTATATGATATTCAATATATTAACAAATATAGATCATGAATACTGAATATATATGATAAAATTCAGTTTTCACATAAAAGTTGGCACAATAATATTTTATACAACATGTAAAAAGATACTTGCACAGAATAAAATATAGTACCATCCTGCCAAAAAGAAAAATGTAGCACATCAATGGTAACTATCATCACAGTCAGGATGCAAGTCCCAAAGGTTTTTTTATAGGATGAAGGTAATTAAAATAATAATGTTACCACAATAGCAACAAAAGGTTCCTGAAACTGTTGATTCAACATCTGTGTACTGACGTCTATACCAGATAACCAACAACCATATCCTGGATGGCTGTGATACCATCCTACAGCATTCTCTAATCTCCCAACCTGTAATGTATACAATCAAATATATAACATAACTACCATCACTACTTTAAGGATCTTACAGAATATTTTGAAACACCCTTAACTGAGTTGCAACTTAATACACATTGAAATATCAAAATATTGTTCATTTATTGCCTGTTATTAAAACTATCTGCAACTCTAGATCTGCAATATTAAAATTAGACCGTTAAAAGCAGTTTAAAATCAAAGATTATATATATATGAATTTTATCTATACAAATTAGAGAACCAAGGTCCAAATGTTAATTTTACTCTTGTCCAATCAATAATTTGATTCCTGAATTAAAAGTTAAAATTAAAAAAACCTTATCACAAATTAACATAAACAATAAAACTATATAGAGCAACATGGAATAGAACTGGAGATCAACATAAAACACTGACAGACAATAACCAAACAATAACCTCATTTACAGAACACAGGTAGGTAACTATTATAACACCTTTTCTGCATATATTTATATTGTGAAGTATCATCTGCTAGCCACAATACAGGAGCTTTTTAGGTTAATGATCAAGATCAAAGCAAATATCCCAAAGACTTTAAGAGTTCATATTGTCACATGGTCAAGTAAAAGCAATATCCTTAATATTGGTTACCTGTTTAGCAGATTCTGTGTAAGCAGCCATGTATTCATAAGCTTGTGACTGGGCATTAACTCTGGTTTCTGTCCCTTCTACAGGCAGTGCAAAACTGTCCATTACAATCATTGTGCTGCCATCTACTTTCCCCAGCAGGAGGCCCATGATTTCAAGATTACCTCCTGACCGGGCATGCATCACCATTTTAAGTAAAGCTAGGGCTGAAACTTTGATGTGTTTGAAGTAGTGTGGACTGAAAATAAAAAAGGTAGGTAGATATTTATAGTATTAACTTTTATTCTTTAATAAACATGTTAAGGACTTGTGTTGGACCATCTACATTATAAAATAAGATGCAGTATAATTGTATGAATGACTGGTACCCTGAGGATTACCCTAGTATATAGGGCTATTGATCTGCTGATTTATTTCAGTAGATTTATTTCAGTATAATGTTGACACAGAGATATATCCTGCTTGCCTGTGTGTAATTTTGATAGTATATTGGAAATTCTGGAATTTTTTTTAAAGTCAATGAACATGATGAACAATAACTGAGAAGGCAGAGTCAAGTAATATCTATGGAAATGAAATGTGCTGAAACTAATAAAACTGTATACATGTACCAAATATCACTAACTGTTGACACTGTCCACACCAGAAACAGCACACATTGAATTGGTTGAATTGAAAATATAAAAAATCCACTATCAACTAAAGCGGATATCTCAGACTGAAACACTACAAATTATTTTTCAGAGGCCACACTGTCACTGGGCTATGTTGCCAATTTCAAATTTTATCTGTCTCACATTTTCTAGTCTAACACTTGACAATTTTGCATCTAATAAAAATATATTCCTACAGCATTTGAAACATTTGCAACCTGAATCAAAAGCTTACTCATATGCACATATGAAAATAGGCAATCAAACAAAATTTTTCATTCTTGGCATTTTCTTATCAAAATAAATAAAAAATATGGCTTTCATGATTTCTTTACACATTATAAGCAATAACTCCAAATATGCTCCTTTTTGTCACTTATCAGGTTAGTTATTTATGGACAAATATATCTGCTATCACTTCACAGCAAGTAATAAGTCTTACGTTTAGCTGCTCTATCAATATAATAAACCCATCATTAGTCAATTGCTTTTTAAAATGTAATTAAAAGTTTTAAATAGCTTATGGTTAGCAAGCAATATGAGTCAGGTGCAGCATGCTTCATGTGAAAGTGAACAAAGTCTGTATTTTGAACAATGTGCAAGCTTCATGTGAAAGAGAACTAAGTCTGTATTTTGAACAATGAATCTATTTAAAATAATATTCTATTTTTTTATTTAAATATATAAAATAAATATGAATTTTATTCCTAATTCCACAAACAATGACAAATTCAGTATTTTACAGGGTCGTAGATGTAATGACATTACAAAACCAATCATAATGACATTGTTATATTTAGTTATACATTTAATGGAAAATACTCTACATTATCGTCCTTCCCTCCGCCTATATCACCCTGCTCTGTTTCTCTGTAATTCTTGTATCAAGACTTCAAAACGAGACCAGGCATTATCAGCGACGTCACAATGTGAGAGGAAAAGTTATCAGCGACGTCACAATGCGAGAGGAGACGTTATCGGTCGTCCAACTGTCTATATCAATCTGCTCAGCTCTTAATAAAACTCCATATCACGGCTTTGTGACGTCAAATACGTTGACCTGGCCTTAATAACTTTGACCCGGACATATCAGCGACGTCATAATGTTTGAACCGACGTTGATAAGTTTGACCCGAACTTATCAAGTCAACTTCCAGGTTGCTGGCGAAACTAAGACAATACTTCCAAAAGACACAAATACAGCCCGATAAATCGATTATCAGGTTATCGGCATATTAATATTGTAAAATATCAGCTGCTCGACATAATATGAAGGCTTTTTGATCTCGTTCCCTGCGCTTACTCGACAAAAAGCTTCATATTATGTCTCGCAGCTGATATTTTACGATATCAACATGCAGACAACCTGATAATAGGTACTGATCAAGCTTGCTTTTGTCAAGCGTAAAACTGTCTTAGGGAGAAAGAAACAACCAGTAAAAGAACGATAAAAAGATAATCGGGTTTTCTTCGTATAGATATCGTAAAATATCAGGCGATCGACACAATGTGAAACTTTTTAGCTCGTTCGCTACGCTCACTCGCCAAAAAGGTTCACATTGTGGCTCGCGGCTGATATTTTACGATATCAATGTGTAGAAAACCCGATAATCTATACTTATTGTCTTCTTGGTTGAATCCAGAACAATATTGTGTAATCAGGTTAACAAAAGAGTTATAAGGTCTCACACAAAAATGTCAACAAAAACATTCCAAATGTTTATAATACACCTTAACACTATAATACACCTTAACACAAACATATCATAAAAGTTCGAACATAAAAGTCCTTCAGACTTTTATTTGTTTGTGAGTGAATTGGTCGAATTTATACACCAATAAATTCCTTTAAAAAGGCGTTTAATCCTATAATAGTTCAAGTGTCACCAATTCTCAGGTCAAGTGTCGCAGATTCCCGAAAATAGCTATAAGGTCCATTCTGTTATGCAGTCTATATATACATGATATATAGAATGTAAGGAAAATAAGACACTAGTAAGTTGTTAGGAAGCGTCATGATTTTCATTCAAAGTAATGTACATTGGTTTTATCATATTTATATCTAAAATCAAATTATTCTGAAATTGAAAAAGGGATGAATATCAGCATGTTTATGATTAAATCTGCATTGTTTATCACTAAAATTTCCCCAATATTACTGGCTGACTTGAAGAATTTTTAACAGACTATTGACAATTACTCTTTATCCCATGGCTTTGCTGTAAGAATATCTTGTTGTTGTCTCTTATCGTATCTATATATTTCGTCCATACTGTTAACGTTCTCAACATTGTTTGACATTTCCCAAGTTTTAAATGCATTTTTCGCATCCATGATTATTTTTTTAAGATTCGTGATTCTGATGTCAATTCAGAAACAAGGAACCATACAAAAGTCACAACATACTGGTTCAAAATTGTATATTTCTGATTTCCGTAAGTTATACGGTATGTAAATTAATGTCTTTTAAGATTGTTCTCTTATGATACCATTTAAGATAAAGTTAAACCACCATTATTTCAAACAACAAATCACCACAACGAAACATAACAAAAGAATGTGTCATTCTGAATTAATTTGACAGTAAAACCCTATGTAAAGTTTGGACAATCACATCACATGGGTATAAAAGATAAAGATATTTTATTTCCTAATCATAGGGCTCATAACAAGCATGTAATCACATAAAGTAAAAATAAAAAGCCTTTCTCTCCCACTCGCATACGGAACTCATACATATAACTATCGTTCTGATTAAGGATGATTGATTTAACAGTACAACATGTACATGAAAAATAAAATACAGATAAAAATACAGACGAATGTACTTTTATTTATTTTTTTTTTTATGAGGAAAGTCAGTTGCCTACATTGTATATAAGATAAGATAAGATAATCTAATCAAGAACCCATAAAGGGCATCATTTTACAACACAATATGATCGGAAAAAGCAAAAAAGAAAACTAATACCATACTATAACGTTATGGACAGGATCAGAGCCTGACACAACATGTGTCTTATATAACTATTATATTAAATGTTATAACAATAAACTATTATATTATTTCATATATTTTGTTTACATCTGGATCTTATTTCTAAACCTTTAATAATGTAATTTCCTATGCACATGAGAATTGGTATGTATAAAGTAATTGCTAATAGAGTCTGTACATAATATCTGATTTGTACAAATTATAAACCTAAACTTTAATTAGTTTTCGAGTTTTGTCAAGAGCATAATACATTGGAACAAACTGAAAGACAATATTGTATGCGCAAATCGAGGCCCAAATACGGTTGAGAGATTCACGGCGGCAGCTCTCCAACACCGTCAATAGGTCTCTCTTGTCTGTTGAATAAAAGCCAGAATTGACCTCATCTAGACCCTCATATATATCTTTTATAAAATTTTTACTCCGGATTTCTCCGGATAACAAAGAAACTCAACTTAAGCAAATCACTACTTTATTACAACAAATATCTTTGATGAGTTTTTATTTCAGTCAAACAAACTCTGACCATTAACATTTGTTCAGGTGGAAAGACATGATTCAGTCTTTCTCCCATTTTATAGCTGCTACTTTCACGGTCTTTCTGAAGCTTTATTCAATCGTTTTGGCAGGTAATAGACCGGTAAATAATCCTGTCATCTGCTAAGAGTCTTATCTGGCTGTGTTTTAGGTAGTCAGGTAAGTCGTTGATATAAATGAGTATAATGTATTGGATTTTTTTCAGATGTTGAGTTTTTGAGTAGGACTGTTTGAGTTCTGATGGACAGGAATGATTTGATCCATTGGGTTGGTTGATCTGAAATGCCGTATAGTGTTTAAATCTGTAAAGTAAGTGTGTTTGTGGCACTTTATCAAATGCTTTGGAAAAATCCACGATTACTTGATTAGTTTGTATATTTCTATCATTGTTTTGAGCTAGTTTGGTGTATAAGAGATATTAATCACGATTCACATGATCTTTTTGCTCTGGGTCCGTGTTGTAGTTCATTTAATATTTTATTTGTTTCAAGGTGTTTCATCATGTTACTAGCTAGTATTAGTTTAAGTCATTTATATGACATGCAGGCAGGTGGTTACCCCTAGATATTTTGCTGTTGTTACATGTTCTAAAGAATAACTGTAGAATGACTGCGTAATGTGTAGTCACGAATTTGGGACTGGTTTTTTTTTTTTTGTGTGTGTGTTTTTTTTTTAATTTCTGGTTACTGAAATAACATTACATTTGTCTGGGTGGAATGCCATTTTCCACGTAGTTTCTCATGATGTCAATTTGTCAAGATCTTTTTGTAATAGAGATGCATCAGAATTTGATTTCATTTCCAATTAAACTATGGTCATCTGCAAATAACCGCACTGTAAGGCCAGTTGGAATTAGGCCCGAATATCGTTTATGTAGTACAGGCAGAGACATATAATACAAGTACAGGAAAAGACTTCAAGTGTCGCCAAGATCTGACACCTGTGACTCGACTATGTCTCTCGGCCTGGTACACATTTTGTTTAAACTGACTTCACACATATGATGGTAAGTATCGGTGCAATTTATGTGAAAGTTCTTTTTTAAGTCTTGGTTTAACTTTGAATTATTTATGATCTGGTCCTGCTACTTTGTTTGGATTTAAGTTTTTGTTAAAGTTTTAGTACACCTTCTGTTTTTATCAATAATTTTGATGTAGTGATGGAATCTTTATATTTTCTCACTCGTACCGTTTTTACAAATATTAAAATTTTAAACGTGGGTTTTTCATTTAAAAAAAAACATTAGTTGTTGTATGTTGTTCTCTTTAGGTGTTTTATGTTATTAGACATTCCTTATATAGTTCTGTACGGACATATTCTTTATATAACTTAATCTATTTTGGACTGAAAAGGGTACCAGAATATATCGTCGGCATTTGGTCACGTGATTTGAATGGTGGACAACTGTTACAGGTGTTCCGTATTCCAACGAAACATTTGTTCATCAACAGAAATAACTTAACCTTTCTATTTGATATGTCGATTGATTGGCATAATGCGTAAAGGCAACAGGCCAAACGAAATGTTCCTTACAAGAGCTCTCGAGAAAATCTTGAGCGACAAAGAAATAAAAAAAGCTCATCACTCCCAACTGAAAAAAGCCTGTGAGGTGGCACTAGGTAAGTGAATCACATAATGAATTCTATTTTGGGTCATTTAACGTCTACGATGCTTATTTGTTATGATGAAGAAGAAGAAGTAGAAGATAGGATTTTACTTGTCTGTGACATCATCATGTACTTTTGATCATGTTGATCAATACACCTTAATATTTAGGCATAACCATACAATCTGATCTAAAATGGAATAAACACAGTGTTCTAGGATTTTTTTGGCACCTTGACTTACCACGGGTAAGATCAATAAAAAAATTACTTACCCACATCTAAAAGTTAAATCCGCCAACCAATAGTGTAGTATAGTACTATGATAGTTTATTTTCCTCCGATGACAAGAAAAAAAATCGTTTATGTCCCGATTTAAGCACCAGTTATCAATCCGGATTTTCCGATTTTACCGACACCGTGACCGACTTTTAGAATGATAGAAGAATGTGGTCTCTTTTGCGCTTGATTACACCTAGTAAACGAGTGCTTGAATAAAAGCGCCGATAGACATCGACAAAATCTTCGATCTTTTATCAAAGTTTTTTCTCGTGATTTAATAAAAATAAAAAGCAGATTTGGGAAAATTGAAGAGGACCGGGAAATTTCAAGAGTTTTTCGGCTTCCCCGAACTTGAAAATTGACTTACCACCGGGTGACAAAGGCTAAAAAATGACTTACCCGTTGTCCTAATCCACTTACCCCGGGTAACGGGTAATGGGAATCCTAGAACACTGAAACATATAAATAATGTAACAGCTAATGCAAACAGACAACTTAATTTTCTAAAACGTAACCTTAAAGTCTCATCCCAAAAAATCAAAGAACAGGCATACATGTCATTAGTCAGACCTAAGCTTGAGTACAGCTCTTGCGTCTGGGACCCTCACACCAAAAACCAAATCAACCAAATTGAGATGGTCCAACGAAGAGTTGCTCGCTACACATGTAATAGATATCACAATACCAGCTCTGTCTCAAATATGCTTCATCACCTTCAGTGGCCTACATTAGAATTGAGACGAATACAAACAAGACTATTGGTATTCTATAAGATCATACACCAACACATAGCAATTTACCCTAAAGATCTTCTCGTTAAATCAGACAGTAGAACAAGACATAAACTTACCAACCACTTTAAACAAATTCAAACAAATAAAGATTCTTACAAGTTTTCATTTTATCCACATACAATAGTACAATGGAACCTACTTCCTACATCAGCAATCCTTTGTACAACAGTCGACGGCTTCAAAGAGCAGATCTCTATATCTGCTCTTTCACAAATATTCTAAAAAACTGCTTAACATGTACATAGTTTTACCAAGAAATATACATAGGATAACAATCCACCAAAAAAAAAAAAAAATCACTGTTATATTTTAACTTTATTTATTTTTTTTTCTAAGCACCAATGCAATGTAATTTAATATTACTGCAAATTTATTTCTTTTAAATTGTAAATAAGCCACGCATGCAACGGCACGTAATAGTCAAAGTTGTGACTGAGTGCGGAAATATGAAGATAGATAGATAGATTGCTAATCCCGGCTGACCCGGCCGCTTGAACTTTTGACGCATACAACAATCACTTTTTCATTGTGGCATCAGACATTTTGTTTTATGACGTCAACATTTTACGGGAACCTGTGTGATATCCAGCAATGGCGGACAAATAGCGATAAGGTGTATCAGATATATACATGTTTACAAATTTGCTGGAAATTGTACACTTCTTTTATGTGCAAGACCAAAATAAAATATATGTTTGATTCCAGTTACATGACTGACCCTTTTTTTCGCGACTGTGGTTTTTGTTATTTCAGAAATTTTTCAACTTCTAGAAAAATTAAGGTACATTCAAGCAACGCCTGGGGTTTTGTATTTATCAGAACAATCATAGCATCCTATTTGCTAAAGGCTAGCAGTTCACTGGCTTGTCTGGTTGTGGCTCAAGGCTGGTGCTACTTCACTACTTGGAGACAGAAGTCGCTTTCACATCTGTCACTACATTCACTTTCCCTACTGTCAAAAGCAATATTTTGTTGCCTGAGTGTTCACAACAGTCTCTTTTCTTATCAGCAATATTCCATATTTACATAGTCGATGATTATAAATAAAGAAATTTAAAGGCGGACAATTTATTTCTATAAAAAAGAGGCAAAAGCATTGACATTAGAAATTGGTCCGATGTTATTTCTTAGAAAAACAAGTTTTTATGAAGTATTTTTCTTTCACTTGCAGTTCTTGCTACTCAAGAGCATACATCAAAACATTCTGATTTTTAGAAAATTAATCTTCATAAGAATGTGATGACAATTACCTTTAATGTTCTATTTATGTTTCAGATCAACTAAAGAAAGAAAGCAGTGTTCAAAGGTAACATAAGATAAGTTTTTATGTTATTGTAATTACTTTTGTTGCCATTTGCATAGGGCAGATTTTACAGTATTGTGTTCTGTCTCCTACTTTCATGTTGCTAATGTGACGGAGACAAAAATGAGTAGCGTTAGCGACATTTGGACATGTCACATGAGCAACAACATCTTTTAAAGTTAAAATGTATGCACACAGTGATGTTTAATATATGCCTGGAGTAATAAAATTGTACAGTCTGGTTTAGAATTTCTAAATATACAGAATGTCATTTGCAGGTGTACTTTATATCAAATGAATACACAAGAAACCAAAAAATAAGTAACGTTAGCGACATTTGGACATGTCACATGAGCAACAACATCTTTAAAAGTTAAAATGTATGCACACAGTGATGTTTAAAATATGCCTGGAGTAATAAAATTGTACAGTCTGGTTTAGATTTTCTAAATATACAGAATGTCATTTGCAGGTGTACTTTATATCAAATGAATACACAAGAAACCAATTCGTAATAGTAACATTAGCAACATCTACTATCATGACATTATGTTTTGTTGCGAACGTCTTTTTGATGGACGGAATACATTTAAGTTCCTCTTGTAACGATATTACATACAACTTACCTTCTTTGCTTCCCCATCATGTGAAGGAACTGACTCCGAATCTATTTCTGCAAAGGGCGATATCGTAACTCCTATACAGGAGAGTTACAGATATAAATATATGTTGCTCACGTGACACTGATTTGGACGGAAACCTCGAACAGTAACGTTCGCAAAAAATAAAACAGCCAATGATATTGATTCCTCAAGTCCTTTGACCCCCTTACGTCATCCAAATTTAATATGATTGCTATTTTCAATTATTTATAAAACCCGGGATAAAAATAACTACAATGGGCTGTCTGAGAACTAACAAGAAAATTGCGATCGTGACATACCACAATGGACGGAAAAGACGTGATGTTAGCAACAATATTATTAAATTACCTTTTTTAGCCTTTACCAATAAAAATCTGCCTTAAAGTTATGATTAAAACACAAAAGAAGACTTTTTATTAAAATATAAGTCCATGTTATTAGGCTCCACTTATAAATAATACTTCAAAATTCCACTCCAAATAAGCTGGATGTCAGTAAAGTAGGTCATGATGTCTATTCCATGTCCAATATTTTGAAATTGAAAACCCTCTAATTCTAACATAAAACACAAACACAGAGTAATTTTTATTTTTATTTACTCAGAAAGACACATTTTATTCAATAACATAATGCATTACTCCATTACACAGTCTGTTTCACAGTTTCAGCAATTGCTTTTTTGATGGATACAAAAAACAATAATTCCTTCTTATTGTAAAATCTGCCATAGGTAATATCTTGTGCCTCAAAGACATGCAAGTTTTATTTATTTGTATATTACCATTTAAAGACTAAAATGGTCTTTGACTGCACCATACGTATTATATTCTGCATTTAAACACATAGAACAGATATTGCTGGGTTTTGAAAGTTTTTTTTCATGGGGAGTGGGTTGAAGATATCAGGAATCAAGAAATGGTTTGCTAGATATATATATGCGAAAAACAATGGAAAAGGACGGTACAAGTTTTTATACGACCGCAAAAATTTTAATTTTTCATCGTATATTGCTATCACGTTGGCGTCCTCGTCGTCTTGCGTCGTCATCGTCCGAATACTTTTAGTTTTCGCACTCTAACTTTAGTAAAAGTGAATAGAAATCTATGAAATTTTAACACAAGGTTGATGACCACAAAAGGAAGGTTGGGATTGATTTTGGGAGTTTTGGTCCCAACATTTTAGGAATTAGGGGCCAAAAAGGGCCCAAATAAGCATTTTCTTGGTTTTCGCACTATAACTTTAGTTTAAGTAAATTGAAATCTATGAAATTTTGACACAAGGTTTATGACCACAAAAGAAAGGTTGGGATTGATTTTGGGAGTTTTGGTTCTAACAGTTTAGGAGTTAGGGGCCAAAAAAGGGCCCAAATAAGCATTATTCTTGGTTTTCGTACAATAACTTTAGTATAAGTAAATAGAAATCAATGAAATTTAAACACAAGGTTTATGAACACAAAAGGAAGGTTGGGATTGATTTTGGGAGTTTTGGTCCCAACAGTTTAGGAATTAGGGGCCAAAAAAGGGCCCAAATAAGCATTATTCTTGGTTTTCGCACCATAACTTTAGTATAAGTAAATAGAAATCTATGAAATTTAAACACAAGGTTTATGACCATTAAAGGAAGGTTGGGTTTGATTTTGGGAGGTTTGGTCCCAACAGTTTAGGAATAAGGGGCCCAAAGGGTCCAAAATTTAACTTTGTTTGATTTCATCAAAAATTGAATAATTGGGGTTCTTTGATATGCCAAATCTAACTGTGTATGTAGATTCTTAATTTTTGGTCCCGTTTTCAAATTGGTCTACATTAAAGTCCAAAGGGTCCAAAATTAAACTAAGTTTGATTTTAACAAAAGTTGAATTCTTGGGCTTTTTTGATATGCTGAATCTAAACATATACTTAGATTTTTGATTATGGGCCCAGTTTTCAAGTTGGTTCAAATCAGGTTCCAAAATTATTATATTAAGTATTCAGCAATAGCAAGAAATCTTCAATTGCACAGTATTGTGCAATAGCAAGCATTTTTCAATTGCACAGTATTGCGCAATAGCAAGAAATCTTCAATTGCACAGTATTGTGCAATAGCAAATATTTTCAATTGCACAGTATTGCGCAATAGCAAGAAATATCTAAGTGCACAATATTGTGCAATAGCAAGAAATTTTCAATTGGAGTTATCTTTCTTTGTCCAGAATAGTAGTTGAATCAACTTAAATCATTGTTTTATACAATATACAATGTATATTCACTTTTACTACCAACTGATAAATTAAAACAATCTTTACCATTCAGTGATAACAAGCACTTTATTTTGCATTTTAATATTTTATGATGTATTTAAATGAGTAGTTATTGTTGCAAACTCCATTAGGAATTTGAATTGAGATCAGTTTTGGAAAAAGGGAAAGGGGGATGTGAAAAAAAAATGGGGGGGGGGGGGTTAAATTTTTCTCATTTCAGATTTCATAAATGAAAAGAAAATTTCTTCAAACATTTTTTTGAGAGGATTAATATTCAACAGCATAGTGAATTGCTCAAAGGCAAAAAAAATATTTTAAGTTCATTAGACCACATTCATTCTGTGTCAGAAACCTATGCTGTGTCAACTATTTAATCACAATCCAAATTTAGAGCTGAATCCAGCTTAAATGTTGTGTCCATACTTGCCCCAACTGTTCAGGGTTCAACCTCTGCGGTCATATATAGCTGCGCCCTGCGGAGCATCTGGTTGTTGTTTGCCAAACAATAATAATGGAGTTTTGATATTTACACTAAACATATTCATTGTATAGTGTTGTGAAATTTTCCTCAAGAAATCTACAAAATTAGTAAATCATAAAAAAAAATCACTTATACATGTAGTTTAGAATTAAGTGACAAAAGTTTTTATTACCATAAAATTGTTTCATATAGATGTATGTATAATAAGTATGATTAAAAAGCAAAGAGAAACTTGAAACATTGTTCAAATATATAAGTTGTTGTTTCTATTTTAGTGAAGACCAGTCATCATCAGCGTTACCTACACCTAAACAAGCTGGTTTTGTGGAAGCAGATAAATACTTCTTACCATTTGAACTAGCATGTCAATCCAAATGCTTCAGGATTGTAAATGTAGCACTAGACTGCTTACAGGTAAGCTAGCATTCTGTACAATATTATGAGAATTATTCACAATTATTATTGCTGACAAAAAGTTTTGTTTCATGAAAATAGCACACAGAGAAGTTCTCTCTTGTTTTATTTTTTCTTCATTGCCATGTGACACACCAATATACTTTGAATTTGATATTTTCTGCCAAATCCTTTGAGGATTGTCAGATATAAAGCTCTCAAGATTGTTTTTTAAATCCTTCAGATGTTGACTGCGTTAGTATAACAGGGGTTTTGGCACTTGTACCAGTCATTTGCACTTTTGTCCCAAAATCAAATGTTTCAGTTGTTACTATGCAAAAGTGACATAATTCTAAGAAATTTAAAGAAGGAAAGAAGTAACTTTTCACTTATGTAAATATTTTTCTGAGATGAAAATGAAGTATATTTTGTAACAAAAGTTCTACTAATAATAAGCATTTAGTTCAACTGATGATAGACATAATTATACACTATTTCTTGGTTTCCTTTTGAAATTGAATTGTATTACTGTTAATGATTACAGAAATTAATTGCCTATGGTCATCTGACTGGAAATGCCGTAGATACTACTTCTCCTGGTAAAAGGTTGATAGATCGCATTGTAGAGACAATATGTGGATGTTTCCATGGACCACAGACAGATGAAGGTGTACAGTTACAGATTATAAAGGTTTGTTTCAATACAAAGTTCTAAACTTGACCCCTGAGAGCCAGTGTGCAAACAGGTTTTGTGAACTGACCTGGAGACCAATGAGATCTTATTCATTTTTTTGAAATTGCCACTTCTAATTATCCAACCATTTGATTTACTGTTTGTATTAAGGAATTCTCATTTAGACAGATGTTGACCAACTTTTAAAACATTACGGAAATTAACAATTTTAAAAATATTGTGTTAATAAAAATACTTTTAAAGTAAAATATAATCAAATCTAGTTCTCAATACTCTCACATTGCATTTCTGTTTGTTGTATATACGTAGGAAATAATAGGCAGATTTTACAGTATTGTGTTCTGTCGCCTACTTTCATGTTGCTAACGTGACAGAGACAAAAATGAGTAACGTTAGCGACATTTGGACATGTCACATGAGCAACAACATCTTTAAAAGTTAAAATCTATGCACACAGTGATGTTTAATATATGCCTGGAGTAATAAAATTGTACAGTCTGGTTTAGAATTTCTAAATATACAGAATGTCATTTGCAGGTGTACTTTATATCAAATGAATACACAAAAAACCAAAAAATGAGTAACGTTAGCGACATTTGGACATGTCACATGAGCAACAACATCTTTAAAAGTTAAAATGTATGCACACAGTGATGTTTAATATACGCCTGGAGTAATAAAATTGTACAGTCTGGTTTAGAATTTCTAAATACACAGAATGTCATTTGCAGGTGTACTTCATATCAAATGAATACACAAGAAACCAATTGGTAATAGTAACATTAGCAACATCTACTATCATGACATTACGTTTTGTTGCGAACATCTTTTTGGTGGACGGAATACATTTAAGGTCCTCTTGTAACGATATCACATACAACTTACCATCTTTGCTTCCCCATCATGTGAAGGAACTGACTCCGAATCTATTTCTGCAAAGGGCGATATCGTAACTCCTATACAGGAGAGTTACAGATCTAAATATATGTTGCTCACGTGACACTGATTTGGACGGAAACGTCGAGAGTAACGTTCGCAAAAAATAAAACAGCCAATGATATTGATTCCTCAAGTCCTTTGAACCCCTTACGTCATCCAAATTTAATATGATTGCTATTTTCAATTATTTATAAAACCCGGGATAAAAATAACTACAATGGGCTGTCTGAGAACCATCAAGAAAATTGCGATCGTGACATACCACAATGGACGGAAAAGACGTGACGTTAGCAACAATATTATTAAATTACCTTTTTTAGCCTTTACCAATAAAAAACTGCCTTAAAGTTATGATTAAAACACAAAAGAAGACTTTTTATTAAAATATATGTCCATGTTATTAGGCTCCACTTATAAATAATACTTCAAAATTCCACTCCAAATAAGCTGGATGTCAGTAAAGTAGGTCATGATGTCTATTCCATGTCCAATATTTTGAAATTGAAAACCCTCTAATTCTAACAAAAAACACAAACACAGAGTAATTTTTATTTTTATTTACTCAGAAAGACACATTTTATTCAATAACATAATGCATTACTCCATTACACAGTCTGTTTCACAGTTTCAGCAATTGCTTTTTTGATGGATACAAAAAAACAATATTTCCTTCTTATTGTAAAATCTGCCATTATATTGTAAGCATTTACTTAGCTACTAAAATCCATTTGGAGTAACAAAAAAATACTTTATTGTTGACTATACTGTAACTTGTAGTTTTAAAAGGGGTTCTGAAAAAAATATACAGATGTACATGATTTAAAATGAGGATTTAAGATTTCTTAAAGACTAAACTTGTCAATTTGCAGTATTTTCCTTTTTTAACAGGCTCTATTGACAGTGGTTACATCAAATACAGTAGAAATACATGAGGGTACAGTTCTACAAACTGTCAGGACTTGTTATAATATCTATCTAGCTAGTAAAAACCTAGTGAACCAAACAACAGCTAAAGCTACCCTCACACAGATGTTAAATGTCATCTTCTCAAGAATGGAACTGCAGGCTGTAAGTAATAAAAGAATGACAAGGAAACTAGAAACAATACCGTTAATTTGTGTATGTTAGAATCTTAGAAAAAAACTTCATTATACCAGAGTTTACTTATAAAGACAATAAACTTGAATAGTTCTTTCGTCATATTGGTTCTTGTTACTTTTGAATCTACAATAAATGGAGAAATAATTATTACAGTTTTCAGTGGTCTCGCTAGCCCAAAATAGAAGGGCGCCACGCCCTGGGTGCCCTCAGCCGCGCCCTGGGTGCCTTCATCTGCGCCCTTCTGCCCTGACGTCTTTTTCCAAAATTATCTTGTGCCGTTTTGGTAAAATTTTGTTTCATCGATTTCTGATCTCCAAGTTAATTGAAAATATGACACCTATGTGATTGCCCCCAGGTTAATCATGTCATTACAATCAATTACAATGATAAAGACTTCAAAGGTGTTAATAACTAGGTAATTTAATTAGGACAATGTATCTTTTTGTCATACTTTTGATGAATGTGTCAGCGAGTGTGTTTAGCTTGGGTAGGCATTTTCGATCTCCAAGTCACAATGGAAGAGTGTATAAATGAAGACTTTCATGACTTTAGAATTGAATTTAAGTCATCAAAATAAAACTATGCCTTTACAGAAATGCCTTCCATCTTAACTTGTTAGCGACAAGCACAGTTTTTAATTAACCCAAACCGATTGATTTTGATTTTGGAGTTACTTCCCCTGTTTTAGCTTATTACAAATTTGTGCTCTAAAAGTATTATCCAGTACCAAAAAAAGGAATAAATAACCAATTGAATATATAATAACATAATAATGTTACCTTAAAGATATTAACTGTCTTTGAACATATTAAAAAATATATATTGCAATTTCTACTTGATAATTATACTTTTAGCAATCCATGTTCTAAACATTGTTAAATTAGTAATGCTCTTAGTATCAGATCATTGCTTGACCACACATATTCTTTCATAATGGGTAGAGTGAAGTTAAACTGTAAAAACATAATATGTTGATAAAGATGTACTATATCATTCATAACTACACAAACAATGAAATAAAGACTATAGTTGAAAAGCATCTTTATTTAAAAAAAAACAACATATACAGTAAAAATAAAAAAGAGATTTGTTCACTCGTGATACACACAGAAACGTAGACAAAAAAATGAGCAGTGCCTTTTCTTATCATAAAAAGTGCCCTGCCCTCCACTGGCACCCTGCCCCTTTTGATTTCTAGCTAGAGCACTGGTTTTATTCTGTTATGATAACTTATCTCTGAAAATTAAAATTTACAAAAATAAACACTCATGAAACATTTTACTTATATATGTAGCATATTTTGAAAAACACAAATTTAAAAATAATTTAAATAAAGGTATAAAAGAAAATCCTAACATCAAAATGATGCAGAAATGTTTCAGTATACAGTAGTTATGAATAGGTGTAAGATTGAATTGATTGTTTATATTAACAATTTAGGCACAGGACTTGAAACAAAGAGACAGAAGCTCAAGCAAATTATCCAAAAAATCGGATGAGTCGGAAGATGTACCAGAAAATGTAAGTGTAAACCATTAAAATGAAGAAAAAAATAAGAGAAACAAGCCTTAGCAAATTGATAATGCTTACAGAGTTGGAATATCTGAGCTGAAATTATAATAATTACTAAATCTAAAAAATGTACAGAAATAATGATATAACAGTAATACGTGCAAAAAAGTAAAGTAAGCATTATTCAAATTTCACATAGATCTCATTAATTAATCAAACAACTTTTATACTATGGAATTACCTTTCTGAAAGTTGAAGGACAAATACCTATTATTTTGTTATCCATAATTTCAGCAAATGAATGGAGATGTAGAACAAACTGATGGACAGACAGACAGCAACCAGAATAATGGTCATGCTACTGCAGGTAAGATGACAGACAATTATTAAATTTGAATAAGTAATTATGCTAACATGTATATCAAAAAGTTGTTGTTTTAAGTGTATACCATATGTGGTTAACAACATTGTGGTAAATATAGTGTTGTTTTTAATCAATCTTGTTCACAATATAGTGAATTGCATAAAACTTTCAACATTGAAAGTTGACATAAATGCAATGTACATGTATTTAAAATAAAAACAAAAAAGATTTATCCTACAATTTTAAATTTAACAAGCAACTTTTACAATTACATCAAATACTAAGTTTTCAGTGGTCAATTTTATAATAAGATAATCTAGCTTTTTACCTCTCTTTATTAGGAATAAGGAATAACTTGCCGTAAGAGATTCTTTATTTCATTTAAGCAAACTTATTTGATATAAACAAGTTGAAGGGAGATAATCCCATCCCGTGATATAAAAAGAAAAAAAGCATTTAATGC
Organism: Mytilus galloprovincialis; assembly: GCF_965363235.1. Lineage (NCBI taxonomy): Eukaryota > Metazoa > Mollusca > Bivalvia > Mytilida > Mytilidae > Mytilus > Mytilus galloprovincialis. The sequence goes on along the minus strand of NC_134838.1, from coordinate 11,355,656 downwards.
TGCATACAGATTAAATATATTTTGTTTATTTGACAGATGAAGCTATAGATGGAGAGGAGACTACAGAAGTTGTAGTAAATGGTGTTATAGAGGATTTAATTGATCAAGTTTGTACAGGTACTGTCACCAGTATTTAATGCTCTACGGGAGATGCTAAAAAAGTTGTGATATTTGTTAGATACCAGTCTTCATAGTTTCATGGAAATCACAGAATTTGATAAGTGCTAAAAGTTCATAATTTCAGTTTAGTTTATTCTATGCCAAGTGTGAAACCATGTACTGTAAAATATTTTATTTTTGGAGAGCTCGAACTTGTTTATATCTTGGTTCAAACCTGTTCACAAGGTGTTATATTCACTTTCTTCAACATGATTCTGATCTTTTTAAAACAAATTACATGGTTGTTTTTTCCAAATTATTTTAATAGCTTGATTGAAAAAAAATATAAAGAAAAATTCTCACATTATGGTATTTTCCATATTTCTTCAGAAACTCTGAAAATTGGGTTACAAAAATAATATTTCTTCTGCTGCAGGTTTTTTTGAGCTGAAAAATTAATTAATTGGTTTTAGTTTTGCTCTCATATTAATATGTTCAATTAAATATAAATTGTTTAAAAAATCATTATATAAAACAAACAAAAATAAAGATATGAAGTATGTGTATAGAAGACGACATTTTGTGTATGAAATGAATCTTGGAAAAGAATGTGCATCTTATTGCATCATTATAGTTGTGGTCAATAAATAAATTCAAGAACAAAAACTATCTAGCTATTAGAGTAGAAGTAAACATTGATATTGTAAGTGAAAAAAGGATTTATATACATTGTGAATCTTATAATTATAGGCTAGAAGTAATTGTAGAAATATCTAAACCATACATTGGTACTTTGTTTTTGATTGTTGACCAAACAGTACATCATGATGTATATGCCAAAATTTGTCTTTCTAATACATGTAACCAAAATATCATACCAGTATTATTTTCACCATGTAATTCTTCCTAGATATTTATATGTATTTACAGAAAGCTTAATCTTTTGATTTGATGATATATCAGCAGTATATGTATATTATTATATATTCACATGCATTGTTTACATGTTTTTACTGCATTTTAAATTCATGCCCTTTGTATGAACATTTGGTTAATACCACTCTAGATAGTGCAAGTGTAGGAAGCAGGCACTACAAAAATGATTTGAAACATAATTGGTCAACACCACTAGGTTAGCCATGTAGTTTAAATATTATTTTTTATTAGTACTGAGTAAAGTAATGGATATTTGAAATTTGTAGGTTCTGTTATTTATTAAAATTTTCAACTGAATGCTTCTAATTTGTTGAAATAGTAATTTTCTACTTATTGTAAATTAGAAAACATTAATTAATCTCAGAATACCTCACAGTTTCAAAGATTAAAAGTAAATTATATAATTTAAAGGAAAAGTTTTACAGGTTGTCAAAGTTTGATTGTAGTATTGCCTGTTTAATTAGACTTGACACTTCAGTAGTATTAATTTTGTTTTTAATGCTTATATTTATAACTTTTAAACTTTTTTGTGCTTTTGATACTTACAGTATTTTGTTGAATTTTTAGAGCAACCTAATACAAGCATGGAAGGTGCTGGTTCCTTGCCCATTACTCATGCTTCTTCCTCTCCCCAAGTAGAAACTGGGGATGGGGAAACAACTTCTCAAACTACACAGCTAGGGGAGACAACTTCCCAAACTACACAGCAAGGGGAGACAACTTCCCAATCTTCAAACCAGGGGGAGACAACCTCTATGGCATCTTCACAACAAGGGGAAGTAACTTCTCAGTCTTCACATAGCAGAAGTGGAAGTGGTTATGGTAAATAGATGTTGTGTGTACATGTGTTGTGTTAGTTGTAAACAAAAGATTTGTTTCTGAATTCACACAAAATCTGAGTGTGTGAACTCCTAAAAAGCTATCCACAATTCCTATTGTAATAAGCAGCGTTCTGTTTTGGTTAAGGTCACATTTTGTTGAAATATGGTAAATAAATAGAAACTGGTTAATCTTGCTTTATATGAATTGGAAATACTAGTTTTCTGAAGCAATCAGAGCATAGTTTTAAGAATATGTTAGTTTGTTTAGGGATATTATTACTAAGCATGACAACCCATATTTATCTCATAATTGCTATTTTATGCATTTTAGAACTAACTATTTCAATAGATTCAATTCATTCAGTAAACTGTAAAATTTCTTTACAAATAGTAATTTGATTTGATAATTTCAAAAGTTTGTTTGTCAAAATCAAGGCTATAACCAAAAGAGACCATTAGTTTTTTTAAAAATCACAAGAAAGGCTATATATAATTCTGGTTGTTTTAAGAAAATATTTCAATAAAGTTTAATGCAACATTGGTATCTGGTCAATCCAGCTACCTGTAGAATGTCAAGGATAGTTTTCAGAAACAAATGAGGCATAGTTTAATGAATGTTATTTCGGAGATTAATATTATCACTGAGCATGAAAACCCATATTTATATCTTTCTTACTTGTTATATGAATGCTAAAACTTGAATTAATTAGTTAATACAACATGTTTTTAGAAAAACAAACTAATGTGGTAAAATAAGACGATTGGTATTTATTTATTTCCAGTACATGTGTAGGTTTAAAACAGGAAAACTATAGATATTTTATTATGTGTATATTGTGGAATATTTAATGCTAACTAGACATTAGAGGGATAGTATTAATTAGAAAAGATAGATTTTACATCTTTTTAAATTTCATTTCTTTTTTAGCTCACCTGACCTGAAAGGTCAAGTGAGCTTTTCTCATCACTTGGCGTCCGTCGTCCGTCGTCCGTAAACTTTTACAAAAATCTTCTCCTCTGAAACTACTTGGCCAAATTTAACCAAACTTGGCCACAATCATCCTTGGGGTATCTAGTTTAAAAAATGTGTCCGATGACCTGGCCATCAAAGCAAGATGGCCGCCATGGCTAAAAATAGAGCACAGGGGTAAAATGCAGTTTTTGGCTTATAACTCAAAAAAACCAAAGCAATTAGAGCAAATCTGACATGGGGTAAAATTGATTATCAGGTCAAGATCTATCTGCCCTGAAATTTTCAGATGGATCGGACAACTGGTTGTTGGGTTGCTGCCCCTGAATTGGTAATTTTAAGGAAATTTTGCAGTTTTTGGTTATTATCTTGAATTTTATTATAGATAGAGATAAACTGTAAACAGCAATAATGTTCAGCAAAGTAAGATGTACAAATAAGTCAACATGACCAAAATTGTCAGAGAACTCCTTAAGGAGTTATTGTCCTTTATAGTCAATATTGAACAACTTTTCGTCATTTTTGTAACTTGTACAAAAATCTTCTTTTCTAAAACTATGGGCCAAATTTAACCAATCTTGGTCACAATCATTACAAGTGTATCTATTTTAAAAAAGTGTCTAATGACCCTGCCTGCCAACCAAGATGGCTGACAACAGTAAATACAGTAACAGGTGAGCGACACAGGCTCTTGAGAGCCTCTAGTTTTATTAACTAGGAAAATTCAAAATATTTTATTTTTATTATTTTTTTTTTTTTTTTATTAATTCAGGTTTTAAACTGTTGTAACTTTTATCACAAATATTGAAGTTTTTAATTTTCTTTTTCTAGCGTTGAACAAGTTAGATGATGAACCTGAAGGCCTGGAGAATGCAGAATCCCCAGACATGGCCCAAGGTGTATTTAGTCATATCCTACAGAAAGATGCATTCCTTGTCTTCAGAAGTCTGTGTAAATTATCCATGAAACCATTGGCTGACGGGCCTCCTGATCCAAAGTATGTATATCATATGTGTAGTCGCAGTTAAGTCTCTCACTCTCTCTCCTTGTCTTAGAAGTTTGTGTAAATTATCCATGAAACCGTTGGCTGACGGGCCTCCTGATCCAAAGTATGTATATCATATGTGTAGTCACAATTAACTCTCACTCTCTCTCTCCTTGTCTTCAGAAGTCTGTGTAAATTATCCATGAAACCATTGGCTGATGGGCCTCCTGATCCAAAGTATGTATCTCTCTTCCTCTCTCTGTAAATTATCCATGAAACCATTGGCTGACGGGCCTCCTGATCCAAAATATGTCTGTCTGTCTCTCTCTCCTTGTCTTCAGAAGTCTGTGTAAGTTATCCATGAAACCATTGGCTGACAGGCCTCCTGATCCAAAGTATGTATATTATATGTGTAGTCACAATTAACTCTCTCACTCTCTCTCTCTCTCTCCTTGTCTTCAAAAGTCTGTGTAAATTATCCATGAAACCATAGGCTGACAGGCCTACTGATCCAAAGTATGTATATCACAAGTGTTGTCACAGTTCTCTCTCTCTCTCTCTCTCTCTCTCTCTGTAAATTATCCATGAAACCATTGGCTGACGGGCCTCCTGATCCAAAGTATGTATATCACAAATATAGTCACAGTTAACTCTCTCACTCTCTCTCTCCTTGTCTTTACAAGTCTGTGTAAATTATCCATGAAACCATTGGCTCCCTCTTGATACAAAGTATGTATATCATATGTGTAGACACAATTAACTATTTACTCACCTTATATTTCTCTCTCTCCCTCTCTCTAAAGGGCCTCCTCATCCATATACCACAGTTGCAGACACTATCAACAACTGACAACTGCTTTATCCTCTGTTTTTTTAACACCAGTATTCTCTATTTTCTCTCAATATATTAAAAAAGTGAAATGTTCATTACCTTTATATTGGCAAATTGAAGGAATATTATTTTCATTAGATAAAAGATGTACAATTTAAGTTAATCTAACCTTGAAAATTCAATTAAAAGTGTATATTTAAGGAGGAAAGGCATCTGGTACATTGTCCATTTGCAAATTGAATTTGAATTTATTTATGGAACTGAAATACAGTTTTAAATTTTGATTTTTATCTTGCCTGTCACAAGTCTCAATAGCTATTATGTTCTGATTAATTCTCAGACAACGCATATCTTTGTTAACAGTTTATGGTGTGAAAGCTCAACATATGATATTACTTGGCGGTAAAATAGTTGTTTGGTAACGGGGAAGTAAAAATATCTTTTTTCTATTTCAGATCACATGAACTGCGCTCCAAGATTCTGTCCTTACAGTTGTTACTGTCCATACTTCAGAATGCAGGACCAGTGTTTAAGACAAATGAAATGTTTATCAATGCCATTAAACAATATTTATGTGTAGCTTTGTCTAAGAATGGAGTTAGTTCTGTTCCTGATGTGTTTGAGCTGTCTTTAGCCATCTTTCTAACATTGTTATCAAACTTTAAACAACATCTCAAAATGCAGATTGAGGTAAGAATATATATTTTAACCCTGATAAATGGAATAAATTGATATGAACTTCTTACATGTAAAGGGAAATCTGGATATACAATGTTAATATCTGTTTCTTATTATTCATTTTTTTCTTCATAAAAATACCATAAAAGTATTAGAATATGTTTTAAAGCACTACTTTAAAATGGTAATTTTTTTCAGTTGACAAAGAAACCTATAAAACTCACAAAACTTTAGTTACCTGTAATGAAAATATCGAAAAATTACTTAGATCAATATGTACTCTAAATTTACTGCAAACTAAAGTAAATACAATAACATTAAATGGATTTCAAATATGTTGTTAAAATGTTCAGGTAAAAAAAAATCAAAAATATTATAATTGTTTTACTAATCATCTTTAAAATATATTTTTTTTACCAAATTATAAATAATCTTTGTCTGTTGCAGGTATTCTTCAAAGAAATATTCCTGTATATACTAGAGACTCCTAGTAGTTCTTTTGAACATAAATGGATGGTCATACAAGTGTTAACCAGAATCTGTGCAGGTAATGACAACAAAATATTTTACGTTTTGATTTTTTATTAATCTTGGAATATTTCAATGTTAATTGTCATCTTTGGCATTGTGTGTTTGATCTTTGGTAGGTTTGTGTTAATTCTTGTTCAAAGAAAGTGCATGTATTGAAATCTAAGAAAACAATGAACAATTTTCCTTTTGTGTTTTTTCCTGCTATGCTGCTGTCATTGAAAAGGTTTTTTAGAATCATGGGATATTTACACAATAAAAATAACCATTTCTTAAAAATGTGTGTTATTTTTCAGATATGGATAGGATAAAATTTTATGAAGTTTTATTTTGTTTTGTAGATGCACAGTGTGTGGTTGACATCTATTTGAATTACGACTGTGATTTAGCATTAGCAAATATATTTGAAAGACTTGTAAATGACCTTTCTAAACTTGCACAAGGTCGTCATGCTTTAGCTCTTGGTAAGTATACAAACCTATGAATAATCTGGATACTTGCACATTGTTGTCATGCTTCATTTTAGTTTCCTGTAATTGTATAACACATATGATTGATCTTGACTGAAAGATAATTCCCAAGATTTTCTGTTAATTTATTGTTGCACAAGATCTTCAAAAGAACTTATAATTAGAGTAAACGAATAATGAAAATTAAAGGCAAAAGAGACTTTGAAGAACATGTCTGTTGAGAACTGTAGAACCAGCTAATAAACTAGATAAAGATAAAAGATATTTGGAATTCCAGAGCATGTCTCTGAAGTTGTAGAAGATATTTGGAATTCCAGAGCATGTCTCTGAAGTTGTAGAAATGGTTATGAATACCTGACTGCCTAATTTTCATAAATTGGTAATTATCAGGCACAGTTGGATACTTTGGCGAAAATTAATGTAGAATGAAGAATTTTGTAAATGTTGTTAAAAAGTGACAGATATTTTTGTTTACGGTTGGATCATGATAAGTTTTCTGTTTCAGGTGCTACTCCCAACCAGGAAAGAAGTATGAGAATAAAGGGATTAGAATGCTTAGTTTCTATAATGAAATGCTTGGTAGAATGGAGTAAAGATTTGTATGTTAATCCTCATTCACAGTCTAATCTAGGTATGTTCTTTTATGGAATAAAACTTTGCAGATAATGCATTGTATCTTCAGGTGAAAAAAACATTGATTGCTGGATAACCTTTAAATTATTTTAACAAAATTTGTAATTTTACATCGCATACATTTCTTAGTAGTACTTAATGCTTATGCTATAGTTTATAAGAAACAGTTCAATTAACAGATTGTATACCATTGATTTTCACATCTGATATGTTATTTGCCAAAACTTAAACTGATATTAAAACCATACAACATTGAAAAAATATGTTAAATTGATTTGAATTAATGGAAATAATGAGTCTTAAAGTTGCCATTTTGTCTTATTTTTGAAAATCAATTTATTGGAGTGTTTTTCAAACAGAAAGTTCTCTTCTAATGTAATATGGAACTATTAAAGTAAAAACCTTGCTTTTCTATGTATGCATTGTAGGTCAAGAGAATAAGCCCTCTACAGAAACTGATAGTGACTCTGGGAAAGGTACAATGACAAGTTATGGCAGTGTTAACTCACTCAGCTCTAACAATAGCTCACAACTCACTAGCAGTCAGCCATTAGATAATCCAGAGCAGTTTGAGACATTAAAACAACAAAAGGAAATTTGGGAACATGGCATTGAATTGTAAGTTTACAGAAACATAGTTGAAAGAAAAAGATCCATTATCTGTATAAGTCATGATTTTTTATAACCAGCAGAATAGCTTCAACTGATACAAAAATAGAGCATAGAAATACTAATAAGAAAAGAGAAAGATAAAGGGCTACACTCAACATGAATTTAAAGATAATATACTCTAGACATTAACTAACAGAAAAGGTTTCTTAATTCTAAAAGTTACAGCAAGGTTTTCTGTGAGAAATCATACTTAGAATTCTCTTAGCACAATTGATTATTTTTTTGAACAGATTCAATAAGAAACCAAAGAAAGGTATAGCCTATTTACAGGAACAAGGACTTCTGGGTAATACGCCAGATGATCTAGCTGAATGGTTCCATAGTGATGACAGAATGGACACGGTAAAAAAAAACAATTTTGTTAATGATTGGAAAAGATATAGATATAGTTATGTTTCTATATAATAAGGCGAATATGGAAGAAATCTATATATGTGCTGCGTCGGATAGAAATCGACATTATGCAAGTGCATGTACACAGATTTGATCGATTGGGGAATAATTAAGATATAAAAGATGTGCATTTTCGTACGTTTTAAAGCGTTGTCTTCTTATGAAAACCTACTTTTGGAACAATTAAAGACTTTCCATAGAAATTATTTCAACCAAAAATAGGTTAATAGAGGTATTGATTTTCGTTTGCATAAGGTCGATTTATATCCGATGTAGCTCATATGTACATGTCACAAAGTTCTTTACAAATATTATGGATTATTGAATACACATCATAGAGTTATACAACTTATCTGCAGCAAGATCAATAAGATCTTTTCGTCAGTGTGAGCATAACTGCAATGGTAAATTACTTTAAAAAATATGTATAAGAATATAGAAAATTGTATTAACCAAAAATAGGGAAATTTTTCATTTGGTAAGGTTTGTTAAAGTGATGATAACAATTAGATTTTCATTTCTCCAAAAGAATGATAATGTTGAAAAAGATAATTCGAGAATGTGTGACTGATATTCAATGTATTTATTAATGGATCTTCTGTTTAAATTGCTAGAAAACTTTAAACAAGGTCACAAGTTCTTAAGTAAATCGTATTCTTTTATTTACAGGCAGTTGTTGGAGATTTTCTTGGTGAGAATGAGAAGTAAGTCTTTTATAAGGATAGAATGCATCATTATAGGTGAATTGAACAATTGACTTCTATTCCACAAAATAATTATGATTTAAAGATATAGATGATTGATTGAAAGTTCTCAAGATGTGGAAAGGGAATACATGTTATTGGAAACAATTACTGTTGTCATTGATCAGGTACATAAACATATTCTACATACAAAAATAATTGGAAAAAATTTAGAATCTAAAATGCACCATAAAGAAACAACATCTTTTAATACTGCTAGATAAAAGATTGGTATTTAGGAAATGTTAGAACAGTTTTATTTTTCATTGTTACCTGAATATAATTTTTCTTCAAACAACGACATTTGTAGCAATGTTAAATATTATTAAGTATTGCTGTAATATGATTTTCATAAAGGCCAAGTATTCCAAAACATAAATTATTATATCCTTATTGATTATCAGTCCAATATGATTTGTTACTAGGCAATATATTAAAAATAAACCAGCAGATTTGTAAGAAATCTATATGGCCTGGTTTTAGTCTTGTTGGTGCCACTTTAAGTTTCATACTTTATTGACATTTTGTATCATATTTAAGCTGTAAATATATAACAGTTATTATTAAATGGTAGGTCTCACACCTAGAATATTTTCCATTTACCATGTTTGTCATTCTTAGGATAAACAAAGAAGTAATGTATGCCTATGTAGATAAGCTTGACCTAACAGAAATGGAGTTCATCCCAGCTCTACGAAGATTTCTAGAGGGGTTCAGACTGCCTGGTGAATCTCAGAAAATAGACAGGCTCATGGAAAAATTTGCTTCCAGATATTTCTCTTGTAATATTAAGTAAGTATATTTGAAAATTTGTAATTTACCTCCAAACATTTTTTTAGCTTCTTTTTTTCCCCACCCACAACACAGAGGAGAAGAGTATATTAATTTGCCCCTGTCAATTAGTCTGTCCGTCCTTTCAAAGGATATATAATTCTTTGTCAAGCTTCTATTACAGTTCAAAAGATAGAATCTTTTTTGTTTATAAAACATTTGAAGATATATTTTTTACAGAAGTACCATTTGTTGAAATCAGTCCATCTTAGGGAATTTTCCTAAATAATTGGGTATAGGGTTTGTTGATTTCCTCTTACAGTTTACAACATTTTGTGGATTCATAGTTATTGGTAGGGTATATAATAATTTTGTGGGTAAAGGTAACCCACAAATTCAAGTGTTCATCAAAATACAAATTTATTTAAGCTTTTCTGCAGAATTTTCGAACCACCAAAAATCAAGTATCCAATAAAATTATTTTTTTCTCAAATTTGCTAAAACTTTTTCATATGAAAAAAATTGAATCATCCTGAATTGATGTTATGATAGGCATGAAAATTATATGAGTAAGCTCATTCTAAAATTTTGCTTTTGCAGTTAAGCAGGCTTAAAAAAATTAGTAATAATAAATTTTTATCTGCACAATTAGCAAATGTATTTTAAAAAGATTTAGTAAAAAGGTGATGAATTACCCCAATACTCAAGAGATACTTTTATATATTTTCAGTAATGAAGTATTTGCTAGTGCAGACACAGCTTATGTATTGGCTTATTCCATCATCATGTTGACTACTGATCTGCACAGTTCTCAGGTAAAACTTACTTCAGTTTCTTTACATCATATTTGTGCTTTGTTTTGAAATAAACAATTGATTACCTAAATTTTGAATTTAAAACTAAGTACATATTTAATCATTTAAAGTAGTACATTTAATTTTGATTTTATGAAGTTTTAATTAAATAAACTATCAGGAATTGAAAACAAAACAGCTAATGTGGAATGGTGAAGTCATCCTGAAGCTTTTTCGTATGGGCAGAATTGTTTTTGAACCTGACAAAAATAACCTATTTCCTTATATATCAGCAGCTTTATGCTAAAAAATATACTATACAATCAATAAACAAGTTCTGTGGATATATTTAAGGTCATTTATTTAATTGTTTTTCTGAAGGTCCGAAACAAAATGACAAAAGAGCAGTACATAAAAATGAATCGTGGAATAAATGATAGTAAAGATTTACCAGAGGAATATCTGTCTGCCATTTATGATGAGATTGCAGGAAATGAAATCAAAATGAAAGTAGGAGCTGTCATAAAACAACCAAATAAACAAGGAAGTAAGTTAGATACCAAATTAATAACTGTAAATTCAGGTTGCATTCTTATATTTAATACATTTATTGTTATGTAGGTTTTCCAAAAATCACTTTTTTCTCATTCTTCAAAATCACAATAATAAAAGCAGGCTATAATTTTTGAATTTACAGTTATTGTTTATCATTTTCTAGCACCACATATGATGTGTATTGGTTTTATAAATAAAAATTGATCATAAAGTTGCAATTAACTTGTTTGAAAAATATATACTTAATTAAGAAACTTCAACATTTCTATTCCATAGAATTTTTTTATGTAATATTGCTGGTAATTTCATCAGTAGTTTTTAAAATTGGACTCAAGAAAATGTTAATTGCAAAGTGAATTTTAGTAACTTTGATAATTAATAATGTGAGAATTCCATCCTAAGTATGTTCAAATCAGAGTAAACAAGAATGTGTCCATAGTACACGGATGCCCCACTCACACTATCATTTTCTATGTTCAGTGGACCCTGAAATTGAACAAAAAAAAAACAACTCTAATTTGGCATTAAAATTATGTAGATCATATCATTGGGAAATATGTACTAAGTTTCAAGTTGATTGGACTTCAACTTCATCAAAAACTAACTTAATCATAAACTTTTACCTGAACCTTGACCAAAAACTTAAACCTGAAGCGGGACAGACAGACGGATGGACGGACAAACAGATGCACAGACCTAAAATATAATGCCCCTAAATGGGGCATAAAATTTCAAATCAACAATATCAATTACAATGAAATGCAAAAGAATATGATTGGATCAATGAATGTTTAATTTGTATTTTCAGAAGACATAACCAGTGATAAGCAGAGAAGAATGTTGTACAATGTAGAAATGGACAACATGGCTGCCACAGCTAAGGCACTGATGGAGTCTGTTAGTCATGTTGATTCTTTTTTCACAAGTGCTACACATTTTGAACATGTCAGGCCAATGTTTAAGGTAACTAATTGTATGCTACATAGTGAATGAATAGAATTAGAATTGCATTTCATATAAAAATAAATCGAATATTGGTTTTGTAAGTTTTAAGCATTAAAATTCAAGTAAAATGGAACATTTTGCAAAGAAGTACTTCTTTTATAGAATATGCTTCATTTCTTGATTTCTTTGTTTTAGCCAGTAGAAAAAATAAAATAGAATATGTAAAAATTCATACCTACTGTATTGAGAGATTATAAGTTTTAAATCTAGGAATTAATTTGTTTTAATGAAACCCCTTTATAAGGATTCAAAACTACAGAATACAATATCATTTAATAATGCAAAATATTTATGTTGTAGATGGCTTGGACCCCATTCCTGGCTGCTTTCAGTGTAGGTCTACAGGACTGTGATGATGCTAACATTGCTTTACTTTGTTTGGATGGCATCAGATGTGCCATACGGATTTCATGTATTTTTCGTATGGAGGTGAGTGCAAACATTGCCTTTTCAATTTCAATATCAGATGTTTAAAACAAATGATTTTTTTTATCGAACTTTTTGTTTAAATAGAAAATTATGCATGTACTGTAAAGTCAGAAATCTGTGCATGCATTGGTTATCACAATTTTTTAACAATGGACTAAAATGTGAGATAATCTGTTACAAATTGAGAACAGGCTTCATATAAATGATGCAATAAAAGTTTGAAATGCGAGTAAAAGGAATTTTGAAAACCTATCCTGTCGCAATTTTCAAATAAATTTCCAAAATTACAATGGAGTTTTGTTTTGTACAAGCTTTTAGTACAAATGAAAAACAATGAAATTTTTATTAAGGTTTTAGTTCCTGTTTCAGTGCATGAGAATAAAATATAATTTTTCTTTTACCAGCTTGAGAGAGATGCCTATGTTCAGGCTTTAGCTAGATTTACACTGTTGACAGCAGCGTCACCCTTGACGGAGATGAAAAGTAAAAACATAGATACAATCAAAACACTTATTTCAGTGGCTCATACTGACGGAAATTATCTGGGAAAATCTTGGCTGGAGGTAATTAACAAACATAATTATTTATCTTAAATTCGTTTGTAATCAAGTTATTTTGACGTTGATATTGTACTATTCACTAGATTAAAATTGCCTGAGAGTATTTTTTAATTCAATTTTATTTTTATACACTTTTATGGCATTATAATTTGTTGTTCAGTTTAAAAATGTATAATCAGGCCCTGACTGTCAAGGTAACTATGAAAGTACATATTCTCTCCTTGTGGAACAGTTATAATTTTTTTTTTATTATCAATTCTAGTTATAATTAAAACTTTAACACTCACACATTGAAGTACTGGCATTTTCATTAATTAATCAAAAACCCTCACAAAGTGCAGAAATGATTAGAATGACACATCTATTTCAGATCTTGAGATGCATATCCCAGCTAGAGTTAGCCCAGTTGATAGGTACAGGTGTAAAACCTAGCAGACAGTCTCCAGGTAAAGGAGATATGCATGGTGGACACCCAATAGAGGCCTTTGATCCTGAAGGTATGTCATATATTTATATATGTATATAGCTTTTGTAAAATAACTAAAATAAATAATTTGTCAAATACTTGACTTCTTCAAATAAGTAAAAAGTGTGTTTTTAAAACTCACACAATTTTTCAAAAGATTATCACATCAATATAAAATGATTTTATCTCTCTTCCAGTTATTGCGAGAGGTGGATTAGATTCCAAACGTTTAGCTAACCTACAGGAACAGATGGGGGAAACCAGTTCACAAAGTGTGGTTGTAGCTGTAGACAGGATATTCACAGGATCTGTCAAATTAGATGGAGGAGCTATTGGTTAGTCTCTTGTTCAAATTTAGACAATTATTATTTGATTACCCACTGTTAGCCTTGTCACAATGGGAACTAGAATTTGCAATTAAACGTTTAAAAGAAATATATTATTTAATGATATATGATAAAAATGAAAACTCAAAATTTAAGTTTAAGTGAAAACCAGAGCCTTGAAATTAGTGACCATTCACATAATACATCATCCAGCATATTTATTCTAATAGCATTACTTTATTTCAGTTGAATTTGTGAAAGCTTTATGCCAAGTGTCCATGGATGAGCTAGCACATGTCAGTCATCCTAGAATGTTCAGTTTGACCAAGATAGTGGAGATTTCCTATTATAATATGGGTAGAATTAGGTTGCAGTGGTCTAGAATATGGCAGATTCTTGGTGACCACTTTAATAAGGTAATAATTATAATTTATTAATCATGTTTACAAGCTCTATCACACAAACTCTTACGGGTGTATATGTTCTGCATTTACAGTAATAAAATGTTCTATCTCAAAATATTCCAACAGCTATGGCTTTTCAAAGTGACAAAAAAAAATCATATATATTGTATGGGTTGATGGGCAAAACAATATTTACTATTAAGAATGCAACACAGACAAACATACATGTGTACATTCAATGTTTTGTCTCTCTTTTATTGTCTTTCTCTGATAATATCTCTAGTTCTCTCATTAGATAGATTTTTATTTCAATTTATTTCATGTTTTGTATGAAAATAATTTAAAAAGTATGATTTACAAACATGTTAACACATTTTAAGTTGTGTTCTATATTTATAACTGTTATAGAAATACTAACAGAAAAATGTATAGCTCTTTAATTTCTGTCATATATTGCTGCTGTGCAAGAATATTACTGTTTATTTACATTATAGATGTTCAATTCCTGTCCTATATTCCTGGAATGTAAGAATTTTATACTTTATTTAAGGTTGGATGTAACCCCAATGAAGACATTGCATTTTTTGCCGTGGATTCTCTTAGACAGCTGTCTATGAAGTTTTTGGAGAAAGGAGAATTTTCAAACTTCAGATTCCAGAAAGATTTCCTTAGACCTTTTGAACATATCATGAAAAGAAATAGGTTAGAATTACTTTAATAGTTAAAGCTAACATCTAGAATTTTATTTCTTACAGTAAATGCATTTATGAATAATAAATATGTTAATTAAAGATATATTTTGTTAATGTATAGGTACTTAAGATCATGAATATCAAAGCAGTTGCTTAGTACATGACTTTTTATTAACTGATTTGTTTATATTACAGATCTCCTACAATAAGAGACATGATTGTGAGATGTGTTGCACAGAACTTGTGTATGACTTGTAATTAATTTAATTGTATATATTACAGATCTCCTACAATAAGAGACATGGTTGTGAGATGTGTAGCCCAGATGGTAAATTCACAGGCAGCTAACATTAAGTCCGGTTGGAAGAATATATTCAGTGTGTTTCATTTAGCTGCATCAGATCATGATGAGGCTATTGTAGAACTGGCATTCCAAACAACGGGGAAAATCATATGTGAGTATATTTAATAATTTCATTTAATAATGATTTCATTTAAATAACAGTGGCATAGTGTTCTTTAGTCACCAATGCTGATGGTTGCTACGAATGTTATATTTTTGTTGTTGATAAAAAAAAAATCACACAGCAAGTAGCAGTGTTTAAATGTGATCTTGAAGTTAATTGAAATAATATTTGGCATGGAAGAAATATTTGAAAACTTAAAACAATTATGATATAAGTCCTATAAGTGTTGACACCATTTGCGAATATGGTCTTGAGGAAACGATGATAGTCCGTCGGAAGGGGACGATAAATGGCTGACTCGTGTTGAGAGAACTCCATATCTCTTGCACGTTAAAGACACCCTTGTAGATTTGGAAAAAGAGTAGGCTAATGCCGCTACAAGGCAGCACTTGCACCCACAAAGTGGAAAGGGATTAATATAAGTTGCGAAACTTGTTTCCCCAATCCACTATAAATAAATACATTTAAACTATAAGTGTTGAATATAGAATATATCAAATCAACATTGAATATTTGAAAATGGAAATGGAACTTTCTGCATGGAATATGATGTTACCTTTAGGCTATGTTCATTACTAGAATGAACCATACTTATACTTTGAAAAAAAATATGTAAGAATTTGTCAAACATAAAATTCAAAGATATTTATGGAACAAACAAAGATAATCTTTATCAATTTTGAAAGTTTTTAAAAAAATTTTTGTTAAGTTGTACCTTTCTTTCTTCACATGAAAAGGTAAATGTTCATGTAAAAAAAAAGTATAAATGAAATTGGTACACTTTCAGTGACTCCAACACCTCACGGACAAGGTCTGTTTAGCTGGTCTGTAGATAAAGGTTAGCTGCTCAGCACAGTTTTTGCATTGCTGTAGTATATTCTATAGGAATTTCTTTCATTCATTTAGGTTACATTGGAACTAATACCAGACAATGTAATTAGTATTTTTCGATTTAGAAAGGGGAGATAAATCTTTCTCTCCTCTGGGTTATGTATCACTGTGTGAATTGTATATATAGAGTTTGGTGTGGTTTTGTGTTAGAATCCTACATAACTGATACCTAGTCTTAATTTATTTACCTCATTTATCTAACTGTTTCATTTCTTCTTTATTGAGTAGCAATTCTTATAGTTTTCTTTTGTTTAAATTTACATATTAAACTTGATATATATATATATTTATTTTTAATTTTTTTTTAATTTTGTTTTTACAGTCTTTCCTCCATACCTATTTGTAGTTCAAGGTAGCTCATAGTTTATCATGTGTTTAACCATTTAGATAAGTTTTTCTTTAGACAAAGGTTTTTCACAATATATCCACCATAATGCCACAGTTATAATATCAGCATGTCATGTTTAATCATGACCTTAAATTTGTTACATTTATGATATATGTTGCTTGTGGGTAGTTTGCTTTACATTAACATATATCATTATTTCCATATGTATATTTCTAGCTTCTAAGTTATATGCTTTAGAATGCAGATTTTATTTTTTTTAATTATTATTTTTTTTTTTTATTATATACCATATTTATTTATTTATTTTACTTATTCTGTTTAGTTTCATTGTCGGAATAATTGGTTTAGAATATTTAAATAAATGTTCAAAATGTTTTCCTTTTCAGTAAATATATTTGAGCAGCATTTTGCAGCTATTATTGATTCATTCCAAGATGCAGTAAAGTGTTTATCGGAGTTTGCATGTAATGCTGCTTTCCCAGACACTAGCATGGAGGCTATCAGACTGATCAGAAACTGTGCTAAATATGTAGCAGAGAAACCAACAGTGAGTTATTAAATCCAGTCAACTACTGAAAAATTAATTCTTGTTTATTTATGTGTTGTTAAAATATCTAGTTTTCTGAGACCAAACCTGTCCACAGGGGTTTTATTTTTCATGCTTTTACAAGTTTTTGTTATCCTAGATCTTAAAACTCTCCAAGGTCAACTGAGAAAGAGGGAAGACTTATCATTTTCGTATGTATATTTGTAGTTTCTAAGTTAAATGTATAGTTTGATTAAAAAAAATACGATTATTTTATTTGGTTTATTTTTTTAAATATTAGATGTTCCGAGACCATGGTGGTGATGAGATTAATGTACCAGAAGAAGATCGTGTTTGGGTCAGAGGATGGTTCCCTGTTCTGTTTGAGCTGTCCTGTGTAATAAACAGATGTAAACTGGATGTCAGGACAAGGTAACCAATCATCAGTTTAACAGTGACGAAAAGGAACAAAATAAAAGATGACTGTTAGGGTTCTTGAAATCTTGAGTTGTTGAATAATAATGAATTGTAATATAAAGATTGATAGCTTACATATAGATGTATTTTCAGTTTAAATAGGTTTTTTTTTATGCCCCACCTACGATAGTAGAGCTGCATTATGTTTTCTGGTCTGTGCGTCCGTTCGTCCGTCTGTCTGTCTGTCTGTTCGTCCGTCTGTCCCGCTTCAGGATAAAGTTTTTAGTCAAGGTAGTTTTTGATGAAGTTGAAGTCCAATCAACTTGAAACTTAGTACACATGTTCCTTATGATATGATCTTTCTAAGTTTAAAGCCAAATTAAACTTTTGACCCCAATTTCATGGTCCACTGAACATAGAAAATGACAGTGCATTTTTCAGGTTAAAGTTTTTGGTCAAGGTAGTTTTTGATGAAGTTGAAGTCCAATCAACTTGAAACTTAGTACACATGTTCTCTATGATATTATCTTTCTAATTTTAATGCCTAAGTATATTTTTTATCCAATTTCATGGTCCATTGAACATGGAAAATAATAGTGCGAGTGGGGCATCCGTGTACTTTGGACACATTCTTGTTATATCAAAATTGATCAAGAACATTTCTGATTACCTTTAAAAGCAGACAAATTTTAAATGATTGAATTATCTTTATCAATAAACAATGCATTTCATTTATGGGGAAAAAATTAATGGAATGTTTTTGAATTGGTTGAAGACATGCTCAGATAAAGAGAGTTAGGCTGTTACCCTTAATAATTCTAGTATTTTGAGTTTTTTAACCGTATATTTTAATTCCTGGTTTTCAGAGGTCTAACTGTGATGTTCGAGATAATGAAAACGTATGGTGACACGTTTCTCAGCCATTGGTGGGCTGATTTATTCCAAGTTGTTTTCCGAATCTTTGACAATATGAAGTTACCCGAACAACAAAATGAGGTTGGTGTTACTACTGTAAGTGAGCAATTTGTAAGACTCTAGATGTGCTGTGTACTACTTACACACTATTTTATAGATGCTGTGTATTATCAGCACACTAATAATCTGTGTGATACTCACAATGTAGACAGACATTGGTACTAACCATTCTATTATTTTGGTAAGTTTAATTTTCATCTTTTTGTCTTGTCATGAATGGAAAGATATATGATAATATATCAAATTTGATGCTACAGTACCGTGTTTGAAATTATAGTTTTCAAGTATTATGTTTGTTAAGAAATGTCTGTTCAACATGTGAAATTTTTGTCATTTCTGCAAATATTTTTAATTGAACAGGAATAGAATTTATTTTTGAGAACTGTAAACTAAATAATTTAAGCTGATACTTTTTTCATGTATAGCTCTTTTAAGTCAATTTTGTGGTAGTTCGACAAATTTCCTACTTTGTTAATGTTTTCATAAATGAGAAGATCCACTTTTGCAGGGTTTCCCCTGGGTCAATTATTTTTTTCGCCACCTCTTTCGCAAAAACAATATATTTTTCGCCACTTTATTATTTTTTTCGCCAAGTTACATAACTATATTTTTCGTTTAAAATTTACCTTTTTTTCTTACCCCCCCCCCCCTTTTTTCCCTTAAATAAGGTGATTTTGCCCCATTGTGTCTATGATTATTCTGTCAAACTTATTTTAGAGTCTACATATAATGAATAAACACTAAACATTTACTTTAAAACAACAGATTTTGTTTTTAACATAAAAGGGGAAAATATTCATTGTATTTTAAACAACTTTTCTAAATGAGGGGCCACTATACTTTTAATTTAAAAAAAAAACGATATAGGTCCTGGAATACAACAAAATTAATGGACATGTTTTGATTATATAATACCAGGATAGTTCGTAGGGAAAGTTTCTTTAAAAGAAAAATATTGATGTGCCCTTTTGTACTAAGAAGTGGTTTTTACAACAAAACAAAAGCTTTTATCACATGATTTTTTGATCCCTCATTTCATGTGTAGTCATAACATTGAAGGGCTACTCTCATTTGAAGGGTTGTTCCCAACCTTTTGGATATATTTCTTCATAACGACAGTTTTCTTTTCTTGACCATCGTAAATGAAAAAGTTGAGACTAAAACTATGCTTGAAACACATGTGCCACTCAAACGACTTTAAAGTAGTCTCCCTAATCAATTACCTATATTAAAGTCAAAGGATAATTAAAGTTTTGAATCGGAGATTTTTCTTGCTTTTGATAATTTTTCGTCACAACAACAGCTTTCTTTTCTAAACTATCTTTAAAAGGAGAGGAGACGTCAAAAGTTTGCTTCAAACACGTGCGTCGCAAAGTCGTAAATAAATTCGGTATGTGACATTTAGCGGAAGCCATTTAACCATATCATTTTGTCAAACAATTCAATCAACACCTTTATTAATTAGTCCTTTGTTGTCGATAGCTATAAAATGCAATCAGCTGATTATTGATTTTCTGTCCAAATCTTAATGAGGTCAAGGTGAATTCCGAGTATTGTCTGATCGGGTAAAGTCCGAGAAACTCGAAAAAAGTAAATAAACAAGTTGGAGGAAAATAAATCGTTCTATATATTTCTTTCGCCAAATTCTTTCGCAAATGACAAATTTTTATCGCCACAATTATTATTTTTTCGCAAATTGCGAAAATGGCGACCGCCAGCGGAAACCCTGCACTTTTGACATATTTTCAATTTATATTTGTATAATTTTGTAACCTGTGTGATGAAATTAAATAATAGTTAGTATACAGTTTATTCAAATATGATACTTACCAAATTATACTAATAGGCATTGATGGCATGACAAATTTTACACAGAAAATCTAGCAAACTGGACAAAATATATGACTTGAATACTTTAAATGTGTAAAATCAAAACGCCTATTTCATTTATTTCTTACATAACTTTTGTCATTGTTAAATATTGATGTCAGCAACATGTAAATTATGTCACAGTGAAACAGTTGCTAGATTATCTGAGTTGTTGCGTTTAGAGTAATCTGATTATTGTAGCCATTTTATTTTATTTCTATTTTGCTTTGATTTACTATTTTTCCTTTCATATTCTTTTAATTATATAGTATATAACTTATACTCATATTGGTACTTTAGATGTTATTTCCTTATGTAGTAAACACTGTTTTAATTGTGTGACTTCAGTAGCTCAATTTAAAGAAGAGAAAAGAATATGCATTGATAATAAAACATGCAACTTAATTATTCAAAAGAATGAAGAGAAGTTGTTATTTTGAAAATTTATGATCTTTTCAAAGACTTTAGAAATTAAATTTTATGAATATTGACGGTTGTTTATATTTAAAGATAAAAGGAATAAATTACAAAGTTTTCAAATTGTTGAACACAATGTGAAATACAAATAATTAAATATCTGATGAGAATGGGAATCAACTTCAATTATGAGCTTCTGAAACATTACTGTGTGATATAACATTGAAATGTAGTATATTTTGGTTCATTTTTGCAATTAAAATGTAGCCTTTCTTTTGGGTGAGTTAATAAATGTATTCACTAGAAATGGTTGCCTGTAGAAATGGAATGTAAATACTAAACAGAATTCCACTACTCACTCTTTACATTTTGGTACATTCCCGTAATATTTTATATTGGTATTTTGTTAAATCACCAGGAAGTTGAGGTAATTTAAGTAGTTGTCATGGGAATGGTTTTTTATGTCATTTGTTTTTTCTCTCAGGGTTTTTTATGTACTAACGGACAATACAACTAATTTTTTACATGCTTCTTTGTATTATGCAACATTTGCATGTTTTGTTGTTTGTGCATTCCTTGTAATGAAACCTTGACCTTATGATAAATTAAACCTGACGATGATATGCTTCCATTCTTGTAATATTTAGTATGGTGGTACATGTTTCAAGTTTTAAGTATAAAAAAGTTCAGAATATTTCCTCAACAGTAAGAAATATGTTTTTCCTTCACAAATTATCACTTCTAGTACAATCTATGTTTTACTTCTTTTTGCTGCTTAATATGTAAATATTTACTGTGGATTCATTATTATTCGTTGGATTCAAATTTTCGTGTGTACAGGGGAACCATAAATTTTTATGTTCAACGAATTACAATTTTTCTTAAGTAATTTATGCAAACTTTGTCAAAACAACAAAATAAGATATCAACGAAAATGTAATGTTTCCTCAATCCACAAAAACTGGTATCCACGAAATTAAATCAATCCACAGTATGTCACATTATTTTGTACAATTTAGAAATTTGCATATAAAGAAATTTTTGTGACCAAGTACAACCATATAAATTTACAAGCAGCTGGAATGAGATACATACTTTTCCGATCTAGTTGCATCTCCTTGACAGAGTTGAATAATTTAAGTATGTTCCATTTGAATAAAAAGCATGGTTCTTACAGAAAGCACTGTGAAAGTCATTCAAAATAGCACTTTTTATAACCCACTCTAAAAAAGTGGGGTTATATTGCAATCACTGTATCCTTTTTCTGTCCAGTAATTCTTTTCACACTTGTCACAGAAAATAACGAACAGAACAACTTCATATTTGACCAGCAGCTTGACAATGAGAAGTCGTATTGTGTGACCTTTTTTCAGATCTGTTCGACACCTATTTCCAGTTTTCCAATACTTTCATTACAAGAGGGGTATGCTTAGCATGACCACACATGCTTGTTTGTTTCAGTAAGCATGACTTTTCAGCCTTAAATAGTTTTACATCAAAGCTGTTATCCTAATGCTAGCAAGTTAAAGGTTTGGTTGACTTGCTTGCTTTGTTTGTATAAATGTTTGGTCAGGCATTGTAATTAAGATTGACATCTGTAATCAATAGGTAGGCGGGCTTCAGCTTGTATACATAACTTCCAATAACATTTACAAGTATAAGGTATACAAGCTGAAGCCATGCCTATCTATTGATAGCAGATGTCAATCTCAATTATTATGCTTAAGCAAACATTTATAAAAACAGAGCAAGGGAGTCAACCAAACCTTAATAACTTGTTAGAATTAGGATAACAGCTTTAAATAATTATTTATAAATCCTACATGAGAGTTCTTTTAGTGAGTGCCATGTAGGTTTACATGGACCTGTCCTCACATTTTCCCAGCTTGTAGACTAAATATAACTTTCGTGGTATTTCAGTGTACTGTGGCTCACAAAAGATTTGTAAGAACTACAAACTATACAGTATACATATATATAATCCTACCTTTCTTCAAATATACACTTATGCTAGGAAACTTTATTATATGCTTAAGTGTGGAAACAATATGCTTTGTGTAGGCTACTTTAAAGTGTAAATATGAACTAATTATAAAGCATGTTATTGACAGATAGTGTATTGCAGTTTAGCAGTTGCATGCTTATGATATAAATATAATCTAGATAGCTTGCTAAATAAAAATGATTTAATATAGTGAGATTTTGATACTTTAAATATAGGAATTGAAAAAGAGAAATGTGTTCCAATATAAGTTTTGTTTACCAAAATTAGAATCTTGATTGATGATTGATGCACCAGTATTCATAATCATATTCTATATATATTTATTTATATAAGTGGTAATTGATATATTCAGGATTATGGAAATATTATACACCTATGAAAAGTGTTAGACAGGAAATCTTGTTAAATGGGATTTAGATAAGAATTCCTTAGAACTAGGTTGCTTTGAGTTAGATAACTGTGGATTCATTATAATTCATGGGAATTCATGTAAATGTTCAATGAATGACACATTTTCTACTGGCTTGCTATAGACAGTGACAAAAACCACAACATGAAATATCCACAAGAATGAAAAAATAAATCTCGATCCACGAAAGTAAATGATGATATTTTCTTATCTGACATTTGAAGTAGAATTAGCATTTAGTATTCTTTGTATCTGTGAATTACATCCCCTTATTTAAATATTTCATTGAATTTAAATGATATGTTTGTATGACAAAAGATTGTTTTATTCAAGTATATTGAAATTATTTCAGATGCTTTGAGATAAAACAATAAATACATGTACTGTTTATTTGTGAAATTGATTACAGAAGAAGGTATTTGTTATGATGAAAAAAAAACATTAATTTACATGTTGTTTTTTCAACTGGTGCAAAATAACGATTTTTATATCAACCTGTAACCTGTATAAAAAAAGTGGTCAGTAGCGTAGAAACATTAACTTAACAAGAAGACTTTTGAAAAGAAAGTAATATGTTAAAAAGAAATACATTTTCTTTTATTTTTACCTTTTTCAGAAAGCGGAATGGATGACAACCACCTGTAACCATGCTCTATACGCCATTGTTGATGTATTTACACAATACTATAGTGTACTTCACACCGTGTTACTTGATGAACTCTATAACCAGTTACACTGGTGTGTCAAACAAGATAATGAACAATTAGCTAGATCTGGAATTAATTGTTTAGAAAATCTAGTTATTTCTAATGGAACCAAGTTCTCCCCAGATGTATGGCATAAAACCTGTGTGATTATGTTAGATATATTCAAAGATACTATTCCTACCAGGTAAGATAGCATTATTATATATTGTATGTTAACCGTATAATAGTATATTTAAGTTGCTAAAATTCTTATCTACCTCTTGTTAACAATTCTATTAAAGAAAGAAAAAAACTATTTGTCATCTCAAGAGTTGTAGGTCACTTGTTTATATTGCGCATGTGGGTGGTTGTTTTGAGTCCATTGGATCAAACAAAGTCTGTATTAGGCATTATTCTTTGTACATTTAAATCTTTAAAAATGTAGAGAAGATAGTGCTTGTTAAAAGGAGTAACATTCAGAATGACTTTATCGATCATCATTGATTTATGTTTTGGGGTTTGTTGTGGTTAATATGAACACACTGGGAGTTGTCAATGAGTTAGCAATGTATGACAACAATTCCAGCTATTGATGAGTTTTATTGAATAAACAAACTTTAAAATACAGAATTAAAAAAACAAAAAGTCATTTTGATAATACTATAATTTTTAAGGAAGTTACTTTGTCATATTTTACAGACTTCAGCTACTTATTTTAATTACATTTACAATGATTTACTTCAGTTTGTTAGCATGGTGTCCAGAACATGATAACTCTCCAGAAAATCATCCATTCAATAAGATGGAATCTATGGAAGAATTAAATGTAAGTTTTCAATATGTACTCATAGTTTGGCATGTTGACTGTTATTTGAAACTTCAAATAAAATAACCTAACAGTATTTATGTAGAATATTGATACTGGTGATCGAATTGTATGGTAACTTAAAAATGTATCATGGCATGAACATTTATAAAATAGAAAAAGTGAATAGACATTAGACATCAACCTTTTTTTTTTGGTGTTCGAATGAAAAAGGCAAAAATTAAGAAAGAGGATTGTTAATAAAAAGAGTTTTCAATCTATAGCTGAAATTGCTATGTTTACTAATTTAGGACTCATTGTCACCAGACCATACCCATGAAAACAGATCTTTAAAAAGGGCTGATAGTAACCATAGTGTATATAGTACTGTATCTCAGGAATCCAGGGAACATAAGATCCCAAGGTCAAGTAAGTAGGATACTCTTTCAACAATATTATAGGTGGTGTATCAGAGATATATCCTTCTTTATAGGAACATTTCACATGGGGTTGATTGTTTGGTTCAAATGTTTTATAATGTAACATATACATTCTTACACATAATTTCAATGTATGAAATTTTCATCAAATATTTCTATGTAACTACAAATGAAGGCTTTCTTAAATCTGGAATCAACTTCCATATGTGCATGCCATACTGTGTGAATCTTTTTTTTTTTTTTTTTTTCATTTCTAATAAACTTCCTGTTTACCAAATACTTATAGCATGTGTGAGAAATACCCAAGTTCAACTTTTTAGAAGTTTTTTGTTTCATATTTTGTAGAAGTTTCTCCAGATCAGAAGTTATTCCAAGGACTGTTAATAAAGTGTGTTGTACAGTTAGAACTGATACAAACCATAGATGATATTGTTTTCTTCCCAACAACCAGTAAGAAGGAAGATGCTGAATATCTAGCTGCTGCACAGGTATATAATTAAGGAATACAAGTAACTGTATTTAAAGAGTTGCCTTGTCAGTTTGACAGTCGGAAATACAGTTTTACTGAGGGAGTAAAATCATTTGAACAGTACTGTTTTTCCTACTCAAATCCATCTGTTATTTGCAATTTAAACTTATTATACCCCTGCTTTGAAAAAAAGGGGATATACTGTTTTACCTCTGTCTGTCCTTCCGTCAGTCCATCAGTCCGTCAGTCTGTCAGTCTGTCAGTCAGTCCGTCCGTCCCATGAATATTTTTCGTCACATTTTTCTCAGGATCTGCACTACCAGGATTTCTGAAATTTGGTTTCAGGCTTGATATAAGTCAGCTATACCGTGTGATGCATTTTCAGATTCATCACTCAACAACTTCCTGTTTACCGAACACTTGTTTGATTTTATTCATGATAGCCAAGTTGAAAATTTTTCGTCACATTTTTCTCGTTAATATAAGTCAGCTATACCGTGTGATGCGTTTTCAGATTCATCACTCGACAACTTCCTGTTTACCGAACACTTGCATATTTTTACACAATTAATATTATCCACTTGCGTCGGGTTATCATCAGTGAGCAGTAGCTCGCAATTTAAACTTATTTTACATTTTATCCTTATTATAGAAAAGAAAGGATATTGACATTATGGAGTATCCATCAATGACAAATAATCAGTACAGACACAACAAAAAACACAAATAAACCATGATTGTATACTTAAATATCTTCATACTCATCTGGCATTATACCCTGCTTGAAAGGAGGGAGTATACAAATTATAACCCCTGTTTGTCCAATCTATTACATTTTTGATACATTATCCCCAGGAACTACCTATTAGAGCTTCCTGCAATTTGTTATCAAACTTCATGCAAACATGCTATCGCAATAAGCATTTTCTGTAGTTCAATTTGTATAAAATACAATGTTTTAATAATTAGCATCTTTAGAGCAGTGCATTTGGTATTATAGTACATGATATATTAACACAGATTTTTGTCGAGCCTGCAACTTTTGTTGCAGAAAGCTCGACATAGGGATAGTGATCCGGCGGCGGCGGCGGCAGTGTTAGCTCACTTCTTAAAAGCTATATATTTTAGAAGGTGGAAGACCTGGATGCTTCATATTTTGTATATAGATGCCTCATGTTACGAAGTTTCCGTCAGTCACATGTCCATTGTCCTTGACCTCATTTTCATGGTTCAGTGACGACTTGAAAAAAAAGTTCAGATTTTTTGCAATGTTAAATTCTCTCTTACTGTAAGTAATAGGATAACTATATTTAGTATGTGCGTACCTTGCAAGGTCCTCATGCCCGTCAGACAGTTTTCACTTGACCTCAACCTCATTTCATGGATCAGTGAACAAGGTTAAGTTTTGGTGGTCAAGTCCATATCTCAGATACTATAAGCAATAGGTCTAGTATATTTGGTGTATGGAAGGACTGTAAGGTGTACATGTCCAACTGGCAAGTGTCATCTGACCTTGACCTCATTTTCATGGTTCAGTGGTTATAGTTAAGTTTTTGTGTTTTGGTCTGTTTCTCTCATACTTTATGCAATAGGTTTACTATATTTGTTGTATGGAATGATTGTAAGGTGTACATGTCTAGCGGGCAGATGTCATCTGACCTTGACCTCATTTTCATGGTTCAGTGGTTATAGTTAAGTTTTTGTGTTTTGGTCTGTTTTTCTCATACTTTATGCAATAGGTTTACTATATTTGTTGTATGGAATGATTGTAAGATGTACATGTCTAGCAGGCAGATGTCATCTGACCTTGGCCTCATTTTCATGGTTCAGTGGTTATAGTTAAGTTTTTGTGTTTTGGTCTGTTTTTCTCATACTTTATGCAATAGGTTTACTATATTTGTTGTATGGAATGATTGTAAGGTGTACATGTCTAGCGGGCAGATGTCATCTGACCTTGACCTCATTTTCATGGTTCAGTGGTCAAAGTTAAGTTTTTGAGTTTTGGTCTTTTTATCTAATACTATATGTCATAGGTCAACTATATTTTGTGTATGGAAATATTTTGTGATCTATATGTCAGTGGTGCAGGTTTTATTTGACCTTGACCTGGTTTTTTAAGGTTCATTGCTCAGTGTTAAGTTTTTGTGTTTTGGTCTATTTTCTTAAACTATATGCAATAGGTCAACTATATTTGTTGTATGGAAGCATTGTTAGCTGTACATGTCTGCCTGGCATATGGTTCAACTGACCTTGACCTCATTTTCATGATTCATGTTAAGTCTATGTGACAGTCATAATAAAGCTTTAGATTTAGGAGTATCAACATAATATCAATGATTAGTAAAGAAGGCGAGACATTTCTGTGTGTGCACTCTTGTTGTTTAATATTTCAGCATAGTTTAGACGCCCCCTATGAGATGGACACCAGCCAGCAGGAAGACCAGGGGATGTATCAGTTTCTCAGTAGTCAACAGTTACTCATGTTGGCAGACTGTTTACTAGAATCACATAAGTTTGCTAAAGACTTTAATTCTAATCACGAACAAAGAAACGTTCTATGGAAGGCTGGTAAGATAATGTGAAATTTTTTATTAGAATCTCGCTGATTAATCATAGATAGTATAAAGTAATAAGTTTGTCCGTCCATTCATGTGAACATCTTTCACAAATCAGATACTATCCGCCAAGGGTATAAGCTATGTTTAAATCAAATAACTCTATTTACTTATATTTTGAATCATAATTTACTTGTTTTTCAAGATGTGCCCTTTGTGGAATGAGATATATCTCAAAATAAGTAAAGATTAAATAGCAAAAATGCAATAAAATTGTATCAACAGGTCAATTTAAACTGGATAAAAATCAAATGTTACTTCTAATTTTTTGCTGCATAAATTATTTCTTAATTATATTTGAAAATAGAAAAAGTTTTCTGACTAGCTTAGTAATTCCAGTCAACAAAGCAAGATTTACCTTGAGTTTCAGTTTAAGATATCAGTTTATTCTTGTTAGCTGATTATTTCAAAATTTTGAAATAAAAAATATTATGCAATCAATGCATCCTGAAAAAAGTACATATTTTTATTGTTTTCAGGTTTCCGAGGTAAAGCAAAACCCAATTTATTGAAGCAAGAAACCCAAAGTTTAGCGTGTGTGTTCAGAATATTATTTAGAATGTATAATGATGATGCAAGAAGAGGAGAATGGAGTCAGATAGAAAATAAAATTATAAGGTAAAGTGCATTGATTGTTTTAATTGTTCAAAACCATTTTTTATGTCAGATATTTATAGTAAAACAATGTAATAAGATATTACATATCTGTGACGCAATATTATAGACAACATTGTTGACTCCTCACACATTAAAAGTGCTTGATGTGCCAATTAGTTCAGAGGTCAAACAGGAGAGAGTTTCAACTGAGAAAGTTGAAGGACTTATTTTTCAAATACCAGTCAGACTACAATCTGAACAATTTACCTTGGTTAAAGTAACAGAACTTCTAATTTTTTATAATTTTTACCTAACTGAATATTGGAAGTTTAAGAGACTTAATTGAAGTAATATATATGTTAACATGTTTTTCAGCAATTTGATTAAACAGTGCAGAGAATAAGTTTTCAAGTCATTTTGTATTCATAATTGCTTTATTTGTAGTGTATGTAAAGAGTCTTTAGAATATTTCCTGTCATTAGAGTCAGACAGTCACAGAGACGCGTGGAATAGTTTGTTGTTGTTATTACTTAACCGTCTTTTAAAGATGAGTGATGATAGGGTACGTATTCCTGAATTATTATCCTTTGAAGTTTAGAGTTATGTCCCTTTATCTCATAGTTTTTAATTCTTAGAGCATTATTCTTTTGCTGCTCAATTTATGCATTTAGTTAAACCTTTTTCTATAACAAAAAAAAAAAACCAGTGTGGCAAATGTTGTGTTAAAAAAAAAGTTCAGTAGACATACTTTGTGTAGATCAATCACTTACCGTAATGTTTTTCTTGATGAATAAAAGGTGACGTGTGGTGTGTCTAAATGAAACAGCAACCAATAATCACACAAAAAACAACATATTAAAGTCAACAATTGACAAGTGTATATATATAATATAATAAGTCAAGCTCCAAATGGCACATGTCTAAAAATTATTGTGAAGTAACTGACCAGACTGCCATCAACTGGGAATTCCATAAATTACAACAACAAAAAAACTTTGAGACAATGAGTTTCAATTCTGCTGTTCACCCTTGAATTTAAATAACTTGACAAATTTCAACTTTAATAAAAAAGATTCAGTAAACAACATCAGTTGCTCCTGTTGTGAATAAATCAAAAAGATATATGTGTTATGCCTTTTGTATTTTCAGTGTAAAAGATTTAACTATTATTTGTAATTTTGTTTTTAGTTTCGAATCCATGGTTCAGCATATTTTCCATTTATGTGTGAAACACTCATGTTTGACTTTAAACTAGAGATGAAAACAACACTGAAGAAATTCTTTTTACGATATGGACCAACCTTCAGTATCATTTCCAGCTAGTGAAAAATATGTTTTAACAACCTGTTGTGATATTAAAATCATGTGATATTTATCTCTGTAGAGGATATATGTATATTTCTGTCAATGTGATCGCTTCATTCATTTCTTTAAACATTGAGTAATTGACGAGAGAGTTGTATACAAGTATCTTGTTTGTGAATGTGATTGTACTAATGTTGTTTAAGTCTGTTGTAAACTTTGAACCAATAAAATGCATTTTATAATGTAAACAATGTTTATTATGAAATGTCAATCATACATCTTATACAACAAAAATTACATTGTATACAATATAAATTACATTTTATACAATATAAATTACATTGTATACAATATAAATTACATTGTATACAATATAGATTACATTGTATACAATATAAATTACACTGTATACAATTTAAATTACATCTTATACAATATAAATAAACAAAGTGATAAATAGGATTCAGAAGCCAGCACCTAGTACTTATATTAACTTTTGTCTCCTTTATAGCTTATAAAATTGCACATTTTCTCACTTGTTTAGGCAAAATTAAAAGATAAACAAACTGTTGGTTGACAGTAAAAATATCAGCACCAATTAACATCACAAGGAGGAGTATTTTTATCAGGGTTTTGTATATAGAAAAAGATCTTTAGCATCAACTGAAAAACACTTAGCCACTGATTTCACAAGATTAAAGAGTTTTTAATCTCTGTAGGAAAATGGCATCACATAATTTTTAAATTCATTGTTAAAAGTTGTATGGAAACTCGAGAGTAAATCTTATTTTGAAAATTATTGAAGTTATAAGTGAATTAGTCAATTCTTAATAAACCTGTGACATTATTTTTGAATAACAGACTAACAAATAAATAAACCATATCAGTTTTTAAAAGAATTCTTTTAATCGCCTAGGAAAAATTTAGAAAAATATTCACATTTTTAAAAACAAAATGTAAGAGTGTATAAACCTAACATTCCATAAATGTTTTATAAATATGTGTATGTGTAAATGCTGTTTGTTATATCTGTATGTAATGAATGACTGATCAAAGATTTTAAGATTTGTTCCATTGTGCATTTCAAAGGTATTTCTACAGGTTGAACATTGTAATAAAACTTATTGATGCTTCTAGTGCAATATTTGTTCTTAATCTATTGTGTAATGCTACAGTTATTTTGGCACAATGATATTATTCCCCTTAACCAGGTGTCATTGTTTATTTTATCCCAGGGAAACAGTATATTCTGATTGCTAACCAAAGTACTTTTATAACACAGTTATTTTAAGTAAGGAAGATACTGAAAGCTGATAATGCCATTCCTGATGGATTTTATTTATTTAATATTACATGTTTTTGTTTTCTTTGGGAGAAACTATCCATGTAAGTTTTATAGGTCTTTTAAAAATTAAATGGCTATTCCTTAATCAGTCCTACAGATGTATATTGCGGAGAGCTTTCCTTAATTTATATAGATTGGAAAAAAATGAAAATTAACTGTTTCAAGTTATGTTCCTAATTTCTCTGCAGCAGTGCTAAAGCTTAACAATATTTGTAGATAAGGTGCAGTTAACTCAAATATTTATTTCAGCAATTGCCATTTAGCAAAAGTGAATATGACATACTATTATTTTAATTCTAGATGCAATTTTGAAAAAGGTCTTTTTAACAATTTTATCAAACAGTTCCAATATTTTTTTTATTTTTTAGGACAATATGTTTAGTGCCATGTGAAATATGTATCTGCTGAATAATAAGAAACACTGTTCGTGCACTTGCAGATGTCAAAATAATTCCTATTCCTGTTAAATTTGTCATGATTTAGAATCTATTTTACGTCATCAATGCTTGAATGCATATTGCAGTGCTAGGAAGGGCAGTTGCATGCTTTTTTGCTAAAACCTTATCTTAAGAAAGACTTATAAGGTTCCTATATACTATCCTAAGGAGTCGGTCATACATTGATAGATTCTGCAGTTTTAATATGTATTTTTGTTATCAATTTTAACTTTTTGAAGTCACAAAAAATATCTGTAAAGACCCTTCACAGATTCAAGATCAGGGACACAAACAACTTTTCAAAGTATAGACCTTTGTTTAAAATTAAAAGTATTTCTTTTATGCAATTGCATATATTGACTCTTAGTGCTTGGTTAATACCAGATTAGTTTTACATTGGGATTGTCTGAACATATAATTCACAACCATTTCATTTATTATACAAAATGTGGAAATACATTAGCGGTTATCAGCATATAAATTTAGAATCCATTATAGGAAATCAATTATTCCTGATTTCTATTCAGTTGAATTGAAAGGTCAACATTATTCTAATTTTAGTTGTTATATGTATTGTTTTGAAGAACTTATCAAATTGTAGTCTCTTCATTTAAAGAACACAGACCATAAATAAGTAAAAACATAAATTTACCATATAGCTGCACACTAGATATCTTAGAATGTAGATAATTAGGCTATAGCATACCATGTTAATTTTTATTTTGGCGTCAATAAGTGTGCTATGCAAAAGATTGTAGTGAAATAACTATCCCACCTTAAACTTGTTTGTCATAATAAATGTAAATAGAATTGAAATTGTACATATTTAATTATATTTATTTGTTATATAAGGTTTATTTCTATCTTTGACAACTTTATTTATACATAAAAGTATATTTTTGTTATTTTAATCAGCTAATTGCTTTCATATATATGTTTAAAAGCCTTAACCAGAGCTTATGGGTTCCATGCAGACACATGTGTATGTGTATGTTAGTAGAGATTTATTGTAGGTAAATAATAGCGTAAGCTCAATTCCACTGTTATAACAAGAGACCATTCCCATGGATTGTCTTCCCTTAAATTCTGATTCACCATCTGTTAGTCTTGTGTTAGTTTTGAGTTGTTACACAATTAGTTAAGTCTGTAGAGAAGTTTGTAGTTTAAATGAAGGAAGAATTTCTCATTTAGTAAAAAAATTATGATCTGAAAATACCTTTTTCACCTGATCTATTAATTATTCATGCTACTAGGTTCAAGCTCTTCAGGGATTTTTAATAGTGATGTATTTGATTACTGAAAATTTGATATAATGAAAAATACCAAACTTTAAGGTGAATTTCAAATGGAAAGCCCCAACTAACTTCAAAGGTACTGTTTATTTCCCAATTAATTAGTGGCAAAAATAGTTTAGCCATGTTTATAACTCATTTATCTTTCATTAATCCCAAATATGAACACCTAACATTTTCATACTGTTCTATAGTAATATACAAATATGCTAAGGAATAAGGATCTTACCTCCTCTCTTTCTTGCAATTCTTTAAGGCATTTAGGTGTATCTAAAGCAATTTGTATTTTAAACACAAGCTTACTACTTTTAATTGTTAATGTTGGCATATTTGTATTGTGTATAATTTCACTGATGAATTTGGTGTATGATAACTATGTATTTAATGATAATTTGGTGTTGCTTAATTTGGTGTTATAACATTGGCTCTTTAAATTATATTAATTTAAGTATCACCATAAGAATACGCTTTTAATTTCTGTTTGTTATTATTTTTTATTGACATGGCATTAATTTCAAATTAAATGGTATGGTTGTAAATAACATTATAACATAGTCAGTAATTTGAAAGTTGTGCATGAGTGTTGAACATTTTGTAACTCATTTCCAAGTGGGGAACCTTTAATAAAAAGGAAGACCAAATATTTCTTGTTATTACCAGTAATCTGATAGAAACGCATTTACACAAGGATCTGTGTTGAAGGCCATATATTGACCTATAATGGTTTACTTTTTAACCGGATTTTTGTGTCAAAAATGTCGGTTATTGATTTGGGGATGTACGGCGGGCGGCAACCAAATGTTGTTTACTCATGAAGCGTCCAAACCTTTTGAAATTTTAATATGTTGTTACTGACAACAAAATGGAGGTCAAGTTCAATAATGACGATTTTGACTTTTACCTTTCAGGAGTTACGGTTCTTGAAAGTTTAAAAAATGTTGTGTCCATGCATTTACTCATGAAACGTTCAACCAAACCTTTTAAAATTTTAATATGTTGTTACTGACAACATAACGGAGGTCAAGTTCAATAATGACGATTTTGACTTTTACCGTTCAGGAGTTATGGTTCTTGAAAGTTAAAAAAATGTCGTATTCGTGCATTTACTCATGAACCAGTCAACCAAACCTTTTAAAATTTTAATATGTTGTAAATGACAACAAAATGGAGGTCAAGTTCAATAATGACGATTTTGACTTTTACCGTTCAGGAGTTACTGTTCTTGAAAGTTTAAAAAATGTTGTGTCCGTGCATTTACTCATGAACTGTTCAACTGAACCTTTTAAAATTTTAATATGTTGTTACTGACAACAAAATGGAGGTCAAGTTCAATAATGAAATCCTAAATCCTAGGTAGGTGGACTTAGTAATTTTTTCTTACTTTATGCATTAAGGGCACACAGTTTGTCCTGCTAGAGGGTCATTTTCTATCTAGTTTATATGTTGTTATTGTTGACAACATAGAAGTCAAGTTTGATATTGATAATCATAAATTTTACCTATTAGGAGTTTTGGTCCTTGTAATATTGATAAATTCCAGAACACAAATAAATGTTAAAGAATCCGGTTTACTGTCATTTTGACAGCTCTTGTATAATTTGTTATTTGGATGGAGAGCTGTTTCATTGGCACTCACGCCACAACTTCCTATATTTATATTAACAGTAATTTTATAGTAATATGAATTACTAATTGGCTGTCAAAACTTGATAAGTCGGCCCCGCAACCTGTTCAAGTTGGGAAACTAGTCAGAGGTGTAATTTGTCATATCTCAAAATAGTGTTGTTTGTTTTTTTTTCGATGTATGAGTTTGAATGTCCCTCTGGTATCTTAAGCCTCTCTTCATGTTTTTTTTGTCATTTGATGTCTTTTCACAACTTAGTTTTACCATGATGAATTATAGTGATCTACAAATGTAGCTCTTGATAGCCATTCTGTTCTACAATTATGTCAATGCTTGGACTACGAACCCCCAGATTAAAGACTGAAACCATAGTTTATGGCAAACATGCAAGTCGGACTACCATTATCTCTTAAGATACTGCTGAGACACGCATATTACAGTTACTTGAGCAAATACAGACAGTTCTTCATCACTTTACCTTGTCTGTCCAAGATTGTATTCAACATTGACAGTATTTGAAAGAAGACAACATATTACAGTTGGTAAATATTAGTCACTCACAGACACACAGTCCAGGTTAACGTTTTAAAAGACTGCCAATATCACTTAAATTTGTGAACAGTCATTCTTAGGCAGAACATAACTGCCGCTGGGATATACAGTATTTTTTGATTTTTTATAATCCTTTTTGGGGTCAAAATAATTAATTTAAGATCGGATTCTGATTACCATTTTTAGCGGGACAACCATATCACAACTCCAGTCAGTAAAACTGTGCTGTTCCGGGGATTCAGGTTTTCTTTTCCAAGGTAACTGTCAGTTTTTGTCAGGTGTCTATTGCACATAGTGGCTGGCATCTAAGATTAAATATCGACCCCAAACTTTTGCATGATGTTATTAATGCAAAACCTTTACCCAATCCTTTAATCGATTAAAAGATCGCTTTATATGTTGTTGATTTTTTTCCACAGGGTTGATACTATTTAAAATTTGATACCCTTTTGGCCACAAAACAAGGAAAAGATCATTGAAACGTAAGTATATTTGTTCACCATTACAATATCAATAAACAAGGGGTTGTCTGATAAGAAGGTCTCTGAATAAAACATATTATTTGCTGTGGTTAAAGTAGTTAAATCTTTTCATGGCATTATGAGGAAAGATTCTGCCACTTAGCATATCGATATTGCGTTGAAACTTGTTTACTTTTATTTAGGGGCCTTACGTCACTCAATTTTTATGATAATTCTCAGCTTCTGTTTCCTATCATGATATCCATGATAAGGTGGTTCCTGCTTTGATGGATGCTATCAAAGAGAGTTCCAAGTGAAGTGGAAGCCATCCCTTTCGAAAGTGTATGACACAGGCAGGCGCTGCTGGCATGGTGCTTCATAGAAATATAATTCACAAGCTTAATTTATCTCTTGTGTATAGTTTTTTCTCTCAATCAATCCTCATTGTCAGTTTATAGAAGTAATTTAAGATAGAAGGCAGACTTAATTGTGCCTCTTGTGTCTATTATTTCAAGTTTGATTTGATATATGCGTTCAACATGGAAGTTACAGGATAATGCTAGCTTCTTTACATTCTTCATTAGAAGCTTCTGTATGAACAATGCCTTTGTGATTTTACATTTTAAATGAATAAAGGAACAAGTCCGCGAGGAGATGAGCACAATCCGTTAACATAGGGATGACGATTGTTTCTTGAAGAATAAGTCCTCCGAACGAAACTAATATGTTGTCAATCAAGAAATCAAGTATCTTGATAATGAAAGTTTCAGAGAAATTTTTGTTTGAAGGTATCCATTCTGGTTTTTAACTCGACATGATATAATATAAATATATGATTGCTATGATTGCCAATGAGACAACTCTCCACAAGAGACCAAAATGACATAGAAATTAACAACTATATTTTTTCCAGCTCGTTCCAATGGATCATAGTTTTTGTCGTGGCATCGTAAGTTCTCTGTACTAATGAGTTTTAAATGCCCCATGGTATCTTTTGCCACTTTTTGATACGAAAACAAAGTTCTTGTATTTGTCAATCTTATACGGAGTTGTATCAGGTGCCTTTTAGTTGTTCTTTTCTGATTGTTCACTATATTGTAACTTTAAGGTGTTGAAAAAATCTAGGTTTAAGCTTGACAAGAAACTGAGTGTTTATAGATAAAACCAAACCCTCGACCACCCTGTACAGGCATACCTGCCACTGGCTTGTACAACAGGTCATCTGATTCTACCATAGCTATTTTGTGTTGGTTTATATCGGTTGATGTGTATATATATCCTAAAGTATACTTTTCCCCTATATTCCATTCTAGATGTTACTTGTAATTAAAAATATGATATATAAGATGTTTCCACGAAATCTTTAGATCAGATTCGTTTGTAACATCTGAGGGCCGAATGTTGAGTTTGATTTTTTTCTTAGTACCATTTGATATAACTGCATCTGGTAGGTCGTAGGTGTGATCTGGGACTATTATACTAATTAAGAGACCCAGGTGTGACAGAGGAAGAATCCATGTGTTTCTCTCGCGTGGACCGTAGCTTCTCGTACATTGCCATCAATAAGGAATTGAATTTTCTTCGGTGTTAGTAAATTTGAACTATTTATTGAGTATTCCTCTCACACCATATTCGATTAGTTTATTGTGTGGTACGGTGTTGTGTGCTTTTGAGAGTCAAGGATTGCGACCTCAGTTTTGTGTACCAGAAACA
Organism: Mytilus galloprovincialis; assembly: GCF_965363235.1. Lineage (NCBI taxonomy): Eukaryota > Metazoa > Mollusca > Bivalvia > Mytilida > Mytilidae > Mytilus > Mytilus galloprovincialis. Next base: position 11,318,228 of record NC_134838.1, on the reverse strand, counting down.
TGAATTATTAAGTCATGCAGTTTGATTTGGATTTCACGTAAATGGTCGTACATAACTCTTTTGTTAAATGCTATTGCTACTTGCTGCTTTTCTTGTGAGTTAGCAGGTGATTTTATATATGTGGTACAGTATCTTACACGGTTACATAGGTTAATGATATTTGTTCTGTAGTTTTCTGTCGTATATTTATTTTATTTCTTAAATACTCTTGAAATGTAATCGATTAGTCAGTTACTGCATTGGCAGTGTTTATGGACTTTGTTATATCGATGTTTATAGCACACCCTTGGGATTTTATTTGGTATGTGGATCTAACGCTATTTTGTGTTGGCTGATTTTCGTTTTCTTCTCTGGTAAATGCTGATTTTAATTTTAGCAGTGATTTTGCAATTCTTTTCCTGTCGTTTACTTTACGGTGTTTGCTTTTCAAAGGTAACGTACCTATTTAATCTGTTTTTTTTCGGAATTGTACATATTTCCAGAAGGGAATTGGGTTGTTGTTGTATCAAGGAAATATGGCAGTTGGTATACATTATGTCTGTTCACTTATGAAGTCTAATGTTTGATTTTTCCTGTTTATATGGACCTCTCCTGTTTTAATTTATACTGGAGTTTAGTATTTGTTGTTCATATTTTTTTAGTCCTTCCAAAAATAAAGTATTTATGTAGACCCTTCAATAATTCCTGAATTATCGTTTGCATTCTTCTGTTTTGGCTCTCTTTTCTTAATGGTACACCCTTGTTTTCTTTTTAAACATTTTCCAGATTTTGTTGTTTTTGCATTGCAGGCTTGTTTTAGAGCGGGTTAGTTTTGATGTTATGAAATACTCTTCAAAGATACTATGATTATAATTTGATATACCAGACGCCTATTTCGTCGTCTGCACAGCACCCAGCAGTGATGCGACAATCAAAACAGTTGGTAGGTCAAATAAAATACTATGTTAAAGAGACGGTGATAAAAAAAACGACAAACCCTAAGCTATTTATTGTCAACACTTAACAACTGGCTACTGGGCTGGTGTTACACTGGGAGACTGAAACGTCCATCATCAGTGGTATCGACCCAGTGGTTGTAAAAAACTCAAAGAAGAAACTCATCTATATTCGCAGGGATTTGTTTTCAGTGTATCTTAGAATTCATGTTCTGTAGGGCCATGTTGGCACATATGTGTGATTTTGAATGTTAAGATGGTGACTTTTATCATAGAATTATTGCTTTATAATCTTTACTTCACGATTAAGTTATCAGTTCTAAAGGACATCGATCTACGGGTAGTGGACACAAACATTGTTTAACTAGAGACACATGTCATGTTAATGAAGTTAAAGTAAAATAGGTGTGTACGAGATCTAAGGGTGAATAGGTACTGTTCCACTAGTAGAACATGTCTGTCGTGTTGCAAATAACATATAATATTCAATTATAAGTCGCATTAAGTAACTGTCATTACAATACATGATCTTAACCATTATGACATGTAATGACCATAATTGAATTGTTCTAAAGGAAGATGTCTGTCCTAACCATAATATTATCATTCACAAGTGACATACTGTTCAAATGTCTGCCCGTCATCTCTCTATGATCATTTTCCAGAACTTTTTATTTATATTTTCTATTGTTTCTCATCCTGGAATCGCATTAAACATTTGCAATATGCTTTAAGCAAGCAAAACAATCAATTAAACACAAAGTTATTTATACGAAATTGGAATGAAATCGTACGAAGGCTAACACTGAAATATCTGCTGACGAAGCATAATTCATAAATGGCAGTCCATACAAGTAGGTGTGTTAAAAAATGCAAATGAAATAGAATATAAATTTAGAAGATATGGTATGATTGCCAATCAAATAAATATCTGAATGAACCAAATGACGTTACTATAAGCAACTACAAGTCATCGTATGACTTTCGTTAATAGTTAAAGTTCATACCGTGTGTTCAGCTGTAAAAGACACTGGCATGACAAAATGACAAACGAATAAAACAACGGCTTAAGTTATATAACAAAACAATAATTGAAAACCAAATATGACAGATATATAAAAAAAGAAGATGTGGTATGACTGCCAATGAGACTCCTCTCCAAATGAGACCAAATGACACAGAAATTAACAACATGTCCGGATGAGTAATACAGGCTGAATAGATAATATACAGATAATTCAAATATTATCAACGTATTTGTGACAGTTTATTCGTAATATAAAAACAATATTATAATTAATAACATGATAAAAAAATATATCAATGAATTCATACACATATATGTAAGGCACGTTTGCAATAAACACCTTAATAATTTCATAATTATTTACGTATACAGTGAAAATGTTAAAGAATTTTCAAACATGTTCAAACAACAATTGATTCATTTTACACTACTCTAGTTCTTTAGTTGGTTATCCCGTACCGTGACCTCTTCTTACACAATATAACCAAACAATCAATCTCATGTAAAAAAGAAAATAAAACAAGTGAGATCCACTTCAAGCATAGCACAAAAATCTGTATGGAAATGGTTCAAAATAACATTTTTTAATTAAACAAATATCCTGTTTATAACATCATAGTATCAGTTTTTTTCTGACAGGAAAGCGTCAATTGCATAACTTAGGGTTGACATCAAAAGATCGATGTAGGATAAAAAACTTAAATCAAATAGTTTGGGGGTGGGGGGGGGGGGGGTTCAACATTGCTGCAAGTTCTGTTTATCTAAAATCGAATTTACATATATCCCTATTGGTCAATCAATTTTTCCCAAATTAAGTTAAGAGGGGGTGTGGGGGTCAGTGAAAAAAACTATGTGAATTAAGTTTTTTATCCTTCATTGAACTTTTGATGTCGTCCCTTACTCATATGATATAGATGATTCGAATATGAGTATTATTGATATTTCAATCATATTGACCGTTCTAATTCGATATATCAGTCATCTTAAAAACCCAAGCATCAGTGCTTGGTATCTTCGAAAAAGATATATTTGGCAATGTTATATTTACACCAGACGGTTGCACTTTTGAATAACTAAAGTTATAATCTTGAAACCCTAACATTGTTATCAATGTGCTGCTACTAGTGATAGGTGCATTCAAATACAAATAATTTGTATCTGACCAATCCAATATGATTGCATAAACATTTGTTGCTGTTTCAGTCTTTTTCATTGTATACCAACATGCCCTAGTGGCATTGTCTTGTTGAACTGTCCACGGTTTTGAACTATAAATAGCTTCGCCATTTATTCTCATCCATTTTCCAAACTGTAGAAGTCTTTCTTCATAAACTGGTTGTATAGTTCCATAACTAGTTGGTCCAACGTTCATAAGCATATTACCTCCACAGCTTACAGTTTGTGCGAATGTTGCAATTAGTTCTCGTGCTGAAAAAAAGTCCTCTATCCGTGCATTTCGTCGGAAGCCCCAATGGTTTTTGTCTATTGTCATTGCATTTTCGAACTTTCTTTTCTGAAGAGTTGTAGGAAGGTATTTATCAGTGCACGTGAAGTATCCACCATGATGACATATGTCGCCTTTGCCCCAGCGGTCATTAGTGACAACCGTGTCCTTTACTGGGCTGTCATTGTACAGCCAAGCTAAGAATTCCTTTGACGTCCAATAGGTGTCCGGTGCTTCCCATGCTCCGTCCGACCAAACTACTTCGGGTTTATATCTATTCACAAGCTCATATAATTCAGGCATCGATTTAAATTTCACAAAATCTTGTGTTGTAAAATTGTTTGCTTTGTCTCTAAGATATAGTGGGTTGTACCATTCAAACAGAGAATGATACAGTCCAAATCGCAGATTTGTTGTATTGCGAATAGCATCAGCAAGTTCCCCCACCAGGTCCCTGTATGGACCGACGTCATAAGAATTCCAGTTCCAAGAATAATTAGACGGCCAATTGGTAAATCCTTCGTGATGTTTTGAAACTAAAACAACATATTTAGCACCAGAGGCTTCTAGTATTGCAGCCCATCTTTTAGGATCATAAAATTCTGCTTTGAAGTCTGCTGCAAAGTCGGCATATGTAAAATTAGGGCGATAGTTCCGCTTCATAAAATTGACAATGTCTCGGTTTCCATTTTTCCAATTATTCCAGAACCATACTGCATTGTAACTAGGAACAGAGAAAACTCCCCAGTGCATAAATATGCCAAGTTTTGCTTCGTCGTACCAGTCCGGAAGGGGTCGGCTTTCTAGGGAGTCCCAGGTTGGTTGATATCTCTGGCCGAACGTTAATAAAGTGCAATAAAATAGCAGGAACAGATATAGAGCAGCCATTTTTAAATTCATGTTATGAAATGAAGTTATCGACCCGTATAGTCAACGAACCCGATGTGTATGTGTATGTTCTTTTCTTGAAATAAACAGGTAGTAATAAAAACAAATGTTTGCAAATAATGTCTCTGTCATTGATGATAAGTTTATTATAATATCATGTAACTAGTTCTAAAAGACCACTGCAGTGTGGTGATGCAAAAAGTTGAAAACAACACGTTTAATAATTTCTTGCGTCCGAAGCGCTTTTCTGGATGCAAAGTGACCGCTTATTTATATGCACAGGTCGTTAACAGAAATTATATGCTGTATTATTTCCTTTTAATTCATTTTAAATCTATTTTTACAAAATCGACCTAATTTGAATTCAATGGCCTATGCAATTTTGACAGAATTTATGTTTTGATTACGTGTAGTAAACAAGATATACAAATGTCCAAATGATTTAAAGATTACCCAATAGGACTACCATTTCATTATATTTTGTACAATTTTGACAGACTTGAAGTTTTGAGTACGTGTATTTTACATGTGTCCAAATGATTTTAAGATTAATAAACACGATTACCATTTCATATCTTGACAGATTTTAAATATTACGAAAATGGCAAAAAAAATATTCTAACCAAACGTAATATGGACTTTGAGAGTATGGATTCTGAAGATCTGGTAACTACATCTGGTAAACCATTAAATCTCGAGCAAATGGTTAAACGATAAAGTTTTTTACAGGCACTTCCTTGTTGAGCTTGTATAAGGTGTAATTCGATGGTGTGTCTATAAATGTTTTAGCTCGAGAAGGGTTGGTGTGTTTATTTAAAGGGATGAATGAGTTAACATCGTAAGAATTTGGATGTGATATTCTGTTTAAATAAGAATTCTTTAGGAACAGCCAAACTTTCTAGCGAAATCTTTCCGTCTATGAAAGAATTTAGTAAATTTTAGTTAATTTGTGGTGACGCAATCTCTGACCAGGGCAATTGACATTCATTTAAGCCTGTTTACAACGTTGTATATATGAGTGGCTTGCATACTAATAACATCAGGTTTGTTTTACCCGATCCAGAGGGACAAAATTAGAGGGATATGCAAATTGTTGACCATACCAAACAGCACCTGCATGTATTTTCAATAATGGTAAGATAAATTGATTCAATTTAAGCGAAAACAAAATTAAACCACAAAAAAAAAACATCAATTGTTCAGTATCGGTCATGTTAGCAACAATGAAGCCTTCATTAAGGAAATCCATAAAGCATACACTTCGTATCAACTGATATATGGGCGTTTTTCAATAAAAACGTACTTTCTTGTCCCAGCCGCTTTAAAAAAAAATATGTTTGATCTTTGCAAGTAATTTTTTGTGCAGTCAGTACATTGAATTATATATAACATTTTTAAGCAAAGAAACAGTTTATTTTTTTAGAGGGATTGATAAGATATTGATTCCTGAATGGTCCAAAACAACAAAATGGCATGTCCCTAGACCGCCTGTTCAACATTCATACTCTAAAATATCGTAAAAAAATGTAGAAATAAATATTAATTTTACTTAATATAAGTTCTTTAATAATTCAAAAGTATGTTTAGAGCCAACATATTTAAATAAACAGCTTTTAACATAGGATTTTTTATTTCAGAAGGTGTGACCCTAACACAATGTTTACTACGAAACGAAGTCATTAAAACTTGCTTATAAACAGTTTTATAAAATCAATGTAATTTTTTGTTAGCAAGAAATATAAACATTAGGGTCTTACAAAAGAAGTGATGCTTTTATAACGGCAATTAAATTGTTGGTAAGAAAAATTGAGCACATCAAATGGACCAGAGTTATACCGTATTTTTGTAAATGTCCACTACGAAACGGGTCAAATCTCCTTCAGTAACTGGTTTTAGAATTATGAAAAAAATATCAGTGTACAGCTTAATAATGCTTTGATGAATACAGTCAGTCTTGTTACTATTGCAATATAGGGGTTGTGAGAAAAAAATAAAACATGTGAATATGTCCCCTACGAAACGGTCACCTACGAAACAAGTTTGGGAGAACGTTGCGTAGGGGACACTAACACTACCATGCAGTCTTTTTTTACTCTTTTTTTTAATTATATTCGTGCAAAGCAAATAACAATGGTTAGTTTCATGTAATTTTTATTATGTTTTTATTAACATAGAATAGGGTTGATGTCAACTACAAAACTTTTTGTCCACTACGAAACGGTTTTGTCAACTACGAAACGCATCAAAATGTCCGTCCACTACGTAACATGAGTTGTACCTTCATATGTGAAGTACTGTCTAATCTTTATTGATAAAAAATGGTTCTCCAATTCAGAAAAAAATGAGATTTTTCTAGTATATAAAGTAAACAAACTGGAATGTCTATAGGAAACATTTAAAATTGCAAAGATATGTGTGTTAAGAAGCAGTTTCGTTTTTGTCCCCTACGAAACAGTACACAAATTATGAAAAAAATATCATTTTAAAGAGTATTTAAGATTGCACTTTTGTTTACAAACAGTTCTATAATAGAGGTATTCAAAATAACTCTTGAAAATAAATTTTAGACTAGTTGATTTTCCATTTTTTATAGGTCTGAAAGGAACGCTTTTATTGAAAAACGCCAATATTCCAAGATAAAGTGTTGGTTAGAATAGTGCTATTCGTAGCATAAATACAGTATAAAAATACGCTATTGGAGACATTACTAGTTACGATTCTCCAAGTAAAGTTAAGCTTTCACATGCCATTTTTATGTATTATCCATAGTTTAAGCATGCCTGTTAGCTTTCTCTGTAGTCTTGATTTCGTTGTGTATTGATAGACTGTATAAAAAAAGAACATGTGATATGATTGCCAATGAGACAACTTTCCACAAGAGACCAAATGACACAGAAGTTAACAACTATAGGTCACCGTACAGCCTTTAACAATGAGAAAAGCCCATACCACGTAGTTAACTACAAAAGGCCCCGAAATGACAAATGCAAAACAATTAAAACGTCGAGTAAACCAACAGCCTTATTTATGTACAACAAATGAACAAACACCAAATATGTAACACGTCAACAAACGGCAACCATTGAATTTCAGGCTCCTGACTTGGGATAGGCACATATATACAAAATGTTGCGGGGTTAACATTTTAGCGGGATCCCAACCCTCCCCTAACCTAGGACAATGATTTAACAGTACAACATAAGAGCGAACTATAAAAAAACAGTTGAAAAAGGCTGAACTCATCAGATGGACACAACTAGAAATACATCTAACAAAAAGACAGAGTGGACGTGACCGGCAACTTGTATATCCCAACAACAAAAAGACGCTAAGTACTGATCTGAGAATACTCGAAGTTACTGACAGCTTGTTCAAAGCCACTAACAACTGTTAAAAAATCATGCATCTAAGACTAAATTATCAATCAGAAAACATCCAACATCCAATGGATTTAGTATAAAAACATCATAAACAGTCAGAGAAAAACATGACCTTATACAATGCCAAGATACAGCTGGTATCGACAGATTGTAGATCCATGAATGTGTATATGTATATAACAATAATATTTAGTTTGCTTTTAATTTACTGATAACCAATTGATAATAATACCAATCAATGATCTTATTAGAGTGTTGAATTTTAGAAAAAGTTTATTTAAAGAATCGATAAGTTTCCTAAGTTCGTTTCTAAATTTCCGGGAACGGTAAACAACATTTCCGTAAAAATGAGGATGTGCTATATATCCTGTTTGAATTAAGATTTCTACAGGTACAACCAAACTTCAAAACTAAATCGTTATTTCTATGGAAGAAATCAGTGAAAGTTTTAAAAATTTGTATAACGAAATATCTGGCTTAATAATTTACCACATGAATATCAATAATGTGGTCATTTTTATAAATTTCCTGTTTACAAAACTTTGAATTTATCGAAAAACAAAGATTTTCTAGTCCAAGGAATGGATTATCTTAATCGTATTTGGCATAACTTTTGGAATTTTAGATCCTCAATGCTCTTCAACTTTGTACTTGTTTGCCTTTATTATTATTTTGATATGAGCGTCACTGATGAGTCTTATGTAGACGAAACGCGTCTGGAGTACTAAATTATAACCCTGGTACCTTTGCTAACTATTTACACCACTGGGTCCATGTCATTGCTGGTGGACGTTTCGTCCCCGAGGGTATCACCAGCCCAGTAGTCAACACTTCGGTGTTGACATGCATATCAATCATGTGGTCATTTTTATAAATTTCCTGTTTGCAAAACTTTGAATTTATCGAAAAACTAAGATTTTCTTATAAATAAAGGCAACAGTAGTATACCGCTGTTCAAACTCATAAATCCATGGACAAAAAACAAAATCGGGGTAACAAACTAAAACTGACGGAAACGCATAAATATAAGAGGAGAACAACGACACAACACTACAATGTAACTAACACACACAGAAACGGACCAAGCATCAGACAAAATCCCACGAGAATAACAAATATAACATCAAAACCAAATACATGAATTTGGGATAGACAAGTACCGTGACACGTCTTATCGCAATGTCAATTTACACTCAAAAATAAGAGAAAACAAACGACGCAACGTTAAATTGTAACACACACAGAAACGAACTATAATATAACAATGGCCATATTCCTGACTTGGTACAGGACATTTTTTAAGGAAAAAATGGTGGGTTGAACCTGGTTTGTGGCATGCCAAACCTCGCACTTTAATGGCAATGTTAAATATAACATAGAAATGACAACATAATATTACAGGACTACAATACAAATAAATAGGAAAACATATTAGACAAAGAAACACATGATTAATGAATAACAAAAAGCATCAGGTTTAAAATTTAATACGCCAAAAACGCGCCTCGTCCACACAAGTCCCACCAGTGACGCCCAGATATAAAAGATCGAAAGCGAAAAAAAGTACAAAGTTGTACAGCACTGAAGATCAAAAGTTGAAAAAGGTTGTGCCAAATACGGCTAAGTTTGTATGCTTGGGATAAGAACATCCTAATTATTTAGAACAATTAATGCTATTGCAAACAGTAAATTTTATCAAATGAATATAACAGATATACATAATGAAACTGAAGTATTAACTCATTACATAAAACAAACACGAATACATAATGAATGACCAACACAGAATAGACACACCCGACTCAGTCCTGGCCTTGCGGTCATAAAACTTTCGACCACGATTTTTGTACTCAGACTCAAGAATCAACCAATCAAAATGCTGGATTTCATGTTTCGAGCATGATTTTTGTGCTCCGAGCACCGAGAAAAGTTTTATGACTTCAACCTCAGGCCTCAACGCAGTAAATATGAAAATGACGTCACATACGACGGTGAAAAGGCATTGAAAATTACGTCACATACGATGGTTAAAAGGCATTAAAAATTTGAACATATGAAATTTCTGAAACAGCAGAAAAATTACGTCACATATGAAAAACTATATCTCAAAAGTAAGATAGAATTAGGATTGATTAAAGATTAAAATAGAACTAAATACTGATATTGCATTTAAACACAATGCATATTGCAATACTTATTAATAGCAATTAACTATAATATGTATATGTGCAGTTTGTTATGAATCCAACTTCAAACTTAAATTATCGTACAGATTATGTTGACCAAAATTAAATCTAATAAATGACGGCGGTGATTAATTTTTGTTTCCATAACACATAAATATAATAGAAAAGACGTCAACACATTTGACAAAATCCAATGAGAATTACAAATATAACATTAAACATTTAAACTAAATACATGAGTTTGGGATAGACAAGTACCGTAACACGTCTTATAGTAATGCGAATTCACACTCAGCAAAACAGTCACAATCGGGAATAAGTCACGTTTGGTAATTAAAAGATTAGACGACATAATGACAAACCACAATCTACCATGTGGTAAAAATGTCCTTAGCTAGTTTGGTTAAACACACATCGTATGGATCCACCAATTCGTGATGGTGTCCATAAAATTTAGGGAGTGTCAATTTTAATCTGTCCTCCTCATAACTTTGTTGGAGAAGTTTCTGCGTAAGTAGCACACTCCTGTATATGAAGTCCGTATAGTGTGAACAATTCTTATCCCAGGAATGGATTACCTTAATCGTATTTGGCAAAACTTTTGGAATTTTGGATCCTCAATGCTCTTCAACTTTGTACTTGTTTGGCTTTATAATTATTTTGATATGAGCGTCACTGATGAGTATTATGCAGACGAAACGCGTCTGGCGTACTAAATTATAACCATGGTACCTTTGATAACTATTTACCAGTAATACATGGATTACGTTCGTCAAAATAAAAAAACGTCACAACAGACATAGACATAGCAAACTAATTTTGAAATATAAACATCGAAAGATGATGCCAAAGGAACATTACCACCCGAAAAGAGAAAATTAATAATAGGGAACGAAAAATCGTCCCTTTTGACGGTATTTTTAGTGTGGAGTTCCCCGTGTAAAACCGAATATCTAAAACTAGGAAAGGACAGTTATTTCTGTTTAAATTTGATTAATTTAAAGTAAGTTGTTCTGGGTAATTGTTGACAATATATTTAGAAAATTCTTGATAATTTAACGAAAAATATCATCGAAATAACGGTAAGTGTTGTTGAATTCATCAATTAAACACAATTTAGACGGGTCGTTACTAAGTTTAGTCATAAACTGTGATTCATAACAATACAAAAACAAGTCTGATATTAAAGGGGATCATTGGGATGCCTACATTCTGTCGATAAAGTTCGTTGACGAAACGTACATAGATATTATCAAGGAGAAAATTAACAGCTTCAATCATCTCATCACACCTCCAGTAAGTATATCTAGCATATTTAGCTTTTCATTAGAGAAGAAAGCTTTAAATGAATTGCAGCAAATATAATTATTTGCATTCAGATTTTCCAAACGACCATTTAATTAAATAGGAAAACTTTTGTTTGATAAGATTATGTGGAAGTGTAGTGTAAAGAGTAGAATCAAGAAGATCATCAGAAGCCCGTTATTCATGTAAAACATCCAAAGAATTGTTTACACTCCAAAAAATGTTAATTCCATTATTTTCATTTTTATTACAATAGTGTATGATAAGTTCTTTGATAGTAGTTTAGGAAATTGTTGAAAGCACTGAAAGATTAGTTGTAGCACACTTTCTAGAGGCCGATATGAAACGATATGTTTCTGGTCTTTTTTGTGTAGTTTAGGTAACCAATAAATAGTAGGGACCTTCAAATGTTCAGAAGAAGCCTCAAGCTGTGATGTGATTATGATATGTTTGTTTACTCTATGACTCTCTATTGAGCGCACGGACTTGAATGTAGATGAATTTAAAATTTCATTCTTAAGACCGTCCGTGTAGTATTTACGGCATATCACCACAACATTGTTGGTAGTCCAAATAATTATGACGTCTTGAAAGGCTATTATAATTTTTTTCTTTGACGCTTTAAAAAATTATAATAGCCTTTCAAGACGTCATAATTATTTGGACTACATTGTTGGTTGCTTTGTCGGCTGGTACAAACACAAACCGCTTTGAAAATTCTTGAAGTTAATTTCTTATTCTAAAAATAGGCGTATTATGCACTCTTTTCAAAATGTTATATTATATTATCTACAACATTCATACATTTATTTGAATAAAAAATCAAGAGATTTTTATCAGATTTTTCCCGATTACACCAATGTTTACAAAACGAGGGAATTGCGTATTTAGTGACCTGACGACACTGTTTCAATTTCAAATGGAGAACGATGTTTTGTTCCTTTTTTTCCCTTTTTTTTTAACCTCTCTGTCCTGGACGATATTGATGTCCCCCGTATTAACATGGTCATAGGGATCATATCTTAACTTCGACGATTCACAGTTACAAGTTAAAGGAGTATTATTTTCTTCATTGACGTCTATTGTTACCGACGTACAATTAAAAATTAAACTTCTGCTGTGTTTTTTTTTGTATGTGTACGAAATAAAAGGTGGTTCTGTGTTATCAAAATAGGGCGGTATAAAATGTGAACGGTATAGTCATTAGAAATGCTCGATAAGTTAATAAAATCCATACCTCTGTTAATATATTTAATTTTCAGAAAGTGTCGTTTATCATCAGATTGTCGATACGCGGAGACAGTCTATGGTGGCAAAAAGCTGTACACGAATATTCATAGAATGGGGTGAAGAAAGAGATGATGTCACACTCCTTGAAAATATCATGTAATTTACTAATTGGTAATTGACCCAGTTTACAAAATAAAGGATGCCTATATAGCTACCATTGTTTTTAAATATAGATAGGAGATTACTAAGTGTATAAAAGAGGGATGAAAGATACCAAAGGGACAGTCAAACTCATAAATCAAAAATAAACTGACAACGCCTGGCTAAAAATGAAAGAAGACAAACAGACAAACAATAGAACACATGACACAACATAGAAAACTAAAGAATAAGCAACACGAACCCCATCAAACACTAGAGGTGATCTCAGGTGCTCCGGAAGGGTAAGCTGATCCTGCTCCACATGTGGCACCCGTCGTGTTGCTTATGTGATAACAAATCCGGTAAATAGTCTAATTTCGTAGGTCACATTCATGAAAGGGAAGGGGATTGTAGTTACGACGTGAGGAACATATCCGATATCATTTGTGAAACGGTTATTCCATAACGAACTCGTGATGGCGTCCGTAATCTATACGATGCATAATTTATACGATGTTTAATTCGCTGATTTCGATTGATGGTTTTGTTTTAAGCAACTATATGTTCACGATTTATTTGTTTTACAATTTGATTTAGAAGAAATATCGACATAGCTAGATAATACAATTAATTATCTAATCACTTATACGATTCTATAATTAATATTCTTGTATAATACATCAAATAACATAATTAGAAACCTAATCTTGATTTATATCCAAAGCAACTTTTTGTTGTGTTGATACCCTCGTGTAACGGACAGTACGGTATGCCTGTCGTGTAATGTTGTCATTTTAGCGGTAAATTTAACATTGTCATAAAGCTCGAGGTTTGGCTAGCCACAAAAACAGGTTCAACCAATAACTTTTTTCTTAAAATGTCATGAACTAAGTCAGGAATATGGCAGTAGTTATCTAATAGTTCGTTTCTATGTATGTTGCAATGTCTTTTTTTTGTACGTCGGTGTTTCTTTTGTTTCGCTGTGTTCCTCTTCTAGTTGATGTGTTTCCCTCGGTTGTAGTTTGTAACCCGGATTTTTTTCTCTCCATCGATTTATGACTTTTGAGAGGCTCCCTTTGAACAGCGGTATACTACTGTTGCCTTTATTTAGAGCAGATGAGTTTTTATGATATAAAAAAAATCTTCAAAGATACCAGGCTTATAAATTTGTATGTCGGAGGCACGTTTCGTCTACGTAATACCCACCTGTGACACACGAATCAAAGGTCAAATCAAATACGTGAATGAGGAACACAAAAAAACGAACATTCTGTGTACCTAATACCGTAGTTAGATACGACTGATGAAAGTTATGCGAGGGGTAAAAAATCTACATGGTTCAAATTTAATATTTTATAATAAGGCAAACAAAACTGCTGACTACTGGGCTAGGGATACCTTGGTCGACAAAGCGTCCACCAGCTGTAGCATCGAACCAGTTGTTGTGAAGAACATTAAAGACACTAATTCAAGTTGGCATACATTTTTTTAATGTGTCCCAGAATTTATGTACTGTAGCACCATGTTGGTGTATTGGATTCAATCACTGTGTTGGATATCTAAACTACATAAGTGTCCTTACAAACAACGGTATAGAACTGGGTCTTCCAAGTGCTCCACGAAACCTCTTTCCAAATTATTAACATCTATTTTATCAGCAATCAAAGCCGGGCTTCAAAGTTATTGTGAAACTGCCTATTCTAGAGGTGTCGTGGTTATAGTTATCAAAGGTACCAGTATTATAATTTAGTACGCCAGACGCGCGTTTCGTCTACATGAAACTCATCCGTGACGCACAGATTTGATATCGTTAATTATCAGATTTAACAGTGTTGTGTTTACTTTGAAACAAATGATATGTAAAACGTGAAATCACCAAAATACTGACTCCGAAGAAAATTCAAAAAGGAAAGTCAAAATCAAATGTCAAAATCAAAAGCTCAAAAAACACCAAACGAATGGATAACAACTGTCGTATTCCTGATTTGGTGCAGGCATTTTCTAATGTAGAAAATTGTGGACTAAATCTGTTTTTAAAGCAGCTAGCTAAACTCCTCACTTGAATGAGAGGCGCAAGCAACAAATTCCATTATATTGACGACTATGTGTGAACAAAACAAACAGATATAAAAGGTAAAAATGTAACAACAGGGGTAAATCAATCAACATCGGGTTATAATCGTAATCACTATACAAACAAACAAATATATGTAGGACTCGGAGGTTCAATGGGGACGCTAAAGTGCGATGGTCTCTCTGAAGTGCGATGGTCACGCTGAAGTGCGAAGGTTTACGTCGAAGTGCGAAGGTTTACGGCGAAGTGCGATGGTTTTACATGACGTTCGAATACTGTGACGTTTTCCAATATAACTTATATACAACATTGATTTGCGAGCAGAAAGATATTTATTTTTAGATGAAAGTTTCATGCTCACAAAGGCATTGAAGGGGAAAAGAACGAAACGAACAATTCAAGTCCCAAACAGTTTTGAGCATTACATGTGGAAGTTACATTTTTTTTAACCATGTCAGGCAGTAAATAAGGGAGAGCATCGAGACTAAAACTTGAACGTAGTCAGCAAATGCGCAATACAGTGTTCGGAATTATGCCGCAAACTTGTTGCACGATAAATACAACTGAAATAAAGTATACTGATATATTTTTGATATTAACGTTAATTTATCTTTAAGTAAGCTTCACGTGATTTTATGTAAAAAAAAATTAATAGAAAATTATAATTGAGAGCATTAGCAATGTTTTCTTGATCAAGTAAATAATCTTTTATAATTCCGAGATAAATCCTGATTTGAAAGAACATCGTCGCGCTAGTCTTATTTTATTGCGGTTACAGTGTTAATTGTCTGCAACATGGTAGGTCGAAATTAACCTGACTGCTTCCTACGTGTACTTCCTAAAATAATACATTGGAATAATTGTTTTGATCTATTTCTATGTTTTGTCATAACATTTTATAAACTGAAATAAACCCTGCTAAATGTTATCATATAGACATACTCGCTAAATTTTTCTCTCCCATTTCGCCCTTGGACATTCTACTGCGTGATAATAGGAGAATTTGCAAATTTAAAATTACATTTAAAAAATCAAAATTTAAAAAACTAAACACATTTATTTAAAAAAAAAACAGTTGTTGGAATGACACCGGTTGTGTTCTTTTCATATATGTTATGATGGTATGATACTAAACCTCTAACGGGAGGGATTGTGCCTGATATTCATATGATGAAGACATAATCTTTCAATCAGTTTAATTGAGGTCTGGAGCTGGCATGTCAGTTAACTGCTAGGAGTCTGTTGCTATTTATGTATTATTGTCTTTTTATTTATTTTCTTTAGTTACATCTTCTGACATCGGACTCGGACTTCTCTTATACTGAATTTTAATGTGCTTATTGTTAAGTGTTTACTTTTCTACATTAGCTAGAGGTATAAGGGGAGGGTTGAGATCTCATAAACATGCTTAACCCTGCCGCAATTTTGCGCCTGTCCCAAGTCAGGAGCCTCTGGCCTTTGTTAGTCTTGTATCATTTTTAATTTTAGTTTCTTTTGTATAATTCGGAGTTTAGTATGACGTCCATTATCACTGTTCTAGTATACATATTTTTTAAGGGGCCAGCTGAAGGACTCCTACGGGTGCGGGAGTTTCTCGCTACATTGGAGACCCGTTGGTGGCCTTCGGCTGTTGTCTGTTCTATGGTCGGGTTGTTGTCGCTTTGACACATTCCCCATTTCCTTTCTCAATTTTATTTGGTTTGATTTGAACAAAAAAAAATATTTACATTTTTAATTTGAGGACGGACCGTTTTCTTCTAGATCTTGCATTTAGTCCGCTAATGTAGTTTGATACGGACGCCATCACGAGTTGGTTAACCGTTATGAAACATGGCATTGCATTATTACTTTGTGCCATTATTACAAAGTTTTCTCTTAACATGTATTCTACCCGGTCGGTATTTTCGTACTTAGTTTTTCGTACCTTTGTGTGAACTTTGATACAGTTGATGGTCTCGCGAAAGCGCCATCGGAAACAAGGAGACGTGACTGTGTTCCGTTCAGTTTTCGTCTCATTGAAGTATAGTTTGTTTTTCTTTGACATGAAATGATATTCATTGACAGACGACATATGTTAGTTGGTTTCTTAGTACACATACTTTGGGTACGGATGCAATATAACCAGGCAGTATCAGGTATCTTCCAAAAGAATCAAAAACAGTAGGTTAAACATGTCAAAGCGGGACAAAAGATACCATATGGACATTTAAACTCATATATGTCGAAAATAAACAGACAACCCCAACGTCATCGGTTCATA
Source organism: Mytilus galloprovincialis (assembly GCF_965363235.1). Lineage (NCBI taxonomy): Eukaryota > Metazoa > Mollusca > Bivalvia > Mytilida > Mytilidae > Mytilus > Mytilus galloprovincialis. Next base: position 11,301,358 of record NC_134838.1, on the reverse strand, counting down.
TGATAAATTGTTTTAGGAAAAGAGTTACACAACTGGTATAACATAAGCGAAGGGAGTGGCGAAAAATACTAGAGGTACGGTCAAACTCATAGATCGAAAAAAAACTGGCAATGACGTGGCTTAAAGGAAAAAGACAAACAGACAAATAGTAGAACAGAAGACACAACATAGAAAACTAAAGACTGAGCAACACGAACCCAGCCTAAAACTAGGAGGGATCTCAGGTGTTCAAATAGGGTAAGCAGATCCTACTCCACATGTGGAACCCATCGTGTTGCTCATGTTATTGCAAACCCAGTGAATAGTATAATTTGGTAGGTCACATTCGTGAAAAGAAAACGGGAATGCTATTACGACATAAGGCACATATCCGATATCATCTGTGAAACGGATATTCCATAACGGTCAACCAACTCGTGATGGCGTCTGTAAAGTTTACGAAGGGAATGATTTTAACTTCCCCATTTGGAAATCTTGGTCTTATAGCTTCCTTATGAGCAACAACCATCTATCAAGGAAATCATGATCGGGAATACAGGCCCGGGAACTATCGCAATGAGGTGTATGTTATAAGAACCATATTAGATACATATATACCCTGTCTTTCATTTATACATAAAATACAGTCAACTGTTTGCTATTACTATCCGAGATATAAACCTTCTCAAGAAAACTAATCTTCTACACTTATCACATCTGGGGACCGTTATAGCGTGCTGTTCGGTGTTGAAGTCCGTACTTTCAAACTAGAAAATGAGAAAACAGGCATACATTTACATCCAATAAACCACACATATTTAATCTATCACTGACCCCATCTGAAAAACAAACTTAATTATAAACATTGTATTAAAACAAGGTTTAATTCCTCATGTTCTAAATAAGAAAATGTCTGTACCAAGTCCTTAATATGACAGTTGTTATCCATTAGTTTTGTGTGTTCAAGCTTTTGATTTTGCCATTGATAAGGGACTTTCAGTTTTGAATTCTTCTCGAGTTCGGTATTTTTGTGATTTTACTTTTTAACTTTAAACCAGCATACCTGCATATTTTTTTGTTAGGATTTAATTTTGAAATTATTAATATCCATCACCTTAGCTATAGCAGCAATATACAAACTTTCAATACATATGAGATATACATTTCCAAATTCAATTTGTGTTCAACATGTAACACCTGCTACAAACACTTAATACAACGTTGTCACTGTCAAAGCAAAAGTTTGATGAACCAGGGTTATGTTCTTTTTCTAACAAAGGTTCTTTGGAGGATATATTTACAAATAACGCATGAATAATACAAGATGGGCTTAAAGTTTGGATTCAAAATACTGACGTTGTTTATCATCATAATATCGCTGTTATGGTGATCATTTATTTGTCTTCGTGAATCACTAGCCTTACTTTAAAATTCATGTTTGGTAATATCCTTTTGGCGTCGATAGGTTTTTGTACATTTCACCTATTGTGCTAGTCTTTGATTTTTGTTTGATATGATCTTTGTCCATATGTCATTTTTTTTTTCGATGTTTACGTATATGTTTCTTTTATCATTTTATAGTGATTAAGATTGTATTGAAATATTGACTGCTGTGCCAAATTTTTGACTTTTTGAATTTTTATGTCATTTTGTTTTGTTTTCAAATTACTGTCAATATAATCTTATGCGACAGTTATACAAGTAAGAGGTTTAGCTAGCTTTGAAACCGGTTTTAATCCACCATTTATTCCATAATGAAACGACTTAAATTTTGAGTTTGATAATTTTTGTTATTTTACGCTCATGGTAAATAGTCGAATATAAATGCCCAATCTATGGTTAAATGAAAACAAATCTACGGCTTCCATGAATTATTTCTTAATTTAGATACATGCATAGAAAAATGCAATCAATTATTAAAGTATAAGAGATCACAAACGTGTCTTTGTTCCGTAAAATTGTAACTCTAAATTAAAATCACTTCAAATACCTGAACAAATCATTTCATCCACCAACATCTTATGAAACTAAAATAAAACGTGATGTTAACAGGATTTTTTGTATGGAATGGTGGCTCTCTTCAAATTTTGAATGATGTGGATCTATGTGGGTAAAAAATATTTCTGTCAGATTGTGACTCCGGATTGAAAAATGTTTCCAAAGCATTGTTTTCTCTATTTCATTACACTGTTTGTTATGAGCATATATGAGTTTGAGTTTTTAGACATGCATTTACCTCTTTTTTTTATAAAGAATCTTTATCTATTAGCAACATATAGGCATCGACAGAATGTAGGAACATGAGTGTAAATACATGGATAACAATAATTATTACCTAAACTTATTCGTGTTAACTTATTTACTTTGAACAATAAATGCGATGTCAGTAATAATAACCTACTGAGTATTAAAAAGTTCATAGAGTTTACTACAATGTCTGAAATCATACTCCTAAGCAAACACGTTGTTAAATATATTCACGTAAAAAAAGTACCAACGGAACACCACTGGCCAAAATAGGAAAATTCGCAAAATATCGTAAAACATTTGGATACGGAGAGTAATGGTGTGTTTGTTGAAGAGAAAACAAACAAACAACACACATAACGTAGAATCTGGTATTATTTTGAATATTGAGTAGTAGGAACACAATGATAGTTATTGTATAAACAGCATTTTAGTCTATTCATAAACATCGAATCTTAATTGTTTTTTGGCATGAAAACAGTTATGAAAACTATGCATTTCTTATTTTCTTTTTAATCTTAAATTGTAGCATGGTATCCGTAAATGATAACAATCAATTTCTGAAAGACAGATATTCCGATATTTTACTCTGTCATACAGTCTTCGTTATTATTGGAACAGTTATAGGGGTTCTAGGTAATATTGCATCTATTGTGTTTTATTCTTGTCGGATTAAGGAACGAGGAGAACGTTATTTTATTCCTTTATTAGCAATCATTTTTTTAACCGTTTGTTATGTTATTACATTTTTGTCAAGGTTTGCTTCCGGAATGTCAGAACACATCATATTGATCATTAGTCTTCAAAGAAGTCGCATATGGTTCAAATCGAAATAAGGGTCCTCTTACTTATGCATTGCAAAAATCTTCTACAACAATTCAAGTTCTAAACAGGAAGAAAATGAAGAAAGCTTAACTGAGTCTACAAAGTCAAAGAGTAGTTCAGTAAAAGGAAGAATAAGGATTATGTTCCTCGCTATAATAACTTTTTACGTTATTTCTTATATACCAATGCTTGTCTGTGTAATATAGAGGTACACAATTGGTAGTTTTAACCTTACAACTTCATCTAGAGGTGAAATGTTTGCTTGTTTTTTTATAGGACGTTTTTTTTTAATCACCTTGCAAATCCTTTTAGTTATTGTTCTTTTGATGTAAAATTGAAAAGGGAATTGAAAACGTGCTTTACACACGGGCCAAAAATAAAGAATTAAGGTTTCGTTGGAAACGTTTTTAGATAGAGAAAATTATTCAGCTAAATTCAGCAATCTTGACAAAAAATTCACCATTCGATCTTATGTTTATTCGTTAGCATGGTAATCATAATCTCATTTAATTTGTGAAATATTTTGATGATAATTTTTTTTTCTGTGTTCTTTTTTAATTAAATTTCCTGATCTTAGTTGATCCTTAGGACATACTCGGCAAATGTGTCTCTGTCTCCTTTTTAGATATATACTTCCAATTTGATATAACCGGTCATCGCAGAACCAGAATCTATAACAAACGAGACGAATTCAATCTTGAAGCTATAAACCCCTACCTTATCTTTAGCAGCAATATACCAACTTTAACTTCCTCTGCATATGAGAAATATATTTGATAACTGATTAGAAAGTGTTTGCAGCTGCTACTAAGATTTTATAAAACATAACCAGCTTCTTAGCAGAAAGTTGACAATCTTAAAATGTCAGGAATATGATCGTTTAATGTGTTTGAGCTTTTGATTTGTACGTTTGATAAGGGACTTCCGTTTTGAATTATCCCCAGAGTTCGGTAGGTATTTTTTTGTTTTACTTTTTGATGAACAACGATAATACCGTAAATATAAAAGAAATATATGAAATGTTTTTCTGAATAGTAACATCAAGTTTGCTTTATTACTTATCAATTTAATGACAAATTGAGAAATATCTTTTAACAATAAAATTAATGAAGTGAAGTTAGACTTTGCTATATTTTTGTTTTCAATAACAGTTTTCCACATAGCAACGGTTTTTTAATATTTCGTACTAGACATTACAAGGAAATGTTCGAAACAGTACCTTAAAACTACTTTTGACAATAGAACGGGGGGTTTGGCTTTGTATGATGTGTAAATATACATCCACTTCCGAACAAATTATAGATGTGTAATCAACTAATGTGTGGGCGAATTCCAGGCAATCTAGATGAGGAAAGCCCAATACCTACGCTTGCTCGTAGGCCGCAATTTTACCCTGCAGGAAGATGTATAACTGCACAATCACATTTATTTTATACAATCGGAGAGTTTTACACGCTGCATAACCTGGTTCAATCAGCTACCAAAATTCAGTATTTTGACTGTTAATCGTCAGCTGTTTCTATAAGCATTGCTTGAAATATTCCCCCAAAAATAACAAGTGTATAGTTACTAGTAAAATTGTGAATGGAAATGGGGAATGTGTCAAAGAGACAACAACCCGACAATAGAAAAGACAACAGCAGAAAGTCACCAATATGGTCTTCAACGAATTGACAAATTCCCGCACCCGGAGGCGTCCTTCAGCTGACCCTAAACAAATATATATACTAGTTCAGTGATAATGAGTATGAACGCCATACTAAACTCCAAAGTATACACAAAAAACTAAAACTAAGAATAATACAAAACTAACAATGGCCAGAGGCTTCTGACTTGGGACAGGCGAAAAAATGAGGCGGGATTAAACATTTTTATGAGATCTCAACCCTCCCCTATGTCTCTACCCAATGTAGAAAAGTAAACGTATATTAGTTTTAGTTTTTTTTAATTCTATCAATACGTTTTTAGGTACTCTTATTTGAATTTCAGTTTAATTATCATTAGTTATCTGTCACAAATTATTTCAAACAGGGATCAAGCCCGTGTAGCAAACATGAGCACCATTCGTTCTGAGGAATTAACCTAGACAGTTAAAAACAATAAAACATGACACGCGACAACGTTACTTTTGAAATATTTTAGAAGTAACATTGTAATTTATTGAGCATATTAAACTTCACGCTAAAACGTAAACTATTTATCTAATAAAGAGCTAATACTCAGGAGATAATCTACTATATCCAATGTATCCCATATGTCAGCGGGAGACATATGTTTTGAATATTTTATTCAACAACTAGTATTTTCGAGGTCGAATGGATTTTATGCATATCGCTAAGATACGTGATCAAGTTGGATGCGTAATTCGAAAATGCTTAGGTTGTCGAAAAATAGAGTTGCCAACAAAGCAACAGATCCTCCACCACTACCAAAAGATAGATTATCGTCCGAAAAACCATTTACTATATCAGCGTCAATTTCAGTGGTGCACTTGTAACATACAGAGACAATGGACTATTTTGTAAAGTGTATATATGCTTGTTTACATGTGCCAATATTCGAGCTATTCATCTTGAAAGAGTTCCAGATATGACTAAAAAATCGTTCATGCTAGCTTTCCAAAGATTCATATTCATTGATATCAGACAATGCTATAATATGTGTTTGCCGCCGTGGATGAAATACGTAAGCTAACTGACTCTGAATGTTTACATGACAAATTCAGAAAATTTAGAACCACATGAAAATTCATGCAATAACGTGCCCCATGGTACGGCGTTTTGGGGGAAGACTGTTGTACTCACGACGAATTGCATAAATGTGGTTCTTGGTCGCGCATGTATAGATTTAACTCTAGTACTGACTTTAGTTGTGGAAATAGAAGCTAACCTTAACAAAAGACCGCCTATATATCGTCGGACATTGCCGATCTAGAGCCGCTTATTTCGTCGAATCTATTATATGGAAGACAAATTAAATATTTCCGGTATCCATTACATACAAATGATAGAGACTGTTATAGGACTGATTTTACAAACAATCATTAAACTATGAATGATCAAGCAAAAAAGAGAGTCCGTCTTATTAAACAATTCTAAGCAAGATGGAAACACGTTTATTTGTCTTCTTTAAGAGAAATTCGCCGAGTGTCTGGATATAACAATAAAAAAAAGTAAAACTAGTAGAAGTAGTTCAAATAAACGTTCTACAAGCTGTCGTTGTATTCTTTTCATGCGCACAAGTCAAAATTGTATTGTCTCAATAAGAATTGTTATGAAGTTTATGAGGAAAAACAGTATGAGACGAAGTTCTTGACACAAATTTACATATCATCTTCATGTATTCGTTTCTCACCCCAGACTACAAAACAGCATGCCCTGTCTTCAAAAAACAGATTCTATCATAATTAAATGTTATGACAGTCTACGAACTAGCTTTGTGCTAATGAAGAATATATATTAACACTAGCTTGTTCTAGGACGGATGTTCAGATCATTAAAACCACAGATATACAGTTTATAAAAAAAGATGATGCGGTATGATTTTCAATGAGACAACTCTCCGCAAGAGACCAAAATGACACAGAAATTAACAAATATATGTCACCGTACGGCCTTCAACAATCAACAATGAGCAACGCCCATATAAGTTTAGCCTATTTACCAATACATGCAATAGCTTATCACTGAAACCATATATTTTATTATTCAATTTATTATTTTTTATTATATTTTTCAAATCCTTTAAAGATATTATCTAAATTATGTCACATGACATTATATCCGTTTCAGAACTCCTCAGTGCATTACTAAATAGTGTTATTTAAGGCATTCCATGTGAAATGATGCAAAAGTGACTTCAAATACACGTGGCAGAGTTGTCTCCCACATCCAATGTCCACCCGTGAAAATAAGTAAAAAATAGTTTCCTTTATTGTTTGAACCCGAACTAATATAACTTTCAAATCGTTATATAAAAGTAAATCTCAAAAATACTGAACTCCGAGGAAAATTTAAAACGGAAAGTCCCTAATCAAATGGCAAAATCAAATGACGAAACACATCAAACGAATGTAATAATCTTGACTTGGTACAGGCATTTTTAAATGTAAAATGTGGTGGATTGAACCTGATTTTATAGCGCTAAACCTCTCACTTGTATGACAGTCTTATCAAATATCCGCAAAGCCTATATTTGCATAATCAAAGTGCTTGTGGAAATGAATTGACCGAAGTGCTAAAAACTAAGTTGACAGTAATTCGTATATATGAATGTAAGTAGATCAAAGAAGCTAAGGAAAACATGCTTACAGAATCGATTAATATGACGCAAAGATTAACTTTTTTTAAATTAAGCAACTTATACTATACAAATTCAAACATACCTACTCTGGTGTACACATTGAATGAGAATACATTGAGAATACCACAATTGAGACGACCTGTGCTTATAGAATTGTAAATAAATTATTTAAAAGCTTCTAACGAACAACCTACCATGTATATAAATATGTGTCTTGAATTTCGTAATAGGCAAATTCACAAAGTGTAATTCGTTATATTCATGTATTTATGGAAAAATAATAGTTCTATGTTGAAAGTACACGTGACAATGAGTAGATTGGCGTATTCCTAAATTAAGTTTTATGAATTAGGTACCGTATAAAGGTTATTTTCGAGGTTGTACATTTCGCAAATTTTTTTTGGAGAATTCAGAACATTTATCAATGCCTTTGCATGTTGACTTTTAATTGGCGAGATTTATTTTGCCGATTATGTTCTGTCCACGAAAATAAACGAAAAGTTACACCCTGCGAAAATAACCCACTATACGGTATAATACCTTGGGAATTTGTAATATGCTAAGTACTAGAAAGAATACTCCACACATAAGTGACTCGAGAGCGTTTTAGATTTTGTATGTAACATAGTTTGTCAATTTTTTTTATAGAATTCACCCAAGATTTATAAACTTTAAACTCAATTATCTAAAAATGAAACAAACAGTGTTTAACAAATACTTCCTTTAAAATTGTTGTCCCGAAATAATTTTTGAATGGTTACAGGCATATCCTTTATATTATTTTTTTGTCGAGTTTTTCATATGAAGAGTTTCCTTTCTATTGTTGAAATTGTTATCGCGTCATCGGATTTTTTTCCCTATTGTTCTGATCGGTTTTCCCACGGCTTATACTGAACATGCTTAGGATTATTTTGTAAGTTGTTTAATAAGTTGAATATTTCATTAACTCGTTATCCCTTCCTTTCAATGTGTCATCAAACAAACTGTGCAGCGGTACGTAAATAATCTAATATTGGTTCGTTGTTGTTCGAGTAAAGAGGAATTTTAATTCGAATTTAAGGTAAATTGTGAACAATTTGCAGTGTATGAACATATTTATTTAAGTGTTAAAAGGTACACTTTCAGCTTTTATTCTGAATATCTTTAAACGATTTCTTTTTATATCGATGTTTTTTTTTTTTATTTAACCGGTTTGATTATAAGAAACTGTGTTTGTTTTCTAAACGGAATTTTATGGTATTTTCTGCACGTGCTATTTCCATTCAAACATGTTAGCTTCCTCCTTCGAATTTTGAAAATATGAATCGACACTTTTCTGGTGTTGACGAACGTATATTACACTTATATATAATTTTGATGAAGAAATTTACCTAAAAGCAATCGTATTAAAATTTGATTAAAAATCATGATATAATGGACATAAAATAAATGCCCACGTGTGAACTAGAAGTTATTTAAAGGTAAATTTCAAATACTGCAGTGACAAATTAAAAAAAAATGCATTTTAAGAGTTTAATGGACTGATTTGCATCACTATGAAAAATCTACACATGGAAAGAGGAAACATTTGTCTATCATTTTAGCTCTGTCGTAGAGTTTTTAGGAGGTAAAGACTGTTGTTAAATCGCAATAAAATGTGACTTTCTTTTTTTTGTGAATAATTGTTTTCGAACTTAAAAAAAATATACATTTAAAAAGGAAAACAACCAATGCTACTAAGGTTTATATTATAAGGTTAGATAGTAAAGATTTAAGTTAATAATTAAAAACATCGAAATTTTAATGTTCTTTATTATAAATTGTATCATGAATATCCTAATTGATACCATGCAGTTCTTATTTTGTAATTTAAATTGCAGAATGGCAACCGTTATAGACTACAATGAAGTTCTGAAAGACAGACATTCCGACATTTTTCTCAGTCAAACAGTTCTGATTGTTATTGGAACAGTAATAGGGGTTATAGGAAATTGTGCAACTATCGCCTTTTACTTCTGTCGGATTAAGGAACGAGGAGAACGTTATTTCATTCCTATATTAGCAATCGTAGATCTCATAGCTTGTTTAATTATTTCGACAAAACATGTTATGAATAATATATATTTATTTGATTTTCCCAGTAACACCTTTTGTTGTGTCACAACATTCTTGCAAATGTTTGCTACCGGACTGTCGGCCCACATTATCTTGATCATCAGTGTTCAAAGATACCTTTTAGTATGCAAACCTTTCGGACCAAAGATGACAATTTTCTGGAAAAGAGTTTTGGTTGCTGGTGCCTGTTTATTTACAGTATTGTATTCCTGTCCACTTTTAGGAATATCAGGAACAAATACATCCGAAGACGTTTTTCTAAATCATACAATAAATACAACAACCTGTAGATTGTCGACAGTACACTCAATACCGACAACTATTTACTTTGGTCTTCTTGCTCTAATAATACTGTTAAATCTTGGTATTACCACAGTCCTGTGCATACCAATCTTGAAAAAGATTCAGATTGCCTTTCCTAATAATAAGGAACAAAACATATCTGGTCAAGAAGTTTTGGAAATAAGCTTGAAAAAGACATCAAGTATTGAGGTATTATCTGTTATTAAAACACCAGCTAACAGTAAAATGACCGGAAATAGTAACACTCATAATATTGTTTCGAATCAAGAACTCGAATATGCAAATAGAAATAAGGGTCCTCTTACTTATGCAGTGCAAATATCTTCTGCAACGGATAATTCAAGTACTGAACAAGAAGAAAATGAAGAAAGCTTAAAGGAGTCTTCCAAATCAAAGAGTAGTTCAGTGAAAGGAAGAATAAGAACTATGTTTTTTGTTATAATTTTTGTTTACGTTGTTTCTTATATTCCTACGATTGTCTGTATAATTCTTAGATTCGCAATTGGTAGTTTTAACCTTATAACTTTATCGAGAGGAGAAACATTTGCTTGGTTTTATATAGCACGGCTATTTTTTATTAATCACATGGTTAATCCTTTTATTTATTGTTATTTTGATGTAAAATTGAAAAGGGAATTGAAAAAATGCTGTAAACACGAGTCAATTAAAAAAAAAATAATTGTCACTGCAAGTATTTAGATTAAAACTTCAAGGATACAGAAAATTTATATCCACCCGGGCTGGAATCAAATTGACGACCTCCAGGACTCTTTTTCGTGTCTGAAATACTTGTGTTTCTAAAATTGTTTTGTTATAAATAAGACCTTTAGTTTTCTTCATGTTTCATTTATGTTTGGTGCTTAATTAACCATCAATGCGGAATAGCATTTTCTCTTTGATGAATGTTATTAAGTTGGCTTTAATTGCTTACATTCATTTTATTTCAGTCTTAACGAACAGTTGTAGTCTCGCTTTATAAAAAAATGGCAAAAATAGGGGAACAGCAGTCAATATTGAGTTATAATCTTAATCACTTCAAAAACAAACAAATATGTAACAAAAAATAAAGAAAAAAGGCATATATAAAAATTAACAACTTTTTTTCATAATACGATTTTATTTATCTATGTGAAATCCACCCATAAAGGATTGAAAGATTTTAAGAACTTAGACTCTGTCGTAGAATCGCTCGTTTAACGTTAATCAGTGGATCAGCATTTAAACGTCTCACAGGTAGATATAAAATAATTTTGTCGTTCAAACTTGAACAGAATATAATATATAGTTATTAAAGCTGGGGTCACACATTCACGATTTTTACTGCCGTCCTTGACAGGACCATTCCCGATTAAAATTTGTCAAAAGTCTGATCAAGATCCTGTGAATCGTGGATGGAAATTCGATTTGTATCTTTCGCCAGGTAAAATTCGACCGAGTCTGTCACGACTGCGTCCCGATTCTACCGAATGTAATCCGACAGAGATCAGATAGTGACAAGACAGTGAACCGACGCTGACGGAAGTTATCCGTTCGAAAACTGTCGGCATAATCGGGATGATCAGGTACTGTCGGAACGTAATCCTATCACGGTCCGCTCTATCGCATTGCAAACGGCTTTGTCTGGTCTCAGTCGTATTGTATTCTGTTATTGTCGGGACTTCTCCAGATCATTCCCATTCCACAGGACACCGTCCCGAATACACAGAACATTGTTAGGAATTCGATCCGATACAGCAGAATCTGTCACGACATAGGCAATGCGGGGTTCACACATTGCCGATTATTGCTCCCGTTTGAGATCAGACAGCGATACGACACGAAAAGTGAAAAAGTCGGATTAGTATCCTCAATTATCTGGAATGTCCTATTATTGTCTGAACGCAGTCGTTTTAGTTCGTAACAAATTCCTACTGGTCGGGAAGGGTCCGAATAGTTCGGCAAAGCACCCCGACAGTTAGGTGCGTCCCGTAACATTCGGGGAAACTCAGCCGATTTTGTCTAGTCGGATTACAATCGTGCCTATGTCGTGACAGATTCTGCTGTATCGGATCGAATTCCTAACAATGGTCTGTGTATTCGGGACGGTGTCCTGTGAAACGGGAATGATCCGGAGAAGTCCCGACAATAACAGAATACAATACGACTGAGACCAGACAAAGCCGTTTGCAATGCGATAGAGCGGACCGTGATAGGATCACGTTCCGACAGTACCTGATCATCCCGATTATGCCGACAGTTTTCGAACGGATAACTTCCGTCAGCGTCGGTTCACTGTCTTGTCACTATCTGATCTCTGTCGGATTACATTCGGTAGAATCGGGACGCAGTCGTGACAGACTCGGTCGAATTTTACCTGGCGAAAGATACAAATCGAATTTCCATCCACGATTCACAGGATCTTGATCAGACTTTTGACAAATTTTAATCGGGAATGGTCCTGTCAAGGACGGCAGTAAAAATCGTGAATGTGTGACCCCAGCTTAAAGGCATAGTCTCTGCAGAATCTAAATAAAAAGTGTCCTTGTCCTTCTTTCACTTGTCTGTATGCTTATTGTGAATTTCTTCTAAAACAAAAGAGCCACGTCATTATTTATCAAAGTAACACAAAAGTGCATAAATACAAAGCATTATCAGATATGAAAGACAAGAACACAAAAAATATCATATAACAATAACATAATGGCGGGATCCATACGTACAGAGCCACGTATTATGCATCAAAGAAACACAAAAAGTGGTATAAACAAAGAAAATTAGCAAAAAATAAAAATAAGTATACAAAAATTAAAGAACAAAAACACAATGACGGTACACAGTCACGTCAAATGGATATCAATAAAACAGACTAACAGTAATATTATAAGAGATTCTTTAGGAAACGAGATCGTCAAATTTGGCAACCAGTTAAATAGAAAAAATATACGTCTAAAATAAAACAAATGAAATAAAACAAAATTATCAAGTTATTGTATAACGGAGAGAAATCTTCTCAGAAATATAATAAAAACATGAGAAATGCAGATGTTTTTGCATCGATGATTTTGATGAAAGTTTGTGTTAAGTCCTATTGAAGCACCCTTTAGTTGTTGTATGAAAATAATTCTGTACATTACTGATATATATCGTATAAATTATCATCCACTTTAAACGTTTAAGCAACAACTCTTGATTCCTAAAGATGAGCCTTTGGTAGAAGTTGGCGACTTTATAAAGCAATCTTTAGATTTGCGAACGTGATGTCCATGTCCATCAAAAATTACATTACCATTTATTTTTGTATTGTTTTATGTTTACATTTGTAGTTTTTTACTTGTCTATCTGTAATATATATATTTGTATTTGTGTTTGCTTGACCCATATGGGTGTATTTTGAAAATAAAATTATTATTATTTGTATGATCACTTTAAGTATAAAGTTTGTCTTTTTCATATTTAGCCATGGCGTTGTCACTTTATTTTTGACTTATGAGTTTGACCGTCCCTCTGGTATCTTTCGTCCCTCTTTTAAAGTAATTTAGAAAATATTTTTTTCATTGAAAAACGAAAATCACAAAAAATACTGAACTCCAAGGAAAATTCAACACCAAATGTCCTTAATCAAATGGTAAACTCAAAAGCTCAAACACATCAAACAAATGGATAACAACTGTCACATTCCTGACTTGGTACAGGCATTTTCTTATGCAGAAAATGGTGGATTGAACCTGGTTTTATAGCTAGCTAAACCTCTCACTAGTATGACAGTCGCAAATGAATGTAGACGTTGTGATATTTTGTTTTGAGTAAATGTTTGTTTTCTATTTAAAAACGAAAAAAATATAATTCGAGACTGTACATGTACTTTACAACTATTATTGCCAATGAAGGTGTGTTTGGCTATGCGGGATGTATGAATACACAACCAAGTCCAAATTAACTGTAGATGTTTAATTAATTAATTTTACCCTGCAAAATGTATAAATGGCAAATCACGCACATCTTTTTCGTTACGTTTAGAATCCTTGAGATATTAATTTCAATCTATGTTATATATTGAAATAAAAATTACTGTCATACCATCGGGAGGGTTTACACGCAGCATAACCTGGTTCAATGAGCCACTGTCTTCCATTCAAAAGAAGATTCTTTCCACTTTGCTAAAATTTATTCTCCTAAAAGTAGCTAGTGTATTATGAAAAATAATATCTTAATCTTAATCTTTTTCGCTTATGGAAACTCTAATTTGAATTCAAAATTCATTATCATTAGTTATCTGACACAAATTAGATCAAAAAGGAACCAAGCAAGTGGAGCAAAAATGACTACCAGTCATTCCGAGGATAACGAATGAGGCTTGATAATGGGAAAAGGAAACATAATGAATCAGCCTATACAGTGAAACAAATATAAAATATACAAAAGTGAAACAAAAGGTCTTGTATTTATATATTTAAATTCACCAATTAAACGGACACGCGAGACCGTAACGTTTGTACATATTTAAAGTTACATTGTAATTTATAAAACTTCACTTTTAAACGCAAAATATTGATTGGCTAGTACGGGGAGATAATTTACTCTATCCCATGGCTCAGAGGGTGACAATTTTTTGGAAATGTTACGCTCTATTTAAGATAAATTAAAAATCGATACTTTAAAAAGGGGCGAAGATACCAAGTGGACTGTCAAACTCATAGATTGGAAATAAACTGACATGGATAAAAAATAACAAGACAAATATACAAATAATAAACATAGAAAACTAATGACTGATCAACACAAAACCCACTAAATACTGAGAATGATCTCAGATGCTCAGGAAGGGCAAGCAGATCCTGCCTCCACATGTGGCATCCGTCGTTATGCTCATGTAATTACACATTTGGTAAATAGTGTAATTCGGTAGGTCAAATTCGTGAAAAGGCAGAGGATTGTAGTTACGACATAAGGAAAATATTCGATATCATCTGTGAAACGGTTATTCCATTACGGTCAACAAACTCGTGATAGCGTCCGTAAAATTTACGAAGGGAGCACTAATCGCAACTTCACCATTTGGAACTCTTGGTTTCACAGCTTCCTTGTGAGCAGCAACCCTCTATCAAGGAAATTATGATAATATTTACAATTCCGGGAATATCGTATCAATTGGGAGATATATAGTCCGTATGCAGACGCTGCTGGAATGTTGTTACATGGAAATGGAAAGTTCACAATTTGGAAGCAGAAATCATCTCTATTGTCGTAAAATTTTGTTTTCAAACGACCATTATTGTCATTGTCAAAATGTAAGCCAATGTATGAGGCAGACTTACCTGTATCTGTTGTTTCAATTATTACTATTTCGGTGGGATAGATGCGTTCTATATAGTCACCAACATTTGCATATTTTGTGAGAGAAAATCATTTAGATAGTGGAAATAAAGTTAAAGAACATTGCCATATTCTTATCTTTTTTCCGAAATAAATTTAGCCTCTTAACTTTAAAGGAACAAGTCGACAAGAAGAGGGGCACAAATGGTTCCCGTTGCAATGCCGACAGTCCTCCAAACGTTACAAATATGTTGTCAATCAAGAAATCAAGCATCTTGATAATTTCAGTTTCAGAAAAAAATGTGTTTGAATCAGAGTAATTCTTTACATAGTAGGATTCATCCCTCCTAAAGCCAAGATACCTGTATTGACGTTGGCTATTTTTTTTTTTTATGAAACAAAGCAATACCAACTCATTTTGTATTTCAGTTTAGAATGGGGAATGCTTGTGTGAAGTGTAGAGAAGTCAAATATTAAATACTATTGCAAGATGAAGAAAGAGTCTTAGTTTGTATGTACTCTATAAGATCTTTTGAATTTTTAAGATGCATTAAAGGACAATGAATTGAGATTACAAGAATGAAAAAGGGAACTCAAGTTCTACGTTTTAGCCTCAAACCTTTAAATGGACTTTCAAAATGAAAAAAATATTTTGCTTCATTTCTGTTTTTTTGTTTGTTTTTGTTTTAATTATAACGTTGCTTACGTCATTGTTTTAAAGGTACTATTAATGTATAAGGCGATGACAAAAATGTAATAAAAAGAAATAAATTTTACGACAGCTTAATCGAGAATCGCAATTCGAGGATGAGATCAACCGCGGGTTAATGAATTTTAGCAAGCTAAGTAAGAAATCGACACAAAATTGAGAGACTCGAATATTCAACATATCTTTTTGAACAACACCGTAATCTGGTAATTGATACCGAACAACAAAAGGTTGAACCAGTCAATACATGTCTTGCATTCCAGTTTAATATCAGCAAAAGCAATATAGTTTTGACTGAGTAACCCAGCTAGATAGACACTTTTAATGAGTATTATATTTGTTCTTGAATCCTTTCATATATGTGACGGTATCTTGCATTAATTTGTAGAGTCCTTTACTATAGATAATTGAGCTGATCTGTAACTATAACATCTCCATGCCTTATAAATCATGTACTGTATTACGACGCTAGATTAAAACTGACGAGGAAAGAAAACACCCGGCCACCGAAAGCTTCATTTTTATGAAGCCAAGGTGGTCGTGTGGTCTAGCGGGACGGCACGAGGCAGTGCAGGCGATTTGGTGTCACGACATCTCAGTAGCATGGGTTTGAATCCCGTCCAGGGAAGAACAAAAAAATTGCGAAAGCAAATTAACAGATCTAACATTGTTGGGTTGATGTTTAGACGAGTTATATATATCAATAATATTAAGTGACGTTTTAATTCAGTGATACAAACACAAATGTTCATACCAATAATATACAAAGATCTCATTCAGTTGTAAAAAAAAAGATCTCATTCAAAGTAATACTTTTGAACAATTTTATTTAAATGTTCGATAAGTAAACCCTGATCGTATCTAACAAAAATTAATAGTACTAGATCAACAATTATGTTATCTATTGCGTAAGGTCATGATGCTGAGGTCAGTATGATTAGCATCAGTTTACAAAATGCAGTAATCACTTTGAATTGTGTACTGTCCGAAAGGCTTGTTTCATTTTAAAATATACGTTTGACATATGCTACAAAGATTGAAAGGCTTTACAAAAAAGTTTAAAAGACTCCATTAAACAAGCGTAATATTTCAATAATTTAATTTTGGATGTAACGCGTCTTCTGATTGGCTGACGTCGTCATGTTTATCAGCCCATAGACACAATTTTGTCATGTAACCATGCCGTTATCAACGTTTTTTCATCGTTTACTCCGTTTTAAAATGGAATTAAGAATTGAATTATAAGAAATGACTGTAATATTTTTTTCTGTCTATTCGAAATAACATAAAAAGTGTGGTGCACACTTTAGAATAACCCTCTTTGCAGGTTATTCAGTGTGCACCTCATTTTTTATTTTATTTCTTCATAGACAGAAAAATATTACATTTATTCATTAAATAGAGTTATCATTAACATATTTGAATCTAGACTGTGATGTTTATAACCCTAATACAACGTAGTACACAGAATAGTTAAAATAAGAAATAGAAGAACGATGTTTAGTAGTAGGTTATATGATTAATATGTTAATGCAGCTATGGGTGTAAACACTTTTTTTTCAAACCAATTCAATTGAAATATTTGTTTACTAACTTATTAATGTTATGGCAGAAATATTATCAACATGAGAATTTCTGAAGCTGGCGAAATCAGACAAGCTACTAAACTTCCATCTTATCTAAATATTCTTTTTTTCTTTCTATGTTCTTATATGGTGATGATACTGATGATACTGGGATTTTAAATATATGTGCATTGATGGCAATTCACATCTACCTTATGAATATCCGTTCAACCTGATGAATATATACGATCTATATATAAAATGAAAAGTGTTTAACTATATCGAAAGATATTTTAAAACCCATAGGTAAGTATATTTATCGCCATTTTGAGAGGGTTTAAAAAAAACTGGTTTTATTTTGATTTAGGATTAAAGTTGATCCATTTATAAGGTTATGAATACTATAACTTTAAAGAATAGTAATACTGCCTTATTTGTAGCACTTTCTTTAGAAACAGTCTTGAAAAGAAGAGAGTTATAGAAACATAACCAAACGTTTTTTGACAACAACTTATATAAAATATCTTATTTACTTTATTGTATATCTTACTAATTTTAAAATATAAGCTAACTTATCAGCTTAGCAAAATTTCTTATATAATTGTCGAGTATGAGACAAATCGATATAATGCAGAACGAAACAATCACAAGCCAGCAATCTAAGACATTGTTAATTATACGTAATGGTTTAGAAAACGACCATTTTATAAAAATGCAATATACAACAGGAATACCACTGAATTCTATAGGATTTTTTTTATTATTTTTTTTATTACATGAACATAATAAATAAAAAAAAAAGAGGGACGAAAGATACCAGAGGGACAGTCAAACTCATAAATCGAAAATAAACTGACAACGCCATGGCTAAATGGAAAGGACAAAAAGACAAACCATAGTACACATGATACGATATAGAAAACTAAAGAATAAACAACACGAACCCCACCAAAAACTAGGGGTGATCTCAGGTGCTCCGGAAGGGTAAGCAGATCCTGTTCCACATGTGGCACCCATCGTGTTGCTTATGAGATTGCAAATCCTGTAAATAGTCTAATTCGGTAGGTCACATTCATAAAAGGCAAGGGGATACAACGTATTCCCTTGAGTATTTTCTAGGTTGAAAGGATGTTATGCATACCACTAAGATACACGGGCATAACTAAGGAAGTACATACATGTAGTTTTAGATTATTTATATATACCACTTAAGTTAATATATATATAATACTTTTATGAATCGGTCATTCATGTTTTTAGCATACATTTTATGGTGATATACATATGAATCAATCATAGATGCTTTATGCATACCACTTAAGTAAAAGGGTATATGCAACAGTTGTAGATGTAATCAATCGACATGTGTCGAGTTCTAGGTACTGATATTATCAGATTTTATCCGGTCGTATTTCTCGGTATTTTAAAGTATCCTTTTCAATATTTATTGTAGATTTGATTCAGTCGTGATTTTTCAGTCTTCGATTCATCAGGATTTATCATTTTAACATTTCCGGAATTTCTTAACCTCTTATCCTTTCCATCTGGTATTTCATTAAAAATAAAACTTTGTAGTTGAACAGAAAAATCTGTTATCGATTTATTAGCGTTCGCTTATAATTAAGAGATCAATTTCGAGTTTTCGAATTCAAATTAAAGGTAAGTGTTATGTGCAACGACCTGTAAGTGTATACATATACTTATGTTGATGTATGACGGTATATTTTCGATTTCTAGTCAGGTTTTAGTACCTGCACACATGTTAAATATATAATTTGTGTTATTATTGATGTCCTGCTTTTATATCCATGGTATCGTGTTTGTTTTCTACAAGAATTCTTGTTGTTCGTTTCTCAACGTGTCATTCAGTCACACCTATTGTCTAATCTTACCGTGTTCCTTCGAATGTTGGAAGATATGTTTCGATATAAGATGCTGTGTTTTTGAATAAACACCTTTCTGGTGATACAATCTTTTTGTTGATCTTATATGTCATTTTAGAGTATTGTTTTGACTGGAGACTGTCTTATACGCACGATCCTTTAATAAGATGCCTTTTGAATTGAGCAATAAAATGACTTTATAACTTCTTATTCTAGCACAAATAAATTCCATGCACATTAAAGTAATGATTAATGTACATAATAAAGGCATTGGATTAAAAGTGGACAAGATTGAGCATGATACTTAAAAAAACAATTGTAATGGGTTGAGTTTCGCGTCGTTTTCAAGCGGAACAAAGGGTTTCAGAGTAAACCATTTAAAAGGTTTAGTCAAACGACTTTATAACATGCAATGACAAAATGTTAGTATCTATAAAATAAAAGTGTTTAAAATACGTGGATATCTTCATTTTTATATATAGCAAAACGTATTTGTTATTTTTATTGACTATGAAATATGAAACCAATATGAATACTGAACACTCCCATCATTGTTAAAAGATCTTACTTCAATTAAAAAAAAATACACTTAACGATTGGCTGTATTCTAAGAAATAATAGATCTAAACGAATCGTAACTTTATTTATGAATGTATAAACAAAATCACCGCAAAAATTAGGATGCAATTTTCCATTTGTTGTAAAATTTCTACACATACAATCGAATATCCAAACTTAATCTTTGTATCTTTGAGAGAATATACAAAGGTTGTAGATAATTACCAAAGGTACTAGGATTAAAATTAAGTACGTCAGACGCGCGTTCTGTCTACATACGACTCATCAGTGGCGCTCAGATAAAAAAAGTGATAAAGCCAAACAAGTACAAAGTTGAAGAGCATTGAGGATTCAAAATTCCAAAAAGTTGTGCCAAATACGGCTTAGGTAATCTATGCCTGGGAGTGTAAAGTCATTTATCTTACCTCCTATACATTTCCAGGAATATGATTGGTTAAAAGCGTCCGCGTGCAAACCGTGTATATTTGATATTAGGTTAGTAGGGAGGCGGGGCTTATCTCATACACGGTTAGTAGTGGAGTTAAGTCCCTTTATATTCCATATTAGGTAAGAAGGGGCGGCGCTTATTTCATACACGGTTAGTAATGGTGTTATGTCCCTCTATAAAAACAAACGGTACTGAGAAAAAATCTTAAAAGTTCCAACAGACGAAGAAATTGACGATTAAGATTGAAATAAATTCATAAAACATATTTAAACGTTTATGCAAGTCGTTATTGTTGTCATCTGTTTTCATATGATCAATGGAAGTATTTTCTTAATGCTTACAGTGTTGAAGACTTGCTCATTTTGAAAATGACTAGTCTTAATTTCACACGTTAAGATAGTCGGTAAGATAAATTCGTTACATAGTGTGCTAGTGACGTAATACGGTATATATGGGGTCAGTAAATTCCATATGGGGATTCGAGCTTCGCTCTCACCCCATATGGAATTTACTGACCCCATATATACCGTATTAGGTCACTAGCACACTATGTAACTAATAGTGTGGTAACCAATCCCTGTCTTAAAAATTTTGTATGATTGCGTTGATTTAAAACTAGAACTTTATTCACACGCATAGCGAATAAACTGGTAATATATTTACAACCATCCAAATGACAAAATGAAAAAAGCACATTGAGAAGTTCTTTAATTTTGTTTTCATATTGACGATGTGCTATCACTGAAAACCCTATATTTCAGTCAGTACTTACATCTCATATATCCCATTGAAATTGAAATTAAGGTTACTACTTATTCTTTGTTTGTGTCTAAACTAACTAGCGACATTTTAATCGCGTCTTAAATAGTGGTTTAACATCTATATCGTCTGTCTGACCTATTCCCGAATATGACTGTTTTGTCGTGTGTGACTTTACAAATGCTATACGGCGTCTCTCTGTATTACAATGTAATAGATCCAACATTCATGTATTTAGTTATTTCTATTTTGGATTGGCTTGGATATTGTGTTATGTCTGATTGTTTGTGGTTTGAATTCTGTTTTTGCGGTATTTTTCACATTATGTCTTAGTTGTCAGTACAGTCGAGTCAATTTTCACATTGCATGGATAAAATATTGTGTTAGTCCAAATAATTATAATTTCGTCACACTCAGCATTTATTTCTAATAGCCTTTTGATACTTATTGATTGCTATTGTTAATAAAAAAAAACCATAAATTAATTAGAATCTGTATATCAGTTCGGGTACGAATAAAGTAAAAATAATTAATAAAACATGTTTTTTTACACAGGTACTTCAAATCCGTAATTTCCGATTAAATTTTACGATTGACTTCATTGTTTTATTTTTGACCTATATTGCGGAGACTTGCATCTGAATATGCAACCTCCATCGTGCAAGGATTTGTCCGACTTTAAACGAAAAACTAAAAAAAATATGAAATGCAAATCAACGTATATATTTATAATAGTTGATGGTACGAGTAACAAGCTCAATCATTGCAAATTGAAACACTGCAAATTATTTACATATAGAGAAAATGAAAGAATCATCGGTTTCAGACATTTTCAATTCGACGAGATCAAGATTTTTTTTTTCATTTTTCAATCTGAAGTTATTACAAACGGCATGGTTACAAAACACATGATACGGTATATTGGCTTATTAAAAGTCAAACTTCGCCTGGACTCCCCTGAGACAAGCCTCATAATGCCAAAGGACAAACTCAAAAATTAATCTTATTATAAAAAACATGTATAACTACTAGTATTGTTGAAATCTTAATGTTGCCTGCTAAATGTCATTAGTTGGTTTTTTTTCGTTTTATTGCTGTGTTATTGACGTATAACCTACATCTCCTACAGTTTTAGTTCCATTTTGGTGTACTTTCATAAATGTGTATGCAAAATCATAACTATTTTTTTTTATGGATTTACACCCCTTTCAAAGTCTATGATCAGTTAGGAGTACATTTGAACTTTGCAGTATATCTGAGGTAGTTAATGCACACCTTAGCTGTGCATGATCCTGATCTATGAAAGATTCAAACAAAAACTACCCAACCTCTACTCCTCCCCCAAAATACAACAGTGTATATATTTAAATTTGTTGAGTCTTTTCAATGAGCGAAGAAAGTCATGACAGTACTGAGAGTGAAACAAAGCAAAGCATGCAGTTATATTCCCATTAGAAAAATGAACATTATAAACATAATTATATGTAATTTTTTACATAAACTATATATTATATATCATTTGATTGACTGTTATGGGTGATATATGTCACCATGACAACTGTTGTAATAATACTTAACGATTGCAGTTTAGAGTTTATATATGCTTCAATGCATGTCTTTTCATAAAGGTTTGGAAACAATTGAGAACATTGAATTCCCCCATACCGCAGAATTCAATAAATAATAACTCTGTTTCCAAGGGGAAAATACGTTAACATGGTGATAAAATTCAAGAGAGCACAACGCAATGTTTTATTTATTCTGGTCAGGTAGTATTAAAACTTTGTTACTACAATGCTAGCTATGATTTACATATTTTCAATTTTTGGAAAAACACACGAGAAAATTTGATAATTTCACAATACTTCATGATTTTGAAAAAAATGAATGTATTTTAGTATTTTTTAGCAAAAAATCTAAAAGTCGGGGTTGAACTCCAATACTAACTAAGCTCTGAAGCTAAAACCATGTTATACCGATGTTATACATGCATATGAAATTTCTGAAAATAAAATTGATTCTATTCATTATCATTATTCTATTCATAATCAGGCTCTCCGACCAAACGTTATCTTTTCAAGAATCTACATGTATGAATTTTTTTAAATAAACCTACCCCCTTTTTTTCCCTTCCCTTCGGTTCTAACCTCAATGTTTCATTATATATTATATACAGACAAGACTGTGAGTGAAGTAAAGCATGCAGTCATATTCCAATATGAATATAAACACCGTCTATATATAATATATGTATTTTTTTACATAAATTTCTATTGATACATTTTAAAATAGATGTTACTATGGGTAACATGTATTTCCATGGTAACTATTGAAGTCAGCAACTATTAACGATGGTAATTTAGAGTAAGCTTATGCTTAAATGTATTTTTTATCAGTTATGGAACAATTCAGTACATTAAAGCTCTAAAACTGCAATATTCTGCAAATAATAACTCCCTTTCCAAGGAAAAAATCGGTTGCTATGGTGAAAAAAATAAAGAAAGTCCCACGCTTTTTTCTATTTAATTTGGTAAAGTAGTATCCAAACTTCATAACTAAAGTGCTAACTATGCTATACACAGTTGTTTTTTTTCTGAAAAACACCACAGAAAATTTGATAATTTCGCAAAAATCCAAAATTCAGAAAAGTTGAAAATATGCATTTTTTGGCAATTTTTTTTAAATTTTTTTCACAACTTTGGTTTACATGCAATCTGAACTAAAATGATTCTAAAACCAAGTTGTATCAATGTTACATCTGAAAATTAATGAAAAATGCTTGATTCTATTCCTAATCATGCTCTGAATTGTAGTGATTTAGCTGATTTTTGGAAGATTTTACTATGCTTCACAACCAAAAAATAGAGTGTCCGTTACCATGGCAACCACTCGTATTTCCCCACTCATATTAATTTTTTGAGCAGTATTCAGTTACTGCTTCTTCTAGGCCATTTATAGATAAAATCTGAAACCCTCATAAATCATATGTATATGATACCCTGCCTGGTTCTTACAAAGAGCTGTACTTAACGAAAAACAATCATCTAGATAACGGTAAGGTTTGTTGAATTCATCAATTAAATACAATATAGACGGGTCTTTACTAAGTTTGGTCATAAACTGTGATTCATAACAATACAAATACAAGTCTGATATTAAAATGGCTCTTGAGATACCTACAACCTGTCGATAAAGTTAGTTGCCGAAACGTACATAGATATTATCAAGGAGAAAATTAACAGCTTCAATCATCTCATCACACCTCCAGTAAGTATATCTAGCATATTTAGCTTTTCATTAGAGAAGAAGTCTTTAAATGAATTGTAGCAGATATATTTGCATTCAGATTTTCCAAACGACCATTTAATTAAATAGGAAAACTTTTGTTTGATAAGATTATGTGGAAGTGTAGTGTAAAGAGTAGAATCAAGAAGATCATCAGAAGCCCGTTATTCATGTAAAACATCCAAAGAATTGTTTACACTCCAAAAAATGTTAATTCCATTATTTTCATTTTTATTACAATAGTGTATGATAAGTTCTTTGATAGTAGTTTAGGAAATTGTTGAAAGCACTGAAAGATTAGTTGTAGCACACTTTCTAGAGGCCGATATGAAACGATATGTTTCTGGTCTTTTTTGTGTAGTTTAGGTAACCAATAAATAGTAGGGACCTTCAAATGTTCAGAAGAAGCCTCAAGCTGTGATGTGATTATGATATGTTTGTTTACTCTATGACTCTCTATTGAGCGCACGGACTTGAATGTAGATGAATTTAAAATTTCATTCTTAAGACCGTCCGTGTAGTATTTACGGCATATCACCACAACATTGTTGGTAGTCCAAATAATTATGACGTCTTTCAAGACGTCATAATTATTCTTTCAAGACGTCATAATTATTTGGACTACATTGTTGGCTGCTTTGTCGGCTGGTACAAACACAAACCGCTTTGAAAATTCTTGGAAGTTAATTTCTTATTCTAAAAATAGGCGTATTAGCATTCTTTTCAAAATGTTATATTATATTATCTACAACATTCATACATTTATTTAAGAGATTTTTATCAGATTTTTCCCGATTACACCAATGTTTACAAAACGAGGAAATTGCGTATTTAGTGACCTGACGACACTGTTTCAAATCTATTTTAGATGGAGAACGATGTTTTGATCCTTTTTTTCCTTTTTTTTTTTAAACCTCTCTGTCCTGGACGATATTGATGTCCCCCGTAATAACACGGTCATAGGGATCATATCTAAACTTCGACGATTCACAGTTACAAGTTAAAGGAGTATTATTTTCTACATTGACGTCTATTGTTACCGACGTACAATTAAAAATTAAACTTCTGCTGTGTTTTGTTTGTATGTGTACGAAATAAAAGGTGGGTCTGTGTTATCAAAATAGGGCGGTATAAAATTTGAACGGTATAGTCATTAAAAATGCTCGATAAGTTAATAAAATCCATTTCTCTGTAAATATATTTAATTTTCAGAAAGTGCCGTTTATATGATCTTCAGATCGTCGATACGCGGAGACAGTCTATGGTAACAAAAAGCTGTACACGAATATTCATAAAATGGGGTGAAGAAAGAGATGATGTCACACTCCTTGAAAATATCATGTAATTTACTAATTGGTAATTGACCCAGTTTACAAAATAAAGGACGCCTATATATAGCTACCATTATTTTTAAATATAGATAGGAGGTTACCAAGTGTATAAAAGAGGGTCGAAACATACCAAAAGGACAGTCAAACTCATAAATAGAAAATAAACTGACAACGCCTGGCTAAAAATGAAAGAAGACAAACAGACAAACAATAGAACACATGACACAACATAGAAAACTGAAGAATAAGCAACACGAACCCCACCAAAAACTAGGGGTGATCTCAGGTGCTCCGGAAGGGTAAGCAGATCCTGCTCCACATGTGGCACCCGTCGTGTTGCTTATGTGATAACAAATCCGGTAAATAGTCTAATTCGGTAGGTCAGACTCACATTCATGAAAGGGAAGGGGATTGTAGTTACGACGTAAGGAACATATCCGATATCATTTGTGAAACGGTTATTCCATAACGGTCAACGAACTCGTGATGGCGTCCGTAATCTATACGATGCATAATTTATACGATGTTTAATTCGTTGATTTCGATTGATGGTTTTGTTTGAAGCAACTATATGTTCACGATTTATTTGTTTTACAGTTTGATTTAGAAGAAATATCGACATAGCTAGATAATACAATTAATTATCTAATCACTTATACAATTCTATAATTAATATTCTTGTATAATACATCAAATAACATAATTAGAAACCTAATCTTGATTTATATCCAAAGCAACTTTTTGTTGCGTTGATACCCTCGTGTAACGGACAGTTCGTATTTCTATTATGTTGTTTTTGTGTAGTGTCCTAAATCATTTTACGTATTCGTTGTTATTCTGTGACTCACATGTCAAAATGTACTATTTTATTTATATGTATTTCTCTGTCCTGGGTGTTCTTGCATTTATTTGTACTGTATGCATATGCCTGTCATGTAATGTTGTCATTTTAGCGGTAAATTTAACATTGTCAAAAAGCTCGAGGTTTGGCTAGCCACATAAACAGGTTCAACCAATAACTTTTTTCTTAAAATGTCATGAACTAAGTCAGGAATATGGCAGTAGTTATCTAATGGTTCGTTTCTATGTATGTTGCAATGTCTTATTTTGTGTACGTCGGTGTTTCTTTTGTTTCGCTGTGTTCCTCTTCTAGTTGATGTGTTTCCCTCGGTTTTCGTTTGTAACCCAGATTTTCTCTCTCTCAATCGATTTATGACTTTTGAGAGGCTCCCTTTAAACATCGGTATACTACTGTTGCCTTTATTTAGAGCAGATGAGTTTTTATGATATAAAAAAAATCTTCAAAGATACCAGGCTTATAAATTTGTATGTCGGAGGCACGTTTCGTATACGTAATACCCACCTGTGACACACGAATCAAAAGTCAAATCAAATACGTGATTGAGGAACACAATTCTGTGTACCTAATACCGTAGTAAAATACGACTAATATAAGTTATGGGAGGGGTAGAAAATCTACATGGTTCAAATTTCATATTTTATAATAAGGCAAACAAAACTGCTGACTACTGGGCTAGGGATACCTTGGTCGACGAAGCGTCCACCAGCTGTAGCATCGAACCAGTTGTTGTAAAAAAACATTTAAGACACTAATTCAAGTTGGCATACATTTTTTTTAATGTGTCCCAGAATTTATGTACTGTAGCACCATGTTGGTGTATTGGATTCAATCACTGTGTTGGATATCTAAACTACATAAGTGTCCTTACAAACAACGGCATAGTACTGGGTTTTCCAAGTGCTCCACGAAACCTCTTTCCAAATTATTAACATCTGTTTATCAGCAATCAAAGCCGGGCTTCAAAGTTATTGTGAAACTGCCTATTCTAGAGGTGTCGTGATTATAGTTATCAAAGGTACCAGTATTATAATTTAGTACGCCAGACGCGCGTTTCGTCTACATGAGACTGATCCGTAACATACAGGTCAAAAAAGGTATAAAACCAAACCATGTACAAAGTTGAAGAGCATTGAGGACCCAAAATTCCAATAAGTTGTGCCAAATACGGCTACGGTAATATATTCCTGGGATAAGAAAATGAATCAGATGTGGAGACTAAAAAATTCCAAATATCTTTCAGAGTACATACAATCTAAGACTCTGTCATCTTGCAATAGTATTAAAACGTTTGACTTTTTTACACTTTACGCAAGTATTCCCCAAACTAAAAGACAAATTGAAAGAGTTGGTATTGCTCTGTTTCATAAAAATGAATGGCAAACGTAGATACAAATTTCGTGTCCTACTTTTTGAAGGCTCACTCTGATTTAAACAAAAAGTTCTCTGAAACTGACATTATCAAGAGACTGTCGGCATTCCAATGGGATCCAATTGTGCCCTCTTCTTGTCGACTTGTTTCTTTATTTTTATGCGGCTGACTTCATACATGAACTTCTTAGGAAGAAAGATAAGAAGTTAGCAATATCCTTTAATTTTACTTTCCGATACATAGACCGTGTTCTCTCAATAAATAATTCAATATTTGGTGACACTGTTGAACGCATTTATCCCATTGAACTAGAGATAAAGGATACAACAGAATTTTTTAGTCTGAGTAGGAGCTGCAAGCTCTTGAATATCGAATAAGAACAAAATCAAAGTGCCCTACGGTGAACCCTACACAATTGGCTAGATATATTATTAACAGTATTTTACGCGGATTAAAGGGCATTAGTTACGAAATACAGTTACGTCGACCTCATATTTCGATTTAGAAATAGGCAATGATGGTCGGTTGAAAACAAACTGACTTTATGACAAAATAGATGATTTCAGCTTCCCAATTGTGAACTTTCCCTTTCTATAAGTAGCAACATTCCAGCAGCGCCTGTATACGGAGTATACTAGTATATCTCCAAATTGATACGATATTCCTGTGCGTGTATTTCCTACAATGATTTCCTTGATAGAGGGTATCTGCTCACAAGGGAGCTATTAAACCAAGAGTTCCAAATGGTGAAGTTGATATCATCCCGTCGTCAATTTTACGGACGCCATCACGAGTTGGTTTACCGTTATGGAATAACCGTTCCACAGATGATATCGGATATGTTCCTCACGTCGAAACTTTAATCCCCGTCCCTTTCCATGAATGTGACCAATCGAATTATACTATTTACCGGGGTGTTATAACATGAGCAACACGAAGCACCTGAGATCATCCCCAGTTTTGATGGGGTTCGTTTTGCTTAGTCTTTAGTTTTCTATGTTGTGTCATGTGTACTATTATTTGTACTTTTGTCTTTTTTTATTTTTTGCTAAGGTGTTGTCAGTTTTTTTCGATCTAGGAGTTTGACTGTCCCTCTGGTATCTTTCGACTCTCTTTTGGTACATATGTGTGATTTAGGTTGATGAGGATGGTGAGTTATGGAGTTTTTCCTATATGGTATCTTACATTTCGACTACATTATCAGCTCCGAAGGCTATTTACGAATAGCGGACGCAAACACTGTTCAACCAGACACATGTCGTGTTTATCAGGTTCAAGTATAGTAGGTCGGTGACGAGACTTCATCCTGGAGTGGATAGGAAGATGTTTCAGGCTTGTAAGTCCCGAAATAAATTAGTGAATATATGAAACATCAGTGCATGGAAAATGTAACATACAAACAGCACAAAATCAACGCAAATTAAACTTAAATTATAAATACATTAGCTGCACTGTAACGGTTAACATTTCTTGTTCCACTAGTAACACCCGTCGTGTTGCAAATAACATCCAATATCCTATGATTAGTCGCATCAAGAATAAAGTATCAGAATTATTGCAACAGTTCTTGTATGGACCATAACATTTAAAGTGACCTGTTCCAAAGGAAAATATTTGCCCTAACCATTATACCCTCACTCACAAGTGACAGTCACAATTTCTGGCCTTTATCTCGACAGAATTGTCCAAATTCCTTTTTTATTCAAATTTTTGATATTTTCTCATCCTCGACCACTTGCAAAAGAGGGACGAAAGATGCCATATGGAGAGTCAAACTCATAGATATAAAATAAACTGACAACGCCATGGCAAAATGAAAAAGACAAATAATAGTACAGAAGACACAACATAGAAAACTAAAGACTAATCAACGTGAAACCTACCAAAAAATTGGGGTGATCTCAGGTGCTCCGGAACGGTTAAGCGATATGCGTAAAGCAAGCACAACAATCAATTAAACACTAGGTTATCTAGACAATTCCGAATGAATCCAATGGATATTAACAAAGATCTGATATCGATGCCTAATTCATAAAGGGCAACCAATACAAGTAGTTTTGTCAAAAAGTACAAGTGAAATAGAATATAAAAATACGGAGATACCGATATGGTTAATTGCCAATCAAATAATATCAGAATAAAGCAAATGACGTTGCTATAAGCTACGTCAAGACATTGTATGGCTTTCGTTGATAGGTAAAGTCCATACCGTGTGGTCGGATATAAAAGACACCGCGACATGACAAAATAACAAACGAAAAAAACAACGGCTGGAGTTATAACAAAACAATAAACGAAAATCAAATATGACAGAAATGTCCGGTTGAGTGATACAGGTTGGTATTATTAACAGAATTGTGACACTTTATTAGTTATATTAAACAAATGTTTATAATGTAAACCAAGGTAAAAAAAAATATATATATATAAATGAATTCATGTACAACATGTATATATGATTGGATGGAAAATATAATCATCGAAAAAACATTGTAAAAGTAAGTTACATTTCCGATCAACACGTTTATAACATTATGATTATTTACTTATACAGTGAAAACAGTTAAAGAAATTATAGTTATTCAAACAACAATTGATTCATTTTACACTACTCTAGTTCTTGGTTTGTCGTCCCCAGCTGTGACCACTATTACACAATGTCAATAATCAGTCTCATGTACAAAAAATGTGATTCACTTCAAGCATAGCACAAAAATATGAATGTCAATGGTTCAAAATAACATTTTTGAAATAAAAAAGTATAAAAATAAAGTCATGTGATTAACTTCGTTTTATCAGTCTGTTCTGACACGAACGCGTTTGTTTGCACAATTTCCTCTGATGAAGTTGATTCGTACATGAGTATTACTACTATTTCAATTGCATAAACCATACTAATTCGCTATATCAGTCATCTTGAAAACCCAAGCATCAGTGCTTGGTATCTTCGAAAAAGAAATATTTGGCATTGTTACATTCACACCAGACGGCTGCACCTTTGAATAACTAAAGTTATAATCTTGATACCCTAGCATTGTTATCAATGTGCTGCTACTTGAGATCGGTGCCTTTAAATACAAATAATTTGTATCTGGCCACTCCAGTATAATTGCATAAACATTTGTACCAGTTTCAGTCTTTTTCATTGTATACCAACATGTCTGAGTAGCATTGTCTTGTTGAACTGTCCACGGTTTAGAACTATAGATGGCTTCGCCATTTATTCTCATCCATTTTCCAAACTGTAGAAGTCTTTCTTCATAAACTGGTTGTATAGTCCCATAACTAGTTGGTCCAACGTTCATAAGCATATTACCTCCACAACTTACAGTTTGTGCAAACGTTGCAATAAGTTCTCGTGTTGAATAAAAGTCCTCTATTCGAGCATCTCTTCGAAACCCCCAATGGTTTTTGTCTATTGTCCATGAATTTTCGAACTTCCTTTTCTGGAGAGTTGTAGGAAGGTATTTATCATGACACGTGAAGTACCCGCCATGATGACACATGTCGCCTTTGCCCCAACGATCATTAGTGACAACCGTGTCCTTCACTGGGCTGTCATTGTACAGCCAAGCTAAGAATTCCTTTGACGTCCAATATGTGTCCGGTGCTTCCCACTCCCCGTCCGACCAAACTACTTCGGGTTTATATCTATTCACAAGCTCGTATAGTTCTGGCATTGATTTAAATTTCACAAAATCTTGTGTTGTAAAATTGTTTGCTTTGTCTCTAAGATATAACGGGTTATACCATTCTAACAGAGAATGATACAGTCCAAATCGCAGGTTTGTTGTATTGCGAATAGCATCAGCAAGTTCCCCCACCAGGTCCCTGTGTGGACCGACGTCATATGAATTCCAGTTCCATGAATAATTAGACGGCCAATTGGTAAATCCTTCGTGATGTTTAGAAACTAAAACAACATATTTAGCTCCAGATGCTTCTAATGTTGCTGCCCATCTTTTGGGATCATAAAATTCTGCTTTGAAGTCTGCTGCAAAGTCCGCATATGTAAAATCAGGGCGATAGTTCCGCTTCATAAAGTTGACAATGTCTCGGTGTCCATTTTTCCAATAATTCCAGAACCATACTGCACTGTAACTGGGAACAGAGAAAACTCCCCAGTGCATAAATATGCCAAGCTTTGCTTCGTCGTACCAGTCCGGAAGGGGTCGGCTTTCTAGAGATTCCCAGGTTGGTTGATATCTCTGGCCGAACGTTGACAAAGTGCAATGAAATAGCAGGAACAAATATAGAGCAGCCATGTTTAAATTCATGTTATGAAATGAAGTTATCGACCCGTAAAGTCAACGAACCGGTGTGTATGTGTATGTTCTATGCTTGTAATATTAGACATTTGCGGAAACTAGGTCTATACCTAGGATTACACTTTAGACTTACGGTTACAGGTTACAAAAACAAGGGGCCATCTCAAAATACAAAAACAAACCAAAAATACAGATACAAAATAGAAAACGTTGTCTTCTATATAACATAAAAAAGAAGATGTAAGCAACACCTGGGACTATTATACTTAGGACTATTATACTAGTATAATAGTGGGACTATTAACTATTATACTAGTATAAAAGTTCCAGGCAACACGTTAAATTTCATGTGTCCGAAGCGCCGCTTTTCTGGAGTTACCATCAGGACCGCACAACGACGAATATTTGAAGACAAGGATTTATAAGGACAAAAGGTGTAGATAGATGTATGATATATATATTATAAGCAGGAGCAACAGACTTTCCAAGCGAAACAGGGTACTTTTAATGCAATGGTTAGTATACAAAAACCAGCAAAAAAAAATGTCACGGATACTCTACAAACTGTTTCATTTGAAATAGTAATGTTGGTGTCGTTTTTGTTATGCACGATTACAACTTTGTATCCGCAACTATTGCCTTGCCGACTTAAATAGATTGTGATTTTTTTTTAACAATTTCTTCTCGCCTGCTACCCTAATTGCATTGTTTATTCCTAACAATCAATTGAACAGATAGATAATAGATAAACAACGTCGCATTGAGAGATCATGGGCTGTTCCGGGGGTTAAAACACCCCTTTTCTTCAATGCTTTTGAATTGGCCCATATGGTCTGATTCCACCCTTTATCTTGGGTTGGAATCCCAGTTTGAAGATGGCTGGATCGACCCCTGCGTCGTCAGTGCACTCTATATTACAATTCCATGAAATTAGTACCAGTCTCGGAACAGGTGTTAAAGCTCATATTTCGAGCATACCAGTCCCACCAGACACAAGTTGGTTCCTTTTTCCTTTTTCCTTTTTCGATATTCAAATTTTGAAAATATTACAAGTCCAAACTGAATTTTTTTTTTC
The DNA here is from genome assembly GCF_965363235.1 of Mytilus galloprovincialis. Taxonomy (NCBI): domain Eukaryota; kingdom Metazoa; phylum Mollusca; class Bivalvia; order Mytilida; family Mytilidae; genus Mytilus; species Mytilus galloprovincialis. Next base: position 11,268,204 of record NC_134838.1, on the reverse strand, counting down.
CTTCAAAATTTTTTTTCCTCAAAATTTTTTTTTCCTCAAAATTGTTTTTTCCTCAAATTTTTTTTTTCCTCAAAATTTTTTTTTCCTCAAAATTTTTTTTCCTCAATTTTTTTTTTCATCAATTTTTATTTCCTCAAATTTTTTTTTCCTCAAATTTTTTTTTTTCCTCAAAATATTTTTCCTCAAAAAGTTTTTCTTCAAATTTTTTTGTCATTTCCTTATTCGTTTTCTTTTCCTTTTTCGATTATCATCCTTATTTGATTTCCATTTCCTTATTCGATTTTCATTTCCTTATTTGATTTTCTTTTCCTTATTCGGTTTCTTCTTCCTTTTTCAATATTCATTTCCTTTTTCGGTTCCTATTTCCTTATTCGGTTTCTATTTCCTTATTGGATTTTCATTTCCTTATTCGATTTCCATTTCCTTATTCAATTTTCATTTCCTTATTCGGTTTCTTTTTCCTTTTTCAATATTCATTTCCTTATTCGGTTTCTATTTCCTTATTCAGTTTCTATTTCCTTATTGGATTTTCATTTCCTTATTCGATTTCCATTTCCTTATTCGATTTTCATTTCCTTATTCGGTTTCTTTTTCCTTTTTCAATATTCATTTCCTTTTTTGGTTTCTAGTTCCTTATTCGGTTTCTATTTCCTTATTGGATTTTCATTTCCTTATTCAATTTCCATTTCCTTATTCGGTTTCTTTTTCCTCCTTCGGTTTCTTTTTTTTTTTTCAATTTTCATTTCCTTTTTCGGTTTCTATTTCCTTATTCGGTTTCTATAACCTTTTTCGATTTTCATTTCCTTATTCGGTTTCCATTTCCTTTTTCGATATTCAAATTTTGAAAAATATTACAAGTCCAAACTGAATTTTTTTTTTCCTTCAAATTTTTTTTTCCTCAAATTTTTTTTTTCCTCAAAATTTTTTTTTCCTCAAATTTTTTTTTTCCTCAAAATTTTTTTGGCTCAAAATTTTTTTGGCTCAAAATTTTTTTTCCTCATTTTTTTTCCCTCAAAATTTTTTTTCCTCAAATATTTTTTTTTCCTCAAAATATTTTTCCTCAAAAAGTTTTTCTTCTAATTTTTTTGTCATTTCCTTATTCGTTTTCTTTTTCCTTTTTCGATTATCATCCTTATTCGATTTCCATTTCCTTAGTCGATTTTCACTTCCTTATTTGATTTTCTTTTCCCTATTCGGTTTCTTCTTCCTTTTTCAATATTCATTTCCTTTTTCGGTTCCTATTTCCTTATTCGGTTTCTATTTCCTTATTGGATTTTCATTTCCTTATTCGATTTCCATTTCCTTATTCAATTTTCGTTTCCTTATTCGGTTTCTTTTTCCTTTTTCAATATTCATTTCCTTATTCGGTTTCTATTTCCTTATTCAGTTTCTATTTCCTTATTGGATTTTCATTTCCTTATTCGATTTCCATTTCCTTATTCGATTTTCATTTCCTTATTCGGTTTCTTTTTCCTTTTTCAATATTCATTTCCCTTTTTGGTTTCTAGTTCCTTATTCGGTTTCTATTTCCTTATTGGATTTTCATTTCCTTATTCAATTTCCATTTCCTTATTCGGTTTCTTTTTCCTTATTCGGTTTCTTTTTCTTTTTTCAATTTTCATTTCCTTTTTCGGTTTCTATTTCCTTATTCGGTTTCTATAATCTTTTTCGATTTTCATTTCCTTATTCGGTTTCCATTTCCTTTTTCGATATTCAAATTTTGAAAAATATTACAAGTCCAAACTGAATTTTTTTTTTTCCTTCAAATTTTTTTTTCCTCAAATTTTTTTTTTCCTCAAAATTTTTTTTTCCTCAAATTTTTTTTTTTCCTCAAAATTTTTTTTCCTCAAAATTTTTTTGGCTCAAAATTTTTTTTCCTCATTTTTTTTCCCTCAAAATTTTTTTCCTCAAATATTTTTTTTTCCTCAAAATATTTTTCCTCAAAAAGTTTTTCTTCTAATTTTTTTGTCATTTCCTTATTCGTTTTCTTTTTCCTTTTTCGATTATCATCCTTATTCGATTTCCATTTCCTTAGTCGATTTTCACTTCCTTATTTGATTTTCTTTTCCCTATTCGGTTTCTTCTTCCTTTTTCAATATTCATTTCCTTTTTCGGTTCCTATTTCCTTATTCGGTTTCTATTTCCTTATTGGATTTTCATTTCCTTATTCGATGTCCATTTCCTTATTCAATTTTCATTTCCTTATTCGGTTTCTTTTTCCTTTTTCAATATTCATTTCCTTATTCGGTTTCTATTTCCTTATTCAGTTTCTATTTCCTTATTGGATTTTCATTTCCTTATTCGATTTCCATTTCCTTATTCGATTTTCATTTCCTTATTCGGTTTCTTTTTCCTTATTCGATTATTTATAGTATAACTAATCGCCGTATTTGTATATCAAAAATAAGACAACGCGTGACCGAACGACGCATGGATCAAACGAGCTGATACGAAATATGATACGGATTTTGCCATGTATTATACGCTTTATCATATGTTTCAACAGAAGAGTATTATATGAACTGTTTTCTGTTCCATAGCACTGGGTTACCTTCAGTTCTACTTCTGAATATGAATGAACTTTACAATATGAAAACGACGTTCGTGACGTCACATACAATATGAAAACGACGTTCGTGACGTCACATACCAAACAATGACGTCATTAAACAAAATTTTGAGAAAAAATTTTCATAAGTAAAAAAAAAATCCAAAACTGACTTTATGTAAAAAAAAAAAAAAAAAAAAAGTAGGGGTGTGATAAAGGGTATGCGATAAAGGGTAAGGGTGTGATAAAGGGTATGCGATAAAGGGTGCGCACCAAAGTTGCGCGATACGGATTAAACAGCATGCTATTTATCAAACATGCAAAACTACTGTATTTACTACTAAACATGTGATAAAAGGATATATTGACCTGAAAGAAGTATATTGACTGAGAACGTAGTCCGAGGTCGATATACTTCTTTGGGTCGATATATCCTGTATTGACCTCATACAAAGGCTAAATTTGTTATATTATTAATTTCCGACCATATTTCTATCAAAATCGTCATTTGATTTTGTTGGAATTTTATAGATATCATATTGTCTCCTTAACAATACAAAATATTAGTTGTTATTTCAATTGCTTTTTTTTTGTTTGTTTGTCATCTTAAGTATTTGAAGATTTTTTCCGTCAAATAATCGATCACAGATATCATCTGTTTCAAAACGTTAAGATCATTTAACAATATCCTGAAATTCAATACATGACGTCACAAAGTTTATCGGTTTTTATATTTTCTAAAAATAACCGTGCAATATGCTTTTTGCCGTACACTATGCTTTTTGCTATCCGCCGTTTTCTCTCTACCTTTCGAAAATATAGTTTAACATGTGACTATCCCTAAACGAATCAAATTTGTTAAAATATACAAATTAGTACCGATTATCAGGTTATCTGCATGTTGATATCGTAAAATATCAGCTGCGAGACATAATATGAAGCTTTTTGTCGAGTGAGCGTAGCGAACGAGATCAAAAAGCCTTCATATAATGTCAAGCAGCTGATATTTTACAATATAAATATGCAGATAATCTGATAATCGATTTATCGGGCTATATTTGCGTGTTTCGGAAGTGTTTTCTTTGTTTCACCAGCACACAAAAGATGACTTGATAAGTTCGGGTTTAAGTTATTAACGTCGGTTCAAACATTATGACGTCGCTGATATGTCAGGGTCAAAGTTATTACGACCGGGTCAACGTATTTGACGTCACAAAGACATGATACGGAATAATATTATTTATCGGTCGTCCCACTGTCTATATCACTCTGTTCAGCTCTTTATATTATTCCGTATACAAGGAAATGAAAATCCAATAAGGAAATAGAAACCGAATAAGGAACTAGAAACCGAAAAAGGAAATGAATATTGAAAAAGGAAAAAGAAACTGAATTAGGAAATGAAAATCGAATAAGGAAATGGAAATCGAATAAGGAAACGAAAATCCAATTAGGAAATAGAAACTGAATAAGGAAATAGAAACCGATAAAGGAAATGAATATTGAAAAAGGAAAAAGAAACCGAATAAGGAAATGAAAATCGAATAAGGAAATGGCAATCGAATAAGAAAATGAAAATCCAATAAGGAAATAGAAACTGAATAAGGAAATAGAAACCGAATAAGGAAATGAATATTGAAAAAGGAAAAAGAAACCGAATAAGGAAATGAAAATTGAATAAGAAAATGAAAATCGAATAAGGAAATGAAAATCCAATAAGGAAATAGAAACCGAATAAGGAAATAGAAACCGAAAAAGGAAATGAATATTGAAAAAGGAAGAAGAAACCGAATAAGGAAAAGAAAATCGAATAAGGAAATGAAAATCGAATAAGGAAATGGAAATCGAATAAGGATGATAATCGAAAAAGGAAAAAGAAAACGAATAAGGAAATGAAAAAAAAATTAGAAGAAAAACTTTTTGAGGAAAAATATTTTGAGGAAAAAAAAAAATTTGAGGAAAAAAAATTTTGAGGAAAAAAAAATTGAGGACAAATTTTTTTTGAGGAAACAAAATTTTGAGGAAAAAAAAAATTTTGAGGAAACAAAAAATTTGAGGAAAAAAAATTTTGAGGGAAAATAACATTTTTTAGGAAAAAATAATTTGAAGGAAAAAAAATTTTGAAGGAAGAAAAAATTCAGTTTGGACTTGTAATATTTTTCAAAATTTGAATATCGAAAAAGGAAAAAGGAAAAAGGAACCAACTTGTGTCTGGTACCAGTCCCACCAATGTTCATGGCGGATAATTATCGACACTGAGAAAAAAAACCGTTCATACTTAATGATTCCAAAAATCTCTATCATAATAATTGCACAAAAGAAAAACAACTTGGAACTGGTGTGTCATTTTCAATGGCGGATCTAGAAATTTACATAAGTGAGGGCCCACTGGCTGCCTAAGAGGGGGTCGTTCCCGTCACGCTTAAGTGATTCAGGTATATAATCAACCATTTTTTTTCTCAAAGGGGGGGGGGGGGCTCCCCCCTAAATTCGCCTCTGATTTTTTGTGTGTTGCTGTTGAAAACATAGTTGTCAAGTTTTAACTATTTTAGTACACCTATATGCTTACATTTCAACTGAGTTTGACGAACAGTCTAAAATATATTTCCGACATAGAGAAGTTCGTTGATAACTTTTTTTTCTTATCTCGAATAGTTTTGATTTTGTTTTCGATTGAAACCAAAAACGTAGACAAGGGTGTGTGTTCTATTCGGGAAAAATAAAATATTTCAAATTTATACCGAACGGCAAGTGAAATTTAATGAAGAATAAATAGCTCAAAAACATCCGTTCGCTGTATTTCCCCATTCTCTTTAAAACAAAATAAAAGAGAGAAAGGATGTCTTAGCATACACATGCTAACATGCTCCATGGTTGGTTGCACTTTCCTAAAGTCTTGCTTCAGCAATTGTACCAATCTAGCTACTGCAACGACAAATATTTTGTGTGTCTCATGTTAAATTTATTTTTAAAATAATTAGTTCATTCTATCATACTTCGTACAATTACAGCATTTTCAACCTGGATAACACCGGACACAATAATTAATGTTTACACATTGCTGAAAATATATTAGAAAAAAATCGTTGTTCAACGAAAGAAAAACATTACTTTCGGAACATTGTTTTGGATCGACGGTTTAGTTTTACACTTTGAGAAAGTCCAAAATTTAAGTTTTACCTGTAAGTGTAATTGTAATCCTAATTGTAGGTGTATGACAGTTTCCGCAAATATCTGATATCCCCTTGTAATACAAAATATTTGTAACTAATGTCGCGATAGGTGATCAGTTTATTATGATATATTTGTAACTGCATGGTTCTATATTATTTCCTTTTAATAAACATGCATTTTATATCTATTTTTACCAACAAAACGACCTCATTTCAATACACATTTTATATAATGTAACAAGTATGGACACAGACGCAAATTGTCAGTGGGGTTAAAGGTCGTTACATATGTATTGAAAGCTAGACTGGAAATGTGTATTAACAAATTGAGTTGATGTGTACATGTCTTCATTCAAATGCATTGACTGATAAAAAAAGGAGGCTTCAACTTCCACCCCTCTCTATGAATTAGTTGTTTGAGTGTTTGAATATGGAGTTTGTTAATAAATAGCTGCACTGTAAGCGCATGATATGTCTTGATTCCTTTTAAGCTTGCTTAAAGGTTGAACTATTTTGTTTTGTACAATTATGTCTATTTGTTTTCTCATTTCATTTGTTTTATATTTGTCATTTTAAGGTCTTTTATAGCTGACAGTGCTGTATGAGCTTTTGTCATTGTTGAAGGCTATTTGGGGACCTGTAGTTGTTAATCTTGTTTTAAATTTTGGAATGCAGCTGAAGTCAACAAACAGACATAGACAATTCACCCAAGTTTTATAAAATGATGTGGAAGTGTTTATGTGAATAATTGAGATGGGAAATGAGGAAAGTGTCAAAGTGACAACAACCCAACCATAGAGTAGACAACAGCTGAAGGCCTCCAATGGGTTTTCAATGTAGCCAGAAACTCCTGCAATTATAGGTGTCCAAAAACTATAAAATCCCTTCTTTTTTTTAGCATATATAAAAATTCATAACACAGAAATGTATAATCTGAAATTTATTACAATCAAAAGGGACCTTAGGTCAATAGTGTAAACAATTCACCAAAGTTTAATTAAAGGTGATGGATGCATTTTTGTGTTATTGTTTAAAATTGGAAAATTCTCTCTTTTTTAAGGATAAAATCTCTCTTCATAACATGGAAATGAAAATTCTAAAATTTATAAAATCGATGTGGAGCTAATGTCAATAGATATAAACATTTCAACAAAGTTTCTTGAAAGTAGGGGGAAGTGTTTTCTAGTTATTGTCTGAAGTGTGGATGATGGACTGATAGACAACAGTATACTATAATATGTTGTGTGTGAGACATTGGTATACTAAAATGGTTTTGAATGAATAATGATTAGAAACTGTTTAATGCAGTTATTGAGGGAACGACAGTGAAGAAATTGCTGAGATCAATGCGTTTGAATCCTAAGAATTCAATTTTTGTTGAAATGAAACAAAGTTCAATTTTTGACCCTTTGGATCTTAGTGTAGACCAATTTGAAAACGGGACAATCCTGTGCAATTGAATATTTCTGGCTATTGGCAATACTGTGCAATTGAAAATTTCTTGCTATTGCGCAATATTGTGCAATTAGATATTTCTTGCTATTGTGCAATACTGTGCAATTAAATATCTTGCTATTGCACAATACTGTGCAATTGGAGATTTCTTGCTAGTGTGCAATACTGTGCAATTGAACATTTCTTGCTATTGAACAATACTGCGCATTGCAGAATACTGCGCAATTGAAAATTTCTTGCTATTGCACAATACTTAGTATAATAATTTTTGACCCCGATTTGGACCAACTTGAAAACTGGGCCCATAATCAAAAATCTAAGTACATGTTCAGACTCACCATATCAAAGAACCCCAAGAATTCAATTTTTATTAAAATCAAGCTTATTTTAATTTTGGACCCTTTGGACTTTAATGTAGACCAATTAGAAAACAGGACCTAAAATTAAGAATTTGGACATGGTTAGATTTGGCACATCAAAGAAGCACAATACCGTAATTCATTTTTTTGATGAAATCAAACAAAGTTTAATTTTGGCCCCTTATTCCTTGGGACCAAAACTCCAAAATTAATCCAAACCTTCCTTTTGTGGTCATAAACCTTTATAGATTTCTATTAACTTATACTAAAGTTATTGTTCAAAAACCAAGAAAAATGCTTATTTGGGGCCTGTTTTTGACCCCTAAATCCTACACTGTTGGAACTAAAATTACCAAAATCTATCCCAACCCTCCTTATGTGGCCATAGACCTTATGTTAAAATATCGTAGATTTCTGTTTACTAATACTTAAGTTATCTTGTGTCTAAATTTCATATATTTCTATTTTACTTTTACTGAAGTTAGAGTGCGAAAACCGAATGTCTTTGGATGAAGACGATGATGCCAACGTGATACCAATGTACAACCAAAAAGTTTTCAATTTTTGCGGTTGTATAAAAATGATCTCAAATCAAATTTTTAATGGAGTTTGCAACAGTAATTATTCAACTACTCATTTCAATACATCATAAAGTATTAAAGTGTAAATGTCATACAGTCATGGTGATGATGCCTCCGCTAGCATATAACATTATAAAGGTACATAAATCAAGAACTGTAAAAGTGAAGCTGCTAAAAATTGAACTTAAACCGAGTTTAGAGGTACCGGTAATACATGTAAGCATTGTATACACATTTCACTAAATTTAGTTGAGACAAACTTGAGAAATTTTTCCATTTGTGAAAGGGGATAACCCTAGAATGATAATCAAAGTGCTTGTAATCACTGAATGGCTATTAAAGACTGCTTAAATTTATCAGTTGGTAGTAAAGTGAATTTTGCATTGTATATTGTATATATAGCATTATTTTAAGTCGATTCAACTACTATTCTGGACAGAGAAAGATAATTCCAATTTTCAAAGAAGATTTCATAAAGCAATGGTTTTAGGTAATATTAATTCAACAACCATTCTGGACAAAGAAAGATAACTCCAATTTATTGTCTTGAATCTACAAAAATGTTTGTTTTTGGCCCTAAATTCCTCGACTGTTTGCCCAATAACCCACAAAATTATATAAAAATTTCAAATATGTACAATGAAATATAGTTTTAGAAATTGATAAGCCTAGATAGGCCTTATATTTTTTCCCCCACATAGTTGAAGGACCATATACACTCAGGACAGAGTCATAAGTAGGCAGTAGTCTACAGATGTATTAAAACAACCTAGCATCATATTGTTAGTACAAATATAGTGGGAGTAGCATTCTCGGGTAAATTTGTTCTTTTTTTTAATATAAATATGTTTGGTTCAAATCAAAATAGAATGCTTTTATCTCCCTAATACTTACATTGTAAATAGAGGTGGTACTACTTTGACAAATCCTTGTACATGAGAGTTTTCTGTCAAATCTTTATTTCACAAAGAATGAATTGCATAACAATGAACTGAGCTCAAAGCAAAGTACTTTAATAATACACTTAGACAAAGAGCTAAATCCAGTGATATACTTTGTACTACAGGTCCTTCATTGACATCCATTGACCAAAACCATATCTCAACAACATTCCATACTACATGGTTGGATTCGGAAGTCCTGAAAAAGACATGATTTTTTTTAACATATTTTATAATGTAATAATATCCTATATTCCTGGTTTATCTTTTTTTGTGTTAATTATGTTTTCACAAAAAAATATTATATTATGCTCTATTATGGTGCATATGTTTCTTGACGATTGGTAAATAAATAAAATTGAGAATGGAAATGGGGAATGTGTCAAAGAGACAACAACCCCACCATAGAACAGACAACAGCAGAAGGTCACCAACAGGTCTTCAATGCAGCGAGAAATTCCCGCACACGGAGGCGTCCTTCAGCTGGCCCCTAAACAAATATATTTACTAGTTCAAAGATAATGAACGCCATACTAAACTCCGAATTGTACACAAGAAACCAAAATTAAAAATAATACAAGACTAACAAAGGCCAGAGGATCCTGACTTGGGACAGGCGCAAAAATGCGGCGGGGTTAAACAAGTTTATGATATCTCAATCCTCCCCCTATACCTCTAGCCAATGTAGAAAAGTAAACGCATAACAATACGCACATTAAAATTCAGTACAACAGATACTAGCAGTTAACTGACATGTCAGCTTCAGACTTCAATTAAATTGATTGAATGTCTAGGTCACTAAAAACGACTACCATTTCATATATTTTGTGTAATTTTGACAGACGGTGACCTTTAGCTGTTAATTTCTGTGTCATTTTGGTCTCTTGTGGAGAGTTGTCCCATTGGCGATCATACCACATCTTCTTTTTTATATATAAGTTTTGAAAACGTGTATTTAACAAATGTCCAAATAATTCTAAGATTACTTAACATGATTACCATTTCATATTTTGACAGATTTGGAGTATAACGAAAATAAAAATAAAATATGTTACTGGGTTTACTATTATGGACTCTGAGATTATGGACTCTGAAGATCTTTTAAATACAACTTAACTCATTATATAAGGTGTCATTCGATAGTGTATCTATAACTTTGCTTTTTAACTCGGAGATGGTGGGTGGGTTTATTCAAAGGGTCAATGAGTTAACATGGATTGTATCGAAATCCAATGACTTGATACACAACATCGCCATACAAATTAGGATGTGTTCTGTTTTAATAAGAATTTTGTAGGTACAGCCAAAATTTCTAGCCAAATATTTCTATCTAGGAAAGAATTCAGTTAATTTTTAGTTAATTTGTGATGACGAAATCCCTGACTTAATAATATACCAGTTGGCATTCGTTTTTAGCGTGTTTGCAACGTTGTATATACTCTTAAAATTGAGAAAGAAAAAGGGGAATGTGTCAAAGCGACAACAACCCGACCATAGAGCAGACAACAGCCGAAGTCGACCAATGGGTCTTCAATGTAGCGAGAAACTCCCGTACTCGTAGGCGTCCTTCAGCTGGCCCCTTAAAAATATGTATACTAGTACCATGACTAGTACAGTGATAATGGACGTCATACTAAACTCCGAATTATACACAAGAAACTAAAATAAAAAATCATACAAAACTAACAAAGGCCAGAGGCTCCTGACTTGGGACAGGCGCAAAATTGCGGCGGGGTTAAACATGTTTATGAGATCTCAACCCTCCCCCTATACCTCTAGCCAATGTAGAAAAGTAAACGCATAACAAGACGCACATTAAAATTCAGTTCAAGCATGAGTAGCTCACATACTAATCATAACATCATTTTTTGGATCCGTTCCATGAGAGCAAGATTAGTGCGATATGCAATTGTTGACATACTTAACAGTACCCGCATGTATTTTCCAATAAAAGTATAATAGATTCATTCTATAGATCTAGGCTACTCTAAAGGAGGATAGTATACCTCACCGAATAATGACTTCACGGTTCAGCTAACAAGCAAGCTAACCAAAGATATTACCTTTGCCTACACATTCAATGCAATCGGCTGTAATGATGTTGAATGGGGAGATGGACGTTGATTGTTGGACTCAAGTTTTTAGAATTTCTTTCCGAATCGCTCCGTAACTAGACATGCTATAGTTGCGCATTTGTTTTTATTTATTTTACCTGTAACACGAAAGGACATTTGCGCTTCAAACACTATGGACAATTACGCTAACTTTTAAAAACTTGTTCTTAACAAACCGGATATCATCTCTTTTTACATATATATACAAATTTACTTGTAAAGAAATGATTTTTGTACTGATATGTACGAAAATTTAGATTTTGTGTGGTATATTAGAGAAGTGTTTATGGGTGTGCCATTATATCCTTTAAATCAGTATTATATGATTCGTGGATTCGGAAATGGACTGTATTTAACCCTCTTGTTTTCGTTCTTATGCATTGAAGGTTCGATCAGCTGTATCCTCATTGATTGTTGTTTCTTTTTTCTTTTTTTCTTTGTTAAGATCGAATTTCGAATTTTAAACCAACGATGTTCGTATTGACTTTGAAGAATGAGAAGATAGTTACATACTTTTTTACCGGGCTATCATTTTTCAGACTTCAATTTCTTTTGTTGATGATATCAAGTGTCTGAAGTTCCATTAGAAAAAAAGTAAAATCACAACAATACCCGAGGAAAAAATCAAAACGGGAAACTCTCTAATGAAATGGCAAAATCAAAAGATCAAACACATCAAACAAATGGATAACAACTGTCATATTGCTGACTTGGTACAGGGATTTTCTTTTTTAATATAGATTAGACAGTTGGTTTTCTCGTTTGAATGATTTTACATTAGTACTTTTGGGGCCCTTTATAGCTTGTTGTTCGGTGTGAGCCAATGCTCCGTGTTGAAGGCCGTACATTGACCTTTAATCGTTTACTTTTATAAATTGTTATTTGGATGGAGAGCTGTCTCATTGGCATTCACACCACATCTTCCTATATCCATGATATCTATAAACCTAGTTTTATAGCTAGCTAAACCTCTCACTTGTATGACCAAGATGTTCCAAATTTTAAGTTTATCTGACGAAAAATGTCATAACCTTTAACGCTCGATTTAGACCAATGTTATGGGTTTACCAATCATCACACGGCAAACAAATAAAACATTGACCAGAATTATTCCATGCTCACTACAATTAAAGAACAATTTTACTTAACTCATTCAGGACTGCTTTTTTCCTTTTAAATGAAGAGTATACTTGAACAACAAGCCATCAACTAAATCAACAAACGTTGATTAAGCGCAAAAATCCTGAAGAAAGGGCGCAAATGCCCTTTTTTAAAGCACATATCATCCTATCAAAGAACTGAAATGTCCCGCGTCGCACTAGAGTTGACACAAACTCCAAATTGGTCCCAAATTTGATTACTACAAAACTTGAAATATAAAAAAAAGTCAGTATGAATAAAAAATATTCCTTAAGTTTTGACATTTATAACGTTGTTTGTAGGGACACTTGCATTAAAGTTGTATACGGTAAAGGAGGATTCGCCGGATATTCACTTATAACTAAAGGTTCAAGTTTGAATGAATTAATGATATTCAATTATCTACTACAAGGTGTTCAATGAAAAGTGGATGAAAGAAATCAAGTATGGCTTGAAAAGCATGAGCGTTCGGATGAGAGTCCTTTATTTCTGTATTTTCATATGCCACTTTCTCTATTCTTTATATTTTTGCCCATATTCAGGCAACGATTCTCTATTCTTGATCTTTTTTACGTATTTTTCCCGTACAGTAGATATTTATAATAGTTCATTGTTCTTTATTCTGTAAATTCCACCCTGTCCCCTTTTGAATATCATGAAGAATTATTTCATTACATGTTACAGCTACAATGTATGTCAATTCAGGAACATTGTTAGGTATACTGTTCTCATGTCAATTATAATATTGTTTTGCGTATTCTGTCGATGGTGGTCTGTGGTGAACTGTAGTTTTCGTAGACTATAGTTTTCGATGGTTAAAAGACATACCTCATTAAAACCGCGGGAAAATAGTTACCTCCCTCAATGTTGTAGTTTTTCGATACTTCTCTGTTCTTATCATAATTCACTTGACATTTTTTGTCAGGATGTTTTGATCACATCACCTGTCTATGACAGGTGAAAATAAGAAATAACATTACGTAGAAACTGAAAAAGAATCGAACATGACTTCCGTCAAAGTAGCAGTTAGAGTGAGACCGTTTAATAAGAGGTATTTTGAAAGTTATTTGACACGAACAGTTCTGTCATCATGGTCATTGTCATTGTCTTACCAAATAGATGGACTAGCTTACTGAAATTGAAACCCCCAAAATTCACACACACAGTTAAGAAGATAGCGTAAATAAATATTTCCTTAAACAGAGGAGTGAAACAGGACTCTATTACACAATTAAATAATCCCCAATATGGTTGTTCTACAGTCAAAAAAGTTAAAAGAAATTTTGCATTTTGCATTCTGTTTACCTGTACTGCATTTAGCGGTATCGGTTTGGATTCCAAGTATGTCCTCTCCGGTTTCCCGTTCGTTGTCTAGGCATTTGTGTGGCATCCAGGGTGACCTTATCCTTTATTTTGTATATAATGTTGTTTTTTTTATATTATGCATTTTTTTATATTTTTGAGGAAGAGCACGTCAGGTGAGTGGGTGTGTTCGTATGCTTTATTACATTGTACTTATTGTTTTGGGGAAGGTTAACTTTCTGTTAGTAAGACCCGTCAAGGCCAGGCTGGGAAACTGGATAGGCAAATGCTCACATTAAATCTGTATCGATACAGTGTGTTAAATGTCTTTCTTTTTACACCATAACCCATGGTGGTGCTCCTACTAAAGGAGGGAGATACGGAACATACATACATACTGCAACTCCCTTCTATGTCGGGAGAACCACCAATCCTAGAATTGGTGTAATATCACTCACACGGTTAAAATCCTCTGGATTATGTTTAAAAGATAAAACTTTTAAAACTATCAAAGAGATATTAATTATCTCCTCTGGGGGATGTGACCATATCACCATTATTTACACTATTCTGGTACACACTAAAAGTTGTCCATCATTCAAATATAAAAGTTGCTTCTTTCATATTAAGACGATAAAATGTAAATACACTATATACAAAAAATGTTCTATCTTTTTGGTATGTCCCTTCTTTTCAGCTCGGTATTCACAATAGGGCTGTGAGACATATATATATTTTCAACATTTATATGCCCCATTTTTTACGAGTTTAAACTTATGCTTAAATTCTGTACTACTCCATCTCACTTTGGGCCTTCTTCAGAATTCAATTATCACTGCTACATGTACAATGTGTTTTCATACTGGTAACATGCCTAAGTTATGTCTGTATGAGAATGAAACATAGAGATCACATCTGGAATTCCTTTCTTTTCAGCTCGGCATACACAATTTTGTTTTTATGACTAAATGCATTCAAAGGATTATTCAAATTAATTGTGATGTTTCAGAAAGCTATTATTTTGGCTTGACACTTTCTGAGAACCCTATGAAACTAAAATTCAACAAACCTGTGACTATCAAACTGATAAATTTGTCCTACATGTATTATAGGACAAACAGACAGACATTGTTAATAGGGGGGATACCCCACATGAACCTCATTTTATGTACTTAATGGGGCTCGCGGGTCTAAATCAAATTTTTTATTTAATATAAGATTTCGCTATATTTTTCTATAAATAGACTTTATTTCATACTTAAGAGAAAAATGAAATAAAAAAATGGGGTCACCGTTCATTTACGCTCACAATCGGTCTTTGAAAGAAGCAAACATTTTTGTAAATGTCCTTTTATTCTGTTGAACTAATAGGAGAAAAAGCGGTAATATCGAAATAGAAAAAAGAACTAAATTATAGAAATCGCTTAAATTTTACAATTATTTAGTTTCTGTACAGCTTATTCGAAAACAATAATAAAAAATATAGGTCACTGATGCGTTTAAAAAGATATTTCAAGTTTTATGCCAAAAAATGGTGTTTTTGCACCAAAGGGAGATAATTTAGAGCCTTTTCAATGATATCTACATTTTAAAAGTCACCTGGGGCCAACACGAATTGATTTTCTGGAATGATTTTTGTAACATATGATTAAGAAACAACTACTTAAGGTAATTAATAAAAAAAATAATAAAAAATAAATGTTTATTTTTTTTCTGAAAATTTTATTCCCCACCAGCCTCCTTCAAACTGTTTTTTTCCTATCTTGATATTGTCCTGAAGATACCATTCTGAGTGGGGAAACATGTCAAGCACTACTCTATAAAATAATTTCCAGGATATTGTCTTCCTGTTATAAATATACATGATATTATATAGATAAATATTGCCTTAAAGTAGTATTGTCTATTTAAACTACACAAGAAATATATACATGTACATGTAGTTTGGATTTATGAGGTTTAAAGATAAATTCACTTGACCTTTTAATATGGGGACAAAGTCCCCTATCACAGTAGAAAAATCAATAAAAAAAATAAATAGAGAAATTTTTATTGTACTAATGAACTCAAAATCGTTCAAACTTTTTGTCACTTTTTTTTATTCCTTCATTTGCGCAGAACACAGAAATCTACTTCCTTCTTCCGGTCTCGTTGTCGTGACCCTTTGAGTAGTCTAGTAAAATATAGGAACTCAAGGAACACAATACCAATATTTCATTTTTAATAATTCTTTGTCTTTGATATGAATTAACGTTACATTGCGTTTCTTTGTTTACATTAAACATGACGTCATAACTTAAATAACGTCAAAAGTAAAATCCCTAACAACAGAACCAAACTTGGAAACGTTACGGTATTTATGTTTCTTTTTTTTAGCAAATATATAATTTACAAAAAAAATAATTCATACAGACTTCGTCCCCATTCACAGGTACTGCCTGCCTCATATTAATTAATCTTATATGAATAATGTCCAAAATTTTATTTTAGTTTTGCAATTTTTTAACAAGTTTCCAGCTAGGTAAATTGCACTTCTGTAAATATAGAAAACACAATTTCCCAAAAGAAACTCCTTTTGCAACTTAAACTGTTACACTTTTACTATGAAGTTTTGTAAAAAATTATATTTGAGAACGGAAGGTTGATATGCACAATTATTTTATTCAAAGGTCAAAACATAGGGCTGTGAGCAGGGGTAGAAGTTAGCGCTGGTCCGGTGGTCCGGGACCAGTAGAATGTGCGTCGGACCAGTAGATTTTGTCAGCTGGTGGTCCGGCGGACCAGTAGAAATTTGTCGATAAAAATCACAAAACCCTTTGAAGGAGTTAAACCGCTGGTCAAAAAAATTAAAATAGAAATGAAAATCAAAAGGAAGATCGAAATAAAGTATATGAAATTGACAAAAGGAAACGCAAATACCAAAAATCATGGGAAAAAGATCGTGAATGGTTGAATTATATAGTAGATCGGAATTTAATGAACTGTACAACATGTGAAAAAAGGACCAGTAGATTTGGAGCCGGACCAGTAGAGTTTTTAGTCCACTGGTCCGGCTGGCCAGTACGCAAAAAAGCTTAAATTCGACCCCTGGCTGTGAGACATATATATCATTGTATATATTTTCAACATTTATATGCCCCAAATTTCTATGAGTTAAACTTATGCTTAAATTCTGTACTACTCTATCTCACTTTGGGCCTTCTTTAGATTTCAATTATCACTGCTACATGTACCATGTGTTTTCATACTTGTAACATGCCTAAGTTATGTCTGTATGAGAATGAAACATAGAGATCACATCTGGGAACCAGTGCATAAACGAAACAAAATATCTATGAATTTAATATATCTCCCTAAAAGAGGTGTGGCTTGTGAAACATCTGTACATGTATTTACGAATTTCATCCTTCAGAGCCTTTCCATCTATATTCAATACAATAATCAAATCAAATCAAATCAAATATTTTATTGTCATATAAACTTTACAGTTTGTGACCAACATATATTAATACAATAAACACAATAAACATATATACATACATATTAAACATACAAAATATCAACAGCATTAAAATTTATAACAACAAACAAGTTGTTAAGAGTCCCCTGCCCTCAGTTCTAATGACTTTTTCAAGAAGGATCCTAACTTATTTGTTTGTAAAGGCGATGATGGATTTAGTAAATAATGAATTTTTTCTTCTTCATTTAAATTATTAAAGTTATTATTTTCTGTACATATGTGATGAAAAAAGTCATTTCTTAGAGTTTTATTATACTCACAATATAGTAAAAAATGTTTCTCATCCTCTAGTATTTTACATTTATGGCAAAGACGTTCCTCTCTTGGGATTTTAAAATATCTCCCCTTTTCAATCAAGAGGGAGTGATCACTTATTCTAAATTTAGTGATTAATCTCCTTATCTGAAAATTAGATGTATTTAGATAATATTCTAGTTTGTAATCTTTTTAAAGTTTTTTATAGAGAAAAAATTTACTTTTATCATCGATGTTTTGAAATTTATTTTGAATTAAATCTTCATATCTATTTTTCATTTTTAACTTTATATCGTTTTTTATTTTATTTACATCTTTTATGTCCTTACAAGTAGAAAGAATATTAAGGTCAACGTTAGTCTCTTTAACAATATTTTTAGCATATGTATACCATGAGTAAGTTCCTGTCAAATCTAGAGACTGTGCTAGAGAAAAAGCTTCCTTTAACAATGGATTAATATTATTATTATATAGTCTAGCTAAATATAAAAGGGTTTGTGTTTTAATAAAACATTCTATAGGCAATCTTCCTAATTCAACTCTTGCTCCTAAATTGGATGCATTTTTTCTTATCCCTAGAGTAGATTTACAAAATTTAAGATGCATATTTTCTATGGGGGTTTTGTCTATAAAATCAAGTTGATTGATTTCTTTTCCTGAAGTTAAGGCTCTGCTTTTGGCTCGATGAAAAGAAATATATGTATCCAAATATGTTACTTCTGAATTATAGGTCAAAATTGGTTTTACTAAAGAATCAAAAAGATTATTTGCTACTTTTATAGGTAGATTATTCAATGATTTAGTATATGATTTTATTGCAAAAAATACTTTTTTTGCTTTTTTTGTCAGCTCTAAAGTACTTTGTGATAAATTTCCATTACATTTTATCAACATTCCCAAAAATGAATATTCTGTTACACTCTCTATGGCTTTATTCTCATAGTAAATATGTGATGTTTCACTTTTATGTTTTGACTGACTAAAAATCATGGATTTAGTTTTGTTTGTATTCAAAAAGAGTTGCCATTTGTTACAATATAATTTAACGTTATTTAAACTGTTTTGTAGACCCTCTTTTGATTCTGACAGGATTAAAAGATTATCCGCAAAAAGAAGGCATCCTACCTTACTATTTATAAGCTTAAGGGGACTTGAATCATTTCCCTCAAAATTTTTTACAATATCATTTATAAAGACATTAAATAAAGTGGGACTTAGTGTGTCTCCCTGTTTAACCCCTCTAGCAATATTAAAATATTCTGATACATAATCTTTATATTTTAAAGATGATTTAGTATTTAAGTATTGTTGTTTTATAACTCTATAAAAAGACTTGCCAACTCCCATTTTACATAATTTATAAAGTAAAGCAGTTCTCCATACTGAATCAAAAGCCTTTTTCAGATCTATGAAGCAGGCATAAATCTTTTTTTTCTCTTTATGTAAATATTTATTAATCAAGGACTTTAATAAAAAGATGCTATCAGCTGTTCTGTGATTTTCTCTGAAACCAAACTGACAATCACTTAATTGTTTGTCAACAATCTTGATTAGCCTATTATTTAATATGGCATTAAACATTTTTGGTAGATTACTTATAAGAGAAATGCCTCTATAATTATTAGGGTCTAACTTGTCACCTTTTTTATGTAAAGGGATCATGAAAGATAATTTCCAAGAATCTGGATAATTACCTGTCTTTAAAATCAAATTAAAAACTTTTACAATAGAATTAATTATCACAGGTTGTGAGTGTTTGAGTATTTCATTCACAATTCTATCTGGACCTGCTGATTTGTTTACTTTAAGGTTTGAAATGACCAGTTTTACTTCAGCAAATGTAATTGGTGCATCAGTTTCCATATTCAATAATAATAATGATGCACAAAATCTAGGTGGAGTTCAGATATTTTCCTGAGTTTATGTATTCATGATATATGACTCTTAAAAAACTTGGTGGATTTTCTGAGACTTTTTAATTGGAAAATAATTCTTCTCTTTACTCATCATTTTGACCTTCTTTAGTTTGAACAGGGTTTTTTTCTGTTATTTTTTTTCTCTCTCTGGAATATGTGTATCACTAGTGTAATTTAAAGATTTAGTAATAACTGCTTCTTGTCCAGTGATTCATATTTCATGCAGTTACAAGACCACTATTTCAAAGTTGACAATCTGACTTACCGGATATTAAATCAAAGAAATCCTACAGACTAAAATATCACAAGACAAGTGCTTACTACTATCGTATGCAAATTGACAGAAAAATTCAATTAGTTTAATTACTGTTACTTATCTAACTTTTAGACATCTGATTTAACACTGTAATAGTCTTAACTTCTAATTTTAAATTATGCAATTTATTTAATAGGGAAATTGATCTAGAGAGTAAATTTATAGTGTCTATGAATGGAGGGAAAACAACAATCACCAATCCTAAGGCAAGTATTTCATTTCATTTAGTTGACTTGTATAAGATGATGATGATAATGATGATGATGATGAGGCGGAGGAGGAATTGATGAAGATAGATGTATGTTGAGCATTCATTAGCCAATTAAATGCATAGTTGAGAAGCAGCGAATACCAATCAAGAATTCTTTGGTTTTACTAGGACATAAACAAACTCACCGCCTTCTGCATTAAAGGCAAACATGCTACCACATGATCACAGAGGCAGTCTGGTATAAAAAAAATACTGAGGACATTTATTTTAGTCAGAGCAGTAGGAACACAATCACAATTATAAAAAAATCCAATTATATGCACTTGATATTTAACAATTAATGTTTTATAAAGAGCAACTGCACTGAAGTATTCCTGGCTAATAAAAAACTTCTGATATATTTAATAGGAATTTTGGAAGGAGCTGCACTTTTTTATATGCATATCATTTGATAGCCTTGTGAAATTCAATGGAAATAAAAACATTATTTTCCATATTTATATCAATCATTTTTTCAATTACTAACTTTGAATTTATCTCTTTTCATTGGTTTCAACTTTCAATGATAGTGCTTTCACAAAAATTTGCTGTTTTGAGGGTTGCTCACTGGGTATTACATCTATGCTAAAATCAAAAAATAAATTTTTGGCTTTGACATAAAATTAAATGTTAGTAAATATTTTCTTTTTATAATGACAGAAAAAAGTAAATTCAGTACATGTTTAAGTCATTTTTTTCCTTGCAGATTCCTGAAAGGAATGCAGAAGGAGGACATGGTAAAGATGCCATGAGGATAAAAGATTTCACTTATGACTTTTCATTTTGGTCTGTGGATAAAAATGAGCCTAAATATTGTTCTCAAAAACAGGTTTGTTCAATAAATACCTTCATGCTGGAAGTGTTTCACTGAACTGTAAACACCGGACACCGAATGCGTCACCCATAATGATTGACGTGCACTGAGTGTCTCATTTGGTGCATTTATTTAATTAAGGAATGACTGTAATATTTTTTCTGTCTATGAAAAAATAACATAAAAAATGTGGTGTACACTGAATAAGGCGTGTAGTGGGTTATTTAACAGTGTGCACCACATTTTTAATGTTATTTCAAATAGACTGACAAGAAATTACAGTTATTTCTTATAATTTAATTTTAAATTCCATTTTAAACCAGCGTAAATCTTGAAAAAAACGTTGGTGACGTAATGGTCACATGACAAAATTGTGTCTATGATATGATAAACAAAACAACGTCAGCCAATCAGAAAACGCGTTACATCCAAAATTAAATTATTACATGATAGTTAATATTCTATGAATAGGTACATATAGTTTGAAATTTGTTTGGATTAAGATTTTTTTTAATGATTTTTAATGGTATGAAGATTTAGAAATAACTTCAAATCTTTAGTGATTAATCCGAAATTGATACTGATGATGTAGTTCTATGTATTGATGTGTTCACAGAAGAAAGCCTCACTTTATTATAAACTTATGACACTATTTTTTTGTAGGATTTTAACATTTCAGTTTGTAAGTTAGAAGCACTGTCTCTTTTGAATTGAATAAAATGTTTTATGTTTCAGGTTTTCCAGAGTTTAGGGTCAGATGTGGTGACTTCAGCATATGATGGTTACAATGCGTGTGTGTTTGCCTATGGTCAGACAGGGTCAGGAAAGAGTTATACTATGATGGGCAGCCAGGTGTGTTTATCCATCATGATTTTTGTTGAGCCTTCGACTTTAGTGGAAAAAGCGAGACTAAGCGATCCTACATTCCGTCGTCGTTGGCGGCGGCGTCCACAAATATTCACTCTATGGTTAAAGTTTTTAAAATTTTAATATCTTTCTTAAACTATCCTGGGTTTGTACCAAACTTAGACAGAAGCTTGTTTATGATCATAAAATAGTATCCAGAAGTAAATTTTGTAAAAAAAGTAAATCCATTTTTTCCGTATTTTTACTTTTAAATGGACTTAGTTTTTCTGCGGGGAAACATTACATTCACTCTGTGGTTAAAGTTTTTAAAATCTTAATAACTTTCTTAAACTATCCTTGGTTTGTACCAAACTTGGACAGAAGCTTGTTATGATCATAAGATAGTATCCAGAAGTAAATTTTGTAAAAAAATAAATCCATTTTTTCTGTATTTTACTTATAAATGGACTTAGATTTTCTTCCAGTTAACATTACATACAGTCTGCAGTTAAAGTTTTTAAAACATTTATTAGATTCAAAAACTATCCTGGATTTTTACCAAACTTGGACAGAAGCTTATTACAATCAAAAGATAGTATCAAGAGGAATATTTTTATTGATTTTTTTCCTCACTTTTGTTGAGCCTGCGATTTACAGCAAAAGTAGGCGAGACACCGGGTTCCGTGGAACCCTTACAAATTTTATTTTTATGACCTGCCTTCAACAGTCTCTCTGTTCATCCATTATATGTATCAAGTAAAAGTTTTGGTTTAAGGTACAGAGTGTGGCCATAAGTATTCGTCACATCATGACAAAAACAAAAACAACTGAAGATGAAATAAACAAATAATCTTTAGACAATTTTCTGCCTTTCATATTACTTTAAAACTACATGTATATAATATACTCGAGTATATTGAATCTATGATTTGCATTGCTTGAAAACTTTATATAATCATTGTCAAGTTATGTCATTACCAAGATCAGTCATATTTGGTATGAAGTTCTACCATTGCATGTTTAGTTGGAATTCTAACAATGATTTTTTTCATATTTTTTCATTTTTTGTGTATTGATTCTATTTGGAATGAAGTTTTATGTTTTGATCTGATCATATAATTTATATATAACTATTGCCAAAACCATATTAAAATAAGTACAGGCACACAACAATTGGATATAGAATTATGTTTAAGAATACCACATAATTGTCTCAAATATATTTTTTCAGGATGACCAAGGACTGATACCAAGAATTTGTCAGGTATAGTAAGCCCTAAATCTGAAAAAAAAAAGTAAGATCAGTAAATAAAAGTACATATGTAGAAAGGATGCTATAAATAGATTATTAGTATAAACAAAAAGCTTTTTTTACCAGGCAAAATATAGGAATGTTCTTATAATCATGATGATGCAATATTCCTCAAAAAAAGATTTTTCAATGTTTGCAACTTCATGTACTAGAGCACATTTATCATGGAAATAATATACATTATAAAGATCTTGAAAACAAATATTTTATTGTACAATGTATTATGAAAAGAAATAGAATAAAATCAAGCTATATAATCAGACATGTATGTATTTTTCACTCATTATGATTTGAATGATTTTTGTAGGAGCTGTTTTGTAGAATGAGAGAAGACGATACAAACTATAGGATAGAAGTCAGGTGAGATACCTTATTTGTTGAAGTTTTAAAAATGTTAAATTGGCTAAATCACATTGAAAGATACTGTGGATTCTTTTTTATTCATTTGATAACAAACTTCGTGGGTTACTTGGGTATTTGTGAACAACGAATTAAATAGTTCAACAAATTATAATTCTGTACATGCTTGATTTGAGACATTGGCAAAACAATGAATCCAAATATCCACCAAAATTAAAGTTTTCCTCCATCCACGAAAAATGGTACCCACGAAAATTAATGAATCCAAAGTAACACATACAATCTAGAGAAGTTAGAGGATTGTTTTAATCGAGGCCTCCTTCAAGTGGCATGGTTTGAGAGGAGACTTTATGCAAATTACTGAAAGTAATCATGTACTTTCAATTCATCAAATAAAAACTAAAAAGGTTAAAATAATGTGAAAGGTTTATTTACTTTATATTTCAGCTATATGGAAATATACAACGAAAAGGTTCGTGACTTGTTGAAGCAATCCTCAAATTCCAAGACAGTACATAACCTACGAGTCAGAGAACATCCGAAAGATGGACCTTATGTCCAAGGTAAATACATATATAAATACATTTATGTTTTAATGATGTTAAATTTATGTGATATAAAAACATTCAAAAAAAGTTTTAAAAATATATGTTTCAAAAGTATTTTCTCCCTTTTGAAATAAATATTGACTATTAAATGATATTATTACAACTCTTTTTCTAAAAATGATCAACACACACTTACAATAGGATGAAAAAAACCAGTTTATTGCAATTTTGTTTAAATTGTCTGTGTGAATCAATTCCTTGTTTACCATTTTAAATTATTTATTTGAGACTTGAAATTTCTTGTAACAAAAGTCTTGTCTCTTGTAAATTTTAGTGGACAAAGGTAATATTTATATGTTTAATTCTTATCGAAGAGAGGTAAAAGCTACCAAAGAGACATTCATACTGTTTAGTAATATTCAACCTGCAATAAAATATCCGAATCTCTTTGTTTTAGATCTGTCAAAACACATAGTAAATAATTATGAGGATGTAGAGGAACTAATGCATAGAGGTAATTCTGTCAGGTATGTTGTTTGTCTCACTTTATTATAAAATTGGATAGAATTGTTTTAAACATAAAATAATGGCTTATTGATATGCAGTTCATAAGAAAAAGGAGAAGTGTGGTAGCAACCCAAAGACATGAAAAAAACAATAGAAATTTAGAGGTCAACAATAATATAAAAAAGAAGATGTGGTATGATTGCCAATGAGACAACTATCAACAAAAGACCAAAATGACACAAACATTAACAACTATAGGTCCCCGTACGGCCTTCAACAATGAGCAAAGCCCATACCGCATAGTCAACTATAAAAGGCCCCGATAAGACAATGTAAAACAATTCAAACGAGAAAACTACTGGCCTTATTTATGTAAAAACATGAACGAAAAACAAATATAACAAGACTATTGTATACAAAATTTGAAGCTTTGAATTACCCTTTGTCTGGACAGGTAGTAAATAGATTTTACAGTAGACTTTTTCTTTAAACATCTGCTAGCAACAACAAATTACCAAAAGGATAAAAACATTTAAAGATCTTGAATAAATTAATTTATAATTTTATATAGACCAATTATGTGGATTCTATTAATTCATACCTGGTTTGACCCCTGCAGGCTGTTTCCATTAAAAAAATCATCATGCAATTTTATTTCTTTCATGTTTTTATTGGACTGCCTTCTGATTTAAAGCATGTTTATATTTTGACAGAGTTACAGCTACAACAAAGATGAATGACGTCAGTAGTAGATCACATGCCATATTCACTTTGGTCTTTACACAGGTTTGTTCTATATTTAGAATTGACGTTTGTAAAGATAATCTTATCTTTGTAAATTGTGTTGTGAACTCATTATTATTTTAAAGTTTATTAATCTTAGTGGAATTATTAATAGGGTTGCCATAATTGGAGTACTGTAGGATGTTCTAGATGCATAAAAAATGCTCTCACGAAACATCAAATTGTACAAGTTGAAAACAATTTTGAAGCATTGAGTTGTTTTCTATTACAAACACTACAGTTTAATACTCTTTAAATACCAATCTTAAGAAAGGGTAATGGTGAAGATAAATTGTTATAAGATACATTTTAAAATGTAAACAAAAAAAAAACTAATGATTATGATCTCCTTATCTTTATTGAAATATTTTCAATACTTGCTATTTTCATTCATATTCATCGAAGCGAATACACAGAATCACAAAAGTGCATTTTTTTTGTCGAGCTTGCAACTTTTGTTGCAGAAAGCTCGACATAGGGATAGTGATCGGCGGCGGCGGCGGCGTTAGCTCACTTCTTAAAAGCTTTATATTTTAGAAGGTGGAAGACCTGGATGCTTCATACTTTGTATATAGATTCTTCATGCTACGAAGTTTCCGTCAGTCACATGTCCAATATCCTTGACCTCATTTTCATGGTTCAGTGACCACTTGAAAAAAAAGTTCAAATTTTTTGTAATGTTGAATTCTCTCTTATTATAAGTAATAGGATAACTATATTTGATATGTGCGTACCTTGCAAGGTCCTCATGTCTGTCAGACAGTTTTAACTTGACCTCGTCCTCATTTCATGGATCAGTGAACAAGGTTAAGTTTTGGTGGTCAAGTCCATATCTCAGATACTATAAGCAATAGGGCTAGTATATTCGGTGTATGGAAGGACTGTAAGGTGTACATGTCCAAGTGGCAGGTGTCATCTGACCTTGACCTCATTTTCATGGTTCAGTGGTTATAGTTAAATTTTTGTGTTTTTGTCTGTTTTTCTCATACTATATGCAATAGGTCTACTATATTTGTTGTATGGAATGATTGTAAGGTGTACATGTCTAGCGGGCAGATGTCATGTGACCTTGACCTCATTTTCATGGTTCAGTGGTCAAAGTTAAGTTTTTGAGTTTTGGTCTTTTTATCTAATACTATATGCCATAGGTCAACTATATTTGGTGTATGGAAATATTTTATGATCTTTATGTCAATGACGCAGGTTTTATTTGACCCTGACCTCATTTTCACGGTTCATTGCACAGTGTTAAGTTTTTGTGTTTTGGTCTATTTTTCTTAAACTATAAGTAATGGGTCAACTATATATGTTGTATAGAAGCATTGTTAGCTGTGCATGTCTGCCTGGCATGGTTCATCTGACCTTGACCTCATTTTCAAAGTTCATTGGTCTTTGTTTAGTTATCTTGGTTAATGTTAAGTTTCTGTGAGAGTTGTAATAAAGCTTAGCTTTATACTTAGGACTATCAACATAATATCAATGATTAGTATAGAAGGCGAGACATTTCAGCGTGTGCACTCTTGTTTTTAGAAAGACCATGTTCTGCATTGAAAATAAGTTGAGCAATGTTTGATTTTCTGATTTTCATGTCCCATTTATGGGCATTATGTTTTCTGGTCTGAGCATCTGTCTGTTCATTCATTCGTCTTTTCTTTCATTTGTCTGTTCGTCCATCCGTCCGTCCATCTGTCCCACTTCAGGTTGAAGTTTTTGGTCGAGGTAGTTTTTGATGAAGTTCAAGTCCAATCAACTTGAAACTTAATACACATGTTCCCTATGATATGATCTTTCTAAGTTTAATGCCAAATTAGAGATTTTCCCCCATTTTCACGGTCCACTGAACATAGAAAATGATAGTGTGGATGGGGCATCCATGTACTGAGGACACATTCTTGTTCATTCTATTGTGCAATTTTTTGTTCCGTGTTTTATGTCATGTATGTTAAAATTGTTATTCTTGTTTGTTTACTTTAGGCCAAATTCATAGACGATTTACCATGTGAAACAACAAGTAAACTGCATCTAGTAGATTTAGCTGGCAGGTGAGTTGTTAAAAAATGTATTAATATAAAATCATTTTAACCTTAAAATATCATGTGCTAAATTATATAAAGGATATTATGATGGATGTTTACCAAATTTTTCATTGACTTGAGCTTTTAAGGGGGCTCGCGGGTATAAATCAATTTTTTTTTTAATATAAGATTTCGCTATATTTTTCTATAAATGAACTTTATTATATACTTAATAGAAAAATGAAATAAAAACATGGGGTCACCATTCATTTAAGCTCACACTCTGCCTCCGAAAGAAGCATACACATTTGTGAATGTCCTTTTTTTCTGTTGAACTAATAGGAGAAATAGAAATCGCTTAAATTTTACAATTATTTAGTTTATGTACAGCTTATTTGAAAACAATAATAAAAAATATAGGTCACTGATGAGTAAAAAAAGATATTTCAATTTTAATACCAAAAATGGCTATTTTGCACCAAAGGGAGATAATTTGGAGCTTTTACAATGATATTAACATTTAAAAAGTCATCTGGGGCCAAACCGAATGGATTTTTTTTGTTTTTTTTTGTACCATATTATAAAGTAATAACTAATAGTGTAATAACTAAAATTTGTAATGAAAAAACAGATGTTTTATTTTTTCTGAAATTTTTGTACCCGCGAGCCTCCTTAATGGTTTCAAAGCCTAAGTTGTTATAATCAAATGCATGTAATTTCATAACCCTCAGGCTTTTTTTATAATATAATCCAATACAGTTCTAAGTCCTGAGGGATATCCGGATTAAGATCGCTAATCACTTGTACCTGAGCTTGTACAGGTAGATCAACAAACCAAGACCGGAGAATATTATCTGAAGATAGACGATTCATTTGTCGAATTATTTAACTAAGTTTTCGCAAATACTTCAAATGATAATTCATATTAAATAAATAAATTAATAATCCAGTTACAAAATTTAACAAGTAGAACACATGCTTTTATTTTGACTTTCGCAATCAGCATCCCCCTTTTTAAGAAGTACAAAATAAGACGTAAAACAGTAATTATTATTTCATCGCAAATAACTCGAGTACTGCTGTATTGTAACGATAATATAGAATTACAGTACTTTAAAAGTTAAAACGTAAAAACTTTTAATATTTCCTCTAAAGAAATATCGTATCGTAATTCCGAATTCATTTCGTAGTTTACAATCAAATTGATACATCTGCGTTTCCGGTTTCTATGTTCAGACTCGAAAGAGCATAGATTTGCTAGATAAAGTCATTAAAAACCTTTTCATTTGACAATGTTCGCTTTACAAATCTTTTAACCTTTTACATAACCCGTACAACTCGTTTTGTCGTTGCTGCAAACCAGCCATACCGGTAATGGGTTCATGACTTCTTACAGTGTCCTAGTCCAAATAATTATGACGTCTTGAAAGGCTATTTTTCAAGACGTGGTTATTATTTGGACTGACAGTGTCCGTGAAAAATAAGCGCCACATGATTTTTAACCCCCATAACAATTACCAAAAATAGCAAGAATGAATGAATACTTTATTTGCAAGAAGCATATACATGCTATGGCAAACGAAAATATATACAATATATGACAAACAAAAGACAGCAGAGAACAGTAGTTACAGAGTATACAATAATATTATGATAATATATGTGATCTAATTTTTCAAGCTGCATTTAAATAGTTACAAAGTTTTACTGTCAGAGATTTAGAATGAGCTTGTAATAAATCATCTACCTTGTTCCGATTTGGCCAAGAACAGTAGAATGAAGGTAAAAATTCAATACGCACAGATCTATACGCTGGACATGATAAAACAAAATGATACTCATCCTCCAAAACATTCATATTGCAACATATACAAATTCTGTTTTCTCTTTGAATATTTAGATAACGACCAACTTCAACATTTAATCTAAGAAAACTACATGGGGACCTTCATGATAGCTATTGTTCATTCTCGACTATGAGAAAGGGAGGGGGCATGAAAGCTTGGCCTTTGAAGGGTTACAAACAGCAATTTATATTGAAAGTACATGTATATATACTTCTATATGGTATTTATAATGAAAATTCAAATAAATATAATTTAAATAAACAATGAATAAGCATGTTCACCTATCCTTATGTGGAGGGATGAAATACTTTCGATCGCGCTACACTGTACGGCATAGATACAGTTTATGATGGTGAAAGTTCCTCCATCGTTCAATTTTCATCCATGGAGATCCCTGGGCATCTTAAAAACCTTTAAGGAAGAAGGTAGTCATATACTTATATACACTTTACGACTGAAAATATACTATTGTATAATAATTAAAACTAGAAACTAGAATTGACAAAACATACTGTATACACAGAATACAAAACTATAGTTGTTTTGGAAGTTAAAGAATATATGTTTTAATAAACTTGATTTTTTTTAAAAATTTCCATTTATAGTGAGAATGCAGATGCATCCGGAGCCACAGGTCAAAGGTTGAAAGAGGGCGGAAACATAAACAAATCACTGGTTACCTTGGGAACAGTCATTTCACTACTTGGTATGTAATTTAAAAATCTGTTGTTATCTTTTCATTATAACCAAAATATTTGAGTTAGTTTTTCAGATGTAAAAGTCAGCATTTTAATCAAACTTACTGTATGGATAGATATATAGAAGCAAATGAGCAGGTTATTTCCTGATTTGTTGACTGAATAAATTTGCATCAGATTTTTTGTCAAAGCACAATTATGTAGGGATGTACATCCATCAAATGCAGTCTTCATGATTTAAAATTCAAACCTCTTGACATCAAAAAGTTTAATTTAACTTCAATGATATTACTCATATTGAAATTAAAATGGATTGAACTGATTGCAATGTATGAGCAATCATGTCAGATAACTCTGATGAGCAAATGATATTTAAAATAATGAAATCTTAAATTAGCATAATAATATAGTTGACAGTGATTTGTTTCCAGGAATCCTCTTTGTCTTGCCGTTTATGGAAAAGGTGATGATTTATAAATCAAACAGCTTTTATATCTATCTTTTCAATGCTGTAAAAAATGCTTTCACTCATCCACAAAACCTTTTGATGAACTTTTCGGTAACTATCATTGCTCTTCCAGATTAAAACTTGTAAAGTATTTTCTGTTCCAATGTTAAGTCACTGCATCAAATATTTCAATTATTATAAGTTGTTATCCTAAATTTTATTCTTAAATACTGAATTTATAATTCTTTAATTTTCACCAATGTACTTCTTGTACACCTCTACCTTCCATAAGTATCTCTGCATGGTTTTAATTAAACCTCACCATGCACATTTAGTTGATTAATTTTGCATCAAGAATTTTAGATACTGTAATCGGCCGTGTATAGTACGCTTTTATGTATAGTCGGCACCCCTTTTCATCCCCTCAAAATCGAGAAAAAATGTTTTTTTTATTTTTTTAATTTTTTTTATATAATCTAGTTCACTGTAAAAATTCATTGAAAGGGACCATTTCTCCATGTATTATATAAAAAAAATAATTTTGTTTTATTTATTTCATGAAAAATAATGAAATGGTAGAGCTTTTCAACAGGTAATTAATATTAAATAATTTTATAAACAGGGCCGTAAATTGCTTGTCCTGTAAGGGGAGGCAGTTTATCATCGCCGAGTGGAGCGAGGCAAAACATAGTTGGACCCATTTCATGCGGAAAAGGATATTTTTCAGGCCTTTTCCTTGTATGCAATGTACCTCCCAAGAATACATGACTTGTTATTTTTTTGTTACATTTCAATAAATATGGGCCTGGAATATATTAAAAATAGTGATAAACCAGAGTTAGATTATGTGTCCCGGTAGAGTAAGATTTGTTTTCGCTTTATCCTGCTTTATGACTCTTTACAAGATATTTTTACTAAAGTTTAGGAAAAATTTTGCAAAGACTTAAAATGAAAGCCCCTTGACTGTCCAAATCGAATTTATTTTGACTTCGTTTCAAAGACACAATTTTCAAACCTTAAAATGAAAATGCATACTCAATAACTCATAATATTATCTATCAAGTTAAAATTATTAAAACATAACAATGTTTGTATACACCAAAAAGTTTTATTCTGGCTTTGTCAAATGCTAAGGTGATTTTTTCTGACTGGACAAATCCGATCTTTTTAGTACTTCTATGCATTCAATATTGCCAACATTGTCACTTCTATGTATGCAGATGCAATAGTATTTGGTGGGAAAATTTTATGTGTGCAAAGGAGTTAGTTGGGTACCGACTGTTCAGATCCACATATTGAACACACCTGAATGAAATTATGATTAACCACCTTGTTGTTTTAACTAACAACCAGTGCTATAAAAATTATGCATGATCTTAACCATTTTTCTTTTCAGTGTTTTTTTTCTCCATTTATTATTTTTTTTGTCAGTAAGTCTGCAATAGGAGGCAACTGCCTACATGCCTCTATGTAATTTACGGCCCTGATAAAAGTAGTTATTAATTAAAAGATCCCTTTTAAAATCAACATTTGTCTAAGTATGTCCAAGCTGATATAAAATATAACAGAAATAATTTGAATATAGATGAAAATTCATGCAAATGTATAATCTGTAAAAAAAATGTGCAGATCAGTAATTTTGAAATAACATATGACTTCTTATTAATATTTAATCTTGTTATAACTAATTGCAAACTGTTTCATAGATGTTATAAATTGGTTGTTACTTTTCTTTTGTAGCTAAGAATTGTAGTTTGAAGGAAGGAAAACAAGTTTTTATTCCCTACAGAGATTCTAAGATTACCTGGTTACTGAAGGATAGTATTGGTGGTAATGCCAGAACCATTATGATAGCTAGTAAGGACTGTTTTACTCTCAAGTCATTAGTGTGTGGGAAGGAGGATATTACTATTACTATTTCTGGAGTGATCTTTCTCTTTATACGTTAACCACAAATTTAAATGTTAATGAAGAAAAACAAATCTATAGGATAATATGCAAATTTTGGCAACAAGACTAAATCAAATATCTGTTAAAATTCAATTTAACTCCAAACAAGAAAATTGGTACCCACCCAAAATAAATGAATCTACAGTATGTAGTTTTAAGTATGTCTTTATAGTTTAAAAATA
Source organism: Mytilus galloprovincialis (assembly GCF_965363235.1). Classification (NCBI taxonomy): domain Eukaryota; kingdom Metazoa; phylum Mollusca; class Bivalvia; order Mytilida; family Mytilidae; genus Mytilus; species Mytilus galloprovincialis. Next base: position 11,236,024 of record NC_134838.1, on the reverse strand, counting down.
AACTTAAAAAAGGACATTGAGTATACAACACAACATTTTTAACTTTATAAGGCAAGACTTATAAGGAAACAACAGTTGATCTTAAAAAAAATAATGATATTCTCTCATTCCAAGCTCTAAATTTTCTACAGAAATAGCTAAATATAGTAAATGGAATTAAAGAGGTACACTACTCAGTTTCAAAATAACAAGGATTTCAAATTACTGTTATAAATAGGTGGAACCTAAGTGGAGAAAATAAAACAGCTGAAAAAAATATGGGTCAGTGACCTTGTTTTTGAGATAAAGGCCATTGAAAATTTTCTCTAGACTTTTCATTCATTTAACATTGGCCACTATCTTTTTTTTTAAAAACAATGAAAAATAACAAGGATTTTATAAGACCTTCAAAAATGGCTTATTAAAATATATGGAATAAAAATATGTAGAGAAAAAAGGGGGTTAACGGGCAAAAAATTTAAAGGCACTTCGATGAATAAAACCACAGGATTCAGATAATCTGACAAATTGTCAAAATACTGAGTATCAAACCTCATTAAGTTGAAGAAATACATATAAAGGCTTGAAAATCTGGATTAAAAAAAAACACTTTAAAGAGGTAAAGAGAGCCGTAGTGTAGTGGTTAGTGCATCGGACTACTAACACAAGGGTTCCTGGTTCGATTCCCATTTGGGATGAAAATTTCAGGAACTCAATTTTCGGCTCTCCCTTGACACCGTCTGCGAGTATGGTCTTGAGGAAACGATGATAGTCCATCGGAAGGGGACGATAAATGGCTGACCCATGTTAAGAGAGAGCCATATCTCTTGCACGTTAAAGACACCCTTGTAGATTTCGAAAAAGAGTAGGCTAATGCCGCTACAAGGCAGCACTCGCACCCGCAAAGTGGAAAGGGATTAATATAAGTTGCAAAACTTGTTTCCCAATCCACTATAAATAAATATGTTTAAACTAAAACTAGAGGTAAAAATCTAATAATGGTTAAAGCTAATGTGGGTAATGTCATTGTAATGTACATGTAAGTATAAATTGTATGGTGGAAAATGGATAGCAAAAAACATATAATGCAATGAGATGTCATAATCACAAATAAATTAGTGAGATTTGATTTATAAATATGAAATCCTATTTTGCAGCTATTTCTCCGGCAGATGTTAATTATGGTGAAACACTAAGAACCCTGAGATATGCCAACAGAGCAAAGAATATCATCAACAGACCGACGGTCAATGAGGTATTGATTTTTTCTTTAAACTGGTTTTATTATAGAAACAAGTAGTGTAATTATTTAAATTGTTGTGAGGTAAAATATATATTAATAATAAAATAATAATTTGAAATTTTGATGTCCTCACCAAACATCAAGTGTTTGAGTTTTGCATATCTTTTTTTATGAGGTCCTTTGATGACGCATTTATGTAAGATAAGTTAAACTGTTTATACTCAGAATTGAAAAAGTGTTTCTTCATTCTTTGTATTTTTTTAGGATCCAAATGTGAAGTTAATCCGAGACTTAAGAGCTGAGATATCAAGATTGAAAGCCTTACTTGGTGGAAGTTTGGTAAGTTGTTTCTCATGTGTTAACCAAACTAGAATGTGTCCCAAGCCCCATGCGCATTATCATTTTCTATGTTCAGTGGACCGTGAAAATGGGGTAAAAACTTTAATTTGGCATTAAAATTAGAAAGATCATATCATTAGGAAAATGTATACTAAGTTTAGTTGATTGGACTTCAACTTTATCAAAAGCTACCTCGACCAAAAACTTTAACCAAAACTTTAACGTGAAGCGGGACAAACAGATGAAAAGAAGAACGAACGGACGGACACACAGACCAAAAAACATAATGCCCATAAATGTGGCATAATAAATGGGGCATAAAAATGATTTAGTTTTTCAAATAAACATTTTAATCCTTATTAAGTTTATCAATTGAAAATTGACAGAACTGTAAATTTGGTAATCAATTCTTAAAAGTGGGTACCTCAACACAAGTTTATTGCATTTGATTTTCCTGGTTGATTTAATATTAAGAATGAAATTGGAAAAATTTCTTACATGTACGGTTGAATATCAAAATGTATGTCACTACAAGCATTACTGATAAAAACTTGTTTAAAAATGTTCTTTTAAGCAATCTATGACTTTTAAAATTGATACCCAACAGTTTTGACAAATAATGCAATTTTTTTACTAGCTCTAAAATATTTCTCGTATTTAATTTTCAGGATAATATTGTGACACCGAAAGTTCAGGAGAAACTTCATGAAAATGAAGCAAGGGTAAGTTATAACTTTTAAAAACAAGATTTAAAAATAATTATTCACCATCTACTTTTTCAGGTTATTCATTCTAAAAGTATATTGTCTATTCTGTAAGAATATATATATTATTAAAGATTGAAAAAGGGCAACTGAATCGAACACACAGAATGAATATGCTAGAATAGGAAATGGTAAATGTGTGAGCTTAATCATGTATATGGAAATAAATATAAACTTACTGCTTGAGTAAAAAATGGTCATCAAAATTATATAATTCCTATTGTCATTGTAAATAGGATTAGGATTTAATTCAATTAAAAAAAAATACAAATTATGTAAATATTATAATGCATTAAATATTTATATTTTTTGCTTTATGTACTTTATGAAAGACAAAACTATTTTTAAAAACTGTTCAGAATATAGACAGGCATTATAACTTATTTAAATTTAATTAGTCAGCTGACAGAGAACTCAGTGTGTCATTGAGTAGTCATATCATAAAACTTAACAGTGCCATTTTCTTAAAAGACCAGAGGTTAATTGGCAGTGTGTTTATTACCTATGTTATATTTTGGGCAATCCTATCAGAGGTGTTCCTATCAATAGGAAGCTTATACAAATAAAAAGGAGTAAGCTGTTGCAATTGCAAAACATGCAAATTTTGGACAATGGTATTGTAAGTTCGTGTGCATGAAAGCTTTAAAAAGTTAAGCCCATTAGAGAAATTGTCAAAAATGGTGGCAATACATTTTTAAGTTGACAGATCAACACTCTACATACTCATGAACAAAAGTCCTGTATGATTTTTTGGATACACATGGTATTTTCAAGAAAAGCTGACAAATGTATTGTAAGAGGAACTTTCTCACTGACTTAATTTGAAATGTAAAGGTATTTTTTTCATTTCAGGTCAAAGTTCTTACAGAAGAATGGGCTGGCAAATGGAATGAGACAGGAACTATTTTAAAGGTAACCTTGGTGTACTGTATTTTTATTTCTTTGTTGCAAGTCTTTTCCATTTTCAGGGACCCTGTACCCTTTATGTAAGTTTATCAATTCCTACACTTGGAACCATTTAGGCCAAAACAATTTTTGGTCTTATCAAATCAAATATTTATTTTGTACTACAAGAATATTTTGGTTATTGGTTGATAATTCAACTTCACACATCTGATTAGTAAAGATAAAATCAAAATATTATTTATAAAATCAGTGGAAATATTATCTTGTCTGTTTGGAACAAATGGTTTCTGTATTACAGTTTCTTTTATTTTCATAATTTACAACTATCTTCTTTTGTACAATCATACTTAATTTTGCTATAAAGACTTCATATACTAGAGAGTTATGACATTGAAAAGAAAAATTGAAAATTGATGTTTTGTGAATTTTCAATGTAACTTTCTGTGAATTAGAGCCATGTCAAAAAAAATAAAAGTAACAATTTCTTACATTGGATTGTTAATACCAATTTTAAAGTATTTAAAAGCATTGACTGTGCTTTAATTTTTAATGAATAGTTGAATATGCTATTTAAATTGGACAACATGTTTTATTCTACAGTAGAAATTTTTATTATTGTGTTTGATGTCATACTACTTTATTGAATCAGTATTAATGACATAATGAATTGCTTTATTTAGAATGATATGTTTGCTGTACGTAAGGAAGGTCTTGGTGTTGTGCTAGATTTCCAGCTTCCACATCTGATTGGTATAGATGACGATATTTGTAGCACTGGTATTATGTTATACCACATTAAGGTTTGTATACAAAAATAATTTTCTTACATACCTATTTTTTTCTCCAGTGATTTAGTCTCATTGGGTCATTTGAAATGGTATTCAACTGTCATGCAAGTTCATAAATAATTCAGAAATAAATTTAATATTTTTTTGAATAAAAAAATGCGATTAGAGCCCCCACTTCCCCTTAGATGCACCTCACTATGATTAAAACATGTATTATCAATGATTGTTAATGATAAACAGTAAAATATGAATGCATGCATGCAATGAATTGTGAATTCTCAGTAAAAATAACGGTTTTAGAAATATATTGTCATGTTTCAGGAAGGGAAGACTACAGTAGGTAGACCAGATGCCGATGTTACTCCTGATATAGGTATGTATAGACTATCTAGTATGTGCTCATTGATAACATAAAATGTTTATTCTAATGCAACATCATTGTAACCTACATTTTGATTGGATAACATCATCAATTTTCATGGCATCGATTCACAGACAACATTTGGCAGATTTTAAACGTATTATTCAACATTGTTTCTGTCAGTTTCCTTAGAATGGAGATAACACTATTGTATTTTAAGCTCCAACAGCATCAATTGGTGATTTGAGGGGGGCATATACCCGTTTACTGGCTCTGCTAACGCATTGCCATTAAACTTAATTGGCGACCATCAAATCACCAATTGATGCAGTCAGAGCATAAAGTACAATACAGTTATTTCCTAATTGTTTCTAAGCACGATAGCATTAGAATTACTTGAAATTACAAAGTTCAAAAAGTCAAACACATCAAACTTTTGGAGCATTAAAATAGGTGACTAAATATGTAAAATTATCTACTATAGTTGTTTTTTAGGAAAGACTTGTATTTTTGTATTGCCACACTTAAAGATAAATATTTCAGATATGACATAACCTTCTTTTCATAGTACTAGCTGGTATTGAAATAGAAAAGGATCACTGTGTGATAGAATATATCAATGGAGAAGTTATTCTCTATCCTGGTACTGCAGCCCTGTGTGTTGTCAATGGAGTGACACAAACCAGTGCAACAACATTATCACAAGGTATTGTAAAATAGATTGAATCGGAATAAGTATGAGCATCTTGCCTTTCAATCATATTTTGTTTTGTTTGCATCTTGAGTGTCCATGTTATAATATTTTTTTCTCTATTATTATTAGAACAGGATTTATCATGGTGGCCTTTCCCCACAAACATGGTGTACAATAATGCAAATAACCAAAGTACATGTAGATTGCAACATGCAGATTAATGCCTCGTTCATACAGACATTTAATTCTAATTGAATTGGAATCAAATGCGAATCGAATTCTCTAATCGCGTTCACACACTCTTCTTTTTTAATTCGAATTGATTCGAATTGGCTAATTCATTATCCAATTCGAAATTAGAAATACGTTTTTGTTAATACGAACTAAAAGTTAACTTAGTTTGGACAGTAAAGCAAATTTGACGTGCATTGTAATTCGAATTAGAATTGACGTTTGGACGTAAAATGTTTCGAATGCGTTTTCAACTGATTCGAATTAGTTAATGCGAATCAAATTTGAATAAAGTGTGAACTCAGCATTAGACAGTAAACAGATGTCTGTAAATTATGGCAAGCTCTAAATTACCCCATTGAATTAATAAAGCAAAAACCAATAAAGATCCACAATCAACACTAGATTCTCAAAATAATAAAAAAAAAAAAGGATACAAAAAGATATGACATCAGACATTCACTAATGAAGTTCTTTGGACATGCACATCAGTATTTTAGTTTCATAAAAAAAATCATCTGATTTGATTATGTAAAGTATATTTTATAAAAGTTTAATAAAGTTCTTTGGACACATACATCAATTTTTTAGTTTTATAAAAAAATCATCTGATTTGATTATATAAAATATATTTTATAAAAGTTTAATGTTAATTTTTAAATTGTCTTTTTTTATTCAGGGGCAGTAATATTACTAGGAAGAACAAATATGTTCAGGTTTAACAACCCAGCAGAGGCTGCTAAAATGAAGAAAGATCTTAACAATGTATGTAATACTATTATATCTTATACTTTATAATTCTTGTAACTTGTTTTTTCAATATTTTTACATGAATTTAAAATCTTTCTGGTTAAAAAATTAAATATTTAATTATTTTATAGTCTATAAATTATGTTTTCGTTTGACTGGTTTTAGATATGTAGATTATTAAAATTCAAGTATATTTATAAGATGCATATCACAGATAAAAAATAAATATTTTGGAAAAACCTTTAAATGAAAGCTAGAATTTTAATGACAATATCAAGGGGAGATAACTTGTTCTTTTTCAGTGTGGTTTAAGCATGTCCCGGTCATCACTACTGAGCTATTCTATGACAGATCTATATACCGATAGCTTATCTAATTCAGGATACTGGTACGTGTCATTTCTAACATATTTTAACTGATTATTATCCAGTTTGAAATAGCTTCTCTGTGGTATTAATTGTTCAATATTGTTCCTACATTAGTTAAATTATCAGTCTTTATGTTTTGAAGTTTTTACTAAATATGTTGTGTCCTTTATTGGCAGCAGCTATTAATTTTGGTAATATGAAACACATGTAGTTTTTCATAATGACAGGATATCACATACCATGTGTGCTTTTTATGCAATACTTCCAGAAAATCAGAACATTAGTTTTTTTCGCATAATAGAAATGGAAGCTGTTCTAAGAAAGAATGTCTTAAGGAATAAACCTACAGATATTTTGACCTTTTCATTGCTATTTACTTATTTCCTTATTTTTCCTCTTTCATTTAGGTGGGATGACAATGAAAACAAGTTAGAAGAAGAGAGTATAGTAGATAATAACAGGTAAATTGTTAAGTTCTTTAACTGTTTTATCTAACATTTTATAAAGGACTGTCGAATCAATTACTACATATTGAAAAACATTAAGGGTAACTTTAATTGCAATTATAATAAAATTATATTTGTTTTCTATAATTTATCTGATGAGTATACATTTTAATTTTTATGATGCTTGGTTGTTCCACTTAATAGTAAAAACAATGACTAATTTTATTTGAGTTCAAAATTGACTTATTTTTGGGATACGATTGCTTTCAAGCAATCTGTAGACTTATACCAGTGGCTCAGAGCATTGCCCTCACGTCACTCGTTTTATTTTAAACATTAAGGAACATCTCAGATTCTTATGATTGTCTTGTCATAAATTCTAAATTCCTTCTCTTGTATATCTGCAAGATTGAAATGTGCAATACCTTCCAATTTCTGAGAACTAAACAGGAATTAAGGATGTACTTAGGTGAGGTTTGGAATTTGTGTCAAATGTTCGGACTCCTTGGTGTTTTTCCATACAATACAATGTAAAATATTTTGCCCCATAACACCCATTTATTTGTTCATGTAAGACTTAATAGCTCATGAAAGGTCATTTACCAAAATTTTAGAAGATTCTTAATTTTCTTTCTTTTGTTTTGAGACCTAATAATACCAATGCAAATATAAGGTAAAAGTCCGAGTCAGTCTTTTCCCGCCATATTTTAAATCTCAAGTATCTCGAAAAGGAGGTCCATGACCTATCAAAATGTTTAGCTTATTTGTATCCTTAATTGATGCTCTACCAGCTTATAGTATCAGTTTTAACTTCTTAATTTATTAATTTTCACCTAAACTCACCTTAGTACATCCTTAAATGAATTTTTTAGAATATTTTTTACTATTATAGATATAATTAACATGTATTCCTAGGAATAAGTTAGATGATTTAGAACAGATGTACATAGATTCTGAGAGAGAAAGGGAGGTAATTATAGTACAGTTAGAGGTGGAACTGGAAGAAAAGAGGAAGCAGCTAGATAAAATTGAACAAGATTTTGAACAGGTGAGTCCTCAATGTATTCCTTATTAGATCATATGACACTTATGGATCTCCAATTGTTGATTTTTGTTTAATTGGAAATTTCTATGCTGCTGTCATTACAGAAAATTCAAATCCCTCAATTTGGAAATAAATCTTAAAATATCTTCTTATCTCCTTTAAATTTGTACCAGATATGTATTATTTTTCTGTCTTTAAAGAAATAACATCAAAAATGCACACTGAATAACCCTTGGAGCGTGTTATTTAAAAAAGTGCACCACATTTTTATGCCTCACCTATGATAGTAAGAGGACATTATGTTTTCTGGTCTGTGGGTCTGATCGTCCGTTCGTCCGTCTGTCCGTCTGTCCCTCTTCAGGTTAAAGATTTTGGTCAAGGTAGTTTTTGATGAAGTTCAAGTCCAATCAACTTGAAAATTAGTACACATGTTCCCTATGATAGAATCTTTCTAATTTTAATGCCAAATTAGAGTTTTTATCCCGTTTTCATGTTCCACTGAACATAGAAATTGATAGTGCGGATGGGGCATCCATGTACTAGGGATACATTCTTGTTCTGTCTGTGGTGCACACTGAATAACCCATGTAGCAGGTTATATTAAAGTGTGACCTCATTTTTAGGTTGTTTCCAATAGACAGAAAACATATTACAGTCATTCTCTTTTAAATTCCATTTTTGATAAGTAAATCATATAGAAACGTTGATGAAGTTGGGGTCACATGACAAAATTGAGCTGATAAAAACTTTCAGCCAATCAGAAGACATGATACATCCAAAATAAATTAATTTAAAGAAGTAAGCAAATAGTTCATAAAACAGTCTTAGTTGTCTCATTGGCACTCACACCACATCTTCCTATATCTATTTACTTTTCTCTATTATTATTTTCAGTTAAGACAACAGATAGATGAACAACCAAGTAATAGTCACAGGGAAAAGGTTAGTTTGGCTCTTAAAAAATATATATTGAATACTGCGGATTCAATTACTTGTGTGTGTACCAATATTTGAGGGTTTAGGAAAAAAACATTTGCACTCAAGAAATATTTGTTAAAATGCTCCATATATTTATTATAACCGTGGAAGTTTACCAGATGGAAGGTATAATTGAATTGCTAATGTATTATTTAGAAAGCAAACATTATATAAAGAATTTCATACATCATATAATAAGCAAAACTCAATCAAAAGACAATGGGTTGACACTTTTTTCTCTCAATATTACAGTTTTTATTTGAGAAGGTTTGTCGGGTTGCTGCTTCAGCCTGTAAAAAACTGGGACAGATAAATATGTACTTTAAATTGTAGATGTTCCAAATTGATGAAGAACTAAGAGATCTTGAGACAAGAGAGAAAGATATAGATGAGGAAACAAGATTGGCGAAAGAACAACTTCAAATGGTAAGAGTTTTTTATGGCCCACCTACGATAGTAGAGGGGCATTATGTTTTCTGGTCTGTGCGTCCGTCCGTCCGTCCGTTTGTTCGTCCGTCCGTCCGTCCGTCCGTCTGTCCCGCTTCAGGTTAAAGTTTTTGGTCAAGGTAGTTTTTGATGAAGTTTAAGTCCAATCGACTTCAAACTTAGTACACATGTCCCCTATGATATGATATTTCTAATTTTAATGCCAAATTAGAGTTTTTACCCCAATTTCACGGTCCACTGAACATGGAAAATGATATTGCGAGTGGGGCATTCGTGTACTGAGGACACATTCTTGTTTAGATTCTAAAAAAGTTAGGACTCTAAAACTGCTTTACATGTACAACTTACAAGTTTAATAATGTAATTGTTTTGGTACTCCTTATAGCAATGTTTCAAATCTCCAGAATTAATACCGCAATTTTTTTTTTTTGAATGAGTAGAAAAATAAACGACCCTTTAAATATTCCCTGACATCTATATATTATGAAATTTTTGGTTACGCTCAGAGTACATATTCGTATAAAGGAAAGGTGTACTGACATACATATTCGTATAAACTCTGTAAAATATTAAAAAAAAAAATCCATTTACCGCGGACATCAGACGGGGATGTAGAGGGGATTTAGTGGGAAAATTATGGATTGAGATAGGGAATCACGGAAGCATGGTTGGAGGGGGCAGACAATGAGCCCCCACTTATGAAAATTTCTGGATCCACAAATAAACCTATCCTATTTTTTGCCATTAAGCTGGACACGAGTATATGTTTTTTTTGCTTTATATCTATCTATGCTTTTATAAGGAAATAGAAGATTTACAGCATGATTTTGAGGAAAAGAAGTCAATAGTCAAAGATGAGGTGAAAGAACTGAATGAAAATCTACAGACATTAGAAAAAACATACTCAGATAAATTGAAACAAATAAAGGATAAAAGAGACAGTGTTAAAACAGAACAGCAAAAGGTAAGTGTTATATATTGGGGAAAATATTTACTTAGTGTTTTTCAGAATCTAAAAGAGTATGTGTAATTACAAAGTCTGTATCTCAAAATGAAAATAATGTCACACAATAGACCACTTTCCAGTTTGTCCATCACAGGAGAAAACTTGTCAATCATGTGTGCCTTTATGACGTCATTTACCAGATAGAGAGGATCGCCTGTATCCCTGCACTATAAACATTCATCAAGGGTCTTAAGTGATCGTTATTGTACAGGATAAACTAGAAATAATATTTGTTCTGTAGGTACTTAATCCCAATTTCCTAATAACAGCAGTGCTGAAAGACAATAATGATAATTCAATTTGTCGAATAATTCGTGCAATATAGCTTTATAGTTTTCCAAACACTCGCTCAATATTGGAACTGATGTGACGATGCCCCTTAACCCTTTCGCCGATGAGTCCCGGTTTACCGGGATTCACGCTTCAGACAGCTGACGACGAGTCCCGTTTTACCGGGATCAGAATACATCTTTTATATTTCCCGCTCAAAACAGTGCAAACATGAGTTATCTTTCTTTGATGAATACCCGGATGAAAGTGTAAACATGTCGCTTCCGTTTGTTGAAAACCGTGTCAAAATCAGAGGAAATTTACGGAATTTACGAGAATTTGAAATGAGGGAACATTTTTTTTGAAAGAATATGGAAGAATTGAAGCCAAACTAGTATACTTTTTTGACTTAAAATGTCGTTTTATGTACAAAACACTTGGAATGGACATCGTTCAGTGTGAGGAATTTGTACAGCCTCATAAAATTTTTCAAAATTTTGCCGTTTTGGGTTAAAAAATTACGATTTGGGGTCAAAGAGCAGAATTTTGAGAATTTCACCTATATAATGCCGAAAATTTAAAAATTTGAATATTTTATGAAGAAAAAATTATCAAAACATAAACAAAACTGTGAACATGGTGCTAGTGAATGAAATAAATACACAAATAACTACAAACAAGTTTTTATTGACATTTATTATGAAGATTTCCCACTTGAGTAAAAGTAGCCAGGGAAGCCATCGTCTCAGAGTAGCTTCTGTCTGGGCAGCAATCGGTGAAAGGGTTAAGGCAAGAATGATGTTCGCTAAAACCAAAGTTTTTGACAGAAATGCATCAAACTCGAAAGTTGTCTATTGGTTGAATTCAGGAAGGTTATTATGTACACGTTTGAAAATATTACCAAGAATGTTATTCACAAATTCCTATAACCTATTTTGAATAAAGATTTATGCTGTTGTCAGGTTATGATCATTTACAGTTATAATTTCATCACTGGAGATTTGATGTACAATTTTGAAATAAAAAATGAGAGAAAACTGTGGTATGTCTGTTTCATATTAAAAATACAAACAAATATTCTTTCTATTGATATGGATTTTTTAAACTTTTTTAGCTTTATTATCAAATTGAAACGAATGAAGAAGAACTTGATGAACTTCAGAATAAGGTTCAGGAAAGAAGGGACACTCTTGCCCATGATAATCCTCATCTTGCCCAACAACTTGAAGAGTTTGATAATGCAGAAAAAGAACTTAAATCAATACAAGAGGAGATAGAACTGACTCATAAAACAAAATGGAATAAAGAATTGGAAAATGTTACACAAGAAAATTTAAAAGTGGAAGAAGCATGGAGAGATATTGAAGAAAATGAACAAGTTATTTCTCATTTGCTCAGTAGAGTAGATAAACTTAGTGAAAAAGAGAGAAAAGGTCTTGAAATAAAGCAAGCAAGTATTCTGGAAGCAAAAACGTTATTGAAAGATGAAGAAAAAAGACTTTCTGAGAAAGAGAAAAATGTTTTAGAACAAGTAGAAAGAGAGATAAAGAAATGGGAAGAGACAAAAAACACAGAAATGTCAAATTTGCTGAAAAAGAGACAACACATTATTGAAAGTGGGGATGTAGAATTGACAAATTTACTTCAAGAAATGTCAGAAAAATCTGATGAATTACATAGTTATGAAAACACATTAAAAAGTGTAAGAAAAACATTAGATGAAGCTGATAGTGAGGAAGAAGAAACTAAATCTAAGTTTGAAGTCGCTGGAAAAGAAATAAAAGATGAGTTATCTACCCTTAGTAAAACTCTTTTGTGCCTTGATGAAGAGGAAGATGTTGAAGTGAGTGATATGAAATCCATGTTACAGCAGATTGAAGACTACTGTAATACAGAGATATTGGGTATTCAGAAAGATAAAGACATGTAAGTTCATTTTATAGAACAATGAGTTCTAAGCAGTCATCAATTTAACAGAGGCTACTGCTGCTGTCCATACACAGAACATGCCGTGATAAAAACAAATATCAGAAATACAGTGAAAATATTTGGAAGTCCTAAATTCCAGGAATGTGTTGACTGTATGAAATTACATGACATGTTTTTCTAATTTAATTTATCTTAATGATTGTTTTTTTAAAAGAAAGTTTTGATATTTCATGTTTTCCAAAAATGTTTTGCTTTTCACTTTTGAGTTGTTTAAACATCAGTTTTGATAAACAAAAGAATAAAAACTTGTATTTTTGGTGAAATTCTAAATTGTCATCTTTAAAGTACATTTTTGATATTTTATATTGTTTCAATTTTTTTTTTGTCTTTACAGGATGAATAAGAAACATCAAGAACTTTGTCAGCTTGATGAAGTAGGGGTATCAGATAATGACAAAAAAATTCAGGTAAGTAAGCTTAATAAAACATTATAAAGGGAAAGATGTTACTAAGTTATTGCTGTTTGTCATACAAATATCATCATTTTTACTTGTGCCTAAACATGTGAGCTCATTTGCTTAGTAAATTTCTTTTTACAGTTTTGTGATGCTGTTTGTCCTACATCAGGTTAAAGTTTTTGGTTATGGTAGTTTTTGATGGAGTGTAATCAACTTGAAATTTAGTACACATTTTCCCCATGATATGATCTTTCTAATATTGCCAAACTAGAGTTTTGACCCCATTTTCACGGTCCACTTAACATAAAAATGATAGAGTGTGTGTGGGGCATTCATGTACTTTAGACACATTCTTGTTTCAAAATAAGAATAAAAGTAAATGTTTGATATACATCAAAGAGACAACACAATCAAACCAAAAGACATCAACCAAACAACACAATCAAACCAAAAGACATCTACACATTAACATACTGTCTTCAGTCAATGACATGATATACATCAACCAAACACCACAATCAAACCAAAAGACATCTACACATTAACATACTGTCTTCAGTCAATGACATGATATACATCAACCAAACACCACAATCAAACCAAAAGACATCTACACATTAACATACTGTCTTCAGTCAATGACATGATATACATCAACCAAACACCACAATCAAACCAAAAGACATCTACACATTAACATACTGTCTTCAGTCAATGACATGATATACATCAACCAAACACCACAATCAAACCAAAAGACATCTACACATTAACATACTGTCTTCAGTCAATGACATGATATACATCAACCAAACACCACAATCAAACCAAAAGACATCTACACATTAACATACTGTCTTCAGTCAATGACATGATATACATCAACCAAACACCACAATCAAACCAAAAGACATCTACACATTAACATACTGTCTTCAGTCAATGACATGATAAACATCAACCAAACAACACAATCATAACAAAAGACATCTACACATTAACATACTGTCTTCAGCAAACCACAATCGTCTGTACAATATTTCAAACTCTACATCACCTTGTAGCTAAAATGGTCATGAATAAGTCCTAAAGTTAACTAGAGTTTAAATGTATGATCTATTTATTATAGGAGTTTGAAGAAATGAGAAGGTCTTATGAAGTTACAAAGCAAGAATTGGATGAAATACAGAAAAAATATGATGAACAAAGAAACAGTGAACTTGATAAAATAGAATTTGAAAGATTAAAACTGAAAGAATTAGAACATCAACAAAGGTATGTAAATCTATATATGTCAAGGTAAATGAGATGACATTAGGACTTTTGTCTCACCTGTGAAGAAAGTGGCAGATTGCCAGACATGTAGGGAGGCTTATTTGGAGGTGCCAGTAGCTTCAACTATATAAAAGCATTGTACATTTTAGAGGGTGTAAGACTTGTATGAATCATACCTAGTAAAAGACTAGACCCAAAGCTGATTTTAAAATTACAATTAAATACAGATTATTTCCCTTTTATTTCCCAGATTTAATTGAAAGGATACTGGTCTAAAAACTAATATACAAACTGATTTGCTCTAGTGTATAACAAATTGAGGAGTAAATAAAAACCAAATATGTGGTACTATAATTTACAATTATTTCCATCTTTATATTTGAGATTGATTCCTAGTAAGTCTTGTTCATTTAAAAAAAAAAAATACATATTAAGTTTTTCAGATGTTCAGAGTACATTAACTTTCCCATTCTCAAATAGTTTTAAAATTTTACTGTTTATTTCCACATGTTTTTCCTTTCAGAATAAATACTTTGGTAGAACAAGAAGTAAAAAGAAGAATGTTTGAAGAAAAAATCCTGAGAGAAAACTTTCGGAAAAAAGAAAAGGAGAAAGAAAGGATTGACAGAGCTGCTGAAATTCAGAAAATTAAAGACATGCACAATAGAGAATTAAAACAACTTAAAGACAAATATGAAAACCCCAGGTAAACCTATTGCCATTGTCTTGTAGATATGTAATTAGCATGTGACCTCATGACCTCAAAAAGTATCTTTGGAGAATACTGATTATTAAATGTTATATTATTGGTGTGAGCCATCTGTTTATAAACTTTTACAATTATCAAACACTGCTAATGTAAAAGACTTGTGCAACTTAGGAAAAAATATATATTTAGAGCACTGAAGCTCAGAAATTACTGTTTTCAGTAAGATGATTTGTAATTCATTTGTTACAAATATTTGCTATTTGGAATTATATTTATATGTAATTATATTTTGTGTATTTAATGCTTCTGTCTGTTTTGTCATGATTGTATATTTTTGTAATCTATATTTAGTATATATTGATTATACATGTACCTATATGTTGTAAAACATTTGGTTAAAAAGAATTGAATTGAAGTGTGAAGTCTGATACAGGTTTTGATACCTTAAACCTCCTGATCCTTCCAGAAACTGTCATTAACATGAGTACTGACATCATTTACTCCGAAGAATACATGCATGTAGTAAAAAATATGTTTAGAAATTATCAAAACAAATTGTTTAATATTTGAGAAAGAAAGAGGTACAGAGCATTATTTTTTAGGGCACAGCACATTTGCGCTTTTTTTACCAGTAAAACGATAGGACATTTGCGCTTTAAATTTTGAATCACCTGTATTAAATTCACTGGACATTTGCCCTTTTTACCTATAGTTGTCCACCTGTAATTGTAATGAGAAGTAATATTTTGTAGATGAATTTAACTTATATTTGTCATTATTACGACACATGGTGCAGAATCCTTCAATGCCCACTTTAATGAACAGTTCTACTTACTCATTCTGCTAAAAAATCTTTTTGAAGAATATCATTTAACAACAGTCAGCGAATTACATTACGATTTGATATATTGATGAATAGGCACCCCAGAATTGAGAAACATGATTATTTATTTGAAATACGGTCGAAATACCAGTCAGAACAGATAACAAGACCAATTTTTTCAGTCCTTGGGCTTCAGATATCTGGCGAAAAATTACTTGTGATGACTGTACGTGTTTTCATGTCTTTAGAATGTTTACTTTTACTAGTTTTAGCTTTATACAAACTTTTTTAAATATAAGTCAATGTGATAAGAAATGTGCTTTGCAATGATTTTTAAATTTTTACCTCTGCCAAGTCAAACCTGGCGGTCCCAAGCCCGGATGAAAAGGAGGATAGTTATAAAAACCAAATATTGCAAAAGCCAGATGTCCCATGTAAAAAGTGCAAATGTCCATTGTTAAAAAGCGCAAATGTCCTATGATTTAAAGCGCAAGTGTCCAAAAAAAGAAGCATAAATGTCCTATGAAAAAGCGCAAACGTCCCGCGCCTGTATATTTTATTGGTTTTGGTCAAATTAGTTACTTATTTAAATTTAGGAATACTATGATTGTGAAATTATTCTCATGCAGAGGACTGGCTTAAAGATTATATAAAATTGCTTTATTCATTGAAATAAAATATCTAACATGTTCAACAGTGATACTGGATTGTTGAATAGTAATGAAGATTTGTTAAATAACAGCAGTTTAATTAGTTTTCAAATTGAAGAGCAGGCAAATATATTCTAATGAAGTACAGTAGATGATTTGCTAGTGTTCACAAGCCAATGTCATATTTTAACCTCTTCAATTGTATCTAGAAAAACATTTTTTAAGACTGAAATATATGTTTATTTTCTTATTCAGAAACTATTTAAAGAAATTCTCTGATTCATTATTTTCTTCTTTCTGTTGTAGCACATCTTCTAAAAGTTTGATGCCATCAAAGTCTAACCCTTATGTCACAGTGAGTATTTAACCTTAAACAGTCAAAATATGTTATTGAGAATGAAATAAAAACTTATCCCATAATCCGATGGTCTTTACCTGTGATTTAAATTTTTGCTAAGTGAACTGTTCCATTGAATAAATACAACAGCCATTGTTCTCTGTCAAATTTTTCAATTAGAACTTTAAGGTGGTACCTAACACTACAGGGAGATAACTCTGTAAAATCAGAAGAACGTTTTAATTCCATTGTGTTGTTAAGAGAGTATTAAGCTTCTCAATGATCAAAATAAGTCTTTGTCAAACTGCTATATAACCAGTGTAATTTTTCTGATTAAACGGTTGGTTCAAATTTTTTGAAATTTTTATATTTTTGTCAAAGGGTCAAACTAAATACTTGGTCAATATTTAAAGAAAATTAAACAAGCCAAATTAATTTTAGTTCGGGTGTTAGTACCACCTTCTAAAATAAAATCAATCATTTATTGGTTAATTTGGATGTACACCAGCAGATAAATCCCAGTGATGAATTTATTTACCTGCATTGAATCATTTTGCTTTGAAATTGCACATTTTCAAAACAAAAAAATGTTTGATGGGTCTATATAGTTCAAAAGCATCAGTAATATGTCACTTGTTAATTTTAAAATGTTTCTGTTTATTTCAGTCTCCTGATACTGGAAAGCAGTCACAACTTAGTCTACGAAGCAGATTTGTAAGTGTTGTTTGGAGATTTTTGTGGAATCAGTTTTATACCTCATATTATAATTATCTGCTCATAAAACATAAACATTATCTTAATTTTTGGGATAAGATTCCTTTCAAGCAATCCGTAGACTTATACCGGTGGCTCAGAGCAATTTCCCTCACGTCAATCGTTTTATTCTAAACATTAAGGAACATCTCAGATTCTTATGATTGTCTTGCTTTAAAAGTTAAAAGCAAACAAAGGGATTGAACTTAATCAACTTTCCTATAATGTTCTTTTCATAATCTTCATGTTTGATAATTCCCTTGACTTCGATGCGTGTTTTTAACAACACACAAAATCAGAATTAAGCACTATTTATATTTAGTGTAGTTATAAATTTAGAAACACGTCAGAGGGAATTCCCAGTTTTGATAAAATGCGAGAGTTCTCTGAATACCGATAAATCTATTTCTGTCATATAAGAACTGAAGTGGAGTTTTTCTTATATGTTACCGTTATGAAACTGATATTTGAGATTGTACTTCCATAAAGAAATTGAGAACCATCTAGGTCGTTTAATAAGCATTTAATATATCTTCCCAGGGTTTGATTTGGAAATTATGCGCATGCGTACAGTTTTCTTGACTTTAAGGGGTTTAAGATTGAATGGTTGCTCTGGATTCCCTACTCAATTTATAACTCATGGGATCTTTCCTATATATGTCTGCTATTAAGGGTTATTGTTGTTGCATAATTTTAAATCATATGCATCATTTAGATTAAAATAAATATATTCCACATCGTAGAACACCCCTTCAGGCGAAATGGAGTCTTCCATATTATCGTTTCGAGTTGTCTCCCTTCCGGCAGTAACTTCCGTGAATTGTGAATATAAACAAGACGTCGAGTATTAGCTCGTTCTGTCAATAAACGTCGTATTATATTAAAAACGAATGCAATATAAACCGATAAATGTGTACGGAAAGGAGCCATAATGACTGACCCAAAGGAAATTAAATATTTAAAGAGTTAGGAATGGGGTTCCTCCTAGAATAAATGTAGGAAAAAAGGTGATAAGATACGAATTGAAATCTACATCTACATCATACGACGACCCATCAGCACATTGATGACTATACGTCTGCGCATCGCTAACAGACACTTAATAAAATATAATAACCAATGAGTGAAATAAAATACCTTCTCTGACATCTCTCACTCTGAGTCAGTCAGTGACTGTTGTGGAAAGTAAACTTGGTATTGATAGTACAAAAATAAAACTCAATAGACCTAATTACATTGTTCATACACTTTTATCCTGGTTAGGCTATTTTGTAACTATTTTACATGTCTGTTTGTCATTTGAATTAGTTTTGAAAATAACATTATCCAGCTACATGCATACATGTGTCAATGAAACAATGGCAATCGTATCCCTCAGAGCAATCTGCTCTTTGATTACTATATGTTGACATCTTGTAAAATATATTGTCTTCATAAATATTATGTATGTAACAAAATTGAAAAACTTCCAAAGTGGTCTCAGGTAGAATGCACCTGGATCAATATCCTGCCAAGTCAAACAAAAGTCCTTGTTGTTTCTGCATTTTATTCACATTGCATTTATGGGTAAAAGCTCCACATTTGATCATGTTTGTTTGAACGGATTAATTCAATT
This sequence comes from Mytilus galloprovincialis, assembly GCF_965363235.1. Taxonomy (NCBI): domain Eukaryota; kingdom Metazoa; phylum Mollusca; class Bivalvia; order Mytilida; family Mytilidae; genus Mytilus; species Mytilus galloprovincialis. The sequence continues at coordinate 11,216,860 of NC_134838.1, read as the reverse complement.
TACATGTAACTGTGTAACTAATGGTATCATCAATGAAATGTAACTGTATTCATTTATTTTCTTACAGAGTGGATCTAACATATCATTATCTGGTTCCCAGATGGGTGACATTCCAGCACTGAGTATAACTATACCAGCATACAGGTTACAAGGTTATGGATCTGATGAACATTATGCATATGAAGTGCAGGTAAATTGCCATGACAACTCTGAGCAATTGTTTTCAGTTTTGAGAAAGGTTTAACAGCAATGTTTTCTTATTTAGACATTTATTTCAGTTGACTTTTAGCAATATTAGTCAATGATTCAATATTGAATTAGAATGTATACTAGGTTTTTGTTGCCCCACTTAGTGACATGTTTTATTGGTCTGTGTGTCTGTTGGTTTGCATGTTCCACCGGACATAGAAAATGAGAATGTGAGTGGGGCATCAGTGTACTATGGTCACATTATTTCATGTGAAGCTTATTTTGCAGGCTATTAAATTTTTCAACTAAGAACAATAATATTTTCATTATTTTTATTCATATGACATTCCAACAACGTCAAATAATTAACAATACACAATACAAAGCACTAAATAACAATACAGTGGTTACAAGTCACAATACAAAGCACTAGATTTTAACACAGAGGTAACAATTCACAATAAATTTAACAGTCTCTGGAGAATACACAGAAATCTGCTGTCAGTGACTGTACAGTAGTGTCATTGTCTTGTTGTGATGGTCTTGGTGAACCCTCTGATGAACTATCAGTAGATGAAGGAGAGGTGTTGTCTGACTTCATGATCAAGGTAGACAACTCTTGGACTTGATTCCATTTCTTCTCTCTATATTGGTTGTACATTTTACGGATACCAAGTGTAGTTGACTTCTGAGTTAGAAGATGTTTACTGTATCCATGACTACCATTGATGTCTGCTGTAAACAAGTAGTGATCTAGTTGTTGGAGTTTACCATCTAAGAAGCTGAGTTGAGTAACTGCTTGGTCATGTGCTGTGAGTAAGGTCTTGAGCTGCTGAGCATAGTATAGGACAGTAGAGTATTCCATTATTGTTATAAATTAGATTGTATATTAGTAATATGTTGGTTAGAGGACTAGTTCAGTGGTTTGAATACCTTTTCCCAAAATATGGTCCTGTTTATATATCTTTACAATTTACTCAAAATTAAAGTTAGCTTGGGTTGGGCTTGTGTTTGTACCAAAATCTTCTCACTTCCTTTCTGTAAGATTAAAAGATTGTAAAACAAAACATTTCCTTAATTAGTATAGATAAAAGGGATTATCAATTCATGATTAAAGATGAAAGAAATTAATTAAGTAATGATTGAAAATGAAAGAAATTTGTTAAGAAATGATTGAAGATGAAAGAAATTAATTAAGTTATAATGGAAAATGAAATAAATTAATCAAGTCATAATTGAAAAAGAAATAAATTAAATCAATTCATAATTTGAGATGAAATAAATTAATCAATTTATAATTAAAGATATAAGTATAATTATTCAAGTAGCAACTGTATGCAAGTAAAATTTGTAGGCAATAATTAGAGATAAAAATAATTTTTATGGCCCACTTAGGAGCATTATGTTTTTTGGTCTGTGCATCCTTTCATTTGTTTGTCCATCTGGTCTGTTCCTCCATCTGTCCACCTTCAGCTTAAAGATTTGGTTATGGTTGCATTTGATGAAGTTGAATTCCAATCAATTATAAGCTTAATTAGTACACATGTTCCCTATGATATGATCTTTCTAATTGTAATGCCAAATTAAAGTTTTTACCCCAATATCACGGTCCACTGAACATAGACAATGAAAGTGCTGGAGGGGCATCCATTTACTATGCCTATGGACACATTCTTGTTTGAATATTAAAAATGGAAATATTCATTACAGCAAAACAAATGCAAGTATGTCAACTGTAACACATGTTAAAAATGTCAACTGCAAGCAGGATCATACCTATACCCCACACCTGTATTTCTGTTGAATGAAATTGTCATGCATTTAGAATAATGAATTTAATTTTTACAGATAGCAGTAGGAGATGAAAGGTGGACGATATACAGAAGATACAGTCGATTTAGAGATCTTCATCAGGAATGGAAGAAACATTACCTACAGGTAACTCCTTTACATTTTTAGGTCACCTTGTAAGGGTTGTGCAAATTAATGCAATTTCTTACCATTATTTGCTTGTTAAATATTTTCAAAGGCCCTTTTGTAAAATATATTGAGTCTGATGATCTTATAGTGCGGTGACAGAAGTGTAAAAAGTCGTCTAGATTGCGAGTTTAATCTCCCCAAATAACACACGGCTAAAAATGGTCTTAACTTAAAGACAAATATGTCTTCTTTAGTTTTTGCCCTGTCGTCAGTATTTCGTACGGTCACTTTTTTCTAAAAAGTCGTTTTAATGACTGGTAGTATATTGGAGAGTTTCAACCCCCCTTTTTCAAAATAAAAAAATGGGTATGTTTGCTTACATTTAATTGAAATAGTTTTTCCTGAAGCTATTTTGACATGTCAAAATATGCTATTCAGTATTTTATTTTCTTCTAATCTATAAAATTTGTGAAGTTTAGACTATTTAAAATTGAGGTAATTTTAATTGCAAATTCAGACTCAAACTTTAGTTTCTTCTTCATAGTAGTAATAACAATTATCCCATAATATTTTTAGCATATAGTATTTAATAAAACTAACAAGTGATAAAAATTTCGGAACCAAAATATGAAAAAAACCTTAAGAAATCAATGGGAAAAGAACAGAGTAAAAATCTTCAATTTCAACACGGAACTCAATCACTTGCCTTCCGTCCCATTTTGTGTATTAGTCAATAATTTGCTCTCAAATGATATATGAAATTACTACCTTTTTCGCTATTATATACACATATTTTCAATTAAAGTGCACTGATATATGCCACATACTTTGTTTATATATGTTTATATTCTATGTTTTTTCGTTATAAACATCAAATATACTTTGTCAGAAAAGTCTTATTGTAAAATTAAAATAATTGACGGATAGTTTCAGTAAATATTCCGTGATATGTCAAGTCCTTTGCAACTTGCTCAATTAAGTCCAAAGAACAGACAAAAGTCGTTAAATTTTATGCAGTGAATAAAAAATATGCTAAAAAAAACCTCGATTGAAATTTTGAGTCAATTTACCAGTTTAGTGAAGTCGACTTTTGTATCTGCATTGCATAAAAGATTGGATGAGGGGGACATCAAGATGTTTCATGCGATAGCTGTTAATTTGAAGAACTCCGTGCAGGAAGTTTGACGACATACAATTATCTGACTGTTGTCCCTCAGTTTCGGGTATCCAGTGTACACGTTCTAGAACGCAGTCGTTCATCTGGAGCACTTGTTTATTTTGTTGCAACAAAACATTTTAGAAAGATAAAAAAATACTCAAGTTTGAATCAGATGAGCGTATTAAAAATGTTTTATCCGTGTCAGATAAAGTTAAAGTTGAAATAGTTTCCCGTCCATCTTTTAAACTTCAAGCACTCTGTCATTTTGGTTGCATTACAAAATATTTGCTAAAAACGAAAAAAAAAAATCCAAACCCGTGGAAGCAGATATTTCAGAACACGATACTGCTTTTACTAATTTTATTTTGGCTATTGACAACGATTTAATGGTCATTCCTCATGACACCGTTACTTGATAAATATAGATCATTTCTTCAGGCTGATTCTAATTTAAAATATTCTACATGTAAAATGCAGTCTAAACTCATTTATTTCTATAGAAATTCAGTTGTCAAACAACTTCAACAAGTTCAAGGCAAATATAACATATTATTTAGTAGCAAAATAACTATTTAAGATGCCATATAAGCTTCTAGTCAATTGAAAACTGACCTCAATGTCAACTGTAATAGACACAAATAACGGACAGATATTTAATTCCGCTGCAAGTTTACTTAGAAAAGACATCGAAACTCTAAAGAAGACTACCCAACTTCGGATGAATTGTTTCTTCCTTCTTAATTCAGTCAATGCCTTCGTATTTATTGCAATTCATTCTATGGTTACTCAATGAAACTGCATACAGCCAAGACTATTCTCAGGAAATGACACCAGAGAAATTGTGGAAATGCTAAGCGATTGTTGAGGCAATCGTTTTTGTTTTACTCCTTTTTATTTTATTGGCTTTACAAATGTACCGCGAGTTTGGTTCAAAACACCTTGTTGAAACATTGAATGCCAATTGATTTTATGCTTCTTAAAATAAAGTGGGACGCTATCTAATGTGTTGCCAACCATGAAATTGAGCGAATTCAAGATAATGTGTACTTCTCGTATGATGTTTCCCCAGCATCTTTGCATACAAGCATATGGATGTCATCACACCTTCCTAAACCCCCTTACAGATCTCTGTTAAATTTTGGATGAACTGATAGGGATGGTTTGAAGCTGGTATCTTTTAGGAACAAATATCTTTGGACTTCCTACAATACCTTGTCTGTACTTGTAAAGAAAAACTCAAAATAACCTGTTTGCTTTGAGCAGAACCTTTCATGTGCAGACCTGTGGCCATGAGTGAAATGTGTAGAAATATTAAAACATGTCAAAATGTTAGAAATTATTATAAATTAAGGAATGTATCTCCCTCATGCAAAGCTCTGATTCCTTTCACGGATTTGGCAATACTTTTTGGAACTTTTGGATTATAGCTCTTCATCTTTAAAATAAGCTTTGGATTTCACATATTTTGGCCACGAGCATCACTGAAGAGACATGTATTGTTGAAATGCGCATCTGGTGCAGAAAAAAAGGTACCGTTATTGTTATTACTACCACTGGGTCGATGCCTCTGCTGGTGGACTGTTAGTCCCCGAGGGTATGACCAGCCCAGTAGCCAGTCCTCCGGTACTGGCATGAAAATACGGATTTTTTGTTTCATTAAAATTTGCTGTTACAAAATGTTAGAAATTATTATAAATTAAGGAATGTATCTCCCTCATGCAAAGCTCTGATTCCATTCATGGATTTGGCTATACTTTTGGAACTTTTGGACTATAGCTCTTCATCTTTAATATAAGCTTTGGATTTCACATATTTTGGCCACGAGCATCACTGAAGAGACATGTATTGTCGAAATGCGCATCTGGTGCAGAAAAAATGTGACCGTTATTGATATTGTGACGGTTGATAAAAATGAACATGATGGAGATAAGGGTTGATTTGGTATAAAGCTTGTTGCACTGGTACACACGGTTCCAGTCCCGAGGTTAGGGGAGTGTTGGCGTGCCCTTAAAAAAGTTAAACCCGCCACTATCTGTATGTGTCAGTTTCAAGTTACGAGACGATAATGCAGTGTTTGTCGTTTGTTTCTATATATTATATTTGTTTCTTTATTATTTATTTTGTACATTAATCAGGCCGTTAGATTTTTTGTTTGTTTTACATTATTCGTTTCGGGTATTGAAGACTTTGCAGTATGAATTTTACTCATTGTTGAACCCCGTACGGGACCTATAACTGTTTTATGTCTCATTTGAAGAGTTGTCTCATTTGCAATCATATCACATCTTCTTTTTTTATATATGGAATACTTTTGAAGTCTGTGGTACGTTGCAAGGGAAAAAAGGGGGGATATAGTTACAAAACCTATAATGTAATAGATATTAACCAGTGTTAAATACACAACAAAAGATAATACTGTGGTAGCAGTAATAATTGTGAAATAAAACCAAAAAGCAACGAGTAGTCTATAAAAAACCTGAAGTATCCGCAAATTCTATTTGAGTTCATATTTGACTGTAGTGTTCTATGGCTTTGGTTTGATACCTCACCCAATATGATAGTTTAAAAAATAATTTTAAAGTATTGTCCTGCATGGCACTTGATTTTTACCTGAAATTGATATTTTTCATAAGGTTAAGGTGCTCTTAACATTTTATAGGTTGAAAACTTGATTTTTGAAGTTTTGTTTATATAACGTCGTTTTAGGATTTTTTTTGATAAAAAAATCTCAATAATTAAGGTTTATGTATAATAACAAACATTACTAAAGCCAAAACAGTATCATTTGTATTTAGGTAGAGTTTAGAAATAGAAAAAAATGTCAAAATTGAAACCCACCCAAATTTTCACAAATTTTTACATATGACCTTTGACCTCAATTTAAAAAAAATGTGACCATATCAAGTCCTGACGACAGGCATATTATTATAGTACACGATTTCCTCTTTCCAATGATATATTATGTAGGTGTGTGTTCGGTGGGGAGATTAAACTCCAAAAAATCTGCCTTCAGTCACCGCACTATTATCACTAGATTAACATGGCCGAAGTTAAACTCTTACAATTTCAAGAATTTGATGAATATTTAAATGACTGAAAAGGGTAGGAGATGAATGAAAGGTAGCAACCATACAACACAAGCTAAATGATAATACCCATCAAATAATAGCCTGATTCTTACAAAAATAGCCCTTTACCTTCCATGTGTTATAACGAAAGAAATACATGTACACATTTTTCTAACAAAAATTGTTAGGTCTATGTCAAAGGTCAATTTGGTTGACCAAAAGCGTTTACAAGTTTAAACGAGGACTTTTCTTTCAGATTGGAGGCCTTGTTTTTCCACCAAGAAAACTGCTCAGAAAACAAGAGAAAATAGCTATGGATAGACAACAGCAATTAGAGGTATTTCAATTGAAACTGTACTCGAATCAATTATATCTTTCTTTCATTTAAGAATTAAGATTAAATCTAAATAAGAGTTATTAAATATATTGCATGGTGACTAATATAACATAAAAGGATAACAGGAATGAACAAAAACAATTGGACTTTAGAATAGATCATACCAATTGGCAACAACCCACTCAAAAGGGGGTAATGCCAAAAACACATAAATAACAGAGCCTGTTGGTGAGTTATAGCCTGACCAGTTTTGGTCCTTCAAGGACCTTCTTCCAAGTCAGAATAATGGATTAATAGTGCCAGACAACATGTATTTATAAAATGTCCAGATAAATATCCATTATTTATTTTCAGATACATCCATTCGGGATTAAACTATCTGTTCAGTTAAATAACTGAAGGACTTATTATCAGTTATGGTTAAACTTTATTCAACTGATTTTGTATTTCAAGTTGAAATTAAACCTGGTGATACATACAGGTTTCGACACTCTTCACTTCAGTTTTTCTCGTTAAAATTTGTAGGAACTCAACACAATGTGAAAATACCACAACACTCAGACAGAGTTCAAATTTGGGTTGTGCATCATTTACCATTCTAGAGTCATGCATCTTTTCAACTTGGAAAATTGCAAAGCTTGAGCATTTGTATCCTCAGACTCATTTCAATATTTAAACAATGCCTGTATGAACTCAAATAGCATACTTCCCACTTTAATGGTCACAGGGTTGATTATGAGAACAGCTTAAAATTGGTCATTATTTACTGCTGCTACTGTTGAAATAGGATGTTTGTTATTTAATTTCACATAAACATGTCAGAAAGCACCCTTTTAAGTAAAGTCAACAAGACACAAAATAGCAAAGTGTAAAATTTGATTACTTATAATCAATTCCTTCATACTGGTTAAACTGTAGTGATTAACTGCAATTCATATTACCGGTACTTGGTGACAATTTAATGACAGTTTCTATTTTATTCACAGGTCTATTTAAAGAATGCTGTGACTATTTTAATGAGAACTCCAGATTGTCCTTTACATCCATCCAGGAACTTGTATCTCAGTAAACAGATATTATGTGATTTTGATCCCTTCTTCAAAAGAGGAATATTTGAGACATCTAAACACAGTACATCATGATAATAATAAAGGGCTGCGCTTTAGCGCATGATACGCCCGTTGCTCTTTTAACTTGTCTTTTATGCTTTAAATGAATTTATATGATCAACTAGAAATATATATACAAATCAAAAGGGATGTTACATTAATATATTCACCAAAGTTTCATAAAATCCCCCTTTTTTTAAGTATAAAAATTCATTACTTAAGAAAACGTAAAATCTAAAATTTATAAAAATGGAAAGGGAGCTTATGTCAATAGATATAAACAATTTATCAAAGTTGCATAAAATTTTGTGAAAGTGTTAGTTATTGTCCCAAAATTGAAAAATCATTTCTTTTTTAAGCATAAAAATACATAACACAGAAATGTAAAATCTGAAATTTATAAAAAAATTGAAAGGGAGCTTACATCAATAGATATAAACAATTCACCAAAGTTTCATGGACATTGGTGAAAGCCTTTTTGAGTTATTGTCCGAAGTGTTGAAAATCCCCCTTTTTTTATGAATAAAGCCCCATAAATCCAAAACTTAAAATCTGAAATTTATAAAAATTGAAAGGGAGCTTACATCAATAGATATAAACAATTCACCAAAGTTTCATGGACATTGGTGAAAGCCTTTTTGAGTTATTGTCCGAAGTGTTGAAAATCCCCCTTTTTTTATGAATAAAGCCCAACAAATCCAAAACTTAAAATCTGAAATTTATAAAAATTGAAAGGGAGCTTACATCAATAGATATAAACAATTCACCAAAGTTTCATGGACATTGGTGAAAGCCTTTTTGAGTTATTGTCCGAAGTGTTGAAAATCCCCCCTTTTTTATGAATAAAGCCCCATAAATCCAAAACTTAAAATCTGAAATTTATAAAAATTGAAAGGGAGCTTACATCAATAGATATAAACAATTCACCAAAGTTTCATGGACATTGGTGAAAGCCTTTTTGAGTTATTGTCCGAAGTGTTGAAAATCACCCCTTTTTTATGAATAAAGCACCATAAATCCAAAACTTAAAATCTGAAATAAAAAAAAAACGAAAGGGAGCTTACGTCAATAGATATAAACAATTCACTTAAGTTTCATGGAAATTGGTGAAAGTGTTTTTGAGTTATTGTCCGAAGTGTGGACGACGGACGGACGGACGGACAACGGTATACCATAATACGTCCCGTCTAAAAGACGACGGGCGTATAAAAAAGAGGGAAAATGGTCGTAATCTGCATAATGTAACCAAGGAATCTCAAATTATAAATTTTGTTTGAAATCCATGAGCTTCGTCAAAAAAATGTGAAAAGATCAATATAATTTTATTAAAATTCCTGAATCTCAAAAAAACATTTCAAATTTTGATTCATTAGTTAGAAACTTTTTTTTTATTTTAAATGTTATATTTTTTCTTAGATATTCTAGTGCCATAGAATATATAACATTAAGAAGTGTTATGTATGATATTTGTGTTCACCAAATAAGGCTGTGAGATTATGTATATTCTTGTACATTTACTGTTATTATGTAAAAAGATTTTATCCCATAAGGATGTGATCAGTTCAACATTTTATATGAAGAGAATTTGCAGTTGTATTAAGATAATAGTGCAGTCTGTTCTTTTCACCGTTGCTTTTGTTCTTTTTTTTTTTTTTAAATGAACGATACTCATTAGTATGAAATTTAGAAAAGAGAAATAATAGTGCTATATTCAATTGTAAGTCTGCCAAAAAATAGGTGAAGGTTGAACATTAATTTTATAACAATACTCGTTGTTTACAAGGATATATTAGAATTGGGAATGAGTAATGATAGTGCTATATTCAATCATAGGTGCAGGAAGTTTGGTTGAACATTATTTTTAAAGTTGTACATTTATTATTGTATCATGTGATAAAATCTAAAAAGATCTCATATCTCCAACACATCCAAATTGTTAATCATATTTATCGCTATATTTCAAAATTTTCCTTTGATCTTATTAACTGATAATTTCCTTTCTCAGCACAGTAGAGTGAATTGAAAATTTATCGCTAGAAAATAAGAATGCATGTGCCTTTGCCACTGAAATAAACAACGCTTTCATAGGTGAAATAGCAATAAACAGATTATCATTGGTCATCCCAACTCAATTGCTTTTGTCACTTTTGCCATACTGGCTCAAGCGAGATCAATCACTTTGAGATGACCAACGATAATCTATAAATATTTTCTATCATGAATATGAGGTATTTATTTATTTCCTCAGCAAAACAGGCTTCTTGCTATAATATAATTTAACAAGAGATAATACATTTTGTTTTCCACATCACAGAAGAGGTAATAAGTAATGATGATAATTTTCTGTTTCTATTGTAAATTTTTTACCCTTTATTGGGAAGAGCTGTTTTTATAAAGAATATGAAATGTTAAATTTATAGTAAGGTTCTATTGGTCTTTTATTAAGCTTAAAATGAACTCTCTACATATTATTGAAAGGGACCTAATAATGCTAATACACTTTTTAAATATAATCAATGGAATCCAACAGGCTTCCATGAAATTATCTACAAGAATCATATTTCCTTTTAAAATTAATTTGGATTGTATCTTATTTGGTTTTTACAATGGCTCACACAATAATCTGTAAGCAGAACTTAAATTCCCAAATAAGTCAGTGGTGAGGGCGTATGCCCCTAATTGATTTGAAAATATACATTTATGTATTTTATAGTATAGATCTGTTCAAATTTTTTACTACTCACTAGCTGGATGGAATATAATATTCCAAATTCCTGGATCAATGGCAGAAAGTATTGCACCTTGTTTGCTTAATTAGATATAGTCTGCTGAAGATATGTAATGCTTTTGAATGAATGGCTGCAGCAGATGACACATTTTGTCCCAAAAACTTTGCTTCATCTTTCTAGTCTACTTTTATCTTTAAAATGTATCAGTGATTCTACTGTTTTCAGTCACAGCTTGGTTCATAATTAGAGGCAAGCAATAACCATACAAATTTCATTAACAATCACTCATAAATGGTACAGTAAAGTTGGGTTATCATGTTCCTGCTATTTGTTTAAGGCACATTCCAGCTTTCTTATGTTTATTTGTTTTCTTGCTGAATATAAAATTATCACTATTTATTATTCATGACAGTTTTTATCTAAATATATTTATAGATGTAAATTCATTGAGTGATAGATGCATGTTGTATGTTGTGTTCTAGTCTGGTATTGTGTTCATTGCACTTGTTATAGGAATGCAAGATTACTTGTTACATTTTTGTGATAGTCTTTAATGCATATGCACTGTATATATATAGATATATTTTTACAAAATGTATATTTTTATTATAGATGTTAAAGATTTTAAAGTCCCTTTTACATTGTTTATTATCAATGAAAATATAAAAAAACATTTTATCTGTGTAATACACCTAACCATTTACAAGAATCTCACAAAATAACATTAATTATTTCCTCTTCTTTGTATTAAGGTGGTACCCAACACTTTCACTAAAATTAATTTGGCTCGTTTAATTTTCATGAAATTTTGTCAAAGTATTTACTTTGTCCCTTTAACAAAAATAAAAAAATTTCAAAAATTTTGAACCAACCGTTTTGCCAGAAAAATTACACTGGTTATATAGCAATTTGACAAACACCAATTTTGATTATTGAGAAGCTTAATAATCCTTTTACAGCATAATGTAATTAAAACGTTTAGCTGACTTTACAGAGTTATCTCCCTGTAGTGTTATGTACCACCTTAAACATATGATACAGTAATTAAAATGCTTTTAATTGAACTAATTGTTCCTTTGGCCAATTGAGATATTTTGGACATATCAAATTTGAATTATTAAGTTTTTCCCTATGTAAAGATAATTTCTTAGAGCGTATTTGGCAATACACATCCCAAAAAAATGTCATGTAAGGAGAGTACATGATCAAGAAATTTTGAAAAATAAACATGTTTTATAGGTTAAATAATAATGGTTCAAAGTCACATCTAAACCATTAACTATGTTGAAATTTCAATCAACTATTTCCTAATAATTTCTTCAATTTCATTTATATCTATTTAAAGTTTTTTATATTTTCAGATTTTAAAATGGCAATTTGTATAAACATATGGCTTATTTATTGAAATTTATAACAAACAATAAATTGATGATTTAAACTTATTATTTGTCTCATAGAAAGCCCTTATTGTCTAGATGCAGCACAGTCCAAACCAGCTTTTTCACAGTTTTTGATTGGATTATTTTGCTGAGAAGGTAGATGCTAGAGGCTGTCATGGTATGAGATAAGGTATAAACTTTCTAGGTCACCCCAGGTTTTTATTGGGGTTCATTTTGCTCAGTTTTTGGTTTTCTTTGCTGTTTTGTATGCTATTGTTTGGCTATTGGGTCTTTTTCATTTTTAGCCATGACATTGTCAGTTTGACTTGCGAGTTTGAATGTCCCTCTGCTATTTGTTCACAACTCTTTTTTCTAGTTATGCCACCCATTAACAAATTTGATTTGCAAATTGGTGTTAAGTTCAGAACCCTAACTTTGTAACTACCAGATGGTGCATCACTAACAAGTTTAAAATGTCTGTCTGCAAAAATTCAAGCTCCAAATATCTCCATTCTATCAGTCATTTCTGACTGACAACTTTTGATTTATATTTTCATTTATACGAGGCAGGTACTGCCCATGAAAGTGGAAGTAATATGTTTTACTAGTGTGACTGTTTTAATTTTGGTATTTAGAAAAACCAATTTGGTTTGGACAGAGTTGGTGTTATATTTGACAGATAGTAAATTAATTTCAATTCTGTGGTCGTTTATAAGGAGATGGTACATTTGAATGAGGAAGAAGTCTCACAAGTGTATATCCATTAGTCATAATTTTGGTACCTAGTAATCAGAAATACCAAATTGACCCATTTTTTTAGTGCAAACCATCTGTTTCTAAACAACGAACTGAAAAAGATTTCAAAATTTGCATCTGAAAGTGTATGTCCTTTAGAAATAGGAAACATCCTGTTTTTATAACAACAAGATGGCAGCTCTTTCAAAATCCAGAAGGACGTTAAGCAATGAAAAATTAATCAATAATCAAAGAGCGATTGCTCTGAGGGATACGATTGCCATTGTTTTCATTGATACATGTATTAGTATTATTTAAAAAAATAATTCAACTGCACGTGTAAAATGCTCGTAAAATGTAATTTACATAATCTGAATAGTTAATCAACTTTAAAAATAGCCAATCCTCGATACAAGTGTATGAACAATGTACTTATTGTGTTTTATTTTTGTACTATCAATTCCAAGTTGACTTTCCACAGTAGTCACTGAGAGTGAGAGAAGGTATATCACTTCGTACCTTATCACCTATTTTCCTACGTGAATTCTAGGTGGAACCCCATTCCTAACTCTTTAAATATTTAATTTCCTTTGGGTCAGTGGGCATGACTCCTTTCCGTACACATTCCTCTGTTTAAATTGTGATTGGTTTTAATATCAAACAACGTCTATCGACAGAAAGAGTTGATTTTTGTTGACGTATCATCGTTTGACGAAAGTAAATTACGGAAGGGAGACAACTTGAAGCGATAATACGAAAGACTCCATTTGGCTGAGGGGTGTACTAGTTGCACCTTTACGTTGTGGACTACATTTATTTTATTTTAAATGATGCATATGATTTAAAATTATGCAACAGCAATAACCCTCAATAGCAAACAGACATATAAAGGATCTTGTGAGTTTCAAATTAATCAATGAAGTGGGGAATCCAGAGCAACCATTCAATCTGATACCCCTTCCAGAGATGGGTCTGATTACTTGCAATGTAATTGATTAAATTACAATTACTTGGTCATTTGTACGATTAAATTAAATTAATGATTACATCATTTCTGAAAGTATCTGATTAAATTAATGATTACATTGGCAAAGTAATCATGATTACATCTGATTACAATGAATTTAAAAACAAAACATTTTGAATGATGTGAATGAATAAACGTTCAATATATCTATAGCGTTTTTGAGAAAGTATTTTATTTGATACATTATAAAATGATAACTTCAAACTTCATCTATTTAATAAACACCAAATTTCCCTACATATACATACATGAACATTGTGTCACTGGTTATTATACATTACACTTTATCACCAATGATCTCTGAATTATTTTGAATTAAATTAAATAAAGATTTATAAAGAGTTTTTTGTTTGTCTTCTGACCTCTTTCATACTTTATATCAGAGACATATAATACATTAATTGGTTTATATGATTTGTAGATGCTTACTGTGGGGGGGGGGGGGGGAAACATAACAAACAAAAAACAAACGAAAACATAAAATTGTACTGCTTGTGATAATGGTGAAATATATTATCATGCCTTTATTATCTTTGTGTCTTTCCAAAGTAAGAAGCCTGTAATTCACTTGTGGTTTGTTGCTGTATATCATATTTGGATTTTTTTGTACATAAATCGGGCGGTTAGTTTTCTTGTTTGAATTGTTAAACCTTTTTCATACATGTAAATAGACCTTGTATAGTTTGCAGTGCAGTATGAATTTTACTCATTGCTAAGAGCCTTATGGTTACCTACAGTTGTTAATGTCTGTATCATTTGGTTTCTTGTGGAGAGTTCAATATTATATTGCATATACTGTACAGAAAAGAAATGTCATACACTCGCACATCAATATATTAAAAATATGCCATGAAATATTTTCCACTGGACGTTAGGCAACCATCAATTAAATCAGCCTGATCAACAACAAAGGTAGGCGCATTTTCGTACAGTTTGTATAAAGTAAAACAAAAAGGTTTTGACTTACAAATCAAGTCAAATAGTTGTAAAACTATTTACACATGTGCATGTCCGTTTCAAAACTAAAAGGAGATTTTAACTAGTCCAAAAGTTAAAAAGAAAGAAAGAAGGGAAACGTGTACATTTCGAAACATTTAGATATCAATCACTTAAAATATGGTTTAATCTCTTTCTATTCGAGGTCAAAAGTGAGACTTATATTGCCATTTTCTATTAAATGATCATTAAATGTAAGTCCTAAATACACAATCCGTGAAAAGGAGAAACCATAAATAAACCGACAATCATAAAAAAAAACTCAATGCAAGCTCATAATGTAAATTTTGAAAAAAAAACACACTTAGAAAACAATTTACCGACAATCATAGAAAAAAACTTAATCAGCCAAATTAAAAATGAACACAATAAGTATTCAATTTTTAATGATCTATACAAATTATGAATATAAGACGAAGTCGATTATGATTAACGATAAACAAACAAATTAATTATTTTTTTTCTACACATTAATTAATTTTATATATTTTGTAAATAGTATTTTCGGAAATAGTGTGGACACCTGTGGTGTAACAACTTCTTGTGTACCAGGTGTCAAATAAAACTCTTCAGTTTTAACAGGTTGTGATTTACCTGACCATCGAATAATTCAAGCCTAATATACATGTTACACTGTGAAATTATGTCTCCGAGACAGGTGTATATTTAATAGAAACCCATTGTGAAAGTATCAAATAAAATGAACTCTGATACAATTTATTAAGTGTTAATTATTTAATATTGTTTTTTTTTAATTCAATATCAAATTATGTCTCTTTTTCAATAATACAAATAATACAAATAAAAATTAAAAGGACATTGAAATAAATAATTATGAATGTATGAACTCAAATTATTTAATTAATTATGTTAAATTTAACACTGAAACAGTTAATTTATGCTTAAACATTCACCATTACCTCGAGTACTTTTAATACTTTGATAATAACTCTATTACCCAAAGAGATCTTGCGAGGTTTAAATGTGGCCGTGTGATATTACGGGATTTCGCCGAGTTGCCAATCTCTTGTATTATATGTCTCTGTTTATATGTATTCCAAGGTGCAGTTTATGGAAGTTAAAATATGGATGAAATAAAGTTACCAGTTAAAACTTTGTTAAATTTTAATAGAAATGTCTAATCAAATTTTAAACAATATATAAGTACTAAAAATCATTGCATTTTACATGTCCAGTCCAAATACATTTAAAAAAAAATTTAAACAACATATTTGTCCAACTTTTAATTTAGTTTGTGCTAATTAGACAAATTTTCATGTCTGATTTATCTTTTATCATATATATTTCCCTACAGCTATACTCAATTGGTAATTGCAATAAAAACAAACCTTAATTAGTCTCCTACCTGTCAATTCAAAGTTGACAAAAATCACAAAAATTAACAAAAGATTATAATTTAGTGTTAAAGAAAAGTATTACTTGAATATATAACAGTTATTATCAAATATTAATATGAAGATCATTAAATGATGAATATAATATCTACAATATCTTTTACTAAGACAAAAGGTACATAATTGTATTACATGTCTCTGCTTAGGCTAATGATGACTTTTCAATACTGTGACAGTTTATTTTTTTACTGAAGAAAACATGCTTACAGTAAACCAAACCATTTTAGCATGTTAAATATTTATCAAATATGAATAACAAAGAGGTTCATTTAATGACCAAAAACACAATTTTAGATTTTTTTCATTGTAATCAGAATGTTATCAAATAGTAATCAGGATTACAGGGTATTTTGAAAAGTAATTGATTAAATTAAATTACATGTAATCAGATATTTGGCTGATTAATGATTACAGTGATTACTTGAAAAATTGTAATCAATTACAGCTGATTAACGATTACAATTACAATTACCCCAAGTCTGACCCCTTCAAGTCAAGAAAACTATACGCATGCGCATAATAACCTAAATAAATAAAATTAAGAATGGAAATGGGGAATGTGTCAAAGAGACAACAACTCGACCATAGAAAAAACAACAGCGGAAGGTCACCAACAGGTCTTCAATGTAGTGAGAAATTCCTGCACCTGGAGGCGTCCCTCAGCTGGCCCCTAAACAAATATATACTAGTTCAGTGATAATTAAGGCCATACTAATTTCCAAATTGTACACAAGACACTAAAATTGAAATAATACAAGACTAACAAAGGCCAGAGGCTCCTGACTTGGGACAGGCGCAAAAATGCGGCGGGGTTAAACATGTTTATGAGATCTCAACTCAACCCTCCCCCTATACCTCTAGCCAATGTAGACCCTAGACTTGTGATTTGTAGCAAGGATGTATATTAAATGTTAATTAAAAGACCTTCATTTCTTTATGGAAGTACAATATCAAATATCAGTTTTATAACGGTGACATATAAGAAAACTCCACTTCAGTTCTTATATGACAGAAATAGATTTATCGATTGGAATGCGGAGAACTCTCACATGTTATCAAATCTGGGGAATTCCCTTGGACATGTTTCTAAATTTATAAAAACACTAAATATAAATACTTCTTAATTCTGATTTTCTGTGTTGTAAAAAACATGCATACAAGTCAAGGGAAATATCGAAACATGAAGGATATGAGGACAGTTGTTTAAATTCAATCCTTTTGTTTTTATACCATTTAAAGCAAGACAATCTCAAGAATCTGAGATGTTCCTTGATGTTTAGAATAAAACGGTTGACGTGAGTGCCCTGAGTCAATTGTATAAGTCTACAGATTGCTTAAAAGCAATCATATCCCAAAAACCCTGAAAGGATTATTGTGCATATTTGAAGGAGAAAATAGAAAATGTATGATTTTGGATTCACTGCTGTTTTGAGTTTTTACTGTAATGAAGAATTCATACAGACAGAAGATTTCAAACATTGTGCGCTCTGTCTTGCACTATGAACATGGAGAACTTGATGGATCATTTCAGGCTAATTGATAAAATTTCATAATGCTGAACATTTTGATTTGATGTTACAAGATCATAATGCAATTCAGTTATAACTGACAAAAAAATACAATAAAACTTCAGCAAATCAAATAAAAATGGTTGGAAAATAAGTCAGGCCAAAAGTAAAATAACAAAATTACTGAACTCCTTGGAAAATTCAAAGTGGAAAGTCCCTAATCAAATGGCAAAATCAAAAGCTCAATCTACAGTGAATCTTGTGTGTCTTTGGAGATGCGGTGAAAATGCATTTCATCTGTCAGCAAAGCAATGATGGCAATAAATATGTACAAAATAAACCACAATAAATTTATCTCTCCTGTAATTTGTATAATATTTGTTCTATATTACATAGATGTCAACTGGAAAGATGTTATAATGAGCTGATCAGCCAGGTACTGGTATGTGACAACCGTTTTAAAAAATAAGTCTTCCTTCAGACTACATGAATTTCACAGTTTAAAAAACACACAACTATCAAGTTTCACTTTTGGTAAACAAATCCACAAAACAACTGCTATACAATTTTAAAATCCTAATCATATCCTCTATCATAATATTGTACATGAAGACGTCTCTTCCTCTTGAGGTATAGGTTTTTTGCCCATATTATAAGCTTTAAACAATGAAACTTTGTTCTCCCAGCCTGGTACTGGTTTGTTCCAATCTTCAGGTGGACTGTCTCTATATTCCCACATATTGTTTGCTAATGATGCTTTTCTTCTTGCAAAATACCTTTCTTTTTCATTTTCAATTATCTTATTCTGAAATGA
Organism: Mytilus galloprovincialis; assembly: GCF_965363235.1. NCBI lineage: Eukaryota > Metazoa > Mollusca > Bivalvia > Mytilida > Mytilidae > Mytilus > Mytilus galloprovincialis. The sequence goes on along the minus strand of NC_134838.1, from coordinate 11,198,475 downwards.
ATAAATAGAAGATGTTAAAGTGTAAGAAATATTATACCTACAGATACATATATAAAAAGAGATATAGCATACAATGTTCAACTATAATTTGTTGAGTTTTTCTTGCTTTAGCATGATTTACACTACTATGGGTATTACTTTTTCAAAGGGAACATATATTACAACAATTTAGTTCATAACAAGAATAAACACCAAGAATAAAACCCAATTGTATAGAATTAAGTCATCATTTGTCTTCTTATGTTTCTGCAGTTCAACCTTTCCTAAAGTGGCACATTTGTTTTGCAGTGTGGAATATATAAATATGCAGCCTCTTCTCATCAGGGATATGACATTAAATCCTATGCCTTTGTGAAGAGATAGTGAAATTCTAGCTTAAAGAAACCCTGAAACAACCATCTGAGAGGTCCTGAAGTGACATGTTGCTTGGCAAAATTTTGGACCCTATCACACATATCCTTATTTTCTAGTGACAGTCTAAATAACCTGCCTTTTTATAGTTTGTTCAGTGTGGGCCTAGGCTCCATGTTGACAGGGTTGGCAAAGTATTACCCACCCGGGAATTCCCGGGTTTTCCCGGGCTGGGCAATACTCCCAGAAATAGGTTATAGTGGGCATTACTGGGCAATATGATTTTTTAAGCTTATTTTAACACATAATAGTAAAGACTTGTTATAGTTTCATAGTATAACAGCTAAATATATACTTTTTATACAGATAACCATTGACAGTCATTTCTGAAGAATGAAAAATTCAATTTCATTCTCTTCTCTATTAATTTTATATGTAGGCAGAATGCAAGATTTGAACATTTAAAGATACCTTTTAATTACTAAGTATTGTTTCAATAATCCAAACTTTGAAAAATGCATTTTATTGCAGTGTTTAAGTGAATTGTTAATTTTAATTGTTATACATTCATATTGCTAAATAAACACCCTACAGGGTCATGCCATTAACACTTATAAAATTGAAAGGACTGATTATTGTTACATAAACAAACCTGTGTTCTAATCTGAATAATTACTTATTAATTAGTGACAGTACATATTCATTATTTAAATGTGATATTTCTTTAATACATGTAATTGTTAATTCTTAATAGGAGCTATATTCATTTGAAAAAAATGATTTATTTGCTTTCTATTTACAGTTTGCCAATCTAGGCAAATGCTAAAGAAACAAAATAGGGTATAAATATTTATTAAATGTATTGCATTTGTGTTTATCACTGAATCCTCTTTAAAATTCAGACCAATTTTTTATTACCCAGTATTGCCCAGTATTACCCACTAAAACCCAGTAAAACCTGGGTTTTCCCAGTATTTCCCACTGGGCTGGGCGATACTCATAAAACCCGGGTTTTTGCCAACCCTGCATGTTGAAGACCATTCTTTTAACTATAATGAATTATATAATGATATTTACAAATTGTGACTTGGATGGAGAGTTGTCTCATTTGTACTCATACCACATCTTCTTATATCTATGAGGTAGTTGCCAGTAGACATCGTCACATGGTAAACATAATACAAATCAACCAGTCAATCAAACCAGAATAATAAACTTACAGCAGCTTCAACATCATTGGACTTTGTATACAGTAAACAGTTCTTGTAATCATCTTCCCATTTTGAACAATCTAATTTACATCCTAATGTATACCATTGGTGTCTCCTACCTTTACGACCTGTAATAAAATAAAAAATTCAAATAACTAACTAATACTAATAAGAAATATCATGGGACTTTTAAGTTAAAATTTAGATATATGATCGTCTATAAAGAGTGCTTTCAAGCCTTAAAAACATGTAAGACAGTAAGAGTGCCAGGGTAGACATGAAAGACAGACATTAGACTTTAACCCAGCCATATTCTGTATTTGCCTGTACTAAGTCAGGATTTTGTAATTCAGTGGTTCTTGTATTATGCTGTGTTACATATTTTTCATTATTTTTTTTTGTTCATTTTAATAATTAGACCGTTATATTTATTGTTTCAATTATTTTACATTTATCATTTATCATTTCTGTGCCTTTTATAGCTGAATATGTGATATGGGCTTTGCTCATTGTTGAAGGTCGACCTGTAGTTGTTAATAACTGTGTCATTTGGTCTCTTGTGAGTTGTCTTTATATTGGCAATCATACTACATCTTCTTTTTTTATATTTAGGATGTCCTTTTCCTTGTCTTCAATTCTAAGTATGCATTGCTATCCATTCTGATGATCTCAGTATAGCTATAGTACAAGAAGTAGTTAATTGAATATCTTTTAAAATACCATGAATTTTAAGAAACCATACCAAACTTCTGTTCATACATTAAATAGATCTGACTGAATTATGAATGAATGCATAATTTTATGGTGTGTTACTTAACTTGTTTGTTAATTATGTAGTTATATTTACTATTGACTAAGCTATTCCTGTTCCATCCTACCTCCCATTTTAGACAGCATACATGACAATTTTGGAATGGTTTTTGAACACTTAAACCAAATGTATTGAGTATCCATTTACCTCTGTTTAGTTCCAGGCCCCCTTATTTACTTACTTTTACAAGTGTCAAATTCTTCTTTATAGATGTCACATTCCCTTATCTGTAAAACAGAAATACCATGATTATAATATAGCTTGATTTATACTAAACTGTTAAAATTGTAATTTGGAACATTTTGAAAATTTTACAGTGTCTGTGACTTGATGTAAGTGTTGCTCTCCACCTATAGCCTTTTATCAAAATTTTGAATAAATTACAATTTTTTTTATCAAAACAAGCTGTACAACTGGTCAGAAATTTTAACCAACTGCTATTGAAAACAATATAGTTTAGTTTTGAAAGGACTAAGGTGATTAAACAAAGCAGATCTACAATCCTATAAAACTTTAATTCCGCTGCATTTATATTAATAAAATTAAGAATTTCTATACATATATTTATATCAAATCAGAATTTCCTTTAATCAATCCCAACAACATGAAAGGCATACTAGAGTTAATGTCATTATGTGCAATATGTAAAAAATTGCCTTAATTCAAATGGTTATTTAAAATCATGCAACTCTGAGAAACAGATGAAATCAAAGTGATGGATATCACTCATGGAAAGATTGGAAGAGTAGTTTGAATAATTTCATATCAAGGTATGGTGGGGACAAAAAAAGAACATTTAAATAAAGCACTAATACTGAAAATTACATTTATTTATGTACTTTTCAACGTAAACAAATTAAAAAAACTTATTCTATTGAAATGTGGATTAAATCTTTCGTGATTGCAAAATTATATATTCACTTCTTCTATATATTCATCTGACTAAAATTGTTAATAGACATTTGTCAAGGGGAATAAAATTTAAAAAATAAATTTTTTGTTATACATGTATAAATTAAAACTTTTCAAATTTTACTAACTGTTTCAAGCCAATTACTGATAAAAAAAAAATATAAGTGAACTAACCTAAATTGTTGATTACAGATGATTATTGGAAATTTATCAAGTAAATTATAGACGTTACTTGAATACCTTTACATTTTTTTTAAAGATCTTGTTAATTCTAAATTAATCATTTATCTTTCAGACATAGTTTACAGAGTCACTTTTGTAAATTCACTTTATGTAGTGTAGATCAAAAGTAATGGGCAATGGATAAATCTATCATCCTTATATGTATACAAACACCTAATATATATACATGCATTTGTGTATTCAATTATGAAGTCAAATATTTGTATATTGGTCTGTATAATTATGTAAGACTGAGATTGATAAGTAATGTGGTCAATTTGATTGGCAGTTAAGGAGGTGGGGCATTGTAATTAAAGGTCCACCTTGTCTCTGATTGTTTGGTGATAATGACAGTTGTCAATCATACTAGTATTTTATCAATACTCAATCAAACTCATTAAAAAAGCCTGCACATGCACACATCTTAATGACATACATTCTTGAATGAACTGCTCCAAAAATATACCATTTTTTCACAGTTTATATGTGTATTATGTGCAAATACATGAGAACTATAGGGAACTATATTTCAGTGCAGTGAATACATTTAGTAGCTAACCTGTCGTGTTGTTAGGGAGGCCAGTGCCTTAAGAAAGATTTAGAACAAGTTCCAATCTTTCCAAAAAAATAAACAAAGAAATGAAAGTAAACTTTGTAGACATCCTACCAATACTACAGAGTTCTGAGGAAACCAATCAAGACATCCTGCGAAAATTGTTTTCATTCAAATTTTCAATTACCTGTATCTATGGACAACAAACACATGTTTTTTTTTTGTAAAATGGGAGCTTCCGTCCATCAATCCTTAGAGGTTGTGTTAAAATTACTGTACATGAGATTGGTTTTAGAAAATTTGAGTAATTATACAAAATGTTTACAAATGGACTAACATTGATTGGTATCATTACTATATCAAATCAAATCAAATATTTTATATTTCCAATCAGGGTCCAATAGGAGGCATTTACAATTATTAATCATGATACTATATATACATGTGTGTGTTTATTCCACTTAAATACAGTTATAGGGGAGAGTTGACATCTCACAAAATAAGTTGAACCATGCCCATTTTCGTACCTGTCCCAAATAAGGAACCTCTAACCTTTTTTGTCTTAGTTTTGGTAATGTTGGTTCATTTGTATGTGTATGTTTAAGATTTTAGTGCCACATCTATTTCCCTATACAAGTATACATTATAGTTAGATGCTAGCTTACACCCACTTCTGATTGGCTAATTGGTGTTTAACACCACTTTCAGCTTTTTTGTGGCTGTCAGTTTTTACTTGTGGAGGAAGCTGCAGCGCCTTGAGAAAACCACCAACATTCAGCAGTAAAACTGACAATCTTAGTGAATTGAGATTGGATTCGATAGCAACTGCCACATGCACCAACTCATTGGTCAAGAGACAGATTATTTGGTGTGTTTCTAAGAGTCAAATCTGTCAATGTCATGAAGATAAAAAAATCATAGGATCCTTTTGAATGAACTAAAAGAATGACAACAAAAACATGTCATGGAGAACTTTATGTTTCAGGTTACTAAATCTTATTGTTCAATTGTAATTGTTTACCAGCCAAACATCATCAGGTAAATTTTCAGAGTTTTGTGTCATTTTTACATGGGCGCAGACATTTTATTTCCATTCGTGATACCGGCACTCGTCGGTATAAGTAACGGAAAGTCTAGAGAAGGAAGAATTACAAAATCTTTCAAACGTTTTGTCCCACAGAATATTTTCATTACAAGGCCAAACATTGCATTGAATAAAAAAGCATCTTCTGCAATGAAGAGATTTTTCGTCTGCAGTTGCTTTTACTCTCACAACTTTTTCTTAAAGAAATACAACACCCACGTAGTGTTTACATCAGAACAACAGCTTTTGGACCAATATTTAAAAGTAAAAATGCACACCGTAATCGTTTACACACTTATTTTTGATTGTATCAAATTTTAACAGAGATATCAAGAAATGAAGAATTTGTATACAAATCCTTGCAATAATGAAATATTTATAACTTAAAAGAGGGTGGTTATGGGGGAATGACAAATACCGTTAAAATTTCTTGCCAAGTGACGAACTTAACGGTAATTTTTGGTGCATGACGATAAAATATGCAAGATTTTGACGAATCATGTTAATTTTTTTCCAAAAATAACGGTGACAACAATACAACAATTATTTGAGACCTGTATCACGACAAGGATATTTTGACGAATCACCATAAAAAATTTTAAATCGATTTGACGCTAACAGTAGTCGAAAATGGCTGTTTGATGCCTAACAGTAAAGGGCATTACTTAATTTACAACCCTAATATAAGGACCTTCAGGTTTCTATGAGTATATGGAAAGATGGCTTTGTCAGATCATAGATGTCAGATTATATGTGTTTATACCTCATGTGTATTCGTACCCATGTTTAATGGAAATTGTTGTCACAAAATAGTTCTAAATGGAAAAAAATATTCTGGAATATTATTTCCACTGGAATAAGTATTACAGTAAATGTTCCTAACGTAATACATTGTATGGAATATTTATTCCAACAGGAACAGATATTATGACATTATTATAACTTCTGTTAGGCGGTTCAAATATATATGTTGAACAACATTTTGACGTCACAATGTATTAATAGATTTAAAACCCATGATATGAGCGGCACGGGACGTTTGCGCTTTTTCATAGGACATTTGCGCTTTTTTTTGTGGACACTTGCGCTTCAAAACATAGGACATTTGCGCTTTTTAAAAATGGACATTTGCGCTTTTTACATAGGACATTTGCGCTTTTTTTATATATATATATCTATAACTTCCCAGCCTCCTCTTTTATCCGGGCTTGGGACCGGTAGGTTTGACCTGGCAGAGTTAAAGTCATTCTTTATGGTTAAAAGTTTAAAATTCATAGCACCTTCATATGTCATAGCACATTGTTGATATATGTTTAAAGTGTATGTACAGAAATAAAATCAAGTACTGTCATCACAATTACAGGTCAGTTTTAGCTTGATATTTGAAGCCCAATGAGTGAACAAATTTGCTCTTGTTAACTGTCCTGATTGGTACTTAGCCCACATCTCAAATAAATGATCGAGTTTCTCCTTTTCAACGGTACATCTCCTTGAAAGGTCTCCAATTTTTAGGGCTTGGTCGAAACGATATAAAAATCCATCAAGACATATTCATTTTTTTTCTTTACTAGTCACTATAACTTTAAAATCCATGTTCACTGTGTAAATGTGAACTAACTAATGACAAATATAAGTTAAATTTATTTATGTAATGATTTACTTCTCATTAAGATTACAGGTAGTCGACTATAGGTAAAAAGCGCAAATGTCTGGTGAATTTAATACAGGTGAATCAAAATTAAAAGCGCAAATGTCCATAGTATTTGAAGCGCAAATGTCCTATCGTTTTACAGGTAAAAAAGCGCAAACGTCCTGTGCCCGATATGAGGATTCTTATCCTTTTATATGAAAACCTTTTTTTTTGCACTGTTATAACCCCATTCATAAGGGGACCAGTGATATGTTGGATCCAATTGACTTCCAAATATAAGTGAATATCATATATTTTGCATTTTCCTGTACATTTGTGTTGTTGGCTCTACCTCAACATCAATTTGGCAATATACATCATTTACATAGAGTTTAACTTTGCATGAAATAGCTGGTATGGAAAAAAGCATGTTTTGATACATAAATGTGACATTTTTATTCAATTTTGAATGTTGTAACTGATTTTTTTTTTTAGACATTAAAAAATAAAGGATGTGTGACAGAAGATCAGATCAAGGAAGTTTTGAGTGAGGTATTGTTATCAGTAATATATAAATGAATTTTGTAACAAAAGAAGAGAGCTTAGAAATCTAACAATTAAAATAAAAAAAAAACATCTGCTATCAGCTGACATCATTACAATCCTTGTTTGAATGATTTAAATAATTGTTTAATGAAAATCAAAATGATTTTTTTCTAGACCGTTAAAACATTTATCTATATATCCAAGGCTATCATACATACTAAGTGTTTGTAGAAATGCAACACTTCATATTGATTATTCCATGCCCCCTTTGGTTTCTTTTATTATTTAAAAAACTACAATGTTCTTTCAAGGCATTCCACATGTGTAACAGTTTGGTCTTGTATCAACTTTCTTTACGGTCCAGAATCTTGAGATTAGTCTCTTAAGGGGTCAAAATCAGTATTAAACAAATTCCAAGGTAAAGTTATAGTATAAGTTCATTAACTTAAAAAAGATAATCTTTGCTGTACTCACAGGGGTTCATTTTGGTGGGAATTTGCAGTGGGAAGTTGAAATTTGTTTTTTTAAAAGTGGAATTTTATAATATTAATATGGTCTAAATTTCCTAAGATAAATACAGAGTTGCATTTCTATTGGCACTCCATATATATGTCAAGCATTTTAATCCTCATATTGAATCATGAGAATACTAATGTTCATTAGAGTATTTTATGCACCACCTACTAGGGTATAATGATTTTAATTCTGTGCATCTGTTTGTTTGATCATTCCTGTTTTTAATTAAGTTGAAATCCAATCAAATTGAAACATAGTACACATGTTCCCTATGATATGATCTCTCTAATTGTATTTTTACCAGTAGAAAATTTTAATACAGGCAATAATTTTTAAGCTTTATATTACATTGTTTACGTCAATTTTAATCATAGTCAAGAAATTATTATATATTCAGATTTTTAATTTGTTTTTAAAAACTTTAATATAAGAAAATTTTACAAGTATAAGAACTACGATATAGGAAAATTTTATAAGTATAAGAAACAATTTTAATGAGTAATGTTTAGTTGTTTTAACTATTGATCAGTAATTGTATAAAGTTTTATAATGTTAGTGTCTCATAAGTCAGTATTTATGGCTGGATATTGATTGTTTTATGTGTAAATATTATAATTGTTGTATATGTTTTATGGCAATCAATATGTGACACTTTAATAAACAAATTTATATTATATATATTATAATGCCAAATTAGAGTTTTGATCCCAATTTCACAATTCCATTGAACATAGAAAATAATAGTGTGAGCGGGACATCTGTGTACTATGGACACATTCTTGTTATTGCATGCCTTTAATCATGGCTGTATAAAAACTATACACTGCTACCTTGGCAGATTAATACATTTATAATTGATCTCTCAACAATAATGTTTAGACAGTATTCTTTACTGTTTGCTCTTGTAGGTTAAGAAAGAATTGCATAGAAGAGAAACTCTTGGTCAAGCTTACTTGGAAAGAAGGAAACTTATACAAGAAAAATATATTCCCAAGCATCCTCAGATATTTAAGTTAAAGGTATGAGATATATTTGGAATTGCTATTTAAAATTGTCAAAATTTCTGCTTCAATGAATTCTTCCACAATATTTTTTTTACTGTTGAATCATGTTTTCTTTTACAAGGTGTGTTCATAACGAGGAAATTTTGCTTGTTATTGGTATTTGATATACTGTTGCATAAGAAACTATGCATTTCATCCAGAGTATGTGTTTCAGTGCTTTGATTTGTAAAGTAACATGTATTCTACATAAGAAGGAGCAAAAGTATTAAGAATAGGAAATTTAACAGATGTTTAGAAGTTTAAAGATAGAGAAACCTATAGACATCTAGGGGTCAATATAATTATGGTCTGTAGACTAGACTATAAAATTTGTTTTACACAATTCATTTACTTTTAGTTTAAACCTAAAATTGTGAATGCAAATCAATGTTTTTAATTATGAATAAACTTCTCAAATTCTTTTTGAATTCAAAGGTTTTACTGTTTATATGTAAGTGTACTTTCAATCTGTAGTGTAATATTTCCATAATATGAAATACACTAGTGTATTCCTTCTTCATTCTAGTTTTTTTTCCATTGAAAAGATTCACTGTTACATATGTTCCATATTATTAATTAAATCATTATTTTCTAGGAAGAATTTTTATCTCAAGATTTTATCAGCTTAGTGAAGTTTTGTAAGGAATCCAAAACTACTTGTCCTGATGTTATTGAAAAGATCCAGAATGGACCAGGTGAGAACAAAATGCTTTGCAGAATTTATGGAGTATAACTTTAATTTTTTTAGATATTTTACTTGGATGATAAGGAGTGCATGACATGATAAGGTAAACATGGTATATATTGATAAATTACAATTTTTATTTTTTTTAATTTTTTTTTCAAAAAATTAAAACATATATACATAACATACATGTAAGATATAAATACAATGTCATCATTATAATACATCATAATTGGTAACAATTGCAATTTTAAAGTTCAGTGGCAAATTTTTCATGCATATTCAGGAAGATCATGTTTACAGATAATGAGACTATATCTCATATAAAAAGGATTCATTTCATCACATAATTTAATTCCTTAGGTTTAAAGCTGGTAGTCTCTCTCTTTCACCTTTACTACCAAGTATGTGTATTGCTTACAAGTTTTTACATATAACATGTATGATTTTAGCTGAGAAATGTTATACATTACCTGTCTTTACTGAAGAATACTGTAAACTTATGATGGAAGAACTTGAGCATTTTGAAGACAGTGATTGTCCAAAAGCCAGACCAAACACCATGAATAACTATGGGGTAACTGTAATTATAATACAAATTTTATAAAAATTATAGATCTATAAAGGGAATAATTTGTTTTTAAATATATCTATCTTGTAAGCACAAGACCTATTGAAACCTATTTGGGTTGCAGTCTTGTAATTGACTGCTCCATAGGCTTACATGCAAAACAGCTGATCTTTGAAAAAGGATCCACTTTCCTGGATTGATATCCCCAAAAAAATGCAAGATATTTTTTACATCTATATATATGTTTCAATTCAGCATAAACCTATAATCAAACAAAAAAAATCAGAAAAAAATGGACTATTTTGTTTCCTTCCATGTTTTGACATGCACCGGAAACTGGAGTTGTAATACAAGACTGGTAACAATAATTGTTTGATGGTTTGGTGATAAAAAATTTAAGGGGAGATAATCAAAACTAAATTGCTAAAATCTGGTAGGGGAGATAATAAGTCTTACAAAATTATCACTAAACATTTGTCATCACTAATATTCTCAGTGAAAATATTGGAATTGGATGTTTCTTTTCTTTTAAACACATTTGAATTAAGTTTTTCATACATTCAAAAATTTCAAATGTTAAAATGTGTATTTATTTGTTTGAATCATTTACAAAAATTAAAAAAAAAAATGACTTAGTGCAATGCCAAGATACAGTTATTGACAGATTGTAGAACCTTGACTGTGCATATGTATATAAAAATGATGTTAAGTTTGATTAATTTTACTGTTAACAAACTCAATATATACCAACGGGACACCGTCCTGATTTTTAATTTTGTAAACCATTCAGTCTCTTGCTTACAAATGGTGCATGAAAATAGGATGGGAATGCATGGCAGTAGACAAGTCTCTATAAAGTGGGTATGTGCCCTGAAAAAAGTTTTATAACATTAGCTTTTTTGAAACTTGTGAAAGACTTGTGCAACACACATACCTTAATAACTATAACATAGGTGGAGAGCATCATTCATGTCAATGTTTTGTTCCTGTTTACATTGTCATTGATATTTTTCAAGAAAGCCCGAGGCATAGCTCATGAATTCTTGTCATTACAACCGAAATTTACAGAATTACTGCTAAAATAATTATCAGTATAATATATCTCTTGTAGAAAAACCATACAATTGTAGTATTAACCAAAAAATGTCAAACAGATGATATTGAATCGTAATCCCAAAAGTTATGACGTCTTGAATTCACCCCCTTTTTATTCTAAAACGATAATTGCGGTTGCAAACAGACTTTGGTTTACTTGCATGGCGATTATATAAATAACAGTATATATTTCTTAAAGAAAATAAAGTTTTACCATGAATAGTTTCCTGAACGTAGTCGTTTTCAGTAAAATGTGCCTTGCAAACAACAGCTGATTGATATGGGTTCTACGATTGCATCGCACATGACAATCTACGTTTGAGCCATGGCGTTGATCCAACTTTTCCTTCTTATTAAGTCATTTAGAAATGCAAGTCCTCCTCTTAAATGACACTCAGGTACACACCAACAAGGACTAGGCATCGTTAATTGTGTGATTGTTTTGCAGTGCAAAAACGGAAGTTAAGGACGGAACTGACTGGTCTCACTAATAAGAGACAAGAAGAATTTTAGAGACAAACAGCGACAAGAAGTTTAATTTAGTGACGAAGCGACAATAACTAACAAGGGACAAGCGAATCGTAATTCTCTCACGAGGCTATTCTCATTTGATGTGATAGGGTGAAGCTACACCTATCAAATATGTCCCTATGAAGAAGAAGAATTTCACTGTTAGAAAGGAAATGATATTGCATGGTTTTGATTCAATAAATTCTTTAAAAGGAAATTGAAATTTTTTTGTTTTGATGGCCAATTTTTAGCGTGTGCATAAAATATATTTTTTTTTATATCTAATAAAAACTAATCCCTTTCTTCTTAATAAAAACATATTTTTATCTATCAATGTACAGTAATATAAAAAATGTTTTATAACCGCCCCTATAATAAAAAATAATGCATGTTTTTTTTAATATCTATGGGGAATAAGTTGTTGCAATGACATTTTTTTTATTTATGTATAGTCGCTATATAGTCTTCTTGACGCTTCTTCTCGCTAAATTAATTATATTGTTATCACTTTTTGACGCTTCTTGTCTTTAATTAGTGGAACCCTATTCAGGAACTATAATTTCATATTTTACATAACTGAGACCAAAATAACTATAACGTCATACGGCTTCACGTACAGAAATACTTTAAATTGTATATTATGCAATATAATTCACGGTCAGTCGACTTTTAATTATAATATCATGTTATATCAACGAGTGAAATGATTTTAAAATATCTTTAGATCGCAAATAGTACTCGAAATTGAACGGACCTCTTTCCACACGGAATTCGAATAATGATAGTTTGTAATCAGATTGACTGCTTATAATGCAAAAGACACATTAATAAACTGATTTTTAAAACGAACAATACACACTGATCGTTTCTTTATTTCCCAATGTAAATGAAAGGAACAAAAACCAATACATACCACAAAAAGTAGAGGAGAAATTTAAACATTTCCGGATCTATTTCTTGCAAAATGACCCCCAGCAAAGATTTGCGTAAGGAAAGATGAACCTCATGACTTGAAAGTCAGGCCTTAAAGCACTGCCTTTAAAAATTGTCATTAAAACAGCCATCCAACAGCATATAGCTACCAAAAATTGAAAAGCTATTGGATACTATAAAGACTTACATCATAAAAGACATATCGTAAACTATATTTATAGGTCAATGAGTTAATAGCTACCATGTATACATCATTTGCCCATTGATTGTGAAATCAACTTTTACCTTAATATTTTCTTAATTTGATTAAAATCTAGTAAAATGTGTTTTTTTTAATAGCTACTATTGAATGAAATTGGATTTGATGAAGAGTTTTTGATACCATTACGAGAAAAGTATCTTCAACCAATAACAGCTCATCTGTTTCCTGAATGTGGTGGTGATGACCTTGACTCACATAAAGCCTTTGTTGTCAAGTACAAGATGGGAGAAGACCTTGACCTCAATTTTCACTATGACAATGCTGAAGTCACAATAAATGTAGCACTAGGCAAGGGTTTTACAGGTGGTGACCTGTATTTTGGTGACATGAGAACAAAACACAATGCCCAATCACAATACAAAGAATATCAACATGTCAAATATACAGGGTTACTTCACAGAGGGCAACATATGCATGGGGCTAAACCAATACAATCTGGAGAACGCTATAATCTGATTATTTGGATGAGGTCCTCAAAAATAAGAAATAAACTATGCCCAATGTGTGACAATGAACCAGAACTTGATGAAACTGTAGGCTTTGGTGATGGTTTCACCAAACAGGAAGAAGTTATTAATATTTGTGCAATATGACCTTTACTTTGTTAAACATTATTCAATTGTTATGGGTGAAATGGTGCTAGGATTGATGTTTAGATGATTAATGACAATATCAATTGGTGTTGTTAATTTGGACCATAGTGTATTTATCTGATCGAATTTAAAACTAATTTAAAAAGTTAAAATTTACAAAGAAAAATTATAAATTTTTTCCTGGAAATGCACTTGTTTTTATATTTGTGACATTCCTAAATTGAAAACTTCAATTTTAATTAGTGATTTGGCCAAGTGAGGTAATTTTCACAAATGTATTCAATGCAGAAGTTATTTGTATTCAAGATTTATTATTGTATGTTTCATTCAATCATTTATATTTATTGGTTAAACCTTTTTGATAATTATCTTAAGTTTTGTATTTTATTCTTGTCAAAGTTTAATTTAAAAAGAATTAAGAATTGTGGTACATGATGATATAGCTGATTTTTCAGCCTTCAAATTATAAATCATTACCTCTGGGATTAATTATTAAAAGATTCTAATTTAAATATACATTTTGAGCTAGATGGAATGTTTCAAAAAATATCATGGTCCTCCGGCAAAGCAAATTTCAATTAATAATATAGAAATCTTTTTCAGTTTTGAGATAAATTATTGCACAACTCTGGCATGGTAAATCACAAAGTGGAGACTATCTTATCCTTATAGTTTTTTTTTCAGGGAGCATAGTGAATCCCAGTTTTTTGTTACATTTTCTTCAAATTATTTACTTTAATCAGTTTGTTATTTAGGAACTACCAACTGGTAAAATTAAGGGGTGTACTTATTATAGTCAGTATTCTTACATGATTTGTTTATAATGAATTGGATGTTGTTGTTATTGGTTTTGGTAGGTGACTTACCGTTATGCTGTAATTGCGCCTTAAATCCGTATAACATAAATATTATGTATATACACTTTCAGTCCTTAATTTATTTTTAGTATTAGGTTTCTGCGAGTAATTATATGAAACTTTGATAAACATGGTTGACTGACTTACTAAGAAGTATTTATGTGTAGAGATAACAAAAAACACATAACAGAAGGTACATGTAATAGGAAAATTAAAAAAAAAAGCAAATGATAGTTCCTAAGGAAATGTACATTAGTAATTGATAGGTACATCTTAAAATTGTTTAGAAATTTTATCAGGTTGTTCACCTTTGTGTCGTCTGTGATATACTTATAAAAAAAAGTATATTTAGAAAAATATCATATCCTCTTAGTTTTTTTTTCAGGGAGCATAATGAATCCCAGTTTTCCATTACATTTTTCTTCAAATTATTTACCCTGATCAGTGTGTTATTTAGAAACTACCAACTAGTAAAGTTTAGGGGTACTTTTAATAGTGATGTATTTTAAGTCAATATTCTTACATAATTTGTTTGTAATGAATTGAATGTTAAATTTGTTTTAAATGTCTACATGATGCTGACAAATTTCAATGTTATCAATTATCTGTGATATTACCTGGTGATTTTGTATGCTAAATATTTTGAATAAAAATTCTGATGTGTTATAACTGTTATGGCACATTTTTGTCTTGCCTGTGGCAAAATATGCAGATTGCAAAATGTAGTGATTGCAATCCAGCAGCAACATCATAGAATATTTATAAAAAGTTTTAACTTTCAGAAAGTAGAACTAGATGTTTCATACTTTGAATGCAGATGCCTATTTTATGAACTTTTTTGTCTCATATGTTTTTTGTCCTTGACCTCATTTTCATGGTTCAGTAACTAAATGAAAAGTCTCCTCCATTGACCAAAGTAACTGAAACAGACGTTTGGATTGCTTTTCTGACAGTGGCGTCATCAATAGTTATGTTTTCTGCTTGAGTTAGATGAAAAGAACTACTTGTGATAGATCATTGAAATATAATGTGAAGTTGCATTATTATCAGTGCATATAAATTTGACGACTATTTTGAGCCCCTGCCCCTAAATCATGTCCCAGTGACTTTGAATTAACAAACAATTTTCAATGTTCCATATCTTTTCTACAGGGCTACCCGGGTTATAAATAAATGCTAATTAATCGTTGTAGTTCCTGTCCATATAGTACTTCCATGTTATGAGTAATGGCCATTATGGGACAACTATATTTGGTTATGGGATCTTTGCAAGGTCTACATGTCCGTCAGACATAGTTTACCTAACCTCAACCTCGTTATGGATCTGGGATCAAGGTCAAGATTTTGTGATCTAGTATGTATTAAGGTTCTATAAGCAATAAGTTAATCATATTTGGGTATGGAATGGTTGTAAGGTGTACATGTCTGTCAGACTGGCAGCTACCATTCAATCTTTACCTAATTTTCTTGATTCAGTGGTCAATTTTAAGTCTGAGATTCCACCCATTTCTAAGTCTAACTAAATATATTTTATGTATGGAATGATAGTGGGGTGAACACGTCTCAAATTTCATCTGACCGTGACCTCATTTTCATGGTTAAGTGGTTGTTAATTTCTCAAGGTTTTGTCAGTTTATCCAAAACTATCTACATAAGGTCAACCATATTTAGTGTTTTGAATGATTGAAAGGTGTACATGTCTGTCTGGCAGGGTTTATATGACCTAGGCCTTATTTTCATGCTTCATTGGTCAATGTTCAGTATGAGTAATTAGGTCTGTTTCTTAGATACTATTAGAAATAGGCTAACTGTATATTATGTATGCAATAGGCTAACCATATATTATGTATGCAATAGGCTAACTATATATGATGTATGGAAAGACTGCAAGGTGAATATGTCTGTCTGGTTGGATCCATCTGACCTTTACCTCATTTAAAAGGATCACTGATAATGTTAAGTTTACGTGAAATTTGAAGTTTAACCTTCATATTACAGACCTTCACCATAAGTTCAATCAGAGAATAAGTAAATGAGGCAAGATACTTACCTTCAACATAAGTTCAATCAGAGAATAAGTAAATGAGGCGAGATACTTCAGTGTGTGCACTTGTGACACTGTAGGTTATATATTTGTGTTGTTGAGTTACAGATCTTCTTACACAGAAAATGCTAACGTGGGTTCATTATTATTTGTGTGATACTTTTTTCGTGGATTTCATTGGTTAAGGTGAGCCAGAAATTTGGATACATTTTTTTCTATGATATTTTATGCAGACTTTGGCCACACCAGGAAATCAAATATCCCCGAAATATAATTTTTCCTAAATTCATGTTGTGCCAACAAAAATAAATGAATCCACAGACCACAGTATACCGAAGATCTGCTAACTGCATCAACACCAAATTCTCCAACGAAATTATTAAGATACAACAAAGATAACAACCGACTTGGATCAGGTAAATAATCATGCAGCTGGATTTAAGTTGGATCGGGACTATTCGACTGCACATAATTTCACGCATGAATTACAATACACACGAAAAGTATGTGTCGTAAATCAATATTATTTTTTAAAATATTTTGATTGATTAGAAATGTTAAATCATTGTAGTTATGTCACTAAAAGAATGTTAAACAAGTGAAACTGCGAGCTACTGCTCACTGATGATACCCCCGCCGCAAGTGGATAATATTAATAGTGTAAAAATATGCAAGTGTTCGGTAAACAGGAAGTTGTCGAGCGATGAATCTGAAAACGCATCACACGGTATAGCTGACTTATAAAAATCCTGAAACCAAATTTCAGAAATCCTTGTATTGTAGTTCCTGAGAAAAATGTGACGAAAATTTTTAACTTGGTTATCATGTGTAAAATCATACAAGTGTTCGGTAAACAGGAAGTAGTCGAGTGATGAATCTGAAAACGCATCACACGGTATAGCTGACTTATATAAATCCTGAAACCAAATTTCAGAAATCCTTGTATGGTAGTTCCTGAGAAAAATGTGACGAAAATTTTCAACTTGGCTATCATGTGTAAAATCATACAAGTGTTCGGTAAACAGGAAGTTGTCAAGTGATGAATCTGAAAACGCATCACACGGTATAGCTGACTTATATAAATCCTGAAACCAAATTTCAGAAATCCTTGTATTGTAGTTCCTGAGAAAAATGTGACGAAAATTTTCAACTTGGCTATCATGTGTAAAATCAGACAAGTGTTCGGTAAACAGGAAGTTGTCAAGTGATGAATCTGAAAATGCATCACACAGTATGGCTGACATATATAAATGTTGATACCAAATTACAGAAAGGGTGGATGTGTAGTTCCTGAGAAAA
This sequence comes from Mytilus galloprovincialis, assembly GCF_965363235.1. Classification (NCBI taxonomy): domain Eukaryota; kingdom Metazoa; phylum Mollusca; class Bivalvia; order Mytilida; family Mytilidae; genus Mytilus; species Mytilus galloprovincialis. The sequence continues at coordinate 11,180,747 of NC_134838.1, read as the reverse complement.
ATGTGACGAAAGTTTCATGGGACGGACTGACTGACGGACTGACTGACTGACGGACGGACGGACTGACAGACAGAGGTAAAACAGTATACCCCCCCTTTTTTAAAGCGGGGGTATAATTATTATGTGTATCTGTGAAAGGCTCAAAATGACATTTCACCCAATTTCACCATTTCCCCGTCAAAATTTGGGTTTTAAGCAAAATAATTTTTTTTCCTTATGGGTGACCTATGTTTTTTATTGGCTCATTCTTTGAAGATATATTTCAGCTTTTTATATTACAGTTTTGGACCCAATGTCATAGAACGTTTTTTTGATATTCCGATAAAAATATGTCAACACCTCTATTTTCCCTATCATTTCATTGAAAAATGGTCCCTTTTACATACCCATTTAAAACTAAAATTTTGAGCTTAAATGATCCGTGACCCCCTATTTTTTTTGGACCAATTTGATTCACTTTCTGTAAAGAATGAAATAACAAAAAATATGGCACTTCTGATAGAAACTTTGAATAGGCCCGAGCCACCTTAACCAATATGTGCAAATATCTAACAAAATAAAAAGACATATTAAAAATAAGTATTTATTAGTACTACAAATATTTGTATAAAAATAATTTCAAATAAATACATTTATATACAGTATTTTCTGTAACAGATGAATATATATACATTTTTTTTTAAACAAAATTTAATGATGTTACTAAATAAATCACGGTGCAGGACGTTTGCGCTTTTTCATAGGACATTTGCGCTTTTTATTTTGGACACTTGCGCTTTTTAAAAAAGGACATTTCTGCTTTTTACATAGGACATTTGCGCTTTTGCAATATTTGATTGTTATGACTACCCTCCCCTTTTATCAGGGCTTGGGACCAGCAGGTTTGACCTTGAAGAGTTAAAGTCATATTGTTCTTTATGTCAAAAAGTTAAAAACAATAGTTTCATAGCACATTCTAATGCAACAACGTTTGTAACGTTCATTTTGATTGGATAACGTCACTTTCTTACATGAATTGACAATTGATGCTATTGGACGTACGCGCAAGTGCAGACGGCATATGACAGATTTTAAATACATGTTTTAACGTTGTTTTCTGTCAGTTTCATTAGAATGGAGATAACTATATTGTATTTTAAGCTCAGACGGCATCAATTTGGGATTTGATGGTTGCAAATACCCGTTTACTGTCTCTGCTAACGCGTCGCCAGTAAACTTAATTTGCGACCATCAAATCCCCAATTGATGCCGTCGGAGCTTAAAATACAATACAGTTATCTCCTAATTTCATAGCACATTGATACATGTTTTAAAGTTCATATAAAGCTAAAAGTCATCACATGTCAGTTTAGCTTGATAACTGAAGCCCAAGGAGTGAACAAATTTAGCTATTGTTATCTGTTCAGACTGGTATTTCGCCCTCATTTCAAATAAATAATCAAGTTTCTCTTTCTCAATTCTTTACTGGGGTGCTGTTCATCAATATAACGAATCTTAATGTAAGTCACCGACTGATTGTCTATGATACTCTTCAAAAAGATAAAAATATAGCAGGATGATTCGAGTACAACTACCATAGGTAAAAAGTGCAAATGTCCGGTCAAATTAATACAGGTGAATCAAAATTAAAAGCGCAAATGTCCATAGTATTTGAAGCGCAAATGTCCTATTGTTTTACAGGTAAAAAAGCGCAAACGTCCTGTGCCCCAAATCATTAGTAATTTAGTAGGTTTATAGCTTGTGATTATGGCATTCATTTTAAAGTATTTAGTACATGTCCAAAGTATGATTATACAACATTCTATCAATATCAACCCAAATACTTTAGATCTTTATGCATACATTTTTTTTAATTTTTATTTTTTTATCATACTTTATTTGATTTGGAAAAAAACTTAGGTAAATCATGAAATTTAGAAAATTATAAATTAAAACAATTAATGAAATGACCCTAGTCATTAAAAATAGAATTGAGTAAAACATGTAAAAATTATCACCCTGTTTAAAAAATAAAAAGTATAATATCACATATCAGTACATGTATATCGTGTCTCAAGTTTTGAAACAATATTTTGTATGCTGTATAAATCTTGACTTTTTGATATTAAGGAAGATTGTATTCATAAGATACCCATCAAACCACTGTAAAACCATCAAGGACAAATTTTAAACGTTAGATTATCAAACAGAATTTTGTGGTCAAAATTATTTCAAAATTTGACCTATATCTTTTAGAGATATGAAAAATAGAACATCAAATGTATTGCATAAATTCATAGGACAATATAAGTTAATTCAGTAAATTTTCCAGTCAAGATTCCTGAAGAACTCTTAACAAATGGGGGTCATAATTAACAAATATTTACATCATTACTTAATAAAAAATAAAGCGAAAGTGTATCAGCACTAGTCAAACATTGGAGGTATTAAATATATCTTTCTACCACATAAAATCAAACAAGTGACAAATAAAGATTTACAAAATGCACAGGTCTTTCTAAGCATACCCCAGGGTAAAACTTTAAGCAAAACCACCATACTAATATTGCAGTTCTACACTTTAAGGACACAATGAGTCATTTCTGCTCATAACTGAAACATTTACTAAATAAAAGGTAAACGATGATAATAATATTGGTAGCCATATTGGTTGGACAATTATATAAAAGAGAAGCTCTAAAGATGATTCAGCTGAAGGATGTACTTAGGTGAAATTTAAAAAATCAAGAAATTAAAATTGATATTACATGTAAAAAGAGCACCAGTAAAGGAAGGAAATAAGCTTAAAATATTGATAGGTCATGAAGCTCCAATCAAGATATTTGAGTTCTAAAAAATGGTTGGAAAAGGCCGACTCTGACTTTTAACCTTACATTTGCATTGGTATTATTTGGGTCTCAAATAGTAAGAACAAAAATCAAGAATCTGCCAAAAATTTGAAAAATGGCCTTTTATGAGATATTGAAGTCTTTTATGAAAAGAAAAATGGGCGTTATGGGGCAAAATATTTTACCCTGTATTGATGGAAAAAAACCAAGTAGTCCGAACATCTGACACCAATTTCCAAAACCTCATCTAAGTACATCCTTAAGTTCAAACTTTGGTCTAAATTGGACCTGTGTTTTCTGAGATTCTTTTTTTTCTTTTAAAAAAAAATGTCCAATGGTACATACTTTAGGACAGATAGACGGACAAGAGCTAGACATTTGCAGAAGAACTGGTGCCAACATGAGCTGGACATATACAGGTCAGATGAGCCAGTATGCTTTAAATATAGTTGGCCATCACAAAATGATATAATTATAAGATCAAAAATGTCTATCAGACCATTCATAAAATGGTTTAACAGAAACATGAAACCATGCAACAACAATCATGTCTTATTCCAAATCTCTAAACAAACTCTCAATGTAATAAATGAAGTCTATACTATGATCAATGATGGAACTGAATGAGAAATGTATATCCAATACATCTTAATCAATGTGTGTATAACAATGATGGAACTGAATGATACATGTATATCCTTTACATGTTTGTGTGCCTATTACAAAGAGACCTTTTGGAAATCATGTCCTTCATAGGTATTATTATCATAAGCAGCTGGATCACTGAAATGTTCCTGATCATACAAATTGTTTTTCTTCACATTGTGTTCTCTTTTAACTAAATCCTCTCTCTTTCTGTGTCTGAAATATAAGTTAAACAACATATATTTAACTTCTTTGACTAAATTAAACATGTCACCTCAAGATTATATTACCTATGCTTTGATCATGTAGTATCTTCTGATTTTTAAAATTATTTAACATCTATACAAAGGAGTACATTTGACAAGCATATAAATTATATAGGCCATTCTGGAGAAAAAATACAAATCTAAAAGTACAGATTCAAAATAATAAACAATCTACCAATAATTATTGAAGGTTTCTGATTGATTGTTCTGGATTAGCACCACTTTCAGCTATCATGGCTGTTTCTTTTTCTGTGTTTTGTATAAGAAGACTAGTTATATCATCATTAATTTTAGCACATGAGCCTGAAGATGGACATAAACATTAATAATCTGACATTATACATAAATCATAGTGACCTAGTTTTGTTGAACAGATGTAACATAGCAGGAGAATATCAGTACTACATTATAAGAAACTTAACTGGAACTATTTACACAGAAGGATGAAGTATCATTATTACATAGGTCAATTTGTGGAGGGGCATAACAGTTAAGGCATTGTTGAGTAAAAATACTTTTCATATAAAATACAAAATCAAGGAATATTACAATAAATAGAAGTACCTAAAAATATATCATTTAATCAAAGTATTTTAAATATATTCTTTGAAGTGTGTTTCATATGATCTGATTATGTAGAATCACAGCTGGTATAATAATTAAAGCATTATTTATGGAATATAATTTTGATAAAATAGCATTCAATTTTAGCATGTTGAGACTTGAGTACAGTTTACTTTTATTATGACCAATTCTAAAATAGCATTTGATTTCATATCATAAAGTGTAAATTCTGTTTAAAGTTCAGCACATTTTCTGGTAAATCTGAAACAGATTCCATCAGGATCTAGTGCAACAAAATAATGACATCATATTGAAAACTCAAATTCTATATCTGTATAAAGTTGTTGCAAATTAAGATATTAAACAGAACTTCCACCACTGTATGTCATGCAATTTATGAAGGTCAAAGTGACCTAATTGAAGATGAACCTTTTATTACATCTCACTTTTTATCTTTTCTCAACATTTATGCAAACTTGAATGTATCTATATACATGATATACTAAAAGAAGAATATGTATATTGTCCCCTAACTTCAACCGCCAGTGGGATCACAAACTGATTTGTAGACCAAGAACATGAAATGTTTTAGGACAAGGGAATGTAAATACAACTGGAGAGACCAACATTTAGCTTCAACTGTTCAATTACAAATATCTAGCAAATAATTAAAACTTTTTGACACCTAAAACAATTTAGCTTACAATTAGACAACTAACAAATATAACAGGATTTTTTTTAACATTATTCCTTAATTTTGTCAGATGGATGTTACTAACTTTTTTTTTTTAATTTTGAAATACAACTGACAACACTACAATCTATAATTCCTCATCACAAGCAGAAAGATTAGCATGAATACAGACAAGCATGCAAGTCTTAACTGCGACACTACAGGAAACTCATCTCAGGTGACTTTCTAATATAACTTAAAATCCACTGTTTGGAAAGAAAAAAAAAAAAAACAACAACAAAAAAAAAAAAAAAAACAAACATAAATGACTATATTGCTTTAGAAAATATGTCATATTAACAAATTATAAATCTTTTTGATTATCATCATTCTGCATGCCAAATATAATAAATTTCAAAATATAATTTTTTTAAAAACATATTAAAACAATTTTCAAGTTCTCAAAAGAAGATCTTGAAACATTTTGTTAAATTTGTTGAATTTTGAAACATTTTGTTAAATTTGTTGAAATTTTAAAAACAGTTAACTTATCCACCAGATTGCAAATGATGTGGAGACAGTAGCTTTTTTTTTTATTACCTGGGCATGAAAAATTTACATTTATTGTTTATTTTTTCTCACTAACTACAATCTTTGGAAACAACCAAAATGCAATACAGCCATTCATTGAGTAAAATTCATGCAACTACATGCTAAAATCATATGCTGATAAAATGCGCTACACATAAGATATCAAATATATTTCAATGATAAATGCTTTTTACTTGATATTTGTAACTTTTCAACTTCATATTTCTTTTCCAACCTACAAGAAAATGTAACCTCTTGATTCTTGTACAATGTAAAATCTTGGTTTTATTTCAGTACATGTATTAAAAGTACCATTTGAAAGCAGTTTTTAAATCCTAGAAAAATAAATTCTGCCCTGATTCCTTTTATATCATACAGTTGTTGCATTAAAAGAACCTACTAATTTGCAAATTATGATGATAAATCTTTATACTAAAAAAAAAAGCACCTCACTCCTATAATATTTTTGAAAATCACTAGGTGCAATTTGCAAACTCTTTGTGCAAAATGATATCTAACTTAGCAATCCAGATATAGAATATATTATAATCAAGACATGACAACAAATCTGAAAACAGTGCTTAAAAACATTGTGTTGTGAAATAATCATCACTGTGCTTCAATGGGGTACATAATTTGTTGTGTACATCTTATTACAATTATAAAACAATGGTAATCAAAATGCAGCAAAGATGAAATTTCATAGTGAGCAAAATGAAAGTATTTACTTTTGACTTGCAGACAGACTTGTGGTGTTTCAGAAATATTAAATCATGTGAGTAACTTTAACAATGTTAAGGTGGTACCTAACACTACAGGGAGATAACTCTGTAAAGTCAGCTAAACGTTTTAATTACGTTGTGTTGTAAAGGGAATATTAAGCTTCTCAATGATTAAAATTGGTGTTTGTCAAATTGCTATATAACCAGTGTAATTTTTCTGATAAAACGGTTGGTTCCAATTTTTTGAAATTTTTATATTTTTGTAAAAGGGTCAAAGTAAATACTTTGTCAAAATTTTAAGAAAATTAAACGAGCCAAATTAATTTTAGTTAAAGTGTTGGGTACCACCTTAAGCACATCAAAGTCCATTAAAAAGTTGTGTACAATATTTGGCCTTCGAAAATTTGTATATCAAATATCAATCAAAGCAAACTGTCCTCTTCAACAGAAATGATTTTAAAAATTATTATTAGAAAGATGATGGGTAAAATGGTATTGGGAGCTACAATTCTGTGCTGATATTATCCTTCTTTGCCATTGGTTTATCAATATAGAGAAATATACACACATATGTCCCACCATTTAAACACAGTGATTATGAGTGTTAACAGATAAAGCAGTGATTGCAAAAATGGGAATAGGAGCATTATATATATATAGACTATCTTCAAACCTTCACTTACTCAAAGGTATAAACAAAGTGATTTAATACTGACCTTCTTTTGTGTATACAACAGCAAATTATGGCAATCACTATGACAGCAGCCAATATTCCCAAAGCTATAGCTAGTGGTAACGTCCATTTCTGTAAATAAATTAAAAAAAATCTTCCAAGTATCTATCATATATCTGATCCTTCAGTCTGTGAAGAACAAAATATGGTGTACCAAACATTATTGAGAACTACTGTAGTTTATTAACTTAATTAATCATAGATATACATGTACACAATTTAAAACCATTTCAATTGAAAAATGTATGAATAGTAATTAATGATGTTTGACCAATAGATTTTGTAATTCAAAAAAATTAAATCATCTCTTGCAATCTAAAGTATATTTCATTTTTTTGTTTACAAAAGTTAAATGGATATAATCATTTTCTTTGTTTATAAGAGGGATACTCAAAAGTGCCTACACTATACCTTATCATTGTCCTCATCTTTTGGTGCTCTAGAATGTAATGTTTTCCCTGCTGTTGCTAGAGACTGTTGTAGATGTGCTGTAGAGGGAGATTTTAAGTCCTCGACATCCTCACTCTTACGTCCCACTCTATAATTTACTTCTGACACAGGATTTCTATAATCAAATATAAATTACAGCATGACTACATTTTATCATTATATGATAAATGTGCCCAATGAAAAATGTAAAGACGAAAACAAGGAATAATATCAGGAAAACATAACTCTTTCTGCCTTTTAAGATTATAAAGTTATCCATTTTGTTATCATTATTTAACTTTTTATGAGTTGCTAAACTAAGAAAACAGATAATGTGGTTTGTAATGTCATTTTCTCATCTGTAAGCAATTCCTTACCCATCTTTGTCTTTAGCTTTATTGTTAATACCAGTGACAGTCACATCTAAGTCTGGTTTGGTCACATCTGAAAGAAGGAGAGAAGAATTTAGAGAAACCATTTATTTTTATGTCCCAAAAGAATAGTTTCCAACCATCAGCCTTTTAAAAAACAATGTCTAATGAAAATTTATAAGTAATTACAAACATATCAAATATAAAACTAAAAGATCTGTGAGCTTAACTCTGCTAACAGTCAAGTTCCTGCTACTTATTTATTAATGGTAAAAATTGTATGCTTTGCTGTGTAAAACTGCAAAAATTGTTCTGAATAGACTGAATAGAAGATGCCCAATGTCATTTGTAATACATATTCTATCAAAGTTTCATTGAAATAAGGTAACCATTTCAGGAGGAGTTTTAAGTACAAGACGTCTACCCTTTTGCATGTTTATTGCTACGAGAAACTTTTTCACATCTTTTGGGTTGGAAATAAAAGAGATGAAATATTTCCAAGATACTAAATATTCTGTTCAATTTTCATTGAAAATCCAGTCTCCAGTATATAGACAGAGTTGCAGAACAATTAGACTAACAGTCAAATGAACACAATACTGTGTCAATATTTTGGAGGATAAGAAAAACTGTTTTAAAATATATTCAAGCAAAGCCTTTAGTAATTTTAACACTCTAAACAAAAAAAATGTCTTTTAAAATATTTACCAGGATTTTCTTTGACAAATGCATCTTTGATGGCATCTACAATTTTAGGTTTATCTGCATCCTGTGTTTGACCGTCCAGTTGTAGAGATCCTGCCAGTTTTGGTTTACATAGACAAGGTTCTGATCCTGCCTGTTTTAATGGTGCTTTTATATCATTATTACTTGGTATATTCACAAATAATGGTTGTGGTTCTTCATCTTCAACTGCCACTGTATACTCCATAGGAGTTACTTCCCTTCTGTAAAATTATTAAACTATAGTTTAGTCGTCAGTTATATTTCAAATGTTTCAGACAGTGAAATCCTACTTTATAGGTATCCTTTTAAAGATAAATTGTGCTAATGCGGCGTAAAGCAACAAACAATCAATCAATCAAAGATAAATTACTGGAATTCTGATTAAGGTTGAGTTACAGTAAATGGGGTATGTCTCGGATTTTGGTAAAATTTTCATACAACTTTAACTTATTATAACTGAAAATCCAAAATATAAGTTTGCATCTATCTGTTTTATTTTCTGAAATATCATTGTTTATTTTTTTCAAAATAGGTGTTCACTTGTATAGAAAGCACACACAATCGGCAGAAAATGTTCTTAAATATGTATTTGGATTTGAAATTGGGAGATTTCATGTTTTAAAGACAAAATGTAGAACATCACTCAAGACAAAGCATATCATTAAATAAAGTTAATACCCATTTCCATCCACCAGTTTATGTGATGTATGAGTATCTCTCTTCTGTCTCCTGGACTGTTGCTTTACTCTAACAGATAATGCTGTACTGGACAGCCCTGAAAATATACAAATTATGCATTAAGTGCTATTTTGTACTTTTGATATGATTGAAACTTCTTTTGCATGATAACTTCATGTCTTTAGACATAAACATTAGAAAAAAGTTGAAAAACTTTTTCGAATGCTGCTTAATAATGAAAATAAAAAATAAATAATTTATTTTGTAATGAATATAATCGTACATACCCATGTAATATGTTAATCTCTAGATGTGTTTTAGTATTTAGTGTTCTTAGGTTTCTGTATCACTGACACCATTTTTTATTCACACTTTTGTATGTTTTAACAGCAGTTGTTTTAACATCAATTTATATTTTTAGTTATCAACAAAGAGCTACAGCACAAACAGAAACCCAAATTTATAACACCTCCCCCTTACAAATAGTTCTAAGTATCTTGACCACCATAAACATTTACTTACCTTTGTTGGCACCATTCCACACTGTACTAATAGCAGTTCTAACTCGTGTTGAGTTGATAGTTTTAGAGTATACATAATGTTTCTTTGGACTAGTAGCACTACAGCCACACTGTGACAGGTTAGCATTTAGAGCAGTATATTTTGGAGGGTTAATGCCCTTTGATTCTGGGTCTGTATCATTGATGCTAACTATGTATCTCACTTTAGTCACTAACTTCCTATAAAAGAATTTAGAAACAGTTTTTAGATTAAACACAATTTACATATTTTCTAATCAATATTCTTGAAATTTGAAATCAGATTACTAAATAAGTTGAAATTCTTTCACACTTGAACAATTTTCATGCCATTAGGAATTTTGCATGCTTGAATAGATGCTTGACTAAATTTTCATATCTCTAAAAAGAAGAAAAATGCAACTCCCCCCTCACTCCCTCCCTCCTAAAATCTAAGAGCTGAAGAGCTCTGAAGGGAAAAGACGGCCATTGTTCCAATTTTTAGGGTGTATCTTTTGATAGTCTACATACAAAGAATGAGCAAAAGAACAGCTAGAACATATAGAAAGGCTGACAATAATGAAACTAATTGTTGTTTATTGTTATTTCATTTCCTTAGTCAAGAATTCATCATAGAGACAATTTGGACCAATGAGATCTGCACCTTCTAAATCAAAACATTTGATTTAAGTTGGGAGTTAATTATCTAAAATTCAATTGAATTTAACAACTACTACATTATATTTTAAAATTTTAATTATGTACAACTGCAAGGCAGGCTAAGACTATTCTCAATTTTTTGTGACAATATTCTCAAAAAAGTGAGGACTGAAATATCTATTCAGTTTTAATTTCCCATTGATAAAGTTCCCAGTTACAACTCTCATCACAGGGATACATGTACTTATAAAATCAAATATGATTGATATCATGTGTGAAGTTTGTTTCCAGATCCCACATTTTGATATATCTGTAAAATTCATGAATAAATAGCTTTAAACTACAAAAAGCAATATTTAAAAAAAAATGAGAAAAAAAAATGGCCACTACAATAATTATGTTGGTACGCAAAATTATTTTTTAATTGATGACTACTTATCATATATATACTTAATGTGACATTTTTAGTGTTCATATACATTAACTTTCATTTTAGTGGGTAATTACTCATCAATTGAGGTGCTCCTTAATTGGAGAAAGATTCTAAAAACATAACTTTACAGAAAGAATGAAAACTGCAGTTGCTCTCTCCAATCTCAATAGGTATAAACTACAAAAAGTAACCATTTCAATAATTATGTTGGTACACATTTTTTTTTATATAGAAGACTACTTATCATATACTAAATGTCACATTTTAAATGTTCAGAAACATTTACTTTGATTTTAGTGTAAAATTACTCATCAATTGAGGTGCTCCTGAATTGGAGGAAGATTCTAAAAACAGAACTTTACAGAAACAATGAAAACTGCCGTTTCTCTCCCCAATCTTATGTATCCCCATTGACATTGTTTACCGCGAAAGTTGACCTACATATTATCTGATTATAGTCTCAGATTCAAGCATTTCATGTTGGTGTGTGAATCATCTACACTACAGCAAACATCATTAGGTTTATATTTAACAAATACGGATTTTAAATTAGTATACAAGTAGTGTGAATGATTTTTATAATGAATAAAGGATATCCCTGTGTAGTGTGGCATTCCAACAATGACGTCACTAGGTTAGATATATTTAGAATATTTCGTAATACTGATTTATCCGGACTGTAAAAGAAACGTATATAGTGTAAGGGAAAGCTCAATATACGATAATTTCATGAGAAACAGAAGAGAAATGTTTGAAAAATGTATTTAAAGTCAATCTGTTCTTCTTGTCATTAATTTCAGTATGACATTTTGAGGGGGTTTCCAAACTATCAAAACAAAATGATTGACGTGAGGGAATGATACTCTGGCCAACCCCATTAGGGAATTGACGGCTTGAAGCCGTCTTTCCCCAAAAACTTTCCCTTATATGGTATTGGCTATTCTGTTCAGGTGCTTGATCTTGATTATCTCAACTGTTTCATTTAAATCACATGTAGTATCATACATTCGAATAACAACAAAATAAGAAAAAGCTTCCTTTTCTGCACCAGTATTATGTGTATTGGATAATTGTATTATGCAATTTACAATTATGAGTGGAGTGGTCCTAAAATCAACTAGATGTGTCTGAATGACACGAATGGCCCCGTCTTAAAGTTGAAAAATCTGCAATTTCAACAACACATGTGGACACAAATATGATGGTAGTCTCACATATAAAAAGTAATAAAAATCAGAAGGCGTACAGAAAAAAATCTGTATAACAGTAACTGTGATTTTCAAAGTCCAAAGACATTTTTGGCAAAAATTAGCGAAGCGGACTGAAACATACATAAACTTGATCTGTAACTCATCATGGTTAACTCACATACCAATATCAGCTCAATATCTGCAGGCGTTTAGAAAAAAAGTATGTATAACTGTGATTTTTAACAATTTATCAAAGTCCAAAGCCCGTAAATTTGGCAAAAATTAGCAGAGCGGAGAGGAACCAAATTTAAACTTGATCTGTAACTCATCATAGTTAACTCACATACCAAAAATCAGCCCAATTTCTGAAGGCGTTAAGAAAACTAGAGGCTCTCAAGAGACTGTATCGCTCACCTGACTCTACTTGGGTTTTTGAAATCATATAAAAAAAGATAAAATTTGGCTACAAAGTTACAAAACTTGGTCAGCACCACATAACGAAGGAACATTCATGCTATGTTGGGTTTCATTCTATTCAGTGGTTCCCTAAAAGAAGACTTTTGTATGGTTTTCCCATAGGGTCCTATGTTAAACTAAACCCCCCGCTGAGGGCCATCTTGGATGATGGATCAGCTACAAAGTAACAACACTTGGTCAGCACCTCATAAGATATATTCATGCCATGTTTGGTTTCATTCGATTTGGTGGTTCTCTAAAAGAAGTCATTTGTATGCATTTCCCATAGGGTCCTATGTTAAACTAAGTCCCCTGCTAGAGGCCATCTTGGATGATGGATCGGCTAGAAAGTAAAAACACTTGGTCAGCACCTCATAAGGAACATTCATGCCATGTTTGGTTTCACTCCATTCAGTGGTTCTCTAGAAGAAGTTCAAAATAAATGTTAACGACGACGACAGTCAATGGACGCCAAGTATTGAGAAAAGCTCACTTGGCGCTTCGGGCAAGGTGAGCTAAAAAGTCTGTATAATGGTTTGTTGTGGAACGACAGAATGACAAAAACTATATGGCCTGGACAACTTTGTTGCGGGGCCATAAAAATGTAGTGACACTTAGTAAAAGACAATGAACTACTACTAACATTAAAATTAAAGAATGAAATGATTTAAATAACTTACCAACTGACATCTACATATATGCTGGTATCAATAATTTTAACTATAACTGTTTTATCTGAAGAAAAACAAAACAGTATAAAAAAAAAAGAATCACAACTTCCAGCTATTCATGAAATTCATAGGTTAAAAGTGATTGTGTGTGGCAAGTGAATTTATGTGTAGGTGAAGAATTGCATTTCACTGCTGAATTGTTTTGTCTGCTATCCTTTCAAAGAATTATTAAATGGAATAAGTGCATTTGATTAGTTGAATTTTTAATAAATCTATTTCAACAGAACATTATATAAAATTCTTTTTCTAAGACTTGCTTCCCTTGAGTAAGGTTATCTTTAACGGATTAAACCTCAGAGTTTTAAAATACTTCGAATTCAGTTATAATCTGTCCTGTTTTGTACCTTCAGCAGTATTTGCTGTTGGTCTCATTCCAGTCATTTCAATTTAATCTGAAAACTGATTGATAACTTATTCATTTTAAATCTTGTTAATAACAAAGCATATAATTTCATTTGTATAAATAATATCATAACTTACTTGGTGCAACAGCCATCCAATTAATTTTCAAAGCAGATAGCAGAAGTTTGTCAGTTTTCTGGACCTTCCCCTTGAGGTATAAGACATAAACCTTCCTCTGTGGAATACTTGTGGTATCTGTCTGTACCTTAGGGTCTAGTTGATTGTCCAGCTTATATTTCAGTGTAGCTAATGATGTCTCCCATAGTTTTCTAGTGGTGTTATTTATTTCTAGCTTAAAGTATAGCTTTGCAATCTTTACACTGAAATTAGACATGCATAAATAAATTGTTAGTTCAGAAATCAATGCAATATTTTATCAATGCCAGATGACCATTGCCATAAATAAAACTCACAATTTAATTGGTAAATTCAAATGAAGAAATCAAATTAATCAGTTAGGCATTTCTGAGAGTTTTTAAGAGTTACAATCAAAATGTCTAATAAAGTTTAAATGATGGCATTTTGTTTTATATGTCAAAAATATTTTGAAAGAAAGTATAAAAGTGAGTTCTATGCAACCAACTGTATAGTGTAAGCTTCAATGATAAGACATTATTTGTAAAATATAGGACATTCATTCTTGTATTGACAAAATCCCATACACTTGTTTGAACTTCTAAGAAAATAACAAAGTTCATAAAATTTGAAAGTGATTAAAGAAAGGTTTATCAAGCGCCAACTTACACAACAGTCATAGAATATCAAAGAAAGCTAACAAATATACACAAAAGAATGAAACTCTATATTTAGTCAATTATAATACATTTCTTACCTGGTGTTTGAAGAGGATACATAGTCCTTTTTCAGTAATACATGTGTTTTAATACTCTTTAGTTGATCTGAAAAAAAATAAAATCAAAATTTTACTATTTTTATATTATTATTTGTGAAAACTACCTTTTATTTGACAGAACACAGTAAAATTTAATGTATAAGATTTTTTATGCCCCATTTGTGGGCATTGTGTTTTCTGGTCTGTGCGTCAGTCTGTTTGTTCCTCCGTCCTTTCGTCCGTCTATCCCTCTTCAGATTAAAGTTTTTGGTCGAGGTAGTTTGATGAAGTTGAAGTTCAATCAACTTGAAACTTAGTATACATGTTCCCTATGATATGATCTTTCTAATTTTAAAACCAAATTAGAGTTATTACACCATTTTCACGGCCCACTGACCATAGCAAATAATAGTGCAGATCCATGTACTGAGGACACAGTCTTGTTTTGTTTGTTTTTTTACAAAACTGCTATTCTATTTACAGAAAAATGTCTGACTTAAAAAAAATGTAAGTTTCAGAGATATAACCTTCTTCATTGATTTTCCCAGGTCTGTGGGTGTATTTTGAAAGCTATATCAGATTAAAAACTATTTTCTGCACAAAAAGTTGTGCTTCAAGATTATTGAGTTATGTGTGAGTAAATTATATGAATCTACACTGATAATTCGTTTGTGCATCATCTCACACTTCATCAATGCAAAGCAATATACCTATTCATGTGCAAACATAATGATGAAGAGAAAAAACTTTAAATAGCTCACATTTTGTTGCATTAGCTACGGCAAGATTCAGCACATTCTCAACATTCTGATTATCAGTAACTGTCATTGTGTTCTCATATCTGACACTGGCAGTGAACAATGTATTAATTCTATATTCTGCTGCAGAATATGGTTTTCCCTGAATTTTCAGTTTTTCTGCCTCTTTCTTCATTACTTTGGTATCTGGTTCCATCTCCATGTCAGGAGTTACTACTGCCTCCTCTCCTATTTTCTGATCATATAGGACAGAGGTCAAATGAATACCAAGGTCACCTACAGATGGTTCTGTTGATATTACACGTAAACTGTATCCTGAAAGATAAAATGATTTTCATTATATTAAAGATGTATGGCTGTGTTTGTATTCTGTTTTGTGTCAAATCAAATTTTCTAAACTTACCAGCTAGGAATGAAGATAAACACAAAACAAATATAGATATCCATTTCATCATACATACTGGTTGAGGACCAGATATTGTTAGTTACAAGTTACCTTTCTTATGTGTAAATACAGGTATTGCTATTTATTTTCATACACATATTACTAAAACTAGTTTTGTTTGATCCAATAGACCACTTTTGAGTTTTGTCCTTCACAGGAAAAGTTTGTCAATTATGTGTGCCTTTGAGATGTCATTTACCAGGTAGAGGGGACCACCTGTATCCCTGCACTATTGAAGTTCATCAAGTGTCTTCATGATCATCATTATACAGGATAAGCTAATAATAATGTTTGTAGCGTAGGTATTAATCACATTTTTCTATTTAAAGCAGTGCTGATTATCATTTATAGAATTTAATTTGCTACAATAATGCCTCATTCACAGGTACATTTAATTCGAATTGAATTCGAATCGAATGCGAATCGAATTCGCTAATTGCGATCACACACTCTTCTTTTTTAATTCAAATTGATTCGAATTGGCTAATTCGAATTAACCAATTCCCATTAGAAATACGCTTTTTGTTAATACGAATTAAAAGTTAACGTCGTTAGGACAAGTAAAGCATATTCAACGCGCATTCCAATTCGAATTAAAAGTGACGTTAGGACGTAAAACGTTTCGAATACGAATTAAACTAATTCGAATTAGTTAATGCAAATCAAATTCGAATTACGTGTGAACTCAGTATTAGATGCGAAATTTCAGATAAAAAATAATATTCTTGTTAAATATGATCTAACAGACTACCTATCAGTACACATTTTAAAGAAAAATCAAAAGTAGACATTTTGGGACACACATAACACAGGAGTTTAAATATCCCCTTAATAATCATATTTTTTCATATTCAAAAGAGCATCTGAAATTTTACTTGCAATTGTTTCTTTTACCTTAAATCATTAAAAACTACCATCAAGCTGGTGAAAAAGAAAAACAAGAGTTCATGCTGAAATGTCTCTCCTTCTTTACAAATCATTGATATTATGTTAATAGTTCTAAATATAAAGCTTAATTAAAAATAGTATCTGAGATATGGACTTGACCACCAAAACTTAACCTTGTTCACTGATCCATGAAATGAGGTTGAGGTCAAGTGAAAACTGTCTGATGGGTATGAGGACCTTGCAAGGTACACACATACTAAATATAGGTATCCTGTTACTTATAATAAGAGAAAATTTAACATTAAACTAGAGGCTCTAAAGAGCCTGTGTCGCTCACCTTGGTCTATGTGCATATTAAACAAAGGACACAAATGGATTCATGACAAAATTGTATTTTGGTGATGGTGATGTGTTTGAAGTTCTTACTTTACTGAACGATTTTGCTTCTTACAATTATATCTATAATGAACTTTGCCCATTAGTAACAGAGAACTATATTTGGTAAAAATTTACATAAATTTACCAAATTAATGAAAATTGTTAAAAATTTACTATAAAGGGCAATAACTCCTTAAGGGGTCAATTGACCATTTAGGTCATGTTGACTTATTTGTAGATCTTACTTTGCTGAACATTATTGCTGTTTACAGTTTATCGCTATCTATAATAGTATTCAAGATAACCAAAATCGGCAAAATTTCTTTAAAAATTACCAATTGGAGGGCAGCAACCCAACAGCCAGTTGCCCAATTCATCTGAAAAATTCAGGGCAGATAGATATTGACTTGATTAACAATTTAACTTCTTGTCAGATTTGCTCTAGATGCTTTGGTTTCATAGTTATAAGCCAAAAACTGCATTTTACCCCTATGTTCTATTTTTAGCCGTGGCGGCCATCTTGGTTGAATGGTCAGGTCATCGGACACATTTTTCAAACTAGACACCCCAAAGATGATTGTGGCCTAGTAGTTTCAGTGGAGATTTTGTAAAAGATTACTTAGATTTATGAAAAATGGTTAAAGATTGACTATAAAGGGCAATAACTCCTAAAGGGGTCAACTGACCATTTTGGTCATGTTGACTTATTTGTAGATCTTACTTTGCTGAACATTATTGCTGTTTACAATTTATCTCTATCTATAATAATATTCAAGATAATAACCAAAAACAGCAAAATTTCCTCAAAATTACCAATTCAGGGGCAGCAACCCAACAACCGATTGACCGATTCATCTGAAAATTTCAGGGCAGATAGATCTTGACCTGATAAACATTTTTATCCCTGTCAGATTTCCTCAAAATGCTTTGGTTTTTGAGTTATAAGCCAAAAACTGCATTTTACCCCTATGTTCTATTTTTAGCGGTGGCAGCCATCTTGGTTGGTTGACCAGGTCACGCCACACATTTTTTAAACTAGATACCCCAAAGATGATTGTGGCCAAGTTTGGATTAATTTGGCCCAGTAGTTTCAGAGGAGAAGATTTTTGTAAAAGATTACTTTAATTTACGAAAAATGGTTAAAAATTGACTATAAAGGGCAATAACTCCTAAGTGGGTCAACTGACCATTTTGGTCATGTTGACTTATTTGTAGATCTTACTTTGCTGAACATTATTGCTGTTTACAACTTATTTCTATCTATAATAATATTCAAGATAATAACCAAAAACAGCAAACTTTCCTAAAAATTACCAATTCAGGGGCAGCAACCCAACAACCGATTGACCGATTCATCTGAAAATTTCAGGGCAGATAGATCTTGACCTGATAAACATTTTTATCCCATGTCAGATTTCCTCAAAATGCTTTGGTTTTTGAGTTATAAGCCAAAAACTGCATTTTACCCCTTTGTTCTATTTTTAGCCGTGGCGGCCATATTGGTTGGTTGACCAGGTCACACCACACATTTTCAAACTAGATACCCCAAAGATGATTGTGGCCAAGTTTGGATTAATTTGGCCCAGTAGTTTCAGAGGAGAAGATTTTTGTAAAAGATAAATTTAATTAATGAAAAATGGTTAAAAATTGACTATAAAGGGCAATAACTCCTAAACGGGTCAACTGACCATTTTGATCATGTTGACTTATTTGTAGATCTTACTTTGCTGAACATTATTGCTGTTTACAGTTTATCTCTATCTATAATAATATTCAAGATAATAACCAAAAACAGCAAAATTTCCTCAAAATTACCAATTCAGGGGCAGCAACCCAACAACCGATTGACCGATTCATCTGAAAATTTCAGGGCAGATAGATCTTGACCTGATAAACATGTCAGATTTGCTCTAAATGCTTTGGTTTTTGAGTTATAAGCCAAAAACTGCATTTTACCCCTATGTTCTATTTTTAGCCGTGGCGGCCATCTTTGTTGGTTGACCGGGTCACGCCACACATTTTTTAAACTAGATACCCCAATGATGCTTGTGGCCAAGTTTGGTTTGATTTGGCCCAGTAGTTTCAGAGGAGAAGATTTTTGTAAAAGCTAACGCCGGACGCCGGACGCAAAGTGATGAGAAAAGCTCACTTGGCCCTTTGGGCCAGGTGAGCTAAAAACAAATCTAAACCTTTTTTTCAAGTTGCCACTGAACCATGAAAATGAGGTCAAGGACATTGGACATGTAACTGACGGAAACTTCTTAATATGAGGCATCTATATACAAAGTATGAAGCATCCAGGTCTTCCACCTTCTAATATATAAATCTATTAAGAAGTTAGCTAACGCCGCTGCAGGATCACTATCCCTATGTCAAGCTTTCTGTGACAAAAGTCGCAGGCTCGACAAAAAACACAACTTTGACCTAATTTTTTTTGTTCACAAGGTTTTTAAACAGATAGAAATGATCCACTCCCTTAATTTTCAAATTTATATATTTTTGGCCAATAATAAGAGTATTACCCTGTTTTGAGGCATTCCACACATTCTCCAGTAGTGTCTTTATAATTGTCTTGTTGATAGGTTTATGTTGAGACTGTAGTACCAACTTGAAACACCAACTGTACCTAGTCACATTGAGTGTCTTCCCTGGGAACACCTGTACCTCAGGTACCACCATCTTAGTGTAATTGACACCTTCTGTCAGAGAAGGGTACATCATTTTCCCATTGGCAGTAAGGATAAAGGTGAAGGTTGTCAATGATTTTCTAAAAACATAAAATAAAATTTCTAAATCTGTCATATGTTATCAAAATAAAGCAAGATAAGACAATTTTACCAATACCAATTCATATTGATAGACATTTTTTTTCTTTGGACAATAAATTTTCTGAATCAATTATTCATAGTTAATTCTTTAAAAACTCATCAGACCAGAAGTCCGAGTTTTGCCAAGAAGTTTATTTCCCAAGGAAAGTAAATAAACTTACCCAGTAATATCCTCGAAGGTATCTTCTCTCGATACTGAAGATAATTCTACACTGCTATAAGCTGCAAATAAAAAATAAATAAAATTAATAACTATATCTCCTATCTATGAAAAACCTTCCACAAAATTATTATAAAAATTCCTGCCACACAAATACCATTCTGCTTTATATGAACAGTGAACCAGTCCCTTCAGAATTATATATAATAAATAACAAATATATCTACAATATATTTGTATTCATTCTTTCAGAATATTAAGAAAACATTTCAGTGTTTACTGTTTAAAATGCTGTTTTCATAGATTGTGCCTAAATTCATTGCTACTCAAATTTATATGGGAAATATTGGGCCTTGGAGACAAATTTTAAATATTTTGCTTGACAAACAATAAGGTAAAACTGTTTACCAAACTTTTTTCTTCCAGTAAAATTTGCATTCTGCATGCAGGATAAAATCTGTAACCAACTGACAATATATACATGAATCAAGGAGATGGAAAAGGCTCACTGATGACACCCTGCCAAAATATTTTGTTTAATAGGAAGTTGTTGATGGATGAATCTGGAAACCAATCACACGGTATAGCTGACTTATATAAACCTTGAAACAAAATTTCAGAAATCCTTGTATTGTAGTTACTGAGAAAACTGTGACAAAAATATTCATGGGTCAGAAGGACGGACTGATGAATGGATGGATAGACTGACCAATGGACAGACAGAGGAAAAACAGAATACCCTCATTTTTTTAAAGTAGGGGTAAACCCAATAGATTTCTATAAATATATTAGGATATCATATATATATGACAAATAACAATACACATCTTTACCTGTTACATTTTCCCAGTATAACTTTACATGGTTCATCAATGATAACTTTTTATCGTTTGGAATGATTCCAAAGAAATGAACTTGAAACAAATCTGAGTATGCCACAGTACTGATGTCCGATTTAATAACTGTGTACTTTTGTTGCCTTGGTGAAGTAAAGTTGATTTCCTGCTGTAGATCTTCCTGAGTTATGCCCCCTTCCTCAGCAGCATTCAATATATTTCCACTGACATCCACAATGTAATTATATCTCCATACTGTTTTGCTTAAAATAAATAACAATAAAATTTTATAGTTTGAAATCACTAATACGAAATGTTATAAGATACACTGATATTTTTTCAAATGATTTAAAAATTAAAAAAAAATAATAATAGTTTGAAATATAAGTAATTTTTAAATTACAACAAAGAAATCATTCAAAATTTTTGTCTATGAATAAAGATTTGGAATCTAAGCTTGTACGAACATATATAATTGTTAAAATTTTCTGTAAAAGTTGAACTACTTATTTATTGAGTCAACATTGTACTACTTATTTCAAGTATGTGTATCTATCTACCTTGAATTTGATACTGTTGTAACAACTTCCTGTTCGTTGAACACTATTAGTTTAACATCACTAACATTGGAAGCTGTAAATAAATCATTTAAACATGATATAATCATTTTTATATTTGCGTAGATCTCTAGTCCATATACTGAAAGGAAGAACAGTCAACACACAAATCTAGACTGAAAGTTAAAAAGTTCTCTTCTTAAAAAATATATAATAGAAAGTATCATCATAACTTTTTCTCTCGAAATTTACACTCCAGTATCATTGTCTAGTAACAGTAAGTTTGATTTTCAAAATTTGTGTTCACTTAAAGTCATGACCATCTATAATCTAAACAAAAAAATAATGAAAAAAGTTTAACATTTTAGCAAAAAAAAATCCACATTTACTGCATCTTTTTCACTATTACAATTATCCACACCTTTCAAGCTGTGTACTTTCGAAAATAATTGGCATCTAAATTACCAACTGGTTTCCATTTTAAAAAACCTTTATGAAGCAAATATGAATAACAAATATATTGTCCACTGATAGGAGAAATAAGATGCATTTATAAATGTAAATCAAAGTCACATGTCAAATACAATGAAATATTATTTCTGCTAAATTACCTTTAACTTTCTTGGCTAAAGTTTGTTTCACAACACTATCAAATTTCTTTTTATCCACATTATAAATTCTTCTGTTGAGCATCACTTTAAAAGCCTGGGTTAATCTGTAAGTTTGAAAGGCATCCACATCCGTCATAAAATATGGCTCTAATAATGGATTAGAGACAACGCCCATGGCTGTGTATTCCTTATATGATGGAGTAGCATCAAGCTGGCTGTTTACTGTTGTACCATCCGTTGTTGTTATATGGTATGAAAGCTTCCAAACTGTTTCACTGCAATAATTTATACAATAAATTAAAAGACCTTTATCCAAAATTTATCTATACTATTAAACGAGAAGACCTCATTTTGTGTGTCGCTTCTCTTCTTTCCACAATAAATTAATCAACACGCCTCTGTGTCCTTTAGGTACAGTGCAGAGTCGCATTTGTCATCCATTCATATGATTATTCATATTGAGTTATTTTGGGAGAAAAACAAGAAAAAAGGCATCCGGATATTGTCCCGTCATTGGACGAAATTTTAGGTCAGATTAGACTTCCCCGGTTTGCGTTTTTCTGTATACTTTGAACATACATATACAAAGAATAAAGCGTATTTTCAGAATTCTATCTGCTAACATTTTCAAGTTTACTATCCACGGTGGTCACAGAGCTTATTAAACAGAGTCTGTATAGCTATATTATTAATTAACTACACTGTTATTGGACTTAATATAATGAAAACTGCGTATGCAATATAATGTGTAAACTAGTCCAATACAGAATAACTCGGCCAATATATATTTTTTTTTCTGTATTGGCCGAGTTATTCTATATTGGCTGAGTTGACATAAGTGCAAGATTTCGGAACGTCTCTAGATTTTACATTGAAAGTCACGATAAACACAAACTGAAAGTAAACAGTTGTTTTGAAGACGCAGTTGTCATTTAGTTGAGGATTGAGTTATCTTAAACATGCTGAAAATGTCAGTATGGCATACATTTCAGGCAAAAGACGGTCACATTCATTTAAAAGGTATTTTGAAAGCAGACGATAGAACTATTTCAGGTTTGGAGAAGGAGTAGATTATCACAAAGTTCATTTCTTGACGACCTCATAATTTCACAATAATTTGCACATAGTTTCTGCATAACACATGCAATGGCAGTACCTTTCCAATTACTATTTATGTGTTGCATCTAAATTTAAGTTGTAACACTTTATAGTGACTGAAAAGGGTAGAAAAACTCATCAGATGAGAAAATGCTGAAGACACCTGGAAACAGCACCAGATCATTATGTATTGCATCTAATAAAAAGAAACAAACTGAGATTTAGATAGTTCCACTTCAAGGTAATTACATCTTTTGAAATGAAATTAAAAAAATATTGCAACACTGTATTTAATTAATAAAGATATTATTATGTGTATTTCTGTATTGGCCTTGTTATTGGTCCTCGTCCAGCTGTATTGGCCTTCGGCTTAGCCTTAGGCCAATACAGCAGGCCTCGGACCAATAACAAGGCCAATACTTAGCCTTAGGCCAATACAGCTGGACGAGGACCAATAACAAGGCCAATACAGAAATACTTACGTAATAATATCATATCAATGACCACCATGGATCGATTAGTAAACTTAGAATTGAAAGTAAATACACTATATTTATATAGTAATGAATGTTCATAATATACAGATAAGCGCTAACAATATTCATGTGAACTTTTGATACCTTTTCTGAAATTCTCCAGTCATTAAATCTTTTACAAAATTCATTGATTACAAAAAGAAAGAAGATGTGGTATGATTGCCATGTTGAGACAACTCTCCACGAGAGACCAATATGACACAGAAATTAACAACTATAGGTCACCGTACGACCTTCAACAACGAGCAAAGCCCATACTGCATACTCAGCTTTAAAAGGCCCCGAACTGACAATGTAAAATAATTCAAACCAGAAAACTAACAGCCTTATTTATGTACAAAACATGAACGAAAAACAAATATATAACACATAAACAAACGACAACCACTGAAGTACAGGCTCCTTACTTAAAATGTCCATAACGTACTAAATGTATGTTCATATTGAAACTGATAGAAAACCAAAAATTGGGAATTTTGAAAATAAAAGAGGAGGGATAAAAAAAACATTTTCCTGTCCCCAATAACCTATGACTTATGATACTTTTGCTGAAATTCTGCGTCATTCAATATTTTACAAAATTCTTCCAACAACACTTTACATACTTTAAACTACGCTCTGAATGCCCGAGATTTCTCCGGTGTGTTCTAGTAAAACTAAAAGTTTAAGGGAGACTGCTCTATTGGCAGCAATGCAAATTTTTATCCATTTATGTTAAATGTATGTTTTCGATATCACAAACTGGTCAAAACATTTACTAAATTTTATCACCGGTATAAGGAAATAATTCGTAAATATAACTCAACATGCAGACATCTTATACGTTCAGGTATTTCACATCCAAAATTTTATGGAAATATTCTTTATAAAGCACAAAAATGTCAGTATTCTCCTCAGAAACTAACAAAACCTTTAAATAGACTTATTAAAAGGGGATATAGTTACGATACTGTTGTCAGGTCATTAAAGATTGCATATTTTGGCTTTAACATTGATTCACTGATAGGGTCTTTGCATCGGAACTAAACACATTTACTTCTAAAAAAACAGTTGTTGGCATGACACGGGTTATGTTCTTCTCATATATTTTATGATAGTATGATACTAAACCCCTAACGGGAGGGATTGTACCTGATATTCATATGATGAAGACATAATCTTTCAATCAGTTTAATTGAGGTCTGGAGCTGGCATGTCAGTTAACTGCTAGTAGTCTGTTGTTATTTATGTATTATTGTCATTTTATTTATTTTCTTTTGTTACATCTTTTGACATCAGACTCGGACTTCTCTTGAACTGAATTTTAATGTGCGTATTGTTATTCTTTTACTTTTCTACATTGGCTAGAGGTATAGGGGTAGGGTTGAGATCTCATAAACATGTTTAACCCCGCCGCAATTTTGCGCCTGTCCCAAGTCAGGAGCCTCTGGCCTTTGTTAGTCTTGTATGATTTTAAATTTTAGTTTCTTGTGTATAATTCGGAGTTTAGTATGACGTCCATTATCACTGTACTATTATGCATATTTTAGGGGCCAGCTGAAGGACACCTACGGGTGCGGGAATTCTCGCTACATTGAAGACCCATTGGTTGCCTTCGGCTGTTGTTTGCTCTATGGTCGGGTGGTTGTCGCTTTGACATATTCACCATTTCCTTTCTCAATTTTATCAGTATTGAAATCTTGAATAGAATCATTATGTATATCACACCTAAGTTAGTACATACACTACTTGTTTTTATTTAGTTATGTAAAATGCAGTTACAATTAATACTTAATAGGTAAAATCCTTTCAAAAACTGTTTCAAAGGGTCATTCACTTAAAACACTTTTAACTAACAAGCACCAAAATCAGTTTTTTTTTTCTTTCTTTTTTTTCTTTTACTCTATAACAAACATTTAAAATTAACATGTATGGGAAAAACTAACACACATGTATGATCAAATTGTCCTTACCATTTAGTTTTACTCTATCTCACCTAAACATTGTATATCTATATCTACTGATGGAAGTAAATTTCCCATAAAAAAAAAGCAAACTCAATGAGTGGTTTTTCAACATTGAAACAACAGTTGGATGATAATAATTTTGTAAAAATGTCATAATTTACCTGTAGGATTTTTGAATTGTTTCTTCTTGCTTCAAAACTGTAACATGTTTTACCTTTATACCTGGAATATAATAGAATGACCCCTCTTATTGATAAGAATTCAGTTGTCCACTCTTATCGATAAGAATTCAGTTGGCCACTCTTATTAATTAGAATTTAATAAGATTCTATGTTCAATCTTAACATCAATATCAAAGTTATCTTATTGTTAATGTAAAAATCCAGTTTTACTGATTCATGCTGAATCAGGTGTCTATAAACTTGGATATTCAAATTGAAAACCTAAATATTGACAAGTTATTATTGTTCTGCCATAACACATTTAATTTGTAAACCAGAAAACTATTAAGATATTGCAAAAAACTTCCAATGAATGATAGTTTCTTGAGATTTCTTCTTTGTATCAAACAAAGATATCTCTACAAATACCAAACTATTACCTATTTTTTTCTTCCATAACACAAGAAGCTTATCTTGCACTTTATTGAAATCAGAGTCTGCAACTCTCTGAGCAAAATGTATGCTCAACAAATTATCATATTCAAAAACAGCCTCTGTTGTGGATTTGACTAATTTCCCATAAAGCATATTACTTCCTCTTCTGGTTACGTTTAAGTGTGTTTGTAAAGTGCTACTTTTAACACTATCTTCTTGAACTGGACTCACTGCTGTATTGTTGGCTGTAATTCTATACCATAATCTCCACGATGATAATCTAAAAATAATTAACATGTAAAAGTTCAAAGTTAAGCAACATTTAACTCCAGTATAAGTTTAAATTCTGCCCTGAAAAAGAGGCTGGTGAAACATAAAAGAGTGTTTTTATGACAAGAAATGGTGACATATGTATAATGGAGATTTGTAAAAAAAAATTATGAGGTTTGAAGTTTCAAATTCCACATTTTTTCAGCTGAAAAAAAAACATGTCTGCAGTTAGAGAATAACAATCTTCAGATG
This sequence comes from Mytilus galloprovincialis, assembly GCF_965363235.1. Lineage (NCBI taxonomy): Eukaryota > Metazoa > Mollusca > Bivalvia > Mytilida > Mytilidae > Mytilus > Mytilus galloprovincialis. The sequence goes on along the minus strand of NC_134838.1, from coordinate 11,154,140 downwards.
TTAAGTGTAAACATATGCATATTTGACTAGATCTTACAGGCTGCCATAAACTTTTTTTTCTTGTTTTTTTTATTCCATTTGCTGAGACCCCTGTCTGTCATATCTTAGTATTTTTTGGCAAAGTGTTTCCAATATCAAGATTTTATGACACTAGAAACATTGTAAAATGGTTTTCTATAAGCACCAAGAAGAATGGACTATGAAAAACAAAATTCTGTATCAGAAAATTACCAAAAAACATCAGAAATTAATGAATCATTATAGATATTCACCAACTTAATGTCCTTGGGAATTTTAAAGCCAATTTTGAAGAACATGGAACATTTTATCTATTGGGAATGGTGGTGAATTTCTATCTCTAATGTATCTTCCCATTTAAGACTAACTTGCATTACATACCTGGAACTTGAAACCATTTCTTCTTGATGAACAATTACTGTTTTAGTTTGTTTCAAATCTGAAATGTATAGTGTATAGATATGATAAGTTTCGTTGAATTTGTAAGAAACCCATGAATAAAAATTTTGAATGAAGTGCACATTTTCTAAATGAATGAATGCAGACTTTGGTCAAAACAACAAAATCAAGTATCAACAAAAAAGACAATTCTCTATGAATCTTTGAAATGAGTACCCATGAAAATGAATGAAACCACAGTACATGAATAATAAAGATCTGCAGATCATAATTACTTTCCCTTCAACTTGACTGACTATTTGTGGAATCACTTACCTGTTCTAAACGCTGCCCAAGCTGCCTTTAGTCCTATTTCCATATTGACAATATCTGTTTTGAGTACTGGTAATGTAAAATCTACATGGAAAAGACTTTTGTAGCTGTATAATCCTGGTCCAGGAGATATTCTACCTGGGACCTTAATGTCTTGTTCTGGTACCTGGTCAGGATGAATTGCTTTTCCATCAACAGTAAGATAATAGCTTAATTTGCTTACTTTCTTCTTAGACCTTGAAATATTCAATACATTAAACTTTTAATGAAAAAAAAAAGAGCTCCCAAGCAATTTCATCGTACAAACAAATGTTAAAATTTGATACAAGTATTTTCTGCAACATGTACCATTTCTGTTGAAGGAAATAACACACCAAAAATCCAAACTCGATTTCCAAGATTTTGTCTAAAGCCATCTTTATACTTATATTTTATATTTTTATTGGAAAAAAAAGTAGGTATTAAAGTTTACTTATACAACTTGCCAACTCACATTTGTACTGCACCATAACAGTAAAGACAAGTCACATTTGTAATGCACCATAACAGAAAAGACAAGTCACATTTGTAATGCGCCATTACAGAAAAGACAAGTCACATTTGTAATGCACCATTACAGAAAAGACAACTCACATTTGTAATGCGCCATACCAGAAAAGACAAGTCACATTTGTAATGCGCCATAACAGTAAAGACAAGTCACATTTGTTATGCGCCATAACAGAAAAGACAAGTCACATTTGTAATGCACCATAACAGAAAAGACGAGTCACATTTGTAATGCACCATAACAGAAAAGACAAGTCACATTTGTAATGCACCATAACAGATAGGACAAGTCACATTTGTAATGCGCCATAACAGAAAAGACAAGTCACATTTGTAATGCACCATAACAGAAAAGACAAGTCACATTTGTAATGCGCCATAACAGAAAAGACAAGTCACATTTGTAATGCGCAATAACAGAAAAGACAAGTCACATTTGTAATGCACCATAACAAAAAAGACGAGTCACATTTGTAATGCACCATAACAGAAAAGACAAGTCACATTTGTAATGCGCCATAACAGAAAAGACAAGTCACATTTGTAATGCACCATAAGGGACAACATCAAAAGTTCAATGAAGGATAAAAAACTTTGTTCATCTAGTTTTTTCACCGACTCTCCTACCCCTCTCTTAACTTTATTTGGGAAAAATTGATTGACCAATAAGGATATATGTAAAATTGATGTCAATTTATACAAAACTTGCAGCAATTTGACACCCCACCCCTAAACTATTTGAATTAAATTTTTTATCCTTCATTGATTTTTTGATGTCGTCCCTAACAGTAAAGACCAGTGACATAAGTAATGGGCCATAACAGTAAAATGAAATGTACTACTTACATTGATTTGTACAAATACCAATCCTGACTTCCAATCGTGACACTAACATTCGACTTGGAATCAATAAAAACTGAAAATAATAAAATATTTTTGAAAATATTGATGCCAAATGAGATCAATTTCACGAAGTAAAAACATTTAGATATTTAACAGGTATTGTTTGTTGGATTTAATATCTATTTTACATCAGCATATCTGTCCATCATAAATCTACTTTATAATTCATTTACACAGTTTTAATTTTGTAACACCCATGTTAACTTTTAATTCTCTGCTAAGTTATGCTACAAGATTTGAATGATTGATTGACTGATTGTTGGCTAAATGGTTGATATCTGTTAGTTTTTAAAATATTTTTTTGTCAGTCAGTTTTTATAATAACCATTTTCTATCATTTTATTGTATGTATTGTTTGAATTTTCTACAAAAGCAATACAGAGAATTTAAGGTATAAAGTTCTATAAATCGAAAACATTTAACATGGCCCTATGATATCCACTGACCTTTTTCCTTCCATGTCTTTTTGATCTCATTTATGACTGAGGTAACTTCAGTTCTTTTGATGGCTCTGCTGAGGTACATAGAGAAAGCAGTATCTAATCTCTTGTAGCTTGTCACTGTATTTACTGTATATTTGTCATTGTTAACACCATTAAAATTAATCATAGATTGTATCTTTGTTGTATTCAAGTCCTTAGTCTCTCTAGAATCAACATAAGTTTTTTCTTTCTTGACAAATATGCTTAACATGTTGTATTTCCTGCAAATAACATATTTCCATATAAAAAGATTGAGGAGATTATATACTGCACTTAGATGATATATATAAACGCGATATATTCAGTATGATCAGTCCAAATTATAAGAAAAACAAGAATATGTATTCAAAGGAATTCATTTGCTGAAAATATGAATCTTAACATCAAGTTAATGTGACTACAACTTTATGACAAGCTACCTTTATGACAAGCTACCTTTATACTAAACTTTTAACCTGATATGGAATAAAAGACTGGAAAACTTAATGTTCACCAATACCAAAGGTGATGGTAAAAAAATAGAATTATAAAAATGAATGTCATTTAAAAGATTTATATCTTTGATAAACTTATAATATCCCATATTCACTTACTTGTTCCCACTTAAAACTTGTGTCTGTTCAGGAATATCTACATGTACAACTGTTTTATTATCTGAAATAAAAAGTCAATCACAAATAACCTAGACTGAAAAAGGTTAGAGATGCAATTCTCACATGGAGCTGACTTCCTGTTTGTTCCTGGTGTTTATTTGTTCTGTTGGGTTTCTGTTTCATTTGAGTACAATATTCAGTAAAGCAGACCTTGTAGTAATCATGTGTTTAGTAATACATACATATCTATCTATAAAACAGCCTTTGAATTAAAATTTTAACTTATGTAGTATCAATCAACAAAGTTAGTATTGAAGTTACTTCTAAACAGCATTTTTTCTACTACTAAGTTTTGTCACCTGTCAATTTAAGAAAGAACATTAAGTATCATCAAGTTTAATACTGTTTATCTTAAGATTTTTAAATTATTTTTTTTATTCGTAAAATTAGAATCCTGTTTACTAAAAGAAGTTGTTAAAAGATAAAATAAGAGAACACAAATTCTAACCAATGTTATTTGTAGACTTCCACCATTTCACAAGAACAGATTTCATTTTGTCTCTGTCTTTTGTTCTAACTTCTCTATTTATAAAGATCTTGTATCCCATTTTGCTATCAACAACATTAGTCGGTTGAAGAATGGTGTAGCTATGACCACTGGCATCAGTCAAGTTCAAATGAAGGTCAGTTAACATAGATGTCACTGAAGGGTCAACTAGAGAGCCATCTTTTTTCAAATAATAATCAACTTTCCAAACTGTCTTCCTGCAAATGTAAAAATATCCTTAAATGTTATAGTATGTCCATTTTGGAAAAAATAAAACTTTTTTTAAATAAACTGCAAATTTGATATAATAATTTGAAATGAATCTAGGAAAGTTTTTATTTTGAATGGTAGATTATCTGGTGCTGTTGCTACAGAATTTTGCTGTGGATGGTAGAACATTTTAAAGTGTATGGATGAACATTTTAGTGTAGATGGAAAAGCATTTTAATGTTGATGGTAGAAATTCTGGTAGTCACAGCTGTTAAGAAAGCCTTTAATGTCAACAACTGATTGGCAACCAGATCTGTCAATGGATCAAATGTGTTTACATTTTGACAAGGGTTACACAAGTGGACAGTATTTTTTTTATTTCAAACTTACTTTGTTGCTATGTCTATGTACTTGGTATATCTGTTAACTGTAACTTCTGTGTTGTTATATGTTAAGGAACCTGTGGAATAATTACAAATATCAAATGTAAGTCATTTTTTTCATCATGTAAAAATGGAAATTCAAATTACAACAAATACAATAAACTTTTTCAAAAAATAAAAATCAAATATAATAGAAAATGTGGTATGATTGTTCATGAGAAATTTTCCACAACAGACAAAATAACACAGAAATAAACAGCTATAGGTCAATGTACTGTCTTCAGAAATGAGAAATGCCTATACAGCATCGTCACCTATAAAAGGCCCCTAATCACAAATGTAAAACAATTCAAAAGAGAAAGTTGAATATATCTAAAATATTTATATTATGATTGACAAAGCTAGATAATTGTGTTTTATAGCATATCAAAAGAGTACCTTTCATTTTCTTTATCCAAGATGATTTAATGTTTTGTTCAAATTTTGTTTTCTGTTTATATCCCATCTCTTTAGATAGATAAAATGAGAAAGCCAATTTTGCTCTGATTAATTCTGATTCTGTTACATTGGCAACGACATACTGTTCCTTTCTTAGATTGACAATGCCCTTGACCTTTTGTTTTAAAATGTCAAGGTCAATTCCAGTATGTGTCATGGACTCCACCACTGTGTGGTTCTTTTTAAGGAAATACATTACTCTCCAATAAGATTTTCTGTAAATAAATTACATGCAAATATATGAATTAATAATATCATCTCTTATACTTATTAAATAAATCTATACTCATATCTTAAAGCTATAGAAACAGGCAAATGATTAAAAAGGTATAATAACTATTAAAGCTAACATTTTATTTGTCATAACTTGCAAAATGTACTTTTAAGTATGTGTAGATTAATATTTACAAGTGTGTGTAGTTTAATATATACTATCAACACATATTGTATATAATTGGTTAATTAATGTCCTATCAATCCTCAAACAATATGAAAGTTGTAAGAAAACTTATTTTTCAATGTTAGTAAAGACAAGATCTGTCAGTTTTATTGCATAGACCTTTGTATTTTGATATTGGAACTTGTTCATATTTTCATTATTTTCTTTAACTCCAGCTAATAAATACCTACCCATTCTTATCAACAAATTCTTCAATGTTTTCTTTCGATATATTGGCTATGGAAAGACAACCACATAAGGAATATTCTGAAAAAATAAAATAGCCTAAATATGTGTTTATCAGCAATTAGTATATTTTTTGGTCGATCTTAATATATGCCAAGATTATGGACATGACTAGATACTTGAAAATATTTGGCAATGACTTCACAAATCAGTGCAGCAATGTTGCCTGTTCATGACCATCCAATCAATTCATTAATTACATGCATGAGACTTCATTTATACAACCGAAAAAAAAATAATCACGTTTTGTACACAAGTAGTTTTGTTAACCAATTCATATTCATTTCATATTCAGTCCAAATCATTAACTTTAATAAATGCTGGCAATGCTGGAAATGGAATGCTATATTCACCAGTCTTATGCAAGACAACTTTCTTATCAATTGCACTTTTCATTGATTTCTGACACAACCTGTTATGAATTTATAAGATGCTTTGAATGAACACAATTTTTTATTAATTTACAAGATTGTTCCGATCAAAGATATATATCGTACCTTTACTAGTTGAGTTCCAAGTTTCTAACAGTGCTGTCTGTATAGCTGTGAGAGATGTTTCTGACACTTTACCAGTGAAGAAGACAGAAAACCTATTTCTGTAGTTATATATCATGGATCTATCGGTCTTAACAATCTGGTATTTTTGTCCACGTGGTCCAGTGATGTTTAACCTGGATATCAACTGGTTAATGTCTAGACCAGGCACAGAAGTAGCTGGCACAAACTGACCATTCACTTTTACAAAATATACAAGTTTCCATACTCTTTCCCTGTAAAAGTCACATAAGTCAATATTAACATGAAACATAAATACCTGACCAATGATAAAGCTTTTGGTTGATATATTAGTCTAATAGAATCATATAGCAGCTTACAAACTTTTCCTCAATTGTACTTATAACTTTCCCATGTTTGTTTTTCAATATATTTTTGTATGTAAAATAGTACAATAAGTTAAACCAACGTACAGTAAGCTACCATCATCTACTCAATATTATAAATTCTGATCATATTATTTTGCATCTCCAGACATCCCAACAATCAATCTTGTTTCTTGTCCATTGATCACCTACTACAACTAATTTATGAATTTTATATAGAATTACTTAAAGTAAAATGTTGAAAGAAAAGCAGCACAATTTTAACTTTTTTTTTTTCTTTGTTATGTTGACAATGCTGAGTTGATATAAAAATATATATTTGAAGTACTGCAAATTTCATACTGTATATTTTCATGGATACCGTTTGCTTTTGGCCCTTTCTAGACTACTTTCAATCAATTGTTTTTAAGATTTTCTAATTTTCTTGCTGAATTTATATACTAAGATCCAAGTTTTACATATTCAAGACGATTTCAATTCATTTTTTTACTCATGAAAGGGGTGAAAATAAATGGCTCACAAAAATAAGTTGTTTTGCAGCATTAGTCATGTGTTTTTCATAGAGAAAACACCACTATAAAGGAAGGAACATGAATAGAAATGCATTGCGAAATAGTGTAATAAATAAGGATATAGCTTGTTTCCGAATCCTATTATTATTGTGTATTTTGTATGATGATATATTTGTATTGATGATGAATAAATATGTTTAAACTAATAAATAAGGAGCATAATATTACTGAAAATTATATTTATGAAAAAGTAATATACATATTTTTCATACCCTGTAGATGTAATATATTCTTCCTGCCTTTTAACTTCTACTGATACATTTGTAACTGTTTGTTCTGTGACAGTCTTGTTTACCACAAATACTAAAAAAAAAAAAAATTCAATATTTATGATAGAGTTGTTTTTATTAATATTAAAAGTATTTTATGTAATATAAAAAATCTATTATATTTACTTATACCCTAAGGTGTTTATTTTTTTAATGACAGAACAAATAACAGTAGGTCAGGGAACACAGTTATCGTCCTTTGATTTTTGTCCATGAATAAAGTCCCTAGTATGGACAGTGTGTTACTTGCCATTTTTTTTTATACCCCTTCCTAATTTATTTCTCCATGTTTTATGTCTCAAATAGCAAGAAGGGGAACGAAATTACACTAAAGAATTTGGGTTATGAATTTTAAAGTAAAGCGTATTTAGCTCAAGCTGTAAAAGGTTAAAATTAGCATTTTAAAAGCTGTCAAAACACTTTAAGACCCCCTTAGCATAATATTGTCCATATTTTGAGTTTGAGCTTATGAAGTTTTCTATAACTTAGATATAATTTGTCCCAAAAGTAGTACAAAACACTGTGAAATATCATTGAGAAAGAGCAGGTGGGATTTTTTAAATTTTCATTTATTGTCTAAAAGAATTGCACTACAAAATAACTGTGTTCTCAGACCAGTATAAACACAAGATAACAAAAATATTCAAATTGTAGAAAGCACCACAAATATTCCTTTACAAAGTGATCATATTTTTATAATACTAAAATTCTTACCTTTACAAGTAGTTGCTTTTAGCTTTGCCTGTATGGTATCCAGGGCATCAAAACCGTCCACAGTGAATACATTGTCGTTATCAGAGGCGATAACCTTCAACTCATTATCTTGAATTCCTTTACCAATACCAATAGCAAACACCTGAATGCCAGCATGATAAAGTTTGCTTGCCTCCAATTTTGTTTTATTAAAATCCCTTGATTTGCCGTCAGTCATGACTATAACGACATTAGCTGCATTGTCCCGATCACCAGCAGATTTTGTAAATGAATGATTTCCAACATATTGCAATGCAACATCAGTGAAGGTTTTGCCACCACTATATGAAATGTTCTTTATTGCTGCCAGTAAATCACCTTTCACTAAGTATTTATTCATGTTAAACTTATTTTTAATAACATTAGAGAAAGTGGTTACACCAATCTGAGTATTGTCAGGTCCAATTGTAAAAGATTCTGCGAAGCTTGCTACAAAATCTTTTTGTTTCTTAAAATTTGGACTTCCAACACTTCCTGATGCATCTAAAAGAAACTGTATATCTGCTGGAACCTCATTACAAACTGAAACAAATACAATATCATTCGTTAATATTTCAGTCAATAGCTAATTGTGATACTGTGATTTCAATGTTATTTGTTGTATACAAGTTTTCATTGCTTAACCACAAATTGAAATGTTTATCAAACAAAAATTACTTGAATTAAATATAAAGGTTGAAAAACCACAACAGCATTACAGAAGGTGTGCACAGCGATAAATTTCTTTATTTCAAGGATTAGTGTTTTATATTTTTATAGTCCATGATTCTGATTGTCCTTAAAGATAAAACATGAGTTGAAATTCCTCAACACTGCAAGTTTAAATATATCTCACATTTTCCTAACTTCTATGCCATTTGCTCTGGTGGAGATTGTCTCAATTGCAATCATATCAATTCTCCTTATCTTTATAAAGTATGAATATGTCATCCATATTAAAGTTTATATAGTAACTTTGCATTATTTAGAAATCTTATCATAAAATGAATTTTTTCTAAATCTGCACAAGTTTTAAAAAGTCAATGGATACAAAATAGGTTTTTAAAATCACCTGTGTTTTCTTCAATTAGATGTAATTTTTCTTCCACCATTTGTTTCAGGAGTAAACTCATTTTCTTGGTAGCCTCTGATCCAAATCTATGATTGACGAACACAGAAGACGTCCATTTATATGGTAAGAATGACTTGTCAACCTGATCTACTTTGTTTAACACTCTATATATCCCTCTAGGTCCTGTGATACCATGGAATATTGTAGTGTTTAATCTGACAGCTGTCCTGGAATCTACCACTTTTCCTTCTTTCTTCACAAAGTAAACTAATCTCCACACAGAATGGCTGCAAAGATAACACAATATTTTATGTCACTTTATCAGGGAAATATTGAAAAACATAAAAAAAAAATCAAACATTTTCTTCAAACGCTATTTCTTGACCCTGAAGAATCTTCTCTGCTAGTTTTGTAACATTCCAGGAGAATCGGATGCCTTAAAAAATAAATCACAGACTGATGCCAACCAGGGAATATAGGATTGATATGTCTTGCTTCCATGACTTTAGTCAGAGGCATGACAAATAAGCAGAGAATATATTGAAGATCCAGTCAAGAATAGGGTTTCTAATACTTCTCCCTTCCAGGCATGGGGTAATCGTAATCAGCTGTAATCGATTACATTTTGCAGTGTAATCCTATGTAATCAGTAATCATGCCATTTCTGATTACAAGTAATCGTAATGTAATCTATTACATGGCAAAAAACAGGTGTAATCATGATTACTTTTAGATTACTTAAAGATTACATTCATAAGATTACTAGATGATTACAAATCTTGTATAAATATGAAAATACTTTTTGATAGACAAGATGAAAATAAGAAAATGTAAAGCTTGAATGAAAAATCATGAAACTAGTAATCACAATGATGGGACCTTGTTTAATGTGATCATCTATATAACAAATTTGCATAACCAAGTGTTTTATTTTGTTTTAACAGTTTACAAAAAGAAATTTACTGTCCAATATTTCTTTGTGAAATTGAGCTCTTATGATACATGAATATGCCTTGAAAGCATTTGTTTTCCTTGATTGAAAACTTCTGATATTAACTCCAATTTCATATTAGTTTACCCAATATTTTTACATAAATACATTGAAATTCAAATGCAGAAAACATTTAGTTCCTATTTGATTTTGATGGTCGGCATAAATATATATAAGCCCACTTAATTCAGAATGGAAGTTAACACCAGGTTTCATTTATTGACAAAATTGAATGAATTTTATTTTCCATAAATTCGTGTATAATATGTACTTTCTTATTTTTATTCTTTATTAACTTTATTAGCCTTAAGGCTCACCAGTATACACAAGTACATTTTGTACATGTACAGTGTATATGTTCCAGACCATATGAGTATTTGGACCGTACGCGTATGGTCCGGACCATATACGCGTATGGTCCAGTACGAGCTAACCATACATGTCATCATATGGGTTAAATTTAAACAAACGTTTATCACAATCTCTTTTTTTTAGTTTTACAAATTGTTATTATTACAATTAGATGGATTAAATGAACAAACGAACAATTGAAATTAAATAGTTTTTTAATTGTATATCTGAATCCTATATATTTTGGGACTCTCACCCAAGGTGACGCTTGCTTCCACAAGTAACGTAAATTGTGTTACATTTAAATGTTTGCAGTTTATGCATTTTCCTTTGCATTTACATTTTTTGGTAAAGTTGCTAAATATTCGAAAACGGTTGTTCTCTCACATTATGTTTACTTCCGATATCTTCAATTTCAGTGATCTTATTCAATTCATGTTAACTATTACTGATCGACATACTTTATACAAGAGATTAACAGATTTAAATAGCGTGAATCTGTTAAATAGTTGAAATATAAAGTTTTTATTTCAATTACAATTGCACTTTTTTATAACAATTTGAGAGTTACGTTATGTTGATCTGTTATGTGCATTTGTATTTAATAAACTTCACCAACTTCTTTATATTAGTCAGACCGTACGCGTACGGTCCAAATACTCATACGGTCTGGAACATATACATATGGCATAAATATTGCAAACAATTTGCATAGTAAACAATAGGTGACGTCAGAAGTTTCATCAATACAATAAACTGTTGCTTAAGGTGGTACCCAACACCTTCACTAAAATTAATTTGGCTCGTTTAATTTTCATGAAATTTTGACAAAGTATTTACTTTGACCCTGTGACAAAAATATAAAAATTTCAAAAAATTTGAACCAACCTTTTTATCAGAAAAATTACACTGGTTATATAGCAGTTTGACAAACACTGATTTTGATCATTGAGAAGCTTAATATTCCCTTAACAACACAACCTGATTAAAACGTTTAGCTGATTTTACAGAGTTATCTCCCTGTAGTGTTAGGTACCACCTTAATATAAAGAGAAATGTATAATCTTTCCTAAGTTACAAAACTGTTTTGTGTTTTCACCTGACAATAATTCTATTAATTTCAATTAGATCAAGTATTAAAAATTTTCAAACAAATAATGACAATGAACCACTTTTAACTTTATTTATATTGTTATTAAGACAATAAAATGTTAATACCCAAGCCCACCCATTGTTTGTTTAAAAAAATGGAAGTAGTGATTAACACCTGTAAAAACATTGATGGATGTGTCAATTATGTCCCACCAGACAATAAAACTATACTTAATTAATTTTTCCTTATTTTCATTTTTTTTTTTGTTAATTAGGCAGTTGGTTACAATTTGTAGTTAAACATAAAGTTACATCTTTTACATAAAGAAAGGACACTTGTCTATAGCTATTTTATCAAATTACACATGTTAAACTGTAACTGTCTTGTCTATGAATTATTTTAAAAGATGAATAAATTAAGGCTTTTAAAAAAAAAATCATCAAAAGCAAAATAAGCGGATAAAAAGTTATAAAAAAACTTTGATATGTGCTCCCTTCCGATTTTATATCAAATATATATTTGTTATATTGTAATTTGTGTCTTCCTTTACTTACATCATTTATAACTTATATAATATAAAAATCTTACCCATCAACTTTATCCACCAGTTCTTCTTGTGTCATATGGTCAATAGTAACATTCATTCCTGAAATTTATAAATAAAGAATAAAAAGGTCACTAACCTGATGCATCAACTAAAAAAAGATTTTTTCTAACTTAGATAAGGGGCAGCGCAGTAGAAAGGGATTTTATCAAACATTCACTAAAAAATTAAGCATTTTTTACTATATATATCTTTATTTCTCAACAAACCAAATTACATTGGTATAGAGATTGGATCCCTATAAAAGTAATGAGTCCCTGTAAAAGTAAATCACAAATTTCCACAAAAAAAATAAAAAGGTCCTATCCTCAATTCCCACAAAAATAAAAGGCCTAATGATGATGTTCTGCAAAATGTCCATCTGCACCTTTTTACCTAAACTCAATAAACTAAAGTCATTTGTGCATACAGTGGAAGTAAAGGTGACCTTCATAACTAAGCTGATGTATTAACTAATAAATTATGAACATTCCTCTATGTTTCCTTGTTTCAAGCTGATAAATTAACTTGGTTGCTTGATATATTCAGCTATTACACATTAAAGGCAATTCCATACAAAATCATAATTTGAAATTGAATCTGAATGTTATTGTCTTTAAGCTTTGATTTTTTCCCCTTTTCTCTAAACAAATGAATATTTTTCAAAAGGTAAATTTACAAATTGCTGTGAAACAAATACTTTACCTTTTGTTTTCCAGGCCTGAATAATTCTTTTCTTGAACTCCTCATATGAGTTATGTGTTACTTTACTGGATAGATACACAGAAAAGTGACTGTTGTATTCAATATTAGATGTAGATGGTTTCACTAATATCAGTGAGGCCCCAAGGGTGGATGTCACATTCTTAAAAGCTGCTACTAAAGATGTGTGTGAAAGCTCAGGTAAAGGTATATTTATAGGTACACTGTTGTTCATGTTTATCACATACTCCCAACTCCAGATTTTCTCTCTAAAATAAACGTATAAATGAAAATTAATATTTCAGGAACATAATAGTATTGTAAAATGACACAATAGTATGAAACAAGAGTACTGTAAGTTCAGAAATTATTACAAAGTTTTTATAAATGCGAATAAAGTGACTGGGTGAGTATTGCCATAATATTTGAACTCGCATTCTGACAATTGAAACATAGACTGGTATGCAAAACAATGATATACTACCTAAGATACATCCTTCCACCAAGTCATATGATTATATGTCACTTATACATAAGTATAATCTCTGTAAAACTCAAGTGGAACTTTTCTGTAAAACTCAAAAGGAATTCTTCAACGATATCTGATCTCAGATGAAAATTTAAAATATCAGTGTAGAATAAATGCAGCTCAGATTGACTTTTTTCTCATGTGCAGCTAAACACTCCCTGGTGGGTTTTTACAATTTCTTTGTTAATATAATGAAATTTTATGTGACTGTCATACAAGTGAGAAGTTTAGCTAGGTTCAATAAAACATTTTCTACATAAGAAAATGCCTGTATCAAGTCAGGAAGAATATGACAGTTGTTATCTATTTGTTTGATGTGTTTTATCTTTTGATTTTGCCATTTAATTAGGGACTTTCCGTTTCTTCTGAGATGAGACTTATATTTTTACATTATTATAAGTATCAAATTAGTCAAATGCATGAAAAAATCTTTTGGTTTTCACTTCACTTACCATCAATTACCAATGACTTACCCTGTTTCTGTAACCATAGGTCTCTGTCTGATAAATTTTATATCTATGTTGTCTAGTCCCATTCCTGCAAAAACAGGTGCTCATTTAAGTTCAATTTATTCAGTAAAAACAGGCATGGGTATGAAAGCAATTAGACTTTGAGTGAGACAAAGTAGGCATGGGTATGAAAGCAATTAGACTTTGAGTGAGACAAAGTAGGCATGGGTATGAAAGCAATTAGACTTTGAGTGAGACAAAGTACATATGCTATTCATTTTGTTTTCAGGCTTATAGCTTTCCTCATTAGTAGAATTGCATATTGCATTAAATGTTCTCATACCACCTACTTCTCAAAATCTTCGTGTAGGGTTTAAATAAAATTGAGAATGGAAATGGGGAATATGTCAAAGAGACAACAATCTGACCAAAGAGCAGATAACAGCCAAAGGCCACCAGTGGGTCTTCAATGCAGTGAGTAAATCCCACATCTGTCATAGGAAATAAGTATATCAATGTTATATACATGCACTTTGGTTTTAAACAACTTCATTTCCACCTGTATAACATTGTTTATTCCTTTCAAAGTCCAATGTTTTCAATTTACATATCAAGAATTTCAAGGTTAAAAATAAGAGTTGTTACTAATGCAAATAGTGTTACCTTTCAATTTAGCAGTCCATGAAGTTTTCAATTTTTTGGCAACCATCTTGAAGTCAGTTGTGGCCACAAATGATTTAAAGTATAAATGATGAAGACTGCTGGTAGATATGTAACTTTTGAGATCTACTGTACTATAAGGGACACCTGTCACAGAGGTAAAGTTGAGGTGTGAAGAAAGATGGGAATTAGTTAGACTTAAAGAAGTCCACTTGTCAGTCTTAGTTCCATTTACAGACAAAGTATACAGCAGTTTCCATGACGATTTCCTACAAAAGAAGCCATAATCTTACGAAAATTGCAAATTTTTCTTTTTATTAGAGACAATATTCATTTCTAACCATACTCAAATTTGTCTCATTAACGGGCAGATTAAAGTTATTTAATAATAAACAAAAATATGGATCTGTTAAAAATATTATAACTGTAAATTCTAGTGAAGGTATTTCAAAACAGGTCAAAACTTCAAATTGATTTCTTTAATTTGATGATGTCAGAAAAAATAAGTAACAGTTATCTATGTTTACAAAAGATTATAAACCATCACAAAATATAAAAAATTACTTTAAACACAAGCAACCTATAGGGCAAGATGTCTGAATAATGTTAGTCAAAATGATAAAACAATAAAGGTTTTTGTTGTTTTTTATACATGTGTTCGTTAACTACATGAGAACTCATAATCATTCTCAACATGGCATATTATGTGCTAATTTTTGGAAAACATCCTCTAGATTAGAATAAATCCAAAGTTTCATTTTTTTTAACAATTGTAAGAGAGCAATCCTCCACAAAATATAATCAATATCTTGACTCAACATATTGATGAAGGATAATTCTTCACTCAGCTTTGCATTACAAGGGCAATGTTTTGAGTATTGTGTGTTTTCCCATATTCTTCAATACATATTTTTATAGCCTCTCAGGTCATGTGGAGGAATACAGGGTTAGAATGAAAGGTTGCAGATTCATGCTTCAGCCAAGACTATTTAACTTTTAATCCCATGTCTTACCCTGTTGTTTTGTCTACCAGTTCTTCTTGCCCTGTAATGTCTACAGTTACTGTGGAGGGATCTACCCCTGGAAAATACCATATTATAACAGTTCAAAGTATGTATAATAAAAGAATAATAAAATTCTAAAGAAAATATAGGTTCTTTTCTTCAATGTGTATGCATAACAAGAATACTTTTTCAAACTTCTTTTCCTTGCAAACACCTGAGTTCACCCTAGCTGTTTTGAGTTACTGTTTTTTCTGTGCACTTATTCAGACTTATATTTTTCCCAGGTAAAAACCGTGAACACTAAAATATTACTATGAATTTCTTTTCTTCTCCGAAAATTATTCCATAAAAGTTTTAGAATGATTATAACAGCTTAAACTGTGATTCAGATACATGCTAGGTACAAAGAGACAAATGGATTGCAGACATCATACTAACCAGGGAGAAAACAATCCTAACCCATCTTTGCTTTGAAAAACATCTTTTTTTAAAACTTTCTATTCAAATGTGTTCGAGTCGTTCCCTATAATAGTTATTGAATCATAATTTTTCATTGAAATGCAATCTGAGTGCAACAAGACATATTGATTGCAGACATATATACTAACCAGGATGTTCTGTGCACCAGGCAGTAATGACAGCACCTTTCATTTTATCATGATCAGTTGTTGATACTTTGTGGTTTAAGTTGAAGGAGAAGATATGAGTAGCATCTATTGTGTGTCTCCCAGTCTTTAGTTTATAAGATTTCCCATTGGTAGAGTTAAAAGTTAACATTGCTTCAAACTCTGTTGTGTTGAGTGCTGGTGGGTTTACTGTTTTACCATCTACTGTAAGAATGAAAGGGAGCCTCCAAGTTTTCTCTCTAAAAATATGTATAAAAAATAATAATTTTCTACAAATTTGTCATTATATTTATGCACTTATTCAAAGCTTTTGATTTTCTTCTTTTTCTTTCTCCTTTTATTTTCTTGTTAAAATCACAGTTGTCAAATAGTTTTATAAGCTTTATAATGCATAGGAGAATCATGCCATTTTTAATACCACTTTTTGTAATACCAATGATAAAAGTGTTTATCATAAAGATCACTTGTTGAGTAAAAAGCTATACACAGTAAAACATCCCTTACTCAATTAAACATCCATTACTCAGTGAAACATCAATTACCCAGTAAAACAGCACTAACCCAGTTAAGCACCAATTACCCAGTAAACCATCAATTACCTAATTAAACATCGTTTGCCAAATTAAACATCAATTTCCCAGTTAAACATCAGTTACCCAATTAAACATCAATTACCCAATCAAACATCAATTTTTCAGTTAAACATCAATTACCAAGTTAAACATCAATTTCCCAGCTAAACATCAATTACCCAGTTAAACACCAATTGCCAAGTACAACATCACTTACTTAAAATATTGCTTTTTTTGTAGATTTAGAACGTTGAACACAAAAATTCCTATCGAAATTGGTAGATGGCAAAACATTCAGAGAGAAAATCGTATTTGTACTTTGTGCAATTCCGGTGACATTGGCGACGAGTTCCATTATATTTTAGAATGCTCGGCAATAGACGATAGTAGACTACTGCTACTAAAGCATCATTTTATAAACAGACCAAATATTTTAAAATTTCAAGGTCTAATGAATAGTAGCAGCCCGTCTGAACTAAACAATCTGTGCAAGTTTATAAGAATTATTATTAAATGCCTAGAATCTCCTGGGTAATCACTTTATGTCTCTATTTTACATTTGTATTTAAAATTTATACTATGTTAATTTATTTGTATATGTCTCTGTACCATTGTACTTTGGTTTATGAGAATAAAGATATATACTTACCAAATTAAATATCTATTACCCAATTAAACATCAAATACCCAATTAAACATCAATTACCCAGTTAAACGTCAATTACCCAATAAAACATCAATTACCCAATTAAACAGCAATTACCCAATTAAACATCAATATCCCAGTTAAACATCAATTACTCAGTTAAACACCAATTGCCAAGTACAACATCACTTACCAAATGAAATATCTATTACCCAATTAAACATCAAATACCCAATTAAACATCAATTACCCAGTTAAACGTCAATTACCCAATAAAACATCAATTACCCAATTAAACATCAATATCCCAGTTAAACATCAATTACCCAGTTAAACATCAATTACCCAGTTAAACGTCAATTACCCAATAAAACATCAATTACCCAATTAAACATCAATTACCCAGTTAAACATCAATTACCCAGTTAAACATCAATTACCAAATTCAACATCAATTAATCATCATCAACCCAGTTAAATATTAATTACTATTTAACATCACTTTACCAGTTATAAATATTACTCACCCAGTTGAAGTATAATATTCCTTTGTTTTATTTAATCCTTCAATATGAATTTTCTGCCCTGAAATTGTAAAGAAAAGAAGTAATTCTCAATTGGTTTTTCAACACAGACAGACCCTGAGAAGAATAATTTATCATATCATAATACAGTTAAAACCAGTTATATATTCAAAAACAATTTTGTCAAAACACTATTCGGGTCTAGATAAGATTGTAAAATCTAACATACCTTTGTAATGCTGTTTGTAATATTCAATCAGTGCGCTGTAAAACTTGGTATAATCAGTTGGTTGTATCCATGACCCTACATATAATCCCCCAAGGTAACTATAATGGAAGTATTTCTGCCAGTCTGTCCAGCCCCAAGAGAAGTGATACTTATGTCCGTGTATGTTTGTCATGTTCAAATTAAATGAAGACCAGTTGATTGGTTTGATGCTTGACGGCTTAATGGTCTTCTTATTTTTCAACACTTGGTAATTTATCTTCCAAACAATCTCCCTGCAATAAAAATGTAGTTTTCTTTTAGCATTAATCTAAGATAAAAACTATGATAAAATCAGTTTCTGGCCCCTGAAATTTCAAAATTATGATACAGTAGATTCCGGTTATTTGCATAGCCTATTTGTCAGACAAAATTATGCAATAAAGCGGAGTATGCTTATATCCGAAATGCCAAATGACAGAGTAAAATAACATTGATAGAACAGATCAGGAAACCCCTGAAGAAAGATGAATGCCTGTAATCCAAATACAACATACTGAATGTTGATTTATTCTAATAAAATTTATATGTCTAGTGTCATATGTGTTATTTTATTTTGTTTCTTTAAAGATTATAAACACATTTTGTTTTAGTTTATTTGCGTTCCGACTTTTCCTTTACCTTGGATACGAAAATAAACTGTTCTAAAAATAGATTTGTTTCTATGACCCATATGTACAATGTACATTACTATGCTTTGATTAAAATGAACTTTTAAACAATCCTTCACAGTTTATAACTATTTTATCAATAGATGTGTAATGAATTGCCTTTGATATGCAGTTGGACAGTGAAGTAACACCTCGTTAGTTTCGTATATGCAAAGCAGTAAATGGGGCCCTGTACGGGTTATTTGCTGGACACAAGTGTTGAAAGTGAGAAAATATAATAATTAAAAGTGAATGCTCTTTTCATAAAATATCAAAAATAAATGATTGATGTATAAAATTTTTTAACCATATATAAATGCCCTACAATATTTAACATCAATATACAGATCACCCCAAGCCCAATTACTAGAGTTCACATTGGTTATGTCATGATCGATAATTAGCAGGAGTTATTGTTTTTAAAATTAACCCCAAATGTAATCTATGGACAATTGTTTAAATCCAATCAATTATTAACACCCTTTCAAGTTTGAGATAGAATGGTCAGTGTTTTTACAACAATTATCTGTTTGACATTTTTATGACCTCGAGGCTTAAAATAGAACATGGGAAACTTTACCTGTGTAGACATCGAGGTTTATTTTTAAATCAAATTCCCATAATATAAACATGAAAGAAACTGTTTTAAAACTTTATTTTAATAACACAAAAGTAAATATGAAATAATAACGAAAATAAGGATGCATTCAAGAAAATTATACTTACCAAATTGCCGTTTCCGGTCAAAAATCTCGTCAGTTTTAACTAAGCATATCTAGACGGCAATAATTTTCTATGCAATAAACCGAAAGGCCACTTGTAGAGCTATGCATATAACCGGACAAATTAACATTAGATGAATGGGAAATGGTTTTGTGCAGAAGAAAACTATGCAATTAACCGAATTATGCTATTAAGCGGTATGCAATTAAGTGGAATCGACTGTATAATGATTTAAAACTATGGTAGTTTCGAAAGATGACTTCTGAATTTTTGAAGTTTTTCCTGTACATATCCTGTGTCACAATGCTTATGGTATTACTCCTACAGTAATCACTGTTTGTTTGATGATGTTGCTACACAGAGGGTAATAAATCCATAGCATATTTTTAAAACAGGGGCGACAAGACTAACTAGAGGCTCTTAAGAGCCTGTGTCGCTCACCTTGGTCTATCTGCATATTAAACAAAGGACACCGATGGATTAATGACAAAATTGTGTTTTGGTAATGGTGATGTTTGTAGATCTTACTTTACTGAACATTCTTGCTGCTTACAATTATCTCTATCTATAATGAACTTAAACCATTAGTAACTGTCACTGAGGAAGATATTTTGTTAAAATTTACGAAAATTTACAAAATTTATGAAAATTGTTAAAAATTGACTATAAAGGGCAATAACTCCTTAAGGGGTCAACTGACCATTTCGATCATGTTGACTTATTTGTAAATCTTACTTTGCTGAACATTATTGCTGTTTACAGTTTATCTCTATCTAAAATAATATTCACGATAATAACCAAAAACAGCAAAATTTCCTTAAAAATTACCAATTCAGGGGCAGCAACCCAACAACTAGTTGTCCGATTCATCTGAAAATTTCAGGGCAGATAGAAATTGACCTGATAAACAATTAAACCCCCATGTCAGATTTGCTCTAAATGCTTTGGTTTCCGAGTTATAAGCCAAAATCTACATTTTACCCCTATGTTCTATTTTTAGCCATGGCGGCCATCTTGGTTGGTTGGCCAGGTCACCGGACACATTTTTTAAACGAGACACCAAAAAATGATTGTGGCCAAGTTTGGTTAAATTTGGCCCAGTAGTTTCAGAGGAGAAGATTTTTGTAAAAAGTAACAATGCCGGACAATGACGGACGCCGGACACCAAGTGATGAGAAAAGCTTAAAATTAAAAAGAAAGGGTTTTACCATTTTATCAGAATGTATAGAGATTTGAAAGTATACTTGCAATTGGTTGTTAGTTTGAATTCTGTATTCTTTCTTGGTAATGAGCATAAACTTTTTTCAAACATGTTTCTTTTATTGTTATTTCAGTTAAAAAAAAACTCAATGTAACAATGGTGTGACTACCTTACCAGGACTTCTTTTAGAAAATAATTTTGACTTATTTTTCTTTTAACAATAACAGCAACTCCTTGCTTTCTAAATAATAAAAAAGGTGAGCCTTACCCTTTACTGTTCACAACTTGTTCTTGAGATGTTATTTTTACCGATACACATCTGCATGTCTTGTATTCTGAAAAAAGATATTCAAAAGTTAATTACTGTACCAACTAATTTTCACGAGTGATCAATGTATAGAAAATTTTTGCGAATATAATCTTCATAAATATGTGAAATTTGGATCTTTCCTTGTTGTCTACATCAAACAAATTTAAAAATTGCAAAACTTATATGTGGCAAAATGGGCTAGAAAGGGCTTGACGTGAAATAAAGTATCCCCGAAAATAAATTGGTGTACAGTAAACAGTTATCAACTAAAAATATACTATACATCAGCAAAATTAAAAGGTATAATGGCTGAACAAGATACATTTTATTTCAGGAATTCTCTCAGATCAAAAATTGCTCACATTTCATTTGGCTTAAATGTGAAATCTATAAAAGTTGTTCAATATCACAGAACTTATCATTAGCCATTACCTACCAACATTTTTATCTACAAACTTGGTAGTTAACTCCCTTTCCACTTTGGTTATATCTTTCTTAGACAACTTGTAGTTAGAGTAGAATGACATCAGGTTGACAAACAGTTTGGTATCGATGTTTGTTAGGAACTTAAATGTTTTCTGTGAAGTGATGTCAATCAACGCTGGATCAATACGAGGCCATGTGGTAGAGTGAACCAAGCGGCCATTGATGCGGATAAAGTAGGTCAGTTCCCACATTGTTTTCCTGTAATAAAAAGAAGTGAACTCAGATCAATTGATTAAACAACATGAACAACATGTAATATGGAAAATGGAAATGACTTTCAGATATGTGAGGAATACAGCCAATTGTACCCCTCTCAATTTACAACTTTTCAAGTTACAACAACTGCTTATTTAAGTATGTGAGGCATTCAGCTAGCTGTGCTGCTTTTAACCTATGAACTAGCCAACCAAAACATACAAATGTCAAATGCTTGGTCCAATAAATTAACATGTCATGATGAGTTACCAAACCTATCTGGAACACACTTAAAAATAATTTACAGAGCAGCCCCATTTGAATAATACATTGAATTTGATCCCTACATCATACTTACCCTGTAATATCAGTAACAAGTCGCTGATGGACTGTGTCAATCTGTAAACACTTGCAATTTTCAGAAACTGAAAAATTAAAACAAATATCTAACATCATAAAATTCTTTTTTTTTTAAATATGCATGTAAGAAATGTGGAATTATATTTTTATAAACAATTTAACACACACAACTAGAGGCTCTAAAGAGCCTGTGTCGCTCACCTTGGTCTATGTCAATATTAAACTTTAGGACGAAGATGGATTCATGACAAAATTATGTTTTGGTGATGGTGATGTGTTTGTATATCTTACTTTACTAAACATTCTTACTGCTTACAATTATCTCTATCTATAATGAACTTGGCCCAGTATTAGTTTCAGAGGAGATTTTTGTAAAAGATAACTAAGATTTACGAAAAATGGTTAAAAATTGACTATAAAGGGCAATAACTCCTGAAGGGGTCAACTGACCATTTCGGTCATGTTGACTTATTTGTAGATCTTACTTTGCCGACATTTATTGCTTTTTACAGTTTATCTCTATCTATAATAATATTCAAGATAATAACCAAAAACAGCAAAATTTCCTTAAAATTACCAATTCAGGGGCAGCAACCCAACAATGGGTTGTCCGATTCATCTGAAAATTTCAGGGCAGATAGATCTTGACCTGATAAACAATTTTACTTCCTGTCAGATTTACTTTAAATGCTTTGGTTTTTGAGTTATAAGCCAAAAACTGAATTTTACCCCTATGTTCTATTTTTAGCTGTGGTGGCCATCTTGGTTGGTTGGCTGGGTCACGCCACACATTTTTTTAACTAGATACCCCAATGATGATTGTGGCCAAGCTTGGTTTAATTTGGCCCAGTAGTTTCAGAGGAGAAGATTTTTGTAAAAGATAACTAAGATTTACGAAAAATGGTTAAAAATTGACTATAAAGGGCAATAACTCCTAAAGGGGTCAACTGACCATTTCGGTCATGTTGACTTATTTGTAGATCTTACTTTGCTGAACATTATTGCTGTTTACAGTTTATCTATATCTATAATAATATTCAAGATAATAACCAAACACAGCAAAATTTCCTTAAAATTACCAATTCAGGGGCAGCAACCCAACAATGGGTTGTTCGATTCATCTGAAAATTTCAGGGCAGATAGATCTTGACCTGATAAACAATTTTACTCCCATGTCAGATTTGCTCTAAATGCTTTGGTTTTTGAGTTATAAGCCAAAAACAGCATTTTACCCCTATGTTCTATTTTTAGCCATGGCGGCCATCTTGGTTGGTTGGCCGGGTCACGCCACACATTTTTTAAACTAGATACCCCAATGATGATTGTGGCCAAGTTTGGTTTAATTTGGACCAGTAGTTTCAGAGGAGAAGATTTTTGTAAAAGTTAACGACGACGGACGACGACGCCGGACGCCGGACGCTGGACGCCAAGTGATGAGAAAAGCTCACTTGGCCCTTCGGGCCAGGTGAGCTAAAAATGGAGCAAAACACAAGTTTTCAGACTTCTTCAAGACAGATGCTTTTGTAATATATGTACAGAAATAGTATTCTTATATGCTAAATTTTTTGTTAGTTTCATCAATATCCATCTAGATGTTAATGAGTTGTGATTGTGATACATTATTATCGCAAATTGCAAAATTGAAGTAAGTATAATTTCTTCCCTTTAACA
Organism: Mytilus galloprovincialis; assembly: GCF_965363235.1. Classification (NCBI taxonomy): domain Eukaryota; kingdom Metazoa; phylum Mollusca; class Bivalvia; order Mytilida; family Mytilidae; genus Mytilus; species Mytilus galloprovincialis. The sequence goes on along the minus strand of NC_134838.1, from coordinate 11,130,445 downwards.
TGTGGGATCATTTTCCTGTTTGCACATCCTCAGTTTAGTGTTCCACAACTGTATAATTTCACCAATATCATTTCTGTCCTGTTTGCAACTTATTATCCCATAAACATGTAGCAATATTGAAGGAATTATTTCAAATTATCTTCCCTTAAACATGAAGAATAGAGAAAATATTTCCTTAATTACTAAATCTGTGTATGAAGGAAGTATAAAAACATAGCAATACAAAACAGCTAGACCCAACAGAGCTCAAAAAGCAAGTGTCAAGGGTCAATGATGAATGTAAACTAGTACTCATCTTTTAGTACAATTAGTGTTGAACTATTAGTCTAGGTTAAAGGAGGTAGCACCCTAATGATTTTTTTACAAGAAACATTGTAATACACTTTATCGCTAATCCTGGCTGACCCAACTGCTTGAACTTTTGACACATACAACAATAACTTTTCCATTGTGGCGTCAGATATTTTGTTTTATGACGTCAAAATTTTACAGGAACCTGTGTGATATCCAGTAATGGTGGACAAATAGTGATAAGGTGCATTTGAAAGCAAGTTTACCTATTCCTTTAAGATACCAGACTCTGCGTAAAGCTTCTTTTAGATAATTGATATTGCTTGTTACTGGGTAGTCAGTGTAGAGATGAAAGCCATATGAAAACTTCCACATAGTAACAGGCCTGTGAACAACAACCTCATACAATCCTCCATATTGATTGGTCCATTTAAACATATCCTTGGTTACAGATATTTTATGATAACGTCTAGAATCTATAACACTGCCATGTTCCATCACAAAGTATACAAGATTCCAGTAAAAGTTTCTGAAAAATAGATTCACAAATTACATCTGGAAATTCAAGATGCAAATACTATAGAATATATATAGTTTACTGTAGTAAATATATATAGTATATGGATGTTTTTTTATAGCAGACATTATTTTGAAAATATCATTTACAACAGGCTAAACTTATGTAATCAACATTTGCTACTATGCATTACATGTACTAATATAACTTCTAACTCTATATTCTCAGGGATTCAAAATGGTTTTTACTTAAAAGTATTCTTCAATTGTTACTGTGGATTCATTATTATTCGTTGGATACCAATTTTCGTGGATTTCGTGGGCACAGTCAAACCACGAAATTAAATATTCAACGAATGATAATTTTTCTATAGGTTTGTATGCAGACTTCAGCAAAACCACGAAATTAAATATCCACGAATATGCAAGTTTTTCTTAATCCACGAAAATTGGTACCCACGAAAATAAATGAATCCACAGTACTATAATTCTGGTAGTTGCATATTTGAATATAATAACAAAATATAATTTTACCCAGAAATGTCCACATATTTCTCCTGCTCTGTTATTGTAATAGAAATACTAGTGTTATCTTTACATCCTGCAATGTAAAAAATAAAAATAAAATAAAATGGACACTTTTAATTCATTAGACATATTTATTTGAAGTAAACTGAGGTAGTTGGGATACATGAGTATATACATCAAAGTAACAGGGATTAAGTTATATAACAGCCCATACTGCTAAATTCCATATTAACACCTGCTTCAACAATACATTTTTATACTAGCTAGGAGTTTCCATATTTTTAAATAATTTTCTCGCTATTAAATTTTTTGTTTTTGGGATTAAGACGCGAGTCCTTTTTTCCTGTCAATATCCAAAGAATGAAATTCACTCTATACTTTTGATAGAACAATTTTATCTGCTATCAGTTTGAATAGGAATAAAGCATTCTTAAAATAAATATATATAATTAAATGTCTGCTTTTTTCCTATGGGTCTTGTATCACCAATGTTATTTCAACAGATTGGGTGGAGCTTATGTTTTGATTTGCATAAGGACAGTCTATTTGAAGATGTGTGTGATAAGGATGATTGCTGTTATAACTGTTATTGAAATCTAATCACCTATCAGTGTCACCAATCGTTATATAAAACATTTGAGTGTATGATATTGGACGAACAACTTGACACTTCATTGATGAGTTTATCCCAAAACTCCTATCTATAGATGGACTGGTCTTAAATAAGCAAACTTCTTAAATCCCGCCCAGTCAAGTGAAATAAATCTAGTAATAATTTTCAGGTAAACATCTTAGATATTTCAATTTTCATGATTTAATCACATTTAAAGAAGAAGTGTTTCAGTCATTAGAGATTGTTTTTAGGAATAACAAGTAAACCATTTCGATAAAAAAACATGAAATAAAGTTAAAACCTATGTGTTACAAAATTTAATCTTAGTTAACTATACCTAGATGTTTGCACCATATCACTCTGAGATCAGTTTCAATATGTTTCCAATCAAACACGGACACCTCTCTTGATAATAGCATATTAAAATGTTGATTTTTATACAGGATCCTCTGTGATCTGGCTTCAGTGTAAAGTTTATACTTCAATTCATTCAAACCAGTCCATGGTAACGTCTGGTACAATAACAACTCGGTTATTGGTTTGGAAAACTCTGATTTAATTACTACTGTTCTGTTTCCATTAGTTACATCAGTGTCAGTCAAGAAAAATACCACTCGCCATGCTTCTCTGAAAAAAAAAGAATATTCATGATCTTGTGCTTAGCTAACCCCAACACTTAATTCAAAGTTTCTGCAAACTGGAAGTACGTCTCAGACAGAGCAAATAAGAGCCGAACTCATCAGTCAAGCTGCTGACCAAATATGAAGTAATTCTGTCCATTAAATAGTTTAAGAAAAGAGAGACAAAAATAATTGGTCTATATGTGGAAAAATTTAAAGTAACCATAAACAAGAAGTATGTATCACAAAGATCCAAACAGTTCTAGCAATTTTAGATTGAGGGTATAACATGAAGAATGGGCCACTTTCAATATAAAGAAAAATTGTAATCTGGGGGTTTTTGAACCCTGTCATCCAATGACAGTCAAGCATTCTCCCAAAGATTTTACTGCTAGTAACCCACTTATCAAATACTACTTACTGATTTAATGCAAACTTGTCACTGTGCATGCTTTGTGGATTCTGGACATTATGTAACTAACAAACAATAATTAATGATACATGAAGACATCTGACCACATGGTTTTTGTCTACTATACTTACGTTTGATTACTGTCAATGTAGACTTTCTCCTGGAATGCTACATGTACTTCTAAACCTTGTCCTGTATAACCTGAATATGAAACAATAAATGTGGAACAATTAGGTAAATGTGTGTCTTTATGCTTATGAATAATACATCTACATCAACTATCTGTTTTCATTGTTTCTAAATTTTGAATTTTTTGACCATGTTCTTTTTCTAGAACCTTATAAGTCTATATCAAAAATGTTTTCATTTAATAAGATACATTAGCATCAACAAAAGATAATAAAATTTCAGTTTTTATGTAAAAACTTAACATAAAATTATGGTCATACCCTTCCATTTTGCCTGTAAGGCAGTTATAAGCTGTGATGAAAAATTTGCCAACAATTCGATCGATGATAATTCCATCTTGAAGTATAACTCAAAGTGATAGTCCATAAACAGTGTAGACTCTGATGTGTTCGAGTCATACAATGTGTAATTCAACATAGAAAGGTGTTTCCTTATGTAAACAATGCTGTTCTCTCTGATTAGCGTGCTGGTCAGTGATTCTTCCTGTACAGCATCATTAACTCTCCATACATAGTAAAAAGCTGTCATTAGTTTCCTGTTAAAAAAGTAAAAATGTTAAATAATATCATATGATATGTGAGTATTATCAACCAAGCAGGGATAGCATAGGGTTAAAATACAGTGATTGATATATAAATAAATGGAGAAAGTTTTCAAGGGACACAGATGATGACCTTGCTTCCATATAACATTATAATGGGGTATAACTCAAGAACGTAAAAGTGACTCCACCAAAATTTGAACAGGGTAATAAGCATTGTGTATAACATTTGGTTGAAGTTAGAGAACGGAAACAAATTTTGGGATGTACGTAGACTGACGTACAAACGGATGTACAGAAAGATGTTCAGACGGACAGACAAAGGTAATACTTAATGCCCTCTCCACTGCAGCTAATCTGCTGACTAGTTGATAAATTAGCCTCATTGGTATGTAGTTAGTGGTAGGTACTAAATGATGATCAATTTTGTTGTGCTAAATGTTAATTGTTGTTAAAGTTAAATCAGGTAACTTGGTTGGTGGCGTTAAATTTAATGTAGTGCAGAGAACTCACAGCCCTTAGTTTTTAATCACAAACCATTTAAATAAGTTATTTACCTGCTATTCTTTTCCATGAATATTCTGGCCTTTAATATCTGTACCTCAACATTGGCTGCTAATAAAACAAAAATATGATATCAAGGTATAAGCAATTTGATAAAGAAAGATCTATTACGTTAGCAAGCTCATATATCCTTCAACACACGTTAAAAGGGACGTGCTCAAAGTGAACTGATGGCATTGTTTTTTTGCTTATTTTAAGGTATGATTCTATTCCTTTGTGATTTTAGAGAGTGATATTTCTTACAAGCCATAAGAATTAAGGGTGCTATACTTTTAAAAGTTCACCTAATGAAAATGGTAACTCCCATTTCAAATGTTTTTTCTTATAGAACTTATCCAAAGTTTTGTTGGTTGGAAACAACTGTGGAGTAGGATTTGATAAAACTAAACTATGGACTAGTGACAAGAATTGATATATTAGACAACTTTGATTCCAAAGACCAAATATCTTTCCATACACATTTGACAATGCCCTTATGAATCATATGTTTTCCTACATTATCCTACTTACTCTCAATAGTAACATTAACTGAATCTATCAGTAACAGTTCAATGGTCTTCATGTCTGACATCATAACAAAGCCTTCAACATTTATACGCCAGCTTTGGTCCATCCTAAATATGTCCCTGCCTTTCTTATTATAAACCATGTAGTGCTTTCCACTCTCCTTCAGTACTTTTTGCATTACAAACCAGTCGCGAAGCCAGGTTAATGATGGCGTGTCAGTTATTCTAGCATCAATTATTTCTCCATCTCTCATCAGGAAAAATACTAAATCTGTTATTAGATCACTGAAAGAAATACAAATCAATGTTATGCTCTTCATATTAAACTGTTGCTTTCAAGTGCAGACAGTCATTAAATCTAATGAAGATTTTGACTATAGAATGCAAAAGTTCAAATACATTTTGAAGGGAAGGATTATTCACATTACTGGGGTTTTTTTCTTCTTCTTTTTTTATAAATTCCTTGTATAAACTATTTTTTTCCATTATAATTTCTCAAAACAGATTTTCAGGATGGTGTAATATAAGTTAGTCCATATGGGAACAATTAAAAATGGTATATTGAAAGCAGTGTGGACATTCTGCTGTATACAATAATTAGCTGATCCCATTTTTTCTTCCATTTAAAAGCGGAATGCATGTATAAAAATCATAATAAAGCTTACCCTTGGTCATCAATAAGGTTTTCTGTAGTTTTCAGAACAACTTTAATAGTCTTTGAAGCTGTAAAGGAGAGGAATTATGAAATTTAGTATCTTTATTATGACTGTACCATTATTAACATTTGCTTGTGTGAATGCCAGGGCTGAGAGGCCTTAATATATAAATTGCATGGGTAATTGTGGTTTTGGACAGCAGCTTTAAGTATCATATATATTTTATAAATATTATTATTTATGTCTTTGGTATAAAGAAGTATATTTTGACTCTATTCCACACATACACATTGATTTCTTGGACATCTCTTATTTTGTATATATACCGGGTACGCATCAGTATATAAAATTCTTTTACAGGTTGACAAACTGTTACAGTGCTTATCCAGTGACCTTTGGGGTATCACAATAGCAATGGCCAAAACAGTTTACCAAATTGCAGTTAGATTTCTTCTCCAACTAACTGATCAACTGGTAAAATGTTTTAGCAGATTGCTTAAGTGAAATGTTGTTAGTATGAAGTGAGTACTGTGAAATCAAAAGTAATACTTACCATCCAGATCCAGTTAGTTGATATCTTTGTCATTTGTTTCAAACACAAAAATGACTTACTATAATATGAGTCACTGAATAAGAAGGTCTAATTTTGACATGCTAACTTCTATCATAAATAGATTTTATAAATAAATAGTTCAAACCATTGTTTTGTAGATGTATATTTTATAGCTTTGTCTTCTAAGACAAAGTTATTGTGCACTAACTTGTTGTTGGAAAACAGAGCTATTAATTATAGACTTACAAAACAATGTTTTCAACTAATTATTTCTAAAATCTATTTATGATAGAAGTTTCCATGTCAAAATTAGACCTTCTTATTTATCCATTTTAAATAATTCAGTAGGTACAAGAATTCAGTAGGTATAAGCATTGAATGTTTCTACTTCCACCAAACTGAAAGTATTTTGAAAAAAAACTTTATTTCTTTTTCTTTGTCCTTTTACCATTTATTATGATCAATACTCCTATTAAATGAAGCATACTTACAATCACTATAATTTAAGAAAGCTGCCTGTAGATTATCTGTTATAGATGTAGTAGGGATGTCCTCTTCTCCTTCTAATAACAAACTGAAGCTGTTTCTATATCTAGAATACACATCTGATGTGTATAGGATGTATGTACTGTTGTCTACCCCTCTCACATGTGTATTATCTACCATTAGTGTGTTGTTGGGAGGGATGAAATCTAGTGGTACTTGAAGAATTGAATGGAAGTAAAAGTAGTATATCAAGGCTGTTACTTCATTTCTAAAAAAGAATTATCATATATTTTTTTAGAATATTCTTTGCTTTTCAGATGTATTGAATGCATAAAACAAAATCAAATGAAACTCACTGGACATAAACAAACAAGAAGCCATCAACCAATCAATCTGAACTGTGACTATGGTGAATCTAACTTTGTGCAGTTACCTCATAAAACTTACATACCTATTTTGGTTGATTTGTTGAGTTGTTTTTTCATTGGATTTACCCAAATATTTTTACACATTTAAACCAATGCCTTTTGTTATATTACATAAGCTGAAACAGCAACTTTACACTTTTTAGCAACTGAGAATGTATTTAGAATGTAACATTTATAATTCAACTTCTCTCATTATTATTAAATATGAAACAAAAAGATTAATTTGATTCCTGCAAAATAAATATTCATGTATCCTTTAAAGATTAAAAAAAAACTCTGAAAATCAAAAGGCAGACTTGATAAGGATATTTTTTAAATCAACATACATTTTCCTTGTAACTACAAATGAAGATATTATTTTTTAAATATCTAATTATAAACTTCTAAAGAAAAGTATGGGACCTTAATTTTGAATCAAACCTCACCCTTTATCTGTTAGATACTTTTCTTGTCTTACAATCTGGACAAAACAGTCTTTACATCCAGTGTAATATCCTGTAGATAAATAAAATCACATTTAATTAAAGTCCATGAAATATTGTGTATTCATTATCATTTGTCGGGTTCACATTTTTGTTGGTTTCTTTTAAAAGTAAATGTGAATCATGAATTCTAGTGTGTCACAATATAAATTTCCAAGGCATGCACACAAAAACTGTTAAAACCTATATTCAAAAACTTGTTGAATTTTTTTTTGTGAATCGACAGCATTTTCTGCAATTCAAATATTTAACAAATTATGACTATACATTTATTGGAGATGTTAAAGCTGACTTTATGTAAAGGACATGGCATAAAAGAAACATCCAGTTGCTACCTAGGGTTGTGGTACAGTAAAACTGACTATAAGTAAAGTACATTCAATAACTAAGTTGCGAACCTGGGAATGTTGTGAACCAAGTATTTTCTATTGCAGCCTTAAAGTCCTTCTCATCTTCAGGTCTCACTTTACCATCAATATAAAGTGTATAGTGGAACCTGTATCTAAGTGTTTTAAGTCCTCTGTAAACAACAGTATGTATACCAGCTGCTTTAAAAGCCTCTGTATAATTATCTGATGAAACATCACTGTAGTTTGTAGGGAGAACTACTGCACCAAAGATCTCAATGTAGTAGGTGATTTCTGTTATTTCCAACCTGTTAATAAGATTAACTTGTCATTAGTTTGCATAATAATAAGCAACTGTATAAGGTTAGTTTGGTCATAGACAGATGTATCCTTTTTTCTTATCAAATGTAACTGTCTTGAATAAAGACTTATAGAGCATAAAATTTTATTTGTCAAGGTTGCATACCTATAAAAACTTTAACCTGATGGATAAAGAGATGGACATAGAAACTAATGAATGTACAGACCACAAGGCAATGTGACTCCCCCTAATATCATAGGTGTACAGCATGTAAAAATATATCTTGAAAAATTGCTTATGTTCGAGGACAATGATGAAAAATATGAATATTTTCCATAATAACAGAGGCACAACTTAAATACATCTGTTTAATATAAAGTTCCAGATTAAAATATTGTTAAGTATAACTATAATGCCATCCCTTAATCATTAGAGCATGGTCTTGTCAGTATAATATATTTACCCATCATCTCCAACATATTCTTCTCTCATTCTAATAACAGCTCTGGTTTCTTTAGTAACTTCACATTTCCCATTACTCTCTAAAATAATAAAATTCCTTGAATTCATCATTAAATGATACTTTATCAAATGTAAAAGTAAGCAGCAGACTCTTAATAATTAATATAAAAACTTTTGTAATTTGTTGTACTAATACTGTTCTGGAAATGGCACCTTGGATATTAAATCATAAGTTGTCATTTAAAGTATAACTGTATAATGCAGCTATTGAAACTATCCAGAAAATAGTTACTCTTCTAGAAACAAGTCTGTTTAGATGGTTAGATAGATTTAAACCATTTGAAAATCTTAATTCAATACCAGATGATCTACCATTCTTACCACAAGTATTGTTATGAGCTGACACAATAGCCTCCTCCATGTGTTTTATCTGACTTTCAACTGGCCCTGGACCCTTTACATAAAACTTTAGACTATCTTTCAATTGAAAGAAAGGCCCTGATCCTGTATACAGTAATATTTGGTTTGTACTGTACTGGATCTTAAGCTGTTGTATTAAAGTGTTGTCATTGGGTCGTCTTGCTGATACAGTGTTTATAACAGATGATTTTACTTTCACTTTATATCTAATGACTGTAACTGGCAATCTACAAAATATAAGCATGTAAAAATTTGATTTCAGAATAAAAGATTGGACATCATATATGAAAACATTTTAAAATTATTCCAATTCTATTATCACTAATATTCCAACACTGAAATTACAGGCTCCTGGCTATGGTTTCACAAAGATTCGTACGACTTACGTTTACGATTAAACTTACGTTAAGCGTAAGATTTTACCTACGAGTGTTTCACAAAGGTGATCGCAAACGTAACGTAAACGTAACGTAGACTTACGATTTTAATGGAAAAGGGGTGCTCTCTTTGACAGCCGCGTTCATGTCTATAAAAAGAATAGTTCTTTCAAAACCAGGAAGAACATTCATACCATCGTATTTTGAAATAGTAATTCATTTGGGTCATGCTTTTTTTTTATTTGTGTATATGTAAAGGACGAATCGTAATTAAATCCTGCTGATGCACACCCCTTTGTCTCAATTTCTTTACGATTGCGCTTTGATCGTGAATTCAGTGTTACTCTAAAATGAGTTATCAAGAACATAACAGGGTTGTGGTTTTCTTGTAATATGTATTATTTAATTTGTTAAATAATTTTTCTATAATCTTTTAAGACTTTATAAATTTTGCTCATTATTCTCTATTCTGCACGTTATTCGCTATCCTTATTATAATTTGGCTTTTTTCTCGTTTTTTTAATTTTTATTATCCATTTTCTTTAATGTTAGCCCCTTATTTCTCTATTCTATAAACTCCATTTAGACCTTCATATATTTTTTATCCTAATAATAATTTCAGGACCAGTCAGCAATTTGTTTCCAATCATTAATGTTGAATTAATAAATCGATGCATTAACAAGAACCGGTTTATGCATATGTATCCATATCCAATCCCTGCTCGCACTTCTAAAACCAATAATTTAACATCACACACACTTGAAACAGACATTTCATTGAACACTGATTACTAGTATGGAAATCTTGGTAAAACCACAAGTTGCGCTAAGGGTCGGGTGTTTTTTTCAGACCCGTCGCCATTTTCATTTAATTTTTCATGTTATAACTGTCGGAAATCATGACACCTTTGTATTTGTTGCATATACAATTAAAACTGGAAATGTTATTTTGTTCGTAACATGTATAATGGGGATGATAAAGGTGAATAGAACATTTATACATCAATATGGTACGGGAACAATGACATAGTCCCTAGTGTGGACTGTGTGTTGGTTGCCATTTATTTTTATACTCCTTCCAAATTTATTTCTTCATGTTTTATGCCTCAAATAGCAATTACACTGTAAACAAAAATTAAGTCCTGAAGTAAAGAAGAGATTTTGTTCAGCTGAAAAAGGTTTAAAATTAGCATTTCGGAAGCTGCGAAAAGTTTTCAAGACCCCCTTAACATAAAATTGTCCATATTTGGGGTAAGAGTCGATGAAGTTTCTATAGTTTTGATATAATTTGTCTCAAACATAGTAAAACACACTGTAAATTATAATTGAGAAAGCGCAGGGGTCAATTATTTAATTTTCATTTATTTTCTAAAAGAAATACTTTACGAAATAACTGTGTTCTCGGACCATATGCTCTTTAAGTATTACACACACTTAAGCTAGTGCAAACTTTTTAGCAATTGTTTTTATATTCTAATTTGAGCATTTTCGAATTATACGGATGCTAGCAGATACATGTGGTAAATATACTAAACTAGAAGAAAACTGTCAAAGATAGAGAAACGTGGCGTTAAACATCAGCAATAAATCAATATCAATACTAACTATATCATAAAGATCATCGACAATCTTTTGTGGAATACGAGATATATCATTTGTTGTATTGAGAACTATTTCATCATTATATTTGTCTTATAATCCCATACATCTTCGCCATATATTAATTCTTTTAAAAAATGATAATTACGCATTTTGTCTCGGTCAAGGATTTTTATAGTAAGTAAATCCTTGTATACAGGTGGAGACCTTCAAAAGTTTTGTTCATACATGACGAGTGTACTTTAATTTGTACTTTAACACTTATGTCGTAACATTTGTCGAATGTGAGCAACTATAGATTATAATAAATAATTTAATTTCCTCATAGACGACAATGATAGCCTTTTTCGAGATACAGACTAGAAAGTTGATTATTTTAACGAAAACTTGTTATAATTACAGATATAATATTCGGAGAGTATTTTTTAGTCTAAAAAAATGTAGGTTGTCGTTGCTTTCCTTAACGTAATGTGTATACTTATCTCCCATGCATGGGGGGAGAATGGCTATATATCACCGGTATAAAAAAAAAACACACACACAGACCCACACACGTCCTGCGTTTTTCTGGTCACGCATTGTCTTTCACAAACGAGATAAAACGTTACCCAATCTTTCACTGTCAATTTTTATAAAAAATCAACAAAATTCAGTGTTTTTAAAGACACAATAAACGGTTTCAAGGGAAAACAACTTTTATTTCATTGTTTAATCGGTCACACTAAAGATTCAGTTTCAAGTATATAACTATATTTTGAAATGTAGTCATTATAGGCTCAAAATGTGTTCATATTTAAATAAATCCCATAGACCTGTGTTGCGCCTTTTGTTTTTTCTCCTAAAGTACTGCATATTTTATTTATCCAATTGCACAGTGTCATTGAGAAAGTTTATTATTACAGACATATTTTTTTCCCGAATTTATTCCGTATTTAGAAAAAAACAAAAGATTTTTCACAGATTTAAAAGTAAAATTTCAATTAGATACATTCACAATCCCGAACCAAAATTCTTGACCACCGTTGGGTATTCTTTCACGATCATTTCTCTCAATAATAATTCGAATGACACCCGTGATCTGTAACCGAAGTGCGAGTGGAAGGAAATCAAGGGGCTTTGTAAAATTTTGGGAATTAAGGAGGACTATCAAACTTGTATTTAATTCTTTTCAGCGGGAGGGGGAAGGGGCAATGAAATGTTTTCAAAATATTTTAGCAATTCTGTATACAATGAACACACTATTGTTTACGTGGAGATGCATACTCAAGAGACAACATACCGTGCGCTGCCTATACAATAAAAAATTGTAATATTTTGACACAGAGAAAATAATTTCGCTCAGGCTCATTTCTTAAAGTCATAAGAAACCTCAAATTAAAAAAAAAATAATGCATATGCTTTTTTTTATAACTCAATGGATAGTTTTCATTATAAAACTTATGTACATATACTTTTTTCTTAAAACAATTCTTTCAGCAAATGCCCGACATATTTTCCGTATGCAAAGTAACCTCAGTGTGACCCATCTCGTAAAAATCCGGTGATTGCAATACGCATGAATGTTCTTAAAATAAACTATTATCTGATCGTACATGTTAAACACATGCTCAATATTCATGCTTGTTGTTGATTGTTGACAAACAGGGGACAATCGCTAAACTTCAGCTTCAAAACACGAACTTTAATTAACTGCCATATTTTCACAACAACACTGACCGATTGAAAAAAAATGACGATTATACGAAATTTATGCGAAAAAAATGATAAAATCGTGCACAGAAGACTAAGTTTATGACGGTTGTATGCATTGGTTCAAAAATTGGAATACCATTATTTTTCCCCGGTCACTCGTTTATTATGACTTTAAGACCCCAAATTCTAACTTTCAACAAGATCTTGACTTCGTGGAGAGTATATTTTTCTGAAGCTGAAATGGAGTGAAGGAATTTTATTTTGTATTTGAAAGATAGTTGAATATATTTTCTTTCATCAAGGTGGGAACTTGAAAAATCAAAGAAATTCTAATGTTTCCTTCCATCCACTTTAATACTTAAAAATAAGAATCTCGTCACCTAAAAAAAATAAAATTGAAAATGAATAAATTAAACATATTTAGGATTTGAAAATTTAGGATTCCTACAATATTCTTAATTTGAAAATGAAATTTGATAAGTATATTTATAGACATAAACAATCCCATAATGGTAAAGTGAATTATCATAGTTTTCAAACCTACAATTATTAGAAAATTCCAAGCTGGTATTGAGTATGGGGTTGAAGCATACATTTTATACCTAAAAAAAACGCGAACCTGATAGAGCGCATGGCAACTGGTGTAATTAGTAAATAACATTGAAACTATGGATTCATACCAATACATTCATGTACTTATAAATGATTGTTTTCTCAATTTTTGGACTATTATTTGTCTATCAATAAAGAGCATCGTCCTCCTCTGTAGTGTATAACCACAGGACATGCATTGATAGATGAGAAAATGGGGGATTAAAGACTAGAGAGGGTCTTAATTTGGATTGTAATTAAAAAGCTTGACATATGTATTTATTGTTATCTTCATAAAGTCCGTGTAAAACATGAGTGATAAATGCTGTAGAACTAGTAAATAAGCTTTTATAATTATTTTTTTTTTTTTTTTTGCTGTACTTTAGTACACAGTTATGTACATGCACCGTGGCATGACGTACCGATCCCCTCCTTATATTGTTAGACTTAAATATAGTGCTGTGCTAGCTCACTCACTTCTATGTTTTTATGGTCAAATATTTGGACAAATGATCTGAGAAATACGATTATTTCAGAAATTTAAAGTTTCAGTTACTTATGATTGGACAATATTACATAAATACATGTATTCTAATGATCCAATGATACTTATTTTTCTTTAAGATAATGTAATGTTGTTGATTTTAACAAATTTTCGACAGGTAAAATCCCTACGATTTGACTTACGACTGCCTGTTAAGAATCGTAAGTTTACGATCAAACTTGCGATAAATTTCGATTTACGATTGTTTATGAAACGGTCAAAAACTTACGATTTGACGATCTAAGATTGTCGTACGATTCTTTGTGAAACGATAGCCTGTCCTGGGACAGGCACTTACATACAGAATGTCCACTTAAAGCATGCAAAATCCTTCATAAAAGGTATATTGATTGTGAAGGATTTTGGCCTCATTCAAGTTAATGTTATCACCTGCAACACAGCAAATATTTTTGAAAATAAAAGTTAAGTCTGCAAAAAATACCTCCAGTATAACTTACCCTTCAGCAATGGTTTCATCATAGTCTCCAATGTCTATTTCTGTGTTGTTTTTTGTTAAATTCAGCAGTCCTGGAATATCAAGTTAAAATCATTAAATAAGATACCTATAAACACCAATGTAAGTAGACGTTTAAGTAAGAAGGTATAAAAAGGGTATATTTTTGGCCATAAAGATTTTAAAAATCACAAAGTTTATAAATTTGACAAATTTGGAGATCTATTAAAAGGTGGCACCAAACACCTTTACTAAAATTAATTTGGCTCGTTTAATTTTTATAAAATTTTAGCAAAGTATTTTCTTTGACCCTTTGACAAAATTATAAAAATTTCAAAAAATTTGAACCAACCAATTTATCAGAAAAATTACACTGGTTATATAGCAGTTTGACAAACATGAATTTTCATCATTGAGAAGCTTAATATTCCCTTAACACGTTTAGCTGACTTTACAGAGTTATCTCCCTGTTGTGTTAGAGACTTCAAATTAACCATAATTGTTTTTCATTAAAATAAAAGCATTGAAATATTACAGCACATTTACACTTATATATGTATTAACACTGGTATCTCCAAATTCCAAGAAAACAAAACTAGATATGACCGGTATATTTGAATCTATGTTGAAAGTCTAAGAAAAAAAATGTTATACAGTAAGTACTAAATGAAACTAGAATTATCAATGATCTAAGTAAATGAGAGTAAAAATACAGAAAATAACGAAGAAAGTTTGAAGATTCATTTACCTTTATTTTCAATGATCCATGAGTTCAGTAGTGTATTCACCACAGTTAAACCATCTAACTCAACTGAAACCATGAGCAAGTTTAACGTAAAAGGATCTGACAAGGACACTGTAACAGGAGTTGTTGGTTTCAGTGTAGTTGGTGTTGTTGTCATTAAAGTTGTTGGTTTTTGTGTAGTTGTCAACACAGTTGTTGGCTTTGGAGTAGTTGTTGTTGGAGTTGTTGTTTTTGGTGTAGTTGGTCTTAAAGTTGTCCTCACAGTTGTTGGCCGAGTTGTAACTGTAGTAGATGCAGTAGTAGTTGTTGGGGTAGTTGTAGGCATCATTGTTGGTGGTTCTGTTGTTTGTTCTGGTGTAGTGCTAGGTTCAGAGGTAGTTGTTGGTTCAGAAGGAGTTGTTGGTTCATGTGTAGTTCTAGGTTCAGAGGTAGTAGATGGTTCTGATGTAGTTTCAGTCTGTGTGGTTGTTTCAGTCGTAGTAACAGTAGTTGTTGGAGTGGTGTTTAGTTTTGGTGTAGTTGTCTGTATGGTGGTAGGTTTAGTCGTTGGCAGAGTAGTTGTCTGTGTAGTTGTTGGTGATGTAGTAGGTTCAGTTGTTGGTATTTGCGTGGTTGGTTTTGGAGTTGAAGTTGAAGCTATCGTTGTTTGAATTGGAGTAGTATCTTCTGTAGTTGTTGATTCAATTGAAGTTGTGGTTGGTCTTTGAGTAGATTTTGTTGTTAATATGGTATGTGTTGTTGTTGCCACTGGAGTTGTTGTCTTTGTACAACTTGTACCAATGGTTCCTGCAAAAACAAAATATATTTATGACACTATGTTCTGTTAATACAGTCTAAGATGTGAAGCAGATAATTGAAGCAATAGATGTTGAAACTCTTCGAAAGTTGTACTTTTAATGAAATAAAATGTTTAAAATAAAACTGAAAATATCCCAGAAATATCAAATGTAATTAAGCTTGTCCTCAATGACTCATAATGTCTACCATTGAATTGACTGCAAATATATCAATCAAAAGTTGTGTTGCATGTTATACCGTGGATTAATTATTATTGGTTGGATAGCAGTTTTCGTTGATTTCATGGTTACAAATTTCAATGTCTAACGAAGTACAAATTTTATATTTAAATGTATGCAGACTTTGGCAAAACCACGAAATCAAATATAGACAAAAAAGAAAATGTTATTCAATCCACAAAAAAATTGGTAATCACGAAAATGAATGAATCCACAGTATTGCACAAGAATGATACATGATTTAGGAAAACCATCTGTTAAATTAAGAAAATCTTTTATGAATTTAACTAACTTGTTTGGATGTAAACTAAAATATTGGTTTTGTGAATATAATACATTACCATCATTACAACAGCAATAATAGTTTTGTTTACTCTTTCCATATCTCACACATGTTCCTTTAAAATCACATCCGTCAAAATACGCTGAAATGAAAAAAAATAAGCATTGTTCACAAACTTTACATTTTTTTAATCATATGGTATCAGATGAATTTCCAATCTTTGAAATACTGAAAATTAGTTATAGAATATCTTTTTTTTAACAAAAATGGAAACAATAATATGTATATTCTGTAATTAGAGATCCATTTATATGAGCTGTTTCCTAAAGCAGGAACATAAATTGTCATTGCCAATGAATAAGGGATTCATCTCTTCATAATATGTGAAATCTTTTATAAACACCTAAATATAACTATCAACTTATCATGTTTTGCAACGAAGCAACAAAGTTTTTCCAATCAGATACCAGTCTACAATTAGCAAAGGGAAACAACTTTTGTTAAAGATTGATATAATAGAATCAAATCAGTAATTGGTAAAAAAAAAGCTATAGAGGGGGGGGGGGGTTGAGATCTCACATAGCATGTTTAACCCTGCTGCTGCACTTTTGCTTCTGTCACAAGTCAGGAGTCTGGCCTTTTTAATTCTTGTATGTCTATTAATTTTAGTTCATTTAAATGTTTTGGGGTTTAGTGTGACGGTAATTTTCACTGAACTAGTACACAATTGTATTGAGCGACCAGTTGAGGACCACCTCTGGGTGCAGGATTGTTTTGCTGCGTTGAATACCCATTGGTGGCTATTGTCTGCTCTTTGGTCGGGTTGTTGGCTCTTTGACATATTTCCCATTTCCATGCTAAATATTATATTATCATACCTTTTTTTAAATTCAGAGGATCAACAAAACAGGTCAATTTTCCGCCATCTGCTTTATATAATGATAACTGTCCAATCATACCCGATGTACTAATTTCTCTGGTTTCTAAGGAAATCTTAGTTAAATTATGACCTTCATATAAAAGTGATGTGTCCACTTGCAAAGCTAATGCCTTACTCCAACTTGAATATGTCCCAGAAACTTTGACTGTGTTGTTTCTAAAAGAAACAGTTGCATCAATATTCAATGTATCTTTAGGTTTCGTGGCATTCAAGAAAATTTGGTAACTGTGTTGTTTATTGTCGCAGGAATACATTCCTTCCCATTCACTTGTGGAAAATTCTGTTTTATCTGAAAAGTAAAAGAAATAATTGACTTAATATCAATTCTTGAAGCATCAAAAAGATAGGCTTGTCAGGAAATGTGAGCATCAGCTAAGCATTAGTGACAAATTTGAAAGTGATGTCAGAAGTGAAATTTGACAGATTTGGGGCAAAATAAGCTGTTCCTTTTATAAATTGTTATTTGGATGGAGAGTTGTCTCTTTGGCACTCAAACCACATCTTCCTATATCTATGAAAAAGCTTTTTAAAATAAAGTTTAATTAGTTGCTATTGTACTGAAAATCACAAACGTATAAATAAAACAGTGCTTTTACTTTCTGCTTTCTAAATATTGACAGTCGCTAGAAAGTCTAAAAGCTAACACCTTACAGCAAGGTCAAATTAAACTTAAGGTCAACTTACTTGTGTATACACTGCAGTCGACATCACTGCCTGGAACCTGTTCTGTACAGTCTGTTCCCCTCCATCCAGTCAGACAGACCTTGTTTCCCTGATGATCACAAGTATAATGGCCATCACATTTATTTGTAGGAACACATTTGATGGAACAATCACCTCCATAGTACTGTGGATCACAATAAACAGACAGGGAAAATCTCAAACTGAAAAATAAAACATATATACAGACATGACAGATGCCCTTTTACTTGGGAGCTTTTTAATAACTGTCACAATAACCAATATCTTTTTTTTTATATTAACTGTCTTTTTTTTTCTTTTTTCAAAAACTATTTTTTTTAACGATTTTTGAGGATTGAAAAGGGGTTTTATATACACGGCTAAATACTGTATATATCTGTTCAAGTAAAGTACTTTTTCTGATGATTGCGGACTAATGTGTCAAAGACATATATACATGTGACTGTATATTCCAGTTTAGACTTTAGCCAAGCAATAGTTAAATAATTAAAAGGGAGAATGCTGTTTGAACAACAGGCTTCTCATGGCAAGAGCCTAAATCACTTAGGTTCCAAAGGAAAGACATGAGTTTACAGGTCTACAGTTACCTTGTAGGATTTTTACTTCTTGTACCAATAAGATTGAGATTAACTGCTGTAATGCTGGTTTGGTTGAACCCTGCCTTTGTTGAATTGTATATATTAAGGAACTGATCAATTAAGACATTCTGCTTATCATCTGTATTGGAGTCAAATACCTCAATCTTGATAGGTGCTTCTCCCTGAAAAAAAATAATTCAACATGCTTGTAATCTGTCTGTTATTTTTCAGGGATCTTGGTTGTAAACTGTAGGAGTTCATTACACTAAAAAAGTTCCTTTTTGTTATGCCTTCCAATCTGAGACATAACCATACTATAGCATAGGCATATTTAATTTCTTTTTTTTATCGTGTGATTCATTGGGAACTTATCAGATCAACTCTTTGGAAATAAAAAGAAGACAGGAACTAACAAGAAAGTGTCAAAAGTACACGGATGCCCCACTCGCACTATCATTTTCCATGTTCAATGGACCGTAAAATTGGGTAAAAAATCTAATTTGGCATTAAAATTAAAAAGATTAAACCATAGGGAACATGTGTACTAAGTTTCAAGTTGATTGGACTTCAACTTCATCAAAAACTTCCTTGACCAAAAACTTTAACCTGAAGCAGGACAAACGGACGGACGAACGAAAACAAACAGACAGACGGACCCACAGACCAGAAAACATAATGCCAATGCCCCACCTACGATAATAAAAATCCAAAAAGTGGGGAATATTGGATAGGACAAAAACTGGACCAAAGAGCAGAATATAGCATAGGTTTACGATTATGTTTAAGAAATAATTCTTTCATGCCATGCTCTATGCTCATTTTAACATGGGTAGGCATTAAATTTGTTAATATCTGAATACCTAGCGTTAGCGAGGTATTAAATGTTTACAAATTAATGCCTACCCATGTTAAAATGAGCATAGAGCATGGCATGATAGAATTATTTTGATTCTAATAAGAATATTTTGAACTTTTGTATTTCGAAGTGGACCTATAGCAGACGCTCGAAATGCCACCATTTTCATTTGATGAACAAAAACGTCTTACAAAAATCAGCAGTTTATCTATAAAAAAGAACAGAAACATTTAAACTTACTTTTAGAATGTTTTTAATTAATTTCCTAGCGAGCAACACCAACAAAAATGTCCATTTTGATCTCTGGCGTTGTTCAAAATTCATCTGACGTTGCAATTTCAATTGTGACGTCAATCACATGCAGCCTATGTTCTATTCAAATTAGAACATGGCTTTGTACGCAAAGCTTTTGAAGAACGTCATATTAGAATTGACTGCTAGGTGATTGGTCTGGTAGTGGCATTATAAAAATTATTGGTCTAAGACCAGTCAAAATAAAATAAAGGTCAGTTGAACCATGCCAGTCAGGCAAGTACAGCTAACAATTTTTCAATACAACAAATATAGTTGACCTATAGCATAAAGTATTAGAAAAACAGACCAAAACACAAAAATTCAACACTGAGCAATGAACTGTGAAAATGAGGTCAAGGTCAAATAAAACCTGTGCGACGGACATACAGATCATAAAATATTTCCATACACCAAATATAGTTGACCTATTGCATATAGTATTAGAAAAAAAGACCAAAACTAAAAACCTTCAACTTTGACCACTGAACCATGAAAATGAGGTCAAGGTCAAATGACACCTGCCAACTGCACATGTACACCTTACAATCATTTCATACACCAAATGTAGTAGACCTATTGCATACAGTATAAGAAAATTTAACTATAACCACTGAACCATGAAAATGAGATCAAGGTCAGATGACACCTGCCAGTTGTACATGTACACCTTACAGTCCTTCCAAACACCAAATATACTAGACCTATTGCTTATAGTATCTGAGATATGGACCTGACCACCAAAACTTAACCTTGTTCACTGATCCATGAAATGAGGTCTAGGTCAAGTGAAAACTGTCTGACAGGCATAGTTACCCTATTACTTATAATAAGAGAGAATTTAACATTACAAAAAATCTTAACTTTTTTTTTAAGTAGTCACTGAACCATGAAAATGAGGTCAAGGAAATTAGACATGTGACTGACGGAATCTTCGTTACATGAGGCATCTATATACAAAGTATAAAGCATCCAGGTCTTCAACCTTCTAAAATATAAAGCTTTTAAGAAGTTAGCCAACGCCACCGCCGAAGCCGCCGACTGATCACTATCCCTCTGTCGCGCTTTCTGCGACAAAAGTAGCAGGCTCAACAAAGAAAATGCAGGAAATTTGCATCTTTTTTAAATGTTTTTAAGAACATCTCTGTTTTAAAATATTTTTGTAACATAAAGGAGAGAGTTACCAAAAGTCAGGTATGGCAAAATAAACTCTGACTTTATTTCTCTTTAAAACAATGAAACATGTGTTACTGGTTTATGCAATTTTTTTGTGAAAAATAATCAATTTACTTCAAAAAGTTTAATGTACTGGTATAAAAACTTTTAGTCAGATTTTTGTAAAATGACAATGCACATTGTGTAAATATATATATGCATTTTAAATGTATACAGTTTTCAAGATAAACTGACGTCAAACTTTTCAATTTATTGCTATTTACTGAATACTTTTTGGTATATTTGATTAACCATGTAAAACAAACTTGAAGTCAGATAAGAGAGAAACAAATAATTAATTCATTCATGTGTTAGGCTCAAGTCTGTAAAAAATCAATACATGCATCTTTTTGAACATCATAAAGCTAGGTTCAATGACAGTTCATTTTAATGTTAATATATGGACATCTTGTTCTATCATATATATCTCCAAATAAACATTTTGGGATAAGTTATGAAGGACAAGGTGCGATTAAGCTGTTTAGTTTTCCATGATTTGGTCTTTTTATCAATGTCTGTATTAAAGTTGAAATTCTTTAAAACTACTAATAAATAAACGCAAATTCCTTAGGAGCCATAAAATCAAAATAAATGCATATATTTATAAAAGTTTTTTTTTTATGTTATACTGTCACACCACTGTCCCAAGTTAGGGGGAGAGTTTGTGACTTCATACTAGTTTAACCTTCCCACATTTTGTATGTGCCTGTCCCAAGTCAGGAGCCTGTAATTCAGTGTTTGATGTTTTTTGATGTGTTACATAATTGTTTTTTTCATTCATTTAAGAATTGAATGCTTCTTTTGTAAATTTATTGGGGTGTAAAAGCGTTGACCGAAGTACATTTTGTATGAAGCGCGGAAGCGCTTCATTCTAAAAATGTGCGCATGGTCAACGCTTTTACAACCCTATAAAGTTACAAAAAGAAGCATTCAATACTTATAATTACATTTTTTAGCTATGATCATGTAAACACGTATTTATAAATTTTTTTATTTAATTCACCTGTGCACTTTATTGTTGGACCACGTGTTATCATGAATGAAAAGTTGTATTGAGCAATGTAACTGCTTACGGAATAACACGTGATGTGCAGTTAGCCAGTCAGAATAAAGTGTTACAATGAAACATACATCTAATGTAATTATTATTTTGTATAAAAATCATGCCGCTAGTTTTCTCATTTGAATTGTTTTACAATTATAGCTGACTATGTTGTACAGGCCTTGTTCATTGTTGAAGGCCTTTCATTGACCTAAAGTTGTTTATTTCTGTGTCGTTTGGTCTCTTGTAGAAAGTTGTCTCATTGGCAATCGTACCATATCTTCTTTTTTATATCATGTATATAAACACACAACATAAAATAACCTTTCTTTAGAGTATTTTGTACAGCATTGAAATATTTGAGATTCATTCAGATGTATAGCATGCAAGAACTAACTTAATAATGTACATGTATGATAGTGTTTGTCTTAATGCTCAGAACAGCTCTTATTATATACATGGTGTTTAATTTTTCATCTAATTCACGAATGAAAACTGAAATGTACCTTCAAAATTCAGAAAATACAAGACTTGAGTCGATATTTTGAATAATTTGGCATAAAATCAAATTTTGAAATATTTTAAACTAATACCCTCAAAGAATACCCTCCTTAACTTTATGCTTTATTATTTCAAAACCATTGAAGGACCATATACAATACTAAAATATGTTTGTACTTAGAATATATTAAATTCTAAACACATGTAAAAGCTTTCATAACATGCATTAGAAAACACCTGTTATAAAACTTTATTAGATTCGTAACTGGTTCTTAATAATACTATAACTTTGTGTCTTATGAATAATGAAGGTTTGTTTAATGTGCCTCATGGTTATATTTTTTTGAAAATCTATAACTGACATGAGCAAGCAATTTAGACTAAAATGAACATTGAGTCATCTAAGTAAATAGGAGAATTAATACTTTGTAACGTAATTTCCTTACAGGAATTCATTTAAAACAAGAAAGAAAGCTTCACGTTGGGAAAGACAAATACACTTTTTATTGTGTTTCAAAAGTATATTTTTTCTGTAAGTAATTAGTCCTACTGTGAATGAGGGTGGAATTTTGATGACAAATACAATTGAATGAAAAAAATAAAATGAACTTTTGTCAATATAGAAACAATACAAGGATATTACCTCCTACAAAGAACCTATAAAGATAACTAAGATAATGTATTCCACTCGTGACGATCTGTTATTCTTACGTTACCAAAGAATTTATGATGTCAAACTATTAGGAATATTACATTAAACTACTGTCCAACAAAATGCAGGACTTGGATTTAAAAGGAATTGATAAGAAATCTTTCAATAAGAAAAAAATCAAAATTGATTTAGGTGTGGTTTAAATGGTTCATGCAGTGTTTACTTAAGTTTTGAAATTCTAATCTTTCTTTCTTAATAAAAGTTCAAAGAATCAATTACTGTCAGAACTTGACAAATTCTTAGGATTTTCCTGGTCCTTAGTACTTTGTGAGGAGTGTTTCTATATTTTGTCATATCATTATTATAAATGTTACAAATACCCATGATACATGATGATATCACCATATCAAAAACATTTGTCAATATTCATTTGACGTCTATTGTTAAAACTAATAGATAATTTTCAAAGTTTTAATATATATTTTTGTTTATTCAATTTTATACTGATATATCCATTCAGACTATAACTCTTTTCAACAACCAAAAATGAACACATAATTTTAAATTGTCAAGACCATTAAAGAGAGACAAATTTTGAATATATCCAAAGACTTGTAAAAAGTCTTTTTTATCCAAAAGTTTTAGGCAATAAAAACTATTTAAAGAAAAAAATACATTAATCTATTTTAAATAGTTGTGCAATTATTTTTTAGTGATAAAAGAACACACATTAAGATCATCACAGGAAGAACTGTCAAGAACATCGTGTTTATTTTTCCTAAAAAATCCTGTTGTAGGTTAATATAGATATAGAAGATCTGCTTTGAGTGCCAATAAGACAACTCTCCATCCAAGTCAAGATTTGTTACAGTAAACCATTATAGATCAAAGTCTTCAGCTACATGTATACATGTGTGGACCGTAAAGTTGGGGTCAAAACTCTGGTTTCGCATTAAAATTAGAAATTCATTAAAAACTACCTTGACCAAAAAACTGTAACCAAAAACTTAAACCTGAAGTGGGACAGATAGACAGACGGACAAACAAATGCATGCACCGGTCGTATAAAAACCTAATGCCCCTTGGTGGGGCACAAATAATTGATGTCATGAAACATCATTTGCAATGTGATCTTGTAATGTCCACTGTATTGTAAAAGGCATGCATGTAAAGATGTTTCATATTTTCAAATTGTGCAGATGTGCAAAATCATTTGCAGTCTTCAGACAACTTAACTTTTTTAAAGAATATTAAAAACGTCCTACCTTCCAAGTGTCAAACACAAACTGAACATTTTGTTGATTCTGGTCAAACTTGACAACATTTTTATCTGAAGTTGTAACTTCAGTAGACTGTAAACAATTACTGGTATTTGAACTGAAATATAAAAAAATAATACAATATGTACATCATAAATAAAAAGCTATTATATACATTTTGTAAATGCAGACTCCCAATTTTTCTGGGCATAGTTTAGAACTATAATACATGTATATCAAACTTATCTCATTGCAATATTGAATGGGTAAGAGTGCTATCGTCACCTGGTCAATTTGACACTTCTAGAAGAAAGATGTGGTTTGTTTGCAAATGGGACAACTCTTGACAAGAGACCAAATGACACAGAAACTAACAACTAAAGGTCATTGTACAGTCTTCAGCAAATTCCATAAGACATATAAGTCAACTATATGAAAGACCCCAAAATGACAAATGTAAAACAGTTCAAACAAGAAAACTAATGGCCTAATTAAAAGTCTGCACTTAGTCAAATAGGCATCCAGTCAAATCAGTATCTATCTAAAGTCATTTGAGCATTTGGTTAGTCAATTTGGCACTAAATATTGTTTAATACTTGTTCTTAAAATTGAGAATGGAAATGGGGAATGTGTCAAAGAGACAACAACCCGCCCAAATAAAAAACAACAGCAGAGGGTCACCAACAGGTCTTCAATGTAGCGAGAAATTCCCGCACCTGGAGGCGTCCTTCAGCTGGCCCCTAAACAAATATATACTAGTCCAGTGATAATGAACGCCATACTAATTTCCAAATTGTACACAAGAAACTAAAATTAAAATAATACAAGACTAACAAAGGCCAGAGGCTCCTGACTTGGGACAGGCGCAAAAATGCGGCGGGGTTAAACATGTTTGTGAGATCTCAACCCTCCCCCTATACCTCTAACCAATGTAGTAAAGTAAACGCATAACAATACGCACATTAAAATTCAGTTCAAGAGAAATCCGAGTCTGATGTCAGAAGATGTAACCAAAGAAAATAAACAAAATGACAATAATACATAAATAACAACAGACTACTAGCAGTTAACTGACATGCCAGCTCCAGACTTCAACTAAACTGACTGAGAGATTATGATTTCATCATATGAACATCAGGCACAATCCTTCCCGTTAGGGGTTTAGTATCATACTATCATAACATATATGAGAAGAACATAACCCGTGTCATGCCAACAACTGTTTTTAGAATAAATGTGTTTAGTTCCGATGCAAAGACCTTATCAGTGACTCAATATTAACGCCAAAATATGCAATCTTTAATGACTTGACAACAGTATCGTAATTATATCCCTTCTTAATAAGTCTATTCAAAGGTTTTGTAAGTTTCTGAGGTGAATACTGACACCTTTGTGCTTTATAAAGAATATTACCATAAAAAATTGGATGTGAAATACCTGAACGTATTAGAAGTCTGCATGTTGAGCTATATTTACGAATGATGTCTTTATACCGATGATAAAATTTAGTAAATGTTTTGACTAGTTTGTGATATCGAAAACCCTGGTGTAATAATTTTTCAGTAATACATAAATTTCTCTCGTTAAAATCTAAAACATTGTTACATACACGAGCGAATCGTACAAGTTGAGATATATAAACACCGTAAGATGGTGACAAGGGAACGTCACCATCTAAAAACGGATAATTAACGATAGGAAATGAAAAATCATCCCTTTTATCATAAATTTTAGTATTCAGCTTTCCATTAGTGATATAGATATCAAGATCGAGAAAAGGGCAGTGGTTATTGTTAGTATTAGCTTTATTTAAAGTAAGTTCAACAGGATAAATTTCATTAATATACATTATTGAGAGCCAAAATATCATCCAAATATCTAAAAGTATTATTAAATTTGTTTATCAGATGTTGTTTCGATGGGTCTTTGCTTATTTTTGTCATAAATTGTAACTCATAACAATACAAAAACAGGTCCGCAATAAGTGGTGCACAGTTAGTCCCCATTGGAATTCCGATAATCTGACGATATACGGAATCCCCAAAGCGAACAAAAATGTTATCTAGTAAAAATTCAAGGGCATATATAGTATCAAAGCATGTCCAATTAACATAGTTATACCTTTTGTTTATTTTAGGGGGAGAACAGGTTTTTTGTTTTCTAAATATATTTTTTTAATAAAATAGGTTGAAGTATTCTTGATATTTTATTCATTTAGTTTGATTGCGTATAATTCTTATATGACGTGCTTCTTTCGCTTTATGAATAAACCCATGCTCTAAATCCAATAAATTTTTTTCTGCACATGTATATTGACTACAGCAAAATAATGAATTTTATCAAATTAGCATGCATTTAATATATTTTATAAACTTAAAACTCTTCCAAACTCTTAAATGATGCACATGTTGTTACTAATTCATTTATTATGGCTGTAATGTGTTGCATTCCGAAATTGACATATTTGACCTAGATATGACAACCATTCATGCTGGCTGTTCCAAAACTCCTCCCTCTGAAAAATCAGTGTCAGCTGTTTGCTTCTTTACAAACAAAAAAGGGAAGTTCATGGAAGAGCCTATACAATCGCTTTACCCTTATACACATCGGACATAAAAATGACCTTAATTGTCCTAATCAGTATCGGAATAATTGATGCAAGCTATACTTTATTGGTTGTTTTAACATGGGTAGGCATTATATTCATGTTATTTTAGCCCTCACTATCGCTCAGGCAAAAATTCACGAATATAATACCTACCCATGTTAAAACAACCAATAAAGTATAGCTTGCATCAATTATTTCTTAATTTAAAAAAAAGTGGTATTCAATTTAAGAATCCATGACAAATCGCCCCACAGGCAAATCGCCCAACTTTTTAGCCAACTCGTCCCACTTTCTAAGAAATAGACCTACTCTTATTTACCAACTCGCTCAACTTATAAAATGAGAAAAAATCAAATTGAAAATAGGTTGGATAACTTGCCCCACTTAAGAAAAGAGTTAAAATCCTGCTGAAATAAAGTCTGCCAACTCGCCCCACTCATGACAAATAGATAACCCATGATGAATTTAGTAATGCCAACTCGCCCCACTTATGGAAAAATATGCTTTCCCCTTGTATACGTTCCTGCCACTTATATATAAAATCAATACCTATGAAAACCCTAGATAAACATCTTTTGCATTTCTTTTCTTTTTGTTTCTTTTTCATTTGCATTATGATACAATTAACAGATTTCTTTTCATTTGTTATGCAAATAACCAGAGACATATATATATATATAAGGGACAATGTACATGGGGCCCTAGTCCTCCACCATATTACGTACATGGGGGACATATACGTTTGCAGGAGTAATATTTAAGGGATTTAACCACAGGCACTTCTTCCAAAGGATAGAAAAAAGTGGTTGTGGGCGAGTTCGTGAAAAAGTGGGCCGATATGCCATTGGGGTGATTTGTCCTGCTTCCCATTTTAAACAATAAATAGCTTGATGTTTACACTTTTTTCTGGTAGTTTTTGATGTTATTTTTCTATACAAATCCTTGTTTTTCATTACTCATAGTAGACTGTGGTCAGTGGTAGGGCCATATTTTTCAATTCCTATTGACGAAACGTACAGCAATAGTTTTCTTGCAGAACAATTTAATTATAACAATTAACATGGATGTCAAAATAACTACATTTGGTGCCAAATTTGCCAGGTGCTCAATTGACTATATAGAATTCGAGTTTATGAGCTTCCGTTCTTGCTTGGAAGTTGCGATGTTTTTAATTCTTGATTTTGATCACAACATGTATTTATCAACCTCGTCTATGGTCCTGGATGAATAAATGATACGTTATTTATAATTCATTCTTTACGCATTTTATAATGACAACAAATATCAGCTGCTACGATTTTTTCTTTTTTTATGATGACATTTGGCGGGAAATGTTTGTCTAAATAAAACGATGCTGGAACAAATATGAAATGTTTACGAAAACTACGCTAATTTGTATTTTTAAAGTATTCATCACGTAGATTTACGTACAATTGTCTGCAAATATTCTGACAGTATACATCTAGTATTTTTTAAAGAATTTATTCGGTTGAAATATAGAACATAACATAATATGGATGTTAAAATATATAGCAGCAAATTTCGGGGGAAACGCTGAATAATATTGGGTAAGTTTTTATCAATAGTTGATCGATAGTTGACAGGTCGAGGTGATGAATGGACGTTGTATAGCAGCACGAAGTTTTTGCACAGATCACAGATCCAAATACGGAGAGTTTATAAGTCTTTATTTGCACTTGTTTCCTCACATTTAAATCTTATAGGTCACTATACCTTGTTTAGATAATTATTTCAGGCATTTTTGTATATTGCACGGTGTTTTTGAACTAATATAATTTGCTGGCCTTGCTGGACGGCCATCAAAATTTTCAGCGCCATTTTTGAATTCTGAATTTTGAGAAATAAATTTTATTTTTTCATACAGTAAGTCAAAGTTTTTCCGTGACTTATAAATAAATAGATTAAATAAATTCATACTTTTGTACAATCATCTTGATTATTTAAATAAACTTTTCCATTCCATATTCGACAACTTTGACCCCTCCTCCTTTTATTTTCTAAATAAATTGTTCATACTTTTGGATAATCATTTCGATTATTTAAATAAATTTTTGCTTTCCATTTTCTACCTTAAATTTCGCCAATAAAGTCTTTTGTTTAAGACCCCTCCCCCTTTTATCTTTAAATTTTTTGTACTGCATAGATAAATACTTAAAATAGTTAAAATTAAATTTTTTCTTAAACACACTGTACTTGTGTTTCAACTAATATCCTGTTTTGAGCTGATAGAAAACCTAGTATTCTGTTCCTCAAAAGTTTGATACATGTCTGAGAATAAAATTATAAAGTCAAGCAGATACTTCAGAGTAAATAAGAGAGATATTCAGGATAAAACAGCCCAAAGCCAACCCATTATTATATCGGATAGTAAAGGAAACTACATAAAAAGAGCTATAACAACTGAAGATTTCCTAAACATCAAATTCATCACAAAAAAAGGACAAAAAGTACAGCAAGCTATTGATTGGGCTGAAAAAGAATTACCATCAATCTGCCATCAACACAAAAACATCACTTTTTATATTTGGCTAGGAACTTGTAATTTAACCGAACTTAACAGAACTACCAGATACATCTCTCTTGTGAACCAAAACGATTCAAACGTCAGATATCTAAGAAGAAAATTCATCGAACTTAAGGAACTCATCACCAAAATAAAACCAAATTCAAAAATCATCTTCTTAGAAATTCCGCCATACTCTATTCAGCGTTGGAACAGATCTCAAGGCCACAAAAACCCGGACATTTTCAGTGACGACGACCAAACACTTCAAAACCAGTTATATCTCTTAAATACCTTCATCCAAGAAATAAATCAATCTACAGAAAAATCACCTAAATTTGATCTTGACATTCGAAAAACATCTAAAAGAAAAGGCGGTACTGACGAATACTACAACTTTAATCTATACAGAACTGACGGCGTACATCCAAATTCATTACTAGCAAAGCTCTGGATGAGAAGAATAGCAACCAAAATTCTCCATCAATGTTATAGATAGAGTAGAATAGAACACTATACATATATAAACTTCATATCAAACCATATTTATCCATTCCATATACAATAACATTCATATATAGAAATATAAGCAGCTTTTATATAACACCAGTCTATATTGTATAACCTGCAAATATAGAGATATATATCTACATACTCATTAAACCCGGATATCGGAAGATATAAAAGTTAACTGGAAAATTCTAATCTAAGCTAGCTTTCAGTGGGGACGCCCCGCTGATTGCACATTAACTTACATAGAACTTCTTTGTTAAAAGAAAACAACAATATATATAAAGTGAAAAATGAGTATCCAGACTAGAACATCAGCAAGAACCAAGAGCAAGCCTCAGCCCTATACACCAGCTAAATATGAAAACTTTAGTATCAATAAAACCAGGGCCCTGGACAAAAAACTAGAAGCATGTAATAGAGCAATGGACATAAAAATTGAGCAGAAACATCAAAACTACATCCTAGAGCTATCAGCAGCTGCTTATGAAGTCTTAAAGGGGGAAATAGACATATACTTCGAACAACACTCTACATACAAGCTCTTGCCCAAACACCAGCATGATAATCAAGGGCTATGCATCAGAACTTCACATTCGGTCAGAAATAGAAGTAATAACAGACAACTCTATCGCATCAATCTATTCCATACTACATCAAAGGTAGAGGTTAATGGCCAAGGTATGGAACTCTTCTTGACACACATTGAAGATATAAAAGAAAGAATGAAATCAAGAGGGAACTATAAGATTTACAACAAACAGATAGAGGAACAGATAAACATAATCAAGAGAAATGAAGTTGATATAGAAATAAGAGGAACAGTGAATGAATCATTCACAACAAATAATCAACCTAAAATCAACCACATAAATAGAATACAAGTATCCAAAGGGACAGAATGCATACAAAATACAGACACAGAATTATTAAGTAACTGGAATAGAGCCATTGAATGGTCAGAAGATGAAACAACACCCAGTCAGGACACAAGTACAGTCAACATGTCTACTATACATAACTACTGTGCCATATGCAATCAGACAGCACAACCAGAAACATCCATAGATTGTATTGCATGCAGTCAACTGTTTCACTATGCATGTGAAAACATTGATCCTGCAAGAATAAGCCAAACTGAAGAAGAACAATATTCATGTAGGAGTTGCTCTATCATGGACATGGACGTGGTAAATATATCAACAAGAAGCAATAACTCAATTATAGATACAGAAGAAACAATACCAAAGTTACTTCTAGATGAACAAAGCGTGACAGAGGACTATAGCGAAATAGGCCATATAGTTAAAAATATGCCAGAATATACATCTAAAAACAGTCCAACTAGAACGCAGATCACGAAGGAAGAAACAAGAAATTCTAACACAGAAGTACCAGACATGGTAGAAATGAACAAAACGGCTTCATACAAACAGCAAAACCAAATGGTTCAGCACAGCAGGAATGAACAAATAGAAAATGTAGATGAGACAAAAAACATCAAGGCAAAACCGAAAAGGCAATATAAGTGCAAAAATGTAAATGAAACTACCCAACAGCTTGAAGATCAATTAGCACAATGCAGAGCAAGACTAGTCATAATGGAAGATACCAATAGAGACTATAGAAACACAATCAATCTACTTAGGATGCAATCAGAAGAAAGCACTATTGACAAAAGTAACTTAAATACCTACCAGCCAAAGTGTGACTGTAGCAACAACTTGCAGGAACAGACTATAAACAAAGTCGATATGATGCTGAACAACTTCAGGTTAGAAATGGAAAATAGAGACCTAAGAATAAAACATCAAATGGAGATGAACGAATTAAGAAACAAACTGCAAATAATGGAATTACAGAAAGAAGTAGGAATGTGGCAAAGAACAGGAAGTCATGAATATTATCCTTATAATCAGAATATTGACAATACTAGGAACTCAAACCAACATCAAATGAGTGATCAGCACTCTGGTGCACAGCTTATAAATCAGCAATCCAGGATTCCTAACCAAGCCAATCCACTATTCATGACACCTATGGCACCTCCACACTATAGCCAAATACCAACAGAGCAGAGCAGAATAAATCCTGGCCATATTCAAGCGCCAATGTACTATAATAACAGAATACAGGCTATACCTGTAAATAGCCAAAGTAGCCACCATTATCCTGGCTATAGAAGTATACATGTACCAACTGGCAGTATCAACACTAACATGATACAAAATGCACATTTATACAGACAGCAATATAGGATGACTCCACAACCTATACCACAAAATATAGATCAACACCAAGGATATAGTCAGCAACAGACAAACAGAAAGGAACAAAGTCAAAGAAACATCAATAAAAGAGTTTATGACCAAAGAACAAGCATGCCAGTAATAGCTAAACAAAGTCATGCAGAAGAACTTGAAAGACAAAATCAATTGCAACAACTAACAAACCAGGATGATAATACTAACCAAATAGACAAAGAACCAACAAAAGAAGCTAGAATGACCATCAATCTGACAAATTCAGCTGCCGCCAAAAATAATGAAGCCAAAGCACATACAGAAGTAAGCCATCAAGTAGATGTCATGCCCAGAACTGGTCTTATAACAACGGCTTCTAGTGGGGACGCCCCGCTGGAAGCGGACTGCCATCAGAAGTTCCCCTCTCAAAGGGGGGCCAATGTTGGTGGTCCTAAGCATCTAAAGGGACTAGTTCAGGCGGACAATCTAGAAGCAAAAGAAGATGGGAATAGAAAGAAACCAAACCATTTTTTAGGCAGTGGCCGATCAAACAAGATAAAAGGGAGGATATCATTATAGGTACACTCAATGTACAAAATGTGAAATCAAATGCCCTCTATATCAAAAACTTGTTAAGGGATGTACATGTGCTATGCATTCAAGAACACTGGCTTTTCAATGCGGAAAAGAAAATCATAGCTGAAATTTCTGAAAATAGCGGATACATAGCTAAAAGTGTTGATGATAATGATGATCCTGATTTCAACATATCAATGAAAAGGGGATATGGTGGAGTAGCCATAATCTGGAAAAAAGAAATTAATGAAAATATAAAGGAACTGATAGACGGTGGAAATAGAATACAAGCCATACATATTCAACAAGGAGACAAACCAATATGTCTTATAAATGTATATATGCCATCAGATAGCAAAAATGCAGACATCGAATACAAAGACACATTGGCTCAAATTGATGAAATGATAGAGAAATATAAAGACACACACGAAATTATAGTATGTGGAGACATGAACGGGTCCCTGGATAGAAGCTCGACACCTCATGATAAAATCCTAAAGACTTTCTGCAAGGAAAAATGTATAGGAAATACTGAGAAATGCCCAGTAAAAGAGACATTTTATCACCAGAATGGTATGTCGAAAGGACAAATTGATTACTTCCTCTTCAAAAGTAACTCAGAAATTATTAACAAAATCAGACAAATTGATGTCCTTGATAATGACCCAGAGAATACCTCGGACCATGTACCTGTTATCTTGACACTGAACAGCCAACTGAAAAAAGTCAGGGAAAAAGCAACAACTATCATAGCAAAACCTAAATGGACTGACTGCGACCATCAAATTTATAAGGAAGTCATCAATAAAGAACTACCAAAACTCATGCAAAAATCAAAAGGAATTATTGAGAAAGATATAAAAAATCTAGAAAAACTGCTACATAAAGCCGGAGAAGCAGCAATCCCAAAGTATAGAAGAAAAATCAAAATCAAATCAAAGGGAAAGGCGATATGGAATGAACAAATAGATAAGGCATCAAAGCAATCAAAAAATGCATTTAAAGTTTGGAGGCAACATGGAGCACCTCAAGAAAGAAGTAATGAGCTCAAAATCAAAATGACAGCTGCAAAGAGAATACTTCGAAAAGCACAAAGACAAGCTTATGCCTCGCAGAGAGAATCAACAGCGGGAAAAATTATGAAAGCTTCAAACTCAGATACAAAACTTTTTTACAAGCTTATCAACATGCAAAGAAAAACACCACTTATTAATACCAAGATACTGAAACTAAACGAAAAGACTGCAGAAGATGGACCAAGCATAATGAACATCTGGCAAGAACATTTCCAACAACTAGCTACTCCAACAATAGAGGAAAATTTTGACACTGAAAAACTAGAGCTAGTAGAGATACAAAACAATATAATAGAATCCATAGAAAGGGAAAAAGGTCAAGGCATAGATCTTGTTAATGTAAAGGAAGTAAATAAAGCTATAGAAAAACTTAAAGCAGGAAAAGCACCCGATGAAGATGGAATTTCGGCAGAACACTACAAACATGGGATGGAAGAGTTAACTCCCTTTATAGTACATTTGCTAAATTTAATCTTAACCTATTTGGATGTACCAATCTTCCTAAAGACAGGGATTCTAACACCAATCTTAAAGAAAGAAAAAGACAAAACATTACCATCTAGCTATAGAGGAATAACTGTAACTAAAACCTTTGCAAAAATATTACAAAGTATATTGAAGGATAGAGTTGACTCTGTATTTAACAACATACAAAACTCCCTGCAAAGAGGCTTTACAGAAGGAGTATCATCACTATGTGCAGCATTCCTCACATCAGAAGCAATCGAAGAAAGTAAGAAATTAAAGATACTGCTGATCTTAGTAACTCTTGACGCAGAAAAGGCATTTGACAAGCTAAACCATGAAATACTATTCAACAAACTGTACCATTATGGAATAAAAGGAAAACTTTGGATATTACTGAGAAACTTGTATAAAGGAATGAGCATCAAGGTTAAATGGGAAGGGCAATGTACAGAAGATGTCATGGTTCTACAAGGAATTCAACAAGGTGCAAAACTATCTACAACGCTATATAAATGCTACAACAACGTCATACTTGATAGCATATTAAAAAGTGGACTTGGAGCATGTATTGGTGATATACAAGTCCCTGCACCAACATGTGCCGATGACATTGCTGTCCTGGCAAATAGTACTGCAGATGCACAAGGAATATTAGACATCGTACAACACCATACGAGCAGAGATCTAGTCAAAATCAATCCAACTAAATCTGAAGCGGTTCTATACAATGCAAAAGGCTCAAACATATCAACGTTGAAATTTGAAGACAATGACATCAATATAACCAATGAAACCAAACATCTAGGTATCAAAAGAAACGAGCAAAACCGTGCAAATATCTCAGAAAGAATAAGAACCGGAAGGGCAACAATATACAGCCTTCTTGGAGCTGGGTTACATGTCAGAAGGGGATTCTCACCCATGGTTGCATACAAGCTATGGAGAACATATGCAGTACCAAGAAGCATATACGGACTTGAGGTGATGAACTTACTTGCAAAAGAAAAGGATATGCTAGAACTGGCAGAGAGAAAAATCCTCCGACAAATTCAAGGACTTCCAAATAATACAGCAAATATGGCTGTATATACCCTGGTAGGAGCAGAACCTATTGCCATCACATTAGACAAAAATGTACTTACCTTCTTCATGAATATTGTTCGAAATCCAGGAACCATAGAATGTGAAATTCTGCGCCGACAAATAGTATTCTCAGACCAAAGAGGAAAAGACTTTATCAACAGAGTAGAAAAAACTCTATCAAAATACAATTTGAAATCCAGTAGCTACTACATAGAAAATCCACTGAATAAAATGGAATGGAAAAGACTAGTAGGAATAAAGATCAAGGAATACTGGAAAAATGAATGTCATAATGAAAAAATGGAAAAAACATCACTTAAATACATAGAGATACAGAACAATCCATTAAATGAAGCTCACAATATATGGAAAAGTGTAAAAAACAATAGTAAAGATGTAAAGGCAGGAGAAATAAAAGCAAGAATAAGTACTCAAACGTACATATTCCAAGCCAAAAGAGCTAAGTTCGATCCAAAAGTTAACCCTTTGTGTACAATTTGCGAACAGGAAAATGAAGATCTAGAACATTTTATTCTACACTGCAAAGAACTAGAGCAAATAAGATCTAAATACTGCTCAAAAATCGAACAGACAATGGATGAAATTGATACGTCAACATACAAGAAGATCAAACAACAAGGGAATTTACTGCAGCTCATAATAGACTGTACTAGCAAGGACATAAACTGTTACCCAACTGTGTATGAAAACATTGAAACTCTGGCTAGAAATATGTGTTATGAGATGCACTTGCTGCGCACAAAAAGGATAAAAAACCTGATCACAAGTACAGTATAAGTAAACTTCTTAAAATTGTTACTTACAAATAGTATACCATCCAACTATTTTACGGCTTATAAGTTTTTAAAAATAAATCTTCCCTTTAAAATTGTAAGATATCAGTTATAATTTAAAAAGAGTAATGACAAGATCTCCATATAGAAATGAAACTGTAAAGAAAATTTTTGTATATATTATACCTTAATTTTATGTCCAAACCCCAACAACTTTACATAAGTCTTACAGGAAATTTTCATTATTATTCCTGATATATGTATAGCACCCTCAGCTATGATTATAAGTAATTTTAAACTTTTGACCATTTTAATTCTTGTAAATACATGTATATGCAGTTGTTTTTTTAACATTTTCCTACACCCTAGCACATATAAATCATTATATATTTTTTAAAAACTTTATGATGACAATCCTATGAATTAATTATGATATCTATTATTTAGTGATCATTATAACCAAATTCAGTCATCTGTATATAATAAATTGTTTCCCTATGGTTTAAGGTGTAAATAGTTGCTCAAACTATACCCTTTGGGTAGTGCTCCACATTTAATGGAGGAATATACAAGAAACTGAACTGAACTGAACTATCATCAGAAAATAAAACACTTCACCAAAAATATGAGGCAGTATTGTAATGTATAATCTAACAAAATGTGTCAGTTTTGCACACTCTGTTGCTTGATATAAACTTCTTCGTGACCCTTACTTCTTGTTATATTTTTGAAAACAGCATGATAGAAACGTCATTTTTGCAAATCGTTAACAATTTCTATCGTTTATAACTGGCTTAGGCATATCCCTTCGTTTACCTTAAAGGTATCACAGACGACCAAAGTAATGTTTATAAGAAATAAATTCTTTTGAATACAGAATAACGAATTTTCTCAGTTACTGAGAGCGAGTCGTCAGAGTTATCTCGGGCAAATAATCAGGTCTTCTTATTTTTTACTTTTAAATCGGCCACTGGCATTAATTTTAAGATAGAAACCACAAACGTCGTTAAAAGTTACAGAAATAAAATTGAGAATGGAAATGGGGAATACTTCGAAGAGACAACAACCCGACCATAGATTAGACAACAGCAGAAGGTCACAATAGGTCTTCAATGCAGCGAGAAACTCCCGCACCCGGAGGCGTCATTCAGCTGGCCCCTTAACACATATCTATACTAGTTCAGTGATAATGGACGTCATACTAAACTCCGAATTATACACAAGAAACTAAGACTACTAGACAAAGGCCAGAGGCTCCTGACTTGGGACAGGCACAAAAATGCGGCTGGGTTAAACATATTTTTTGAGATCTCAACCCTCCCCCTATACCTCTAGCCAATGTAGAAAAGTAAAAGCATAACAATACGCACAGTAAAATTCAGTTCAATAGAAGTCCGAGTCCGATGTCAGAAGAGGTAACAAAGGAAAATAAACAAAATGACAATAATACATAAATAACAACAGACTCATATGACTAGCAGTTACTGACATGCCAGCTCCACAGAAAAGCACGATGTGTTGTTGAATTTATAGCAATAAACTGAGACTACTATAAGTTATTTTATAATAGTTTCAGACGTAAAGATCTATCTTCATACAGTATGATAATAGAACTACTTGAAGTTACACCTCACATAACTTGGTAATCGTCTCGTCACTCAGAAAAAGAACGGTTATTGTTGTGGTCAGAGACAAATAAGATAATTGCGGTCACGTATTCAGTTTGTTTTAACTTTATTTACTTATTTTTAGATCAATGCATATTTTCCTCAATTGTGACTACTTTCCATCAGAAAAACTGGAAAAAAAGGAGATAGTTATTGCTGGACATTCATGCTTGACATTGCAAGCTCCTCTTCACAACAGATAAAACCCGCCGCTTTTTTCAAAACACTTTTGATTGCTATGTTGTTGTTTCTTGTTTTAAAAAAATACTTACTTAGATATATTGTCTAATAAACATATCCTAAACCAATGATCACATGTTCCTATAGTACAACCAGGAGTATTTACAGGTGAATCACAACAGTCTCCTTTAGCATCAGTTCCTGTAGGATTAGTATATTCTAATAACTTCAAACTTATTTTTCCTTTACAGTATGTGTCTTTTATCTGCATTCAAAAAAGAAGAAAGCATGATTAAACAAGGGATTTAAAATGGAGAGAAAAGCTTCACAATGAAAAGGGAGAATCAAATAATTTTAAGATATATGGTTTCGACAAAATCAAAAGCGCTGTTAATGTTGTTGTATTTTTTTTTTTTTTTTCATTTCAAAGGCAAGGCTCCTCACGATTCACTAATCGAGCAAAAGTTAAGAAAACACTACAAGTTGAAGAAGACTCGTAGAATCGGGGGCGCTCGCAAGATGTTGACCACAGTACATCTGTGCACACCCAATTCAGGAGGACGAATGAAATCTAACCAATACATTTATCATGTATATACCAGATCATGTTGCTAGATTGTTTACTAATTCTTCGGTCGTTTGTATGCTCTTTTTTTTCTTATTTCTTTTTTATTTTCTCTTATATTTTGGCTATTTTTTCACGTAAAAGGTCTCTCATCTGGTAATTGTGCGATACCATTGCCGAATAAATTAAATGAAAAAAGAAGATATGGTATGATTGCCAATGAGATAACTCTCCACAAGAGAATGGTTTATAAGTGTTTCTTTCTATCCAAAATATGATAAAATAAAATACCTGAACGTATAATAGCAATAACCATATCCCAAATTTTAACGAAATCATTTTAGTAATTATCCAAAACTACAAATATCACCAAACATTGAATCTAACAAATATCCAGCACCAGAATTGTCCAAAGTCTACTGATATGAACCTGGCTAATACTAATGATTATTTCCTTTTGTATTAAGATATCAATAATGGAAATTGTTTCTACCTGACATCAGTGGTATGCTGATAAGGAGAAGAAAGGCGTGTAGGGCAGGGATGTCGGGGGCGGAACTACAGGGGTCATTAAATTTTTAATTTATTTCTGTCAGTTTGTTTGCTTTTTATTAAACGCCCTGACAGAATGTATTATTCACTGGACTTTGTATTCTGCTTTATCAATGCGTAGTATATATGGTCATTTCTTAATCTTCGTTATTGACATGAACGATTGTTCATAGTAAGAATTTGCCAATACCTTCACGAATGACATAAGTGACATATATATGTACATGCATGTTACATGTCCAATACGGCTTAAGGTAGACTGATAAAATTTTCCGTTGAGAACAATGTGAAGCAACCACACTCGGCAACTTATTTCAGGAGTGGAAGGTTATGAATATATATACATTTCCACATTATTACTATTTTTGTTAGTATACTGTTTGTTATTTTTTCTTTATTTGTAAGGGTTTTTAAAATTTATATTGCAACCTTTTTTTTGATTATAATAATAACTTATATTTCATTGTGTTCTCGTTGATGTTGATTTTTTTTTTAATTATACTTACTTCTTAGTCCTTGTTTTTCGTTGTTGACTTTTTAGTGTTTTCTTTTGTTTTTGTTTTGTTTTTTTTTCTGTGGTTTGTTTATTTTCTGCTTAGGTGTCCTTTTGCTTTTGAATATTTTTTGAAATATTTTGTTGCTTGAAGATGCAAAGTCGCCGTTTTCAACTACCATGTTACGACGACGAAAGGTTATTATTACACGAAAATATTGACATAACGATGTTGTTGTACAGGCTTACAATTATTGAATTAAAAGTGGTGCAGAATACATAAATAAATCATTTTATGACCAAAATAAATTATATGTATAAAAAAACATATCACGTTTCATTTATCTTCAAGTAGCGCCTTTAACAGTTGGAGCTAATCATAAGAATGCTTCAAAGACACCTACGCATGCTAGAAATTCCATAAAACAGTTGTATAAACCCACGAACTGCACCTTACTCATACAACTGTTTCTAAGGTAGGAACAAATAATAGATACCTGCACATATGGATATTTCGTAACGATTTATTCAACATGTTTATTTCTGTGTTAATAAAACTACCTTATGATTTTATGACAATTCCAACTAATATTTTTATCACTTGTGTCACACATTTTCTAGCATACATAAATGCCCATAAATGAATTTTTAAGTATATTTTTTTCTATCAAAATGTTCGAAAATTCGTGGATTTGTCGAATACAGTTTCAAGTAACTAACACGTTTGTTCTATGACTTTTTTTTCTAGCTCTTCTATCGATGTTGAATTTTCTCTTTCATCGCGACTGCCAAATTAGCAAAAGAGACTAAATCGATATTCAACAAAGCATATTGCCGTTTTTGTGTGCATTTACGTTTCTTATGATTTTCACTTCATCGGGTTAACAAAATTAATAACTGTACATGTTTTTCTCAATTACAGACACCAAGGATGATGTTAATACCTTTGTTCTCTTTAATCGGTATATATCTTATTCAAATTAAGTGTTCACAACAATAATGGGGATGCTGAACGTGATACTACCATTTTTTTTATTTAGATTTAATGAATATCTAAAAGTTATTAAAAGAAGAAATCATATCACCATTAGTAAGCTCAATGACACAATATTTGTACACAATGAAAGACATTAATTGATAAAATGTTGTTTGTTTATATTTCAGGTGTCTCTGTTTTATAAACAGTTCACTCAAATTTACAAGTTCTGGGGATATCAATTCAATCGGATTTGTTTGGTTTGCGATTAGTATATGTGAGAGTTACTGGATATCATTGGTCATATAAGAGTATCAAAAGATGCTCATTTTATACGTTACAGTATTAACTGGTTTGGTCTCTATCATTTTTGAATTAAGAGCAATAAATTTTGGTAAAACTTATAGTACTGCTCTGAATCAAACCAATTTTAGTACTAGTATACAATGTATACACCATACTGACCATATGCTTTACCCAAAAGACAAACTTCGCAAGCGGTTATCCTTGTTCATATCCCATTAATTTTTACCTCCAAATATGGCAGATAGGCTTAGGATTCACAAATGATCTACACTCGGGTTGATCGCTGGCTAAACCAGTTGTTGAGGCACAATATTTGAGGACTGCATATGATCTTTGCATGTCTTTTTTTGCAATTTATTGTGTCGTAATTTTGCATTTGCACACACCCCAAAACCATTCTGCGAGGATATTTAGTAAATATATGAAGCATACACTATCATGTCCTAATTTAGAAGTTAGATACTGAAGTAAAACAAATACCTCGATGTATCGAATTATTGTGAAACAAATATACTATGCAGCTTCATGTTGGGAAAAAAGATGCCATGACCTGGCCGATACTTGACCATTAAAATCCGAATTGTCAATTTAGAAAAACGTTTAAACTTTGCCTTAGGTATTGGTTATGGTCTGACTTGTGCAAAGAGTTCCATTATTTGTTTGAGAGATTTAAATGACATTTGTATAATTAATAGACGAAGAACGTGACACAGTTCTGTACAAAAGACAAAACTATTTCTTCCTTTTATTGCTTCATAACTAAAACAAATTGTATAATCTCATCCTCAAACCTGTCACATCAATGGTCAACTGAGATTAGCTGGGGTTAGTGGTATGTGAGATCTTATCTAAAACTTGCATGAATTTAGTGAACTATGCTACACGTTTGAATTCATTTTGACACCAGCAAGT
The DNA here is from genome assembly GCF_965363235.1 of Mytilus galloprovincialis. NCBI lineage: Eukaryota > Metazoa > Mollusca > Bivalvia > Mytilida > Mytilidae > Mytilus > Mytilus galloprovincialis. The sequence continues at coordinate 11,088,657 of NC_134838.1, read as the reverse complement.
GTATACTTCAAGCACATTTTTCGCTTTTGACTGTTATTTCAAAAACGTTATACATATTTAAAATTGCAGCCATAGAAAGCAATGATGCTACAGGTCTATGCATAGTTTACGAATAGTTTTGAACATAACTATTGTCTTTCTTCATAGTACTTATGGGATCATTATAAAAATCTTTTAAAAGAATTATAGCACACGTTTCATATTTACATTTGTCTAAGGTAATTCAAATTTTTACAATTACAATAGTCAATTTTTTATGTTCATTAAATATAGTTGGTGTTAAAAAAATAATAAATCAAAACACGTTTATTGTGTTCTTTTAGTGTTTACTTGACGGGACAGATGAGGTTTAACATATACGTTCAAAACTAAAACAAAATTAGTTTGTTTTCGATAAAATAGTTTTCGGGTGGTAATTACTTCTTTTTTAACTGACATATTTTGTACAGTGTATATTATAGTGGAACAGTATTTACTCTCTTTGTACACTTCACAATTTATTGAACAGTTTTATCTAATCGCATTACTGTATCCAAGAGACACCACTATAAGTCGTCAATGTTCAGCGAGTATGAACAATAAAAATACTTTAATTTTAATATTGGGCAGTTATTGATTTCAAAGTTCACAATTAAATGAAATACTTCTGTGATATCTAAACTGATAACTAAATAGGAAGGATGTTCTATCTCATTCATTTCAATTTAAAATAAAACAATTTGGTCAAATTGGTGTCCTCTATTTGAGGACAATCTTTATCAAGCTTTGATTTAATTGGTCATCATTTTAGGCTTGGGAAAGACAGGTGTGCATTTTACTCTGCTGACTTTTTAGAAAAAAACGTGTCTAAAACAAAAAACAAACAAAAAAAAAAAAAAAAACCAACAAATAACATAAAATACGCACATACATAACTTAACAAAAGATAAAATACAATTTAAGTCAAATATTAAAACTAACGAAATCGTACACAAATAAATTACTTCTTTATAGTGTCGTTTACAAATTTGACCACATAAAACTATAATGTCCCAATCAATGTCCATGTATCTGTAACTGCTGGACGTACACGTTCATAATATTTCTTATTTGAGAAAATAATTGTATTTACTTTCTTTGCGTAATAAGAAGTAATTCGGTTCTAGTAGACCTTTATATAATTTTTTTGGCGCCTTTTTCTAATTATCGAGAAAACACCAAAGCGAGTTCTACAGTTATATTTAGATATTATTTATTACAAAGTTTTTGTATGGACGATTATTTTTGTTTTTCTTGTTCTAATCATATTATTTATATTTGTAGATTGCGTGATTCCAGAATTGTGACGATAATTTGGACTTTGAAATAATTTAATACAATTTGGACTAATATATTGAATATGAATTAAATGTTTTGTTGAAAAAAGTTTATTAAAACTGCTTTGGTGCATCTCTCAATTCACATAAGTCTTTAGTTGTCTTTAAAGTAATCAGAAAAGTTTTATGTTCGGATGAGCAAGCGAAGGAGAACATAATTTGTCTTATTTGGTATTACCAGATATAAGTGTTTTATATACACGGAATGCATGTTTTCATTATGATTGGACCGCAGTGTTGTCGTTATAGAGTTTATATGCGAGTTCACAATGTCGCATTTGTTAAGCTTTTGTTTTCAATTCTAGTTTATGTATAGAATACACAAGTAATCGCCACTTTTCCATTCAGGTGTAGGATCATTATTTCAGTGGGAAATTCAGACATCTGACACCGCTTGGATATACCGTCTTAGGTGTGTCCTAAGAAGTAAAATAATAAAAATTCCGCACTCAAAGGAAAATTCATAACGAAAAGTCCATAATCAAATGCCAAAATCAAAAGCTCAATCACCTCAAACGAATGGGTAACAGCTGTCATATTCCTGACATGGAACAGGCATTTACCAACAAATTAATCGGATGAAACTCTTGAAAAATCAGTCCCTGTGACTGGAATAAATTACATGAAACATTTTGATTGTTTTCATGTTTTTTGATTCGAGGTCGCAATTAAGCGTCTTTTGAACTTAATATCCATCCATCACTCGCGATGCGAATCTACATCAAGACAAAATGTCACAATCAGGAAAATTATTTATTGATTCGTGATGGTGAACGTTAACCTTATGCAGTATAAATTTCTGTGCGTTTGTCCTGATAACTCTCTTGAACCAGTTTATGTGGCAGGAGGGCATGTGAGTAAAGTCCGTATAGACTATAGTGCAAACATGCACACGGTTGTATTAAACATATTTTAGAATGAGATCAGTATTCACAACACGATGGAGCAGACAGAGTGTATGTTACTGCTGATAAAAAGGGAAGTTGACAATTAGAAAGTTGAAATACAGGCTGTCGTATATTTTCTTTTGAATTCTTCAATCTGTGTTAATATCACAGAAAAATGATGAATACCTTGTTTAAGTTGTATCCTCATTCTCAAGTTCACGGGAATAAATGACATCCAAGCACTCACTGTTTGTTGAAATATCATTCATCCATACTCAACAAGCATCATGTCAATAATTAAGGTGACAGTAATTGATCGATTAACATATCTATTAAATCGATTAAGAAAAGACAAATCAAGGTAACAAACTTAAACATAGTCACATGAATACCAAAAGGGTCAAGAACAGGTGCGTCGACTGGGTAATTATCTTCTGATATGCTTCAATCATACGCCATGCGATTTCACAGTCATTCGAAATGTTGAAATCGGGAATAGGATACGCTTGGTACATTACATATCAGACGACTATAATATTATCTTAAGATCTAAGACCGTGAGTGAGTTTGACTATCGTATCGGTCACCAAATTTGTGATGCTTAAGGTAGCACAATACAAAGATTTTTCATCCCCAATCAGACACCTTTAAACTGATGTAATTCCACTCATCTTTCTTTAAATTTTATAAATGAGGTACCAAAAGAAAGAAGAAGGATTAATCTTTCAAATTATGATAATTTCATTATGACATAATTATTACATAATTAATTGTTATGTAATAAGTTGCCATATTGTGATGTCCATACTTGAATGAATTTAGCTTCTTTGTTATTCATAGCATCCCAAAATATTTTATAGATTCTTGCACAACACAGTTTAACCTCCAAAACTGTGTCTCAGATTTTTCCTATTGCATTTCATTCTCTCATAAATCTTCAATGAAGTTTGCAACATCAATTCATAAGTGACCACCAAATTCAATTGGGTATAAAATTTGTTCTATTGATGTTTTTGGAAATCTGAGACACAGTTTTGGAGGTCAAGCTGTGTTGTACAAGAATCTATAAAATATTTTGGGATGCTATGAAGAACAAAGAAGCTAAACCCATTCAAGTGTGGACATCACAATATATCAACTAATTACATAATAATTAATTATGTAATGATAATGTCATAATGAAATTATCATAATTTGAAAGATTAATCTTTCTTCTTTCTTTTAATACCTCATTTATAAAATATAAAGAAGAATGAAATGAATTACATCAGTTTAAAGTTGCCTGATTGGGAGTGAAAAAATCTTTGTATTGTGCTACCTTAATGTAAACCTTATGTAATTTTGTTTGTATCCACAACTGACAACCTACGCATAACAATGAATGAAAGATAATTAAAAAGTTACAAGCAAATAAAAAAGACAAATCCACAAAAAGTAACGTCAACTGTTTTCATTTCTTTAAGTTATTTATCTATCAAAAACAATAGTGGTACTCATATAAGATTATGAATGAAACAATTACTAACTCAGTTTGCCAAATCATTTATTTACATAGTGTTGAGGAAATGAGACCTTATAGGCTAGCTTCAAGCAATCAAATGCTAATAGTAGGTTGAACTGAGCAGATAGCGACTGCATTTCAATTTTATCCTAAACTGGCTCAGTTTCTCCCTTACACGTCCAGAAATATATATTTCAAACGGCTTTGACTACTTGCAGCGACAAAAGTATCCATACAATTTATTGATCACTTGATTGTGAAATGTTATTTATACTGGAATCATCAGAACTGTTCATCTTGTATACTGGCATACTGCATATTGCACATATTATTCTAAAAGAGTTTTCATAAATGAAGATTCATAACAATATGAAAAAAGAGAAACACAATAAATACCCATATCAATAATGATGTAGTTTGATATTTGTTCGTTTTTTTTTATCATCCTGACCTATGACAACTCAAAAGACTATACATTTCATTAATTCATTACGCCGATTTTTTTTTCATGCAAGGCACTGTTTCTTCGAATTGAACATTGGAGGGTCCTAGATTAAAGTTTTGTACTATTATGTATAATTTTTGTTGTAAAGGAAAATATAAATGCCGTCTCATTGACGTGTCTAGGACTACATTCTAATGGAGAAAAAGGTCAATACATTGCATACGTTATGAGCGTGCATGGATTGCATCCTTGAACACCATTTGCATCCTCTTTATGATGAACTTTTTAAATAAGCTGGTTTCGATCATGTCAGCAACATGATAACAATATATATATAGCAATAATCTGTAAGCGTATATCTAGAATACAAGAAATGGATTCTTGTGTTTGAGTTAATTCTATAAACATCAAAGTGTCAGTTAACGAAGTTGTGTTATAGAACACCTACTTTTAAATTCAAAATAGTAATGTTTACATTTTTCTAACGAGTCAAAACCAAAAACAAAAGAAGTTAGAAAAATTATGACAGAACACGCTTCGACAGGAGACGGAACTTAAAGATAAAGTTTCAAAATATCATTGCTAGTGTTCTTGCTAAACAAAAAGACAAACAACAGTTTATGCAACTTAACACAGGAAACAATAGACTGAGAAACACGATCATTTTAATTCAGTGTGATATTTCATGTGCTACGAATGATTACGTCGATCCTGGTCCACTATTTTATAATATCAAGTTATAGTAAATGTATCGAACTTAATACGCATGAAAAATCATAAATTTAAAATGCGAGCTACTTGGAAAAAATTGAAAATTGGTTAGTCATTTGTTAAAGAATTGAAAACAAAACGTTTAATAATTTCATGCGTACGAAGCGCTTTTCTGGATTTACCTTCATCAGGAACGCTCAAAGCCAAACATTTGAAATCCGAGGGATGTATAAGTACCGAAACAGTTGAATAGCTATATGACAAAAATACCTAAAACAATAGCCAAATTCATATAAGGTCAACTTTGCCCGAGGGAGTTGAAACCTTAGTTTCTTTAAAATTTATAATCAGACAAGTTTAGAAAGGTTTGTTATAAATCATGTCAGTACCGAAGTACTGACTACTGAGCTGATAATACCCTCGGTGACTGATAGTCCACCAGCAGAGGTATCGACCCAGTAATATAAAAAATTGAAAACAGCACGTTTAATTATTTCATGCGAACGAAGCGCTTTTACTGGATTTACCTTCATCAGGAACGCTCAAAACCAGACATTTGAAATCAGAGGGATGTCTGTTCACATCTATCGAAAACAGTTATCACATTTGTCGACTCTGATAATTCGTTGTATACTTCAAGCAGTAAGTAGGTTTATGTTCTGATTTTCACAGTAATTGATTTTTGTTGATGTGGTTCATAAGCGTTTCTCTTTTCTCTCGTTTTGATATATATATAGACTAGACTGTTGGTTTTCCCGTTTGAATGGTTTACACTAGTAATTTTTTGGGCCCCTTTATAGCTTGCTATTCGGTGTGAGCTAAGGCTCCGTGTTGAAGACCGTACCTTGACATATAATAGTTTACTTTTATAAATTGTGACTTTGATGGAGAGTTGTCTACACAAAACTCCATATTAAGAACGATACATAGCTGGATCGTCAAAATGTTCGACTAAACCTCTTTCTAAAATACTGACTACTATTCTTTCTACAGTTAAAGATGGGCTTCAAAAATATTGTGATGAGATATATTCTATCAGTGGTGTTAACCAGATGTGAATTTTCAAATATTCGAAAGATCTACTGCTTAATCTTCGATCACAATCTTTGCAATTTTGCTGCAACATAAAGACTTTTGATTTTTCGACCCTTTACACTACTATTCCCCATGCTCAGTTGAAATATCGACTCCACCCTCTCATTAAACAGAGCTATTTCTATAAAAATGGGAATCATAGATACAAATTTCTTGTTTTGGATTACAATAATTCATATTTTGTAAAGAACCACACTGAATCTACCAGAATAATAAAATTAACGGTACCAATTTTCTTGCACCAGATGCGCATTTCGACAATACATGTCTCTTCAGTGATGCTCGTGGCCATATAATTTTAAATCCAAAGCTGATATAAAAGATGAAGAGCTATAATCCAAAAGGTCCAAAAAAGTATAGCCAAATCCGTGAAAGGAATCAGAGCTTTGCATGATGGAGATACATTCCTTAATTTATAATAATTTATATCATTTTGTTACAGCAAATTTTAATAACACAAAAAATCCGTATTTGCATGCCAGTACCGAAGTACTGGCTACTGGGCTGGTGATACCCTCGGGGACTAATAGTCCACCAGCAGAGGTATCGACCCAGTGGTAGTAATAAAATTAACGGTACCAATGTTCTTGCACCAGATGCGCATTTCGACAATACATGTCTCTTCAGTGATGCTAGTGGCCAAAATATTTGAAATCCAAAGCTTATATAAAAGATGAAGAGCTATAATCTAAAAGGTCCAAAAAAGTATAGCCGAATCCGTGAAAGGAATCAGAGCTTTGCATGAGGGAGATACATTCCTTAATTTATAATAATTTATATCATTTTGTAACAGCAAATTTTAATAACACAAAAAATCCGTATTTTCATGCCAGTACCAAAGTACTGGCTACTGGGCTGGTGATACCATCGGGGACTAATAGTCCACCAGCAGAGGTATCGACCCAGTGGTAGTAATAGAATTAACGTTACCAATTGTCTTGCACCTGATGCGTATTTCGACAATACATGTCTCGTCAGTGATTTTAAGTATACTGAAGATGATATTATCAAAATGCTGGACTTTTTGATCGACAATATATTTGTTGAGTTTGGAGGATTCCTATTTCAACAGACAATCGGTATTCCAATGGGAACTAATTGTGCAACCCTACTAGCCGATTTGTTTTTGTACTCGTATGAAGCAGAATTTATTCAACCCTTCTAAAAGACAAACAGAAAAAGCACCTTGCGAAATTCTTTAATTTAGCTTTCCGATATATTGATGATGTCCTATCAATGAATAACCCATATTTCAGCCAATACTTGCATCTCATATATCCCAGTGAACTTGAAATCAAGGATACTACTGATACTAGAAGGACTGCTTTATACCTTGATCTTTTCCTCAATATTGACACAGATGTACGACTTCACACGAAAATCTATGATAAACGGGACGATTTCAACTTCCCAATTATCAATTTCCCATTTCTCAGTCTTAAAGTTTGTAGTTGTAAATCGTATTTTTTTTTCTGTTGTATTCTTGTGTTGTGTTGGGGATAACTACTCATCCAGTGCATTTGTTAGATTTAATTTTGGATCAACGAAATTTACACTATATATTTGGTTTGCAGTTTGATCAGAAGAAACACCCACAAAGCTAGATAATACAATTAATTATCTAAGTACTACTACAATTAAATATTAATTAGTATTATAATTTTCACTGTTATTAATTTAAGTGAGATCAGTCATAAAAATCTAATCTTGAATTTCATCCAAATTCTTTCTTAATTTTTGGAACACGTTTTAGAAATTTAAATGCGGCGTCACTTTGGGCGTTGCATTGACTATGGCTAACAGGGCTGTGATTTTGTAATGTATTCGTTTTTATTCTATAGCTAGTCACCACTTCAGTTTAATCATGGATATCTTTTATATAGTCATTTTATAAAATTAACTGTTTGCAAAACTATGTATAATGATGTTTTTGTCCCAGGCGGATAGCCCTGGCCTCACAACTTTTTGGAACTTTTGGTCCTCGGTGATCTTAAACTTTGTAGTTATGGCTTTCAAACTTTTTACATCAGAGCATAGTTTTGTGTGGACGTAGCGCGCGTCTGGCATATAAAAATATTCTTTAACCTGTTACCTTTGATGGCTATTATTCGTTTGTTTCGCTGTCCTTTATTTTCTCCCATTTATCTGTTTCTATATTGTAACCCTGTCGTGTAATGTTGTCATTTTAATGTTATAATTAACACTGCCATTAAAGCGGGAGGTTTGACATGCCACAAAACCAGGTCCAACCCACCATTTTTTCATAAAATGCCCTCTACCAAGTCAGGAAAATGGCCATTGTTACATTATAGTTCGTTTCTGTGTGTGTTACATTTCGGTGTTGTGACTCTGTTGTGTCGTAGTTCTCTTATATTTGATATGTTTTCCTCAGTTTTAGTTTGTAACCTGGATTAGTTTTTTCTCTATCGAATTATGAATTTTGAACAGCGGTATACTACTGTTGCCTTTATATGTCTCATCGGCACTCATACCACATCTTCCTATATCTAATTATGAAACATCTGAAAGAGCACACACGTTACATTCATTCTTAAGCTGTTTACAAGACAAACAAATAGAATACCTACCTTTTTACGTTAGCGATATGTCTGTCGTATGTCTATTTGTTGTAATTTATTTAGAATCCATTTTATGATGAAATATGCCCATGAAAGCTTTGTTGAACTTCTTAAGGAATATCTATAATTGAACATCTACACCTTGTAAGCCTCGTGTGTTTACTATTTCTAAAAAAAGATATTTACACACAACAGATTATAGTACAATATTTATAGCATATCTTTTTTATGATTTAAACATTAATAAACAGTTATGAAAACTAAGGTTCTATGTACTCTCGATATATATGAAAACATTATTTTTGTACTGCACAATGTCATGCTTTTCTCATTTTTCTTTAATAATATTTGTGCTCTAAATCTGTTTCTTTATTTTGTACGAAAATGATTCATCTGATAGTTCACGGCCGACACTCGGCTAACCGAGAGTTTGGTCGGTTAATCTATATTGAGTATGCGGCTATATCGGCGGTTGGTCTGTTAATCGGGTTGGTTATACGTCTGTTAAGAGTAAAACTCACAATTTAATGTTAAACTCTGTTAAATATACAGATTTTTGCCATATTATGAGAACCACATCAAAAAAAGAAAAGTGTCTGACAAAATGATATCTATCATAGAACATTTTCCACCAGTAAAAAAAATGCATAGCCTGCGCAGTTTTAAGTAAAACGAAAAGGCGTCTCGCAAGTATGTGGTTTTTATGCTTGTACGCATAGCAATATTTTGGATAAAAGGCTAAAAAACATTTTTGTATATGATTTAAAGGACACAAAATAGTACTTTGGTTCTAAAAAAATAATTGTCATTGATAAATATTTCATAATTGTTATATAAGTTGAGTAATACCACATTTTAATGAATATTAGGGGAATACAGTCTGTTAATGGGTTGGACAATTTAAATCGTGTCAGTTAAGAGTTATTTAGCCACGACTATAGTCTTACTACCTTCAGTTTATATTTTCACATTGAAAAAAATGAGATGTACTTGTGACGAAAAAATTACAATACGGTGCAACAGTATCCTTATAGAAAGAGAACTTTTATTTTAATTTTATTTCTTTGCATTTCATTAAAGGGTGTGTCACTTCAATATAGCGTTATATGGACTGATTGGCCGCTCGAATTCGCACGAATTTATTATTTACGCCAAGTTATCAATCAGCCTTATTTTTGTGTCTGTTCAAAGTCTGAAACATCTATGAATCTGTCATGTGTTGCAATGCAGCTGGTTAAATTCCATGCGTTTTATTTGAAATACTAAGGCTTTTCTACCTCAGGAATAGATTACCTTATGCCGGCGTCACACATTGGCGTATAGACCGGCGTGCACCAAACGTACAGAGAAAATTGACAAAGTCGGTATACGTTAGTTGCATGCCATAGGAATGTTCAAAGCGCGTTGCATAAGTTTGTAGTACGTCGAAATATAAAGGTAAAATTAAGAAAGGAAATGGGGAATGTTTCAAAGCGACAACAACCCGACCATAGAGCAGGCCAAGGCCACCAATGGGTCTTCAATGTAGAGAGAAACTCCCGCACCCGTAGGCGTCCTTCAGCTGGCCCCTTAATAAATATGTATACTAGATCACACAAGACTAAAAAAGGCCAGAGGCTCCTGACTTGGGACAGGCGCAAAATTGCGGCGGGGATAAACATGTTTATGAGATATCAACCCTCCCCCTATTCCTCTAGCCAATGAAGGAAAGTAAATACGCTTGATGAACGCTATAATCCCAGGAAATTTGTATGCAGCATAAAAAACATACAACATACGCCAACATACGTTTCTAGTACGCCCAATACACGCTTAAAGCTCGTTTTGCACACGTTACAAATATGATTGACAGGTTAAATGCATCCAAAATTACTAGCGTATTGGCAGCGTAAATGATTTTGAACACGCCAGTGCTATACGCTGATGTGTGAAGCCGGTATTAGTTGTGTTTCCTCAATGCTTTTCAACTTCGTATTTTATTTGGCCTTTTAAACATTTTTTCGTCACTGATGAGTTTTTCGTAGACGAAACGCGTGTCTGGCGTAAATATAAGGCGTAAATATAAAATTTCAATCCTGGTATCTATGAGAAGTTTATTTCCGGTATGTATTGTCTTTTGAAATTAATATTACTTTGATATTACACTTTTTGAAACCATTTCTATCAATTTTCAGATTCCATTGTCTAAACTTATGTTTTATTGTTCATGTGTTGTTTTCATATATTCTAGCCACTAATCTTGAGTCTATCCCTTTATTCAGATAACACCCCATATAGCAATTAAATTATTCTTGTAATGTCATTCATAACTCTTAACAGACCAATTAACAGACCGAGTTTTATACATCCGACCCATTAACAGACCACATTTTTATCAAAAATTGATTTATGTCACCAAAATACAGTTTTTCGTGTAGATTTTTCACATATTGATGTTAATATGGTAAATAAACATAATGTCTGTCTTTTTTCGATGTTCAAAATATTGCATGCAAGTAAACTCAACCACCTTGTCATTTTTGTGTACATTTTGTGTGTGTAAAATGTGTTTAAATTTACTGATGAGTAACTCGCCTTTTCATTTTATAGATCGTTTATTGAAGGTAGAAAAAAAATAATTACACCACTGGATTCAGTACTCCAAATCGTTTTGTCAGACATGAATAGTTTTTATGATATAAATATAATTAAAAAGTTATACAATGAAACATACTGACCTTGCAATGATTTTCTTGATAACACCTGATTAACAGACTTTAGCCAACCCGATTAACAGACCAATCGCCGATATAGCCGCATACTCAATATAGATTAAACGACCAAACTCTCGGTTAGCCGAGTGTCGGCCGTGTAGTTGTTATAGGCTGTCATATTTGTTTTTCGTAAATTATCTTTCAATTTGACCGTTAGTTTTCTCGTTTCATTTTTTTAACATTTTTTCATGCCTGAGCCTTTTATTGCCGACTAGATTATACGGTATGTGAATTTCTAATTGTTGAAGACAACATTAACTAAAACAACAATCCAACAAATTGATTAAAAATATACATAATACCACCAATACCATATTCCATTAAAACTCTACTGATTTTTGTTTATTTAGTACATTTCTCTTAAGTAATGGAACCATATAGAATAATTTAAGACACACACCTATATGAAAAAAGCACCCCGTATAATTAATTAAATGATTATTTGCTTAAGGTATACTTACCGATTATAACGCATAGGTACCTAAATGTCATTCAGTCAGATTTAAAGCAGGTACATATATTTCAACGCGAACATGTATGCTAATGTTTGGCTCTATGAAGTTAACAGTTCATTAGTCACAGTTAATAACATTCTTTAAAAACTATTTTTTTAATGTTTAAACTATCCTGGAAACTGTTTATAAAATTTATTAAATTCAGTTAAATTTCTCAAAACCTTGCACATTATAATAAATACATATTTATGACTATTTTCAGTATTAACAGAAGACATATTTTATTTTGTTAAATTATACTAAATGATATAATTCTAACTTTTGAAATATTTTAAATCACAATGTACAAAAGTCAAATTTCTAGCCAACGATATTTAAATCACTTGGCCAACTAGGTTTGTCAGTACCAGGGAAAAATTGAGTAATTGTATGAATGAACATATTAATGAATTATGAGTAAAAGCTGCATGTTAAACATTATCTATATCTATTCATGTAAAGCATAAGCTATATCTATTCATGTATAGCATATGCGATATCTATATATGTATAGCATATGCTATATCTAATCATGTAAAGCATATGCTATATCTAATCATGTAAAACATATGCTATATCTAATCATGCTAAGCATATGCTATATCTAATCATGTTAAGCATATGCTATATCTAATCATGTTAAGCATAAGCTATATCTAATCATGTATAGCATATGCTATATCTAATCATGTTGAGCATATGTCATATCTATTCATTTAAGAATAACATTAAAGGACAAGATTGCAGAACAAATACTCAGTTGTGTATGTCGCAATATATAATGGGCAAAGAATTTGTCAAATTCGTTCTGACTTCGAGAGTTGATATATTACTGTTGCAGATTTCTTAGTGATTGTAAAATAATCAATTTCAAAATTAGTGCAATGTTTAAAACTTGTAGATTGGGAAAATAATGAATACACATCATGACACATGTATTACTTTAAAAAATTATGGATATTAGTTTTTATAATATAAATACAAAACATGGATAAATGTCTTGAAGTAAGATAACAAAAACAAACTCGAACAATATCAACTATTTTTGTGTTGCAAGTACAATATATATATATATATACATTTAATTTCCAGATCAGGACGACTTTAATCGTAGATATACGTACCTGAAGTTCCTGTATAATGACTTTTTCTTGTAGTTCTTGTATTTTGGGCAATTGATGTTTGCTTATGTGTTACATTGACATATGGTCTAGTTGATTTTTGTGGTAAATCTGTAGTTGTGATGATTTTCTTGGTATTCATTTTTGTAGTTATACTCGGATGCATGGTTGATTTGGTACAACTTGTACCAATTGTTCCTAAAATGTAATAATTAACCATTGCTGAACGGGTATGCGAAAACATATGGAAGTCACGATCAGAACTGTAACCATAAACAAACTTTTCTGACTATGAGGTCAGGCCTTGAAGTCATAAAACTTTGCCCAGTGCTCGGAGCACAAAAATCATGCTCGAAACATGAAATCCAGCATTTTGATTGGTTGGTTTTGGAGTATGAGTACAAAAAACTGACTCGAAAGTTTTATGGCCAATGGTCCAGGGCTTTGGTCATTGTTGAAAGCCGTATGGACCGGTGACCTTTAGTTGTTGATTTCTTTGTAATTTTTTTCTTGTGGAGACATCAAATTTTCTTAGTTTCAAAACTTTAAGTTTAATCTAAAGATAGTGAAATTTGAAAATTCTCACTCCTTTTAAAATATTTTCATCAAATTACAAAAATTGAAAATTATATATGTAACACTTCCAAACGTGTCCATCCTCCTAAAAAAAGTCCGATCCCCCCAAACGTGTCCATATTATACAATGTTGCCCAAACGTGTCCGATAATTGTTATTTGCCCAAACGTATCCACTTTTAAACGGCAGAAGGTCTCACGTCTTTTAGCGCTAATACATGTATGTCAAAAAGGACATTGATAAGGTTTACATCAGTTCTATAAAAAAGTTGATGGAGTGGTCATTTATTAACATTAGTTTGATCAATGCTGGTTGTTAATGATTATCATAACTGAAATTTTAATCTGTAACATATAAGTTAACTTTTGACTGAAATTACTTTTTGTGTTGCAAGTATTACTTGCTCATTAAGAGCGAACATACAAATAACGTGAGTACAGTTGAATTAATCGTTTGCTATGTGAATCATGTTTTTATTTTACAATTCTGGTATTTTTAGTTAATTTTAGGTAACGAACATTACCAAAGACACATGAACATGAGACATAACGTCCAGTACCAAATATAACATTCCTTATTCGAACGGTATTATGTTAACAATATATTCTGTAGTTAGGTTCTATTAGCATACTGGGAATTTAAGATTTGGCCTTAATTTTTACTGTTATTTGTGATTAACACTAGTTGAGATTTTAGTCTAAAAAAAATAATGCGAGTAAAGACCAAATCGGATTTGTTTAAAAATTTATAACTTCAGTAAGAAGCAGGCAGCTACGTCAATATCTGTTATGTAATAGAAGCCGTTTTAAATAAAAGTTACGAAAATTTAAAAACAAAATGTTGCCTACTAAATACAACTGATGGCACATTATCAAAAGTGGAATGCTTCAAAGGTTTTAATGCGCAGATAAAAGCGCCCATAGCGGGTATTTTTTTATTTTTTATTTTTTTTATCTTTTAATGAAATAGCAAAAGATCGCAAAATGAGTATACAGTAACAATAAAATAAAAATTAAAAAATTTCCTACGTATTTATAGTATGGAAACGAAAGGTAGTCAAATCAGTAAAAGAAAACAAGCTTGAGATGGACACGTTTGGATGGGTATTAAAAATGGACACGTTTGGGCGTTTTATACAAATAAAAAGTTTTTGCTTACTTTTACAACTAGTATAAAAAAGAAGATGTGGTATGATTGCCAATGAGACACATGTTTTGCAGTTAATCTATGTCGATGTGAACACGTTTGGGCAAATCAGGCACGTTTGGTGGAAGGACACGTTTCTGAGTGTTACATTTTCAAATGTAGAAAATGGTTGATTAAACCTGGTTTTATAGCGCTAAACCTCTCACTTTGTTGACAGTCTCATTAAATTCCGTTATATTTACAATGATGCGTGAACTAAACAGACATAATAAATAAAATAGTCAAAATATGGGTACAGCAGTCACCATCGTGTAACAATTTTAAAAGGAACAATTTAAACAGAACACAAAAACATCAATCTACAAACACATTCATTGATTCGCGTGCCTGACGTCAGAAAATTTTATACGTCAAATATTTTTGGCGTTCAATGTTTATACAAACAATTTTAAAATTTGACATGGGCAATGCCATCATACAGGGTTAAACAAACAAAAGTATGTAACAATTAATTTCAGAAATAGACCAGGTGCATCGAAATGGCTAGAGTCTCCTGTTATGCGTGGATACCTCGCAATAGAATCAACATTCAGACAAAATGTTTAATTAGAAAATGGAGATAATTATCAAAATTACAAACTGAACGGTTATTCTGGTATTTGAAGATCTAAGACTGAGAAAACTGTTGCATTAAATAACCAATTCATGATTACAACCGTAAAATAATATGGATCGTTTTAATTCGTTCCTTCCTATAAGGTTGCTCGGTAGCTTTTGTGTAAATAGCACATCAGGTGCACACCTCTGGTAAAATAATCGGCATAGTATGACAATGCCAACACATAACGTATTATTGAAATATGTAAAGGCATAAACTTGGGCTGATGGTGTGTGAATTGGAATGGAATGTTGACAATTGGAAAGTTGAAATAATTACGTTTGTCACAGATGATTCTAGTTTGAATTTGTTCATCTGTGTCCAGATCGCGGAAAAGAACAGTTTACGAGGCAGACCATCTAGTTTCCATATTATGTTACAGCTTAGGTTCACTGGGATTAATGAGATACAAGAACTCACTGGAAGTGTCAGGGCATCATCAATATGTCAGATAGTGTAATTCTAAAAAGAATTTGACGTTTTTTCTCATTGCACTTTTTTTTGGTGCTGACATGAACTATCATTGATATTGTTATATTTATAAATTAACTGTTTACAAAATTTTGAATTTTTTGAAATACTAAGGCTTTTCTACCTCAGGCATAGATTACCTTAACTGTACTTGGCAACACTTTTTTCTCAAAAGATTTTGGATCTCAAAGCTCTTCAACTTTGTACTTCATTTGACTTTTTTAAAACTCTTTTGGATTCGAGCGTCACTGATGGGTCTTTTGTGGACGAAACGCGCGTATGGCGTATATATAAAATTAAGTCCTGGTATCTATGATGAGTTTATTTTGTTTGAATTCTGTTTCATATGATTACCAAATATAATCCACCTACAGTCACACATCATAAAAAAAAAATTGCTGATCTAAGATGTGGGAGAAATTATGGACATAATTGTGCAAATCGTGATACAAGCATCAAATTTGGTATATGGGTGGACTAAATGATAATTAAAAAAAATCAGCTGCTGGCCAGAAATTTTTTTTTTCAAGATGGCCACCGGTCATGCTGCAAATGGCGACATTTCCAATTAGTTACATTTCGTAAATCTTTTGAAATATGTGTAATAGGTATAATCCGATGTAAGTTTTGATAAAATTTAAATTACAGTTCCTTATGTACGAAAAACAATACTTGCATAAAGAAAAAAGTGACTTCCGGTCCCAAAACGGCGGCAAAACGTCGAAAATGTCAATTTTTTTCATTTCTATCAACTTAACTAGTGATATCACTGAATTTGTTAAGTTCAAATGCAAATATAGTTTGTTAAAAAGACAGGTTGCTTATCTTATAATTATCTGACAGTTACCAATACACAAACCTGTACACGAAAGGCCAGAACGGTAGCATTTAAAGTAACCAACACAGCTGAATTTCTTGCATCCGCATTTCAAAAACATCATGACACAAGGATCAGCGGCCACCAAAGAAGTCCATTTTGGTTTCCAATTGTCATTTCTTTTTAACCCAACTCCTGTGTTCATGAGTTCATCAGCGACATTATGATGCTATCCGCCTACCACAGGTAATGCTAATGATTTTGTAGTAGGCTGAAAAGCATCATAAGGCCGCTGTTTCCTTGCAAACGATTTTAATCGTGCCTCGTTAACATCAAACGGTTTCTTTACATGATGCAAACAAATACTTCTATGAAGTCCATGTCTGTGTCTTCCTACACCTTAGCGAAAAAAACGTCCCTTACATCTAAGAATACTTCCAATGTCTGCCAAGCTGACCTCTTCACTTTCCGATAAAATGCCGACACAGTGTCACACCAACTAAGTGCATGGAAGAAAGGAAAAGCTGCTACGTTTACACGAGGACCAAATGCATTTGATATGACAAGTTCTGGAAGCCATCGACAGTCTTCCTTCAAAAACCTATCCATAATTTGTCCACACCTAATATTGCGAGTACGGCAATTCCTAATACTACTACATCTATGTCAGTACTACTTAAAATTACTTTTAACAACCATTAATAGCAGCATGTTTATCATGGACAATCATTTGTGTATCATCCTTTTCATGGTTACAAGGGGAAAGCTAGGAAGTATCCCTATTGAAATTGCAAAGAATGTTTTCACCTTGAGTAGCATAAGCAGTTTCATTAGTCTATTAAGAAGCGATTCTGTCAGCAAGACACTTTACCAATTCTGTTTTGTTGTCATCTTCACAGAGAAAACTTCTCCAAACCCTTGGCCTTCTACCAGAACCAACAACTTTCAATCTAGCACCAGTACTTTATATGGAAACGTTCTTTTTCATCTGGTTAAAAAAGCAGATTTTCCTTCGTTTCACATTTGCTTCAAAAGATCGTGCTGTTTGGACTCACTATCTTGGAGTTTATATACATATCTTACCTACTTCTGAACCTACAACTTCCTTTTGTACAAATCTGACGACTATTCTAGAAATGGATTTCCAAACTTTTTCATCACTTTAGAAAGCCTTTATTGTTTTTTGAAGAAATCCTTTTGTGTTTTCGTGAAGTCTTCATGATGTCGTTCATCTGTTGCAGAATGAATCAACCCACTAAATCTTTCAAATTCATCTACCAGTCTACTAATTATAACTTCTGGTCCAACTACCATCAATCGTCTCGACGGTATCTTCGATTAAACGTATGGTACCATAATCGCCGTTCACGACTCATTGTTTTGTGTTTGTGCCTGATAAATTGTAAAAATCAGGTTGCTGGTCTTACATACAATAACAATTACCATTAGCAATTTCATTACCATATGTGGGTGATGTTCGTGAAGGGAAGACATATCTTGGAGATGGCTCGGTAATCATCGAGCATAATTTACACGATCAAAACCAAGAGTGGTATCATGCTTGATATGGACTGTTTGAAAGGTACGATATCTGACTCGTGAAGTTAGGGTACTACCGAAGGCACATTATGTTCTTAATTCATTATTGAACGCCAGAAATTAAACTGTGGTCGATATGACTCTCTTTCCTTACACCCGTTGATCACATACTTGAACGTCACATAGTCATGAACCATATTTTCTGTGTTTACGCTTTCATAACGGCTGGCATTATCAATTCAAGCAAACCACATGCATTTATCTGATGGCCGTGTCTATTCATAATTACATTTGAACATACATGAAAGGTATCTGCCATTCCAGGTGTTTCTATATCGGCTTCAGTGAGCACACATGTCCATCCACTATCACGCAATATATCACTCAGAATTTTAAAACAAGCCATTTTAATGTACAATCCACCAAACATGACGATACAATTATGTTCTTCTTACAAATCTGGCCATTTCAACTAACAATGCTTCACCAATACCAAAGGGTTTATCTGCAGCTATAATTGATGTTTGCCCGATACTAAGTATTTAGAAAGTTAACCACCTTTTTTTTTTACCTTATCCATGGAATACTTAGAAGAATGAATGACGACCAAGATATGTTTAAGAAATTCAAATCCTCATCTGTTACATAAACTACGATTTCCATCATTTTGCCCTTGTAATGCGTGTAATTCGTTCTTATTTATAAATAGTTTGCGCATGCGCGAAATTGTTAAACGCATGTGTATCATAATCTTAAAAAAAATGACATTAAACAAATTCAAAACATCATTAAAAATTCAAAAGCGCTAAACATGTATAAATAGTTCAAATGTTTGTGTGTGAATTTTGTGACATTTTCACGCATGCGCAAACCCAGAACATGTCAAATATTCATTTTTCTTGTATATACGTCACATGTAAAGAAGGTATTCACCAAACCTGATATTATTTTTTACTCAAAAAAGGTCAAAGAAAACATTTTCTAGAAAAATAGGTATTTCAATCTGTAAAAACAGCCATTTTAGTAAAGGTGGTGGCCATCTTGAAAGATGATTTGTTTTATGGCCAGCAGTTTTTTCTTAAAAAGTTTATAATTATGATGCTTCGTGCTAATTTTCATGCTTGTATTATTTGCACAATTCCATTGATTTTGCTTGCTAATAATACACTCTCGAATGATAATCAGAAGCTTCTCTAGCATACATCGTGTTGCTCATATAAGAACAGATTGGGGGGTAATTCTTATTACATTATGTCACGCTTTAGTGAAACAGGAAGGAATTATGGTTACGAAAATTTGAAACATATCCATCGCATCTTTACCCTTCGGATCTGTGCACTAACCCGGGCCACCCGGTTATGGAGGGATTCGTGTCAGTTTTCTTTGTTTTGTTTCGTATACTGTTGTTTCTCTTATTATCATTTTTTCCTTTTTTGGCATGAAATTGTCAGTTTATTATTACTTGAAAATTACAATATTGAAAAAAAAAACTTTGAATTGTAAAAGTAAGTATTCGCAAGAGTTTGCCTGCAACTTAATATTTCATTTTCATAGCCAAATCCGTGAAAGGAATCAGAGATTTGCATGAGGGAGAAGCATTCCTTCAAGTTAATTTATAATAATTTCTAACATTTTGTAAACAAAAAATTTTAATAACACAGAAAATTCCGATTTTCATGCCAGTACCAAAGTACTGGCTACTGGGCTGGTGATACCCTCGGGTTACTAACAGTCCACCAGCAGAGGAATAATTCATACTTTTGCAAACAGTAAATTTATGAGTTATAATATATTACCATCATTACAACAGCAGTAATAGTTCCGTTTACTCTTTCCATATCTCACACAAGTTCCTTTAAAATCACATCCATCAAAATATGCTGTAATAATAAAAACTTATTATATTAGAATAGGCATGCACATTTCATTTATCTTATAGCTTGCTAGTGCTAGTGCTAGTGCTATTGCTTTTTTTTTTATCTTTGTTAATTAAAACACATTTCATGTAATAAAGTAACAATACCCTTGTCTTGCTCAAACTCTAATAATGCTGATTACTCGACAATAAATGCGTACTCTAATCAGTTTCATTCGGTTATATATTTGATATATAGTAAATAACATTGAGAAAGGAAATGGGGAATGTGTCAAAGTGACAACAACCCGACCATAGAGCAGACAACAGCCGAAGGTCACCAATGTGTCTTCAATGTAGCAAGAAACTCCCGCACCCGTAGGTGTCCTTCAGCTGACCCCTTTAAACATATATATACTTGTTCAGTGATAATGGACGTCATATTAAACTCCGAATTATACACAAGACAAGACTAGATAGTATAATTATAACCTTGAAATTGTAAGGGACATACGTGGATCAATTTTAGACTTGCTAGATTTGTAATCCATAGATATAGGAAGATGTGGTGTGAGTGCCAATGAGACAACTCTCCATACAAATAACAATTTAAAAAGTAAACCATTATAGGTTAAAGTACGGCCTTCAACACGGAGCCTTGGCTCACACCGAACAACAAGCTATAAAGGGCCCCAAAATTACTAGTGTAAAACCATTCAAATGGGGAAACCAACGGTCTAATCTATATAAACAAAACGAGAAACGAGAAACACGTATATATTACATAAACAAACGACAACTACTGTACATCAGATTCCTGACTTAGGACAGGTGCAAACATTTGCAGCGGGATTAAACGTTTTAATGGATCCAAACCTTCTCCTTTTTTCTGAAACAATAGCATAACATCACAACAAAGAAAAACATACGATAAAATATCAATTGGCAGACTTAACTCAATCAAAAAACGTATGATTAAACAATGAACGAATAAATTTGATCTGCGATATCTGAATACAAATGCACAGTTAATTAAATATTAGAGACAAACATTCATGACCAAAAAGCTAACAAACAAATTCAAACACAGGACATGACTGAGAAATATTTAACCAATCAATGTTCACTTTAGAAAAAAACCTGTTTTTTTATAATCTTGAAGTTTATACAAATGTTGTAAGAATACTAAAGTAAGTGAAAATTTGAAGATATTACAAATAATGAAAGTTGGTGTACAGACAAGATCCATATAAATAAAAAATAACAAAAAAGCATTATAAACAGTATCAACAGGTCGAATTAACAAGAAAATACGATTTGAGAGTACTCGCAGTTACTGACAGCTAGTTAAAAGCCAAAACCAATAAATAATAAAAAAAATCATGCATCAGAGACTAAAATCGACTAAAACACATCACAGGGATTTAGTATTTTAACGTCATTAATAGTCAAAGAAGACATGACTTGTGCAATGCCAAAAATAAATGTATCGACAGGTAGTAGTATAGTGAAGAGCGACTTCTATAGAAATAAAAGTTGACGTGTCTATGTCTCTATACATCTCGCCTCAAAAGATAATGAAATTTAGTTATGTTTTAATTTGCTAATGACAATATCAATATTAGTGCCAATGTGAACTATATTCAGAGATCTTATTACAATATTGGTACGATAACCCTTACTTATAAGTTTGTTTAAAGGTTCGATGAGTTTACAAGGATCACATAGTGATTTCCTCGCTTTAAGTACAATATTACAATAGTTAAAAAAACTAAACAATTTGATTAAAATCTGCGGGTATCTTAAGTTTCGATTTTATATATATATATATATATATATATATACGTTTTGTTCAAGTTTTGCCCATTAGTTCCTGCAGTAAAATATATTGAAAGTATGACGGCCATAGTAATCTGATAAAACACTGCGAGCGCACAAATAAAGAACTAATGGAGACCTGTGCATTCCACAGAAAAGAAGGAGCTGACAACCATTATCAGAGAAAAGTTCTATCATCATAAATTTTGATATAAGTGCCGTGCAAGGAAACAAAGATTTAATGGAGGGAGACATATCTAAAATTGTTCGAGAGTCGTTGGTTATAAACGTGTCTTTATGTGTTCCTTTGATCTTAAGCTTGTTAGACCTATGTTTTTGAATACATTAGTTTTGTAAAGCAAAGGCTTCATTGACAAGTTGAAAGCATATCCTCTAAGGGTCCAGTCTGTTGATTGATGTTCGAAATGCAACTATGTGTCAGCTTTTTCATCAATATTTGTAATTCACGCTTACCCACAACTCACTTCGACCAAGAATCATTATAGGCAAATCTTTTAGGAATTTTGGTCCTCAATGCTCTTAAACTTCGTACTTTATTTGGCCTTTTTAACTTTTCTAGATTCGAGCGTCACTGATCAGTCTTTTTTAGACGAAACTCTCGTCCGGCGTAAATACAAATTTAATCCTGGTATCTATGAAGAGTTTATTGTCGGTTAGTCTGAATAAACACTTCGGAGCTTCATTTTCTAAATATGTGTTTATAATGTCAGCCAAGTTTATAGAGTCGTATGTGGCTTTTTCCTACTCGGATCGTTGAAAATACAAGTTTCGGACTTAAATATATCTATCGTGTGGATGTAAGATATACTTTTCCAAATGTTTAAAATCAAGATATTATGGTTTCTGATCTTCATATTTAGAAATAACAATTAGTATTTAGGCAAGCTTGTAGCTTTAAGGGGGATACAAAAACAATCATGAACTAACGACCATGTTTTCATCATATGTCATATTATTACTACGATAGATTAGAGCATTTGGACTTCCTTTTTAAAATCACATAACAAGTATTGTTGTATTTATCTAAATTACTAGAAAGAAAAATTGAAGACAACTTGAAATTTTTACGGTGATACACAGTTAGGGTTGGTGTTTCTTAAACTGCTTTTATGCACTGATGCATCATGTTGTTAGTTTTTATTAGTTTGTCAGTTCTTCTAAAAGGAAATAGTTACATCAACAGCCAGACCTTTGTTTTGGTTTTGTAGCACTCAAGTAAATGTTAAAATGGTTGTTTATGCTGATAATGGTCACAGGGATGCAGTCATTATGATACAAGGTTAATGTAGTTTTCATTGAAAACACTTTAAAAAATGATGAAAGATAGAAAAAGAACAATTGGCAACAATTATCATACCTTTTTTCAAACTCAGAGGATCAACAATACAGGTTAGTTTTCCACCATCTGCTTTGTATAAAGATAACTGTCCAATCATACCAGATGAACTTATTTCCCTGGTTTCTAAGGAAATCTTTGTTAAATTGTAACCTTCATATAAAAATGATGTCTCCACTTGCAAAGCTAATGCCTTACTCAAATTTGAATATGTCCCAGATACTTGGACTGTTATGTTCCTAAGGGAAACAGTTGCACCAATACTCAGTGTATGTTTAGGTTTTGTGGCATTCAAGAAGATCGGAAAGCTGTGTTGTTTATTGTCACATGAATACATTCCTTCCCATTCACTTGTTGAAAACTCTGTTTTATCTGTACAGTCAATAAGAAAATATTACAAATAAATGGTATCGAATATGAACACACACAAAATAGCATATTAAATGTCAAGATGATTCATCTGACTAGTCATCGGTACACATGTCCTTCTATGAAGGGTGTTCATACTCACATGTTACTACACAAATAACCATTTTATCTATAGGGTTGGTTCAAATAATTATATGAACACAGATGCTTTCTGTAGTGTTTCCAAAAAATATTAACTTAGCCAAATTGACATTTATATCAATTTTATTTCAAATCTCTGCGGACAATTTAAGACATTCTAAAGGATGATCGCCGTTATAATTATCATTAAAATCTAATCATCTATCAGTGTCATCAAACGCGTATACGAAAGAACTGAGTGTTTGATATGTGACGAATATCTGGCCACTTCATTGATGAGTTTATCCCAAAACTCCTGTCTATAGATGGACTGGTCTTAAATGAACGAACTTCTTAAACCCCGCCCTGTCAAGTGAAATGAATCTAGTAATACAAATCAACCAATATCAGTCCTGATTTTGTAGGAGTTTGTGTCGCTCTGTTTGGTTTTGTCTTTTTTTTCATCTTTTGTATAAGTCATGTCATCTTCAGTTATACATACGCTTATGCGCTTTAAATGTGCACTTTGGTATCTTACACCTTTGTAAATGTACTTCATGATCTTCAGTAAGTCGGGTTTTTGGTAGTTTAGATAAACGGAAGAGAACTGATTTTGTCCATTACTAACTGACTTAAAAGAGCGACGAAAGATACCAGAGGAACGGTCAAACTCATTAATCGAAAATAAACTGTAAATAGTTCTAATGGAACTGGAACAATAAAATAATCATTTGTGTCTTTTTTTTCTGTTTAATTTCATGTATAAAAAACAGGTAAATATAGTGAGTCAGGCAAGCAACTATCCTTGGTAGTTTTAGTTTTATTTGTGAGTGGTATTAAGTGGCTTGTTTTACTTTCATTACTCATCATTACTATCTTTTTGAAAAAAAGTTTTCATGCTTAGGGAAAAAAAATAAACTCATCATAGATACCAGGATTGAAATTTTATATATGCAGTGAAAGAGGATCTTGAGGGAGTGCAACTACCTGACAAGCAGCAGTCCGGACCTAGTGCGTCTAAGAAAAAGAAAGCACAGCCTTAAAAAGCAACTTTGATGAAGCCTGTAACAAAAATTCAGCTTCCCTGAAAAAATTTATGACAAAAAAAAGCATTGGGAGTTAGCTCCTCGTCTGAATCAGACGAATAAAAACAGTGCTTGCTTATAAAAATGGTGAAAAATAGCAGATTTTCATCAAAATTATCTCTCATTGTTTTCATTTATTAAGCATGTAGACACATTTTTCGAGACATTATGTATTTTGAGATGACCCACTGATAAGTTTACCTGTAAGTTTCGGAAAACTTCTTATAACCATTAACAGACAATGCCAAAAATAAATGTATCGACAGGTAGTAGTATAGTGAAGAGCGACTTCTATAGAAATAAAAGTTGACGTGTCTATGTCTCTATACATCTCGCCTCAAAAGATAATGAAATTTAGTTATGTTTTAATTTGCTAATGACAATATCAATATTAGTGCCAATGTGAACTATATTCAGAGATCTTATTACAATATTGGTACGATAACCCTTACTTATAAGTTTGTTTAAAGGTTCGATGAGTTTACAAGGATCACATAGTGATTTCCTCGCTTTAAGTACAATATTACAATAGTTAAAAAAACTAAACAATTTGATTAAAATCTGCGGGTATCTTAAGTTTCGATTTTATATATATATATATATATATATACGTTTTGTTCAAGTTTTGCCCATTAGTTCCTGCAGTAAAATATATTGAAAGTATGACGGCCATAGTAATCTGATAAAACACTGCGAGCGCACAAATAAAGAACTAATGGAGACCTGTGCATTCCACAGAAAAGAAGGAGCTGACAACCATTATCAGAGAAAAGTTCTATCATCATAAATTTTGATATAAGTGCCGTGCAAGGAAACAAAGATTTAATGGAGGGAGACATATCTAAAATTGTTCGAGAGTCGTTGGTTATAAACGTGTCTTTATGTGTTCCTTTGATCTTAAGCTTGTTAGACCTATGTTTTTGAATACATTAGTTTTGTAAAGCAAAGGCTTCATTGACAAGTTGAAAGCATATCCTCTAAGGGTCCAGTCTGTTGATTGATGTTCGAAATGCAACTATGTGTCAGCTTTTTCATCAATATTTGTAATTCACGCTTACCCACAACTCACTTCGACCAATAATCATTATAGGCAAATCTTTTAGGAATTTTGGTCCTCAATGCTCTTCAACTTCGTACTTTATTTGGCCTTTTTAACTTTTCTAGATTCGAGCGTCACTGATCAGTCTTTTTTAGACGAAACTCTCGTCCGGCGTAAATACAAATTTAATCCTGGTATCTATGAAGAGTTTATTGTCGGTTAGTCTGAATAAACACTTCGGAGCTTCATTTTCTAAATATGTGTTTATAATGTCAGCCAAGTTTATAGAGTCGTATGTGGCTTTTTCCTACTCGGATCGTTGAAAATACAAGTTTCGGACTTAAATATATCTATCGTGTGGATGTAAGATATACTTTTCCAAATGTTTAAAATCAAGATATTATGGTTTCTGATCTTCATATTTAGAAATAACAATTAGTATTTAGGCAAGCTTGTAGCTTTAAGGGGGATACAAAAACAATCATGAACTAACGACCATGTTTTCATCATATGTCATATTATTACTACGATAGATTAGAGCATTTGGACTTCCTTTTTAAAATCACATAACAAGTATTGTTGTATTTATCTAAATTACTAGAAAGAAAAATTGAAGACAACTTGAAATTTTTACGGTGATACACAGTTAGGGTTGGTGTTTCTTAAACTGCTTTTATGCACTGATGCATCATGACACAATATACCACTCCTTTAGCCCCCCCCCCACAAAAAAAAAAATTATCTTCAATTTTTGACCCCCCATTTTAAAGAAAAAAAGCCCTTTTTACATCCAAAATAAAAATTTTACCAACATTTTTGTGTGATTTTTAACTTCAAAATTAAGAAGAAAAAAAACACACTTTGTATTTATACCCCCCATAAAAAAATAAAAAAATTTTTTTGTAAAGAGCACACCAAAACCTTAATCCTGGGGTTTTTTATAAAACTTATTTTTTCCCCTAAGGGGAGTAGTATAGTACTTGAACGACTCCAGCGCCCCCCCCCCCCCAAAAAAAAAAAAAATTTGACCCCCAAAAAATTACCCTCATTTCAAGTAAAAGAGCCCTAAATTTTCATAAAAAAAAAAAGCAAAAAAACACCCAAAAAACACCAAATTTTCTTACTCCCAAAAAAACCGGGAGAACTGACAGAGAAAGAATTCTGTGGGATTTAAGAGAAAAAATAATTTCCCCAGTGCGCCCCAACCTTGATTTTTAATTAATTTTATCAATATAGTCTAGTAATAAAACGGATCAATACGACTACAACAGTGATTACGCTTTTAACTGAAACGCAATCGATTTACAGAATTAATAATTTATAGTTGTAACATTGAAGGTTGCCTGGGTGATGTTAACATATAACAGAACGTTTATTAGGAGAGAAGACGTGTTTTTATTAATGTTGCAAGAAAGTTTAATTTTACCTTCTAATCAGTGTATTCCAGGGATGTGGTCAACGGAACAGTCTGTTATTATTACTGAACATTCGAACTATTATGAACAAATGACATTAGTTGTAAAACAAATTATGGAAAGCGGACCTGATGTACCTAAACCTTCTTTGCCAAAACGGCCAAAGTCGAAATTGGATTCATTATTTACACATGCAAAAAAGAAAAAAAACATTTGACCCCCAGGAACTCCATGATTATCTTCGTTTTAGATGTGTGGATCAGTGTGGGATAAATAAACAGTTTATCGTTGAGGACATGTGGAATATATCAGGGGAAATAACACAAGAACAATTCCTGGAGGTATTGAAACGTGCAACAAGACAAATAAAGAGGTGTGAGGCACAAATGCTTTTGTTTTATATCAAGTTCGGTACCTTTTTGGAACAAGTCAAAGCTTGGCACGAGAATGAATACAACAAAAAAACAATTCAAGAATCATGGCCTGTTTGGTTAAAAACAAATGCAGGTTATTCAGATAGACATGTAAGAAGGCTAAGGAATCTCTCTATGGTTCTTAAAGATTATCCCTTGTTCGGTTTGGTTGGATTGCCAGTTTCCTATTTCACCACTGGTAAATTAAAGGATATTACAGAAATGCTTTCCATTCCAACATATGCTGAATACTGGAAACAACCACTACCTACGGCAACCAACGAAATGCCTCAATCGCAATAAGACAGTTATTGATCAACGGACATGCATGTCCGCCGAACAAAAGGTGATTCATGATGTATGAACTATTGATGAAATATTGATCAGACTGTTACTAGATCTCTTAGCGGACATGCATGTCCGCCGAACAAAAGGTGATTCATGATGTATGAACTATTGATGAATCCGTGTTGACTAGAAACCTAATTAACAACCAACAATTAACTGATAATGGATTTTGTATTTCTACATACCTGAGTGACTGTTATATGTACATGAATGATAATGTGTAATTTTGCAAATACTTTTACAAATGAGTGTTATAATAAAGATTTAAAACTTAGTCATTTGTAATTCTTGTTCATAGAAAGCACCTGTTATTTCTTCGCCTTTTAAATCAATTATTTTATAAGTAAAAGGAATTGTATTTAAAACTTTTTCAATTACAAATATTTCTTTAGTCCAACGAGTAGTATAACCCTTTTCAAATTTACCCTTTTTTTTTGTTATTCTTACTCTAGTACCTGCTTTAAATTTAGGTTTTTTAATTTTCTCTTCTTTTTCTGGATATAAATTTTTATACACTGTTAATTCATTTTTTAATTTACTTGCTTGAACAGGTGTCATTTTAATTGAAGAATGTACTGTATTATTATAATTTTTAACTAATTTATCTAATATATCATAATATTTTAAAGTTTCATTAGCAGTAAAGTATTTATACATATGTTGTTTCATTGTTCCTATCCATCGTTCCACTACACTGGATTTTTCTTCATTCTCAGTTGAATATAACTTTATGTTATTATCTTTTAACAATTCTTTTACTTGTCGATTATAAAATTCGGATCCTTTATCTGACCAAATATATATTGGTTTTCTTTCTTTAAATAATGTTTTAAATGCTTCACTTACTGCTACTCCTGTTTTATTTTTCAATGGAATCAACCAACCATATTTACTAAAAACATCTATAACTGCTAATAAATATTTATAGTGTTTATTTTGTTTTGAATATTGTTGTATATCTATCAAATCAACTGCCCATGTTTGATCTATTGAATTAACATAAACACGTCTTTTAGGAAAAGATTTTATAACTCTATGATGTAGTTCATCTGCTAATTTATTTGTTAGATTTGTTTTAGACATTTTTAAGTAACTAAAATGTTTTCTTAAAAAATGGAGGCAAAAAAGGATAAAATTTTATCCAAGCGAGGAGATTCATATAAACTTGTTTTGACAAAAGAATATAAACATAAAGCAAGTATTTATGTATTTAATTATAAAATTAGTCTAAAGGATGAAAAACAAGAAACATTTACAAATGCTTTTGAACACATGGTAGACTATTCCATAAAAGATTACCCTAATGGAAGAATTAAAATAGTACCTATTCATGAAATCATAATTACTAAACATAAAAGCTGGCCTATAAGAACATATAATACAGTTAAAAAGTTATTCATGGATCAAATGGAAAGATTATTAAATAGTGCTGAAGAATTAAATTTAGAAGAAGTTATTTTTGAAGTTACTATTATACCCAATAAAAGAGGAAAAGGTAAAGCTTTAAAAATATTAGATGTCATGAATAAAAGAAGTATTATCAAAATAAAAAATGATGATACAATATGTTTATCAAGGGCAATTGTAACTTCTTTAGCTTCAAACAAGTTGTTAGAAAATTTTACAAACTCACAATTAAAACACATTAAAGAGGGTAGACCATTACAAAAAAGAGTTGCTGAAGATTTACATGAACAATCAGAAGTAGAAATAAAAAAAGAAGGAAATGATTTGGAAGATTTAAAAGCTTTTGAAAATTATCTTAATATTAGGATAATTGTTTTTACATCAAATAGTACAGAATATATTGTATATAATGGTAATGAAGAATATAATGAACAAATATATTTATATTATCATGATGAACACTTTGACACTATAACAAATATAACAGGATTTTTAGCTAAACGTAGGTTTTGTAAAGTATGTTTAATTGGTTATACTGAACAACATACATGCAAAGATAACACAGTAACAACTATCAGAAAACAACATATTTGTGATAAATGTAACAAAACATATACAGGCAAAAATCACAAATGTGGTGAAAAAATATGTTTAATATGTTATGAAAAATACACGGAAAGTAATGAAGAACACTTATGTTATATGAAACCATCAGTACCAAAACAAGTAAAAAATAATAAATATATATATTTTGATTTTGAAGCAAATCAAGAAACAGGAATACATATAATGAATTTTTGTATAGCTTACGATTTAGAAAATATTTATTGTTTTAAAAATAACTATGTAAAAGTATTTAAATGTGATTTCAATATTGATGATTTAAACTTGTTAGAATTAGACATAGATGATTGTTTTAGTGATGTAGAAAAAATTCCCTTTAGGGAATATGAAACCCCTATAGGAAATTCTGTAATAGACAACTTTTGTAAATATTTCATAAGAGACAAATTTAAAGACTACACTTTTATTTCACATTATGGAAAAGGTTATGATATGCAACCGATTTTAGGATGGATAATAAAAAATAAAATTGAACATAGTATTATTTCTTCAGGATTAAAATTAACATTTATAGTTATTAAAGGAATAAATTTAAGATTCATAGATTCTATAAATTTTACATTATGTGGATTAGCTGCTTTCCCAAAAACATTTGGATTTGTGGGTAACAAAGGTTATTTTCCACATTATTTTAATACAACAGAGAATCAAAAATATAAGGGAATTTATCCTGATAAAGAATATTTTGGTTATAATACTATGACAATTAAAAATAAAGAATTATTTGATGAATGGTATAATAAAGTTAAAGAAAAAGAATTTAAATTCAATAAAGAAATATTTTATTATTGTCTATTGGATGTTTTAATTCTTGCCAAAGGTTGTACCTTATATAGAAAATTATTTTTAAATATAACCAATAATTGTATCGATCCATTTCAATATATTACAATTGCTCAATGTTGTACAAAAATATTTAAAACATTAATGTTGACAAATGAAACAATTGGAATTCACAAAAAGATGACAATTAAAGAAGTACATTCACAAAAATCAATACAATGGTTAGAGTATATTTCTTTAGAATATAATATAATGATTCAACATGCTAAAAGAGGAGGTGAAAAGAACTTATTCATTAATAAGAAATATTATAAAGTCGATGGTTATTATTATGATAGAGAAAATAAAATGCGTAATGTTTATGAATTTTTTGGATGTTATTGGCATGGATGTCCAAAATGTTATAGTCCTGAAGAAATATGCAAAAAAGATAGAAATAAAAAAACTATGAAAGAGTTATATGACCAAACTAAAGAAAGACTTAAAACTATTGAAGATTATCTAAAACCAAATGTAAAAATTCATACAATATGGGAATGTGAGTTTGATCAACAAAAATATCCTGAAGTTGATCCACATTTAAAACCTATTGATAAAAGAGATGCATTTTATGGAGGAAGAACAGAAACTATTCAATTATACAATAATCTTTCTGATTTAAAAGGTAGATATGTAGATTTTTGTTCTCTGTATCCATCAGTAAATAAATATTGTAAATATCCTATAGGACATCCTATTACATATACAGATATTTCTGTAGATGATTATATAAAAAATAATTATTTCGGAATAATGAAATGTAAAATATTACCACCTAAAGGATTGTATCACCCTGTTTTACCTTATAAACAATTAACTAGTGATAATACACATAAATTACTTTTTGGATTATGTAGAACATGTATGAATAAAATATCTTTTAAATGTAAACACATAGATGCGTCAAGCGATCCTACTTTAAATAAACATGATAAAATACATGAAATAAAAAGATGTAAAGAATGTAAAAATATTAAAAATGAAAAATGTATACATTCTGATGAGGAAAGAGTTATAGTAGGTACATGGTCTACAATAGAAATAGATAAAGCAATAGAAAAAGGTTATGAATTACAAAAAATATATGAACTAGAACATTTTGAAAAAACATCTACAGATATATTTAAACTTTATGTAGATACGTTTATGAAATATAAACAAGAAGCTTCAGGATGTAAATGTGATCCTAAATATTGTAAAAATGATTGTAAAAACGATAAAGAATGTAAAACAAAAATACAATACATTATAGATAATACTGCTTATGATTTAGATATTGACAAAGTTAAGTACAATTCAGGATTAAGATTTATAGCTAAAATATGTTTAAATAATTTATGGGGACATTTTGGTATGAGAGATAATTTTACACAAAAAGAATATTGTTTTACTTTAGAACATATAACTAAAATAGTATTTAATGAAAAATATAAAGATATAAGTACTATGATATTAGATGAAGATATTGTTTTAACAGAATATAAAAATAAAGAAGAATACTCTAAACCTAATCCAAGTGTAAATGTTTATATAGCTTTGTTTACAACAGCACATGCTAGATTAAAATTATACGAACTATTGGATATTCTACAAGAAAGAGTTTTATACATGGATACAGATTCTTGTATTTATAATGATGATGGTTCTGAAGCTTGTAAAAAGATAGAAAGTATGATGGGAAATAAATTAGGAGATTTAACAGATGAAATTGTTTCAAAACATAACGCTAATCATATAAAACAATTTATATCTGCTGGTCCAAAAGATTATTCTATGAAACTAGATACAGAAAAACTAGTTAGCTGTTGTAAAGGTTTTAGATTAAATGCTGAAGTAGAAAAAAAGATTACATTAGATAAAAAAATAAAAATAGTTACTGATGAAAATGAAAAATATGAAACTGTTAAATATATTAATATAAAAACAGGAAAAGATCATCAACTTAAAACAGTTAAACAAGTTAAAGCTTATGATTATATGTTTGATAAAAGAATGGTATATTGTGAAAATGAAAATCTAATTAGAAGTTTTCCTTATGGATATTAAAAAATATATAATTTAAATTTTTTTCTTAAAAATAAAAGACAAAAAAAATGATTGAAGCTTATACTGAAGAAGATGATCCTGATGCTATTGTTATATTAGGAAGAATAATGTTATCAAATTATCAAATATGTTGTTTAAGAGATGATGGTGAATGCCCTTTGACTCCAAAACAAATGGAAGTAATGGAAAAGTTTGATGGTAAAAAGTTATCTAAGTTTCCTCCTGGTTGGGATGCTTTTATTAGACCAGATAAAGTTTATGAATATGTTTTTGAAAAACCATGTCCTGAAATTTCTTTTTAAGAATTTTTTATTTTATTTTATTATTTCTCTATACCCCCTAAAAACAGAAAAGGTACAGGAATAGTACATACTTTTTTCTGCAATTTTGCTGTTTTTACCAGGAAAAGTAAAGAAATTAGGGATTCTAATTTTTATCAATTTTTTATTTTAATTTCCAAACAATAAAACCAGTTAATGTCATACCACCAACAACAAATGCAATCTCTCTATTTTTCTGGTCTTCTGATGGAGTATAAAAATCACTTAATGTAGGTTTAGGTGATAATGAAGTAAATTTTTTATTCGTGACACGATAGTATAGTTTCATTGCCTGGTCAACATCATCAAAAGTCTGAACCGCATGATGTTCCTTTTGTAATTGTTCATTTATAAAATCTAATTTTTGTATTCTTTTTTTATTCCATTCTGCTTGTGCTTTTTCTAATTTTTCTATAGCTTTATCATGTCTTATTTTCTCTTCATTTGCATTACTACCCATATGTGAAAATAAATAATTACTCCCTGAAAATGCAAAAGCATTTGTTATTGCCCCACCAAGCATCATTGTTAAAGCACTTGCCATTTTATAAAAACAAAAATTACTTCATAATATCAGCAGGTATAATACCTTGCTTAATCAACATATCTTTTGTTGCCATTGCAAGTAATATATCAATGGATAACATTACAACATCATTCATATTAAAATCCACTTTTGGTGCTGGCCTCCTTAATACCTTTTTACCTATTTCTGCATATCCAACTGTTAACAATGTTTCCACTCCAGCATGATATAACATATTTGCTATTTGTTTTCCGTCTTTTTGAGTTGTCATTTTAATGTACTAAATTTAATTAAATTCAAAAGGATCAATTTCTTTCTTTTGTTTTTCTGGTTTTGTTATTTCTTTAATCATTCTTTCTGGTTTCTTACTTTGGTTGTAAAAAAACAATCCCAATCCAACAATACTTATAGAAAAAAGTACAAATTTATAATCAACTAGGGAACTGGAGTGTTTCTCAACCGAAGGAATATGTTCGTTTGATTCATAATCTGTTTCTGTATCAGAATCTTTTGTTATTTGTTTGATTTTTGAATTTTCTTTTTTTAATTTTTCCACTTCTTTTTTTCTCAATTCTGCATTTCTTATTCTTACTTCTGCACCTTTCTTACCAGCAGCTACTCTTTTTGGGTCTTTTGGTTTGGGTTTTTTAAATACTTCTATTTGTTCAGGATTTTCATTCATCATTTTTTATGTCATTTTTTTCATCTTTTTTTTGGAAATCGAGCGAAGCGAGTGGTTCGATATGTCTTGCTGTTGTTAATATTGCAGTAAAAGGAGCAAGATACATTCCATATCTATAGTACAGTTCACAACATGTATTAGTTAAAGCATTATTGATAAAAGGATCTTCCTCTAAGTCTTGTATCAAAATTGGTGGATTAACAACTTTGAAAAACTTTGATACACCCATGACATATAAATTTATAAAAGAGTTTCCTAATGTCTTGGTCATACTAGCTCCCAATCTTGCTTCATATTTACAGTATAGTTTGTTTATTTGTTCTGTTGTCATTTTATCAATATCTGACAGTTGTAATTCTTTACCCAGATATTGTTTACTACTCCCACCAGCAACAACAGCTGATAATCTTTCGCGTTTTTTTTCTTGAAGGGAACCGTTCACTTCGCTCGCTTCATCATCAATATTTATGTTTTCCACAATTTGCTCGCTTAATAATTCTTCAGCATTCATTTTATACGTTTCAAAAAACGGATATAATTTATTTTTAACTTTAAAAAAATTAAATACAACATATCCAGCCAATGATAAGACTGCAGTGTTTGTTGTAATTGTTAGTATTTCCAACAGCATTGCTTTTTTTATTGCTTATTTTTGGTTAAATTACTTAAGAATTACTTATTTTGGTTAAATTACTTAAGCATTACTTAAGAATTACTTAAGCATTACTTAAGCATTACTTAAGCATTACTTAAGCATTACTTGAGAATTGCTAAAAAAATCAATTAAGTAACCAATAATCAGTAGGTTGATCAGTCTTTAATATTAATTTACGATGTTTCTTTTTTTTAAGTTCTTCCTTTATTCTTTGTCTTTCTTCCAAAGTAGGAATAACATCATTTTCTCTTAGACAATTATCAAAACTATCTCTATCTTTTGTGTAGAACATGCATAACCATTTTGTTTGTTCTCTTAAATCTTTTAAAACAGAGTTGTATCTCTGTGAAATGACCCACACTGATTGTTCCGCATGTCTTCCTGAAAATGCAAGCTCGGACAGCATATCTTTTTTCTTTGTTAGTTCTTTTGTTGCACTGCAGTCATCAATGATATATAATGTTGGATGACCAGCATATTTTTTAAAGAACACTCTTAGTAGTTCTTGTAGCTTCTCTTCTTCATAAAGGGAACCGTTTGCTTCTCTCACTTCAACAATAGGATTAACAATTATTAGATTTTTTGTTTTTGGTTTTCTAACATCACCAATCCATTCACGATTTTTGTATGCTTTGTTCCATTGGATGGTTGGACAAAGAATAATTATATATTTGAAAACTCCACTATATTCTCCTTCTAATAAATCAAGAACAAACTCTGTTTTTCCACATCCTGTTTGTCCACATATAATAGCACAATGGGGATATTTTGGTAATTCATAAAGGGAATCGGAGTGTATCTCTTCCATTTTTAAAGGGGAACCGTTCGCTTACTAGTAATTAACTTCTTTAAATCTTCCATCTTCAAAATTAATTTGTGCATCTTGTATAACAAACAGATAAACATTTATTAATTTATTTGCTCCTGCT
Source organism: Mytilus galloprovincialis (assembly GCF_965363235.1). Classification (NCBI taxonomy): domain Eukaryota; kingdom Metazoa; phylum Mollusca; class Bivalvia; order Mytilida; family Mytilidae; genus Mytilus; species Mytilus galloprovincialis. Next base: position 11,052,679 of record NC_134838.1, on the reverse strand, counting down.
GTTTTAGTTATTTGGATAGTAATACCTTCAGAAGCATTTTCAATTCTTCTACCTGAACCGTGTAACGAATTGTCATCTGTTGAACGTAAATCTAACCATAATGCATAATTAGTTGTAAGATATTTTTCTAATGTTGTATAGGATAAATTTAAATCCTTTAAAACTTCTTCTGTTGTTTTATTTCTTTTTGAATTTAAAGCAAAGAATTTATTTATTTCATCCCATTGTTGATATGCTTTCATTCCTTGACTGTATAGTTGATTTGGAACACCTTCTATTGTCATTTCTACTTTTGTTATGTTAGGATTATAATAAGTTTCGGTACTTGTTCTTTCAGGATCTTCGAACAACATTAGAATTCCTTTCATACTTCTAGCTGGAACATTTAAATTCATATTCCACAATGTATCAGATTTGTTTTTGGTTATTTTTCTATGTCTTAGTATTCTATCGTACAAAATAACCATCTTACCATTAACTTGTTGTCTTATCTGTCTTGCTAATTCTGCATCAGTAACCATATCAAATTCTAAACAAATGTTTTTGATTGTATAACTTGCAGATGTATCTGTTGATTTAATAACATTGCTATAATTATTAAATGTAAGTTCATATTCAAGTCTATCACCAAGACCTGCTTGATAAAAAGGCATATGAGTTTCTAATAGTTCAAAATCAAGTGGGATACAAAATCTTGCACCATATGCAGTTGCAATTGCTTCATCGCCTGTGTCTGATGCTTTATCATCCGCACCAACTCTGTGTTTTAACATGTTTGTTTCACCAATACCTTGGTATGCCATATTTAAACGTTCAGATGTAGATTTCCATAAATCAACATAACAATGATAAATATCACTATCATCAATTGACATAATTTCATTTCCACTTATACGAATTGTTGTTTTTTTAACTATTGTTCTTCCTATGTTTTGATATATAGTTGCATTGTCGTCTGTAGATGTGAGTTCTATTTCGAATGCCAATCTGGTTGTTCCAGGAACAATAACATCATTATTGCTTAGATTGGGGAATCTCACTAATAGCTGTTGATTTTGATCAATAGTTGAAGGATTATTTGTTATTGATACACTTTGACGAATACCTTTCACACCACGGGGTTCTCTTATTTTTCTGTAAGGATTTAATTTGTTTCCGTATGCCGACATTTTTAAGGATTAAATTTGTTATAAAAATAATTCAATTACCACTGATACTAGAGTATTGATACATGTATAATTATTAGTCATACTAATAAAACTTATTAAATCTCCAGCCTTAACTTCAAAAGGTGTATAAAAGTTATTAAAACCGTGTGTGACACCATTATCCAAACTCATTTTGTAACTAGTTGACTTATCATTAACAATCATCTTAATGGCTATAATATCTGTGCTTGTTCTTAAACTTACTAAACTAATACCCAATATTTGTCCTGGAAAGTTCATTACATAATAACCACCACCATCACCAAAATTAAACTTTTTATTTCCATGTATTGGACCATCAATTCCAGCATATATACTTATTATTTTTCTGTCTGGTTTATTTTTAATATTACTAACTATATTTTCAACATTTAAAACTCTGATGCTTAGGGCAGCGACACTCCGATGTAAATTTTTATCCTTAGTATCCATTGTTTGAAGCTCACTCTTCATATTTAATATTTCTTTTTCTACGTTTTTTTTTTTGACACCAAGTATGCTCATTTTATTAAATAAATTATATAACTTCTAAAACACAATTAATTGGTAAATGATTAATTATCTTGTTATTATTTTCATCTCTTATTTCTAATTTCAATTCTGTTATAACATCATTTACTAAACACTTATATTCCGGATGCTCAAATCTCGCTGTTATAACTTCACCAAACTCTTTATTCTCGACTGGAATAACAGCCAATAATGTACTTGGCTTACCATCAAGATAATTATGAGAAGTGCTAACTTGTTCCAAATGGATATATAATGATTTATGGATAGCAAAATCCACAAATTTGTTTCCATAATGTAATTCATCAGGTTCGAATTTACGTTTATTATTAAACCCTAACATATTTCCCAAACCCTTACTTATCTTTAACTCAGTAGTAGTGTTTAATGAAGCGATACCATTTGCTTCATTTACGGATAATACAATATTTTCTTTTTGAAATTCATCCACTATTTGTTGAAAACTATAATAACCATTCATAATCCTTTGTTGTTCCTCTCCGGTTTTTGTAATAAACCCATGATAAACATTATACCAACCTATACTGTATCTTATAAATTTCAAACCAATACGTTTATTTCCATTTCTGTTATTTATGTATTGTTCTAAGTTTATTGTATTATCAATATTTGAAATAGTATGAAACATTTTTAATATAAAAAAATGATAACAAAAGAATTTAAATATAATCCTAATGTTTCATATAATCCAGGTATTAAATATTCTGAAAAAGATCATCAATTAAAAACAAATCTTGTAAATCAAACAATATTTGTAAATCAAAAAGAGAACTTTAAAACAGCTTTTCCTGATTTATTTCAAAACTATCAAAACCCATCAATACACACTAACGAACCATGGAATACATGGATTCATTCTTCATTTGATTGGTGGCAATGTCAATTAAACTTTGCAGTATGGTGTGCAAGTACAGGATGTGGTGTTTCTTATAATGATCATATACAAAATACTTCAAATCTTACAAAGTCTTTTTATATGTTTCATTTATATTATTGTATTGCCAGAATTTTAAAAGAACTTAAATCACCTTTACCAACAGATTCTTCTTTCTGTTATTACAAAAACCCATATGGCAAAGCTGCATATCAAAAATTATGTGATGAATTTAATATTTCTCCAAATACAGATTGGAGACAAAAACTAGAATCATCATGTCAGGGATTAGGAAGTTTTGAAGAATTTTATAAACCAAGTGATGAATATAGACAAAATCATAGAAAAGATGGTCCTTTCTTTAATATTCATGATACAATTTATCATGAAAAAGATATAAGTATGGCTTGGACAACATTTATTTTAGATAAATCAGAAGGTTTTACACGAGCAGGTATTGAACGTATTAATGAAAGTATTAAAATTTACGTATGGGCTTTGTTGGGTGCACAATCTCAAACAAAAACAGAAATTTTAAAAGTAGGAACAGGATTTGATGCACAAAAACAATTCTTAGCAAATGTACAAGATGTTATTAATAGTCCTACTGATTTACCCACTCAGATATCAAATTATCAAAATGTTTTAAAATACGCAAGAAGTAAAGTTGATTATGCTTATGGACTTGGTTTATATATGTCTCCCAGTGATATGGTTTTACAAATTGGAAGTATTGTTGGTTATAATAATAAAATTATAATTGCAACAGAAAATCAAACACTCGGTTTAAATGATGATTTAAATAATAAAAATTTTGATCATGTTGATTTTAAACCAAAAGAACCTGTAAAACCACAAGAACCTATAAAACCTGAAAAGCCTAAAGAACCAAAAATAGATCCAATAAAAAAAATTGAACATGAAGATCATGAAGATAATAAACAAGCAATAATATTTGTAAGTATTGTAATAGGATTTACAGCACTTTATTTTTTCAAATAATCTCTAGCAGCAGTAAACAATAAACTAACAACTAAAATAAGCAATGCCCATAAGTTGTTTGCAAACCAATTTACTACGTCTTTTGTTGCAGTTAATAACCAAGATAAAATAGAACCTATAATACCTGGTAATGCAGCTGCTAATTTTCCTGCAAGAAAAGATAATAGTTTTCCAAGATTTTTTAATTGTTTTTTTATCCAGTCTTGTACACCACCTTTTGATGGAGGAGAAGGAGAAGGAGCAGGAGAAGGAGAAGTAGTTCCACCAGTAAATGTTTCAACAATAACACCAATAATCATTCCAAAAGCAGTTAAAACACTAACTATTGTTATTCCTTGTTCTCTGAATAATGTTCTTATTCTTTCACCTAATGTTTTGTCTTCGTTTAACATTTTATGTATTGTTTGTTTAAATCTAACTAATTGACTACGTAGTTTTTCTCTATTAATATTAATTGTTTCTATTCTTGTACTTCTCTCAGATTCTAACTCTCTTATTCGACTACTTATTCTATCTATTTGAAATTCATCATTGTCTTCTTTAGCTTGTTCTAATTTGGCATTTTCTTTTGCTAAGTCTTTATTTGTTTCATTCAGTTTTGCTAAATTATTTGCAAGCTCATCTTCAAATGTTGTAAATGCTTTTATTACACCATCCATCTCTCTTTTTGTCATTTCTGTTTGTGTTTCATTATCTACTAAAGATGTTCCATGTTCATTAAATGAAGTTTCTATTTCTTTCACATATGTTTCTGCATTACTTGCTGTTTCTAATAATTCTTGTCCTTCTTCTTGTGTAGATATTTCTTGTAATGGAATTTCTATATTATCGAGTTCACGAATTGGTGCTTTTATCGTTCTTTGAAAATCTTGAAACATTGATCTACCTTCTTTTAAATAATCAGATATTTTATAATCATCTACACCTAAAACATCTCTGACAAAATTAACACCGTATTCTTTTTGAAGAGTACTAAATTTATAAAACTTTAATACTCCTTTTTTAAAATACGTTAATGCAATATTATTACCTTTTTCATCTTTTACATATAAGATTTGTCTTTCATTATGATCTTCCCTAACAAAAAAACCTACTTCATTACGTGTTGTTTCACCATTTTTTTTTATAAAATTGTTTAATCATTTTTTTTGTAGTTTCTTTTTTACGAATTTTAGCATCATTTTCTGATAAAGCTCTTGAATTTTCAAATTCTTTATTTATATAATTTTGAAACTCTTCATCATCATTATCTATTAATGGTGTTTTTTCTTCATCATCATAATCATCATCATCATAATCATCTATTTTAAAAACAGGATTATCAAACTCATAACCCCCTTCTGCCATTTTATTAAATAAAATAAAATAAAATTAAATAAAAAAAAATTAATTAAATATATCTGTTAATGTCCAATAAAAAGTACCTGTTAATAATATTTTTAATATAAATATTTTTATATAAAAATAGTCAAACTCATTATCTACCATTTTTTGTAGATTTTCTATAAGTTTATCTTTTTGTTTTTTTGTAAGTCCATTTATTTTCACTTTGTGATTTTGTATTTCTTCATTTTCATCTGAAGAACTTTCATCTGTTTCTTCTTGTTCTAAAATATATTGAATTTTTTTTTTAGTTTTTTCTGTTTCCATTTATTTAATAAAAAATTGATTCATAGTTTGGTGGACTTTTATTTTCAACTAAAGTTATTTTGTTTATAAAAATTATAGATTTTCCATTTTTTTTTTATTTCGTTTCTTACTCTATTTTCTGTTTCTTCTATAAGTTTTTTTCTTTCATCTTCTCCTAAAGTAGTTAAACTTTTTCCTTTTAGGAAATTTTCCATTTTTCCTTTTTGGGATTTTTTTTTCATTTCATTAAATTTTTCTTGCTCTTCTAAAATAAGTTTAAATTCTTCTTCACTTATTTTGTTGTCAGTTAAAGACCTAGAAATTAAATCTTTAATACTATTTAATTTACATTCTGCTAAAGTTTTTATTTCGTAATGTTTTTTAGCTTTTAAAGTAAGCTTTCTTCTTATTAATTTTATTACACCACCAATACTTCCGCATGCGACTGCTGTTATTTGTAAAGGTAATAAAATAGGAATAGCAACACCTATACCTGCAGAAATAACTGATGCTGAAATTAAAGTTGTATCTATTCCATCTGTAAAGTTTACTCCTCTTTTATATTTTTTATATAAAGAATTTCTTTTGTCTCTTTCATTTTTTAAAGAATTTTCTATTTCTGAAATTTTTTGTAATCTATAGTTTTGTCCATCTTCTATAGGTAATTCTGGATATAAATCAGGAGCTGTAGGTTGTTTCATTTTTAAAAGTAAAAATTGTTTTTTTTTTTCTCTTAAATCCCACAGAATTCTTTCTCTGTCAGTTCTCCCGGTTTTTTTGGGAGTAAGAAAATTTGGTGTTTTTTGGGTGTTTTTTTGCTTTTTTTTTTTATGAAAATTTAGGGCTCTTTTACTTGAAATGAGGGTAATTTTTTGGGGGTCAAATTTTTTTTTTTTTTTGGGGGGGCGCTGGAGTCGTTCAAGTACTATACTACTCCCCTTAGGGGAAAAAATAAGTTTTATAAAAAACCCCAGGATTAAGGTTTTGGTGTGCTCTTTACAAAAAAATTTTTTTATTTTTTTATGGGGGGTATAAATACAAAGTGTGTTTTTTTTCTTCTTAATTTTGAAGTTAAAAATCACACAAAAATGTTGGTAAAATTTTTATTTTGGATGTAAAAAGGGGTTTTTTTCTTTAAAATGGGGGGTCAAAAATTGAAGATAATTTTTTTTTTTTTGTGGGGGGGGGGGCTAAAGGAGTGGTATATTGTGTATCATGTTGTTAGTTTTTATTAGTTTGTCAGTTCTTCTAAAAGGAAATAGTTACATCAACAGCCAGACCTTTGTTTTGGTTTTGTAGCACTCAAGTAAATGTTAAAATGGTTGTTTATGCTGATAATGGTCACAGGGATGCAGTCATTATGATACAAGGTTAATGTAGTTTTCATTGAAAACACTTTAAAAAATGATGAAAGATAGAAAAAGAACAATTGGCAACAATTATCATACCTTTTTTCAAACTCAGAGGATCAACAATACAGGTTAGTTTTCCACCATCTGCTTTGTATAAAGATAACTGTCCGATCATACCAGATGAACTTATTTCCCTGGTTTCTAAGGAAATCTTTGTTAAATTGTAACCTTCATATAAAAATGATGTCTCCACTTGCAAAGCTAATGCCTTACTCAAATTTGAATATGTCCCAGATACTTGGATTGTTATGTTCCTAAGGGAAACAGTTGCACCAATACTCAGTGTATGTTTAGGTTTTGTGGCATTCAAGAAGATCGGAAAGCTGTGTTGTTTATTGTCACATGAATACATTCCTTCCCATTCACTTGTTGAAAACTCTGTTTTATCTGTACAGTCAATAAGAAAATATTACAAATAAATGGTATCGAATATGAACACACACAAAATAGCATATTAAATGTCAAGATGATTCATCTGACTAGTCATCGGTACACATGTCCTTCTATGAAGGGTGTTCATACTCACATGTTACTACACAAATAACCATTTTATCTATAGGGTTGGTTCAAATAATTATATGAACACAGATGCTTTCTGCAGTGTTTCCAAAAAATATTAACTTAGCCAAATTGACATTTATATCAATTTTATTTCAAATCTCTGCGGACAATTTAAGACATTCTAAAGGATGATCGCCGTTATAATTATCATTAAAATCTAATCATCTATCAGTGTCATCAAACGCGTATACGAAAGAACTGAGTGTTTGATATGTGACGAATATCTGGCCACTTCATTGATGAGTTTATCCCAAAACTCCTGTCTATAGATGGACTGGTCTTAAATGAACGAACTTCTTAAACCCCGCCCTGTCAAGTGAAATGAATCTAGTAATACAAATCAACCAATATCAGTCCTGATTTTGTAGGAGTTTGTGTCGCTCTGTTTGGTTTTGTCTTTTTTTTCATCTTTTGTATAAGTCATGTCATCTTCAGTTATACATACGCTTATGCGCTTTAAATGTGCACTTTGGTATCTTACACCTTTGTAAATGTACTTCATGATCTTCAGTAAGTCGGGTTTTTGGTAGTTTAGATAAACGGAAGAGAACTGATTTTGTCCATTACTAACTGACTTAAAAGAGCGACGAAAGATACCAGAGGAACGGTCAAACTCATTAATCGAAAATAAACTGTAAATAGTTCTAATGGAACTGGAACAATAAAATAATCATTTGTGTCTTTTTTTTCTGTTTAATTTCATGTATAAAAAACAGGTAAATATAGTGAGTCAGGCAAGCAACTATCCTTGGTAGTTTTAGTTTTATTTGTGAGTGGTATTAAGTGGCTTGTTTTACTTTCATTACTCATCATTACTATCTTTTTGAAAAAAAGTTTTCATGCTTAGGGAAAAAAAATAAACTCATCATAGATACCAGGATTGAAATTTTATATATACGATAGACGCGCGTTTAGTCTACAAAAGACTCATCAGTGACGCTAAAAACAATCCAAGTTTTGTTAACAGTTAGTTAATAATTATGAACATATCAATGATAACTCAAGTCAACACAGAAGTGATGACTAATGGGCTGGTGATACCTTGGGGGAATTAAAACTCCACCAGCAGAGGTAAAACGATTTCCACAAGTTTGTATTTTTTTTCTTATGTATTCAGACATTGCAAACTAACATTTATGGTTTCAGTTTAAGCCGATTAACAGTAAGACAAAAATAAATAGTATACATTAAAATAATTATCAAACGACCAATGCTTTTGGTGTTTTTTTTTTTTAAATTGATTGTTGCTAGCTTTGAAAGGTCTAAAAGTCCACACCTTACAACCAGGTCAACACAGTTCCTAAAGTCAACTTACTTGTGTATACACTACAGTCGACATCACTGCCTGGAACCTGATCTGTACAGTCTGTCCCCCTCCATCCACTCATACAAACTTTGTTCCCCTGATGGTCACATGAGTAATGACCTTCGCATTTGTTTGTCGGAACACATTTGATGGAACAATCACCTCCATAGTAGTTTGGATCACAAAATACTAACATAGAAAACTTCAAACTGTAAAATAAAACATAACTAAATACATAGAAATGTGAATCAACTTTGTATTTTCGCCGAGCTGTCTTATTTAAAAAAAAAGTACCTTATATCTCTTATTTCATATATGATCATACATATGTTTGTTAATATACATTTTCGGAAAGTGTTTTAAACTTTTATGTTGATATACATTTATGATGACATTTACATATAATGCTAGAGTGGTCATTTAATGTCAAGTGTACAATGTTAACAAATTGAAAACCGAATGACGGGACATCCTTTTTAAATTGTCCGTTTTTCGCTGTATTTTCTGGCGTTTATAGGGTGTCATGAGAGGATATCTATAAGAATATATTTTATCTGCCAGTAAAACTATTCCTTCAAGAAAGTCAAGCTCCGCATATCTACAAATTGACCTTATAATTGCAAACTGTTGAGCGTCATTTTGATGTCCCAAAAAAACACAAAATTTGGTCAAACCCAAAGATGATGTCACCACTTCCGCTGCACAAAGGTCAGGCTGATGACATAAGAGAGAGTGTCATGTTAGAAATGTCATCCGTTGATAATCCACACACCACAAAAAAAAACAAAAACAAAAACAGCTGAAAAAGATGGCAGGCTACAAATACATCCTGCAGTGAAAGAGAATTACGACCATCATACATGTCATGCAGTGGAAGAGGATGGCGGCCATCATTAATGCCCTGCAGTGAAAGAGGATCTTGAGGGAGTGCAACTACCTGACAAGCAGCAGTCCGGACCTAGTGCGTCTAAGAAAAAGAAAGCACAGCCTTAAAAAGCAACTTTGATGAAGCCTGTAACAAAAATTCAGCTTCCCTGAAAAAATTTATGACAAAAAAAAGCATTGGGAGTTAGCTCCTCGTCTGAATCAGACGAATAAAAACAGTGCTTGCTTATAAAAATGGTGAAAAATAGCAGATTTTCATCAAAATTATCTCTCATTGTTTTCATTTATTAAGCATGTAGACACATTTTTCGAGACATTATGTATTTTGAGATGACCCACTGATAAGTTTACCTGTAAGTTTCGGAAAACTTCTTATAACCATTAACAGACATTCAATTTCTTCTGGTGTTGACTTTTTTGGACACATGTCAATCTCATTAAGCATACACGACGTTTTCATGAAGTTGACTACGGATCGTATTCACATCGTGTCATACATTATGAGGTTATTTCATGACAACGTAAATAAATAGAGTTTTTCACACTGACATTAATTAATGTGTTCATCTAAAAGAGGGACGAAAGATATCAGAGGTACAGTCAAACTCATAAATCGAAAATAAACTGACAACGCCATGTCTAAAAATGAAAAAGACAAACAGACCAACAACAGTACACACGAGACAACATAGAAAACTAAAGAATAAGCAACACGAACCAAACAAAAATTTAGGGGTGATCTCATGTGCTCCGGTAGGGTAAGCAGATCCTGCTACACATGTGGCACCCGTCGTGTTGCTTATGTGATAACAAATCCGGTAAATAGTCTAATTCGGTAGGTCACATTCATGAAAAGGAAGGGGATTGTAGTTACGACGGAAGGAGAATATCCAATATCATTTGTGAAACGGTCAACCAACTCGTGATGACGTCCGTAAAATTTACGAAGGGATGATTTCAACTTCACCATTTGGAACTCTTGGTTCAATAGCTTCCTTGTGAGCAGCAACTCTCTATCAAGAAAATCATGATAGGAAATGTAAGTACGGGAATATCGTATTAATTGGGTTATATATACCCCATATGCAGGTGCTACTGGAATGTTGCTACTTAGAAATGGAAAGTTCACAATTGGTAAAGTGAAACCATCTCTTTTGTTGTAAAGTTTTGTTTTCAACCGACCCTCATTGTCAATTTCTAAATGTAAGTCAAGATACGAGGCCGACTTAACTGTAGTCACCAAATTTTGAATTATTTAGTGAAAGAACATTATCTATATAGCGGAAATTTAAAAAGGAGGTGTCGAAAATTAATAATTTAATCAAAGAACACAGAGTCACACTCAACATAGTCACCAAATTTAAATTATTTAGTAAAAGAACATTATCTATATAGCGGAAATTTAAAAAAAGGAGGTGTCGAAAATTAATAATGTAATCAAAGAACACAGAGTCACAGTTAAAAGATATTGCTAGCTTCTTATCTTTCTTCCTAAGAAGTTTCTGTATTGAGTCAGCCTCATAATAATAAAGAAACCAGTCAGCAAGAAGAGGGGCACAATTTATTTCTATTGGAATACCGACAGTCCTTTGAATATATTTTTTTGTGTGACTTTCATATCATGATTCTAGCTTGAGATAGAAAAGTATTGCTAGTATTTAAGGAAGCATAGAGATTAACGTATTTTTCTCAGAATGTATGACGTCATTTCTATAGAGCAACCTCCAGTAGCTCCTGCATACAGAATGTTTATCTCCATATTCCAAGGATTTTCTTCCTGTCACGATTTCCTCGATAGATGGTTTATCCTTTTATGGAAGCAATTTAACAAGATTTTATGCATTTACATAAGTCTCCCAATATTTTAAACTAGGCTGAAATCATTTAATATATTCAGTTTTTGTATTTTTTCATTGGGTCAACTACTATTGGTTATTCATGATAATGCCTACTTTTAAAATATTCTTATGAACAAACAGTGACATATATAAAGAGTAACTTCACACGGCCAAACATGCCTTAACCAGTTCCACAATCAAACAATATATATGCTAAACAGAGCCTATATCCCTAATCACCTTGTAGGATTATTACTTCTTGTACCAATAAGATTGAAGTTATCTGCCATAGTGCTGGTCTGATTGAATCCTGCCTTTGATGAATTATATGTCACATAGAAATGATCAATTAAGACATTCGTTTTGTCATCTGTATTAGAGTCCAATACCACAATATTGATAGGTGCTTCTCCCTGAAATAAATTTGTATTCCGTACTGATTTTTAACCATGTCCGAGATATGCTTATATAAACCTTACTTGACTAGTATAAACGTGCGTAAATAAGTACTTTAAAATTTATATTCAAAATATTTTTTTCAAACTGAAAACACATGATTTGTAAAGCTTCTCCAATATCGCAATTAAAATACTAAGTAATGAAAATAATCTGAATATTTGAGGGAATTCGGTTAAAAGTATGATCTGGCAAATCAATTCTGTCATACAATTTATCCTGCAATCAGCCATCTATTGTACAAATAACAGGTATACAAATAAATTTTTTGCTTTATTTGTACATGTACAAAAAAGTCTCCTGTAACCCCGCTTCATGTTGAGCACAGGGTTATAAGGGTTTTTCTTTTGTGAACCAGTTCATTTGCAGTGTCCTCTTCGCGGTCCGTGTTTAAACTGTCGATTTCTTTGAAACACTAGAAACAATGATTTACACGTGACAACGACCGTTTCCAGTGCTGGGTGTAAATGGCATGATAAAAACAATATAAGAACATTATCGGAAAATATAAAATGTATTTGTACTCACTACGAAACTGGAGAAAAGCTTGGCGGAGCCTCGCTTGTGGTCCTGTTTCTAAAGCTCATACAAATAAATTTTATTTTTTCCGACAATGTACATATATTGTATATTCATATCTTAAATAAAACAGTGAGAATTCTTATTAATATCCAGTTTGAAATTTATCAACATATCTACTCATTGATGTGAACATTAATGCAAATACAAATAATTAAGGTTAACTGATTTTACTGCAAAGGATATATACAAGATACAAATGCATGTATGCTTACCTTTTTAGATTAGAATTTTCAAAAAATGTTTAATCATAAAACATTTGTATTATCAAGTTTTGATTGTTAATATTTTATACATTTCAGTATATAAGAAAGACATAAATCACAATTACTCTAATTGTTAATAGACCATCATCTGTTTTTTTAAGTTTTGAATATTCTTTTTTGACTTTCAACTTAAAATTTGCCAAATACCGCAACATAAATTTACCGCTGTTCAATAGTTGTATTTATCATAGGCAAAGAACAATCCGGGTAAAACACTTAAAGCGAGGGTATAATTTGGTAGTCTTAGATCTTTAAAAACAATGATATTCGACCTATTTCCGGTTCATTTTTGAAGGGGCATTAGCTACGAGACATAACAAAAAAAAAAATTGCGATTATTTTTTAAATGATAAATGATTTTCAAAAGTTGAAATGAAAATTCACTTAAAGCAGACAGTATAATTCAATTTTATCAACATAATCAAAGAAATATTCTTGATACAATTGAATTATCAACCTCGTTTAATCCGTATTCATATGACCTTCAATTAAACCCTTTAGCTAGATATATTTACCAATGGTTTCGATATGTTCAGTTATTAAAAGGAGAATAATTTCAATATTAGAGGTGAATCAAGGGTTAACTATTTGATTGACTGAACAAAATATGTTGTCAATAAAGAATTCCAGCTCCTCTGCGACGCATTTTTTTTACTGTTTTGTCCACTATTAACATAATATGCCGTTTTGTTTCCCAAAGTAATAAATGTATACCATTTTTATGCTGAAAAGCATTGGGGATTATTTCTTTTCGAAGATATTCTCAATTTCTCATGGGAAAAGATGGTATACAGGGTTGAAAAATCAAAAGTGTTCAAAGAATTTTTTTCAGAGAAAGATAGAGATATTAAAATTATCTAGAAGTTCTTTACATTATTTTTAGAAACGGACCTTATTCTAGTGTCAACATTGAATGTAAACAGACCTAGAAGACCGCAACTACGTGTACAAAATCAAGACGAACTTTTCTTAAAATGGTGTAAAAAACATTATCTTATCAGACACTGAACACAAAATGTGTTCTCAAACATCTATTTCACCATGAACAAAATACATTCAAGATTTTGTACTATTACTGTAATAAAGTATTAAAAACTAACCTTATTAATGATGTTTAAACGAGGATTAATTATGCTTTTATGATCAATTTGGTATAATATAACAGTCTCATATGATTACAGAAAAATAATGCAAATAATAATTTGATTTGAAACCTGCGTTGTAAACAGAATAAATTTCATTCTTTCATAGTGTGTACACATTTATAATTTTTTGACTACTTTGTATAGAATTGTGAAAATCACATACCTTCCAAGTATCAAATACAAACTGTACATGTTGTTGATTCTGGTCAAACTTAACAACATTTTTATCTGAAGTTATTATTTCGGAAGACTGCAAGCATTTGCTTATATTCAAACTGAAATACAATAGAAAAAAATACTTTATCACATGATTAAAACTTTTAAAAGTATGCATTTGCCGAAATCCCAGTTTTCATTGTTATGCTAAAGACATTTATATAAATATCTCGTCACAATTTAAGTTTGTTGTATGTGTTTGATGGGTCAACTATTATGGTCACATATGATTTGCTCCCAAAGTAAAATTGTGTTAGTCAAAGCAAGAACTCATTAAACGAAGGAAAACAAGATAAATACTAAAGACCTTTTTTGGAAATATATGCAACACTGGTACATCCAACATAACTCGATGTTCCTATTATTAGTTCCTCTGTTTAGCTCTAATTATTGATAACAAATTATAATACTCGTGCCCTAAGATATTTTTAGGATTTAACTTTATTAGGAACAATGCTGTTGCATGGTAGTGTGTTGATTTTACAAAGCCATATGTTCTAGTATCTTTCCGAAATCGAACAACTCGTCAATAAATATATATGTTGTCATCCATATATTAATTTCTAGATTATTTTTTTATTTTGCATTTGAATGTCTTTTGTTTTGACGTAGAAACAAAACCCATAACAACATGTATTTAAAGATATTAACATCTAGTGTTCCAGCCATACAAAATTTAGTTTTAGTTGATCAAAGGTCAGAAATTCGAATGCTACTATGGGATGGGATAACGTTGATACAATGTAATAGTGCGGGAGTTACAACGTCGCATTTTACCGATGATGTCTAGGGTTGACGTCAGCGCGGGAAACTTAGCCTTATGTTCCGAATATATATGAAATAAGAATCTGTAGCCCTTTTCACAAAAAATCTTAAGTGTAAAATTTATCGTAAGTCTAAAATATTCCTTGACAATTCAACTAAATATTTTTATCGTAAGATTAATTTTACACTTAAGATTTTTTTTGAAAAGGGCTACTGTTTTTCATATTACGATAGTTGATTTAGTCCAGACATTTATTGTTTGTTGTCTCTTTCTATATAATAAAACATTTACTGACTGTAAATTCGTGAAATGGTTAGTTTATTGTCCCCTCGAATACAACTATTGCCCTCTCAGGGCAAATAATGCACATTTGGACATTAAACTTTCTACTCCACTTATACCCAGTCAATAAGTATAAAATATCTCACATATCAACAATTCCCCATTAGAACAATAGACTGCCACACGACAGTACTGCTTAACATGATGTTAATCTGAATCAGTAAGTACTGTCGTTGATAATTAATGGAGGAGAAAAAAAAACAACATTTGCTTATCGATGTTCAAGTAAAAACATATCACAATCGGGATTAGAACATAACGGTAAAATTGCCTTTAAGACCTCCAGTCTGGTATCTAAATATCTATTACCATAAGACGCTATTGAATAGGGAAACAGAAATATAGTTTTGATAGGGATTGTAAAAGTTATGAGAGTTCCTTTTTGGGGTTCTCAATGCTCTTCAGCTTGATGCTTGTTTGGTTTTCTAACTAATTTGATCTGAGCGTGACTGATGAGTCTTATTTTAAGATGAAGCGAGTCATACCTATCAAATTATAAGCCTGGTACCTTTGAGAACTACTCAGTAAATCTCTGCATTTTTTTTAGTAAGGAACACATACCTTTTAATGAAGTCAGTCCGTACAGTGCGAACATGTGCGATCAATGGAGATATGTTAACTATATGACTTCAAAAGGACTCAAAATACAACAAAATATGTGCCTTATTGACTTATGCTTGTATCATAGGCCGGAATTTTGAATTGGTTATAAAGGAAATCAAGTCAATGCTTCATCATAATCATTGCTTTAAAGTACAAAGAATATAGATATGTCTGCAGTTACTAGAACCAAACTTACAGTACTTATAAAACGAAACAACATCAAACAAAAGAGAAGACAACTGTCATATTCCTGGCTTAGTACAATTATTTCCTAATAGCTTATATAGCTAGTTAAACCTCTTACTTGTATGACAGTCGCCTAAAATACCATTATTTTGACAACAGTTTGAGAGCAAACAAAAACACACAAAAAATGTCAAAATGTAAAAAAAAACTGGCAATATTCTAATCAATATAAAACAAATAACTGTCAAAACAAATAAAAAATGGCAGAGAGACATTCTATAGACAAAGTAAATAAGCAAAAATGAAAAACAAGAAAACACAATTGACAATAGCACAATAAAACAATAGTGGAAAGTGTAAGTACCGAGCCACGTAAACAGTTCATTACCAACAATGATTTAAACAGTAAGGGTTACAAATTTTCACAGACAAACAAATAGAACAATACGACATTTCGTTTAGATGATAAGCAACGCCAGTACCTCTTCAGAAGAACAGTACTTGAGATGTTCAAATAATTTGTTGGAACGTGATTTATACATTGAACTCTTAGTTTTCCATTTGCAACAATAATTTCTCATATAATTCAACTATATTTGATGTGTTCATATCGTTGTCTTTTTCAATTTTTAACTTAAATGACTACATTACTTTCCGATCCAACTAACTTACATCAAGTTATAACAGCTAGACATTAATACCCATCTTTCGAAGTCTTTTTTACTAGATCTTATAACTTTTCATTTCTTTGTTTGTTTTTTTTTGTATTTACAGAATACTTACGGATACAAACTGTCCAATAAACATATCCTAAATAAGTGATCACAATTTCCTATAGTACAACCAGGAGTATTAATAGGTGAATCACAACAGTCTCCTTTAGCATCAGTCCCTGTAGGGTTATGATATTCTAAGAACTTCAAACGTATTGTCCCTTTGCAATATGTTTCTTCTATCTACATTAGAGAAGTCGAAAGTATTCATAAACGTGAAATATCGGAAAATTGATTTAAAATAAATATGCAATTATGTGACATGAAAATATTAAATCTCTTGTTTTTAATAAAATCACGAATTTCTTGCACACTTAACTAAGCCAAAACCAAACGAACAGCGCATTTGTTATTCTTCTTCTCTTCATAACCAATGTGAGGCTATCTGGTATGTATGACGAGTTTGTTTACTATCAACACAGAACTGCAAGTTAAAGTAGACTTCTATAGTCGCCGTCACATACAATTGGCACCATGTTTTTTGTCAAAACAAATTAAATATCAGCCGCGTTTACTCGAGAGAATGTTTTTCATTTAGCGGAAGTAAAATCCTGTCCAAATATCCACTACTGTCCTACCTTTTATTGTGTTTGCACTGTATACTCCTGACCTTCACATTTTTCAAGATTATTTACATTGTATAACCGCCATCTTGGTTTCTACGAGGGTCCCTTATCCCATAAAATTCGTTACTCTCCGGTAATATCATTGTCATTGATGATACAATTTCCCGCGCTTTTTACGTAAAGATGATTAAAAGCTCCGAGAGACACAAGAAAATGGAGAGCACGTGGAATTCCACGGCAACACTTCCGGTAATAACAATGGCGGATTCCACCATACAAAATAATCTTGGATTATGTGAAGGTCAGGATTATACAGTGCAAACACAATGAAAGGTATGACAGTAGTTGATATTTGAAATGATATTTGATTCCGCTAATTAAAAAACATGATCGTTAGTAAACGCGGTCGATATTTAAGAAAAATTTGACAAAAAACAAGGTGGCAATTTTACGTGACGGCGACTATAGCACCGATTGAACGCAATTATTTGCTACATGTCGATGGCAATAGAGTTTTGAACTGACGAATACAGATGGCGTGTTATCTCAACTAATAGAATAAGACTTGTCCGAGAGATACTTCCGAACAAATCCAATGAAATCAGTGTAACAACGTCAAAGATAGCATAGAAAAGGCATGGGATCGTGCAATGCTAATTATTAAGTATCTGGGATATAGGAAGTGTTCATTAATGACAACATTAATGTGAGTTTCGGCAAAAAAAATCAACATCAGATCTAAGGTATTCCAACTGGTCCCAGTTGCACCTATTGAAAATCAACTTGAATCTGTGTTGCCACGATTCATATGGCCAAACTCAGTAGATATCTGTTTCAATACTATTTCATTAAAGAAATACCTACTGTAGCCTTGATTATATTCTTCAATATTACTGCAACTATTCACCAAAGTGAACTAACCTATCTTTAACACATTGAACATAAGCAGCAATGAATATTCTTTCTACATTTAGATCATTGAGTTTAAAAATAGAAAGTTTATTCAATAATTAACAAAACATTCGACTCTTCAAAGTCCAATTAATGGATCTACAATGTATGTATATCTAGGCATTATTAAGTCAAGGGTTTAATACCGCAACTAGCATAACATATTTATCTTTTCGTAGATTTGGTTTGGAAGTTTGGCTTTAGTTGTAGAAAATTTATTGTTAACGGGATATCATATCTTTATTTTTACAGTGTTCAAAGCTATTACTACAGTATTATATTGATAACTTTTTTTTTTAAAATCACCTTTAAAAAAAGTAAAATTAGTCAATAAATCAATAAGTTTGGCGTATTTTAGAATTAGACAGGATCAATAGACCATTATATTGACAATGACGTGTGATAAAAACAAACAGACATATTAGGTAAAGATGTAAAAAATAGGGGATCGCAGTCAACATTGTGTTATAATCTTAATCTCTATAAAATCAAAACCATATGTATCAAAATAGCACTAGAAGGCATAAAGACAGAACACATTAGCAAAAATGAAAGACAAAAACTTAAAAATTTACAATAGCACAATAACACAATGACGGGATATTTTAGTACAGAGCCACGTCATATGTACCAAAGAAATACTAGAAGGCATAAAGACAAATAAAGGCAACAGTAGTATACCGCTGTTCAAAACTCATAAATATATAAACAAAAAACAAAATCGGTGTAACAAACTAAAACTGAGGGAAACGCATTAAATATCAGAGGAGAACAACGACACAACATTAAAATGTAACACACACAGCAACGGACTAAGCATTAGACAAAATCCGATGAGAATAACCAATATAACATCAAAACCAAATACATGAATTTGGGATAGGAAAGTACCGTGACACGTGACAAACTACTATGTAAAAAGGAAAGACAAGAATACAAAATTTTAAATAGAAAATAAATAAATAAATAAATGATGAGATGTATAAGTACAGCGTCACTTCGATTGATGTCACAAAAACACAGACTAAACAGTAAAAGTAATACTTATACATACAGACAAATAAAATAATACTTATATGTTGTTATATTACATATTCGAACTTTACTTAGAATAATCATAATTTCCTTTTCACTAAATCTGTTGGATTTATATCGATTGATATTAAACTTTGAAACATGGTTTATCTTTTATTTGAATCTAACAGGAACTTATTTTCAGTAACTGCGATATCTCTGAGGTCAGAACTTGATTTTTGTCTTTTTGTGAGATTATTTCTTTGGTTTCTCCTATTGATTTAATGGGCTAAGCTTTTTCAACAGTTTGTTCTAATGGTATGCTGTTATAAAACTTTGCTCATAACATATTTAACCTTGTAAATAGACTCATCATAAATACCAGGGGTGTGTTGTTCAACTTGTCGTTAGTGCTAACGCGTAGTTAAAATTTCTTAATCATTCAGGATTAGAATTTCACATTTACGCCAGAAGCGCTTTTCGTCTACAAAAGACTCATCAGTGACACTCGAATCAAAAAATGTTTAAAAGGCCAAATAGAGTACACAGTTAAAGAGTATTGAGGACTAAAAATTCCTAAAAGTTTGGCCAAATACAGCTAAGGTAATCTATACCGTAGGTAGAAAAGACTTAGTTCTTCAAAAATTCCAAGTTTTGTTAGCAGTTAATTTATAATTATAAACATGTCAATGATAACTCAAGTCAACATAGAAGTGCAGACTATTGGGCAGGTGATAACCTTGGGGTAACAGTCTTTATATTCTCAATTTTATTTGTACCCATGTCTAAAGTCTTTAGTTTAGTTTTTTATCATTGTTTAAGGCCATATGGTGACCTTACGTTGTATAAATCCTAGTTTCTGGTCGTTGTTGGATAGAAGACTCATTGACAATAATACAACATTCCAATATTTTTGTGCATGAATCTTACTTAAGTGCTATCCTATATCATGTACGTAAATATACGTCTTTTACTTCAGTGGGGGCTTTATTTTCTCAATATTAATTGTTTTGCCCTGATACTATTTCTTTTTCGGTATTTTTTTCTAGAATAAGATCTCTTTCTGGCAAATTGCATTAACTACTACCGTCTAGTATGTAAATATCATAGAGGAGTCTTGTTGAATCAATCATATAGTAAAATGAAATACCTGAACGAATAATACCATTAGCCATATCCCACATTTGTAAATAATCATTTTCGAATTAATCCTAATCTATTATTCACAAAATTTTGAATCTAACAAATCTCCAGCACAAGAGTTTTGGCAAACGTCTACCGTTATGAACCCGGCATATATTCACGATGTTTTTCCTTTTTGTCATAAGATAGCAAATACAGGATACTTTTTTTTTATCTAACGGAAATAAAGGGGGTTTTCAATAATCAATTAATAGCTGTCACTTTGTTTGTTTTTGTTAATATTCTTCCTTAAGTTCGTTTTTGCTGAAGTTTGAATTCTGCTTTGTCATATATATATATATAATTGGCATTAATACACATTATTGACATGCACAAGTTCTGTGTTAATAACTTAACGAATGACAGAAATGTCTTTATAGAATAATTAACATTTTTTGGGGTATGAGAATTATGTGTAAGGCAGTGGCGGATCCAGAATTTTGATAAGTGGGGGCCCACGAACTGACCTAAGAGGGGGCCCGCTCCAGTCACGCTTCAGTGATTCCCTATATAAGCAACCAAATTTTTTCCCAAAAAGGGGAGTCCCGGGCCCCCTGCCCCCCTAAATCCGCCTCTGTAAGGAACCACAGAAATTGTATTACATAGAAGTTTTCGACTATAAATATCCTTGATTATTAGTTTTATTAGCAAGGCAATATCTTTAAATCAGTCAAATTGTGTTGATTATGTTATCAGACTTTTCTTTTTCAAATGAGGATTATTTTACCCTCTCGTTTGTGTTGTGCAAAAATTAAAGAAGATAGAGAAAACCTAAACAGACAAAATGATCAACAAATCAAGATCAGGAAAAAAGATTTTTTTTTGCATGAACTATATAGTTGGCAATTGAACTTTGTTGAATATAAACATTGGTACCATAAAAACGTTTAATCCCGCTGCAAATGTTTGCACCTGTCCTAAGTCAGGAATCTGATGTACAGTAGTTGTCATTTGTTTATGTAATTTGTACGTGTTTCTCGTTTCTCGTTTTTTATATACATTAGACCGTTGGTTTTCCCGTTTGAATGGTTTTACACTAGTAATTTTGGGGCTCTTTATAGCTTGTTGTTCGGTGTCAGCCAAGGTTGCGGGTTGAAGGCCGTACATTGACCTATAATGGTTTATTTTTATAAATTGTTATTTGGGTGGAGAGTTGTCTCATTGGCACTCACACCACATCTTCCTATATCTATTAACCAAGGTGAGCAATACAGGCTCACGTTTTATCCATGGCAACTCACGAACGTTTTTATGAGGCTTTAAATACATGACACTAAATTCATTCAATAAACATAAAATAAGGCAAGTTTAAAGGAGGTCCTTTCATCATCAACCATAATGAAAGAATTGTATGTTTTGTTTTTGACTGATGACTGAATTTGATAAAAAGTCTTTGAAATCAATGTCTTGTTACTGGTATTACTTAATGTATTTCACTTATATAGGCGTCAAACATCAGCGTATAGTTCCGAAGTACGCTTGGCGTGTTAAAAAATCATGTACGCTGCCAACACGCTAGTAATTTTGAATGCATTTAACCTGTCAATGATATCTGTAACGTGTGCACAACGAACTTTAATATGGTATTGGGCGTTCAATAAACGTATTTTGGCGTATGCCTGGCGTTTGTCTTTCTCTGGCGTGGAACTAACGTATACCGACTTTGTAAATTTTCTCTGTACGTTTGGTTCACGCCGGTCTATACGCCAAAATGTGACGCCGGCATTAATTCGACGGGGTTTTACCGGTTCGCTCATCAAAGAGCAGTCAATCTATAGAAAGAAGTTTTGGGATAAGCTCATCAACGAAGTTACAAATTATGGTCATTGATTAGGTTGAAATATGTTAACACTGTATGTGTATTCAAAAAGGAAATACTAGTAGTGAAACCCAGTTGTTGATTTTTTTTTGTAAAACGGAGTTGAAAAACATGCAATGTATTCAACGTACTTAGCTATAACACATACAAATGATATAAGTTGTAAACTACTCTATTTTCTTTTTTTCATCAGTTTGATGACACTGATAGGTGATTAGAAATCAATAATAATTATAACGGCATCAAAAACACATTCAAATAGACAACCCTTATGCAAATGAAAATCTAAGCTCATCCCGATCAGTTGAAATAATATTGGTAATATTTACATCTTTTATCATTATTTATGATTCATAAAAATAATGAAAAGTTCAAGCAAAACCATTACAAAACGTGTAATCCTTTCAATCATTCTACATGCCAGATAGTTGATATTTCATATCAAGTATATAATAACAGAACAAATCACTAAAATTTAATAGTTAACAATGATATCGGGGTCAAGCTTCGATGAACCCTTTTAGACAGACAGACATCTGCATACAAAATATTCGACACATTAATAGCAGTATCCGATAATGTGACTTATTACAATATTTAGTGTTGATCAATTAACCATTAAAAAGAGGACAAGGTTAAATGGACCCTTTCAGATATATATGTTGGACTCTAAAGTGCGATGGGGACACTTAAGTACGATGGTCACGCTAAAGTGCGATGGTCTTCGCTAAAGTACGATACCTCCATTCGTTAAAGTCCGATGGTCCGCAAAAACAATAGACGTAAAATCGTAGTTGGATTATGACGTTAACAGACGTTTATACAAACCAAAAATTAATGTACATGCCGGAAGATAGATTAGGAATAATTGATTAACAACTTTTAAATCGGAATGTCCATGACTTAATTTCAACCCGAACCGGGCTTTGTCGGCTGACACGGAAGTGTTTATTTTTGGGTGCTGGAAGAAGGACTGTGTCCTGCAGTTGACCAAATTTCTATATAGATACAAAATAGTATACGCATAGGTATCCTGTATCCTAATTCTGTTGAAAACGAACAGATTCATTTATATCATTGTTTACGTTGCAGTCTACTTATACGGATCTCATTAAAGTAATGTCGATTTTATTGAAAATTAACGTCGGTAAAATAAAGGTATTTGTAACGTACAGTGACGACTGTAAGAAAGTGTTCACATTAGTGATAGAATGTGTGTACGGCAAGCTAAACCAATTATTCAAATATTTAATACGCCCGAATTGTGAAAAAAAAACATTTTAAAGGGAATACAGTATTATGTGACACCAAACATATTTTTTAGCAATTAGTACGTGGTTGGTCTTCTAAATTTAAGAAACATACTTAAGCTTATCGGAAAATTATAACTAAGCCTATCACATTATGTTATACCTTAGCATATATATATATATATATATATATATATATATATATATATATATATATATATATTCATAAGTACGTCTGAGTCAGTGACAACCCTACAACAGATGTATCCATCGGATCGCCATCAATGATGGTGATACATGGCTGTGTACATAATGTATATACAACTCGTCTTAACATCAACCCAACAATGTTAGATCTGTAAATTTGCTTTCGCAAATTTTTGGTTCTTCCCTCGCCGGGATTCGAACCCATGCTACTGTGATATCGTGACACCAAATCGCCTGCACTGCAGCCGTCCCGCTAGACCACACAACCACCTGGGCTCTTAAAAATAGATCTTTCGCTGGCCGTGTGTTACCTTTCCACGTCAGTTTTAATCTAGAGGCGTACTGCAGTACATGATATATAAGGCATGAAGATGTCATTGTTACAGATCAGCTAAATTATCTATAGTAAAGGATCCTACAAATTAATGTAAGATACAGTCACAGAAAATAATTATATTTATAAGTACGTCTGAGTCAGTGACAACCCTACAACAGATGTATCCATCGGATCGCCATCAATGATACATCTGTGTACATAATGTATATACAACTCGTCTAAACATCAACCCAACAATGTCAGATCTGTAAATTTGCTTTCGCAAATTTTTGGTTCTTCCCTCGCCGGGATTCGAACCCATGCTACTGTGATATTGTGACACCATATATATATACTAGCTATTGCAAAAAAGAATATTTTTCAAATTTCAAGTACTTTAACGTTTTAATCCCCCAGACCTATACTATTGGTCCATTGCATTTCATCGTGACATCCCATCGTACATAAGCAAACAAATTCAATCGCACTTTAGCGTGAGACACCATCGTACTTTAGCGTAGACCATCGCACTTTAGACGCTAACATATATGTTCCCCTTACAAACATTTGAACCATTCATAGTTAATCTTTTAAATCTAGTATATAATAGATATTCCCTGATTATGAAAACCTAATATTCATCAGTTAATAATAGTAACAATGGGGTCAAGATTGGATATACATATATCCCTAAGATTAATTCAAATATATGTTAACATTATCTTTACAGATTTCAACATTTAATATATCGTAAAAATCGGAACATCAAATATTTACAAGACGGAAACGTTAATTCTTAGACATGATATTTACAGACAATATTGAGAACCCATCCCACCTCCCTTCATAAAAATTCCTACTTATCTGGACTAGCTCTTTATGTTTGTCAATCTGTAACTGCAGTTACAGAATTTATTGAAAACAATAGGGCATTTAGATAAATAAAGGCAACAGTAGTATGCCGCTGTTCAAAAGTCAAAAATCGATTGAGAGAAAAATAAATCAGGATAACAAACTAAAACCGAGGGAAGCACAACAATTATAAGACGAAAACAACGAACCGACAGGCACACAGAGGTGCAACAAAAACAAACGACAATGTTGTTTCCTCTCTATTTTGTATTTGCTGTACAGCGTTTTATATGAATTACTGTCAGTACTGCTGTCGTCTTACTTTTGCTTGTACAACTGTAGTCTCGTTTGATTTAATTTCAATTTTATTTTCCTCATACCAGTTATATTGAGAAATGTTGGGTCTTTATATAGTTTCATTTCATTTCTTCTAGGTTTTATTTTAATATATTTTACAATCTTTGAAAAATTAAGTTTGATGTCAGATGAGTTATCGCTATTATACAAATCCACTACAATCCTCCATCTTTTGTTTAAAAACAAATCCACGTATACAGCATTTAGAGGTCACTGAGAAGAATAAATCTTTTGCAGGTGTTAATCAATAGAATGATTCAGTGAATCCTTCTTTGGCACATCATTGTCGATGTCATGAAAAGTTTTCAGATTTTATTTCTGTTACAAGACTTGACAATTTCAATAAAAACTGAAATTAGGCAAGGAGTTAAAGGCTTATTCTTTCAGGATCAACACACTTTTATTTTCATGTTTCAACCCTTTGACGCTGATATATTTTGGATCGAATTAACCTTTGCTTTTCATATATTTATTTAGTTAAAATAAAAATAAACGGTACGTAAGTAAAACTGTGTAATCAAAATCCTTGCACAATATTAGGCACAATCATAAAAGTATGTGTAACGGTTTAATTCTAAAATAATCTATTTTTCATCTTCTGTACATCAATTGAAATATTGCAGAAGTTAGGTCGGTACCACAGCAAGTGCAGTGTCACTACCATGACTACCCGCGAATAACATATCTTAGTCCATTATATTGTAGGTTTTTTTCAACAACGAATTGCATTTTTGCTGTTAACAATGTTTTTTTTTGGTGCTGAAAACGAGTTAATGGACCCCTCTTTTTTAAAATTCCATTTAGTATGATTATGCAAGAAGATTATGTGTGCCAAGTTTCATGAAAACGTAAATAATGCATTTTTTTTTAATTTGATAAATCTAAAGCAAAAAATTATGTTTTTTTCTACATTCATGAATATTTGAGAAGTATGAGATATTTCTGAATATAAAATATATACATTTTTAGGATACTTATAAAATACAGAAACTACAAATTATTTAACAAAAAACAATTTGTGCTTATCTTTTAAAACAAAAAAGTTATCTCTTTCTTTCGAAAGAGAAAATACGGCAACACATCCGAATTTCGAGCATATATACAAAATGTCTACCTCATTTTACTCAAAAAGTAGCACATGAAGGTTTATTTTTTGTAACAAATTTGATTTAATCAGGTAAAAAATAGTCTTTATGGAAATTTGTATTACAATGTAAATACGGGATCAAAACTGTGTCTAATGCCCTTAAGGTGGCATTTGCCTTTGAAATTCTTCACAAAGTGTTCTTTATAATTCCACTCTTAAGTCCATCAAATCCAGGAGCTTTGTGAGTTTTTTTTCTAGAATAATGAATCTATACATTCATCAATGATTATAGTTCCCTTTATAGTATCACTTTATTGTGTATTTAATTTATGATCAATATTTGTTTGGTTCAACTAAATTTATACGATATATTTTGTTTAGTTTGATTTAGAAGAAGTACCGACACAAGTAGATAATTTTAAATTAATTATCTAATTACTACCAATATTTGACATTAATAGTATTGTAATTTTCATTGTTATTAAAAAATGTTGTATCAACATTACATAATGTTGAATTCTATCCTTATTATATCCTAGTTTTGGAAAAAAAATTTTGAAATTCACTTAAATTTGTGCGTTTATCGATTTGAATAACGCGGCTGTGAATTGTTTATGTGCTGGTTTAGGTTATTTATCTATCCGTTTTTATTTTGTAGTTAGTCACCAGTTTTATCAATTATATGTATTATATAGTCCTTTTATAAAAAAATTACAGTTTGCAAAAGTATGAATTATTCTAAATAATAAGGATGTTTTTATCCCAGGCAGAAAATCCTAACAGTATTGGGCATAACCTTTTGGAACTTTTGGTTCTCAATGCTCTTCTTTTGTACCTTTTTTTTTTGGCTGTCGAACTTTTTTCATCAGAGCGTCACTTGTTAGTCTTGTATGGATGAAACATACGTCCGACGTATTACATTTTAAACCTGGCACCTTTTGTTAGCTATTATTCCTGTGTTTCTCTGTCCTGTATGTTCTCCCATTTATTTGTATTGTAGGGTTGTCATGTAATTTTGTCATTTTAATGTTATATTTAACATTGCCATAACAGCGAAATGTTCAACCTACCATTTTTTAGGTGAGCTTTTCACATCACTTGGCGTCCGTCGTACGTCGTCGTCGTCGTCCGTCGTCGTCGTCGTCGTCGTCCGTCGTCGTCGTCCGTCGTCGTCGTCGTCGTCGTCCGTCGTCGTCGTCGTCGTCGTCCGTCGTCGTCGTCGTCGTCGTCCGTCGTCGTCGTCCGTCGTCCGTCGTCGTCGTCCGTCGTCCGTCGTCGTCGTCCGTCGTCCGTCGTCGTCGTCGTCGTCCGTCGTCGTCGTCGACGTTAACTTTTTACTTTAAACTTCTTCTAGAGAACCACTGAATGGAATGAAACTAAACATGGCATGATTGTTCCTTATGAGGTGCTGACCGACTGTTGTTACTTTGTAGCCGATCCATCATCCAAAATGGCCGCCAGCGGGGGACCTAGTTTCACATAGGACCCTATGGGAAATGGATACAAATGGTTTCATTCAGAGAACCACTGTATGGAATGAAACCAAACATGGCATGAATGTTCCTTATGAGGTGCTGACTAAGTGTTGTTACTTTGTAGCCGATCCATTATCCAAGATGGCCGCCAGCATGGGGACTCAGTTTAACATAGGACCCTACGGGAAAAACATACAAATGTCTTCTTTTAGTGAAACACTAAATGAAATGAAACCAAACATAACATGAATGTTCTTTATGAGATACTATATATATATGGCAGTTTTTAACGACCTTGACTGGGTATATAGCCCTTGCACGGTCGGCCACATACACTGACCAAGTGTTGTTACTTTGTCGCCATTGCAACATCCAAGGAGGCCGCCAGTGGGGGGACTTAGTTTAACATAGGACCCTATGGGAAATGCATACAAAAGTCTTCTTCTAAAAAAACACTGAATTGAATGAAATCAAACATAGCATGAATGTTCCTTTCCTTATGAGGTGCTGGCCAAGTGTTGTTACTTTTAGCGAAATTTTATATTTTTTTATATGATTTCAAAAACCCAAGTAGAATCAGGTGAGTGATACAGGCTCTTGAGAACCTCTAGTTTTATTAAAACGTCCTGTACCATGTCAGGAAAATGGTCAGTGTTATATTACAGTTCGTTTCTGTGTGTGTTACACTTTTGTATTTTCTCACCTTCTTCTACCCCTTTTATCTTTGACCTTATTTGGACCCCTTTACTTTTTAAACTCATAAAGTTTCCTTAGTGTACATTCATTATAAATGTATTCTTCTTGAAAATGTCAAATAACACCATCTTTACAACTGGTGTTATTACTTTAATTTAATATCGGTATTATTCTTGATACATATTGTTTTTACATAACTGTATCAAAAGTAAGAATGCAACTCGCTTGTGTCAATTGGCATAACACGGTATTTGCTCTACTTTTTATGAAAATTTGGTTTTGATGCTTACACTTTTTTAGTTTTTTGTAATCGTTGGTCTAACGCGGAAAACACAATTGATACGGTGCTTTTTGTCCGCGATTTGCTTTTTGTCCGCTTTTGCTTTTTGTCCGATTATTTTGCTTTTTGTCCGATACTTTTGCTTTTTGTCCGTTGCTTTTTGTCCGTTTTGCTTTTTGTCCGATAATTTTGCTTTTTGTCCGATACTTTTGCTTTTTGTCCGTTGCTTTTTGTCCGTTTTGCTTTTTGTCCGATAATTTTGCTTTTTGTCCGATACTTTTGCTTTTTGTCCGTTGCTTTTTGTCCGTTTTGCTTTTTAGCTCACCTGGACCATAGGACTAAGTGAGCTTTTCTCATTTTCTCATTATTCGTCGTCGTCATTAATTTTTACAAAAATCTTCTCTTCTGAAACTACTGGCAAAATTAAAGCAAACATGGCCAAAATCATCCTTAGGGTATTTAGTTTCAAAAAAGTATCCGATGACCCCGCCCAATAATTAAGATGGCCGCAATGTCTAAAAGAAGAGCATCGCATAAAATGTAGATTTTGGCTTATATATCTGAAACAAAACCATAGAGACAATCTAACAAGGGATAAGAACATTTCGCCTCATAAAATAATGTGGACCAGTCAGAACTTTTCATGTGGGACAATATGAGCTCTTAATTTAAAAAAAAAGTGGGACAATCGGGAATAAGCCCTACAGACTTGAGCAATTCTAAAATAAACACTGTTGATGTATCTCTTTTAAATTTTCTATTAAAAAGTGTTTTACATTTACGAATGCACTATATTGTATCTGTATCTAAAATATTAAACGCATTTATTTCGTGATAGAAATTAAGTAAATGCTTAAGTAACCATTTTATTACTTTTCCCCCTCTTTTCGAGTTTGTCAAACAAAAATAAATTACTTTGTTGAAAATGTTGTTGTGTTAACCAAAGTTTCCTTAATCTTATTACTTGAATAACCTCGAACTTCCTCGTCATTTGGATATAGTTGCTAAATAATTCCGAAATGTATGGATTAATACAGTTTATCTAAATAAATAGCTACACATGTATTACGTAAACTTTGTGATAGTGTTCCAAAAATGAAGTTTGTTTGTTTGTTATATTTGTAATATTTGTAATGTTTAAGAAAAATAAATTTGTTGGAAATATGACGAAAATATTACCAGACTTAAAAAAGTTTTTTTTTAACTGAAATGTTGCAAAATATTTTGGAGCGACTGTCAATCGGCCATTCGCATATAAGTGCAAATGGTGACTATATATTATTAGCGGGAAGAAGAAACTGTGCGTTTAAACAATAACATGTCGTAAATGTGTGCTCTTCCACATGTAGCAAACGCCGACACCATTTAACATAATGATAAAACTATTCAAACGAGAAAACCATTGATTTACAAAACACTATACGACAAACAAATACAGAAACAAACAACAACTATTGAATTACAGATTGAAACTCCGTTCCTGACTTATTCGTATGATTATCATATATAATATTTAGCGCGGTTAAACATCAATTTAGAATTTCAATAACGAAACCATCACTCAAGGATTATTTGATTTGATAAATTTCTAAACTATTCTAAAGTTTCGAGCATATAAAAAAGAAGATGTGGTATGATTGCCAATGAGACAACTATCCACAAAAGACCAAAATGACACAAACATTAACAACTATAGGTCACCGTACGACCTTCAACAATGAGCAAAGCCCATACCACATAGTCAGCTATAAAGGCCCCGATAAGACAATGTAAAACAATTCAAACGAGAAAACTAACGGCCTTATTTAAGTAAAAAAATGAACGAAAAACAAATATGTAACACATAAACAAACGACAACCACTGAATTACAGGCTCCTGACTTGGGACAGGCACAGATTTAAATAATGTGCCGGAGTTAAACATATTAGCGGGATCCCAACCCTTCCCCTAACCTGGGACAGTGGTATAACAGTACAACATAAGAACGAACTATAAAAATCAGTTGAAAAAGGCTTAACTCATCAGATAGACACAAATACAAGTGGACGTGGCCGGGTACTTATACATCCCGACACAAAAAGTCACAATGAACAGATCTGAGAGTACTCGCAGTTATCTGACAGCTATTTCAAAGCCACTAACAACTAATAAAAAGTAATGCCTCTGAGACTTAACGTTCGTTTAAATCTTTGAATATCCCATGTATTCTACAAATTGGTGTACGTACACCATTGCTCACACGTTTGAGGATGACAGACTAACTTACGACCAGAATGAATAAGAATTAGTCTATATAACAAGATCTAAAATATTTCTAGTGTAAAAGACTTTAACCTCGCCACATTATTTATGTATGTGCCTGTACCAAGTCAGGAGCCTGTATATTCAGTGGTTGTCGTTTGTTTATGTGTTACATATTTGTTTTTTCATTTATTTTTTTGACATAAATAAGGCCGTTAGTTTTCTCGTTTGAATTGTTTTACATTGTCTTATCGGGGCCTTTTATAGCTGACTATGCTGTATGGGCTTTCCTCATTGTTGAAGGCCGTACGGTGACCTAATGCTGTTAATGTCTGTGTCATTTTGGTCTTTTGTGGATAGTTGTCTCATTTGCAATAATACCACATCTTCTTTTTTATAAGAGTGCCAACTCCTCACACGTACAATTATTACTTCATTTTCTTTTTTTCACTCATCTAATTATTATATCTATTTTAATTCAATATTGTATCCATATAAATGTATATGAACGCTTACATATATATAATTATTGCGATATCATATATAAGAGAGAGGCAAAGTGTACCAAAGGATAATCACACTAAAAAGGGTTGAAACAAACCAACAAAGCCGCAGCTGAATGAAAAACAACAAGATACACAACAGTCCACAAAACAAATGGTCCGAGAACACAATTAATTCGTAGTGCATTTCTTTTAGAACATAAATGAAAATTTAAAAAATCCCACCTGCGCTTTCTCAATGAAACTTTTACAGTGTGTTGTACTAATTTTGGGACACCCCCCCCCCCTACTTACAATGTGAGGCATTAAACAAGGAGAAATAAATTTGGAAGGGGTATAAAAATTATTGGCAAGTAACCCACTGTTATCACTAGGGACTAATAACGAAATCAAGGGACGACAATTGTGGTCTCGGACGAAATCATTGAAATTTAAAATCTGAGCAACAAGAACCAATGCAACTGTAATGATGTATGGTTAACTGGAAGAGTAAGATAATCCTGCTCCGTCCATTAAGTTTTAAAAAGTCATGTATTAAACTCTCGAACACGTTGTCTTGGAAGATCTTTATTCCAAGGGGGTCCTTAATAGTTGCTTTTTGATAATCCTATAAGGAGTTTATAATTTAACATCGTTAAGGCGAAATTTAAAGTTTGTCTTGGCTGATTGAAGAAATTTCACAATAAAAACTGAAACGCAAAAACGCAAAAACGCATAAAGATGTTTATTCAGGACAATAACTTATATAAAACAACAGCAGAAATACATATAATGTATCACCAATGGAGGTTGTAAAATACTGTAGGTGATACTTAAACGTAATGTTCTATTTATTTTTTTTGTCGTTAAGGGGACTGGAGGGTATTAATCCATTATTTTTTTAAATATACACGTAGGATTTTGCTTGTTTTTCTATAGATGAACTTTTATCATATACTAAATAGAAAAATCAAATAAAAACATGGGGTTATCGTTCACTTAAGCTCACAATCTGCCCTCGAAAGAAGCAACCATTTTTGTTAAGGTACTTTTTTTTAAGTTGAACTAATAGGAGAAATAGAGAGATATATATATCGAAATAAAAAAAGAACTAAATTACAGAAATCGATTTAATTTTACAACTGTTTAGTTTACGTAAAGCATATTTGAAAAATATCTATAGGTCACCGATGAGTTGAAAAATACATTTTAATTCTAATGCCAAAACAAAATGTCATTATTGCACTAAAGGGAGACAATTTGGAGCTTTTACAGTGATATAAACATTTGAAAAATAAATCTGAGGCCAAAATCATTCGATTTTTTGGGTTGATTTTTGAGCCAATTCATAAAGTTATAACTAATAGTGTAATAAATAAAATTTGTAATGAAAACAAAAATGATAAAATTTTTGCTGAAATTACCCTCGAGCCTCCGAAAGAGCAAGTATTGCACAAAAAAAAAGGAATCATCCTTTAACGGAAACAACTCTTGAAATCATCGGCTATTCGTCGATGACTAAAGGCTATTTATTTCTGAAATCTAAATTTTGTTTTGCTGTTCTGAGTGTTCAAGATGTTACATGCAGCTAAAATATTGGTAAAACATTTGAAAAAATACTGATCTGTATAAAATTTACACAAAAGTAAACGAATGAAAGCCACTGGAATGCAGTCCAGGACTCGGATAAATAAGCACATTTAAACAAGAGTGCACACACTGAAATGTCTCGCCTACTTTACTTATCATTAATATTATGTTGATAGCCCTAAGTATAAAGATTTATTACAACTGCCACATAAACTTAACATTAACCAAGATAGCTAAACAAAGACCAAATGAATTATGAGAATGAGGTAAAGGTCAGACGAACCATACCAGGCAGACATGAACAGCTAACAATTCTTCGATACAACAAATATACTTGACCTATTACTTATAGTTTAAGAAAAACAGAACAAAACACAAAAACTTAACACTGTGCAATGAACCGTGAAATTGAGGTCATGGTCAAATAAAACCTGGGAGACTTATATATAGATCATAAGATATTTTCTTGCACCAAATATAGTGACCTTTGGCATATAATATTAGATAAAAAGACCAAAACTCAAAAACTGAACTTTGACCACTGAACCATGAAAATGAGGTCAAGGTCAGATGATATCTTCCCGCTAGACATGTACACCTTACAATCATTCCATACAACAAATATTGTAGACTCATTGCATAAAGTATGAGAAAAACAGACCAAGACAGAAAAATTTAACTATAACCACTGAACCGTGAAAATGAGGTCAAGGTCAGATGACACCTGCCAGTTGGACATGTACACCTTACAGTCCTTCCATACACCGAATATACTAGCCCTGTTGCTTATATTATCTGAGATGTGGACTTGACCACCAAAACTTATTCTAACCTTTGTTCACTGATCCACGAAATGAAGTCGAGGTCAAGTGAAAACTGTCTGACGGGCATGAGTACCTTGCAAGGTACGCACATACCAAATATAGTTATCCTATTACTTATAATAAGAGAGAATTCAACATTACAAAAATTCTGAACTTTTTTTTCAAGTGATCACTGAACCATGAAAATGAGGTCAAGGACATTGGACATGTGACTGACAGAAACTTCGTAACATGAGGCATCTATATACAGAGTATGAAGCATCCAATTCTTCCACCTTCTAAAATATTAAGCTTTTCAGCTTTCCGCCGCCGGATCACTATTCATATGTCGAGCTTTCTGCAACAAAAGTTACAGGCTCGACTAAAATGACAGGTTATATGAACTGAGTGGCAATAAAAGCACAAGTCTAACACTTGCTTTTTAAAAAATTAAAATCTTTATTTAAAATGGTCATCTTTAAACAAACAAACATTGAATTTGAAAATTTACAATTCCAACAATAGATCGATATTAAACAGAAATGTTTCATTATCATTTTTCGGCTACAATTGGTATATGAACCATCCAAATGTCAAAATATCAACATAGAGTATTTAAAAAGAATGTTTCTGTTATGTTGTGCAACTAAATCTCTACAGCAAATGGTAGTGACAACACTAGATGTTAATAAGAATCCAGCGAAAAGCCAGGCTTTGTTCCACGAAGGTAGCAAATTGTCGGTGTGACTATCGCTGACGGCTTTTGGTAACACACGATATGGTTGTTGGTCATGTTGTTATCACCAAGAGAAGGTCATCGTGCTCTTAATTTCCACACAAACTGATATAGCTCCAAAGGTTTAACAATGAACACCAATGGACACTCATGTCAATTGGAAGGCCACGCGGAATCAATATCGGAGATGTTAAAGACAAATGCATCGGTCATGCTGGGCTTTTGTTGCTTAATGTCTAAATGGACATGGCCTATAATTAAAAGATCCTTTTGCGGAATTTGTGGATTATTTGGTCAACTGTATACAGTCTACGAGCAATTGCATCCTGGGAAAAGCCTCATTAGATAAACCCCAATTTGTTTGTAATTGGTTGTCAGAAAGACCTGGCATATAGTCTTATATTTATTGAACTTACTTACTTACAATAAGGGATAAGCCAGCGAGTAAGTCAGCAAAGGGTTAGGGAAGTACCTTGGTATATAAAAAAGTCGAAATAAACAATTGCCGGCTGGCCAAGAGATTCTCCACGTAGGGTATGATGCCAGAGGTAGAAGTAGGCATTGCCTTAAAAAAGGCACAGATCACTTAGGCCCAAGACCCGTACGAGTTTGACAACAATGAATTAAAAGGGTAAGGTGGTACCTCTGTTTGCAACGAAGTCGAAATACACTTTAATAATTGCCGGCTGGCCAAACTAAAAGATTCTCCACGTAGGCCATTTTACCAGAGATAGAGGAGGGCATTGCCATACAAATTTCTTATAGCACTTATGCCCTAGACCCGTACGAGTTTGACAATAATGAATCAAAAGGGGGAGATGGTACCTCTGTTTACAACAAAGTCGAAATAAAGTATTGCCGGCTGGCCAAACTAAGAGGTTCTCCACGTAGGCCATTTTACCAGAGATAAATATGGTAATTGCCTTTAAAATGGCATATAAACACTAATTCCAAAGACCTGTACGATTTTGCCTGCAAGGGGTTAAAAATAAAAGGTGTTACCTTTGTTTACAACGAAGTCGAAATAAACCTCTACCTCTGGTGTAATGATCCACGTAGAGAATCCCGGAGTTTGGCCTACCGGCTACAGTTATTTTGACTTTAATGTGAACAGAGGTACCACCTCCTCATTTTAGCTCTTTACTGACAAACTCGTACGGGTATATGCCATATAAGTGCTATAGGCTATTTTAAAGGCAATGACCACCTATACCTCTGGTAGCATGGCCCATGTGGTGAATCTCGTAGTTTGAACAGCCGGCAATATTTCATAACGACTTTGCGATATACTAGAATACCCTCCTTTCCTTTTGCTGGCATAAGTGCTATAAACCATTTTAAAGGCAAGGCCCACCTCTACCTCTGGTATCATGATAAACGTGGATCATCTTTTATTTTTGGCCATCCGGCAATAGTTTATTTCGACTTTGTTATATACCAGGGTACCCTCCTTACCCTTTGCTGACAAACTCGTACAGATCAATGGAATAAGAAGTATGGGCCATTTTAGATGCAATGTCCACCACTACCTTTGTTATAATGGCCTATGTTGAGAATTTCTTTGTTTGGCCAGCCGGCAATAATTCATTTCGACTTCGTTGTAAACATAGATACCACCTCCCCTTTTAACACTTTGCTGAAACACTGGTACGGGTCTACGGCATAAGTGGCCATTTTTGAGGCTATGGCCACTTCTACCTCTGGTATCATGGCCCATGTGGAGAATCTCTTCGTTTAGCCAGCCAGCAATAGTTTATTTCGACTTTGTGATATATTTAGGTACCCCCCTTACCCTTTGCTGATTAACTTACACGGGTCTGGGACATACGTGTTATGGCTATGTTAGAGGTAATGCCTACCTCATCCTCTGATATAATACCCCGCGTATAGAATCTCTTAGTTAGGCCAGTCGGCTTAATTTATATTTTCGTTGTAAAAAGAGGCATCGCATCCCCCCTTTAACCTTTTGCTGACAAACTCGTACAGGTCTAGGGCGTTAGTTTTATCAGCCATTTAAAAGGCAATGCACACATTTAACCTAGGATTAATGGCCAACTTGGAGAATCTCGTACTTAAGCAAGCCGGCAATAATTTATTTCGACTTCTTTGTAAACAGAGGTTCCAACTCCCTTTTAAACCCTTTGATGATACCGCGTACTTCTCTAGGGAATAAGTGATTTAGGCCAGTTTAGAGGCAATGACAACCTCTACCTCTGGTATCATGGCCCACGCGGAGAATCTCTTAGCCATCCAGCAATAGTTTAGTTCGACTTTATTATATACTAGGGTACCAACCTTACACTTTGCTGACTAACTCGTACGGGTCTAGGTCATACGTGCTCATGGTCATTTTATAGAGGCAATCCCTTCCTCTACCTCTCATATTATGGCCCGCGTGGATAATTTCTTAGTTTAGCCAGCTGGCAACAGTTTTTTTCAACTTCGTTATATACCGGGCTAATTCATCCCCCTTTTAACTCATTGTTGACAAACTCGTTCGGGTCTGTAGCATAAGTGCTATGAGCCATTTTTAAGAGAATGACTACTCCAACATCTAGTATAAGGGCGCACCTAAAAATGTCTTAGTTTGGGCAGCCGTCACTATTTTTGGTGGACTGTGTGATATACTAGAGTATTCCCCTTACCCTCTTCTGACCAACTCGTACGGGTCGAAGACATAAGTGCCATGGCCCATGGACCATTTAAGAGGCACTGCCTACCTATACCTCTGGTATAATGGCCAACGTGGAGAATCTCTTAGTTTGAAGAGCTGGCAATAATGAGGTTTATTTTTACTTCGTGATATACCGGCGAAACTCATGCCCCTTTTAATTCGTTGCTGATAAACTCGTGTAGATCCAGGACATAAGTGCTATAAGCCATTTATAAGGGTTTGACTACCTCTTCTTCTGGTATAATGGCCTACCTGGAGTATGTCTTAGTTTAGCCAGCTTTCAATAGTTGTTTTTTAGACTTAGGGATATACAAGACTATTCCCCTTGCCCTCTGTTGACCAACACCTACGGGTCTAGGATATTAGTGCTTAGAGCCATTTTAGAGGTAATGCGATATATTGTAAAAGACATGAAATTTCATGTACAAATCATTTATAATGTGAGTATGGTCTGTATTTAACTCCTAAAAGGACATGGTATTTTGAAGTTCAAAATGAAACCTGCCAAAAATATGCACATTTTATATCGGACATAAAGCAAAATTATCGGACAAAAAGCAAAACGGACAAAAAGCAACGGACAAAAAGCAAAAGTTTCGGACAAAAAGCAAAATAATCGGACAAAAGGCAAAACGGACAAAAAGCAACGGACAAAAAGCAAAAGTTTCGGACAAAAAGCAAAATAATCGGACAAAAGGCAAAACGGACAAAAAGCAACGGACAAAAAGCAAAAGTTTCGGACAAAAAGCTAAATTATCGGACAAAAAGCAAAAGCGGACAAAAAGCGAATTGCGGACAAAAAGCACCGTATCACACAATGAAAAGACTTTTTTTTACACATTCATGTCTGATATAGCTGATGTTTTATTACTAAAAACTTTGCTTATTTGTACAGATTTTATTAATTACCGACCCTTTTAATTTTATCCCGGCTTCGATTGGTACTAGGATTGATGATGATTTACTGATACTCTATCGGTACAACTAATATTAGTCACTATTAATAACGTAATGGGATTTTCTATTAAAATCCATTTACCACCCTATAAAATATATAATTGTGATGCCCTTGAAGAAAAAAAATGTTGGGAAATAATTTCAAAATGGCACATAATGTTTTGCAATGCATAAAGTTAAGAAATATAAATGAAAAACCATAAGATTTTTAAACTGATTACATCACAATTTCATCATATAGGATGAACAGTTTTTACGAAAACAGTGAAAATTACATAATATGAGCAGTTTTCTATTATCATTTGAATAACACAACCATCGTGCGCAGCCAAGAAACCACAAAATAATTGGAGAGTTGGTTTATTATACCTATTGACTTAATCTCACCTACTATTAAAATATAAAGATGTTTCTTGGGTGCGGATAGACTTTGCCAATCTAAAATCTACTTACACATTTGAAGAAAAATAAGTTGAATCTAAAAAATTTGCAAAATATACCAATTTCATCATAGTTTGTTGCCATAGTAACTCGTAAAATATGAAAATAGTTTTCATTTTCTGAATCTCTTGTACCGTGGTCTAGTTAAAACATTCAGATCAGGTGAGCTAAAAAGCTGTGAAAGAAAATGTTAAATTTAAATTATTCCTTTTTGTTCTTCTTTGATCCATATTTGTTTGTTTTCATAGTGATTAAGATTATAATGCAATATTGACTGCTTTACCCTAATTCTTGACATTTATACCTATTATGTCTTTGTGTTTCATTCTCTCATCGTTGTCTATATTATGAAATTTGATGCGACTGTCATACATGTGAGAGGTTTAGCTAGCTATTAGACAAGTTTCATTCCACCATTTCTACACAAGAAAATGCCTGTACCAAGTCAGGAAAATAAAAGTTGTTATCCAATCGTTTGATGTGTTTGAGCTTTTGATTTTGCCATTTGATTAGGGTCTTTCCTTTATGAATTTTCTCCGGAGTTTTGTGAGTTTACATTTTACTCATAAAACAAAGCAGACAAAAGACGTTGGCAAATTTTGACCCATACTTCTTCGACCTTTATAAATTGAGCTTAGTTTGTTGCAGTTATTATTTATTTTTCAGATGCTCCAGTCTTATTACATTTATATGTCATTGTGACATCATAGAAAAAATAGAAAATATATTTACAGTAAAGGAGCGTTATTTACGTGATATCCCAGTTGCTACTGAATTTCGAAATAATGCTGCCTTAGTAAACCAGCCTTGAATTGCCATGCTGTGATACAATGATCAGTTCAATCTTCGTCAATGTTATGTTGACTTTCAAATATTTTTGTTGTGTTATGTTTGTTGTTATTGTTTTTGTTGTTGTTTTTTGTGAATTTTGATTAAATGTTGCCATGACAATTCAAGAACCAAAATAAACCCGTGTTTGTTATTTGTTGTAGCGATAAACAAATACGTTATTAATGATCTCTTTTCCTATAAGTTATGCTATGTTGGTAATAAACAGCATGTACATTTTATTTAGATAAAAGAGTATATCCAATAACACCTCATAACAACATGTAAAAAGGAAAATCACAAAACTACTGAACTCTGAGGAAAATTAATGCAACCTTCAAACTAATTATTTCTTTTATCAAATAGAAAAACAATTTACATTTATCACTTCACTACCAAGACAATGAGTTGTGTTTTTTTTTTATATTGTAAAATTTGCCAAAGTAAAACTCTAACAAAAGTAGTAAAAAAAGAACTGAAAACTTAACAAATAACAATTCCCATGCAGCTTTTTGCCTATTGAGTATGACTAGTTCAATTTTGATTTAAGAAATAACATTGACAAAAATGATGTCAGCAAATTACTGTGTTATAGTGTTTGATATGATTTTGACATTTTGTACCTGATATCATTTTTTTAAAATGTGAAAATAAAAATCCGTTGTCACCCAGGAGAGATCCTGATTCCAAAAACTGTGAGCATGAGATCGTTAATGATATGATAAACTTATATTATTTTCACATATTCCTGTTAAAGTTTAAGACGGCTCCAATCACCGGTTTGATCGAAATCATGCCTGTATATGAATTCTAGCCCTTCCGACGTACAATTTCACTAAATAATTCGCAATTTGGTGACTATGTGGAACGCATCTATCCCATCGAGCTAGAGATAAAGGATACTACAGATACAGTTAATTCGGCCTCATATCTTGAGTTACATCTAGAAATTGACAATGGGGGTCGGTTGAAAACAAAACTTTGCGACAAAAGAGATGATTTCAGCTTTCCAATTGTGAACTTTCCATTTTTAAGTAGTAACATTCCAGCAGCACCTGCATACGGAGTATATATCTCCCAACTGATACGATATTCCCGTGCTTGCATTTCCTATCATGATTTTCTTGATAGAGGGTTGCTGCTCACAAGGAAGCTATTAAACCAAGAGTTCCAAATGGCGAAGTTGAAATCACCTCTTCGTAAATTTTACGGACGCAATCACGAGTTGGTTGACCGTTAAGGAATAACCGTTTCACACATGATATCGGATATGTTCCTTTCGTCGTAACTACAATCCCCTTCCCTTTCATGAATGTGACCTAC
This sequence comes from Mytilus galloprovincialis, assembly GCF_965363235.1. Classification (NCBI taxonomy): domain Eukaryota; kingdom Metazoa; phylum Mollusca; class Bivalvia; order Mytilida; family Mytilidae; genus Mytilus; species Mytilus galloprovincialis. The sequence goes on along the minus strand of NC_134838.1, from coordinate 11,011,973 downwards.
CGAATTAGACTATTTATCAGATTTTTTTATCACATAAGCAACACGACGGGTGCTACATGTGGAGCAGGATCTGCTTACCCTTACCATCTTTACAACTGGTGTTATTACTTTAATTTAATATCGGTATTATTCTTGATACATATTGTTTTTACATAACTGTATCAAAAGTAAGAATGCAACTCGCTTGTGTCAATTGGCATAACACGGTATTTGCTCTACTTTTTATGAAAATTTGGTTTTGATGCTTACACTTTTTTAGTTTTTTGTAATCGTTGGTCTAACGCGGAAAACACAATGAAAAGACTTTTTTTTACACATTCATGTCTGATATAGCTGATGTTTTATTACTAAAAATTTTGCTTATTTGTACAGATTTTATTAATTACCGACCCTTTTAATTTTATCCCGGCTTCGATTGGTACTAGGATTGATGATGATTTACTGATACTCTATCGGTACAACTAATATTAGTCACTATTAATAACGTAATGGGATTTTCTATTAAAATCCATTTACCACCCTATAAAATATATAATTGTGATGCCCTTGAAGAAAAAAAATGTTGGGAAATAATTTCAAAATGGCACATAATGTTTTGCAATGCATAAAGTTAAGAAATATAAATGAAAAACCATAAGATTTTTAAACTGATTACATCACAATTTCATCATATAGGATGAACAGTTTTTACGAAAACAGTGAAAATTACATAATATGAGCAGTTTTCTATTATCATTTGAATAACACAACCATCGTGCGCAGCCAAGAAACCACAAAATAATTGGAGAGTTGGTTTATTATACCTATTGACTTAATCTCACCTACTATTAAAATATAAAGATGTTTCTTGGGTGCGGATAGACTTTGCCAATCTAAAATCTACTTACACATTTGAAGAAAAATAAGTTGAATCTAAAAAATTTGCAAAATATACCAATTTCATCATAGTTTGTTGCCATAGTAACTCGTAAAATATGAAAATAGTTTTCATTTTCTGAATCTCTTGTACCGTGGTCTAGTTAAAACATTCAGATCAGGTGAGCTAAAAAGCTGTGAAAGAAAATGTTAAATTTAAATTATTCCTTTTTGTTCTTCTTTGATCCATATTTGTTTGTTTTCATAGTGATTAAGATTATAATGCAATATTGACTGCTTTACCCTAATTCTTGACATTTATACCTATTATGTCTTTGTGTTTCATTCTCTCATCGTTGTCTATATTATGAAATTTGATGCGACTGTCATACATGTGAGAGGTTTAGCTAGCTATTAGACAAGTTTCATTCCACCATTTCTACACAAGAAAATGCCTGTACCAAGTCAGGAAAATAAAAGTTGTTATCCAATCGTTTGATGTGTTTGAGCTTTTGATTTTGCCATTTGATTAGGGTCTTTCCTTTATGAATTTTCTCCGGAGTTTTGTGAGTTTACATTTTACTCATAAAACAAAGCAGACAAAAGACGTTGGCAAATTTTGACCCATACTTCTTCGACCTTTATAAATTGAGCTTAGTTTGTTGCAGTTATTATTTATTTTTCAGATGCTCCAGTCTTATTACATTTATATGTCATTGTGACATCATAGAAAAAATAGAAAATATATTTACAGTAAAGGAGCGTTATTTACGTGATATCCCAGTTGCTACTGAATTTCGAAATAATGCTGCCTTAGTAAACCAGCCTTGAATTGCCATGCTGTGATACAATGATCAGTTCAATCTTCGTCAATGTTATGTTGACTTTCAAATATTTTTGTTGTGTTATGTTTGTTGTTATTGTTTTTGTTGTTGTTTTTTGTGAATTTTGATTAAATGTTGCCATGACAATTCAAGAACCAAAATAAACCCGTGTTTGTTATTTGTTGTAGCGATAAACAAATACGTTATTAATGATCTCTTTTCCTATAAGTTATGCTATGTTGGTAATAAACAGCATGTACATTTTATTTAGATAAAAGAGTATATCCAATAACACCTCATAACAACATGTAAAAAGGAAAATCACAAAACTACTGAACTCTGAGGAAAATTAATGCAACCTTCAAACTAATTATTTCTTTTATCAAATAGAAAAACAATTTACATTTATCACTTCACTACCAAGACAATGAGTTGTGTTTTTTTTTTATATTGTAAAATTTGCCAAAGTAAAACTCTAACAAAAGTAGTAAAAAAAGAACTGAAAACTTAACAAATAACAATTCCCATGCAGCTTTTTGCCTATTGAGTATGACTAGTTCAATTTTGATTTAAGAAATAACATTGACAAAAATGATGTCAGCAAATTACTGTGTTATAGTGTTTGATATGATTTTGACATTTTGTACCTGATATCATTTTTTTAAAATGTGAAAATAAAAATCCGTTGTCACCCAGGAGAGATCCTGATTCCAAAAACTGTGAGCATGAGATCGTTAATGATATGATAAACTTATATTATTTTCACATATTCCTGTTAAAGTTTAAGACGGCTCCAATCACCGGTTTGATCGAAATCATGCCTGTATATGAATTCTAGCCCTTCCGACGTACAATTTCACTAAATAATTCGCAATTTGGTGACTATGTGGAACGCATCTATCCCATCGAGCTAGAGATAAAGGATACTACAGATACAGTTAATTCGGCCTCATATCTTGAGTTACATCTAGAAATTGACAATGGGGGTCGGTTGAAAACAAAACTTTGCGACAAAAGAGATGATTTCAGCTTTCCAATTGTGAACTTTCCATTTTTAAGTAGTAACATTCCAGCAGCACCTGCATACGGAGTATATATCTCCCAACTGATACGATATTCCCGTGCTTGCATTTCCTATCATGATTTTCTTGATAGAGGGTTGCTGCTCACAAGGAAGCTATTAAACCAAGAGTTCCAAATGGCGAAGTTGAAATCACCTCTTCGTAAATTTTACGGACGCAATCACGAGTTGGTTGACCGTTAAGGAATAACCGTTTCACACATGATATCGGATATGTTCCTTTCGTCGTAACTACAATCCCCTTCCCTTTCATGAATGTGACCTACCGAATTAGACTATTTATCAGATTTTTTTATCACATAAGCAACACGACGGGTGCTACATGTGGAGCAGGATCTGCTTACCCTTCCGGAGCACCTGAGATCACCCCTATTTTTTTGTTGGGGTTCGTGTTGTTTATTCTTTAGTTTTCTATGTTGTGTCGTGTGTGCTGTTGTTTATTTGTCTTTTTCATTTTTAGCCATGGTGTTGTCCGTTTGTTTTAGATTTATGAGTTTGACTGTCCCTTTGGTATCTTTCGTCCCTCTATTAATTCTGTGCTGACATGAATTAGCATTGATATGGTCATATTTATAAATTAACCGTTTACAAAATTTTTGAAATACTTAGGATTTTCTATCTCAGGAATATATAACCTTAGCTGTATTTGGCAACACTTTAAGAATTTTGGTCCTCAATGCTCTTCAACCTCGTACATTATATGGGCTTTTTAAATTTTTTGAATTTGAGCGTCACTGATGAGTCTTTTGTTGACGAAACGCGCGTCTGGCTTTAATACAAAATTAAATTTTAGTATCTATGATGAGTTTATTTACAACCACTGGGTCGATGCCACTGATGGTTGAGTTTTAATATCCGAAGGGTATCACTAGCCCAGTAGTCAGCACTTCTATACTGACATGAACTATAGTTGATATAGTCATATTTATAAATTAGATTAGACGAAACGCGCGGATGGCATAAATACAAAATTTAATCTTGGTATCTATGATGAGTTTATTTACTTGACTTTTCAATCAGATTGTACATTTCTATCCACAATTTTAATCTTATTTCGAACATTTTGTGTGTATCAATTTTCATTTATATGACAAAAGGGTTTAATTATTTATACTGTATATATTACGTGTAAGCGGCCGAACTGTTTTGTTCAGGTTTTATTATAAAAGGTTGTAAATACTACCACTTGTTTATACATCTGCGAGATATATTTTTTTCTTTTCCACGATAAGTTTAGACATCCTACGGTTAAATACTTCTTTCAAGAATGAAGTTAATTGCGTTTGTATAAGGTTTCGAAGGATAATCATAGTCTTCAAGGCTTCAACAATAAGTATGAATATAAATAACATTAGGCGATATTTTCTTTAGTTTATTTAAGAAATAATTCATGGGGGCTTGAATATATCTCGTTTTTACTACGGGTTGGCCATTTGTAACAAATATTTCACTCTGAGCGATGATTTTCGATGATTTTCGGTTTCACAGACGTGTATTTTCCCGTAAAATGCTTATATTCCGACGTCATCGTTCTATGACTTCGGGTAGCTCATTAATAAAAAAAAAGCATATGACGTGGGTGTACAACCGGAACAGCCAAAACAACATATTCATATTTTACCACGGGTGTGTACTCAAAGCGTTTGAATGACGTCATTTTAGTATTTACATTCTCACATGACAAAAAAAGTAAATGTATAATCTCCACTGATTGCGCTATTGTCAATATGTCTAAATGGCAAAACAATTGTAAATTACGTCCGTACAAATCTTTTGATAATAATAATATTCATCTATCTTAAAATTGAAACAGGCACAAATAAACAGAAATAACAAAAAGAAAGCATGTACATCTATATCATTTATGCAAATGTGCAGTCTTATTTATTTTTATTTCATTTGGCGCAGCAGCAGCTACAACTTCTGTGGCAATTAGGACAGCAACATCTTGACGCAATTTGAAAAAAAGATAAGAAAAATAAGAAAAGTTGATGAATGCAGTCAAACAAAGTTACAGCTAGTAAATTTCCTTATTCCGTTTACGAGTCAACTGCAACACAGGGATTCCACTAAAGTGAAAACTAATTTATTCGCACCGATAACTCTCGCAAATATATTTGAAAAAAAAGTTTCACGGTACTAAAATGCATATTCAGATATTGCAAAGACATAGTATTATAGTTGTACACATCAGGCATATAGTACTTAAATGTCGGATTTGTTTTCAGCAATATAATACTGTTGCTTTTAACTATGGCTATTTCGCTGTCGTATTTCTGAAAACATAGCCTGCTTTTCTTCAAAATAACCTCCATCTGGAAATCAGATGCTTAAAATAGCTTGAAATAGTGTAAAACTTTTGATATAGTATACTTTGTTATTTTAGAAAAAAATCCAATTTCATTTATAAAATGAAGTTGCATATTCAGCAAACAGCATTTGGAAACAAACCATGCAAATGATTCACAGAAAAAATATTTCACAAGAGGCTTCCAAAATCACAAATATTTGAATATCATTTTTTCTTCTTCGTTTATTTTAAAAACAGACAAAGTTTCAATTCTGTGTGTTTATAATTAGACTTGTCCTTATTTACTATACAATTCCAAAAACTTAATTCTTAGCAAATACTGATTTCTTTTTCTCAGCAAGATTTAATTTCATGCTTACTTCTGTGACATGGTAACAAGATCCTCTACAATTTGTTTAGTGCTCTAGATTACTCGGGCAACAATGCTTTACAAAAATTGAGCTTCCAATTCCTGAAGGGGGAGATGCAGTTCAACCCGTATTGTTGCAAAGAAATCATTTTTTTTTTGGAATCACCTTCTTTATTTGTCATAAAGAATAATTAAACTTACCAGATATTCAATCAATACCATTTTATTGTTTATGCTTACAACTGTCAACACTTAACGGCAGTATTTTATCCTAGTATAAGGGGATAATTGTATCTCATTGATGCAATCTAACTTACTTTTGCTTATTTCGCTGGTCTCATCAGCTATTCCGGAATAAACTGGAGAGCTCGACACCAAGACAATCAATGCCATTGCTGTCACAAAGAGCAATATTTTACCATAAAGCTTCATCACTGGGAGAAACATCAAATGTGTAATAGTAAAGCAATACGAATATATTTTCGAAAACTTATCTTAGAATAAAGAACAGAAATCATATTGTTTTCAATTAAACATAACCGAGTTCATACAATTATGATTTGAATCATTCATGTAGATGATTTTCTCTCCATCGTTTTCCTTTTGGTTCTTTGATTTATGATTATGTACAGTTCACTTGGTACTTTCTTCTTCGTTATATCATCTTTTATTTTGACAAGCAAGAACCAACCTAAAAGTTCTGTTTTTTTAATGGTTTGGTCGCTGTCAAATTATCTTATCCCAGGCATAGATTACCTTAGCCGTATTTAGCACAACTTTTTGGAATTTTGGATCCTCAATGCTCTTCAACTTTGTACTTGTTTGGCTTTATAAATATTTGGATTTGAACGTCACTGATGAGTCTAATGTGGACGAAACGCACGTCTGGCGTACTAAATTATAATCCAGGTACCTTTGATAACTATTAAATTCCTTATAGTTGTGAGTTTTATGTTTAATGTGCATCAACCTATGTCCATTTCCTCTCCAAATTTGCATCATCATTCAGAATTTACAACAAAATTTGTTCTGATGGTATAAATGCGTTTTGATGAGCTTGAGCTTTTGATTTTAACATTTGATAACGGACTTTCCGTTCTAAATTTTCCTTGAATTTCAGTATTGTGTGATTTTACTTTTTTATGGTACCGTTTGATCAAAAGCGTAAAAATCTAAATAGGTTCAGTAAAGAACTCAAAATTTTTACCAGAAACGTGTTAATGGGCATTTATAATAGACATTTAAAAATGAATCTTTTTGCATGAAAAAAAGGTTGTCTCAATACAACAATGTGATAGATATGGACATTGATTATTATTGTTTTGTATTTAAAGCATATTGTATCTCTCATTGTTAGGCGTGTTATATTTTGTATACTTACATTTTTACGAAACTATGATGATTTAGGAAATAATGATGCCAAGGACAGGAAAAAGAGTTTAGTATAATTATTGAAACAAGGCTGGTACGAAAGAAATTGATTTCACCCGAACGATACAAAAGCCAAAACAATATAAACAACAAATATCTACATTGCACTCTACATGAATTGAACCATGCTATGCAGTGTCTAAATATTTTCATTCGCGTAGGTTTCACTATAACAATCTGCCAATCAATTATTTTCGAGAATTCATAGAATTCATACATGTTTTACACAAATAAGGCCGTTAGTCTTCTCGTTTGAATTGTTTTACATTGTCTTATCGGGGCCTTTTATAGCTTACTATGCGGTTTGGGCTTTGCTCATTGTTGAAGACCGTACGGTGACCTATAGTTGTTAATGTCTGTGTCATTTTGGTCTTTGGATAGTTGTCTCATTGGCAATCATACCACATCTTCTTTTTCATATGTTGGTTATCATATTTAAACAGTATTCATTTACTAATTTGTGCACATTATTGGCCGATGTATTCCTTTTGGATTTAGTTTTTTTCATCAATTTATGACTTTTGAACAGCGGTATACTATTTTATCGACATCCGCGATAAAGTACAAATTAAGAAACCTATAGATATAAGGGTTCACAAAATGAAAACAACACACGTTAACAGTAAAACGAAATAAAACCTATTATTCACAACTATTCGGTAGAGGTCATTTTAGCAATATAAATATTCTGAGAGAGAGAATGCTTGTAAATGATGCCGTTGTGATTTATAATCAATGTATGACTTCATGCAGCGTACCCTCGTCGATACTTATCTTGCAAAGTACAAAGATTAAAAGTTATGTGTGGACCCTTGTGAGCCACTAGCCTCTAATTGTTTTCCATATCTTTGAAAAATCTACAAAAAAAAAGCAACAGGAACTCACTACTGCTCCTTTTTCAAATTAAATTTTAGCTCTCCCTGCTCTACAGTAATGAAATTTTAAATAGATTTACCTTACTGGTCTTTTTCAAAATATGAAACATTGTATAAACTGCACAACATATTTATACTTTGATTAAAAGAAAAAGAAATTAATATTTTATGTTAGCAAAACATGTCGCTTTATTTGACTCATTTCGTAACAGATTTAAACAGTTTTAAAATAAACAAATATAGTATTACGTCCAATTTGTTGTGTTTAATTTCATTGGTAAATGTTGGAACTATGTTATAGTAAGTTACCCTAATAAGATTATGTGGATAACTGGTCCAATATTTATGGTTAAGGGTTAAGAAAGTCAGAAGTATGGCAAGCCGTTGAGAAATGATTTTCAATTTTCATATATTAAAAATCATTTATTATTATTAAAGTATTACTAAGTTTTGTAAATATTAAATAATCATTTATAAATATTAAATAATTATATCATTGTTTTAATAGTATAAAATCGTTTTTTCTTATAAAATATTATGTCTGATTTATGAGTATCAGAGACTCTGTTGATACTGATAACTGACCTGTTAATACTTATATAAACTGACATTTTTTACTTTAAAAAATCATTTATGCGATATTTTAGTATCCAAATTCTTAGATTCGTACCAATATTGCAGAATGGATGTTAACGTATATTTTTCAGTGTTTATCTTAGAGAGTTTTTATAGCACTTCAACCTTTTGGTAATCTTTAATTTTCTTACATTTTGGCCGCAAGCATCAATGACGAGACAATTATAATCGATATCCACATCTGGAGAAGAAAAAAATGGTATCGTTAATGTTATAACACATATTGCATAAAGCGGAGTACGCAATGAAGGATATTCCAGGTCGTGTGCACTGAAATAGATTGCAAAAGTTTTTCTTTTGCTGGTTTTCTTGCTTTGAGTGGACTTTGTATTTCGATTTAATTATACAGTGCATGTGTTGAAGTTCAGTTTGTATTATCAAATACCTTACTTATTTGTACAGGTAAAGTTATTTTCAATCCTGTTTATTTTGCCTTTTTTTTGGCTTAAACCAGCTGTGACCTTGACATTGATTTCAGCATACTTTGTCGGTAAACTGATATGTAATTTTGTATTTTTCGTATCATTCGTCATGAAACCAATATCTAATAGTGAAGTTGTGAATGAATTAAATGAAAAATCTAATTACTTTATAGAAAGTGACTACATATCAGTTTACCGACAAAGTATGCTGAAATCAAACTCCACCAGCAGTGGCATCGAACCAAATTTAGTCATTATTTTTTATGTAACATCTACTGCTTACATTTAAAATACATAAATAAAATACAAAAATAAGAAAGCAATGCATGAGGTTGTAAAATTTGATATATTCCTTATTGTGTTTCTTCATCATATATTTGTTTGTTTTCATTGTAATTAAGATTATAACGCAATGTTGACTGCTGTACCCCTATTGAGCTGATGGTCCACCAGCAGAGGTATCGACCCAGTATTGTAAAAAATTGAAAACAACACGTTTAATAATTTCATGCGAACGAAGCGCGTTTACTGGATTTACCTTCATCAGGAACGCTCAAAACCAGACATTTGAAATCAGAGGGATGCCTGTTCACATCTATCGAAAACAGTTAACACATTTGTCGCCTCTGATAATTCGTTGTACTTAATAAAGGCAACAGTAGTATACCGCTGTTCAAACTCATAAATCCATGGACAAAAAACAAAATCGGGGTAACCAACTAAAACTGAGGGAAACGCATTAAATATAAGAGGAGAACAACGACACAACACTACAATGTAACACACAGAAACGAACCAAGCATCAGACAAAATCCCAAGAGAATAACAAATATAACATCAAAACCAAATACAAGAATTTGGGATAGACAAGTACCGTACCACGTCTTATCGCAATGTGAATCTACACTCAAAAATAAGAGAAAACAAACGACGCAACGTTAAAATGTAACACACACAAAAACAAACTATAATATAACAATGGCCATATTCCTGACTTGATACAGGACATTTTTAAAGGAAAAAAAATGGTGGGTTGAACCTGGTTTTGTGGCATGCCAAACCTCCCTCTTTAATAGCCATGTGAAATATAACATTAAAATGACAACTCAACACCAATGACTACAATATAAATAAATTGGAGGACACAATTGACAAAGAAACACACGAACAACAGCCAACAAAAGGCAACAAGTTCAAAAATCGAGGACCAAAAGATCAAAAAAGTTGTGCCAAAAACGGCCAGGGTTTTCTGTTAGTTACCAGAACATCCCTATTATTTAGAATATTTTATACTTTTGCAAACAGTAAATTTATAAAATTACTATACAATGATGTACATGATAAAAACTGAAGTATTAACTTATTACAGGAAACAACTGAAATACATTACATAACCAGACATTTGCAACACAAAATGTAGACACATCCGAATAAGTTTAAACCTCAACGCCAAGTGACGTCATATTTGAAATTAAAGCAGTAAGTAGGTTTATGTTCTGATGTTCACAGTAATTGATTTTTGTTGATGTGGTTCATAAGCGTTTCTCTTTTCTCTCTATATATATATATAGACTAGACTGTTGGTTTTCCCATTTGAATGGTTTACACTAGTAATTTTTGGGGCCCTTTATAGCTTGCTATTTGGTGTGAGCCAAGGCTCCGTGTTGAAGACCGTACCTTGACATATAATAGTTTACTTTTATAAATTGTGACTTTGATGGAGAGTTGTCTACACAAAACTCAATATAAAGAACGATACATAGCTGGATCGTCAAAATGTTCGACTAAACCTCTTTCTAAAATACTGACTACTATTCTTTCTACAGTTAAAGATGGGCTTCAAAAATATTGTGATGAGATATATTCTACCAGTGGTGTTAACCAAATGTGAATTCTCAAATATTCGTAAGATCTACTGCTTAATCTTCGATCACAATCTTTGCAATTTTGCTGCAACATAAAGACTTTTGATTTTTCTACCCTTTACACTACTATTCCCTATGTTCAGTTGAAAGATCGACTGCACCTTCTCATTAAACAGAGCTATTTCTATAAAAATGGGAATCGTAGATACAAATTTCTTGTTTTGGATAACACTAATTCATATTTTGTAAAGAACCACACTGAATCTACCAGAAAATATACTGAAAATGATATTATCAAAATGCTGGACTTTTTGATCGACAATATATTGGAGGATTCATATTTCAACAGACAATCGGTATTCCAATGGGAACTTATTGTGCACCCCTACTAGCCGATTTGTTTTTGTACTCGTATGTAGCAGAGTTTAGTCAAACCCTTCTAAAAGACAAACAGAAAAAACACCTTGCGAAATTCTTTAATTTCGCTTTCCGATATATTGATGATGTCCTATCACTGAATAACCCATATTTCAGCCAATACTTGCATCTCATATATCCCAGTGAACTTGAAATTAAGGATACTACTGATACTAGAAGGACTGCTTTATACCTTTGTCTTTTCCCCAATATTGACAAAGATGTACGACTTCACACGAAAATCTATGATAAACGGGACGATTTCAACTTCCCAATTATCAATTTCCCATTTCTCAGCAGTAACATACCCTCTGCCCTTCGTATGGTGTTTGAAACGTTAATATCGTGCATGTTTACACTATACGGACTTAATATACAGGAGTGTGCTCCTAACGCAGAAACTGCTCCAACAAAGTTAGGAGGAGGACAGATTAAAAATGACACTCCGTAAATTTTACGGACACCATCACGAATTGGTTGATCCATACGATGTATTTTTGTCCAAACTAACTATGGACATTTTTACCACGTGTTAGATTGTGGTTTGTCATTACGTCGTCTGATTTATTTTATTACCGAACGTGACTTATTCCCGAATAAGACTGTTTTGCTGAGTGTGAATTCGTATTGCTTTAAGACGTGGCACGATACTTTTCCATCCCAAAATAATTTGTTTGGTTTTGATGTTGTGTTTGTTGTTGTCATCGGATTTTGTCAATTGTCTTAACGTTTGTAGTTGTAAATCGTATTATTTTTCTGTTGTATTCTTGTGTTGTGATTGGGATAACTACTCACCCAGTTCATTTGGTAGATTTAATTTTGGATCAACGAAATTTACACTATATATTTGGTTTGCAGTTTGATCAGAAGAAACACCCACAAAGTTAGACAATACAATTAATTATCTAATTACTACTACAATTAAATATTAATTAGTATTATAATTTTCACTGTTATTAATATAGGTGAGATAAGTCATAAAAATCTAATTTTGAATTTCATCCAAATTCTTTCTTAATTTTCGGAACACGTTTTAGAAATTTAAATGTGACGTCACTTTGGGCGTTGCATTGACTATGGCTAACAGGGCTTTGATTTTGTAATGTATTAGTTTATATTCTATATAACTAGTCACCACTTCAGTTTAATCATGTATATCTATTATATAGTCATTTTATTAAATGTACTGTTTGCAAAACTATGTATTATTCTTGATAATAATGATGTTTTTGTCCCAGGCGGATAACCCTGGCCTCACAACTTTTTGGAACTTTTGGTCCTCGGTGATCTTAAACTTTGTGGTTGTTATGGCTTTCAAACTTTTGACATCAGAGCATAGTTTTGTGTGGACGTAGCGCGCGTCTGACGTATAAAAATATTCTTTAACCTATTACCTTTTGATGGCTATTATTCGTTTGTTTCGCAGTCCTTTATTTTCTCACATTTATCTGTTTCTTTATTGTAACCCTGTCGTGGAATGTTGTCATTTTAATGTTATAATTAACACTGCCATTAAAGCGGGAGGTTTGGCATGCCACAAAACCATGTTCAACCCACCATTTTTTCATAAAATGCCCTGTACCAAGTCAGAAAAATGGCCATTGTTACATTATAGTTCGTTTCTGTGGGTGTTACATTTCGGTGTTGTGTCTCTGTTGTGTCGTAGTTCTTTTATATTTGATACGTTTCTCACAGTTTTAGTTTGTAACCCGGATTAGTTTTTTCTCCATCGAATTATGAATTTTGAACAGCGGTATACTACTGTTGCTTTATATGTCTTATCGGCACTCATACCATATCTTCTTATATCTAATTATGAAAAATCTAAAAGAGCACACAGGTTACATTCATTCTTAAAAGCTGTTTACAAGACAAACAAATAGAATACCTACCTTTTTACGTTAGCAATATGTCTGTCGTATGTCTGTTTGTTGTAATTTATTAAGATTCCATTTTATGATGAAATATGCCCATATGAAAGCTTTGTTGAACTTCTTAGTGAATATCTATAATTGAACATCTACATCTTGTAAGCCTCGTGTGTTTACTATTTTCAAAAAAGATATTTACACACAACAGATTATAGTACAATAGCTATAGCATACCTTTTTTATGATTTAAACATTAATAAATAGTTATGAAAACTAAGGTTCTATGTACTCTCGATATTATGTAAACATTATTTTTGTACTGCACAATGTCATGCTTTTCTCATTTTTTTTAATAATATTTGTGCTCTAAATCTGTTGGTTGTGTACTGGTTGATTCTTTATTCTGTACGAACATTATTTATCTGATAGTTGTTATAGTCTGTCATATTTGTTTTTCGTAAATTGTTTTGTCTTTCAATTTGACCGTTAGTTTTCTCGTTTCAATTGATTCACATTTTTCTTTATGCCGGGGCCTTTTATAGCCGATTAGATTATATGGTAAGGTATGTGATTTTCTCATTATTGAAGAGAACATAAGTTAATCCATGTTCAAATCAAACAAATCGATTATCTATAATACCACCAATACGACATTCCATCAAAACTCTACTGAAAATATGTGGGTTTTTTTTTCACTTGAGTATATTCGCTTAAGTAATGAAACCATATAGGATAATATAAAATGTACCCCTATATCAAAAACACCTCGTATTATTAATTAATTGATTGTTTGCTTAAGGTATACTTACCGATTATAAGGCATATGTACCTAAATGTCATTCAGTCAAATTATAAGCAGTTACATATATATCAACGCGGCCATTTATGCTAATGTTTGGCTCTATAAAGTTAACAATTCATTAGTCAGATTGAACTATTTCTTTAAAATCTTATTTTTAGCGTTTAAACTATCACAGAAACTGTCAAAACATTAACTTAAGTTTAATTTCTTCTAAACCTTGCACATTATGATAAATACATATTTATGATTATTTTCTCCATTAACAGAAGACATATTTTCTTTTGTTAAATTATACTAAATGATATAATGTTAACTTTTGAAATATTTCAAATCACAATGTACAAAAGTCAAATTTCTATATATCACTTAGCCAACTAGGTTTATCAGTAACAGGAAAAAGTTGAATGATTGTATGAATGAACATATTGATGAATTATGAGTAAAAGCTGCATATAAAACATTATCTATATCTATTCATGTAAAGCATAAGCTATATATATATATTCATGTAAAGCATATGTTATATCTATTCATGTAAAACATATGTTATATCTATTCATGTAAAGCATATGATATATCCATTCATGTAAAGTATATGCGATATCTATTCATGTAAAGTATATGATATATCTAGTCATGTAAAGCATATGATATATCTATTCATATAAAACATATGCTATATCTATTCATGTATAGCATATGATATAACTATTAATGTAAACCATATGCTATATCTATTCATGTAAAGCATATGCTATATCTATTCATATAAAACATATGCTATATCTATTCATGTATAGCAAATGATATATCTATTAATGTAAACCATATGCTATATCTATTCATGTAAAACATATGTTATATCTATTCATGTAAAGCATATGCTATATCTATTCATACAAAACATATGCTATATCTATTCATGTATAGCATATGATATATCTATTAATGTAAAGCATATGCTATATCTATTCATGTAAAACATATGCTTTATCTACTTATGTAAAGCATATGCTATATCTATTCATGTAAAGCATATGATATATATAATCATATAAAGCATATGCTATATCTATTCATATAAAACATATGCTATATCTATTCATGTATAACATATGCTATATCTATTCATGTAAAGCATATGCTATATCTATTCATGTAAAGCATATGCGATATCTATTCATGTAAAGCATATACGATATCTATTCATGTAAAGCATATGCTATATCTATTCATGTAAAGCATATGCTATATAATTTCATGTAAAGCATATGCTATATCTATTCATGTAAAGCATATGCTATATCTATTCATGTAAAGCATATGCTATATCTATTCATGTAAAACATATGCTATATCTAATCATGTATAGGTCATGATATATCTAATCATGTAAAGTATATGCGATATCTATTCATGTATAGCATATGCGATATCTATTCATGTAAAGAATATGCTATCTCTATTCATGTAAAACATATGTTATATCTATTCATGTAAAGTATATGATATATCTATTCATGTATAGCATATGTTATATCTATTCATGTATAGCATATGCTATATCTATTCATGTAAAGCATATGCTATGTCTATTCATGTAAAGCATAAGCTATACATATATTCATATAAAACATATGCTATATCTATTCATTAAAGACTAACATAAAAGGACAAGATTGCAGTTGTATATGTCGCAATTTATAATGGGTAAATAATTTGTCAAATTCGTGCTGCATTCGAGAGTTGATATTTTATTGTGACAGATTTCCTAGTGATTGTAAAATAATCATTTTCAAAATTAATGCAATGTTTAAAACTTGTAGCGTAGAAAATAATGAAACACACATGTGTTACTTTCAAACATTATGAAAATTACAATATTAATACAAAACATGGATACTTGTCTTGAATTAAGATAACAAAAACAAACTCGAACAAAATCAATTATTTTTGTGTTGCAAGTACAATATATATTTAATTTTAAGATCAGGATGACTTTAATTTGAGATATACGTACCGGAAGTTCCTGTATAATGACCTTCTCTTGTAGTTCTTGTATTTAGTGCGATTATTGTTTGCTTTATATGTGTTACATTGGCATATGTTTTAGTTGTCTTTTGCGGTAAATCTGTAGTTGTGCTGATTTTCTGTGCATTTATTTTTATAGTTATACTCGGATGCATGGTTGATTTGGTACAACTTGTACCAATTGTTCCTAAAATGTAATAATAAGCCATTGCTGCACGGGTATGCGAAAACATATGGAAGTAACGATCAGAACTGTAACCATAAACGAGCTTTTCTGACTATGAGGTAAGGGCTTCGGTCATTGTTGAAAGCCGTATGGACCGGTGACCTATAGTAGTTTTTTCTTTGTCATTCTTTCTTGTGGAGATTTTTCTTAATTATAAATTAAAGTATATTCTAAAGATAGTGAAATTTGAAAGTTTCACTCCTTTCAAAAGATTTTCATCAAATGGCAAAAATTGAAAAGTATATATAAACGTGTCATGTCGTGAATTTGTTTTTGATCGCTATGAACAGAATACAAATCAGTTTGATTGGGTCGAAAAAATAAAAATAATCCAGTTACTACCGATACAATATTACAATAGTTATCAAAGGTACCAGGATTATAATTTAGTACGCCAGACGCGCGTTTCGTCTACATAAGACTCATCAGTGACGCTCATATCAAAATATTTATTAAACCAAACAAGTAAAAAGTTGAAGAACAACATTGTTTAAACCATACTCTAATTTGGTCTCGTTTCAAAACAACTTGTAGTATGCAAGAAAAACACACATTGCGGCAACAATTCACCGATATATCACTCAAATCAATTGGGAAGAAAAATCAAGATGACCAACAAAACCCGAGGAAATCCCATGAACTCCCAAAAAGATTAAGTCAGGTTGCATCGAAATGGTTAGAGTCTCCTGCTATGCATTGACCCCCCCCCCCCCGCGCAATTTGAATCAACATTCAGGCAAAATGTCACAATAGGAAAATGGAGATAAAAATCTAAATTACAGACTGAAAGATTGTTCTGGTACTTTAAGATCTAAGACTGAAAAAACAAATGTGGCATTAGATAACAAATTCATGATAACGACCGTAAAATAATACGGATCGTTTTAAGTCATTCCTTCTTATAATGTTGCTTGGTAGCTTTTGTGTAAGTAGAACATCAGGAGCACACCTCTGGTAAAAAAAAATCGGCATAGTATGACAATGCAAACACATAACGTATTATTGAAATATGTAAAGGCATAAACTTGAGCTGATGGTGTGTGACTGTTAAGAAATTGGAATGGAAAGTTGACAATTGGAAAGTTGAAATCATTACTTTTGTCACAGGTGATTCTAGTTTGAATTCGCCCATCTGTGTCCAGATCGAGAAAAAGAACAGTTTACGAGGCAGACCTTCTAGTTTACATATTATGTTAAAGCTTATGTTCACTGGGATTAATGAGATACAAGAACTCACTGGAATGTTGCATCATCAATATATCAGATAGTGTAATTATAAAAAATTGCAAGACGTTTGTTCTCATTGTCTGTAAGATGGTTTTGTTTGAATTCTGTTTCATATGATTACGAAACATAATCCACCGACAGTCCACATAACACAGCATAAAAAAACCCAAAGATAACACGATCCTCAAAAACCATTGATAAGATGCTACTTCTGAATGATAATCAGAAGCTTCTCTAGCATACACCGTATTGCTCATGTAATTCTCATTCGATTATGTCTCGTTTGAGTAAAATAGGAAGGGATTGTGGTTACCACAAATTGAAACATATCCATCGCATCTTTACCCTTCGGATCTGCGTACTACTCCGGAACACCCGGTTATGGTGGGGTTCGTGTTAGCTTTTTTTTTGGTATACTGTTGTTTCTCTTATTATCCTTTACCTTATTTGGCATGACATTGTCAGTTTAATTTCGACTTATGAATTTGAAAGTCTCCTTTATATTTTTGCAACTGCATAAAAATGGGCAACCATATCGCGAAGCCTCCTTCAATTTTGAAGGGATGATTTTAACTTCATCACTTGGACCCTTGGTTAAAGAGCTTCCTGGTAATCGGAATTTCTCTATCAAGACAATTATTACTTTTAAATTACAATATTGAAAAAGATCAAACTTTAAATTGTAAAAGCAAGTATTCGCAATTGTTTGCCTGCACTTCATTATTTCATTTTCATTTAGAAAAAAAAAAAATAATATGCGAAGTTGTAAACACCAAATTGTTGTTACCAATAAATTAGAGAATTAGCTATCAAAGGTACGAGGCTTATAGTAGTAATTTGATACGCCAGACGAGCGTTTCGTAAACATAAGACTCATCAGCGACGCTCAGATCAAAACAGTTAGAAAGCCAAACAAGTATAAAGTTGAAGAGCATTGCGGCCCCAAATTCCAAAAAGTTGTGCCAAATACGCATACGGCTAAGGAAATATACGTCTGGCCTTGAAGTCATAAAATTTTCGAGTCAGTTTTTTGTACTCATACTCCAAAATCAACCAATCAAAATGCTGGATTTGATGTTTCGAGCATGAATTTTTATTGCTCCGAGCACTGAGCAAAGTTTTATGAGTTCAACCCCTAGGATAAGAAATTCCTTATTATTTCGAATAATTCATACTTTTGCGAACAGTAAATTTATAAGTTATAATCCCTTACCATCATTACAACAGCAATAATAGTTCTGTTTACTCTTTCCATATCTTACACAAGTTCCTTTAAAATCACATCCATCAAAATATGCTGGAATAACAAAAACATATTATATTAGAATAGGCATGTAGATTTCATATATTTTATAGGCTGCAAGCGCTTTTGATTTTGTTATCTATGTTATTTAAAACCCATTTGATGTAATAAAGTAACAATACCTATAACCACTCTGTCTACAATTACTTATAGAACAAGAAAGTCGTTGGTTATAAACGTGTCTTTATGTGTTCCTTGGATCTATGTTAGACCTATGTTTATGAATACATTACAAGGCAGCAAGGATTTCATTGACAAGTTGAAGGCATATCCTCTAAGGGACCAATATGTTAATTGAGGTTGGAAATGCAACTATGTGTCCGCCTCTTCATAAATATTTTCATCAATATTTGTAATTCACGCTTACCCTCACTTTCACCAAGCAACATTATAGGCAAAACTTTTAGGAATTTTGGTCCTCAATGCTCTTCAACTTCGTACTTTATTTGGCCTTTTAAACTTTTTTGGATTCGAGCGTCACTGGTCACTGATTAGTCTTTTTTTTTAGACGAAATGCGCGTCTGGCGTAAATACAAAATTGAATCCTGGTATTAATGAAGAGTTTATTGTCGGATATTCTTAATAAACACTTCCGAGCTTCATTTTCTAAATATGTGTTTATAATGTCAGCAAAGAGTAAAGGCTTTTCCCACTCGGACAGTTGAAAATACAAGTTTCGGACTTAAATATATCTATCGTGTGGATGCAAGGTATACTTTTCTAAATGTTTATAATCAAGATATCATGGTTTCTGATCTTCATATTCAGAAATAACAATAAGTATTTCGGCGAGATTGTAGTTTTAAGGTGAAATACCACCAAATCATGGTGCGTCACATCCAGTTGTATACGAAAATAGGTCGAAACAAGAATGTGTCCACAGTACACGGATGCCCCACTCGCACTATCATTTTCTATGTTTAGTGGACCGTGAAATTGGAATAAATTCTCTAATTTGGCATTAAAATTAGAAAGATCATATCATAGGGCACATGTATACTAAGTTTCAAGTTGATTGGACTTCAACTTCATCAAAAAGTACCTTGATCAAAAACTTTAACCTGAAGCGGGACAGACGGACGAATGAACGGACGAACGAACTTACAGACGAACGAACGGACAGACAGACAGACAGACAGACGGACAAACGGACGCACAGACCAGAAAACATAATGCCCCTCTACTATCGTAGGTGGGGCATAAAAAAATTCCCTTGAATTTGACAGTTGTAGGTAATTAATCCTACATTTTATTGCAATAAAACATTTCTGTGTCATAAACATGTCTTGGGTATTATAAATCACCATTATTTTTTTATTTGGGGTTTTTATAGAATATTTTGTAAACTTGAGGTTACATGGTCACTAAACCTTGTACACAGATTAAATAAGGGGAGACATTTGATTGTTTAACTTCTAGTGATGGTTATTTTCTTATATGCAATGAATTGTTATGTGAATTTTTTTCTATAGTACTGTCCATGATAAAACTTTACTCATGCCAAGTGTTTGAAACAAAGATGAAATCTGCACATTTTTTTGAAAAGTGCAAATTTAACAAAGACTTATAGGGGAAAATCAATGGTGGTATTACACCTTAAGGGGGGTAAAAAGACAAACATGAACCAACGACCATGTTTTCTTCATATGTCATATTATTACTATGATAAATTAGAGCATTTGGACTTCCTTTTTAAAATCACATAACAGGTATTGTTGTATTTATATAAATTACTAGAAGAAAATTTGGAAGACTACTTGAAATGTTTATGGTGATATACAGCTAGGTTGGTGATTCTTAAACTGCTTGTATGCACTGATGCAGCATGTTGATGTTTTTATTAGTTTGTCAGTTCTTCTATATAGAAAATAGTTACATTTACAGCCAGACCAGTTTTGTTTTTGTTTTGTAGCATTCAAGTGAAAATGGATGAATATGCTGATTATTGTCGCTGGGATACATCCATCATGCATCTAGGTGAAGGTGGTCTTCATTGTAAACACTGAAAAGAGATGAAAAATAGAAATAATAACAATTGGCAACAATTATATATCATACCTTTTTTCAAACTCAAAGGATCAACAACACAGGTCAATTTTCCACCATCTGCTTTATACAACGATAACTGTCCAATCATTCCAGATGTACTAATTTCTCTGGTTTCTAAGGCAATCTTTGTTAAATTATGATTTTCATACAATAGTGATGTCTCCACTTGCAATGCTAATGCCCTACTCCAACTTGAATATGTCCCAGAAACTTGGACTGTTATGGTCCTAAAGGAAACAGTTGCACCAATAGTCAGTTTGTCTTTAGGTTTGGTGGCATTCAAGAACAATGGGTAGCTGTGTTGTTTATTGTCGCAGGAGTACAATCCTTCCCATTCACTCGATGAAAACTCTGTTTTATCTGTAGAGTCAATAAGAAAAAAAGATATAAATAACAAAATATTACAAATAAATGGTATCGAATAAAAACACACATAAAATAACATTTAAAAAATCAAGGGGATTCATCAGACAAGTTATCAGTACATGTCCTTCTGAGAAGGATGTTATACTCACCAGTTACTAAACACATCGCCATTTTATATATAGGATTGATATTAATAATTATACGAACACATATGCTTTCTGCAGTATTCGCCAAAAACATTAATTGAGCCAAATTGAAATTTATATCTCTGCAGACAATTAAAAACATTCCATTTAGTTAAGATCTTTAGATTTTATTCAATGTAACCATTGAGAAATAAAATAAAAGTAAAAAAGAATAATTTGTACTTGTTTCTCAAACGTGACATCCGTGAGTTACATGTTTCATCGATTTTACTTATCATGAGCAACGGGTGGTTGCAAGTAGGAGAGCAAAATTTACTTAAACTTACAAACTTTCTAATATCAATTCAGATTTTGTAGGAGTTTGTTTCGCTGAGTCCTTGGTATTTTCTTTTTTGATCTTTCGTATATGTCATGTCATTGTTAGTTCTACATCCGCTTATGAGCTTTAAATGTCTCCTTTTGTATCTTCCAACTTTGTAAATTTACTGCATTATCTTACAGAACTCGTGTTTTGATAGTTTTGATAAACGAAAATGAACTGATTTTGTCTATTACTTACTGACTTAATAATCTTAAAGGAACCGTGAAATAACCATTTGTGAATTTTTTTCGAGTTAAATTTCATGTATAAAAACAGGTAAATAGAATGAGTCAGGCAAGCAATTAACCTCGGTAGTTTTAGTTTTGTTTTGTAAGTTAGGGCTTGTTTTTACTTTCATTACTCATCATTACTTTCTTTTTGAAAAAAAGTTTTCCATGCTTAGGGAAACAAAATAGTAAATAAACTCATCATAGATACCAGGATTGAAATTTTATATTAACGCCAGACTCGCGTTTCGTCTACAAAAGACTCATCAGTGACGCTCAAATAAAAAATGTTAAAAAGGCTAATTAAAGTACCAAGTTGAAGAGCATTGAGGACCAAATATTCCTAAAAGTTTTTTGCAAAATACAGCTCAGGTAATCTATTCCTGAGGTAGAAAAGTCTTAGTATTTAAAAATTTCGAAGTTTTGTTAACAGTTAATTTATGATTATGAACATATCAATGATAATTCATGTAAGCACAGAAGTGCTGACTACTGGGCTATGCACTACTGATGCAATAAAGCTGTATCATTCATATATGCATTATTACTTTTAATATCATGGGAAAATATGATCGAATGCATTCAATAGTTAACAACAAATATATAGGAAAAAGAAGAAAGAATATATATATAAGAAAGAACTGCGGTTTTACACAATAAACAGTTGATAGAAATCCTTGATCTCACACATTATCACAAGTTCAACACAGTTCTTAAAGTCAACTTACTTGTGTATACACTACAGTCGACATCACTGCCTGGAACTTGTTCTGTACAGTCTGTTCCCCTCCATCCATTCAGACAGACCTTGTTTCCCTGAGGATCACATGTGTAATGACCATCACATTTGTTTGTAGGTACACATTTGATAGAACAATCACCTCCATAGTACTGTGGATCACAATATACTAACAGAGCAAACTTCAAACTGCAAAATAAAACATTATAAAATACCAAAGATGTGATTCTACTTTTTTTTGCGGAGCTATCTTAAGTACCTTATATACCTCTTATTATATATATTATCATATATATGTTTGTTAGTAACCATTATCAGACATTCAATTTCTTCTGGTATTGACTTTTGTGGACACATTTCATTCTTAATAAACATAAATGACGTATTCACGAAGTTGACTAAGGATCGTATTTACATCGTGTCATACATTACATGAAGGTAATTTCGTGACAACGTAAACAAATTGAGTTTTTCACACTGACATTAATTAATGTGTTCATTTAATTTTCACTATTTGCTCTGAATCCTTTGAATATATTTTTTTTATGACTGTCATATCATGATTCTAGCTTGAGACAGAAAAGTATCGCTAGTATTTAAGGAAGCATAGCAATTAACGTATTTTTTTCTCAGAATGTATGACTTCATAAACTTATGTCATTTCTATATAGCAACATCCAGTAGTTTCTGCATACAGAATGTATATCTCCATATTCTAGGGATTGTCTTCCTATCATGATTTCCTCGATAGAGTGTTTATCCTTTCAAGGAAGCAATTTACCTAGTTTTGAAATTGGAATCATACCATCTTAAATCTGCTTAACCTTCTGGATCACATGAGATCACCACCAAATTTTGCGAGATTCTTGTTGCTCAGTCTTAAGTTTTCTATGGTGTGTTTTGTGTACTTTTGTTTGTCTATTAGTCTTTTTCTTTTTATAGCCATGGCGTCGTGTGTTTATTTTCGACATATGAGTTTAGCATTTATATAAGTCTCCAACTATTTTAAACTAGGCTGAAATCATTAAATGATACACTAATTTAATATATTCAGTTTTTGTATTTTTCATTGTGTCAACTATTATTGGTTATTGCTGCATTTAAAATATTCTTTTTAATACACACATATATAAAGAGTAACTTCATACGGCCAAACATGGCTTTACCAGCTTTATAATTAATCAATAGGCTCAGCAAAACCTGTATCACTAATTACCTAGTAGGATTATTACTTCGTGTACCAATAAGATTGAGATTAACTGCTGTAATGCTGGTCTGATTGAACCCTGCCTTTGTTAAATTGTATGTCACATAAAAATTATCAATTAAGACATTCTTCTTGTCATCTGTATTAGTGTCAACAACCTCAATCTTGATTAGTGCTGTTCCCTGAAATGGATTTGAACTTATATAAAATAGCAGAGTTCCAGAGTCTTCCGCGTTGTACATATTTTATCTGTACAAAGATATCTTATACAGCTCAGAAGCACTGATTTCTATCTTGTTTTTAAAGTCCTTGCTGATATAAATAAAATAAACATCTGGAAAAGCACGCAAGAGAGCTTACATTAAAAACTCATTTAAAAATTATTTGATCGCAATGATTTTTGAACATTTCCGAGATAAAAACATTTGATCTAGATTTCCTTGCGTAAAATAAGTTTCCAAAAATAAACTTATAGTTTACTTAAGTTTTGAAATTCTAATCTTCCTTTCTTAATAAAAGTTCAAAGAATCAATTACTGTCAGAACTTGACAAATTCTTAGGATTTTCCTGGTCCTTAGTACTTTGTGAGGAGTGTTTCTATATTTTGTCATTTTTCACATTTTTCAGTGATTTTTACATTTTCCATTTGATAATATTGCCTAACATTTTGTTTGATCAATATCATTGAATATCTGACGTCACACGAGCAATGAACTTTTGTCAATATAGAAACAATTCAAGAATATTACCTCCTACAAAGAACCTATAAAGATAACTCAGATAATGTATTCCACTCGTGACGATCTCTTATTCTTACGTTACCAAAGAATTTATGATGTCAAACTATTAGGAATATTACATTAAACTACTGTCCAACAAAATACAGGACTTGGATTTAAAAGGAATTGATAAGAAATCTTTCAATAAGAAAAAAAATCAAAATTGATTTAGGTGTGGTTTAAATGGTTCATGCAGTGTTTACTTAAGTTTTGAAATTCTAATCTTTCTTTCTTAATAAAAGTTCAAAGAATCAATTACTGTCAGAACTTGACAAATTCTTAGGATTTTCCTGGTCCTTAGTACTTTGAGAGGAGTGTTTCTATATTTTGTCATATCATTATTATAAATGTTACAAATACCCATGATACATGATGATATCACCATATTAAAAACATTTGTCATTATTCATTTGACGTCTATTGTTAAAACTAATAGATAATTTTAAAAGTTTTAATACATTTTTTTGTTTATTCAATTTTATACTGATATATCCATTCAGACTATAACTCTTTTCAACAACCAAAAATGGACACATAATTTTAAATTGTCAAGACCATTAAAGAGAGACAAATTTTGAATATATCCAAAGACTTGTAAAAAGTCTTTTTTATACAAAAGTTTTAGGCAATAAAAACTATTTAAAGAAAAAAATACATTAATCTATTTTAAATAGTTGTGCAATTATTTTTTAGTGATAAAAGAACACACGTTAAGATCATCACAGGAAGAACTGTCAAGAACATCGTGTTTATTTTTCCTAAAAAATCCTGTTGTAGGTTAATATAGATATAGAAGATGTGCTTTGAGTGGCAATAAGACAACTCTCCATCCAAGTCAAGATTTGTTACAGTAAACCATTATAGATCAAAGTACAGTCTTCAGCTACATGTATACATGTGTGGACCGTAAAGTTGGGGTCAAAACTCCGGTTTCGCATTAAAATTAGAAATTTATTAAAAACTACCTTGACCAAAAAACTGTAACCAAAAACTTAAACCTGAAGTGGGACAGATAGACAGACAGACAAACAAATGCATGCACCGGTCGTATAAAAACCTAATGCCCCTTGGTGGGGCACAAATAATTGATGTCATGAAACATCATTTGCAATGTGATCTTGTAATGTCCACTGTATTGTAAAAGGCATGCATGTAAAGATGTTTCATATTTTTAAATTGTGCAGATGTGCAAAATTATTTGCAGTCTTCAGACAACTTAACTTTTTTAAAGAATGTTAAAAATGTCCTACCTTCCAAGTGTCAAACACAAACTGAACATTTTGTTGATTCTGGTCAAACTTGACAACATTTTTATCTGAAGTTGTAACTTCAGTAGACTGTAAACAATTACTGGTATTTGAACTGAAATATAAAAAATAACACAATATGTACATCATAAATAAAAAGCTATTATATACATTTTGTAAATGCAGACTCCCAATTTTTCTGGGCATAGTTTAGAACTATAATACATGTATATCAAACTTATCTCATTGCAATATTGAATGGGTAAGAGTGCTATCGTCACCTGGTCAATTTGACACTTCTAGAAGAAAGATGTGGTTTGTTTGCAAATGAGACAACTCTTGACAAGAGACCAAATGACACAGAAACTAACAACTAAAGGTCATTGTACAGCCTTCAGCAAAGTCCATAAGACATATAAGTCAACCATATGAAAGACCCCAAAATGACAAATGTAAAACAGTTCAAACAAGAAAACTAATGGCCTAATTAAAATTCTGCACTTAGTCAAATAGGCATCCAGTCAAATCAGTATCTATCTAAAGTCATTTGAGCATTTGGTTAGTCAATTTGGCACTAAATATTGTTTAATACTTGTTCTTACCTTTTTGTTTATTGTAGGGGGAGAACAGGTTTTTTGTTTTCTAAATATATATTTTTAATAAAATAGGTTGAAGTATTCTTGATATTTTATTGATTTAGTTTGATTGCGTATCATTCTTATATGACGTGCTCCTTCGCTTTATGAATAAACCCATGCTCTAAATCCAATAAATTTTTTTCTGCACATGTATATTGACTACAGCAAAATAATGAATTTTATCAAATTAGCATGCATTTAATATATTTCATTAACTTAAAACTCTTCCAAACTCTTAAATGATGCACATGTTGTTACTAATTCATTTATTATGACTGTAATGTGTTGCATTCCGAAATTGACATATTTGACCTAGATATGACAACCGTTCATGCTGGCTGTTCCAAAACTCCTCCCTCTGAAAAATAAGTGTCAGTTGTTTGCTTCTTTACAAACAAAAAAGGGAAGTTCATGGAAGATCCTCTACAATCGCTTTACCCTTATACACATCGGACATAAAAATGACCTTAATTGTCCTAATCAGTATCGGAATAATTGATGCAAGCTATACTTTATTGGTTGTTTTAACATGGGAAGGCATTATATTCATGTTATTTTAGCCCTCACTATCGCTCGGGCAAAAATTCACAAATATAATGCCTACCTATGTTAAAACAACCAATAAAGTATAGCTTGCATCAATTATTTCTTAATTTAAAAAAAAGTGGTATTCAATTTAAGAATCCATGACAAATCGCCCCACAGGCAAATCGTCTCACTTTTTAGCCAACTCGCCCCACTTTCTAAAAAATAGATTTACTCTTATTTACCAACTCGCTCAACTTATAAAATGAGAAAAAATCAAATTGAAAATAGGTTGGATAACTTGCCCCACTTAAGAAAAGAGTTAAAATCCCGCTGAAATAAAGTCTGCCAACTCGCCCCACTCATGACAAATAGATAATCCATGACGAATTTAGTAATACCAACTCGCCCCACTTATGGAAAAATATGCTTTCCCCTTGTATACGTTCCTGCCACTTATATATAAAATCAATACCTATGAAAACCTTAGATAAACATCTTTTGCATTTCTTTTCTTTTTGTTTCTTTTCATTTGCATTATGATACAATTAACAGATTTCTTTTTATTTGTAATATGCAAATAACCAGAGACATATATATAAGGTACAATGTACATGGGGCCCTAGTCCTCCACCATATTACGTACATGGGGGACATATACGTTTGCAGGAGTAATATTAAAGGGATTTAACAGGCACTTCTTCCAAAGGATAGAAAAAAGTGGTTGTGGGCGAGTTCGTGAAAAAGTGGGCCGATATGCCATTGGGGTGATTTGTCCTGCTTCCCATTTTAAACAATAAATAGCTTGATGTTTACACTTTTTTCTGGTAGTCTTTGATGTTATTTTTCTATACAAATCCTTGTTTTTCATTACTCATAGTAGACTGTGGTCAGTGGTAGGGCCATATTTTTCAATTCCTATTGACGAAACGTACAGTAATAGTTTTCTTGCAGAACAATTTAATTATAACAATTAACATGGATGTCAAAATAACTACATTGGGTGCCAAATTTGCAAGGTGCTGAATTGACTATATAGAATTCGAGTTTATGAGCTTCCGTTCTTGCTTGGAAGTTGCGATGTTTTTAATTCTTGATTTTGATCACAACATGTATTTATCAACCTCGTCTATGGTCCTGGATGAATAAATGATAAGTTATTTATAATTCATTCTTTACGCATTTTATAATGACAGCAAAATTATAGCAGCTGCTACGATTTTTTCTTTTTTTATGATGACATTTGGCGGGAAATGTTTGTCTAAATAAAACGATGCTGGAACAAACATGAAATGTTTACGAAAACTACGCTAATTTGTATTTTTAAAGTATTCATCATGTAGATTTACGTACAATTGTCTGCAAATATTCTGACAGTATACATCTAGTATTTTTTAAAGAATTTATTCGGTTGAAATATAGAACATAACATAATATGGATGTTAAAATTTTTAACATCCATAAATTTAAATATATAGCAGCAAATTTCGGGGGAAACGCTGAATAATATTGGGTAAGTTTTTATCATCAGAAAATAAAAACACTTCACCAAAAATATGAGTCAGTATTGTAATGTATAATCTAACAAAATGTGTCAGTTTTGCACACTCTGTTGCTTGATATAAACCTCTCCGTGACCCTTACTTCTTGTTATATTTTTGAAAACAGCATGATAGAAACGTCATTTTTGCAAATCGTTAACAATTTCTATCGTTTATAACTGGCTTAGGCATATCCCTTCGTTTACCTTAAAGGTATCACAGACGACCAAAGTAATGTTTATAAGAAATAAATTCTTTTGAATACAGAATAACGAATTTTCAACAGCTCAGTTACTGAGAGCGAGTCGTCAGAGTAATCTCAGGCAAATAATCAGGTCTTCTTATTTTTTACTTTTAAATCGGCCACTGGCATTAATTTTAAGATAGAAACCACAAACGTCGTAAAAAGTTACAGAAATAAAATTGAGAATGGAAATGGGGAATGCTTCGAAGAGACAACAACCCGACCATAGAATAGACAACAGCAGAAGGTCACAATAGGTCTTCAATGCAGCGAGAAACTCCCGCACCCGGAGGCGTCATTCAGCTGGCCCCTTAACAAATATCTATACTAGTTCAGTGATAATGGACGTCACACTAAACTCCGAATTATACACAAGAAACGAAGACTACTAGACAAAGGCCAGAGGCTCCTGACTTGGGACAGGCACAAAAATGCGGCTGGGTTAAACATATTTTTTGAGATCTCAACCCTCCCCCTATACTGTACATCTAGCCAATGTAGAAAAGTAAAAGCATAACAATACGCACAGTAAAATTCAGTTCAATAGAAGTCCGAGTCCGATGTCAGAAGAGGTAACAAAGGAAAATAAACAAAATGACAATAATACATAAATAACAACAGACTCATATGACTAGCAGTTACTGACATGTCAGCTCCACAGAAAAGCACGATGTGTTGTTGAATTTATAGCAATAAACTGAGACTACTATAAGTTATTTTATAATAGTTTCAGACGTAAAGATCAATCTTCAATACAGTATGATAATAGAACTACTTGAAGTTACACCTCACATAACTTGGTAATCGTCTCGTCACTCAGAAAAAGAACGGTTATTGTTGTGGTCAGAGACAAATAAGATAATTGCGGTCACGTATTCAGTTTGTTTTAACTTTATTTACTTATTTTTAGATCAATGCATAATTTCCTCAATTGTGACTACTTTCCATCAGAAAAACTGGAAAAAAATGAGATAGTTATTGCTGGACATTCATACTTGACATTGTAAGCTCCTCTTCACAACAGGTAAAACCCGCCGCTTTTTTCAAAACACTTTTGATTGCTATGTTGTTGTTTCTTGTTTAAAAAAATACTTACTTAGATATATTGTCTAATAAACATATCCTAAATAAATGATCACATGTTCCTATAGTACAACCAGGAGTATTTACAGGTGAATCACAACAGTCTCCTTTAGCATCAGTCCCTGTAGGATTAGTATATTCTAATAACTTCAAACTTATTTTTCCTTTACAGTATGTGTCTTTTATCTGCATTCAAAAAAGAAGAAAGCATGATTAAACAAGGGATTTAAAATGGAGAGAAAAGATTAACAATGAAAAGGGAGAGTCAAATAATTTTAAGATATATGGTTTCGACAAAATCAAAAGCGATGTTAATGTTGTTGTATTTTTTTCTTATTTCAAAGGCAAGGCTCCTCACGAATCGAGCAAAAGTTAAGAAAACACTACAAGTTGAAGAAGACTCGTAGAATCGGGGGCAATTGCTCGCAAGATGTTGACCACAGTACATCTGTGCACACCCAATTCAGGGGGACGAATGAAATCTAACCAATACATTTATTATGTATATACCAGATCATGTTGCTAGATTTTTTACTAATTCTTCGGTCGTTTGTATGCTCTTTTTTTCTTATTTCTTTTTTATTTTCTCTTATATTTTGGCTATTTTTTCACGTAAAAGGTCTCTCATCTGGTAATTGTGCGATGCTATTGCCGAATAAATTAATTGTAAAAAAGAAGATATAGTATGATTGCCAATGAGATAACTCTCCACAAGAGAATGGTTTATAAGTGTTTCTTTCTATTCAAAATATGATAAAATAAAATACCTGAACGTATAATAGCAATAACCATATCCCAAATTTTAACGAAATCATTTTAGTTATCCAAAACTACAAATATCACCAAACATTGAATCTAACAAATATCCAGCACCAGAATTGTCCAAAGTCTACTGATATGAACCTGGCTAATACTAATGATTATTTCCTTTTGTATTAAGATATCAATAATGGAAATTGTTTCTACCTGACATCAGTGGTATGCTGATAAGGAGAAGAAAGGCGTGTAGGGCAGGGATGTCGGGGGCGGAACTACAGGGGTCATTAAAATTTAAATTTATTTCTGTCAGTTTGTTTGCTTATTATTAAACGCCCTGACAGAATGTATTATTCACTGGACTTTGTATTCTGCTTTATCAATGCGTAGTATACATGGTCATTTAAGTTTCTTAATCTCAGTTATTGACATGAACGATTGTTCATAGTAAGAATTTGCCAATACCTACACGAATGACATAAGTGACATATATGTACATGCATGTTACATGTCCAATACGGTCTACGGTCGTGAGATCTTCATAGGCCGATACAATTTTCCGTTGAGAACAATGTGCAGCAACCACATGTACAGCAACTATTTCATGAGTGGAAGTTATGAATATAGACATTTTCACATTATTATTTTTCTTGTCAGTATAATGTTTGTTGGTTTGTTTATTATTTAGTTACCCCTTTTTTTTCGTTTGATAATCATAACTTATTTTTACTTGTTATTTCGTTGTTTTTTTGTATTGTTTTTACCAATACTAACATTGTCTTTGTTTTTCGTTGATGATGTTTTAATTTTTTGTTTTTTTTTTGTTATTTTTTGTTTTTTTATTTGTTTAGGTGTCCTTTTATTCTTTATTCCATTTTTGAAATATTACTGTTGCTTGAAGATGCAAAAGAGGGACGAAAGATACCAAAGGGACAGTCAAACTCATAAATCCAAAACAAACTGACAACGCCATGGCCAAAAATGAAAAAGACAAACAGAAAAACAATAGTACATATGACACAACATAGAAAACTAAAGAATAGACAACACGAACCCCTCCAAAAACTAGGGGTGATCTCAGGTGCTCCGGAAGGGTAAGCAGATCCTGCTCCACATGTGGCACCCGTCGTGTTGCTTATGTGATTACAAATCCGGTAAATAGTCTAATTCGGTAGGTCACATTCATGAAAGGGAAGGGGATTGTAGTTACGACGTAAGGAACATATCCGATATCATTTGTGAAACGGTTATTCCATAACGGTCAACCAACTCGTGATGGCGTCCGTAAAATTTACGAAGGGATGATTTCAACTTCACCATTTGGAACTCTTGGTTTAATAGCTTCCTTGTGAGCAGTAACCCTCTATCATGAAAATCATGATAGGAAATGCAAGCACGGGAATATCGTATCAATTGGGAGATATATACCCCGTATGCAGGTGCTGCTGGAATGTTGCTACTTAGAAATGGAAAGTTCACAATTGGAAAGCTGAAATCATCTCTTTTGTCGTAAAGTTTTGTTTTCAACCGACCCTTATTGTCAATTTCTAGATGTAAGTCAAGATATGAAGCCGACTTAACTGTATCTGTAGTATCCTTTATCTCCAATTCGATGGGATAGATGCGTTCCACATAGTCACCAAATTTTGAATTGTTTAGTGAAAGAACGTCATCTATATAGCGGAAAGTAGAGTTAAAGGATATTGCTAACTTCTTATCTTTCTTCCGAAGAAGTTCCTGCATGAAGTCAGCCTCATAATAATAAAGAAACAAGTCGGCAAGTAGAGGGGCACAGTTTGTTCCCATTGGGATGCCGACAGTCTGTTGAAAAACACGTCCTCCGAACGTTACTAATATGTTGTCAATCAAGAAATCAAGCATCTTGATAATATCGGTTTCAGAGAATTTTTTGTTTGAATCAGAGTGATTCTTTACAAAGTATGATTTATCCCTCCCTAAGACAAGATACTTGTATCTACGTTGGCCATTCTTTTTTATGAAGCAAAGTAATACCAACTCTTTCAATTTGTCTTTTAGTTTGGAATGTGGAATACTTGTGTGAAGAGTAGAAAAGTCAAATGTTTTAATACTGTTACAAGATGAAAGAGTGTTAGATTGTATGTACTCTAAAAGATCTTTGGAATTTTTAAGTATCCACATCTGATTCACGCCACCTCTAGAATAGGCAGTTTCACAATAACTTTGAAGCCCGTCTTTGATTGCTGATAAAATAGATGTTAATAATTTAGAAAGAGGTTTCGTGGAGCACTTGGAAGACCCAGCAATATACCGTTGTTTGTAAGGACACTTATGTAGTTTAGGTATCCAATACAGTGATGGAAGATCCAGTTCTTCATCTTTGGTTGAAAAAGTCGCCGTTTTTAACTACCATGTTACGATGATGAAAGTTTATTATCACATGAAACTAATGGTGTACAGGCTTATAATTAAAAGTGTTACAGAATACAGAAATAAATTATTTTTAAGACCAAAATATATAGTTCGTATAAAAACCATATCACGTTTCATTTATCTTCAAGAAGTACCTTTAGCAGTTGGAGCTACTCATAAGAATGCTTCAAACACACCTACGCATACTAGAAATTCCATAAAACAGATGTATAAACCCACTTACTGCACCTTACTCATACAACTGTTTCTAAGGTAGGAACAAATAATAGATACCTGCATATATGGATATTTCGTAACGATTTATTCAACAATTTTATCTCTGTGTTAATAAAACTACCTTATGATTTTATGATAATTCCAACTAATATTTATCACTTGTGTCACACATCTTCTAGCATAAATAAATATATTAAGTAATTTTTAGTTTATTTTTTTCTATTAAAATGTTCGAAAATTCGTGGATTTGTCGCATACATTTTCACATGTTTGTTTTATGAGTTTTCCTTAGCTCTTCCATCGATGTTCAATTTCCTCTTTCCTCGAGATTGCCAATTTAGCAACAGGTCGAAGACTAAATCGATATTCACCAAAACCTATATTGTCGTTTTAGTAATTATGCCATTCTGTCTGATATGATTTTCACTCCAAACTTTTCACATGTTTAAAAAAAAAAAACTTTTGCATGTTTCAAGTCTCATTATACTAGCACAAGAAAATATGAACCCTTCTACATAGTAAGTCATTGGTCATACTAACTTTGTTCTCATTAGTCAATATATATTTTATTCAAATTAAATGTCCACCACAATAACCAATGGGGCTGCAGAAAGTGATAAAACTGTTTTTTCATCCCATTTTATTGATGTTAAGTTTTTAAAAGAGGAAATCATGTCACCATTAGTAAGCCTAATGTCATAATATTTGTACACAATGTAAGACATTAATTGATAAAATGTTGTTTGTTTATATATAAGGTGTCTCTGTTTTATAAACAGTTCACTCAAATTAACAAGTTCTGGGGATATCAATTCAAACAGATTTGTTTGGTAGTTGCGATTAGTATATGGATATAATTGGTCATATAAGAGTTTCAAAAGATGCTCCTGTTACCAGAATTTACAGTTGCTTTCTCCGTCATTTTTTAATTAAGAGAAATGTTTTTTTTTGTAAATCTTATAGTACTACTCTGTAGATGATTGGCTAGGTTTTGATAATTTAGATAGATATGTTAGTAGTGTAGTGCATGATGAAAATCCCATTACTCCTCCAAGATGTTCAAAGGATACAACAGTAAATAAGTTTGGTCGAAAGCTTGTCCAAATGTGTCATAACACGGGTTTAACTATATGTAATGGTAGACTACGAAACGATCTGGCTGGTCAATTTACATTTTGTACTTCAAACGGAAGAAGTGTGAATGATTATCTGTTAACTTGTCCATGTGATTATAAATTGGTTGAGAATTTTAAAGTTCTGGAACATAATGAATTTTCTGACCATTCGCCTTTATTTTATGAAATTCAGACTAATCGAACGTATAATGAGGAACATTCTTCAAACCATTATACATATATAAAGTGGGATAATGAGAAAGTTAGCGATTACACGCAAGCATTACGGGAGAAACAAACTGATCTGTTGGAACTAGTAAACAACATAAATGACAATGAAAGTGCGAACAACGCCGTAAATGTGATCACCGATGTTATATTTAAATGCGCGCTTAATGTTTTTGGTAAAACATCTGTTAAAAAACATTTAAGTAAACATAAACTTAGTACAAATGATTGGTTCGATCACTTATGTAAACTGTTTAGAAGTGAATTTCACCAAGCACGGAACCGTTTTCAGCGCTACCCAAGCAATCCCAATAGACAATTATACGTGTCAACAAGAAACGAATACAACAAAGTTAAACGAAAAGCGAAAACACGATATAAACGTGTACGTGGACAGGAGCTAAGTCGATTGGCTAAAGTGAATCCTAGAGAATTCTGGTCAAAAGTTAGACCTAAGGGTCGATCTAGATGCGTGGCCGATGCAAAAGACATTTTTGAACATTTTAAAAACTTTCTTGGTGCGGAACCTGGTGATTTATCAGAAGAAGTTAAAACGTTAATAGACAACATTCGTTCGGAAGATCTTCACATAGACGATTTAGATAACGAATTTACTGAATCTGAAATTGAATCTGCTATTAAAAAACTAAAGCGTGGTAAAAGTACAGGAACAGATGAAATCAGTGGAGAAATGTTTTTATCAGATTCTCAACTTTTTTCAACATTTTTAACAGTTTTGTTTAATAAACTTTTTGAATTTAGTATATACCCCGATAATTGGATAGAAGGAATTGCTATACCTGTACCAAAGAAAGGGGATCTTACAAACCCTAATAACTATAGGCCAATTATATTGATTAGTGTATTTTCAAAGATCTTTACTTCAATTTTGAATAATCGTTTACTTTGTTGGGCCGAAGATAATGAGATTATTTTAGCAAACCAATTTGGATTTCGTCGCCAAAAATCAACTGTCGACGCTGTTTTTTATTCTTCATGGAATAATATCAACAACCTTGTCGCAAAAGGAAAAACTGTATTCAGCATTCGTGGACTTTTGTAAAGCTTTTGACAATGTCGACCGTCGCATACTTTGGTATAAGCTTTTCAATAGTGGAATTAGTAGCAAGTTTGTTTCCATAGTGCAGTCAGTATATGCAACTGTGAACATTCGCGTTAAATGCGATGGATTACTTTCAGATGTTTTTTGTAATAATATTGGTGTAAAACAAGGTGAACCCTTGTCTCCTCTACTTTTCATATTTTTTATAAATGACATTGCTGATGATCTACGTATGAATGATAATAGAACTAGTGATTACATAAGCCTTAATGGATATTTGATATATTTGTTGTTATTCGCTGATGACACTGTGCTATTTGGAAAAACACCGGAAGCTCTACAGTTTCTTTTAGATAAATTATTCGTCTACTGTACAAAATGGAAAATTGGGGTTAATAAGGATAAAACAGAAGTTGTAGTTTTTCGTAAAGGATGGCAAAGAGTAAACCATTCATGGCATTATGACAATACGGAACTAAAAGTAGTCGATCACTATGTATACCTTGGAGTTCTTCTACATTACAACGGTAAATTTCAACAAACTCAAAAACGCCTAGCGGGACAGGGAAGTAGAGCGCTTGCAGCATTGTTAAACTCATTAAGATCTACTTATATTTCACCAGAACAGCAATGTGCTATGTTTGACAGTCTAGTTATGTCTATTTTAAACTACGCCTCTGAAGTATGGGGTTTCATCATGCAAAAGAAATCGAAACTGTACATAATAAATTTTGTAGATTTGTTTTAAAAGTACCCAAAAACACGCCTGTCTGTTGTATTATTGGCGATCTTGGTCATTTACCTATGTATGTTACTAGGAAACAAAAGTTGTTGAAATACTGGGTTAATATTATAAACAAGAAACCAGATATTGTATATGAAATATATCAAGTTCTAGTTGCTGACTGTAATAGTGGTAAAGAAAATTGGGCCACAAATGTTCGTAATTTACTTTTTCAACTTGGATTTAATTATTTATGGTATGCACAAGAGAATGTTAATGTAAACTTTGATATTTTGAATGAACGTCTGTTAGATCAATTTTATCAGAGCTGGCGTGAGTCTGTAGAGAGCTCTGAAAAACTAATATTGTACAAAGTGATAAAAACAGGTTTTAAGATGGAACAATATATATTGAAAAATATCAATGTTAAAATGTTGTCTTTATTAAGATTTGGTGTATTAAAACTAAATATGGAAACTGGTCGTTACATAAAACAACGAAGGGAGGATAGAATTTGTAAATGTTGTACTATGCAATGTATAGAGAACGAATATCATTTTATTATGGTTTGTCCAGCATATAGACAGTATAGACTTAAATACTTCTCAAAACATTATCATACATGGCCAAATATCAACAAACTGTATTCACTACTACAAGTTCAAACAAAAACTGTTATTTACAATTTGATGTGTTTTTTGCGTGAAAGTTGGAAACTCAGAACTTTCATATTAACTTAGTTATATATATGAATCTAATTGTCTTTTTCATTAACAAAATGTTCATATTGTTAATTATGTTCTCTGCAGTTTTGTATACCTATGTATTAATATAAATTTCATGTTGCTTACACATGATAATGTTGTAATTTAAATGTGCTATAGCATAATTGTGCTTATTGCAATAAACGTATTTATCTTAAGACCAATTTAAGTATGTAAGTATACAATACATATACCAAATTTACATATGCTTTACCCAATATTTACACTTGGGGTGATTGTCAGCTAATCCAGCTGTTGAGGAGCAGTATGTGAGGACTGTCGTAATGTTGCATTTGTATATACCTCAACAACTGGGAGTATATTTCATAAATATATATATGATTCTTCCGAAGCATACACTATCATGCACTAATTAAGAAGTTGATACTGAAGTAAAACAAATGCCTTGATATATCGAATTCGCGTGAAATAAATACATCAAGCAGCTTTATATTGAAAAAAAGAAGCCATTACCTGGCCGATACTTGACCATTAACTGATTCGAATGGTCAATTTAGAAACACGTTTAAACTTTAGCTTTAGTATTGGTTATGGTTTGACTTGTGTAAAGATTCTTTTATTTGTTCGAGAGATTTAAATGACATATGAATAATTAATAGTCGAAGAACGTGACGCAGTTCTGTACAAAAGACAAAACTATTTCTTCTTTTTATTGCTAC
Organism: Mytilus galloprovincialis; assembly: GCF_965363235.1. NCBI lineage: Eukaryota > Metazoa > Mollusca > Bivalvia > Mytilida > Mytilidae > Mytilus > Mytilus galloprovincialis. The sequence continues at coordinate 10,974,337 of NC_134838.1, read as the reverse complement.
ATAACTAAAACTAGTTGTATAATCACATCCTCAAACCTGTCACATCAATGGTCAACTGATATTAGCATAGACTAGTGGTATGTGAGATCTTATCTGAAACTTGCATGTCTTTTGTGAACTATGTCATACGTTTGAATTCATTTTGACACCATTAAGTGTATCCTTCAAGGACATTTTTCGCTTTTGACTAGTATTTCAAAATAGTTGTGAATTTCCAGTTTGCAGCCACAGAAAGCGGTGATGATACAGGCCAATGCATAGTTTACGAATAGTTTATAATATATTGTCTCTCTTCGTTTTACTGATTATAAGGGAAAATATAAAAATATACAAAAAGATTTATAGCACACGTTACATATTTACATTTGTCTAAGGTTATTCAATTTTTTACATTTCCAATAGGCAAATGTTTAATGTTCATTTAATATAGTTGGCTTTAAAAAAATAATAAATCAAAACACGTTTATTGTGTTCTTTCAGTGTTTACTTGACTGGACAGATGAGGTTTAACATATACGTTCAAAACTAAAACAAAATTAGTTTGTTTTCGATAAAATAGTTTTCGGGTGGTAATTACTTCTTTTTTAAACTGACATATTTTGTACAGTGGATTTTACAGTGGAACAGTATTTACTCTCTTTGTACACTTCACAATTTATTTAATAGTTTTATCTAATCGCATTACAGTATCCAAGAGACACCACTATAAGTCGTCAATGTTCAGCGAGTATGAACAATAAAAAGACTTTAACTTTAATATTGGGCAGTTATTGATTTCAAAGTTCACAATTAATACTTCTGTGATATCTAAACTGATAACTAAATAGGAAGGATGTTCTATCTCATTCATTTCAATTTATAATATTATAGAAGTATTTGGTCAAATAGTGTCCTATATTTTAGGACAATCTTTTATCAAACTTTGATTTAAATGGCCATGGGATAGACATGTGTGCATTTTACTCTATGTCCAAGCTGACATTTAGAAAACAACGTGTCTTATACAAATACAAAAACAAAAACAAACAAATAACTAACAAAAAACTAACAAAAAACTGACAAATAACAAAAAAACGCACAAACAAAACTTAACAAAAGATAGAATACAATTTAGTCAAACATCAAAACTAACGAAATCGTACACAAATAAATTAATTCTTTATAGCGTCGTTTACAGATTTTGACTACATAAAACTATAAAGTCCCAATCCATGTCCATGTATCTCTATTTACTGTACGTACACGTTCATTTGTCTTATTTGGTATTACCAAATATAAGTGTTTTATATACACGCAATGCATTTTTTCATTATGATTGCACCGCAGTGTTGTTATTATAAGAGTTTATATGCGAGTTTACAATGTCGCATTTGTTAAGCTTTTGTTTTCAATTCTAGTTCATGTATAGAAAACACAATTAATCGCCACTTTTCCATTCAGGTGTAGGATCAGTAATTTCATTAGGAAATTCAGACATCTGACACCGCTTGAATATGCCGTCTTAGGTGTGTCCTAAGAAGTAAAATAATAAAAATTCCGCACTCAAAGGAAAATTCAAAACGGAAATTCCATAATCAAATGACAAAATCAAAAGCTCAATCACCTCAAACGAATGGGTAACTGTCATATTCCTGACATGGAACAGGCATTTACCAACAAATTAAAATCGGATGCAACACTTGAAAAATCAGTGCCTGTTACTGGAATAAATAACATGAAACATTTTGATTGTTTTCATGTTTTTTTATTCGAGGTCGTAATTAAGCGTCTTTTGAACTTATCCATCCATCACTCGCGATGCGAATCTACATCAAGACAAAATGTCACAATCAGGAAAATTATATACTGATTCGTGATGGTGGACGTTAACCTTATGCAGTATAAATTTCAGTCTTTTGTCCTGATAACTCTCTGGGACCAGTTAATGTGGCAGGAGGGCATGTGAGTAAAGTCCGTATAGACTATAGTGCAAACATGCATACGGTTGTAACATATTTTAGAATGAGATCAGTATTCACAATACGATGGAGCAGACAGAGTGTATGTTACTGCTGATGAAAAAGGAAGTTGACAATTAGAAACTTGAAATCATCACGCTGTCATAGATTTTATTTTGAATTCGTCCATCCGTGTTAATATCACGGAAAAATGATGAATACCTTGTTTAAGTTGTATCCTCAATCTCAAGTTCACGGGAATAAATGACATCCAAGCACTCACTGTCTGTTGAAATATCATTCATCCATACTCAACTAGCATCATGTGACTCATGTCAATAATTAAGTCGACAGTAATTGATCGATTATCAAATCTCTTAAATCGATTAAGAAAATACAAATAAAGGTAACAAACTAAAAGATATGGAGTCAAATGAATACCAAAAGGATCAAGAACAGGTGCGTCGACTAGGTAATTATCTTCTGATATGCATCGATCAAACGCCATACGATTTCACAGTCTTTCGAAATGTCGAAATCAGGAATAGAATACGATTGATATATTACATATCAGACGACTATAATATTATCTTAAGATCTAAGACCATGAGTGAGATAAACTATCGTATCGGTCACCCAATTTGTGATGTTAAACTTAAACTTTAAGTAATTTTGATTCAAGTAGCTTTCACACACAAATGTATTGGAGCATTTTTGAGTAAGGAAATACCCCAATCAATGAAGTCGGTTAAGTGTGAACTTGTACAAATGTAACGTATTTACTGAGATATGCAAACGCCACAAATTTTGGGTATGTTACTAATTAGAAACGGGAAGTTGACAATTAGAATCACGTTTGTCATAGATTCTATTTTGAAAAATAACACGTTATAAATTTCATGCATCCTACGCGCTTTTCTGTATTTACCTTTGACAAGAACGCTAAAATAAAGCCAGGGTTGTATAAGACCTTTATTTTCCGTAGAATCATTATTCCCCTTTTCACTCGGATATAAGGGATGAAGCACTTATTGAAATTACTGAAATACAAATGAGCCAAAAACACATATGGAATAGTAGTGTAGAGAGTATGCATAGACAACTTAGGAGTCTTGATAATATTGCAAAATTGTGGGTCGATGCCACTGCTGGTGGACGTTTCGTTCCCGAGGGTATCAACAGCCCAGTAGTCAGCATTTCGGTGTTGACATGAATTTCAATTATGTGGTCATTTTTATAAATTTTCTGTCTACAAAAATATGAATTTTTCGAAATACCAAGGATTTATTATCCCATGCATAAATTACCTAATTCGTGTTTGGCACAACTTTTGGGAATTTTGGGTCCTCAATGCTCTTCAACTTTGTACTCGTTTGGCTTAATAACTATTTTGATCTGAGCGTCACTGAGGAGTCTTATGGAGATGAAACGCGCGTCTTGCATATTAAATTATAAGCATGGTACCTTTGATAACTATTGAGATAGGGATTAAAGATGCTGCAGTAGATCTTCCAAATTTTTACTTGCTGTATACAGTAGTACCTCATCATAATGTTGTTAAATATGAACTTTTACTGTAGATATAATTGAAACAAGAACTTAGGAATATATCAAATTGAACATCAAGTCAATCCGGCTATGTATCGTTCTTTATACGAAGTTTCTAGCAGTTTAGATATCCATTAAAAAGACGGGATATTTTCATTGACATTTTGACAACAAAGGAGGGAAGATTGAATTTTACTTTTGAATCACAAATAGAATCCTATTGTTTTAGTAACAACATGTCACTCTTTCTAAGAGCACGACTAATAACCAAACACTACTTAAGGCCAAGTTACAGTAAATGGGCTATGTCTTTTTTTTCAGTTTTAGGTAAAATTTTGCATACCATTTTGACTTGATGAACTACAACTGAAATTCGAAAATAAAATGCATTTATCTCATTTCTCATTTGATATATTACTGATTGAATTCTTTCAAAATGGATGAAAGAAAGCACATAAAAAAGGTGAAAAACCTTCTAAAATGTTTCTTAAAATCATCAAATCTCTATTTCGCCATATAGAGTTTTACGGTATACATCATTCACAGTTGTGTTCTTTTTGAACAAATCCTACAAAACGTAGAAAATCTCATCAAAGATACCATGATTGACATTTTACATTTGCACCAAAAGTTCTCTTCGTCTACGAAAGACTCATCAGTGACGAGCGAAAAAAAAAGTTAAAAGGCCAAATAAAATACGAAGTAATCGTAACGTCATCGTGTTGCAGACCGTAAATAGTTATCAAAAGTACTAATACGTCAGGCGTGCGTTTTGTCTTCGAAAGACTTATCAGTGACGCTCAGATCAACATAGTTATAAAGTCAAACAAGTACAAAAATGAAGAGCATTGAGACTTTAAATTCTAAAAAAGTTGTGCCAACTATGGCTAAGGGAAAAACGTTCATTTTTGACGTTTTTCACTACCAACAAGGTAACACATTGGTTATTAGACAAAAAACGAAGTCGATGACCATATGATTATTAATATCTTAAAACAGACATTAATATGTTAATAACTTATACCATTAATATGTTAATAACTTATACGTTTTTAAGAAAAATCTATGGAGCAAGATTTGATGGTTTTAGGCCAAATTTTAGAAGATTTTCGCCGAGTTCTTGTGCTTTCTATACAAATATTCACCCATATTGAAAGAAATCAATCTGTAATATTTCAAATAATAAATTTCTTTCGATTTTCATTTGTAGTTCAGCGAGCCAAGGTTGTATGCAAAATTTTATCAAAATCTGTGACATAGCCCATTTACTGTTACTTGACCTTAATAGCCAATTATAATTCGCGAGCAATTCGATTGGTGCCACTGTGTAGGAAATAGTGGAATAGTTACAACACACAAGGAACATTACAGTCCAACTTTTGTAGTTTATTTGGGCTAGTTCTGACGTCAGACACGCGAAGCAATGATTTTTTTTTAATTTGATAGATGCTTTTGTGCTTTTTAGCTCACCGTTCCAAAGGAACTGTGAGCTTTAGTCATCACTTGGCGTCCGCCGTCGTCCGTCGTCGACGTCCGTCTGGTGTAAACTATTTCAAACATCTTCTTCTCTGAAACTACTGAACCAACTCCAAGCAAACTTTAGCTGAATGATCCTTAGGGTATCCTAAATAAAGTTTGTGTTTTATTTTCTGTTTCGTAAAAAAACATGGCCGCCATGGCTAAAAATAGAACATAGGGGAAGATGCAGTTTTTGGCTTTTATTTCAAAAAACGAAAGCAGTTAAAGCAAATCTGATATGAGGTAAAAGTGTTCATATGGTAAAGATCTATCAGCCCTGAAATTTTCAGATGAATCTGATAACCCATTTTTGGGTTGCTGCTACTAAATTGGTAATTTTAAGGAAATTTTGCAGTTTTTTGTTATTATCTTGAATAGTGTTAATGATAAAGATAAGCTGTAAACAGCAATTATGTTCAGCAAAGTAAGATCTACAAATAAGGTCCATGACCAAAATTGTCAATTGACCCCTTAAAGAGTTATTGCCCTTTAAGAACAATTTTACACAATTTGTTTAAAAAACACTTGGACACTCTAAAACGAAAGATAAATGCCAAAATATCAAGGTGAGCGATTCAGGCTCTTGAGAGCCTCTTGTTTGTAAATGATTGTTTGTTTTAAGATTGTAACACAGTGATGACTGCTGTACCCATATTTTGACTATTTTTTTATTATGTCTATTTTGTTCATGCATCGTTGTAAATATAACGGAATTTGATGAGAATGTCGTTAAAGTGAGATGTTTAGCGCTATAAAACCAGGTTCAGTCTACCATTTTCTACATTTGAAAATGCCTGTACCAAGTCAGGAATATGACAGTTGTTGTCCATTCGTCTGATGTGTTTTGTCATTGGATTTTGCTATGTGATTAGGGACTTTCCGATTTAATTTTCCTAGGTGTTCAATATTTTTGTGATTTTACTGTTTTCGTATTACAGAAACCCATAAGAGACATACAGTAGTATACAACTGTTCAAAAGTCATTAATCAATTGAGGGAAAACAAATTACGGCTACAAACTAAAACCGAAGGAAACACAACTATAAGAGAAAATCAAAGGAATAGCAGAAATCATGAGGTGCAACAAAAACAAAACAGACATAGTAACGTACTATTTGATAACAACTGCCATATTCCTGACTTCGTATAGGACATTTGATGAAAAAATGGCTGGGTTTATAGCTAGCCAACATTCCGCTTGTAACACGGCACAATTACAGTTAAACAAACCAGTCGCACGAATTACAGCCATAAAAGGTGTACAGACAAGCATACGAAACCTTTAAGCTTTTCTTAGAGACAAAACAAATCGTACTTGCATAGATTGCCATTGTTTATTTTGTCTTTCAACATAAGTAGATATAATAAAGTATACTCTGACAAAACGGTCACATTATGTACCACCAGATAAAGTTTCCAATGACAAAAGTAAAATTTGCGGAAATGTTGACACAACGTCAACAAAAAGTCTACTTAAAATGAGAATATAAAATATAACCCAGACATTCATTTCATACACATAGCATAAAAATCATAAAATATTGTAACAAAAAAAAGAAGGAAGAAAACAAAACATCTGTTATTTTTAAAGGTTTACGTACTCATCATTTCATAATTTTGGATCTTTAGTGGAGAGGATTCAAACCCATTTTTCTATGATTCAATAAATCAAATTCATTTTTATGAAACTATATAGCAAATAAGGACACATTTAAAGAAACACATAATGTAAAGTTGTGTCTGTATTAAAATCTAACGTTAGGTAAAAATTAAGGTCATATGGGTGCAATTTGAGTACCCTTACGTTAAAGATTCCCGACAATAAACTTTGCATGTTTGTATCCACAACCTGACAATCTACGCATAAAAATGAATGAAAGACAATAAAAAAGTTACAAGCAAATAAAAAAGACAAATCCACAAAAGTTAACATCAAATGTTTTCATTTCTTTAAGTTTTTTTTTTCTATCAAAACAATAATGGTACAAATATAAGATTATGAAAGAAATAATTACTGACTCAGTTTGCCAAATCATTCATTTACATAGTGTTGAGGAAATGAGACTTTATAGGCTAGCTTCAAGCAATCAAATGCTAATAGTAGGTTGAACTGCAGATAGCGACTGCATTTCAGTTTTATCCCAAACTGGCTCAGTTTCTCCCTTACACTTCAAGAAATATACATTTCGTACGGCTTTTATTACTTGCAGCGACAAAAGTATCCATACAATTTATTGATGACTTGATTGTGAAATGTTATCTAAACTGGAATCATCAGTACTGTTCATCTTGTATACTGGCATACTGCATATTGCACATATTTATCTAAAGGAGTTTTCATTAAGGAAGATTCATAACAATATGAAAAAAGAGAAACACAATAAATACCAATATCAATTATGATGTAGTTTGATATTTGTTCATTTTTTTTATCATCCTGACCTATGACAACTCAAAAGACTATACATTTCATTAATTCATTACGCCGATTTTTTTTTCATGCAATGCACTGTTTCTTCGAATTGAACATTGGAGGGTCCTAGATTTAAGTTTTGTACTATTATGTATAATTTTTGTTGTAAAGGAAAATATATATGCCGTCTCATTGACGTTTCTAGGACTACATTCTAATGGAGAAAAAGGTCAATACATTGCATAAGTTATGAGCGTGCATGGATTGCATCCTTGAACACCATTTGCATCCTCTTTATGATGAACTTTTTAAATAAGCTGGTTTCGATCATGTCAGCAACATGATAACAATATATATATAGCAATAATCTGTAAGCGTATATCTAGAATACAAGAAATGGATTCTTGTGTTTGAGTTAATTCTATAAACATCAAAGTGTCAGTTAACGAAGTTGTGTTATAGAACACTTACTTTTAAATTCAAAATAGTAATGTTTACATTTTTCTAACGAGTCAAAACCAAAAACAAAAGAAGTTAGAAAAATTATGACAGAACACGCTTCGACAGGAGATGGAACTTAAAAAAAAGTTTCAAAATATCATTGCTAGTGTTCTTGCTAAACAAAAAGACAAACAACAGTTTATGCAACTTAACACAGGAAACAATAGACTGAGAAACACGATCATTTTAATTCAGTGTGATATTTCATGTGCTACGAATGATTGCGTCGATTCTGGTCCACTATTTTATAATATCAAGTTATATTATATGTATCGAACTTAATACGCATGAAAAATCATAAATTTAAAATGCGGGCTACTTGGAAAAAATTGAAAATTGGTTAGTCATTTGTTAAAGAATTGAAAACAAAACGTTTAATAATTTCATGCGTACGAAGCGCTTTTCTGGATTTACCTTCATCAGGAACGCTCAAAGCCAAACATTTGAAATCCGAGGGATGTATAAGTACCGAAACAGTTGAATAGCTATATGACAAAAATACCTAAAACAATAGCCAAATTCATCTAAAGTCAACTTTGCCCGAGGGAGTTGAAACCTTAGTTTTTTTAAAATTTATAATCGGACAAGTTTAGAAAGGTTTGTTATAAATCATGTCAGTACCGAAGTACTGACTACTGAGCTGATAATACCCTCGGTGACTGATAGTCCACCAGCAGAGGTATCGACCCAGTAATGTAAAAAATTGAAAACAGCACGTTTAATAATTTCATGCGAACGAAGCGCTTTTACTAGATTTACCTTCATCAGGAACGCTCAAAACCAGACATTTGAAATCAGAGGGATGTCTGTTCACATCTATCGAAAACAGTTATCACATTTGTCGACTCTGATAATTCGTTGTATACTTCAAGCAGTAAGTAGGTTTATGTTCTGATTTTCACAGTAATTGATTTTTGTTGATGTAGTTCATAAGGGTTTCTCTTTTCTCTCGTTTTTATATATATATATATATATATAGACTAGACTGTTGGTTTTCCCGTTTGAATGGTTTACACTAGTAATATTTTGGGCCCCTTTATAGCTTGCTATTCGGTGTGAGCTAAGGCTCCGTGTTGAAGACCGTACCTTGACATATAATAGTTTACTTTTATAAATTGTGACTTTGATGGAGAGTTGTCTACACAAAACTCCATATAAAGAACGATACATAGCTGGATCGTCAAAAGGTTCGACTAAACCTCTTTCTAAAATACTGACTACTATTCTTTCTACAGTTAAAGATGGTCTTCAAAAATATTGTGATGAGATATATTCTATCAGTGGTGTTAACCAGATGTGAATTTTCAAATATTCGAAAGATCTACTGCTTAATCTTCGATCACAATCTTTGCAATTTTGCTGCAACATAAAGACTTTTGATTTTTCGACCCTTTACACTACTATTCCCCATGCTCAGTTGAAATATCGACTCCACCCTCTCATTAAACAGAGCTATTTCTATAAAAATGGGAATCATAGATACAAATTTCTTGTTTTGGATTACAATAATTCATATTTTGTAAAGAACCACACTGAATCTACCAGAATAATAAAATTAACGGTACTAATTTTCTTGCACCAGATGCGCATTTCGACAATACATGTCTCTTCAGTGATGCTCGTGACCATATAATTTGAAATCCAAAGCTGATATAAAAGATGAAGAGCTATAATCCAAAAGGTCCAAAAAAGTATAGCCAAATCCGTGAAAGGAATCAGAGCTTTGCATGATGGAGATACATTCCTTAATTTATAATAATTTATATCATTTTGTTACAGCAAATTTTAATAACACAAAAAAATCCGTATTTTCATGCCAGTACCGAAGTACTGGCTACTGGGCTGGTGATACCCTCGGGGACTAATAGTTCACCAGCAGAGGTATCGACCCAGTAGTAGTAAAAAATTAACGGTACCAATTTTCTTGCACCAGATGCGCATTTCGACAATACATGTCTCTTCAGTGATGCTAGTGGCCAAAGTATTTGAAATCCAAAGCTTATATAAAAGATGAAGAGCTATAATCTAAAAGGTCCAAAAAAGTATAGCCGAATCCGTGAAAGGAATCAGAGCTTTGCATGATGGAGATACATTCCTTAATTTATAATAATTTATATCATTTTGTTACAGCAAATTTTAATAACACAAAAAAATCCGTATTTTCATGCCAGTACCGAAGTACTGGCTACTGGGCTGGTGATACCCTCGGGGACTAATAGTTCAACAGCAGAGGTATCGACCCAGTAGTAGTAAAAAATTAACGGTACCAATTTTCTTGCACCAGATGCGCATTTCGACAATACATGTCTCTTCAGTGATGCTAGTGGCCAAAGTATTTGAAATCCAAAGCTTATATAAAAGATGAAGAGCTATAATCTAAAAGGTCCAAAAAAGTATAGCCGAATCCGTGAAAGGAATCAGAGCTTTGCATGAGGGAGATACATTCCTTAATTTATAATAATTTATATCATTTTGTAACAGCAAATTTTAATAACACAAAAAATCCGTATTTTCATGCCAGTACCGAAGTACTGGCTACTGGGCTGGTGATACCCTCGGGGACTAATAGTCCACCAGCAGAGGTATTAACCCAGTGGTAGTATTAGAATTAACGCTACCAATTTTCTTGCACCTGATGCGTATTTCGACAATACATGTCTCTTCAGTGATTTCAAGTATACTGAAGATGATATTATCAAAATGCTGGACTTTTTGATCGACAATATATTTGTTGAGTTTGGAGGATTCCTATTTCAACAGACAATCGGTATTCCAATGGGAACTAATTGTGCGCCCCTACTGGCCGATTTGTTTTTGTACTCGTATGAAGCAGAATTTATTCAACCCTTCTAAAAGACAAACAGAAAAAGCACATTGCGAAATTCTTTAATTTAGCTTTCCGATATATTGATGATGTCCTATCAATGAATAACCCATATTTCAGCCAATACTTGCATCTCATATATCCCAGTGAACTTGAAATCAAAGATACTACTGATACTAGAAAGACTGCTTTATACCTTGATCTTTTCCTCAATATTGACACAGATGTACGACTTCACACGAAAATCTATGATAAACGGGACGATTTCAACTTCCAAATTATCAATTTCTCATTTCTCAGTCTAAACGTTTGTAGTTGTAAATCGTATTTTTTTTCTGTTGTATTCTTGTGTTGTGTTGGGGATAACTACTCATCCAGTTCATTTGTTAGATTTAATTTTGGATCAACGAAATTTACACTATATATTTGGTTTGCAGTTTGATCAGAAGAAACACCCACAAAGCTAGATAATACAATTAATTATCTAAGTACTACTACAATTAAATATCAATTAGTATTATAATTTTCACTGTTATTAATATAAGTGAGATCAGTCATAAAAATCTAATCTTGAATTTCATCCAAATTCTTTCTTAATTTTTGGAACACGTTTTAGAAATTTAAATGCGGCGTCACTTTGGGCGTTGCATTTACTATGGCTAGCAGGGCTGTGATTTTGTAATGTATTCGTTTTTATTCTATAGCTAGTCACCACTTCAGTTTAATCATGGATATCTATTATATAGTCATTTTATAAAATTAACTGTTTGCAAAACTATGTATAATCCTTGATAATAATGATGTTTTTGTCCCAGGCGGATAGCCCTGGCCTCACAACTTTTTGGAACTTTTGGTCCTCGGTGATCTTAAACTTTGTAGTTGTTATGGCTTTTAAACTTTTTACATCAGAGCATAGTTTTGTGTTGACGTAGCGCGCGTCTGGCATATAAAAATATTCTTTAACCTGTTACCTTTGATGGCTATTATTCGTTTGTTTCGCTGTCCTTTATTTTCTCCAATTTATCTGTTTCTTTATTGTAACCCTGTCGTGTAATGTTGTCATTTTCATGTTATAATTAACACTGCCATTAAAGCGGGAGGTTTTACATGCCACAAAACCAGGTTCAACCCACCATTTTTTCATAAAATGCCCTGTACCAAGTCAGGAAAATGGCCATTGTTACATTATAGTTCGTTTCTGTGTGTGTGTTACATTTCGGTGTTGTGACTCTGTTGTGTCGTAGTTCTCTTATATTTGATATGTTTCCCTCAGTTTTAGTTTGTAACCTGGATTAGTTTTTTCTCTATCGAATTATGAATTTTGAATTTTGAACAGCGGTATACTACTGTTGCCTTTATATGTCTCATCGGCACTCGTACCACATCTTCCTATATCTAATTATGAAACATCTGAAAGAGCACACACGTTACATTCATTCTTAAGCTGTTTACAAGACAAACAAATAGAATACCTACCCTTTAACGTTAGCGATATGTCTGTCGTATGTCTATTTGTTGTAATTTATTTAGAATCCATTTTATGATGAAATATGCCCATGAAAGCTTTGTTGAACTTCTTAAGGAATATCTATAATTGAACATCTACACCTTGTAAGCCTCGTGTGATTACTATTTCTTAAAAAAGATATTTACACACAACAGATTATATTTATGTTATAGTACAATATTTATAGCATATCTTTTTTATGATTTAAACATTAATAAACAGTTATGAAAACTAAGGTTCTATGTACTCTCGATATTATGAAAACATTATTTTTGTACTGCACAATGTCATGCTTTTCTCATTTTTTTTAATGATATTTGTGCTCTAAATCTGTTTCTTTATTTTGTACGAAAATGATTCATCTGATAGTTGTTATAGGCTGTCATATTTGTTTTTCGTAAATTGTTTGTCTTTCAATTTGACCGTTAGTTTTCTTGTTTCATTTTTTTAACATTTTTTCATGCCGGAGCCTTTTATTGCCGACTAGATTATACGGTATGTGAATTTCTAATTGTTGAAGACAACATTAACTAAAACAACAATCCAACAAATTGATTAAAAATATACACAATACCACCAATACCATATTCCATTGAAACTCTACTGATTTTTGTTTATTTAGTTCATTTCTCTTAAGTAATGGAACCATATGGAATAATTTAAGACACACACCTATATGAAAAAAACACCCCGTATAATTAATTAAATGATTATTTGCTTAAGGTATACTTACCGATTATAAGGCATAGGTACCTAAATGTCATTCAGTCAGATTTAAAGCAGGTACATATATTTCAACGCGAACATGTATGCTAATGTTTGGCTCTATGAAGTTAACAGTTCATTAGTCACAGTTAATAACATTCTTTAAAAACTATTTTTTTAATGTTTAAACTATCCTGGAAACTGTTTAAAATTTATTAAATTCAGTTAAATTTCTCAAAACCTTGCACATTATAATAAATACATATTTATGACTATTTTCAGTACTAACAGAAGACATATTTTATTTTGTTAAATTATACTAAATGATATAATTCTAACTTTTGAAATATTTTAAATCACAATGTACAAAAGTCAAATTTCTAGCCAACGATATATAAATCACTTGGCCAACTAGGTTTGTCAGTACCAGGGGAAAATTGAGTAATTGTATGAATGAACATATTAATGAATTATGAGTAAAAGCTGCATGTTAAACATTATCTATATCTATTCATGTAAAGCATAAGCTATATCTATTCATGTATAGCATATGCGATCTCTATATATGTATAGCATATGCTATATCTAATCATGTTAAGCATATGCTATATCTAATCATGTAAAACATATGCTATATCTAATCATGCTAAGCATATGCTATATCTAATCATGTTAAGCATATGCTATATTACTGTGGCAGATTTCTTAGTGATTGTAAAATAATCAATTTCAAAATAAGTGCAATGTTTTAAACTTGTAGATTGGGAAAATAATGAATACACATCATGACGCATGTATTACTTTAAAAAATTATGGATATTAGTTTTTATAATATAAATACAAAATATAAGATAACAAAAACAAACTCGAACAAAATCAACTATTTTTGTGTTGCAAGTACAATATATATATATATATATATTTAATTTCCAGATCAGGACGACTTTAACCATAGATATACGTACCGGAAGTTCCTGTATAATGACTTTCTCTTGTAGTTCTTGTATTTTGGGCAATTGCTGTTTGCTTATGTGTTACATTGACATATGGTCTAGAAGATTTTTGTGGTAAATCTGTAATTGTGCTGATTTTCTTGGTATTCATTTTTGTAGTTATACTCGTATGCATGGTTGATTTGGTACAACTTGTACCAATTGTTCCTAAAATGTAATAATTAGCCATTGCTGCACGGGTATGCGAAAACATATGGAAGTCACGATCAGAACTGTAACCATAAACAAACTTTTCTGAATATGAGGTCAGGCCTTGAAGTCATAAAACTTTGCTCAGTGCTCGGAGCACAAAAATCATGCTCGAAACATGACATCCAGCATTTTCATTGGTTGATTTTGAAGTATGAGTACAAAAAACTGACTCGAAAGTTTTATGGCCAATGGTCCAGGGCTTTGGTCATTGTTGAAAGCCGTATGGACTGGTGACCTTTAGTTGTTGATTTCTTTGTATTTTTTTTCTTGTGGAGGCATCAAATTTTCTTAGTTTCAAAACTTTAAGTTTAATCTAAAGATAGTGAAATTTGAAAATTCTCACTCCTTATAAAATATTTTCATCAAATTACAAAAATTGAAAAGTATATATGTAACACTTTCAAACGTGTCCATCCCCTTCAAAAGTGTCCGATTCCTCCAAACGTGTCCATATGATACAATGTTGCCCAAACGTGTCCGATTTTCGCATCCCCAAACGTGTCCGATTATTGTTATTTGCCCAAACGTGTCCACTTTTAAACGGCAGAAGGTCTCACGTCTATTAGCGTTAATACATGTATGTCAAAAAGGACATTGATAACGTTTACATCAGTTTAATAAAAGTTGATGGAGTGGTCATTTATTAAAATTAGTTTGATGGTTGTTAATGATTATCATAACTGAAATTTAATCTGTAACATATAAGTTAACTTTTGACTGAAATTACTTTTTGTGTTGCAAGTATTTCTTGCTCACTTAGAGCGAACATACAAATAATGTGAGTACAGTTGAATTAATCGTTTGCTATGTGAATCATTTTTTTATTTTACAGTTCTGGTATTTTTAATTAATTTTAGGTAACGAGCATTACCAAAGACACATGAACAAGAGACATAACGTCCAGTACCAAATATTACATTCGTTATTCGAACGGTATTATGTTAACAATATATTCTGTAGTTAGGTTCTATTTGCATACTGGGAATTTAAGATTTGGCCTTAATTTTTACTGTTATTTGTGATTAACACTAGTTGAGATTTTAGTCTAAAAAAAAACTAATGCAAGTAAAGACCAAATCGGATTTGTTTAAAAATTTATAACTTCAGTAAGAAGCAGGCAGCTACGTCAATATCTGTTATGTAATAGAAGCCGTTTTAAATAAAAGTTACGAAAATTTAAAAACAAAATGTTGCCTTCCAAATACAACTGATGGCCCATTATCAAAAGTGGAATGCTTCAAAGGTTTTTATGCGCAGATAAAAGCGCCTATAGCGGGTATTTAAAAAAAAAATTTTTTTATCTTTTAATGAAATAGCAAAAGATCGTAAAATGAGTATACAGTAACAATAAAAAATAAAATAAATAAAAACAAAGTACACGGATGCCCCACTCGCACTATCCTTTTCCATGTTCCATGGACCGTGAAATTGGGTAATTATCTAATTTGGCATTAAAATTAGAAAGATCATATCATAAGCAACAAGTGTACTAAGTTTCAAGTTGATTGGACTTCAGCTTCATCAAAAACTACCTTGACCAAAAACTTTAACCTGGACGGACGGACGGACGGACGAACGGAGCCACAGACCAGAAAACATAATGCCCCTCTACTATCGTAGGTGGGGCATAATTACCTACGTATTTATAGTATGGAAACGAAAGGTAGTCAAATCAGTAAAAGAAAACAAGCTTGAGATGGACACGTTATGGGGGACTGGACACGTTTGGGTGGGTATTAAAAATGGACACGTTTGGGCGTTTTATACAAATAAAAAGCTTTGGCGCACTTTTACAACTAGTATGAAAAAGAAGATGTGGTATTATTGCCAATGAGACACATGTTTTGCAGTTCATTTACGTCAATGTGGATACGTTTGGGCAAATCGGGCACGTTATGGGGGAAGGACACGTTTCTGAGTGTTACATTTTCAAATGTAGAAAATGGTTGATTAAACCTGGTTTTATAGCGCTAAACCTCTCACTTTGTTGACAGTCTCATTAAATTCCGTTATATTTACAATGATACGTGAACTAAACAGACATAACAAATAAAATAGTCAAAATATGGGTACAACAGTCACCATCGTGTAACAATTTTAAAAGGAACAATTTAAACAGAACACAGAAACATCAATCTACAAACACATTCATTGATTCGCGTGCCTGACGTCAGAAAATTTTATACATGAAATATTTTTGGCGTTCAATGTTTATACAAACACTTTTAAAATCTCACATGGGCAATGCCATCATACAGGGTTAAACAAACAAAAGTATGTAAGAATTAATTTCAGAAATAGACCAGGTGCATCGAAATGGCTAGAATCTCCTGTTATGCGTAGATACCTCGCAATAAAATCAACATTCAGACAAAATGTTAATTGGAAAATGGAGATAATTATCAAAATTACAAACTGAACGATTATTCTGGTATTTGAAGATCTAAGACTGAGAAAACTGCTGCATTAGATAACCAATTCATGATTACAACCGTAAAATAATATGGATCGTTTTAATTCGTTCCTTCCTATAAGGTTGCTCGGTAGCTTTTGTGTAAATAGCACATCAGGTGCACACCTCTGGTAAAATAATCGGCATAGTATAACAATGCCAACACATAACGTATTATTGAAATATGTAAAGGCATAAACTTGGGCTGATGGTGTGTGAATGGGAATGGAATGTTGACAATTGGAAAATTGAAATCATTACGTTTGTCACAGGTGATTCTAGTTTGAATTTGTCCATCTATGTCCAGATCGCGGAAAAGAACAGGTTACGAGGCAGACCATCTAGTTTCCATATTATGTTAAAGCTTAGGTTCAATGGGATTAATGAGATACAAGAACTCACTGGAAGTGTCAGGGCATCATCAATATGTCAGATAGTGTAATTCTAAAAAAATTTTGACGTTTTTTCTCATTGCACTTTTTTTTTTGTGCTGACATGAACTATCATTGATATTGTTATATTTATAAATTAACTGTTTACAAAATTTTGAATTTTTTGAAATACTAAGGCTTTTCTACCTCAGACATACATTACCTTAGCTGTACTTGGCAACACTTTTTTCTCAAAAGATTTTGGATCTCAAAGCTCTTCAACTTTGTACTTTATTTGACTTTTTTAAACTCTTTTGGATTCGAGCGTCACTGATGGGTCTTTTGTGGACGAAACGCGCGTATGGCGTATATATAAAATTAAGTCCTGGTATCTATGATGAGTTTATTTTGTTCGAATTCTTTTTCAAATGATTACCAAACATAATCCACCGACAGTCACACATCATGAAAAAAAATTGATGATCTAACATGTGGGAGATATTATGGACATAATTGTGCAAATCGTGATACAAGCATCAAATTTTGTATATGGGTGGACTAAATGGTAATTAAAAAAAATCAGCTGCTGGCCATAAAAAAAATTAATTATTTTTTCAAGATGGCCACCGGTCATGCTGCAAATGGCGATATTTCCAATTAGTTACATTTCGTAAATCTTTTGAAAGCTGTGTATAGGTATAATCCGATGTAAGTTTTGATAAAATTTAAATTACAGTTCCTTATGTACGAAAAACAATACTTGCATAAAGAAAAAACAGACTTCCGGTCCCAAAACGGCGGCAAAACGTGGAAAATGTCAATTTTTTTCATTTCTATCAACTTAACTAGTGATATCACTGGATTTGTTAAGTTCAAATGCATATATAGTTTGTTAAAAAGACAGGTTGCTTATCTTATAATTATCTGACAGTTACCAATACACAAACCTGTACACGAAAGGCCAGAACGGTAGCATTTACAGTTACCAACACAGCTGAATTTCTTGCATCCGCATTTCAAAAACATCATGACACAAGGATCAGCGGCCACCAAAGAAGTCCATTTTGGTTTCCAATTGTCATTTCTTTTTAACCCAACTCCTGTGTTCATGACTTGGTATGCGTACACGAACCTGTCGAATGCATAATTTCGGACAAGCCTAAACATGTCCACCTTGATATATATATGCTTCTCTTTTGATATGCTCCAGAAGATAAAATCGATTGCAAGGAATCAGCGACCTTATGATGCTATCCGCCTACCACAGGTAATGATAATGATTTTGTAGTAGGCTGAATAGCATCATAAGGCCGCTGTTTCCTTGCAAACGATTTTAATCGTGCCTCGTTAACATCAAACGGTTTCTTTACATGATGCAAACAAATACTTCTATGATGTTCATGTCTATGTCTTCCTACACCTCAGCGAAAAAAACGTCCGTTACATCTGAGAATACTTCCAATGTCTGCCAAGCTGACCTCTTCACTTTCCGATAAAATGCCGACACAGTGTCACACCAACTAAGTGCATGGAAGAAAGGAATAGCTGCTACGTTTACACGAGGACCAAACGCATTTGATATGACAAGTACTGGAAGCCATCGACAGTCTTCCTTCAAAAACCTATCCATAATTTGTCCACACCTAATATTGCGAGTACGGCAATTCCTAATACTACTACATCTATGTCAGTACTACTTAAAATTACTTTTTACAACCATTAATAGCAGCATGTTTATCATGGACAATCATTTGTGTATCATCCTTTTCATGGTTACAAGGGGAAAGCTAGGAAGTATCCCTATTGAAATTGCAAAGAATGTTTTCACCTTGAGTAGCATAAGCAGTTTCATTATTCTATTAAGAAGCAATTCTGTCATAAAGACACTTTACCAATTCTGCTTTGTTGTCATCTTCACAGAGAAAACTTCTCAAAACCCTTGGCCTTCTACCAGAACCAACAACTTTTAATCTAGCACCAGTACTTTATATGGAAACGTTCTTTTTCATCTTGTTAAAAAAGCAGATTTTCCTTCGTTTCACATTTGCTTCAAAAGATCATGCTGTTTGGAGTCCACTATCTTGGAGTTTATATACATATCTTTACATTTTGAATCTACAACTTCCTTAAGAGTACATTTTGTACAAATCTGACGACTATTCTAGAAATGGATTTCCAAACTCGTTCATCACTTTAGAAAGCCTTTATTGTTTTTTGAAGAAATCCTTTTGTTTTCGTAATGTCTTCATGATGTCGTTCATCTGTCGCAGAAAGAATCAACCCACTAAATCTTTCAAATTCATCTACCAGTCTACTAATTATAACTTCTGGTCCAACTACCATCAATCGTCTCGACGGTATCTTCGATTAAACGTATGGTACCAAAATCGCCGTTCACGACTCATTATTTTGTGTTTGTGCCTGATAAATTGTAAAAATCAGGTTGCTGGTCTTACATACAATAACAATTACCATTAGCAATTTCATTACCACATGTGGGTGATGTTCGTGAAGGGAAGACATATCTTGGAGATGGCTCGGTAACCATCGAGCATAATTTACACGATCAAAACCAAGAGTGGTATCATGCTTGATATGGACTGTATGTAAGGTACGAGATCTGACTCGTGCAGTGAGCGTACTACCGAAGGCACATCAAGTTCTTAATTCATTATTGAACGCCAGAAATTAAACTGTGGTCGATATGACTCTCTTCCTTACACCCGTTGATCACATACTTGAACTTCACATAGTCATGAACCATATTTTCTGTGTTTACGCTGTCATAACGGCTGGCATTATCAATTCAAGCAAACCACATGCAGTTATCTGATGGCCGTGTCTATTCATAATTACATTTGAACATACATGAAAGGCATCTGCCATTCCAGGTGTTGCTATATCGGCTTCAGTGAGGACACCTGCCCATCCACTATCACGCAATATATCACTCAGAATTTTAAAACAAGCCATTTTAATGTACAATCCACCAAACATGACGATACAATTATGTTCTTACAAATCTGGCCATTCCAACTAACAATGCTTCACCAATACCAAAGGGTTTATCTGCAGCTATAATTGATGTTTGCCAGATATTTAGAAAGTTAACCACCTTTTTTACCTTATCCATGGAATGCTTAGAAGAATGAATGACGACCAAGATATGTTTAAGAAATTCAAATTCTCATCTGTTACACGAACTACGATTTCCATCATTGTGCCCTTGTAATGCGTGTAATTCGTTCTTATTTATAAATACAGTAAAACCTGTATAAACCGGCCGGCTACGGGACTATGAAAAAGGGCCGGTTTGGACAGTGAGTCGGTTTATTCAGGTTTCCGTTTTGACCGGAAGTTAATGACATTTTGCATGTAAAAGTTCTCTCTGATTGTAAATTATATCTGATAAATTAAAATACTTTCACTTCGTTTTTCATTGTTTGCATTTGCATCATAATGCTCGCGTTGTTTGGATTGTAAGACGATAGTTTCGATTTACTTCCATGATCAATAATTTGAAATGTTGGAATGGCCGATTAAAAAGCCAGAATATTATCAAACGTAATTTCATCACTTTCGAAACGTTGTCGTACAGTGTACAATATCCATTGATTGTTGTCATCCGGGTGTTTTTCATTATCAAGGTCATTTGTTTAGGGGTTCACAACAGGGAACCCAGGATTTCGAAATCACGATGTGAATTTCTTACTCCGCGATTTTAATTTGTTTATCCAAGTTAAAACGGAAGTTCAATCCGAGATATATTCGGTGTTTGTTTTCGTTTAATTGACACGTTTATAATGTTTTAATAAATAATACAGCTCACTACTGTACGATTTTAGGTTCACAGTTTGACACCTGACTAATTGATTATCACGAAAAGCCATATTGTATAAACAAATATGTTTTGATTGCATATCGATCATTGAAATTAATTAGACAAACCGGTTTTGACAGGTACTTATTAATGTAATTAAGAGTATTGGGACTTCATAATTAGAACGGAATTCGGAATACACAGGGTCCGGTTTACAAAGGGTATTTTAACAAAGACTTTGAATGGAAAAATATGGGACTTTCATTTTCGGCCGGAATGGACAGAAAACCGGTTTATTCAGGGTCCGGTTTAATCAGGTTTGACTGTAGTTTGCGCATGTGCGAAATTGTTAAACGCATGTGTATCATAATCTTTAAAAAATGACATTAAACAAATTCATAACATCATTAAAAATTCAAAAGCGCTAAACAAGTATAAATAGTTCAAATGTTTGTGTGTGAATTTTGTGACATTTTCATGCATGCACAAACCCAGAACATGTCAAATATTCATTTTTCTTGTATATACGTCACATGTACAGAAGGTATTCACAAAACCTGATATTATTTTTTTACTCAAAGAAGGTCAAAGAAAACGTTTTCTAGAAAAATAGGTATTTCAATCTGTAAAAACAGTCATTTTAGTAAAGGTTGTGGCCATCTTGAAAAATGTGGGTTTTTTTTATGGCCAGCAGTTTTTTCTTAAAAAGTTATAATTATGATGCTTCGTGCTAATTTTCATGCTTGTATTATTTGCACAATTCCATTGATTTTGCTTGCTAATAATACACTCTCGAATGATAATCAGAAGCTTCTCTAGCATACATCGTGTTGCTCATATAAGAACAGATTGGGGGATAATTCTTATTAGATTATGTCACGCTTTAGTGAAACAGGAAGGAATTATGGTTACGAAAAATTGAAACATATCCATCGCATCTTTACCCTTCGGATCTGTGCACTATTCCGGGGCACCCGGTTAAGGTGGGATTCGTGTCAGTTTTCGTTGTTTTGTTTTGTATACTGTTGTTTCTCTTATTATCATTTGTTTTCCTTTTTTGGCATGAAATTGTCAGTTTATTATTATTTGAAAATTACAATATTGAAAAAGATCAAACTTGAATTGTAAAAGTAAGTATTCGCAAGTGTTTGCATGCAACTTAATATTTCATTTTCATTTATACAAAAAAGAATGAATATGCAGAGTTAAAAAGACCAAATTGTTGTTTTCAATAAATTATATAATAAGTTATCAAAGGTACCAGGCTTATAATTTTTTACGCCAGAAGCGCGTTAGGACTCATCAGCGACGCTCAGTTCAAACAGTTAAAAAGCCTAACAAGTATAATATTGAAGAGCATTGCGGACCAAAAATTCAAAAAAGTTGTGCCTAATACGCATATGGCTAAGGTAAACTACGCCTGGCCATGAGTCAGTTTTTTTGTACTCATACTAAAAAAAATCAACCAATCAAAATGCTGGATTTCATGTTTCGAGCTTGATTTTTTCTGCTCCGAGCACTGATCAAAGTTTATGAATTCAACACCTGGGATAAAAATTTGTTAGTATTTCGAATAATAACATTAACGGTACCAATTTCCTGCACCAGATACGCATTTCGACAATACATGTCCCTTCAGTGATGCTCGTAGCCAAAGTATTTGAAATCCAAAGCTAAAAGTATAGCCAAATCCGTGAAAGGAATCAGATATTTGCATGAGGGAGAAGCATTCCTTAATTTATTATAATTTCTAACATTTTGTAACAGCAAATTTTAATAACACAGAAATTCTTGATTTTTATGCCAGTACTTTGGTACTGGCTACTGGGCTGGTGATAGCCTCGGGTACTAACAGTCCACCAGCAGAGGAATAATTCATACTTTTGCAAACAGTAAATTTATGAGTTATAATACATTACCATCATTACAACAGCAGTAATAGTTCTGTTTACTCTTTCCATATCTCACACAAGTTCCTTTAAAATCACATCCATCAAAATATGCTGTAATAGCAAAAACTTATTATATTAGAATAGGCATGCAAATTTCATTTATCTTATAGCTTGCTAGTGCTAGTGCTTTTGTTTTTGTTATCTTTGTTAATTAAAACACATTTCATGTAATAAAGTAACAATACTCGACAAAAAATGCGTACTCTAATCAGTTTCATTCGGTTATATATTTGATATATAGTAAATAACATTGAGAAAGGAATTTGGGAATGTGTCAAAGCGACAACAACCCGACCATAGAGCAGACAACAGCCGAAGACCACCAATGTGTCTTCAATGTAGCGAGAAACTCCCGCACCCGTAGGTGTCCTTCAGCTGGCCCCTTAAAACATATATATATATACTAGTTCAGTGATAACGGACGTCATATTAAACTCCGAATTATACACAAGACAAGACTAGATAGTATAATTATAACCTTGAATTTGTAAGGGACATACGTGGATCAATTTTAGACTTGCTAGATTTATAATCAATACAATAGTTAAAAAAAAACTAAAAATTTGATTAAAATCTGCGGGTAGCTTAAGTTTCGATTTTATATATATATATGTTTTGTTCAAGTTTTGCCCATTAGTTCCTGCAGTAAAATATATTGAAAGTATGACGGCCATAGTTATCTGATAAAACTGTAAGCGCACAAATAAAGAACTAATGGAGACCTGTGCATTCCACAGAAAAGAAGGAGCCGACAACCATTATCAGAGAAAAGTTCTATCATCATAAATTGTGATATAAGTGCCGTGTAAGGAAACAAAGATTTAATGGAAGGAGATAAATTACAAACATATCTAAAATTGTTCGAGAGTCTTTGGTTATAAACGTGTCTTTATGTGTTCCTTTGATCTTAAGCTTGTTAGACCTATTTTTTGAATACATTAGTTTTGTAAAGCAAAGGCTTCATTGACAAGTTGAAAGCATATCATCTAAGGGTCCAGTCTGTTGATTGATGTTCGAAATGCAACTATGTGTCAGCTTTTTCATAAAAAAAAAAAATCATCAATATTTGTAATTCACGCTTACCCACAACTCACTTCGACCAAGAATCATTATAGGCAAAACTTTAAGGAATTTTGGACCTCAATGCTCTTCAACTTCGTACTTTATTTGACCTTTTTAACTTTTTTTAGATTCGAGCGTCACTAATTAGTCTTTTTTAGACGAAACGCGCGTCCGGCGAAAATACAAATTTTATCTTGGTATCTATGAAGAGTTTATTGTCGGTTAGTCTGAATAAACACTTCGGAGCTTCATTTTCTAAATATATTTTTATAATGTCAGCCAACTTTACAGAGTCGTATGTGGCTTTTTTCTACTCGGATCGCTGAAAATACAAGTTTCGGACTTAAATATATCTATCGTGTGGATGTAAGATATACTTCTACAAATGTTTATAATCAAGATATTATGGTTTCTGATCTTCATATTTAGAAATAACAATAAGTATTTAGGCAAGCTTGTAGCTTTAAGGGGGATACAAAAACAAACATGAACTAACGACCATGTTTTCCTCATATGTCATATAATTACTACGATAAATTAGAGCATTTGGACTTCCTTTTTAAAATCACATAACAAGTATTGTTGTATTTATCTAAGTTACTGGAAAAAAAAACTTGAAGACAACTTGAAATTTTTACGGTGATACACAGCTTGGGTTGGTGTTTCTTAAACTGCTTTTATGCACTGATGCATCATGTTGTTAGTTTTTATTAGTTTGTCAGTTCTTCTATATAGGTAATAGCTACATCAACAGCCAGGCCTTTGTTTTGGTTTTGTAGCACTCAAGTAAATGTTAAAACGGTTGCTTATGCTGATAAGGGTCGCAGGGATGCAGTCATTATGACACAAGGTGAATGTAGTTTTCATTGAAAACACATTAAAAAATGATTAAAGATAGAAAAAATAACAATTGGCAACAATTATCATACCTTTTTTCAAACTCAGAGGATCAACAATACAGGTGAGTTTTCCACCATCTGCTTTGTATAAAGATAACTGTCCAATCATACCAGATGTACTTATTTTCCTGGTTTCTAAGGAAATCTTTGTTAAATTGTGACCTTCATATAAAAATGATGTCTCCACTTGCAAAGATAATGCTTTACTCAAATTTGAATATGTCCCAGATACTTGGACTGTGATGTTCCTAAAGGAAACAGTTGCAACAAAATTCAGTGTATGTTTAGATTTTGTGGCATTCAAGAAGAACGGATAGCTGTGTTGTTTATTGTCACATGAATACATTCCTTCCCATTCACTTGTTGAAAACTCTGTTTTATCTGTAGAGTCAATAAGAAAATATTACAAATAAATGGTATCGAATATGAACACACACAAAATAGCATATTAAATGTCAAGATGATTCATCTGGCTAGTCATCGGTATACATGTCCTTCTATGAAGGGTGTTCATACTCACATGTTACTGCACAAATCACCATTTTATCTATAGGGTTGGTTCAAATAATTATATGAACACAGATGCTTTCTGCAGTGTTTCCAAAAAATATTAACTTAACCAAATTGACATTTCTATCAATTTTATTTCAAATCTCTGCGGACAATTTAAGACATTCCAAAGGATGATCGCCGTTATAATTATCATTAAAATCAAATCATCTATCAGTGTCATCAAACGCGTATACAAAAGAACTGAGTGTTTGATATGTGACGAATAACTGGCCACTTCATTGATGAGTTTATCCCAAAGCTCCTGTCTATAGATGGACTGGTCTTAAATGAACGAACTTCTTAAACCCCGCCCTGTCAAGTGAAATGAATCTAGTAATACAAATCAACCAATATCAGTCCTGATTTTTATAGGAGTTTGTGTCGCTCAGCTTGGTTTTGTCTTTTGTTTTTTTTATCTTTTGTATAAGTCATGTCATCTTCAGTTCTACATACGCTTATGCGCTTTAAATATGCACTTTGGTATTTCACCTTTGTAAATGTACTTCATGATCTTCAGTAACTCGTGTTTTTGGTAGTTTTGATAAACGGAAGAGAACTGATTTTGTCCATTACTAACTGACTTAAAAGAGCGACGAAAGATACCAGAGGAACGGTCAAACTCATTTATCGAAAATAAACTGTTAATAGTTTTAATGGAACTGGAACAGTAAAATAAACATTTGTGTCTTTTTTTTTCTGTTTAATTTCATGTATAAAAAACAGGTAAATATTATGAGTCAGGCAAGCAACTATCCTTGGTAGTTTTAGTTTTATTCGTGAGTGGTATTAAGTGGCTTGTTTTACTTTCATTACTCATCATTACTATCTTTTTGAAAAAAGTTTTCATGCTTAGGGAAAAAAAATAAACTCATCATAGATACCAGGATTGAAATTTTATATATACGCCAGACGCGCGTTTAGTCTACAAAAGACTCATCAGTGACGCTCAAATAAAAAATGTTAAAAAGGTTAATTAAAGTACGAAGTTGAAGAGCACTGAGGACCAAAAATTCCTAAAAGTTTGTGCCAAATACAGCTAAGGTAACTATTCCTGAGGTAGAAAAGCCTTAGTACTTAAATAAATCCAAGTTTTGTTAACAGTTAGTTTATAATTATGAACATATCAATGATAACTCAAGTCAACACAGAAGTGCTGACTACTGGGCTGGTGATACCTTGGGGGAATTAAAACTCCACCAGCAGAGGTAGAACGATTTCCACAAGTTTGTATATTTTCTCTTATGTATTCAGACATTGCAAACTAACATTTATGGTTTCAGTTTAAGCCGATTAACAGTAAAACAAAAATAAAAAGTATACATTTAAATAATTATCAAACGACCAATGCTTTTGATGGGTTTTTTTAAAATTGATTGTTGCTAGCTTTGAAAGGTCTAAAAGTCCACACCTTACAACCAGGTCAACACAGTTCCTAAAGTCAACTTACTTGTGTATACACTACAGTCGACATCACTGCCTGGAACCTGATCTGTACAGTCTGTCCCCCTCCATCCACTCATACACACTTTGTTCCCCTGATGGTCACATGAGTAATGACCTTCGCATTTGTTTGTCGGAACACATTTGATGGAACAATCACCTCCATAGTAGTTTGGATCACAAAATACTAACATAGAAAACTTCAAACTGTAAAATAAAACATAACTAAATACACAAAAATGTGAATCAACTTTGTATTTTCGCCGAGCTGTCTTATTTAAAAAAAAAGTACCATATATCTCTTATTTAATATATGATCATACATATGTTTGTTAATATACATTTTCGGAAAGTGTTTTAAACTTTTATGTTAATATACATTTATGATGACATTTACATATAATGCTAGAGTGGTCATTTAATGTCAAGTGTACAATGTTAACAAATTGAAAACCGAATGACGGGACATCCTTTATAAATTGTCCGTTTTTCGCTGTATTTGCTGGCGTTTATAGGTGTCATGAGAGGATATCTATAAGAATATATTTTATCTGCCAGTAAAACTATTCCTTAAGAAAGTCAAGCTCCGCATATCTACCAATTGACCTTATAATTGCAAACTGTTGAGCGTCATTTTGATGTCCCAAAAAAACACAAAGTTTGGTCAAACCCAAAGATGATGTCACCACTTCCGCTGCACAAAAGTCAGGCTGATGACATACGAGAGAGTGTCATGTTAGAAATGTCATCCGGTGATAATCCACACACCACAAAAAAAAAAAAAAAAAAAAAAACAGCTGAAAAAGATGGCAGGCTACAAATACGTCCTGCAGTGAAAGAGGATTGCGTCCATCATACATGTCATGCAGTGGAAGAGGATGGCGGCCATCATAAATGCCCTGCAGTGAAAGAGGATCTTGAGGAGTGCAACTACCTGACAAGCAGCAGTCCGGACCTAGTGTGTCTAAGAAAAAGAAAGCACAGCATTAAAAAGCAACTTTGATGCAGCCTGTAAAAAAAATCAGCTTCCCTGAAAAAAATTATGACAAAAAAAAAAGCATTGGGAGTTAGCTCCTCGTCTGATTCAGACGAATAAAAACAGTGCTTGCTTATAAAAATGGTGAAAAATAGCAGATTTTCATCAAAATTATCTCTCATTGTTTTCATTTATTAAGCATGTAGACATATTTTCGAGACATTATGTATTTTGAGATGACCCACTGGTAAGTTTACCTGTAAGTTTCGGAAAACTTCTTATAACCATTAACAGACATTCAATTTCTTCTGGTGTTTACTTTTATGGACACATGTCAATCTCATTTTAAAGCATACACGACGTTTTCATGAAGTTGACTACGGATCGTATTCACATCGTGTCATACATTACAAGGTTATTTCATGACAACGTAAATAAATTGAGTTTTTCAAACTGACATTACTTAATGTGTTCATTTAAAAGAGGGACGAAAGATACCAAAGGTAAAGTCAAACTCATAAATCGAAAATAAACTGACAACGCCATGTCTAAAAATGAAAAAGACAAACAGTCCAACAACAGTACACACGAGACAACATAGAAAACTAAAGAATAAGCAACACGAACCAAACCAAAATTTAGGGGTGATCTCATGTGCTCCGGAAGGGTAAGCAGATCCTGCTCCACATGTGGCACCCGTCGTGTTGCTTATGTGATAATAAATCCGGTAAATAGTCTAATTCGGTAGGTCACATTCATGAAAAGGAAGGGGATTGTAGTTACGACGGAAGGAACATATCCGATATCATTTGTGAAACGGTCAACCAACTCGTGATGACGTCCGTAAAATTTACGAAGGGATGATTTCAACTTCACCATTTAGAACACTTGGTTTAATAGCTTCCTTGTGAGCAGCAACCCTCTATCAAGAAAATCATGATAGGAAATGTAAGTACGGGAATATCGTATTAATTGGATGATATATACCCCATATGCAGGTGCTACTGGAATGTTGCTACTTAGAAATGGAAAGTTCACAATTGGTATAGTGAAACCATCTCTTTTGTTGTAAAGTTTTGTTTTCAACCGACCCTCATTGTCAATTTCTAAATGTAAGTCAAGATACGAGGTCGACTTAACTGTAGTCACCAAATTTTGAATTATTTAGTGAAAGAACATTATCTATATAGCGGAAATTTAAAAAGGAGGTGTCGTAAATTATTAATTTAATCAAATAACACAGAGTCACACTCAACATAGTCACCAAATTTTGAATTATTTAGTGAAAGAACATTATCTATATAGCGGAAATTTAAAAAGGAGGTGTCGAAAATTAATAATTTAATCAAAGAACACAGAGTCACAGTTAAAGGATATTGCTAGCTTCTTATCTTTCTTCATAAAAAGTTCCTGTATTGAGTCAGCCTCATAATAATAAAAAAAAACCAGTCAGCAAGAAGAGGGACACAATTTATTCCTATTGGAATACCGACAGTCTGTTGAAAAACACGTCCTCCGAACGTAACAAATTTATTTTTCGCTATTTGATGTGAATCCTTTGAATATATTTTTTTGTGTGACTTTCATATCATGATTCTAGCTTGAGATAGAAAAGTATTGCTAGTATTTAAGGAAGCATAGAGATTAACGTATTTTTCTCAGAATGTATAACGTCATGAATATACGTCATTTCTATAGA
The DNA here is from genome assembly GCF_965363235.1 of Mytilus galloprovincialis. NCBI lineage: Eukaryota > Metazoa > Mollusca > Bivalvia > Mytilida > Mytilidae > Mytilus > Mytilus galloprovincialis. The sequence goes on along the minus strand of NC_134838.1, from coordinate 10,944,956 downwards.
GCAACCACCAGTAGCTCCTGCATACAGAATGTTTATCTCCATATTCCAAGGATTTTCTTCCTGTCACGATTTCCTCGATAGATGGTTTATCCTTTCATGGAAGCAATTTACCAAGATTTTATGCATTTACATAAGTCTCCCAATATGGCTGAAATCATTTAATATATTCAGTTTTTGAATTTTATCATTGGGTCAACTACTATTGGTTATTCATGATAATGTCTGCTTTTAAAATATTCTTATGAACAAACAGTGACATATATAAAGAGTAACTTCACACGGCCAAACATGGCTTAACCAGTTCCACAATCAAACAATATATATGCTAAACAGAGCCTATATCCCTAATCACCTTGTAGGATTATTACTTCTTGTACCAATAAGATTGAAGTTATCTGCCGTAGTGCTGGTCTGATTGAATCCTGCCTTTGTTGAATTATATGTCATATAGAAATGATCAATTAAGACATTCGTTTTGTCATCTGTATTAGAGTCCAATACCACAATATTGATAGGTGCTTCTCCCTGAAATGAATTTGTATTTATATAACAGATTTTCAATATCCCCCTTGTTGCACATATTTTATCTGTAGCATCTTAGTTTATATTTCTGAAGGGCATGAACACTTCTTTATTTCCTGATCCGTACTGATTTTTAACAATGTCCGAGATATGCTTATATAAACCTTACTTGACTTGTATAAACGTGCGTAAATAAGTACTTTAAAATTTATATTCAAAATATTTTTTTCAAACTGAAAACACATGATTTGTAAAGCTTCTCCAATATCGCAATTACAATACTAAGTAATGAAAATAATCTGAATATTTGAGGGAATTCGGTTAAAAGTATGATCTGGCAAATCAATTCTGTCATACAATTTATCCTGCAATCAGCCATCTATTGTACAAATAACAGGTATACAAATATTTTTTTGCTTTATTTGTACATGTACAAAAAAGTCTCCTGTAACCCCGCTTCATGTTGAGCACAGGGTTATGGGGTTTTTCTTTTGTGAACCAGTTCATTTACAGTGTCCTCTTCGCGGTCCGTGTTTAAACTGTCGATTTCTTTGAAACACTAGAAACAATGATTAACACGTGACAACGACCGTTTCCAGTGCTGGGTGTAAATTGCATGATAAAAACAATATAAGAAAATTGTCGGAAAATATAAAATGTATTTGTACTCACTACGAAACTGTTTCTAAAGCTCATACAAATAAGTTTTATTTTTTCCGACAATGTACATATATTGTATATTTATATCTTAAATAAAACAGTGAAAATTCTTATTAATATCCAGTTTGAATCTTTATCAACATATCTACTCATTGATGTGAACATTAATGCAAATACAAATAATTAAGGTAAACTGATTTTACTGCAAAGGATATATACAAGATACAAATGCATGTATGCTTACCTTTTTAGATTAGAATTTTCAAAAAATGTTTAATCATAAAACATTTGTATTATTAAGTTTTGATTGTTAATATTTTATACATTTCAGTATATAAGAAAGACATAAATCACAATTACTCTAATTGTTAATAGACAATCACCTGTTTTTTTAAAGTTTTGAATATTCTTTTTTGACTTTCAACTTAAAAGTTGCCAAATAACGCAACATAAATTTACCGCTGTTCAATAGTTGTATTTATCTTAGGCAAAAAACAATCCGGGTAAAACACTAAAACCGAGGGAATAATTTGGTAGTCTTAGATCTTTAAAAACAATGATATTCGTCCTATTTCCGGTTTATTTTGAACGGGCATTAGCTACGAGACATAACAAAAAATTAAATTGTGATTGTTTTTTAAATGATAAATGATTTTCAAAAGGTGAAATGAAAATTCACTTAAAGCAGACAGTATAATTCAATTTTATCAACATAATCAAAGAAATATTCTTGATACAAGTGAATTATCAACCTCGTTTAATCCGTATTCATATGACCTTCAATTAAACCCTTTAGCTAGATATATTTACCAATGGTTTCGATATGTTCAGTTATTAAAAGGAGAATAATTTCAATATTAGAGATGAATCAAGGGTTAACTATTTGATTGACTGAACAAAATATGTTGTCAATAAAGAATTCCAGCTCCTCTGCGACGCATTTTGTTTAACTTTTTTGTCCACTATTAACATAATATGCCGTTTTGTTTCCCAAAAGTAATAAATGTATACCATTTTATGCTGAAAAGCATTGGGGATTATTTCTTTTCGAAGATATTCTCAATTTCTCATGGGAAAAGATGGTATACAGGGTTGAAAAATCAAAAGTGTTCAAAGAATTTTTTTCAGAGAAAGATAGAGATATTAAAATTATCTAGTATTCTTTTCATTTCTTTTAGAAACGGACCTTATTCTAGTGTCAACATTGAATGTGAACAGACCGAAAAGACTGCAACTACGTGTACAAAATCAAGACGAACTTTTATTAAAATGGAGTAAAAAATATTATCTTATCAGGCACTGAACACAAAATGCATTCTCAAACATCAAAGTTACCATGAACAAAATACTTTCAAGATTTTGTACTATTACTGTAATAAAGTATTAAAAAATAACTTTATTTATGATGTTTAGACGAGGATTAATTATGCATTTATGATCAATTTGGTAATATATAACAGTCTCATATGATTATAGAATAATAATGCAAATAACAATTTGATTTGCAACCTGCGTTGTAAACAGAATAAATTTCATTCTTTTATAGTGTGTACACATTTATAATTTGTTGACTACTTTGTAAAGAATTGTGAAAATCACATACCTTCCAAGTATCAAATACAAACTGTACATGTTGTTGATTCTGGTCAAACTTGACAACATTTTTATCTGAAGTTATTATTTCGGAAGACTGCAAGCATTTGCTTATATTCAAACTGAAATACAATAGAAAAAATACTTTATCACAGGATAAAAACTTTTAAAAGTATGCATTTGCCGAAATCCCAGTTTTGATTGTTATGATAAAGACATTTATATAAATATCTCGTCACAATTTAAGATTGTTGTATGTGTTTGATGGGTCAACTATTATAGTCACATATGATTTGCTCCCAAAGTAAAATTGTGTTAGTTAAAGCAAGAACTCATTAAACAAAGGAAAACAAGATGAATACTAAAGACCTTTTTTGGAAATATATGCAACACTGGTACATCCAACATCACTCGATGTTCCTGTTATTAGTTCCTCTGTTTAGCTCTAATTATTGATAAAAAATGATAATACTCGTGCCCTAAGCTATTTTTAGGATTTAACTTCATTAGGAACAATGCTGTTGCATGGTAGTGTGTTGATTTTACAAAACCATATGTTCTAGTATATTTCCGAAATTGGACAACTCGTCAATGAATATATTGTTGTCATCCATATATTAATTTCTAGATTATTTTTTTTATTTTGCATTTGAATGTCTTTTGTTTTGACGTAGAAAAAAAACCCGTTGATACAATGTAATAGTGCGGGAGTTACAACGTCGCATTTTACCGATGATATCTAGGGTTGACGTCAGCGCGGGAGACTTAGCCTTATGTTCCGAATATATATGAAATAAGAATATGTAGCCCTTTTCACAAAAAATCTTAAGTGTTAAATTTATCGTAAGTCTAAAATATTTCTTGACAATTCAACTAAATATTTTTATCGTAAGATTAATTTTACACTTAAGATTTTTTTTAAAAGGGCTACTGTAAAAGAACTCAAAATACAACAAAATATGTGCCTTATTGACTTATGCTTGTATCATAGGCCGGAATTTTGAATTTGTTATAAAGGAGATCAAGTTAATGCTTCATAATAATCATTGCTTAAAATACAAAGCATATAAAGATGTCTGCAGTTACTAGAACCAAACTTATAGTACTAATAAAACGGAAAAACATCAAACGAAAGGGAAGACCACTGTCATATTCCTGGTTTAGTACAATTATTTCCTAATGACGAAAATGATAGATTAAATCAGCTATTATAGCTAGCTAAACCTCTTACTTGTATAAAAGTCGCCTATTATTTTGACAACAGTTTGAGAGCAAACAAAAAAAACCACATAAAATGTCAAAATGTCAAAAAACTGTTAATATTCTAATCAATATAAAACAAATAACTGTCAAAACAAATAAAAAATGGCAGAAAGACATTCTATAGACAAAATAAATAAGCAAAAATGAAAAACAAGAAAACACAATTGACAATAGCACAATAAAACAATATTGGAAAGTATAAGTACCGAACCACGTACTTGAGATGATCAAATAATTTGTTGGAACGTGATTTATACATTTAACTCCATTTGCAACAATAATTTCTCATATAAGTCAACTATATTTGATGTATTCATACCGTTGTCTTTTTCAATTTTTAACTTAAATGACTATATTACTTTCCGAACCAACTAACTTACATCAAGTTATAACAGCTAGACATTAATACCCATCTTTCGAAGTCTTTTTTACTAGATCTTAGAACTTTTCATTTGAAAAAGATCTTTGTTTGTTTTGTTTGTATTTACAGAATACTTACGGATACAAACTGTCCAAAAAACATATCCTAAATAAGTGATCACAAGTTCCTATAGTACAACCAGGAGTATTAACAGGTGAATCACAACAGTCTCCTTTAGCATCAGTCCCTGTAGGGTTATCATATTCTAAGAACTTCAAGCGTATTGTCCCTTTGCAATATGTTTCTTCTATCTACATTAGAGAAGTCGAAAGTATTCATAAACGTGAAATATCGGAAAATTGATTTAAAATGAATATGCAATTATGTGAGATGAAAATATTAAATTTCGTGTTTTAAATAAAATCACGAGTTTCTTACACACTTAACTAAGCCAAAACCAAAGGAACAGCGCATTTGTTATTCTTCTTATCTTCATAACAAATGTGAGGCGATCCTAGTATGTATGACGAGTTTGTTTATTATCAACACAGAACTGCAAGTTAAAGTAGAATTCTAGCACCGATTGAACGCAATTATTTGCTACATGTCGATGGCAATAGAGTTTTAGACTGACGAATACAGATGGCGTGTTATCTCAACTAATACAATGAGACGTGTCCGAGAGATACTTCAGAACAAATCCAATGAAATCAGTGTAACAACGTCAATGATAGTATAGAAAAGGCATGGGATCGTGCAATGCTAATTAGTAAGTATCTAGGATATAGGAAGTGTTCATTAATGACAACATTAATGTGAGTTTCGGCAAAAAAAATCAACATCAGATCTTAGGTATTCCGACTGGTCCCAGTTGCACCTATTGAAAATTAACTTGAATCTGTGTTGCCACGATTCATATGGCCAAACTCAGTAGATATCTGTTTCAATACTATTTCATTAAAGAAATACCTACTATAGCCTTGATTATATTCTTCAATATTACTGCAACTATTCACCAAAGTGAACTAACCTAACTTTAACACATTGAACATAAGCAGCAATGAATATTCTTTCTACATTTAGATCATTGAGTTTAAAAATAGAAAGTTTATTCAATAATTTACGAAACATTCAAAGTCCAATTAATGGATCTACAATGTATGTATATCTAGGCATTATTAAGCCAAGGGTTTAATACCATAACTAGCATAACATATTTATCTTTTCATAGATAAGAAGATTTGGTTTGGAAGTTTGTCTTTAGTTGTAGAAATTTTATTGTAAACGGGTTATCATATCTTTATTTTTACAGTATTCAAAGCTATTACTACGGTATTATATTGATAACCTTTTTAAAAAAAAAATCACCTTTAAAAAAAGTAAAATTAGTCAATAAATCAATAAGTTTGGCGTATTTTAGAATTAGACAGGATCAATAGACCATTATATTGACAATGACGTGTGATAAAAACAAACAGACATAATAGGTAAAGATGTCAAAAATAGGGGACCGCAGTCAACATTGTGTTATAATCTTAATCTCTATAAAATCAAAACAATATGTATCAAAATAGCACAAGAAGGAATAAAGACAGAATACATTAGCAAAAATGAAAGACAAAAACTTAAAAATTTACAATAGCACAATAACACAATGACGGGATATTTTAGTACAGAGCCACGTCATATGTACCAAAGAAATACTAGAAGGCATAAAGACAAATAAAGGCAACAGTAGTATACCGCTGTTCAAAACTCATAAATATATGGACAAAAAACAACATCGGTGTAACAAACTAAAACTGAGGGAAACGCATTAAATATCAGAGGAGAACAACGACACAACATTAAAATGTAACGCACACAGCAACGAACTAAGCATTAGACAAAATCCGATGAGAATAACCAATATAACATCAAAACCAAATACATGAATTTGGGATAGGAAGGTACCGTGACACATGACAAACTACTATGTAAAAAGGAAAGACAAGAATACAAAATTTTAATAGAAAATAAAAAAAAAAATGATGAGATATATAAGTACAGCGTCACTTCAATTGATATCACAAAAACACAGACTAAACAGTAAAAGTAATACTTATACATACAGACAAATAAAATAATACTTGTATGTTGTTATATTACATATTCGAACTTTACTTAGAATAATCATAATTTCCTTTTCACTAAATCTGTTGGATTTACATCGATTGATATTAAACTTTGAAACATGGTTTATCTTTTATTTGAATCTAACAGGAACTTATTTTCAGTAACTGCGATATCTCTGAGGTCAGAACTTGATTTTTGTCTTTTTGTAAGATTATTTCTTTGGTTTCTCCTATTGATTTAATGGGCTAAGCCCTTTCAACAGTTTGTTCTAATGGTATGCTGTTATAAAACTTTGCTCATAACATATGTAACCTTGTAAATAGACTCATCATAGATACCAAGGGTCTGTTGTTCAACTTGTCGTTAGTGCTAACGCGTAGTTAAAATTTCTTAATCATTCAGGATTAAAATTTCATATTTACGACAGAAGCGCTTTTCGTCTACAAAAGACTCATCAGTGACGCTCGAATCAAAAACTGTTTAAAAGGCCAAATAGAGTACAAAGTTAAAGAGTATTGAGGACTAAAAATTCCTAAAAGTTTGGCCAAATACAGCTAAGCTAATATATTCCGTAGGTAGAAAAGCCTTAGTTTTTCAAAAATTCCAAGTTTTGTTAGCAGTTAATTTATAATTATAAACATATCAATGATAACTCAAGTCAACATAGAAGTGCTGACTATTGGGCAGGTGATACCCTTGGGGTAACAGTCTTTATATTCTCAATTTTATTTGTACCCATGTCTTAAGTCTTCAGTTTAGTTTTTTTTATCATTGTTTAAGGCCATATGGTGACCTTAAGTTGTATAAATCCTAGTTTCTGGTCGTTGTTGGATAGAAGACTCATTGACAATGATACAACATTCCCATATTTTTGTGCATGAATCTTACTTAAGTGCTATCCTATATCATGTACGTAAATATACATCTTTTACTTCAGTGGTGGCTTTATTTTCTCAATATTAATTGTTTTGCCCTGATACTATTTCTTTTGCGGTATTTTTTGTTCTGGAATAAGATCTCTTTCTGGCAAATTGCATTAACTACTACCGTCTATGTAAATATCATAGAAGAGTCTTGTTGAATCAAAAATATAGTAAAATGAAATACCTGAACGAATAATACCATTAGCCATATCCCACATTTGTACATAATCATTTTCGAATTAATCCTAATCTATTATTCACAAAATTTTGAATCTAACAAATCTCCAGCACAAGAGTTTTGGCAAACGTCTACCGTTATGAACCCGGCATATATTCACGATTTTTTTCTTTTTTGTCATAAGATATCAAATACAGGATACTTTTTTTTATCTAACGGAAATAAAGGGGGTTTTCAATAATCAATTAATATCTGTCACTTTGTTTGTTTTTGTTAATATTCTTCCTTAAATTCGTTTTTACTGAAGTTTTAATTCTGCTTTGTCATATATATATGTAGGACTCTAAAGTGCGATGGTACTCTAAAGTGCGATGGTCTACGCTAAAGTACGATGGTGTCGCACGCTAAAGTGCGATGGTTGTTTGTTCGCTAAAGTTCGATGGTATATCATGCTAAAGTGCGATGTACCAAAGGGTTAGGTTCGAGGGCTTTATAAAAAAGACGTTTTAAAGAACACTCAATGCAACAGTAGCCCTTTTGTATTATCTAGTATTATAAGGTGTATACCATAGATTTGAAAGGCAGTATAATTTAACAGTAGCCTTAAGTGAATAATTCTCAAAGACCGACCACGTAATAATTGCTAAAAAGGTAATTTACGTGTCACAGAATACTATATATTTCTTGTAAATGATTTTTTGACAACTCTTGCGTATTAAATATTGTTATAATTGGTGTAGCTTGCCGTACACAGTCTATCGCTTATGGGTACACCTCCCCTTACAGTCGTCTTTGTAAGTTAAAAGATACAAAATTCGATTATTGTCGGAATATGTAACATTTATTTGTTTAATTTAAATGAGAGAGAAAGGCGATGTTTTCCGAGCTTATTTTTCTTCTTTTTTGTAGCAACTACACATCCATGTTATATTTTCAGGCAATGTACAAACTAATGTTTTCGGCGATTAGTTATAACTTACGCATGAAAAATATGTACCTTTATATTGTACACGTTACTTTTCAATAAAAGCGACATTTTAAAGGGAACCGCAAAATAAACTGAAACATAAACAATGATTCAAATGTATCCGTTCGCTTCCAATAAAAGCAGGATACAGGATATCTCTGCGAATACTACTTGTATCTATTATGCCTATAGTAAAACGATTGACTGCAGCAGGTTACAAGTTCTTCTTCCAGCTACCGAAATAAAACACATTTTCTCTAGCCGACAAAGCCTGGTTAGATTTAAATTATCTAAGTTATTGGTTCAAAAGTTTTTAATCAAATATTTGTAATTTGTCTACCGGCGTGTTCTTTTTTTGTTTGTATAAACGACTGTTAACGTCATAATCAAACTACGTTTATAACGTCTATACTTTTGCGGACCATCGGACTTTAGCGTATGGAAGAATCGCACTTTAGCGTAGCTATAGACCATCGCACTTTAGCTTGACCATCGTACTTTATCGTCCCCATCGCACTTTAGAGTCCTACATATATAATTGGCATTAATACACATTATTGACATGCACAATTTATCACAGAACGTGTTAATAACTTTACGAATGACAGAAATGTCTTTATAGAATAATTAACATTTTTTGGGGTATGAGAATTATGTGTAAGGAACCACAGAAATATAAACAAATGTGAAATTGTATTACATAGAAGTTTTCGACTTTAAATATGCTTGATTATTAGTTTTATTAGCAAGGCAATATCTTTAAATCAGTCAAATTGTGTTGATTATGTTATCAGACTTTTCGTCTTCAAATGAGGATTATTTTACCCTCTCGTTCGTGTTGTGCAAAAATTAAAGAAGATAGGGAGAACCTAAACAGACAAAGATTTTTTTTTCATGAACTATATTGTTGGCAATTGACCTTTGTTGAATATAAACATTGGTACCATAAAAACGTTTAATCCCGCTGCAAATGTTTGCACCTGTCCTAAGTCAGGAATCTAATGTACAGTAGTTGTCATTTGTTTATGTAATTTATACGTGTTTCTCGTTTCTCGTTTTTTATATGGATTAGACCGTTGGTTTTCCCGTTTGAATGGTTTTACACTAGTAATTTTGGGGCCCTTTATAGCTTGTTGTTCGGTGTGAGCCAAGGCTCCGTGTTGAAGGCCGTACATTGACCTATAATGGTTTACTTTTATAATTTGTTATTTGGATGGAGAGTTGTCTCATTGGCACTCACACCACATCTTCCTATATCTATGAACCAAGGTGAGCAATAGAGGCTCACGTAATCCATGGCAACTCACGAACGTTTTTATGAGGCTTTAAATACATGACACTCAATTCATTCAAGAAAGATAAAATAAGGCAAGTTTAAAGGAGGTCCTTTCATCATCAACCATAAAGAAAGAGTTATATGTTTTGTCTGTTGACTGATGACTGAATTTGAGTAAAAGTCTTTGAAATCGATGTCCTGTTACTGGTATTACTTAATGTATTTCACTTATACCGGCGTCACACATCAGCGTATAGCTCCGACGTACGCCGGGCGTGTTAAAAAAATCCTGTACGCTGCCAACACGCTAGTAATTTTGGATGCATTTAACCTGTCAATCATATCTGTAACGTGTGCACAACGAGCTTTAATCGTGTATTGGGAGTACGAGAAGCGTACGTAAGCGTTTATCTGGCGTTTGAGAAACGTATGTTGGCGTATGCCTGTCGTTTGTCTAACGTAGATAGAATGCACGCTACAAAGATAAAAAGTTTCTTGAATGTATTTAAGACGCGTCCCGGTCGTACCTTGGACGTTCTAATATTTGGTGTTTGTTACAAACACATCCGCATACGTTATAGTTAAAGTCGAACGTTCTTGAAGCCTATACAACGTGCCCTAAACGTGTCTCAAACTTATCTGTAGCGTTTTCAACGCGCTTCTAGCGTATGTAATTACGTGCGTAAAGCGTACAGATATACGCTAGACACACGCTTGAGCTATATGAAATTTTTTATGCTGCTTAAAAATTTCCTCGAGTTGTAGCGTTCACCAAGCGTATACCTTTGTATTTCGACGTACTTTAAACTTATGCAACGCGCGTTTAACGATTGCTTAGCGTTCCTCTGGCGTGGAACTAATGTATACCGACTTTGTCAAGTTTCTCTGTACGTTTGATGCACGCCGGTCTATACGCAAATGTGTGATGCCGGCATTAATTCGACGGGGTTTAACCGGTTCGCTCATCAAAGAGCAGTCAATCTATAGAAAGGTGGTTTGGGATAAGCTCATTAATAAAGTGACCAATTATGGTCATTGATTAGGTTGAAATATGTTAACACTGTATGTGTATTCAAAAAGGAAATACTAGTAGTGAAACCCAGTCGTTAATTTTTTTTGTAAAACGGAGTTGAAAAACATGCAATGTATTCAACGTACTTAGCTATAACACATATAAATGATATAAGTTGTAAACTACTCTATTTTTTTTTGTTCATCCGTTTGGTGACACTGATAGGTGATTAGAAATCAATAATAAGTATAACAGCATCAAACACACCTTCAAATAGACAACCCTTATGCAAATGAAAATCTAAGCTACTCCCGATCAGTTGAAATAATATTGGTTATATTTACATCTTTTATCAATATTTATGATTCATGAAAATAAGGAAAGGTTCTTAATGCTCTTCAACTTCGTACTTTATTTGGCCTTTTTAACTTTTTTGGATTCGAGCGTCACTGATGAGTCTTTTGTAGACGAAACGCGCGTCTGGCGTATATACAAAATTTAGTCCTGGTTTCTATGATGAGTTTATTTACAACCACTGGGTCGATGCCACTGCTGGTGGAGATTTATTTCCCCGAGGGTATCACCAGCCTAGTAGTCAGCACTTTTTCTGCTGACATGAATTATCATTGATATCAGGGCCGTAACTAGGGTTCGAATTCAGGGGAGGAAGGGGTTTGGGGGCCGCCAATTGCGGAAGGGGGGTTGGGCGCACAGCCCCCGCCGATTTTTTCTTCTCGCTAAAATGGCTAAAAGTAACCCGTATTCCTTCGATTTCCTTACTTTTAGTAACATCAGAATTGCTTGAACCTGGAAGCAATTTTTATGCAAAAGCAAGCTGTCTGAGCCTGAGATTGCTGTTCGTGGTGAGCCAAGGCTAGCTCCGTTTTGATGGTCGTACTTTGACCTATAATTATTAACCACTGGGTCGATGCCACTGCTGGTGGAGATTTATTACCCCGAGGGTATCACCAGCCTAGTAGTCAGCACTTTTTCTGCTGACATGAATTATCATTGATATCAGGGCCGTAACTAGGGTTCGAATTCAGGGGAGGAAGGGGTTTGGGGGCCGCCAATTGCGGAAGGGGGGTTGGGCGCACAGCCCCCGCCGATTTTTTCTTCTCCCTAAAATGGCTAAAAGTAACCCGTATTCTTTCGATTTCCTTACTTTAAGTAACATCAGTATTGCTTGAACCTGGAAGCAATTTTTATGCAAAAACAAGCTGTCTGAGCCTGAGATTGCTGTTCGTGGTGAGCCAAGGCTAGCTCCGTTTTGATGGTCGTACTTTGACCTATAATTATTAACATTAAATACATTGTGACCACTGATTTTTTTCTCTCAGTAAAATGTCTAAAAATAACCCGTTTCATTCGATTTTCTTACTTTAAGAAACACATCAGTATTGCTGGATCCTGGAAGCAATTTTTATGCAAACAATTATTATCTGTATTGTAAGATAATTTTGTTAGAAATCAAACTGGTACAAATCAAAGCATATAAGGCAAGATCATAGAACGCAAGATATTTTTTTTTTATCGAGGACCTTGAATTTCAATATCGTTGTAAGCTGAACAGACATGTATATAACTACAACCAGGGACTTTCTATTCTAAGTATATACTTAGTATAGAAAGTCCCTGCTACAACGAATGGGAGTGTTTAACTACTAAGGCATTGACCATAATGAACTCGTACGATCGGGTGACGTTAAAAAAACGATCCAACAGCTGATTCAGCCGGTAACGAATTTCCGATATCATAAAAGACTTACAATAGGAAGGAAACTTCCTCTGCTTAATTGAGCCCTTAAATGAATGTGAATAGTTCAGTTTTATTCAAAATTGTCGAAAGCAAAGTATCATATGTGTTCTCGTACGAATATATACTGAATAACAGACAGACGGCCACACGAAAAAAGAAATAAAATTATACTGAAACGGTTAACTTTCGATCAAAAATCCGGAAAATGACAGATATATCACACTGTTAAAACTGTAAACTTGTGTTGTTTATAATTTAAATTCAAGTTCTTCGTGTACATATTTCATTTTATTACTTAAAAAAAAAATTGGTGTAGAAATTTCAGGGGAGGCAGTTCCTCCCCTGCCTCATAGGTAGTTACGGCCCTGGATATGGTTATATATATAAATTAATTGTTTACAAAATTTTGAATTTTTGAAAAACTAAGGCTTACCGGTTAATAAGTTAAATAAAATTTTGGAGGATTGCAACACAATTTCATATAGCAGTCCTAAGTATGAAATTGTTCAAATTATTATGGCATATTGTTATTCAAAACTATTTCCCAAAATTGATCGCCCTGAAGATCATAAAAAACATTTTATTAAAATTAAGTATGTCAATAAAGGCTTTGATTTTGTAAATATTGCCGGTATATTTAACGACCATTCTGTTAAAGAACAAATTCCTGGATATTTTGACAAAACTGAGCTACCTCTTATTTGTTATATTTACAAGAAATCTACCCGGAAATTTGTGTTTAATTATAGTCAATTGTGTAAAGATGTTAATATCAGTGAAAATACACCTACTTCATGTACTTGCAGTAATTCCGAATATATTTATGGCCCCATTTCCCATGTTATAACAGGAGATCTTAACATCGTTCAAGACCGAGAGTTAAAATCATTCCTCAGTAAAGGACCTAAATATCGTCCCCCGTCAATTATTAATTGGAATGAGTGTCGTAATATCATCCACGACTCACTCCATACTTACTGTATGAAATGGATAAAACGGGAAAAAGCTGACAAAAAATCTTTGGACTCTTTTTTTAATTCAGTAATGAAGATAGTTGATATACGTATTCAACATTTTAAAGAACATTTTACTATAAACCCTTACAACAATAAACCTATTTCTCGTATCAAACATAAACTAAAAGAACTAGCCAAGGAATTTGTTTTTGTCCCGGCAGATAAAGCTGCTAATAATATTATTATTGTTTGACGTAAATTTTACATTGAGGTTCTGAAAAAGGAAATCACCAATTCACCAACATTCCAACTGACTCCATTTTCAGAAAACGAAATCTGTAACAAACATAAACTTTTAGGCACCGCTTTACAAGCAGAGCCAAATACAATGAAAGTCCCAACTATGTATTGGCTTCCGAAGCTACACAAAACCCCTTACAAATATAGATTTATTTCGTCTTCAAGCCATTGTTCAACTACTAAATTGTCTATTCTTCTTACCAGCACACTTGGTACAATTAAAAACCTGATAATAAATTGTTCAAATAAGGCCTTCGAAAATAGTGGAATAAATTACTTTTGGAGTGTCAAGAACTCGTTGGAAGTACTTGATAAATTGCATGCTTATATTGGTGATTTTGAATCTGTTCAAAGTTTTGATTTTTCTACCCTGTATACCACATTGCCTCACATTCTCATTAAGAAAAAATTCACACACCTAATTAAATGGGCATTCAAAAAATCAGAATGTGTATATATATGTTCAAACTCTTTTAGGTCATTTTTTAGTAGCAATAAACAAAAAAACTATGTTAATTGGACATGCTTTGATACTATATATGCCCTTGAATTTTTACTAGATAACATTTTTGTTCGCTTTGGGGATTCCGTATATCGTCAGATTATCGGAATTCCAATGGGGACTAACTGTGCACCACTTATTGCGGACCTGTTTTTGTATTGTTATGAGTTACAATTTATGACAAAAATAAGCAAAGACCCATCGAAACAACATCTGATAAACAAATTTAATAATACTTTTAGATATTTGGATGATATTTTGGCTCTCAATAATGACGATTTCAGTATGTATATTAATGAAATTTATCCTGTTGAACTTACTTTAAATAAAGCTAATACTAACAATGACCACTGCCCTTTTCTCGATCTTGATATCTATATCACTAATGGAAAGCTGAATACTAAAATTTATGATAAAAGGGATGATTTTTCATTTCCTATCGTTAATTATCCGTTTTTAGATGGTGACGTTCCCTTGTCACCATCTTACGGTGTTTATATATCTCAACTTGTACGATTCGCTCGTGTATGTAACAATGTTTTAGATTTTAACGAGAGAAATTTATGTATTACTGAAAAATTATTACACCAGGGTTTTCGATATCACAAACTAGTCAAAACATTTACTAAATTTTATCATCGGTATAAAGACATTATTCGTAAATATAGCTCAACATGCAGACTTTTAATACGTTCAGGTATTTCACATCCAATTTTTTATGGTAATATTCTTTATAAAGCACAAAGGTGTCAGTATTCACCTCAGAAACTTACAAAACCTTTGAATAGACTTATTAAGAAGGGATATAATTACGATACTGTTGTCAAGTCATTAAAGATTGCATATTTTGGCGTTAATATTGAGTCATTGATAAGGTCTTTGCATCGGAACTAAACACATTTATTCTAAAAACAGTTGTTGGCATGACACGGGTAATGTTCTTCGCATATATGTTATGATGGTATGATACTAAACCCCTAACGGGAAGGATTGTGCCTGATGTTCATATGATGAAATCATAATCTTTCAGTCAGTTTAGTTGAAGTCTGGAGCTGGCATGTCAGTTAACTGCTAGTAGTCTGTTGTTATTTATGTATTATTGTCATTTTGTTTATTTTCTTTGGTTACATCTTCTGACATCAGACTCGGATTTCTCTTGAACTGAATTTTAATGTACGTATTGTTATGCGTTTACTTAACTACATTGGTTAGAGGTATAGGGGGAGGGTTGAGATCTCACAAACATGTTTAACCCCGCCGCATTTTTGCGCCTGTCCCAAGTCAGGAGCCTCTGGCCTTTGTTAGTCTTGTATTATTTTAATTTTAGTTTCTTGTGTACAATTTGGAAATTAGTATGGCGTTCATTATCACTGGACTAGTATATATTTGTTTAGGGGCCAGCTGAAGGACGCCTCCGGGTGTGGGAATTTCTCGCTACATTGAAGACCTGTTGGTGACCCTCTGCTGTTGTTTTTTATTTGGGCGGGTTGTTGTCTCTTTGACACATTCCCCATTTCCATTCTCAATTTTATTTTCTACCTCAAGCATAGATTACCTTAGCTGTATTTGGCATAACGTTTAGGAATTTTGATCCTTAATGCTCTTCAACTTTGTACTTTATTTGGCCTTTTTAACTTTTTTGGATTCGAGCGTCACTGATGAGTCTTTTGTACACGAAACGCGCGTCTGTCGTATATACAAAATTTAGTCCTGGTATCTATGATGAGTTTATTTCCAGCAAAACCATTAAAAAACGTGTAATCCTTACAATCATATTCTACATGCCAGATAGTTGATATTTCATATCAAGTATATAATAAACAGAACAAATCACTAAAATTATTATTTATTGATTAATGAACAAGGATATGTAGGTCGAGCTTCGATGAACCCTTTTAGACAGACAGACATCTACATAAAAACTATTCGACACATTAATAGCAGTATCCGATAATGTGACTTATTACAATATTTAGTGTTGATCAATTAACCATTAAAAAGAGGACAAGGTTAAATGGACCCTTTCAGATATATATGTAGGACTATAAAGTGCGATGGGGACGCTTAAGTACGATGGTCACGCTAAAGTGCGATGATCTACGCTAAAGTACGATGCCTACATTCGCTAAAGTCCGATGGTCCGCAAAAACAATAGACGTAAAAACGTAGTTGGATCATGACGTTAACAAACGTCTATACAAACCAAAAATTAATGTACATGCCGGAAGCTAAGATAGATTAGGAATAATTGATTAACAACTTTTAAACCGGAATGTCCATGACTTAATTTCAAACCGGACCGGGCTTTGTCGGCTGGCACGGATGTGTTTATTTTCGGGTGCTTGAAGAAGGACTGTGTCATGCAGTTGACCAAATTTCTATATAGATACAAAATAGTATACGCATAGGTATCCTGTATCCTGCTTCTGTTGGAAACGAACAGATACATTTATATCATTGTTTACGTTGCAGTCTACTTAGGGATCTCATTAAAGTAATGTCGATTTTATTGAAAATAAAGGTATTTGTAACGTACAGTGACGACTGTAAGAAAGTTTCACAGTAGTTATAGAATGTGTGTACGGCAAGCTAAACCAATTATTCAAATATTTAATATGCTCGAATTGTGAAAAAAAAACACATTTTAAAGGAAATACAGTATTTTGTGACACCTAACATATTTTTTTAGAAATTAGTACGTGGTTGGTCTTCTAAATTTAAGAAACATACTTAAGCCTATCGGGAAATTATAACTAAGCCTATCACATTATGTTATACCTTAGCATATATATATACTAGCTATTGCAAAAAAGAATATTTTTCAAAATCCATGTACTTCAACGTTTAAATCCCCCAGACCTATACTATTGGTCCATTGTATTTTATCGTGATATACCATCGTACATTAGCAAAAAAAATAACATCGCACTTTAGCGTGAGACACAATCGTACTTTAGCGTAGACCATCGCACTTTAGCGTGACCATCGCACTTTAGAGTACCATCGCACTTTAGACTCCAACATATATGTTCCCCTTACAAACATTATATGAACCATTCATAGTTCATCTTTTAAATCTAGTATATAATAGACATTCCCTAATCATGAAAACCTAATATTCATCAGTTAATGATAATAACAATGGGGTCAAGATTAGATATACATATATCCCTAAGATTAATTCAATACCAAATATATGTTAACATTATCTTTACAGATTTTCAACCGTTAATATGTCGTAAAAAACGGAACATCAAACATTTGCAAGACGGAAACGTTGATTCTAAGACATGATATTTACAGACAATATTGAGAACCCATCCCACCTTCCTTCATAAAAATTCCTACTTATCTGGACTAGCTCCTTATGTTTGTCAATCTGTAACTGCAGTTACAGAATTTGTTGAAAACAATAGGGCATTTAAATAAATAAAGGCAACAGTAGTATACCGCTGTTCAAAAGTCAAAAATCGATTGAGAGAAAAAAAATCAGGATAACAAACTAAAACCAAGGGAAGCACAACAATTATAAGACGAAAACAACGAACCAACAGACACACTGAGGTGCAACAAAAACAAACGACAATGTTGTTTCCTCTCTATTTTTTATTTGCTGTACAGTGTTTTATATGAATTATCGTCATACCAATTATATTGAGTAATAATTTTATAGTTTCATTTCATTTCTTCCAGGTTTTTTTTAATATATTTTACAATCTTTGAAAGATTAAGTTTGATGTCAGATGAGTTAACGCTATTATACAAATCCACTACAATCCTCCATCTTTTGTTTAAAACAAATCCACGTATAAAGCATTTAAAGGTCACTGGGAAGAATATATCTTTTGCAGATGTTAATCAATAGAATGCTTCAGTGAATTCTAATTTGGCACATCATTTTCGATGTCATGAAAAGTTTTCAGATTTCTGTTACAAGACTTGACAATTTCAATAAAAACTGAAATTAGGCAAGGAGTTAAAGACTTATTATTCTTTCAGATTCAACACACTTTTATTGTCATGTTTGAACCCTTTGACGCTGATACATTTTGGATCGAATCATTATCTGCTTTTCATGGGTTCATTTAAAAAATAAGAATAAGAATAAATGGTACGTAAGTAAAACTGTGTAATCAAATTCATTGCACAATATTAGGCACAATCACAAAAGTATGTATAACGGTTTAATTCTAAAATAATCTATTTTTCATCTTCTGTACATCAATTGAAATATTGCAGAAGTTGGGTCGGTACCACAGCAAGTGCAGTGTCACTACCCGCGACTAACATATCTTAGTCCATTATATTGTGGGGTTTTTTCAACAACAAATTGCACTTTTGCTGTTAACAATGTTCTTCATTAGTAAAAAATTCCAGTTAAGAGTCCCTATTTGTAAATATAAACAATACAGGGCATCATTATATGACATCTACATTAGTTTTTGTTACAGCTAAATTATTACATTACCAACTATGAAATATGCAGATATATAGATAAGACTCATTTATTTAACATGATCGCTATTTAACGAAATTTACTTTGGTCTTGCTGACTGATAATTCTCTTTCTCAACGGAGTCGAGTGATATATGAAAAATTATCGCTAGAATTTAAGGGAACACGTGCCGTTATCAATGAAATTACAACGTCTTCATAGATAAAATAGCGATAATCGGATTATCATCGTCAT
Organism: Mytilus galloprovincialis; assembly: GCF_965363235.1. Classification (NCBI taxonomy): domain Eukaryota; kingdom Metazoa; phylum Mollusca; class Bivalvia; order Mytilida; family Mytilidae; genus Mytilus; species Mytilus galloprovincialis. The sequence continues at coordinate 10,925,879 of NC_134838.1, read as the reverse complement.
CTCAACTCGATTATTTTTTTTCACTTTCGCCGTGCCGTTCAAGCGATAAAATCAATCTCGTTGAGTTAACCAACGATAATCTATAGATATACAATACATATCATCTATCATTTTTTTTTCTAAATATCTATTCCGGAAAAATATCTTTAAAAAACTTTATTTAATTGTAAAAAGTCTTGAGTTAATGTGTAACTTTCCAGTTGCGAATCACAATACATCAATATTTTAATCCAGCCAAATTTTGATAGATTCTATGTATTATTATGTTTTGCTTTTCCATAAAAAATTTATAAATACACTTTTAGGTTTTAACAATGCATTCTTTTTCTATATGTGAAACAAACTAATGCTATTTGATATACTCAGTGATTTGATTACTGTTTTCCCCAACATGGTATAGTTTTTTTTTCTCTCAATTTTCAATCATCTACTCAGATTTTTAGCACACTTTTTTCTTTCAAGAAAAAAACATTTTACCGGTTTGTCTGTCCACTTGTTGCTTTTTATAATTTCCATTGCAGTTTTTATATGTTTCCGACGAAATGCCTTCTGTTATGATTAAGGCCCCGATAATGTGCCAAAAATTTCAATCATATTTAAAACCTTTTGTATGTTTTTTTTTGTGATAGATAAAGTGTGGTGTTTTTTTTTTAAACATGACTGTTTTTAAATGATTATGTTTTCCCATCTATTGCAATACATTCCTTAGCTTACAATCTGTTATCTCTACAGCACAGCAGTAACGAAAATAATTACACTGATGAATGTTGATGGGTTCAGATATCTACCAGTAATTTATCACTACGCCTTTTGTTTCTATATATACAGTTTTAAGTCATTTTGAAACCCACATTTTCTTTCACGCTGTAAACAAACAAATATCATTCTTAAGGGCATACGATACAGTTACAGGGGATGTAATGACGTTGCGAACGTAAATTATTATTCTCGCGACGTCACACTATGACTTATCGGGAAAAGATTCAGTTTTCGACTGGAATTTATTATTCAAAATTATTTAACTTGAAAACGAGTTTATGGACCCCTCTTTTTAAAAATTCCATTTGGTATGATTACGCGAGAAGATTATATGTGCCAATTTTCATGAAAACGTAAATAGTGCATTTTTTTTAAATTTGATAAATATACAGCAAAAAATTATGTTTTTTTTTCTATATTCATGAATATTTGATAATTATGAGATATTTCTGAATATAAAATGTATACATTTTAAGGATACTTATAAAATACAGAAACTACAAATTATTTAACAAAAACCTATTTGTGCTTATCTTTTAAAACAAAAAAAGTTATGTCTTTCTTTCGAAAGAACAAATACGGCAACAAATCCGAATTTTGAGCAAATATACAAAATTTCGACCTCATTTTACTCAAAAAGTAGCACATGAAGGTTTAATTTTTGTAACATATTTGATTTAATCAGGTAAAAAATAGTCTATATGGAAAATTGTATTACAATGTAAATACGGGATCAAAACTGTATCGTATGCCCTTAAGGTGTCATTTGCTTTTGAAATTCTTCACAAAGTGTTCTTTATAATTCCACTCTTAAGTCCATCAAATCCAGGAGCTTTGTTGAGTTTTTTCTAGAATAATGAATCTATACATTCATCAATGATTATAGTTCCCTTTATAGTATCACTTTATTGTGTATTTAATTTATGATCAATATTTGTTTGGTTCAACTAAATTTATACGATATATTTTGTTTACAGTTTGATTTAGAAGAAATACCGACATAAGTAGATAATTTCAAATTAATTATCTAATTACTACCACAATTCGATATTAATAGTATTGTAATTTTCATTGTTATTAAAAAATGTTATATCAACATTACATAATCTTTAATTCTATCCTTATTATATGCTAGTTTTTGGAAAAAATTTTGAAATTCAAATGTGAAGTCACTTAAATTTGTGCGTTTATCGATTTGAATAACGCGGCTGTGAATTTTTTATGTGCTGTTTTAGGTTATTTATCTATCCGTTTTTATTTGGTAGTTAGTCACCAGTTTTATCAATTATATGTATTATATAGTCTTTTTATAAAAAATACAGTTTGCAAAAGTATGAATTATTCTAAATAATAAGGATGTTCTTATCCCAGGCAGAAAATCCTAACCGTATTGGGCATAACTTTTTAGAACTTTTGGTTCTCAATGCTCTTCAACTTTGTAATTTTTTTTTGGCTTTCGAACTTTTTTCATCAGAGCGTCACTGGTTAGTCTTGTGTGGATGAAACGCACGTCTGACGTATTACATTTTAAACCTGGCACCTTTAGTTAGCTATTATTCCTGTGTTTCTCTCTCCTGTATGTTCTCCCATTTATTTGTATTGTAGGACTATCATGTAATGTTGTCATTTTTATGTTATATTTAACATTGCCATAACAGCAAAAGGTTCAACCCACCATTTTTTAGCTCACTTGGCCCGAAGGGCTAAGTGAGCTTTTCTCATCACTTGGCGTCCGTCGTCGTCGTCATCGTTAACTTTTTACATTTTAAACTTCTTCTAAAGAACCACTGAATCGAATGAAACCAAACATGTCATGAATGCTCCATATGAGATGCTGACCAAGTGTTGTTACTTTGTAGCCAATCCATTATCCAAGATGGCTGCCAGCGGGGGACTTAGTTTAACATAGGACCCTATGGGAAATGCATACAAATGACTTCTTTTAGAGAACCACTGTATGGAATGAAACCAAACATGGCATGAATGTTCCTTATGAGGTGCTGACCAAGTGTTGTTACTTTGTAGCCGATCCATCATCCAAAATGGTCGCCAGCGGGGGACTTAGTTTAACATAGGACCCTATGGGAAATGCATACAAATGGTTTCTTTTAGAGAACCACTGTATGGAATGAAACCAAACATGGCATTAATGTTCCTTATCAGGTTCTGACCAAGTGTTGTAACTTTGTTACCGATCCATCATCCAAGATGGTCACCAGTGGGGGACTTACTTTAACAAAGGACCCTATGGGAAATACATACAAATGTCTTCTTTAAGAGAACAACTGAATTGAATGAATCAAAACACGGCATGAATGTTACTTATAAGGTGCTGACCAAGTGTTGTGACTTTGTAGTCGATCTATCATCCAAGATGGCTGCCAGCGGGAGACTTAGTTTAACATAGGACGATATGGGAAATATATCCAAATGTCTTCTTTTAGAGAACCACTAAATGGAATGACACCAAACATGCGAGAATGTTCCTTATAAGATGCTGACCAAGTCTTGTTACTTTGTAGCCGATCCATCAATCAAGATGGCCGCTAGCATGGGGACTTAGTTTAACATAGGACCCTATGGGAAATATATACAAATGTCTTCTTTTAGAGAACCACTGAATGGAATGAAACCAAACAGGGCATGAATGTTCCTTATGAGGTGCTGACCAAGTGTTGTTTCTTTGTAGCCAATCCATCGTCCAAGATGGCGTCAGCAGGGGACTTAGTTTAACATAGGACCCTATGGGAAATATATCCAAATGGTTCTTTTAGAGAACCACTGTATGGAATGAAACCAAACATGGCATTAATTTTCCTTATGAGTTGCTGACTAAGTGTTGTTACTGTGTAGCCGATCCAACATCCAAAATGGCCGCCAGCATGGGGACTCAGTTTGACATAGGACCCTATGGGAAATGCATACAAATGACTTCTTTAAGAGAACCACTGAATGAAATAAACAAACATAGCATGAGTGTTACTTATGAGGTGCTGACCAAGTGGTGTTACTTTGTAGCCGACCTATTAACCACGATGGCCGCCAGCGGGGGACTTAGTTTAACATAGGACCCTACGGGAAATACATACAAATGTCTTCTTTTAGTGAAACACTAAATGAAATGAAACCAAACATAGCATGAATGTTCTTAATGAGATACTGACCAAGTGTTGTTACTTTGTCGCCATTGCAACATCCAAGATGGCCGGCAGTGGGGGACTTAGTTTAACATTGGACCCTATGGGAAATGTATACAAAAGTCTTCTTCTAAAAATCCACTGAATTGAATGAAATCAAGCATAGCATGAATGTTCCTTTCTTTATGAGGTACTGGCCAAGTGTTGTTACTTTTAACCAAATTTTATATTTTTTTATATGATTTCAAAAACCCAAGTAGAATCAGGTGAGCGATACAGGCTCTTGAGTGCCTCTAGTTTTATTAAAACGTCCTGTACCAAGTCAGGAAAATGGTCAGTGTTTTATTACAGTTCGTTTCTGTGTGTGTTACACTTTAATGTTGTGTTTCTGTTGTGTCGTAGTTCGCCTCTTATATTTGCTGTGTTTCCCTCAGATTATTTTTACAAGACTCCTTTTTCTTCTATAGTTATAGTCTTTCTAGTTCGTTTAGCTTCTTCAAAGCTAAAAATGAATTTTGTATTTTCTCACCTTTTTATTTTTGACCTTATTTGGACCCCTTTACTTTTTAAACGCATAAAGTTTCCTTAGTGTACATTCATTATAAATGTATTATTCTTGAAAATGTCAAATAACACCATCTTAACAACTTGTGTTAATACTTTAATTTAATATCGGTATTATACTTGATACATATTGTTTTTACATAATTGTATTAAAAGTAAGGATGCAACTCACATGTATTAATTGGCATAAAACGGTATTTGCTCTACTTTTTATGAAAATTTGGTTTTGATGCTTAAACGTTTTTAGTTTTTTGTAATCGTTGGTCTAACGCGGAAAACACAATGAAAAGACTTTTTTTTTACACATTCATGTCTCATATAGCTTGTACAGATTTTATTAAATACCGACCCTTTTAATTTTATCCCGGCTTCGATTGGTACTAGGATTGATGATGATTTACTGATACTCTATTGGTACAACTGATATTAGTCACTATTAATAATGTAATGGGACTTTCTATTAAAATTCATTTACCACCCTATAAAATATATAATTGTGATGCCCATGAAGAAAAAAAATGTTGGGAAATAATTTCAAAATGGCACATAATGTTTTGCAATGCATAACGTTAAGAAATATAAATGAAAAACCATAAGATTTTTAAACTGATTACATCACAATTTCATCATATAGGATGAACAGTTTTTACGAAAACGGTGAACATTACATAATATGAGCAGTTTTCCATCATCATTTGAATAACACAACCATCGTGCGCAGCCAAGAAACCACAAAATAATTGGAGAGTTGGTTTATTATACCTATTGACTTAATCTCACCTACTATTAAAATATAAAGATGTTTCTTGGGTGCGGATAGACTTTGCCAATCTAAAATCTACTTACACATTTGAAGAAAAATAAGTTGAATCTAAAGAATTTGCAAAATATACCAACTTCGTCATAGTTTGTTGCCATGGTAACTCGTAAAATATGAAAATGGTTTTCATTGTCTGAATCTCTTGTACCGTGGTCTAGTTAAAAAATTCAGATCAGGTGAGCTAAAAAGCTATGAAAGAGAATGTTAAATTTAAATTATTCCTTTTTGTTCTTCTTTGATCCATATTTGCTTGTTTTCATAGTGATTAAGATTATAATGCAATATTGACTGCTATACCCTTATTTTTGACATTTATACCTATTATGTCTTTGTGTTTCATTCACTCATCGTTGTCTGTAAAATGAAATTTGATGCGACTGTCATACATGTGAGAGGTTTAGATAGCTATAAAACAAGTTTCATTCCACCATTTCTACACAAGAAAATGCCTGTACCAAGTCAGGAAAATAAAAGTTGTTATCCAATCGTTTGATGTGTATGAGCTTTTGATTTTGCCATTTGATTAGGGTCTTTCCTTTATGAATTTTCTTCGGAGTTTTGTGAATTTACTTTTTACTCATAAAACAAAGCAGACAAAAGACGTTGGCAAATTTTGACCCATCCTTCTTCGACCTTTATAAATTGAGCTTAGTTTGTTGCAGTTATTATATATTTTTCTGATGCTCCAGTCTTATTACATTTATATGTCATTGTGACATCATAGAAACATAGAAAAGATATTTACAGTAAAGGAGCGTTATTTACGTGATATCCCAGCTGCTACTGAATTTCGAAATAATGCTGCCTTAGTAAACCAGCCCTGAATTGCCATGCTGTGATACAATGATCAGTTCAATCTTCGTCAATGTAATGTTGACTTTCAAATATTTTTGTTGTGTTATGTTTGTTGTTATTGTTTTTGTTGTTGTTTTTTGTGAATTTTGATTAAATGTTGCCATGACAATTCAAGAACCAAAATAAACCCGTGTTTGTTATTTGTTGTAGCGATAAACAAATACGTTATCAATGATCTCTTTTCCTATAAGTTATGCTATGTTGGTAATAAACAGCATGCACATTTTATTTAGATAAAAGAGTCTATTCAATAACAGCACATAACAACATGTAAAAAGGAAAATCACAAAACTACTGTACTCTGAGGAAAATTAATGCAACCGTCAAACCAATTATTTCTGTTAACAAATAAAACAACAATTTACATTAACCACTTCACTACCAAGACAATGAGTTGTGTCTTATTTTCATATTGTAAAATTTGTCAAAGTAAAACTCTAAACAAAGTAGTAAAAAAGAACTGAAAACTTAACAAATAACCATACCCATGCAGCTTTTCGCCTATTGGGTATGACCAGTTCGATTCTACATTAAGAAATAACACTGACAAAAAGGTTATCAGCAAATTACTGTGTAGTAGTGTTTGATATGATTTTGACATTTTGTGTCTGATATCAATTTTTCAAAATGTGAAAATAAAAATCCATTGTCACCCAGGAGAGATCCTGATTCCAAAAATTTGAGCATGAGATCCGTTAACGATATAAAAGACTGATATTATTTTCACATATTCCTGTTAAAGTTTAAGATGGCTCCTAGCACCAGTTTGATCGAAATCATGCCTGTATAGGAATTCTAGCCCTTCCGACGTACAATTTACTTCTGTGCTGACATGAACTATCATTGATATGGTCATATTTATAAATTAACCGTTTACAAAAATTTTGAAATACTAAGGCTTTTCTACCTCAGGAATATATAACCTTAGCTGTATTTGGCAAAACATTTAGGAATTTTGGTCCTCAATGCTCTTCAACTTCGTACATTATTTAGCCTTTTTAACTTTTTGAGCGTCACTGATTAGTCTTTTTTTGACGAAACGCGCGTCTGGCTTTAATACAAAATTTAATCTTGGTATCTGATGAGTTTATTTACAACCACTGGGTCGATGCCACTGATGGTGGAGTTTTAATTTCCGAAGAGTATCACCAGCCCAGTAGTCAGCACTTCTATGCTGACATGAACTATAGTTGATATAGGCATATTTATAAATTAGATTAAACTTAGACGAAACGCGCGTCTGGCGTAAATGCGAAATTTAATCCTGGTATCTATGATGAGTTTATTTACTTGACTTTTCAATCAGATTGTACATTTCTATCCACAATTGTAATCTTATCCCGAACATTTTGTGTGTATTTATTTTCATTTATATGTCAAAAGGGTTAAATTATTTTTACTGTATATTACGTGTAAGTGGCCACACTGTTTTGTTCAGGTTCTATTATAAAAAGTTGTAAATACTACCACTTGTTTATACATCTGCGAGACATTGTTTTTCTTTTCCACGATAAGTTTAGACATCCTACGGTTAAATACTTCTTTCAAGAATGAAGTTAATTGCGTTTATATAAGGTGTCGAAGGATAATCATAGTCTTCAAGGCTTCAACAATGAGTATGAATATAAATAACATTAGGCGATATTTCTTTTAGTTTATTTAAGAAATAATTCATGGGGGCTTGAATTTATCTCGATTTTTCCATGGGTTGGCCCTTTATGACAAATATTTTACCCAGAGGGATGATTTTCGATGATTTTCGGTTTCACAAACGTGCATTTGCACGTAACATGCTTATATTCATTCATAAAAAAGCATATGACGTGGGTGTACGGTCGGAACAGCCAAATTAATATATTCATATTTTACCACGGGTGTGTACTCAAAGCGTTTGAATGACGTCATGTTAGAATTTCCATTCTCACATGACCAAAAAAATCTTTGAAATTTTAATAAAATTGATCTTAAAACTTTGACATCATTTTAAAATTACATGTATAATCTCCACTGATTTGCGCTATTGTCAAAATGTCTAAACGGCAAAACAATTGTAAATTACGTTCGTACAAATCTTTTGATAATAATAATATTCATCTATCTTAAAATTGAAACAGGCACAAATAAACAGAAATGACAAAAAGAAAACATGTACATCTATATCATTTATGCAAATGTGCAATCTTCTTTATTTTTATTTCATTTGGCGCAGCAGCAGCTACAACCTCTGTGGCAATTAGGACAACAACATCTGGACGTAGTTGGAAACGGAAACTCTAAAAAGATAAGAAAAATAAGAAAAATTGATGAATACAGTCGAACAAAGTTACAGCTAGTAAATTTCCTTATTCCGTTTCCGAGTCTACTGCAGCACAGGTATTCCACTCTCGCAAATATTTCAGAAAAAAAGGTTTCACGGTACGAAAATGCATATTCAGATATTGCAAAGTTTAATTTGTATGTTCAAGACGGGCATGGAAGAGACACTAATTGCATTAGTTACCAAATGATAATGATAGAATATGTCCCACATCTTTGATTTTGGATACATCTTATAGCTAGGAGAGCAACACATAATAGGTTCAATTTTTCGTGTTTTTTTTTAAAAAATTGGGAGATGATATCTGAGAACATGATATAAGGAGCCTGTAATTCAGTGGTTGTCGTTTGTTCATGTGTTACATATTCGTTTTTTCTTTATTATTTGTACATAAATAAGCCTGTTATTTTTCTCCTTTCAATTGTTTTACATTGTCATTTCGAGACCTTTTATATCTGACTATGCTGTATTAGCTTTGCTCATTGTTGAAGGTTGTGCGGTGACCTGTAATTGTTAATTTCTATGTCATTTTGGTCTGTTGTGGAGAATTGTCTCATTGGCAATCATATCACATCTTTTTTTATATGTATTTGCTAACTATTTGTATGGTTCTATTTATATATCTTTGTGGTGGCTTGTCAGTATCATTAGTAAAACACTTTAAAATGTTGAATTCATCCTCAGATTAGAAGACATTTATTGGTTTATAGTAATGACAATGCCTAACATGATGCTTGGGCCTGATGAGCTAGAAAGTAAGCTTCTGTGCCGTTTTCTATCAATTTTTTGATAATATCTCCTTCAAAGCTGGTGAAAGCAAAACAAAGTTTTGACCAATATGAAAATGATATCACCGAAAGAAACTTTCTGAGCACTTCAAAGACTCATAACTGCTCCAAAAGTTATCTGAAAGAATTTCAAGCATGTCAAGTGGATATTATAAACATTTACTTAATATGTCCAAATATCTAAAAAGTTATAGTATTCAATATGAAAATGGTATTGCAAAATTATTCTCTTTTCATTTTTTTTTTTGTTAATATGTGGATACAAATATAAGTGATACCAATCCAGTATTTGTTGTGGTATGAAAGTGTTACTGTTGTAATTAACATTTACTGTTACAATGTTAATTCACACAAAATAAACAAACGAGTGAAAAATGTTGAACATGTACAATGAAATATAGTTTCAGAAATCAATTACGCCAGATAGGCCTTATAAATTTTGGTCTTATTTTTAACATAATTGAATGACCATTTACACTCAGGACCGAGTCATCAGTAGGCATTACAGATGTATTAATACAACCTAGCATCATTTTTCTAGTAGCGGGAGTAGCATTGTTGTGTAAATTTGTTCTCTTTTTTTTTTAATTTAGTCAATGGACAAATAATGTTTGGTTCAAACAAAAATAAAATGCTTTTATCTCCCTGTTACTTACATTGTACATAGAAATGATAAGAATTTGAGAAATCCTTGTACATGAGAGTTATCTGTCAAATCTTTATTTCACAAAGAATGAATTGCATAACAATGAACCGAGCTCAAAGCAATGCACTTTAATAATACACTAAGACAGAGAGCTCAATCCAGTGATATACTTTGTACTACAGGTCCTTCATGAACATCCATCAACCAGAACCATATCTCAATAACATGCCATACTACATGGTTGGATCAGATGTCCTGAAAAAGACATGATTTTTTTATGCCCCACCTACGATAGTAGAGAGGCATTATGTTTTCTGGTATGTGCGTCCTTTCGTACGTCTGTCTGTCCGTTCGTTCGTCCGTCCGTTCGTTTGACCGTCTGTCCCGCTTCAGGTTAAAGTTTTTGGTCAAGGTAGTTTTTGATGAAGTTGAAGTCCAATCAACTTGAAACTTAGTATACATGTGCCCTATGATATGATCTTTCTAACTTTAATGCCAAATTAGAGTTTTTACCCCAATTTCACGGTCCAATGAACATAGAAAATGATAGTGCAAATTTCACGTTAAAGTTTTTGGTCAAGGTTGTTTTTGGTGAAGTTGAAGTCCAATCAACTTAAAACTTAGTACACATGTACCCTATGATATGATCTTTCTAATTAAAATGCCAATTAGAGTTTTTACCCCGATTTCACGGTCCACTAAACATAGAAAATGATAGTGCGAGTGAGGCATCCGTGTACTATGGACACATTCTTGTTATTATTTAAAAGGTCCGTCTTTTCAAATATCTACAGTAGGGATGTTTAAGGAATATGTGACATTTTTATATTGGTTCAAATTACATGAACCTATTTATAAATTACATATAGTTATTTACAGAAATATTTTTAATTATTTCTCTCACTGGTTTTGTATTAATTCAAGTAACCAGAAGTAGTACAAAAGTGGTTGAGAAAGACTTGTTCTCCCTTTTTTATTTTTTAGTCTTGGATTTCATAGCACAAAGTACAATATAAATCCTCACGAACTACCAACCTGTTAATTAACAAGTCCTATTCCATAAAGGCAACAGTAGTATACCGCTGTTCAAACTCATAAATCCATGGACAAAAAACAAAATCGGGGTAACAAACTAAAACTGAGGGAAACGCATAAATATAAGAGGAGAACAACGACACAACACTACAATGTAACTAACACACACAGAAACGGACCAAGCATCAGACAAAATCCCACGAGAATAACAAATATAACATCAAAACCAAATACATGAATTTGGGATAGACAAGTACCGTGACACGTCTTATCGCAATGTCAATTTACACTCAAAAATAAGAGAAAACAAACGACACAACGTTAAATTGTAACACACACAGAAACAAACTATAATATAACAATGGCCATATTCCTGACTTGGTACAGGACATTTTTAAAGGAAAAAATGGTGGGTTGAACCTGGTTTTGTGGCATGCCAAACCTCGCACTTTAATGGCAATGTTAAATATAACATAGAAATGACAACAAAATATTACAGGACTACAATGCAAATAAATAGGAAAACGTATTGGACAAAGAAACACATGATTAATGAATAACAAAAAGCATCAGGTTTAAAATTTAATACGTCAAAAACGCGCCTCGTCCACACAAGACTCACCAGTGACGCTCAGATATAAAAGATCGAAAGCGAAAAAAAAATACAAAATTGTACAGCACTGAAGATCAAAAGTTGAAAAAGGTTGTGTCAAATACGGCTAAGTTTTTATGCATGGGATAAGAACATCCTTATTATTTAGAACAATTATTAATTAACTACACTGTTATTGGACTTAATATGATGAAAACTGCCTATGCAATATAATGTGTAAACTAGGCCAATACAGAATAACTCGGCCAATACAGATTTTTTTCTGTATTGGCCGAGTTATTCTATATTGGCCGAGTTGACACAAGTGCAGGAATTCGGAACGTCTCTAGATTTTACATCGAAAGTCACGATAAACACAAACTGAAGGTAAACAGTTGTTTTGAAGACGCAGTTGTCATTTTTTTAATAGTGATCTTAAACATGCTGAAAATGTCAGTATGGCATACATTTCAGGCGAAAGACGGTCACATTCATTTAAAAGGTATTTTGAAAGCAGACGATAGAACTATTTCAGGTTTGGGGAACGAGTAGATTATCACAAAGTTCATTTCTTGACGACCTCATAATTTCACGATTGTACACATCGATTTTAAATTAGTTTCTGCATAACACATGCAATGGCAGTACCTTTCCAATTACTATTTATGTGTTGCGTCTAAATTTAAGTTGTAACACTTTATAGTGACTGAAAAGGGTAGAAAAATTCATCAGATGAGAAAATGCTGAAGACACCTGGAAACAGCACCAGATCATTATGTATTGCATCTAATACAAAGAAACAAACTGAGATTTGGATAGTTCCACTTCAAGGTAAAAATATTTATCTCTTGAAATGATATTAAGAAAATATTGTAACACTGTAGTTAATTAATAAAGATATTATTACGTGTATTTCTGTATTGGCCTTGTTATTGGTCCTCGGCCAGCTGTATTGGCCTTCGGCTTCGCCTCAGGCCAATACAGCAAGCCTCGGACCAATAACAAGGCCAATACAGAAATACTTACGTAATAATATCATATTAATGCTATTGCAATCAGTAAATTTTATCAAATGAATATAACAGATATACATAATGAAACTGAAGTATTAACTCATTACATAAAACAAACACGAATACATAATGAATGACCAACACAGAATAGACACACCCGACTCAGTCCAGGCCTCAACGCAGTTAATTATGAAAATGACGTCACATACGATGGTGAAAAGGCATTAAAAATTACGTCACATATGAAAAACTATATCTCAAAAGTAAGATAGAATTAGGATTGATTAAAGATTAAAATAGAACTAAATACTGATATTGTTTTTAAACACAATGAATATTGCAATACTTATTAATAGCAATTAACTATAATATATATATATATATATATATATATATATATATATATATATATATATATATATATATATATATATATATATATATATATATATATATGTGCAGTTTGTTATGAATCCAACTTCAAACGTAAATTATCGTACAGATTATGTTGACCAAAATTAAATCTAATAAATGACGGCGGTGAATAATTTTTGTTTCCATAACACATAAATATAATAGAAAAGACGTCAACACATTTGACAAAATCCGATGAGAATTACAAAATATAACATTAAACATTTAAACTAAATACATGAATTTGGGATAGACAAGTACCGTAACACGTCTTATAGTAATGCGAATTCACACTCAGCAAAACAGTCACAATCGGGAATAAGTCACGTTTGGTAATTAAAAGATTAGACGACAAACCACAATCTACCAAGTGGTAAAAATGTCCGTAGCTAGTTTGGTTAAACACACATCGTATGGATCCACCAATTCGTGATGGAGTCCATAAAATTTACGGAGTGTCAATTTTAATCTGTCCTCCTCATAACTATGTTGGAGAAGTTTCTGCGTAAGTAGCACACTCCTGTATATGAAGTCCGTATAGTGTGAACAAGCACGTGAATAACGTATCAATTGTGATATGTAAACACCATACGAAGGGGCAGATGGTATGTTACTGCTGAGAAATGGGAAATTGATAATATGTGTATCTGATATTTATATTTTAACATTTGAAAGTAAAAATGCTTTGTTATCCTTATTCAGTCACATCTGTTATTGCTGATGAATTAGAGAAAGCTTCGTGCAGTGAACATTTTTACACCCCTCTTTCTGTTATACGAATTAGCTCTATTGTTATTGATGTACATAGATATTATTTTAAAAAAAAAACACTTATCTTCGAACTTTTCTCTTCACACAAAAAGCTGTGAGCATGAAAGTGTTAATGATATGATAGACTTATATCTATGTTCACATAGTTGCATCAAAGTTGATGATGTAATTGGAAAACCGCTTTTGTTGATGTTCTTCATCTCAAAGTCAAAGAGGCCTTCAACACATAGCCAAAAAAAATCTTACCACACTGCAAGTTTAATACGGCCCCTAGCATCGGGTTTAGTGGAATCATGCTTATATGAGTTCTCAATAACCTTATCATGCCGAGACGTATAATTTACTTAACTTTTTGATTAAATTGTATAATTCTATCCTAAATTTTTATCTTACCCCCAAGTTTTATGCATAGTAACTTTCATTTATATGTTAAACTAGGGATAACTCTTTTTATTCTTTATAATGTGTATGCAGCTGTTAGACCCCAATTATTCCAAGTAATAGTTCTTTTTAATTTTAGAATCATATTCTGAAAAACAGTTTTATTGGAACTGGTTCATTTATTCAAATTATAGCTCCAAACTAGAACAACGAAAAAACAACACAATGATACGTGCACCAAACTTAATATTTGATTATCTTAGAAGATTGAAGGGTTACATCTGACAGATACATTTTCTTAGTTACAATACGTTAAGACATCCGATGGCCAAATATTGTTTTCAATAATAAAATGTTATCTTGCTTTTACAAAGCATTTCGTAGATAATGAGAAAAATATAAATAATATTATGCAAGTTTTCTTTTATTTAAATTTTCATTCTCACATAAAATAAACAATTTGAAATTATAATAAATTTTCTCCTCTCATATGTCAAAAATTATGAAATCAATAATCTCAAAACTTAGTCAAAGTTTGTAAGTGCATGTTCAATCTCCACTGCTTCCCCTATTTTCAATATGTCAAAACGCCATTACATCTGTAAAGTAGGCCCGTCATACCTATAAATAATTGACATCTTACTACAATTCATATATCTTGTACAAAACACGTACAAATAGACAGAAATCACAGTAGAAGTACATGTATATAATTTATATAATTTTATTTATTTCATTTGTATAAAATAGTTCTGTTTTAGTTCATTTAGTCCAAGCAAAGGCACAGCAGCAGGTACATTCACTGTGACAAGTAGGACAACAACATCCCTCAGAATTCACTAAAAACACTAAAAAAAAAGGAAAAAGAAGCAAGAGTTTGGTGAATGCAGTCAAACAAAGGAGAAGCTAGCAAGTTTCCTCATGCGATTTCCGAGTCAACAGATGTACAGGATGTCCACATTGTGTCGCAACATCAGCCCTTACTAATATTTTTTTCTATTTGTAAAATTTCCTTTGCTTTATATATCAGCAGTCTGGCATTGTTTTCTTTCAATAAATATTTTGTTTGTTCTAATGTCTGGTATAAATGAATTTAGAGATTATTTTACCTACACCATTTCATAATATTTGCCGTTGTTCCATATATGTACCATTAAAAAGATTAGCAATGTTAGAATTTAAAAAAAAAAATCTGTCCTCTTCATCTTTAATCAGTACACCGTTTTCCTAAGGAAAATGCCTCAGGGCACTGTTTACTTCATTAGTGTGGTTATTAAGAATCCACTTTCAAAATAAATCTACCAAAAACGTTATCAATGTATAAGCATTCAATAGTGCATGGAAAGCAATTTACTATGCAAATTAGGAGAAAACAAATCTGAGTTTGCATTGGACGAGAAAGGGTGAGTTCTAATTTTCAAGAATCGACGCTCATTCGTTGTTTCTATAATACATAGACTATTTAACTTACTACTGTTGTCGTCCCATGTTTCATCTACTATTCCAAATTGGGATGAAGAGCTTGGCACCATTATGATTAATACCATTGCTGTCAAAAGGAGCAATATTTTACTCCCAGCCATCTGGGAGAGAAATAAAAGGCGTATCATATTAGTAAACCAAATCTTATTTATGTTTGTTTATTGTTATCTTTGTCGGTATCATTCCACACATCTTTGTAATTGAGAGAAAGTGAAAGAGTATAATTTTGAATATTAAAAAGCAAACCCAATTTAACAAAATCAAACATAAATCGTACTGTCTTGGTTTAAACATAGTAGGGTTTATATAGTGGGTTTCGCTATTGTTATATTATAACGTTGCGTCGTATGTTTTCTCTTATTTTTGAGTGTAATTTCACATTGCGATAAGACGTGTCACGGTACTTGTCTATCCCAAATTCATGTATTTGGTTTTGATGTTATATTTGTTATTCTCGTGGGATTTGTCTGATGCTTGGTCCGTTTCTGTGTGTGTTACATTTTACTGTTGTGTCGTTGTTCTCCTCTTATATTTAATGCGTTTCCCTCGGTTTTAGTTTGTTACCCCGATTTTGTTTTTTGACCATGGATTTATGAGTTTTGAACAGCGGTATACTACTGTTGCCTTTATAGTTCGTTTCTATGTGTGTTACATTTTAATATTGTGTTTCTGTTGTGTCGTAGTTCTCCTTATTATATTTGATGCGTTTCCCTCGGTTTTGGTTTGAAACTCGGATTTGTTTTTTCTCTATCGATTTATGAATTTCGAACCGCGGTATACTACTGTTGTTGATTGACAACGTTTGATTTTTGTACACTTCCCCTTTTTTAATTTGGTTTTGAAATCGGTATTTTTGCTAAACTTTTTTTTTTTATACATCTATGATTTCAATTATTCTTTAAAATGATTATCTCTTTCGCTTTTTTTCTGGCTAAAAGTTGTTTTGTTAAATTCCTTGCATTCGTGAGATTTTTTTGTAATGTGTACATGTACCAACGAATATCAATTTTCTCCCTTAATGTTTGTATCATATTTATTAGAATATTACAACAAATGATATACTCATGATATGCAATTATTTGAAAGTCAAGAGGCGGACGGCGTAAATATCTTTTAATAAGAAAGTCCAAATTATCCTAGGTACGTGTAAATATGTTATAATAAATAGATAATTAAAAATGATTCTGCGTTGCATGAGGTTATTTGACTTGTTTAAGGCAAGATAGGGATATTCTATCATTGTTTTATTTACAGGATATTGTCTATTGTATCCTTCATTTTTTTGGGATGCCGTATTTTAGATCTTAAGTTCTTAACGATGATATTATGCTTCAGAAAATATGGATGCTACGGACAGGGAAAAGGGGTTAAACACAATTTATAAAACCTTGCTGGTGAAAAAATGAATTCTACCGAATGATGCAAAAGCCAAATAATAGAGACAACTTTTTAAAAATATTTAAACTGCACTTCCTTAGAAGATAACCATGCTTTCTAGTGTCTGAATATTGTCAATCATGTATATCTACAGTAAATAACCTCAATCTCATTTATGGTCGTTTATTATTATCTTTGTCGGTATTATTCCACAAATCATTCAGAGTCGGTTATTTTATGAATTCATTAAATTCAAAGATGTTGGTTTATATATCTGAATATTCTGCTCTTTATATTTATATCTAATTTTTAATGATAAAAGTCCAAGGTATGTCTTACCTGGTCTTCTTTCAGTAAATCAGATTTATAAAAAAATATAAGTTACCAAACTTTTGAAAAGTTCAGCTTTATAAATATTTTGATATAAACGCCACTGATGAATCGTACGTAAACGAAAAGCTCGTCTGGCGTACTAAATTATAATCCTGGTACCTTTGACAACTTTTCAATCGGAACTATGTTGTATGTTTATAGCAAACTAACCAGTATCATATATCGCGTGTTACTTTAGCTTTTATGTGCTGTTTATTTTGTTTTCATATTGCAATGAAAATCTATTTTCAGCAACCTATTCCATAGGTTTTTGTATCCCTTTATCAATGCTATGACTTCTTGCAGCTGCCCTCATCACGATGCTAATCTTGAAAACTACGCACGTGAAAAGGTATATGTGGACCCTTGTGAGCTCTAGGATCTGTTTATTTTAATACATTGATGAATAGTAGAAGGGAAGGCAACTCAAACTCATTACTGCTCATTCACAAATGTGACTCCTCAAATATCTTTCCACATGTAATTTGAGTTTTTCCTATTGTGCATTTGACTTCTGTGTATTTGCAGACAAAAAATCTTAAATATTATTTTTTTCAAATTAAAACATTTTTCCTTGATGTATGTTAGTATATGATATATACGAAGTCTAACTATTAATTTCATATTTTTTTGGTCAATAATTAAAACAGTTTCCCATTAGGTGACATTTGCGCCGTTTTTTTAAATTTTCATTTTTTTCATTGGAGGTTTTTAAATTAAGAATGGAAATGGGGATTGTGTAAAGGAGACAACAACCCGACCATGCATTCAGCTAAAACTAAAACAGAAAACAGCAGAAGATCACCAACAGGTCTTCAATGCAGCGAAAAACTCCCCCACCCGGAAGCGTCCTTCCGCCGACTCCTAAACAAATATATATACTAGTTCAGTGATAATTAATGCTATACTAAACTCCAAATTGTACACAATAAACTAAAATTAAAAATAATACATTACTAACAAAGGCCAGAGGCTCCTGACTTGGGACAGGCGCAAAAATACGGCGGGGTTAAACATGTTTATGAGATCCCAACCCTCCCCTATTGACTTTGAACACGCAATGCATAACGCAATTATGGATGCTTTCCACGATGTAGAATAGATTGTTATCGTTTTCCTCTGGCTCATAACTGGTGGAGGAAAATCTAGTAAGTTGTTATGCTATCTCAATTGATTGATGATAATAACATTTGTACAACTGGCTAACGGAAGAGGTCTATGATGATAAATGAAAAATAACATTCACCTGTAATTTACCTGTAGAAAAAATCAACGCAGATGAAACAGAAAATTGCCGCAAATGACAGAAAAAATCGGTGCAAATGAAATGCAGATCGGCGCAAATGCATAACGCCGACACTATTTATACTTACTGCATCATGTAATCAATACTTTAAAAAAGAAAATTAACATAGATACCTAATAGAAAACTTTATTAATTATTAAACAAAAAATATAAAATAAATAAAATGTCAGAGTTCTTATATTTCATATTTAAACATACATCGAGGAAATAAATATTAATTTATGAAAATTAATTTTTAAGAATTGTATCTGCAACTATATTGAAGTCAAATTAACAGTACGCTACAGTAATGAAAATTTCAATTGATTTACCTTACTTGTCTTTTTTTCAAAATATAACACATCGTATAAACTGCACAACATATTTATACTTTATTTAAAAAAAGAGATTATTATTCCGTATTGGCTATTATTATATTTGACTCATTTCATTACGGATTAAAAATAGTTTCAATACTTTTTTTTATAGAGGTTCATCTATGTTTTTTGTGGTTTTTAGTTTTTAAGTAAATCTTGAAATAATTTTATAGTAAGTTACCTTAATACGATTATGTGGATTACACCTACTAGCCTTTTCAATAGTCGACTGGCGCGAAAAGGACGATAACTCAATTTTAGAATTTGATATTTTTGGAGACGGTCAATTTCCGGAATTGCATGCTTTATCATCACGATTTTTTTCTTTGGCCGTTGACGACAGAATTATTGCTGCATTCTTTGACTCTAAGACATATTTAACAAGGCAATATTATCGATGTATTATCGTGGTATCGATATACGTTAGTAATGCTAGATACCTGAATTAATTGTAATTTTGGCAAGGACAATGCATCCCTTCCCCTGAAAACATGATTTTGTAAAACATCACTTATCGGCATCTCCGGGCGGCAAACCAGATCAATTTCCCGATGATCTTTACTACAACTTTCTGGTTGTTTTTAATTGCTATATACTACCGTTTTTTTTATATGCGTTTTGTTTACATTATGAACAAATGTGAGTAACATTCTAGGTCGAGTTGTCGTTCATAGTGTATAGTTTGTTCCAAACCATTAGTTGTTTCTGGTACATGTTGGCAGTTCTTAATCCATAATAAAGTTGTTGCAACTAAAATACATGTTATCTTCAGTGTGTGAATGTGTGTGTTTTTTTTTTAATTAGTAATTGTTGATAAAAACAAAATGTTTAAAATACATTTGAAAGACAGGATTGTCATGTTAATATTATTTCCCTTGTTTAAAAATAGAAATTGCGTGTTTCCTTATTTAACAATTTACATGCCACTTTTCAGTACATATTTGATAAATTGAATAGATATTGCTGTTTTAAATTCATTATTTAAGATAATTATTTATGTTCTAAAGTTCAATATTTGCAGCGTTGCTTATCATTTATAACCTTTGTTGAAAGTCTTAATCATTTTATATAAGGGAGCTACCATTTGATTTTTATGGGGGGGCTAGGATGAAAAATTTTGTCCTGCATTTTTTTTAGCTGTAATCTCTGTCCTGCCTTTTTATTTTTTACTCTGTTCGGTCCTGCCTTTTTTTTTTAGTTTATCCTGACTTTTTCTTACGTTAATTGTCGTCCTGACTTTTTTTTTTGCAAGTGTCTCATCCTGCCTTTTTTTTTACTCAAAACTCCTGTCCTGCCTATTTTTTTCAAATTTCATCCTAGCCCCCCCCCCCCCCCCCCCCCCCCCATAAAAATCAAATGGTAGCTCCCTAAGTTGTTTGGAAGAATATTGTTGATTGAAAGCAGTCTATAGCGCTATACAGGGCTGCCTAGGCTAAAGCTATACATGGTTTGTTGACATCTCTAACTGATTGAGATGTTTGTGGGCTGAAGTTCAGTGCCACCAAGGGTAGCTGTGTACTACTGGATGCATTTTTAAGTAATATGGTCATGCAAAGCTACATTTCTCTACTGTTGGTCTACATAATCAAAAATATACTGATTGAATCATATATTGGTTTCATTTTTTTTTTAATTTAGATAGCACTATTACCTTCGTCTTCCTATTTATCAGTTGTCAAATAAGACCAATCTGTGGTCTGCATTCCCTGCATAATTGATCCTTTTACGTATACATACATGTCAGACCCCCGCTCCCTTATTTCTTTAATGGCTTTCAATTATTTGGTGGACAGGGGAATTCCCAGTTCCCTCCCTAAACTCCTACTTCACTACATATTCTGTTCCTCTGCACTCCTTTTTTTTCATCAACATGCATTATCCCTGTTTTAACGACACTTTTCTCACTATTAAAAACACCCTGTCTCAACCTTTCATCCATCAAATTCTCATTTCTATAGTGCTTTGATTCCATAGTTCCCATAATTATGTCCACCCCCTTATCAGTGTCACAATGACTCGCACCCATTAACAACCCATCATTCGGCGACAAATTATATTATACCACCTGATTTCTTTCCTACATGCAAAAATTACGAGTCAGATTTGTTTGCCTTGAAATAATGGCCATTTTTTCACACATCCTGTTTTTAACTATCAACTACATGTCCTCAACGCACACAATACAAACTATCTTTTCACAAAACCACAAAGATTACAAAGCAAATACATATTCAGGGTTTCTACTAAAGTTTACTTTGCGAGCCCAAAATGAGGAATTAATTATAAAACATGGATAAGCAAAATACATATCTAGAAGATGTTTTAAAAATAGACTATAGTTGATGAGCTATCGCCACGTGTAACAAGATTTATTTTTCCTTGGATTTAAACACATTGAGATTGAGATTGAATTGTCTCCCTTTGATAACAGCTAGTACCAAAGCACGATTATTTGTTTAGTGATTTTTTTTATTGATTAACAATAACTTAATAAAAGAAAAGGATAATACCTTCAATTTCGAGGTCTCACAAAGGCTTTTTCACCTATTATTCTAATTTTACATTAAAAACCCAAATTTTGATGAAAAGGCTACACCTACAATATTTATGATTCAAAATAAAGAAAGTATGGCAAGCTGTTCAGAAATGTATTCCCTATGTTTTTAGTATTAAAAAAAATCATTTATTGATATTAAAGAATCATATCATTTTCTTTAATTTGAAAAAAAACTAGAGGCTCTCAAGAGCCTGTGTCGCTCACCTTGGTCTATGTGCATATTAAACAATGGACACAGATAAATTCATGACATAATTGTGTTTTGGTGATGGTGATGTGTTTGTAGATCTTACTTTACTGAACATTCTTGTTGCTACAATTATCTCTATCTATAATGAACTTGGCCCAGTAATTACAGTGGAAAATATTTTCTAAATATTTACAAAAATTTATGAAAAATGCTAAAAATAACTATAAAGGGCAATAACTCCTTAAGGGGTCAATTGACTATTTTGATCATGAAATGTATTTGTAGATCTTGTTTTGCTGAACATTATTGCTGTTTACAGTTTATCGGTACTTATACATCTTCGGATTTCAAATGTTTGGCTTTGAGCGTTCCTGATGAAGGTAAATCCAGAAAAGCGCTTCGGACGCAATAAATTATTAAACGTGTTGTTTTATATTTTTACATCACTGGGTCGATACCTCTGCTGGTAGACTATCAGTCCCCGAGGGTATCATCAGCTCAGTAGTCAGTGCTTCGGTACTGACATGATTAAACAAACTTTACTAAAATTGTCCGTTTATAAATTTTGAAATTTTTATGAAACTAAGGTTTCAACTCCCTCAGGCAAAGTTGGCTTTAGATGAATTTGGCTATTTATTTTAGGTATTTTTAACATATCGCTCTTCAACGATTTTCGGTACTTATACATCTTCGGATTTCAAATGTTTGGCTTTGAGCGTTCCTGATGAAGGTAAATCCAGAAAAGCGCTTCGGACGCAATAAATTATTAAACGTGTTGTTTTATATTTTTACATCACTG
Source organism: Mytilus galloprovincialis (assembly GCF_965363235.1). NCBI lineage: Eukaryota > Metazoa > Mollusca > Bivalvia > Mytilida > Mytilidae > Mytilus > Mytilus galloprovincialis. The sequence continues at coordinate 10,903,348 of NC_134838.1, read as the reverse complement.
GGTCGATACCTCTGCTGGTGGACTATCAGTCCCCGAGGGTATCATCAGCTCAGTAGTCAGTGCTTCGGTACTGATATGATTAAACAAACTTTACTAAAATTGTCCGTTTATAAATTTTGAAATTATTATGAAACTAAGGTTTCAACTCCCTCAGGCAAAGTTGGCTTTAGATGAATTTGGCTATTTATTTTAGGTATTTTTAACATATAGCTCTTCAACGATTTTCGGTACTTATACATCTTCGGATTTCAAATGTTTGGCTTTGAGCGTTCCTGATGAAGGTAAATCCAGAAAAGCGCTTCGGACGCAATAAATTATTAAACGTGTTGTTTTATATTTTTTATCTCTATCTATAATAATATTCAAGATAATAACAAAAAACGGCAAAATTTCCTTAAAATTACCAACTCAGGGCAGTAACCTAACAACGGGTTGTCCGATCCATGTGAAAATATCAGGGCAGATAGATCTTGACCTGATAGACAATTTAACCCTGTCAGATTTTCTCTAAATGCTTCGGTTTTTGAGTTATAAGCCAAAAACCTAATTTGAAAGAACATAAATTTTTAATATGAAAAATTTAGTCGGATTATTAATATCAGAGACGTATGACTGTTAATATAAATAAATGACTTTTTGCTATAGAAACATACTGGGATTCATTGATATGAAAAAAAAATCATATCTGTGTCATTTATACGATTTTCATAGTATCCGTTTAAAGATTTCTAATTAAAAAGAGATCTTTCTGTATTTTACACAAATATATATCATATATCTAAATATACAAATAAAATCAACTATTAAAAAAGACAATGAAATGTATAACTGTTTTTGCATCTTAATGAAAAAAGTCAAATCACAAAAACACTGAAATTAGAGGGAAATCAATTCGGAAAGTCCATAATCACATGGCAAAATTAAAATACAAAACGCATCAAAAACAAATGGACAAGAACTGTCATATTCCTGACTTGGTACAGGCATTTTCAAATGTAGAAAATGGTGGATTAAACCTGGTTCTATAGCGCTAATCCTGTCACTTTGATGATAGTTTCGTCAAATTCCGTTATATTTACAATGATGCGTTAATTAAACAGAGGCAATAAATAAATAAAGGCAACAGTAGTATACCGCTGTTCAAAAATCATAAATCCATGGACAAAAAACAAAATCAGGGGTAACAAACTAAAACCGAGGGAAACGCATTTAATATAAGAGGAGAACAACGACATAACACTAAAATGTAACACACATAGACAAAATCCCACGAGAATAACAAATATAACATATATATATAACATCAAAACCAAATACATGAATTTGGGATAGACAAGTACCGTGACACGTCTTATCGCAATGTGAATTTACACTCAAAAATAAGAGAAAACAAACGACACAACGTTATAATGTAATACACACAGAAACGAACTATAATATAACAATGGCCATATTCCCGACTTGGTACAGGGCATTTTTAAAGGAAAAAATGGTGGGTTGAACCTGGTTTTGTGGCATGCCAAACCTCGCACTTTATGGCCATGTGAAATATAACATCAAAATGACAACACAGGATTACAATATAAATAAATTGGTAAAATAGCCAAAATATGGGAACAGCAGTCATCATCGTGTAACAATTTTAAAAGGAACAATTTAACAAACACAAAAACATCTATCTACAACACATTCATTGATTTATGGTCCGCTAAATGTGAAATAACAACTAACACATATTATGATGATGCAGGCCACAGATGTGACAGTTTATGTTTCAGAATCAATCATATCAAAAGATACATGTATAAAATTTGCATACACTACAATTATAAGTACCAATTATGAATTTAAATATACAATACTTTCATCACAGTCTGAACCAATGAGTATATTATGTAATAATAAAAAGACAAATGTCATCAATTATTGAAATTGAATTTTTTGAAAAGTCAATTAATTTAGAGTTATCTCCCCTTGACTATAAATTTGTTAATAATAGTGTAACATCGCAACTTTTGGGAGTAGATACCGCTCTAATTGTCCTCATTCAAATCCACCATTAACGAACCTCTTTACAAGGTGGAAGAAGGGGAAGGGGGAGGGGATAAAAATATTTTATGAAATTGAATGTCACCAAATTTCTGTACTTGTTTCTCCTTCGGCAGCAATTTGGAAAAGAGGCTGGATATTAAAACATGTGCTTGAAGTAGCGCCCCCTTTCAATTAGAGAATTCCAAAGAGTTTCAAGTCAGATAATCACATATGTCCCAACTTAACTATTTTTTACATATTTCTAAAAATTACAAAACATGATAACACAAGACTGAATACAATAAAAAATTACAGTCTTTATTTGTACCATAAAGTCACCTATGCTGCACATAAGTGTATTTGCGTGTCTGACGTCAGAAAATTTATACGTAACATATATTTGTCGTTTAATGTACTGAAAAAACAATTTTAAAATTTCACATAGGCAATGTTAGCATACAGGGTTAAAAAATTAAAAGTATGTAAGAATAAATTTCAGAAATAGATCGAGATTTAAAATAGTCCAAAAGTTATATATTGAATTTATAAGACTCCACAAATAGCTAATTCCACTACGCGAATGAATGATTTTGACGTTTATAGTTCAACGCATTTTGTAATTCATAATAGAAGTATATCATAATGACATGAAATAGAACAATATCATACTGACGGGATCTTATAAAGTACAGAGTCACGTTATAAGAACCAAAGAAACACAAAAAGTTGCATATACAAAACACACCACAAAAAAAATGAAAGACAATACAAACACATTGACGTGATGTATAAGTACCGAGCCACGTCAAATATTACATAAAACAATCCAACTGAAAAAGTAATATTATTAATTGAACAAAAACAAATGAAAGAACAATAAAACACGTTGTTAAGATGATAAACAACATCAGTACGCAGAATCTATACAGCAAGACCATCATGTATTATTTGTGAAGTTGATACGGAATATTTATCAACAAGGTCTTGGTACCTTCCGATGAACTTTTTTATAAAGGACGAGACTTACCCCTGGTTCATCAACTTTCTACTCAGACACTGATGACGTTTTACAAAGTCTGAGTAGGAGCTGCAATCTCTTGAATATCGAATCAATTGGGAAATATATATCCCATATGCAGGTGAAGTTGGTATATTGCTACTAAGGTGAAGGAAATTTATTATTTTAAAATTAAAATCGTCTCGTTTGTCATAGATTCTGGTACTGAGATGACTGTGTTAGTCAAATTCGAGATATGGGTTTAAAAATGAAGCGGAAGAAGTTTGAACTCATTAAGATGCCAAAAAAAAAAAACCCGTACACATATCATAGTCTTTTTTAACAGTTAAGATTATTTTGTATTTTTTCTCAAGTTAACCTTTGAAATTTTTACATATTGCTTCAAGTGAATCACCGATAACATAAATATGACAAAATTGTTAATTAATCAAAGCACTGATTCTATCGAAAAAAAAAGACCCAAATTGATTTCTTTTATTTACAATAACTTTATATTTCATCTGTTTTTTAACAACAAATACATCGAATTAATCCATAATTATTTTGAATACATAATTAACCGGCGCTGGAAGTTTGCTCTTTTGATGGATCATTTGCGCTTTTTCTACAGGAGATTTAGGCTTTTTAAACATAACGTTTTAGTTATTATGATTTATGATTTTAAAAAAATATTAAACATAAAAAAAATCACTTTATTCACATACAGCTTGAAGTTGTCTTTTTCTTTATTCAGCTGTTATATTAGTGTTCTATCGACTAGTACCCAAATGATGCCTTCTGGTGGGATGTATATTAAGTCCATGCGAATTTAGAAAATTCCTTATTATTCAGCAAGTGAAAAGAGAAAATAATGATATTTTTGGTAATTGGACTACAACTGTAAACAAGATCTCCATTTGAATTTAATAATTTAATTACGCTGCATACTAGTATGTTTTCGAAGTACATTTACTTGATATGACGTGCTTATTTATAGTACATTTAACATTAGATGTAAATTCGGGATTACTTTTCATTTTGCGGAATAACTATAAGCAAATTCAAGATGGTGCATTTATTTACTTCCTTCAATTATCGAAACATAAAATGTAGATCATACTGACCTGCTTTTTGTTCTCATTAACAATATTGTGTACCCAATCTATAGCTATCATTTTATTTCTTCTAATTTTTTAACTTGAGACTTTTTTTTTAGTTAAAAGCTGTTAGTATGTGCTTAAGAAATCTTCATAAATAAATCTTATGTAATTTTCCGATATTTTCTCTATTTTTCTAGAATAACAATCACCACAAAAATTCCACACTATAGGACCATAGTGTGGAATTTTTAGTCAAAATTTTACAGGATAAATGAATATTGCATAGTAAGTCTAATAAATTCCTAAAAAAAAAGGAAATAAGGTATGATTTCCAACTATGACTAGTCGGGGTTGGTCTTTAATAAGATTTAAACTAAACCAAATAATATACTCTAAGAATATTTACAACATTGACTATATAAGAATTTGAATATGAAAAAGAATTATGATCTGTATAATTGTCTTTTCTACTTGACACAAAAAGAAATCTATTATTAAAAAAAAATCATTGATAGTACAGGTTCAAATATAGAGCCTTGCTGCGCCCCTTTATATATCTATATCTATCCAGGTACTTTTATCGATACTAACTTATATATACATTGCTTTCTTTTACTTAAATATATATCTATTAAATAAAGAAAACAGTAGTATACCGGTGTTCAAAAGTCATAAATCGAGTGAGATAAAACAAATTCGGGTTATAGCTAAAACCAAGAGAAACTCATCAACTATAAGAGCAAAACATAGGAACAACAGGAACAATGAAGTGCAATAAAAACCAACTCTAAAATACATAGAAACGAACTATTTGATAACAACTGCCATATTCCTGATTTGTTACAGGAAATTTTAAGAAATAAAAACTGGTGGTTTGAACCTGGTTTAATGGCATGCCATTCCTCTCGCTTTATGACAATGTTGATGTTGGTGGTCTTGGCCTGTTTTTTGTCGGGTTGTTGTCCCTTTAGCATATTCCGTATTTCCTTTCTCAGTTTTAAAGCTCATAATCGATTCCTCTTATCTACATTCCTTCAGTTTCGAAATCAAGACAGAAAGTATGAGTCAGTCAAGGTTTTCAACACAGTAGTAATATAATGATCGTTTTCAGGATCATTTTTCCAGTTATCATTAATTTTTAAGGAGTGCTGTCTGGCAGTGGTATCCTACCCCAAAAGCGCATACATATTGATGAAACAAACTATGAAGAAAAACATCTACTTGAGGGCAGATGGCGATATTGAAAAAAACGTCGCACAAAAGGTTTAATACTGACTAGGTAATAGCTACAAGATGACTATTTACCTTGTGAAATGGAACCACTTAGGAATCCGATGCGACTTTCGTACAAGTGAGAGGTTTAGCGCTATAAAACCCGGTTCAATCCACCATTTTCTACATTTGAAAATGCCTTTACCAAGTCAGAAATATTACAGTTGTTTTCCGTTCGTTTGATGTGTTTCTTCCTTTGATTTTGCCATTAGATTGGGACTTTCCGTTTTGAATTTTCCTCAGAGTTCATTTTTTTTTTGTGATATTACTTTTTATCCTATATTAGTTTTATAGATATATCGAGTTTTTAACTGATTTGTTTTATTAGTTTTGTGATAGGTGTCACAACTGCTGGTTTTCCAATTTAAGTATTTTAACGGATAACCCATCTGTACTAGATGTTTTAATTTCATCAATTGTGCTTATTTGATTTTCTGCAAAAAGGAGTAGGTCCGGTAAGGACCGATTTTGGCCTCAAATTTCAAGTTTATCTTACGAAAGATTTTGACCACTTTTTAAACACTTAAGTGTCTATTTCATTTGAATCAATTAATTGAGTTGAAAGATTTTAACTGATAAAGTCATTAAAAACAACTCGATTCAAGCTCAAATATGCAAAATCTACCAAATATGCCGAAAAATGTCACTTTTCAGATGATTTTTGTCAAAAATGAAAGTGGCCGCATCCGTGTTCATCCACAACCTTTATATATGTTATGTATTATCATAAAATACAACTTACATTTCAATATTAAGGATGAACACGAATGCGGCCACTTTCGTTTCACACGAAAACTGTCTAAAATTTAACTAAAATGCTAGAATGGTGAAGATTTCAGTAATTTAGCATGACTTAATGTTGCTAGTACCCGATATATGTGCATTGTATTATCAAAAACAGCCCATATTTATGTAGCAGAAGCATTCTACTATCCAATAAATAACTAAAAGTTTACATTTTAACAATTTTGTAAAACTGCTATATTTTGGGGCCAAAAAGGGGTCTTACTGAACCTACTCCTTTATTCTATATATTTGATAGTTGAATAACCATCTTTTCTGTAGTAGCTGGTAAAATAGCTATTAGAACATTGGTAGTTTTGAGCTACAGCACAGACAGATCCAATATATATTATTATATATGAAAAAGAATCGCAAACTTTGACAGATTATTTAAAATATCATCGTTGTTACATTGCGTGTTCACACTATACGGACTTCATATACAGGAGTGTGCTCCTTATGCATAAACTACTCCTACAAAGTTAAGAGTAGGAACGATTAAAAATGACACTCTGTGAATTTTATGTACACCATCACGAATTGGTTGATCCATACGATATGTCTCTGTCTGAACTAATTAAGGACATGTTTACCACATCTTAGATTGTTGTTTACCATTAACGTCGTCTTGTGTTTTTTAAAAGTACTGAACGTGACCTATTTCGGAATTTGACTGTTTTTCTGAGTGTGATTTCGCATTACGATAAGACGTGTCAGGGTACTTTGCTATCTAAACTTAATGTATTTAAGGAATGACTGTAATATTTTTTCTGTCTATGAAGAAATAACATAAAAAATTTGATGAACACTGAATAACGGCTAAATCAAATACCATTCGAAAGTACAACATATATACTATCATTTTTGCCCGTTCATCGAAAATTCGTATGGTGCAGTTTCCGTCAAATCACAACGAAAGTTTGAGAACAGACAAGTTCAAGATGTCAGCATTTTTGTATATTCTGTCTTCTGAATAATAATATTTTGAATGGACACATTGAAATCTGTTAGAACAGATGTTAATTGTAACTTACCAAATGCACTTTGTTATATTAATGTCGGATTTTTAATGAATAGCGCCATTTTCCAGAAATTCCTTTGAAAAAGACAAAAATGCATGAAAACCTATATTTTTGTTTGTGATTCAACTGTTATTCAACGGAAAACCAAACAACATTCTTTATCTAAGGAAGTTTTTGAAATAATCCGATTACTGCAATTACGTTTCTTGTTAATCAAACAGCCAATTATAACAACCATGCAGTTGCCCAAAATACTGCCATCTGTAAAAAGATAGCTTTTAAGCTGGTCTTTGTTAAACCAATTTGGTTGCAGTCGATATTGGGTTGAAAAATACAAATGTTAAAAATGTAGAAATGTTAAAGGTCAGAATACAAAGGTCATTTATACTTTTAAGGGAAAGTGTTGGAGCGACACTTTGATATTTCAATATTTCAACATTTATATGTTTTCTTGGTTGCTTATACTACATCTTGCATTGACTAAAGAAGTGAAAATTAGCCACTGAAATGTTGTTTTTTATGCATGGTCAAGGTATTTAATTCTATCAAACTACGTTACTCTTGTAAATAAATTGAATCTTTCGCAATTATATTTACTTACATTAATTGTTTAGATGGAAATTCTAGCAATTCGCAAAAACAACACATAAACTTCCTGAACAGTTTACATATACATACATTATCATATAAAGATGAATGATGAATTTTTGGTGTTTGAAGCAATTTTCGGGTCAGCGCTTTTTGCTACTTAAGTATTTAGCGGCGATCAGTTTTTACTGGTTTCGGCCCGCGGAGTGCCGAAAGAACCATCGACCTTCGGCTGGAAAACTGACAATCCCCATCAGCAATACCTAGTTATAGCTATTAGTAACAAGGATGAAATAACTATGTAGGTGTCACAACAAAAATAAACCAATCAGCATCAAATAAAAGTAGACAACCTCATACAAATTAAAGCAGTTTTGATATTCATGTTTACTTCACCTAAACGTTACAAGTGCATTTGAATCACTTTTATTTATTTTTAATTGGCCATGATTTTCTTTAACATTTCAATGTAAGAGACAATAACAATCAAAACCAAGGAGTAAACTTAGACTAAAAAAAACAAAGGACATTTACATCAACAGTTATAAATAATGAATAAGGAACAACACGAACTCCATTATAAACCGGGAGGGAAATCAGGTGCTCCGGAAGGGTAAGCATTTCCTGTACCGTATACGGCACCCTTCGTCTTATTTCTTTGTTCAGTTCGGTAATGATGGAAGGTTATTATGACTGAGGAAGAATATCAGATATGATTTCTGACACACTTTTGTCATAATGGCCAATCAGCTCATAATGGTGACCGTAAAATTTCTTGAGTGATGACCTTAAATTGATGGAATTCATAGCCATGTCTTAGTAACTTTTGATAAAGCAGTATTCCTCGTTCAACAAAATCAACGTACTTTGAGCTAGCTCTAGAGTAACGTATCAATTGAGACACATATACTCCATATGCTGGTGCCGCTGGGATGTTGCTACACAGAAATGAAAGTTGACTATAGGAAAATTGAAATTATCGCGTTTGTCATAAATGTTGGTATTCAACCTACCATCAGTATTCCTTTCGAGAAAAAGGTCTAAATATGGAGAAGATTTATCTGTGTCGGTAGTATCTTTAATTTCAAGTTCACTTGGATATATCAAATTTAAGTGATCACTGAATCTTTTATTATTAAGAGACAGTACATCATCAATATACCGAAAGGTGAAATTAAACGACTGGGCTACTTTCTTTTCTCCTTTCTGTACAAGCCCTTGGATAAATTCTGCTTCATAGGAATACAAAAACAAATCTGCAAGAAGGGGAGCGCAATAATGTGCCACATAATATTTTTTGTAATTTTTTACAATTTCTAATATGACGTCACTTGGCGTTGAGGTTTTAACTTATTCGGATGTGTCTTTTTTTGTGTTGCAATTTGTCGGGTTATGTAATGTATTTCAGTTGTTTCCTGTAATTAGTTAATACTTCGGTTTTATCATGTATATCTTTTGTATATAGATATAGGAAGATGTGGTGTGAGTGCCAATGAGACAACTCTCCATACAAATAACAATTTAAAAAGTAAACCATTATAGGTTAAAGTACGGCCTTCAACACGGAGCCTTAGCTCACACCGAACAACAAGCTATAAAGGGCCCCAAAATTACTAGTGTAGAACCATTCAAACGGGAAAACCAACGGTCTAATCTATATAAACAAAACGAGAAACGAGAAACATGTATATATTACATAAACAAACGACAACTACTGTACATCAGATTCCTGACTTAGGACAGGTGCAAACATTTGCAGCGGGATTAAACGTTTTAATGGATCCAAACCTTCTCCCTTTTTCTGAAACAATAGCATAACATCACAACAAAGAAAAACATACGATAAAATATCAATTGGCAGACTTAACTCAATCAAAAAACGTATGATTAAACAATGAACGAATAAATTTGATCTGCGATATCTGAATACAAATGCACAGTTAATTAAATATTAGAGACAAACATTCATGACCAAAAAGCTAACAAACAAATTCAAAAACAGGACATGACTGAGAAATATTTAACCAATCAATGTTCACTTAAGAAAAAAACCGGTTTTTTTTATAATCTTGAAGTTTATACAAATGTTGTAAGAATAAGTGAAGATATTACAAATAATCAAAGCTGGTGTACAGACAAGATCCGTATAAATAAAAAATGACAAAAAAAAATGACATATATAGTCATTTTATAAAATTGATATATATAGTCATTTTATAAAATTTACTGTTTGCAAAAGTATAAATTATTCTAAATAATAGGGATGTTCTGGTACCTAATAGAAAACCCTGGCCGTTTTTGGCACAACTTTTTTAACTGTTGGTCCTCGATGCTGTTCAACTTTGTACTTGTTTCGGCTTTCAAACTTTTGTATATGGGCGTCACTAGCGACTAGTAAGTCTTGTGTGGACAAAATGCACTTCTGGCGTATTAAAATTTTAAACTTGTTGCCTTTTGTTAACTATTATTCGTGTGTTTCGTTGTCAATTGTGTTTTCCTGTTTATTCATATTGTAGTCCTGTAATGTTGTGTTGTCATTTTAATGTTATATTTCACATGGCCATAAAAGAGAGAGGCTTGGCATGCCACAAAACCAGGTTTAACCCACCATTTTTTCTTTTTAAAATGTCCTGTACCAAGTCAGGAATATGACCATTGTTATAATATAGTTCGTTACAGTGTGTGTTACATTTTAACGTTGTGTTTCCGTTGTGTCGTTTGTTTTCTCTCATTTTTGAGTGTGAATTCACATTACTGAAAGACATGTCACGGTACTTATCTATTCCAAATTTTTGTATTTGGTTTTGATGTTATATTTTTTATTCTCATAGGATTTTGTCTAATGCTTAGTCCGTTTCTCTGTGTGTTACATTTTTATGTTGTGTCGTTGTTCTCCTCCTATATTTAATGCGTTTTCCTCAGTTTTAGTTTGTTACCCCGATTTTGTTTTTTGTCCATTGATTTATGAGTTTTGAATATCAGTATACTACTGTTGCCTTTATTTAAGGCATTTAGAAAATAAGCACTGTATTAGAAGATCATCTGTTAAGCATTGGTTAAACATTGACTTATTTACCAAAAGATGGTACATATTCATTCAGAATAAATATTCTAAAATATCTACACAATTTGAGAAGTGATAATTCTGGTTGAATTTGTTATATGAAAGTTCGTTTCTATGAATGTTGCATAGTCGTTTTTTTTTTGTCGCACTTAAGCTTTTCTGTTGTTTCGTTGTTTTACTTTTATAGTTCACGTGTTTCCCTCGGTTTAAGTTTGTAACCCGGATTTGTTTTTTTTTTTCAATCGATTTATGACGTTTGAACAGCGGTGTACTACTATTGCCTTAATTCTCCAGTTTTTAATTGGTTTTATGTCATCAAATCTTTAATTATGTTTGTAAATATTTATTGTGCACTGCGCTCTTTGTTGTTGGTCTGACAGCAACTTTCTCCTCACTTTATTTTTTATAGTTTTCCGTTTGGGTTTCTAATGATGCCTAAGTCTCAAAACAATGATAAATGGAATATAAGTTCGTGAAAAAAAACGTACAAGATGTTATGTATAATTGTTAAAAACATTGGTTAACACAATCTGACTAAACTTCATATCTATCACGACTCGATGGTTCATTTATTGAATGTGAATAAAAAGAGATCTAGATTTTGATAAGATTGGGGTAAGCTTTATGAGATAGACTGGAAGCAGGTAGTAATGTGTGTTCTGGTAAATATTCAGAGATTACAAATTTTAACTCTATTTGAATACAGATATAGGAAGATGTGGTGTGAGTGCCAATGAGACAACTCTCCATCAAAATAACAATTTATAAAAGTAAACCATTATAGGTCAATGTACGGCCTTCAACACGGAGCCTTGGCTCACACCGAACAACAAGCTATAAAGGGCCCCAAAATTACTAGTGTTAAACCATTCAAACGGGAAAACCAACGGTCTAATCTATATAAAATAAAAAAACGAGAAACGAGAAACACGTATAAAGAGATTCCTATAACAATTTACTGTCCCATTAGTAGCTTGTCGGTTTGTTATGTAATTTTATTTTTGGAAACGGCTGTCAAGTAGAAGTAAAACTAAAAAGTCCTGTTTCTTTATCATTTCATATGTTAAATAAAAACTTTCATATCAAGAAAATATCATTATAAGCCTTATTAAATGCACCAGAAAAAAAAACAGCATATTAATTTTAGAAAACAAAACTTTTACAATTATTAAGCACTACTAATGTAAAAGACTTATGCACCTTATGAAATTATAAATTTCGAGCACTGAAGCTCAGAAATTACTGCTTTTAAGTTGATTTGTACTTCATTTGTTACATATATTTGCTATTTGGAATTATATCTATATAATTTTATTTTTATGTGTATTTACTACTGTTTTGTCATGATCGTCTAGTTTTGTAATTTTCTACATTTGAAAATGCCTGTACCAAGTACTAATATTACAGCTGTTGTCCATTCGTTTTATGTGTTTTATCATTTAATTTTGCCATTTGATTAGGGACTTTGTTGTAATGAATATCAATTATATGGTCATTTTTATAAATTTTCTGTTTACAAAACCTTGAATTTTTCGAAAAACTAAGGATTTTCTTACCCCAGGAGTAGATTACCTTAGCAGTATTTGGCACAACTTTTTGTAATTTTGGATCCTCAATGCTCTTCAACTTTGTATTGATTTGGCTTTTTAGCTATTTTGATCTGAGCGTCACTGATGAGTCTTATGTAGACGAAACTCGCGTCTGGCATATAAAATTATAACCCTGGTACTTTTGATAACTATTTACACCACTGGGTCGATGCCACTGCTGGTGGACGTTTCGTCCCCGAGGGTATCACCAGCCCAGTAGTCAGCACTTCGGTGTTGACATGAATATCAATTATATGGTCATTTTTATAAATTTTTTGTTTACAAAACCTTGAATTTTTCGAAAAACTAAGGATTTTCTTACCCCAGGAGTAGATTACCTTAGCCGTATTTGGCACAACTTTTTGGAATTTTGGATCCTCAATGCTCTTCAACTTTGTATTGATTTGGCTTTTTAACTATTTTGATCTGAGCGTCACTGATGAGTCTTATGTAGACGAAACGCGCGTCTGGCGTATAAAATTATAATCCTGGTACTTTTGATAACTATTGTAAAACATTTGGTTAATACAAAAATTAATTTAATTAAGAAATCATTCGGATCAAAATGAGAAGAACACGTTCTAATCAATTAGTTCGCCGCTTTCAATTTTGATTGTTCTTACTATCCGCAAGAATACATTGAGAATGCTTTGTATTTGGCAAAAGTTTTAGGAATTTTGGTCCTCATTGCTCTTCAACTTCGTACTTTATTTGGCTTTTTAACTTTTTTGGATTCGAGCGTCACTAATGAGTCTTTTGTAGACGAAACGCGCGTCTGGCGTAAATACAAAATTTAGTCCTGGTATCTATGATGAGATTATTTACAATCACTTGGTCGATGCCACTGCTGGTGGAGATTTATTTCCCCGAGGGTATCACCAGCCCAGTAGTCAGCACTTGTTGTGCTGACATGAATTATCATTGATATGGTTATATTTATAAATTAACTGTTTACAAAATTTAGAATTTTTGAAATACAAAGACTTTTCTACCTCAGGCATAGATTACCTTAGCTGGATTTGGCAAAACTTTTAGGAATTTTGGTCCTCATTGCTCTTCAGCTTCGTACTAACTTTATTTGACCTTTTTAACTTTTTTGGATTCGAGCGTCACTGATGAGTCTTTTGTAGACGAAACGCACGGCTGGCGTATATACAAAATCTAGACCTGGTATGACTCTGTTGTCTATGAGTCATAAGCCAATGTGTTACTTTCCTCAATTAATAAATGTTATTTGTTCAGTATATTTATCTGACTTAAAATGTAATTTGTCAAAAGTATGCCCCGCCACCTCACAAGTATAAAACAAATATAAGCTACTAACCTTTCGAAAAGTTCTGCTTTGAAATCAAATGAAATTATTACATCTGATGTTTTATAGCTACCTAATGTTATTTTACATCACGTGTTACTCTTGTTTGTTACGTTTTATATTATGTTTAAGTGTGGACATGAGAAGAATACATTAGGTATATTGCTGCATGATGTGGTATTTTAATATGGAAGATGTTGTAAATATAATGGAATTTGATGCGACTGTCATACAATTAATAGGTTAAGCGCTATAAAACAAGGTTCAAACCACCATTTTCTACATTTGAAAAGGCCTGTACAAAGTCAGGAATATGACAGTTGTTGTTCATTCATTTGTTGTGTTTCGTCATTTGATTTTGCCATTTGATAAGGGACTTTCCGTTTTGAATTTTCCTTGGAGTTCAGTATTTTTTTGTGATTCACTTTTTTTTTAATACTTGTATGTCTGTACTTCTTGTATGGTTCTATTCATGTTTCATGGTGGTGGTATTTTTTTAAATTTTGGTTTGTCCCTCCAAGGCCTTGTTGGAGTTATATAACAGAAAAATTTACCAGTAGGAAAATGATTGTGATAACATGGTAATTCCATGATTTTGAATTAAAAGAAGTGAAGAAATATGACATAGAGTGTATTAATATGAACTATGATTCTTTATATTAGTATTTAAAATGATAAAGGTATTGCATAATTATTCGTGTTTCAAGTTTTTTTATGTTATGTAGATAAAATTAAAAGTGAAAATTGTACGATGCTGTTTCGTTGTATAATACATTGCTGTAATTAACATCAACACAAATTAGGAAATTAACGAATGAATGATAAAAGTTTAGCAATGAAAGATGATTTAAAAAATCGACTAGGCCGTCTGAGATTCGACCTTTCCTTTTACAATTGATATGATATTCCCGGGATTGTATTTCCTATCGGATTGTATTTCCTATCGTGGTTTTCTTGATAGAGGATTGCTGCTCACAAGGAAGCTATTTAACCAAGAGTTCCAAATGGTGAAGTAAAAATCACCCCATCTAAATTTTACGGACGCCATCACAAGTTGTTTGACCGTTATGGAATAACCGTTTCACAGATGATATCGGATATGTTCCTTATGTCGTAACTACAATATCCTTCCATTTTACGAATGTGACCTTCCGAATTATACTTTTTACTGGATTTGTAACAACATAAGCAACACGACGGGTGCCACATGTGGAGCAGGATCTGCTTATCCTTCCAGGGTACCTGAGATCACCTCCAGTTTTTGATAGGGTTCGTGTTGCTTAGTCTTTAGTTTTCTATGCTGTGTCTTCTGTACTTTTATCTGTCTGTTTGTCTTAATTTTTAAGCCATGGCGTTGTCTGTTTATTTTCAATCTATGAGTTCGATTGTCCCTCTGGTATCTTTCGCCCCTCTTTTACCCATGTATAAATGAACGACTTTTTTCATTTACAATCAGGACTTGGCAATAGAGATGTTTTCCATTGGGTTCAACATACCATATGACACCAGCCCCTAATAAACACCACTTACAAATACGATATAGATAATACTTAATCCACAAAAACTCATTCTGCCTCCCCTCTCCACAATATTAAAAGTTCCTCCTTTTATTATTTGAATACTGGCATGGGACATCCTGTTTAAACGCTTTCGTGTATCAAATATCGAAGGGACAAATTGAGGAAGTAAGGAAATACCGAAATTTGTGTGCTGGTCTAGAGTTTTGAGCGACCTTTTATTCGTGTGATATAGTACTACGATTATACAGAAAGTGGACATTTATATTCCACTTTTCCATGTACAAATTGTTCGACAATATAGACCTAAAAGATTACATTGATATGTCCCATTTAACGCACGAACGCCTTCCATTGACCCAGTCAAATCAGTAGGTCCAACCCATTTTCCATCAACCTCCTTTTCATTTCATAAATAAAATGTAAAGGAAGGAATTAGGAATGTATACGAAAAGCATTGCAGGTAGCATGTATACATTGTCCATACGAGGAACAATAAGCACTGTGAAATGGGCACCGGTTTATGATAAATTATCATAATTCATATCTAACACATATTATATTTTTTCATTTATATATATAATTATACAATAAATGATTACACGGTGATGCCAAAATTACATTATGTTGTTTAAATTAACTGCTACATCGATGTATTAGTGACCTCCATTCTTGAGGACCTTATACCGATTTGTTTTGAATTAATTTTGATTGATCCATTTAGTGACAAAGACTTTTCATTATACAAGGAAATAAACACAAAAGTTGAGCTTAAAGATAGAAAAAAACAATGTACAAATTGTTTTACATTTTTCATTTTATATCTGATTATTCGGTATTGGTTTTGTTCATTTTTGAAGGTCGTACGGTGACCCATAGCGGTTAGTTTGATGGTCCTTAAGTCACTTAAGTTGTGTTATTGACAATCATACCACATCTTATTTTTATAGATAGGTTTTAAATCCATACAAAAGAGTGACAAAAGATATCAAAGGGACAGTCAACCTCGTAATTCGAAAATAAACTGACAACGCCATGGCTACAAAAGTAAGAAGACTTTCAAAATAGCTATTATCCAAATGACACTATAATATCTATTAAAAGCTACTGTGATTGTCTGGTGGGATAGAAGTTACTGGTAATAATATGTATTTTGATTTTTTGAGTCATTATGTTGCTGTCTCAGAAACGAATACCATATATTTACTTTTATGGATACGTAAACATTAGGAATCATATTAAGCAATACAAAATTAATTGACTCAATAAAAACATTCGGGCTAACATTTTATAATTCAAGGGCTTCATCTAATGAGTATCATCAGGTCGCTGGTATTAGAACCATGTGTAGTCTATACATTGAGGGGGAGGGGTAGTAAACCCCTTTGATATGAATGAATTTTATGAAATTACTTTATAAAATGTTGTGTAAAATCTGACTTTTGCTGTGAAAATTAAAAGGCGTTTGGAAAACACTTATGTTTTTAAAGCCCTGAACATATTATACACACCGGGTTTTGACTTTCTTTTTGGGTATTTAAGATTTTGTCTACAGTAACTGAACAATTGATTTGACTTTCAAACTGTTTTTGTTTCTCATAAAACATGAAACGACGAGTGTGATAACTTTTTTCTGTTACAGTGTTTATTTTTTGCACGATTCATAGTTTTACAAGCGTAAACAAATGCACTTGATATATTGTAGTCTATCAATTTTGTCTTTTTTCACTACTCATAACTCATGTAACTTTTGTTTCAGAAAAGAAAACATTGTAAGAATGGTCGCCTGAGGTGAATTAGTCAAAAGTAACACATGAACCAAACAAGATAACAATGAAATCTCCTTTGTCATGTTTTTTTTTATTCTCTCTCATTTATGGGAAATATATTTTCTTGGTAAACCTAACATACGAAACCACGATGTCGCAGTTTGTTTTTTTTAATTATAAAATAAATCAATTTTAAGAGTTTCAAGTTTTTTGCGGGTAATTGATGTATTTGTCTGTTTATGTTAAGTGCTAGTTTTAATTAAAATACAACATCTTTGCTAATTACAATCGTTTAAAGTTTCTCTCAAAGAGAGAGAGAAAAATTCAAAGACAAATAGTCTCACATGCAATAACTAATTTGGGTAGTTGCAAACAATTACTATTCACAGATTTATGAATGCATATTTCATATTTGCCCTGTTACTTTCACGAGACCTAAATATCTGCAATAGGGTAAATATCTATAAGCAGTTATGGAAAAATCGTGACTTAATCTTAATATTACTGATTTTTGTGTGTCAGTGATGATTTTAATTTATGTGAAATAACATTGTAAACACGAGATAAGAAAGAAAGTCTTTGTTTAAACTCATTTAGGAATATTGTTTCTGTAAATGTAAAATGTTACTCTATTACCTCCCCCCTAAAAAAAATTAATATTCGGTATATATTTCCACCATGACGCAACATAATTATTGATGAGTCACAGAAATAATGTCATAATGGCTTTGCTGTGTTTCATTAAACAGGGCAATATTACTTGTCGATTTCTTTAATAGAATATGCATTATAATTACAACGGATAAACGGTAATTTTTTTAATAGACACCATGAGCCCGGTGTAGGCATGGATTATTTTTTTTATTATTAACCACCGCTTGACCATTCTATCTATTAAGTAAACTATGGTGTTAATGTCACAATTAAAGAAGTTTTTTAATGCGGAAGTATTATTAATGAGACTGAATAACCCTGTTATCATGTGACAATGTGTTGGATATCAGAATTCATTACAAACAATCGTATTGCTGGGTCACAGGTGTTACACTAAGCCTCTTTTCTTATTATCAACATCACTTTTGCCAGCAATTAAAGATGGGCTTGAAAGTGATTGTGGAGGTACCTGTTTTAGAGGCGGCGTCAATCAGATACGGGTACTAACATATTCCAGAGATATGGTAGAGTAAAGTAAACAACTAGCATTAAACAACTAGCATGTTGTAATACTAGTAGTATTAACACATTTGACTTTTCTACACTGTACACAAGTATCTCCCTATTTATTGAAAAAATGTTTCCGCATTTTTTTCTTCATCATTAAACAGAATGGCCAACGTAGATACGCATATCTTGTCTAAGGGGGGATGTATATCGTACTTTGTAAATAATTCACTCTGATTCCAACAACAACGAAAATCGCTGAAACTGACAATATATTTTTTACCTTTAGAGGACACTTTTACATCAAACAAACGGCATTCTGATAAAAAAAAACCCACTGTGCTCCTCTTTTTTTTGCCGACTTGTTCATTTATTCATATGAGGCTTACTTCATAAAGAAACGTCTATGTGACAACTAAAAGAAATAAAGGCAACAGTAGTGAACCCCTGTTCAAAAGTCATAAATCGACTGAGAAAAAAACCAAATCTGGATTACAAACTAAAAGCTAGAGTTGTTCTTGAAATTATTTTTCCGCTATACAGATAATGTTCTCTGACTAACAAAATCAAAGGCTATGTTGAACGCATTCATCCCATCGAACTTCAAATAAAAAATACAAAAAATACTGTTAACTAACATATAGAAATTGACAATGAAGCTTGGTTGAGTACAAAATATTACGACAAAAGAATGATGTCAGCTTCCCAATTATTAGCTTTCAATCTCTATATAACATCGATTTAGTAGCGCCTGTATCTGTCGCCTCTCTATCAAATTTACTATCCACATGCAAGAAGGGTGGGTTTACTAGGTTTTATAGCCCAATTTATTACTATGAAAACCATTCCAGGTCTGATTGTGTTAATTTGAGAAAGAGTCGTCAATGCAGCAAGGCTATATATTCTCAAAGCCAACATAGCTTTGTATATATCTATTTAAGTAAAAGGTTGTTTCTAGAGTGCGTTCCTACCATCAATCCAATTTTTAAATTAGTCAATCAGGAATAATGGATTATTTTATACCTCATCTTTTTTTATTATATGATCAGAAGCTTGATTACAATTGACTTACAATTGACAAAGTAGTTTCTGACAAAAGGATGGACACGCAAGTTTTGTTAGTGCTTAAATTGTATTTAGAGATCATAAATTTTTGTAGAAACATACTAGGAGTCAAAATAAATCTCCAGAGGTAAGTTGAGTATATCTGCGTGATTGCTTGGTAATTTTTCAGCATATTTATTAAGATTGTCTTATGTTTATCTTTCATTAACTATTTTTTGGGTAATGATTAGTTTAGCATAATTGAAAACAGATCAAGAATGGGAGTTCAATTTTAAAGCGGGTGCGAATAGTTGTAATTAGCTGGGTAAATAAGTTTAATAAAGGCAACAGTAGAATACCGCTGTTTAATATTAATAACTCGATTAAGGTAATTCAGGGATATAGAAAAAAATTACAGGATTTTCTGAAAATCAAGATCTTACTATGCTTTTTTCCAAAAAATGATATAGGCCACTGTGTTTTTTTTTCAAGGTACGAATCATTCAAAATTAAAAAAAAAAAAAAAAAAAAACACACATTTTTGTGCATAAAAAGAAATCTGTGAGACAGAATTTTGAAATAGAATATGACAAGACAGGTTTTAAAATATATTTTAAGAGAATAAAAAGAACAAATAGTGTCACCGAACTTGTTTTCTTGCTACTTGTAAAAAATAAAAGTTTTCGTATATGTTCAGTATAAATTTTGTACTTAAAGAGTTATCTCCCGTTAAAAAGCTTATTTGAAAAGTTAATTCTAAAAGCACAAATATGTGGTATTTGGTAAAACATTTTCGATAATGTTTTCTTTTTATATATATATCTATATATATCTATACATATATATATATATATCTATATATATCTATACATATATATATATATATATATATATATATATATATATATATATATATATATATATATATATATATATAAACCGGGTCACCAATAAATTTCAAATCTGTCACAAAATTTGCAGATTTGGGCAAATAACTAGACCAATTATTTACTGGGATTGTACAATTCAAGATGGCGGTATATGCTGCTTCTCCGGTAAAGCGCCCAGATGAAGGAGCTCAAATGTCTCAGATCTTTGAACTCTTATAACGTGATATTTCAATGACTATAAGCATTTGTTTTTTTTTGTATAATATCCCTCGATATTTACCACAAAAAAAATCTTATATTTGTGTCAATAAATGCGCCTGTGCAGGTCTCAATTATGGTTGAAAGTCTAAATATGGACATTCCTACATTAGCAGGACGAAACTCACGACTTCGTGTTATTTAGTTGTGCCTTTGTATACTCCTAGATGAGGTTTTTATATTTGTTTTCCATCTATATTTTTTTATTTTTATAAAGTTAGGTACATATTTAACAACGATAGTGGTTATACAGCCGTATTAATGTGTCCCCCGAAAACGTGTAATTTCCGTTAACAAGTAAAATACTCACTCATGACAAAATATTCAGCAGTATAAATGGCATCAAATGAGTTAAATTTGTTTTAAGCGTCAATACAACTATTTGTGCATATATCAAAGGTCATTTTGTTCGATTCATATAAGTCTAGAAAACAGAACAAACTTGAAACCTGTAGAGATTTGTTAAGCATGTAATCTCCGTGGAATGGTGTTTTATAAATTTACGGCAGTTTTGAATATAAACTGCACATCCAAAAGATATGAATCGGTGTCCATATTAATATCTATTACAACTTTTCCCTACAAAAACGCTCATTATTTAGATAAACGGCGAAATCCTAGAAATGTAATCTCCGTGGAAAGTAATATCCGTTGACACTTAAAAACGTCGGGAATTTTCACGCGTTTCCATGGTATTTTGACGTTTCCGGGAATGGAAGACATTCAGCGTCCTGTGAAGATATATAGAAACAGATGAGTAAAGAGAGACAACTCCAACACTGGACAGTAGCAATCCTTAAATTTGTGAAATAATGAATGGTAATTTGTAGTAATAGCTATTCTAACAATTATGACGCCTTGACATGCTATATTAAGTAGCTGCAATACATTCCATAAAATTGTATAAATTTGTTCCCACACAGAATCCTATTTTTATTATATTTTTTTTATGTTGAAGAACGTGAAAATTTATACATTCAAAGGGATGTTTCTATACAGACAATACTTCATAAATTAAAATTATTAAAAAAAAACACACTCTCGTACATCGTGTTTAGACTGTGTATGTTAACATATCAACCATAATATTAGGGAATCCGGTTCTATTCTATAAAAAAAATGTAGTCTAGTATATATAGTAGTTTAGAAAATGTCCATTCAGTGTAATCCCTGTCTCCCTATTTTGTATTTTTTGTACCATATCACCATAAGAAATCAAATGCCCAAATATAGTTAAAATATAGGGGGGGGGGGGGGCATATAAACTTACTGTTATGTCGATCTTTATAGATTCTTTATAATGTTGTAATCATATTTCGTACTTTGATTTTCATGCCGCCCCTTACTGAGTCTAACATTACACGATCTTACATCTTTTAAAGAAAATATAGTTTACAAGACTCTACCGATTATCCAGGAGACGAACATCGAGATTAAAAAAATAGCAAAATGATTGAACGATACAAATATTTATCACAAGACTGACAAGTGCATTTACGGGATTCAAGTTTAACTACAAAGATTTTTGATTTGTCATGTAATAGCGTTCCAAAATAGCACAACTTTTTACGCCCTTTAGTTCTGACGAACAGTGCTTTCTTTCACGTCCGCATTTCTATAAAGTATGGCATGCCGAGTTTACACTATTAATAATCATTACGGATGTAAAATAAGTATCGAAATGTCCGTTTATTTTATCAATATGAACCATGAAAACGTATTTTTGTGCAAATACTCCCTTAAGTTCTGGCAAACAGTGTTTTCTTTCACGTCTGCGTTTCTATATAGATAAAGTATGGCATGCCGAGTTTACACTATTAACATTTATTACGGATAGTAAAATAAGTATGGAATGGTGGTTTTAATTTGTCAACATTGTACCATGAATACCTATTATTTGTGCAAAATAATACATTAACACAAATTAACAAAAAAAATCTACTCAGAAATACATTTTACCATAGAATGGGCTAATTAAAATACTATATCCAGAGTAAGCCGACTACAGACAAGAATTATTTTTATTTAGTTTCTGGTTGATGGTTTCTCTTAAAAATGAAGGAGATGATGCTGCCAATCAAGATGGCTTATAACTAGTACTACATGTACGCACACAATATCTAATCTTTTTTGTGGTGGATTCAGTACTCACTTGGTATTTTTTTTTTTTTTTTTAAATATGTTGATATTGTTGTTTACAAAAAAAATCAAGAAGATGTTGTATGTTTACTAAAAAGACAACTCTCTATCAAAAACCAAGTTACGTACAAGTAGACAACTGATATTTGCCACCGTACGGACTTCAACCATGAGAAAAATGATAGTATACAAATATACACACACATACATGTATCATGTATATATAGTTAGCTATAAAAGGCCACGAAATGACAAATGTAAAACGAGAAAACTAAAAGGCTTGTTTGATGTGTAAAACAATAAGCGAAAAATAAATATGATATACACCAACAAACGACAACCACAGATTTATAGGATCCTAATTTGCTTGTCTTTCTGTCACCTTTTGTCTCTTTTTCATTTTTTGACATCTCTATCTTTATTTCAACAAATATTTATTTGAAAACATTCCCTGTAATGGTGCACTTCATTATTAATGGGCATGAAATATATACCCCTAAAGTACCTTAAGCAAAAACAAATCATGGTAACAAACTAAAACCGAGGGAAACACGTCAACTATAAGAGGAACACAACGTAATTACAAAAACACTTAACTATAATAAAGCAAACGCCAACATATATAGAAAGGGAGTATAGATAACAACTGCCATATTTCTCACTTGGTTCAGGACATTTTAAGAAAACATAATGGCTTGGACCTTATTTTGTGGCTAGTAAAACCAAATCTCCCGCTTATAAGGCAATGTTAAAAATACTGCTGAAATGACAACTCTATTTGACAGGAATACAGTACAAACGAACTCATATCGGGGTCTTTTATAGCTGACTATGCGGTATAGGCTTTACTCATTGTTGAAGGCCGTACGGTGACCTATAGTTGTTAATGTGTGATTCATTTTGGTTTCTTGTGGACAGTTGTCTCATTGGCAATCATACCACATCTTCGTTTTTATATATCAAGAACAATGAGAACATAGAAATACATAAATAAATAATATAATAGTTCATTACGTCATGTAATCCGTAGAAAAACAACGGACACCTCAAATGAATTTACGACAGACCAAGACACGACATCTGAAACATAAACTGCGCGTTACACAAAAGTGGCGTATTTTTACGTTTATTTCTTCAAAGGTAAACTATAAAAATAAAGTTAATAAACTCATCATAGATACCAGGATTGCGATTTTGTACGCCAGACTCGTGTTTTGTCTACAAAAGACTCGTCAGTGACGATCGAATAAAAATCACATGTAAAAGGCCAGATAAAGTTAAAAAGCATTAATGATTCATAAATTTCAGTTGGAGTTATCTTCTTTTGTTCAAGATTAAACATTTGTAGTTAAACTTCGCTCATAACAGATTCATATGACATGCATAACATAGGTAATGTTTTATTAAAAAATATTTTCGTAACAATTTTGGTAATTTAAGAAATAATACATGGCAGCCTTAGATTAATTTTTTATCCCGAACGATAGCGAGTGGTTAAAAACGAATGTAAATCCCCATCACATGGTTAAATGAAATCATACCAAATGTTCTTTTTATATGGTTTGGATTTAATGAAAGATTACTGCACTGCATTTTTTTGTTCGAACTATCAAAGGTAGTTTTAAGTTAACCTTGGAAGACATGGAAATCAAGTCAATACCAAGATGTTATTGATTGCACTTCATCAATGAAATTTGTGAGAAAATAAGGTTCTAACTCCCCTAGGCAACGTTGGTCCTAGATTAATTTGCCTATTCTTTTTTATATTACTTTTGATTATATAGCTTCGCAAATGTTTTAGCAGTTATACATCCTTGGTTTTCAATCTAAAATCCATATTGAGTTCAGTTTCAGTACTTTCAACACATACTAAAAGAGATTATTTGTAGGTCAATTTCAATGCATACCATTGCCAAGTTTGCTTTTAAATTGGAAAAGTAGTGTCAGTCAACACATGTGTTTCCCTAGGATTTCAACATTAAATATCTGCCATCAATTCAACAATCATCATAAAATCAGGATAGTTTGTAGATTGCTATTGCCATGTTTACTGATCAAGACTGAATTTTTTGAAAAAAAATCAATATCTTGCTACAAGTGATTTTGTTATGCATTTCCTGGTTGAATTATTTCACATTTGTTCATGTCTAGCTTATAGATGACTTTACTAAATGAGTTTAACTACGATTGAAATGTAGAACAATGACCTATAGTAGCCAACATCTACGTCATGTGGCAATACTAACACATTTTCTGCATCATACAATAAGCAATTAAAAGATGAAAAATATGGTTTTTTTTCAATATAAAGTAAATGAGGAACGTGTCCGTGGGAATTTTTGTGATTTTACGTTTTGTTACAATAACGAGATACAGTAAAATAGTGGAAGTGAAATACATAATCTCCCTAGCTTTCTATTTAGTCTTGGATTTGATGGCACACACAACAATATCAATCCATCTCTAACTGGACCCTGTGAAAAACCAAGTCCTATTTCATAACACTCTATCAGTGTTGCTCCTTTGTTAAATTCTGTAATTTTATATTTGGCATTAAATTAAGAATTGACAATATAGAAACACATCAGTAGTTGTCGGGAAAAAAACGTCAAATACCATTATGGCAAAAGTGTAAAGTTAAAAGAAATGAAAGTTTTTTACATAAAGTTAGTATGAAAATCAACAAAATCAACAAAATTTGCAGTCAATACTTTGAATAGTATCTTGTTGTTAATCAATTAGCTCCTAAAGCTGAATAGTTATCAAAGGTACTCCTAAAGCTGAAATTTAAGAATTCCATATTTTTATTTATGAAGGTAGTGATAATTGTGACATTATCACCTTTTTATATTGGTGGCAAAGAGCTTTAAACATAACATGTCAAGGTTCCTCAACATATTAAACATCACATCAAAGTCAAGTACAGGTTACAGAGTAAAATAGATTTACCATTAGATATTGGCTCATTGAAGGTCTTACAATGACCTTTAGTTGATTACAGTTTGTCTAACTGGAAATCATAGTGCATCTCCATATGTTGATATGTTTGTATCTTGATTTTTTGCAATCAGTTATGAATTATTGATAATCATGTATACATTCATATTTTCACTCAGGTCAGCAACAAACAATAATCAATATCTATGGTAATAATAAACTGTTATCACAGAGATATGTCTCGCCTTTTTGTAATTTTGATTATGCAAATGTTGAAATCAAAATAGCAATACTTTAACATCTTACACAAGTTATGCAAATGTTCAAAGTCAATGAACCATGACTGAGTTACATGGCTAAACAATCTCCATGTAAATGAGATGTGCCAATGCTAATACAACTGCATACAAAATACCATTGACTTATTATAAGTCGTTCCCAAACCTAATTACAAACATAAACTTGTAAACTATGTAATAGTATCAAAGTCAATGAACCACGAAGAGGGGATGGGGCTATATAATCTCCATGGAAACAATACTTGCAAATGCCAATAAATTTGCATACCAAATATCATTGACTTAACATTAGCAGTTCATCTTAAACTGATCTAATCACAAACTAATACATATGAACTAAGATGAGTTTCAAAGTCATTAAACTGTGACTGAGGGGCGAGGCCAAATATTCTCCATGGAAATGAGATGTTCCAATGCTTATACAACTGAATACAAATTAACATCGGCCTACCACTAATGGTTCCCCTTGAACTGACCGTATCACAAACTAATACTTGATAACGTAGAAAAAATTTCAGTCAATAGACAATGACTAAGAGGGCACAGCCAAATTATCTCCATGGAAATGAGATATGCCAATGCCTATACAACTGCATACCAATATCATTGACCTACCACTTGTGGTTCCTCATAAACTGACCTAATCACCAACTAATACATTGTTGACGCCGCCGTCACCGCCGTAAACGCTGGAAACAGCATACCTATGTCTCGCTTTTTGACTCCGTCTAGGCGAGACAAAAAGCAAATTATGTACTTTTATATATTTTTCTTTCATGTAAATATCCAACAAAATACACGTGTTATCATGACTCATAGAGAATAAAACATATGACGCAAAAGAAAAAAATGAGAACATGACTCAAACCTAATAACACTTATGTGCAGAGGTAAAATCCCCTTACATAAACTTGTCCAAAAGGTTAATTGATCAATAATTGTGTCAACTCCTTTATATTATCGACTATGATATCAAAATTCATTATCACATACTGATAAAAACGTTGTGTGTTAATTTTCATCAAATGTACTTGAATATATCTACGGAATTGCCTAGTTAGTTTTCTATACGGTTTGCAGTAATAGTGATTTTGTCTCATCGTTTTCTTTCACAGAGTTTTTTTTGAGAAACGATGTTTGCATATTTGAAAAATTATTCTGCTTGAGGATCAAATATTAATCAAAGTTACTGTTATCACTGGAAGGATAAAAATTAATTTCATTTTCCAGCTTTGTGAATTTACAAAATATTGAATTGTATTTAGTTAGTTAAATTATGAATTTGAGTTAGAGTTGTCTTCCTTTGTTCATGAGTTAAACCTATAGTATAACCGATTCATACGCCATGCATTGCTAATGCTATTTTTTATTTTAAAAAAAAAATTCTTGACTAGTGTTTTCTTCAGAATATAAATAATATTGTAACTTTAGTATATAAGTATAACATAGTATTGATAAGTTGCATGAAATTGACTAGATAGTTCTAAAGAATGATCGCTGCACTGCACTATTTTATTATCGTAGTTGTGTACCTTGCAAGATAAAGAAATCAAGTCAGAACCATTAAGGCTAACCCCAACCCACACCTTCCCCCGAATAAAAGAGCAAATGAGGCTTAACAAAATCTAAGGGTCTCACATCTTTAGGTATTTATTCACCCTTGACTTTCTAATATAAGTTCTTATGCATTTGAGTTTAAAAAAAAAATATCTTGTATTTGATGAAAAGATTCTTTTTTAATTAGCCTTTAACCATTTTGTTAACTGAAAGAAATCTTGCTGTCATGTTTGTTTGCAGTTTCAAAAAAAAAAAAAGTTTAATTTAGAAGAGCACCTTTCATGCATGAGTAATGCCAATGCTTAAGTTAAATAAAGGCAACAGTAGTTTACTGCTGTTGAAAAGTAATAAATTATTTGAGAGAAAACAAATCCAGGTAACAAACTAAAACCGAGAAAAATACATCAACTATAAGAAGAAAACAAATGAACAGAACCACTGAAGTGCAACAAAAACCATTTTGTTTAAGAGAGGACGAAAAGTAAATGTGTCATAGGGTTTCAACTAGGATATAATAAAAAATCCTACGAGTTCAACTTGAAACATCTATCTCAATTCACCCAATCAACGTAAAATCAAGATAGTGTGTAGGTGGTCCTTTTATCTTCAACCTAAGACAATAGTAAGCTGTTTGCTGTTCTATACTGCATTTTATGAAATCCCTGTCTTGCTACAAGTATCACAAACTTTCACCATTTTCTATTATTCATGAATATAAAGAAAAGTTCATGGAGAATAATCATACAGCATACACTCCTAACAATTATGTTATATGACACATATACTTGATATATTAGGTCAAGTATCAAAGAAACTTATATTTAGGTCAGAAACCTTCAATTCAGTGGTTGTTATTTGTTGCTGTATATCAGATCTGTTTTCCTTCATTGATTTGCACATAAATCAGGCCTTAAGGGCATACGATACAGTTACAGTGAAGGTAATAACGTTGCTAACGTAAAATGTTATTTTCGCGACGTCAAACTCTGACATATCGGGAAAAGATGCATTTTTCGACTGATTTTTATTATTCAAACTGATTTAATTTGAAAACGAGTGCATGGACCCCTATTTTTTAAAACAGCAATTTGTTTCATTTTGCAAGGAGATTATGTGACCCAAATTTTATAAAACTGTAAATAGCGCAATTTTTTTAATTTTGATAAACATGCAGCAAAAAATCACGTTTTTTCCTCTATTCATGAACATTTGATAAATATAGAGTTATTTCGGAATAAAAATTGCATAATTTTTAATGATACTTATAAAATACAGAAATTACCGATTATTTAACAAAAACCATTTTGTGTTTATCTTTTAAAACAAAAAAGTTATGTCTATCTTTCGAAAAAGAAAATACGGACACAAATCTGAATTTTGAGCAAATATACAAAATTTCGACCTTATTTTACTCAAAAAGTAGCACATGAAGGTATATTTTTTATGACATATTTGATTTAATCAGGTAAAAAATAGCCTATATGCAAATTTTCATTAACTTGCAAATACAGGTTCAAAACTTTATTGTATGCCCTTAAGTTCTCCTGTTTGAATTGTTTGACATTTGTCCTGTCGGGGACTTTTCAAGCTGACTATGTGGAATTGGTTTAGCTCATTGTTAAAAGTTGTATGATTACCTATAGTTGTAAACTTCTATGATTTTTAGTCTCTGATGGCAACACAGTCTTTCTTGAAACATTCTACATATCAGACCTGAATATTTAGGTTGTCATGATTTTCAGTCCTGTAACATCTTCATCTGTGGTAATAAGCAATGTGCATAAGTTTAATAACATTTGGTTATTTTAACATTAAGGAAAACTAAAATTAAAAAACAGAAACGAAAAATTAAGCAACTTTTTGTAAAGGGCCTAACTCTAGAACGGTAAAGGTGAAACCATCAAAATTCAAACTTGATCTGTGTTTTATAGTAATAAGCATTGTGTATAAGTGTCATAACATTTGGTTGAAGAAAAAAACAAATTAAGAGAACATAAACAAATTTTGGGATGTACACATGGACATATGGACAGACAAGGGTAAAACTGAATGTCCTTTCTGCTACAGCAAGGGCCTAATAAATAAATATAAAAGGTGACTAAAAATGATCAATAAAATTTATTGCACAATCTCAGGTACAATCACAAAAGTTTCAATCAACATATTTAATAAAAAGTTCTTTTTTCGTCATCTGTAAATACATTGAAATACTTTTAAGAAAAACAAGATCTATTTATTAGTTGTAAACAGCTTTGAACTAGCTTTCAGTTTCTGGGATCACTCTCAGATTGCGATAAGAAGTTTTTCTTTTCATAATTACTTTGGATTCATTATATTATTTGTTGGATACCAATATTCGTGGGTTTCGTTGGAACATGTGAACCGCGAATTTGAATGTTCAACGAAATAATTTTCTTTATAGAGATGTATCCAGACTTTGGTAGAAGAAACTGCAAGGTTTCTGCTAACCACAACCATGTGCTCCCTAGGGCGCAGCTTTATACGACCCCAGTGGTTGAACCCTGAATAGTTGGGGCAAATTTGGTCACAATATTCAAGCTTGATTCTGTCTGAATTTAAATTGTGATCAAATTTTTGACATAATATAGGTTTTTGTCACAAAATTAATGTGGTCAAAGATCTAACAAATCTATTGCACAATACTGTGCAATTGAAGGTTTCTTCTTGAAACTTCTTTGAAAAAATGGAAGCCCTTCAAAAAAGGGTTAACAAAAAATCCTCCCCCCCCCAACTTTTTGAAACCCCTTGGAGCAATAACCCTTAAACTCAATCCCATGCTTTCCATTGCAGTATTGAACCTTGTAGTACAATTTCAGAGAGATCCATATAATTAAACACAAGTTATTGTCATGATTGTTTGGAAACTAGAAACATGCTTCTTTTTGGCCCTTTTTTGGTCCCTAATTCCTACATTGTGAAATTAACCCAAAACCTAATCACAGCCTCCCCTTTGTTATATGGTACAGTGTGGTACAATTTCAGAGAGAACCATACAATTACACATAAGTTATTGTCTTGAAACTAGAAAAAAAGCTTGTTTTGAACCCTTTTTGGCCCTTTATTCCTAAACTTTGGCTCCATAACCCCTAAAATGAATCCAAACATTCTACTTGTGATTTTAAACATTGCGGTATGATTTCAGAGCAATCTACACAAGTTATTATCCTGAAACTAGAAAAATGCTTGTTTTGGGCCCTTTTTGTGCCCCTAATTCCTAATTGTTTGGGACCATCATCCCCAAAATCAATCCTAACCTTCCTTTTGTGGTATTGAACCTTCTAAAAAAAATCATGAAGATCTATTCACTTTAACTAAAGTTATTATCCGGAAACCAATGTGTCTTTGGACGACGATGACGCAGACGACAACATCATACCATTATACGATCCCAAAAAATTTTGGGGTCGTATAAAAATTGGTACCCACGAAAAAAAATGAATCCACAGTATCTATCATGCTTCGTGTCAATATGATGAGTCATCTTATTTCCTACTGACTTTTACAGTTTATTCTAATTTTGTGTTATTCTAAAAATAAAATGTATTATGATTGACAATACAACAACTATCCAAAAGTAACAAATTAAGTGGATGTTACACCACTGTCTCATGCTATGTTATAAAGAAACACCCACAAACATGTTTAACTTCATTACACACTGTAAATGCCTATCTAAAGTAATTCTGTGGTTGTCTTTGGTTATGATCAGTCTTATTTGATTATTTTAGTTATACTTTTCTTTGTTGAATCGTTTCACATTTTGTCATGTTTAGTTCTTTTATAGATGATTTTACAGAATGAGTTTAACTACTTGTGGAAGGCTGTGCAGTGACCTATAGGTGCTAACATTCACATCATGTGGCAATCCTAACACATCTCCTGTTTCTATTTCATATAATAAATAATTCAGAAAAAATAGTGGTTTTATTATCAAAAAGGCCACCAACTCAAATATCTACAGTGAGGGATATTTAACGAACATGTGTTATTTTTATAATGGTTCAAATTACATGAAGCAAATGCAGAACCTTATCAATGGTGCTAAATAGATTAGATTTATTTCACATTACTATCTAGTATTCTTTAAGAGAATTTCAAAACCAACAAGACAATAACAGGAATAATTGTGTCTATTTCACACACTGGTTTTGTATTAAGTAACCAGAAGTAGTACAATAGTGGTTGAGAAACACTTGATCTCCTTGTTTGTATATTGAGTCTTGGATTTCATGGCACACACTACAATATAAATCCTCATGAACTTCCAACCAGTGAATTAACAAGTCCTATCCCATCACAATCTATAAGTGTTGCTCCTTTGTTAATTTCTGTAATTTTAAATCTGGCCTAAAAATAAAAATTATCAATGTAGAAATAAACAGTATACTTGTCAGTAGGTGATCGCATATCATATCCTGATGGTAGTTTTTTTTCTGTATTTTGAAAATTCTGTGTTAATGACAATGGTTTTAAGTTCTAGAGTTATCTGATCTAAGTCTTTGCATAATGTTTTTATTAAAAATCAACAAAATACAGAGTCTAAACTTTTCATATTGTCATGTTGGTTCACCTTTTTCCTTGAGTTCAGTCTTTCAAGAAAGCTGAACTTTTTGAAATCCAGTATTTGTGTTTATTAAGAAGGTGATAACATTATCACATTTCAAATCTGTAGCATAGAATACAGATATTATTAGTATATTTCCACAAAACATGTCAAGGTTACCCTAAATATTAAACATCACATCAAATTTAAAAACAGATTACAGAGTAAAATAGATTTAGCACCAGATATTAGTTTTCTCATCATTGATTTCTGTACAGTTTCCTACAGTTGATCACATCTTCATTCTTTTTTCTAATGAGGACAATTTGTTTAAATGGTATTTACAGCACATGATGAAGATTGCCTCATGTTTACATATGTTTTTTCTGTAGGTTTTCAATCAATTCAAATGTTTTCTGGTCATTGAAGGCTGTGCAATGACCTGTTGTTGATCACGTCCTCATTCTTTTTCCTCATGTGGATAGTTTGTCTAAATGGTTTTTACAGCACATGATGAAGATTGCCTCATGTTTACATATGTTTTTTTCTGTAGTTTTTCAATCAATTTAGAAGGTTTCTGGTCATTGAAGGCTGTGCAATGACCTGTTGTTGATCACGTTCTCATTCTTTTTGCTCATGTGGATAGTTTGTCTAAATGGTATTTACAGCACATGATGAAGATTGCCTCATGTTTACATATGTTTTTTTCTGTAGTTTTTCAATCAATTTAGAAGGTTTCTGGTCATTGAAGGCTGTGCAATGACCTGTTGTTGATCACGTCCTCATTCTTTTTCCTCATGTGGATAGTTTGTCTAAATGGTATTTACGGAACATGATGAAGATTGCCTCATGTTTACATATGTTTTTTCTGTAGTTTTTCAATCAATTTAGACTCAGGTCATCAACAACAAGTCATCAATTTTATATGGTAATAAAAAAAGCAACCCATGTACTTTTATCTATTTTTCATTCATTTATATATCCAAGCAGACACACATTTTATCATGACCCACGTATAGAATAAAATATATGACCCAGAATAGTACATTAGAACATGACTCAAACATTATAACACTTATGTGCATAGGTTAAAGCAGCTTACATAAACTTGTTCAAAAGGTTAATTTTTATAAAGCTTCTTAAGTTTAGGATATATAATTGGTCAATAAAATTTAAAATTAAATTAAATATAAGGAAGATTTATAATAACACTGCATCACCGATTTAATGATTTGAAGACATTATATGTAACTATACCTCTGTTAGCTGTTTTGCCACATGAATGGCTGTTTCTGTATGCAAAGACAAGGCACCAATTCTTACTGTGGATTTGCCTTTGGCTAGAGCCATTAACAGTATAATCTGGAGAAAAAAATCTTACACTCAAAGCAATACTGACAATATAAAATTGAAAAAATATAGTATGGAATTTATTTATAAACATTTACAAATTAGAATATTGAATATTAAATGAATTATTTATTAGCGATCACTCCTGTTCAATTTTGTAATAAATAAGGCCAAACACTTTGATTATAAATCATTGTCCTACAAGCAAATCATTCAACCTAATTTGAATCCATCTGCATAACCTTAGATGTGACCTAGAAGTCTGAAATAAATGTCAGCTGAAAAAGTGCAACTACAAGACCAATTTAAACTATGAT
This sequence comes from Mytilus galloprovincialis, assembly GCF_965363235.1. Taxonomy (NCBI): domain Eukaryota; kingdom Metazoa; phylum Mollusca; class Bivalvia; order Mytilida; family Mytilidae; genus Mytilus; species Mytilus galloprovincialis. The sequence continues at coordinate 10,869,788 of NC_134838.1, read as the reverse complement.
TTGGACAGCAAATAACATCATATACAGGTTGAACAGTGATGTACATTATTTTATTTTATGTGTAACAGAACCAAATTGAACAAAAAAAAAGCCTTAACCAGAAAAAATAAATATTAACCAAAGAACAATCAAAATGAGGTCAAAGTCAGATGAAATTTGCTTGACAGATCCTAGTCATTTCATACACTAAATATAGTTGACCTATAGCTTATACTATCTTAGTAGAGGACATTTAACTACTCAAACTTAACATTGAACAATGAGGTCAAGGACAGATGATACCTGCCAGACAGATATGACACCTACAATCATACCATTCACCAAATATATTTGACCTAAAACATTACTTATAGATATAGAACAAGAATGTGTCCACAGTACACGGATGCCCCACTCGCACTATCATTTTCTATGTTTAAAGGACTGTGAAATTGGAATAAATTCTCTAATTTGGCATTAAAATTAGAATGATCTTATCAAAGGGAACATGTATACTAAGTTTCAAGTTGATTGGACTTCTACTTTATCAAAAACTACCTTGACCAAAAACTTTAACCTGAAATTTGCACTATCATTTGCTATGTTCAGTGAACCGTAAAATTGGGGTCAAAACTCTAATTTACCATTAAAATTAGAAAGATCATATCATAGGGCACATGTATACTAAGTTTCAAGTTGATTGGACTTCAACTTCATCAAAAACTACCTTGACCAAAAACTTTAACCTGAAGCCAAAAACTTTAACCTGAAATTTGCACTATCATTTTCTATGTTCAGTGAACCGTAAAATTGGGGTCAAAACTCTAATTTGGCATTTAAATTAGAAAGATCATATCATAGGGCACATGTATACTAAGTTTCAAGTTGATTGGACTTCAACTTCATCAACAAGAGTGCACACGCTGAAATGTCTCGCCTTCTATACTAATCATTGATATTATGTTGATAGTCCTAAGTAAAAAGCTAAGCTTTATAACAACTGTACCATAAACTTAACATTAACCAAGGTAACTGAACAAAGACCAATGAACCTTGAAAATGAGGTCAAGGTCAGATGAACCATGCCAGGCAGACATGTACAGCTAACAACGCTTCTATACAACATATATAGTTGACCTATTACTTATAGTTTAAGAAAAATAGACCAAAACACAAAAACTTAACACTGTGCAATAAACCGTGAAAATGAGGTCACGGTCAAATAAAACCTGCGTGACTGACATAAAGATCATTAAATATTTCCATACACCAAATATAGTTGACCTACGGCATATAGTATTAGATAAAAAGACCAAAACTCAAAAACTTAACTTTGACCACTGAACCATGAAAATGAGGTCAAGGTCACATGACATCTGCCCGCTAGACATGTACACCTTACAATCATTCCATACAACAAATATAGTAGACCTATTGCATATAGTATGAGAACAACAGACCAAAACACAAAAATTCAACTATAACCACTGAACCATGAAAATGAGGTCAAGGTCAGATGACACCTGCCAGTTGGACATGTACACCTTACAGTCCTTCCATACACCGAATATACTAGCCCTATTGCTTATAGTATCTGAGATATGGACTTGACCACCAAAACTTAACCTTGTTCACTGATCCATGAAATGAGGTCGAGGTCAAGTGAAAACTGTCTGACAGACATGAGGACCTTGCAAGGTACGCACATATCAAATATAGTTATCCTATTACTTATAATAAGAGAGAATTCAACATTACAAAAAATTTGAACTTTTTTTTCAAGTGGTCACTGAACCATGAAAATGAGGTCAAGGACATTGGACATGTGACTGACGGAAACTTCGTAACATGAGGCATCTATATACAAAGTATGAAGCATCCAGGTCTTCCACCTTCTAAAATATAAAGCTTTTAAGAAGTTAGCTAACGCCGCCGCCGTAGCCGCCGCCGTAGCCGCCGCCGTAGCCGCCGCCGTAGCCGCCGCCGCCGCCGCCGGATCACTATCCCTATGTCGAGCTTTCTGCAACAAAAGTTGCAGGCTCGACAAAAACTACCATGACCAAAAACTTTAACCTGAAGCCAAAAACTTTAACCTGAAATTTGCACTATCATTTTCTATGTTCAGTGAACCGTAAAATTGGGGTCAAAACTCTAATTTGGCATTAAAATTAGAAAGATCATATCATAGGGGACATGTGTACTAAGTTTGAAGTCGATTGGACTTAAACTTCATCATAAACTACCTCGACCAAAAACTTTAACCTGACATGGGACAGACGGACGAACGGACGAACGAACAGACGAACGAACAGACGAACGAACAGACGGACGAACGGACGCACAGACCAGAAAACATAATGCCCCTACTACTATCGTAGACGGGGCATAAAAACAGACCAAAACACAAAAGAAATATCATTGACCAACCAACAGTGTAAATGAAGTCAAGTTCAGATAACACTTTCCAGATTGACATGTTCACTTTTCAATCACCCCATTCACTAAATATAGTTGACCTACAACTTAGTAACTCAGAAATGTCCTAACCATGTATCTTTTATCTTGATCACTGATCCAGGAAATGAGGTTGAGGTCAGGTTAACCTGTTTAACAGACATGTAGAACTTGCAAGAACCCAATAACAAACACAGTTGACCTATTACTCATAAGTAAGAAACTCACATTGGTTTGTTTAAGTCACTGATAAATATTGAAATGAAAAATACAATTAATAAATATATCCTTTTTTGACTATGTGAATCTCAATCAGTAACATTCAAAAATAAGGGATAAAAAATACCATAAACATTCAGAGAAAAGCATGAAACAGGTTAATGTTTAAAATTATTTTTAAATATTGAATTTGCATAATTTCTTCTGCTTGAAATTATTAATTTTCATGTTTATTCTGTATTTTAATGTTCTGTGTGGCGCTCAACACTTTCTATTACAAGATAGACAACATATTTCAATAGAATATATGTACAACACTATCTATACAAAAAACATTGTATGGAAAGTGTTATGTGCTCAAAACATAATAATACATAAATATGGAATTCATTAAAATTTCAAGCACAAGAAATTATGTGAATTCCATAATTAACAAGAATGTGTCCACAGTACACGGATGCCCCACTCACACTATCATTTTCTATGTTTAAAGGACTGTGAAATTGGAATAAATTCTCTAATTTGGCATTAAAATTAGAATGATCTTATCAAAGGGAACATGTATACTAAGTTTCAAGTTGATTGGACTTCTACTTTATCAAAAACTACCTTGACCAAAAACTTTAACCTGAAATTTGCACTATCATTTTCTATGTTCAGTGAACCGTAAAATTGGGGTCAAAACTCTAATTTGGCATTTAAATTAGAAAGATCATATCATAGGGCACATGTATACTAAGTTTCAAGTTGATTGGACTTCAACTTCATCAAAAACTACCTTGACCAAAACTTTAACCTGAAGCCAAAAACTTTAACCTGAAATTTGCACTATCATTTTCTATGTTCAGTGAACCGTAAAATTGGGGTCAAAACTCTAATTTGGCATTTAAATTAGAAAGATCATATCATAGGGCACATGTATACTAAGTTTCAAGTTGATTGGACTTCAACTTCATCAAAAACTACCTTGACCAAAAACTTTAACCTGAAATTTGCACTATCATTTTCTATGTTCAGTGAACCGTAAAATTGGGGTCAAAACTCTAATTTGGCATTTAAATTAGAAAGATCATATCATAGGGCACATGTATACTAAGTTTCAAGTTGATTGGACTTCAACTTCATCAAAAACTACCTTGACCAAAAACTTTAACCTGAAGCCAAAAACTTTAACCTGAAATTTGCACTATCATTTTCTATGTTCAGTGAACCGTAAAATTGGGGTCAAAACTCTAATTTGGCATTTAAATTAGAAAGATCATATCATAAGGAACATGTGTACTAAGTTTCAAGTTGATTGGACTTCAACTTCATCAAAAACTACCTTGACCAAAAACTTTAACCTGAAGCGGGACAGACGGACGAACGAACAGACGAACGAACAAACGAACAGACGGACGAACGGACGCACAGACCAGAAAACATAATGCCCCTCTACTATCGTAGGTGGGGCATAAAAATAATTCCAAGTTGAAATAATAGCCTGTTATTACCTTATTTCATGTTTGTCAGTATATTAGACCTTGCATTTTGTTTTCCTATATATTAGACCTTGCATGTTGTTTTTTCAATATATAAGACCTTGCATTTTGTTTTTCAATATATTAGACCTTGCATTATGTTTTTCAATATAATAGACCTTGCATTATGTTTGTCAATATTTCAGACCTTGTATCATATTTGTCAATATTAAAGACATTGAATAATATTCGTCAATATTTTCACTACAAGGTTATGTTTCATATAAATATGTTTACTAATATAAAACCTCTCGGTATAAAATTAGCAGAGAGAATGGTGTGAAAGCATTATTTTTTAAGCCGCTAAGATATAAAAAAACATAGATGTTTTATTCAAAATTGAAAACAATTTGAAACAGTATGATTGTATCCAATAATATAACTGAATAATTATTGTTATCAACTGAGTGGTGGTGGAATGGAATTTAAATAGAGTATTAATACTTAATACGTTTTGGAATGCTGGTCAGTAGTTACATCGGGCACTTGCATGTCTAGGTTTTTAACCAATCAGCAATGGGGTGTCCCAGTCACTGACTCATCTGCTTCTCGTTTACTAATTGTTTTTCGAGATCATACTAATTAACCAATGAGATTCACAGCTAATTTTGAATTAACCAATCAGCGCTTAATTAGTAGGGCTTTTGTTTTATGCACACAGGATCAACTATTCCTGAAGCAACGCTTGCTTGCAGCAGCCATTATCATTTTTCTGGGAAAATATTTTCTTTATTATGATCGTATATTAATTTACATCATACAATGGATTAATTAATTTCGTATTGGAAACAAACGTAAAATTCTGCTATTGTTTAGAACAAATGATTTACAAGAATATGTACATGTGCGCAGTACGAGTATTAGAAACAGTCCGACGATAATCTATGATTCGTATACTGTTGGACTAGGCATCATCATGAATAGTTATGACTGCTTATTCTTTCGATACCTGCAAAGATGTTCGTATGTTACATATATGAGGCTACTAACTCGTCAATGAGACGGGATTGACTATTACTATAACTGATAACTTGCTTATTTGCTGTGTGACTGTGTTTACCTTTGCGTTCATTTATGCATAATATTCTCGGCGGAATATAATAATGTCTAACAACGAAGAAATCACATTTATGGCCTCGTCCGACAGACCATCTGATAACGTGAGAACATGGGCCGGCGTCATGAACCTCAGTAAACATACCACTGATACAATCCTGGAGCTAGGATTCGAAAATATGGAGGCGGTGTCACTAATTGAGGCCGACGATTTGGAGGAGACGAACATGCCGATAGGACAGCGAAAACTGTTATTAAGGGCAGTCGATAAGACTTTCCGAAACTGATGTGTGTTTATCAGAAAATATGTCTTACGTGAGGGTACGCAAATTACACTTATTTCAACATTTTTTTCACCTACATTTTTTATGATCAAGGCAACAGTTTACATTCTGTGTTGATGTATCCTTATTAACTATACAGTAACACCAATATAATTTTGAATCCATATTGAATCATAGAAAAATGAACAGACATCCAAACAATCCATTGTTCTGTAATGAGGAGTACCAAAACTGTATCCATTCCTAATTTATGTCAAAACAAAACCCCAAAAAGTGTAAATAGTAATAATATTGTTGGTTACATGATAGACAGCTGATGTTTGTTTATCTTACAATGAACAGGTAAATGTGTCTATCTAAGCACCATATATTGACAGAAGAATAAAAAGTTGTTTTTCATAAAGGTGCCTTGCAACTTTATAATGTAAGCAAACTATGATCTACTTTGATTATCATTTTTATGTTTTTTCATAAAACACCTTTAGAACCATGTTGTTAAAATAGGCAAAGGCGTGTGTACGTGTACAGGTGTTAAAGCTCAGGGAATTTCACCAAAAATAAAATAGATAAAGTTATTAACAATTCATTCTAATAATGGTTTATTAATATCAAGTGTGCATATGACATGTGATAACTAACACTTGACAGTAAACTGTAAAAATTCACGGAAATGTGCAGGTGTTTTTATTCATGTGTCATGAAATACAAGTTTCTTCATAAGATCTAAATGGAAGAAATATTCTGTTATATTGATTTGAATGTAACACATATCACAGTATTTTTCCGAACTGAATAAATATTATAGAATATTTGTTCTAGCAGAAACAGATTGTGTGTACTTATATAAAGATCAGAGTCATGATGACGCTTAGAATTTGAAGTAGTAAAGCATGAAAAAGTTGCAGGCAACAGACTACAATGAATGTCAAGTTCTGGCAAGGACCAAATAAGCTTTTTAAAAGAGTTCCTAGGTTACATTTTTCAAAATCCTGGCAATTTCAGGTTTTTAATAAAATTCATAATTTTAAGTCGCTAGGAAACTGAACATGGAAAGACTACAAAAGCAGATGGGGAGAGCACATAAAAGGGGATCCAGTCAAGCTTCAGTGGTTCCTTATATAATCAACCAAATTTTTCCCACAAAAAGGGGGGAGCGGCAGACCTCCACCCCCCTCAGGCCTGTATCCAACTATGGTGTAAACACTTACCTGATCTTGTACATAATCATCTACACAACCTCCATGATATAAATTATTGATTAATTCTTCTGCTGCTTCTTGTCCAACTTGTTCTGCTTGCTTTCCTTTTATCAATAACAAATATTTGATATGCATAGTTTATTTAGATTCTAACTGAAGTTGTTATAAACAATAAAAGGAGGCCTGTGCAATTTGATATATAGACAAACCAAACATTTATCATTTTTGTATAAATCTCACAGTTTGTTTTAATTTTCTTTCAGATGTTTCTAAAAGGAGTAGGTTCAGTAAGACCCCTTTTTGGCCCTAAAATATAGAAGTTTTACAAAATTGTGAAAATGTAATCTTTTAGCTATTTACTGGAAAGTAGAATGCTTCTGCTACATAAATATGGGCTGTTTTTGACAAAACAATGCACATTTATTGGGTACTAACTTCATTAAGTCATGCTAAATTACTGAAATCTTCGAAATTTTAGCATTTTAGTTAAATTTTAGACGGTTTCTGTCTTAAATGAAAGTGGCTGCATTCGTGTTCATTCATAATATTGAAATTTAAGTTGTATTTGATGATATTACAAAATATATATAAAGGTTGAGGATGAACAGATTCGGTCACTTTCAATTTTGACAAAAGCCATCTGAAAAGTGACGTTTTTTGGCATATTTGATAGATTTTTCATATTTTTACTTGAATCGGAGCATTTTTAATGACTAAATCAGTTAAAATCTTTCACATAAACTTTTTCAATCAATTGAAATAGACATTTAAGTGTTTAAAAATGTCCAAAATCTTTCGTTAGATGAACCTGAAATTTGAGGCCAAAATCTGCCCTTACCGGACCTACTCCTTTGGTCATCACAGAGCCTCAAAGCATACTTTATGGTTTTGTGCATTGTTGAAGACCTGTTGTTGTTCACATCCATATCCTTTGGTCTTTGATGGAAAGTTGTCTCATTTGCAATCATCCCACATCTCCTTATTGTTCATATCTTGATCAGGAACAGATAGTTTTTTCTTTATTTTTCATTTTAAAAAACATGCAATAGAATATTAAAAGAATACTAGAACAATCTCATACAAATGAATCCTTAATTATTACATGTTTATTTTTGTTGGTTTGAATAAATAATCATCAATTATTGCCAAATTGCCAACATACCTATAATTGATAATAAAGTCCAAATATTTTTTTAATTTTTCATTCTAGAAAAAGCAAAAATAACAGACTAATCTTTCATAGACTCACAACTAGGCTTTACTATTAAGCCTTGTTTTTTTTGTATATAAACTGGCATTTTGTATTTGCGCTGATCTGCATTTTAATTGCGCTAATTTTTTCCTTCTTTTGTGCTGGTTTTTTATTTTCATTTGCGCTGATTGTGTACAATTAGATAACAGGTAAATGTTATTTCTTATTTATCATTTTATACCTCTTCGGTTAGCCTGTTGTAAACATGATATGAATTATAATAGAACTGTTTATTGTAATATGAATAAAACAAAAGATTCTTGACTGTAATTCGTCCTCTAATAACTTTCAAAGAGTGCAGCTGCCAGTATTTCCCAGTACAAACCACTGCCATGGTCAATTCTAGTATTTTTTGCCAACCTTGGCTGCCAAGAAATATATAAGAACTTAATTCATAGTCTAAGATTGCATGGAATTTGTCATCAGAAGGAGCATCAGACATAATGTAATTCAAATGTAAAGAAATATTGGATTACATGTGGGGGAAGGAATGGTTGCCTAAAATTTATGATGGCCATTTACCAGGGTCACTTAATTTGTTTTATACTCTGTGCTTAGTCCACCAAACTGAATGTTCCTCCAAAAGTTCTGAGCAAGATGAAAGCAGCAACAATCTATTTTCAAGGCAAAACAGTTATATACATAATTAACAATTCATCACATATGTACAACTGGCTAACAGAAGAGGTTCATATTGATAAATAAACTAGAGGCTCTAAAGAGCCTGTGTCGCTCACCTTGGTCAATGAGAATATTAAACAAAGGACACAGCTGGATTCATGACAAATTATCTCTATCTATAATGAACTTGGCCCAGTAGTTACAGTGGAAAATTTTGGTAAAAATTTACAAATTTTATGAAAATTGTTTAAAATTGACTATAAAGGGCAATAACTCCTTAGGGTGTCAATTGACCATTTTGGTCATGTTTGACTTATTTTTAGGTCTTACTTTGCTGTACATTATTGCTGTTTACAGTTTATCTCTAACTATAATAATATTCAAGATAATAACCAAAAACAGAAATATTTCCTTAAAATTACCAATTCAGGGGCAGCAACCTAACAACAGGTTGTCCGATTCATCTGAAAATTTCAGGGCATATAGATCTGGACCTGATAACCAATTTTACCCATTGTCAGATTCGCTCTAAATGCTTTGGTTTTTGAGATATAAGCCAAAAACTGTATTTTACCCTATGTTCTATTTTTAACCATGGTGGCCATCTTGGTTGGTTGGCCGGGTCACCGAACACATTTTTTAAACTAGATACCCAATGATAATTGTGGCCAAGTTTGGTTTAATTTGGCCTAGTAGTTTCAGAGGAGACGATTTTTATAAAAGATTACTAAGATTTATGAAAAATGGTTTAAAATTGACTATAAAGGTCAATAACTCCTTAAGGGGTCAACTGACCATTTTGGTCATGTTGACTTATTTGTAAATCTTACTTTGCTGAACATTATTGCTGTTTACAGTTTATCTCCAGCTATAATAATATTCAAGATAATAACCAAAAACAGAAAAATTTCCTTAAAATTACCAATTCAGGGGCAGCAACCAAGCAACGGGTTGTCCGATTCATCTGAAAATTTCAGGGCAGATAGATCTTGACTTGATATCCAATTTTACCCATTGTCAGATTTGCTCTAAATGCTTTGGTTTTTGAGATATAAGCCAAAAACTGTATTTTACCCTATGTTCTATTTTTAACCATGGTGGCCAAGTCTGGTTTAATTTGGCCTAGTAGTTTCAGAGGAGAAGATTTTTGTACGACGATGGACGCAGACGCCAAGTGATGAGAAATGCTCACTTGACCCTTCAGTCCAGGTGAGCTAAAAATAACATTCACCTGTAATTTACCTTTGCACAATTGGTGCAAATAAAAGAATCAAATAGGCGCAAATGAAAGATCAAAACTTTTTTTTAATCAGCACAAATGTCATACACTCATAAAAACTCATGAGGCCAACATTGTAAAGATTTATATAATTACCTTTCTTCCCTAATGCTGAACCTCCCAAATAGCATCCAGTTGTAGTTTCTGCAACTAGGCTGAAAAAAAACAAACTTTTAGCATGCTGCTGCAAATGGATAAAAAAAAGTCATGTGATGGTGTAAGAGTCTAATTTTCACTTTTATTTTGGCTTTCCTTTCATGTTTATATATTTACAATCAAAGCCTTAAAGGCTGTAAAAGCAATTGCTGCCATGTTAATGTTTGGGGACTTTTATTTTTCATCCACATATATACAAGAATTAAACCTGACATGAGTGTTGTCTAGTTAAAAGTAAGAAGGTTTTAACTTTATATAAATAAAAGACTTTAGCAGAAAGTAATTTTTAATATGTTTTATATTTCACAAGGAGACAACACGTTTACCAGGCTAAAGTTGGGGTCAAATATACATGTGCTGAAACATATAACTCAAAAAGAAATCATCATGGATTATCCCCTGGTAGTGTTTGTAACTTCCTTGGCAATAATTTCCTTTATTGATTTAATTTTAACAATTTTCATTATTAATTTATATTTAACCATTAACACAAATGATTAAGTTAAAACATTTCAACTTTCCAGACGCAAATGTTAAAAAACGGGAAAGAAATAAAATATCTTACAAGACATAAACATGTAAAGAATAAATGTATATTTCAGCTTAATAAAAATATTTTCATAATGTTACTTTGTCATCATTTTTAAAACTAAGTTCCAAACATTATTGCTCAGTTGATATGTGTCCTTCTGATGCGGTACGAGCACAGGCACTTGTTTCTATCCATAGGAAGGTCGATTATCCATATAAATAGTTTTATATGGATAGTCGACCTTCCTATGGATAGAAACAAGTGCATGTGGGTACGAGATAACTACAATTCTCATGCAATCCCGAAAAGGGGGGTCATCACAGACAAACATGACATTAAATCGTTATCACTGAACTAGTATATATATTGTATAGGGGCCAGCTGAAGGACGCCTCCGGGTGCGGGAATTTTTCGCTGCACTGAAGACCTGTTGGTGACCTTAATTCTGCTGTTGTATGTTTTTCTATGGTCGGGTTGTTGTCTCTTTGACAAATTCCCCATTTCCATTCTCAATTTTATTATACGAACAAGAACAAACAGCTCTACGTTGCGTTGATATTTATCAATTTTCAGGAAACATTGCGAAAAATGATCTTCAATATTTCGAAAACATGTGAAATAAAATTGCTAACACGGTGGACCGTCGAGTGTCAACAAACGTAGTAGACTTGTTCACTGAAAAGACGAGGATAATACTTCCGGTCGAGAAAACATGGTTGACGTTTGAGAGAATGCTCTGAAGTTTTATGTTTTTATACACTCACATATTTTTATACAGTGCGTTAATATACATACGAACTTCCCAAATTTATTGGTGATTCATCTCTCCGTCGTAAGCTCCTGCCCCAACACTGAGAAAGATCGTTTTACATGAACTTTGACTCACAGTTGCAGTGAAGCCGCCATATTTGGAACAAAATCGCAAGGATTTTATTGTGAATTTTAGAATTTTAAATCATTTTAAAGCGTATTTTACTCCATTTCTCACCGCATATACATACAGAATCCATATATAGTCATCAACACTACTTTTAAAACTTCTTTTTTTTTTTTTATATGAATTTCAAGTTTTATCGGAACATTTTTAATCATATAAAATTGTGTCGCCGTTTGTACATAGCTACTTTTATGACCTTTTAACTGTACCATTATTTAAGTCATTCAATAAAGAAATCAAATAAATAGCAAAATGGATGAAGTGAGACGTAGCTCAAGAATGAAAACCAACAAGGTATCCTTCACACCAGGAAAAATGTCAACACGAAGTCGTCAAGATATGAGGGCCCATAGTAATGATACCAGTACACATAATGTCACATATAAACTTGATAAAACAAAAGTTATTAAAAAACAAAAGGATGCAACAGAAAGACCCTTCAATGTGGCGGTCAAACCTGCAACAGGTAACATCGTTTTGTTTTTTTCCCCAGCTGCATACTTAGAATTCAAGGCAGTTACAACTAACTATCTCAAAAGCAAGAATCTTTTGTTACACACAACAGAGACAACTGACAAAGATGGTGCTATAGTGTCTGAATCTGTATCAATCAATGAAAATGGCAATAAACTTTTTGTGCTGAATTTTTATAACTCTACCTCTAAACTCCTACTAAATGGCAACAAAGATCATATAAAGAGGTTTATCAATGACTTTCTGGGTGATATCTTGGTTGTACTAGACCACAACAAAGACTTTGAAGAAGTCAATAGAATAATACGTAAATGCTGCGAGCAGTATCTAGACAGTAACTCTAAACTTCAGCCACCAACCACAAATGACCGTACAAATCAAAAGCAGGTAACACCAATTAGGCCTTTTGAGACTAATAAAAAAGGTAACTCTGTTAAACAGTTGCCCAATAAACACCCTGCGATCTGTGATATATCTCAGCCTCTCACACCATTGAGTAATACTAACAGATATCCAAGCTGCCCGGTCTGCAATCAACCATGTAATGATCAACCAAATTCTGTGGCATGCGATTTATGTAATCAGTGGGTCCATTTTCATTGTGAAAAACTCACTCCAACTGAAATATTGGATATTGAACAATCAACCGAACAATATGTCTGCAAAGTATGCTCAGCTCAAGTGGCAAACATCTGCCCAAATGTATCGTCACCATCTGAACGCACCATCATAAACAGTAATGCTAGCAATACACAACCTGAGCCAATGATTTCTATGCCAACACCAGTAATAGCTCAGAGCGTAAATACACCAATAATACAACCACCCCTGCACCCAACTGATGATAATGATAATCCGTCATCTGTGCTAAAAGAAGAAATAAAACATCTTCAATCAGTTGTGGAACAAAGAGATAGAACAATAAAATCAAAAGACAATAAAATCATTAAGTATGAATCAGAAATAGTACAATTGAAGAAACAACTAGCCACAAATCGCTCATATACAATTACGATAGAAGAAAAGAACAAAGAATTACAACAATCTCTGCTTATTTCATCGCAACGAATTGAGCAATTAGAACATGAAACTAATAAAACTCCTTTGAGTGGAACTACTCCTCAAAACCAATCAAGCGAAAAAAATGAAATGAAAATCTGGTTTCTTGAACAAAAATTACGACAGATCGAACTAGACGTACATAAAAACAATACTGAACTCCTTATGTTGAAAAACAACTCAACTCATAAGACAATTGGTGCTTCTCAGAAGCCGAGAAAAAGAAGAAGAAAACCAAACCATATGCATCCACCAAATACAAACAAGGAGCAACAACCCTGTACGCCACATGGAACACCTACATCCATAATTGCAAACAGTTTTGAAGATCTTAATTTCGATTCGCTTAACGATGAGGATTTTTTAGACAAACCCTCACCAACGAAAACTCGGAAAAAAGAAAAACATCATATCCAAAATACACGTCGACAGTGTTCACCGACAAGGCACCAGAACACCAGGAAAACAACTACTCCGAACTACAATCTGGGTTTAAACTGGGAGAGAGCACCTGCAACGAGCCTTCCAAAACACCAACACCAGGAGACTTTCCTCACAACTTCTATAGGGCATCAGAACATCAGACAAATAGCCACTCCGAACAACAATCACAATCAAAACAGGGAAAGAACACCTGCAGCAAGCCTTCCAAAATACTACCACCAACAGACTTACCACTGCAACCTGATGTCTCCTCTGTCTGCTCACCGAACTTTTTAATACAAAAAGCAATTACTGCAGTGTCTCTGAACATAGAAGGACTGACAAGCAACAAACTTTACTTAGAAACTTTAGCAAATCGAGCAGACTTTATTTTATTACAAGAACACTGGCTACATAACTTTGAAAAATTTAAACTTCAAGAATGTTTGAGCGACTTTATTTGTTTCACCAAATGTTTCGACGACAACTTGTTCACAGATCTATCGGAAAGACGTAGGGGGCATGCTGGTGTATCTATATGCGCTCACAAGAAACTTGAACAATTCATAGAACCTCTACCGGATGGCAGTAACAGAATAGTTGGGATTAGATTTAATGTAGAAAACCCGATCGTGTTCTTATGCGTTTACATGCCCTGTAGGGGTAATTCCAACACTTTAGATGACTATCAACAAATACTTGATGAATTATCTGAAATCATCATAAAATACAGTGGCTCTGCAAGTATAGTGATTGGTGGAGACATGAACGCATCTACAAAGAGAAATTCTTCTCAGGACAAAGCTTTTATGACTTTTATTAAAGAAAATGGAATGTATATACCAAAATCTTGTGGCTCTGATTTTACTTTTTATCATTATAACGGAAGAGATGCTTCCCAGATTGATTACTTTATGCAGAGCAGTGACCTGATATCAACTTACATAACATTCGACAGGGAACCAACTAACGCATCTACTCACAATCCCATTCTTGTGAAGATACCGTGTGAGATAAAACTATCAAATCAAAGAGATGGAAAACTAAATCAGTTAAGGATCAATTGGAACAAGATAGACAAAAAGGGATATGAAGAAGAAGTTGAATCTAGATTATCACTCATAGATGATAATGAACTCATACTGACATGTGACAATATATCAGACAATATCAATACCATCTGTAAGATACTGTCAGAATCAGCAGGTAAGAATAGTAGTGTTCCTATAAATAAAAGGAAAAGAACAGGAAAACCAAGGAAAAAACCATGGGCGCCAGAGATTGCTAGTGCGGCTAAGTCAAGCAAGGCACACCATGCAAAATGGAAAGCTGCGGGCAAACCAACAAATCCAGAAAACGAGATTTATCAAAACAATAAGAACTCTAAGAAAAAACTAAGATCACTCCAAAGGAGGCTTGAAGCGACAAATAGAAATAACAAATACCAGGAACTAATGGAGCTAAACGAAAGGAACGACAAAGGGTTCTACAAATTGGTGAGGAAACAACGTGACCCGTCGAACCCCTCAGGATCATCTTTGATATTTAAAGATAATATTTTGAATGACCAGATTGAAATTACAGAGGCATTCACTCAATACTTTGAAGAACTCTCAACACCATGTGAAAACGTGAACTTTGACAATGATCACTTTACAAATGTAAAACGAGACATCACAAGTCTCTCTGAACTGTTTAAACATTCAAAAAACCATAACATACCAGTAACTACAACTGAAGAGGTAAAGAAAACTGTGCTTTCGTTCAAAAATGGAAAATCCCCAGACGAAGAAAACATCACCGCTGAACATGTTAAGTTTGGAGGACAAACACTCATTTCTATCCTGACAAATATCATCAACTTCATCTTTCAAAATCTTGATATCCCATCATTACTAAAGAGTGGAATAGCCTGTCCAATTTTGAAAAAAGGAAAAAAGAAAACGGATCCAAACTCCTACAGAAATATTGTCATCACTATGTTCATTGGAAAAATTGTAGAGAAGCTACACCTTCAAAACAACCAAGATGCAGTAATCAAACAACAAAGCAGACTTCAGAAAGGATTTACCAAAGGACAAATGCCTGCAATTGCTGCCTTAATACTCACAGAGCTTATAACAGAAGCAAACAAGTCAAACTCAAGCCTGTATATAGCACTTATGGATGCAAAAAAGGCGTTTGATATTCTTTGGCACTTGGGTCTACTGAGAGAAATGTATAACTTTGGACTACATGGGGACAACTGGCTATTCTTCAAACATTGGTACGAGGAAGTTACATCAAAAATAAAATGGAATGGAAACATCTCAAGACCTATTCAAGAACAACAAGGAGTGAGACAGGGGGGCGTATGGTCACCCACTGCTTACAAAATTTTTATTAATAAACTGTTAGAGACATTTGAGAAAAACCAATTGGGGGCATATATTGGATGTACCTACTGCGGCATCCCAACTGTGGCCGACGATGTCACTTTCATATCGAAGAGCCCCACTGAGCTCCAAACAATGTTAGACGTACAAGCATATTATGCGAACAAACAGAGATATTTACTAAGTGAACAAAAGTCGACGATTCTAGTACTAAACGACAAGGAAAATAGATCATGGTCACTAAACAACAAAGAGTTATCAACTTCTGAATCAGCTGTGCATCTAGGAATTGAGAGGGACTCTACATCAAAATCAGGTTCAAAAGAGGTGATATGCAAGCGAGTGATTACAGCTAGAAAGACCGCTTACTCTCTAATGGGTGCAGGGCTCCATGGGCTAAACGGTGTAAATCCTCATGTTTCAGCACATCTTATTCAGATTTATGTGATACCCAGATTACTGTATGGCCTAGATGTAATAAACATTTCAAGAAATGACATGGAGAAACTAGAGGTGTACCATAGGAAACTCATCAAACAAATCCAACACCTTCCAATAAGAACAGCTAACTCAGCATCTCTCCTTCTACTAGGACGAATCCCTATCATAGGTGAAATTCACAAGAAAATCCTTAAAACATTTGGTAATATCATCAGGAATGACGAATCAGTGGAAAAAGATATTGCGATCCGTCAGCTTGCCATGAAATCCATCAGCTCTGGAAGCTGGTTTCCAAAAGTAGCCGAAATTGCGGATCAATATAACTTACCTTCTCCTCATGATCTCATTGACAACCCACCAATAAAAGAAACTTGGAACAAACTGGTCAATCAAACTATTAGCAGTCATTTCATTTTAACTCTACAACAAGAATCAGAGAATAAATCTACTTTAAAATATCTGAACTTAAGTGATACAGTACCAGGAAAACCACACAACATCTGGACAAGCTGTGGTAATGAACCGTTTGCAATAATTATGGCACACCTAAAAGCCAAAATAGCAGTGGGAACAATCGTACTGCAAAGTTCAAAAGCAAAACATTCAAAGTCAGAAGTATCACCAATTTGTCAGTTATGTCATACTGAGTCTGAGGATATTATTCACTTCTTGATTAAATGCACAGTGCTGTAAACTACTAGATCACCATTTTTGCAGGAGTTAAAAACCTTTGTCCGAACATGCTTGAGAGGAGAGAATGATGAGACATTATTCCATGAATTGTTCTATAACAACGAGTATTTAGCTAGATTGATCATTGACTGTTCGTTTTTCCACTTTCTCAAAAATACAGAGAAAACTCGGATAGAAACAATCTCAAGAGGCCTATGCTACAAACTATACCAAAAGCGAGCGACTCTATTGGCCGACAATTCGTAATTACCGCAGATTATGGGCAGGAGCTATTGTGAATGACTTAAAAGATGTAACAGTAGTGACAGATATTCCTTTAATCAATGTAAATATCACGATTATAGGGATCTTTCTTAACCTGATGACTTAATGTAAATAGCGTGTGATAAGATTTACATCTGTGTGTATATATATATAACTATTCCGTAATATGTGAGTGTCCGTATGATGTTGGGATTTTAAAAGTCTACGCCGTTACACAAGGACGGTGGTTCTCCTACAATAGGAGGGAGCTACAAAAGAAGAAGGTTTCATCTGACATTTGTTATGCAAACCCAGTTTTGATCATGATATTTAAAAAGACGTACTTTTTTTCAATCTATGTATTAATAAACTAGAAAATTCCAAATTGTAAATATCTCTTCATCTGGACCGACTTGGCATCTACTACGTTTGGACGGGTCCATTTCATTAGTAAGGTGATCGATGAATATTACGGAGTTTTGACAGAAAAGGAAAACGAACTTATTGTTATGTGTTTTCAACAAGGGTTTCGTTCCGCTAAATTATTTGCGCAAATAAAGTTTGTCTATTTTTAGATTACAGGTAATAATTTGACACTACGCATTAACCTGTGTAGTGATTTTGATTTTACGATAAATGTATGAATGAACGATAATTTTATGAATGAACAAGAGCACCTGACCTCTTAAAGAAACACAAATTAAACATAAAAAACCGTATTTATTAGGAGATAATTCAGTTAAATTTTCAATACTAAATCAACAACTGAAATGAATCCATATTTTGTTGAAACATCGTACGAACGGCGGAATACGGAATCGCATTTATAAAAATGTACTTTTTTTCACTCGGACTTCTATGTTATTTGATAGTCAAACGGTTGACCCTTTAAATACAAAAATACATCTACAAGAACATATTCTGAAACTTCTTAAATCCACTAACTTTTTTTTAAAGTTTCAAGCTATGTATTGCATTAGAAAACATACATAGGTGTTAAAGAATGACTGACCAGGAGCCTGTTAAACAAAATACTATGGCTTGATCTGGGCGGAGTCTCTGATCTGGGTCACAAAGATGGCCATACGCGACGGCATAAAAGCAATTGCTTTAAAAATCTTCTCCTCTGAAACAATTGGGCCAAATTAAACCAAACATGGCCACATTCATCATTGGGGTATTTAGTTTAGATTCTAAACTTGTGTATGTATTGTAATATCTCCACTTTAATATATAAACTTTAGAAGCCATGAGAAGACCATAAATTTAACAATCACCTTAGCCACTTTAATGCATTTTCATACAAATAATATTATTCATGGAGGATTTTAAAAAGTTCTTTAGACTTGAAATGTTATGATACTGGTTATGATATAATTAAGGGAGGACCCATCTGAAGTATTCAGGGAAGTAATTAAAAATTAATGTTCCTTTGGTATTTTTCACCTCTCTTTAAACCACTATATGTTATTGTGCCTGTCTGCAAAAAAAAAATCATCAATGACTCTTAACTACAACATTAAACAAATAAACAGCTGCACCACAAGTGCATGATACGCCGTTCGTCTTGTGTCTGAAGTTTTATGCAATAATGATAAATAGTTTCTGAGATACGGTGCAACATGTGAGACACCGTCCTTTTTTCCCAAAAAAAACTCAATAACTCTAAAATAAAATTTCAATCATCACCAAAAATATACAGATCTTAAGAATTAATATGATTAAGAAGTATGTGAAGTATTAAGTAATAATCATTAACTGTTTTTAAGATACCATGTGACAAGTGAAACCCCCTCCCCTTTTTTTTTACAAAAAACTCAATAACACATAAATAAAATTTTGAATCATCACCCAAACAGTATAAAGATCTTAAGATTAATATAACTAAGAAGAGTGTAAGTTTTAAGCAATAATCAAATCGTTTTTGAGATATGGTGCGACATGTGAATGCCCCCCCCCCTTATTTTTACAAAAAATACAAAAACTTAATAACTCTAAAATGAAATTTTGAATCATCACCAAAAAGTATACAGATCTTTAGATCAATATAACTAAGAAGTATGTCAAGTTTTAAGCAACAATCATAAATTGCTTTTTGAGATACAGTGTGACATTTGTAAAAACACACCCCTGTTTTAGTTATAAAGTCCTGTAACTCAAAATGTCTAAATCTTATTTTCACCAAAAAGTATACAGATTGTTTGACCATCATAAAAAACGACTATCTTAAGTTTCATGAAATTTCGATAAGTGGTTCTCGAGTTTCATTCCGACATGTGGAAGCCACACAGACAGCTAGACAGACGGACTGACACAAGAAATTTGTATACCATAATACGTCCAAACTGTGTTAAGTTTCATGAAATTTGGATAAGTGGTTCTCAAGTTACGGTACAAAATGTGGACGCCAGACAGAAAGACAGCCAACAGACAGACGGATAGACAATGGACATTTGTATACCATAATACGTCCCGTCAAAATTTGACTTGCATATAATAATGATTCCAAAAGTAGAAAAAAAACAACAAAAAAACCAACCACCAATATTTTACTGGTCATATATAAACAAGAAAGAAAATAGCAAGGAGGGGATGAGAAAAGTCCAATAAAAAACAGATAACACCAGGGCAAAAAAAACCATGATGACACTACTAACAACAGATAACACCAGGGCAAAAAAAAACATGATGACACTACTAACAACAGATAACACCAGGGCAAAAAAAACCATGATGACACTACTAACAACAGATAACACCAGGGCAAAAAAAAACATGATGACACTACTAACAACAGATAACACCAGGGCAAAAAAAAACATGATGACACTACTAACAACAGATAACACCAGGGCAAAAAAAAACATGATGACACTACTTACAACAGATAACACCAGGGCAAAAAAAAAACATGATGACACTACTAACAACAGATAACACCAGGGCAAAAAAAAAACATGATGACACTACTAACAACAGATAACACCAGGGCAAAAAAAAAAAACATGATGTCACTACTAACAACAGATAACACCAGGGCAAAAAAAATATGATGACACTACTAACAACAGATAACACCAGGGCAAAAAAAAACCATGAAGACACTACTAACAACAGATAACACCAGGGCAAAAAAAACCATGATGACACTACTAACAACAGATAACACCAGGGCAAAAAAACCATGATGACACTACTAACAACAGATAACACCAGGGCAAAAAAAAACATGATGACACTACTAACAACAGATAACACCGGGGCAAAAAAAAATGATGACACTACTAACAACAGATAACACCAGGGCAAAAAAAACATGATGACACTACTAACAACAGATAACACCAGGGCAAAAAAAATGATGACACTACTAACAACAGATAACACCAGGGCAAAAAAAACATGATGACACTACTAACAACAGATAACACCAGGGCAAAAAAAAACATGATGACACTACTAACAACAATAACAAAACACTTCACAGAAAATTTAGCAAAGACTGAGAAAAATAACCTCAGGAACCAGGGAGTAATGTGGGTGCTCAATAAGGGAAATTAATACTTTACAATGAATGGTGCTCCAAAAGGAAAATCAATACAATATTATTAAATGAATACTAACACAATACCTGTACCAGTACCTATGGCTGCTACTTCCTTTACTACATCTATATTTACTGGCACATCTTTATATTCTTTATGTATTACACTTTCAGCAACTTTTGCCATAATATGGGCAACCTGAAATACACATTGATTTGTTTCATAGTCATCATTATTAGTTTTTCTCACAAAAAAGTGAATGAAAATATTCATAACAAGAATGTGTCCCTAGTACACGATTTCCTATCCACACTATCATTTTCTATGTTCAATGGATCCAGAAAATGGGTGAAAATCTCTAATTTGGCATTAAAATTAGAAAGATCATATTACAGTGAACATGTGTAGTAAGTTTCAAGTTGATAGGACGTCAACTTCATCAAAAACTAACTGGACCAAAAACTTTAACCTGAAGCGGGACAGACAGACAGACGGACAGACAAACGAACGAACTAACAGAAGAATAGGGAACAGACAAAGAATGAACGGATGCACAGACCAGAAAACATAATGCCCATAAATGGGGCATAAAAATCTCATAAACAATTGGATTAAACAATGTCCTAGATGAGCTATACAAAATTATGTACAATAAAATGTTTTGGCAAATAGTCAGTGTTCTCCCCAGGGCCTTTAAGCATCATGGTAATGTGATGATATATTTCTTAATCTGATGCGATCTGAATTGATTTTCTCAAAGATTGTGTAATGGATGTGATTCTAAACTTTTTAGAAACAAGATGGTATTTCAAATTACCTTTTTTAACAGAATACTATGAAATATCTACGGAGAACACTGAAGTACTCTGAAGACAGGAAATGAAGACTTTCAAAGTTCAAAGTATTTTTTTTTTCAGGCAAAAAGTGAGAGTTACCACTTTAGTTTTGACCACAAAAAAATCTAAAAAAAAATCCTTTGAATAAAAAAGTTGAAAGTTGTTTTCCACTTAAAGGGGCACTAGCTGTCAAATTCATGGTCACCGATTTGACTCAAATTCTTATATTTGATTTATAACAATGTAAAACATTTATCCAAACTATCAAAAGTCTAAAATAAACAGTTTACAGAGCATGGGGTAGATAATATATAGGTTCGTTTCGTGTGTATTTTAGTCCAGCCGCCATCTAATTACCTATCGATTTGACCTTAGATAACCATATAAGCGATGTAAACATAAATAAAGATATGAGCAGATTAAACCAACACGTGCAATTTGATTTTTATAGGTCTGTTGATTTTATTTTATAGATTAAAAATAGATGTTTCTCATTGTTTTTAACCTATAAGAATGATTTTATGTGCATCGAATTAGTAATCAAATGATTAACTGTAGTTTCACTTTCATTGTTGACATTCTTTTTCTTTAAATAACCAGTACAGGTACAATGCATGCGTTGTCAATCTCTAGCTAGGGGTTAAATTGAAGTTCACATGAATACGGATTTAAAGAGGTCGACTCATTCACTTGCAAGTGAATTACTAATTATCAATGTTTCTTGGCGTAATTTGACAAAATTGAACCTTTTAGGCTGCAAAAAGCGAATTGTATTTTCACTATTTCACTTTCATTATTGATTGAACAGAAAAAAATCAAACTTTAGATTTTTTTATACATCTCGTAGCTAGTGCCCCTTTAAATTTTCACCAATTTAAATATTAACTTGTAATGAAATAAAAAAAGAGTGCATCACATTAGCAGATCTGTCAAATTATCCTACAGCAATTATCAACTGTTTAACCTTTCACCAATCATTCAACACCTTAGTCATGCTAAGGCAGTAAAGTGTACTTCATTTTTTTCTAATTGGCACCAAATATGGTTGTGAAACAAATATTATCACTTTGAATTTTTTTATGCAGCTTATACAAGTGATTCTGTTTACCATTTTTAGCATTGAAAGGTGTGGTCAGTGTTTCATTTCTTAAAATATACAAATATTTTTACAAAAATATTATATGCTTTATTAAAATAAAAATGCCAACTGTCTTTAAATGAATTTAAATCTGCAGTTTATTGCAACCTATTGCAGCACAAGATCCATTTCAACAAAAAGCTCTGCAGAGCTAATGTTTGTCATGTTCATGTATCCCCTGACTTAAAAACAAATTTTCTATTCTATTCCATTTTATGTCGAAAGTAATCAAGGTACTTAAAAGATATTTGAACAGAAGACTACTACATATTTTTCATGAAAATAATTATCAGAGTTAGTAAATCAACCAATTTTTTATAAACGTCCATATGTAAGCATGTAAAAATGAAACCAAAAGCAACATTATTTACCCTGACAGGAAGAACTCCAGCTACAAATGATATTCCATAGATTTGTTTGATATCCCCTCTGTCTGTCATAGTAACAGCTGACAATTGTTTGGTTGGATGACATGTGACCATTACTTCTCCACCACCTTTAGGATAATACCCTCTATATGATAAAATAGAAATTATTGCATCATACATTTAAAAAAAATATCCAGAAACTAGCATTAAGTATTTGGAGGTTGAATTAGCTCTTTGTTTATTTATAAAACATTTTTTTTAACTCAATAAGGTGTTTAGTTGACTGTGGATTCTTTATAGACATAATCACTTTTCTGCAATACTTGACTTCATACAACACACACTTTTCCTTTGTGGTGTTAGTTATTTCTATTGTGACATCAAAATTTTTACGGGAATCTTTGTGATGCTTAGTTATATTGGGGAAAAATAGTGATTAAGTGTATTCTTTGTGGGATACCAATTTCAGTAGATTTATGAAACACTAAATGGTACTCCATGAATAATGATACTTTAACAATAAAACTTAAATGCACACTCATTGTTCAAGGATGTACTGTTGCCTATACATGCTTACATCCACTTCATTTGAACTTTGATGGATAGTTGTCTCATTGGCAATCCTACCACATCTCCTAGTTATTTTCAAACAAAAATGGACATTTACATTAATACTTAATACAGTTACATTTGAATACACGCAAGCAGACCTAAATATGTTGCAATATGAAATGAATTTACAATTGAAGAATTATAACAACATCCATACCTCCTGATAACTCTGCAGTCAAACTTCATTCCAAATTTTTCAGCAATGGGCTTAAATACCATAGTCATGTGATCTAACTGAGGCGCCATATCTGCATTGGTTCCTCCTTTTAATGTCAGATTTGTAGGACCGTCAGCATAAACTAAACATGGAATAGCTACTTGCAATAAAAGACAAATACTCCTGAAAAAAAGAACATTATTCAACGCTCAAATTAAAATATTTGTCATATAGGGCAAAACGTTGGTAAAATCACGATATATTCAGGCCCCCATGAATTATATAATTCTTATAGGACAAATACAGCAATTATTTTGGATCAAAGTGCTCTAGGTGGAGGCAAATATTTGCCGTTCCCATTAATAAACGCAGTACATAGACATTGAAATATGTATCCAGTATAGTTCAGGGTAAAACTATGCTTTGTAATATTTCTTATCTATAATTGCTTTTAATATTTTGGTTGGTGGTAGACATTGTTAGTTAAACATGTCATGTTATTGTTGTATTTATTTTTTTATTCTTTGAAGCCAAATTGGGAATTTAGTTTTCGGTTGCTAAAAATTCAGAACAAGTTGTGAGCACAACCTATAGCTATTGTTGAACAAAGGACAATAATGGAAGAATAATCATTACAATTTTAGGAAACAGTCTTTTGACAAATTTATTTTCATGGGTACCAATTTTCGTGAATTCAGGATTTTTTTAAAATTTTTGTCTTCATTTCATAATCATTGAAAAATTAAAATATTCTCCAGCTGTATATGGTTGAAGGATCCCTAATTTACACATTCAAGAACAAGAATAAAAAGAACACATATTACGAAAAAGATAAAAATATTACCAGTTTAATAAAAAATATCACAAACAGAAAGGTAATAGAACTTATACGATGTGTCCTATACCCCACCATGCCAACCTCGTGCCTAGTGCAGAAAGCCTGATTTAAATATTTATCTTTCAAGTTATATTTTGTCTTCATCAACTAACTCACAGACAGATATCAAGATTCTCTACATTAACAAGCATATCAACCAACCAATATATTTGCTTACAGAGAAAAATCACCTTGTTTTTTCAAGTCTTTGTTGTTAAACTAGAACCTACCCTGCAGTACCTGTGTCTGCTGTATAGTCTCCATGCTGAATATTTCCAGGATGAAACTGGATTTCTGTTGAGCCAACACTCCCTCCTTCCAGTCTACCTTGACAAACATCTCTGGTTAACATTATACCAGTTAAATGTTGAGGCCTGAAGAAATATACAGAGAAAAGGCAAAACATTAAAATCCTTCATGCTTGTTTTTCATTGTTTTAATTAGCCAAGTTTAAAACAAAAACAGTTACATATTTAACCAAATTTTGAACTTTTTTTTTGAAGGAGTATTCCTAAACCTTGAAAAACTATTAGTTCTTGTAACTTTTCAAGATTTCATGTTTCCTGTTGACACAACAGTTCAAATAAATAGGGAATGTGTCCCATGGACACCGATGATGCCCCAGCTTGCATGTAGGATTATAAAGGAACATAACTCAAGAAAGCCAAAAGTTATACCCAAATTCGTTATTGATCTGTCGTTATAAGCATTGTTTATAATAAGTTTCATAACATTTGGTTGAAGCAAACTAAAGTTAGAGAATGGAAACCAATTTAGGGACAGAAAGATGTAGTGACAGACAAGGGTAGCCTTTATTATATGCCCCCTCCACTATAGCAGGGGCATAAAAATATATTAAACTTCATAAATAAAATCAATGTATGCTTATTTTGTAGTTAAAGAGATACCTATAATAGTGAAGTATTTTTGACAGTTTGTGTTATACTATGCACCAAGACCACTGTGTAGAATATGGAACAATACCTTAATCCTGGTTTACTCCTGCCAGCTCTAACATTATATACTCTTACAGGTCTATGTAATAAACAACTAAACGAAACAGTATTTCTCAAGACTTGACCTCCCTACAATAACACAAATACAATTCCATCAGTATATAAAAAAAAATAAGTAGATGAAAAGAATAATGCAATTTTTATTCAACATATTTCAGTAATATAAACATTATTTACCACTAAAACTGTCACATGTGATGATTTATCCCTTGTCAATAGCTTACAACCATAATATAATATGTTTCTGTATATATATCTTTCAATCATTACAAGTTTTCAGACCAAGTACATATGTTAATTCTTTGACTTTCAATGGAATTTTTATCTGATAATAAAATTACAAAGGCTATATAACACAAATTTTGTCAGTTTAAATAAGTGATGGGTTCTGTTATTAATTTACTTGCTGCAATATCACCTGGTACCGAGGGCATTGTAAAGACCGACCCAGATGCAGTTAGAGAAAATTATCATACCCTTGTTAGTGGTCTTGTTAGCCCAAAATAGAAGGGCGCTGCGCCCTAGGTGCCTTCAATCCACTCCCTTCTGCCCTGACGACTTTTTCCAAAGATTAAATTGTCTTTTCTTTCATCGATTTCTTATCATTTTTGAAATAAGACAATTCTAATACATGAATGCTAAACTATGAGATGTTTAGTTTATGTTTTTGAAAGGGGGGAAAAAAGAGATGTTTTGCCTCTTTTGGTTTATAGTGATGTGATGTATGAATGTGTATTGCCATGTTTTATTAACATGTAGTATGAATGACTTTTCGAATGCAAATTTTATAGAATAAGTGATAAAAACAACTTACGCATCTACAGTAAAAAAAAGAATGTGAACTTGTGATACACACAAAAACATTGACAAAAGAAATGAGCAGTGCCTTTTCCTTTCATACAAAAGTGCCCTGCCCTCCACTGGCACCCTGCCCCTTTCGATTTCTAGCTGGAGCACTGGTTATGAAACTATGAAATTTCTTATTATCCAAGAAATTTTCAATAAGTCATGTTCTTATACAAAAAGGATTAAAGTACACTCAGTATAAAAATTCTATAGCTATTATCCATGGTTTACAAACACTAATCAAACAAGAACTGTTTATTGTCCTCCAATATGAAAAGTAATATCAGGGTAAAACACTCACCCCTTCAAGAGCTCCTCCGTCAATATCAACAATATTTGCATCCTGAATACTATTGGCTGCCTTAAATGCTGGTTCCGGACTTATACCTGGTATCACATTAGAAGCTGCTTCAGAATCTTGATCTGCTGTTTGTGACAAACAAATATTAATGAACAAGAAGCAACAAACTTTACACAGAAATTAAGTTTGTCAAATACTTCAGCTTGTCAGATGTATTTAATAGTCTTGTAAATATAATGTCAACACTTTATAAATAATACATAGCTAAGGGAAAGAGAAGATTTTAACCCAGAGAAAAACATTAAACCCAGAGACAAACATCGTAAACCTAGACAAAGCTATGCGTTATTTATTTCATTATACCAGATGTTTCTAAAATGATTATTTCAAATAGTGTGTTTTGTTTTGCCTGTGTCTTATTGGTTAATAAAACAAAAGGGTAACATTAAATAATTTTTTTAACTTGAAATCTGCTGCCGAATATGTAACATTAACCATTATAAACTAGTCGGACATGTGTGGATAGTCATCATTCTTCTGTTTTTGGCTGTCAGTTTTTTTTTTCATTTTTTTTCATATATATATGTGTGATATAGCATGTATAGTTTAAAATAAAAATAAAGAGGAAAAACATGACAAAGGGACAATTAGAGTCATTAGTGGAAGAAAAACTGACATTACCATTGCAAAACACATAAAAAAGACAACTGTCTACAAAACAGGACAAAAGAAAACTAGAGTCTTAGACAAAATCTGGTTGAAATCCCTTAAAATCTCATTTTGGGAATTCCATTTCAATCCCCTGACAAAGTGTTTTGATGACAAATCAGTTTGTAATATTGACTTCAATGTTATTAATAAAAGTTTCTCATGTATGTTTATTTCTAATTATACCACTGTCATACATATGCCACATGTGGAGCAGGATCTGCTTACCCTTCCAGAGCACCTGAGATCACCCCAAGTTTTTGGTGGGGTTTGTGTTGCTTATTCTTTAGTTTTCTATGTTGTGTCATGTGTACTATTGTTTGTCTGTTTGTCTTTTTCATTTTCAGCCATGGCGTTGTCAGTTTTTTTTCGATTTATGAGTTTGACTGCCCCTCTGGTATCTTTCACCCCTCTTTTACATATAATTCTCTTCATACCTTCAGCCATTGCTGCTCTATTTCTCCTGTTTTCTCTTGGCTGTCTTTGTGGCTTGGGAGCTGTAATTAATCATAGAACAACTTTCAAAGTTTGTTTTCAAAATACATGTTACTTTAAATGTTTTCCTATCAGTTGGGGTATTAATTATTAAAAAAAAAACACAGTTGCCCCAAAGAACTTGAGGTGTTTTAATTTTCACACTCTTACTTTAGTCTTTACATTAACATGATTAATTCACAATTGTTCAGGTTGTATTTTGATTAGAAATTTTAAAAGATAATCAAATTAACCCTCTTGCCTCCACTTGTTTTTTAAGGTTGCATTTTGTGTGCCAGAAAATATGACAGCTCGACATTAGTGACGTCAGATGTCCAACAATGACGTCATTCGATATCTTATATGACGCCACACTAAAATGACCATTGTACATGTGTATGTATGTACTTCGAGATTTCACTAGTTGAGACGCATCCCTTGATTGACTGCAAGGGTACAAAGGATCCATGTACACTCCCTAAGGATAAATGGAGATGTGTCCTTTACAATATAATCCCATCCACCAGAACAATCCCCACCCAACACTGCCCAAGGGAGCGTGTAGGTCACCAGGAAGTCTGTTATTATGGTGAAGGAAGTTAAAGTACATTTGGGACCCTTGAAGAAACATATAACACTGTTTAGTCTTCTTTCTTTTTTATTTGAAAAAAATCTTTTTTATTTGAAAAAGATACACCAATTTCTGTTTCTGTCAGATAATAGCCTCCTTCAACAAACTGAAGATTCTGCTATATATGTTTCTGACGAGTTCCGTTTGCAGGAGAAGACGTCCAAGTACATTAATTGTTGAAGTAAAACCGTGGAACTAACTATATACAGTGAATTTTAATTAAACTTTAAAAACTGGCTAAAAACAGTAGGAGCCTCCAAGGCTCTAGAGGTTTGACACTAGGGCCTTGAAGGCACCTAGTGTCTCTGCCTGTGGGATGTCTGGTGGTAAGGCGTTCCAGTCCCTTATAGTCTGTGGTAAGCATGATGCCTTGTGTGCATCAATACGTGAGTGCGGTACTTCTCTATATTTCTCCCTTTTCTTACTGGTGGTGTGAGTCCTTCTTCTTTCTCTATTGCTACCATATTATTCTCTATTTTATAGAACATCACTAGTCTGGTTTCCTTTCTTCCTTGTTTCCATTTTAGGTGGTCTATTATTTTATTTTTGTGACACTTGCAGTTGGTTTGTACTTATTTGTCACGTATCTCGCAGCTCTTCTTTGTATCTGTTCTATTTTGTAGATCGATTCTTTTGTTGCTGGGTCCCAAACAGTTGCGGCATATTCTAATGTGGTCTTACTAGTCCAATATAAGCTTGGCTCTTTACTTTTGTTGATGAGATTCTGATGTTTCTCCTCAAGAATCCGAGTGTTTTATTTGCTTTGTCAGTTATCTGTTGTATATGTTGATCCCATTTCAGGTTGTTTTGAATGGTGAGACCTAAATATTTGGCTGACTGCACTTCTTCCAAATTGTGACCATGGAGATAATATTATGTTTGAATTGGTGTTTTCTTGTTTGTTACCCTCAATATGTTGCATTTGTCGGGGTGGAATCTCATGCACCATAATTGTTCCCATTCAGCTAATTTATCAAGGTCGTCTTGTAATATTTTTCCACTGTCTTTTGATGTTATTGTCAAGTAGGCGATGGTATCATCTGCAAACAGGCGAACTGTAGCATTTAAATCTTCTTGCAGATTGTTGATGTAATATAGAAAGAGGCTTGACCCAAGGACTGAGCCCTGTGGTACTCCTGAGCAACAGGGACTGATGTTGAATTGCATCCTTCTAATACGACAGTTTGTGTTCTTCCACTCAGACAGTTCTTTATCAACCTATTTGTGTTGCCTTTTATTCCGTAAGTATGTAGTTTGTTTACTAGTAAGCTGTGGTTGACCTTATCAAAGGCCTTAGCAAAGTCCATTATCAGCACATCTGTTTGTTGTCCCATGTTCATGTTATTAGCTAGGTTGTCAATAAATTTGATGAGCTGAGTTTCACAGGACCTTCCTTTCCTGAAACCATGTTGTAATTTGTAAAGAATTTTTGTTGTTTTCACCATGGGTCATAATTGATGATACAATTACATGTATATGTTCCATTACTTTACAGCAAATTGACGTCAGTGAGATTGGTCTGTAGTTTGAAGCAGTATACTTTTGGCCCTTCTTGTAGACCAGACACACGTTAGCTGAACGCCAGTCATTTGGAACCACTCCAGTATCTAGGGATTTTGAAAACAGTAACTGTAGGAGAGGTGCTGTCTCACTGTGTAGTTCTTTGAGGATTCTAGGTGATATTCCATCCGGGCCTGGTGATTTGTTTGGGTTCAGGTTTTTCAGTAGTTTGTCTATGCCCTCTGTTGTTATGGTTATGTTTTTCATAGTCATGATAGTTGGTGATGTATTATTAGTTTTCATTCGGTTAGATGGTCTAAATTGATCTTTTGTGAATGTGCGTTTTTCAGAGAATGCAGATTGAAATTGTGCATTAAGGATGTTCACCTTATCCGCTGGTTCAGTGAACAGTTTTCCTTCTTTCATAAGTGATGTTTTGCCAATCTTTTCTTTTCTTTTATGTTTAACAAAAGACCAGAATTTCTTTGATCCCTCAAATGGTTTCTCATCGTTTTGAGGAGTGATAATATCTTCGATGTATTGCCAATACACATTTCGTTGTTTTCTTTGTACACCTTTCTTTAGGGCTTTATATTCTTCTTTTACTTTAGGATCTTGTGATTTTTTCATTCCTTTGTAGAGTCGTTGTTGTCTTTTTGTCAGCTTTTTTAGATTACCATTTATCCATGGGTGTTTATTTTTCTTCTTGGATTTTTTGTGTGGTATATGATCTTTTATTCCTTTGAGCAGAGCCTTCTTTATTCTTACCCACATACTATTTGCATTGAAACCTTCCCAGTTTGCTTTCTTATATTGTGGTACGAGTCTTTTTTTGTTCCTTAAAATTGATGGTATTCATGTCAAACTCTGTGAAGACCATATCATGGTCCGATATACCCAGAAGGACATCTACCCTCTGAATTAGACTTGGTGAATTAGTGAGAATGAGATCTAGTGTGTTTTCTTTCCTTGTATTTTCTTCAACTAGTTGTATAAGATGATGGTTGTCAATTAGATCTTTAAAGGATTGGTGGAGGGTTGCATATTGGGTTCCCTCTTTTAGGGTGTTACTTTTCCAATCCCATCCTGGGAAATTCATATCCCCACCAATAATAATGTTTGAATTTGGAATGTTACTTACTTTTGAGATTGATGACTCAAAGTATTTCAAGCTTTCTTCGTCAGAAACATGCCTTCTGTAGTATGCACATATGTAAATACTTTTCTTATTTGCAGTTTGAACTTTCTAATTCAACCCAGATTAATTCACAGTCTGTGTCAAGTACTGATGCATGGTCGCATTTTAAAGATAATTTTACAATAATCATGACACCTCCTCCAACACCTTTTATGCGGTCTTTCCAATAAATGATGTAGTTTTTTGAGCAAATCTCTGAGCTTTTAATATTCGTGTCTAGCCATGTTTCTATGCAGATTATGATGTCTGGTTTTATGCTCTCAATTACATTTTCTAATCTACATAGTTGGAGTTTAATATGGGGACGAAGTCCCCAATTATGGTAGAAAAATCAATAAAAAAAAAAAAAAAAAATCAGGAAAATTTCCAGAATTTTTCATTCTGCTAATGAACTGAAAATCGTTAACTTTTTTTTCAGATCTACTTCCTGTTCCCGTCTTGTTTGCATGAGACTTTGAATAAAATGTATACTTATCAACATATCAACAATTATAGGAAGAAATTCAACACCCAATCATTTTTAATAACTATTTGATATGAAAAAACGTTACATGCAGCGTTTCTTTGTTTACATTTAATATGACGTCATAACTTAAATAACGTCACAACTAAATCCCAAACAACAGAACCAATATCGGAAATGTTACGGTATTTCCGTTTCTTTTTATCAACATGTTTGAATTAAAAAAAAATAATACAGACTTCGTCCCCATTTAGGTAATGCCTGCCTCATATTAGACTGACCCAATGAGGAGAAGCTTGCTGGAATTGAAACATGGACATATGTGTTCCTCCGACAGCAAAAGGGTTATAAAGCATTAAACAAACAAATGAGAAAACAACGAACCAAAATAAAAACTGTTCTATATTATGGGGACGAAGTCCCCAATAACAATAGAAAAATCAATAAAAAAAAAAAAAAAAAAAAAAAAAAATCGGGAAAACTTTCCCGAAATTTTCATTGTACTAATGAACTCAAAATCGTTCAATATTTTTGATGTCATGTTTTGAATTCCCGCATCTGCGCAGAAATTTACAATGTACTTCCTTTTTCCGGTCTCGTTTGTATGAAACTTTGAGTAAAAAATATATTTATCAGTCTAGTATAAAATAGGAAGGAACGCAATACCAATTTCATTTTAAATAATTCCTGGATGTGAAACAACGTTACCCGATGATGGCGTTTCTTTGTTTACATTGCATATGACGTCACAACTTAAATAACGTCACGACTAAAATCCCTAACAACAGAACCAAAATCGGAAACGTATTTCCGTTTCTTTTTCTTAACAAATATGTAAGTTACAAAAAAATAATTCATACAGACTTCGTCCCCATTTACAGGTAATTCCTGCCTCATATTAATTTGTATATATATGAAAGTTGTTTACCTGCATTATTCATATTTTCTACCTTATTTTATGGTTTAAAATTATTGAGAATGAATATTGTAAACTCAAACGAGTTATTGCAGGTGGTTTCGAAACAAAAATATGTACACAAAGTTTTCGTTCAATGTAATTTTTCTTCTTCATTCTAAATATAAAATTGAGCACATATCAAGAGCTAGAGAAACAAAGATAAAATGCAATAATTTTTAACAAGTACCGTGAAACTTGATTTTCCGGAACTATAGGATTATACCGAATTAAGCTCGCACGGTCCCGTGCACGATAACGCTGTATGGAGTTTTAGTACGGCGGCTTTGTGAAAAATTGTGCACATCCTGCTACAAGCATGAAATTTGGCATAGACCTTCCTCGACTATTTCTCTTTTATTTCAGATAGGGAGGCATTTGAAAAAAATAACTCACTTCCGGTAAAATCCAAAATGGCCGACATCATACTTAAATTAGCCCAATATCGAAGGCTAGTATGTGAAAAGGTGTTATTAACATGCTTCTATCATAATATTTCATACTAACCTTTGTTTTGTACTATTTTTGGATAATTGATATAGATTAGATGTCTTCAAAAACCCTACTTTCGGTAAAATCCAACATGGCGGACATTGTACTAAAACAAGCTTATTTTTAGGAAGGGTAATTGAAATGTGTTTTAAAGTATTGCTACTATCATTATATTGTGCAGGAACCTTTCTTTGGTGCTTATCGTGGATACAATTTATAAAACATATGTCTTTAAAACCCTTACTTCCGGTGATATTCAATATGGCGGACATAGAAATGTTGATAATTTTCAAAACTACTAATTCTATTCAGCTTTGTATGTTTAAATACAAAGTTAACACTTCTGGTAAAAAAAAACAATTTGGCGTAAATTACAAAGATGAGTCCTCAATCCATATCTTCGATGTGGAGTTTTTGGTTAGATTGATTAAAACAAAATAAAATCACTAAAGTTCTTAAACATCTTAAGAATGACTAATTTATGGCCCCAAATACAGGTTTATTCACAATCGGAGAGCTTATTTTCCAAATTCACAAAGATCGTGGTAACTAGTGTTTCTTACATCTATAATGTACAAGCTCCTGATAAGATGAAGAGGCCTCACAAAGAGATGTCCAAAAGGGTTCCCATGGATCACATTTTTCTCTTCGCCATTCATAAGCGTCTGGACTAGTTAGCATAGGAACCAATACCAAGCTTGTTACTCGTTCGCCTCCGCCATGGTATATTGCACGTTTTACTTGCTGAAAAAGACTAGACCAAGTCGTGGGAATAGACTCAATAAGTATTTCCTCTTCTAAAAACCACATGTTTTCTGGCTTCGTTAACCCCATCTGATAAGTTTGTTCGATCTTACAACAAAACCACGTATCGTTTTATCAATGACATTGTCAAATCCATATCTGGTGATGTTGGCTGATCAATCATCATTCTGAATGATAGAGTCACATCTTCAAACACCATCCATGTCACCAACGCAGTTCCTTTCCCAGCAAACGTGTAATCTCTCAATGCCTAGTGTATTTGAAAGGTTATGGATAGATATATATCTGAAGCTTTTTCCACTTCCAGATTCAAGCCAAAGATTGTCTGCCAATATGTCACTGAATAGCGAAACAGAAATGACAGCAACATCAGTATCGACTGTTTGAATCATGACTCAGTTAAGTCTGTGCATCAGACACATGCATCTTGATTCAAGTGTCAGCCTCTTCATGTGAACAGGGTGCTAAGCTTGACACATTATCATGTGGTGGATAACACAGAACATCCTGAGCAACTGTTACTACAACTACCTTTTCCTCAAAATATATTGAGCAAGCTGTTGTGTATTTGAAAGGTCATGGATAGATATATATCTGAAGCTTTTTCCACTTCCAAATTCAAGCCAAATATTGTCTGCCCCTATGTCACTGAATAGCGAAACAGCAATGACAGTAACATCAATATCGACTGCTTGAGTCATGACTCAGTTAAGTCTGTGTTTCACTGCATCAGACACATGCATCTTGATTCAAGTGTCAGCCTCTTCATGTGAACATGGTGCTAAGCTTGAAAAATCATCATGTGGTGGATAACACAGAACATCCTGAGCAACTGTTACTACAACTACCTCTTCCTCAAAATCTATTGAGCAAGCTGTTGCGAATGAAAACTTAAAAGTTCTTTCTTATTGTCGTCATTTCTCAGAAAACTTTGCCAATTTTGAGGATTTTGTTTTGACTCTGGATTCGTCTGTGTATTCCCTTCTTCCTAAATGTAGCTCTTGGTTCTTATAACAAATGTTCAGGATATTCTATCTTATCAACCTCGTGATGTATTTCACCATGTTCACATTAAGAGGCTGACAATAGAATCATGGTGCATGTGTCTGATGCAATGAAACACGAACTTGCACGAGTCATGATTCGAATAGTCGTTACTGATGATGCTGTCATAACTGTTTCGCTATTCGGTGACAGGGGTAGACGAACTATGGATTGTGTTTGGGAGGGCAAAAAGCTTTGGATAAATGTATATCAAAGACCTTTCAATACACCTGGCAATGAGTGATTACACACACTTATTGTGATCCATGTCTTTACCGGTTGTGATATGGTTCTCTGATTGCTTGAAAAGGAAAAAAAGCGTGGGAAACATTGATGGCAATTGAAGATGTGACTTTAACATAAAGAATGATGATTGATCAGCCCAAATTACCGAGGTTTAACTGTAAGATCACACAATCTTATCAGATGGGGTTAACATGGTTCACGAATCAAGAAAATAACTATTTGCGCACAAGGAAAGACTAATTGAGGGTATTCCCTCACCTTGGTCTCGTATTTTCCAGCATGTAAAACGTGCAATATACTAAGGCAAGTGTTTAGGGGACGAGCTTGGAATTGGCTCTTATGCTACCCGGTTCAGGCGCTATGGATGGCAAAGGGACAAAGACGATCACTTTTAAATAACTCTTTCTAAGGCCTCATCATTTTGTCAGAAGCTTGTACATTATGGATGTACTGGGGAATGCGGTTCAATGCCAAAAAATGCTACATCCTAAGCATCAGAAACAAAAGCCATAAAATCTACAGTTTTAATGGACACATACTACAACAAGTCAAGCATAACCCGAAACTAGGCCTACAAATTTCGGAAGACCTCAAATGGACCATCCACATATTAAACATGGCAAAGAAAGCAAATTCAACACTAGGCTTTCAAAGAAGAAACTTGAAATACTGCCCACAAGATTGCAAAAATCAGCTTACATCTAGCCCGTCAGATCAACGATGGAATATGGAGCCATAGTACGGGACCCCTACACGGTAACAAACATGAATAAGCTACAAAGGATACAACGTCAAGGGGCAAGATTTATCACCATAGATTACAAGTCAAAAGAGGACGGTTGTGTCTCCAATATGCTTGCCCAACTGGAACTGCAAGACCTCAAGATAATTGCAAGACGAACAAGCTAGAAGTTGATATTTATGTACGAAGTGGTTTAGGGGCTGATTCCCGCTATTGAACCAGACGAATTTCTCAAAAAAAACACGTCCTAAGAAAAACATAACTGCCAAGAAGTTCGAAGAATAGAGAGGGTCAAATCTGCTCTTACGCCTCGTCAATAAATCGGCGGCGCTCTCTCAAACCGTCATATTAAAGCCAGAATTGGTTTCGTCAAAGTATTCATACAGATACAGATACAGATGTCACGGTCGTTTTAAATGTGGAAAATCGGGTCTCCCGTGCACTGCTTTGTATGCACGTGGTGGTGACTGTGAATAAACATGTATTTTAAGCCAAATAGTAGTAATGTTTAAGTACTTTAGTAATTTTGTTTTGTTTTAATCAATCTATATAAAACTTTTAATCAAAGATATGGATTGAGGACTCATTTCTTGAAATTTACGCCATATTGGTTTTTTTTTTACCGGAAGTGTTATTTAAAAATTTACTACAGAATAAAATTAGTGGTTTTGAGGATAACTAGAAGCCAAAAGTTTAATGACAAGCAAAAAAAAAAACAACAACAAAAAACATTTTCTTTACATTTTGAAAAAAGTTGAATATTAAAATAGAAAATTGATATTTCTACGTCCGCCATTTTGGATATTACCGGAAGTAAGGTTTTTAAAGAGATATGTCTTATACATTGTATCCATGAGAAGCGCAAAAGAAATGTTCCTGCACAATGTAATGATAGTAGCAATACAATAAAACACATTTCAACTACCCTCCCTAAATATAAGTTTATTCTAGTAATTTGTCCACCATGTTGGATTTTACCGGAAGTAGGGTTTTTGAAGACATCTTATCTATATCATATATTCAAAAATAGTATATAACAAAGGTAAGTACCAAATATTATGTTAGTAGCATGATATTAGCACCTTTTCACATACTAGCCTTCGATATTGGGCTGATTTAAGTATGATGTCCGCCATTTTGGATTTTACCGGAAGTGAGTTATTTTTTTCAAATGCCTCCCTATCTGAAATAAAAGAGTAATAGTTGAGGAAGGTATATGCCAAACTTCATGCTTGTAGCAGGATGTGCACAATTCGTCTGAAATATGCTTGTAGCCGCCGGACTATTTGCACATCATCAAGTTATGAGTGGTCCGAGTTTACTCTGACGTCCAACGGCTGTTTTGCCAGACAATCTGGGGCCGTGGGATTTGCCAGACAAGCTCGGGCCGTCCCACGGCCCAGCTTGTCTGGCAAAACAGCCGTTGGACGTCAGAGTAATCTCGGACTAGTATGTAGGTGCTGCTGGAATAATGCTCCTTGCCGGAGAAATTGTCTTTAAATGGCAATGCTGACTTGTTTTGATTTGTGAAACTATAATAGATAGAGCCGGAGAACACAGAACAAAAATCAACTAAAGGAAATCTTCACCAAGGATTTGTATAGTATACTTACTATACAAATCCTTGTCTTCAATGAAAACACAAACATAACGATTGAAACAAAAATGAAACTAATAATCAAAATCGGCATGCGTCTGACAGAAGAGCGATGCAGACTCATAGAAACCTTTATTTTTTTAAATCGAACTTTGGAATTGTGTTCAAATCCTAAACACAAGAAAATGTATTCAAAACACGCTGTACTCGGCCGTGAAGTATTCAAATAGCTATTCTTTTTTTTTTTTTTTTTTTTTTTTTTTATTTTAAACAAGTATGTCGAGCCAGGAAGACAAGCTGTTGTCAAATAATGGACTTCTTTTTGTAACTTTAAGTTAACGAGTGGTAATTTAAATGTAAAGAGAAGGACAAAGATCAAATTAAGTGAATGTCTGTCATTACAGGCAATCCATGAAATTTGAAAAAGGCAGGACAGGAGTTTTGAGTAAAAAAAAAAAGGCAGGATGAGCAACTTGGCAAAAAAAAGGCAGGTTGACAATTTATGTAAAAAATGTCAGGATAAACTAAGAAGACCGAAAAGTGTGAAAAATAAAAATGCAGAACAGAGATTACAACTAAAAAAAAAATGCAGGACAAAATGGTAGCTCCCTAACGTTACTTAAACTAATCCTGAGATTAACTAAGATTAAAAAAAAAGGCAGGAACGAAAAGGGTGAAAAATAAAAAGGCAGGACAGAGATTACAACTAAAAAAAATGCAGGACAAAATTTGTCATCCCCCCCCCCCCGCCCCCCCCCCCCCCCATAAAAATCAAATAGTAGCTCCCTAACGTTGCTTAAGATTCTCCTGAGAAAAGAATATTTATCGGTTGAAGCGTTTTTGAATTGAAACAGAAAGTAGATTTACAAGTAATCTCTATACTTTGAATCATGAAATACTATACATTTTTAATGCGCAAAATCTATTAATATCTATCATATATGTCCATACAAAGCTCGTCTAACTAGAAGGAAGAATAAGCAGAATGCCTGGGACAGGACGTAGATATGGATTTTTCAGATGTACGAACTGTAGAGCACAATGGGAAAGTGCCTATGTGTTTTGTGTTCAGTGGAGTGATAGTGTAAGTAAAATTCATAAGTTGATAAAAGGTAGCTCTACCGGACATTTTTTTTTCAAACTACAAATAGAATAGTTTGGTCGAGTTTTGAAAATGATAATTTTCATTTACGAATTTTTACAATTCACCTCTGTGGACATCCGTTAACCATGACCAATAGGTTAATTAACTCAATCAATTTATTGAAATCAAAGTGTGACCAGAGTTATTTTTACGATGTGTACAATGGATTATAGAACGTATTTAATGCCGCTAAATATGGAACCACCATCACGATTGTTATTCAAAGGCTGACACAGAGCAGTTAACTTACACAGAGGTTTATAAAGATACCAAACTAATAATTTAGTTCAACAGACTAAGAGTTTGGTTTTCGTTTATATCAGTGGCACTCGAATAAAAACATAATGAAGTCAAATCAGTTACAACAGATCAAACAAGTTCTTCTCTGACGGATGTCATGTTTTTCACAGAATGTTTATGAGTTGTTTTTTTTACAGTAAATCCATTTGATGCTTACAGATTGATATGTTAGTTAAGGAAACTTCTGTTTTTGACTGTTAACATAACCTTGCATGAATACTACAGAATTTCCGTGTTTTGTTTTTGGTCACATTGCCTTACATGATTACAGAGGCGGATTAATGTCCCCTCCTTTTGTGTGGGAAAAATTTGGTTGATTATAGAGAGAATTGTTGAACCATGATTGCAGCGATTCCCCTCTTAGGCAGTCAGTGGGCCCCAGTCATGACGATTTCTGGATCCGCCACTAGATGATATGCTGTTTCTAATTGTGTAGAATGCGCGGAGTTTGCCGGTTTTATCCAACTGCTTCTACTTTTGATTTATATACGGGAATTGTACCATAGCAATATTAAGGATAATATCCAGAGAGAGAGAAGTGTTCTGTTTTTATCCCGGCATTCTTACCAAATATTGAGTTGATTATTGGTTTTCATTGTGTTATAAAAAGTAAAATGTCTTATCTCGGTTTCGACATACTTCGTATACGTGACACATATAGAAAATTATTTGTGGATAAACTGCTTATTATACGTACACTGGCATTAAAGAGATAATCGTAACTGGAATTACGATTATCCCAATATGGCGAAGGCAGATATAGGTAAAATCTTTACAGTTATTTTTCTCAAATGTAGCATGTTTGTGTCAATAGTTACTCAGCTGCAAGGTATTTCTATACCATTACATCATATTTGAATCGTAACGGTGGACTAGAATTGTCGAAGCGCTTTGAAAATTGCCGTTGAAAAATTCAGATGATAATCGTAACTCTATAGAATTTTTCTTGTTTGATAATCGTAATTTCTGTATCGGATAATAGTAACTGAAACATAATAAATTTGTCTTTCAGCATTTCAATAGTATTTTGTGTTTTAAAATGCAAATGTCCAGTTAATTGATGACATTAACGAAAATAAAAATAAATGAAGAAACTTACAGCTTAATATCTAAGACAAATTTATGTAAGTTATATATCCCGATTTATGAGCGTTTTTCAACAAAACCGTGATTGCTTGTCCCAGCCACTTTAAAAAAAATGTGTTTGATCTTTACAAGTGAGTTTTTGTGCAGTCAGTACATGGAAATAAATTTAACATTTTTAAGCAAAGAAACATACTATTTTTAGAGGGACTAATTAGCTATTGAATCCTGAATGATTCAAAATAACCAAAATAGCATGACCCTAGACGCCCTATTCAACATTCATTCTCAATGTTTGCAAGAGATATAATTATAAGGGTCTTACAAAAGAACTTATGCTTTTATAACGGCAGTTTCATTGTTGGAAAAAAAAAGCACATCATATGGACCAGAGTGATACCGTATTTTTGTTAATGTCCACTACGAAACGGTTCAAAACTCCTTCAGTATCTGGTTTTAAAATTATGAAAAAAATATCAGTGTACAACTAAGTACGTGCTTTGATGAATAAAATCATTCTTGTTACTATTGCAATATAGGGATTGTGGGGGGAAAATATAACATGTAAAAATGTCCACTACAAAACGGTCACCTACGAAACAAGTATTGGAGATTTGGTATTTTTCAATTATATTCGTGCAAAACATATAACAAGGGTTAGTTTCATGTAATTTTCAGTATCTTATCAACATAGAATAGGATCAAACTGTCTCTGGCGAATACTAAACGTTATTCATACTTCATTTTGGCATATTAGGGTATGGGCTAGACTTGAATCAGCAGTGGCTTCCCGGGAGGGGGGGAGAGAAATAGCACATATAGCCATCTGTAATTAATGATTTAAAACAATATTTTCTACAGTTACTATAAAATTGAGAAAGGAAATGGGGAATGTGTCAAAGCGACAACAACCCGACCATAGAGCAGACAACAGCAGAAGGCCACCAATAGGCCTTCAATGTAGCGAGAAATTCCCGCACCCGTAGGCGTCCTTCAGCTGGACCCTTAAAATTATGTATACTAGTACAGTGATAATGGACGTCATAACTGAACTCCAAATTATACACAAGAAACTAAAATTTAAAAAAAATATAAGACTAACAAAGGCCTGAGGCTCCTGACTTGGGACAGGCGCAAACTTGCGGCGGGGTTAAACATGTTTTTTGAGATCTCAACCCTACCCCTATACCTCTAGCCAATGTAGAAAAGTAAACGCATAACAATACGCACATTAAAATTCTGTTCAAGAGAAGTCCGTGTCCGAAGTCAGAAGATGTAACAAAAGAAAATAAATAAAATGACAATAATACATAAATAACAACAGACTACTAGCAGTTAACTGACATGCCAGCTCCAGACCTCAATTAAACTGATTGAAAGATTATGTCTTCATCATATGAATATCAGGCACAATCCTGCCCGTTAGGGGTTTAGTATCATACTTTCATAAAATATATGAGAAAAACACCACCCGTTTCATGCCAAAAACTGTTTTTTTTTAAATAAATGTGTTTAGTTCCGATGCAAAGACCCTATAAGTGAATCAATATTAAAACCAAAGTATGCAATCTTTAATGACCTTAAAACAGTATCGTAACTATATCCCTTCTTAATAAAACTGTTTAAAGGCTTTGTAAGCTTTTGAGATGAATACTGACATTTCTGTGCTTTGTAAAGAATATTACCATTAAAGATTGGATGTGAAATACCTGAACTTATAAGATGTCTGCATGTTGAATTATATTTATGAATTATTTCCTTATACCGATGATAAAATTTAGTAAATGTTTTGACTAGTTTGTGATATCGAAAACCCTGGTGTAACAATTTTTCAGTAATACATAAATTTCTCTTGCTAAAATCGAGTACGTTGTTACATACACGAGCGAATCGTACAAGTTGAAATATATAAACACGATTTTGCTCTAGGAAACCGATAAATTTATCCACATTGCACCATTATGATCCTTAAATGTCAGTTGTATTTTAAAAGACAAATGTATCAACTAGGTAATGAGCATCAGTTAACATGCCAAGAAATCCTCGCTAAAAATTCCGGTCGACCTCCTACGGCAGTCATTAGTAGCTAAAGATTTGATTTCATTCAAGAAATTAATTTATGACCTTCATGTACGTATCGCTTAGAACACGGCCATATACCAAAGGGAGTTGCTATTTGTCCGGCTAGCCGGACGAATAGTACCAGGACTATTTGTCCGGCCAATACAATGCGCATGTCACTATGTGGTGTGCGTGTAATATTATCTTCAGCAGCACCAGGGGGTAGCAAATGTTTGTAATCTTTTTTTATACACCAAATGGTCAATATTAATCATCCATGTAATTTGCTCTATGGGGTGTTTGCAGAATTTCAACGGAGGCAATTTCTTGGCATGCGATCTTGTCTGCATTGATTCAACTTAAAACTATTGTCTCATCGGTTGTCAGGTGGAATTTTCGAAAATTCATAAACATTAAAAAAAATTCTAATTAAATATTTCGTGGAAGGGCAGACTAGATTTTTTTAGTGGTTGAAGACTATACACCCTAGTTATCACACACAAAAAATTATAATTTTTCGAAGATATGCATTTTCATCATCCAACTTGAAAGACTGTCGTCAAGTACTTTTAGTAAAAACAATAGCTATTCGAACACACCTACTCTGTTTTTGTGATTCATTAGATAGGTATTTCACTTGACCCATATATTTCATCTTTTAGTACTGTGATTTTTTTCTGTTATAAAGTCAACCCGTAGCTTTGATATTTAAAAAATGATAGAATCTGAAGCGAGACGATATATGAAATATTCTTGCTTTGTACGATATCAAGACAAAATATTCAACTCAAACACACCCTAACATAAAAAGGTGC
This sequence comes from Mytilus galloprovincialis, assembly GCF_965363235.1. Lineage (NCBI taxonomy): Eukaryota > Metazoa > Mollusca > Bivalvia > Mytilida > Mytilidae > Mytilus > Mytilus galloprovincialis. The sequence continues at coordinate 10,826,678 of NC_134838.1, read as the reverse complement.
ACCCCATTTTCTCTTTTCGATACTATTGTTACCCATTTTTTAGATTTTTTTCTTGAGTCACATAATAGAAGGGCAGACACGAAAATTATTGAACTAATAGACTCATATGTTTTCCGTCTGTGGTAAAAAAATAAATAAAAATTGGAGGTTATGCATTTTTTACATCCAACTTGAAAGATACCCATGTCGTCGACTTCATATCTAATTGTTCTGCTTAACTATGTACTAGATAAATTGAAAACTTATGCAAATGGTGTTTTTAAAATAAAACACTTCGTAATTGAGAAGAAAATTATAATTTTGTTTGTTTCTATTAACTTAAAAAAATCACTATAGTAAACATTAAAGTACACATTTATCGCCTTCTCTAACAAAGAGCCTCGATTCTTTTGTTCTATTTCAACCGGGTCTCCGACTGGAAAGGGCAGTGGTCATTCTTAGTATTAGCTTTATTTAAAGTAAGTTCAACAGGATAATTTCTTTAGTATACATACTGAAGTCGTCATTATTGAGAGCCAATATATCATCCAAATATCTAAAAGTATTGTTAAATTTTTGTATCAAATGTTGTTTCGATGGTATTTTTCTAATTTTAGTCATAAATTGTAACTCACAACAATACAACAACAGGTCCGCAATAAGTGGTGCACAGTAAGTCCCCATTGGAATTCTAATAACTTGACGATATACGGAATCTCCGAAGCGAATAAAGATGTTATCAAGTACAAATTCAAGCGCATATATGGTATCAAAGCATGTCCAATTGACATGGTTCTTTTGTTTATTGCTACTTAAAAGAGTTTGAACACATGTACTCGCAATCTGACTTTTTAAATGCCCAGTTAGTTAGGGATGTGGATTTTTTCTTAATAAGAATATGAGACAAAGTGGTATATAGGGTAGAAAAATCAAAACTTTGAACAGATTCAAAATCACCAATATATACACTCCAAAATTAATTAATTACACTAATTTCAAAGGCCTTATTTGAACAATTTATTATCAGGTTTTTTATTGTACCAATTGTACTAGTAAGTAGAATAGACAATTTAGTAGTGGAACAATGGCTTGAAGAAGAAATAAATCTATATTTGTAAGGTTTTTTGTGTAGCTTCGGAAGCAAGTACATAGTTGGTTTTTATGCCCCACCTACGATAGTAGAGTGCATTACGTTTTCTGGTCTGTGCCTCCGTTCGTCCGTCCGTCCGTCTGTGCCTCCGTTCGTCCGTCCGTCCGTCTGTGCCTCCGTTCGTCCGTCCGGTTAAAGTTTTTGGTCGAGGTAGTTTTTGATGAAGCTGAAGTCCAATCAACTTGAAACTTAATACACATGTTCCCCATGATATGATCTTTCTAATTTTAATGCCAAATTATAGTTTTCCACAATTTCATGGTCCACTGAACATAGAAAATGATAGTGCAAAGTTCAGGTTAAAGTTTGTGGTCAAGGTAGTTTTTGATGGAAGTTAAAGTTACATCAACTTGAAACTTAGTACACATGTTCCCTATGATATGATCTTTCTAATTTGTATTCCAAATTAAAGTTTTGACCCCAATTTCACGGTCCACTGAACATAGAAAATGATAGTGGGAGTGGGGCATCCGTGTACTATGGACACATTCTTGTTACACTATGTTTTTATTCAGGATAAATCAATGTTTTTTAACAGTCTTAATCACAAATCTGATGTAGGATGACACATGCGTTTCGCCCGACAATTATTGCCATATATCATAACTTTCTTTAAAATTGCCTCTTCGCTCATTCCCATATTTTGTGACATTCCTAGTTCTTGGTGTTTTCTGTATTTCAAAAATAGTTCGTGTTTTCCCCATTTCCAAATTTCTCGAAGCTTGTTCAACCATCCAATTTTATGATATAATAGTATGTAGCTGTTTTCATTAGAACTAATAATAATATGTGCACAAAAAAGAAATGTCATAAGATGTTGAAACGTTATTAATTCATCACCATAATTTCATCATGTGCTATCATATATACGTTTTTAGTGTCAATATTAATAAAACACTATCCAGTTACGATTATCTTCTCATTTTTTAATACCATAATTACGATTATCTTTTTTCCGAGTTACGATTATCATCCCGAATTTTTCAACGGCAATTTTCAAAGCGCTTAGACAATTCCAGTACACCGTTACGATTCAAATATGATGTAATGGTATAGAAAAACATTGCAGCTCAGTAACTATTGACAAAAACATACTACATTTGAAAAAAATAAAGGTAAAGATGTTACCTACATCTGCCGTCGCCATATTTGGATAATCGTAATTCCAGTTACGATTATCTCTTTAATACCAGTGACGTATGTGAACAGTAAATCTAAATCAAGTGGGTTAATTTACATTCATTTAATTCCAGGAATACTACGAACAAGATTGCAAAAAATGCAATACAGCCTGTAGCCCTTACAAAGTTGAAAAGCTGAAATGCTCCAAGTGTGGTCAGAGCGACTGTATTTGTTCCCGGGCGGAAAAAGCACAACGCCATACTGATCCAAACAAGCCCCACCGCAGTGATCTTTGTCATAAATGTCAGAGTGGAAGCCCTTGCATGGACTAAAATGGAACTTTATAATTTCCTTTTCTGGATACGTAGTTTGACATTTGGAGAAGATGGTTGAAAAGGAATGATTTTACGTGAACTTGTTTTATAGCTTATCTTTTTGAGTTTGTAATTTATTCTTGAAATTTAAGTTTGTCTGTTAGCTAGGTGAATCATTACTTCTTCATTGCCTAATGTAAATACCTATTAATCAGTCTTTTATTTATGTATAACCTCATATATATAAGAATATCGAAAACAGAGATTTTTATATGATTGGTGTCATGGTGTATTCTATACACCCAGCGAATAAGCAAACGTAACTTCTATATCATGTGTACATGTATCATACGTCCTCAGTGTGTGTACACACGGAAATAAATATGCCGAAAGAAGCTGTATTCTTCGTTTTGAAGAACCTAACTCTTGTTATTATTGTGTTTTTGATTTTTTTGGTAATATTTATTTAAATTTATTTGATTAAATCATAGATTACACCTTTGTTGAATATTGTCTTTGCCTGATCATGCTAATACAATTGTAAATATTTTACTTACCAGGTCAGGTAACTAATACATATTTCATAAAAACTATAAAAGATATATAGATAATTAAAAGAAAAAAAAAGGACAACATGTACAAATAAGCCGACGACTCCTTAATCGAGTTATTGACCTTTAATGGTGATTTTTCTGATTGTTTGCGCGTTTGCCTAATCCTGAAAGGTAAAAGAGATAAAATAACTGAAACAAGCAAAATTGATCAACAAGATGATATCTACAAATAATTTATATGACCGAACAGCCGACTCTTGGGTCTTTTGCTGTTACCGTATAATCCATTTATTTATTTCCTTAGTCTATGACAAAAAACACCAGAAGTATAAGATATCGAGTCATGGGATAACATTTTTTGCATAATGATTAAATCTTAGTAAATGTAATGTACGGAAGCCGATAAGGGCCATTCAAAAAAATAAATTATGTCGTAATTACGACATAGCATGTCGTAATTTCGACATAACATGTCGTTACAACGACATAGCTATGTCGTAATTTCGACATAACATGTCGTAATAACGACATACACTATGTCGTTTTAACGACATAGCGATGTCGTAATAACGACATCGCTATATATTTAATAGAATATGTATTATGATTGCCAAGAGACTAAATGACACAGAAATTAACAACTATAGGTCATCATAATGCCCCCAATAATTAGAAAAGCCCCCGCATAGTCAGCTATAAAAGAGGGACGGTCGAAAGATACCAGAGGGAGAGTCCCCGAAATGCTGTGTGGCAGACAGTGTTATTAATTAATTATTAGCTCCCTTGGTAAAACTCCAAATTTCATATTTAATGTATTTCATTGTTAAATAATTTACATGAAGCTTAATAAGTATATATTTGTTAATTGCATAGCTTTTGCTATTTGAATTCATTGGTTAAAGATATTTATTTATATTGTAAAGTTTAATTTTTGCATCTTCGCAAAATCTCTGGTACCTTCTTTGGTTACCTTCTGTAAGAAACTTATATATTTTATAGATCCAATTGAAGTCAAAATCCAAAACCAAGATGGCGGCCTACATATTGCGACCTCCACTACTTGTTCCTGACCCACGGCATCAAAATGTGTTAAAGCTCACCAAACGTCTTCGGGCACCGAGCCGACCGTGCGAGGGCTGTCTAGCCAGTCAAGGTCGTTAAACACCACCATATATATGAAGTCAAACAAAGTTCTGATCGCGAAAGGACTATATAGCCTGTCAAGGTCAATAAAAACTTCTACTTGTTTCAGTCCTACCAAGGCAAGCCAAGCTGTCCACCTCCCTGTAAATAAGCACAAACTACATTGTACATGGCTTCTTGTAATAGGGGGAACTGAAGTATTGATTGTTCTATATCTACTTTCAAACGGTGGGCACGATGTTCCTACAAGCCCTAGGATTTAAAACAAAATCTTCAAAATTTCATCCGCAAAACAAAATAAAAATGTTAGAAAACACGAACCAATATTAAAACAAAATCAATATATGTTTTAAATTATGTTTTTGCAGCTCTTCATCATTTAGTAAGTAATACCTAGTTTATTTGAGGATTAAAATAACAAATCTATGTGAAAAAAACGGATGTCCAACGTTACATTTATGAAAAACTGTTTTAACTCTTATGTAAAGTGATTTCTTATTCTCTGATCTTTTTGATTCTTGGCAGGAACAGCGACATGTGTCGGTTCTTTGTGGCGTTAAAGCCGTTATTTTGCCAAATTTCATTTGACTCGGTGGCTGCATATTAAGCTGGAATAAGAAAAATGTCCAACGACGTATTTCGTTAACTCAACGACTGAAAGTGAATTTTATAAGTAGATATAGCAGAAAATGAATAAAAAGAGTAAGACACTAATAATATCTAACAAAAGTACAAATATTTGCCTCATTGTTCGTGAGTTCAAATATTGCTGATTCAATAAAATCTTCTCTTCACAGTCGTTTTTCTAACGGTAGCCATTTTGTCCAAGTTGATATTTCATTTTCAAAGCAGTTAACGCGTATTTTTTATAATTGATCAAAACAAAAGTTAGATACACGACGAGTAAAAAAAATGCCAAGATTCTTTTCTTATTAACTACATATTTGGGTCTTCAAGGAATAAAATGATTCCACACATTACAAAACGGTAGCCAATTTGTCCAAACGTCTGAAAACGTCTAAAATCCGAAAGACGCTAATTTCCGACGTTACATGTGCTAAAGTTTCAATTAAATGTTCATGATAATTAACATCAAATCGTGTTATGAAATTTGGAATAAGAGGTTGATGATTGCTGCAGAAAAAAAGAATAGTGCATGTTGCTATAGACTCCGCCCGGGGACATAGGTTCGACACAGGTTAAATTTTGCAATTTTTATTAATCGTTTATAGCTTTTAACGATTTATTTAATAGAATGGGGAAATGGGGAAAAAATCAGATGATCTTCGTCCACTTTTTGCAAAGACAAATTGGAGACACCAAGACAGTCCTCTAAATGTAAAATGCGAATTGAAATTTATGTTGCGGAAGTACTCTGAAATAGACAGTAATGTGCAATCACCAATAATAAAAGACTTAATACCAGTTCACGAAATGTTTAATTCGCGATTTGTACTGTTCATGTTATAACTGTTGTGATGAAAGTAATTCCTGTACTATCGAAGCCGGAACTTTTCGTCAATATAAACTTGTGCATGAAATGGAGGTAATTGAAAGACGAATCCCAAACAGCGACGAAAACTGTTTCATCGAATTAATAAAAACCCGGGATTATATTAGCCGTTTTCGCGGACGATCCAGGAGTAGATTACTATATTTTAAAATGTATATCAGAAGTTGAACACTATAGATGACTTGTGAAATAATTCTCAAGCCAAGGTTCAAGTAATTGAAGGGGTGTATTTCGACAACTTGTGTGCCAGGGAAAACACAATTCTATTCAAATTTAAGGGTAAAAATGTCCGATTTACTTACAGATGATATGCACCTTGAAAGTTAAACATCCTATGAAAAAAGTTTTGTACATCTAAAAAAAAAATTTTTTATTGAAAAGCGTATACATGTACTTCCTCCCATCTTTCCTTCCTACATTACTTGCGACAGTTCAGCATTTTTTGTTGAAATAACTTAAAGGATAAACATTATTAAATCGAATCATTTCCACAACTTTAGGTAACTTGTGATAAAATGACATGACAAAACGAACAGAACCAGAATCAACCAACATATTAAAAACCGAATAAAACTTGCAAAAATTAATCTTAGTCAAAAACCCTCTTCGACGCCGCATTTTAAGTGTAATGTGGTGTTGTAGGAACATCGTGCCCAACGTTTGAAAGTAGAAATAGAGCAATCAATACTTCAATTCACCGTTATTACAAGAAGCCATGTAGTTTGCGCTTATTGATTGGGATGTGGAAAGCTTAGTTTGTCTTGGTAGGACTGAATGTCAGTCCACATGTAATTCCACATATTATTCTTCCAATAAATTAAAGTTTTTAATGTCTTTGACTGGCTATGTAGCCCCTCACGATATGTCGGAAGTTGAATGTACTTTAATGGGTTCTATAAAATATATAAGTTTCTCACAGAAGGAAACCAAAGAAGGTAACCAAAGATTTTGCGACGATGCAAATATTGAATTTTACAATATAAATAAATATCTTTAACCAATGGATTCAAATAGCAAAAGCTATGCAATTAACAAATATATACTTATTAAGCTTCATGTAAATTATTTAACAATGAAATACATTAAATATGAAATTTGGAGTTTTACCAAGGGAGCTAATAATTTATAAATAACACTGTCTGCCACACAGCATTTCGGGGACTCTCCCTCTGGTATCTTTCGTCCCTCTTTTATAGCTGACTATGCGGGGGCTTTTCTAATTATTGGGGGCATTATGATGACCTATAGTTGTTAATTTCTGTGTCATTTAGTGTCTTGGCAATCATAATACATATTCTTTTATATATATATGGCGATGTCGTTATTACGACATAGTGATGTCGTTATTACGACATAGTGATGTCGTTATTACGACATGTTATGTCGAAATTACGACATAGCGATGTCGTTATAACGACATGTTATGTCGAAATAACGACATCGCGATGTCGTAATAACGACATGTTATGTCGAAATAACGACATGTTATGTCGAAATTACGACATAATTTTTTTTTTGAATGGCCCTTATCGGCTTCCGTAGCAATCGTAACTACTCGGCCATTCTCGCTACGCAGTACAATTTTCGTGCAACCAGAAAGGCCGAGTTGTTCCGATTGCTTCCGTAGTAATGCCTATCACTATCAATGTAAGATTGTTACCCAACGATTAATACCATGACTGGTCTTCCGGGGGGTATTTCTGCCGGGGAGGTGTTTTTCAGTTTGGTAGTCTTGTTTTGAATGGAAAATACAATACATATAACACGCATGTGCATGTAGGCAGTAATAAAAATATCTATAAGATTACTTTAGACACTGTCAAATTTTATTCTTACGCAAAAGGATTTGAAAATACCAAAAATAAAATCTGAAAGCAATTACCTTAATTTGGGTTAGCAAGCCAGATTTGCGATACTGGAGAACTTCTGTAAAAGAAATTTCAACTAGTTTTAATTCCTGAAAAATAGCAGTCTGATTTGTCTTGTTTTTGTTTTTCGCACTTCTCTATAAACTGCATGAACGTTTGAAAGCATTCCGGGAGGACTTGGATGTACTTTAAAAGTGGAAGGTCTGTGTTATAATTAAGTTTAAAGTGTGTTTTCCCTCCTTAATGTGCATGAAATATTTGCAACTGGACGTTAATGAAACAACAATTTCTTTAGCTTTTTTATGCCCCACCTACGATAGTAGAGGGGCATTATGTTTTCTGGTCTGTGCCTCCGTTCGTCCGTTTGTCCGTTCGTCCGTTCGTTCGTTCGTCCGTTCGTTCGTCCCGCTTCAGGTTAAAGTTTTTGGTCGAGGTAGTTTTTGATGAAGTTGAAGTCCAATCAATTTGAAACTTAGTACACATGTTCCCTATGATATGATCTTTCTAATTTTAATGTCAAATTAAAGTATTGACCCCAATTTCATGGTCCACTGAACAAAGAAGAAGATAGTGTGAAGCTCAGGTTAAAGTTTTTGGTCAAGGTAGTTTTTGATGAAGTTGAAGTCCAATCAACTTGAAACTTAGTACACATGTTAACTAAGATATGATCTTTCTAATTTTAATGCCAAATTAAAGTATTGACCCCAATTTCACGGTCCAGTGAACATGTAAAATGATAGTGCGAGTGGGGCATCCGTGTACTATGGACACATTCTTGTTTTAAATATGAAATCATCATGGTAAATAAAAGCTCAATAAGTAATAGCGTTGTCCTTTATAAAAAGGGATTTATTATTTAATACGCAAATTAGACTTGCTACATGTCACTTCCTATAATGATTATGTTTTTTTTCAATTTTGCCCCTTTAATAATTTACTGCTATAACAAGGAGATTACCATTATACTGACATCTGCAGGAGTAGGCTGGTACAGTTATCAGTAAACATATAAATTAGTAAGAAATAAATAATAGAAAGTGAATTGTAGCAAGTCCATGCACAGATATGTGATACACATTGGATAATGAAAACGTACGTATGAGACAACAATCATCAACAAGACAAACAATTAAACTCTGTTGATCTTAACATGTTGAAAATCAATAAAATAGAGTCATCCGATGAATCAATATCAATAAATTAAAATTTAAAACCAAATCCACCTAAAATACACCCTTCTTAATTGAGGACAGTTTAAGATAGAAAATGAAAATGAAAGACGGAATGGTCCGGGAAAACAGTTATCGTTCTTTGATAGTGTGGACAGTGTGCTACTTGCAATTTTTTTTATACCCCCTTCCAAAATTATTTCTTTTAGAATTTCGGAAGATGTCAAAATATTTCAAGAACCACCTTAATATAAAATTGTCCATATTTTAGTTATTTAAAGCCAGTGAGGTTTTCTGTACTTTTGATATAATTTGTCCAAAAAGTTGTACAACACACTGTACAAATATTATTGAGAAAGCGCTTGTGGGATTTTTTGAATTTCCATTTTATGATATTGTCTTTAGGAAATGCACTACGAAATAACTGTGGTCTCGGACCTAATCATCTGGACAAGATTTCCGACTTGCGTGTTGTGACTTATGTTGTGTAAATCTATAAAATTTATTCAAAGAGGGAGAAAACAATGTATTTACTATTATTTTTAGTGTAACTTTACGTCGCTTAAAAATCTGTTGATAGAATTTAGTTTGTCGAGTTCTTATGGTGACAAGTTTTTCAGTTTCTTTTAGAACTAAAACATTATATTTGTCAAACAATATTTATCGATCGAAGCGTTTACTGGGATTTTAAGAATGAAACCGAAAGTAGATTTTCTGAAAAAAGACTGAACTTTGGATTATTTGTTTTTACGTATAATCTATTCCTATCTTATTTCCCCCAAAGGCATGCGCGTGAGGTATTGATAGGTTTTTATTAACACAATCCTCGCCTTACTAGAGGGAACAATAAGCAGAATGCGATTTTAAGATTGAGACCGAAATTAGATTTTCAGGAAAAAAAGCCTTAAACTTTGGATTTTTCGTTTTTACGTATGACATATGTATGATCTTCCGGGTTCCTATCTTATTTCACCACATGCATGTGATCTATTAATATGTGTATATTAACACAAACCTCGCCTAACTAGAAGAAAGAATTCGCAGAATGCCTAGGACAGAACGTAGATATGGATTTTTCCGATGTCCTATTTGTCGAGCACACTGGGAAAGTGCCTACGTTTTCTGCGTACAGGGAACTGACCGTGTAAGTAAAGTTCATACAGATAAAAGTTAGATATGTAAAAAAAAGATGTAAACACAAAAGATGAAATGTGTGAATTTTTCTAAAGTCCATGTATATCTAAGGAAGGATCGGATTCATGATTTGAGGTTAGTCCGTTAGTCCGTTTCTTTTCAGTGTTTTATTTTTCGATTTTAAGGGTTGCATGCCCTATTGAATTGTATCTAGATCTGTTTTCTCAAAAGTATCTATCAAGTTTGCTAACGGTCGAAATCTTGTTCAAAATAAATATTTTGAAACACTCGACTGTGGCCATTCATTCATTTAGCTATTCGACATCGGTAGGCATTGTTGGAAATATTAAGGAATTGCGTGCAACTGTACAAGTAAGAGGTTTAGCTAGCTAAAACAAAACAGGTTTAAGCCATCCTTTTCTACGTAATTTACGCACAACGAACCCACGACACATCTATGCAGCGCCATGACAAGAATTTTTGTTAAGTCATGGGTCATCTGTGATCTTCGTACGACAGTCGCACGATATTTTGAGCATCGTGGCACTGTCGTGTGTCGTGGGACAAAAATTAGACATGCACCTTTTTTGCTCTACGATTTTTGTCGTGTCACTGTCTTGTGGCTGTCGTGAGAGTGTCTTACCACAGCCGTGCGACTGTCGCGCGGTAAACACATTGTTGTGGGTACCAAAATAAACCATTTTAATATTTTACAATCGTACGATTGTCGTACGACAATCTCACGACTGTTGCAAGACAATCGTGATACAATCGCACGATTGTCTCACGAATACAAAATTGTATACGATGCTCGCACAACTTTGATTGTCTGTCGTACGACAGTTGTACGTTCGTCGTGCAACATATTTTCGTCCCTGACCCCCGTGACGTCTCAAGTAGTTTCCAAATCTGCATATGCCTCAGCTTGTGGTAGTGGGTCCTCTGTCTGGTCAACATCATCCACGTTTACTGCTACCACCTTTCTTTTGATAATTTTTCGGGGGCATCCTGGATTAAATTCGCTGAACAATTTATAATATAAACTAATACGAAAAACGTCGTTTACTTGGACTAGACTTATAATAACACTTAAAAATATTGAAAGCAAATGGCAAATGGCACGCAATAAATATGGCCTTCTTTATATACCAGTAGATCGGAGTCAAACGCGCGAGTGACCCACAACTGTTGTGTGACAGGCGTACGACAGTGACAAGACAGTAACACGCACTTTTCATGCCATGAAAACCTGAGAAATACACCCAAGCAACTCACGATTGTTGTACGACTGTCACACGACCAATCTAATTAAAAACCGATCTCTCATCGCTCCCGTTTTCCGATGTGTCGCGTGGGAGGCAATCTAATTAAAAACCGATCTCTTATCGCTCCCGTTTTCCGATATGTCGCGTGGGAGGCAATCTAATTAAAAACCGATCTCTCATCGCTCCCGTTTTCTGATATGTCGCGTGAATGTATTATTAGATTTCTGTTCGAAGGGCAATAACTCATTTTTTAAAAGGTTTGTAAATTTTAACGAAGCAATTCTGTGAGTATTGCATGGCAATACATAGTCTCCTACCTGTTATAAATTTCATTGTAATGGAACGAAATTCTAACTTGATCGATAACTTGCTATGCGCTTGCTATGGTGTAAACTACATAAAATAACACACAAATCTACTATTAAATTCTTCTAACAATTTACTAAAAAAAAAAATCCAAAATGTCATTTATAATACAGATTTATATCGGATAATATTGGCGTTTGTTCGTTAAAAAGTTACCATGAGCACTGACTTCTTTTCAAACCTATAGTTCTTTCGTTTTATAATTACTTAATTAATTACAGGTATATAGATATTGGATTTAAATCACAGAAATATCAAAACAAATCAAAGTACTGAAGTACTGAAATTCGGATGACCGCAATTTCTGGTGGATGATTTCAGGTACTTGTCTCAGAAAAAAATCTTATCTCTTTATCCGAAAGTAAGGTCAAGATACATAGATATTTTTTTCTGATACTAGTTCCTGTTTAGATGATGAATAACAGGAAAGTCTACCTTACCGTAATAATTGTTATATTGAAGTCATATAATCATTTGTTATTAGTATATAATGTGGTTTGTTGTTATTATATAATGATCATCTCTCGTGATATTCTTCCGCATTCCTGAACACAAATTTTCGGTATCTGATATATTTATACTATATACGTATTAGGGTGCGCTCAGCGAAGCATTTTATTTGCTTTTCAAACGGTAGAAAATTTCAAATCTTGTTACAGTTTCTCGTAATTCTTTAAGTACATGTATTATATATATGTGTGTACAAAATTAGCCATCTTTTATTATTTCTAAACGTTTTACCTTTTCAGGTATACTATAAACAGGATTGCAAAAAGTGTAAGAAAGCTTGTAACCCTTACCGACTTGAAAAGCTGATATGCTCGATTTGTGGTCAGAGCGATTGTAGTTGTTCGAAGGAGGAAAAGGAAGAACGTCATACTGATCCAAACAAACCTCACCGCAGTGATCTTTGTCATAAATGTCAGAGTGGACGCCCTTGCATGCGAAAATGAAACATTTTTCTTATTCAAACTATGGACTCTGCATGGATGTTCTTATAGAAGACATAAAAAAAACTTTGATGTTACTAAGATTTTGTAGATAAAATTCTTTGTTTTTGTTTTGTTTGTTTTGATTTTTTTGTTATTGGTATATTTTATATTGTTATAATTCAAATTAACAACATAACAAAAAGTAAGTTTAAGGGATGGGGGTATAAGATTTTCATTATGATTAGACGGCTAGCATATACAAATTACAGTTTTGAAAATGTATATTGTATGGACTAGAACATAAATACCAGCACCAAGTGTTAGCCCAATTACACATTACATTCAATTACATTGAAAGTTGTAATGCATTACACTTAATTACCATAACATTTTCAATTACCCCATCCCTTCTTACATCACCGTTCCATTTCCACGATAGATGAGTTGTTTGCGTGCCTGTTCCAACCTGGAGAAGCTAGTAGTTCATCGTATGTAGTTGGTTTATCCAAATTATGCATAAAAATATTTCAACTGAACGTTGAGCTTACAGCAATGTATAAATCAAATACTAATGACAGCCATCGTAAATCTGTGGCAAATTGTTTGTTATAGATAATACCGTTAGTTTTCTCAATTGAATTGTTTCATATTGTTCTTGTTGTTGCCTTTTTTTTTCTAATTGTAGAATGCTGTACATTTGCCTTTAATTCTTACATCTACTTTATTTGAACGTAGGTGGATAGTTGTCTCTTTGAAAATCATACCACATCTCCTTGTTTTTATAATGATGTATAATTTATTAGTTGCAATTGACTTTGAATTTAATTTCCGTATATATAACAGTGTATGGCTTTGATAAACGTCTGGTAGAGTAATGAGGTTTATATAAGAATAGCCTAAATATAACCTAATTGGGAAGAGTAACTGTGTTATCCTATTCCTCTATAATAATTGTAAAGTAACAGTAAACTTTTATGGTTCGTGTAGGAAGATTGCCATGATTTCTATCCGTTTAAAACTACTCGAAACACTGAGTTTTAATTCGATATAAGAAGATGTGGTATGAGTGCCAATGAGCATGTTGCAAGGCTAAATTAAATTGTACCCTCATTTTTAAGTGAAAGTTCAAATGTTCCAACATTCATCTGGATCTTCCTTGATACAAAACCTATACCTTTTGTATTTATGATTAGTTTGTTCTCTTCCCAAACATGAATGGAATATTCGCCACTGTACATAAATCCAAGATGAGCAATTAATCAATCAAATCGAAACAGAAAGTAGATTTTCAAAAAAACATATTCAATTACGTAATAACAATGTATTCTATATTATCCATACTGTATATGAAACCTGACAGCTATGCTTGAGTGACGCTCTTGTTAGCGAAACCTTTATCATTGCATATGAAGAAACAAAAACAATTATTTCATAAATTTACAAAAACTTGCTTTATTGATAATATGTATACTTTCTATTTCCATTTATTTTTCTTACTACAAGCGTCTGTTAAGTTCCTTTTTTTTATTACTAGTATAGCAATTATTATACAATTTTTTCCTCTCAACATGCGTTTTAATCCCTTCTATACTATGACTTTTACTCTATTTCTATACATTTCTGTACAATGCCGTCTCCAAGTCCACTTCTGTTTATACTAACAGCTTTATAAACCAGATTTCAGACACGGTTTCTAGTTTTGTATTGGATTTCGCTCAGGCGAAATGTTCGTTTCATGTATTAGAGTTGTACTTCATAAGAAAGCTCGTTGGTTTCCGAACGTCTATGCCCTTTGTATAGTATGTCACAATTCGTCACGAGAGAGCGTCATAGCTTCTGGGTCCTCTATGTAGTATGTATTAGCATACTGAGAAATCATTCGCGCTTCTGGATTATGTGTATAGTACGTTAGTAGTACCGCGAGAAAGCACCGAGCTTCTAGGCCCTCTTTATAGAACGTTATGGTACTTTACGAAAATATCCAAGCTTCTTGTTCCTTTGCTTTGCATTTTATAGTACTTCACGAAAAAACATTCGAGCTTCTTAGTCCTTTGCTTTGTATGTTAAAGTATATTCTTCACGAGAAAGCACTCGAGCTTATTGGACCTATGTGTAGATGTTATAGATCTTCACGAGAAAGCACCCGAGCTTCTTGGACCTCTGTGTAGTATGTTATGGATCTTCACGAGAAAGTACCCGAGCTTCTTGGACATCTTTGTAGTATGTTATAGTACTTCACGAGAAAGCACCCGAGCTTCTTGGACCTCTGTGTAGATGTTATAGATCTTCACGAGAAAGTACCCGAGCTTCTAGGACCTCTGTGTAGTATGTTATAGATCTTCACGAGAAAGTACCCGAGCTTCTAGGACCTCTGTGTAGTATGTTATAGATCTTCACGAGAAAGCACCCGAGCTTCTAGGACCTCTGTGTAGTATGTTATAGTACTTCACGAGAAAGCACTCGATCTTCTTGGACCTCTGTGAGAATGTTATAGTACTTCACGAGAAAGCACCCGAGCTTCTTGGTCCTCTGTGTAGTATGTTACAGTATTTTGTTTCATCAGTATTGTCGTTTCAAGCATTCTTTTCATTTGAGAATGAAGGTTGCGACGAAGACTGAAATCCAAGTTAGGAGATAACTAAAATGGACGCCGATAGACGAGTTGCGGTCATCTTCATAGTAATAATCTTCTATATTGTAATCTCCTACGTTTCTTAAATCTTGATAGTCTCTATCGTTGCTAAGAATTTTGATGTCCTTGGCCGTTAATGGGTCTTTAGTTGTAGCCGTATCGTCCAGTAATTCATTTTCGTAGTCTGTAAACACAAAAAAGTGAGAGATTCAAGCCTTTGGTTTCATCAAAAATTATATATATTTTGCATAATTATAATCTAAAATTATATATATAGAGAACAGTTCCGAAACACATAAATGCAATCACAATTAATGTTAGGTTGCTATACCCAAGGACATATAGTCAGATCTTCCGAGAGTATTTTTGCCGAGATTTCGGTGTTTTTCAGCTTGATAGTCTTGTTTTGTAAGGGGAAAATACCATATATATTACACTTGGGTGCATGTAGGCAGTAGCAAAAATAGCTATCTGATTTCTATAGACCCGGTCAAAGTTTTTTCATACGCAACATATCCTTTAGTAAAATCATAAAGTAAATTATTTCTGTGAAAGAAATACCAACTTCTTTTGATTCCGGAAAAATAGCAGTATGTGGGTTGTTTTCGTCACGTTTTTTTCTTGTACTGTTTACAATACATCGTGAAAATTTTAAAGATTTCCGTTAGGGTTTGGATAAACGTGAAAGGTATTTTTTATATTAAAGTTTACAGTGTGTTTTTCTCTCCTTAATTTGCATGAAATATTTGTAACTGGACGATAAGAAAACATCAATAATGAATTAAATACTCACCACATTCATCGTAAATCCGTGGTATACACGACATCTTTCCATCAAAACATTTACAAAGATTACAGTCAGCTTTAATCCATGATCCATGGAGAATTTGTCCACAAGGTTTAAACTCTATCTTGTGCTCACAATGTCGACCAAAATGATTCCTAAAAAATAAGCGGAGTTAAGAATGATTGGTTCAAATATAAGTAAAATAGAAAATATGACATGAAACATGAACGTTACAAAACTTTTGATATTGCGGGGAAAAAAATAAACATGACGGTGGTAACTTTTTTGGAATATTTTATTTACACATTGTATCGTTTGTTGACGGGTTGGTTTTAAAAATGATATATAGGTTTTTTTCTTCTAATTGCTATGTAAAATATAGACAGAGTTCTAGGATTTTAAGAGCAGCAGTAAATTGTTCTGATTTTAATTCAAACTGTAACCCGGATGATTTGAATATTTCAGATTATTTCGGAAAAGAAAGTGTAAATGCGCTCATATATATTAACGAAAAATACTTACTTCTTACAGACACAGAAAGATCCAAGAATACAAATTCCTTTGTTTTGGCAGCATTCAGGCTTCAGAATAGTGTTTTTCTCTTTTGATCCAGCTTGTATAGTTTTCATATCTAAAATGAAAGTATAAAAACTATAGAAAAAATACTACCACAGCATTAATTAACAGTACAGTTTGGGTATGATTTTTTACGGTACATTTTGCCTATAAATTTTTAAAATAAAGATTCACATGTAATTCGGTAATTGAAACAAACTTGATCTAAGACGGGTTGGATTATATCTATAGTCCAATCAATTATGTAGTTTAGACCCCAGTTGATATTGATGCTCATCGATTTATTAAAAAAATGAAGGATTTTTAAATTTAAGCAATGATTTTCGTAGTCGTATTTCTATATGACAAATCTGCTTTGACTTCTTTATTTTATATCTTGGAGTTCAGTATATTTTTGTGATTTTACTTTTTTCTTATGTGCAGCTGAGCTCAAGTGTAGAGAATACATCGTTAAGCCTGGAACATATATATTATCAATTTTATACTGAAAATTCTATCAGATTCATTTCTCGTTAGATATACTGTTCCCAGGACAATCACCTGTCGTGAGCACTGACGGTATGCTACTTTTACACAAAAGCAAAATGGCGGTAGTAATACTAATGTTTGAAATAAAATTAAAAATAATAAAAAAAATAATGGATTGTGACAGTAGCTTTTCTTTTTATCCGAAACTACACATCTAAATTTAGGGTTTAAGAAAAACCGGAATTCTATACTTATGAAGTGTACGGTATTTCTGACATTTGTTTAAATTTGAGAAGGACATGCCAAACGTTATTATCCGTTTTATATCTGTGGATTCAATGATATTACTTAATCTGAAATCTATTTGTTTACACAAACATTAAGGATAAAGATTTAAAAGACAATATTGATAAATATAAAAACCCAAAATTAAATTAAATATTTCTTCTTGTATAGTAACGTAAAAATGAATTGAATTTACAGGAGAGTACAGAGTATTAATTTAAAGCATTGTCTAGCATTTTGATTGATAATGACAATTTCCCATTTTTATGGCACGGAAAAAAATATTCGACCGAAATTCCGAGAGGTATAAATAAACTTTTTTAATATTAAATTATTTTGCAATTGATTTATTTATGTCTTTATTGTAATTTTCACACAACCTATGATTTCAGTATACTCATGCTATCAGATGCACCATTTAACATTTTAATCGCGAAGCGCAATATTTCAATTGAAAAATAACTTGTTTTTAATAACTTATAAGATCGTCATTAGATTGGAAATACTGTTGAATGAAACTTAGAGGCGTACTACATTTATAAAACAGCATGTTAACAACTTTTTCAAAAAGCCTTGAGGAATGGACACCCCCTTTTCTACTTTTTTACTTGATGGGAATACTAGTATGCATTCTATAAATTTCGATATCTTCACTACGAAGTATCTAATCTTAACAATTATTTTATCAGGTAATATCCATTCTCCATGAGTAATTGGGGAACACGCTGTACTCCAGACACGCTAATTTCCTACAAGTCGCAAACAAAAGCAAACTTCCCTATCAAAAGAATAATTTTGATGAAACATTATCGCCTAATCGAGGAGTGTTTCCTTTCCCTTCCCAAACAACACCTCGACTATTCTAGCAACCGTGCTTTCTTCAAAATTATCTTTAACAAAATGTTTGACATTGGTGATAAAAAGGGATTAATTTATTGGTAATAAAGATTATTAACTAGTGCGCTATAAACAAGGGTTTTTATTTGATTTGGGTGTTCGTTGGATTAATACGAATAAAGGATAATCCTTTGTACAATAAAAGTTAATCCGTTAACGAGAAAACGAGATAGGGTCCAACAATAGTCCTTAATTCTTACACACTTTGTAAAACCACAGTTTGTAAATTAACTATTTTAGCAAACTTTATGATTTATAGCTGTCACCTTTCAAAAATATTTCGACAAAAATATAAACAGAAGAATGTTTAAAGAAAGGACAATCTGTTTCGTTTCTAGACTTGTCTCCAAAAGGAGATTGCTAAGTATAAAAAATGTGAAAACCTAAAATTAATTTTAAATTCTTACCTGAAAATCCATACACCATTGAACATATAGAATATACCATGAACCTGTGAATAAAAAATTAAATAAACATAAATAATACGAAAAAAAAAAAAAAAATCTGAATTGAAAGGGGCAGTTTAAAATTAAGAAAAGAAATTAAATGCAATTTTGACGAAAAATTATTATAAAAATCAGATCATGTAAATAATTCAAACAATATGATATTTCAAAAATAGCACGAAATTCGTATTAGAATAAAAGTACTTACAAAGTTTTAATTGTTATTTCCATGTTAATGCACTTGCTATATTATTGTTTCAACTTTAGATTACTGTTAATTCCGAGTTGCGAATGATGTATATTCTTCACCACGTGGAATATATAAAAATAGCACCCACTGAAAATTACTCAAGTGTTATTGGATAATTTGAATATTTTATTAACGTCACATGACCATTAATCCCCTTTTCACCTGCGTTCTAATTATCACTTCTTGGCAGTTTTAAAATAACATGCTAATTAACATGGAAGTAAAACTGCCAAATCTTAGGTAGTAAAGTTTACTGACTGTTAAACTGCAAATAAAAACGACAGATGATCAGGTAGACATTAAACAAACAAATTATGATATCAAATTGTTCTAAACAGATACTAATTAAGACTCTCAGGATATGTCAAAAAAAAAAAAAAAAAAAAAGCTTTCAAAAAGTTCAACATATGAACTTCAATAAATAAAAATCAAATAGAAAAATAAATTTGAAAGACATATCGAACAAGAACATTGATTATATTTATATTTAAGGAACTCCAAAAATGTATCAGGACTTCGAATTAAGGATATCCATAAACTAAGAGATATTTGAAATGCCTTTAGATTAAAATTAAACTGACTTTACTTTTCCTGTTTTACCTGGATTGATTGATTAATGGTTGCTTAACGTCCAGTGGCAAATATTTCATGCATATTCAGGACGAGAGTTTCACCTGGAAGTAATAACCCCAGTAGTTTATAATTTTGGAAAGCCTGTCGTAGCTAGCTTATATCAAGCAACAATTTCCGAAGAGGAGAGTAGAAAAGTGGTAAAAAGTCGCCCTGAATATGCATGAAATATTTGCCACTGGTCGTTAGGGATCCATTACTAACTCGAAATAGGAAATTTATTCACTGTGTAGTTTGGTTCTTGTCCCTTTACTTTATCTTTCATATTCAAATAAAAACAAACAATTCAAAAATGTTAATTTGATTTATATACGGTGAGCAAAAAAGTGCGGACCGGGATTGTGTTGTGTGAACCATTGTGTCCAGTCGTCAATGTGTAAGTCAATGGGCACAATACGTAATGATGATGGTCATGTTAAGACCTCGGTAAGAAATACCATATGACAGCTTTTGAAATATTGAAAATTATATTGTGAATTTAAGTTAATCTTGAAAGATTTGCCCTTTTTACAATTAAAAATTTGTCATCTTTTGGTTAAATTCCTTTCAGTTCTTGGGTGTCCTTTTGATATGATTTGTCTTGAATGAAGCCTCCTCTCCCGAACAACAATAAGCTCTGCACTTGTATACATATTGTAAGAAGGCTAGCACATTAATTTGTTAGTGACTGAAGCAACCACTTGTATACAGGTTTATCCCAAATGAATTCAAATGGATTTTAAGAAATGTTTTATTTTATGTATGTTCCAGAATATGTATATTTTATTTAAAGGAAACTCCAATTATAAATTATCTGAAATGCACAACCTAGTTATATGAATATGTTGCATCTGAATTGGTTCTTACTGTGTTCACATTGTAAAATGGTTTCAACGTTGAATAAGCTGTTTACATCTTCCACCTTTGGTCTTTTTTCAATAGTTGCCTTATTCGCAATTAGACCACATCTCCTTATATTTATAACATGCAGTTTTAGAAATCTGCAGAGATTACTGGATTGTGGTAAATTTTTCACACAATATACTCGTTTACTTATTTTGTGAGCAATCATTTACTTTTGCTTGAATAGGAAATACGTGTGTTTAATATACACGTATATACATGTATAAGAATAAGAAGGAGAAACATGTTATCGCTGTTCTTTACTTTCATGGTTGGAATAAGGCGTTCAACAATGAGCAAATTAATAGAGGGTTTAATAAAGGTACCAGCCACTTGTTTTTTACATGTAGAATTTGAAAGACTATTACAAATAATTGTGTGCTCATCATGGAAAGGCGAGGATTGATATTTGGTTGATTAACGCCCAGTGGCAAATATTTCATGCATTTTCAGGACGTCAGGATTGGCGAGTAGAACCACACAACAAAGAAGCAGTACAAAAACATGTTTATCTTCAACACGTTATTGGGTTAAACATATATAGGGTTAAACATGTTTAAGCTTGTAACACTTTCCTTAACATGTTTAGGAGAAGAACATATATAGGGTTAAACATGTTTAAGTTTGTAACACTTTCCTTAACATGTTTAGGAGAACATATAAAGGATAAGAACGTGTTTACAAATGTATTAAAAGTAAGGGACGACATCAAAAGATCGATGTAGGATAAAAAACTTAAATCAAATAGTTTGGGGATGGGGTCAACATTGCTGCAAGTTTTGTTAATCCAAAATCGATTTTACCTCTTTCCATATAGCCATCTTTCAATAACTTCGAGCATTCTTTGATACTATAATGGTCATTGTTGTTTTAATTGCATTTGTGTTTTATGTTTTGTGATCTATTATCTGGTGTATAAAACTTCGGTGTTTTCTCCGTGCATGTGTTTATTGTAAGTTCTTTTATGTATATTACGTTACTTCACTCATCGAAAAAAAGTTGGAAGGTTTTGGTAAAATGAACCAATTTTACTCCGCTACTTGCACACGTGTGTGTCCAAAGTAACTGCAACTTCCTCATCGGTTCTTTTTCGTTATTTTATTTTGTCATTTAGGAATTTATAAATTGAAGACATATTGCATAGTTAGTTTCATCGTAATATTCACAATCTTTGTCTTTGACATGGCAAGTTATATATTTTGCACGAAAAGCTTGATATAACTTAGAATTCCCTGGTTGAAGCATAAAAATGTCATTTGAGGAATTGAATGCTTCTTTTTATAATTCTATATAGTTGTATTTATAAGCGTTCATCGTGCACACATTTTTAAATTGAAGCGCTACATATTGCATTTTGGTCAATACTTTTACATCACAATAAACTTATATATAGAAGCATTGAATTCTAACATTATTTTTTTTGTGTGTTCATGGCATGTGTTCCAATTGGAATCCATATTGTTGGTTTTTTATGTTTTTATTCACCGGTATACATATATAATGCAGTTCTTTTCTTCTGAGACTGCTTTAACTCATGAGTTACAGTAGTCTCTGCTTTCTGTAATACATGTTTATATGTTCATTTTTTTAACAAAGGTTTATATGCTGAAAGTTTCAATCTACTTAATTAGCGAACTCATATTTAATATTGCATGTCAATTTGTCTTGTAGCAATACTTATACTATAACAAACCCGCCCTTATAGTACAGGGCACCATGGGTGATAAAACTAATGATGAAATAATATGTATACACATGGAAAAAAGTATTGCAACACCTTGATTTTTTAAAACTTGAAAAATCAGCCTCTTTTTTTGGATGAAATATAATAAAATATGTGTATAATATTATTGAAACATAGTTTATGATAACATTGGCATTGAAACGAACAAAAAATGTTTGAAAAAAAATGATTTATATAACCATAATTTTGATAACAAAATGAAGTGTTATTTGTACAAAAAAATGCATTTTACAACTTTTACTGTAGTCAAACTTTGCAATGTCAGACATTTCAAAATTAATCTTCAGATGACTGTTCACATCATGGTTGATCGTTATACGCCAAAGAATTAGTACTTTGTGCGCAGCCCCCATTCAAACGGATAACCGCATCTTAACGTCTTCTGATTGCTTCCATAAATCGACTAATTTGTTGCTAAGGTAGCAGCAACCATTTCTGATGAAGGGCATTGTTTATTTCATGATGTGTTTGAACTGGGGTGTCCTTTCGCGCACTTTCCGCCAAATAGTGTCCCAAATATGCTCGATATGGTTCAAATCCGGGCTACGATCGGGCCAAGGAAGATGAACCGAATTCCATTTGAACATTGGATCTTCCTCCACGATGCTAATTTCCAACTTTGGCGAGCTCTGCACTACATTGGATACGGAAAACTGTGTCTGTTCGTTAGCAAAGGTCTCCGAAATGGTCTTATCGCACGATAATCAGTAGCGATGAGTCGATCTCGAACAGTTCTTGTTAAAAGCTTCCTGGATGGCCACCACTCTCTTTTTAGGATTGTCTTGTATGCAATGGGTTTCCTTCTGACCAACCTTCATTATGCTTGATTTTCCCTAGCAAATGGTATAGGGGGTCTTCATTATCTCGGAAGGTCTTTAACAGCGTTTATTGCCTGATTTTTATTCTCAAAACGACTTATAGTGGAATGGTGATGACCAACAATACGTTCAGTTGTTACAACGACACCCCTGCTTCTGTTATGCTGATAATATGCCATCTTGCTGCAGTTAAAAGTTTGTCAAGGACCCGTTACAAGGTGTCAATAACATAACTTAAAAAACTTGGTTATTTTTAAAAAGTGTTGAAAACAATGAGGATAAAAACAGCTGTTTTGCTGTTTACGGGTACAGTAGCTGCATGTGCAGATAAAAACTTATCGAGTCGATATTTATTGATTAAACTCAGGTGATACTTAAATAATGTTTAATTACTTCTATTTTACCAAATTATATCACAAAAAAATAAAGAGTGTTTTTTAATTTCAATTTCAATTAGGTGTTGCAATACTTTTTTCCATGTGTATATATATATAAGAAGATGTAATATGGGGCCAATGAGACAATTCCCCATCCAAGTAAATGTATGATTAGCTAGTATTATTGTTTTGCCTCTGGGTATTCATTATTTATGCATCACGTCATACTTTGAACGACAAAATTATTTCATGTCTACCTGTGCGAATTTCAAACGCGCAATTTTACACCAGTACTCAAAACCCTCCTTCCTTGATGGGTGCATTTTACATAGACAAATAAAATCGTATAATATAATCAAAATGAGGATGTTAATTTGAAGTACGCCTTTTTGTGCTTTTTCGTTACATTTGTTGTTTTATAGTGATTAAGATGATAACATAATGTTGACTGCTGTACCCCTAATTTTGACTTTTTACCTATTGTGTCTGTTTGTGTTGTTCACGCATCGGTGACAATATAATGGAATTTGATGCGACTGTCATACAAGTGAGAGGTTTAGCTAGCTATAAAACCAGGTTCAATCCACCATTTTCTACATTTGAAAATGCCTGTACCAAGTCAGGAATATGACAGTTCTTGTCCATTCGTTTTTGATACGTTTTGTTATTTGATTTTGCCATGTGATTATGGACTTTCCGAATTGATTTTCCTCTGAGTTCAGTATTTTTGTGATTTTACTTTTTATAAGGGGGATTAGGATGTGTGTATTCAATAACACTTATCGTTATCTTGATGATATTTGTTCGTTAAATAATCAAGAATTTCCCCAATATACCATTTTAGTTTAGATGGTGATGTTCCTTTGGCACCATCTTACGGTGTAACGAGCTATGAAATATAAACACCGTAAGATGGTGTCAAAAAACACCACCATCTAAAAATGAAAAATTAACAATAGGGAACGAAAAATCGTTCCTTTTGTCGTAAATTTCAGTGTGGAGTTTATCGTTTAAAACCGAAATATATAAATCTAGGAAAGGACAGTTATTACCATATAAATTTGATTTATTTAAAGTAAGTTCCTTGGGGTAAATTTCAGCAGTATATTGGAAAAATTCTTGATTATTTAACCAAAAAATATCATCAAGGTAACGGTAAGTGTTGCTGAATTTATCAAGTAAACTTAATTTTGACGGGTCTTTTCTGAGTTTAGTCATAAACTGTGATTAGTAACAGTACAAAAATAAGTCTGCTATTAAAGGGGCGCAATTAGTGCCAATAAGGATACCTACAACCTGTCGATAAACTTTGCTGCCGAACGTACATACATATTATCAAGGAGAAAATGAACAGCTTCAATCATCTCATCACACCTCCAGTAAGTATATCTAGGATATTTACCTTTCTCATTAGAGAAGAAGGCTTTAAATGAGCTGCAGCAAATATATTTGCATTTAGATTTACCAAACGACCATTTAATTAAAGAGGAAAATTCTTTTATCTATTGTATTCTATCCATTGATGCATAGATGCATTGATACGTAGGAAACTACGTTCATTTAGTTTTTGCTTTGCTTTTGAATGAAAATTGCAACAAATTTGCCGACTACTTTGTTAAAAAATGACGTTTCAAGCGTGTCAAAATTACCACCACCGGCAATGTGGAAGGCTGTTTCCAATGAAGAAATAAAAACGTATCAAACATGGGTCCGTCATATAAACTAATAAAAACTTGTATAATATATGTGTATCAATATATGAAATAACAAGATGTGGTATGATCGCCAATTTATGTTGAAAACAATAATTGAAAAAGACATTTCAGGTAAAAAAAAAATATACTCAGGTAAACTACAGGTAAATTCGCGCAAACGTTATACCATTTCTCCTTGCAAATGTAATGCGTGTCATTTTAAAATCCGCGCAAATGTAAGTCGCCCATTATTTGAGTTCGTGGTCTAGTGGTTAAGACCGATGGCTACAGTGCTGTAGGTCCTGAGTTCGATTCTCACTCAGCGTGCTAAAAATATCAGTACATCAGAAGGGTAATTTTCACCCTCTCACACACATCTCTGGTACCCAGACCGGAGTTTAAACTAGACTGGGTACTTTGGGGGCTTCGGTTGGCCAAAGTTGCCCCTTACTTTGACCTGGAGATCAATCTTCTGATATCTCTGGTTTGTCTGTTTCCACCGAGTGGCCCGGTGGTTCTCTCCGAGTACTTCGGCTTCCTTCACCATAATAACAGACTTCCCGGTGTCCTACACGCTCCCTTGGGTGGTGTTGGGTGGGGATTGTTCTGGTGGTGGGAAAATATTGTAAAGGACACATCTTCATTAATCATTAGGGAGTGTACATGGATCCGCTGTACCCTTGCAGTCTTCAATCTTCAATCTTTGTCGTGATAACAGAATAATCTCTCTTGTAAATTATCCTCTCTTGTAAAATTATTAATCACTAATGTAGTTCCTCCTTTGTACTTACATATTGTAGGTGGCGCTTTAAAAATATTAAAGAATTAATGTATGAAGCGAAAAAAAGAAAAAAAAATTGTTAATTAGATAATTGAAATGACATGAAAAATTAAAAAATAATAAAAATTAAACGAAATTTAACTTTTTGCAGTCAATCAAGGGTGCGTCTAAATTGGCGGAATCTAGAAGTACATACATTGACAGAAGAGTATAATCAAATAAAGTTAACATTTTTATTATATTTAAATAAACGTATATATCTATATGCATAGTTTACAACAGAAAACACAACATAAACTTAACAGAGCTTTTGATCAACATGAATGACTCGCTTATCTGGTATACCAGCGGGGTCGATGCCAAGGTTTTAGCACCATGACTGAGATCTGGGTTATCTGCTCTTTGTTTACAGCGGTGATTCAAAACAAGCACTGACAAGATTTAGCACTGTATGTTTATTCTTTAACACTCATAATAGACTAATAGTTTGCAACAATTTAGTTTATGAACTAAGTGTCCATTATTCCTGTAAAATAACAAGGAGTCAGAAAATTTAAGCTTTGTTTTAAGGGGATAGCCCGATTTTCCAGGGGAAAAAAATCTGCGTCGGTCCGACATGTGCCGAATTCCTAGTTTTCGCCGACTGGTACATCATATAAGTGCAACACATATAAGCTTCTTCAGTTTCAGAAAACCAACAGCATACCGATGTTTAAAAGCATATATATTTATACTAATAAAAATAGGATTCATATTAATACATTCGAGCTTGGTTATATATAAAATGTTTTAATCTGTTTATTACTATTATAGTCGCCGTCAGCTGAAATTCGTAGCGGTTATCGGTAAAAATAATCTAAACTATCAATCGCATTCACTCAAGATATAGTTTTTCACATTCCATTCGTAAATCGCAAAAAAGAAAAACCACTACTGACCTACCTTTTAAGTGATTGCACTGTGATAATCCCATTGATCCTGACCTTCACATTTTCCAAGACGATTTTGAATGGTGGAATCCTCCATTGTTTTTATCGGAAGTGTTTCCGTGGAGTTCAATTTCATAAAATTTGCATAAAGCGCGGGAAATCTTATCACATCAATGAAAAGAACATTTCAGAAAACTGCGTAAGTGACAAATGTCATATGTAAACAAATGATCCTCATAGAAACGAAGATGGCGGAATGACAATGGAAAACATTCTGGAAAATGTGAAGGTCAGGATTATTACAGTGTGATCACTTATAAGGTAGGTCAGTAGTGGTTTTTCTTTTTGCGATTTATGAATGGAATGTGAAAAACTATATCTCGAGTGAACGCGATTGATAGTTTAGATTATTTTTACCGATAACCGCTACGAATTTCAGCTGATGGCGAGTATAGTCTTATATAAAGGAAATATGTTCTTATATTTATGCCTTATCGCAATTCCTGGCTGACCAGAGAATCTGTCCCTTTTGAACTATTGACGTCATACAACAATCACTTTTCCATTGTGGCGTCAGATATTTTGTATTATGACGTCAAAATTTTATGGAAACCTGTGTGATGTCCAGTAATGGTGGACAAATAGCAATAAGGTGTATTGTATTAAATTGAAGTCACATTCTAAAGGTAAACTAATTTGACCGCCTAGAATGGAGATCTCTGTCCGAAAAGCAAAAAGATACAAGATGCACCATGTTCATCAAAATTATAAATGAGAAAGTTTCAGTGACAAAGGAAGGTTGTCTTATACAACCTAAACAACTGCTAAGAATTATGCATGATAGAAGCTTCCAATTTCAGCATCATTAAGTGAATACTGGAAATATTCTTTCTTTTCATTGATTGGAAGACTCTCCCTCATGGGGTTTTATAGACACCATCAGTCAAGGCTTTTAAATCCTCTCTGACAAAACTGAACTAAATTCAAACGATATGGGGGAAGGAGAGGGGTCTGTATGTGCCATGAAGTCATTGCAAAATATTTCAGTTTGTTGATTGTAGCTGTTATCAGATTACGGGTAGAAATAGAAAAAGTAGAATAAGATAATCTGTAGAATCTTAAGTGTTGGGAAAACTTTTTTTGACAAAATCAAAAATGAATAAATTAGAATAATTGTCATAATGAACAATCAGAAAGTTTATAAAGAGCATTTATTTCAACCAATTAACGGTTAGATTTAAATTAACATTTTTATTTAAAGCCATATCTACAAAATTGAATATAATTACATAAATTGATAAATGATTTAAAGATAGGAAATGCTAAGGCTAACTTTCTAAATTCCTTGCCAAATATTGAAATTGTAATAGAATAAACTGTCACATCACCTTCTTGTTTGGCTGTAATGCAGTTTTTGATGAGAATTAATGTTATGAGCATGGTGATTGTAGTTCAGGAAAATGTTTAGTTTTTAGATATACAGTTTGAAACACTTGTACCAAATTAATAAAAATACAACCCACACTGACTGTTTTAGAATAGATTCTGTACACTACAAAAATTCATGTAAAAATTAAAATTCTCAAGAGAAAATCTGTTAAGCCAAAACTCAAAAAGTAATCGTGTGTAACATCAATAGGTCAAGTGTTGATTTTAATGACATTATTGATTAATTAAATGCTTTTAAGTCCATACATTTTGGTAGTATGCAATGTTTACGTCCACATTATTTCCCTATAGATATACATGATATATATCATTTATATCGATATTATGTACATTATGTATAGTCCATGTAAAATATTGAAAAAAAATGAAATTATTTTACAACCTTCCTTGTTTCCTTCTGCAAGGAGGCAGCTGGTAACCGGTATGTATATATATTTTTGCCTTTATTTCAACTTGTGTGTTTGTAGCAATTTGTTATGATATAATATCCTGATTGTATTTAAAGATTTTATTAAGGATGGAAATGTCAGTGAAGCAGTAACATGTAACTAAAGGCAAAGAAATGAAGCTTGAGCTTGAGGTGTTGGCCTCTACTAACATCAAGAGGAAAAAACCATGGCCAAAGATAGTTTGGGTTGGAGAGGTTTGTATCATATATCGATTCATACTTTTATTTGATATACAGTTTATACATTTTGTAGTTTCCATACTTCATGATTATTACATACTAGATTTTTATCTTAGATTACTGTAAAAACATAATATTCAAAGCATTTGAATTTTGAAGAATAGATTATCTTATAAAAACTAGCAGATAAGTAGAATTAGTCATGACTTGAAATGAATTGACTTATAACATACATAGATATATACATACAGACTGTACATTAATAGTTCTTTGTGGTAAAACACAGTCAGCCTTAAAAGTATTTGCACAAATTGAAATGAAATACTCAACATCCAGAGAAAAAAATGAACCGACATTTCATTTAATCTTTGGTGAATAGTTGTCTCATTGACAATCTTAACACATCTCCTTATTTTTATATGGAGCACTTATAATCATTTTATATAGAAGATAATACACTAAATCACACGTGCAGATTGAAAAAGTAGTCTTCGCCCGGCTTCGGACATGTTGGAACAATGGTCAATCAATCGAAACAAGACAGAAACAAAAAACATTTTTTCCAGACAGTGACAGACAGATTTACAGTTTAAAGTTCTATGAGTAATCAGCATTTTGTGCATAACCCTGAGATAACTGGCACTACAGATGGCTGTGTAATCCAAGTGTTGCACAAAAATATTCATCCCTGGATGTTAGCAGAAAGACTGATCATAATCTTTTTAACTGACATCACTAAAATCAGCAATGCTTTTACTGTCCCCTGTCTTAAAGTATTACATTTATATTTTTAAGATATTATAATGTATTTTTTAAATATATTTTAGGAAAAAGAAAGCCTCCTTTTACTGGATAATAAATCACATCGCCTCAGTGTTTTATATGTCCCATCTGGAAATACCAAACGTAGAATTAACAAATTATCTCCCTTGTTAGAACAAGCAGAGATTATAACAACAACAAAAAATGGTAAGTCAAGTTAAATTTATAATTAATTTTATATTGCATTTATTACATGAAGATAATACTTCAATTAAGAAATTTTTATCATATGAACATTTAGATTTGACTGAACATATTTTTAAATATGGAAGAACGCTGTAATACATCTACAAGTATATGTGTAAAAATTTTGATTTTACAGTAACCTGAATTTATAATTATAATATTTAAAAAGGATAAAAATGTGAAGATGTGCCATGATTGCCAGTAAGACAACTATCCATATTAGGACAAATCTATGAACATCACTTTATGGCCTTTAATGATAAACAAAGCCTACATAAAATTGTTAATATAAAGATAAGGAGTTCTGGTATGATGCAAATGAAACACCTATACACCTGCGACAAATGACTCTGAGTCAGATGTTAACAACTAAAGGTTGCTGTACAGAAGTCTATTTTATTCAATTACTAGGCCTACTTAAAAGTTTTGATGATGGAGGGACATTGACATTTGTACAAATGCAATCTTAAAATAAATGATTGAAGATAGTTAAATATTGTAAGATTTTATTTAATTAATTTTCATTGTATAGTATATTCAATAATTTTTTGTTAAATAACTTTCACTTCAATATTTTGTTACTGAATTATTTATTCTATTATTTTAAGATTATTTTATTGCCAAGTTGTCTTTTAAAATAATTCTATCATAAATATATTCAATTCCAAAAACATATAAGAAGTACATTTTTGTATAATTTTTTAGGTGAAACACAATATTGACAGATTAAATTGTGATAACAACTTTAAAAGATTAAAAAGTCAGTTGTCTATGTTACTCTTTAAACCTCATTGTGGATATATTTCAGGACGATATGTAATTGGTTTCTTAAAAAGTGGTGAAGTCTTTATATGGCATAAGGATAAGGATATTTTGAAATCAATCCATGGGTTGGAAAGCATTGTTTCTGAAGAGGATTTTATTCATGGTAAGAACTAAGTGATGAAAGCCATATTATAGCAAATACAATATAATGTACAGACACAAAAACTGTTTTCTAATAAATTGATTTTCAGAATTAGAATAGAACCAATAGAAATACTTTATATATATTTCTGTTAACACACTGAGTGACTTTAGAGACACCTGATTGATTTTTGTCGAGCCTGCAACTTTTGTTGCAGAAAGCTCGACATAGGGATAGTGATCAGGCGGCGGCGGCGGCGGCGGCTGCGGCGGTGTTAGCTAACTTCTTAAAAGCTTTATATTTTAGAAGGTGGAAGACCTGGATGCTTCATACTTTGTATATAGATGCCTCATGTTACGAAGTTTCTGTCAGTCACATGTCCAATGTCCTTGACCTCATTTTCATGGTTCAGTGACCACTTGAAAAAAAAGTTCAAATTGTTTGTAATGTTGAATTCTCTCTTATTATAAGTAATAGGATAACTATATTTCATATGTGCATACCTTGGAAGGTCCTCATGTCTGTCAGACAGTTTTCACTTGACCTCGACCTCATTTCATGGATCAGTGAACAAGGTTAAGTTTTGGTGGTCAAGTCCATATCTCAGATACTATAAGCAATAGGGCTAGTATATTCGGTGTATGGAAGGACTGTAAGGTGTACATGTCCAACTGGCAGGTGTCATCTGACCTTGACCTCATTTTCATGGTTCAGTGGTTATAGTTA
The DNA here is from genome assembly GCF_965363235.1 of Mytilus galloprovincialis. Classification (NCBI taxonomy): domain Eukaryota; kingdom Metazoa; phylum Mollusca; class Bivalvia; order Mytilida; family Mytilidae; genus Mytilus; species Mytilus galloprovincialis. The sequence continues at coordinate 10,795,255 of NC_134838.1, read as the reverse complement.
AATTTTTGTGTTTTGGTCTGTTTTTCTCATACTATATGCAATAGGTCTACTATATTTGTTGTATGGAATGATTGTAAGGTGTACATGTCTAGCGGGCAGATGTCATGTGACCTTGACCTCATTTTCATGGTTCAGTGGTCAATGTTAAGTTTTTGAGTTTTGGTCTTTTTATCTAATACTCTATGCTATAGGTCAACTATATTTGGTGTATGGAAATATTTTATGATCTTTATGTCAGTCGCGCAGGTTTTATTTGACCGCGACCTCATTTTCACGGTTCATTGCACAGTGTTAAGTTTTTGTGTTTTGGTCTATTTTTCTTAAACTATAAGTAATAGGTCAACTATATATGTTGTATAGAAGAATTGTTAGCTGTACATGTCTGCCTGGCATGGTTCATCTGACCTTGACCTCATTTTCAAGGTTCATTGGTCTTTGTTTAGTTATCTTGGTTAATGTTAAGTTTATGTGACAGGTGTTATAAAGCTTAACTTTATACTTAGGACTATTAACATAATATCAATGATTAGTATAGAAGGCGAGACATTTCAGCGTGTGCACTCTTGTTTTTATTTAAAACATTAAACGAACAGATCTTCTTTTAAGAAGTTGATCAGTTGTAAATTTTGTGGAGATTTCTTAGGATTTGTACATCAAACAAACAAAGCAATTTTCAAGCCTATCAACACTTCGGTTGAAGGTTAGAACCTTGTACATGGCAGGTGCATGTGAATCCTAATTTATTGCCAGTTTTCCTACTAAAGGTCAGTGGTTTTCTACAGGTACTCTGGCTTTCTCACCTTATATAAATTGGCCAAAACACAAAAACAGAAAGTAATGAAAGTGGAATTAATCATAAATAATCAATCAATCATTTAAGATATTGAAAATTCTTTTGACAGGTTTTAAGAAATTGTAGCGCAATGTGTTATTTCTGTCTTCATGCATAGATCCACAAGTTTAAAGTTCAGTTTCACAGATTTGATAATGGAATAAGAAATGATGCACCTGTCTTTTATCAATATTCCGATGCAGTTAAACATCACAAATGTGTTCTTATAAATGCATACACAATGTCATTATAATCGGAAATACTTCATAATTATGTAAAAAGTAAAATAATAAAAATACTGAAGTCAAAGGAAAAGAAAAATCGAGAAGTCTGTTCGCAAATGTCAAAATCAAAAGATCAGACAAATGGAAAACAGCTGTAATATTCCTGACTTGGTACAGACATTTCCTTAGGCAGCTAGATAAATCTTTTGTTTAAACAACTCCTTAACTATCACAAGTTTTTATTGTTTCGCCTGCAACAAATCTTTCTTGTAGGCATAGTTTTCTTTCTTAAAATGATTTTTTGGGGTTTTATGGAAAACATAAGAATCACCATATGAGGACTGCATTTAGTATTGAGATTTATAATTCAAAAAGTAGCTGTATAGACTATCTTGAAACTTCCTTCCTGGAAGGGTTCATGAGACATTGACTTCATAGACATTAATCATGGATAATGTTAAATCCACATTATGATACATGTATAATTACAGTAAAAACACATTTCAGAGCCAGCTGAAGCACTCCTCTGCGTGCGGGATTTTCTCACTGCATTGAAGACCCATTGGTTGCCTTCATTTGTTATCTGCTCTTTGGTCAGGTTGTTGTCTCTTACACATTTCCCATTTGCATTCTCAATTGTAGTGATAGTTATCAAAGGTACCAGGATTATAATTTAGTACGCAAGACACGCGTTTCATCTACATAAGATTCATCAGTGACGCTCATATCAAAATATTTATGAAGCCAAACAAGTACAAAGTTGAAGAGCATTGAGGATCCAAAATTCATTCATTATCAGTAAAGTATAAGAGTAGGCGGGATAATTTGGAAGCCTCTGTAGTGAATTGGAAATAGCTTGTGTTGTGTAATTTGTTTGACCTATTGGTCTGTGCGTCATTTCTTCCTGTTTGAACATGTTATATTCATCTTTGAATCTTCGATATGTATGTATTTAAAATATATATCTCATTAAATAAGCATTTCAGTTGACATTTGAATGTGTTAAAGATTAAACTCCTGGAGAAATTGTTTCTGTTGATATTAATGATTTAAATTACAAACTATGGACAAAAGTAAATTGATATTATAAATCATTATGCATAATAAGTTTATTTTTGGGTAAAAAACTTGTAATTCAACTGCTTAGACCACATATGATAGTTTTCACAATAGGTGTCAAGATGTCAATGATGTTGCATTAAAACAAAATATAAAAAGAAAAATGCACTATAAGAAGGGTGTACTGACATAAGTGGTCTCTAAACACATTAACTCCAAATGGAACTTTCGTTAGTGGAAGCCATATTAACTATGTGTATCAGTGAGAAAAATGTAAAAGCATAAAAATATAGTATATATACCAATACACATAATTAACAGCACCTATAACACATGGATATTTCCTTATCAAACTACATGTGACAAATTTGAAAAACACAAAATAAAATTGCAGCAAAATGGGCTAGTAAGGGCTAAATGTGAAATAAAGTATCTGAAAATAAGTTGGTGTACAGTATTGGTTAATTAATGTGCTGTTTAATAGTTGTCAGTATTTAAATTCTTGGATTAGTTGTTCTTTAAGTAAAGAAAGGAATAATTTCGGAGTAAAATGAGAGGCTTCCCTCCTCGTGCAGTGAGGTATTAACTGTTTATTCTCTTGAGAAAGAATAAGGTTCAACACTTATGTGTAACAGCCATTGTTTAACTCAAATTGTGTGTACTTAATGAAATTTATTAACCCTAAACCACACAGACAAACTGCAACATGTTATGAAAAATGAAACATCCCTATAAATAGTTGACAAAATTTTTTATATAGACTCAATAAATATGTTGTTTTTCTTTCAAATTGGATTAATTAATAAAAAGATATGCTTATTACTCATGTTACTGGTGACATTTTGAAACATAATTAGTTATCAAAGGTACCAGGATTATAATTTAGTACACCAGACACGCGTTTCGTCTACATAAGACTCATCAGTGACGCTCATATCAAAATATTTATAAAGCCAAAAAAGTACAAAGTTGAAGAGCATTGAGGATCCAAAATTCCAAAAAGTTGTGCCAAATACGGGTAAGGTAATCTATGCCTGGAATAATAAACTTTTTATTTGACATTTTGAAATACCGTTTTTTTTCATGTGACATTTTGAAGGATCAATATTTTACATAAGCTGATGATTGACAAGACATGCATTGAAAAATTACATGTATTAAAGAAAAAGCTTTTACAAGGATTTGTAAAAAAAAAAATCCTTCTGTCCCGCTTCAGGTTAAAGTTTTTGGTCAAGGTAGGTTTTGAAGAAGTTGAAGTCTAATCAACTGTAAACTTAGTACACTTATCCCCTATGAAATGATCTTTCTAATTTTAATGCCAAATTAGAGTTTTTGGGATACGATTGCTTTCAAGCAATCTGTAGACTTATACCGGTGGCTCAGAGCAATTTCCCTCACGTCAATCGTTTTATTCTAAACATTAAGGAACATATCAGATTCTTATGATTGTCTTGCTTTTAAAGGTAAAAACAAACAAAGGGATTGAACTTAATCAACTTTCCTATAATGTTCTTTTCATAATCTTCATGTTTGATAATTCCCTTGACTTCTATGCGTTTTTAACAACACGGAAAATCAGAATTAAGCAGTATTTATATTTAGTGTGGTTATAAATTTATAAACACGTCAGAGGGAATTCCCAGTTTTGATAAAATGCGAGAGTTCTCTGAATACCGATAAATCTATGTCTGTCATATAAGAACTGAAGTGGAGTTTTTCTTATATTTTACCGTTATGAAACTGATATTTGAGATTGTACTTCCATAATGAAATTGAGAACCATCTAGGTCGTTTAATAAGCATTTAATATAGCTTGCCCCAGGGTTTGATTTGGAAATTATGCGCATGCGTATAGTTTTCTTGACTTTAAGGGGTTTTAGATTGAATTGTTGCTCTGGATTCCCCACTCAATTAATTAATTTATAACTCATGGGATCTTTTCTATGTATGTCTGCTATTAAGGGTTATTGTTGTTGCATAATTTTAAAACATATGCATCATTTAGATTAAAATAAATATATTCCACATCGTAGAACACCCCTTCAGGCGAAATGGAGTCTTCCATATTATCGTTTCGAGTTGTCTCCCTTCCGGCAGGAACTTCCGTGAATTCTGAATATAAACAAGACGCCGAGTATTAGCTCGTTCTGTCAATAAACGTCGTATTATATTAAAAACGAATGCAATTTAAACCGATAAATGTGTACGGAAAGGAGCCATGATGACTGACCCAAAGGAAATCACAGGTACTTGTGGACAGGATACCCTTTGGGTGCCCCTGAGTGGGAGTATCCCGAATGACCCCCTATGTAGTTTAATTTTGATTTATTTTTCATTAAACGTTTATTTAAATTGTTTTCACTGGGAATATATGTCGAAGTTACTGACAAACAGCATTTGAGATTTTTGCCAGTCGACTGATATTCCTAACTCTTTAAATATCTAATTTCCTTCACAGGTACTTGTGGACAGGATACCCTTTGGGTGCCCCTGAGTGGGAGTATCCCGAATGACCCCCTATGTAGTTTAATTTTGATTTATTTTTCATTAAACGTTTATTTAAATTGTTTTCACTGGGAATATACTGTAACTTCGACATATATTCCCAGTGAAAACAATTTAAATAAACGTTTAATGAAAAATAAATCAAAATTAAACTACATAGGGGGTCATTCGGGATACTCCCACTCAGGGGCACCCAAAGGGTATCCTGTCCACAAGTACCTGTGAAGGAAATTAGATATTTAAAGAGTTAGGAATGGGGTTCCTCCTAGAATTAACGTAGAAAAAAAGGTGATAAGATACGAATTGAAATCTACATCTACATCATACGACGATCCATCAGCACATTGATGACTATACGTCGGCGCATCTCTAACAGACACTTAATAAAATATAATAACCAATGAGTGAAATAAAATACCTTCTCTGACATCTCTCACTCTGAGTCAGTCAGTGACTGCTGTGGAAAGTAAACTTGGTATTGATAGTACAAAAATAAAACACAATAGACCTAATTACATTGTTCATACACTTTTATCCGGGTTTGGCTATTTTGTAACTATTTTACATGTCTGTTTGTCATTTGAATTAGTTTTGAAAATAATATTATCCAGCTACATGCATACATGTGTCAATGAAACAATTTGGCAATCGTATCCCTCAGAGCAATCTGCTCTTTGATTACTCCATTTTCATGGTCCACTGAACATAGAAAATGATAGTGCAGATGGGGCATCCATGTACTATGGACACATTCTTGTTTTGAGTTTGTAGGACCTCATATTCATTTGTTATCAATTCTCTTATGTTGTTTACATCTTGATACACTTTAATTATTGTTTACATTTATTTTCCTAAGCAGTGAAAATTGAACTTGCCCATTTTTTCATCAAATCACAAAAACAAAAGGAAACGAGAAAACCGTGATATCTGGTAGGTCAATCTGCATTGAAAGTTGAAATGTCATTTTAACCTGAAGCACTTAGGATTGTTTGATTGTTATTATCAACATTGGCTTTATCATGATGGCTACTTTCTTTTTTTTGTAATGTGTTTATTGGCAAAAAAATACATAAATATATAAATAATCATAGTAAGTATGTCAAAAGTACATCAGCAAAATCAAGACAAGTACATAAAGTTAATATTTTGAATCATTCAATAAAAATGTATAATATAAATAATAATAATATTAAAAAAAGAAGAGAAAATCTAAAACCTGAGGTAGCATCGATTTGGTAGATTTTTTTATTACGTAAAAGTTTACTTGTAAAGTCATTCTATTAGTTGGAGCCAGGGTTTCCAGCAGATGTAAACTCTTTGCAATGGTTTATTTTTATAAAATATTATTGTTTCAATAAACAAATTTTCTTTAAGATAATTTTTTAAGGCTACAATTTTTATGGCTACTTTCGGTTGGGTAATGAAAACCTTGTAATATAGAATAAGAATAAAAATACATGTAGTATAAATAAAAATACATTGAGATAAAAGTCAAACTGAGAAATATCTCGCAACAAAGAGGGTTCTTTCTCACAAGTCACAACCTCAGATATAACAGGAGAGTGTTCACTGTGGAAGAACACTTAAAACACTCAGCTACCATGGCCCCCAAAAACTTCAGAGATTTCATATAGTAGATAAGTAAACAGTAAATGACCAAAAGAGACAACAGTCTTATCTTTTATTCATATAAGAACACACACAGTACAAACATAAAGTACTAACCATTATCACTGAACTAGTACACATTTTTGTTTAAGGGAAAACTGAAGCACGCCTTCCGGTGCAGAGTGTCTCGCTGTGTTGGAGACCCATTGGTTGTCTTTGGTTGTCTTTACAGAGTGTCTCTCTGTGTTGGAGACCCATTGGTTGTCTTTACAGAGTGTCTCGCTGTGTTTGAGACCCATTGGTTGTCTTTGGTTGTCTTTACAGAGTGTCTTGCTGTGTTGGAGACCCATTGGTTGTCTTTCGTTGTCTTTACAGAGTGTCTCGCTGTGTTGGAGACCCATTGGTTGTCTTTCGTTGTCTTTTACTCTTTGATTGTGTTTTTTGTCTCTTTGACACATTCCCATTTTTAAAGTACTGTAAACCAACTTATTTTCGCGAACGATTTATTTTCCCGACTTTCGCGAGTAGAAAAATAACGTGAATATAAATCGTCGCGAATATGTTAAACTTGGATCTTTCCTTATTAAACTTCATCAAGTGAATCAGAAAATCGCAAAATTAAAGAGCCGTGAAGTATTCAAAAAGGGTAAAATGCATAATTAAGTATCAGCGAAAATAAATTTGTTTACAGTTATATAGATGTCTTTTGTAGGTAAAACAGCAATTTTCTCCTCTAATGATTGTAAGCATATCATAGTAATATTGGGTACCAGTCATATCTATATCTGGAATAGAGAGCAAACTGAATCAGTTCTTGAGTCTAAGGTACCAGAAATTAGAGGAACATGGAATCTGATTACTGTCCCCACTGAGGCAGGAATACCAAACCATGACGAGTGTCCAGAATGCAGTGTGGAAGGAATCTTTTTTACTCATCAGGTATGTTCTCTAAGAAAAAGGTAATTCTATACTAATATCTATACAAGGGTACCAGTTTAAGTTTACAGAAGAAAAGGGGGGGGTCCAAGGGGTCCTGATCCCGAAACCTGGGGCTTAAAAACATGAAATCCTGAGGTCCCGAATTTAAAAAAAAAACAAATCCTGACATCCCGAAATCTAAAAAAAAAAGAAATCACAGATCCCGAAATCCCGAGCTTAAAAATACCCAATCCTGACCTCCTGAAATAGGTCCTGCCTCCCTCACAGAGTGATCATTTAAATAGAAAAATACATGAGAATGATATCACACACTGTATTCTTTTTAAAAAATACAACACAATATGTACTTGCATTAGGGGGAAATAAGATCAGCAAAAGAAAAAGATAAAAAACAATGGTCATGTTCATGTGCTGTTTGTTTGCTCAAATTAACAGTTACAGTTTTACATGTGTTAAACTCCCACTTTTTAAAAGAACCCCTACCTTGTTTGCCTATCCAGATCATATATTGTAAAAATGAAACACACAATGGAAGAATTCCTGCTACCAACAGAATGAATATTTACTTGTACACGGAAATAATAAATGGCCCATAATTTGGAAAGTTGGGTCAAAATGTGGTAAAAACATCAGGAAACCTTTTTACAGATACCAACAAAGAAGAAGAAATCTAGAATTTAAAAAAACAAACCAAGTCCTGTCATAACCAAAACATAAATTTAGCATTATAAGAAGTTCCTTTATGTTATATATGTTTTTTTTTCTTCAGAACCTTGGATTTTGCAGTCAGATTTCTTTTGCCTTTAACAAGGATAAAGGAGTAAGCATTGTCACTGTCTTACTAAGTTTTAATGTGGATGGAAAAAGGAGGTGAGATTTTCATTACAGTTTGTATGCAAGTTTCTTAGAAGTAGAAAAGTAGAAAATTTTGGGTCTTTTGTTTAAGAATTAACCATATTTTACTAATGAAGTAGTTATAGAACTTTAGGATATACCAATATTTAAAGCAATGTAGTACTGACTTCAAAGTTTTACTTTTTTCTGTCTCTACTGTCCCATATAAAACACTTTTCAGGATTTTTAGTAAAGTCAAAAAGGACCATTCAATTTTCTGAATTTTTGTACACTTTGATTTGTAAAATCCACACACTAATTTCTGAGGTGCAAAATATCTTGAAAGTATTGGCAGATAAAATAATAAAACAATTTTAAAAAACACATTTCTCAACAACACTAGTGAAAACTGAAAAATTTAACCAGAAATGTCATAGGCTTCAAATCACAATAATATTTTGAATTTCTTCTATTTGTTTACATAATAAAAGGATTTTTAAATGCTTATTCATCATGATTTCATAAGACATAGAAAGAGAGTAAACAAAGTTATTTATAAGAAAATCCAATGTCTTATGTGATAATTAACGTATGTAAGTGCAGACTGATAACATGTTGTTGTTGTCAGGTGTATACAATTAGCTTTTCAATGAAATAATACTTTAATAGATGAAAACTTTATCAAAAGTGCAGACTGATAACATGTTGTTGTTGTCAGGTGTATACAATTAGCTTTTCAAAAGAATAATACTTTAATAGGTGAAAACTTTATCAAAAGTGAAAATGATATGCATGTATAAGCTGTATAATAACATTACCAACAATGACTAACTGAAATTGTATCAGAAATTCCCATTTAATATAAACTAGTTTTATAAAGTTTCAAAAAATAAACCAATAATGTAGGTCATTTTTATTTACTGGTAGACATTTTTATTTTAATAAATTTTTGGCAATGGCATTACACCTTGCAAAAGTATTGGATGAATGAAGTAATATGATTAAAAATGATTTTATTTATTAATCTAAATTAAAAAAAAAATAAACTAAGTTGTATCCCAATTGCCTCTAATACAACTTTCATCTTTTTTCACCTGCCTTATATCATATATAGCTTTTTAAGACCAAAAAGGAATAAAATAAGAAAAAAAATAGGTGTTAGTATTATAACCTTTATAAAATTGAGAATGGAAATGGGGAATGTGCCAAAGAGACAACAACCTGACCATAGAATAAAAAAACAACAGCAGAAGGTCACCAACAGGTCTTCAATGTAGCGAGAAATTCCCGCACCCGGAGGCGTACTTCAACTGGCCCCTAAACAAATATATACTAGTTCAGTGATAATGAACGCCATACTAATTTCCAAATTGTACACAAGAAACTAAAATTAAAATAATACAAGACTAACAAAGGCCAGAGGCTCATGACTTGGGACAGACGCAAAAATGCGGCGGGGTTAAACATGTTTGTGAGATCTCAACCCTCCCCCTATACCTCTAGCCAATGTAGAAAAGTAAACGCATAACAATACGCACATTAAAATTCAGTTCAAGAGAAGTCCGAGTCTGATGTCAGAAGATGTAACCAAAGAAAATAAACAAAATGACAATAATACATAAATAACAACAGACTACTTGCAGTTAACTGACATGCCAGCTCCAGACTTCAATTAAACTGACTGAAAGATTATGATTTCATCATATGAACATCAGGCACAATCCTTCCCGTTAGGGGTTTAGTATCATACCATCATAACATATATGGGAAGAACATAACTCGTGTCATGCCAACAACTGGTTTTTGAATAAATGTGTTTAGTTCCGATGCAAAGACCCTATAAGTGAATCAATATTAACGCCAAAATATGCAATCTTTAATGACCTGACAACAGTATCGTAACTATATCCCTTCTTAACAAGTCTATTTAAAGGTTTTGTTAGTTTTTGAGGTGAATACTGACACCTTTGTGCTTTATAAAGAATATTTCCATAAAAAATTGGATGTGAAATACCTGAACGTATAAGAAGTCTGCATGTTGAGCTATATTTACGAATGATGTCCTTATACCGATGATAAAATTTAGTAAATGTTTTGACTAGTTTGTGATATCGAAAACCCTGGTGTAATAATTTTTCAGTAATACATAAATTTCTCTCGTTAAAATCTAAAACATTGTAAAATACACGAGCGAATCGTACAAGTTGAGATATATAAACACCGTAAGATGGTCACCATCTAAAATGGATAATTAACGATAGGAAATGAAAAATCATCTCTTTTATCATAAATTTTAGTATTAAGCTTTCCGTTTATGTTATCATTTATAAGCAACAGTCCTCTATCATAATTACTTTTATAACATTGTTTGCAATGAAATACTGTGATTTCCCAGTTTGAAAAAGACAGAATATTTTACATCTCTGATGTCATACAACAATAGGATTTATATTGGTGTTGACTTTGCATCAAATTGAAATGTGAATGGGTCCTAATAGATATAGTTCCTTGTATGTTATACTTTTTTTTTTTTTTACTTTATTTCAAATGAAAAGCTCATGGTCAATGTAATAAAATGAATAACTCATCACAGTTTCAAATATAAAAAATTTTATGTCTTTTGTACGAATAATACTAATTTACTCATTTGCTCTGGATATTCATGAATCAGTGTGTTATTCGGTCAGTTTTGAATATTTGAATTCTTTGATTAGTAATTCTAAAGATATTCCAATGAACCTGTCATGCTAACACATTTTTCCTGTAGGATTTCTCATATAGGACTTGTTAAAATATCCCACATATATACATTATTGCAGCCGGAATAGATAGATCCCTCATTTTTAATCAGATCTCTTTTAACTTTGTATAAATGTTTAACTCATTAATACCTTGAATGAATTCAATGGTCAGAAAAGTCTGTTATTGAGGACCACATTTTTAGAGGGGATAAAAAAATCCAATATCAATTATTTTGGAGTGTTAGAAAATTGACATGTTCAATAGTTTTTTTTTCTCTCCTGCTGGTTTGAGAATCAAACAGTTAGATAGTCAATTTCTTTATTTGTTTTGGAAATAATTTTAAATTAGTTGTGATGATTTTTTTCATTGGAATCCCCTTAACAGGTGCTTTTTGTAATTTGAAAAACAAATTTCATAACTACATGTATCCTTGAGTGTCCAAACTTGGAAAAATTAACACCTTTAAAATGCTAATTCATAATGAAAATCTGAAGAAACTTATTACGTTATTACCTGTATTGACATTTGATTGTCACGTTTGATGACAATGCAACATTAAAACACATGTTTAATCTTCTTTAAAGCAGATGTTCAAATGTTAAGTTAGTCGTAAACGCTATTTAATGACATTTATTGTAAAGTAATTAAATGTCTTTATGTCTATGAAAATTTATAAAAAACAAGAACATGTTGGATGTTTGCCAATCAAGAGACCTAATGATGTAGAAGTTTAGTAACTATAGGTCAACATTCAGTCTTCAACAATGAGCAGAATTCATAATGTATGACTACTAGCTTATATCTTTAGCTAAATATTAACTTTTTGCCTTCACATCTAATATTTAAGATAAAATGTTACGTTGCAATAGGCAACATGTGTTTATGGTAAAACTTTGTTTGAATTTCACTTTTTTGCTCATTGACTATGAATCTACAAAAATCATTGAAATTGATAACTGAAAAGAATATAAATTGATTATTAAATTCTTTCAAAGAAAGGATTACAAATTAAAAGATCAATATGAATAAATAAGAAATAGATATATTAGATAAAACTTTTTCATTAGAAATATAGTGTCATTAAAATGATATTTTAAAAAGGATTATTTTACACACATCCTGGATAGTATTTTGTATTCTCATTTCATTGATATCTATATTACAGAAATTTTGATACTACTTCTGAATTTAAAAAAAAGAAGAAAAAACTGTACAGAATGCTCAGATAAGAAATTATGTCAATTATCACCTTGAAGGAGAGGTTTCTATAACTTCAATATTTTGTCCAGTTCCAAAAATACAAATATATATGCCTAACTAATCTTTATATTGATATGTATTTTCTTAGTTTACAAATAGCTGGTAAAACACTACGTAATGAGAATTTAGAAGCTTTAAGGTATTTTTTGAAACTTCTGAAAGAATCAGGATTGTAGATGTTATCTTCTAATTTATTCACATTTGGTACAAGGGATTTTCTTTACTAACACAAAGTTTTAGAGATACTAACATTAACACAGTCTTTGTTCACAGTATAACTGGATGCCAACAAATCTGTTCTTATATTTCTTCATTCTCAATTCTTTGGTATTGGTACTTACTTGCTCAGTCTTGTGAGACTTTAATAAAATATCAAATCTGCTCATTACACAGTTTTTGGTGGTGGAAATATTACACAGCTCATGTCACACAATATTGGTAAGGTGTGTTCATGTTTCTCCAACATTCACAGGTCAATAATTTGTTTTTAGAGAAACATGATTATTATATGTAATAAGATTAATGAAATTTACCTGTAATTTGAGTTACAGCAAATCAAGTCTAAAATAATTTCTTCAAATATCATAAAAAAATGATCTGACGGAAGGTACAAAGCCAAACCTGAAAGAAAACTTTTTGTTCTCATAAAAATCATCACTGACTTACATTAAAAAAAAAGGAGAAAAGTTATAACTATAATTAAAACTACACACTTTTTTTTAAAACTTTTTTCTTAAGTTCAGTCAAAAACACTAAATACACCACAGTGGAATTCCAAGGTATCTTGGTTGGCATAATCATTGATGATCAGTTCTCCTTGTATGAATGAACCAATGTGGATCGTCTTTGGATTGTTGTTTTTTTGTGTGTGTTTCCTTGACATGGTGTATAAGATATTGCAATTCCTTCCTTCAAATGGTAACTTATCCTGAATTCACTGAAGTATGTCTATCAGGATCATAGATGCATAGATCTTGTTGGTGTGCATGCTTCTGGAGATTGCAATGCTATCCCTCTTAGTGGATGTTTCTGTGTGGTTCCATCTTGTCAAATTGGTTATATGGCTGATGGTTCTTTCTGTCTACCCAAGTCTTGATGATAAATGACACTCGTTTATTTTAGGGAAGATTAGAACTTCTGCACATCTTACCAGTGTGGTCGTGGTTGTCTTCGTTAGTAGTGTCAAGTCACAGTTTTGAAGCCCTTTCCCCATCAAGGGTAATGAGAAAAGTAACCCCCCCCCAAAGGGACATTGAGAAATGCTCATCGGAAGAAATTATTTTATAGTTGTCTCAAAGTCCATGAAGAATATCTGTGGTTTTAGTTGTTGCTGTTTTGCAGTCTTTGGCAACTGCTCAGTTTGTAAGGTTTGTTTTGGGTTCAATTCTCATTATGATAAGATTGACAAGATAATGTTTTAACAAATCAATTGATGTGCATTAATTTAGATGGGTAGAATTAATTCTAGTGTTTTAATTATCAACAATTTATGATTGAGCTAGAAATAAAAAAAACACTTGATTTTTCTTAAGAGTTTTTGGAACATAAATTTTGATTGTATAAGATTGATTTGAAAAAGATTCAAAGTTAATTATTTTATTATTATACTAAAAATTATTTAAAAATATGTAAAATTCTTTTTTTTTTTAAATAACTTTATAATTGTTTTATTTTAAAAATGGTAATTTTTTTTCATAGCATCGTTATGATAAAGAGTAAATTATTGACTGCATTAATTTTACATGATAACATATACTGGTCTTGACATAAATCATTTGATTAACCTGTTATGAATTATGATATATATGTTTATTTACATACAGGGAAAGTTCAAATCAAAATGTGACGTTGCAAACAAGGATACCTTATATCCATATCCTTGAGAGCATGGAGATGTTTATAATATGTTTAGCAAACAGATAAATTGAATGAAGAATATAACTTGACTTTATTTTGAACAAAACTATTTACATATTCATGTAAAAAAATATTACTAACATTTCTTAAGCAGTTAAGAACTTGCATGTTGCCTCTAGTTTTAATGCTTTACTTTTTTGTATAATATAGACAAATCTTTTTTGTATAATATAGACAAATCTTTCATTGTGTCTTATCTAATGGAAGCCTGCTTCTTACTTGTAGCTTGCCTCCTGTTAATGTAGAATGGACTGTTATCCATTACCCTTTGAAACTCATCCATCCAAGCTGTAAACCAGTCTACCGTCAGGGAGCATTTATCACAAAATATGCAGATAATGGTCAGGTGATTGCTGTAGCAGCCAATCAGGAGAATCCTATGCATACAGGAGTGTTGTTTGCCTCCCCTCTTTGTGATACAGTACTTCCTGTCAGCCTTAATGGATGTGGGTCAAGAGATCCTTATTCCCAAACTGGAAGGTAATTTATTATAAAATTGAGAATGGAAATGGGGAATATGTCAAAGAGACAATAACCTGACAATCATGACCAAAAAGCAGATCAGTTCATTAAATACTGCATGTTTGTTGCAAATCACAAAATGGTATTACCCTAAACATGTATGAAATATTTGCCGCTGGACATTAAGCAACCAACAATCACCCTAAATTAAAATAATGATCTTATGCCCACAGATCTCACCATCTGTACCTTTATCATGTTTATCTGTTTGATTGTACTTCTGTCCAGTATCAGGTCTTAATTTTGGTTTTTGATAGGTTTCCAAGAATTTGTGGTTATATCAATTTTAAACTTATTACCCATGTTCATTATGATGTAAACTTTTTAAGATATATGCAAAGCTTTGGTATTGACCCAGTTTTAGCAGTTCAATGAACAGGAAAATATTATAGTATGAGTGGAGCATGGTGTCTTATGGTCACATATTATTTTTATTTTTATAGCACATATATTTTAAATTAGATTTAAAAGGTTTATGTAAAATAAAAGATAAATTTGTTATTCCAATTTTTAAAAAGATAATAAGTGTAACTGTCTTTTAATAAACAAAATGATTCGAACATGTTAGCGTGTTCTGGATATCAGTCATAATATCTATCAGATTATTTGGTCTGCTATCTCATTCTGTATAATTTTATCATTTTAGGAATTTCTGGGTGTCAGACATGGAATGGACATGTGACAGCCTCTTTTTAGCATGTTCTCTGATGAATGGCTGTGTGTGTTTATTAACTCGTCTAGGAGAACCTTTAGTCATACAGATAGTTGGAAAGTCACTAGACATGGGACCATCACACTTCTTACCATTGCATCCACTTCTTATGGTCAGGTAATTTGATGAAATGTTTTACTTAATATATATACTATAAATTCATTTATGTGCATGGATTTCATTTTTTGTACATTGAGGAAATTTGTATGATAATATAGAAACAAAAGTTATTCACATCTTCAAAATGGTTTAAAAAAATATATTTGTTTAGTTGAAATGTTCTATCTGAGGTATACAATGTATGCACTACATCTACCATGGTAGTTCATACATAAATATATGAAATGGAAAAATATTTCTGTAAATGAAAAAGAAATTGGCTCAAATGCATATATGATATATAGGTTCCACAAAGTAGAGAGATTCTTGTACACATTTATTTACAAAGATGTTTAGTTATTGAATAAATGAAGCTGTCTTGTTACCTGTTCAAGCGCTGTAGTTTTAGATTAGATATGTAATAAGATTGTCTTTTCAATCTCTTTTAAATTTTCAGGGGAGAAGAAGACCTAATTCATTCTAGTCCTAATGCACAGAAGTTTTCCATATCCACACATCCTAGTCTCCCTATCATCCTTTTCTCTGATGGTTTCATGGTTACTGTGGTCCAGTTCAGAGCAGAAGTCACTTGTCTGAGGATGATGAAGAAGTTTGTCTTGACATCTGCTAAACATCTAAAAGAAATTTCTGAAATGGCTAACCTTGATGTGACCTTGACAGAAGCTTTCAAACTGCCATCAGAGAGAGGTAGTACATTTATATTTTGGTATTCTAATTATGTGCCTTTAAACATACCTCAGAAATCAATAATTTACAAAACTTTCGTAGTGTTTACATGATTAAGGAGAATTTTTCTTCAATAGATTTAATATAGTGACATATTTTCATAAAATACCATAAATTGGGACAATTAGTAAGTTAAAGTTAGACCATTGTCATAATTTGGCACTTAAAAGGAAAGTGTCAAAATTAAATGAATAAAATCAAGATATCAACTAAACTGTTACAATGTGTTAAAAACCAAAGTTTGGGTGATCAGTTGCTTATATTATATAAAATATATTTTGGTTTAGCACAGTTTATACATATTCATGCTAACCATCCAATCTTTGTACATTTATTTCTGTACATTTTAGAATTTAGGATCTCAATGAAAAATTTAGTTACATCATATATATTTCTTTTGAAGATGAAGCATCAGCAAGGTCAGCTGGAAGAAGACGTCTTTTTCAATTTGAGGAAGATTATGGAAATGAACATGAAAGTGAAACAAGTTTTCTAGAAGAAAATGATATAGCATTTAGAGGAATGAATGCTGGGAAAATCGAGTTTTCTGAAGGTGGATTTTTAGCCCTTGATTCTGGTGATTTCACAGGTCTGACCAGACCAGAAATGTTGTTAAAGCACATGGAACTAGCTGAAAGTGCTTTGTTTTCGTCATGGAAGTTAGCCACTTCCTATACTGATGCATGGACTTCAGATATTGACAAAGTTTCAAAACAGATTGCTCATAATTTTACAAAATTGTTTACTATCCTGTTAGAATGTCGGGATATTGATCATATACTGTCTCATCGAAGAAATTCTTCTGTTGCTGCTCAAAATCCTCGACTTTTTAGTGTAGTAACAACATACAAACGTGCCATGGAATTACTTCGATTTGATATTGTAAATAAACACTTACTTCCTGTCTCGTTAAAGTTATCATATGAGACGGTCAATTTAGTCTTGACCAGTACAGAGTTACAACAAACAGACCCTCGTCTAAAGACACTGTCTGGATGTTATGCTTTATTGAAATTCACTGAAGAAATGTTGAACAAGGTATACACATGGAGTCATCACGATGAAATATACACCGGTCTTCCCCTAGAATCTCGATCTGATCAAAGGCATGCTTATGAACCAGCAGTTTTAAGAAACTTGTCTCCTAGATCACGACCTGTAACAAATGAAGTAGACTATTCTAACTTAGAGCAGATTACAGGAGTTGTTTCCCCTCGGCCTGGAAAATTACAGCAGCCGGGAAAAAAGTATGCAAAATTGACAGTTTGTTAAACCATGATTTGAAGAACTTAAAACTATTATCATTATATTTAAAATATTTTCTTATAACTGATACAAATTCTTTGGAATGAACAAAATTATTTCTGGTTGCTAAATGTATGTATGGTATTAATATATCAAAGCATTTGTTCTTTTTCATTATTAAGAATATAATATGGCCTTCTTTGAATATAAATATATTGAATTAGAAAAATTGGCTCTATGTTTGTGTTGGAAATGATTTTATTGTTTGAATTACATAGAAACAAATAATTATTTGATTATTAACAAAAAAATATGTGAGATATGACATACAAATAAGTTGTTTTTCCTTTGTTAAAATCAATTTTGTGTAATCATCAATGCAATGAATACAAGTGGAGTTTTCATGTTACTACACAACAATGTATAATAATAACCTATTTTATTTTTTACCAGACTATGTGGTAGCTGGAAGTTATTGTATAGATCTCTAACACACTACCAGAAGCACATTCAGCAGCAACCCACCAATGATAAGGAGCAAGAACAGTTAATGAACTTAATGTTTGCTGTTGAACAGAACATACGACAAAGTGATGGCAGTGTACCTATACAACCATCTCCTAGAATCACACAAGGTAAAAAAAATATTTCTAACCTGTTGACCCTTTCAAAGTTGAATTTCTTTGTACCTTGATTACATTTCTTCTGAATCATAGTTTCATGCCAGGATTTCAATACTTGTTTTATACTTCTTTCTCAGTGAAGGTGGCATACTTGAACTATCTTTAGAATATTTTTGTATTTCATTTTATTGTCTTCAGCATAAATAAAACGTTGGTTTTCTCTTCTTGAAATGTTTCAAAATTTTATAGCTTACTATGGGGTATTGGTTTTGTTCATTGTTGAAGAAAATTTGGTTATTATACTATAGTTAACTTCATCCACATGCTTTGGTCTTGGGTGGATAGTTGTTTCATGGCCTAATCATTATTACAACAATGTACAAACATATATATATGACAGACAGCAACCATCAGCTACAATTTGATTACAGGTTACTTGCTTAGGACAGGTACATAAAGAATAAGGTGGGGTTTAAACATTATTAATTAAATTTGAAGAATGAGGACATGTTGGGTGGTATCAGAAATTTTGCCTGGCAACAGACCAATTGTGGACCCCTCCTTGAAAGGATTAGTTCTTTAAAGTGTTTAGAAGATTCTGCTAGACATAACGTTTCATATTTTTGTTAAAGTTTTATTTTGTTACATATGAATATTCCTAATGCTGATATTTTCCATGTACATCCAAATCTGGTAGTGTCTTGTAATGTGTTAAAAGATATTTTGTAATACTGTAGACTAAAAGAAAAAGCATACATTCTGGCTATGCTAATACATATACATACTAGATTTTTTACGTCATATATTTATTTATATAGAGTTTTTAAATCAGACCTGGCCAGTTCCTGCTAATTTGGACTGTGTTGAAGAATTTATACTTATTTGTAAGACTTTATTATATTTTTTTGGGTTATATGAGGTTTGGTACCAAGAAGATTCACATCTGCACAAGCACAATTTAAGTTTTCTTGTTGAACATTTGATGTATACTTCACACACAGGTTTGGGTATTGGCTATCATGATTATGGTTATGTACTTGTGTGCTCAGCATTCCCCTCTTAACATTAAGATTGTAGTAGCAAAATAAACAATAAACCATGTAAGATAGGACCATACTTCATATATAAATAAGAGTTTAAAAGAAGCAATGGCAGATCAAAATATGACAATTGTATATTATACAGAGTAATTCTGTTAAGATGGTATTGGATTTAGTTACATCATAAATGTTCTTGATTTGATGAATTTCAGAACTATTAGTACATGTGTATCTGTTGAAGGAAATGTTTGACCAATATTTAAATGTCATTTGACCATCTAGGTCAGGCTGTCGTACAGAGAATATGTGTAATAATATGCTCTTCTTAATGATTGTTTTTCACAGGTGAACATTTTAGTCTTGGTGGGAAGCATACAATGGCTATAGATGCCTGGAGAGAGGAACTGCAAAAATTATCAGGTAATAAAGTCTATTATCAGGTAAAGGATATCTGATATCATAGCGTCCAACTGTCAAGTTTGTATGTGTTTATGCAAATATTTTATCACAAATAAACAGCAAGATTCCTAGTGACATAGTAACCTACTTTTCTAGTGAACCTTATTTCCCTCTAGATCTGTAAATATTAAAGGCCAAATCAAAATATTTGTTGTTTTAATGGACCCCCACGGAACTGAAACATTGTTGTCAGTAAAAAACTTAAGAAACTTTTCTAAACCTCAAAAATCTGTATATAATCAAAAATAAATTATTTACATAAAATCTTCTTGCAAGAAAAGGAATAGTTTCCACTGGAAGGTAGTCATATCTTAAGTTTATTTTTATAAAAAGAAATTGACAATGGAATGACCCTCAATGCACTTAAATTTATAAAAATGAAAATGTACTTAGACCTTGAAGTACATGTGCATAAAACTTTATTGATAAGAATGAAAATATAATTTCAGAACAACCTGAAGATATTGAAAAGAAAAGTCAAGTTCTGCATGCTGTGTTATACACACATTTACTGAAGGATCAGCTGTTGAAGGCCATTGATTTCGTAGATGAACTGATTATACATTCTAATGTGATGTCCACACAACAACTACGACTTCCACATTCTAAACCTGGTGTTGAGAAACCCTCATTGATGACACTAGTTACAGATACTATCAAATCACAGGTATGTCCGCTATTTTAAACCTGGTGTAGAAAAACCCTCACTGATGACACTTGTTACAAATACTATCAATAAAAGATTAAAGTTTATTATAGGTTTTATTTTGCCAATATAATTTTTCAGTTCATTGTTTGATATACTCTATCTCTACTAAATACTAATGCAGTCTTATTTTATGTATTGCATTGAAATTCAATTCTTGAGTTTATAAATTTTCCTCATAAAAGTAATGTAACTCAGTAAGTATTCCAGTTACCATCATGATAAAATTATTTATGGTGGTACATAACACTACAGGGAGATAACTCTTTAAAAAACAGCTGAACAATTTAATCACATTATACTGTAAAGGAAATATCTAGCTTTCAATGATCAAAATTAGTGTTATATGTGTGTGTGGTTCAAGTTTTTGGAAATTTTTTATCTTTTTTCTTTTTGTCAAAGGGTCAAAGTGAGTATGGAAATTAAATGAGGGCTATTCCAGAAAAAAATGTATGGGGGGGGGATTGGAAGGCAGTTTTTGTCAGCACCCGCCACCCAGACAATTGTAATTGAGTATTATAGTGCATTATGGTGTGAAAAGTCGCTCTGATTCCCATCACCCATGTATTATTAATATAATGTGCCTTCCAACCCCCCCATACATTTTTTTTCTGGAATAGCCCTGAGCCAAATTAATTTTAAGTCCTTGTTTTTGGTACCACCTTTATAACAATTAAATTATTAGGCTGGCATCAATTAGTTGAAATATTTAGTAATCTATCACCACTTCCTGTTTTATCTTTAAACAATTTTACTCTGTTTATGTTACAGCTTACAGGTAACCAGTCTATGGTACCATGTATCCGTGACAAGGCTGTAAGACAGTTAGTACAGAGTATGGCACGTTTTATGTCATCCTATTTCTGTAACCAGCCAGTCTACATCTTACCACCACATAGTGCTCAGCCTCTACCATGTATACATTTAGGCAATGGTAAACAGAAAAGTAAGTATACTACATTCAATGTTAAGTCAGATCGTTTCATTGTTGTTTGTGAAATATTCAACGCATTGTTTTTGATATAAATAAAAGGGCACACAGCTAAATCAAGAACAACTTAAATACATTTTTTCATGTATCTCTCATGTTTAAAAGAGTTAAACAAAAAAATGACTTAATGCACATGTTTGCACAGCATAACCAAAATCTTTGTATTAACATCCTTTTAAATAAACTAGTAAATTTTTTGATTGAAAATTACTTCAAAATATATATTAAGTTTGATTAATTGTAAAAGTAGTGGAACATACAATATTTCAGATGTAATAATGGAATTATATACATGTTAGCAAATCTATCTTAATTGCACTCTGTTATAAAGGTATCTGTTTTCAAAGCAGTCAAAAACTTATTTGAGTTTTTCATGTATAAATGAACCAAAATGATATGCATGTTGAGTCTCACTACATTTTGATAGTTTAAATTTTTTTACAAAGTGCATGTTAAATTGAAGAAAATTTCATGTATTCATGAAATCTTGATGGTATGTAGCATGTTGATAGAAAATAAAGCTTAGTGGTAAATAATTATAAAAACACATTTATACCACTGAGAAAATAACTACCATTCTTCTTGGGGTTATGTTAACATTGGGTTGCTGTTTTAATGATGAATTTCCAACATTTGAATAAATAGTTATTCATATTCAATATTTTAGTTTTAGAGCAGAAATGTCTATGTTTTCTTATTATTTAACTTATATTTGTATTATTATGACAGGTGCCACAGATGGAGCAAAATCTGCTTACTGTTTTGGAGCTGATGAAATGATCTCCTGTTTTTTAGTGGGGTTCATGTTGCTCAGTCTTTAGTAAGCTGTGTTTTGTATACTGTTGTTTGTCTTTAGGTCTGTAGTTTATTTTGAACTTTTAAGTTAATATCCCTTTGATGTATTTTGTCACTCTTTTACAGATAACAGAATAATTCCCAAATATCATGAGGATATAAACAATGTGATATCTAAGGAAGGTTTAAGTAGGACCTGGACCACAGACAGAGCTATGGAGTACCTGTTGTTAAGTGGACTATTATGTGAGGCCACATGGTTTGCTGATAAGATGGGCGATTGGAAGGCAGGACTACTTCTGTCTGTGGCTTGTATCAATCACAGAATTATGTCTCCAAAACTATACAAAAAGTAAGTAAAAGTCTTTAAGGAACATCTGATAAGATGGGGGATTGGAAGGCAGAACTACTTCTATCTGTGGTATGTATCAATCATAAAATCATGTCTCCAAAACTTTACAAAAAGTAAGTTATAATCTGTAAGGAACCCCTGATAAGATGGGGAATTGGAAGGCAGGACTTCTTCTATCTGTGGCATGTATCAGTCACAGAATTATGTCCCCAAAACTATACAAAAAGTAAGTTAAAGTCTTTAAGGAATACCTTTTAATTTTTTAATGTAGCTGTCATATTTTGATATTTACGTATTTACCCCAAAAAAATCCATCTTGTTTACATTAGAGTAAAATGTGAGAAATAGTAGTAAAAAAGAAATTTGCAAAGGAAATGGGTGTCTATTTTTCTTTATAAAGTTATATATGGAAGTTAAAACCTTAGTGAATAGTTTTTGTGTTGTAGTTTGTACAATAAAACTACTTCATTGTCCTTTTTTTTTCAATTAATCCCAAGTACTGAAATACATCAGATTGATAATTTGTGTATTTATATCAGAAGCTAGTAAGTTTATAACTACCTCTTTTTATACGACCGCAAAAATTTTAATTTTTTGGTCGTATATTGCTATCACGTTGGCGTCGTCATCGTCGTCCTGCATCGTCTTGCGTCGTCGTCGTCGGCCGAATACTTTTAGTTTTCGCACTCTAACTTTAGTAAAAGTGAATAGAAATCAATGAAATTTTAACATAAGGTTTATGACCACAAAAGGAAGGTTGGGATTGATTTTGGGAGTTTTGGTCCCAACATTTTAGGAATTAGCGGCCAAAAAGGGCCCAAATAAGCATTTTCTTGGTTTTCGCACTATAACTTTAGTTTAAGTGAATAGAAATCTATGAAATTTTGACACAAGGTTTATGACCACAAAAGGACGGTTGGGATTGTCTTTGGGAGTTTTGGTTCCAACAGTTTAGGAATTAAGGGCAAAAAAAGGGCCCAAATAAGCATTATTCTTGGTTTTCGCACAATAACTTTAGTATAAGTAAATAGAAATCAATGAAATTTAAACACAAAGTTTATGACCACAAAAAGAAGGTTGGGATTGATTTTTGGAGTTGAGGTCACAACAGTTTATGAATTAGGGGCCAAAAAAGGGGCCCAAATAAGCATTATTTTTGGTTTTTGCACCATAACTTTAGTATAAGTAAATAGAAATCTATGAAATTTAAACACAAGGTTTATGACCATAAAAGGAAGGTTGGGTTTGATTTTGGGAGTTTTGGTCCCAACAGTTTAGGAATAAGGGGCCCAAAGGGTCCAAAATTGAACTTTGTGTGATTTCATCAAAAATTGAATAATTGGGGTTCTTTGATATGCCGAATCTAACTATGTATGTAGATTCTTAATTTTTGGTCCCGTTTTCAAATTGGTCTACATTAAGGTCCAAAGGGTCCAAAATTAAACTTTAGTTTGATTTTAACAAAAATTGAATCCGTGGGGTTCTTTGATATGCTGAATTTAAAAATGTACTTAGATTTTTAATTATTGGCCTAGTTTTCAAGTTGGTCCAAATGGGGGTCCAAAATTAAACTTTGTTTGATTTCATCAAAAATTGAATAAATGGGTTCTTTGATATGCCAAATCTAACTGTGTATGTAGATTCTTAATTTTTGGTCCAGTTTTCAAATTGGTCTACATTAAGGTCCAAAGGGTCCAAAATTAAACTAAGTTTGATTTTAACAAAAATTAAATTCTTGGGCTTATTTGATATGCTTTGTCTAAACATGTACTTTGATTTTTGATTATGGGTCCAGTTTTCAAGTTGGTTTAAATCAGGATTCCATATCAAGTATTGTGCAATAGCAAGAAATTTTCAATTGCACAGTATTGCACAATAGCAAGAAATATCTAATTGCACAATATTGTGCAATAGCAATTAATTTTCAATTGGAGTTATCTTTCTTTGTATAGAATAGTAGTTGATAATATATGTTGGAAATTTTCCAGACATGACTATGATGTCATTTTCTATTTTTATTTACCAATAACTTTATGTAAATAACTTCATTGGAAATTTGCCAATATAAAATGTTACTGATGAAGTTTTTTTTTCCTTATCTTATCTAAAATATTTTTAGATAATATATGTTGGAAATTTGCCAGACATGACTGTGATGTCATTTTCTATTTTTATTTGCCAATAACTTTATGTAAATAACTTCATTGGAAATTTGCCAATATAAAATGTTGCTGATGAAGCTTTTTTTCCTTATCTTTTCTAAAATGTTTTTAGATAATGTATGTTGGAAATTTGCCAGACATGACTATCATGTCATTTTCTATTTTTATAATTTTCTGATGTATTTAAATGAGTGTTTATGGTTGCAAAGTCCATTTAAAATTTGAATTGAGATGATGATGATGGAGTGGCTTGACATTTGTTTTGTGTAAAAAACCCATATAATGTCAAAAATTTGATCACAATCCAAATTCAGAGCTGTATCACGCTTAAATGTTTTGTCAATACCTGCCCCAACTGTTCAGGGATCGACCTCTGCGGTTGTATAAAGCTGCGCCCTGCGGAGCACCTGGTTCTTACTTATATATCTAAATATTACAGGAAAAAGAGGCCTTTAATGTTACCAGATAACCTTTCTCCAGGTGCTATACTACAAGACAAGCTAGAAGCTTTAATCCATCTAGATAAAGTCTCTCAGGAACAAAAACAGGGTTAGTATTCAGGACATCACATCTAGTCAAACCTTGTTGTTTTCTACGTATACCTACTAATAAAAATTAAAAGAATTTTTACATTCCTAGTAAAATATCTTTTTTGTTCAATACATTTTTCTTTTTTATCAAACTCACTTGAATTGAAATTTTGAAATACTGTTCAAAGTAAAAGTACCTTTGAAAGGGGAAAACTGAAGTTTTATTTAAGAAATAATTCATGGAAGCCATAGATTGTTGGAAATTCTAACATGACGTCCTTCAAACGCTTTGAGTACACACCCGTGGTAAAATATGAATATATTGCATGGGCTGTTCCGATCGTACTCCCACGTCATATGCTTTTTCATGAATGAGCTTACCGACGTCATAGAACGATAACGTCAGAATATAAGCATTTTACGGGAAAATACACGCTTGTGAAAGCGAAAATCATCACAACAAGGAAACGTAAACAAACATGCAAAAATGTGCTATATAAGCCATTAATTGTATCCATATAAAACAAAAAAGTAAAGTTACAATTTACAATCATCAAAACCTATCTAAATACGTTATTGTAAATAGTTTAAGCATGTCATTTATTAAATTTGCTCTGTTCTTTTACGACAATTTAAAAGTGCGTTTATTTATGGGAACGGCAAATAATGCCTTCACCTAGGGCGCTTCGATCCAAAAGAATTGCCGTATTTGTCCTATTAGAATCGAAATAATTAATGGGGGCTTGAATATATCGTGATTTTACCACGGGTTGTCCCTTTATGCCGATATTTTACCCCTCGCTATCGCTCAGGGGTAAAATATTTTGCATAAAGGGCCAACCCGTGGTAAAATCACGATATATTCAAGCCCCCATGAATTATTTCTTAATTTACACACGGCCCAGGTCATGTGTAAATTTTCAACAATCTATGGCTTCCATGAATTATTTCAATTCTAATAAGACAAATATGGTCATTAAAAACCAGAAGCAAGGGTGGGTATACTTAGTTTGTGGCTGTTCTTTTTTACTCAAGACCTACCTCAAAAATCAATTTTAATGCAATATTATACCAATTTCGATAGTTCACATAACAGGAAACAATCCGGCAACTCTGGCATTTTCATTTGTATGACGTCATGTTTTGAAATGACTTAAATGCGCCAAAAACATTAATAGACGTTCGCAGAATTATATTTTATTTTTATTTTTATTTTGTTGATTTCCCCGAGCTCTTGTGCATTACTTCTTTTTATTATGCATCCGAATTAGAATAAAAGTTATTTTGTCTTTTTTTAATTTCAATTTTTAAAACAATAAAATCAGCAAAGGGCTTGTAAATAGGTTCCAATACATATGGATTTACTTGGGAAGTATAATGTAACAGCCATTATCATGTATATCTCTGAGTCTGCGCTAAGTATAGATATATCGAGAATTTTATCACGGTGTTGTTTACAAAGCGAAAAAAGCATGTCATATTAGAATATATCTTTGAAATGTATTTATGATTATTATATTATTAATTTCAGATTTTATTCCCATTAACAATGAGACCAATATTGTACAGTTAACAAAAACGATGGAAGATTTACTAAAGGCTGGTGTAATCGGTGGAGTGGAGATCATGCCTTGGCTGCTGTCTAGTTTGGTTGAGCGATTAAAGAATACAGTCTCTCGTCTACACCCCTTAGTACCTCAGGGATTCTACCTACCATCACCTCCTCTGTATTGTCCTCAGCCATCAGATACATCAGAGGTAATACAGAGATATAAAAGATAAAATAGTAAATAGAAAAAGGAAATGGCATTGAATTCATTTTCATAGTTTATTGGTCACTGTTATGTATTGTCAGTAAGGACTGTTTTTCAGATATTGTTTATAAAAGCTTAGCTGAATGGGGTGTATAGAATGATTGTAAGGTGTAAATGGGTATATGACCAGGTTATCTTACCTTAATGTCATTGTCATGGATCATTGTTAATGTCAATTTGCTTTTATTTACCTGTATTATCTTTTTAAGACATTGATATTCAAAACATTTAACATAAAATTAAATCATAATTCAATTTTTTACTTTTAGAAGTTATCTCCAAGAGAGTAATAAATATTTGATGAATATGTTATTTCAGGAAAAGCCTTCATCTGAAGTAGATATGGAGAAGAAATTAAGATTTGAGATATCGTCAATGGTTCAATTGATACTTGTCATACTTAATGCTTCTCATGTCTCCCTACCAGCCACAAGGTGGTACGTTCAACAGCTTGTTAAAGTACAGGAAAAGGCTGCACAGTTTAAGGTTTGTGTTTAAAATTTATCTATAAATCATCTGTGCTTGATTCTATGTGTATCAGAATAGCACACACAAAAAAAAGAATCTTATTTTAAGAATATTGACCTTTCATACTGGCCACCCTCAAATAAAATCTCTCCCGACAATTCGTCAATTTGTGGAAACAATTAAAGATCTTAGTCCTCACTTTCATATATAACCACCTACCTGGTTGACATTTATACCAAATAACTAGAAATATCTAGGGTGTTGACGCATTGCATTGTATTAAATAAATAACTGTTATTTAATTACAGCAAGTGTTAATTTTATACACTCAAAATAAAGTTTCTTTATGACTAATTATTGTAATTGGAAAACAGATATTATTTAACTGTAAAATAACGGATTGACTTTTTGAAGTATTATATAATATATGTATCCTAATCCTATGTTTTGAGTTAATTGCCTTATTTATGTATACCACATTCTGAATGATTTTTTACCTTGCATATTCTAAAGGCTTGTTTTTATTTTTTTTTACTGTATGAAATTCAGATACATGAGTATTATTATCTGTTCTGAACATATCACATTGCAATTTTTCAATAATAAAACCATTGCAATAATTTCTGAATTACAGTACCAATTTGATGTAATGCTTTACAAAGTTGTAGTTTTAAATTGAATATTAGAACTGATCATATAGTGAAACATTTCTAGCTCTATGCTAGTGAAAAGTTGTTAGTATGAAGCAAATACAGTGTATATAAAAAGATGATCTTACCATCCAATTCTAGTTATTGATGATCTGTTTAACTTACAATTTGGACAGATTGTACAGATAGCCAATATATATAGAGGGAACATTTTTTGTCTTGGATGTGGAAACAATTATCATTATGACATTTAACATGTAATATTTTTTAAGAGAAAAATTCAAATTGCAACATTTTACCTTAACTGTTATTGCACCTCAATTATTCAAATCACACTTCCAAACCAAATACATCTTCGTCATATGGTAGCGTCTGAAATTGGATATATTGTACTCTTTTTCAATACTATTAAATATCTTATAATATGTATATTACAGGCTACAACAGAAGGTCCCTGTTCAGAACTACCTGAAATTCTTGAGCAATACAACATTATCCCATCATCAATGTCCGAGTCAGAACCAGGGGTTGTACAGATACTGACAAGCTTTAGAGATTTCACAACAACACTCTGGTTACTTCATGCTAGAGATACATTGTCAAAGAAACTCAGACAGAAAGAAACTTATCTAAATAATGTCAATTATCAGGACTATGTCAGGGTGAGTTGTCATGTTAACAGAAAGAAACTTATCTAAATAATGTCAATTATCAGGACTATGTTAGGGTGAGTTGTCATGTTAACAGAAAGAAACTTATCTCAATAATGTCAATTATCAGGACTATGTCAGGGTGAGTTGTCATGTTAACAGAAAGAAACTTATCTAAATAATGTCAATTATCAGGACTATGTTATGGGTGAGTTGTCATGTTAACAGAAAGAAGCTTATCTCAATAATGTCAATTATCAGGACTATGTCAGGGTGAGTTGTCATGTTAACAGAAAGAAACTTATCTAAATATTGTTAATTATCAGGACTATGTCAGGGTGAGTTGTCATGTTAACAGAAAGAAACTTATCTAAATAATGTTAATTATCAGGACTATGTCAGGGTGAGTTGTCATAATAACAGAAAGAAACTTATCTCAATAATGTTAATTATCAGGACTATGTCAGGGTGAGTTGTCATAATAACAGAAAGAAACTTATCTAAATAATGTTAATTATCAGGACTATGTCAGGGTGAGTTGTCATAATAACAGAAAGAAACTTATCTCAATAATGTTAATTATCAGGACTATGTCAGGGTGAGTTGTCATCATAACAGAAAGAAACTTATCTAAATAATGTTAATTATCAGGACTATGTCAGGGTGAGTTGTCATGTTAACAGAAAGAAACTTATCTAAATAATGTTAATTATCAGGACTATGTCAGGGTGAGTTGTCATGTTAACAGAAAGAAACTTATCTAAATAATGTTAATTATCAGGACTATGTCAGGGTGAGTTGTACATGTCATAATAACAGAAAGAAACTTATCTCATTAATGTCAATTATCAGGACTATGTCAGGGTGAGTTGTCATGTTAACATTGGAAAAAACATACTGGTAAAAAGTCTACAGGTGTGAAAGCAAGGAAAATGTGTGTACACATGCATTTTGACAAATATGAATATATATCTCAAAATATCAAAGTAATGTATGGATAGTCTTTATACATATTTGATATCCTTCTGTTCTAAATTGGCATACACCATATCAGATATATTAAATTTTATTTTTATATCAATGTTCAAGTTATACTGTTTGGAAATGGAAAAATATAGCAAAAACATAGGGTTTTAAAGAGCATTAAATAGTTATTTTTCATATTATATAAATGAAATATTACTGCTAAAAAAAGACTGATCAAGGTAATTGGCCATTTATTTTCCTTTGTAATTATCTTGACTATAATCACATGAATATTAGAGTTCAATTTTTAATATGGATGGATATGCAAATAATTACTTTTTTAAATGCACAATACTTATGACTTACAATAATTTTATGCCTGAAATTTTAAAAACAATAGAACATTTCAATCCATACATCATTTAATTTTAGGCAAGTTGGGATGCCAAGCAAGGAGACAAGTGGATGAAGGAATGCTTTAATACTCTCCAGTGGGCGGTTCACATGCTAGCATTCAGTAGATTCCTGCCAGAGGAGGAATGTGTCTACAAGATAGCATTGTCTCTCATTCAGGAATTGAAACCAGAGGAAGACACAGCTGATATTTTAGCTGAACATTTTCATGATGAAGAAAATCTTGACTCTGAAGTTCAAGATAAATTGAATAAGATTATACAGGATTGGCAAGGTGTAACGATTGAACCAGAAGATGATGGCAAATCAGCAAGACCAGAACAGGAAATTGCTGAAATGAATGACACAGACCCGGATAATGAGGGGAGGAAATCGGTAACATTCTTCCAAGCATCTCCTAGGGGGAAGACTTTGTCAGTTTATTTTTTCAAGCAATGTGAAGTTGTAATGAAAATATTAAAGAAAAGAAGAAAAGCTTATGGTAGCTATGAAGAATTTGTATTTGACTCTAATACCACTGTTGCTGACAGTCTTACGTCTAGTCTACAAAACAATGAGCTTTGTCCTGGATCACGACCTTTTGAATCTAAATTATCATACTTAGAATTTTTAGATAGCTTTGTTGCAGTCTCATTCACAAAAATTGTTGATGAAGAAAGAGAGCGTAAAGTTATTATACCGCCATTAATTCTTCCGTTTGCTGAAAACGTTTGGAATATGGAGCTAGAAAACTTGATCAAGAGGTCTGAACTCCCAGACCAAGAAAGGAAACAGTCCCTTATTGTTATGTCTTCTCCTAAAGGTCCAATGGGACAAAGTCCAAATAGGGTTGAAAAGGAACCAGTTCAAAAAGGCATGTTTAGAAGTGTTAGTGTGTCAAATGAAGGAGAGAAACATGGCCATGGTGGTATGAGTAGGTTTATAAGTCAAGGAGGTGGACTGAATTATATACCAGAGAATGAGTTGGGGAAGGAATATAACGCTCACTCACCGAACAGAATGAAAGGCAAAATGACAGGCATGGTCTCAAAGTTTGCTGAATCAGAAGAAGTATTATATCGTGATTCCTCCTATGACCAAGAAAAACAGTGGTCACTTGATGTTGACCTTGGTAAACGATATCATCATTTACAGAATGTCTTACACTGGTTTTCTGTCTGGGGAAAGAAACAACATTCTCTAGGCTTGGAATGGAAAGGTGAAAAAGACTTGTCGTTCAGGCCAAAAATGAAAATTGATGCTCCAGTTGAACTTGTTGTACTAACAATATGGTTACTTGATAATAAATATTCCCCTTATGGCAAGCCATCTGGTCACCGTACCTTACCACAGACTCAAAAGGAAGAAAACATTATTCAAGAGCAGATGAGAGTTTCTGTTAGTATGAAAGAAAGTGCTAAGATGCTACAAAGTAGTGGTGAATCAAAAAGAAGATATCCAAAACCAAAACAAAACAAGAATGTATCGTTGAGTTTACAAAGCACAAATACGGATAAAGATTGGGAAAATGAATATGATATTGAAGCTGATGAAGTCCATACAGAATATGAAAAAGTTTTGGATGTGTATGTATCTTCTTTTTCTGCTGATTTTTGTCCAATTGTTTGAAAATTCATTTTTACAAAATATTGATGTCAAAATTCTAATTTCTTTATTGTCAAATTGTTTAAGATACTGAAAAAGTTGCATTTTTGACAGTAAATTAAACAGAAACGAGAAATAACGGTTTGAAAATATCTAGAATTCCAGTCTTTGCTACCTTTAGATTTTAGAATTTTATGCCCCCGGGATGGTGTCACATTGACATCTTGTTTTATAAATATTTCAGGAATTAAGAATTCTTCTTTTGAGGTATTAAAATATTTTCAGATTTCAAGATTTTCTTAAAAATTCAAATTGCTCAGAAAGTTCTTATAAATGTTTTTAGATTTTGAATTAGGAAAAAAAAATATAATTTTAGAAAAGTTAATTAAAAAATTATGGATTAATTAGCTAAGAAACTATTTTGATTAATCTTACAGGAAAGAAGACAGCAGTTCAATAGAAGTGAGTTCATTAGAACCAGAAGAGTATGATGATTCACTGCGGAACACTTTATCATATATTAAAAAGTAAGTATTCACTGCGGAACACTTTGTCGTATATTAAAAAGTTCAATATTCTCTGAAAAACTAATCATATTAAAAAGAAAATAGAACGTAACAAAGGGATAATCAACTTGAATCAGTCTCAGAATTCTGACATAACTATGGCAAAAAACATTATATATTTGATTTAGATTTTCAACCATATCATGAAGCTTAAAGAATAAACAGCCTATTATTATCTACCAGTGAATTTTTTATAAAATTTTGAGTCAAAATATTTCATGATATTAGGAATAAAATATGATAAAAATAATTGGGGATCACAGACTTAGACTCACTATAGTAACCCCAGTTTCGTGTATTTCCCCAATATGAACATTATTTGGTTGTTATCAAAATTTCAGTCAGGCAATAATACCAAACTTTGGAGCATACTTAATTTGTCACATTAAACCATAGTTTTGTATCGATCAATTTAAAATTGAAGAGTTAGAGATTCCTGGACTATGATGTTTTGTATGCAGTAGCATAAGCATTGGCATGTCCTATTTCCTTGAAGATCACGAATTAGCCCTACACCTTTAGTCAGGGTTTAGTGACAGTGATTTTTGAGCATATTTTACATGTAAATGTGTTACAATCAAAATTTGCATTTAGCTGTCAAAAGAACATACAGAGGTGTACCTCTTGTGTTATCAGTTTATGTACTGTGGATTCATTTATTTTCGTGGGTATCAATTTTCGTGGATAGAGAAAAAAAGACGTTTCGTGGTATACGTAAATTCGTGGATCGCTGATTACAACAACAAAAAATTAGATACGTAATTCGTAAATTTCTTTTTGATTTAGGAGATCATATAACCTCCTTGGTTTGATCAATAATAAAACAAAACAAAACAAAAAAGAAGGAATTCATTGAAAAAGCTCGCTTGGTCATTCTAGGTTAAAGTGTTCATTGATAACTTCGATTACAATAATGGACAGAGACAACTAATTATTTGTTTGTTTTACAATTTATAAATTCTTGTCTGAATTCTATAAGGCATTCAAAACTTTAATGATTGAAAGCTCATTTCCCTAATCACGATATAATACACAGTGATATAAGTATAAGGTGTGAAAATAAATGTTCCTGTCATAAACAATATTACCTACGGGCAATATCCCCGTACTTAATCCTATTGATGTTTAATCACTATGACACTTAAACTATGACACGGTAATTAACAACTTGCAGTTATTTTCCATTCACAGTTTTAATCAATTTTAAAAAGTAAATTATCACTGATATTAGATATATTTATTATAGATTTAATCAAAATACTTGTATCTTCTTTCAATAAAAAACACGTGTTATGTTACAATGTTTGTCACTAGTCAACACTATACTAGAACTGCATAACATAACCGGAAATAAACATCCGACTCAATACACATTTCTCGGGATTATTCTTCGTTGAATTCTTAAATTCGTGGTTTGCTGTTACCCACGAAATCCACGAAAATTGGTATACCACGAATAAAAATGAATCCACAGTATTATCAGTATCAGTATATTCTAGTTGGAAAATTGATTTTGATTTAACATAAATTTTCCCAATGTTTAGGAAAAGGGGGTAAGTTTTTATGTATACAATTCAGTGTGTCAGTTATTTGATTGCTCCGATTTCCTACCAAAAATT
Organism: Mytilus galloprovincialis; assembly: GCF_965363235.1. Taxonomy (NCBI): domain Eukaryota; kingdom Metazoa; phylum Mollusca; class Bivalvia; order Mytilida; family Mytilidae; genus Mytilus; species Mytilus galloprovincialis. The sequence goes on along the minus strand of NC_134838.1, from coordinate 10,761,621 downwards.
CAGTTCAGTACCATTAGATATTGTTTTATTCTGTGTGATAGATCCAAGAATTATATTAACATTTTAATAGTGTCTGTTGTCATACCATGTTGATGAATGTTCCCTCTACTGTACAAATACTGAACAAAAGTTTGATAATATTACCAAATTAGATCGAAAGTGACCTTACGCAAATTTAAGAGATAGTAACAGAAGAATAGTAATTCAAGTGGTATAAAAAATACTTCAATCAAACTTGCTTACTTGGAAGCTGTGTAAAATTAAATTAATTGTGTTCTTAATTTTTCAGAGGAATTAACCTTTTCAGAGATAAAGATTTATATATTTTTGCTATTTTTGTTTTAGTTTTTTCTGTTTACATTTGTTGCATTTTTCCGAAGTATAAAAATTTTCTAAATACAATTTTTTGCATCATTTTATATAAGGTCACTTTCTAACAATTATTTGTATACATGAATTTTGTTTACAGACTAATATTCCTTCCCAAATTAATAGGTTTTCAATGAGAATTGTGAATTATCCAATGATTTTAATTTCCTCTTCCCCAAAACAAGATATGTTTAGCACTAATTTCCAAAAGTTCTGAAGATTAGTAGAGGCAATATTTGTATAGCCTTAATTGATAACTATGTTACTTCGTCATTCTTTCATACAATGAAGCAATAAAGGGGTAATTTTTAAGGCTAATTACTGGCATGTCTGTTTTTTGGGGGCTCAAATTTAGAAGAATATTTAAAGCGTGAATAGAGAGTGAAAATTAAACAAAATTTTTGTACTCACCCTTATATGGTTTATTAATTAAGGCTACATTTCTGTTTCATTTATTTAAAGGTCTGGAAGTCTGAATCAGCGAAAGAAAAGTCCAAGGAGAGAAAGGTCATCTGAGAGCAGACGACACTCAGGAGATGACAGAAGGAGAAAGTCACCTGATCAGTCAATTGATTACAACAGACAGCATTTTCGGGAGAGGTACAGTAGAGGGAATTCTGACAACATTATTGGCAATGATCTGGCTCACCAGCTTCAAGATATTGTCAGAGGAGAGCTTAGGAAAATTATGGAGGTAGGGATCAGCATGGGTATTACTGTGGATTCATTATTATTTGTTGGATAACAATTTTCGTGGGTTTCGTGGGTACAGGTTAACCACGAAATCAAATGTTCAACGAATTGCAGATTTTTAATAGGCTTTGTATACAGAGAAGCTCAAAACCACAAAACCAAATATCCACAAATATGGAAGTTTTCAGCAATCCAAGAAAATTGATACCCACGAAAATAAATGAATCCACAGTATTAAGAAGTGCAAATTGGTCACTAGTTGATAAAGATAAAAACATGTGGTATGATTGCCAATGAGTCAATACTCCACTAAATGAAGAAATTAACAACTGTAGGTCACTAAACATCCTTCAACAATGAGTAAAACGCATACTCTTTTCAAAAGTTTCAAGTATAAATATTTATTGTCAGCTGATGTAAGTACTGAAAAGTAAACTATATACTTGTTTAAGGAGAAAATTGAAAATCTGTGTCTGTTGAAAAGTTGTTTATTTAATTGGGTGATGCATGCATTTGTATGAATGTTACTCTGAAACTTGAAATTTTAATATTGATTTTTATACCCCACTCCACTAGAAGGTGCATGGGGTGTTATACTATTTGTAAAATATAATTGGTGGAAAGATGAAACGATACTTCATATACCTTATGAAAATGTTGCAATTTTATTTCTTATTATTTTCCTTTAACAGGCTCAACATAGAAGCATGCTTGCAATGATGGGTGCTATTGATGGCCATGAGGTACCAGCTGATAAATACTATAATAGACCTTCAGATTCCAGAAGACATCAAAGCCCAAGGCGAGATTTGTCACCAAGAAGGCGCCACAACTCATTGGAGTCAAGTTTACCAAGACGAAGGAGTCCCTCCAATGAAGAAAGAAGGAGGTATGAGTCCGGATCATTACCAAGAAGGCCTGTTGAAGAACAAATGACACAAAGTATGGTGATGGGTGAATTGTCTGGTTCTAGGAGACAAAAATCACCTGGCAGAGCAAATATAGGTGGTACTCTGAAAGAGTTACAGAATTTGCAGGAAAACACCAATAGAAGGAGAAGTAAATCTCCACGTGGACAAGGACATAGGTCAGATGGCAATAAGGAGAACTATCAAAGTTCAGGAGGCCAGCAAGGAAGTGTAAATTTTATTCCTAAATTTTTACGTATGCAAGCAGAACGAGATGAAGGAGAATTTAGATTACCACACATTCCTATTCCAGCTTGGGAAGAACCACAGCAGCCACCACCGGGAATGGGTAGAGATTTTGGTATGCCCCTCTTACAGCTTAACGCTGGATATGCTCCTTCACAATTGTTCCCTGGATCTTACAGAGTACCACAGGCACAATATCCACCCCCTCCACCACCCTATGGCATGGTATCACAGCCACCAAATGATACTCCTTTACCACCTATGTACCAAAGCATGTTTCAAAGAATAGAGAAGAGAGAAAATGATGGACCAACAAAGATGGATATGCCACTGCTCAGTTTGCCAAAAGATAAGGATTTGTTAGGTCCGTCTGATGCTGCATTTGGTCGTCTGCTGGATCCGCATCTCATCATTAGCCATGAACAAGAAATCAAGCAGAAAGAGTTGTTGAAACATAAACACAATTTGGATTTCCTGAGATCTCATGTGAGTAAGATAAAGTCATGTGATAAGGTATTATTTTTAATCAACAAATAAGATTTAGCTTGTAAACCTCTCAAAACTTATACAGTCCACCAAGTCAAGGTGGAAGGGATCCAATATACATTTTATAACATATAAGTTAGAGGGATATCTACTGACTGTGTGGCTGACAGACAGAAAATTGGGTCTTTAAACCTGAGTTTGAGCTATGTATAATTATTTGATTCTTAAAAGTTGCTGCAAATTTTCAAAAAAAGAAAGGAATCATGTTAAAAAAAATTGACTATTCTTCTAAGTGTAACTATTGAATATAAAATCATGGTATTTAATTGCTTTTTATTTGATTCTTACTTACAACATTTATATTTAAGGTTGAAAATCTGGAAGACTTAGAAAAGCAAGAAGAAGAGAAAGGGAAACAACTTTTGTCTGTTAATCTGAAACGTCAAGAGATGAAAGATAAGCATGAGGATCAAAGAATTGATAGAGGGTAAAAATAGAAAAATGATTATATATAGCAGTATTTAATTATATAAGTAGAATTTTATAAGTTCGAATCATAATTAATTTTCATCTGACATAAAATATGTTAACAAATATGTGAATTTTCCATATAATATTTTTAGTAAGTTTTGTTATTTTTTGTTTCTAGATTTGTATTGATATGAATGTCTTGTTTTTGCACAGTCGAAGTAGAAGAAGGAAATCAAGACCACAGAAACCTGCATCAGGATTGACTCTGCAATCTTCACAGGAGGTATATATATATTCATATCAATTTATGCCATATTAAAATAACTGGTCAAGCATTCAAATAAGTTTGAAAATGGAAATGGGGAATGTGTCAAAGAGACAACAACCCGACCAAAAAGCAGAAAACAGCCAAAGCACACACCATGAGGTGGTCTTCAGTTGGCCCCTAAACAAAATGTATACTAGTTCAATGAAAATGGAATGTCACACTTAACTCCAAAACATAAAAATGAACTAAAATTGAAAAAACATGCAAAACTAACGAAGCCAGTTTTGTTGAAAAACAATAAACAACATAGTAAGTCCAATCCTTAATTACTTATTAGTTTAAGTTTTTTTTAAGTTGGTCATTTCATGGATGTTTTATAATAATTTGATTTTTTAAAAACCAACCTTACTGTAGAAATTGAACCAAATTAATATACAAATCAGGGGAAAATATCTTGAATTAGTTAAAAAGTATTTGATAACACTGTAAAACAAATTTAGGAGCATAATTACGTTCAAAGTACAATTTTACTCCTTTTGTAATAATAGATTATTCCTTTTAGAGTCACATGGATGAGAAGGAAAGACCAGTAGAGGGCAGCACTGAAGAGGCTGAAGGTGAAACCAGTGAAGATCAGATACATGATGGTTATGCTATCAGACCAGGTACACAAACATTGACCTTTTACTCTTTATCTTCTTTGCATTCAGTGGCCATTTTGAACCAATCATACCAGAAATAATAGAAGTGATTTCATTCCTGCGTAGGTTTAATTAGGGAAACACCATGGCTACCAAAGTGAATTTTGGATTATGTTTTTTTATGCCCTATTTATGGGCATTTGGTTTCTGGTCTGTGCGTCCGTTCGTTCAATCATCTGTTTATCCTTTCGACTGTGCGTCCGTTCATCCTATTCAAGTTAAAGTTTTTGGTGAAGGCAGTTTTTGATGAGTCCAATCAACTTGAAAATTAGTATACCTATTCCTTATGATATGATCTTTCTAATTTTAATGCCAAATTAGAGTTTTTACCCAATTTTCACGGTCCACTGAACATAGAAAATGATAATGCGGATGGGGCATCCGTGTACTTGGGACACATTCTTGTTTTGATTTATTCTTCTATGAATCTATTTCTTTTATCTTGAAATGATGATAATCAGTTTTTGAAATGTAGTTAATTTTTTTGAATTGGTGTCATACATTCTGACAATAATGCCTTAGTTTCTTGTTGATACCTGTATTGAAGATTATTTCCTTGTTCCTTGAATTACTCACAGTACATCTAAAATCTTTGATATTGTAGGCTCCTATGAGAATTACCTCCATATGGACAAACAGATGGGGTTTGAAGAAGACACAAATGCTAGAATACAATACAGGACTGCCATGATTATGAAAAAACAACAACGAAAGAAGGTTTGTACTGGATAAAAGAGAAATAAGATACCAAATTTTAATTATAGATGATTTGAAAAAAATAAATACATAAGCTGCTGGTGAGATCAAAAGGGTATGATTTATCTGTGAATTGTTTTACATCATGTTCATGCAATATGTGTTAAAAAGTTATTTTCATGTTTACATTCTTTGCTCCATGTTTTCTACATATCTTATATTTTGAAATATCATATATCAATGAAATTGGAAGTAAAAAGAAAATGTATTTGTAATGTTCTTGTTAAAAAACTTAAGAATATGTTAATGTTTTTATTGGCAGGTTGACTTTTCTACGATGACCCACAATGTAGAGGATGCTGAGATGGAGACAGACCCAGCAATGGAGAGAGAGTATATCAGAACAGCTGAAGCTTCTACTTGCATTACCAAAGACACAGGTAGGTAGTGCACAGTCAGGATAAGTTATTATCTGTTATTTATTTCAGAAATTTTTCTTGTCTGCTAAATAATAGCCATGTATTGATATTTCCTGAAAAATTGACATGCTCAAATCCCATAGAATAATGATATAGTACAATGCATATAATACAGATTTTCAGAGGTGTGATATTCCTGTGAAAAATTGGGTAAAATAAGTATGAAAAATGATTAAAATCCTAAAGATTTTGTATTTGCTTTTTATGCCCCACCTACGATAGTAGAGGGGCATTATGTTTTCTGCTCTGTGGCTCCGTCTGTGCGTCCGTTCGTCCTGCTCCGGGTTAAAGTTTTTGGTCAAAAAAGTTTTTGATGAAGCTGAAGTCTAATCAACTTGAAACTTAGTACACTTGTTGCTTATGATATGATCTTTCTGATTTTAAAGCCAAATTAAAGTTTTGACCCCAATTTCACAGTCCACTGAACATAGAAAATGAAAGTGGGAGTTGCAGGTTAAAGTTTTTGGTCAAGGTAGTTTTTGATGAAGCTGAAGTCCAATCAACTTGAAACTTAGTACACATGTTTCCTATAGTATAATCCTTCTAATTTTAATGCCAACTTAGATTTTTACCCAATTTTACGGTCCATTGAACATGGAAAATGATAGTGCAAGTGGGGCATCCATGTACTTTGGACACATTCTGTTACAAAATGGCTTGAATTTATAATGAGAAAAGATTTCATCCAAAACAGTGAGCTGTTAACATTTTTGTAGAATCATACTTTTTTCATTTTAAGTATCTTTGATATATTTCTAGTACATTTAAAGTTTTTATAATTTGTTCTACTTTTAAATATCAAGCTACATATGGTCATACAATTTAAAGATAATAACTAAATTGTCTACTGGACTGGACTAGCTGTCACATTGATAAAGTTATGTTATTATAGGTGTTGACCCCATACAGGAAGCTATAGTAGAATATAACCGAGCCAGACAGGGCAATGCTTTACCACCAGATATATACCTCGGTCTTAGGTTTGGTGATACTGAACAACAACCTACATCAGATGTTACTACTAAAGGCAGAGTAAGTCTAACAATTCATTCATTTACAATGATATTTGACAGAAAGTTGTATACATATTTTTTAAAAATTATTTAAAACAAAAGACTGTTAGATTTGAAATAAGGTGTATGTAGAAATCTCGTGAATTTAGATCTGTTCCTTTAAATTCAGAATTTAATGTGTACTTGTTATTGTGAAGCTTTAATTATTTTCAACATTGCAAAATAAAAATAATAATATTGAAAAAATAATGGCAAACTACAACAAAGAATAAAAATGAGTTTATTTGTATGTGACAATAATCCTATCATCCTGTCACAGTACAAATTCTAGTAACAGTACTAGTAGATATGTATAGACACAAGTTAATTATTTAACTGTAAATATTTGTCACTGAAAACTATTCTTTATTACCCAGGAGAAACCAAAGGGACGTACATATCTAAATGTAGTTGACCTTGATGCATCAGCCTTATTGCATGACCTTCATGAGAAACCAGACAAAGAAGAAAAAGTACAGCATGACCTTGCCCTTCAACCAACATCTATGACTTTGACCTCTGCTAGAGAGGGATTGGAAGCCATGGAATCTAACTTGAGAGAAGCCTTACAACCTAAGATTCAACATCCATTTACTCAAGATGCTGTAACAGTCAAAATGTTTGAGACTAAGGCAAAGGATCATGACAGGTAAGTCCATTTAATCAATGGGGAAAAATCATAAGAGCAAAGTTATGGATTGCAAAAGATCAGATTTAAAGAAATACTCTTTTATAGAGCTAAGAACATAAACATGACCGGATTTGCCATCAAATAAATGAAATTAATCCAAACAAGCATGAAAAAGTTTATGTTGAGCTTAGACAAAAAAAGTAACAACTATCAGGGACACTATTGTCATCTAGAAACTAAAGTTTTAATTAGATGGAAAGAATTGATTTGCATTACAGCTAAAGACATTGACAAGTAATTACTAGTTCAGTGGAAAATAACTTGAGAATAAAACTAAAGACCAATTATCATGGTCATCAAATCAATAAGGAGAAATGTTAAAAACCAAAAAAAGTTAGGGTTATCATTGTATGAGATTTTTTTTTATCATACATGTATTTTCATCAAATGAGGTAAATATCAACTAGTATTTTGATTCATTTTATAAGCAAATCAAATTGTATTTCAAAATCTGTTATTAACCATTTTACTCTGTAATTTTCAAAACAATCACCTTAGTTCTTGGTTGATGATTAAATGTAGATTTATAAGCTTTCATTTAATTTGACTGCAGGGGTATACATTCATCAGAAGTAGCTTACAGTGGTTCTTTGTATTTTAATATTAATCATAAAAAACAGGTGATGAAATAATGTACTTTAAATGTTACAAATTGATGTTGATATAATTTCTAGATAGCTATCTATGAAACATGAAACCTATGTGTTAGATTAAGGCACATTTCTTTAATTCACTTTTTGAAAATATTATTTTAAAAGTTTTATACAAAAGGATTACACAATTGTGATATGTGGAAAAAATTGAAAAAAAATGGTTTTAACAAGAAAGATATATTTTATTATTAGTAGGTAGGTTTCATTTTCTTAAAACAATTTAAAAAAATGAGGATATTTCATTTCATTGTTTGTAAGTATGATGAAATATTTTAAAAGGCTTTGTAAGCAAGTATATTTATAATATGTTGAAAAATTAATATTTGACATTAGGAAAAAATTGTATATTGAGATATAAATGTCCGTTTGATCCTTACAGAGTATCCGTTGCTGTGATGCCCAGAGAAAGTCTTCAGGGAACAAGAGCTAGTATTATCCAGAGACTGAGAGATATGAACTCACAAATACAAGCCATAGATCACATGTCAGACAATATAGAAAGAGGCTTCCATGGTACTAGAATGGTAAGTATTATCCAGAGACTGAGAGATATGAACTCACAAATACAAGCCATAGATCACATGTCAGACAATATAGAAAGAGGCTTCCATGGTACTAGAATGGTAAGTATTATCCAGAGACTGAGAGATATGAACTCACAAATACAAGCCATAGATCACATGTCAGACAATATAGAAAGAGGCTTCCATGGTACTAGAATGGTAAGTATTATCCAGAGACTGAGAGATATGAACTCACAAATACAAGCCATAGATCACATGTCAGACAATATAGAAAGAGGCTTCCATGGTACTAGAATGGTAAGTATTATCCAGAGACTGAGAGATATGAACTCACAAATACAAGCCATAGATCACATGTCAGACAATATAGAAAGAGGCTTCCATGGTACTAGAATGGTAAGTATTATCCAGAGACTGAGAGATATGAACTCACAAATACAAGCCATAGATCACATGTCAGATAATATAGAAAGAGGTTTCCACGGAACAAGAATGGTAAATATAATTGGACCACATCTTGGGTTTTTTTTTTTTGGGGGGGGGGAGGGGGGATAATTCATAATTCATAACTTCATAGACCTTTAAAAGGTGTAGCTCATAGTTCAGACCATACAACATATGTATATACCCGGTACAGAAAATTCAATGACATGCTAATAGATGTTAGGGGATCTCATTGGTAGAGATTAATAGTATGTCGTACATAAAATATCAGTAAACAAATATTGTCCGTACTTCTGAATTTAGACATACAGCATGGCTTTCATCAAGGTTGAGCAAAGATATAAAGATTTTCTGATAACAAGTGTATGCTATTTTTAGTGCATAGGCACAAGAGTTGTTCTATAATGTTTGAAACTTTCTTTTATATTTTGAAATGAAACTTTCTATATTATTAAGAAATGGACAAAATTTTGATTCAATGCAAAAAAATGTACATTTACTATGAAAATGATTTTTATCAATAATCAGTATCAAATAGTGGGTTAAATTTTCAAACACATAATAGTGTAGAGTGAATTCTGTGTCTAACATTTACTGTTGTTGAAGAATAATAAAAGCAATATTTTTTTTATTGAAATGTATAGTCTGTTTCCAATATTACAGTTGATAAGTACATTAGAACATCTAGCAGACACAGAAGATACTACACCTGGTATGCTTGATGATAGAAAATCAGAAACATTGACACCTAAAGTATCCCAGAAATCACCCAAGAGAAGTGCTAGATCTAGTGCTAGGACTGAAGCCAAATCTACTGCCAGAAGGTCACCATCACCAAAGGGCAAAAAAACAAGGTAAAGCCAAGAGATTTTACAATATATTCTAAAAACTGTCATACTATCAAGATGGTTAAAAATTTAAATAATTCCCAAGAGTATCAAATTAGAAGAGTAATGTCTTGTACAGAATCTGGTATATTTTATTTTTACAATCTTGTTTGTTCATTTTATTGCTGTAAATATATCTACAGCTGTCAACCAATCTAAGTTTGAGGTAAAATTTTCTTTAATTTTTCAATTGTGAAAGAAGTCAGGGCCGATTATGGCCTCAAATTTCAGGTTCATCTAACGAAAGGTTTTGGACTATTTTTAAACACTTTTGTTTATTGCAATTGATTCGATTAGTTAATGTTAAAGATTTTAACTGATTTAGTCATTAAAAACGCTCTGATTCAAGCTTAAATATGAAAAATCTTTCAAATATGTCAAAAAAACATCACTTTCCAGATGGTTTTTGTCAAAAATGAAAGTTGCCGCATCCGTGTTCATCCTCAACCTTTAAAGATGTTATGTATTATCATCCAATACAACTAACATTTCAATATTATGAATGAACACTAATGCGGACACTTTCATTTTAGACAGAAACCGTCTAAAAATTAACATAAAATTTTGGAGATTTTAGTAATTTAGCATGACTTAATGATGCTAGAATGCGATATTTGTGCATTGTATTGTCAAAAACAGCTTATATTTATGTAGCAGAAGCATTTTACTTTCCAAAATATAGCTTAAAGATTACATTTTCACAATTTTCTAAAACTGCTATATTTTGGGGCCAAAAAGGGGTCTAACTGAACCTACTCCTTTAGAAAGGTTGGGCTGGGAAGTCTTTGAAATTGAAACAATTAACTTTCTAATGATTAGTTAATTTATAATTCTAGAAGTTCCCTCTAAATATCTTTTGGTTAATTTAATCCTTGGGTTGCAATCTCATTGATACTCCACATCGTCTTTTACTCATGCTAATTTAGTACTGATCGGGATAGTAAGATAAATAATCTTTTTCTATCTGTACAGTTCTCAGGAGTTGGCCAGTATCCCGGTCTGAGTGGTATCAGTGACATTATAGGAGAGATGGTCCAGAAGAGAGATATTGACTTGGAAGTCTTACAATATTAACATTTTGTCTTTCCTTACAGCTCTCAGGACGTATCTCCGGTCTGAGTGGGATCAGTGATATTATAGGAGAGATGGTCCAGAATAGAGATATTGACTTGGAAATCTTACAATATTAACATTTTGTCTTTCCTTACAGTTCTCAGGACGTATCTCCGGTCTGAGTGGTATCAGTGATATTATAGGAGAGATGGTCCAGAATAGAGATATTGACTTGGAAATCTTACAATATTAACATTTTGTCTTTCCTTACAGCTCTCAGGACGTATCTCAGGTCTGAGTGGTATCAGTGATATTATAGGAGAGATGGTCCAGAATAGAGATATTGACTTGGAAGTCTTACAATATTAACATTTTGTCTTTCCTTACAGCTCTCAGGACGTATCTCCGGTCTGAGTGGTATCAGTGATATTATAGGAGAGATGGTCCAGAAGAGAGATATTGACTTGAAAGTCTTATAATATTAACATTTTGTCTTTCCTTACAGCTCTCAGGACGTATCTCAGGTCTGAGTGGGATCAGTGATATTATAGGAGAGATGGTCCAGAATAGAGATATTGACTTGGAAATCTTACAATATTAACATTTTGTCTTTCCTTACAGTTCTCAGGACGTATCTCCGGTCTGAGTGGTATCAGTGATATTATAGGAGAGATGGTCCAGAATAGAGATATTGACTTGGAAATCTTACAATATTAACATTTTGTCTTTCCTTACAGCTCTCAGGACGTATCTCAGGTCTGAGTGGTATCAGTGATATTATAGGAGAGATGGTCCAGAATAGAGATATTGACTTGGAAGTCTTACAATATTAACATTTTGTCTTTCCTTACAGCTCTCAGGACGTATCTCAGGTCTGAGTGGTATCAGTGATATTATAGGAGAGATGGTCCAGAAGAGAGATATTGACTTGAAAGTCTTATAATATTAACATTTTGTCTTTCCTTACAGCTCTCAGGACGTATCTCCGGTCTGAGTGGTATCAGTGATATTATAGGAGAGATGGTCCAGAAGAGAGATATTGACTTGAAAGTCTTATAATATTAACATTTTGTCTTTCCTTACAGTTCTCAGGAGTTGGCACGTATCTCCGGTCTGAGTGGGATCAGTGATATTATAGGAGAGATGGTCCAAAAGGGAGATATTGACTTGGAAGAAGCTGGATTTGAACCTGAAGAAGCCAAATTCTTTGTCAATCAAATGAAGCATAGGTATGCGTCTAATAATTGTACATTGGTTATAAATATTAATCATAAAAGTCTTTTAATTAGAGTTTATAGATAGATAACTTGATGAAATTTAAAGCTGGATTGAACAGTTGAAAGAAAATGTACATGCAACAAATCAAATAGAAAAAAACAAAACATACAATAAACCTGATGCAAATACTGAAATTAAAAATACAACAAAAATGCCTGCCATAAAAAGGTCAAGACAGAAGTTCATATTAAAACAAAATAATAAAATTTTGGATGTAACGCATCTTTTGATTGGCTGACGTTATTTTGTTATCAACCCATAGACATAATTTAGTCATGTGACTGTGACGTCATCAACGTTTCTCGTGGTTTTCCACGGTTTAAAATGAAATATAGAATTAAATTATAAGAAATGACGCGCGTTATTCAGTGTGCACCAAATTTTTTATGTTATTTCTTCATAGACAGAAAAAATATTACAGTCATTCCTTAAATAATAAAATTTAACAATCTTGTTGTCTAAAAATCATGCAAACAGGTAAAAGCCTAAAAAGGAATACCAAATGTTGCATTAAAAGTAGATTCTTAAACAAGTAAAAGAATGTATTAAAGAATGAAATGGTATTAAAAAGGAATGCAATTAAAATGAGTTAAAGCTGTGATTTAAAACAATCTTATAGTAGTCATTTTTAGATGTAATAAATATTAGGCATTTTCCAATATAAGCAATGATGTTAATTTACTCAATAAAGGAAAACATATATAAAATTCTATTTGAAACTGAAAATCTATATTTTTACCACTTGATATTGACAGTACTAGACGGGCAGAAAGTCCAGCACAGCAGGAGAGAATGAGAAAAAGTCTACAGAAACTGGAGGAATATGCCAAGACGAAGGAAGAATATCCAGATGAGAGAAGTGCTGAAAAGAAAGAAGAAATAAGAAGATGGATGGCTGACAAGAGAGCACAAAAGATGGAGGAATATAGAAAACACCTACATGATCTAAGAGAACATGAAGTCAAGCCATTCAAACCTTCACAAGATACACACAAGGTTAACTATTGTAACTGCTTATAAGTTGTAGATTTGGGTTTGTGTTAAAAAAATGGACCTATGAAAAAAATCAATTGCTAACTACTAATAAGTCATGATATATTTGTTTTTTTTTAGCATCAGGCTTTGTTCTGGGTTTGGGTCTCAGAAGGGGCATTTAAATATTTGCCTTCTTCATTATTTGCATTCAGATGGACAGGAAAATATTTGTATATGATAATTCATTGGTAGTCAAGGATGTTTAACACTCCTGTAATAATTGTATATATGGTAAATTTTGCTGTAAAATGCCTACTACAAACATAGTCAATATTAGACAAATTGAAATATTTTAATATATTTGGTTCAATACAAGAAATTACTTTTCAGCAATTATTTTTCATAAAATTTATTGAGCTCTTACTTGGAACATGCATACATAATTAAGGCCAATTAAAATTAATTGATAGATTTTCATCCCCGCCCGCCCCTCTGAAATCTTCCCGCCCCAATTTTTTTTATTTTTTGAAAAAATTACGATTTCCGGATTTTGTTCATTTCCATTACCGGTAACCGTCGATAATTTCGTTTCATTTAAAACTTCCTGTTTCAAATTTCGGTTTTCGTATTTCTTAAGATTATTCTTAATAAATGATTAAGTCGATATATTCTGCTGATCTATGATGACAACTTCATTTACCGAAAATACAGATTGATTACAAGACGGGCGTGAAATATGCGGGTTACGGGTAATACGCTGCGTACAAGAACGGAAATCGCCGTATGTCACAAATGTTTGTGAGTAAAACACCTTGGATTTTTTAAAATTACACAATAACTTTGTGTCAAGAAATTTGGACTGTGAATGAAACCAAAAGCTTAAGAATCGTGGAACACATTAGTATACAATTCATGACTTGAATAAAGAAATAGACACAAGCATGAACTTGTTAGATTGTTGGCCGTATTTTGAGTTCAGAAAGTCGTCAAACATACGCATTTTTAATTTCTTAATTTATAGCAAGCCCTTAGATTTAGGTTAGCCATTCGGTTTTGTGTAGACAAACAGCTAGCATCCTCTGTCCCATTACCCACGATAGAGTCATTAAAAACTATGTTCTACATTATAATTATATTTGCATCTTGCATATTAAGGACCTAGTCCTACAACCGTTGTTGGAACATTTTGTGGAAGGCGTTCGAGAAAAAAGTTAAAATAGCCTTGCCAGACGTCATAATTATTTGGACTAGGACCAACCCTATTATTTCAACACTGTTTGAATTCTCATTTTATTCTGTAATTATACTTGTGTTGCATACCAATGTATTTGCTTCATTTTAATAGGACAACAAAACATTGCTTAGAAAGCACAATTTTGGTGTAGGTAGTCCAACTGAATAGAGCATTTCTCCAAGTGTCTTCTGTTTACTATAAAATAGGTTTCTAAAGCGGCAATTACATGTAGAACAGTGGTTTGCCAATCAGAGATGTATATTTACGAATTTGAAAAAGAGACACCATCATATGGAGTATATTTGTCTCAATTGATACATTACTCTAGAGTTAGCTCAAAGTACGTTGATTTTGTTGAACGAGGAATACTGCTTTCTCAAAAGTTGCTAAGACAGGGCTATGAATCAATCAAATAAAGGTCATTACTCAAGAAATTGTATGGGCGCCATCCTGAGCTGATTGGCCATTATGACAAACGTGTGTCAGAAATCATATCTGATATTCTTCCGCAGTCATAATAACCTTCCATCAAAGAAATAACACGACGGGTGCGGGAAATGCTTACCCTTCCGGAGCACCTGATTTCGCTCCCTGTTTTTAGTGGAGTTCTTGTTGTTTCTTATTTATTATTTGTAACTGTAGATGTAAACGTCTTTTGGTTTTATGAGTCTTTGTTTACTCCTTGGTTTTGATTGTTATTGTCTTATACACGATACCTTATGCATGTATGATACCTTATGCATGTATTTACATGATATACGCTTATCATTACACTTGCATATATAAATAACACGTGACAAGAAGGTTTCATGTGAAATAAAATTTAAAAAATAAAATCCTTCCACCCGCCCCATTTTTTTCAAAAATTCGGATGAAAATCTACTAATTAATTTTAGTTGGCCTAAAAGAGCCTTTCAAAAATGTATTGTAAGTATTGTTTATGTTCAACAAGTCCCACATATTGGATTTTTTGAAATGAGCATAAACATATACATGTTTTAAAGAAATATCTCTTTTTGATATTTTTAGGGAACGTTTAAAGCCGGTGAATTCAACGACAGGAAATTCCAAAACCAAGTGGACATGACAAGAAGAATGGCAGAAGCTGAAGAGTTATTTTTAGAAGCATTAAGAGACAAGCCTGAATTGCCAACATATCAGGAACGAAGTCCAAAGCGTAAACCAGTTTCACGAGACACCAGTCCTCTTAAAACAAAAAAACGGTCTCCAGAAAGATGGGACAGAAGTCCTATGATCTCTGATAGAAGGGGTATTAGTCCAGGAAGAAAACAAATTGATACTACAAGATCTACTGTAACCATTTCACCAAAGGTTTCAAGAAAGATATATAGACCAGATGAGAAGATACAGTACAGGGAACCAGTCAGGTCTCCAGTCAGGGAAAGACAACCCAGACCCCAGCCTATCATGGTACAGCCTGCTCCTGAACCAGTTGTTCCTCGTCTTAGATTAATTGATTCTGATGAATTCATGAGGAGAAGTCAGGAAACAACAGGTATAACATAGATTTAGACATTGTAGAATGTTTTGAAAAATAAAACAAATACTTTACAGAGCGAAGGTTAGTATGAAAAATTGTATGTTAGAAGTAAAAAAGAAATTATAAATTTCTGTCATTCAGACCTCATTTTTGGCATATAAGTTTATCTTTTGGTAGTAAATCCCTTAAAAAACAAATGAGAAATGTACAAACAAAACTTTCCTTGGAAAAAAGGAGAAAATTATTGTTTATTTTTTTTACGATTTCTTATTATCTTCAAACCTCCAGCCTTTAAAAAAAACCCAACTCAAATACTCAAATATTCCAGTGTTCTTGTGCTGTGTTGGAAGGACAGCTTTAGAATATCTCAGGGAAAATTCTCCATGTTAGAAGGTCAAATTGTGTACTGAAAATAGTAAAATACAGAGTAACTACAGTTATGAAAAGTATCAAATGCATAAATGTTGATACAATATAGCATGTTAGGAATATATTACATTGTGAACCACTATTTGAACAACTAAATTGTTTTATATAGGTGATTATTCTGCCTATGCCAAGGCAGTAGCTGACATGGAAGTAACACAAAGTCAAGAGGTTTACAAACCCAGACCTGCTTCACCACCCCCTAAACCAGCTGGCAAACAGTACAAACCCAAATCCTTCACAGAGATGGTACGACTTCAAGATCCATCCAAACTTAAAAAGAAATTCTCTAAGATACCTACACCATATGCACAGAGGTTAGCTAGTATGCAGAGGGAGACACCTAGAGATCATAGTCCGGAGGAGAAAGGAGAAAGAATATATGGTAATTATAGTAGATTTTGTTATTTACTGTCAAAATCATTGATTAATTATTGGTATTACATCAACAGAATTTTTCTTTCCAGCAAAAGATTTAAAGAAAGACCATTTGTAACACATGCTCTCACTGCATAAGTTAAACAATAAAAAATAAAACTGTATCAGCAAGAATTGACAATTTCAATATGCAAGTATTATCATTTCAAATCATTTTGTAAAAAAATATTTTATAGATATAATATATTATAGAAATTTTAGTTTATTGTGAAATATATACTACATTACATTTCAAACCATTGATTTTTTTGGATTGAAGACTTGTTTTATGTATACTAAAGGGAACGCCTGATTCTTAGCAATTTAAATAATTCCAACAAATATATTAATTTTCCCTCCATTAGGATCAAACAGATCACCTAGTAAGAAGAGTTTTGGTGAACCATCTCCAAGAACTGTCAAGACCTACGCAGAGAGATTACAAGAGATGAAGTCAAAGAAAACATATAACACTCCGATTATACCTCGTTCTCATATACCTGGTACTGGAAGAACTGGTAAGATATTTAAAAAAACATCCCAGCTGTACCTTTGTATAATACTCCTGATGCTTGAGACATAAAAAAATCCAATCTATTATTCATTATTCTACTTCACTTCATTTCACTGGAACAAAGTTCTAATTTCCAAATATTGTCTGATAAAATATATTATCAGTAAATACATCTTCCTTGCCATTTTTGTTAATCAGTCATTAATTTTGTAGCTTTATAAAAGAGAATGTCTGCAATTTGTTTTAAGACTCAAGATTCAACGTTTTATTTAAAGTTGATATTCTATAAACTACATAAACAGCTTTCAAATCGACTGAATAACTATAAATATAGTAATTTATTTGTCTTTATGTTATGAATAGAATAAAGTTCTATATCCACCATTCACTTTGTTTTATTTTTTGTAAAAGGATCGTCAACAGTTATGCAGAAGAAGAAAACAGGACCACCACATAAACCTATGACCTATGTAGAACAATTACAGAAAATCAATCAAGGTGCTCCTAAAACTAGGGGCAAAGCAGGTAAATTATTATTTAGTTAGACCAAACCTGTCATCAGTTATCAAAAAAGCATTCAATTGTATATTTGTTACCAGTTGCATATTTCATCTGAATGATAATTATTGTTCTGCTTAACTTAATCTATTTCAACTTGAACACAATGTCATAAACCATAAAATGCAGGTCAAGTTTACCATTTTAAGAATTATTCCTATCACTTACATTGAAAATTTGAAACTCTTATTTTGATTTCCAGATGAAGCTATTTAAGATTTAAACACAGTGCTATGAAACTTAAAAAAACACTAAACATTCAATTTGAATTTTGGTTTAGGCTTTTTTCATGTTCAAAATTGCTCCTCTGCAAGTCAGGATATTAGTGATCATCTGGTTACTTAAATCTAGTTTTGCATTGCTTTAGAAAGCCCAAAATTGTTGGAATTGTCTCTGTCAAACATTATCTTACCTTTTAAGTTTCTTTATTTTATAAGGCTTATCAAAATGTTATTAATTGGTCTTCTCACACTTATTATCTCCAAAGTAGGCTATTCTACAAATATGTGACATATGCACCAACATATGTGTTATTTATTTATTTATCTGTATTTAAATAGTATTTTTAGAGGTATCAATATAATTGTGAAATATGTTTTGTTTTACTAGGTATGAAGACTTTTGTAAAACCACAGACTTTCCTGAAATCTCATAAACCACTACATAAATCACAGACATATTCTGAACAGCTACAGACTTTACAACCACCTAAAGGTAAGCAGATAATCATGTGATAGTGTCCTTCTTTCACTACATCACCCTGTTCTTTTCTTTCCAATATTTGAAATATGGTGCCATTAATAGTTTCTCACCAAGAGTTGTTCTATTGGTTTCTATCAACCAAAATGGGACAGGTTTTAAACCACCATCAATGCTGACCTGATTAGGTTGCTTAATTATACATCTTACTCATATCAAAAGAAACCTTTTAAAAAGGTTACTACTGCTCAATTGCATTAGTTAAGGTAGTTAATTATTATATTTTTGTGGTACTGTGAATTTATTATTATTTGATGGATACCAATTTTTGTGAATTTCATGGGTACAGGGACACCACAAATTTAAAGGTTCAATGATTTGCAAGTTTGCTGTTTGATTATATGCAGTCTGTTTGAAAACCATGATATCAAATCTCCACAAACATGCAAGTTTTCCTCAATCCACAAAAATTGGTTCCCACGAAAATAAATGAATTAACAGTTTATCTGTATATTTACTATCCATGTTTACCCAAGATGTCCTATAAGGTTTCATTATATTGACTTGGTTAAATACTTTGTCACATCTATTTATAGTTATAATCTAAACAATGTCTAATTATATATTTTGTATATTATATTGCTGTATATTATTTCAGCCCAGAAAAAGATATCCCCTGCCAGAAGTAGAGCTAAGCCCTATCCTTATCCTTACTCAGGACAGGAGCAATGGGAAGGTGATTCAGTGGTCAGTTCTTGGTCCGTGGACGATAGAGTTAATAAAATACTGTATGGAGATGAAGCAAGCACTGTAAGTAGAATAACTTATAACTCATTTATTTTAGAAGTAAATGTCCTGAATTATAATGTCAGAGACAACAACCCAAGAAGAAAAACAGCTGAAGGCCACCAATGGGTCTACAACACAGCAAGAAAATCCTGCACAGGGAGGCGTTTGTTTCAACAACTATCTAAGTTAATATATAGATATAAGAAGATGTGGTATGAGTGCCAAAGAGACAACTCTCAATGCATGAATGAAATCTCTTGTTGGATAGATATACATCTAAAGATAATCAAAAAGAGGTTCATTGATATCTGGATTCAAATTATTCTTATATTACAGGTATATGGAAGCCAGGTATACAGTAGCCAGGTATATGGAAGCAGGGTGTCTTTTGAATATCCCATGTCTGAGGACATATCAGACTATCTCCCTGAGGTCATGGGAGAGTCTTACGTGAACTCTGTTGATATTGATGAAATAATGAGGATAGCTGATGTGGCATCTGTGGGTAGTGGGGATGTTATGAGTGTTATTGACTGGGATGCTGTAGATGAACTTATTACAGATGTACACTGAAGAAACTATGGAAAAAAATGTTTAGCCTATTTAATAGCACAACTGATAAATATAAATGTGATAATTTAAGTTACAATACTGATATCAATATGTTAGCATTTAATTGATATATAAGTGAAGGTTGTGAATTAACTTTAACATATATTTTCATCATGTTTATACAAATTATTTATTTATTATAGTGGTCCGTCCAAAATACTTTTGTATTGATAGTTTTATATATTTATTAAAATATTTTATGACTAAATTTCATTTCCTTTAATGAGAGCTGAAAAATGTCAGCTTATGAGATACTCATGAAATATGAAACATTTGTATTTGGGGCCAACTATGGATGCAGGACATTCCTGCTGGGGTGAAGACCAATTGGTGGTCTTTAGCTGTTATCTGCTCTTTGGTCAAGGTGTTATTACCAATGTTATTTCAACTGATCGGCGGAGCTTATGTTTTAATTTGCATAAGGACAGTCTTTGAAGATGTGTGCAATAAGGTTGATTGCCGTTATAATAATTGTTGATTTCTAATCACCTATCAGTGTCACCAAACAGATGTACAAAAGAACTGAGTGTATAATATAGGACAAATAACTGGACACTTCATTGATGAGTTTATCCCAAAAACTCCTATCTATATGTGAACTGGTCTTTAATATGGGAACCGGTTAAACTGGCCCAGTCAAGTGAAATAAATCAAGTAATATCTCTTTGAAATAGTCAACATTTCCATTCTCAATTTTATTTTTATTCCCTTTATACTGCAACTCTTGCAACTGTTCCAATTGAAAAATTTGGGTTAAAACCATCAATTTTTGAAGAGAACAAGCTCAAAATTCTGTGAATATGTATTCTTTATTGACGTCATAACAGAAACACATTATGAACACCACAACATGGCAATTCAGTTGACTCAAATTAACTATTGGGGCCAAGCATAGCTTTATTTATACTGATTCAATAAATGAAAATTTTCTATACATTTTTGCCTGAAATAAGGGAGATAATTGTCAACTTCCAGTTTAAATAATGTCAATTCTGGTCTCACATGATAGCTTTGTTTACACTGATTCCAAAAATATATGGTTTCTATATATTTTTGCCCGTGATAAGGGAGATGTTAGGTATTTCTTTTTTAAGTGAAATTCACTTCTTGTATCAATTGATAGGTTTATGTATGCATAATTAAAAAAAAAATATAGTTTCTAGGTTCTTTTCCATGAAAAAAGTGCAAAAATAGCTACTTCCGGTTTACTCAAGGTCACTTGCGGTTGATATTTTTCAAGGACACATTTTAACCAACAGTTGGCAAAAGACCATATGGCTCAATCATGTAACAAGTTGGAGTAATAATCAATTAACCTTAAATTGAATCATTTCAGGTTCATTTACTATTATAAGATGTCATTGGACTGTTTCAGACCAAATGTATCATATGTATATATATATATATATATATATATATGTTACAGTAAATAGGTGAAATTAGGAATTACACGTAATTACTAAACATTACAGTAAATACTTGTAATTACTAGCCAATTTAGTAAATACATGTATTTACTAGTTGTTTCAGTGATTACTGGTAATTACTGATTTTTTTTGTCATTTTTACAGCTATTTACTAACTTGATGTTTTTGTTTTAAAATGAAAAACATAATTCAAGATACCAAATAAGAAAGTAAAGGGTAGGGATTTTAAGGGAGCTTACTTAAGGATGTAGGAATATAAGGCACATCAAAAGTGCATACTCTTTAGTGTTTGTGAATTGAATCTGGAAAATGGTTGTTTTATAGGTCTTGTAACTCCGTCACTATATGCATTTATATATGCAAGATAATGATATCAATCCAAAATTGATTTTCATAATTTTGTTAAACTAAAATCTCAATCATGCACTGTGGTTTAAAACTTTAAAATAACTTTCTCCAAATATCCTGGATTTCTACCAAACTTGGACAGAAGCTAAATGTTTATGATCATAAGATAATATCCGAAAGTAAAGTTTGTAAAAAAAAATCCTTTTTTTCCTTATATTACTTATAAACATCATAAATGGCCTAGTTTTTTCCCCAGTTAACATTACATACACTCTGCAGTTAAAGATTTTAAAACATTAGATTTTATAAACCATCCTGTATTTTTACCCAATTTTTACAGAAGCTTCTTACAGCACTAGTCAAAAGATAGTATGTAGAGTAAAATTTTAATATTTTTTCCTCATTTTTGTTGAGCCTGCGATTAACAGCAAAAGTAGGCGAGACTATTTGTTCTGCAAAACTCTTACAATTGTAATAGCTTAATAAATCGATAACCCATCTCCAGCTGGGGGTTGAATTGAAGGTCACATGAATACGTATTCAATGAGGTCCAAATATTCACTAGCAAGTGCACAACTCATCAACCTTGTTTCACAGCTAATTTAACAAAATAGAACCAGATTGGCTGCTAACAGTGAATTATAATTTCACTATATCATTTTTATTAATGATTTAACAATAAAAAAAAAATATATTTTTTTTTATATCTGGAAGCTAATGCACATAACAGTTCATTCCAGTTCTTAACCTACATAACGTTATCTTATCTTTATAAGTTAATAAGTCTAAATATTCTTCAAACTCAAAGTTTTTTTTTAAAAACTTAAAACATAATGCTTTGGGAGAATTTTCCATTTCTGATTTCCATGTCTGCTGAAATTGGTAAAAAAATCTCTGTTTAATTCTCATCTTTAACCATTTTGGATTAAAACTAAAGTTACTCTGATTTAACCAAATATTTGAAAGTCCATATTTATTCAAGATATTTTTAATACAAATCAACTATTCAATATTTTAAACGTACTAACTGATCTTCTAGTTAGTATTACCATATAACTTTTGATCATCTGACCATAATACAACATTGTTTTAGCAGTCAGTAAATAGGTGTAATAATTCATTTTAAAATTAGTAATTACTGGTAATAACTGGGCCGTTTAAGGAATTACTTGTATTAACTAAGTGCATCGGGAATTACCTGTAATTCCTAAATTTTAGTAATTACATGTAATTCCTAATTTCACCTATTTACTGTAACATATATATCTTTGGAAGAGATAATCAAGGAAAAAGGAAAAGTCAAAATCTAGAATTTGACCTTCACCTAGTTTTTTATTCTTTGAGTGAAGGACATCAAATCAACAGATCTCTATCACTTATGGCTTGCCACTTACAAATGAATACCACTAATTTCCAATGCATTATGTTTGAGGAGATAACTCTTACAATAAAAAGTCTTTGACTAAAGAGTCAGTCTCAAAAGCGCAATAACTGTTTGATATCATATTCTAAAAATGTAAACAACATCTTGCAAACCACAAAACTAGGCTCATAACAAATTTGGTGGAAAAAGAAAAAAAAATAATCAGACCAAATTCAATAGGTCATTCCACAGAAAAGTGGAAAGACCTAATTCTCTAAACTTCTCTGTTACTGACCTGTATAAAGCAGTAGCCCAATTAATAGTCCAATTTAATAGTGTGTGGCTGTTGAGACATTCTTTAAAGTGAACTAATGACTGACTCTCAGAAGGATAAATTGAGGGAAATACAGTAGCATAGGCACAGGACTAACTATGCAAATACGGCTGTGCAAGTTTACATCAATTGGAAACTAATCCAGCAACACAATTTAAAGGCTCCAATGAGCTTGTATCGCTCACAGAGTATTTGCCTAAATCTTATACAATGCAATACTGAAAAACTATTGTGAAAACTGTGAGGGTCAAAATTAAATTTTGTTGATCTTTTTCATCAGACCAGGTTTCTCTTTATTCATCATAGATTTTAAAAAAAATTGCTTTGGTAAAAACAACATTTTGCTATTGCTTCACTTTAGGAAGTTATCTTTCAACTCGTCCGTTACCCCTTTGATGCTGACCTTTAGCATATTCCCCTTTGTAAGTCATACAATTTTGTGTACATTATTTTCTTCCGTCGGCGTTTATTCTTTTTAGTTTTCACAGAGAATCTGCATTTTCCATGTGACTTTATGTGAAAGAAAATAAATAAATAATACTTGTTCTATCAAATTTTATTCGTTTTAGCAATAATTTTATAAAATTAACAAGTGTAAAACAATATTTTGTAAGTATTTGCATAAACTTTAAAAGATTAGTACATTTCACATATACATTATATTCATGTACAGCTTATTCATTTTGATTGCAATTACTATTACTGAGTTTATTATCATAACTATGATGAATTTCTTACACTGTAACTGTTCAACTTTTACATATGCTTCAGCACCAGCATGAAAATAGTATACATGATAAATAAAATATAGACTGTCACTGGCTTTGGCAATTCAATAACAAATTAACAAGATAAACGAGAGAACTGTTAACAATTCCATCAATTAATTAATATAATATTATATATATATATAAAAAAAAATATAATTAGGTATTAATATTGGAATTTTACATCTACAATTTAACCAGGAATAGACAGTGACTCACTTGAAACATAAGCATGATAATGAACTGTTTAAAGAATCCTGATGGTACACTTATAATAGATCAATACAAACATTATTGATATTACTTGAAGAAAAAGGAGCCATACTTATAAAAGGTAAGATATAACAGTGGTGGCAATAAAAAAACAAATGACAAGAAAGAACAAAATCATTTATACACACCTTACCCTACTAAAGGACAATGTGTTTACAAAACAGTACTAAAAATGAACATCAACCAAACTACATACCGGTTCGCTTATCAAACAACAAATAGGGATGATTAATGTATGTTTTATATTCTTGCTGGTAAAGTCAGTATCAATAACGCCATTATACTAAATATATCACCAGTTTTGAGTTTGAAACTACCATTTCTGTTCTTATCGTTCATTTTTGTTTAACAATTATATAATAAGAATTATGAAATTCACATTTTAAACAGGCTTAGTATGTGTAGAAAAAAAACCGGTACTCTATACTTCATAAAATAAGTAGAGTTGTTGGTTGACAGAATGGCTATGATTACATGTGTCAATACATTATGTTAGGCTCTCGGAGCCTTATGATAAATACATTCAACAGAAACAACTAAAGATCTACCATAATCGACTAATAATTGGTGAAACTTGAGATCCTCATTAATTGAAATAAGATGTTTTCAGGAAACTCTATTGATTCTTTGATATGAATTTCATTGTGATCGACCACTGGTACAACGTAACTTGTCAACTAACATTTTGTCTCTAATTGAATATGCCCCTCAACTGCATAGATAATGTTAAATATCTGAACGGAAAGACAGTACATACACTCTAGTTCCGATCAGGGAATTGGCGAATATTATAAACTGTGCCTGTTTAAAATTAGTTACTTTTCCATCGTTGACACCTTAAGAAGAAAAAACCTTACGCCTCATAACAACTTTGGAAAATATTTTCGTTTGATCTATAGAAGGTTTAATTTAGATTGACCAGAAGGCGGGTGTTATTTCAATATGGAATTAATTCTCTGTAGTATGCAAATAATTCAACTCCATTTATATAGTCTATTAATTGATTTATAAAGGCAACAGTAGTTTACCGCTGTTCAAATTCTGTTTAAACCATATGATCAAGAATGCACATAATAGTTATCAAAAGTAACAGGATTATAATTTTATAAATTTGTTATACACACCTTAAAATAATTTCTACTACAAATATCATATGTAAAGTTTATTTTAATAAATTGAAATATAATTAAAATCGATTCTGTCATGGAATCTGACATAAGTAACATGCCCATCATGGATATGGACACATGTAGCAATGGAAACTAACATAAATAACAAGTATATCATGGAAACTGCCGAGATTCAAAGATACAATTGTTCATTTCGTAGTCCTTTAACAATTTCTTCCATACTTCATTTCCAACCAGTAAGTTCTTGTTCCCTATTTAAATAAATTCAGATTAGGTTATTCTTCTGTCAAATAACATAACATACAGAACAATTTTGCAACAAAACATCATACAACCAATAATGCGTCTTTGTTGAAATGAATGTTTTGTATTTGCAAGTAGTAGAATGATAATTAATTAATTGATAACAATCATCAGGATATTCCTCTAAAAATGTAATGTAATCATCGTTGTAGCGGGAATCTATCTAACAAACAGACGGACGTTACAGAACCTAACTGCAGCCTGTGATTGAATTAATCGCTCACAATATTTTCCTCTAGCTAAGTCTAATGAACAATCCTAACGAGGATTAATATTCACGCAAAAGGCGATTAAATGCTTCAAATCATTTGTATTGTAAATTATCATATTATCATCAAGATTGGAATCAGAGACGGCAAAGACCACCCTCCAATTGTTACCTAACTTTGATACATAGAAACAAGATTGTTTTTGTATTTAATGGAAACAAATTTATCGTGATTTAGAGTAATTTCTCGCAATTTGATTGGCTGATATTGTCCTAATAAATTTCAGTACAATTTTTTATTACGTCAATTGGAATTATCTCCCTTATATTATTGACTTAATAAAAAAATTAAAAAAAATGAGTTGCTTTATAGATCTAATATGTTTAATTTTTCACAGTTTTAGAATAAAAATCTAAAATATATTTGGTTGATATTGTCCAAATATTGAATTTGAATATATAATAACATGCTATATAACAAAATCAGGATAAATTCGTTACACAGTGTTCAATTATCCTAATACAGAAATTATCGGTTCAATAAAATTCTCGTATTAGAGGTTTCTCAACATCTTACGAACGAACGAAAATCGCCCTAACTTGACGTAACTTGCCGTAACGAGAAAAGAGGGAGCAGTAATTTATCTTAAAATATTGGATTATCGGCTGTGCTCTTCTTCCCTTTGAAATGTCTTTTATATGTAAAATATGCATGCTTGATTGTTTAAAACATTTTGAATCAAATACATATTATATTTATTTAATATTATATAATATATAATATACAAGTTACTGTTCAATCAACACAGTTGAAAGTCTTACTGATCTATAAATTTAAACGAAGAATATATAATATTTAATCAAAAGACAGTAATCGTACAAGAAATTTTAATAAACATGATGACAACATCACTATTTAGTATATGTGAAAAAGGTAAAATATAGATATATGGATGGAAAGGGATAAGAATCTTTTTGAATCTTAGATAGAAGTTGATTAGCGGTAAAATTTCTTTCGTGGACATGAGGTAAAATAAATCAAGAAGTGAACGCCTTTCGATTTAAATTTGGAAAGAAAACATCCCAATAAGTTCCGGGATAACTTCTTTGCCCCAACCACTAAAATCCAAATGACCTCTTCTTATTGATATATTGGTATAAATTGGTAGACTTAACAAGAAAAATAAAGGAAAATATTGAAATACATATTTAAACTTATATATTGTGTCTTTTTTTTTTGTTATCATGGCCTTTCTTATTATATGTGTGTAAGTTTCCCTTATAGTATAATTATAAGTATATACATATTTTTTTTTCTTGTTTATTGTTTCCGTTAAGCTTCTATGGCATACTGTGCATATTTCCTCTGTTTTTCATATTTCTCATTTTTCTTTTTAGTTAGAGGTGTAATATATAAATATATATATTTTGATAACTATGCGACTACCAGTTTTGTTAGGTCTGTAGCACTCATAATTTCAACAAAAACACACAAAACTCTATTTCTAACGATAGATAGAGTGCACCTTTAAATTTCTTAAACTGATTCCCAATAAATATCAGAAATAAAAAAGCTATGTTACGACGTATCTATCCAAGATACTCTCCGACACGAAAAAATGAAACTCATAGTAACTCAAACCAATTGGACCCATAGCAGGGACGTGTGGATATATGAAATATATTAAAGTTGTGTTACTCAATCACTTATCAATCCTTTATCAAACGCTAAATTCGCAATGAAGTGAATGGAATATTTGCCAATGAACGTTAAACACCAAACACCAAACAATCAATCAACCAATTGCAAACTAGATGTTTTGATTTTTTTGATCAAGGACATTATAAAAAAATGTTCTTTTTGAATAAATAAGGGAGATAAATCGAACGCATTTATACGACATGTCAACAAACGGAACTCGACGTAAGAAAACGAATCAGTCAACAACAGAAAATAAATTGGAACACGGATGTTTAATGATAACAATAAAATGCAAGGTTGCAAAAAAGGATATTGAGTTGTTTACTGTTGTCTTTTAAACACACTGCAGTATCGGAAGACATTTATTATGGACAAAATTACTGCTCCATAACGATACGTTCGTAGAGTTTCGTCCGTTCGTAAGATGTTGAGAAACCTCTAATAGGACAATTGCACACGGTATTACTAATAGTATCGTCTTGATACTTATGCAAGTGCTTGCTGTTCGAAGTTTCAAGATGTATTAGGGTAAACATATCGCCATTAAGAGGCAATAACTTCTATGAGGATAACAATTTGGACGTTGTTGAATTTTGATGATCTTGTTATGCTGGTCATTTCCACAGTTTCTACATACCTTAAATGTTTGTAACCATACGTTTGAGGTTGTAAATGATATGAGAAGATAGATAATGATAATGTTCAACCGTGTTGAAGTATTTGTAACTCTTGTCTTGTTTATCAATTTTTCTGTTTGAAATACAGATAGTTTTCAAGATTATAGTCAAACGTCCAAAAATAGCTAAATACAGTACTATAAGGGAAGCTGACTGATTTCCTTCATCGTGAGTTATTTGTATGTTTTATTCGGGGATGAGTTTGGCTTATTCCCGTGTTTCCCTATATATACAACATTTAAGTTTAGTAAATTTTATAAGGACTTGATTTATGAATTCCGCCATCTTTACTCATATTTAGTTCTTGTCTTGCTTGTCAGTTTTGCTGTAAAAAGGGACTGTCGTTTAAGGTGTATTTCATTGAGAATTTCAGTTTTGACTCTTCTTTCAGTATGATAGAAAAACATTTTGGAAAAGATAATTGAAAACTCAAATTGAATATACTGTTTTGCAACATGAACATTACTACCTAACCTATCAACTGACTCACAAAACATTATTATTCATAAATTGTAGGCAAAACTTTTGCAGAAGCCATGCAGGTGAATTCAAGTATTCTGTGATTAAAAGTTTGCTTTATTTTAAGAATTCACACCTTTATGACTTGACTGTAGGTCTTCTACATCAAATCTTGTACCAAGCGAACATTTTGAGTTGATGAAAGAAGTAGAATAATGGTCAAAGGTTTAACACACTTGCACTAGGTAGAAAGAAACATAATAAAGTCCCTAAGAAAAGACGTAAACAAATCTTTGGTCAAAAGACGGTAATTCCTTGCAATTTACAAGTTTTGTTTAAATACCTATGATAACAAGCCCTTTCTTAGCCCTAGTTAGAGCTACATTGATCTGATGTCTGTCTGTGATGAATCCAAGGTTCTGTATACACCATCCCTCTGTAGGATTCTTCTCTATCAGGTACTTAGGTAATGATCTTACCAGACTGAAGATCACATAGTCCCATTCACCACCTGTTAAGTGTATAAAAATAATGTCGTAAAACCTTCATCAAAATAAGGTACGATACTGTATATATTGCTAACAAATTATTTCATACCTTCTCAGCAAACGAATAGCTAAATCAATTTTAAAAATCTCATGCATTATCTTGAGTCCCTTTTTTCAACATTTTGCAGTAGTATCAATATGTTTTAATTTTTCTACGGTTAACACTACTATACCCCATGCCTTTTTGAAAGATCGAATATATAGTATTATTAAATTGAGTTTTACCCTCAAAATAGGAATCAAAGACACAAATTTCTTGCTTGAAGTAATGAAAATGTTTACTTTGTAATGAACCACAGACATGATATGAGGCAGAATTCAATCAAAACTTTCGCAAAAACAAAAGAAAAACCTTCTGTCATAGTTTTATGATTTCACTTACATTTGTAATTAATGATATCATGTGACTAAATAACCCACATCATAGTAAGTTGTGCATAGCATATATTACATTAAGATAAATGGTATTGAAACAAGAAGGTCTGCTTTATATCATGTTGGTTTTATCCTGAATATTGACAAGGACAAAATTAGAATCTTTAAAAAAAATTGATGATTTCAAATTTCCAAAAAGTAAATCACAAAAATACTGAACACAGGGGAAAATTCAAGATCGAAGTCACTTATCAAATTACAAAATTAAAAGGTCAAACACATGAAACCTAACTTGGTACAGTCAATTTCTCATGTGAAAAATAGTGAATTAAATCTGGTTTCATTGCTGGTCGATTCTTTTCTCAAAAATGAGTTATGCAGAAGTACGATTGAAATCGACCCTTCAAACGGTTAACTATTGCCATCCTGAATAAGCTGACCGATTTATATATCTCTTAAGATCTTTTGATAATAGAATAGTTGTCTAACCTGTAGTTTTACCAGGTGTGTCAAATTCCAGATAATGGCATTTTGACAAAGTGTAAATTACAAGTAATCTGTCCACACTGTCGCTCTTTTTTGAGTTCATGCTATCCATTCAGACCTTGAATTGTCTTCTGTGGAACACCATGAAACAACATATGGGTTAGAAGTCACTTAATTATTAAGGTTAATACTAGTTAGTCTTTTTTTCACACAATTACTTTTAGCTTATTTCTGTTACTACTGTATCTTATTGGTTTTAAGTGTAATTATGAGACATGGAGAATGTAAATAAGCATTACCTTGACTGGAGACCACTGTTGTGACATCAAACTTGTCAAAACCTTTCTCTTTTAGTTCTGCTCTCAGTGCTGTACATTGGGCATTGTACTGAGACATAACATTAATAGTCCCTGGATCCACGCCTTCAACTATCACCATGTGTCGAAATACTTTTAACTTAAACAGTAAATAGAAGGTTTGTTTTTACAATGGGTAAAGTCAGTAGGTTAACCATTGACTTATTTACTTAAGAAAAAAGTATTCTTTCCCTTCTCGACATCTTTTATTAGTATCAATTTGATTTCAAGGAGTGAGGGAAACTAAAATTGCAATCCAGGAACTTAAGTAAGATTATTTCACCTGAACATGTAACTACAATTGGAAATATTTGTCTCCAAGCTTTGTTTTTCGATATCACGCACCTGTATACGTAATCCTTTTAAGTAAGTGAAACTCAAGGTGCCATTCAGATTCCCTTTCCAAATTATTTATTGTTTAACAAAAGTGACCGTAACCTTAAATCTATAAATGACAAAAATCGAAATTCTTCCTTCCTTTCCCATTATCTACCAATAATACCAGTGTGTTTATAATCAAGGTAGGTAATTAAATGTACAACCATATAAAAAAGATGTGATATAATTGCCAATGAGACAACTATCCACAAAAGACAAAATGACACAGACATTAACAACTATAGGTCACCGTACGGCCTTCAACAATGAGCAAAGCCCATACCGCATAGTCAGCTATAAAAGGCCTCGATAAGACAATGTAAAACAATTCAAACGAGAAAACTAACGGCCTTATTTATGTAAAAAAAAA
The DNA here is from genome assembly GCF_965363235.1 of Mytilus galloprovincialis. Taxonomy (NCBI): domain Eukaryota; kingdom Metazoa; phylum Mollusca; class Bivalvia; order Mytilida; family Mytilidae; genus Mytilus; species Mytilus galloprovincialis. The sequence goes on along the minus strand of NC_134838.1, from coordinate 10,730,493 downwards.
ATGAATAGAACAATTATATTGACCTATAGTCCTGTAGACCCGAAACTCAAACTGCTTCCTCCGTTTCCTTACATGTATTATATTTGTAACAGCAATGCGTGTACTAACGCTATGTGAGGTTTCAAGGATAGTACATAAGACGATACTTCTAAATTGGATCAAGGTTCTATAGTGGCGACATATAGCATCAAATGCAAATGCACTAGCATTCGTTTTGTGAAGTTTTTATGACCTGGATAACAAAGTGTGCCATATTTGGTGTGGTGTGTGCGTTCGAGTTTGTATGCAAATCCATCGAAAATCCTTTCCAGCTGTTTATACTTCTTTACTCGAAATTAATTAAATAAACTTGATTAACTGATAACTAAGTACTGTTGCTTTTTATTTTCACATATTTCACAAAATGTTGATTATATCGAATTAAAAATGTTGTGGGTAAATTTCGCAAGCCAGAAAATGGGCGGGAAATCCTCCACTGAATTTCATTTATTAGATTTAATCAAATTATTTATTTTCTCACCAACTACAAATATGGTTAGAATTTATTGTTGCTGTCTTATATCTTTGTGGAATTTCGTATCAAGGTCCTATAAATGCATTCAGGAATGAACGACCATTACTCAAAAAAGAAATTACAGGAAAAAAACCAGGAAACACCGAAAAGTTGTTCAAATAATACCTCACAGGTCAGACATGTTGTTCCTAAATAAACCAATGAACTTTTGATGTTTTGATGTTTAAACGTTTGAGTAGAAATTAGTCAAAATGTTACATTAACCTTATCATCAACTTACCACTTGTTCTATTTCTCTCATATTACTCCTGGATTGTTCGTTCCCTTCCTTTGTCTTCACTGTTAATATTTCTTCCTCTCCCTCAACATGACAAAACACTCTTGGAATATCATTAGATTTCTGCCACATCTTAAGTGGTTTTAGCGGTCTTCCTATTTTGTCATTAGCTGTTTTTAATTTTCCGTCATAAAACATTCTTGATGGGAATTCGCAAATACTTTTATTCTGAAAAGTGAGTTCATGAAGTACGGAATAAATACTTGAACATGATTTAGCAACAACAAAAAAACAAACCCCCCCCCCCAAAAAAAACCCCAAACAAACAAAAAACAAAAAACAAAAAACCCACACACATTCTAAATTATCTCATATGTGTAATTATAATATGCTAATAACAATGTTTTGTAATTAGAAGCAATATAAACTATTGAATTTAAATGGGACACAATGGAATCATGAAAACATATATCCATACTCAATTTTATATATTGTGAAATTTGACATCCAGTGGTTTGTTACGAATACACGAATAAGGTATATACGAAGCCTCCTCCTTTTGCCTTGTCCTGATTATATATAATTAAAAGACGACAATTTGCTATCGCAAAATGCATTATACATTTGATAAAAAAAGAAGAAGCTTACGAATGGCTTTATGACTCATCAAATGAACGTTTACTAGATTGATTTTTAATGAACATATTTTTCCTATGAATATAAAAGTAAGGATATGATTTATTAACTATTTTCTCTGTACATAAAACTTTGTAAACCATCAACCAAAGTTTTGCGTACTTAATTATAATCCTGGTACCTCTGGTAACTATTTACACCGCTGGGTCGATGTCACTGCTGGTGGACGTTTCGCCTCCAAGGGTATCAACAGCCTAGTAGTCAACACTTCAGTGTTGACATGAATATCAAAAATGTGGTCATTTTTATAAATTTCCTGTTTACCAAAGTTTGAATTTTTCGAAAAACTAAGGATTTTCTTATCCCTTATCCCAGGAACAGATTACCATAGCCGTATTTGGCACAACGTTTTGGAATTTTGATCCTCAAACCTCTTCAACTTTGTACTTGTTTGGCTTTATAAATATTTTGATATGAGCGTCATTGATGAGTCTTATGTAGACGAAACGCGCGTATAGCGTACTAAATTATAATCCTGGTACCTTTTATAACTATTGGCAAATCTATTGTTTACTTAACTCAACAGAGGAAGAAAAAACAAACGATATTTAATACTAAATTATTCTTTAACTTTCATACATTTCAGTCTTATTGTTTTAGGCTTAGTTTTACTTTAAACATATTTTTATTTCAAAAAAAGGGCTTAGTTTTACATCATACTCATTTAGAAACCGAAGATGACGAGAACATTTGTTAATTTCATTTTGTGTTTTTGCACAGGTTACATATATCTGATATTTCAAATTAATATGAAAAAACATATGTCATAGTTTTAATATGCAATTTAATATTATTAATCAATAGGATTTACAAAATTCTTACCATCCTATACTGTTGTTCCAACATTGTCATCAGAGAACCATCTGTTGAATATCTTTCAAACAATGATTTCTCTAAACCTAGCTCAGATGCCTCTCGACTTTTGATAATTGGGCGTAACTGTTTGTGATCACCAATAAGAACAACCTGAGTGGCATGAGTAGCAATGATTGGAACCATGCATTCTGGCTCAGAGCACATGCCACATTCATCAATGATGACTTGAGCAACTTGGCCATTTGTAGCAGACAACAACCGTGGATTACCTGCTAACGAAGTAGTGCAAAATATGACATCATAGTTATCTAATTCTTCTACAGTCGCACTATGTAGCAAACTTTTATATTCATAAATGTCCTGCAACCTTGTTTTGACGGGTTTTCGCTGCTCATGAGGCAGTTTCTGATTTTCGTTTATTATAATGTTATCTTCACGAAATTTGGCATCAAACTTCTGAATTCTATCTGCATAAGGTTTTCCATCTGAACGGATGATATGATGAAGCACCACACCGTTCTTATTTAAAGTTGAATCGGATTTTGCATCTCTCATTGATCTATCAGAAATAATAGCACGACCAGGTACAGGAAAGTCCAAATATTCATAAGCACTAGCATACATTCTGACAATTTTAGGGGCCTTTTCTCCAAGTTTTTTGACAACCCATCCTGAAATCAAAACAATATCCAATAGAATAAAAGAAAAAAATAAGTCTAGACCTGTAAACATATCAAAGAACTTATTTAATAATACGAAGAAAAATGTACGGTGTAGTATAAACCATATCTATATGATTAGCATAGCACAAATACATGTTAAGTATCACTGCTCTTGTTGAAAACAACATGTTATAACTTTAATGTGTCCAACACGCTTTTCAGGAATTACCTTCATCAAGAACGCCCAAAGCCGAATATAAGAAAGCCAAGGCTGTATAAACTAAAACAGTTGAAGATCTTTATAATAAAATATGACATAAAATAATAGCCAAATATTTCTACGGGCAGCTTTGCATGAGGGACTTGAAACTTTAGGATCTTTATAATTTCAAAATTTATAAATGAGCAGATATTTTTTTAATGATGTGAGTACCGAAGTACTGACTAATGAGCTGATGATACTCTCCGGAACTGATATTTCACCAGTAGAGGTGCTATCAGTAGTTCTTCAAATATTTAAAAAAATAATTCCCGACTGATCAGAATTTCTTGCTTGTTTAATTAGGCTCAGCATTTTGTACATTCTTTTTCTCAGTAGCCTGTTGCAAATGTGTTTTTCATGGTTTTTATAACCAAAGTGAACAGAATTAGTTTGATTATATTCAATTTATACATACATAAATCAAACTTCCCGTTCAACAAGTTTAAGAAAGTAGTGATTATTTGAATTATAACCCAGTATAATATTTAGCATCTTCTCAATATTTAGGTTTAATTGATATTAACTATTTAATAACCTATTGGATAAGGAGAGGGTTAATAGTTCAAAATAGTTTAACCATTACTGATTCAATATGCCACAAGCCAAACGTAGACCATATTTTGTTAATGAATAGCTCTCCAGTGATGCCCGAGATCTAGAACTTCGAAAGACCATAACCGACAAATCTGTTGAAAAGCTGATTTAACCAAAAGTACTAGTAACCAAAGTTAACAATACATAAACGAGGGATCAGAGATACACATGAATGGGACATATTCATTAACTTAAAATGATTTCGAAATTTCATGACAGCAAATCAATATAAAACAACATCCTTATTTTAGGCTAGTAATGGGAAGCTGTATAGAATCTTCAACTGCGTCGAGTGTGATACGATATTGTGAAGTGTTTGAAATTAACGGTCGAGAGTGAAGAATCATCGTATTTCATTTGGTGGTGGAATCCGTTTCACTAATGGTTTTAATACGATTTACAGACATTCATACTCATTAGTTTCGAATGATCTTTATTTTTTTCTATGTGACGCAATCAGGAAAAATGTCTCATGATAGCATAGACATAAACCTAGCACTAAAAGTCACTTTTGGTCAAGTTTATATGAAACTCATGAAGTCCTTTGACAAATTATCTTATGGTCTTGTGTATATATGACTTATATCAAAATGATACACCAAGAAACAAAAACAGAAAGAAATTATAAATACTTCTAATCAAAGAACAGTTAGTGAGCAAGCTCAAATACCACTCGACCCCATTTAAACTATAATCTAAAAGTAATAAAGTCTTCTGCAAATTGAGTTTTAGTAAGTATTACCTTGATTTTAGACCAATTTACCTGCTAATAGTTATCAAAAGTACCAGGATTGTAATTTAGTACGCCAGACGCGCGTTTCGTCTACATAAGACTCATCAGTGACGCTCAAAAAAGTAGTTATGTTCCTATTTATCCTCTTTATATTGGTTAACTCGCATTCGAGTTAGGTTGAAGTTTTCTATAACAAATGTATACACCCTAAAACCACTTTTTAAATTCACGTTTTAAGGTAATTTGACTCATACCTGGTATTTCACGTGACTATATATCCAGACACAATAATATTGCAATTTGTATATGTAATATTTGATTTAGACACCATAAAACCCTTTCAGCACAAAGTTGCAAACAGCTCTAGTTTTAGTTAAGAGTTATTCTTATATGCCATTCATCTTTGTAATAATAACTTGATTTATTCAGCATTTGCCAAACCGAATTGTTCAGACATGTCATTCATCAAGATCATGCTTAACAGCAGAAGTTAATAGATAAAGGAAGATGTGATGTGAGTACGATTGAGCCAACTCTCCATTCAAATAACAATTTTTAAAAAGTAAACCACTATAGGTCAATGTACGGCCTTCAACACGGAGCTGTGGCTCACATCGAACAACAAGCTATAAATGACCCCAAAATTACTAGTGTAAAACCATCCAACGGGAAAACCAAAGGTCTAATCTATATAAAAAACTAGAAACGAGAAACACGTATAAATACATAAACAAACGACAACTACTAAGCCCAGATATGATGGTTTATAAAAAATATCACTTTACTAAAGTCATTTTTCATACATCCTACGTGTCATTGGTGATCTATTTATAAAAAATTCTGATTTAAATATAATTCGAGCATAATCAAACATACTTGCTACTAGATCAACAGATTTATTTGATGGTCCACAGAAAATCACACGTCTTCTTTTCCCATCCTTTTCGTCATATAGTTTGTTCAGTCTATTAAATAAGTACACAAGTTTTACTCCTGTGAAGGTCTTCCCAGTACCTGAAATTGATATAAAATATGTGCATACTGCTTAAACATTACTCGTTTAAAGAGGCATTAGCTGTAAAATCATCATCACCGATTTGACTCAAACTCTTATGTTTGATTTTAACATACTAAAACGTATATTCAAATTATATTTAGCCTGAAATTAACAGTCAACAATGAATGTGCTCGATAATATATATCTGAATTTTGTGTGAATTTCAGTGTAGATGTCATCTTATTATCTATCGAGTTGGTCACTTAACCTGATATAAACATAAACATCAATTTAAATAGATCGGCGAACTCGTGTTATTAGATTTGTCGATGTCTGTTTGATTCTATGTTAAAAATTAAAACCAAAAATCAATTATAGTTTTTACATGTATAGGAATTGTTTTTTTGTGGAGCGAGTCAGTGAATGAAATGGTTCACCTTTTTTCGCTTTCAATGTTGACATTCTTTTCGTTTTTATGGCTGGATACAACTAATTTATGCATAACTAATTTATAGCTAATAGGTGAAGTTGAAGGTCACATTACTATGGATGTTCGAATTTCCACTTGCAGGTGAATAATTCACCAGGGCTGGTTTTGTTTTGCATATTTAGACGAAATTGACTCTAATTTGCTGCTAAAAGCGAATTATTATTTCTTTATTTCACTTTTAAATCAAACACTATTTTTTTATCTCGTGACTAGTGCTCCTTTAAAGATTAGCTAAAGAATCATTTACATAAACCTTAAAAAAGGATTGACTATAAATAGATTTAAATGTCATAAAATTGGCATGTGACCATGACAGAACCCAAATTAAACATGTTAGGTTAGACCAATGTCTTTCCTGATTAAGGCAAAGAATTACAACGAAAAGTTTGATATAACAAGAAATTCATGATATAATCTAACAAAGCTTTTCAGACAATAAAAATGCAACTACCTTAATGTGCTTTCCTGCGTTTTACTCAATATGAATTTTATATTTCAAAGGCTTTATCATTATATATTGCATTAATTTGAAAAGTTCTGAAAATAACAAACTTTTTGATTTTATTTTGATTAGCTTACTATGACGACCACTTTTTTTATTTTTATGTTTTTCAGAAATAATGAAATAATTGAAATGTAAACTAACAAAAATAACGACATCCAAAGGAAATTTAACACAAAAAGTCCTTTATAAATTGTCAAAATTAAAAGCTCAAATTTTCTAAGGAATGGAAAAAAAAATCTAAGTGACCAGTGAAACTCCATTTTAAATATTCGGTATACAGGAAATTAATTAAAGATAAATATGAAAATACATCACACAGTATAGCATGTCAAATGCAGCTTGATTGCAATTGAAAGAAAAAATCTAAATTCCTTGTAAGAAGTCAAATGACGAATTTAGCCATATCATATTATACAGAAGTATAATAACAAAAGAAAATGTCTGCAAGGAGAGGCTCTTATCTGTTAAGAAGACAATAACAATCAAAGAGTAAACAAAGGACATTTACATCCACAGTTATAAATAATAAATAAGAAACGACACGAACTCCACTAAAAACCGGGAGGGAAATCGGGTGCTCCGGAAGGGTAAGCATTTCCTGCACCGTATACGGCACCCGTCGTGTTATTTCTGTGTTCAGTACGGTAATGATGGAAGGTTACTATGACTGAGGAAGAATATCAGATATGATTTCTGACACACTTTTGTCATAATGGCCCTTCTTTCATTTAGCAAACAACAGTGAAATGATATGTTCCAAATTTATTATAGGTGTCATTTACTATTTAACATTAAGGAATTTAGAATTTTGCAGAAGATAGTTTATAAGATTATATTTGACCTTTTATTTATATTGTAGTACAGTGTGGAGTACTTATAGAACTGAGTGTTGAACCAGAATCTTAAAATTACTATAATATATTCGAACACAGACCATTCTAAACTTCACATGTGGAACACATTTGAACAGAGAATAAAAAAGAATGACATGTTTGTATTGACACTTATGTGTATCAAAAAGTAAGATATCAAACACACTTCCCTCCAATAAAAACTCAAAACCGAAAGTCTTTAATTAAAAGGCAAAATCTAAGCATAAACACACCACACTGAATGGATAACAACTGTCATATTCCTCACTTGGTACTGACATGTAGATATAAGATGCCACAATTAAAATCTTAACATAAATATAAACATGAAATGGAAAAATTAAACAATATAAATTGGTTCGAAATTAATTCTGATTTCATTTTTTTAATTGATATTACATTTTCGAAATAAGTTTTTATATTCTATGATTGCTAAATCATCAGTGATACACATACCTGGAGGTCCCTGAATCAAACTGAACCTAGACATCAGAGCTTTCTTGATAGCTGTTTCCTGCTGTATGTTGTTTGCCGGAAACCCGAGAACATCAACTTCATAACTCATGGTTCTACAAAGTCTCAGATGGTCCTGGTCTAAACCAGAATTGAGAAAAAGGTAATTTTTGATAATTCGAATGATTTATGTTTCCTAGATAAAGTTTTAAAAAATATCAACTCATATTAGAAAATGATATATGACTCTGTACTGACTTTACTTGCATTTATGTGTACTGTATTCCGGTCACGTTATGTTTACGGTATTTTTGACATTGTCAAATAAACGGGATTCTTGGTTGGACCCACCATTTTCACCGTTTTTGTCTTTAAATGTTCTGTACCATTAGAAATATTGAAGTTGTTATCAAATAGTTCGTTTGTATTTTTTGTTGCATTGGCATTTGTTTGGTTTCACTTCAAAGTTTTTGTTCTTCCGCTGTTTTCCACTTATAGTTGATGTGCTTCCCTCGGTTTTAGTTTGTAATCCGGATCTGTTTGTTTCTTTCAATCGATTTATGACTTTTGAACAGCGGTATACTAATGTTGCCTTTATATAATCGTTGTTTTTGTTTATCTATCATTCTTTAACTTATTATGTGTCAAATGAATTCTATGTGAAAGTATTTTCAGGATAACAATTTAGTATGTCACATGCGCGTTGTGCACACATGGACTCACAATCAAACACAACTGTTTCTGCTAATTGATAAATTTTAAAACATATCAAAACATATGTACACATGTATACATTAAGAGAAAGATAATTTGATATACTGAATGCAATTACTAGTATATAAAACACTTCGGGTTACACATATTTTGTAAGTTTTTTTTTTTAATTATACAGAACCAAATATATCTATAACTATAAATAAAGTTTGCAAAATTTTGTAGCAAAAATGTCAGCAGTTTATTCTATATTTTATTTTACATTCACAACATGAAGGTATTGTTATTAAATTGAAACTGTAGATGACGTCAAATAAAAAGAACAAGTTGTAACTTAACATTTTTGAAGGTCTGTACAGACAAGTTTTAAACATATCTTTTCCCAGGTAGATAACCTTAGCCGTATTTGGCACACCTTTTGGGAATTTTGGGTCATCAATGCTCTTCATCTTTGTTTGGCTTTCTTTTCTAGTTTGACCTTAGCGTCACTAATGACTTGTGTAGATAAAACACGCTTCTTGCGAATTAAATTATAAGCCTGGTACCTTTAATAAATATTATCTTGTCGTAATGTTCTATTGTATTGTTTATTTGTGTATTTCTCTGTCGTGTATGCTCTTCAATTTATTTGTATTGTAGTCCTGTCATGTAATGTTGTCATTTTAGTGTTATATTTTACATTGCCATAAAAGCGTGAGGTTTGGCTAGACACACAACCAGGTCCAACCCACCATAATTCTCCAAATGTCCTGTACCAAGTCAGGAAAATGGCAATTGTTATCTTATAATTCGTTTCTGTGTGTGTTGCATTGTCATTTTTTTTATTATACGGTAGTGTTTGTTTTGTTTTGTTGTTTTTCTCTTATATTTTATGTGTCAGCCTCAGTTTTAGTTTGTATTTCCTTTTTTTCAATCGATTAATGACTTTTGAACAGCGGTATACTACTGTTGCCTTTATTTCTCCCAGAAATTCACAAGATAATCAAGCAAAATTGTAATTACCTAAGCCACTGATATGATTTCCTAATGCAATATTCTGGGCAAGTTCACTTGCCTGTCCCAATAGTTTGATGTAACACTCTATTCTCCTATAAAATATATTATTTCCAGCATATTCAGCTGTTCATGAATTTTAAACAAAAAAAGTAAAGTTCTAGATCTTTGTAAACATAACTTATAAAGACGCTATCTTCTATGTAAATTGTGTTTTGAGTTGAATAGACTCATCATAGATCCCTGGATTAAATTTTGTATTGACGCCAGACGCAAACCGCTTATATGCGGTATATTTAATGATATGTGTGAAACATCAATTCAGAATTAATAATTTTGATTTAGCATCAATCGTCAAATTTAGTGTATTTCAAATGACTGCCATGGTTAAAAAAAACATTTATGTTAATGAAGCAATAATAAAAAAAACCATTGAATGTGTTCATAGTCAATACTATGATAAAAAACTTCATTTTGAGAACATAGCGGTCAATACTGTATAAGGATTAGGGTATGGCCGGTAACAAATACTGGTAAATACTACATTCTACCACATCTTTTTAAGGATAGCTTGTTATGTCTCGTTGCTGATGGGGACAACGTGGTTTGGAATTTATAAATCCCGCTTTAAAGCATTTTGTTATTACTTTCTCATACGTGTGAGTTAGATGGGCCAAATTGTGCTGTTGTATGTTTTATTTCTTTTATAGTTTGAATTCTGTATTTTCGGTACATTTCACATATGTTTTATTTGTCAGTGTATTCGATTTACGCAATGTTTGTTTTCATTGCTTTTGTTTAGTATTGTTTGTTTTCATGTGTGTGTTCTGTTTTGTCTGACTTGATCTTGTATTATTTTAAAGTTCTTTTTTCATATTTTCTATATATACGTAAAAAAAATTACCAGCTACTTCATCTAAATGATTTTAAGTTTAACACAACTATTTGTAGGTTTTCATTAGATACAGTTTTGATTAAGACGAAAAACCGACATTGTTCTTCGGTTATTCTATTACTACACTGTCCTAGGTTAGGTGGTTAGGTGAGGGTTGCGTCTTCAAAATAGTTCAACCCCGCCTCTTTCTGTATGTGCATGTTACAAATCAAGAACTTGTCATCCAAATCTAGTCGTTTGTTTATTGTTCATTATTTTGTGTCTTTCATAGCTGACTATGCGGTTGGTGCTTTGTGCATTGTTGAAGGCCGTAAGGTGACACTTATGGAGAGTTGTCTCATTGGCTATCATACAACATTTTCTTTATATATGGTTAGAAAATACAAATAATAGCACCTTTGCAAACACATTTCATACAAAAGGGTGCACCTTACGAAGAAAATATTCAAACTGTTATCAGGATGAATCATGGCAGATAAAATATAAAACCCCCCTAAATTTTATGGACACCATCCATTACGAATTTGTTATATACAATGTGTGTGTGTATAAAACTAACTAACGATAATTTTATCGCGTCTTAGATTTTATTTTACCATGTCGTTTGCGTAACGAACGTGACATATTCCCTAATATGTTTGTTTTGCTGAGTGTGAATTCGTATCGCTGTAGGACGTGTGTTGGTATATATACATGCAACATTCATGTATTTTGTTATGATGTTTTTTTTGTAATTCTGATTGGATATTTTTTAATGTCTAATTGTTTGTAGTTTTAATTCTATTTTTTTATTTTCAAAAAAGAAGAAACGATAAGTAATCACCTAGTCATTTGAATGATATTTGGTTTAAGGTAGCACAATACAAAGATTTTTTTACTTCCAATCTCCAACATTTAAAATGCTGTTACTTTCTTAAGGTTCATATAAATTAACAAAAGAGATATATTTTTTTAGATAAAAGATTAATCTTTTAAATGAATGCAACATTTTTGTGATGCCATCATTATGTAAACAATTATTATGCAATTAAAGGCAAAATCTTGGTCAGTTCACTTGAATGAATTTAGCTCTATCATCTCTATAACTATACAGGAAATCTTCACATCAGGAGCTACAAAAGGATGTCTCAAATTATCCGTATCGTAGTCCATTCTCTCTAAAATCTGTAATTAGTGTAAACATCCTTTCCACATAAAAGTAAAAAATGATTAATTAGTTGTTAAATTTGATCTATACAAGTTATGCGAAATCTGAGACACATTTTTGTAGATAATTATAGAATAACTAATCGAAGAATTCAAATAGAGAAAAATATTCAACGAGTGACCGAACAACACATTAATTCACGAATGCGCGTAGCGCATGAGTTAATTATCAGTGTTGTTCGGTCACGAGTTGAATATTTTTCGATATTTGAATTCTTTAATTAGTTATTCTTTTTATTACATTGGCAAATGGCTTTTTCTTTTAAAGAAATTAATGTAAAACATGTAGGGAACTATATCTTTTTTCTACGCATTCACAATTTGTTTTGATCCGCCGTTATCGACGTCTTGACAACGCCTATTGTTCTATGACGTCAGAGAGTGAAATAACCACGTTTATTTCACATGTGAAATTATCGGTTTTTATTTAACTGGGAAATCAATGTAATTTATTGCAACCAATGTAACTAGATATCATTGAGATGGGAGCCATCTCTGTGGGCCCCGCTGTGAATAATGTGAATTAAAAAATTGTATCTTTACCATGGGACATGGGTTTGTCAACTGAAATCAAAGTTTTTGACCTTGACCTTTGACCTAGGAAGTTGTAAATAAATTATGACACACCCTTTGGTGTTGGTTTATAAACATGTCAAGTATAAACTTTGAAATGATAACGGTTCTCAAGATATAGAGCGGACACGATCTTTACCATAGCACATGGGGTTGTCAACTGAAACCAAAGTTTTTGACCTTGACCTTTGACCTAGGCCGTTGCACATAAATTATGACACACCCTTTGGTGTTGGTTTATAAACATGTCAAGTATAAACTTTGAAATGATAACGGTTCTCAAGATATAGAGCGGACACGATCTTTACCATAGCACATGGGGTTGTCAACTGAAACCAAAGTTTTTGACCTTGACCTTTGACCTAGGCCGTTGCACATAAATTATGACATACCCTCTGATATTGGTTTATATACATTTCAGGTATAAACTTGAAAATGATAACGGTTCTCAAGATATAGAGCGGACACAATCTTTACCATAGGACATGGGGTTGTCAACTAAAACCAAAGTTTTTGACCTTGAACTTTGTCCTAGGCAGTCGTTCATAAATTATGACACAACCTCTGGTGTTGGTTCATATACATGTCAAGTATAAACTTTGAAATCATAACGGTTCTCAAGATATGGACCGGACACGATCTTCACCACAGGACACAGGGTTGTCAACTGAAACCAAAGTTTTTTGACCTTGACCTTTGACCTAGGAAGTTGTACATACATCATGACACGCCCTCTGGTGGTGGTTAATAAACATGTAAAGTATATAGTATGAAATCATAATGGTTCTCTAGATATGGAGCGGACACAAAGTTAAAGTGTTACAGACGGACGGACGGACGGACGGACGGACTGATCACTATAGGGCGACCCGCCTTTGGCAGGGGCCCTAATAATAGTTATCAAAGGTACCAGGATTATAATTTAGTACGCCAGACGCGCGTTTCGTCTACATAAGACTCATCAGTGACGCTCATATCAAAATATTTATAAAGCCAAACAAGTACAAAGTTGAAGAGCATTGAGGATCCAAAATTCCAAAAAGTTGTGCCAAATACGGCTAAGGTAATCTATGTCTGGGATAAGAAAATCCTTCGTTTTTCAAAAAATTCAAACTTTTGTAGCAGGAAATTTATTAAAATGACCACATTATTAATATTCATGTCAACACCGAAGTGTTGACTACTGGGCTAGTGATACCCTCGGAGACGAAACTTCCACCAGCAGTGGCATCGACCCAGTGGTGTAAATAGTTATCAAAGGTACCAGGATTATAATTTAGTACGCCAGACCCGCGTTTCGTCTACATGTAGGAACAACATATAATAATTTCAACCCTCTCGAGATATCCATGAAGAAACTAATTTCAATTGAAAGCAGAAATTTCTTGTAAAATTTTGTTGTCAAAATTAACATTATAATCGATTACATAATTGTTGTATAATACTAATAATGCATTAATTGGAAAGAGTAATCTGTTAGCTATCCATAAATACCACTTTTATAAATTTACAAGCATTATAAAGAAAGTTACAGCATTTTAAAACTGGGGAATTGGAGGTATAGAATCTTTGTATTGTGCTACCTTTAAGCAACTATATGCACATGCTTTATTTGTTTTTACACAATTTGGTGTAGAAGAATAACCGACTTGGTTAGAAAATACAATTAGTTACACAATTCTGTATTAATATTCTTTTAATTGTTAAAATAATATAAAATAACACCATAATAAACTTATTGCCGATTTTAGATTATTTTTTTAGAAATATACTTTTGTGGCGTTGATACATTCATGTTACGTATAATTCATAATTTAATATTGCTGTATGTATCCTGTCGTAAATAAATTTTAGATGTTCGTTGTTATTAAGTAGTTTGCATGTCGAAACGTACTATTATATTATTTATTTATGTATTTCTGTGTTCTGAGTGTTCTTGTATTAATTTGTACTGTATTCCTGTCACGTGATGTTGTCATTTAACGGTATTTATTTTATTTGAATATGGCAGTTGCATTTCAGTATTTCTTGTCTTCCGTTTTTTTCTTCTCTTATAGTTGATGTGTTTCCCTCAGTTTTAGTTTGTTACCCAGATTATTTTTCTCTCAATCAACGTGTGACTTTTGCGGTACCACTGTTGGCTATAGTCAATTAAATATTCTTCTCATGTTTAGAAAACATAGAAAATAACACCATTAAAGACTCAATCCGGATTTGTTTTTGCTTAATCAAGAAAACATAGAAAATAACATCATTAATGACTCAATCCGGATTTGTTTTTGACTATTGCACAGCAGTGTACTACTGTTACAGTTGTTCAAGTAAATATAAGACTTTAATATATAAGTTGAAATTCTAGATGAAGACATGACAGGCAATCATTATTAAAGCTAAATAAGAAAAAGATAAAAGCAGACATACAAGTATATATCCTTCGAGCATTTCATAATCTAAACATAAGAAGATGTGGTAAAAGTTTAAAAAGAAGATTTCATCATGCTGTTGAAAAGTAAGAAATTAATAGTTTTAATAATGTTTTAATAATACCCTAACATAATCATTAAATGATTAAATAATATATACTCCGCTATCTAATATGCAGAAATTTGCAGTGTTGAACATCTCAGAGGAAACATAAATATAGACCACTGTTTGCAAATTGGCATTATGAAAGTAACTCTATGGTTTCAATTAGTATCTGTTTTGCTCATTTCTACGTTTTTGTCAATGTGAAATCTCTAGTAAGCCACTTCGCTGAGTACATCGGTTTCTAGTGAATTATCATGTCAAATCTACATTTTCAGTGCTGATGAAAACAGAAAAAAACTTACCTCAAGACTTTGGACTTCATAATGAGTTCTATTGAGCATTTATCATCAGACGTGACCTTGTCAATAGGTGGCAATGGACTGTTCTTATGTAATTTAAAGACAAGGTCAATTTCTAAAACTTTTTTGTAACACCCTCTTCTTTCACTGTATGTTCTGCCCCTAATTTTCCTGGATTTTAACAGTTCAGCATGAGCTACCCAAATATACTGGCTTTGCTTTGGTATAACTTTTCCTATTTTTGACTTCACATTTTCTGTAAGAGGACGCTTTAATTTAATACACAGAAAGTGAGGACTTAACATTTTTGAGTACTTTGGTTTCTTTTTCTGAGAGCTGCCATCTTTTGATTTCTCCTCAGATTCTCTTTTTTCAATATTTGACTCTATAAAGTCCTTTTCCGATTGTGAAGTTGTTTTAATTTCCTTATCAAGAAACAAATTTTCTATATCGTCAGTATTTGATATTTTGTCTTCAGTATCTATTTCATCTGCTGAACTCATAGGAAGTTCCTCGTCTGTATTATGTTTGTGGTCCTGATATCTTGAAGCTTCGTTTTAACTCTGCTCGGTCTCATGAATGATTCCAGCTGACAATTTTTCTATATCCTCACTAGAAACATCCATATCTCTGACATCACAGAATCCCTTTGTTAAAAAGAATCTTCCCCTTCTTCCCCTAAATTCTACTGGTATGTCATTTATAACTGCTGTATCTTCATTCTGCACAGCATTGAGGGTTGATTCCATTTCCACAATAGGTATCCAAGTTCTGATATAATCGTCTATGCTGGCATAGTTTGACTTTGTATGCAACTTTGCAAATCGTAATAAGGTTTTTATAGGGTTGTCAAAATGGTCAATGCAGAACTTGACATTTTCTGTTACATCCAGTACTTGTGGAGTGGGTGTTAAAAACCCACGATTCAGACTTGCCGACATTTGAAGCTGGACGATTTGTCCATGATGGTATGGTACTTGAAATTTGCATCTATGTTCCACAATGATTCCCTGCTTAACTTCTGAGCTAACATCAATCACACTTCTTTTGAACGAGCCAACAGTATCTTTGTCATGCAAAATGTTGAGTATTGTTTGTTCATTGTCTTTAAAATTGGATAGCAAGTTCCTTAAGCTATCATTCTTCTCTTCCAAAATGCATGTCAAGATTCTGAACCAATGTTCCTTGTACCTTAGAAAAGTTGTATTTTGGTGTGGAAATATTCTAAGATAAGGCGAGAATAATTTCCTTTCATACGAAATTCGACTTGTTTTAGGCTTCCTACATGTTCTATGTTTGTAACTGTACAATCGTTTCTCCCATTTGACTACAACCATTTTCCTCTCTTTCTCATGCTCTGACATACTTAGCATTTCAACATCATCTCCTTTTTCTGGTTTGCAAGCCACATCTAACAGTTTGAATTGGATTTCTTTTTTGAATGTTGGAAGGTTTTGTAAACCCGGTATGACAATTTTTATTCCATTATCTGTTGTTTCTTTAACAAATCCATTAAACAATACAGGATATTTTTTGAAAAATCTGCCAAAAATTATCTGCTTACAATCATTATTAAACTGATTTGCCCTCTTTGTAGCATCGTTCATTATCAAACAAATATCGGATATTTCTTGAGGTTCATAAGGAGGATATGTTTCCTTCTTAATCATTGCAGAGACAAGTCTATGTACAACAAGGTCATTGTACCTAAGAAGTGGAGATGTAAAATGGACATACGATTTCTTCCCAAGAAAGAAATTTCTTCCTTTATCTTGATTTTTCAATATCTCTGTTGAACAGACATACTTTGATGATTCTTGAAACAAGTTCCACTCATGGTATGCTAAAGCTTGTTTTGGATGCAGAAAATCAGACTGTATCAGTTGCTTAATTCTTGACATATTTTGAGCAGTTTCCGGCAACAAATCTTTGATCTCTTCTAAAACCCAAGTCTGGACCGGTGTTATTCTCCTTGTCCTCCCTTCTGGTGGTGAATGAAAAACAGAAATCTTCCCTCTTGGTGTCCCTATAGTCTGAAGACCAAGAATGTGATGTATGTAATGTTGATTCATATTATACCAGTTGTCAAACACTTCAAAGGAAGGTGGCTCTTGACAATAGAGGGGAACACTTCCTGGATACTGTCTTCTTAAAAGTTGGGCAATACCAAGGTTAGTTAGTATCACAAATTCTTCGACCAATGAATGTGCTTCATATGTGTCCATTGGATTTTCATCCTCTGAAACATCAATTTCTACTGGAAATGAAAACGAAGCATGACCTAATCGAATTTCTTTCAAATGCTTTGAAAATTTGAATAGCATTTTGACATCCTGGGACAGTTCATTATTTTGATCTTCTAATCTGTCCTCTAAGATATTTTGAACTTCTTGATAGGTAAACTGTTTAGACGATTTAATAATGGTTTTCTGAATGGTAGGCCTTGGGTCTCCAAGATTCCCTTTCTTATCAAATTTGAAATTAACGGATATTACAGGTCTTTTTTTATCTGGTAGTAAACTGCAAAGACTTTCACTTAATGGTTCAGGTAGCATAGCAAATGGGCGGAATTCTTTACCAGGAAAAAATGTGACACATCTTGCCTTTGCTTCCATATCGACTGGGTCATTTTTCTTGATAATGGTAGTGACATCTGTAATGTGTATTGTAACAACAAATTCCCCGTTTTCCTGCATTTTGATAGAAAAGGCATTTTCTATACTTTTTGAACCTGGTGAATCTATAGTAAAGATTCTTTGATTATTTGTGTTGTCAACATAACCACTTGCATTGAAGACCTTAGCTTCTTTAAATGCAGCCTTGGTGCCTTCTACAGTGGATTTTTCGTAGAAATAAGGAACTTGGTATTCCTTGGACAATATCCTTATTCCATCATATGGATTTTGTGAGCAATGAATGACATCGATAACTGCTGCCAAAGGATATAACTTATTTGGTTTCCATTTAATTAAGGCAACAATAAATAACCATTGTTCTCTCATTCCTTCTTGAACATCGTGAAAGTGTAAAAAGTTAAGTTCGCGTTTGCCAACATCATAGTTATATATTTCAACTCTCGATTTACAAAATCTGTCCTTTACTCTGGAATGTAAAACATGTAATTTTGGTACAGTACGACATAGCGGTTTCATTAAATGTCCTTCTGTTATATCTAACAAACAAACAAACACAGGATGCTCCATGTCTTCGTAACGATGTCGTTTAACTAATGAAACAACTTCTCCGTGTACCTTTCCTAAATACTGTTTGGAATATATCTTAACAACTACTGTATCATCAGTAAAGGTCTGACCACATTTTGATCGTCCAGCAATACTTATTTCCTGTATTTCATCTTTTGGTTCTAATGGTTTACAAACAGCCTTATGAGCAGACTCAATGCTTATGGTGCATAGTTTATATATCCGAGGTAATTTTTTACATTGATCACTAAAGTTTTTGTTTCGAATGTCATTGTATTTGTTCTTTTTACTTTTGAAATACCGCGATCCAACAGATTCAATCCATTCATCATTCAAATTCAAACCTTTCTGAAAATATTCCTTTTCCAGAATATTTCGTGCCTTCATTTGTCCAGAATGTAAGCTCAGGCTTCTTTGAAAATATGTTGGTTCTTCTAATAATTTTTCTTCTAAGTCGTCTGCATCCTCCTCAAAATCGGAGGCTGAATTATACCAATCACAATCAGAATCTGAAACATCATATTCTGATCCACTAAATTCATCTGCAGATAAACCAGCAAGTGACACGGTTGTACAGCTGGCAATGGATGAGACATCAGACATATTTTCACTCTGACGGTCTTCATCTGAGTATTGTATTTCCATAAAATCTGTTCTGCTTTCGTCGTGATTGACTTTATGATGCTGGTTACCTGTCATAGGTTGATGATCCCTTCGCCATTGTTCAACCTTATCAAAAGACTTGCTTACTGGTAAGTAATTGATTGGATGTTTAGCAGACAGTGTTTGTACTGAACACATCAGTTTTTTTCGACGTACAGTCTTGGTTTTTCTTCTAATTTTTCTCCTTCTACTTCTAGTTGACACTGATGATGTAGACACTGATGATGTAGTGTCGTCAGAAGAACATGCGTCACTTAATGCTGAATATTGAGAATCAGCAATGCTTTGCTTATCTGACCATTCATTTCCAACATCATCAACTTCAGCTTCAAAATCAATGTCTGCAAATTCTACTAAATCTATATATGAACAAATGCTGTATCCTGAATCTTTTGTTGATGCATTTTCAGAATCTACACAAAAAACGAAAATCATAAATATTTTTTTTTTAATAACTTATCAATTAGACAACAAGCCTTTGTCATTAAATTTAAAAAAACAATCATCGAATTTAAAAAGAATTCTATCATTTCTCATTAAATTCAAAAAGTAACTGATTCAGGCAGTTTTGTTGGCACTTCTACAAAGAGTTTAATGTGTTCTTTGTTAGTACATGATGTTTGTTTGAGGTTAATTCAATCCCAATATAAGATTACAGTAAATGCACAAATGTATAATATATGTATACCTTAATCATGACGTATAAAAGTAATCAAACAACGAAAATGAGTTTCCCTTGACAATTGAAGTTACCTAAAATGTGTGCAAATTTGTAATAAATTAAAGTTCACAGTTAAAAAGCTGTATCCATTGCTATTGTCTTTAAGTTTTGTGCTTAACCAAACCTAGTTGTCAATTTTAAGATGTAAGTCAAGATATACTTACCGTAATTTTCTTCATTCTGAGTGTAATTTCTCTGAAAAAGAATAATGAAACTACTATTGATAAGCACAATAAAGAAAACTGAAAAAAATAATCACAAGTGCTCACATACCAGGGTTCACATTTTGATCCTGATTTGTAGTAAAAATGTGATTATCAATGGTGGAGGCCAAATATAACCTATAAGCAAGATGTATTTATATGCAGTCATTGATTGACTAACAGAACCTTCCCATTGTATATATTGGTAATTACTAATTTACCGGTCTTAAATATGACCTCATACCACATCTTCTTATTTCTACGACATGATTACAACTGGACGGTATTCAATCAATAATCAATCAATCATAATTTATATCAACTGATGATGTATTAAACCTCACAATTGCTAAAATTCGATCTTTAGCAGACACAATGAACAGTAATGCACAACCATTTTTTTTTAAATGTAATATGTTTGCTCTAAACTCCACGATGTATATTAAAGAAGTTATGTATTGAGGAGCTATAACACTGTGTCGCTCACCAGATCTTAGAGGCAGAAAACATAAACTGTAAGTACAAATATGTTTTCAAGATTTTGTATGTCAATGTAAATTTAAGACAGATAATACATATTTAGACTACCTCTTGTATTTTTCTTTTCAAATGACTTTCTAACTTTTTGAACTTGGTCTTTTGTTCTTCCTATGGTATAAAAAATTAAATACTGTAATTAATCTGGTAGAAATGCAAGTGTTAATCCTTCTTTAAACATTTTTTTACTTTCTAATATAAAAAAAAGTAAAACATAC
The DNA here is from genome assembly GCF_965363235.1 of Mytilus galloprovincialis. Taxonomy (NCBI): domain Eukaryota; kingdom Metazoa; phylum Mollusca; class Bivalvia; order Mytilida; family Mytilidae; genus Mytilus; species Mytilus galloprovincialis. Next base: position 10,709,868 of record NC_134838.1, on the reverse strand, counting down.
TGCTGATTATTTATTCCCTTCTTAAATATGTGTTAATAATAAAAATCATTATAGATGTATGCATTAGATGAAATATATGTCCATAAACTAAAACATTTATTTACCAAAAAATAAATACAAAAACAATTGATGTCTCAAAAAGGTTAAATATGTTTTCATAAAAACAAATAATGTATCTAAAAAAACAAAATATGCGTTCAATGATTGCTCACGAAAAAAATATATAATGTGTTATTTATTAACAAAATATACATTCAATAATTTGAAGAGTCACTCAAATTAACGAATAGATCAATGTGAAATGGATAGAATCACTGATGAGCTACCGGCATTGGATACATTACTTCGTGCCAATTTGATGAGTCAAATCGTTTCGAACTGATTTGTATAGTTTGTCCACTTGTTATGCTATAACATCACTTCATATAGTTTATCAATATATTTGTAATAACATGAGTAACACGATGGGTGCTACATGTGAAGCTTGATATGTTAAACCTTCCTGAGCACCTGCGATCAATCCTAATTTAAGTAGAGTTCGTATTGTTTGTTATTTAGTTTTCTATGTTTTGTTTTATGTATTAGATGGAATCATTTATATAGAGTAGACTGCTAAAGAATTTAACCTCTGATAGATTTTTTTCCATTTTAGTAAATAAAACAGATGCGTATATCAGAAGGATATTCTCATTGTATTTAACTTCAAACAAAATTAATTGCTTCCGTTATTTACTTACAGTAATTGCAACTTTGATGGCGTGTTCAATTTTTTGTTTAGCCATTGTATAATTTTCTGTTTGCAATAAACAGAAGGCCCATAGCTCTAATGCATCGGTATTGTTGTAGTGTCTTGGATCTTTGCAAACTGAGTAATAAAAAAAAGATAATGTTTGTTAAATCGTGATAAAATGATACATTTTGATAAAAATGTTCTACAGTGCAAACTTTTCATAAATAAACAAAAACGCATGTACAATAGTGAAAGAAAACATGCATGAGGTTGACCAAACAAACTTTCATCTTTTTATATGTATGTTGAGGAAAGAACCTTAAGGATTAGATTGGATGACTCGTGAAGATGAGGTCAATGTCATGCATCAATTTGGTACGTGTTGTTGGTTGTTGTAACGTATTTGCAAATTCTGTTGATTTGTAGTATATGGGAACTGAGGAACAGGTCTACTCTTAGAAAGTAGACACAATCATTAGAGCATGGAATTTGAGATCAAAGTCGTTTGACATGTGTTAATCTGGCATATTAGTTCACAACAAATATTTCTGCTAAATTTTGCTGACATCTAATGTCTTAAAATGAAGCACACAATTCTTAAACCGCAGCTTATTATAAGTGGAACAAGGAAATAAGATCAACACCGTTAAAAAATGTTTTTCTTAGACCTAATTATAACTATAAATTTGTCCTGGTACTACTTCAGAGTAATCCTTGCACATAATCGTGAGATTAATGAACAAACACTTATAAAATGAAACTCTTGTCAATACATTTTATCATATAATACATGTTTAAGTGCTAGCTTCACCCTGAATAAATACAATGTACATGTACCACTAAAATGAGAGATATGCATGTACATGAACAGTTAAGAAGGGGTCAGGAATTTTAATTCAATTATATATATAAATGGTTGTGCGTGTATCAGAATGTAGAGGTGCATGTGTATGTGTATATTTGTATGTGTTTTTTTGTTGTTTTTTTTCAATTGTATGAATGCATGTACCTGTGTTGGTAAAAATGCTATGTTGTTATTATGTTTTTTGTTTCTTTTTTTCGTTACTTTACTTTCTTTTGTTTAGCAAAGGGATTAGAAATTAGCATGTTGACTATTATTATTAAATGATATTCTTTGTCTTCTCTCTTAAAAACAAACAATACACAAATTTAAAATTAAAACGTGCAAATCGAGGAACAAAATGAAGTTTCACAGAACTCTTTTGATATATCTTTTAGTTTTACTTTAGCACAGAAATTATTTGCTGATATTTATACTATTATGCTCTCGACACATTTGGGGGGGGGGGGGTAACTGTAAGTAAAAATTGAAACATTAGGAAAACACTTTTACATATAGATGCACATGTGTATGGTTTATTCCTACTGCTTGGATATATTGGGCTTATATATATATATATATATATTTATTATTATTTAAGCTATTCTTGATGAACCACTTGATTATATTATGTCGACTATAACTGTTGGTAGTGTAAACTGCAGGGGGTTTAACAGAAACAGTTAAAAGAATTGGTATATTTACAAACTATAAGCACTTATATAATATAATTATATTAGTAGACACCCATAGCACATCTGAAAAAGAAAAATATGGCTGCATGAATGGGGATATGTGGGGAAATTTAGTTCTTTTTCTACAAAAAAATAGAGGGGTAGCTGTTCTTTTCAGAAATACTTTTGAATTTAAATTCCATGGGGAAAATATACTGGTAATTTTATTATATCAGATATCACCATTCAGGACTACCGTATAACATTGGCAGCAATATATGGACCGCATAATGATGAACCAGCCTTTTTTGACAACATAAAAAACAAACTATCCCACTTTGGCAACTTGTCAATTGTATTGGTGTGTGATTGAATGTTGTTCAAGATTATGAGATGGACACGTTATATTATAGAAATGAAAATACCCCCCAGTCAAAAGATAATATACATCAGGTCATGCATGACCTTGATTTTATTAGATATATGGCAACACCCTTTTGAAAAGAGGTACTCATGGCGGGCTCCAAATCGCAAACAAAGTCGTCTGGACTACTTCATGATTACCTCTGATATATAAGCATTTGTAAGTTCTTTAAATATAGGAATTAGTTAAAGATCGGATCATTCTCCGGTACTTATTAATTTAAAATTTCCAAGCCAGATTAGAAGGGGAGGGTAGATTTAATAACAGTCTTTTGAAGGAAACTGAGTTTATTGGAAAAGTTAAAGGGGATATCAGAACTGTCATTGAAGAATATGAGTCTGATCCATCTATCGATATCGAGACAGAGAACAAACAGTTTAATATAAGCTACCAGCTTTGATGGGATATGATTAAGATGAAATTTCGTGGATCTGCAATCTCATTTTCGACATTTCAGAAGAAGGAACAAAATAATAAAGAAAAAGAATTATTATACAAGATATCATCATTAGATAAAAAAAAACTCATAGAGAATAACTTGCCATCAGTACACCAAGAAAGGGAAGGGTTTGAACTAGAATTAAAAGTAATAAGAGAATTTTTTTTAAAGGGATAATTACAAGAGCAAAGGCAAGATGGCAAGTAGAGGGGGAAATGGGAAGTAACTATTTTTGTAATTTTGAAAAAAAACCATTACACAGTCAATAAATTATTCCCAAACTTATTCTGGAGGACAAATCTGAGATAACAGATCCATGTATTATTAGAAATGAACAAAAACAGTTTTATCAAAAAAATGTATACTAGTTCTAACCAATTGTTACTTGAAACTCACAGGAGGACACTTTTTTTTCAGCAAGACAATCCTTTTATTACAAAACCTATCGAGGAAGAGATAGAATCCTGTGAAGGACCTTTATCATTACAGGAATGTCTGTCTACTCTTAAACATTCGAAGAACTCTAAATGGAAAAGATTAAAGAAGACGACATTCCTGGACTTTTACTTTTAGTCGATTTTGAAAAAGCTTTCGACACAGTCGAATGGAATTTTATATATGACGCTTTGCAGTTTTATGGCTTTGACCATACATATATAACTTGGATTAAGGCATGCTACTGTGATGTCTCTAGTGCAGTGTTAAATAACGGTTATATTTCAGAATTGTTTTCATTAAAAAGGGAGTTCCGTCAATGGGATCCTCTGTCTCCTTACCTATTTATTTTAGTGCTAGAAATACTAAGTGCAGCTATTAAAAATGACCCTGATGTTCAGGGTGTAACAATTAATGACTCTGAATTTCCGATGAGTCAATACGCTGATGATTCTTCCTTAGTCCTGGATGGTGACCAAAAATCCCTAAATCAGTGTTTATACTTGTTTGATAAATTTTCAGAATGTGCTGGAGTTAGGTGTAATGTTGATAAAACCGAAGCCGTATGGATTGGGTTAAAAAAGGGAAGTATGGAAAAACTTTTGCCAGAAAAAAAATATTGTTTGGAACCATTCTGGGAGGTTTTAACTATTAGGTATATGGTTTGAGCTTGCTAAAATGGATCAAACTCTATGTAATTGTACAGCCAAGATAAACAGTATCAAGTCATTACTCAATACTTGGGCTTATAGAGGACTAACATATATTGGAAGGGTTGTAGTTAAATTAAAAATTGTAAATTAAAACTTTAGCACTTCCATATTTTCTTTTTAACTTTTTATGTAAAGGTAAACCAGATAAAGTGAAAAGGGCAGTGATAATGTCCGAACACTGTGATGGTGGTCTTAAGATGACTAATATTTATTCTTTTTGCTATAGTGTAAACATGTCTTGGCTGTATAAATTATTGATCCCCTAAATTACTCTCTTTGGAAAGTCTTGCTACTTAGTTATATACAAAAAATTGGGGAGGGGGGACACTTTTACTCTTAAGTTTAGAAAGTTTACTTTATTCAGCAGAAAAATTTAATCCATTTTGACATGAAATCATGGTAAATGTTCCAAGTTAAAAAATAATCTTAAAGCTGAAAACAATACTGAAATTCTGACCCAGTCCATATGGCTGAATCCGAACATCAAAATGGATGGCAAGATGATTTTGAGGTTCAAATATATTGAAATAGTATATTCTTCATTAATGATCTGATGTCAGATAATAATACATTATTCTCATATGATGAATTTAAAAAAAGTATGATATCAATACTAATTTTGTAGAATTTTATGGTATTTTAAGTGCAATTCCAAAGAGATGGAAAAGTATAATAGAAAGTAGTTCAAAACTGGAAATCATTGAAAATAAATTAATAGATAAAGTTAAAAAGGAACCAAAATCTTGTACATTATACATTATTTTTGGAAGATAATAAAGTGATATTTTAAGCTTCCCGTGAAAAATGGGAAAGAGATTTAAATATGCAGATTGAGGATTGTAATGCTATTTATTCCATGCCCTTCATTATAACCAGAAACTCTTTTATGCAAAACTTTCAATTTAAGATTGTTCATAGGATTCTACCATGTAATTCATTTTTATTGAAATGTAAATTAATAGAAACTGAACTTTGTACTTTTTGTTCAGAAATTAGAGAAAATATTTTTCACATTTTTTGGGAATGTAATGTATCACAAAACATCTGGCTATCCTTTATAGATTGGATTAAAAATTATGGCATTCTCCTGCCTTTCAGTGCAAAATAAGTCATTTTAGGTGTGTCTGAGGATTTTGTTAACAGTAAAACAGTTAATAATATTTTGTTGTTACTCAAATACTATATATACAAATGTAGATATAAGAACATATCCCCCACAAAATATGGTGGAATAGAATATTTAAAATATTGGATTAATATAGAAAAATACTCTGTATGTTTCTTAACCCCTGCAAAAAAAGTAAAAATGGATCAGAAATGGCATTTGTTAGAAGCAGCTTTTATTTAATTTATTAAATTAATTAACAAAATCATTTGTAATATTTATATCTATATTTATTATATCCGTATGGCTTAATTGATCTATCAAGTATTACTTTATTTTTTATAATGTGTATCGAATACTGTAGTATGTAATTTCACATGTTTCATCATCAAAAAGAAAATAATTACAAAAAAAGAAAAGAAAATAAGGTCAATTCCATTTCACAATTATTGATTAACAAGGCATCTGAATAGAATACAGTTATACAAATTATGGTTATCCTGGTTCGATGTTTGAATGAGATATATTTGTATGTATTGAGATAGTAAGGTATTCTTATTTTGTTATACATTTATAATTGCAAAAAATGTAAGACCTTAAGTTTACCTCTAGAAAACCGTTGTAGGTTAGATTAAATTTTTCTAAAATCTAGAAATCTTGCCACATCTAGATGTGTGTTAGACAATTCAACATTTTATAAAAACCTCAAAAGATACAAAATTTTAAATCTTGTACGAGTCAGTTCACATCAAATAACTATCTGTTTTTTTTTCTTCAAAACATAGGTTAACGTTGCATATTTTCTTATACGTAGTATTAAATTGCATCCCGATAATTATTCACAAAGAACAACATTTAAAAGTTGTCAGTCATTCATTTACCTTTAACATTGCTTGATCATTTTAATTATGCTGCACGTAAAAAATTTATCATATCCATTTAGAAACATGTACGTAGAAATAATAAGTTACTCACAAAGATTAATAGCTTCAACAGCTTTGTTATATTCCTTCTGTAGAATAAAAAAAATATGAATGTTAGAATAAATAAGTATGCCGACAAACAAATTTATATCTCTCAATTGATACGATATTCCCGTGCTTGCATTTCCTATCATGATTTTCTTGATAGCGGTTCGCTGCTCACAAGGAAGCTATTAAACCAAGAGTTTCAAATGGTGAAGTTGAAATCATCCTTTCGTAAATTTTACGGACGCCATCACGAGTTGGTTGACAGTTATGAAATAACCGTTTCACAAATGATATCGGATATGTTCCTTACATTGTAACTACAGTCCCCTTCCCTTTCATGAATGTGACCTACAGAATTAGTTGGATGTTTACCGATTTATAGTATAGACGTTGAGATATAATTTTCTTTATCAATTATTATTTTCATAAGTGTTTCTCGTTTTTTAAATAGATTAGACTGTATGTTTTCCCGTTTGAATGGCTTTACACTAGTAATTTTTTCCGGCACTTTATAGCTTGCTGACAAGGTTCCGTATTGAAGACCTTACCTTGACCTATGATAGTTTATTTCTATAAATTATAATTTGGATGGAGAGTTGTCTCATTGGCACTCATACCATATTGTCCTATATTTATTTGAACTAGCTGTTGGTAGATTCAATCGCTCTCTGATCTGTAATTTGTGTCGTTTTTGTTGTGAGGAACGTATAGCTACCATGCTCCGTCCGGTCCGCGTTTTCCTTTTTCTCCTTTGTATCGATTTAATGTGTTAAGCCCTTTTTCAACTGATTTTTATGGTTGGTTATTATGTTATACTGTTACAACACTGTACAAGGTTAAAGGGGAGTGGAATGAAAAAAAACATTTTTAATCCGCCAAATTCTTTATATGGTTATCCCATGTCAGTAGTCAGCAGTTCAAAGGTTGTGGTTGGTTCATGTCTGTCATATCTTTATCTCGTACATTAGACCGTTAGTTTTCTAAAGTGAGTTATTTCATATTTTTCATTGTGGCGTTTTTGTCTCAGCGGAAAAGACACTATGGGTTTTATTTATTGTTGGAGGCAGTGCTGTTGTCTCATTGGCAATTAAAACACATCTTTTAAATTAAACACAGTATGATTGTAACGTATACCACTGGTAGCAAGTGTGCCAGCTTACAATAGTTATCAAAGGTACCAGGATTATAATTAAGTACACCAGACGCGCGTTTCGTCTACAAAAGACTCATCAGTGACGCTCATATAAAGAAAAATATTTATGAAGCCAAACAAGTACAAAGTTGAAGAGCATTGCGGATCCAAAATTCCCAAAAAATCGTGCCAAATACGGCTAAGGTTATCAATGCCTGGGATAAGAAAATCCTTAGTTTTTCGAAAATTATAAAGTTTTGTAAACAGGAAATTTATAAAAATGACCACATTATTGATATTCATGTCAACACCGAAGTGTTGACTGCTGGGCTGGTGATACTACAAATCAGGATATTTGGTTTAATGGTCAAGGAGTCAATAAGAATGTAGGTGTAATAGGCAAGAGTGTATTATTTTGATATAAAAGTATGATTGCTTTGCAGTTGAACACACTATTGTACTAGTAATTGGTCTTGACATTTGGTGGCCTCATTTTCACATTTTTAAAGGGTAATTTTCAAAAATTAAATATTGTATTGGCATTCATAACAGGACAAAGATACATCAACGGAATTTGAAAAATGAATAGTTTTGCTAATGCCCCATTATGACATTCGAAAAATATTTCCATTCGTCGAATAAACTTGTTTTGATTTTGTTTGCCTTTTAAATGTTTAAAGTGTTCCGGTAATTTTTAAAAACGTCGTCTTTATGTTCTTTTTTTAAGTATATGCTTAATTTATTCAATATTTGTTCTCAGAGCTATTTCTAACTAGAGGCTCTAGAGAGACTGTGTCGCTCAGCTTCGTCTATGTGCATATTAAGCAATGGACACAGATAAATTCATGACAAAATTGTGTTTTGGTGATCATGATGTGTTTGGAGATCTTACCTTACTGGACATTCTTCTTGCTACAATTATCTCTATCTATAAATAACTTGGCCCAGTAATTACAGTGGAAAATATATTCTAAAAATTTACAAAAATTTACGAAAATTGTTAAAAATTGAGTATAAAGGGCAATAACTCCTTAATAGGTCAACTGACCATTTTGGTCATGTTGACTTATTTGTAGAGTAGTTTGCTGGACATTATTGCTGTTTACACTTTATCTCTATCTATAATAATACTCAAGATAATAAGAAAAAACTACAAAATTCCTTAAAATTACCAATTCAGGAGCATCAACCCAACAACGGGTTTTCCGATTCGACTGAAAATTTCAGGGCAGATAGATCTTGACCTAATAGATTATTTTACCCCAAGTCAGATTTGCTCTAACTGCTTTGATTTTAGAGTTATAAGCTTAAATCTACATTTTACCCCTATGTTCTATTTTTAGCCATGGCGGCCATCTTGGTTGGTTGGCAGGGTCACGCCACACATTTTTTTTAACTAGCTACCCCAATAATGATTTGGAATAATTTGGCCCAGTAGTTTCAGAGGAGAAGATTTTTGTAAAAGATAACTAAGATTTATGAAAAATGGTTAAAAATTGACTATAAACGGCAATAACCATTTCGGTCATGTTGACTTATTTGTAAATCTTACTTTGTTGAACATTATTGCTGTTTACAGTTTATCTCTACCTATAATAATATTCAAGATAATAACCAAAAACAGTAAAATTTCCTGAAAATTACCAATTTAGGTGCAGCAACCCAACAACGGAATGTCCGAATCATTTGAAAATTTCAGGGCAGATAGATCTTGACCTGATAAACAATTTTACTAATTTTACTAAATGCTTTGGTTTTGAGTTATAAGCCAAAAACTGCATTTTACCCCTATGTTCTATTTTTAGTCATGGCGGCCGTCTTGGTTGGTTGGGCGGGTCACCGGACACAATTTTTAAACTAGATACCCTAATAATGATTTTGGCCATGTTTGGTTAAATTTGGGACAGCAGTTTCAGAGGAGAAGATTTTTGTAAAAGTTAACGACGACGGACGCCGGACGACGACGGACACCGGACGCCAAGTGATGAGAAAAGCTCACTTGGCCCTTCGGGCCAGGTGAGCTAAAAACGTGAAATAATTATAAAACAACTGTCTATTGTTGAAACCAGTATGTTTCTGTGTGTGTCTTCCTTGTTTAACTGCAAGTCATATCCGCTTTCAATTGCACAGACAATGCATAATGTTATACTTACCAATATATAATGACACCTTGCACAAATTAACCAACATCTATATAACAATGTATATATATTCATCTTGGTGTGTTCTGGTAACTCTGACATCAGTAGCATACACTTGGTTGCAAGTTCAAAAGCCATGAATAATATTATCCTTGGATGACTTTCATAAAGGTCATCACATATATGAACCAAATCTTTCATCACCTGGTATTCCAGCTTTTGAATACAAAAATATTACTGACTTGATTGAATTATAGAGAACAAGCAATCAAAATGATATCCCGTAAAATTATTAAATCTTCTATTTCAAAAGTGTGTCTATAATCACTTTTAATCTGATGCTTCTTTTTTTCATTTTGACATCGTTTTGTAAATTTCATAAAAAATCCTATACTATTGTAATAATGTTATATATCTATATTTAGATTAAGAATAAAGATCATACATTAATTTGTCCGCCAAATACAAAGTATATCGATGTCAGATAATGAAATAATTCAAACTGTATATTTAAAACTATAATTCATGCAATAGTATTTTGAAAATCAATCCCTAACTTGCAAAGAGTAAAAGAACAAGAATGCCGAACTCAAAGGAAAATTCAAAACGGAGATTCTCCACTCAAAAGTCTTTGCACATAGATTCGTATGAACTGTATGTGTATACATATTGAACAATTGAATGTTTCATTAATTAATGTATTTCCGCAAATTACCCTGTATTTGTAGTAAAAGTGTGTTTTGTAAGCATATTACCCAGTATTTGAAGTGAAAATGTGTTTTGTAATAATAGAATATCACTCTGCAGAATTTAAAATTTTAAAGTAGCAAAATATTACTTTTTTTTAAAAATCAAACAGGTTCGGAAGGTCCAGAAGAATGTTTGTGTTTTCTTCATAACAAGTAATTCTAAACATTATGTTCTTCTCATATATGTTATGATGGTATGATACTAAACCCCTAACGGGAAGGATTGTGCCTGATGTTCATATGATGAAATCATAATCTTTCAGTCAGTTTAATTGAAGTCTGGAGCTGGCATGTCAGTTAATTAGCTAGTAGTCTGTTGTTATTTATGTATTATTGTCATTTTGTTTATTTTCTTTGGTTACATCTTTTGACATCAGACTCGGACTTCTCTTGAACTGAATTTTAATGTACGTATTTTTATGCGTTTACTTTTCGACATTGGTTAGAGGTATAGGGGGAGGGTTGAGATCTCACAAACATGTTTAACCCCGCCGCATTTTTGTGCCTGTCCCGTCAGGAGCCTCTGGCCTTTGTTAGTCTTGTATTATTTTAATTTTAGTTTCTTGTGTACAATTTGGAAATTAGTATGGCGTTCATTATCACTGGACTAGTATATATTTGTTTAGGGGCCAGCTGAAGGACGCCTCCGGGTGCGGGAATTTCTCGCTACATTGAAGACCTGTTGGTGACCCTCTGCTGTTGTTTTTTATTTGGTCGGGTTGTTGTCTCTTTGACACATTCCCCATTTCCATTCTCAATTTTATTGAAAATTTTCAACCGTTTGAATAATGTTGTTAAACTTTGATTTTTATTAATGTTATGATGACAAGTACAATTATTTTAAATCTCCCAAAATATCAGCTACTTCAGAAGATAATCTTAGATTTGAAACAGGACAATACGAATCAAAATCAAAATAAATACTGAACCACAATGTAAGTATAAGCAAATTGATGATACAAACAAGTTGATGTAATCTTAACTGAAAAAAAATTCGGGTTTAAAATAACTAACTTTGGCTTTAAAAATATTTTGATATGAGCGTCACTGATGAGTCTTATGTAGACGAAACGCGCGTTGGCGTACTAAATTATAATCCTGGTACCTTTGATAACTATTTATCATTTTAGTTGCCGATTGTTTGGTTTCCGGAGTTCAGTGATGAAGCTGAAGTTATTCCTTCATATGTTTATTGACGCCATTTTGAGTTGATTGACTATTATGGAATATCTGCGTCAACGATAATCACGGATATGTTCCAATTATAATCAACACATTCATTTTCTCTATTTTGCTATCGTGTTATTACCAAATAGGATTTAAACAAGTATTTGTACTTATATATGCAACATAAAGGGTACTACACATGGAGCAGACATTTTTTACCCTTCCTGATCACCGGATTTTGGTGTGATACAGTTTGAAATAATTATTATGACACACAGACTACTTACATGAATTTGTCTTCTAATTACCTTTTCACTTTGTTTCGCCTCAACTTGAATTGTATTCCAAATAATCGAACTAGTCTCGGCATAATCATACAAATCTGGACTTCCGTAACAAATCAATCCTGAAAGATGCATTTTCAGAAGATATTAAAAATTCATCTAAACAAAATAGTTTATTGATTGTTCTTCATGCCTTCGTCATTTATTTTGGGATGCATGTCACATATAGCGTGTAGTATTTTTTCCTTGTCTGTATGTTATTTTTTTTTTATTGTTATTCTCATGAAAATGTTAAAGAAAACAAAGAATTTCGTGCATTTCGTTTCAAGCCATTAAAATGACAGCAGCGAACACATATGGATGCAGCGGTTCAAAATATCTTTTGAATTAACGAAAATCACGAAGGTAGCAAATATCTTAATCGTCAAAAACACAAGAATAGAAAATTATCTAACACTTGCCAACACAAAAAAAAAGTCAGCAATAAAATCAATTACTGGTAATAGATCATACATGGGTATTTTGTCGAAAGACATAATGTGAACTAGAAATTTAGAATATCTACCAATTGTTCACTATGACGACATATGCAGAAATCCATGTTTTTTATCCCAATAGTTGTTGTCGTTTTAATTTATAACACCTATCTTCAATTAAAATTATATGTAGCAACATTCAAGCAGGTCCTGTCTATGGATTATGTATCTCCCAGTTGCTGCGATATTGCCAGAGCTTGTATTTCATATCATGATTTCCATGTTAAGTGGCTGATAGAAAAAAAGAATTTCCATGTGTTGACCTGACCGTTTTGGAATACTTGTTTCACAATTTATCCTGGTACTTTTGATAACTATTTACTGTATTTGGGGAAATCGCAGACCAGTCTTCTTCCCCTGAATGTGACCTATCGTATTAGACTTATCACCTGGTTACACGGACACATGTTGCATGAGCAACTCGACGATTTTGGGATCACTCGAAGTTTATTTTCGAGATATTACTTTGAATGTTCCGTAGGTTTCAGTTGCCTCTCTTTTATTCATAAAATGAAAACATACCTGTATAAAAACTTCTTGCAGCATCAAAAACACTACCTGGCATCTGAAAAACATACATTATTTGTTAATTATATTCAACAAAGATAATAATACATCAAAGCTGACTTTAAAAAAAAAACATTTGCCTTAACAGAAAAATGGTGTTAGGTTTATATTGACCATTTTGTATGGGGATAAATTGAACATGACCAGTTTATATATGTATGGATAATAAGTTGAAAGTTACACATTTCAAAAATACCAAATTGAGATCTGTATAACTTTAATGTTACGTTTTTAATTTAAATGTGACGATATTGTGAATGTGGTATTAGGTTTGTAAAACCTTACATATTAAACAACCATTAGTTAAATCAGTCAAAAATAGAAATTTTTGCGAATTTAGCTGTCGATATTTTTCTGATGTTCAAAATGTATCTTCAAATCCATGTATTCCTATTTAATGACAGGGAATTCTACGCTCTCTAATGTAAAGTTAGTTAAAATTAATCGTGCTAATCATAGTCTTTATTTTCGTGACATAAGTGATCTACAGATCATAAAATAAATAATATTGCATTTCTTTATTACCTGGATCTATTAACTTTATGTGTAGCAATCTAAATTCTTAGTATAGGTATCATCGGATTTTTCTAAAAATATTTCATGGAAACATGTTCTTTTTTGATTTATAACACTTATTTTTTTAATGAACATTCTATTTTCAAATAGTTTAGACCCAAACATCGACATTAATTGTAGAAATGCGCATCTGGTGCAGAAAAATTGATACCATTATTTTATTGAATGTCATTTATGTATAGGCACCAAATTACGCCAAAAGTCATGAAAAAAAGAATGAAGCTTAAAAATATATTGTATCCAGATCTATCGAGTAATGTAAAAATTATTAATATAGGCAACAGTAGTATACCGATGTTCAAAACTCATAAATCGATAGAAAAAAAAAACCATATTTGACAAAGAAACACACGAATAATAGCTAACAAAAGGCACAAGGTTTAAAATTTAAAGACACCCAGATAAAAAAGTTTGAAAGCCAAAACAACCACAAAGCTGAACAGCATCGAGGACCAACAGTTCACAAACGGCGAGGGTTTTCTGTTTAGGACCAGAACATCCCTATTATGTAGAATAATTTATACTTTTGCAAACAGGAAATTTTATAAAATGACTATAGAAAAGATATACATGATAAAACTGAAGTATTAACTAATTACAGAAAACAACCGGATACATTACATAAACCGACAAAATCCAACACACAAAATAGACACACCCGAATTAGGCAAGGCCGCAACGCAAAGTGACGTCACATTTGAAATTGAAAAAAAGGACGTCACATTTGAATTTGTAAAGCAGCACACAAAAAATGACGTCACATTTGAATGAATAAAGCTATCTATCAAAAATAAGATAGAATTAGGATTGATTTAAGATTATATTTGTACTTAATACTGATATAACATTTAATAACAATGAAAATTGCAATACTTATTAACATCAAACTGAGGTAGCAATTAGACAATTAACTATATTCTATGTCCGGTTAATTCTTAATCAAACTGCAAACGTAATACATTGTACAAATTACGTTGAACCAAATCAAATCTAATAAATGAAGGCGGTGATTAATTGTGTTTACCATAAAACATGAATATAACTGAAAAGACGTCAAGACATTTGACAAAATCCGATGAAAATTACAAATATAACATCAAAACTAAATACATGAATATCTAGAACCAATTCCGTTAACATTTTGGATATAGTTTCTAAAACTGTTCGTAAAAAACGTTCTCACGGTCGTAGAACAAATCGCAATCAAAGAAAATTTCGGGCCAATCATACCAATATTTCGGACCTAATTTCTATTTCAAAAAACAACGGCAGACATTATCTGTTAACAAAACTCTGTTCGTTACCGGTTAATAAGTTAAATAAAATTTTGGAGGACTGCAACACAATTTCATATAGCAGTCCTAAGTATGAAATTGTTCAAATTATTATGGCATATTGTTATTCTAAATTATTTCCCAAAATTGATCGCCCTGAAGATCATAAAAAACATTTTATTAAAATTAAGTATGTCAATAAAGGCTTTGATTTTGTAAATATTGCCGGTATATTTAACGACCATTCTGTTAAAAAACAAATTCCTGGATATTTTGACAATACTGAGCTACCTCTTATTTGTTATATTTACAAGAAATCTACCCGGAAATTTGTGTTTAATTATAGTCAATTGTGTAAAGATGTTAATATCAGTGAAAATACACCTACTTCATGTAATTGCAGTAATTCCGAATATATTTATGGACCCATTTCCCATGTTATAACAGGAGATCTTAACATCGTTCAAGACCGAGAGTTAAAATCATTCCTCAGTAAAGGACCT
Source organism: Mytilus galloprovincialis (assembly GCF_965363235.1). Lineage (NCBI taxonomy): Eukaryota > Metazoa > Mollusca > Bivalvia > Mytilida > Mytilidae > Mytilus > Mytilus galloprovincialis. Next base: position 10,694,607 of record NC_134838.1, on the reverse strand, counting down.
AAATATCGTCCCCCGTCAATTATTAATTGGAATGAGTGTCGTAATATCATTCACGACTCACTCCATACTTACTGTATGAAATGGATAAAACGGGAAAAAGCTGACAAAAAATCTTTGGACTCTTTTTTTAATTCAGTAATGAAGATAGTTGATATACGTATTCAACATTTTAAAGAACATTTTACTATAAACAATAACAACAATAAACCTATTTCTCGTATCAAACATAAACTAAAAGAACTAGCCAAGGAATTTGTTTTTGTCCCGCCAGATAAAGCTGCTAATAATATTATTATTGTTTGACGTAAATTTTACATTGAGGTTCTGAAAAAGGAAATCACCAATTCACCAACATTCCAACTGACTCCATTTTCAGAAAACGAAATCTGTAACAAACATAAACTTTTAGGCACCGCTTTACAAGCAGAGCCAAATACAATGAAAGTCCCAACTATGTATTGGCTTCCGAAGCTACACAAAACCCCTTACAAATATAGATTTATTTCGTCTTCAAGCCATTGTTCAACTACTAAATTGTCTATTCTTCTTACCAGCACACTTGGTACAATTAAAAACCTGATAATAAATTGTTCAAATAAGGCCTTCGAAAATAGTGGAATAAATTACTTTTGGAGTGTCAAGAACTCGTTGGAAGTACTTGATAAATTGCATGCTTATATTGGTGATTTTGAATTTGTTCAAAGTTTTGATTTTTCTACCCTGTATACCACATTGCCTCACATTCTCATTAAGAAAAAATTCACGCACTTAATTAAATGGGCATTCAAAAAATCAGAATGTGTATATATATGTTCAAACTCTTTTAGGTCATTTTTTAGTAGCAATAAACAAAAAAACTATGTTAATTGGACATGCTTTGATACTATATATGCCCTTGAATTTTTACTAGATAACATTTTTGTTCGCTTTGGGGATTCCGTATATCGTCAGATTATCGGAATTCCAATGGGGACTAACTGTGCACCACTTATTGCGGACCTGTTTTTGTATTGTTATGAGTTACAATTTATGACAAAAATAAGCAAAGACCCATCGAAACAACATCTGATAAACAAATTTAATAATACTTTTAGATATTTGGATGATATTTTGGCTCTCAATAATGACGACTTCAGTATGTATATTAATGAAATTTATCCTGTTGAACTTACTTTAAATAAAGCTAATACTAACAATGACCACTGCCCTTTTCTCGATCTTGATATCTATATCACTAATGGAAAGCTGAATACTAAAATTTATGATAAAAGGGATGATTTTTCATTTCCTATCGTTAATTATCCGTTTTTAGATGGTGACGTTCCCTTGTCACCATCTTACGGTGTTTATATATCTCAACTTGTACGATTCGCTCGTGTATGTAACAATGTTTTAGATTTTAACGAGAGAAATTTATGTATTACTGAAAAATTATTACACCAGGGTTTTCGATATCACAAACTAGTCAAAACATTTACTAAATTTTATCATCGGTATAAAGACATCATTCGTAAATATAGCTCAACATGCAGACTTCTAATACGTTCAGGTATTTCACATCCAATTTTTTATGGTAATATTCTTTATAAAGCACAAAGGTGTCAGTATTCACCTCAGAAAATTACAAAACCTTTGAATAGACTTATTAAGAAGGGATATAATTACGATACTGTTGTCAAGTCATTAAAGATTGCATATTTTGGTGTTAATATTGAGTCACTGATAAGGTCTTTGCATCGGAACTAAACACATTTATTCTAAAAACAGTTGTTGGCATGACACGGGTTATGTTCTTCTCATATATGTTATGATGGTATGATACTAAACCCCTAACGGGAAGGATTGTGCCTGATGTTCATATGATGAAATCATAATCTTTCAGTCAGTTTAGTTGAAGTCTGGAGCTGGCATGTCAGTTAACTGCTAGTAGTCTGTTGTTATTTATGTATTATTGTCATTTTGTTTATTTTCTTTGGTTACATCTTCTGACATCAGACTCGGATTTCTCTTGAACTGAATTTTAATGTGCGTATTGTTATGCGTTTACTTTACTACATTGGTTAGAGGTATAGGGGGGAGGGTTGAGATCTCACAAACATGTTTAACCCCGCCGCATTTTTGCGCCTGTCCCAAGTCAGGAGCCTCTGGCCTTTGTCAGTCTTGTATTATTTTAATTTTAGTTTCTTGTGTACAATTTGGAAATTAGTATGGTGTTCATTATCACTGGACTAGTATATATTTGTTTAGGGGCCAGCTGAAGGACGCCTCCGGGTGCGGGTATTTCTCGCTACATTGAAGACCTGTTGGTGACCCTCTGCTGTTGTTTTTTATTTGGGCGGGTTGTTGTCTCTTTGACACATTCCCCATTTCCATTCTCAATTTTATTTTTTACAGAGTTTGTCTTTAGTGCCGTGTGGAGGCAGTAGAGTGCCTCCCCGTGCTTCAGGTTTATGCTCTTATAATATACTAGATTATGGAGTGTGTGTCCGAGCGAGAACTGCTCTAATTCATTACTTTAGGAATATTTATCAAAAAGTAGTATTTCAATATTCAGCCCCATTCTACTATTTAATACTGATAGCGTTTGACATTTTTAGCCGAACAAATTTATCCATTTTATATACTTCAATTATTGTATGCTGGTTCATATTCTGGACGCCAATCTTTGCTCCTTTATTATATAATTCACTAACAAAACAATTATTAAGCTTAGAAATGGAAAATTACTAAATACTAAACTTGTTCAAAGGGTATCCACACGTCTCAATCTTCAAAATCGGTTATCTAAAAATACTACCATCGCTAACATTTTTAACAATAAAAAACGTGGTTACCCTTCTATCGATAAGTGTCATGCCAAAAAATGACTTACATGTCCCCGTCTTTCCACCAACAATACGGTAAGGTCCACGTTTAATGGTCGCACATTTTCTTTAAATTTTGAAACTGATATAACTTGAAAAACAAACAGTATTATTTATTTACTCACATGAAACAAACCGGGGTGTGGTATTCAGTACGTAGGAGAAACTGGACGATATTTATCTAAACGCACTCAAGAACATTTGTATCGTTTTAAAAGACCCAATAAATTCAAAAGTATCATTTACCAACACCTTAAGAAGCACAACCATCCTTTTAAATATTTAGCAGTTCAACCTTTAGAAGTAGTAAATAAGCAGCCTGGTGAATCGCATTCAAAGTTTGTACGATCACGGAAAATAATTGAATTAAATTGGATTAAAAAATTACAGACAGTTTACCCTCTCGGTCTAAATGATAATATCATGGGAATAGGTAATATATCTAGAACTAATTCCGTTAACATTTTGGATATAGTTTCTAAAACTGTTCGTAAAAAACGTTCTCACGGTCGTAGAACAAATCGCAATCAAAGAAAATTTCGGGCCAATCATACCAATATTTCGGACCTAATTTCTATTTCAAAAAACAACGGCAGACATTATCTGTTAACAAAACTCTGTTCGTTACCGGTTAATAAGTTAAATAAAATTTTGGAGGACTGCAACACAATTTCATATAGCAGTCCTAAGTATGAAATTGTTCAAATTATTATGGCATATTGTTATTCTAAATTATTTCCCAAAATTGATCGCCCTGAAGATCATAAAAAACATTTTATTAAAATTAAGTATGTCAATAAAGGCTTTGATTTTGTAAATATTGCCGGTATATTTAACGACCATTCTGTTAAAAAACAAATTCCTGGATATTTTGACAATACTGAGCTACCTCTTATTTGTTATATTTACAAGAAATCTACCCGGAAATTTGTGTTTAATTATAGTCAATTGTGTAAAGATGTTAATATCAGTGAAAATACACCTACTTCATGTAATTGCAGTAATTCCGAATATATTTATGGACCCATTTCCCATGTTATAACAGGAGATCTTAACATCGTTCAAGACCGAGAGTTAAAATCATTCCTCAGTAAAGGACCTAAATATCGTCCCCCGTCAATTATTAATTGGAATGAGTGTCGTAATATCATCCACGACTCACTCCATACTTACTGTATGAAATGGATAAAACGGGAAAAAGCTGACAAAAAATCTTTGGACTCTTTTTTTAATTCAGTAATGAAGATAGTTGATATACGTATTCAACATTTTAAAGAACATTTTACTATAAACAATAACAACAATAAACCTATTTCTCGTATCAAACATAAACTAAAAGAACTAGCCAAGGAATTTGTTTTTGTCCCGCCAGATAAAGCTGCTAATAATATTATTATTGTTTGACGTAAATTTTACATTGAGGTTCTGAAAAAGGAAATCACCAATTCACCAACATTCCAACTGACTCCATTTTCAGAAAACGAAATCTGTAACAAACATAAACTTTTAGGCACCGCTTTACAAGCAGAGCCAAATACAATGAAAGTCCCAACTATGTATTGGCTTCCGAAGCTACACAAAACCCCTTACAAATATAGATTTATTTCGTCTTCAAGCCATTGTTCAACTACTAAATTGTCTATTCTTCTTACCAGCACACTTGGTACAATTAAAAACCTGATAATAAATTGTTCAAATAAGGCCTTCGAAAATAGTGGAATAAATTACTTTTGGAGTGTCAAGAACTCGTTGGAAGTACTTGATAAATTGCATGCTTATATTGGTGATTTTGAATCAATTCAAAGTTTTGATTTTTCTACCCTGTATACCACATTGCCTCACATTCTCATTAAGAAAAAATTCACACACTTAATTAAATGGGCATTCAAAAAATCAGAATGTGAATATATATGTTCAAACTCTTTTAGGTCATTTTTTAGTAGCAATAAACAAAAAAACTATGTTAATTGGACATGCTTTGATACTATATATGCCCTTGAATTTTTACTAGATAACATTTTTGTTCGCTTTGGGGATTCCGTATATCGTCAGATTATCGGAATTCCAATGGGGACTAACTGTGCACCACTTATTGCGGACCTGTTTTTGTATTGTTATGAGTTACAATTTATGACAAAAATAAGCAAAGACCCATCGAAACAACATCTGATAAACAAATTTAATAATACTTTTAGATATTTGGATGATATTTTGGCTCTCAATAATGACGACTTCAGTATGTATATTAATGAAATTTATCCTGTTGAACTTACTTTAAATAAAGCTAATACTAACAATGACCACTGCCCTTTTCTCGATCTTGATATCTATATCACTAATGGAAAGCTGAATACTAAAATTTATGATAAAAGGGATGATTTTTCATTTCCTATCGTTAATTATCCGTTTTTAGATGGTGACGTTCCCTTGTCACCATCTTACGGTGTTTATATATCTCAACTTGTACGATTCGCTCGTGTATGTAACAATGTTTTAGATTTTAACGAGAGAAATTTATGTATTACTGAAAAATTATTACACCAGGGTTTTCGATATCACAAACTAGTCAAAACATTTACTAAATTTTATCATCGGTATAAAGACATCATTCGTAAATATAGCTCAACATGCAGACTTCTAATACGTTCAGGTATTTCACATCCAATTTTTTATGGTAATATTCTTTATAAAGCACAAAGGTGTCAGTATTCACCTCAGAAACTTACAAAACCTTTGAATAGACTTATTAAGAAGGGATATAATTACGATACTGTTGTCAAGTCATTAAAGATTGCATATTTTGGCGTTAATATTGAGTCACTGATAAGGTCTTTGCATCGGAACTAAACACATTTATTCTAAAAACAGTTGTTGGCATGACACGGGTTATGTTTTTCTCATATATGTTATGATGGTATGATACTAAACCCCTAACGGGAAGGATTGTGCCTGATGTTCATATGATGAAATCATAATCTTTCAGTCAGTTTAGTTGAAGTCTGGAGCTGGCATGTCAGTTAACTGCTAGTAGTCTGTTGTTATTTATGTATTATTGTCATTTTGTTTATTTTCTTTGGTTACATCTTCTGACATCAGACTCGGATTTCTCTTGAACTGAATTTTAATGTGCGTATTGTTATGCGTTTACTTTACTACATTGGTTAGAGGTATAGGGGGAGGGTTGAGATCTCACAAACATGTTTAACCCCGCCGCATTTTTGCGCCTGTCCCAAGTCAGGAGCCTCTGGCCTTTGTTAGTCTTGTATTATTTTAATTTTAGTTTCTTGTGTACAATTTGGAAATTAGTATGGTGTTCATTATCACTGGACTAGTATATATTTGTTTAGGGGCCAGCTGAAGGACGCCTCCGGGTGCGGGTATTTCTCGCTACATTGAAGACCTGTTGGTGACCCTCTGCTGTTGTTTTTTATTTGGGCGGGTTGTTGTCTCTTTGACACATTCCCCATTTCCATTCTCAATTTTACATGAATTTGGGATAGAAAAGTATCATAACACTTCTTATAGCCATGCGAATTAACACTCAGCAAAACAGTCACAATCGGGAACAAGTCACTTTCGGTAATAAAAAGATTAGACCACGTAATGACAAACCACAATCTAACATGTGGTAAAAATGTTCTTAGCTAGTTTGGTCAAAGACACATCGTATGGATTAACCAATTCGTGATGGTGTCCATAAAATTTACGGAGTGTCAATTTTAATCTGTCCTCCTCATAGCTTTGTTGGAGCAGTTTCTGCGTAAGGAGCACACTCCTGTATATGAAGCCCGTATAGAGTGAACAAGCACGAGAATAACGTACCAATTGAGATATGTAAACACCATACGAAGGGGCAGAGGGTATGTTACTGCTGAGAAATGGGAAATTGATAATTGTGAAGTTGAAATCGTCCCGTTTATCATAGATTTTCGTGTGAAGTCGTCCATCTGCGTCAATATAACATACACATGTGTGAAGACCATATCTGAGAAATTGACCATTCAAAACTGCTATATTTAAAAAAAATATTCTCAAAGCCTCAACTAATTTCCTTTCACATTCTCATTTGAATAATCTAGTGAAGGAAAAAAAAGGAAAGTTCAATAAATCTGAATGATACCAGTCCTTTTCTGGTTTAGATTTAATTTTTATCTTTTGTTGTTTTATCTGCTCTTCAACGTTTGTATAAGTTGTTTTGTCTTTCAAATAAATTTGCCTGGAGCATTAACGAAGATACTTTAAAGGTGTCATACCATCAATTAAAAGTCCCTATCTGTTCAACCAAATTTTGCAATTTTCACAGCTTTCTAAATATTTTACCTTAAGTTTAACTTCATAGAAACCAGGTATATCCTGAATGGTACATGTATCAGCTTTCTACATGACAGTTTTCAACAGATGTTTAAAATCATATAAAAAAGAAAAGGTCTTCCGAATAGAGGTACCACTAAAATTAACCCCTGGTTTTCTGGAAATCTTGAATTAGTATACTATGGAGTGCATTTACCCTCAATTTTGAATGCAAACTCATAAACAAGTAAATTTTAGCTCAAAATGGTCTTCATATATTTCTCTTTCTCCAAAAGTTTCATTTCTGCCAATTTGTTGGTTAGTTTAGGTAAACAATGACATCAAATGCACTATTTTTGTCCAAGTAGGCCTACTTTCACATACGTTCTAAATTGGAGGGAGTATTTGGTGGTGTGACACCATTAATAATCGGAATGATGATCTGATGCAATACATCTGGTACCATTAATGTTTATACCAAATGAACTTTTAAATACTAGTGTTGAAGCCAAAGTGACATGACAATGGCATAAAAATGAAAACGACAAAAAAGACAAACAGTCGTTTTCAATCCATAATATTGCAAACAAAGGACTCAACAGCAAGACAATATTTCATGGCAAACAATTGGTAATATTTGAAACAATTGTTTACAGTTTTTTGCAGACAATTGTTCATAGTTTAAAAGAACAACTGAAGTATGGAAGATTAGTATATGTCAATCGTGATTTAATCGATTATTGATGCTCATTTACAAGGTGATTTATTATGCATTTAAGCTGGTTTGATTCAAACACAAGTTTTATGTAGACAATATGTATATTTGACTTACGAAATCATAAGCATGGTATATTTGATAAGTTATTTATAATAAATGAGACTAACTAAAATTGAGATTAAAAATGGGGAATGTTTCAAAGAGATTTCAACCCAACCAAAGAGCAGAAAACAGCCAAAGGCACTATTAGGTCTCTAATACAGCGAGAAAATCCCGCTTCTGGAGGCGTGTTTCAGCTGGCCCCCGTACAAAAATATGTACTCGTTCAGTGATAATGAGCGTCACACTAAACTCCGAAATAAATAAATGAACTAAAATTGAAAATCATACGTCAAGACTAATAAAACCTGAGGCTTGGCTCCTACCTTTGGACAGGCGCAAAAATGTGGTAGTGTAAAACATGTTTTGTAAGATCTTAACCCTCCCCTTTTACATCTAGCCAATGTTGGCAAACAAACACACAGCATTAACTAGCATGTCAGCTCCAGACCTCAATTAAACTGATTACAAGAGTATGTCTTCATCATATGAATATCAAGCACAAACCCTCCGGTTAAGGGTTAAGTATCACACCATCAAAACATATATAAGAAGAACTTTTGAGGTGAATGCCGACATTTTTGATTGGATGTGAAATACCTAGGCCTGAACGTATGATGATGTATATTTATAAATGATTTGTTTGTCCCGATGATACAATTTAGTAAATATTTTGACTAGTTTATGATATCAAAAACCCTGCTGTAATAATTTTTCAGTAAAACATAGATTTATTTCATTAAGATCCAATACATATTTACAAACCCGTGCAAATAGTTGAGATATTGACATCATAAGATAATGACGAGGGAACGTCACCATCTAAAAATGGATAATTAACAATAAGAAATGACAAATCATCTCGTTTATCATAATTGTATCAGAGAAATTAACCGTTTGAAGAAGAAGAACAAAATACAAATTAAGGCGACAAGACTTTGACAATAATGTTATCTCATAAATCGTTTCAAAAGATAAATTTAGGTAAAAATAAAAGAACTGAGGGAATCGTAACTCCAAATGAATCGAAAGCGGTTTCGTGTTCATAAATTTTCCTTATTAAACCAAATTGACTAAGATAAAGTTGTATTAAAAAAAAATAAAAGATATACCTACACATGATGCAATGTTACTGTTGTATTAGCAGATTTTATAAATGAAAAGATATCAATCATATGATCTTAATCGATTTAATTTGACCATTAGACAGCGGTATGAGGGGTTAAGCTAGCTATAACAACCAGGTTCAATCATCATTTTCAACATAGGTAAATGCCTGTACCAAGTCAGAAATATGACAGTTATTGTCCATTCGTTTGATGTGTTTGAGCTTTCGATTTTGCCATTGATTAGGGACTTTCCGCTTTGAATTTTCTCGGAGTTCATTATTTTTTTAATTTTTCTTATTATTCAAGAAATTAATACTGTCAATCAAAATAACACTTTGCAGCTGTACATCTGGCATTGAATGAAAAATATACATTACACACCTTCAAAAGAAGTAGTGAACACATTCTGTACTGTTTTCCAATTTCTTTGCTCTTATCTGCCAACACGTGTTCCGTTTGATCGGTCCTTTTGCTTGTTTTTATTTTGTTAAATTCTTGGTCTAATCTGGCTTTTATTTCAGCAATGCTATCCTTAGCGTGTTCTGGATTTCCAATTTTAAGCTGTTGGTTAGCCAGTTCAAGTAATGCAATATTGTCTGCCTTATCAGCTTAAAAAACAATGAAACAGTAAAAGTTCACAATGATAAAAAAATCAATCATCGAAAATACCTACTGGGTCTATCAGTTATATCATAAAAGTTTTAAAGCTCGTTCAAAAAAACTAATTAATTGCACTATAGTTGTTATAATGAATACCATGTCTACAGCATTTGACAGGGCACCCCTGTAGGATAAGATTACTGAAGTTTTGAGGTTTCCCGTTTTTGAAATAGTTTGTTATAAAGCATCGAAAAAGTATTTACACTCATACATTTTTCAAAATTTAATTCAAACAGTGGGAGTCAATTAAACCTGACAAATGTAAACGTTGTATAGTCATCAAACTCATGTATTTTTTTTCTAATTATTCGCTTTTGGTGATGTAGCTACTATTTTTTGTACATCCTTGACTTTTCCATTTTTGTTTTGATTTGAGCGTTTTTGATAAAAATAGTAAAAATAAAATGTCTTTTTTTTCTTATTTTGTAGTGTGCGTATCTAATGTATGTCATAAACTGACATAAAAGACTATTTACACTTATGTTAGACATCCAACATGTTATTTTGTTGTTATATGATACCTCTTGAATTTCGAATTGAAGGGCCAAATGTCATCTTTTTATAACTTCTTCTTGTAAGATTATTGTCATTAATAGAGATCATGCTACATTGTTTATATAGTTTAAGAAGAAAATGAGTTTTCACTTGAAACACCAATACACACGATACAACCGAACCTAGTATTTTGATAAAAAAAAAACCGATTGATGTTGATTCTTTATCGATGTTATCATGTAGCACAAGGAGGGTAGCTTAGCCATCACTTGAAGGAAAAAAAGTTGTTTTAATATAATAAACGCTATCGAAATAACTTTAGAATGAAAAACGTTTTATTACATTTTTCAGATTAAAAGCACTATATTTTGTAGTTTTGATATTTACCCAAAGTCTGTGTATCTTTTTCTACTATAGTTGCATCTACGTGTGTTTCTTCGACTGATTCACGGTCATCCCTATCGTTCAATACGTGTTTAGGTTCATAAGGCATTGTGGTTGTTCTTATTTGGTTAATGTCTTGGTCTAATCTGTTTTCAAATTCTATTTCAGCAATGCTATCTTTTGCATGTTGTGGATTTCCAATGTTCAGCTTTTGATCTGTCAATTCCAGTAATACATCATTGTCTGCTTCATCAGGTAGCGCTTCAAAACAAAATTGAAACGGAAAGTTCACCAAATATGTTAAATCAATCAGCTGAAAAAATAGCTGTCGCTTCAACCAGCATTCTTTATGTTTTTTTAGATGTAAAATATGTCTCTTTTTCTGTCTCCAATGTCCTTTAAATTTGACAGAAATTGGACAAGAAAATCTGTCAAAAGTTATTGCAAATAAAAGAATAAAATAGCCATAAGAGTCTTCCATTGAAGACACCTTGATGTATATTGCACTGTAGGTGAATACAACGATTTATCATGTATCAAGAGCTAACAGATATATTTAGATAAAACGGTAACATACTCACAGAATATAAAGAATGTATTAATGTTCAATTCAAATTATAATAATAATATATATTTAGTTAAAAATGTTATTCAACAATCCTGTCATTCAAGAGTTCGGACGATGAAAAAATATAAACTGAAATGAAGATATCTTCCTTAAAAACTCGTCAAATGTCCAACAAGGAGTGACACATGTCGGTTATACATTATGGTTTCTCAAACTAAATGCATAACAGGGTATTTATAGATGGAATAAAAAAATGAGAAAAGTATGTATACACGGAAATAGTAGCCGTGTGTTTTTTATACATGTTTTCGGATCGTATGATAATGTTCTACTATAACTTCCATAAAAGTCATTTAGAGTAGAAAAACTATAAACATTAACTTCTGCCAGTAATAAAAGACATCTATAATTTTGTCAATCGAAACTTGATGTAGCGTGTTCAAGAAAAAATCTATTTTAAGTTCTAACCATATGTAGATATGCAAATGTTCTATATTTTGTAGTTTTAATATTTACCAAAATTTCGATTATGTTCTACAACTGAAGATGTATTTACGGTCGTCTCCTCGGATGTTTCACGACCATCATATTCCTCCAACACTATTTCAGTTTCATCAATCATTTCGCTTGTTCTCTCTTGTTTACTGTCTTGATCTGTTCTAGCTTCTACTTCAGCAAGGCTTACCGTTGTTCCAATGCTCAGTTGTTGGTCTGTCATTTCAAGAAACGCATCATTGTCTGCTTCATCAGCTTTAAAATGTTTTATAAGCTAATTATTAAAAACCAATGATTGAAAAAAAATCAACTAAAATCCTTATCACTTCTATTAGTAGGACTGCTGAAAAGATTTACGACAACTGCTTTTTTTTTAAAGTAAGTGTTTGTAAATAGTTTGTTCTAAAGGAGCTATGTACAAGTAGTAACAGAAATATTTAACTTCAAGGTAAATTAAAAAAAGGTGATATCCATAAAACCTCACAAAATGAAATGTTGACCCTTGAAATAACAAACAATGTAAACGCAATCAAAAATCATGTCATGTCTGTCAAAATCATGTGAATTTATTCAGTACTGTCATTGTCTTAGATCACTTTGGTCATGTTGCTCAAATATTTACATATCCTTTTGTCTTCTATTTTTGTTCTATTGTTTTGGGTGTTATTTGTGAATATAATTAAAAGGAATGTTCTATCTGATTTCGTACTGTCCGTTTCATGTCATGAACCCATATTAAATTATTTGTAAATTAAGGTAGAAACACGAATTTTCACTGGAAACGCACAATTCAACCGAACCTGGTAATCTGATTCAAAAACTGATGGGTGTTGATCATACGTCGAGATTGAAAATGGAAATGGGGAATGTGTCAAAGAGACAACTACCCGACAATAGAACAGACAACATCAGATGGACACCAACAGGTCTTCAATGCAGCGAGCAATTCCTGCAGTCGGAGGCGTCATTCAGCTGGCCCCTAAACAAATATATATACTAGTTCATGGATAATGAACGCCATACTAAACTCCAAATTGTACACAAGAAACTAAAATTAAAAAAAATACAAGACTACAAGACTAACAAAGGCCAGAGGTTCCTGACTTGGGACAGGCGCAAAAATGTGGCGGGGTTAAACATGTTTTTGAGATCTCAACCCTCCCCGTATGCCTCTAGTCAATGTAGAAAAGTAAACGCATAACAATACGCACATTAAAATTCAGTTCAAGAGAAGTTCTAGTCTGATGTCAGAAGAGGTAGCCAAAGAAAATAAACAAAATGACAATAATACATAAATAACAACAGACTACTAGCAGTTAACTGACATGCTAGCTCCAGACTTCAATTAAACTGATTGAAAGATTATGTCTTCATCATATGAATATCAGGCACCATACTTCCCATTAGGGGTTAAGTATCATACCATCATGACATATATTAGAAGAACATAACCCGTGTAATGCCAACAACTTGTTTTTAAATAAATGCGTTTAGTTCCGATGCAAAGACCCTTTTGGTGTCATACCACCAATTAATACCTCAAATTTAGAACGTATGTGAAAGTAGGCCTACTCAGACAAAAAACAGTGCATTTGATGTCATTGCTTACTTAAACTAACCAACAAATTGACAGAAATGAATGTTTTGGTGAAAGAGAAATATATTAAGACCATTTTGAGCTAAAATTTACTTGTTTATGAGTTTGTATTCAAAATTGAGGATTAATGCACTCCATAGTATACTCATTTAAGATTTCCAGAAAACCAGGGGTTATTTTAAGTGGTACCTCTATTCGGAAGACCTTTTCTTTTTTATATGATTTTGAACATCTGTTGAAAATTGGCATGTAGAAAGCTGATACATGTACGATTCAGGATATACCTGGTTTCTATGAAGTTAAACTTAAGGTAAAATATTTAGAAAGCTGTGAAAATTGTAAAATTTGGTTGAACAGATAGGGATTTTTAATTGGTGGTATGACACCTATAAATGAATCAATATTAACGATGTTTACATTTTGCACTTGGAGTTTGGCTGTTTTTATCACTTGAAGGAAAATATTGTAGTAATGTCATAATGTTATCGTATTATTGTTTAAACGTTTGATAATGTTCTGCCTAACGAAAAATCATTTAGAAGAGAACTTATACCATTAGTAAAATAATTAATTTTATTTTGTTCGCAATTTTTCAATAGATCGGAATTTGATGTAGTATTTTACCTAATATTATTAGTTACATAGTGTGCTAGTGACCTAATATGGTATATATGGGGTCAGTAAATTCCATATGGGGTGAGAGCGAAGCTCGAATCCCCATATGGAATTTACTGACCCCATATATACCGTATTACGTCACTAGCACACTATGTAACGAATTTATCTTACCGACTATCTTAACGTGTGAAATTAAGACTAGTGATTCTCAAAATGAGCAAGTCTTCAATACTGTTAGCACTAAGAAAATACTTCCATTGATCCTATCGTTATGCCAACAATAACGACTTGTAAGGTTTAAATGTGTTTTATGAATTTATTTCAATCTTAATGATCAATTTCTTCGTCTGTTGGAACTTTTAAGATTTTTTCTCAGTACCGTTTTGTTTTTTATAAAGGGACATAACACCATTACTAACCGTGTATGAAATAAGCCCCGCCCCATTCTTACCTAATAAGGCATATAAAGGGACGTAACTCCACTACTAAAAATAACCGTGTATGAGATAAGCCCCGCCTCCCTACTAACCTAATATCAAATATACACGGTTTGCACGCGGACGCTTTTAACCAATCATATTCCTGGAAATGTATAGGAGGTAAGATAACTAATTTTACCAGTAGTGTATGTAAATAGTGATATCCTATATATTCATGTGGATGTTCTACATTTTGTAGTTTTTAAATTACCAAAGTTCAATGTATCTTCTACAACTAGAGATGCATTTACGTGATTCTCTTCGAATATTTCACGCCCATTGCTTTTTCTCAATAGATTTTGGACAAATGATGCAAGTTGCTGGTTGAGTTTTCCATCTCTTAAATCTTGTGCATTCATCTCAAGACTCAGAACCAAAGAACTCTTACTTGAAGCATGGTCTTCACATTCTGAAAGTGTAAATATCAATATATAATTCACATTAGGCTAGACTTTAATACGAGTTTGTTAACGTTAATTTTTCTTTGAAAAATGCAAAGAATATATTTTTTTATAGGTTTTCTATTATACAATTTCCTTTCAAAATTTTATGGACGTCATAAAGAGTTGGTTGACCGTTAATATAATAACTATTACTGGGTCGATGTCTCGGCTTTTGGACTATAAGTCCCTAATGGTACCAACAGCTCATTAGCCCGAATATTGGTACTGACATGAAAAAACGGATTTTTTGTAATTAGAAGTTGCTGTTTAAAAATTTTAGGATTTATTTTTAATTCAGGAATAGACCTCCGTAATGCAAGGCTCGGATTCTTTCCGGTCTTGTACATTTTTGTCTCCTTTGGTTTATAGATCTTAATTTTTTTCAGATGTTTTGTATGTTTAAATAGTTTGGTCTCTATCACCACTGAATAGTTATGTATTATCGCAATACATTAAAATTGTTTTTAATTAATGTTAAAAAATCCCGTACTCTTCTCCTTGAATTTGAACTACCAAATTGACGTATCTCTTTGGTTGACTTGTATAGCAACACGACGGGTGCAGCATGCCTGGTTTTGAATGGGATTCCTGTTGTTAAGACTAAAGTTTGTTGTGTTGTGTTTTGGCTACTGTCATTTGTGTTTTAATATGATTTATTTCATTGCCAAGTTATTGTCTGTTTATTTTTGACTTATTTGTTTGAAAAGCCCTTTGCTTTGTTTTGCCTCACTTTAAAAGCCATTAAATTTATTAATGAATATATTGTGTCATACCTCTGATGCCTCGTCCTGGTGTTGCTTTATATTTGTTTTTATGCTTTATCCGCTTTTCAACTTTTGAAGAAGTATTTAGATTTTGAAATATTTTGGACTCGAGTATGACTCGAGTATGACTGTTGAGATATTGCTTACCGAAATGTGCACCCGTTGCAGCGCTATTAGTACCAATGTTCAAACTAAATGGATTATCTTATTCATTTTTAAACAGCGATTTCATCGATTTGGAATGAAAAAGGACAGGAGTCCTTATAAGACATGCATTATTTCTACCAAAAATTGCGATCTTCTCCTAAAATATTCGTATTAACACACAATATCTTGACCTTAATAATCTCTTAAAAGATATGAATGGTGTTAATTCGATTTTTGTACAAAAAAAAAAAAAAAAAACTCGCTGCCGTGTTATGTCTGTTATGCTATTTTTAGCACAAGTGCAATACCACTAGTCACTTAAGGTATCACACGAAAAACAGTTTCTGTTTTCGGTATTTGAATAAAAAATACGGATAGTGTTCATTCATTTTTTCTGATACTAAATCAGTTGATCATTTAACAGTAAGGAAAATATTCCCTCATGTAAAGCGCTGTTCTTGTAATCGTTGGTTATGCATTTGGTTAAAAATGTTTATGTCAGTCCTTTGTATTTTATTCGATTTCTTATATATTTCAGATTTGTGCTCACTGCACAGCAGTTTATTTGCAAAATGCGCATTTTAAAAATAATCATTGATATGCATTAATTGAAGAGTGTAGAATTAAAGTTACCAAAGTAGCCTGCTTCTTCTTCAATCGAAAACATATTATCTTGCTTCTCTTCCAATAATGTTTGCTCTTCGAAATCTAAAATCATAAAGAATGGAACAGTATGAAAATGGAGAGACGTAGTTTGTTTGTTGACAATTATCCATCAGAGAAAATAAAAAAGTGGTTATAAGCACTATCAGTAACATAATGGCCTTCAAAAATTAGACAAATTCCCATAAAGTATAGTCGACCTTAAAAGGCACTGACATGAAGAAAAACATAATTCATACAAGAAAACTATTGTTCTTTTTTGTAACAAAACAATTACGACAAAAACATGACAGATATGGAGAAGAATGTGGCGGGATCTTTCTTGTTGATAAGCAATCAATCCTCCCCTTCAGCTAGTAAAAAGCTAATTACATGGTTCATGCTTTTTTCAGGCTTTTGATATCGGTTTGACACCTAATCCGTACGCGGTTTACTAATTGAAACTCAGGTCTAGAAACAAATTGTTAAAAGTAAGAGTTGCAACTTCCTCAGGCAAAGTTGACCTTTGATTTATTTGGCTATCATATGAGGTCCTTCTTGGTCATAACTGTCTTCAACTGTTTCGGTTCTTATACATCTTTGGCTTAAACTTATTTTGCCTTTACCGTTCTTGGTGAAAATAAATTCAGAAAATCCCTTCGGAACTAACAGATTTTTCTTTAAGTATTGTGGTTTCTGTTTATTGCTTTCTGTTTTGGGTTTTCTAAAATTATGTTCTTTGGGTAACTTTTGATCAATTAAGGCAATATATCATCAAGGTAGCGGTGTTTTTGAATTTTCCAATTGAATTAAATCTATATGGATCTTTAATGAGTTCATATTATTAACTGATATTTCTTCTTGTACGAATTACCTCTAAGTACTGGTTCGTAAAGAAATCGTACAGAGGAATCTTTGGAATAAGAGCATTTTACGATTTCTCGTGTTTTAGCTGATAGAACATACAGATAGTCCTGATTTAGTTATGCCTGGTTGGAATGGATCTTGTGTTAAAGATATCATTAAATGACAATAAATCAAATGACAAATTTAACTTTGTTGTTTGTTTTATGTTTTTGCTACTGAAATTGAAGTAAAAAAGTGATAAGCTGTATCAGTAAACTACTCTTATTAGTTTTTTGATAAATGTTATCGTAAAGATCATTTTCGCTATTCATAATTTTATATTCTAATTCAAAAAGTATAACAGGCAACAAAATCGTTTCAACTTTGCATTAAAAGAGCTCTTACTCTTTTTACCAATCAACTTTCGATTTTAACCATTGATATGTTGTAGATTTCTAATGTTGATCACATTGCTGTTTATATATTCTCTCTATTTAGTACAGTTTCTAGTTTCTACAAATACCATAATCAATAGATCGAACTTCTCATTCACGGGTAATGTTTTTCTGTGAATGGTCGACTGGCAGCTGCCCAACTTATTTATTGATAAAATTGCGCTACTTTCTTTATTTATCCTTTTTGCTTTCTACAAAATCTCTTACAGATCTCTTTCAGTACTACGTTTTGCGATGTCAATTATCGTCATTTGAGGGAGTTACTCCTATTTAAACTCGACTGAACGATTCGGTTTTGTTAACATATTTTTGACCTTATTCTTCCTATTTAATAAATTAGGCTATCCACAGTTGCTGTCTATCTACCTTAATAACGGTAAAAATATATCTAATTTTTCTGATAACTTTCTTACCTTACAGTGTTTTTTTCTTCTAAAAAGTATCTAAATTGTTATAAAAAATTTAAATAGTTAAAAACAAAGAGTGCATAATTATGTAAACACGTGCAGAGAATGATCACACAGGACATAAAAAATAACCGAATTCGTCAAAGGTTTTATTTGGTTCGAGGGAGTTGGGACAAAATAGATGGTAAATATGTATCGTACATGGTCAATAACTCCTTTAAGGACCCGATATACGATTAAGATAACCTGTTTTATTTGTAAATATAATGTTGCTGGTCACTCTGATTATTTACAGTTTCTCTGAATTAGTTCAGCTTTATGTATTGGGACTAAAATAGCTTTCCTTGAATTTATTTTAGTCCAAATTAAGAAACAGTTGGGGAATTACAATGTAAAAATAATCATTCGCAGGTGTTATCAAGATTATAAATGGAATTGAAACAATAGCACTAATATATTATACACTAGAGGCAGTTTTGGATGCTCGATGGTATAGCTAGATCTAATGTTTAAGCTAAAACCCATTGTGAACCTTCTGTGTTTTGTGCAGATTCTTGGATAAATGATACGATATTTTGTCGAAATAGGAATGGTCACCCACAAAATGATAACAAATGTTTTAAAAAACAAATCGAGAAGTATATATTAAAAGTTATACAAAACACTTTTAATATAAAAAAGAAGATGTGGTATGATTGCCAATAAGACAACTATCCACAAAAGACCAAAATGACACAGACATTAACAACAATTTAAGCATTAATTACCTTCAGCAATTGTTATTACTATAATAATTTTATCGCCTTGCCATTTAAAAGCTTTTTTTTTCGTCAGCAGATGAAAAAAATGAGTAACTGCCTCTAACAATAGTTTTTTGCTCTTCAAATAAGTGCTGTTGATTTCGACAATTAATTCAATGCACTGTTTTTGGACACTTCTCACTAGAATGTTTGATTCTAGATCTGTTACACCAATCATTTGTTTCAACATGTTCAATTGTTCCTCGCTATCTACGACGCCTTCCAATGTAAACTTGAATGGAGGTGAATTAATATCTGGAAAAAAGTTTGATTCATGGATGTATGCTCATTGTTTACTTTGGTTAAATATTCGTATTGGTATGACTCGAAGCTAAATGGTTAATATTGCATATTTCATAGAAACTACTATAGGTTGAAAATTACGTTGAAGCTGAAAAAAGTATAATACTTATTTTTGTGCTTACGATATATTTTTGTAGAAAGATTTTAAAAGTCATGGTTAATGCCATAATATTACATTCATGTGTTAGTTGTCAATGTGGTCTAGCATTATAGTTACTATAAAAAGTAAAACCACAAAACTACTGAACTCAAAGGAAAATTCAAGACGGAAAGTCCCTAATCAAATGGCATAATCAAATGATAAAATACATAAAAAATTGATCATGTTGATGAGCATGAGTTATGATTAACGAGGAGTCTAAGTTGGAAGTTCTTACAAAAAGTTAAATCACAAAAATACTGAACTCAGAGGAAAATCAAATTTTAAAGTCCCTATTCACATGGCAAAACCAAATTCTAAAGTCCCTAATCACATGGCAAAATCAAATGACAAAACACAAAACACAAATGTCCTATGTCGCTAGTTTTTGTTTTGCCTAGGTAATGAATTCATCATGTAAAGTGAACTTTTAAATTCATACATGTACTTATGATTTATATTTAGAAACAAAAAAAAAAAAAAAAATGAAGTTCTTTATGATGTTAAAGAAAATAAAATACTTTACCTTCCGGATTTCTTCCCTCGGATATTTTTTTTACAACTTCTTCTACACTTAAACCAATGAAAATAGCTACTTCCTTCTTGTTTTCTTTAATTAGTAATTCTTCTGTTGAAAAAAAATCTTGAACAGTTATAGTATGTTCAATATGTTTTCTACTTAAATATATTTTATCTGTTAAGTACTAATTAAGAAATAATTCATGGAAGCCATAGATTTGTTGGAAATTTACACATGGCCTGGCCCGTGATATTCGAATTTTATCCTGAGCGTTAGCGAGGGATAAAATTAACGAATATCACGGCCCAGGCCATGTGTAAATTTACAACAAATCTATGGCTTCCATGAATTATTTCGATTCTAATAGGACAAAATCGATCATTAAAACTGAAGCGATGATGGGTATACCGTGTGTGTGGCTGTTCTATTTTACCCACTGTTCGACAAATGTTAAACAAATCTAATAAACCTGCATGAATGTTTTCTTATCTAACCGCTAGACAAAAAATGTGATTACTTTTTTTACTTCTCAGTAAACCCAACATTTGCAATTTTAAATTTACATTTTTTATCGTAAGCTACCGTCAAATTCACTGTTGACATGTTGTAACCAAGGAGCCGCCATGTTGACTTGCTGAAATCAGTATGTGTACGAAATGCAATAGAACAGAAAACAAGCAACACCTACCTCAATATTTTATTCTAATGCAATTGTATCCGAGTTTAGAAGGTAAAAGCAATAGAAAAACCTTCAGCTTTGACGTTTTCATTAGTATGACGTCATGTTTTGAAATGACGTTAATGCGCAAAAATCATTAATGGGATTTCGCGGAATTTTAATTTATTTTGTTTTTGTCCATTTTTCCATTCTCTAATGTGTAAATTCTTTTTGTTATGCATCAGAATCAGAATAAATGTTCTGTATGGTTTTATTCAATTGTAATTGTTAACACAGCGAAATCCACAACCGTTTACACATAGGTTACGATACATGTGGATTTACGTGGGAGGCATATTTAAACAGCCATTTGTGTACATCTTGGAGTCTGCGCTAAGTATAGATATATCGAGAATTTTATCACGGTGTTGTTTACAAAGCGAAAGAAGCACGTCATATTAGAATTGGTAACAAAAATACTCCATTCAATCCTAGAGATTTTCTCGTATACATATAAACCAACAACTAGTTTTATATATCACTTTAAAAACATCAATGGCAGTAACTTGGTACTACACCTGATATTCATTTTAATACACCTTATCGCTATTTGTCCGCCATTACTGGATATCACACAGGTTCCCGTAAAATTTTGACGTCATAAAACAAAATATCTGACGCCACAATGGAAACGTGATTGTTGAATGCGTCAAAAGTTCAAGCGGCCGGGTCAGCCGGGATTAGCGATAAGGTGTATATTCGAAGTCTCTTAATTAATGCCAAGTCCAAATCATAACACATACAATGAAGCGCAGATTAAAAAAAAAGAGAAAACAACAACACAGAGAAAAAAAAACAGAAATTGAAAATTAAAAAAATCAAAGTGAATGTGGTTGTTCAATTTGGTTTATGTTTTTTTCTGCTTCTTTGTTAAATATTTGTTTGTTTTTGTTCCTATTGAGATTGTGACACGGTGATGACTGCTGTACCCCTATTTTGTTTACAATTTTACCTTTTATGTCTATTTTGTTCACACATCGTTGTAGATATAATCGATTTTGATGCAACTGTCATACAAGTGATAGGTTAAGCTCTATATAACCATGTTCAATCCACCATTTTCTACATTTGAAAATGTCTGTACCTAGTCAGGCATATGACAGTTGTTGTCCATTCGTTTGAACTTTTCCTCGGAGTTCAGCATTTTTGTGATTTAACTTTTTATTTTAACGCATTATGAGGATTGAATTCCAATGAATATTTATTTTTATGTTCTCTGTCATTATACACGATAACATGAACAATAAGTGTAGTTCTCATTTTCAATATATGTTCAACTAGTTAAAAGTACAGTATACATTGTTAAGCGTTTAAAATATTCAACACAATTGTTTTCATTATTTAAAAATATGTAATGAATAGTTATTAAATTTGACTAAGCTTTGCATTGTTAACACTTGGTCTTATTGTTATGAATTAAATGTTTGAGAATTCTGTTTCCAAAAAACACATTAATGTACCCCTGTTGCTTTAAGTGTAGCCTTTGTCTAAATTGTGTGTCATTCTACCTGTTCCAACACTAAACTATCTATGGTTACAACAAAACCAGTGGTTTTGTCAATGGAAACACGAATGTGAATTTCAAATTTCAAAAGGCAATATACTATAGGTGAATCATAAAACGAAATTTTTTTTATGATTTTAAGCTCTGGATATAAAACATCAAAGAGAAACTAAGGCATATATCTTTTGGAAGAATTCAGTAAAGCAGCATACGAACTTGCAAAACATAGAATGTCAACTGTACTACAATATCATGACAGCTTTATTAACTCTTTTGTTCGAGAGTAGCATGGACTTGACTTAAATCTTAATATTGACTCATTCTACAAGGTACAAAACAGAAAGACAAATAACCAACCAGGAAACACGGTCAAATTTACCATAGGTTTCCATACTACAAATTAAATGATAGTTGATAGCAATACATTTGATAACTTCATTAAAAGAGGGGCGACATATACTAGAGGGAACGTCAAACTCATAGATAAAAAAAACTTACAACGCCATTGCTAAAAATGAAAAAGACAAACAGACAAATAATAGTACACAAGACACAACATAGGAAACTAAAGACTAAGCAACACGAACCCAACCAAAAACTGGGGGTGATATCAGGTGCTCCGGAAGGGTAAGCAGATCCTGATCCCCATGTGGAACCCGTCGTGTTGCTTATGTTATTACAACCCCGACAAATAGTCTTATTCGGTATGTCACATTCATGAAAAGGCACAATTGACTTAAAATCCATTCAGAAGCATTGGAAAGATCACTGATGCCCTACTGACCACTTAGGACAATGTAGTTCCTACCAGTCAAATCACATTGAAAGGACAAAAATGAAAGTCATCACCAAGGTTTAAAATCATATACAAAAACCGTCAACAACTAACTCAAATACAAATTTGAAGGTAACACTCGGACCAATTCATGTACAAAAATTGAACGAAAAACAAATATGTAACACATAAAGAAACAACAACCACTGAATAACAGGCTCCTGACTTGGGACAGGCACATACATACAGAATGTGGCGGGTTTAAACATGTTAGCGAGATCCCAACCCTCCCCTAACCTGAGACAGTGGTATAATAGTACAACATATATTTATATTGGGAATTGCACATGAACTGGTTTTTCAGATTAATAATGTCCTCTGATCACATAATTCATCGTATTTTTACTGCTTGGTATTTTTAAATTTCCCAGAATCGTCTTGTTTTCAAATACTCCTTAAAAAAAGGCAACAGTATTTCATTTGAGTGTTTGATTCGAGCGTCACTAATGTTTCTCAATGAGACGACACATGAGCACAACAGTATAATAGAAGTAAGGATATGTGGCTTTATTGCTAGTATTACACCTATCGGCACGGATAAACAGCTATCACACAAGCGAAACTGCGAAATGTAATGGCATACATTACGAGCATTCTACTGCATCCACATATCAAGATCAACAAACAATGCATCTATAACGAAATGATGAGATGTGGTATGATGGTCAATGAGACAACTATCCTTGAAAGTATTAGTCGGTATTTTTATAAGGATTTTTAGAGTCGGGGAGAATATGGTACATCTTTTTATTGAAATATTGATTCCACTACTAATTTTGTAACACATTGTCATATGGGGGTCAGCTTGCTCTTGTAAAACAGATTTCTAGTTCACACATTGTAGATGGCCGTATAGTTATAATTCAACTAATACAAAATATCCTTATGATTTGTACAAACGCTTTTGTTCCGTCTATATCATAACATAACATGTATACCTTTGTTGGAGTTCGGTATTTTAGCTATTTTGATGTTTACTACACAAACCGCTACATGTTTGTATTTTGTATGGAGGATTATATCTTGATCAAATAGAGTGTAAAAAATAACAAAATTATACAGTTGAAACAACAAAAAATATTACTGTTATTGTACATACGTTTTAATTGTTCTATTTCTTGTCGTTGCTCTAGGATTGTTTCTGCTGTTTCAGTATCCAGTTTAGTAGTTTTTAAATCTTTTATTCGCCTTACATACCCCAGGGATGGATTTTTATTGAGCAATTTATCTATTCGATGTCCTACATCAAGAAAGTCTTTGAAAAACTTTTCAAAGTCATATTCGCTGGTTTCAGCATTTGTTTTATGTGCAAATTCATTTCTTGCGAAACGGATTCTTTCTACATCATCACCAATATCTATATGTTGTGATTTCGGCGGAACTCCCCATTGTAGTGTTGGCCCCGGAATTAACGCTTTGTGCTTGTAGCGAAGCACAACTTTGTATATAATTGAAGCATCTAATTTAGAAAATCCATCTGATCTTAATGTCCGCAAAGTAGCTTGTTCTTGGTCTCTCAATTTGTTAAAGAACTTTGGATCATTCGTTACAATATCGTATATATCTTGTGCAGTTAACCCTCTGCGTGCTAAAAGCGCTTGCATTATGTCAGAAAATACTTCAAAAACAACCATGCAACACCTTGCACATCGCAAATTATCCTGAGTTGCCATTATATAAATAACGAAATTTCTTATACTATGCAGTAATAATTTTTTGAGATACAATACCCTTTATTAACTTCCAAAGTAATAAATCAACCTAAAATGATACAAAAATAAAATAAAAACACTTAGAAACACTGTTTCAATTTGTTTAATTAAAAAACGTCGACATCTTTGTTTTAAAAGCATGAGTATCAAGGTAATCATAATCATTGTTAATCTGCATATACAAATCTCGATGCCGAGCAGTTACTCTGATCATCGATCGGATAATAAAAGATTAAAAAAATGTTTCAACATTCAGAAGCTTTGAATTTTCATTTGATTGCAATTGTTTTAGTATATACACATACCCTACCACGTCCATTCTTTGAGTTTGTTATATATATGTTATCATGTTGTGCTGTGACACAACTGTCCGAGGTTAAGGGGAGAGATTAGTGCTTAAAACACGATTAACCACGCAACATTCTGTCCCAAGTCAAGAACGTCAAGTCAAGAACGTCAAGTCAAGAACTCCGCCGCATTTTTTGGGCCTGTCCCAAGTTAGGATCCCCTGGCCTGTGTTAGTCTTGTATGTTTTGTTTTTTCTAATTTTGGTTAATTTATATGTTTTGGAGTAAAGAGTGACATCATTTTTTACTGAACTATTACACATTTTTATTTAGAAACCAGCTGAGGACCACTGGATGTGTTTTTTTCACTGCGTTGACGATCAATTGGTGGTCTTCGGCTGTTGTCTGTTCTTTGGTCGGGTTGTTGTCTCTATGACATATTCCCCTTTTCCATTCTCAATTTTAAAAGTAGCGGAGAGAAATATACGTAAAGTATAGGAAGATATAACTCAAAATAGAGAACTATGACAATACAAACAGAAGGAAAGCAACTTGCTTTGGAAAACAAATTCGAGAACGCTGTCGCAAAGACGAAATCCTAACATATAGCTGAAATCTTGTATTTTGCATTATGGCAACAAGTCGAACATGTAGATAATGTATTACACGGTAGGTATAGTGTCCGGCTAGGATCGTGGTTTTTCGAGTGATTTGATCGGGCTTATTTGAGTGTGACCACTTTTTTTCGAGTGAATATGATCACAAATGTAAACAAACAGACTTCTTTTCTAACAAAACGTGATATAGAAGCTTGAGTTTGATATACAAGGATATACACATGGTATGTTAGTATTTGAGATATAAAGATATTATCATTCCGACATTAATTTTCGTTAAAAAAGTTAAATTAAGCCTTACAATGCTTTTATTCCAAAATACCGAATAAAGCCATTTTCAAACACATACCAATGTAAATGTCGACGGAAATGCATACATGGAATCTATATATCATTAGATAGACAGACACTTTACCACTTTATATTGTTATTGCATTGAAAACGACATTTTGAGACTAAATTCATTTCTTCGTTTCTGGGCTTTTTCGAGAGAAGTCCGTGCTTTTTCGAGTGTGTCCTTTTTTATCAAGTGATTATACACATTTCTTATAGCTAAAAATGTTATATGTTGGTGTATTTACGTTTAAAAACTATAAAATAAAGGTTCAAATTAAGAACTATCAAGGCACATCGTGTATTAACACTTGCATTTTATAAACAAGTATCAACATCATATAAATTGCATGTACACTATATATTCGTGATGTCAACAATCTAATGTAAGTGTTCCGGACCATATGAGTATTTGGACCATACGAGTATGGTCATGACCTATGGGTATATACTTATATGGTCCGACCGTACACGTACGATCTGGTTAATTAACACGATTACGTTTAATACTGGTAAACTCTTCAAAAGGTATGACCATTCTAGTTGTCACATCATTAAAAGACGATATATCAAATGTCATTTTATTATATATTCTATTTTATTGTATAGCAATATAATATTTCCCACAGAAAGTAACCAAAAGTTAGCGTGAAATAAATTCCAATATTGCACTAATGCAATAAATCATAAAATTTCATGACGTCATCAACGACAAAATCTTTGTTTAAACCATTTTTTACTTTCAAATATTATATTGCTATACAATTAAAGGGTTATTGCATGAATATTGGCGAATATTCATGCAATAACCCTATAATATTATATCAATAATAACAATATAAACTAAAATAACATAATTAAACAAGGTGTTCGTGGTTCATAAAGCATATATACTATATAGTAATATAATATAATATAAAGTATATTGAAGTAATTGGCTACCTAAACTAGATCTTTAATAAGCGTACTTTTTTTTTTATCTAATCTAGAAAAGCTGGGATGTAAAATAATTATCTCATTCGGATTTAGTGTGTCAGTCGGGGCGATCTTAAGTCGATATAATAAAAAGTCTAATAATTGATACTAGAGACGCACAGAAAACAGATACACCCAGATTCAGGCAATTAATTGAAAGACAATGGGTTTCAACTTGTAATTGTGCTGTTTTGGGTACCCTTTGAATTATAAAATCAATACATTTCATGTAACCGTCATTGTTATAGATAAATTTATTGTATTATTGTATCGTTTCTAATGTATACCTACAATGTATATTGTCCAAATACTCATATTGTCCGGTCCGTTAATAACCAAATGAGTAAATACCCATATAGTTCGACAATACGCGTATGGTCCGACCAAATGAGTATACGCATATGGTCATGAACATACGTGTATGGTCCAAACACTCATATGGTCCGGAACATAAGCATAGACAATTCGAATTGAGGCGTACATACATATATTGTATAAGGTGAGATCTATGTTTGTTTTTAAAAGAGTATACATCATAGATATATCATTAACTATCATTAACTATTTGTCTTGTATCTTGTATTATTGTATAGCAATATAATATTTCCCACAGAAAGTAACCAAAAGTAAGCGTGCAATAAGTTCTAATATTGCAATAGTGCAATAAATCTTCAAAATTCATGACGTCATCAACGACAAAATCTTAGTTTAAACCAATTTTTACTTTCAAATATTATATTGCTATACAATAAAAGGGTTATTACATGAATATTGGGGAATATTGTCCCTCGTAGAACATATGATTATCAAAATGAAATGTTGTTCCTGGTGTCGTTCGAAGCACTGGACAATCTAGCTGGTGATAGCATATAATATACACATTTTGTATTTGTACATGTATATCATTTCTAAAGGATCATATGTAGGCTAATGAACTATTCATTTCATTGCTGATTATATATGAAATTTTATTCAAATGTGCTGTTCAATGGCAATACAAATGGGGGTGGATTAAGTCAGTGCTTTTTATTTTTTTTATTAATGGATTTTTTTTTATGGGGTGGGGGCAGGCCTCTTTTCGTAGAATATCTTTTATTTATACATTTCATTTTTCTGATTCTTCACTGCTGTCTATTAGGTTTCTTTCGACTTTTTTAAATCTCCGGAGTTCACCACAAGAAATATTATTAACTGTAAAATCAAAAGTAGCATGAAATGAAATTATGAGTTCCCTGCACAATGTTCTAAACACCGTTTTGTTAAGGATCAAGTAATATCTAAATGAACCTGGAAAGTAGTTGTATAACGCTCTCCGAACAGAAAATTTTGCATTAAATTGAAAAAAGCTTCATTTTGATAAACGTAGTAATATGTTTTTGATGAATTATTGGGAATGTATGATATACTGTCCTTCACTTAATTACAGTTATAAACTAGAAAAAGTCATTTTTTATAGTCTAGAATAACTTTTTTCTTATGCAAATTTTCTGTAAAAAACCCGGACCATTTGTTTGATAAACAGCTGCGCCATGAGAGCACGATACGCCCGACGTCTTGTGTGGAAGTTTTATGCAATAATCAAAAATAGTTTCTGAGAAAGTTATAAGCAATAACCATATATTGTTTTTGAGACACAGCGGGACATGTGAAACCCCCCACCCTGGTTTTTTTACACAAAGATCTAAATTTCACTAAAATAAAATTTTGAATCAAAACCAAAAAGTATACAGATCTTTAGATTAATATAACAAAGAAGTGTGTAAAGTTTTAAGCAATAATCATAAATTATTTTTGAGATACGGCACAACATGTAAAAACCCCTCCCCCTTTTTTACAAAATACTCAATAACTCAAAAATGAAATTTTGAATCATCACCAAAAAGTATACAGATCTTAAGATTAATATAACAAAGACATGTGTAAAGTTTTAAGCAATAATCATAAATCGTTTTGTAAAAAAACCCTCCCCCTTTTTTACAAAATACTCAATAACTCAAACATGAAATTTTTAATCATCACCAAAAAGTATACAAATATTAAGATTAATATAACAAAGAATTGTTTAAAGTTTTAAGCCATAATCAAAAATCGTTTTTGAGATACGGTGCGACATGTAAAAAAAAAACAACCCTGTTTTAGTAACAAAGTGCCGTAACTCAAAAAGTTTTAATTTTATTTTCACCAAAAAGTATACAGATCATTTAACCATCATAAGGAACAACTGTATTAAGTTTCATGAAATTTGGATGAGTCATTCTCAAGTTACGGTGCGACATGTTTACGCCAGACAGACGGACAGACGGACGGACACCGGACATTTGTATAACATAATACGTCCCGTCAAAAATTTGACGGGCGTATAAAAACCCGGACGATTTCACAGTTGCTCTCGAAAAAAACCGGACAATAACAAACACTGAATTATTTGGTTAAATACAAGGAAATCTTGCTTCTTTGTTGATCAAAACACGTATAGTATTCAATATAAGATGGGTAGTAATGTAAAAAACTATTATAATTACTAAATAGCAGGTAATGGAACTTATAGCATGTTTTATCACTCGAAAAAGATCGAACTACACTCGAAAAAAAAATGGACCGAGTCACTCGAAAAACCACGATCCTAGCCGGACACTATCCCTGCCGTGTATTGGGTCACTGAGAAAAGCAAGCGTTGAGAACACAACTATATCAATAACTAAAGCCAATGGTTAATTTTGTCAAAATCATACCCAGTAGATTAATATTAATATAAATTAATGTAATGCATTCAAGGGCCTTTGTGAAGAAAGAAAGTTCAATTTGATTCCATCATCAGTTTGAAAATTAGTATTGCTCTTTTTTCAGAAAGAAAAATATATAGATCGTAAGATTAGTGTAGTAGTTATATACATATTGTTAACATAACGATAAGGATATATATTTGCAAATTAGACAACTATACACAAAAATTATCTAATTTAAAACAAAATAATTTACGAAAAACAATTACGAAAGATAAGAACCAACGACAACCACTAAATTATGGACTCTTGACTTTCAACAGGTACAAACCGAATGTGGCGGGTTTGAACATGTAAGGTGCGTTGTATACCACATGAAAAACCACACAAAACAATCATATTTTAGTATTTATAGGAAACAGCAATCAAACCGACAACCACTCAAAACCAGGCTCCCGATTTTTGACAGTCCCATATAGATTTCAGTTTTTATAAAAAATAAGAGGACGCGTGTGAATTTCTTTAGGACAGCTGTACACCAGAGTTAAATGATGTGGAAATAATAATACAGGTAGTAGATAGTGTGGTACCGTTATAATTTGTAATAATAACAATTAAGGAACAGCTGCATTTTTACTTACAATATCACAATATCTTTCGTGTTAGTCCATGTAAATTTCCGAACTCGAGGACTTCCATCTAATCAGGATATATAAGAACTTTCGTATTTGTATTTTTAACGTAAATACCTATTGGCATTGTCAGATCAGACAGGATAAGAATGACACTACATGCATGAACCAATCAAAAAATTGACTCTGTGGAAAATTCGATGGAAAGTCCCAAAATAAATGGTAAAATCATTTACCATGAATCTTTCAATATACAGTGTTAGTTATTAAATGAATCGTCATAGATACCAGGATTTAAATTTTGTATTTGTACCAGACGCGCGTTCCGTCTACAAAAGACTCATTGGTGACGATCGAATAAAAATAGTTAAGAAGGCCAAATAAAGTACGAAGTTGAAGGGCATTGAGGACCAAGTGCCAACAAAGGTTTTTAGACAACTGAAATATTTGCTGTATGAAAGTCAAACGGTCAAAATAAGAGTTATGTCTGCTCTTATTCCTGAGAAAAAATACCATGATTATGACTTTATACTTGCAATTTCTTGACGTAAAGTAGTCATAGATGTTTGTACTTAGACACTTAAACAGAAATGTTTAATTAAAACTGTAAATTGTATTTCGTTTACAGAAAGTTTTATTTCCCTGTCAATCATTTTGTCCTCTCTGCATACTTTTTTTTTAAAAAACTCCAGAGATCTAGATGGCTTCAAAAAATTGAATATGAAATTGTAATAAATCTTGTATTTCATTCAAAATAATTGCATTTATCAACAACAATGTAACATTAAGGAAAATTGTCACCGTTTCATAGTTACATCAGTGCATATATTTTTTTATGTAATGCGCATCAGGACAGTGAAAAAAGTTGCCGTTTATGTAAATCATGAAATATTGTTAATGAGATGGTTACATTACATTTTTAAAACAATTTTGCATCTTCTTAATTGTGTTACAATATATAATACCTGCAAATCATTTAACCAACTTAATAATCTTTTACATGTTATACTTATAATTGCTTTAAAAAAACAGTGTATGTGTATTCAAATTATGTCTACAACCTAAATGAATAATTCAAGTTAAATGCATCAGTTTATGTTAATTCTGTTAAATGGAAAAAAATTATAGATACTGAATAACTCTGTAAGAAATATCCAATGTCTTATTCTGAGTATCTTTTCTTGAAATGTTTCAAAATACTTTTCTTATTTTAAAATTATTTTACCAAATATTATTCAATATACAGTACAAACATCTAATATTTTAGGAATATTAAACCGATTAAAATTTGATAGGACAATTTGCAATTTTTCTTTCTTCATAAAAATAAGGCCACCAATTTCTATCTTCGTAAACATTGATTATCTAGTTGAAATTCTGTCGTTGATGTTTCCCTAGATTATCCATATAGAATAGTTGTAATTTTGTTAATTTCAATTCATTTTAACGTTGAAAAAATATACGCAACCGCAGTTCTTTATTTGAAATATAAAAGTACAATGAATCAGACGCCTTTTGCAGAAAATAAAGAAAAATACATCATCGAACATTTCGACACCCCAACAACTTTAAACCAGGTTACTTGATGTATGGATTTTATTTTAAGATAAGTTTACATAACGTTTTATTAATTTCAAAAGATTTCATGAATTACTTATATTATTGTGAATATAACATTTAAAAGATCTACAAATAACTGACATGTATTCACGTTGTGAATAGATATGTAACATAAGTAGATGGATAACGAAACCATTCTTAAATGACATATTTTCTTACTTGGTAACCTTTAAAAGAAGAAATAGACAGATTTGGTAATATACAAAGTCATACAAAATCCGGAATTTCAAGAACACATGAATCTATGCATAGCGTCAACATTCTCAGTATTACAACACAATCGCTTATTGAGTGTACTTACAATGGGGTGTTTTCAATAAGAACCCATCCACAGTCTTTGATTTACACCGACCGAAATAATTTTCATAGTTTTCAATTAAGCAAAACAAGAATTTGATAAAATTAACAAATTATCACTTTTATGTAAATAAAGATTTTTACCGTTAGAATTGTTTTTTTTTTTGCTTTTATGGCTGCTGTGTACATTTTCGATAATTTTCTTATATTTTTTTCTGGTGGATAATTGTCTCATTGGCAATCATACCGCCTCTTCTTTTTTTTTAATTTTCTTTTTTTTTTCAGATGAAAACAATTTTCAATTGGTGTTATAAATTCCTAGTTGGTGTATTTACTGTCATCAATTGCAACCTGTAAAATAACAAAAATACCGAACTGCGAGGAAATAGAAGAAAAAAACACACCTATGAAGGCAATCAGCGTCGTTTCATCAGAACAAAATAATAAATTTTAGTCGAGTCATTTCATTTGTGTTATCGGCCATTCACAGAGTAAGACAAAAAAAAAACTGTTTCGTATATTTACAATGGAAAGTGTTTCAACATCCCTACAGCAAGATGTTCCACTAATCAAAGTAAAATAAGTCGTGGGTATAAAAAATAATCCTGGTATCTATGATGAGTTTATTTGCAAGTTAAGTTTAGAGGGTTATCAAACTTATCAGTCAATAAAGAACAAACCAATAAATTGCAAGAAATTATATTGAAGAAATAACAACATCCAACAAAATACAAATCTGCTGCTACAGATTGAGCACCACTCATCCTACTTAAAATTTAATGAATTCGGGTGTAAAGACGCGAAACATGATGTAAGTACAAAACTTTCTATTTCATTTCTACTTTGATTCTAAATATGCTTAAATTCTTCTTCCTAACTGATGAAATTGAGTAATATTTTGGTTACGGAATCTAGCCTTAATAGATTCTATTCACAATACTTATAACAATAAATAGATGCAGTATGGTTGCCAACAAGAAAATTATTTTCTAGTTGTTGAAAAATTAGTTAAGGATTATGATAGTAGTTATTTTTTTCGGGGTGGTAAAAATTCCTCTGCTCATATTATTTTCCTACCTTTTCATCATGTTATTCCGTGTATTTATAGCCTAGTTTGTTGATAATTCAATATTGATTATTGATTTTAACTTTCCAATTTTAATTAATCATTTCATGAAACGGGTGTTTTAGAATAATAGAAGTTCACAATCTTACTTCATTTTTGTCACCCTTGAGTGTTTTTGGGTAACAAATAATTTACGTTTATCAGTTTTTTAGTATAGAGAACATTGTTATTTCATTACTACAGGCAACACTTATAAACTGAAATGTCCCAATACAATCAGCCATTTGTGCCGTTTTAATTAATTTTTAAAAATTTCAAACTACAAATGTCATATTCAAATTTTTTTCCTTCAAATAATTATTTACTACTTACAAATACGAGCACTTTCTACCTAGAAACATTTTGGGAATTATATATCCTGTGTACATTCCATATATTAATCAAGGATTCAAAATGGCTTCTATATGCTGCAATTTACAGGTAAAGCTAACAAAGGAAGTAATATAGGTATTGAACGGAGTATAAAAAGCATAAGAAAATAATCTATCACTTACTGTTTGAGAATAAGGTTTGAATCGAACGCATGTCAACTATGACCAAATCAGGGCCACAACAAATACACGTATATTTATAGATGTATATATCTCATTTAAGATAGCACAATACATTTGTTGTTTATGTAGTGATATTAAGATGATAACACAATATTGACTGTTGTACCCCTATTTTTGACATTTTTACTCTTTGAGTATGTTTGTTTTGTTCATGCATCGTTGACAATGTAATGGAATTTGATGCGACTGTCATACAAGTGAGAGGTTTAGCTAGCTATAAAACCAGGTTCAATCCACCATTTTCTACATTAGAAAATGCCTGTACCAAGTCAGGAATATGACAGTTGTTATCCATTCGTTTGATGTGTTTGGACTTTTGATTTTGCCTTTTGATTTTTGATTTTCCTTTTCGAATTTTCCTCGGAGTTCAGTTTTTTTGTGTTTTTACTTCATACAAAGATTTTTCATCCCCAATCAGACATCTTTAAAATTGATGTAATTCCACTCATCCTTCTTTAAATTTTATAAATGAGGTACCAACAGAAAGACGAATGATTAATCTTTCAAATTGTGATAATTTCATTATGACATAATTATTACATAATTAATTGTTATGCAATTAGTTGCTATATTGTGATGTTCATACTTGAATGAATTTAGCTTCTTTGCTATTCATAGCATCTCAAAATATTTTATAGATTCTTGCACAAAACAGTTTGACCTCCAAAACCGTGTATTAAGACATGAACATAAGTGAAATTGTTAATGGAAATGGGAATGTGTCAAAGAGACAACAACCCGACCATAGAACAGACAACAGCAGAAGGTCACCAACAGGTCTTCAATGCAGCGAGAAATTCCCGCACCCGGAGGAGTGGTTGTTTACTAGTGTTATTTATCAACCGTAAAGTCATAAGTTATTTTTATATAACGTCCTAGACATACAAGTAGTTGTTGTTTATCATATACATAGTACAAAATTAGCTTTAAAGGGTGCATGTCAAATGGACAAGATGCAGCTTTATTATGTTTAAATCGATATATTCTGATGATCTTTTACTATTGTTAAATAATTAACATTGAGAACTTTATTTTGACAATTTGGCTGTGTAATTAATATTCTCAAAAACCGTTAAGGCTGCGACTAATTTGATAAAAAAAATGCAGTATTATCCCATCTGTTAGTCTCGAAGGGTTTTATAAACAATGTTTCGGTACTGACAAGATTAACAACATACCCCTTTTTGAAACTTGTGTACATTTATTTAGAAACAACAAGAAACTCCATTTGTAAAAGCTGACCTTGGATTGATTTTGCAAGATCGTTATATTTCTTTTTGCAAAGTAGTTCCTCTCATTGCTATAAAGCTATCCAACAATATTAATCCTGCGATTCTCTTAAAAAAAGATATCCCGCAATTGTGTTTCGAAAACTACTTGAGCGACAATTGTTTTTTTTTTAGAATAAAAAAAAACTACTTGTAAAGGATTTTTACATCCTATTAACAAAATTTGTAGCTTTCGGTTACAGTCTTCGAACTCATATTTACGTGTTTTTTTTTAAAGGCCTGCCTTAAGCACCTGCATACGGGGTATAAATCTCCCAATTGATACGATATTCCCGTGCTTGCATTTCCTATCATGATTTTCTTGATAGAGGGTTACTGCTCACAAGGAAGCTATTAAACCAAGAGTTCCAAATGGTGAAGTTGAAATCATCCCTTCGTAAATTTTACGGACGCCATCACGAGTTGGTTGACCGTTATGGAATAACCGTTTCACAAATGATATCGGATATGTTCTTTACGTCGTAACTACAATCCCCTTCCCTTTCATGAATGTGACCTACCGAATTAGACTATTTACCGGATTTGTAATCACATAAGCAACACGACGGGTGCTACATTCTGAAGCAGCATCTGCTTACCCTTCCGGAGCACCTGAAATCACCCCTAGTTTTTGTTGGGGTTCGTGTTGTTTATTCTTTAGTTTTCTATGTTGTGTCATGTGTACTATTGTTTTTCTGTTTGTCTTTTTCATTTTTATCCATGGCGTTGTCAGTTTGTTTTAGATTTATGAGTTTGACTGTCCCTTTGGTATCTTTCGTCCCTCTTTTAAGAAAAAATCCTATTAACGACTGAAACAAAATAATATTATCAGCAATTTTTTTTTTTATTCTAAATTTATATTTAATACACTATTAGTTGTTACTTTATGATATTGTACAAAAATCAACACAAAAAATCGATCCATTTGGCCCCAGATGACTTTGAAAATGTTGGTATCATTGAAAAAGCTCCAAATTATCGTTTTATAGTGCAAAAACGCATTTGTTTTGCATTGAAATTGAATATCTTTTTAACGCACCGGTTAACATTATTTTTCATATTTATTTTTTTTCAAATAAGCTGTACTAAAACTTAACAATTTTACAATTTAAGCGATCTCTGTAATTTGGTTCTTTTTTAAATTCGATATAACCTCTAGTTCTATTAGTTCAACAAGAAAAGTATCTTAGCAAACATTGACAATGAGTTGGAAAGTGGGTACCACCAATGCCCATTTTTCAATGTTTCGGATGAAATATTTTGGCTTTTAAGATTCTGTACCATAGAAATTTTGTTACTTCCTTACTGTAATACTATCCAATAACAATTAATTAAAAAGCAGTCTATAATCCATAGACATCAAGACCTTCCGATACCATGGGTTGGAAAGTGGCTTTTTCAAAGTTGCGGACGAATTGTTTTGAATCATACGAAGACGTTTGCCAGAATTCATATACTGCTGTACTATTGCATACAAAAATAGCGTTTATACCTCCTTAAAGTGAATTACTGTTCAAGATTGAATTTCAAAAATAAGAGTTTTTGTTTCGACTCAATATGCTGGGTTGTTTATAGTTACTAGTACTTAAAATGCCTTTAATAAGGGTCTTTTAATCTCTGTTCTTAAAGTTTCTAGTTTTTACTTATTATTTAATTGTTCAGAGGTTAAAAATAGCAAAGTGTGTTTAAGGGTCATTATCAACAAAAACATACAAAACTATGTTATTGGGTCTTTTTGAGTCACAGACATGAAAATATATCAAAATAACACTTGCATATGTTAGATGTGAATGTTTTGTGATACACAATATACTGTTTACAGTATGAAATGTTATAAAAACATCCTTAATGTTTTCTTAAACCCTTGAAGATAGCCAGAATTAACTGTTATTTTTTACTGTAAATCCTTTCAGACTTGAAATAGGACTATTAATCATATCATTTGTTATTATGATTTATCACTTTTTATTGCATTTTGATACATACAAACATTTTTTAATGATTTTGGGAGGTGTATGTTGGTTTTATAATAAAAAATTTCACCAAAAAGAAATGTAACATTTTTTAAGTCAATGGTGTTACCAAAGGACAAATTAGTAGAATAAGAGTTATCTTTCGCAAGTTTGGGCATTTACAACAGTTTCTCCCTTAGCAATGTTACCTGTAAGCATGTTATGCAAAAGAAAACAAACAATTATGTTGAAGATTTAGTGAAAAAATTGTAAAAGTAAGTAAAGGTTACATCGTAATTGGAAATAGTGTCCATGGTGTACCCTTTATAAAAATCATTTTTGAAAACATTTCCTTAACTTTGAATAATGAAACATATTGATTATAGAAACATGCACCAGTAAAACATATAGAATAGGGGAATGGAGCACTTATTTCGTAACTGAAACTTAAAATACACCTTAAATCATTGGTGTTACTGTCAATGGTGAGACCATTTTGATAAAATAACACCATTGACCAGTTTAGTAACACCACTGAATATATCATGACAATCAGCATTGTTTTGTGTTTCTTTCATGTTTAAGAAGCTAAACATCATATTATTTAGGAAAACAATACTTATTTAACAATGTTTTAACAATATCATGTATTACATATTCACAGTTTTCACAAACTGATGTATGCTGGTAACACCAATGACACTATTTAGTAACACTATTGACATTTTTAGTAATGGATGTTATGTTATATAATTTGAGATTTTTTAGCCTAAGAATTATTTTTTTATCTTTTTCTTTTGCTCGGTGATCTTGGCTTTGTGTTCAGTATTTGATAAAGGTAAAATTTGAAATGTGATGTCATTGGTGATACTTTTGTGTCATTGGAGTTACTAAAGGGTCAGTGGTGATACTATGATATAAAAATGCGACATTTTTTTTTTATCTTTATTCATAAATGAAAGTGTTTTTATGTCGTGTACGAAGGATTAGGTATATTATTATCATTTAATATTATACAATTCACATATATTCCGTTTAAGTGTATTTTTTAGTATTTACAACGGCCATAATTAGGACAGCCAACTTTTTGACGACAATGTATTCTGAAATTTAGGTTTAAATAGAATGCATAGCTATATGAATAATGTCAATAAGTCGTAATTTAAACCTAAACAACAAATTGGAACAGTTGTTTGAAGTTAAACAATAATATTTAGTACCTAAATGTATGCTTTAAATTGGTAACACCATTGACACGATTCTTTCAAAGGATGACCTAAAATTGTTAAAAATTAAAGAAACTCTTCATTTTTCCCATTGCATATTTCTGAATATTGTTGCTACCATACTATAGAATAACGGGACACATTCAAAAGTTTTAAACAATGAAATCATTTTTCAAAATATTACCACGTCGAAATTTGCACTTTTTTGATTCATGAGTATTTTTTACACAAAAAAAGTGGCTGGCGTAAAAAATTATATGAGCCTGTTGATTTGTTAAGCCATTTAATATGTTTATGCAAGATCTTTGGTTGCAGGGGATCTTAGAGAACTAGAAGTAATGGGATAGTCTTAATTTAACTCTGATGATATTGAATAAAGTATGCAGATAGCGGCTGTAGCATCTGTAAGTTGCGGTGATGTTATTGACTTGGATGCCGAAGATGAACTTATCACAGACTATTTATATGGGTAATCTGGTTCAAAAGTGTACTGGTAATTTTGAATAATTATAACATACTTGAGAAATGTGAATGTGATGATTATAGTTCCATTTCTGGTAAAATAGAAATAATCAACTATTTACAATGACTTTGCATCTAAAAAAAAGATGCGAAACTTATCCAAGGGACATTGAAACTCACAAGTCGAAAATAATCTGACAGACATACCTGTGAATAGGCTATATCACATTTATTCATTCTTTTAAAGTCAAAGCCGTATGACAATTTTTTGTTTCAAAACCAGGAAGATATTTGAAAGATTTTTAACACGTTCACGGAAGAAATATTTAGAAAAAAATCCGGAAATTTCTAAACTTTTAATAACTCGTGAGATACATAAATCTCATTGATAAATGCTTGTTTATTTCATTGTTAAGAATGTTATAATGTATCTTTAATCAAAACTAAACTAAATGTTAATGCATTATAAAAATGCTTACCAGAAAATTAACAACCATGGATTTGTAGTATAATTTTTTTTACAGTACTTCACTGACATACTTTTGTGAATACCAGAAGTGCATTTTTTTTATTGAATATTTTTTTTATATAATAACTTTAAAAGAGGGGCGAAAGATACCAAAGGGACAGTCAAACTCATAGATCGGAAACAAACTGACAACGCCATTGCTAAAAAAGAAAAATACAAACAGACACATAACAGAACACAAGACACAACACAGAAAATTAAAGACTAAGCAACGCGAACCCAACCAAAAACTGAAGGTTATCTCAGGTGCTCCGTAAGGATAAGGAGATCCTGCTGCACATGTGGCACCCGTCGTGTTGCTCATGTTATTAAAAATCTGGTAAATAGTCGAATTCGGTAGGTCATGTTCGTGAAAAGGGAAGGGAAGTTTAGTTATGACATAAGGAACATATCCGATATCATCTGTGAAACGGTTATTGCATAACGGTCAACCAACTCGTGATGGCGTCCGTAAAATTTACGAAGGGATGATCTCAATTTCACCATGTGGAACTCTTGGTTTAATAGCTTCCTTGTGATTATCAACCCTCTATCAAGGAAATTTTGATAGGAAGTAGAAGCCCGGCAATCTCGTATCAATTGGGAGATATTTATTTCGTATGCGGCGCTGCTTGAATGTTGCTACATAGAAATGGAAGGTCACAATTGGGAAGCTGGAATCATCTCTTTTGTCGTAAAGTTTTGTTTTCAACCGACCCTCATTGACAATTTCTAGATGTAGGTTAAAATATGAGGCAGACTTAACTGTATCTTTTGTATCTTTTATCTCTAGTCTGATGAGATAGATTCGTTCAACAAAGTCAACACATTTTGAACTATTTAGTGAGAGAACGTCATCTATCATGATTGTCTATATAGCGGAACGTTAAATTGAAAGGAAATTGCTAATTTCTTATCTTTCTTCCTGATAAGTTCCTGTATTAAGTCAGCCACATAATAATATAGAAACAAGTCGGGAGGAAGAGGTACACAATTGGTTCCCATTATGTTGAAAAACACGTCCTCCAAACGTAGCAAAAATGTTGTCATTCAATTTTTTTTTTCAAAAGTAGTAATTTCAGCCATGTACTTATACCTAGACCGTCTTTTGTTTTTTTAACACAGTTTCCATCTATCAACTAGTCACTTATAAGGATTCAAGTGAAGATTTTTGTCATGTTGATTTGTTTAAAAATCTAGTCCTTTTGCTTGTGCATGCACAGTTTCTTCCAATAGATAAAACAGTGAATAGTATTCTTATGTAATTCTAGTCTTCAATCGTGTTTCTGTTTATCCGTTTTTTCAACTTTCCTTTAGAAAATCAATTTGCAATTGCGTTATTCAGGAAAGTATTCATTTTGATTTTGGAAACCTACAACTACATGAATATGTAACCATCGCTGTATTTGGCATATTCTTACATAAGTTTAGGTTACCAATGATCTACAACTTCGAACTGGCTTCTGTCTTTTCTTATTCGAGTGTTACCGAAGAGTCTTTTGAAGACGGGAGTTCGTTTTACAAAGTTAAAAGCCAGATATCTTTGATGAGTTCTGTTTTAAAACTTTTCAAGAATTACGAACATTTCTTATAATTTTGCGGATTTCGCTATACGTAAGTCAATGACTTGGCTGCTGGGGTCTTTATTTTGAGACCTTTGCGCACACAGTACAGTACATCTAGTTGTTTAAAACTTTCATATACAAATACGGAAACTGAAAAGACAAATAAAAATGTTTATCATGGGTAACCACTGATACTTCACACTTGATAGACGCATGGAACTTATGATCTGTTTTCTAATGTAAATTGATGGAATATTAGTGTAACACATGGTAGAGATACCATCACAGAATCGTACTAAGATAATCTATTTTTCAACTTCTAATTCAATTTCAGCACCGCAACGATTTTTCGGTTTAATTTTGGAATGACATGTGCTTGTCAATCTTCACACTATAGTTTACAATTATGTCTGCTCCTTCTTTTATATTATGAAAGTGTCTAAGAATATTTATCATCAAATGACGTGTTCACGTCATTTGTTTATCCAAATATTTTTTTTCTAAAAATCGGTTTGCCATTACTTTATGAAGATACCCACTTTATGTGCCCAATAATCTGTTAACCCTTTTTATAATGTTTTGATACCCTCTCGGAATTACTATAATGCCATCTTGCACCTCCAAATTTTTTTAACTTCATAGGAATCAGTTATTCTCAGTTAATCAAACATAGCCTTTGCTATGCTTTATGTAGGTGAAGAGGTATTATTTCACCTACATTTTTTTTTGCAGTAGCTGTACTATTTAGACGTTAAACAAGCAAACATCAATGAACCAAGTTAAATATGAAAATATGATACTGGATTTTCCATGCAACTCTGTTGAATGAAAGGGAATAAAAGTGTTCAAATTTCATTTTATTAGCAACAGCATACATATCTTTAGGTCATCAAGGATAAAAACATAATCTTTAAGTACATAGACTAGGTACATCTTATAAATTTGGGTCACATTTCTGAGCACTGTGTTATTGAGTTTCAAAAAGTCAGGTGTATTACTTAAAATGCACAATTATTTTTCCAAGTTTTTACCGGGATCTGAGCAGCAGGAAAGAACAAGCAAGACTTATTTTTTTCTGAAACAGAATGTCCACTATTTTTAAAACATTTAACTATGAATAAATTGTGTATGGTTAACCAGTCTTTACGTGAATGTTGTATGAAAACATTAAACCAAATAATTAAATATTAAGCATTCTATAAAGCGGAGGTATTATCAATTTAATTATTTCGTAATATTGAGAATGTCCAACTGGCATATACACCAAAATTGATTCAAAATTTCAAAATAAGTTCGAGTCTGTAGTTTTCTACAAGTTACACTTTATTAAGAAATTGATATATAAGAGTGTTATTATTAAAACAATTATGCTCATAAATTTCCACCACCTCCATTTAACAATTAATTGGAAATATGTTGTAAAGATGAAAGAACATGTTTTTTTTTTAATTTCACAGGTAGCTACAAAGTGTGTGAGTGATTAACAAGTATGTTCAAAACTATTGCTGTTTTTATTTACCTTAATTTTATTCATTAAAATGTTTTGTAAAAATAAGAGCTCATTCAGAGTTATCTACAATCCATATTTAATTAGCAGATTAATTAAAATCAAAATATAGATCTAAAACAAAATATGCAAATTTCTGACATTTACTTCAAGTTGGTAATAAAAACCCTTTTTCAGCAATTGTAATTGAACACCTTCCTTTGTGATGAAAAAGTATATTGTATTTTGACAATCTCATAGGTAGATATTATACCTTTCTGAAAAAAAATACATTTTATTCTGAACACATTGTATTTAACTTTTGGAAGAAAAAGTATATCTACATCTGAAGTTCTGAACACATATGCACATATCATTTGTTACAACCTCTACTTATTTTACTTGGCTAGAGAATATATTAAACCAATAAATAAACATATAAATAATTTAAATAAATAATTAAAATATAAAGTAAAATTCAATACCTGTATTGTTTGGGATAGAGAAAATATACAACAGCAAAATTAGACAAGACACAACCTGAAAAGGAAGGATTTCTAATTTGAAAATTAATGAAGTTTTTTTTCCATTGATCTTTCTGTATGATAGTTTTCTGTATCAAGCTACTAGATAGAGACAGTTTTTTTCTCAGTCAAGTAGAGTGAGAATGTAACTACATCCCAACCTGTTATTGCAGTTGCCTCAGAAAATAGTGATAGAAAATTATCTGTGGTCCTTCAAATTTGATGCAGCTATCAAGATACAAATACAAAACAAAGAACTGTGACTTCTTCTCTTTGTAGATTACAGGAAAAGTTTATCTTATGCAAAATTTCCTCTCCTTAGGGTGAATATGCATGGTGAACACACAATAGAGTCTGTATTATTTGATTTACATTAAGTACATATATAAATTGAGTGCTTGGTTTTTAATTGAAGTATAAACTATAATTAGTAAAAAGCTAAAATAAAAGCTGGCACAGCATGAAAGATATGAAAGGATGATTATTTTAATTCTTTCAAGAAAACATTTACAGACTCAACAAATGAGACTATTATGACCACATTTAATGTCACTCTTTATATGCAATCTGTATATTGAATAGAGCACAGTCTTCTCTTTCAGAGATGTATATTTAAAAATGAGCAAAATAAATGAAAGACTTTGTAAACTTAAATTAACATATATTAATGTACATCAATTTCTGAAAACACAGATAACATGGTAATTTACAAAAATAAATAAATAAATTGGTAATTATATAGGAACAACTTCACAAGCCTAACTGAGATAGTGACTCACAAAAAAAAAAGCCCAAAAGATGACATTGGAACCAAACAAAAATTATCATAAAAAACAAACACTTCAGACACCCCCCCCCCCAAATAAATAAATGAAAGAGCCAAAAAGAAACAAAACATTGTTAACTCAAAATTAAAATATAAATATTTGTTTTAATCCTAAATCCTATTCAAGTATTCATCAGATATAATTTTGATTGCAAGGATGATTTAGACCAGTTGAATATAATTTTGTCATGCTTCAAAGGTGCTTAGAACTTGCAAATGGGTCAACTAAGTAAAAGAAACAACAAACTTAAAGGATCAATACATTCTGACAAACAAAGTATATCAATGTAAAAATATGATTGCCAATTAACAAAATAAAAAAAAAGGTAAATTAACTGATTGTCTATTTATTGGTTTCTTATTTGGTACAGAATAAACTCAATAAAAATATAAGAATATGTCATGGAGTATCTATTTTTACTTTATGATGGACTAAAACAGATTGTAGTATAGGAAAAACTAAT
Source organism: Mytilus galloprovincialis (assembly GCF_965363235.1). Lineage (NCBI taxonomy): Eukaryota > Metazoa > Mollusca > Bivalvia > Mytilida > Mytilidae > Mytilus > Mytilus galloprovincialis. Next base: position 10,650,551 of record NC_134838.1, on the reverse strand, counting down.
CACAACAATCAATGTAAAATAGAATTGATCTAATTTGACAAAAAATATGGGATTGGATTTAAATATTTGTCCTACATACATCTACTAATACTGGCATATTACAAAACAAAATATAAATGATAATTTTGATCGAATAGAAAAAATCCCATCTGGTAATCCCTCAGATCTAATCCAGAAAAAAAGTCATTTGGGGTCTTTGAAGGCACGGTTTTTCAACTCTTTATGCATGTTGGGGAATTCAGGAAATTTCTATATAAATAAACTAAATATTATTGAAAGGTGTGCCTCAGACATAAGCACCATTAAATAAAGTCTAGAGACCATTTCTGAAACAAACCTTGAATGATATAGGATGATTATCGTGACATCTTGAAAATGGAAAAAATTTGGAACTGATTAGTTTATAAATTAATCTACACAAATCATGAACTAATAACATGGCAAAACAAATATAGCACACTTTTGAAACTGTTGTACATGTGTGTCACAGAGACATGCATCTGACATACATTTCGTCTGCATTGATATGGTGTTAAATTTTGCAAAAGGACAACCAACATAACAAAGACAGATTTCTATTAAATTTGTAAATAATTCCTCACTATAATATAAGCTTTCTGAGCTTAGATGGTGTAAAGAAAACATTAATTAATCAATCATATATTGTATTATAATCTGTGTGAGGATTTCACTTAACACTAACCTTTCAACATTACAGAGCAATATGGTTATTTTTTCATATTGTATCATAATTTGGCATTTTAAATAAACGAGTAACAAAAATAAAACTAATCTTCATAAAAACTGCTTCAAAGTCACCGGTACTATAATATGGTACAAAAATGAATCACCGTAACTATACAAAAATGATATGCTTTTAAATATAAAAAGAAGAAGATGTGGTTTGACTGCCAATTAGACAACTGTGCACCAGAGAACAAATGGTGTTAAAGTTTACAACTACATTTCACCATATTTCCTTCAACAATTAGCAAAACCTATACTGCATAGTCAGCTATAAAGGGTAACTGAATGACAAATGTAAAACAAGTCAAATAGTAACAGCATGATTTAAGTACAAAACAATAAATCATTAAAGTATACAAGCAAATGGTACATAAAAGAGTGTATACAAACTCTAAAATCAAATATGCAATACTGGAGTATTGAAGCTCGGTCAATTAACATTATGAATTAAATGCTTCTGCTTCAACATTCTGATCTCAACTAAAATTCCATTGCATTCAATATTGGAAACCTTAAAATAAGTTGCCAAAAAGTACTGGTATGTTCAACTAATAATTTACAATTTGAATTGTTTTCAGATTCCTTTTTTTATCTTTAATCATGTGCACATTTTTTCTTAAATTCTAGACACATCTTCAATTTTTAGCATTTTCCTATTTTCTCAATCAAAGGTGTTCTCTTTTCTAAGTGGTAAAAGAGAAAAATATAGAATATGTCATTCCATGTCTGCTTTGCTTGACCAGAATAATTAAAACTAATGCTGTATCTGACAATAAGTTATTAATATTTGATTCAATAACTAATAAATGAGCTAGTAGATAATACATAAATAAATAAATAAATAAATGAGCATTAAATAAAAATTTGATTGTAAATTGCGAATACTGATGGCACAACACTCAACTATATAAATGTGGCACATTCAAAATACAGGAAAATATATATATTTATCTGTAAACATGGAATGCTGAAATCAGACACAATGTTTAACTTAAAATTTGGAAAACTATTCAACACAATAAATATATGAAAAGCTATCCAACACAAAAAAGTATGAAAAGCCATTCGAAACACAAAATATGAAATCTATTCAAAACAAAAAATATGAAAAGCTGTTCAACACACACAAAAATATGTAATAAACATAGTACCGTTACATGAAAATACAAGATTAAGGTTTTATAAGCATCCATAAGATATGCAGTTGTGGAATTAATGGCACAATGTTTAACTTTAAGTATGGCACATATTTCAGAACTTAAAACAACCCCAGAAAACATCTTTTGTACTTTAGTTTTATTTATACTTGAGTTTAGTAACTATATCATGTTCAACCTTAAAGATTTCATTCTTTTTCAATTATTAGAACCTTTTTATAGAATGATGACTTCATATAATAACCTTGGATAATTCTTTATTTGATCTTTAGGCAGGTGTTTTATTTGGACATTTAACTAAAAATATGACTTATTATTCAAAACACAAGATAATACCAACAACATCTTTTGTACTTAACGTAACTAGCATATTCAACTTATTTTAAAATAGCATAATCGAAAAGCAATTGTTGATACAAGAATAAGAAATTCCTGAATCTAGACTGTAGAAAATTACATTTTAATGGTTATATCTTTCCACCAATTGATTATTGTTAAGTTTTGAGTATTTGTAGCAATGTGGGTTTTAAATCTTTTTTAAAAAAAAAGAGCTGCTAGAATATAACTAGGAACAAACCCTTTCATAGTCATCATTCTGAGCTCTTATACAAAAAATTAACATGGATAACAATTGAACAGAGAAAAAATATAACAAGTTTGTGGGATGACATTTAAGTGCATAAAAAATGATTCCCCATCGTATCTTACTAGCAAGTTTAATTATGTTTCAGACAGAAATCCATACCCCTTGAGATGCTGTTCAAAGAAACCTCATACATACCCCCTAAAACAAATATCAAATTGTTCAAGAAATCTTGTATGTATACTGGACCATGGTTGGGGAACAATTTGCATACAAAATTAAAAAATATTACAAATACTAATTCTTTCAAATACAAAATAATAGATTATTATTGAAATCAACCAGTTGAAAAAAATGTAAAATAGTAATTATTTCATCTTGTTTATTTTTCCTAACATTTTATGCAATTGTATTGAACATAATCATTGTACTTGACTTTTATACTAATGTATCCCATGTGTAAAATTGTATTTTTGTTTTTTAATGATTTTTTGTTCATAGTTTTCTATGATGAAAGCCTCAGGGAAGATTATTTATGTTATCCTTCTGATTGATTGATTGATTGATTGTTGGCTGCTTAACATCCAGTGCATTATCTTTCTGAGTAACCATCTTAAAAATAAAGAACAGTTTTTGTTGTTGTTCTCAGAAATATTATTTTCAATTATCAAAACCTTGAGAAAAGATCTGCTTTTACATATAAACAATATTATATTTTGCTTAACCTATAGCGATGTGTTTTATTTAGTTTGATTTATAGACATAGGCTAACTTTAGTGTGACCGACAGGTGCTTTTTATTGTTTGTTCTATAGCCAAGTAATTAATCTAGTTTGATCTATAGACATGGGTTAAATTAAGTGTAACAAAAGGCAGCTGTTTTATGTTGCTTGCCCAATATTCACATGTTTAATTTTGTTTGACCTTTTTGCAGGTGTTCAATTTAAAGTTGAAATATTTTGGGTGTTCTAATAAGTCTATTTCTTAATTAATTCAAGTAAAAAAGTACATTTACGACTGTTTAAACATATTTCAGAAATTTGCACAAAAACATACATAAAATATATACAATACAATTCATTTCTGCTGCCAAAACTTCATTTTTTTTGGTAATCTTAAATTAATAAGACTGTTTGTGTCCTTAGTAGTATGTTTGTCATGGAAACTGACGTGCATCAAAGATACAACTCTTCTCTTCGTAGTCCTCTAATAATCTCTTCCATACTTCATCACAAATCAGCAAGTTCTTGTTCCCTGTTAAAAATATGTTTATGTTAAGTAAATGCATTATTTTTTATCTATTTTTAGTTATCAAGCCAAGGTTGCATGCAAAAGTTTTTGCAAAATCTGTGACATTAGACCATTTACTGACCCTAAATCATTCAGTACATATTATACTTTGCTGAATGGTAGCGTTTACAGTTTTCAGATGCTTTAGAGCTGAAAAGTTGTGGGATTATGCTGATAAAGTTGAAGATATTCATGATTCAATTCAAATTACAGTTAAGTGGAGATAACTCTTAATATTTGAAATTTTTAGACTTTTATTTCCTGACAATTTACCTTTTCCATTAATTACTACTCATACTTTTACAGGTTTGAGATTGAACTAAAAGAGTTGTACATTATTAATCACAAGTTGTAGTTATAATTGTAAGGTAGAATAATTTTTCATACTTCTATATATATGTCGTGTACAAGTTGCGATTTTGTACAGGTTATAACATGTACAAAATTTTTGTACATGTTATAATTTGTACAATGACAAAATACAAGTTATAACATGTACAAAAGTACCTCATACAAGTTATAACATGTACAAAACATTGCTTAAAAATGGGTTTAACTTGTACAATATTTGAAGAAAAAAAAATGTTTCTAAAATACAACACATGCCATTAACATCAATAATATTTTCATCATTTTGTTGTTATTGTCCATTCATGTATTAAGTGTTAAACCTTTTTAATACAGACTCTGAAATTGAAACTGACAAAACAATGTCAGAGACGGACATTAATACTGACACAAACACTGAAACTCATAGTGAATTGAATGATCGTGTTTCAGCAGACAACAATGAACAAACTATTGAGTTGGAATTAGAAGCAATAGTGCTGTCAATACCAATGAGGGTTTGTCTGAAATTTTGAATATTGACATCAAGCGTCCACGAAAGAGGGCCCTTTCTGGCCAGCAGGTACAAGCTGAAGCCTTGACAAAAAACTAAAAAAAAATAGATAAACTGTTCTCTTCCAATGTCATAATGTAATCATTCCTATTCCGTCCATTGATATGGGCCCTGCCGATGAGAAAAACATAACTGACGCGGTGATGAATGTGAATGTACATGGCGGCTTTAAAATTGGAACTAAAGACTTAGTTGGACAAAAAAGGGACACTTGAGTAGAAACCAGGTTCAATTTCTTACAATTGCAACTTTAAATGTGTCCTACGTCCCAATGCGAGTTTGTGAGAGTTGGTCCGTAAGATATCATTAAGTGGAGGGCAAAGTTTTGTGCATTGTCAGTATAAGAAAAGCAGTTGAAAATGTAGAAGAATGAATGTGTTGTGCAACTCAAAGGTGTCATATGTCTCGGTCTTGTAGCAACAAGTAAAACAACTTATTTCTTAAATGTATGAAAACGAGGTATTTTATAAGAAGTGTAAATAATGCACCTTCTTTTGCATTTGATTATTTTCTTGATTGTTTGATAAATTTCAATCATGAATGTATATTCTGCTTTAATAGTAATATTTTTCAATTTTGTACAGGTTAAAACCATTTTTAAGCAATATTTTGTACATGTTATAACGTGTATGAGGTACTTTAGTACATGTTATAACTTGTATTTTGGCATTCAACAAATTATAACATGTATAATATTTTTGTACATGTTATAACCTGTACAAAATTGCAACTTGTACACGACATATATATAAAAAAGTAACTATTATATGTTTTCTATACATAACTAAATAATCAGTAATTTTCACCCCCAAATTGAATAGATTTAAGCTGATTTTACTTCTTGCAGTTGATCTTACTTGACTAAGTATCAGAATGTTCTTTCACAGAGAAGGTAACCTGTGAAACAAGAACTAGTACTCGGATGCCCCACTCACATTATCCTTTTCTATGTTCAGTGGACCGTGAAATTGGGGTGAAAACTCTAATTTGGCATTAAAATTTAAAAGATGATATCATAGGGAACATATGTGTACTAAGTTTCAAGTTAATTGGACTTCAACTTTCTCAACAACTACCTTGACCAAAAATTTTAACCTGAAGTGGGACAGACTGACAAACGAAAGTAGGTGGGGCATAACAATTATAAAATCCTAAGGCAAAAGTAGGTAACATGATAACAATCATTTGTGTCCTCTTTTAATGTAAGAATTTAAACATGTAGAAAGCCTAATTACCTATAATAACTAGTCCTTTCTTAGCTCTTGTTAGGGCCACATTAATCTGATGTCTGTCTGTGATGAATCCAAGGTTCTGTATGCACCAGCCTTCAGTAGGATTCTTCTCTATCAGATACTTAGGTAAGGATCTAACCAGACTGAAGATCACATAGTCCCATTCACCACCTGTAAAGTATACAAAGTAAAGTTTAAAAAACAATTATACACATAGTTTCTAATTCAAAGAACAGCTTCATTTTTTCTCCATTAGGATCTGTCAACATTACTCCAATTTTAAAGCACAACTACATAGGGTTCACATGATGTATAGACAAGAGGCTGTCAAACTGACAGCAAACTGGATTTATTAAGATTTATTTGTGTCCTGGCATTTTTCAATATCACAAGAACCATAACTCCTGAACAGAAAAAGTGAAAATCACCATTATTGAACTTGACCTTAATTTTGTCATCAAGCTTTGGTTGAACAGTTCATGAGTAAATGCAAGGACACAACTGGAAACACCATTTTTCAATCTTTCAAGAACCTTAATTAACTCCTGAACGGTAAAAGTCAAAATCGTCATTTTTTAACTTGACCTTCATTTTGTTGTCAGTAACAACATATTAAAATTTTATAAGCTTTGGTTGAACTGTTCATGAGTAAATGCACAGGCAACATTTGGCTGCCGCCTGCCCACTCGGACACTCGGCCACCCGCTTTACATCCCAAAATCAATAACCCACATTTTTGTCACAAAAATCCGGTTAAAAATTGGAAGGCATAATTGTTAAGTTTAATTACTCTGCACTCTCTAATATCTGCATACTAAATCTATTTGATATACTGGAATGCAATTATTTAGAAGGCGCTATATCTTATTACTGAGTTTCATGCAATTACGATCTTGGCTCCTCATTTTAGGTAAAATTTGAAAAAAAAGAACTTGCTTTAGAAATATGCCAGTGAGCATCATCAAAACAAATGTCCATTATGTTTTCAGGCATTGTTCAAAATTCTACTGGAATTAGAACATGCCTTTGTTTCCAAAGCGAAAAAAGACGTCATAATTTCACTATAGCAATATGAAAACAAGAGGCTGTCACAACGACAGCAAACCGGATTTATTAACATTTATTTGTGTCCTGGCAATATCACAAGAACCATTACTGATGAATGGTGAAAGTGAAAATCGTCAATATCAAATTTGACCTCCATTTTGTCATCAGTATCAACATATTAAAATTTGAAAAGCTTAGATTGAATGGTTCATGAGTAAATGCAACAACCTGAATGGAAACGCCATTTTACGATCTTTCAAGAACCATAACTCCTGAATGGTAAAAGTCAAAATCATCATTATTGAACTTGACCTCTATTTTGTCATCCGTAACAACATATTAAAATTTTAAAAGCTTTGGTTGAATGGTTCATGAGAAAATGCACGGACACGACGGGAAACACCATTTTTCAATCTTTCAAGAACCATAACTCCTGAACGTTAAAAGTCAAAATCGTCATTATTGAACTTGACCTCCATTTTGTCATCAGTAACAGCATATTAAAATTTCGGAAGCTTTGGTAGAACAGTTCATGCATAAATGCATGGACACGACGGGAAACACCATTTTTCAATCTTTCAAGAACCATAACTCCTGAACAGAAAAGTCAAATTCGTCATTATTGTACTTGACCTCCATTCTTTCATAAGTAACAACATATTAAAATTTGGGAAGCTTTGGTAGAACAGTTCATGCATAAATGCACGGACACGACTGGAAACTCCATTTTTCAATCTTTCAAGAACCATAACTCCTGAACGGTAAAAGTCAAATTCGTCATTATTGAACTTGACCTCCATTCTTTCATAAGTAACAACATATTAAAATTTGAGAAGCTTTGGTAGAACAGTTCATGCATAAATGCACGGACACGACTGGAAACTCCATTTTTCAATCTTTCAAGAACCATAACTCCTGAACGGTAAAAGTCAAATTCGTCATTATTGAACTTGACCTTCGAATAGTTGTCAGTAATAACATATTAAAATTTTAAAAGCTTTGGTTGAACGGTTTATGAGTTAATGCATGGACAACATTTGATTGCCGCCCGCCCGCCCGCCCGACTGCCCGACCGCCCGCCCGCCGTACATCCCCAAATCAATAACCGACATTTTTGTCACAAAAATCCGGTTAATAAGCAATACCTTGACTGGATACCACTGTTGTGACATTAAAATTGTCAAAGCCTTTCTTTGTTAGTTCGTCTCTCAGAGCTGTACATTGGGCATTGTACTGAGACATAACATTGATAGTCTTTGGATCCACGCCTTCAACTGTCACCATGTGTAGAAATACTTTTAACTAAATAAGAAATAGTAAAATAAAGGGGGTCAATGAATTTGAAACAGAAAGTATAAGCAGTCCATTGTAGAATATGCAAAATCTGAGTCATGGGTTGAAGTCCTTTTGATATTTTATTTGTGATATAAACGTAAAAAATTCATACATATCTCTCTTCGTATTATTTGATTTAGTAGTTTAGAGCCTTAGTCTATCAAACAGTTTAAATGTCTATTACACGTATATGACAAATGGGCTTTACAGACAGACCTTATCTGACTCGTTCAATTGATAACCTGAGCGCTTTAAGAAATGGTCATGTCCACACTGTTATGAAAATGATTCTAAACCCTTTCAAGATTAGGTGTAAATTCTATAAAATGCACTATAACACTCATACAAAGGGAGATAACTTTTATAACAGTCTATTTAATGATTCAATTATCTGTCCTTGTTAACCTTAAAACACATGACATAACTAAATACTTCCTACCACTTGTTCTATTTCTCTGTTGTTACTCCTGGATTGTTCATTCCCTTCCTTTGTCTTCACTGTCAATGTTTCCTCCTCTCCCTCAACATGACAAAACACTCTTGGAATGTTGTTGGATTTCCGCCACATCTTTAGTGGTTTATCTGCCTTGCCAATACCTTCATGGGCCGTTTTTAATTTACCACCATAAAATATTCTAGATGGGAACTCACAAATACTTTCATTCTGAAAAATAAGTTTAAAACCCACTTTACATATGCATTTAATGAATATTCATATTTTATAAAATATCATTTTTGTCATCATTCTACATTTAGACTTGACTTTATACCATACTATAGACACAATGAAACAAATAGTAAATTTTTTTTATAGTCCTCTTGTTTTTTAAATCCCTTGCCCTGCCATGAATTTCTTAATTTTATTTTCTATTGTCAACTGGGCCACATAATTCAGTCTGCAATTTTTTTCCAGCAGTTTTGTAGATCTACATCAAATCAGTCTTTGTAAAATTAATAGGTTATTCATTATATTCTGTTTTATATTAGCTATATTCTCACCATTCTATACTGTTGTTCCAACATTGTCATCAGAGAACGGTCAGTGGAATATCTCTCAAACAAAGATTTCTCCAAGCCTAGCTCAGATGCCTCACGGCTCATAATAATTGGACGTAACTGTTTGTGATCACCAATAAGAACAACCTGAGTGGCATGTGTGGCTATGATTGGAACCATACTCTCTGGCTCAGAACACATGCCACATTCATCAATGATGACTTGAGCCACTTGATTTTTTGTAGCTGACAGCAACCGTGGATTACCTGCCAGGGAAGTGGTACAGAATATAACATCATAGTTATCTAACTCTTCTACAGTGGCAGTATGAAGCAAATGTTTATATTCATAAATGTCCTGCAATTTTGTGTTGACTGGTTTTCTTAGCTCATGAGGCACTTTCTCATTTTCTCTTATTATAATATTATCTGCATGAAACTTGGCATCAAACTCTTGGATTTCTGCTGCATGAGGCTTTCCGTCTGATCGAATGATATGATGAAGTACTACACCCTTCTCATTTAGTAATGAATCTGATTGTGCAGACCTCATCGACCTACTGGATATAATGGCTCGGCCAGGTACAGGAAAGTCAAGATATTCATAAGAACTAGCATACATTCTGACTATTTTTGGAGCCTTGTCTCCAAGTTTATTTACAACCCATCCTGTAAAAGAAACATATAGATTACAAAATGTTTTTTGTAAATACTTACACAAGTGTGCTGTTAAAAATGGTGAAGATGTATATCAGCTTAAAACTGCAGGTCACATGCAATTTAAATTAAATGTTCTATGTAGTTTTAAAATCAAAACTTTTTTTTTGTTGCTGTTAAGATCTCTCAGCATTTGTCCAGATACATTATGGTTGCTGAAATATTAATTTTACTGAGCATTTCATGTGCTCTTGTCTCAATTATAACTTTTGTTAATTAAGGTATTTCATATATTCTTGCCTGGTCATTTTTTCAAGTAACACTGTGTATGTTTTGTTATGTCTATGACTACATTGTTATGTCTATGACTACATTGTTATGTCTATGACTACATTGTTATGTCTATGACTATTGTTATGTCTATGACTACATTGTTATGTCTATGACTACATTGTTATGTCTATGACTACATTGTTATGTCTATGACTATATTATGACTATGACTACATTGTTATGTCTATGACTATATTATGACTATGACTACATTGTTATGTCTATGACTACATTGTTATGTCTATGACTATATTATGTCTATGACTACATTGTTATGTCTATGACTACATTGTTATGTCTATGACTACATTGTTATGTCTATGACTATATTGTTATGTCTATGACTACATTGTTATGTCTATGACTACATTGTTATGTCTATGACTATATTATGTCTATGACTACATTGTTATGTCTATGACTACATTGTTATGTCTATGACTACATTGTTATGTCTATGACTATATTATGTCTATGACTACATTGTTATGTCTATGACTACATTGTTATGTCTATGACTATATTGTTATGTCTATGACTACATTGTTATGTCTATGACTACATTGTTATGTCTATGACTATATTATGTCTATGACTACATTGTTATGTCTATGACTACATTGTTATGTCTATGACTACATTGTTATGTCTATGACTACATTGTTATGTCTATGACTATATTATGTCTATGACTACATTTTTATGTCTATGACTACATTGTTATGTCTATGACTACATTGTTATGTCTATGACTACATTGTTATGTCTATGACTATATTATGACTATGACTACATTGTTATGTCTATGACTACATTGTTATGTCTATGACTACATTGTTATGTCTATGACTACATTGTTATGTCTATGACTATATTATGTCTATGACTACATTGTTATGTCTATGACTACATTGTTATGTCTATGACTACATTGTTATGTCTATGACTATATTGTTATGTCTATGACTATATTGTTATGTCTATGACTACATTGTTATGTCTATGACTACATTGTTATGTCTATGACTATATTATGACTATGACTACATTGTTATGTCTATGACTATATTATGACTATGACTACATTGTTATGTCTATGACTACATTGTTATGTCTATGACTACATTGTTATGTCTATGACTATATTGTTATGTCTATGACTACATTGTTATGTCTATGACTACATTGTTATGTCTATGAAATAAAATTGAGAAAGGAAATGGTGAATATGTCAAAGCGACAACCACCCGACCATAGAGCAAACAACAGCCGAAGGCAACCAATGGGTCTTCAATGTAGCGAGAATTCCCGCACCCGTAGGTGTCCTTCAGCTGGCCCCTAAAATATGCATAATAGTACAGTGATAATGGACGTCATACTAAACTCCGAATTATACACAAGAAACTAAAATTTAAAATCATACAAGACTAACAAAGGCCAGAGGCTCCTGACTTGGGACAGGCGCAAAATTGCGGCGGGTTAAACATGTTTATGAGATCTCAACCCTCCCCCTATACCTCTAGCCAATGTCGAAAAGTAAAAGAATAACAATACGCACATTAAAATTCAGTTCAAGAGAAGTCCGAGTCTGATGTCAAAAGATGTAACAAAAGAAAATAAATAAAATGACAATAATACATAAATAACAACAGACTACTAGCAGTTAACTGACATGCCAGCTCCAGACCTCAATTAAACTGATTGAAAGATTATGTCTTCATCATATGAATATCAGGCACAATCCCTCCCGTTAGGGGTTTAGTATCATACTATCATAAAATATATGAGAAGAACATAACCCGTGTCATGCCAACAACTGTTTTTTTAGAAATAAATGTGTTTAGTTCCGATGCAAAGACCCTATCAGTGAATCAATGTTAAAGCCAAAATATGCAATCTTTAATGACCTGACAACAGTATCGTAACTATATCCCCTTTTAATAAGTCTATTTAAAGGTTTTGTTAGTTTCTGAGGAGAATACTGACATTTTTGTGCTTTATAAAGAATATTTCCATAAAATTTAGGATGTGAAATACCTGAACGTATAAGATGTCTGCATGTTGAGTTATATTTACGAATTATTTCCTTATACCGGTGATAAAATTTAGTAAATGTTTTGACCAGTTTGTGATATCGAAAACCCTGGTGTAATAATTTTTCAGTAATACATAAATTTCTCTCGCTAAAATCTAATACATTGTTACATACACGAGCTATGACTACATTGTCTATGACTACATTGTTATGTCTATGACTATATTATGACTATGACTACATTGTTATGTCTATGACTACATTGTTATGTCTATGACTACATTGTTATGTCTATGACTACATTGTTATGTCTATGACTACATTGTTATGTCTATGACTATATTATGTCTATGACTACATTGTTATGTCTATGACTACATTGTTATGTCTATGACTACATTGTTATGTCTATGACTACATTGTTATCTCTATGACTACATTAAACAATTTCAACATACCGTACAAAAATATAATTTTCCCGATATATATATTTGTGCAATTTTTTTTTTATAACTGAACAATTCAACTTTAATGTACAGAGAGTAACATGAGGAATTTATTTCCTATTATGCAATCTTTGTTTCAAACAAGCTCCATATCTCATTTTGAATTTGATACTGAACATGATGATATAAATCTACATCATGATTATTTTGGTTGGTAATAACATTAAAATGACCATTGTTAAAGGTTGAAATAAACATGTTGTGAAAAATCAGGTTACCGCTGAAACCAGTTAAATGATATATAAAACCAGATGCTCTGCAGGGCGCAGCTTTATACGACCGCAGAGGTTGAACCCTGAACAGTTGGGGCAAGTATGGACACAACATTCAAGCTGATTCAGCTCTAAATTTGGATTGTGATTAAATAGTTGACACAGCATAGGTTTCGGACACAGAATGAATGTGGTCTAATGAACTTAAAATACATTTTTTGCCTTTGAGCAATTCACTATGCTGTTGAATATTAATCCTCTCAAAAAAATGTTTAAAGAAATTTTCTTTTTATTTATAAAATCTGAAATGAGAAAAAAATTAAACCCCCCCCCCCCATTTTTTTTTCACATCCCCCTTTCCCTTTTTCCAAAACTGATCTCAATTCAAATTTCTAATGGAGTTTGCAACAATAACTACTCATTTAAATACGTCATAAAATATTAAAATGTAACAAAAGGTGCTTGTTATCACTGAATGGTAAAGATTGTTTTAATTTATCAGTTGGTAGTAAAAGTGAATATACATTGTATATTGTATAAAACAATGATTTAAGTTGATTCAACTACTATTCTGGACAAAGAAAGATAACTCCAATCAATTGAAAATTTCTTGCTATTGCACAATATTGTGCAATTAGATATTTCTTGCTATTGCACAATACTGTGCAATTGAAAATATTTGCTATTGCACAACACTGTGCAATTGAAGATTTCTTGCTATTGTGCAATACTGTGCAATTGAAAATTTCTTGCTATTGCACAATACTGTGCAATTGAAGATTTCTTGCTATTGCTGAATACTGTGCAATTGAAAATTTCTTGCTATTGCATAATACTTAACATAATAATTTTGGATCCTGATTTGAACCAACTTGAAAACTGGGCCGATAATCAAAAATCTAAGTACATGTTAAGATTCAGCATATCAAAAAAGCCCAAGAATTCAATTTTTGTTAAAATCAAACTTAGTTTAATTTTGGACCCTTTGGACTTTAAGGTAGACCAATTTGAAAACGGGACTAAAAATTAAGAATCTACATACACAGTAAGATTTGGCATATCAAAGAACCCCAATTATTCAATTTTTGATGAAATCAAACAAAGTTTAATTTTGGACCCGGATTTGGACCAACTTGAAAACTGGACCAATAATCAAAAATCTAAGTACATTTTTAGATTCAGCATATCAAAGAACCCCATGGATCCAATTTTTGTTAAAATCAAACTAAGTTTAATTTTGGACCCTTTGGACCTTAATGTAGACCAATTTAAAAACAGGACCAAAAATTAAGAATCTACATACACAGTTAGATTCAGCATATCAAAGAACCCCAATTATTCAATTTTTGATGAAATCAAACAAAGTTCAATTTTGGACCCTTTGGACCCCTTATTCCTAAACTGTTGGGACCAAAACTCCCAAAATCAAACCCAACTTTCCTTTAGTGGTCATAAACCTTGTGTTTAAATTTCATAGATTTCTATTTAATTACTTATACTAAAGTTATGGTGCGAAAACCAAGAATAATAAAATTGAGAATGGAAATGGGGAATGTGTCAAAGAGACAACAACCCGACCAAATAAAAAACAACAGCAGAGGGTCACCAACAGGTCTTCAATGTAGCGAGAAATTCCCGCACCCGGAGGCGTCCTTCAGCTGGCCCCTAAACAAATATATACTAGTCCAGTGATAATGAACGACATACTAATTTCCAAATTGTACACAAGAAACTAAAATTAAAATAATACAAGACTAACAAAGGCCAGAGGCTCCTGACTTGGGACAGGCGAAAAAATGCGGCGGGGTTAAACATGTTTGTGAGATCTCAACCCTCCCCCTATACCTCTAACCAATGTAGAAAAGTTGACGCTTATTTGGGCCCCTTTTTGGCCCCTTATTCCTAAACTGTTCAGACCTCAACTCCCAAAATCAATCCCAACCTTCCTTTTGGGGTCATAAACCTTGTGTTTCAATTTCATTGATTTCTATTTACATATACTAAAGTTATTGTGCGAAAACCAAGAACAATGCTTATTTGGGCCCTTTTTGGCCCCTAATTCCTTAACTGTTTGAACTAAAACGCCCAAAATCAATCCCAACCTT
Organism: Mytilus galloprovincialis; assembly: GCF_965363235.1. Lineage (NCBI taxonomy): Eukaryota > Metazoa > Mollusca > Bivalvia > Mytilida > Mytilidae > Mytilus > Mytilus galloprovincialis. Next base: position 10,635,417 of record NC_134838.1, on the reverse strand, counting down.
CCTTTTGTGGTCATAAACCTTGTGTCAAAATTTCATAGATTTCTATTTACTTAAACTAAAGTTATAGTGCGAAAACCAAGAAAATGCTTATTTGGGCCCTTTTTGGCCCCTAATTCCTAAAATGTTGGGACCAAAACTCCCAAAATCAATCCCAACCTTCCTTTTGTGGTCATACACCTTGTGTTAAAATTTCATAGATTTCTATTTACTTTTACTAAAGTTAGAGTGCGAAAACAAAAAGTATTCAAACGACGACGACGAAAACGTGATACCAATATACGACCAAAAAATTTATAATTTTTGCGGTCGTATAAAAACCTTTGGGATGGTCTGGGAGTGTCCATCAGAGAAAGGTGACCACTAACACAAGGTGCCTGTTATAACAAGTTTGACTAAACTTGTATGTAAAAAAAAAAATATAACTGTCAAAATTTTACTTCACTATTCAGAAATAAAAAGTTCTGGTCCGAATATGGCTGAAGGTGAGACAATATTACACATACTTGCTACGAGATCAACAGATTTATTTGATGGTCCACAGAAAATCACACGTCTTCTTTTTCCATCTCTCTCCTGAGAAAGTTTGTTCAACTTATTAAATAAATACACCAGTTTGACTCCTGTGAATGTCTTCCCTGTTCCTGTAAAACATAATGAAAATATATGAGTACTGCAGAAAAATTTGTTATTGTAGCAATAAGATATAAAGCTATCGAACCATTTCAAACTACCAAGGTCTTAATTGTGTGAATAATTAGAATACTGTATCAGTGTTTTGCATTTGCAACGATTTTTTCACATGTAAAATTAAAGGTAAATTACAAGTGAATAGATATAAGAAGATGTGGTATGAGTGTCAATGAGACAACTCTTATTTTCATATATCATTAAAAACCTTTTTTCCTTAGCCAATTGTACAAATGTTATGAATTATCAATCATAACATTGATATAACTGTTTTGAACTCTGAAAGTATTGAAAAAAAAGTTCAATTCCATGTGATGAATGATGAATTTTCATAATGATAGAGCATTGATGTGAGTTAACCTCTGTTGATGTAATTTATCACACAAATTCCTAGAAATTGATTTAACCGCATTTAAGAAATTACTGTGGTTTGGAAGCTAAGTGTAAAAAACACTAGTTTTCTGCAGTCAACAATTAATTGGCTTAATGTTTCCCTATTTTGAAAATTAATTTTCCGCTGATCAATCCCAATTTATTGAGAACAGTCTGTTTTAATGGGGCATAAGGCATAAAAAGTCCTTCCAGAAATGGACATCTAGTTAGAAAATGTTAAAGGTTTTCTTCCTCAAGTTTGCATAGCGAGCAAATTGGGTCTGTACCTCCTATATTAAATATAACTTTAGTTGCGTGAAAAAGGTAGATCAAAGTTAGTATTCTAGCTTTTGTTATGGCTTTTTTTGTATTCTCTGGAATTTGCATATAAAAGTATTTCCTGTAACTTACCTGTAAGTTCAATTAGTAGAAAATATAAATCAGCTCAAATGAAAAAATGAAATCGGCGCAAATAAAAGAATGAAAATTTTTAAAATCGTCATATGCCCTACTGTATATTCAGAAATTATTGCAAAGTTTTTATAAATGCCAATAACGTGACTGGGTGAGTATTGTTATAATAAGAACTCGCATTCTTATCTCTGATTCAAACATCTGTTTGCAGCTTTTATTTTTGTTCATTCTTGAAAAATTTCCAAAAATAAATGCATGCAACACTTTTTTAATGTTGATTGGCAGAGGCTTTCCAAAAAATATATTTCATACCTGTATGAATAATCAAAAGAAATAAAGTAGTCAAATTGTGACATACCAGGAGGTCCCTGAATCAAACTGAATCGAGAATTCAGAGCTTTCTTGATAGCTGTATGCTGCTGTGTGTTGTTGGCTGGAAAACCTGGAACATCAACTTCATAACTCATACTTCTACAAAGTCTTAGATGATCCTGATCTAAAAAAACACACAAAAATACATTTGTTGATGCAAATAATGTTGCGAAGATGTCACTGCCCAGTGAATAATCTTCAATAATTGAAGGATGGCTAGAAACTGAAAGAAGATTACTTGAATATCAAAAACATTCCTCGTGCAAAAAATATCAAAAACAGTTATGGGCCAGGTTAGCTAAAATGTTAATGAATAAAAGCCACCGTCATTTAATTCAGAACTCTAGCTCTTCTTACATCCCATAATTAAAATGTATGTCACTTTAATCAACATAGAATAAAAGTTGAAAACAAACTCTGTCTATCTTTTGAATGAAACTTGCATTATTTCTATGAAAATAAATAGTACAAGTACACACCCGTGATATCGCGGGTCCGTGACTGAATTAAAGTATATAACTATGCCTAAGCCTTATTTTAGTAATTGGTATTGTCATCTGAAAAAAGTATTGTCGATTATAAGATACACAGTTTTCTCTGCTTTCAAATCTTTCTGTTTGAACCCGTCGACCTGGAACTTATCAATTATTGGAAATATTAATTATTTGGAAAACAAAAGGTCCAGGATATCCAGGAATGGGGTATTTTTTAATCAACAGCATTGTCCTATATTAGTTATCTTAGAAAGTCTTGCTGATTGCTGAATAAAGCTACAATAGGGAACAATTTGACATTGATTGAATTTAGTAGTGTCAGCCCTTTGATTATGACCTGTGTATATAGCAAAATCCTAAATACACCATTTGGTGGTGCGCCTGTCAAATGCGGAACGTACAGATAAGGTAATAGCTAACAGGTGAATATACTATTGGTATCGGTATCGGATTAGACCCGGAACTTGTTAATTATTGGCAATATTAATTATGTGGAAAACAAAAGGGTCTGGAGTGGTGTAATTTTTAATCTACACCATTGTCCTATATTAGTTATATATAGAGTTGAATTCTTTGATTTGTCGTTTTTACCCAATGACGGCTGACAAATTGGACCTCGTAATATTAGTATTATTGATTATTGCCAATGAGACAACTTTCCAACAGAGACCAAATGGCAGAAGTGAACAACCATAGGTGACCATAAGGCCTTCAACAATGAGCCAAACCCATACAACATACTGATAGTCAGTTAAAAATGAAGGTTTCCAATATCGAAGACATCATAAAGCAAGATGTCATCTCCCTAATCAAATATCTTCACTTAACAAGTTCCTGGTCTAAATGGGATGAACCAAAATTCATAGCACAATCTGTTGTGTAATCATTTTTGAATATCACACTTATAAGCCAGATCTATTTCAATAAATAAGTATGATATGAGAGAACACATTAACTTTATTGTATATTTTACTAGAAAACATTTTAAATACATATGTACCTGAAGCACTGATAGTATGTCCTAATGCTATATTCTCAGCAAGTTCACTAGCCTGCCCCTGTCCCAATAGCTTGATATAACATTCTATTCTCCTACAAGTACAGTGTGTATGACTAGTTATCAATATTAAATGATTTTTCATTGGTTGGTTTCAACATTTCAGAACTGAAAAAAGCTGAGTTCAAGATCTTGTAAAATAAACCAAAAACACTTGCATTTTTTTAAAACTTTTGTACAATACAAAATATACTTTGGAAATTTAATATGTTTTTAATAGTTTTTGATAAAATGTTTAAACTGGAAAGACTAGTTGCAAGAAAAGAAATCAGATTACACAGGTTATTGTAATAATTATGTGTAATTCTTGGTCAAAACATTGATAAATATAAAAATCAAAATGAAAAACACCCTCAACGAATTTCATGATTTATCCTGATGAACAGACTGTTGGATTTTCAAATTTAACATTTTCATGAATAAGAATTAGCAAAACAAATTTAATACAAGGAGATCATTTCCTATTGCATGTAGAGCAAGACTTTGGTTAGCCTACTTGCTTTGTTTGTATATTGTACAATTGTAATTGGAATCATGTCCAATCAAATTTTAACTATGCCTTTATATATTGTTTGACAATGTCCACCTTAATTATAAAGCTTGAGTAAACATTTATACAAACATAGCAAACAAGCAGACCAAAGTTTTAATCTAAAAGCATTAGAAATTAGCTCTAAACAAAAATAGGTTTAAATATATATACTTACCTGAAGACTTTAGGCTTTAGAATGAGTTCTATGGAACATTTATCATCAGATGTTACTTCTGCCACAGGTGGTGATGGACTGCTCTCATGTAACTTAAAGACGAGGTCAATTTCTAGAACCTTTTTAAAACACTCTCTTCTTTTGCTGTATTTCTTGGTTCTAATTTTCCTGGATTTCAACAGTTCACCATGAGCTACCCAAATGTACTGGCTTTGTCTTGGCAGGCAGTTGCCCATTTTTGCTTTGACATTCTCTGGTAGGGGCCTTTTTAATTTAATGCATAAAAAGTGGGGACTCAAAATATTTGTGTACTTTGGTTTCTTCTTCTGCGAGCTGCCATTTTGTGACTGGTTTTCAGTTTCTTTATTTTCTTTTTCTGGCTCTACAACCTCAAATTCCGATGTTGTATGTGTCTTAATTTCTTCTGGATTTCTATCAAAAGACGAACTTTCCCTCTGACCTACATTTGACATTTCTTCTTCAGTATCTGTTTCATTTGCTGTACTCATTGGTGTATCCTCAGGGTTGATTCTTTGCTCTGTATATGTAGCTGATTCCTCTATAATATCCTCGGTCCCATCATTAATCCCTGATGATAGTATTTCTATATGTCCACTAGAAACATCCATATCTCTGATGTCACAGAATCCCTTTGTTAAAACAAATCTCCCCTTTCGTCCCCTAAATTCTACAGGGATGTCATTTATAACTGCTGTATCTTCATTGTGCACTGCACTGAGTGTTGCTTCCATTTCTACGATAGGTATCCAAGTTTTCACATAATCCTCCAGCCTGGAATATCTTGACTTTGTATGCAACTTAGCATATCGTAGCAATGTTTTTATTGGGTTATCAAAATGGTCAATGCAGAACTTAATATTTTCTGTTACGTCAAGAACTTGAGGAGAAGGTGTCAAAAACCCACGATTCAGATTTGCCGACATTTGAAGCTGGATGATTTGTCCATGATGGTATGGTACTTGAAATCTGCATCTATGTTCAACAATGATTCCCTCCTTAACTTCTGAGCTAACATCCATCACACTTCGTTTGAATGAACTGACAGTATCTTTGTCATGTAAAATGTTAAGTTTTGTTTGTTCATTATCTTTAAACCTGAATAGCAACTTTCTTAAATCATCAATCTTTTCTTCAAGAACCGTCTTCAAGATCTCGCTCCAATGCTCTTTGTACCTTAAAAAAGTTGTATTTTGATGTGGAAATATTCTTAGATATGGTGAGAAATACTTCTTCTCCAACCCAAATCGGCTTGTTTTAGGTTTTCTGCATGATCTATGTATGTAACTGTACAATCTTTTCTCCCATTTAACTACAACCATTTTCCTCTCTTTCTCATGCGCTGTCATACTAAGCATTTCAACATCATCCCCTTTCTCTGGCTTGCAAGCAACATCTAATAGTTTGAACTGGATTTCTTTCCTGGAGATTGGGAGCTTTTGTAAACCTGGTATGACAACTTTGATTCCGTTATCGGATATTTCTTTCACAAAACCATTAAATAATACAGGATTTCTCTTGAAAAATCTGCCAAAAATGAATTGCTTACAACTTTTCTTAAACTGGTTAGCTCTCTTTGTAGCATCATTTATGGTTGAATATAAATCTGATATTTCTTGAGGGCCATAAGGACATACTTCCTTCTTCAACATTGCAGAGACAAGTCTATGTATGATGAGATCATTGTACCTACGAAGTGGTGAGGTAAAATGGACATAAGATCTTTTCCACAGGGAGAAATGGATACCTTTTTCTTGATCTGCTATTATCTCTGTAGAACAGACATACTTTGATGATTCTTGAAACAAGTTCCATTCATGGTATGCTAAAGCTTGTTTAGGATGCAGAAAATCAGACTGGATAAGTTGCTTGATTCTGGATATATTTTGCTCAGTTTCTGGCACCAAATCTTTGATCTCCTCCAAAACCCAAGTCTGGACTGGCGTTAGTTTCCTAGTTCTCCCTTCTGGAGGAGAACCATAGACAGAAATTGTGCCTTTTGGTGTCTCCCTTGCTTGAAGGCCAAGTATGTGATGTATGTAATGTTGATTTACATCATACCAGTTGTCAAACACTTCAATTGCAGGTGGCTGTTGACAGAGGAGGGGTACACTTCCTGGAAACTGTCTTCTCAGAAGTTGGGCAATACTACTGTTTGTCAGTATCATATATTCTTCAACCAATGAATGGGCCTGATATGTATCCATGGGACTTTCATCCTCTGAAACATCTATTTCTACTGGCCATGAAAATGAAGCATGACCTAATCTGTCTTCCTTCAAACTCTGGGAAAGTTTATATAACATTTTCACATCCTGGACCAATTCAATTGGTTGTTCTTCTAATTTGTCATCTAAAATATTCTGGACTTCTTGGTATGTAAACTGTTTGCAAGATTTAATAATAGATTTCTGAATGAGTGGCATTGATTTTGCAACAGTCCCTTTCTGATCAAATTTAAAATAAACTGATATAACAGGCTTCTTCTGATTTGGTAGTAAACTGCATAAACTTTCACTCAAAGGTTCAGGCAGCATGGCAAATGGACGGAATCCTTTACCTGGGTAAAACGTGACACATCTTGTCTGCGCTTCTCTATCAACTGGGTCATTTTTCTTGACAATAGTTGATACATCTGTAATGTGTACTCCTACCTCGATTGAACCATCTTCCTGCAGTGTGACAGACAGAGCATCATCTAAGTCTTTGGCCCCCGGTGGATCTATGGTAAAGACCCTAAGATCTTTAGTTTTGTCATAGTAATCTTTAGTATTGAAAGCCTTAGCCTCATTGAATGCTACCTTAATGCCTTCAACAGTGGATTTTTCATAGAAATAAGGCACTTGGTATTCTTTGGACATTATTCTGATTCCATCATATGGATTCTGTGAGCAATGAATGACATCAATTACTGCTGCCAAGGGATATATCTTATTTGGTTTCCATTTTATTAAGGCAACAATAAACAGCCACTGTTCCCTCTCTCCTTCTTGAACATCATGATAGCGCAAAAAACTAATAGTTCCTTTGGTTGCATCATATCTATAAATCTCAACTCTTGATTTAAGAAGACGCTTAAATTTTCTCTTAACGGTTGAGTGTAAAATATGTAATTTTGGAAGAGTACGACAGAGTGGCTTCATCAAATGTCCTTCCTTTAGATCTAAAAGACATACAAACACTGGATGGGCAATATCCTTGTAACGATGTCGTTGAATAAAGGAAATTACTTCTCCATGAACCTTGCCGCCAATTTGTTTTGAGTGAATCTGAACTACTACTGTATCATCTGTAAAGGTTTGACCACATTTTGATCGTCCGATGATTTGTATTTCCTGAATTTCATCTGTTGGTTCTACTGGTGTACAAACAGCTTGATGAGCTGATTCAATACTAATAGTGCATCTTTTATATATCTTTGGTAACATTCGACATTGAGCATCAAAATTTTTATCATGAATATCTCGGTACATTATCCTTTTTCCTTTAAAATAATGAGTTCCAACAGACTCAATACATTCATCACTCAAATCTAGACCTTTCTGAAAATATTCTTTTTCCAGTATATTTCTTGCCCTGAACTGTCCCGAATGATAGCTTAGGCTTCTTTGAAAATATGTTGGTTCTTCTGGAGACTTTTCCTCAATGTTGTCGTCTTCTTTTTCAAAATCAGAGGCTGAACTACACCAATCACTACCAGAATCAGAAATATCATATTCTGATCCACTAAATTCATCTGCAGACAAACCAGCCATTGACCTAGTTGTACAGATGGACATTGATGATACATCAGACATATTTTCACTACTATATTCTTCCTCTGAAAATCTTTTTTCTTCATTAGAGTCTTTTCTACTTCTATTCTGGCCCTTCTGATAATGGTGACCTTTAAAAGCTTGACGACTATCATTTCTCCATCTTTGAATCATATCAAATTTTGAAGACTGGTTTACTGCAAAACTTGGTAATGGCAGAGTTCCAGATTTCTGTGATGAACTACTCCCATCTGTCGAGTTGGCTTTCTTTTTACGCACCGTCTTTGTTTTTCTTCTTACTTTATTCTTTCCACTTCTAGTTGAACATGATGATGCAGTATCATCAAAAGAACTTGTATCATTTTGATCAGACAATAATGAATATTCAGAATCAGCAATACTTTGAGTATCTGACCATTCTTTCCAAACATCATCAACAACTTCAGCTTCAAAATCAATGTTTGAAGATTCTACTAAATCTATTAGTCCACCATAGCTGTAGCCTGAACATTCTGTCAATGTATTTCCAGAATCTTAAAAAGAATAACAAAATTTGATAATAATAAATAGATAATATTTTACTACATTTTTAATAAATTTTCTCAATTATTAATTAATTAAAGTTGTGTTAGAGGCTGATTAGTTTTACCCTTTCCTCCATTATGACGCCTTTTGATGCCATCCTCTTAACTCCATAATGACGCCTTTGATGCCTGTTTAGTACCTCACTTGAAATGCTTTCACTATGAAATGTCTGCATCAGACTTTATAAAATTTGTATTCAATGTGAAAAGTAAATTCATAAGAATATCAGACTTAATTTTATTTGATGAAATATTTGTTTTTTGCAATGCATTAATACTTTAAAGCATATTTTCAGCATTTTATTAAACTAGAGGCTCTAAAGAGCCTGTGTCGCTCACCTTAGTCTATGTGAATATTAAACAAAGGACACAGATGGATTCAAGACAAAATTGTGGTTTGGTGATGGTGATGTGTTTGTAGATCTTACTTTACTGAATATTCTTGCTGCTTACAATTATCTCTATCTATAATGAACTTGGCTCAGTAGTTACAGTAGAAAATGTTAGTAGAATTTTACAAATTTTGTGAAAATTGTTAAAAAATGACTATATAAAGGGCAATAACTCCTTAGGGGGTCAATTGACCATTTTGGTCATGTTGACTTCTTTTTAGGTCTTTAACTTTGCTGTACATTATTGCTGTTTACAGTTTATCTCTATCTATAATAATATTCAAGATAATAACCAAAAACAGCAAAATGTCCCTAAAATTACCAATTCAGGGGCAGCAACCCAACAAAGGGTTGTCCGATTGGTCTGTTAATTTCAGGGCAGATAGATCTTGACCTGATTAACAATTTTTCACATGTCAGATTTGCTGTAAATGCTTTGGTTTTTGAGTTATAACCCAAAAACTGCATTTTACCCTTATGTTCTATTTTTAGCCATGGTGGCCATCTTGGTTGGTAGGCCGAGTCACCAGACACATTTTTTAAACTAGATACCCCAAAGATGATTGTGGCCAAGTTTGGATTAATTTGGACCAGTAGTTTCAGAGAAGAAGATTTTTGTAAAAGATTACTAAGATTTACGAAACATGGTTAAAAATTGTCTATAAAGGGCAATAACTCCTAAAGGGGTCATGTTGACTTATTTGTAAATCTTACTTTGCTGAACATTATTGCTTTTTACAGTTTATCTCTATCTATAATAATGTTCAAGATAATAACCAAAAACAGCAAAATTTCCTTAAAATTACCAATTCAGGGGCAGCAACCCAACAACAGGTTGTCCGATTCATCTGAAAATTTCAGGGCAGATAGATCTTGACCTGATAAACAATTTTACACTGTCAGATTTGCTCTAAATGCTTTGGTTTTTGAGTTATAAGCCAAAAACTGCATTTTACCCCTATGTTCTATTTTTAGACTTGGTGGCCATCTTGGTTAGTTGGCCGGGTCACCGGACACATTTTTTAAACTAGATACCCCAATGATGATTGTGGCCAAGTTTGGTTTAATTTGGCCCAGTAGTTTCAGAGGAGAAGATTTTTGTAAAAGTTAACGACGCAGGACGACGAGGGACGCAAAGTGATGAGAAAAGCTCACTTGGCCCTTTGGGCCAGGTGAGCTAAAAATACTATGTGAAACAAGTATGCAAAAAACAATTTCCATTTAGAAAAGGGATAAAATATATGATAAAAAGAAAATTAACTTAAATAATGTATACATCAAGACTTAAACCCAATAAAAGCAGTAATGACATATAGATAAAAGATAAGAACATTATATGAGGTGCTCATGGCAGTATCTAAGTTTCATGAAAATCTGTTGTGAGGTTTCTGATTAGTTGCAATGACAAGAACAAAACTTATTGACTAACTGACAGACATGTCAAAAACATTATAGTTGCATTGGGGTATAACTAGTAAGTAAAATTATAACTGTTTAATAATAGATTACACTACTATATACATTTAGTAAGTCTGTGACAAGTAAATTATCTTTTCACATTATATATCTATACAAAAGTCAGATTTTGAATGTTCTAAACCAGAATTTTCTAAAAATTTCCTTTTAATGAATTTGTTTGTCAATATTGAATGCATAGAACGAAGGAGTTTTTTTTAATTAATGTTTTCATGCATAACTATAACTTACCCCCATTTTCATCATGGATGTTATCTTTATTTCTCTGAAAGGATATTTAAATACACTAAGTTTAAAAATCCTACATAAAATGTGAAGAAATATTAAGGAAAACATACCAATTCTAGCATAACATCTGTGTTTACTTTCACCTGTTTTTCCGTTATACTTGCTCAAGCACTATCTTACTTCAATTAAATGAAATACACCAGCATGCACACCAACTATGAGGAATTGTATCAAGCTTAATTTAAATCAAATGAGTTGTGAATCGCATTTTGTAGGCATAAAATATTTTGTCTTCTTCCAGACCTTAGATTTGGAAAACAAATGTTATAGGCAAGACAGTTGTTGCTATTCTGTAAACTGCTTTAACTTGTCTCAGACACTTTAGAAAGAAGATATACACATTGTAGCCTTACCTGCTGAATTTTCTGTTCTAAAAGTTCTTCTAGCTTTTGAAATCTGGACTTTTGTTCTTCCTAAAGAATAGAAATCACAACTATTCATATAGTAATTTCCACATTCAAAACTTATTAACATTTTAAATGGCAGCTTTCATTTAACTTAAAATGCAATAAGAATTATGTCCCCTTGCATTTGACAGTCATACACTGCATCGGAATGATTAGGAGTATCTATTATTGGAGTTTTTATAATTAAGGGAAAACAAATATTAAGTTTTGAATTACAGGAAGGAAGAAAGCATTTAATTTTATTTTAATTCAAATTTAATCTTTTTTATCAAATTTATGTTGCTTTTGATTTAGGTGTAATTCCTCAGGTTAGTAAATGGAAATTGCAATATCAACTGGGTCATAAAACTGTTTCATTTGTAATTTTAATGCTCGGCAAACAGATGAAATGCAATAATCAGACTGATAACAATATTATACTAGACTTGACTTAAATGCATAATTCTTTCGAATAGCAAATCTGCATATATACATATCATTTTTCTTTCTTTTGGAAAGAGGTCCTCAGTGGCTGAGTGGAATTAGTAGTTCAACAACTGTTTCACTAGCTTGTCAACATTGAGGTTGTAAGTTCAAATCCTGCATGTAGCAAGTGCACTTGACTCCTTCTCAATTGACTAGGAATGTCAGTTTTACTTCCAAAGGCTGGTGGTTCACTTGAGCACTCCAGCTCCCTCCACTGATTATAACTGACAGCCATGAAATAGATCAGTAGTGCTGAAAGTGGCTTTAAGCATCAATCAATTAATTAATCAATCAAATGCTTTTGAAAAATTGCTATATTACTTACAGTTGTTGCAACTTTCATGGCCACCTCTACTTTTTGTTTAGCCAGAGTGTACTTTTCAGTATGCAATAAGCAAAAGGCCCATAACTCTAGTACATCAATATTGTTGCTTTGTCTGGGATCTTTGCAAACTGAAATAGAACATTAAGCAAATTGTGCTAAATGATGCTACATAATGAAACTTAAGTTTTATAATGTTGTTTACCATATTCTAAACTTAAAGGATAATTCTATAATTAAAACTGATCTTTTTCCTTTAAGAAATTATAGAAGATAACAAGACTGAACTTATTCAAAATGGTTAATAACGAAAATCACAATTTTTTTTACATTTCTATTTATAGTCCTCTGCTTTGAAATATTCATGCAACACATTTGTTGACAACTCAATTTGATTAAAATACAGATCCCGTGTCCACACTTTATTTACAAATATATTTAAAACAGAAAGTAGAGCAGAGTGGTGTTGAGATCCTTGTAAACAAAGGGAGGATACATGATCTATTTTGTAATGAATTGGTTGATGGCTGGTCGTTAAATATATTTCAATGGCTAGTTATAGGTAAAAATAACAGGTTACTTACATAGATTTAGGGCTTCCTGAGCTTTTATAAATTCTTTCTGTAAGAATAGATAATATGAAATTAGACCAAATCATATAAACAAATTACAGTAATAATAGTCTATTCTAATTACTGATTTGACTCTGTTATTACACACTATTAAGACAACTCACTCACAGTTTCCCTTTGCCAATTGCAGACTGGTTTCAAACAAGACAAACTGGGCTGCTGCTCATGAAAAGCATGAAAAACCATTGACAAAATAGTCAACCTGATAACGGTGGTTTATCAGATGACAGTGGTCACTTATTGGTAGATGAGGAAGATAAAAGTTGAAAGTGTTATATAAAACGTTTCATTACCAAGTGTCTAACATTTCGAAATACATAAATTTTAAGGGCATATCCAACAGTTTATTTTTGTCGGTGAGAATTTTTTCCCTTGAAGATATTTCATTCTTCAATTGACAGAGAATCAAATTTTGCCAAAAAAAATATTAGTCGTCGATTTCGTTTTTTCAAAAAATACTGCTGAAAATTGAACATTTTTGCAATTTTTGAGTAAAAAACGTTTTTTATTTGGAAAAATTAAATATGATTTTTTAATCAACATATACTTTTTTAATGGGGCTCAAATTAAAGCAAAATAATTCAAGATGGTTAGAAAAATCTAAATTTACCATTTAAAGCATTAATTCTTACTCAAATAAAGCCAAAACGTAATGATGGACTCAAACAACGGCAAGAAATGAACATTTGAAATGCACATTTTTAATTTATTAAAATATTTCTAACGGTGTCGATTTGGCCAAAGTAAGATATGTTATTCTTTGAAAAAAATGGAACGTCATAACGGTTTGAAAAATATTTGTCACCGTACTCGTTTTTGAGAAAAATCGAGAAATATGATATTGTTTACTAAATCCCTTTCGTAAGCCTCACAAATTGCACCAAAAATTAAGACGTTTCGGGAAATAACGTTATATTTCCCCGCTAATTTTTCAAAGGCAGTGCGACGGCAGACAAATGTATTTATACACTGTGACTTTGTTGGATAGTTGTCTAGATAGCACTCATATCTCATATCGCATCTTCTTATTTATAATGAACTAGTATATGGACGAGATGACAATTCAGTTAGTTTTACAATGAAGTGTTTTTCTTACACTGATTTATATTAAACCGTCTATAATTTCACATATCGAAATTAATAAAGAGCTAGTGAAATTTTGCAACCAAACACTTGTCTAAAAACTCACTGACTCTGTATTATTTATTCATGTTGCAGTTTTGGGCTTTTTATTCTTTATAGGTTTCTAGCTTTAACAAAAATATGTATGTTGACTCTTAGTGTTTGAATTATATGTGTCGTTCGGTTGCTGTTGTATTAATGTATATACATTTAATTTTTTTTTCAAAAACAAAAGGATTGATTGGACAGGATATAGAAATATTCACATCTCTGCACTTTTCGCATCCGACAGTATATCTTTGCTATAATTGGGTGCGGCCGTTTAGCTGCTCGGATGTATAAATTTACAGCCTCGTTTAGTCGAAATAAAAATGTCGTATATCCTATGCATAGTGTAGTGAGAGTTTTGCGCACCTATACGTTTAAAAACCATCTAAATAAATGGTTCAAGGGATATCCGAACTTTTAATAAGATCTCTTAACAACAACAAATGTCACATGAACCTTCAAGTAAGTCACATGGCTGATTTTAACACATCTGTTGCGCCATTTGCAGTAGTAGATGTCATGAAAAAAACCTTTAATTTACAAAACAGATCAGAAAGGCAATTACTTGAGAATAAACTCCACCTAGTTTGGCTGCATACAATGTAACCACTGAAGTAGACTACCATATAACTATATTATTATTGATTATTCAAACAAATAAATTCAAAGAGAAAGATGCGGAAAGAAATTCTAAAATTTTGTTTAAAAATAAAATATAGATAATATTTTTTTTACCAAAACTGGAAACCTGTTTAAGACAATTATCAGTTGAGAACTAATGATTATGCATCACTATATGCAACTAATAAATTGATTGCTCCCGTGCTCCAGTGGCAAATATATCACGCATATTTACGACGAGGCGAAAGTGGATCTGAATAAATGATTGATACATTATTAAGATAAAGGGTTTACTAGCGGTAAAACGTATGCCGTACTAGAATAAAGTTGAATATTATAATGAGCAAAATCTTGAGTTTACCTATCCTATTATGGAACTGCTGGGTTTAAGAGGGGGTTGGTAATAAGTCAAGACTTACATCAAGACTTACACCGTTTTTTGTTTGTTTGTTAAATTATATTTATTTCTTCATACATAAGTAAACACTAAAATCGTCAGATATTTATTACTTGTATGTCAGTGTATATATTACAATGTTTTCCTATTTCATTTTTTTACGGTGCCGTTTTTCATTTAAAGAGCTTCTGTATATTAGCACCTCAACGCAAAGCTAGATGCTAGATGCAATGATACATGTTAGTTTATGTCATATTTTAGTTTTTCTCAAGAGACCAATTTTTTTAATCTTTCTCAAATCAAATCAAACTTTGAGTTTTCTATCCTGAATGACGAAATCTCGGATAAGTTTGATAAAGAATTAATTACAATTTGTGTTGCATTCTAATGAAAAAAATAAATTATTACGGATTTGTTCTCGTTGTTCTCTACTGTACTGTATATTGAAGATAATTTTAATAAAACGGAAACTTAAGTGAGTATGGTCTATAATTATAAAGACAAATTGCAGTTCTTTTATAATGGACCAAGAGGACAACATCTTTTAAGATTTGACTTCTATTTCTGTTAATATTCTGTATGAGTTTTCTGCCAATTCCCGCCGTGCCCTTTCCTTTGAGGAAAGAAACAGCCCTTGTCAGACAGCCATAGCCAATGGTGATTCCGTTATGACGTCGTCGAAATCGTTAAATTACGGGAAACAATAGACAACGGTTACGTTTGTTATTACCTCCCCTGAAACTGTTGGATATGCCCTTAAGTTCTTGTTACAATTCCTTGCCTTTTCAATGCCACACCTATTCCCTATTCTTTTTTTTTATACTAACCACTCTATAATGACATCTAGCAGAAATTAACCACAATCTAGATACAAGTGAATAAACATTCGGTCTGGAATCTTCTGGTAACTTTGACATCAGTTTTACAAAGTTTGAAGCCAGTTCAAAAGCCATGAATAATATTATCCTTGTGTGGCTTTCATAATGTTGATTGCAGATTAAAACCAAATCTGTCATCACCAGGTATGCTGCCTATAAAATACAGAAAAAAATCAGACTAAAGTAAAGGTTCTAGTTGTGCCATCAACAACCTAACAAATGATATCCAAATGTGATAATGTGCATTGTGTGTTTCCTTTCATTTGGTTGAGGCAAAGTAAAGTTAGACAATGGAAACAACAGATTTAGCAATTTTCTATTAATAAAGGGAATAAATCAAGAATGGTAAAAATAAGGCCACTAAATTTTAAACTTGGTCTGTGTTTTGTAGAAATATGCATTGTGTATAATTATTATAACATTTGGTTGAGGCAAAATAAAGTTACAGAAAGGAAACGAAAAAATGCAGCAAAATTTTTATGTTCATAAAGGGGCATAACTCATGAATGGTAAAAGTGATGTCACCCGATCTGTGTTTTGTGGTATTAAACATTTTGTATAAGTATGATAATATTTGGTTGGGAAAAACTAATGTAAGAGAACAGAAACCAAATTTTGGGGACGAACAGATGGCCTTGGAACAGGACAAAGGGGGCATATACAAAATAATACAGATATGTTGATAAATTGATTCAGAGCTGAATGCAATTTGAAAACAAATGTCATGTCACTGTTCAAGATTAGACCTTTTAAAGACATGGATTTTCTGTGTTTTTTGTTTGTTTGTCTCACTCAAAGAGTTAGGTTTAACTAATGTATCTCCTTTTATTCATTTATAATAACTTTTTGTAGAAACTTTAGAGAGATATTTCATTAGAAATTCAAAGAAAAGATAGGAACAGATTTATATTAAAAAATCCCATATAAATATGATAAAAAGCATAACAAAGATGAGTATAAGCCTAATTTGGAATGAAAAATTCAGGCAGGTCAAAATCATTGCTATATGCCTGAATGTTATGTGCAAATATAAACTCATTCTAGATCAGCTCATAATTCAATATAAAATTGATCTTGCTAAACCATATCTTCATATATATGACCTAAATCAACAGACTAGAAGCTTTGGTAGGAGAACACAATTCTACTTAATTATTGAGGTTTTCCAGCTATTTCCATAAAAAAATGAATTTTCAGATTTTCCAAAACAGCAGTCTTGTCATTTAAGGTGGTACGTAACACCTTGACTAAAATTAATTTGGCTTGTTTAATTTTCATGAAATTTTGACAAAGTATTAACTTTTGACAAAAATATGAAAATTTCAAAAAATTTGAACCAACCATTTTATCAGAAAAATTACACTAGTTATATAGCAGTTTGACAAACACTAATTTTGATCATTGAGAAGCTTTATATTCCATGAACTACACAATGTAATTAAAACGATTCGCTGATTTTACAGAGTTATCTCCCTGTAGTGTTAGGTACCACCTTAACAAAAGTATGAACATTTTTTCCCCAAAATTTTGAGTTTATAAAGATAAAAACATTCATTTTAAAAAACAGAACTCAAAACTTTATTTGTCATACACTAATTTTTTATTTTTTTTGTAGGATTAGAATACATATATGTATATATATCTGTACAAAGTCAAACAATACAAAAAAATTTAA
The DNA here is from genome assembly GCF_965363235.1 of Mytilus galloprovincialis. NCBI lineage: Eukaryota > Metazoa > Mollusca > Bivalvia > Mytilida > Mytilidae > Mytilus > Mytilus galloprovincialis. The sequence continues at coordinate 10,618,234 of NC_134838.1, read as the reverse complement.
TGACTTATAGTTCTTATAACTAGAGGTTCTAAAGAGCCTGTGTCGCTCACCTGTATTTACTGATGCTTTGGAAATCATGTACCATTAGGTTAAAATCATAATTTATAGTATAAGATATCATTAGATACTATACTAATATCTAAGATAATAGCAAAAAACTTCAAAATTTCCATAAATTATAACTAACTGAGGAGCAGCAACCCAACAACTGGTTGTCGGATTTGTCTGAAAATTTCAGGGCAGATATATATCTAAATCTGATGAACATTTTTGCCACCAGTCAGGTTTGCTCTAAATTCTTCAGTTTCAGAGATATAAACCAAAAACTGCACTTTACCCTATGTACTATTTTAGCCTTTAGCCATGTCTGCAATCTTGGTTCGTGGGCAGGGTCATAGGACACATTTTTAAACTAGATACTCTCATGATGATTGTGGACAAGTTTGGTTACATTTTGTCTTAGTATTTTCAGAGGAGAAGATTTTAGTTTAAACAGTATTTATTAATGAAAAATGTCAAGATAAATATTACAATGTTACATAAAGTTCAAATATGGGATTCGGAAACAAGTTTGGAAATAATTTTATAAATCCGTCTCCCTAAAAAAAACCATCTATTTAACCAACAATATTACAAGCCAACAGTATATTCAGTTTATGGTAGCAATGATAAATTGAATAAATACACACACACACATGCAAAAAAAATTACAATAAATAAAATAAATGAAAAAAATAAAAATGTGGAAAAAAAAAGGAAAAAAAACCCACGAAACAGTCAACTCTTATTTATTTTTCTAGACATTCACTGGAACCAACACACACGTCCGACTATAGTCAATTACGCCGGGCAATCCACTCGATTTTACATCATATTAAAAAAAAAGTCTATATATATAATATATATACATATACTAGATTAACTTTCAAAATGTTCTGTTTTATTTATGTATTCAGAAACTTTATGAAACATTTGCATATTGTCCTGGTCAGCTTTTAGACTGTCCCAATATAAGATAATCTTAAGATTAGAACAGGAGATCGTCCCGATAGTATCCCTTCGAATTTCATTATATTATGGACAATTGAAGAAATAATGAGAGGTAGTTTCTACTCGACCAAAGGAACACAGTGCGTTCTCGATTAGATTTTTTTTAAATAGATAGTCCCTTAGAACACTACTCTGGAGTCTTAGTCTTGCTAAACATATCTATTCTCTTCTACAGCCTAAGTAAAAATACAATGGTATTTTATTATTATTTTGAGAGAGATAAGTCTTAAAACCTGATTTTGATTGATTTAGACGAATGTCATCTGGAATATTATTCCAAAGGTTTACTATGGCTGGTAGAAATGACTTTTGATAATAGCTTGTTCTGCAAAATACAGTTTTTAAATTTGAAGACCCCTAGTCCTGTGGTTGTGTAGATCTAGTCTCTGATTTGGAACTAACACAGAAAGATAATCAGGACAATCTCCGTGAAACATTTGATGAAATTTTAATAACTTATGTTTATCACGTCGAGACTGGAGAGTTTCCCAACCGGTTTCATCGTACAGCAACTGTCTCGTTGATATCTAAGTACCACCTGTAACGATTCTTGCTGCTTCTAGTTGTAAGTTTTCCAGAGATGTTTTTAAATAATTAGGTATGTTATCCCAGACAATGTCGCCATTTTCTCAGACTGGGCGATGAACGATAAATAAATAGCTTCTAAATTTTTCCTTTTAAGTTTAAACTTTAACTTTCGGAATAACGCTAATCTAGGAATAGCCTTATCAATAATCATTTTTACATGATTATTCCAGCTTCCATCTTCATTTATATTAACCCCTAAATGCTTGTGTGACTCAACTTCTTTTATTATATTATTATTCATATACACTGGCAGGTGGTGGGGTTTATGGTGCCTTTTTGAAATGATCATTATTTCTGTTTTGTTTGGGTTGAAATTGAAAAGCCATTGTTTAGACCAATTATGTATTTTCTCTATATCTTTATTTAGCTTTTCTGCCGCTTTATATTCGTTATCAACCACTATATAAATTGATGTGTTATCAGCAAAAAGTTTTATATCACATTCGATGTCATTAACTATTTCATTAATATAAATAAGAAATAAAAAAGGACAAGATAGACCCTTGGGGTACCCCAGCTAGACATGTTCGTTGTTGGACATTTCTCCACCAATGACAACCTGTTGCCTTCTTGAGTTTAAATAGCTTTCAAACCAAAGTAACAAGCTACCATTAATTCCTATTTTTCTAAGCTTATAAAGTAAAATTGAGAAAGGAAATGGGGAATGTGTCAACGCAAAAACAACCCGACCATAGAGGAGACAACAGCCGAAGGCCACCAATGGGTCTTCAATGTAGCGAGAATTCCCGCACCTGTAGGTGTCCTTCGGCTGGCCCCTAAAAAAATGTCTACTAGTACAGTGATAATGGACGTCATACTAAACTCTGAATTATACACAAGAAACTAAAATTAAAAGTTATACAAGACTAACAAAGGCCAGAGGCTCCTGACTTGGGATAGGTGCAAAATTGCGGCGGGGTTAAACATGTTTATGAGATCTCAACCCTCCCCTTATATCTCTAGCCAATGTAGAAAAGTAAACGCATTACAATACGCACATTACAATTCAGTTCAAGAGAAGTCTGAGTCCGATGTCAAAAGATGTAACAAAAGAAAATAAATAAAATGACAATAATACATAAATAACAACAGACTACTAGCAGTTTACTGACATGTCAGCTCCAGACCTCAATTAAACTGATTGAAAGATTATGTCTTCATCATATGAATATCAGGCACAATCCCTCCCGTAAGGGGTTTAGTATCATACTATCATAAAATATATGAGAAGAACATAACCCGTGTCATGCCAATAACTGTTTAAAAAAAAAAAATGTATTTAGTTCCGATGCAAAGACCCTATAAGTGAATCAATATTAAAGCCAAAATATGCAATCTTTAATGACCTTACAACGGTATCGTAACTATATCCCTTCTTAATAAGTCTGTTTAAAGGTTTTGTAAGCTTTTGAGGTGAATACCGACATTTTTGTGCTTAGTAAAGAATATTACCATAAAAGATTGGATGTGAAATACCTGAACGTATAATTTGTCTGCATGTTGAGTTCTATTTACGAATTATTTCCTTATACCGGTGATAAAATTTAGTAAATGTTTTGACCAGTTTGTGATATCGAAAACCCTGGTGTAATAATTTTTCAGTAACACATAAATTTCTCTCGCTAAAATCTAATACGTTGTTACATACACGAGCGAATCGTACAAGTTGAGATATATAAACACCATAAGATGGTGACAAGGGAACGTCACCATCTAAAAATGGATAATTAACGATAGGAAATGAAAAATCATCTCTTTTATCATAAATTTTTGTATTAAGCTTCCCGTTAATGATATAGATATCTAGATCGAGGAAAGGGCAGAGGTCATTGTTAGTATTAGCTTTATTTAAAGTAAGTTCAACAGGATAAATTTCTTTAGTATACATACTGAAGTCGTTATTATTGAGAGCCAATATATCATCCAAATATCTAAAAGTATTGTTAAATTTTTGTATTAAATGTTGATTCGTTGGGTCTTTGTTAATTTTAGTCATAAATTGTAACTCATAACAATACAAAAACAGGTCCGCAATAAGTGGTGCACAGTTAGTCCCCATTGGAATTCCAATAACTTGACGATATATGGAATCTCCAAAGGGAACAAAAATGTTATCAAGTAAAAATTCAAGCGCATATATAGTATCAAAGCATGTCCAATTGACATAGTTCTTTTGTTTATTGTTACTAAAAAATGACATAAAAGAGTTTGAACATATATACTCGCATTCTGACTTTTTAAATGCCCAGTTAATAAGGGATGTGAATTTTTTCTTAATAAGAATATGAGGCAAAGTGGTATAAAGGGTAGAAAAATCAATACTTTGAAAAGATTCAAAATCACCAATATATGCATGCAATTTATCAAGTACTTCCAACGAGTTTTTGACACTCCAAAAGTAATTAATTCCACTATTTTCAAAGGCTTTATTTGAACAATTTATTATCAGGTTTTTTATTGTACCAAGTATACTAGTAAGTAAAACAGACAATTTAGTAGTGGAACAATGGCTTGAAGATGAAATAAATTTATATTTGTAAGGTTTTTTGTGTAGCTTTGGAAGCCAGTACATAGTTGGGACTTTCAAAGTAAGCCTTTATGCCAAACTCGGTCGAAAGCTTGACTAATATCCTGACCTCTTTCCCTTCATCTAATGCTTTACCAAAAATTCATAGCAGTTGATTTACTGTCGAATCACCAGGGATGAAACAAGACTGGATTTTTGTAAAAGATTACAAAAATTTAAGAAAAAATGGTATAATTGACTATAAAGGGCAAAACCTCCTGAAGGGGTCAACTGACCATTTTGGTCATTTGACTTATTTGTAGATCTTACTTTGCTGAACATTAATGCTGTTCACAGTTTACCTCTATCTATAATAATATTCAAGATAACCAAAATCGGCAAAACTTCCTTAAAATTACCAATTTAGGGGCAGCAACCTCACAACGGGTTCTCCGATGCATCTGAAAATTTCATAACAGATAGATCTAGACCTTAAAAACAATTTTTTCCCTTGGCAGATTTGCTCTAAATGCTTTGGTTTCAGAGATATAAGCCAAAATCTACATTTTACCCCTATGTTCTATTTTCAGCCATGGTGGCCATCTTGGTTGATTGGCTGGGTCACCAGACACATTTTTAAAAATAAATACCCAAATGATAATTGTGGCCAAGTTTGGTTTAATTTGGCCCAGTAGTTTCAAAGAAGAAGATTTTTGTAAAAGTTAATGCCGGACGCAAAGTGATAAGAATAGCTCGCTTGTCCCTTTTGGCAAGGTGAACTAATAATAAAGATGTTGTGACCCTTAAAAATAGCTATTGAAACACAAGTTTAAGTTATAGTTCCCTTCAGAACCTTTTAAATTCTTATACAGAAAAAGTACCTTTTCCAATTTTCATGATTTTCTTATAATTACCTTGAAATTATTTACCACCTCTTCTTGAAATCTCCTCCATACGTCTGAACTAATTTTCTCATATTCATACAAATCAGGGTTACCATAATACAACAATCCTATTACAATGAAATTTTTTAACAAGTAAAATATTAACTGAGTATTTCCAAATATTATTAGAACATGTGGTCCATTTCAAGTATATGATGTGTTGGGATTTATTTCCTATCTATCATTTCTATTCCTCTACTTGCTTACAATTCAAATTTTATCATTTTGCTTTTTATAATATTTTCACATAAACAAAAATATAAATAAACAAATCTAATTATCATTTTTTTTTAATACAAAGTAAGAAAATTTGTGTCATATATAAATAGTACAGGAAGCAAAGGTTTATCCAAATTGCAGTATTATTCTTTATTTCAATAAGTAAAATATGTATATGCTGCCAAATCATATGAACAAAGATAAACATCTTTCCATTGTTGAAGATCATATGTTGACCTGTAGCTGTCTTAACCTGTGTTACTGTCTCCTTAAGCTGTTATATATAGTGTTTCTCATTTCTCATTTCTCATTTTTGTAATATTGATTAGACTGCTGGTTTTCCAGTTTAAATGGTTTTATGCTAGTCATTTTTGTGTCCTTTATAGCTTGCTGTTCAGTGTGAGCTGAGGCTCTGCGTTGAAGACCTTACTTTGACCTAAAATGGTTTACTTTTACAAATTGTGACTTGGATGGAGAGTTATCTCATTGGTACTCATACCAATTCTTACTATATTTAGTATGTGTTGCAAAATCATCTTAATAAAGATAAAAATCTTTCCATTGTTGACTATCATATGTTGACCAGTATTTGTCTTATCTATACCACTGTCTCCTTTAAGTAAACCACATATTCGTAAGCTGTTATTTAAAGTATCCAAACAAACCTGTATAAAGACATCTTACAGCATCTAACACACTATCAGGAAGCTGAAATAAAGTATATATAAAATAATCATACTTCACAAAGCTATGAACATTAAAAAACAAAAATGTGTCCATAGTACATGGATGCCCACTCAATCTAATATTTATTTAAAATACAAATAATGTCATTTTGCTTTTTTATAATATTTTCACATAATATGAGACAGGCATTACCTGTGAATGGGGACGAAGTCTGTATAAATTATTTTTTTGTAACTTAAATATTTGTTAAAAAAAAAAGAAACGGAAATACCGTAACGTTTCCGATTTTGGTTCTGTTGTTAGGGATTTTAGTTGTGACGTTATTTAAATTATGACGTCATATGCAATGTAAACAACGAAACGCTATCATCAGGTAACGTTTTTTTCATATCAAGGAATTATTAAAAATGAAATTGGTATTGCGCGTTCCTTCCTATTTTATACTAGACTGATAAATATATATTTTACTCAAAGTTTCATACAAACGAGACCGGAAAAAGGAAGTACATTGTACATTTCTGCGCATGTCCGGGATTTCAAAACATGACATAAAAAAAATTGAACGATTTTGAGTTCATTAGTACAATGAAAAATTCGGGAAATTTTCCCGAATTTTTTTTTTTATTGAATTTTCTACTGTTATTGGGGACTTCGTCCCCATATACCAAATCTAATTATGATTTTCTTTTTAAAACAAAGTAAGAAAATTTGTGTCATAACTAGTACAGGAAGCAAAAGGTTTATCACATTATACTACAGTAAGTTTCAAGTTTACAGTTTATGTGACCGAAATTTAAAAGTAAACTAGCTATTAAACAAAAGAATTTAACTTGATCATTAATAGCAGAATCATACACTCAAATACACATACAACAATGAGTAATTGGATATCTTAAAGAAACAGTTTATAGTAAAATATACATAAATTAGGCATTAGTTTCTCATTTGAATTGTTTTGCATTTGCCATTCTGAGGTCTTTAATAGCAGACTACGTGGTATGGGGTCTGCTCATAGTTGAAGGCTGTACATGACCTATAGTTGTTAATTTCTGTGTCAAATGGTCTCTTATGGAGAGTTGTCTCATTGGCAATCACACCACATCTTCTTTTTTTTTTTTTTTTTTTTTATATATGTGAGTAACATTGTGGACAATGAATGAAACATAAACATTAAATACCTTCATAAGAAGGAGGGAACACATTTTGTACTGGTTCCCAATATTTTTGCTATGATCATCCAACATAGCTTTACTTTGATCAACCCTATGGCTTGTTCTCATTAGGTTAATTTCTTGATCTAATCTGGTTAAAATATGAGCAATATTAGTTTTAGCCTCTTGATGATTTCCATTTTTAAGCTGCAGTTCTGCTAGTTGAAGCAATGCCTCATTGTCGACTTCCTCTTCAACATTGTTACTAAAAACAACAATCTCAGAAGGTTGCCCATCAGTCCCATGAATATTAAAATCTAATTGTTTGACTTTTTGTGTACTTTTAACAGGTACTGTTGATGATTTTGATTTAGTATCTTTTTCTAAAGATGACAAACATAATGGTGAAGCTTTAACAGCAGGTTTGCTAGGAAGCTGTAAACAAACTGTGTGTTTACTGTTAGCACTGGCTGATGATATTGTTTCTAAGTTAGGTTCTATACTTTCACAAGATTGTGATTTTGGTTTGAAACCATGGCCATTCTTTGAATTATTTTGTTCCATGTCCTCTACAGGTATTGATGAATGGTCTTGAACAACAGAAACTTCCAAACTGTTGTCTTGTAAGTCATGTGATGTATTGCTGTCTAAACTCATTGATATTTTATTGTACTCTTCCTTTTTATCATTGGCATTAAACTCATTATCACAGCGGACATTATCACTCTCCCCCTTCACTTCAGAATTAGTTCTTATGTATTGTTCGTTAGCAGCAGTGATTTCAGAGGCACCTGTCTTTTGTGTATAGCTATAAGACACATTATTTCCCATGTTATACTCTTTTGGCTTAATTCATGGAGGCAAGATGTTGGATTCAAAGATTCATGTATGTAAGTTAGACAAAAATGGATTTTAGTGTTTACAAACACCATAGTTGTTTATTCTAGAACCTAGTCCACCTTATCTTTTGTTTCCATTTATTAATTTGGCTTGTTCTTTAAATTTTGAAATGATCCTTAAATCTGAAAACAATAAAAATATGATAAGTAACAAGAAAGTTTAAGCATCATCATAGAGAAAATATCACACATTATTAAAATAGTGTAATTTTAGATAAATTCATGAGTTGTCTACTCTTTATTCTTTAAATTTCCTCTGTGTAACATTACATTTTTGTTATTCAATGTTTGTTTGTTTTGTGTTACATCTCATCTCCCCATTTTTTTTTTATATGTACCACCTTTTATAAGTGTTTAGCATTACGATTAATTTATACTTCTGTTTTCTTACTCCCAAACGATAAAAATATTATATTTAAAGTCCCCTGTGTATGTTATTTTATTTAACACTATTTTGTCCTGGTATATAGTTGTCTTTTGCATTGTTCTACATATTTATATTGTGTCATAGATCAAATGTATTTGTTCAGGGTCACATAATATCTACTTGTTTTGTTAATATTTCTGTTTGATGAAGTTAAACCTTTTCAGTTTATATTTTATAGTGTACTGGTCTTTCTATGTAATGTTATACTACTGGTTCAGGTTAGGGGGCAGGTTGGTGCCTGTTTAAATCCATTACATTTCTTTGCACCTGTGAGGGGAGGTTGGACAAAATCCTGGGCTTAAAAACATAAAATTCTGAGGTCCCAAATTAAAAGAAATTTATATCCCCACGTCTTGAAATTTGAAAAAATAATTCCCAGATCCTGAAAAGATCAATCCTGAACTTAAAAACACCTGATTCCAAAGTCTCTAAAAAAAAAGGTACTGAAACCTCACCTGTACTAAGCAGGAACCTGTTGTTCAGTGGTTGTCGCTTGTTGATGTGGTTCATGAGTGTTTCTTGTTTTTTATATAGATTAGACCGTTTTCCTGTGACATCTTCATAAAAAGTTGGAAGGTGTCAAAGACAGAGAATAAATATAGCCTTACAAAACAGCATAAGTATTTAAACCAAGAAGTAAATTAATAGTTGAATAAACTTTTTAGTCTTGTCTTTAATAATAAATGCATTTTCAGTTCATACATATTGTTTGTCTGTCATTCCTTTTTCCCAACAAACAAATAATAGATATAAGAAATTGTGGAATGAGTGCCAATGAGACAACTTTCTATCCTAGTCACAATTTGTAAGAGTAAACCATTATAGGTCAAAGTACAGTCTTCAACACAGAACCTTGGCTCACATTGAACAGCAAGCAATAAAGGGCTGAATAAAATTATAAAGCCTGTTTTGACAAAAATAATTTGTAGTATAAAGTTTGTTCTTTAAGAATCTGTTATTTCCATTTACCTTGAAGAGCATGTGTGTTCAGTTTAAACATATATATTTATAGTTGATTGGGAAACAAGTTATTACAACTTATTGCTATCTCTTAACAAGGGGCAGCCATTTATCAGATCCACTATCATGGTTTTTCAAGGCCATACCTGCAAATGGTATCAAGGGAGAGCAAAAAAATACACAACAGCACCCTACACACGTATGTTTACATTCATTAATCATGGTTTCCCCCTCACCATTGCACTGTTAGAGTAAAACTTAGCCATTCAAGTAATTAAAACATGTTCAACTTTTTCAAAGTGCAATATTTGATACATATATATGGTCAGATCATATGTTTCGTACGACATATGAATTCGTAGAAAGCAAGTTTTTAAATGAAAATTATGACGTCACAATGCAAAAAAAAAAACCAAAAGAATAACATTATCATGATTATAGATCATTTAAGACTACAGCCAATATAACTAGAAAATGCACTTTTGCTATCTTTCTGCTTTTGAACCAGTCTTAATAAATATATTCTTTTACAGAAGGATAATTGCTCTATAATGTATTCCCTCAAAGGAGGGTAGGAATGCTCTTTACCATCAGGCGTCAAACGTTCATTTTTGGCTACTGTTTGAAGCACATTGGTTAAAATTTTACCATGCTTCGTCAATATATCCTTATCATGATTCATCAGAGGTTTGAAATAATTATCGTTTTCGTTAATTTTCAAAAAAATTTAATGTGCTTCTTCAAAATTAGTAGTCCAAATAATATGACGTCTTGAAAGGCTAATATATTTTTTTTCTTTGACGCATAATTTTTTGATTTTTAGCATCTTTCAAGAAAGTGTACATCATTTTTTTTTTTTACATTTAACCATTTAAATTGCCTTTATTAGCTTAATCGTCAAGCACCAAAAATTAACCTCATTTGCCATGAATTTTTATTTTTTTTTATCCGTCATACCCCCATAACAACCTCATATAGGGAATCGCTCCCAACCCGAATATCTAGACTAACTCACTACCTAATATGAGGGGCTGGACCGGGGGAAAGCTTCTCCCTGCTCCCGCCCCTAGTCTCCCTTCTCCCTCCCTTTTCTCTCTCCATTACCTTTTCTGACATACATTTCATTAAAATCCATTAAACATTCAGGAAGAGTTTCGCTTAGAAGATAAGTAATGTCATACATTAAAGTAACAAGTATCTCCCCTGTAGCATTTACAACTTTCTCATGTAAATATTTCTTCAATATCCATCCAGTTGTTCAGGAGGAAATGTGCTAACAGAGATACATTGATAGACAGATAGGGTGCAATATGCCTGCAATGTGATCAGACGCATACAAATTCCCATCTAGGAGGGACATTCCAAAGCAACCTCCCATATTTTCAATTTTTGACAAATTTTAATCGGGAATAGTCCTGTCAAGGACAGCAGTAAATATCGTGAATGTATGACCTCAGCTTAACTCTGATGCACACCGTTTCCCGATGATCTTTTTTTAAAAGTATAAATCCAAACTATAGAAATGCGGGATAATGTGTGAAAAAACAGGGAATTTTTGTGACACTATGAGTGCAATTTCGCAAGAAACCAATTCGTTTTAAAATGGTAGCCGAAAAACGCTGCTTGCAAAAAATAAAAACAAAATTCTACGGGATATAATTCATTGAAAATGCATATAAGAAGTCGTAGGAAATCAGGCAGAAAATGATTTTTGGAATGGAATTAACAAAGAAGAATGAAATTATCCTTGAACTTGGTTAGGGGACGACCATTTGATATTCTGGGGGGGCCAGGAGGATTTATTTTTGATCAATTATTTATTTTTGTAAACTAAGAGGACAGATTATTCATTTTCTGCACTATTGAAGCAAGATTTTTCATTTTCATTAAAGCAAGGGACTGATTATTCATTTTCACAACTATATTTATGATATTTGAAAACATACAATTTTAAAATGATTTGTTTATTATAAATAATACATGTATCATAGTCAAGTCATTAATATACATGTACCATTTTAATCAGAATTAATCATCATCCTCTGCAGAGATGAATATTTTATATTCCCAACTGCATATACATGTATTGCATACATACATAGTATTAAAGTTTGGTTGTAAAGCCTCTTTTAAAAGTATTGGCCAACATATTTTGCCAAGCGGAGCGAGGCAATTTTTTTTTAAAAGGGTTTTGGAGCCACTGAAGGCCCAAGAAGCTATAGAACAAATGATGCAAAATCATGCTTTCTGAGTGTTCCGAAGACCCTTTCACTTTCATAATCTGAAAATGCAAGTTTTGTATTAATAATTTTTTTACAATATTTTGGTCTCAAAGCAAAATGTATAAATTCAGTGTAAGACTTAATTAAGTTTCTAGGGACAACATCAAAAGACCAATGTGCATGAAAATGGAATTCACATAGTTAAGTCAGTGGCTGACGTTTTTTTTTAAACTCATAATCAAGTTCATAACAAAATTACTAGATTACAAAAGAAATGCAACACTAACAGAATACAGAAGGGCAATCAATGAACAAAAGACAAATAAATAAGAAATATTGATCCCGAAAAATCAGGGCTACGTCTGAGGGAAAACAATTTGCTTCTTGCAAGGCACTCGTTGTGAACACAATTTGATATGGAGACAAGCGTTTAGTTTGAAATTTCCTACATGAAGCATTTAAAATATGTTAAAATAAAAGTGAGGTAAAGTTACCTGAGATAAGATACCTCAAGTTAAATAAAACCAATTTTCAGACATATCAAGACTATTTAAATAATATTTATACTTTTATTATTAAAAATATTTGGGAAGTGTTTCATGATTTTTTTTGGGGAAAAGATGAATTTACGAAGAATCTGGTGCCATCTCATACTTTCGATTATACCTGCTGAGTTATTTATTTTCAATACATTGCCAGTCAGGTAATTTATTTTCAAACTACCACAGAACAAACCATTTATTTTTGTGATTATCATGGCTGAGTTATCTATTTTCAAAATCCTCCTGCCCCCCCCCCCCCCCCCCCTCCAGAATATCAAAAGGTCGTCCCCTTATTTTGGTGCACAACTTTCCCTATATGTTCCAATTGTATCAAGTTCTGGAATTTTATTGGACTGTACATAAAATATGGTTCCTGAAGCTTGTAAAAATAGATTGCCAATACTGTAATCATATAAGCGCAGTTTACATAGGACAGCAACATCGGAATGAGGAAGAAGTTAACAAAGACCTGTCATATTGCCATTAATGGGATGTCAACACTTAATGCGCACCCGTTAGGACAAAATAAAATTAGGTCATTCAGATACATATTTTTTCTTTCAATTCCATATTTCAAAAATTATTTCTTGAAATTTACAATCACACCATTCATTAAATAAAACCCAGTGGCCAATAATAAATGAATAATCGGAATTTTAATGAAGGTAAACCAAGAAAAGCGCTCTGAACGCCAAATAAATATGAAGAGATATGTTTGTTTGCCTATATTTCTTCAAATGCAGAAACAAACTGAAAAAACTTACATTATAATATCCTTTTGGTACACGTAAATTTACACTTGGGCGTACAGGAATGAGTGTGTTTTGTTGTTGAGTTGGACATGATGTACAGTTGAGATTTCCCAACTATATTCCACTATGAGCTGCTTATTCAAAAATAAATGTTGTCACCAAATGCTTTGTAAAATAGAACTCAATCATAAACGCTTATTATATATTTTGGTCCCTCGACAAACTGTCACGAGCGTACTGTTTTACCCGTGTCCATTTGGCCACCCGTCCCTCACGTAATCGGTATATAGGATGTAGCTTAGCGTTTATACAACCTATTTTGAAGAGCTACATTTTCTTTATGTCAACTTTAAAAAAAAAATATAAATACCAAAGTGTGCATATTCAGTCAATACTTTTTTAAATGACAGGTTGCTAAATTTGGTATATAAAAGCATGCAGAGCACATAGTCCGCCTTCCTCTAACTACATTGTACAATTTCATGGTGGAACTTTTATAATGACTTTTAATGTACCAAGTGTTGTACTTAATATAGAGCATGCATATGTATGTTCTCAGATTTTTTTATTGTATCATTTTTCATGAATGACAGAATGTTGAACCCACATTTAATACAATTTGCAAGGTTTATCTGCAACAATGCACACTACCCAAACGTTTACATCATACAGAGAATATACTATATTAAAACATGTATTATTTATCTTTCATTTTTACAACTGACAGAATGTTTTTATTAGTAACCTTGATTGCTGCATTAGCAATGGTCTTTTAGAAACAACAATTTCAAATTCAGAGGCGTAGCTGAGTTGAAATAAAGTGCAAGCATATATTGCCGAGGGGAGCGAGGCGAAATTTTTTTTGGACCATTTTATGATGAAAATGATAAATACCCTATCTGTTTCTTACTATACCATATTTCAAGAAAGATAGTAACATCCTAGTGGGTTTCGTAATTTGGAAACCCGGGAACAGATAAGACACAAAATGACAAGCAAAATCTTTCAACATTGAAAACTAGCTACAGATGAAAAACACGGACCCCGAAAAAATGTGGCGACCTCCGGTGCTCCGAAGGTAAGCAGGTCCTGCTTCTTGCAAGACACCCGTGGTGTTTCTCACGAGGGTCATTTTAAAATCAAATGAGAGGTTTCTACGACAACTGTAGAAGGTCATTTGTAACACAGATACCCTAGGTGAATCAATAGTCTTTTGGACGAAATGACAATGGGAATACGAAATCGAACGGCTACTTTTAAGTCTTGACTTATAAGTAAGGGAAATAAATCTAAGATGTTTTCAAGGTTTCATGTTTTGACAACTCATCATTTGTTAGGCTAGACATATCAGGATAAGGGGGGTCAAACAATGTTATTTTCTTTGCAGTAACGTCTTGTGAAAACGATGTACATGGCGCATTTACATCTTTGCTGGGCGAATTAGATAAAACGTTTTGGCTTTCGTTATCCGCTGCCTTCTTGCTAAAATAAAAATCTAGCTTCTTCATTTTTATTTTTATTTCTACCGGGGTTAAACTTTGTGTCGTGATTGTAGTTGCAAGTACAGACACCGCCAGACACGATAATCCGGAAAGACTAAAGACTATCCGAAATTCAATTTCAGGATTTTTTTTTTTTTTTTTTTTTTTGTGAAAAACATGTGCAAGCAAATGATTTTTTGCGTAAAGGCAGCTACGCGCCTGAAATTGTATTGTATCGTCCTGAACATGCCAGAAATATTTGCCACTGGTTATATGCAACCTCAAATCAATCATTTCAAATTGTACTTGAAAATCACTGTCCACTCAATAACATTTCTAAAGCTATGGGCACCCTGTTAGTTGGAAATAAAACTAAATCAGTAGAATTAATAGGAAATTTAGGAAACCAGACAGGGGAAATGAAAACAAAATAACAAACACCATTCAGATCCCGTTACAAAGTTTTTCATTACCTCTCAGGAAAAAACACATTACCAGTCAGGGGACTTACTGAAATAAGTGATTTTTAAATCACTTATTTGAGTAGCAAATTCGAGGTTTTGTCACAAATTGGGATTATGTAGTTTTTTCAAAATTTTAAACACATAGGTTTAAATAATATCTTTTAATTAGTAAAATTAAAAAAAAAAGAACTTTTTGCTTCTTTTAAGTAGCAAGGTTTGTGCCTTTGATGCTATCATTTAGCTGAAAATTCTAATTTAGTTGAAAAAATGCTATAATAATAGCTTTACATAATGAACTGATACTTTCTTCAAAGATTTTTCCCAGCAGTGGGAGTATTTTTCCTGTGAAGTTCAAGGTTTCATCTTTCAGATTATGTAATAAAATTCTACTGTTCGCAATAAAAATTTCACTGTTCGGGGGTGTTGAAATTAGTGGGGGTTATTAAAAGAATGATACTTAAAGAAGTGATTTTTGGGAAGGAAATTGAGGTCTGATACTTAAACAAGTGATTTTTATGTCATTATCCTAGATTCAGTACAAGGTCATCACCTGAAATGACCTGGTCATCCTAGACAACACAGATGTTGGTTCTGATAAGTTTAGAAACATAATTAGTCCCTGGATCATTAGTATTCTATATTTAAAGCTACAATAAAATTAAATCACTTCTTCTAGTGATTAAATTGTACTACTTAAATAGGTGATTATTAAAGAAAGACAACTCTAACTTCAAACCTTTATGGAAATAATGTTACTTGAATCAGTGATTTTCTGTGATTTAGAAAATCACTTATTTAAGTAAGTCCCCTGACTGATTACTCTATAGTAAGTAATGTCATCCTTTTTCTGCCAAATTATATGCATATCGGTTAACTTTTAAGCAATTCATCTTTAAAAAAAACACAAGGTTGGTGACATGTGTCTCTATACATGCACAGGCTCACAATAAAATCCTGGAAATTTTTAGTTTTTAGTCTTTCTCAATGTATAAGAGATTGTAATGAATTAGTAACGAGGTTCGGAATATTTTTTTCGTTACTATGCCATTTTGGGAAATCTTCTGCGACTGTAATACAAGTGATCGAAAAGGTTTGGCTAGCCATACAACCAGGTCCAATCCACCATTTTCTACATAAGAAAATGATTATTCCAATTCGGAATATAACAGTTATCCGTTTGTTTGATTTTGCAGTTAGATTAAGGACTTTCTGTTTTTATATTTCTACGTAGTCGTTTTGTTTTTGTTATTTTACTTTTTATAAGCACTTTCTTGAAACTTTTGATAAACTCATTTATTAAATAATTGTTTTCTTGCTAAATTTTGATAATTTTAATATATATTTTTGTCTCCCTTTTACCCCCCTTTTCTCCTTTCTCCCGCCCCTTCTCTCCTTTCTCCCACCCCTCTCTCCCTTCTCCCGCTCCTCTTCCCCATGCTCCCTAAACCCTGTCCAGGCCCTCTCATATACAAAGAAATCAAAAGCTGATATTTTGTTTGCAAGAGAGCAATAATTATGATGCATTTTTCTTTGATTTTGTGAAAATATTATCTTATGATTGAATAGAATCCCGGAGTAAATTACCAATATCCTTAAAACAGTTGGTAAAGCAGGTGAAACTGATAATCAAGTGTTTGTTTACCGGTTGCAAAATGACTATGGCGATGCTTCTGTAGGGAAATTCCCAAGTTTACCATGTGATCATTTCCTGAAAAAAAAATGAAAGTGAAAGTAAAAGTGAAATTGAAAGTGAAAGTGAAAGTGAAAGTCGTAAACCTGAGAGTTCTTTTAATTTTGATTTTGTTTAACTTCTAAGACTAAAAGTGATAAAAACGTTGAACTAAAGAAGGAAAAAACCGGGGGAAAATTAAATAGGAGTGTACAATGGCCTTATGTAATACAAATTGTTCCATTTATATTTTTTTAGTGTTCAATTTTAGATAATAAAAGGGTGTATGCTTGTTGACACTAACAGAAGAAAAGACACCCCCTTATATAACAAATACCAGGCATCACCAATAGGATTCATAGGCGGATCCAAGGGTGGGGAAATCGGGGGCCCGGGCCCCTCTTTCATTGATTGATTATACAGGGAATCACGGAAGCATGACTGGAGCCCCCCCTTTTTAGGTCAGTCAGCGGGCCCGCGCTTAGGAAAAGTTCTGGATCCGCCACCGGGATTCCAGGGCCGTAACTACATTGAGGCAAATGAGGCAAATGCCTCATGTTTTAAATTTCAAAAAAAAAAAAAAAAAAAAAACTAAAACAAAAGATCATTGTCTTCATATGATTGTCTTCATATCAAATTGTTTTCACTTAAAGTGTCTTGCAAGAAGCAAGTTCTCTTCACTCTCTGATGTCGCCCCTGCATATTTTTCGTAATCCATGTTTCTGTTTTACTTTTGGTTTTCAGAGTTGATGGTCTATTGTTTGTACTTCTGTGTCCCGGGTTTGTCTTTTGTTCATTTATTGTCCTACTTTTAAATGACTAGTCTGAGTGTTGATTTGTAAACGTGTCACACTGTGTAATGTTGCATGTCCACCGATGTCCAAGATTATGCGAGAAAATATTTTAAGAATATACGATGCTACTGGACACAGAAAAAAGTGGTCGTTTCTGCATGGAGAATTGATATCAAAGAATACGAAACTGCCTTTCTTGTATATAAAACCATACCCAAATTTTCTTAGTATGGATTGCAAAATTAGATATTTTCTGTAGGTGAGATATGCACAGAAGTGATAGATATGTATTATAAATATAGAAAATTGAATATCTTAATCAACAACAAAATTAAAAAAAATAACTGTATCATATATTCAAGCGCCTGTGAATAAAACTAGATAGCTGACATGGTTTAAATTAAAGTAAGACCACTGACCAATTTCCCGGTATCAAATCATTTGTTGAAAAAAAAACATCAATGTATTGCCATATGACCTTTTACATTCAAGGGTTAAATTTGCATTAGGTCGTGTTCAGACCCTTTAACAGAAAATAAAGGAATATGAAGTACACGTGCACGGGAGCTATAAATCGCACACAATGTCAATGTATAGAAAAAAATATAAATGATCAATGGTCAAAGTTTTTATTCCTGTTCTTCATCTTGATAGTTGCTGGAGGGTCTTCAATGATGAAAGAATCATAAATACCGTAAAACAAGGTTAATATGGTCCCTAGTGTCGACTTGAGCAGTACTAGTATTTAACGTATATTACTGCACTAATGACTGTCACTATATTTAAATCTAGTCATAAAAAATCTCAAGTCAGCACAATACAAAATAAGAACAGACAGACAGTTCCGGTATTAATGATTATGAGAATTACGATTTTTCATTTATCCTACATATCGGTCTTTTAATGTTTTGAATTTCTCTGAAACTTTAAAGTCTTAAATAACAATGAATCTATGTTTTTGCTTTGAGACCAGAATATTGTCGAAAAAATAGCTAAACATGATTTGCGTTTCTATGTAAGGAAGAGTCAGTCCGGGAAACGCTCAGAATGCAAGATTTTGCGTTATTTTTCTCAGAGCTTCTGGGGGCCTTCAGCGGCCCCCACCCCTCGTCAAAAATTTGTCGCCTCGCTACGCTCGGCGAATATATTTTGCCTCAGTATTAAAAGGGGCTAGTTACGGCCCTGGATTCATATCCTTGCTTAGAGGATGAAGAGTTATCCTGTAAAATTTAGCAAAAGTTACATGATGTAGGTTCCACACCAATTAACAACATTAATATAAGCAACATTCATGAACGTCGTTACCATTTTATATCATCGTTCTTCGCTCATGTTTCTGTTTTGAAACATTGATGACTTATGGAAGCACAGTTTCTTCAGTAAATACTTAACCGCAGTGAATGCCTTTGTAGATTATATTAAAATTAAAATGACATTTAAGACTACAATTCATCTACTAGTTAAATGTTCCCCACAAAAAAAAAAAAAAAAAAAAAAAACCACAAAAAAAAAATAAATAAATAATTTAACTGGCAGTTGTTTTCAACGTAACTTTTACAATTTTCAAGGTTTCATGGACAAATTCATTTTCCTGTATATCTATATATCCTTCCGTCCCAATCCGTTGTTAATGTTGATCCCCATCAACTGAACCAAGTTTGAGTCAAGAAAGGACCATCATGTCTAAGCCTACATATGAGTTGTTTGTGTAACATAGTGATAATTTTTAACACGCACATATACAAATTTGGTCACAATAATTTCGTTTCCACATAATGTGAATGAATCAAACGGCCTTACAACTTAATATATTTTTAAACAAGTACTATTTACACGATTTTAAAATTGCATTGGCATAATTTTTTATTGAAATGCTTGTCATTTACAAAATATTTGATTTGGGTCAATGATACTTAATAACAATTTGGTAACTGTTGATTCATGCACAGTTGTATTGTATCTGTCTTGTTCACAAACTTTGCTACTTACCAAGGCATTGCATATGTGTAGACAATCGAGCGGGTATGTGAGACCAAGTGACAAGGTAATTTTATTTTACCTGAATGATGTTAAATTAGAATCTAATTCCCAAAAAATAATTTAATTAGTAAAACCAAGTTATATAACATACATTATGTTATCAGTTCAACAAGATAACAACGTCATTGTATAATGAACTATGCTTGTTGATATATATGAATTTTCTTTCGTTTCCACAATAATCGCATTGTTATGAAAAGGACCATCTTGCGAAGATCCAAGTTATCGAAGTCGGGTATGAAAATAACTAAATCAAGGATTTTCCAATTAGCTACTACACGAATGTTAAAAAACTAATTTGCAAAGCATATAGTCTGACATATTGTGATTGCTGTTTCATTGCCATATACCCCATATCTCATTGTATTGATTATATGATTGATTGACGCCAGCAATAGTTTGGTAGTTTTTTCATTGACGTATAAACAATTGTCTTCTTCGATTCATTGATTAAAAACTGATGATTTATTACTAGTTGCTGAACGCCTAGTCATTATATTATATATGTAAAATTGAGAAAGGAAATGGGAAATGTGTCAAAGATACAACAACCCGAACGAAATGCCGAAAACAGCATGAGACCACCAATGGGTCTTCAATACAGCGAGAAAAATTCTGCAGCCGGAGGCGTGCTTCAGCTGGCCCCTAAACAAACATGCTAGTTGAGTGATAATGGACATCATACTAAACATGACGTATATTCAATACGATGACATGTTTAATATAGATAAAAATATTTTTTGTTTGCTGTGTACTTAACAATAAAACCAAGTTGAATGGGTTTGAACGTGTAAGTTCCCAAGGTAACAATGTATTAAAACTCTTTATCACCCTTAGACACATGATTCTGACTATGGATCTCTAAGTGTTTCCCCTTTTTTTCCATACAGTGTATTTGGTGTAAAAACACAAGAAACATTACAAATTTGGTTTATGATTACAGTATCTTGTTATACTCTAACGAAATAATGAAAAAAACCCATAAGGACAATCATCGAGTTTATCTATTAAATTTCATGCAACATTACATACAACGATAAAATAAGAAACCAAAAACAGGCGTTCTTGCATATGTTTTATTACATCTGTCCTTTCCATTAAAAAAGAATAGGAGAAACTATGTTATTTGACGGGTGACTTTCCAATTTAAATGTTATTGGGAGATCGGTATTTTGCTATTTTACTTTTTTTAAGAAAGAACGTCAATTTGA
This sequence comes from Mytilus galloprovincialis, assembly GCF_965363235.1. Classification (NCBI taxonomy): domain Eukaryota; kingdom Metazoa; phylum Mollusca; class Bivalvia; order Mytilida; family Mytilidae; genus Mytilus; species Mytilus galloprovincialis. Next base: position 10,597,628 of record NC_134838.1, on the reverse strand, counting down.
ATATAAGAAAGTATCCATAAACCATTAGACCCACTGTTCGAGAACAGACAACTTAATAGAAAAAAAAATCGTGAGTACTTAAAATTGTTAATACAAATCTGTTTTTGAACAGAATTTTACTGTCAAATGAGGAGTTATATCAGGTTTATTTTTACATTATATATTTTGATAGAGACGAGTGGCAATAACTTCGTAGTATGTGGTACACTTACACTGTCAGCTGTTTAACATTAGTCACGTTATACAGAAAAAGTAATTTTACTTTCTTTGCCAAATATTGCATAACGGCTTGTAATTTATAACGTTTTTTATTAGAATTACTTACCTAAACCATCATGATTCTATATTTTTATTAGAATTTAATGCGTTTATGAAGTAAGAAAACAAAGGACATGTGTTAGGCTCCATTCTAATTATCGAATCAGGAACAAAACTTTATTCCGATCTGTCTTCAAAGTATGACACCCTGAAAGATTTGATTGGCTGGTACTACAACAAGGAACATATGAAGATGACTATATTAGGCTGTATCCATCTTCAGTAATCCAGCAAAGAAAAGAACAGGTATGTTACAGATTTTAAAATATTAACATTAAGTACTATAAAGATTGTTAGAAAATAAGTTCGTTTTTGTTCAATAAAGTTTAAATTGATTTGGCTATTTAAATTAATTAATGCTCCATACTTAGTTTATTGTAAAATAAAATAAGTTGAGTGAGCTTGTGTTTGGAAGATCTTTGGAAGATATTTTGTTACTGGGACTAGTTGTGAAATACTTGTAGCAGAATGATTAAATTTTCAAACTCGAAACATTCTCGAAATGACTACTGATGGTAGGTAGAATATCAAAATTTATGACAAACGCGATGATTTTAATTTTCCTATGGTCAACTTTCCATTTATGTGTAGCAACATCCCAGCGGCACCAGCATATGGAGTATATGTGTTTCAATTGTTACTCTAGAGCTAGCTCAAAGTACGTTGATTTTGTTGAACGAGGAATACTGCTTTCTCAACAGTTGCTAAGATAGGGCTATGAATCAATCAAATTAAGGTCATCACTCAAGAAATCTTACGGTCGCCATCATGAGCTGATTGGCCATTATGACAAAAGTGTGTCAGAAATCATATCTGATGTTCTTCCTCAGTCATAATAAACTTTCATCATAACCAAACTGAACAAAGAAATAACACGACGGGTGCCGTATGCGGTAAAGGAAATACTTACCCTTCCGGAGTACCTGATTTCACTCCCGGGTTTTAGTGGAGTTCGTGTTGTTTCTTAATCATTATTTATAACTGTTGATGTAAATGTCCCTTGGTTTTGTGAGTCTTTATTTACTCCTTGGTTTTGATTGTTATTGTCTTTGAAAAACACCATATGTGTACAAGGGATAGGTTCTGGTCATTATTAGTTACACAGTGTGTAATTGTCCTAATACGAGAATTTTATTGACCCGATAAATTCCGTATTAGGACAATTGAACACTGTGTAACGAATTTATCCTGATTTTGTAATATTACATATTATTATATTTAAATTCAATATAAGGACAATATCAATCAAATCTAGTTTAGATATTTAATCTAAAACTGTGAAAGATTAAAATATTAGGACTATGAAGCAACTCATTTTTTCATTCTTTTTATTAGGTCAATGGTATAAGGGAGATAATCCCAATTGACGTAATAAATAAGGGAGATAATTTCTATTTACGTAATAGAAAATTGTACTGATATTTATTAGGACAATATCAGCCAATCAAATTGCGAGAAATTACTCATAATCAGGATAAATTTATTTATTGGTTTTAATGAAAATTATATGTACTCTGAATAAAGCCGTCATTCACTTATTATGTGCGTTTCTTTTACAGTGAAACTGGCTATATTCAGACAGAACTCTAAATCATATAAGTCTTTCGGTTTTATTACAAAAATGTTTATTAAGTGTTTGTAACATCGATATTATTCGTACATGACGCAGCTGTATTAGTAATTAAAGCGCTAGCTAGCAAACGTAATAGTAGCAGTGTTAATAGAAGGTTTTGACATCTCTATAAGTTTACTAATTTCGACCAATATAGACGTACAAACATTGTTTTACACTAACACGCTTAATGTGGCATATGGGACTCCTTGGACCGTGAAATAGCACAACTGAGTTGTTGCAGAATTTTCATGTAAACGAACATTTCATGTGGATTCTGCTTGATTTCTATTTGTTTAAATTTGCGTTTTAAAGGAATGTAACTCAGAAATAGTACAATTTGTAAAGGAATCTACAGAAAGTTTTTCTTTTTCATGTTAAAGCTGAAAAAAAGTTCGGCGAACTTTTTTTTTCATTTAATTAAAAGCTATCATTTCGTCTTTCTTATATTCATTTTTCAATAAATATTCTCTGTAAAATCCATATAAAATGTGTGATTTTGCGACCTTGTTTGAATGTTTTCAAACTCGTCATATTGGGCCCTTTATGGCTTGCTTTGCTGTTCGGTGTAAGCCAAGGCTCCGCTTTGAAGTATGTACTTTGACCTATAATGGTTTACTTTTACATATTGTGACTAGATGGGGAGTTGCCTCATTGGCACCCAAACCACATCTTCTTATATCTTTTGAATACTTTTTTTTAATTATTAAATGTGCAAATAAATGATATATTTGTCATAATTTCATTAATTTCATAGGATAACATGATAAAGTCATGATGTCGTTTGTATATGAATATAAGGCATGTGATCCTGAAAAGGGTGAACATCAATTGCATAGGTTCAAACAGGTTCACTATTTTCGAAATTATTTCACAGAAAGAACAATGTTAGGAATTATGTGTTCTTTGTCACATGAAGTGACATTCTTTAATCAGCGAAGTATCTCTCTATAATTTTATTAACAATAACTGCGAATCATTTTTTTTTTAGGAATAAGTGTTAGTGTCTTTTTATAAAGTGAATTTTGGTTTTGACTTATAAAATTAATACCATTTATATAAGTGTCAGTTACATCTTTAACATACTTTTTTTCACATTTACAGGTCGTTTATACAAAAACAATAAGAGCTGTTACTTTGAAATCGTAAGTTCGTTATTGTTTCCGTTTTTTTTATATCACAGTACATTATCTATTTACAGTTTGTTTATACCTCGATTTATCTACACATAAACGACGTATGTCAATAGATACATTATTTAGTTGAAAAACAATCAATCATACATTAAATACAAAAAATATTTGTAAATTGCACATACAGAAGGTTCAATTGGCTTAAATTCAATGGTATATGTGCATTCTTAGATCGGACAAAAATATTTGTTTTCGGTACAGCACAATAACGGACAGGACAAAACAGTTAAAAAGTCGCAATGATCGTTCAGTACGAGCAAACATACATTGGTTTGGCTATTGTGTCATTTTTCATGTGAATAACATTCTATTAATATTGAAATCATAACATTTTTATCAATGTAAGAACAAATGTTTTTTGTAGTGGACAAATGTATCGATGGATAGTTTTATCGTGCTTTGTGTTGAGTGCCAGTATGTTTGAAGCATCCAAGGTATTGACAAATTCATTTTTTAGTTAAATGTAATTCAAAAGTAATATCATATATAATCTTTTATGATAATATTCTATACAAAGCACAAAAATATCGTCATTCACCTAAAAAGTCAACCAAACCTTGACTTAAATGACAGTTATTATCCATACTTTTGATGTGTTTGTGCTTTTGATTTTTGCCATCTGATTAGGAACTTTCCGTTTTGAATTTTCCTCGGAGTTTTGTCATTTTTCTTTTACTTTTTTGATTTGATCATACGCTCTTTGCGGGGACATAGTCACGATACTGTTGTCGGGTCATTAATATTGATTTATTCACATGGTCGTCGTATCGGAAATAAACACATTTATTTCATATCGGTTAAGAATTGACTTGTCTTTTTGAATAAAAAGGGGCAACATTAAATTCTTTATTCTTCAGTAATAAATTCCATCGGTCACTAACAAAACAAAATGGTCGTTAGCGGATTTTTGCATGTAAATTACCGATGTGGTTAATTTGCTGTTTAGAGAGATGTCCCTTTAATAAAACATTTTCCTGTTTTTCAATTTAATATTGAAGTTGTTGAATGCCTGGACTTACAGCTCCATGTATCACTATGACTGGTCTTCACTCTTTCCCATATAAATCGTACAATAACTCAAGTTTTCTTTAAACATTTTGAATTTATATTATGAGAATTTGTAAAAACAATGTTCCTCAATGAAATAAAACATAGTAATTTTTAGCGAAATGGTCTTTATCGTGATACAAGGACTGTCCTGTGCAAACTTATTATTTTCTTCTATCTTTTATTAGTGAGAATAAAATTGCACATGTACATTATTATATCTGTTTATAATTTCTAGAACACACACTTTCATCATATGGATGCAATACTTGTCAAAAACTCATTCATTTTATTTTATTGCACGCACATTTTAACTTTTGAACACGAATGACGCACTGTGTAATGAACAGCAACTGATAAAGATGTAATTTTGAAGGTATCAGAAAAAGTGTTGAAAGACAATAAAGGTCAGGAATATGACGTCATTGATGTTCAAATTGGGAACACAGATATTGCAATAATCCAGAAAGATGGTGTAATACTGGCAGACGAAATTACCAGTGAAGACAAAGTAAGATGTCGATTAAGACACATTTATTGATTTATTGTTATTTGATTTTTCAATATTGTTGATGTTGTTAAGCATTTATAGATTGATGACACAACGTTGTACGCATAAAATTCATAAAGTGTGTTATATATTCCTTGTTTGATATCACTGGATCGGTATAGCTACAAATGGTATCGAAATAATTAAAAACAAATCTAATTTTGAATTGTTCGACAAGGGTACATATGCATATTATAATATGCTTAATAATCACTCATCATTTAAATTTCACGAATAAACATATGCAAACACTGTTACATATACCTATAATTTTTGTTTATTTGTCAGCAAAACTGGGTCTGTTTAATTGTATGGCGTTTGGTCTTCTTCGATTTATATCTTTTAAAATAATTTTGAAAAAGGATTACTCATATCGAACATTAATATTCATTTCCTTTGTTTTAGGAGTATTCAATCATCAAGTATAACGGAACCTGCAATGTTCAGTTTGAGGTAAATATGAGTGAATGGCAAAAAAATGTTATGAAGGGAAAATAAATTTAGCAAAAAACAAAAAAGAAAGACAACGCTTCTTTTTTTGAATTTAGCAGCAAAAGATATGAATACTTAGAATAACTATAAAATATATTAATATGAAGGCATACTAAATGCCTTTTATTTTTGAATCGCAGGATTCATTTCATAATTATTTTCTTCAAATCAGTTGGTTATAGAATTGTGCGTGACAATTCTCTTAATTAAACTGGCAAAATTTGCTCACGTGAATTTCACATGAAAAATTTCACGTGAGATTCACCTCAAACGAGCTTATACATGAAACTCACATGAACATTTTCATGTGAATTTCACGTAAATTGAGATTCACATGATTTTCATGTGAAAAATTTTACATGAATTTCACATGAACTTTTCAACAAAACAATTGGTATTTATCATGATTTTACTTAAATTTGAAAATTAAGATGTTGTTTGAATTACTTTATTTAAAAAATTCATGTGAATTTCACAGGAACAAAATTCATGTGATTTACATATGAATTTCACATCAAATTCATGTGAAACTCACATAAACAGATTTCACGTGAGTTTCACGTATAAGCTCGTCTGAGGTGAAATTCAAGTGAATTTCAGGTGAGATTCACATGCATTTAAATTCACGTGAAATTGATGTGAATGAAATTTGCCTGTGTACTCAATTGTGACATTCATATGATTGCTTTGCAACCAATTTTTTTATATAATGAATATTTTAATATAAAAAAGAAGATGTGGTATGATTGCTAATGAGACAACTCTCCACAAGAGACCAATTGACATAGAAATTAAGTTTTCTTGTCGTATAAATTACCGTAGTGTGTCAGGATTTATCAAACGAAAGACCGACCGGATTGAGTTAATTCTTTGGGCAATCCTGGCACCACGAGGTGTGTTATATGACCAAAAAAACCTAAAATATGTATGATCTGACTAATTTATCGCAAAAAAACTAAATAAAAATAAATCTGAAAGGAACTGCTGGGTTTGCGTCTTTTGTTACTGACCCCACACACGTGGTATATTCTGTTCTGATTCGTTTTACTACGCTCTATGGATCATTTATAAATCATGAAAATTATGAGACACAAGTCTCTGATTAAAATCTAGATATAAACTTTAGAATCCTTATCTAGTTACAATAAAAATATCACTGTTACTGTATGAAGCAAAGCACAAATTAACTGTTTCGGTGTATGAAAAATACAAGTTGCTTTGTAAATAATGTATCGTAGTTACATAGTTTATGAAAGAAGAATGAATAGTACTTTTATGTTGTTGTTTTTTTTTCTATCGAAGAAAGTAGATTATTTTTTTCAACAAATATTCAAACGAACTATTAAGAATAATTGTTTTCTCCTTTTTTTCTTTGACAATAGGTGTGTTTAAACTCAGAATCGAGATTAAACCTTATACCCCAGAATTACAATTGTAAAGTATATGGTTTCATCTCTATAAAACATAAGATCATTTGGTCATCAGACAGTTGATTGCGGCTGCTTAACTTGATGAATTTCACGTAATTTTAACATCCATAGACCAAAGTAGGATTTCCACTACAGCGTGAATCAATAAGATTTTAAAAATCCATCTATCGAATGTCTAGCTTCATAAAAAAGTGTTATAAAAGGTTTTGCATTATTCAATTCAACTCTCATAAAAGAGGGGCGAAAGATACCAAAGGGACAGTCAAACTCATAAATCGAAAATAAACTGACAACGCCATGGCTAAAAATGAAAAAGACAAACAGACAAACAATAGTACACATGACACAACATAGAAAACTAAAGAATAAACAACACAAACCCAAACAAAAACTAGGGGTGATCTGTGCCTTTATAGCTATAAGACATTATTAACAAGACTTCACGTCATTTATGTCGAAAGTTAAAAGTAAAAATGTGCGTCAACGGCAACGTTTATAATTTCAATTAAATAAGCACAGAAAACATTAATGATTGTTTTTGATTAAATATGAAAAAGCTAGAAATTAAAAACTAGACCCGCATTAAGCAACAACACACGAATTACATGGGGTTCGTGTTGTTTATTCCTTAGTTTTCTATGTTGTGTCGTGTGTACTATTGTTTTTCTGTTTGTCTTTTTTATTTTTAGCCATGGCGTTGTCAGTTTGTTCTAGATTTATGAGTTTGACTGTCCCTTTGGTATCTTTCGTATCATTTGTAAAAGGCTTGTTAAATTGACTTTAAGTCACTTTATTTTGTATACATTGTGATAAATCAAAGCATACTCTGAAGCAGTTATTAAGATTTAAAAAGTGAGTTATTTTAAGTTTTCTTAAAATAACAAAACGAGACCAGATTTTTAAGATGTGACTATTCAGATTTTGTAAAGATACCCCGCTTTGTCGTCCCAATATTTTGAACACTTATTATCGACTTTGAATGGGGAACATACATACTTATTCAAATTTATTTTTCAACTTGCCAAAACTATTTTAGTCAACTGAAATGAATATACAAATGCCAATTCCATTTCATTTTAGACTTTACCAAATATATATTTTTTAACTCGTTCATTGTCTTCACAGGACCCTTCAGATTCAAAAACATGCTATGAAGCTTTTGAAGATGACGAAAGCATCCCGAATGACACCAAAACAGAAATCATAGAAGAATGTGGAGATTTAGATATTGCTTATGTTAAGGCAGTTGATTGTAACACACGTATGCATTATTAATTTCAATTCCATTAACAACTTTATAAAAGAGTTTCTAAAACATTGATATTGTTGGATGCTCCCTACAAATGTATACGAAATATTTGCAAGAAAATGTGTAGCAAACGTAAAGTAAATAAACCAATCGTACAATCCACCAAAATATATTCCAACATACAAGACTCTTATTTAGGTTCGCTGGACTCGCTTTCGTCTACGACTAGCAATTAAGAATAAAAACTGAAGATGGTTCAGCAGGATTCATTAAATGACGTCTGATTTAGAGAGTTAACAAATACTTATTAATATTTATGATTTTTTAAAAACAATATATCAGAATAAGTTTAAATAAAGTTCCCTTATAAAAAAGGATAACGTAAAAAAAAACCCAACATATTCCTTGGTAAACTCAAAAAGGGGAGGTCCATCAAACCTACACAATAAAACATTATATTTTATTAACCAACAAACCGAATGGAAACCAACTGTCTTAAACCTATCTTAGTACAGGCGTTTCCCTGAAAAACTGGTAGGTTAACCTCCCATTTGTATAACCGTTGTTCATAATTCTGTTATATTGACTACATTAATTGAGCAACCCAATCAGATATAATTAAGGTTAATGTGACAATATCTGGCACCCAGCAGCTATGTAAGCTTTTATCATAATTTATACAAAGTTGTCCATCACTTTATTTTTCTCTTTAGTCTATACCTTATTTAGTCCAGGTTTTTCTACAGTTAAATGTTTTTATTCGTGCTTTATGACTGACTTTGGATCTTCGGATTGGATACCTAATTCATGATCTATTATTTACAATTTTACTTTTACTTTCAGAACAAGGCATCCAAAAAAGATCATGTTGTTATTATTACTACCCTTTCCGATGTTGCAACGGGAGGGGATGGTGGAGTCACATATGTTATATATGTTGGCACCCTGTCTTTTGCTGCTATTGCCCGTATTATTTTGGAAAATAGGAATACTGCTTCATACTTACAGTACTTTTGTCTTATCCCAATTTTTACTTTTTATATCAAAATGATTAAAGCAATTCTGTTTGGCTTACTACATTAGATATTTGATAATGTATTTGTCAGTGCCATTCTCAAGATTTTGGTATTATAACGAAAAAATGTTATGTTTTTTTCATCTCAAATGTTATAGAAAATTTAAATCATACTCACGAAAAATGAAATAACAAAAAAATACCGACCTCAGAGGAAAATTTAAAACGGAATATCTGATAAAATGATGTAGAAAATGGTGGATTAAACCTGATTTCATAGCTAGCGAAACCCCTCACTTATAGGACGAATGTTTAATTCAAACTTTAATTGTTACCTTCTACAAATAAATATAAAAAAATCTTAATCTTCTCCTCATTATATTTACAAAATAAAACCGGTTAGCAGGTAAACTCAAACGGCTACTTAATGCAAAAGCAGAATATATATTAAAGAATATGTGGCATGATTAACAATGAGACAACTCTTTACAAGAGAAAAAAAAATGACACATAAAATATCAACTATAGATCACCGTACGGCCTTCAACAATCGGCAAAAAAAAAAAACAATTCACAAAAACACTTGTATGAAAAGATTTAAGAACTGTATAAGGTACAAAAAGATCAGAACAGAAAAAAAGAATGACATGTGTTTTAAAGTGAATTTGCATGTGAATCACAACTATTCGAATTCATAAATGATGTAACTAATAGCAATTTATATGAAGGAACCAGACGTATTATCTTTTAATTGCATCTGTTTTTACCTACAATTGTGTATATAAATATATTATGGAAACTTGCAAAAACAATATCAAAATCGAAATCTAAGTGAACAATGAAGTTACTCACATTAAAAAAGGTTGAGACATTGAAGCCCAAATATTTTTTTTATTCTTGCGTGTCTTATTATAATCAGACGGTAATTTTAGAGTTTACAAAGAAATTTAATATTAAGACAAACATTAATGTCGAGTTTCATTGGTGAAATTAACACTACAATACAAATAAAGGATTCTCAAATGATCATGACTTTTGCTTGTAGTAAAATGATCAATGAATGAATGAATGAATCAGTCAATCAATCAATCAATCAATCAATCAATCAATCAATCAATCAATCAATCAATCAATAAAATTGAGAATGGAAATACAAAAATGTGTCAAAGAAACAACAGTCAGCCTAACCAAAGAGCACAGCCGAAGGCCACCAACGAGTCTTCAACACAACGAGAAAATCCGGGCTTCAGCTGGTCTCTTAATAAAAATATATACTAGTAATGTGAAAATGGACGTCACACTTAACTTAGACAAAAAAAACATAAAAAAACTAACAAAGATCAGAGTCTACTGTCTTGGGACAGGCGCAAAAATACGGCGGGGCTACACATGCTTTGTTAGATCTCAACCCTCCCGCTATACAATTATATCTAGCTCATGTAGAATAAACAAACACACAACAATATGCACAGAGAAACTCAGTTTAAAAGAAATCCGAGTCCGATGACAAAATAGTAAACAAAAGAAACTACACAAAACGAATATGATTCATAAATTAACAAAGAACTACTAGCAGTAACTGACATGCCAGCTCCAGACCCCGATCAAAAATATCGAAAGAATATATAGATATAAGAAGATGTGCATGGTATGAGTGCCAATGAGACAACTCTCCATCCAAGTCACAGTGTGTAGAAGGAAACTATTATAGGTTAAAGTACCCTCTTCAACACGAATCCTTGGCTCACACCGAATAGCAAGTTATAAGGATCCTTCAAAAGGACTAGTGTAAAACCATTCAAACGGGAAAACCAAAGGTCTAAACTCTATATATAACTAGAGGCTCTGAAGAGCCTGTGTCGCTCACCTTGGTCTATGTGTTTTTGGTGATGGTGATGTGTTCGTAGATCTTACTCTACAAAACATTATTGATGCTTACAATTATCTCTATCTATAATGAACTTAGCCTAGTAGTTTCAGTGGAAAATATTTTGTAAAAATGTACAAATTTATGAAAATTGTTAAAAATTGACTATAAAGGGCAATTACTCCTTAAGGGGTCAATTGACCATTTGCGTCACGTTGACTTATTTGTAGGTCTTACTTTGCTGTACATTATTGATGTTTACAGTTTATCTCTATCTATAATAATATTCAAGAAAATAACCAAAAGCTGCAAAATTTTCTTAAAATTACCAATTCAGGGGCAGCAACATAACAACAGGTTGTCTGATTCATCTGAAAATTTCAGGGCAGATAGATTAATGACCTAATAAACAATTTTATCCATGTCAGATTTGCTCTTAATGCTTTGATTTCTGAAATATAAGCCAAAATCTTCCTTTTACTCCTATGTTCTATTTTTATCCATGGCGACCATCCTGGTTAGTTGGCAAGGTCACCGGACACATTTGTTATACTAGATATCCCAATGATGATGGTGGCTAAGTTTGGTTGAATTTGGCTCAGTAGTTTCAGAGTAGTCGATTTTTGTAAAAGTTGCGACGACGGACGACGGACGCCAAGATATAAGAAAAGCTCACTTGACACTTCGGGCCAGGTGAGCTAAAAAACGAGAAGCGAGAACGACATCAACAAACGACAACTACTGTTTTTTGTGTGATTTTTTTATTACTAGACCAAATATTTCATGATTTTGTATTATCTCGGACTGTATTTTTGATTAACAATTGACAACCAAGTTTAATAAAATCATGTGTGTATAGCAAACATATTAACTTTGGCTTGAAAGACGTCTATTTTATTGTTTTCGACTCGCTCTGCTCGGTCGGAAAAATTGACAAGAATAAAATCCTAAGATTGAACGCGTTCGTTCAACAATCTTATTAAGATTAATATATATATTAATTTTCTCATACACAGAAGTATTACGAAATCAGAGATATACATTTTGATTAGATTAGTTCGTCTAACTTACAAATGTAGTGTTATCTGTAGTAAATTTACCGACTTCTTTAATAAAGAATTTGAATAAGAATGTGTCCATACCACATAAATGCCCCACTCGCACTATCATTTTCCATGTATAGTGGACCGTGGAATTGAGGGTCAGAACTCTATATTTGGCATTGAAATTAAAAAGATCATATGATATAGAATATGTGTACTGAGTTTCAAAAAAACATTTACCTGTACATTAACTTCACTTTCAAGTATAGAGATGTGATTTTTTTTCTGAGACAAGTGCTTGTGACAATCCAAAAGAACTTGCAGTCATTCGATGTTCAGTACTTCAGTACTTTGATTGTTTGAAAACGAGGTAAAATACCCTGCCACATTCGGTATGTGTTTTTGTTAGACCTTTTTTTCCTTCTATTTTGTATCGATCTCATACGTTAAGCCCTTTTCCACTGATTTGTATAGTTTGTTCTTATGCTGTGCTGTAACAAAACTGTCCCGGCTGTTTACAAGCATGTTAAACGCCACAATATATTGTATGTGCCTGCTCCAACTCAGGAGCATGTAGTTCAATGGTTTTCGTTTGTTGATGTCTTTTATATGTGTTTTTCGTAATTCATGGTGTTTTAAAATATGCTGTTATTTTTCTCAGTTGAACTGTTTCATATTTTTCAATTCATGGACTATTGTAGCCGACAATACCGTATGTTTTTTCTCATTGTTGAAGATTATATGGTTGCCTATATATAATTGCTTACATCCACTACATTTGAACTTTGTTGGATAGTTGACTCATTTGCATTAATATCAAATCTCCTTATTAAAAGTTGAGGGGTGTGTGTGTTTCTTTGGAAAATTTCAATGTTTTTCTCCAAGGTCACCCAGTTTGAATAGAATATTTTGACATTTTGCTGTGTTTATGGATTTGAGTTAAGAGCCAACCAAAACTCACGGCCTGTTGGTGGGTAGTTGATGACTATATGGTAAGCTCTGGATGTCTTTTTGAGTATTGCATACGGTGATTTGGTGATGTCTTCATGCCATGCATTGTCCCATTACTTTATATAGACAACTTATCAGTCTATCAAGTAGCTCTCCTCGCCTTTTGTATAGTCAGACGAAAAACAAAATATAAACTGACTTAGCTTGGTATATACATGTTTATTTAATATACTCATATAAATTCTATATATAAATTTTGGACTAGTTTAAATCTCGGTCTATTTCTTAAATTTATTCTTACATACTTTTGATTTTTTAACCCTGTATGCTAACATTCCCAGGAAAATTTTAAAATTGTTTATACGCACATTGAACGACAAATTTATTTGACGTATAAAATTTTCTGACGTCAGACACTCAAATCAATAAATGTGTTCGTAGATAGTAGATGTTTTTGTGTTCTGTTAAATTGTTCCTTTTAAAATTGTTAAACGATGATGACTGATGTACCCATATTTTGACTATTATATTTATTATTATCATTTTGGTTTTTATGAAATCAAAAATGAAAAATGAAAACACTTTATTTGTTTTTTGTTTTTGATATTTCAAAACGAAAAACGAATGGACGCAGATATACACGGACCCATAGGGTCACCGATATGCTCTTTTCAATCCTTTGGCTATCGGTTTGTTTGTCTCCCTGGAACTTGTTAAACATTTTATCTGCGGCCTATCAAATATCCACACATACATATTTTGTACATATACTTGTTTTATTATTTGTAATAAATATTCTATATTCTCTCTACAATTTGTATTGTCTGTTTTTCAGCGCCAGTAGTCCGTTTATTAAATAGACTGTTATTCCGCCTACCCATTGAATGTAGATGTCAGTGCTAATTACAAAGTCTGATCAAATAGTTATCAATAGGTACCAAAATTATAATTTAGTACGCCAGACGCGCGTTTCGTCTACATAAGACTCAGCAGTGACGCTAATATCAAAATAGTTATATAAACCAAACAAGTACATAGTTGAATAGCATTGAGGATCCAAAATTTTCAAAAATTATGCCAAATACAGCTTAGGTCATCTAAGCCTGGGATAAGAAAAATCGTTAATTTTCAAAAACAATTAAAAGTTTTGTTAACCGGAAAAAAAAATATCCACATATTTGATATTCATGTCAACACTGAAGTGCTGACTACTGGGCTGGTGATACCCTCGGGAACGAAACGTCCACCAGCAGTGCAATCGCCCAGTGATGTTAATAGTTATCAAAGGTACCAGGATTATAATTTAGTATGCCAGACGCGCGTAATAAAAGCAAAACTAATTTTTTAATCAATACCTTTAAACTATTGACTTGCATGCTATATTTTTCAATTGTTATAGTAAACAAGACAAAAACAACAAATATAACATACAACAATCATTAAATGGATGGGTGAAATGTGGCTAAATCATATCTCACTACCATGGTACAGTGAATAACTCACTTTTACTGGAAGCATCTTCAAAGCCAACTACAACTCATCAATACACCATGTTCTCCTATGTAGACTGTTATATCAATCAGGATGCAATACTTTATACTCGTGGTATACTATAAAACTTTGAACATGAACTTCTTCGAATTACAACAAATAAAAAAGATCAAGACAAAACAGACACCCTTTTTTTGTAAATTCATACGGAAGTATAATTTAACAGACACACTGGATAAGCCAACGTTCTGTTTATACAAAATATATCAAATTAACCGATATTTTAATGAATGATTTGAATAAAAAACATTAAATCATGACACTGAATAAAATCTGGTCAATATTCTGTAACTAGGTGAATGTCCCTACTTGTCAGCCTACATTGATTTGAAACTGTCATTTTATCTGATTTTGTTTTCCTCAGAAGACTGAATAATAAATAATTTTAGTTATTTTCAGCCTTTTTGAAAATTGAAACACTCATCCAATGCCGTAAATTCAGTTGTGTTCAAACCTATTGATTACAATCTATTACGATCTGTTCAGTCTATGTTTTGTTCTTAACATGTATACATGCACATCATACTTAATTGTCTCAAAAAATAAAGAACAGTACTGAATTGACTACAAGCAAAGTTTCTAAACAGTTCATAACCCCGCCAAATTATTTATGTATGTGCCTGTCCCAAGTCAGGAGCCTATAATTCAGTGGTTGTCGTTTGTTTATGTGTTACATATTTGTTTTTCGTTCATTTTTTTATATAAATAAGGCCGTTCGTTTTCTCGTTTGAATTGTTTTACATTGTCTTATCGAGGCCTTTTAAAGCTGACTATGCGATATGGGCTTTGCTCATTGTTGAAGGCCGTACGGTGACCTATAGTTGTAAATATCTGTGTCATTTTGGTCTCTTGTAGACAGTTGTCTCATTGGCAATCATACCACATCTTCTTTTTTTATATAATATACTACAGTGAATGATATCTTTTTCACCCAATGCCAATGGATTAAACGAAATCATTGTTTCTGCAAATACTTGATATTCATAAAATATTCGATCTGAGTCGATAACACTAGATAATTGGTAACTATAAATTCATACAAAAGAGGGACGAAAGATACCAAAGGGACAGTCAAACTCATAAATCTAAAACAAACTGACAACGCCATGGCTAAAAATGAAAAAGACAAACAGAAAAACAATAATACACATGACACAACATAGAAAACTAAAGAATAAACAACACGAACCCCACCAAAAACTAGGGGTGATCTCAGGTGCTCCGGAAGGGTAAGCAGATCCTGCTCCACATGCGGCACCCGTCAAAGTTGTTTTGATACTGTCTTATTCACAAACTGTGTAACTTACCACACCATTGCATACTGGTACGTAGACAATCAAGTAGAAATGTGATACCAAGTGACAATGTACTTTTATTTTACCTGAATCATGTTCAAAGAGAATCGACTTTTCAACAATCATTTGATAAGTGGAACCAAGTTATGTAACATCAAGGCCGTCCCTTGGTTAACCCAGAGATTGGTCGTTTTTTTTCTAACTGAGTATGCGGCTATATAGGCGGTTGGTCTATTTACCGTGTCGTTTATACGTCTGTTTAGAGTAAAACGCACAATTTAACGTTAAACTGTCTTAATTATTTAATTTTTGGCATATTATAAGAACCAAATAATAAACAAAGTGTATGCCAAAATAATATCTATTATAGAACATTTCCCACCTGTAAAAACATTTCATAGAATGCGAAGTTTTCAGTAAAATGAAAGATGTCATGCAAGTATTTTGTATTTATGCTGATATTTATAGCGATTTTTGGGAGAAAAGGCGAACAAAACATTTTTAGATACCAATTAAAGGACACAAAACAGTAATTAGTATATATTTCATAATTGTAATATAACGTATGTAGTACCACATTTTGGTAAATATTAGGGGAATGTACACAGGCAAATTTCACTCACATCAATTTTACGTGAATTTAAATTCATGTGAATCTCACGTGAAATGTGAAAACAATTTTTTTGAGTTTAACGTGATTCTAATGTGAAACTCGTGTGAATTTCACATGCAAATCACATTAAATGTTTCATGTGAAATTCACATGAATTTTTAAAAAAGAGTAATTCAAATTTTGATTTTTGATTTTCCTTGTTGAATTTTCCTCGGAGTTCAGTATATTTGTGTTTTTACTTTTTTCAAATAACATATAAATTTTCAAATTTAATTAAAATCATGAAAAATATCAAATTTTTTTGTTGTAAACTTCACGTGAAATTCATGTGAAAAATTTCATATCAGAATCATGTGAATCTCAATTCACGTGAAATTCACATGAAAATTTTCACGTGAGTTTCATGTATAAGCTCGATTGAGATGAATCTCACGTAAAAGTTTTCATGTGAATTTCACGTGAGGTTGATGTGAAATTCATGTGAGCTAATTTTGCCTGTGTAGTCTGTGAATTGGTTGGACAATTTAAATTGTATCAGATAAGAGTTATTTAGCCACGACAATAGTTTTGATAACGACAATAGTTTTGCTTACGACAATAGTTTTGCTTACGACAATAGTTTTGCTACTTTTATATTCTCCCATTGTAAAGTTAAGAATGAGATGTACTTGAGTAGAAATAATGACAGAACGGTGCAACAGTTTCCTTTTAGTAAGAGCAGTTTTATTTTGACGTTTTTGCATTTTTTTATGGGTGTGTGACTTCAATATAGCGTGATATGGATTGGCCGCTAAAATATGCATGAATTTATAATAAACTTTTTCTATCAGCCTTCTTTTTGTGTCTGCTCAAAGTCGGCAACATCTATGAATATATCATGTATTGCAATGCAGCTGGTTTAAATCAATGCATTTGCCAATATGTATAGTATTTTCTACCTTGTCATCATTGTCATTTTCTGCCTAAGGAAAAGTCTGTACCAAGTCAGGAAAATGACCGTTATTTTCTATTTATTAGTAAGACGTGGTTCTAAACAAATAAATGACATAAATAAGGTTTGTTTTTCTATCACTATTTGTGATGGATGCTAATTAACTTTAATGTGTAACAAAAATAATAATATTATTCGTTTTGAAATCTCAACAAATGCATTATATGAATTTATTTTTGAGTAATGATGTATTCCATTATCTTTATTTTCTTCTTCGTTATCATCATCTTCAATAAGTTTAAGAACGGTGTCACCAGAAAGAACATCAGGTGGGTTAGCTTTTGATTTTTTCCATCTATATTTTCTGTTACTGTGATTTTTATTTTTTTCTCTTCATGCTAAAACATTTAAAAAAAAACCCAACAAATTTTCTTACTGATGTTTATTTACATTACGCAGATTAACTCTGACTTATATACTGGTCACCAATGTAGATGTCAAATTGGTGTCATTCATAACAATTATACTGAATCCACATTATATATGCGACAATTCTTGGATGAAATTGATATTTTAACACTACAGGGAGATCACTCTTTAAAAATCACCTACACGTTTTAATCACATTGTATTGTTCATGAAATATTTAGCTTCTTAATGATAAAAAATTAGTGTTTGTCAAACTGCTATGTGATCAACGAAAATGAAAATTAAACGAGCCAAATTAATATAAGTCAAGGTTTTGGATACCAACTTAATAGTACACTTTTGGAAGCCATAGTGAGCTAAAGTTAACAGACGGTTATCCTGCCAACCTAATGAATTGAGATACCACTAACAAATATAAAACAAATACTACATGAAACGAATTTCAACACCTATTGGTCTAACCCGAACCTATTTAATTAAAACTGTTTAAAACCCTTTCAGTCCGATACTGTTTAAACCAACTGTTTGAAACTATAGTCTGAAACCTAAATGTATGGAACGGGTTTGAAACCTAAATATATGGAACAGGTCTGAAACCTAAATGTATGAAACTGGTCAGACGGTTTGGAGCTATTGTCTGAAACCTAAATGTTTGGAACGGATCAGAAGGTTTGGCACTATTGTCTGAAACCTAAATGTTTAGGACTGGTCTGAAACCTAAATGTTTGGAACTGGTCTGAAACCTTAATGTTTGGAACTGGTCTGAAACCGAAATGTTTGGAACTGGTCTGAAACCTAAACGTTTGGAACTGGTCTGAAACCGAAAAGGTATAACACTTTATTTAGTAAACATGTCTATAACTGTCTGAACAATAGGGCAGCACTAAGGCATGGTATGTCAGCAAACACTCACTGCAATAGGGAGAGATGTGAGACACAAAACCTTAGCACCAGCCATGTTTGGACAATCTGTACCGAACCAACAGTCTCAGCCTTTCTATATTCTGTCCGCAGGTTCCAAGCACTACACTTCACTTAAGCTTAATATAACCGACTGCCTGCTATAAACTACTTCGTTTCCAACCTTTCTAATGTTCACTGTCTGCTGTCTTCGGTACAAATGACGATTTGAACAAACAAATGGAAGTTTTTAACGACCTTGACTGGTTATACAGCCCTTGCACGGTCGGCCCTGGCTTGCGCCTTTTTGGGCATTAAATAATTTAATATTTACCATGTGGTAATTGACATAATTTAGTATGATATTTTAAATAAAAATTTAAAATAAACAAAAATTTGAATAAATAAATGAATAAAAATTTATGAAGCAACGTTGTCCTAGTACACCAGCAGCCAAGTAAAGAGCGGATAATTTTGATATGCCAAATTGTGTATGTGAATTTATATGCCAAATATTTTGTATAAACCGAAATAAGCCTAAATTTGTGTATGTGAGTTTTGCAAAAATAATTAGTGAGATGTTTTGTATGTACTAAAAAAAAAATTATAGGTAAAATAAAATAAAATAAAATAAATATAAAACCAAAGGGTGTATGTAAATTTTGACTGCTTTGTGCTAGCCTACCGTAGTTGCAGGACTTTATAGTGCTAGTACACTGGAACGCTATCCGCTGGAAGACAGCGCCCCACACTAATTAAAACTGGGTTAGCGCAAACCAGATCTTGCGAAGTACCATTTTTTAAGTCTTAGATTTGACTTGCGGCTTTAGTGACACGAACAATTTAAATAAGGACCAAAATTAGAAACAAAAATAATTTGGGTGCCGCGAATTTGAAAAATAAATAAAGCCAAAGGTTATCGTGAGTTCTTGTTAGTTAGCATAATTTACGATTTGAACTGAATAGCTACCCAATATTTATACGTAGAACGCGGACCTCGAAGAGAGCACCCTAGCAACAACTGTACAGGTAAAGCGTCTGATAGCAACTAAGAATAAAGGGATGATTTTAGATACAGTTTTCAACGATAATAAGATTAAATGGGAAACTCATAGAGATATCGGAAAATATATAACTGTAGAAATATTATAACCTTCTTAAACTGCAAATTCGTAACACAAGGTTTACAAGCAAAGCATTTTATTATTTCAATTGTAACAGTAAACGAAAAAAAAAGCACGAAACAAACACAAACAAATATAAAAGACAAGAATCACTATATGGAAGGGCGAAACGTTGCCTAATCATCTCACAGTGACCTATCAAGAACTCAATTTTACTGAAAGCTTCTTACAACAACAACTAATCAATACACCATGTTCGCCAAACTAGACTGTTATATCAGTCAGCGTGCAATATTTTATACTCGTGATGTTCTATAAAAATTTGTAATTTACCATGAAATTCTTCGAATTAAACCAAACATAAAAGATCAAGACAAAACATAAAGCCATGAATATTACTGAAATGACAATAAATTTAAACCAGAGTAATGTTTTATATGCATCCATTCAAACCACCACAAACTTACATCTATTTATATTTTATATTAATATCAGCCGTCCTCTTTCCAGCAGATAAATCGAATAGCTTCGGAATTTAATATACAGAAATCAATATCACCAAAGACTTCGCAAATATCCTATAGCAGCATAGAGTATACATAGTAATATGTAGAACTATAACATACTCCTTGTTCACCTGTTGAAAAGAAAATAAACATCGTTTTGTGTATTCCGAAAATCAAAATTCAAAGCATATCACAACTTTAGATTGTTTTCTGATCACATCATATTTCTTACAACAATAATGTTATTTAAGGTAGATCATAAGTATATTTTTTGAGACAGAGTTTACTTATAATTGGCCAAAATGAAGATTTTTATATACTTTTTTTCAAAAATATAATAAAAAGTATGGGTCATTGTGCTATTTTTACAGCTATGAGTCGTTGAAAATTTCTTAAATTTAGTTAGTTTGTTCATGAAACACACATAAGTGTGCATAAAAAAATTCTATGAGATAACATTTTGAAATAAATTGTGAGAAGATAGGTTTCATAATATGTTTAAAGAAAATAAAAAGAAAACATGGTGTCATCGAATTTTTCTTTCTTGCAACAAGTAAAAATAAAAAAATTACCAAGCCAAGTATATATTTTGTACTAAAAGAGTTATCTCTCTTAAATGGCTCATTTAAAAAGACGGATTTAAAAAACCCCAAAATTTGATATTTGTTTAAATATTTTAAATAATAAATGTCTCCAAATTTGCAGATTTGGGCATATAACTAGATTGATTTTGTACTATCATTGCACAATCCAAGATGGCGGTATACCATGAATCTACCTTAACTGCACCTAAGCCACTAACATACATGTAATATGAACATGTTCGACATTATCTACAAATAAATCCTTTTTGTTATTTCACACGGAAGTATAATGTTACAAACACACTAGATAAACCAGCGTTCTTTTTGTATAACAAAATATCAAATTAACTGATGTTTAAATGAATAATTCAAAGAAGAAATAATGAATTTCTAACCATTAATCAAATCTGGTAATAATCCGTAACTAGGTGAATGTCCCTTACTTGTCAGCCAAATTAGTTTGAAACTGTCATTTTATCAGATTTTGATCTTCTTCAAAAGCCAGTATGATAAATAATTTTAGATCTTCAGTTTTTTTTTGAAAATTGAAATACTTTAGCATGCAAAGCCGTAAATTCAGTAGTGTTCAAACATATTGATTACAATCAATTACGATCTGTTCAGTCTATGTTTTGTTCTTAACATGTATACATCCACATCATACTAAGTTGTCTCAAAAGATAAAGAACAGTATTGAATTGACTACAAGAAAAGTTTCTAACAGTACATAATATACTACAGTGAATGATTTCTTTCCCACACATTGCAAAATTGATCAAACGAAACCATTGTTTATTCAAATACCTGATATTCACAACATATTTGATCTGAGTTGATAACTACTTATAATTTGATAATTGTTGATTCATACACAACTGTCTTGATATTGTCTTATTCATAGACTGTGTAACTTACTACTGCATTGTATACTGGTAGACAATCAAGTGGATATGTGATACCAAGTGACAATGTACTTTTATTTTACCTGAATCATGTTTAATGAGAATCGACTTTGAAAAAAATCATTTAATTAGTAAAACCAAGTTATATTACATTCCTTATAATATTATCAATCCAACAAGACAACAACGTCATGATATGATGAACTATGCTTGATAATATATATGAATTTGCATTTAGTTTCACAATAATCGCATTGTCATTCAAAGCATTATCCTGTGAAAATCTAATTTTTTGAAGTCGTGTATAGAAATAACTTATCAAGGATTTCCAAATTGTCTCCTAAACAAACCATAAACTAATGTGCAAATCATATAGTCTGACATATTCTGGTTGCTGTTTACTTGTCATATATTCAATATATCATACCATTGAATATATGATTGTTTGACGCCAGCAATAGTTTGGTAGTTTTTTCATTCACGTATAAACAACGGCTTCCGTAATTCGATTTATTGATCGATAAAATGATTGATTGATTTTAATAGTGTTTGAAACGCCCAGTGATAGATATTAAATATGTACTTGTATATTCAGGACGATAACATATTTACTATATAAAAATAGACTTTGTATGCTTTGTACTATAACAATACCTTCACATTGATTTGTACTATAACAATACCTTCACATTGATTTGTACTATAACAATACCTTCACATTGCTTTGTACTATAACAATACCTTCACATTGCTTTGTACTATAACAATACCTTCACATTGATTTGTACTATAACAATACCTTCACATTGATTTGTACTATAACAATACCTTCACATTGCTTTGTACTATAACAATACCTTCACATTGCTTTGTACTATAACAATACCTTCACATTGATTTGTACTATAACAATACCTTCACATTGCTTTGTACTATAACAATACCTTCACATTGCTTTGTACTATAACAATACCTTCACATTGCTTTGTACTATAACAATACCTTCACATTGCTTTGTACTATAACAATACCTTCACATTGCTTTGTACTATAACAATACCTTCACATTGCTTTGTACTATAACAATACCTTCACATTGCTTTTGATTGAATGTGTAAGTTTCCAGGGTCACAATGTGTAGAAAACCCTTAGACACATGATTCTGAACATGAGTTGATATGTGTTGCCCCTTTTTCTGAATATTGCGTACTTAATTGGGTGTAAAAACATAAAACAACATAACAATATACTCAAAGGAAATAAGGAAATAATGAAGAAAAAAAACCATATGGACAATCGTTGAATTCGTTTATTAGCTTTGATGCAACAGTACATACAATGATAACATAATGGACACAACAATCAGGCGTTCCTGTATATGGTTTATCACATTTCCCCCTTTACATTTAGAAAGAATAGGAGAAATTACGACACTTGATAAGGGACTTTCCGATTTGAAATTGATTAGGAGTTTTTTAATTTGTTATTTTACTTTTTAGAGAAAGAACGTCAATTTAAAAAAAATCAGGAAGTACCCATAAACAATTAGACCCACTGTTAAAAAACCCTCAGGAAGTATCTATAAACCATTAGACCCACGAGAACAGGCGACATGACACGAAATGAAAAGGCCGCCAGTACTTTGTTGATACAAATCTGTTTTCGAGCATAATTTTAATATTACTATTAAATAAAGAGTTACATCAGGTTTATTTTTAATCTTTGTATTTTGTTCAAGACGAGAAGTAATAACTTCGTAGTGCATAAATTATTTACACTGACAGTTTTCAAACAATACTCACATTATGAATAAATGTAATTTTACTTTTATTGCCAATTATTGCATAGCAGGTTGACATTTATAACGTTTCAAATTATACTTGTTTACCTAAACCATTTTATTTACAATTTAATGCGTGATAAAAACATATGTTTAGTGAATGTGTACTTGATTTTGTTAATATGTCTTTTGATTGAGTTAAGCCATTTTAATTGATATTTTGAGTATGTGTGTCTTTCTATGTAAACTTTGCCCCTCTACTTGCCGACTTTTCTTTATTATTAAGAGGCTGACTTCATGCAGGAACTTCTTATGAAGAAAGATAAGAAGTTAGCAATTAACTCTACTTTCCGCTATATAGATGATGTTCTTTCACTAAATAATTCAAAATTTGGTGATTATGTGGAACGTATCTATCCCATCGAGTATACTACAGATACAGTTAAGTAGGCCTCATATCTTGACTTACATCTAGATATTGACAATGAGGGTCGGTTGAAAACAAAACTTTACGACAAAAGAGATGATTCCAGCTTTCCAATTGTGAACTTTCCATTTCTATGTAGCAACATGCCAGCAGCACCTACATACGGGGTATATATCTTCCAATTGATACGATATTCCCGTGCTTGCATTTCCTATCAGGATTTTCTTGATAGAGGGTTGCTGCTCACAAGGACGCTATTAAACCAAGAGTTCCAAATGGTGAAGTTAAATCATCCCTTCGTAAATTTTACGGACGCCATCACGAGTTGGTTGACCGTTATGGAATAACCGTTTCACAAGTGATATCGGATATGTTCCTTACGTCGTAACTACAATCCCCTTCCCTTTCATGAATGTGACCTACAGAAGCAGAGTATTACCGGATTTGTTATCACATAAGCAACACGACGGGTGCCACATGTGGAGCAGGATCTGCTTACCCTTCCGGAACACCTGAGATCACCCCTAGTTTTTTGGTGGGGTTCGAGTTGTTTATTCTTTAGTTTTCTATGTTGTGTCATGTGTGCTGTTGTTTGTTTGTCTTCATTTTCATTTTTAGCCATGGCGTTATCAGTTTGCTTTAGATTTATGAGTTTGACTGTCCCTTTGGTATCTTTTGTCCTTCTTTTGTGATTTTACATTCAGGTTATGGTGAACATGGTGAAGGTTGTCGCCTGTAAAAAACGTTAAGATTCGCTGCATTTGTTTGTTGGTTATCCTGTTTGAATGGTTTACGTTAGCCATTTTGGGGCCCTTTATGATTGCTGTTCGGTATGCATCTAGGCTCTGTGTTGTATACCGTACTTATAATGGTTAACTTTTACGAATTGTTACTTGGATACATTGACACTCCTACCAGAAAATATACTGAAGATGATATTATTAAAATGCTGGACTTTTTGAACGACAATATATTTGCTGAGTTTGGAGGATTTATATTTCAACAGACAGTCCGTATTCCAATTGGTACTAATTGTGCACCCCTGCTGGCCGATTTGTTTTTGTACTCGTATGAAGCAGAATTCATTCAGAACCTTCTTAAAGACAAAAAGAAAAAGTACCTTGCGAAATTCTTTAATTTTACTTTCCGATATATTGATGATGTTCTATCATTGAATAACCCATATTTCAGACAATACTTACATCTCATATATCCCGGCGAACTTGAAATTAAGGATACTACTGATACTGGAAGGATTGCTTCATACCTTGATCTTTTCCTTAATATTGACGCAGATGGACGACTTCACACGAAAATCTATGATAAACGGAACGATTTATCAATTTCTCATTTCTCAGCAGTAACATACCCTCTGCACCTTCGTATGGTGTTTACATATCTCAATTGATATGTTATTCTCGTGCTTGTTCACACTATACGGACTTCATATACAGAAGTGTGCTCCTTACACAGAAACTGCTTCAACAAAGTTATGAGGAGCACAGATTAAAATTGACACTTAGTCAATTTTTATGAACACCATCACGAATTATTTCATCCATACGATGTGTCTTTGACCAAACTAGCTAAGGACATTTATACCACATGGTAGATTGTGGTTTGTCATTACGTCGTCTAATCTTTTAATTACCGAACGTGACTTGTTCCCGATTGTGACTGTTTTGCAAAGTGTGAATTCGCATTACTATAAGACATGTTACGGTACTTATCTATCCCTAATTTATGTATTTAGTTTGATGTTATATTTGTAATTCTCATCGGATTTTGTCAAAGTTGTTGACGTCTTTTCTATTATATTCATGTGTTATGGTAAAGTAAATTAATCACCGCCTTCATTTATTAGATTCGATTTTGTTCAACGTAATCTGAACGATGTTTTACGTTTGAAGTTAAATTCAAAACAAACCGGACATATATATAATATTGTTAATTGATATTAATAAGTATTGCAATGTGCATTGTGTTTTAAATGTAATATCAGTATTTAGTTCTATTATAATCTAAAATCAATCCTAATTCTATCTTATTTTTGAGATATAGTTTTTCAAATGTGACGTCATTTTTGTGCTATTTCAGAAATTAAAACGTCACGTAATTTTTGTGCTTTTTTCACCATTTCGTATGTGACGTCATTTTTATGACTTTTTTCGTTGAGGCCTGCACTAAGTCGGGTGTGTCTATTTTCTGTATTTTTTGGTCTTTGTATTATGTATTCGGGTTTTGTTTTCTGAAATTAGTTAAGACTTCAGTTTTTAGCATGTATACCTTTTATATTCAGTTGATAAAATTTACTGTTTGCAAAAGCATAAATTGTTGTAAATAATAAGGATGTTATTATCACAAGCAAAAAACCCTAGCAGTATTTGGCACAACCTTTTTCAACTTTTGATCCTCAGTGCTGTACAATTTTGTACTTTTTTTGACTTTCGAACTTTTATATCTGGTCGTCACTGATAAGTCTTGTGTGGACGAGGCGTATTGAATTTTAATCCTGATGCCTTTTGCTATCTATCATTCATGTGTTTCTTTGCCTAACACGTTCTCTTATTTATTATTATGTTACATTTAACATTGCCATTAAAGTGCGAGGTTTGGCATGCCACAAAACCAGGTTCAACCCACCATTTTTTTTCTTTAAAAACGTCCTGTACCAAGTCAGGAAAATGACCATTGTTATATCGTAGTTTGTTTCTGTGTGTGTAACATTTTTACGTTGTGTTTCCGTTGTGGCGTTTGTTTTTTTATTATATTTTAGTGTGAATTCAACTGTTCATTTTCCTTTCAGACAACTCCGTATGATGTTGATGCCTACATGTTAATATCAATGATAACTGAACAGTCTGAATATAAACTGAACTATATCTTATGTATATGTAATCAATTTGTCTGAACAATACTGAATTAACCGCATGTGATGAATCTTACAATTAACTTAAAGACTGAAAATAAAAATCTGATCAAAATGACTGTTTCAGATCAGAATTGATTGGTTTGAAGGGGACATTCGCCTAGTCGCAAATTATATGATTCAGTGATAGAATTTCATTTGTTCACTTCTCATTTTCAAAATATCGTTTTGACATTTCAGTAAACATATACACCTTTGGTTACTCCAGTGTGTGATCTACATTAACCCTTCTTTTTGAATTTACAAAAAATGACTCCATCTATCTATGTGCATAAGTCCGTGTTACATGTATTTTAGTGGCTTATATACAGTTTATGAGAAAAAAACATGAATTGGATAATTTCTATTTTGTAATTTGTAATAAGAAACAAATGGTGATCAAAAACAGTACATTGCAAAATTTTTTTTAAAAGTTTTACTAAGGAATACAAAGTAGATATATAGATGTATATTTCCTTCACAAGCCGTATGCCATATTTCTACGTAATACTATGTATATTTTGTGCTAT
This sequence comes from Mytilus galloprovincialis, assembly GCF_965363235.1. Classification (NCBI taxonomy): domain Eukaryota; kingdom Metazoa; phylum Mollusca; class Bivalvia; order Mytilida; family Mytilidae; genus Mytilus; species Mytilus galloprovincialis. Next base: position 10,570,381 of record NC_134838.1, on the reverse strand, counting down.
GTTAGGATATTTATGAAGTCAGGCCGGCCAGGTATTGAAATCGGCTATTAAATTGCGATGTTACTAGTTGCTCGAAACAGGACAGCTGATATTGATAAAAGATCCAATGTGCATAGATAAAATATAAATTCATTTAACGTCTTTGTTGGTATGAACGGATACATAATAAACATGCCTCTAGTTTGAATTTTATTGTAATTTTCAGCCCTGTTTATGGCTGCATGTTTTGTCTTGATCTTTTTTGTCTGGTGTAAAACAGCAGATACACACCATTAAAAATGTAACACACACAGAAACGAACTATAATATGACCATTTTCTTGACTTGGTATAGGACATTTTAATAAAAACAAGTAGAAGGTTGAACCTGGTATTATGGCATGCCAGCAGTGCAACTTGGAGAACATGATGTATCGATAAGCTGTGATTGCTATGATTGAGATTTCACTAAATATGAGTTTGTTACTTTCCCATGGTTAGAGATGATTTGGAGCTCACAACCACGTTTAACCCGGCCATTTAATGATTGCTGTTTGTCATATTTGTTTTATTCTTTGCTGTCAAGTAAATCAGAATGTTGGTTTCCTAGTTTGACTGTTTCATTTTTTGTCATGTCGAACTCAATTAACATTGAACATATGATATGAGTGTTATTCATCATTGAAGGCCATACGGGGACCGATTGTATTCCTAACATTAAAGTCATTTCTACTATGGTGGATAATAGTCGTTGTAATTTACATGAAAATCAACCCCAAAAAGCCTAATGTCTGCTTTCTGCGTTTTTGGGGTGGTATGTTCTCTGATCTGAACTTTTTGGGCTTTATACAATTCTAAAATCTATCAAACAGTTTCATTTTTTTTTTGCAAATTTGCAAAAAGTACGTTTATACAGATTTTCCATTTTCTGCAAGTTGAAGTACTCATTCTAACCCGTTGTATTTGTTAGATAAAAATAAGCATAACACTATCATTGTTTAGTATTTATTTGTTAAAGGTAACAATCATAGCTTGAATTAAATATTCGTCTTACAAATATAAGGTTTAGCTATAAAAGCAGGCTTAATGTTTCATACAAATAAAAGGTTTCGATATATATGAAACTAAATTTAATCAATCCTTTTCTACATCATTTGATTTAACACTTTTGTTTTGAATATTCCTCTGAGTTCGGTATTTTTGTTATTTCACCTTTCCGGAGTATGTTATAAACTTGCTATTACATTTAAGAAAAAAAACCTTATTCATTTTAAACAAATGCAATTAAATCTAAATTGTTTTTTTGATATAACTTACACTGAAGTCATGAGAGACGCACTAACAAACACACGTTCAAATATATTACATAATTAACCATACAAAAGTGTCTAAAGTATCTTGATATAAAAAAAGAAAAAGTTGCGATAATACAAAAGTACTAAAGTATGAAGAGACACTCCTATTTTCCCAATCAATAGCATCGAATGACTCTGTAATAACAGATGTAACATGTGTATCTCCACCATCTCCTTCTGCAACATCGACCTATGTAGTAATAATAATAGCATGCTCTCTTTTGGATGCCGTGTTCTGTAAGTATAAGAAAAATGGCAAAAATATATCCTGAAAGTCTTGTAATATTGTCAGTGTAGCAGTATATTCAAAATTGCAATAAAGTTCTAGGTGTTGCTAGCCACAAGACACACTTAATATCATCAATATAATTGAACTATGCGCAACCGTTATACAAGTGAGAAGTTTAGCTAGCTTTAAACGCAGGTTCGCCTATCAAATTCTCCAAAAAATGCCTGTTTCAATCGGAATAAGACAGTTGTTTTCCATTCGTGTTGTTGGTTGGTAAAGTATAAAGTTTGATTTGTAGGTTTGAGGGAGCTTCCCTATTTGAGTTTATATAGGAGTTGTTATTTCACTATCCTTTTTTACAGTCAATTTGTATTAAGCTTCTGCTGATATATTGTATCTAAATACTCCCCCAGTCCGGCGAACCTAAACGAGTCTTGTGTGTATTTTATATTTTTTTGTGGGACTGCACGATTGAATAGTTGTTTGATGTTAGTCATACATTTGTTGCAAATATTTTATACATTTAGGGGGAATATTCACCAACTTTGTTTCTTTGGACACTCTTTCATAAAGCTGTCGATTAAATTGAATCTAAAAAAGCATACCTGTGTTACAATGAACAGCCTTAACATAAGCAATATCTAAATCTCCACACTCTTCTTTGATTTCTGTTTTGGTGTCATTCGAGATGCTTTCGTCATCTTCAAAAGCTTCATTGCATGTTTTGGAATCTGAAGGGTCCTGTGAAGGCAAATCAATTAACAAGGTAAGTGATATGTATTTAGTATCGTCTCGCATGATAGGAAATTAGAATTTCTTAGATAAATAAGATCATTTTTAAAACTAAATTTGTAGAGTTTAGATAGTCTAGAAATATGCAATTTTGCAGAATCATTATTTTCTCCATTCATAGTCAATAACAATTGTTCAAATTGTCAAAAGCTATATATGTTTATAAATCTGAATACTGACACCTAAAGAATCCTTGAGAATTAATTTACAATCGTTTCCAAACCAGATGCTTGAGTTTTTTTTATCAACAGTCATTGATTTTAAGGTCCGGTATCAACCTAGTTTAAATACTACATGTAGTAACCGACAACTTTGCCTCCTTTTCAATTTCATTTTTTCTGGAGACGGAGGGAATGTGAATGTACCATTCATTTTCAAAGTTAAAATCCTAACTTTGAATGATTTTATAGTTTTATACTACTATTCTCATGATGTCTTTCATAATAATTTGACAAACAGTTGTACTAATGGCTATGTTAAGCCCTTTATCATTTGATATTGCCTTGGGATCCAACACTTCTATAGGATAGTTTAAAGCTTTCACTTCATAATTAAGCTACAGTGAACGGCCATTCATGTACAACATTTTATAGTGTACTATTCATGTAGTTTGAAAAATAGAAGGGATCATACTTAGGTTGCCACGCAATTATATAAATGTCACAATTGAATAATTAGATAATTTTCATGCACAGTTTTGTACCAATTTGCTTTGAAGGGATTTAATTATGTGAATCCTTGTTTGGTCAGTTTCACTTCCATTCAAAACATTTGTTGACATTCACTTGCATTTACCTCATAAAACTGAACATTGCAGGTTCCGTTATACTTGATTATTGAATACTCCTAAAACAAAGGAAAACGAATATGAATGAATGATATAAGTGACCCTTTTAACATTATTACAACAGACATCAATGAAAGAAGATTATATGCCATGTCGTCTGAAAGACTCAGTTGCGTTGACAAATTAACAATAAATTGAAGTACAGTGTTAACGTATGTTTATTTATAAAATTGAAATGATGACTGAGGATTGATAATATTATTATTTGCATGTGTATCCTTAGTTTTAATATTATATTACATAATGGTGCAATAATAGTAAACAAACTATAGATAGCTTTGATACATTAAGGTTAAGGTACATGATGAGAGTTATCATGTTGACAATCAGTAAGATAGCCAGTTGGAATAAAACGAAAGAAATTATTTTTTTTATTTGAGAAAATATAACAGTTAAATTGGTATAATTGAATAGTATACATCTGTTTCTATGAACTTTAAAAGTTTACTAAAGATGCATAATTCAGGATTTTCTGCATCTTGTATACGTGTTTTTACTTACATGATAGTATGGAGCCTCGATATTTTTGCAGAAAAAATTCAACAAAAAGATAGTTAATTAGTTTTTTTGACTCTGTATCTCTGCCTCTCGACGGCAGTTTTGTTTTTGAAAACAAATCTAAAAAATGGGCAATAATTTAATCGAAAAGAAATATTGGAGTTTACCTTTTATTTTTGGTCATGTTTAAATTGTTTTTCTTTTTTGAAAACATATAAAACAAAAATATATTTGATACATGAATTGTCATCTTACTTTGTCTTTACTGGTAATTTCGTCTGCCACTATAACACCATCTTTCTTGATTATTGCAATATCTGTGTTCCCAATTTCAACATCAATGACGTCATATTCTCCGCCTTTATTGTCTTTCAACACTTTTTCTGATACCTTCAAAATTACATCTTAATAAGTTACTGTTCAATTATTTACAGAGTTTCATTCGCGTTCAAACATATACATGTATGTGTCTTACATTGCATGAAAGAGTTTTTGACATGCATATCTTAATATCTAAATTTTGCATCAATATGATGAATTAAGGCAAAAGTAGTATACCGGTGTTCAAAAGTCATAAATCGATTGATGACAGTTTACGTTCTATAATTGATTTAAACGTAACAATAAAAGATGTACATGTGAATGTTCATTCTCTCAAATCAGTTTTAATTTTCTTTGGAGTTCAGTATTTCTGTGATTTGCCCTTTTTTGTACACACAAGAATTCATATATATGAAATTTGAAATGAAAATTGAGAATGTGTCAAAGAGGCAACCATCCGACCAAATAGTAGAAAACAGGCCAAGGCCATCACTGGATCTTCGACATAGCGGATGCAGCTTTAGCAAAAATATGCTCAAGTTCAGTGACATTTGAAGTCACACTAACTTTGAATCATGTTAATGAAGTAAAATATAAAAAAAACCACACGAGACTAACAAAATCAAGAGGCTCCTGACTTGGACAGGCTCAAAAATACGGCGGGGTTAAACGTATTCTGGTAATTTGCAACCCTCTTCTACATCTGAAGCCAATGTAAAATAAACAAACACACAGCAATCTACACATCAAAACTCAGGTTAAAAGAAATCTGATGTCAGAAAAAACAGAAGAAACAAAACAAAGGACAATGATACATAAATTAACAAAGAACTACCACCAGCTGCTGACATGCCAGCTCCAGACCTCTATAAAAATAATTGTATGATATATATTCATCATATGAAAATGAAGCGCACTCCGATCGGTTATAAAATCGTAGAATGTATGAGAGTATTATAACCCGAATCTGCCAACAACTGATGGTTATGTATTATCGTTAATCATTTTAACGAGATGTTTTTTTCTCGATTGAGCCGCTACGGTATCGCTATATTGCCTGTGTTAAAGATGATGATTTTATTGACATCGAAACGTGCTCACTTAGTTTCTATCTATAACTGTTTATATAACTATACTGTTGTGCGAAAAGAAATTATCAGTCAGTAAGATAAAAGAAAATTTCGTAACATAGCGACAAATGGATTTGTTTCCAATGAAAAAATACTATGAGTGAATCAATGTTTATTCCAAAAAAATGCCAGGTCAAATGACCTGACAAAGTATCGTCACTATATCCATATGAAAACGTCTGTTTAAAGGTTTGGTTAACTTTTGAGGAGAATGACATTTTGTGCTTTGTATAGAATATTACGATAAAGTTTGTTTATGTAATCATAGTTATTGCTAGTACTTTTAAATAACATTCAACTACAATACCAAATTAAATCAATAAAATTACCTTCGATGCTTCAAACATACTGGCACTCATCAAAATGAACGATAAAACTATCCATCTATACATTTTCTCACTACAAAAGACAGTTGATCATAAAATAATAAAACCTGTCATGCTTATCAATATGTTCTTAACGTAATTCATCTAAAGAAGGGCTTAACACTTCATTGCGACTTTTGACATATCTATTGCTGACCATTATTGTGATGTATCTAACAAAATATGTTTTAATTCGATCTACGAATGCACATATTGCATTGAATTTAAGCCAATTGAACCTTTTTGTTTGGATAGCCCATCTAATTGTGAATAATTCTACAAGATGAGTTATGTGTGGCTTGGTGTTCTCTCATGGGATATATTTTCATGTTATATTACGATTCCTGAAATGGAATAGTAGTGATGCTAAGTTTCATTCAATATTCAGGATCTATTTCAATTGGAATAACTGTTAACAAAAATTATTTTCAATATATTAAAAAAAGTACAAAGTGGGATTTACCAGCAATGATTCATTTGTGGTCGAATAATTGAAGCAAAATAAATTTACCATTAATATCTTTATAAGAAAAAACAAATAGTGAATTAAATGTAAAATGCCCCATACCTAAATAGAATAGTCCATTCAGGACATTGAACATGAAGAAAGCAAGCTAGCTTTCATTCATTTAAATACGCTCTGTCAAACACAAACCAGGTAAATCTACAGGTAGTTAAATGACCACCTGTAGATAATAGCTCTCACAATACCTATTGTACAATTTAAATGGACATATTGTATTGACAATTTTTTAAGCTGGTCAGGCAATAGGTAATTCACTACTGCAAAGGTTATTGGATAGCTACAGTAAATAAAAAAAAGTAAAAATAATTACAAACTTACAATTTTGAATTAACAGCTGTTCTTATTTGTGGTTTAAATGACCTGTAAATAATTTGAGAAACTATGTTAAAGATGAAACGAGCGTTTAAATGCATAGTACAACAATTTTTGGAAAAGGATTTGATAAACTAAGTTCAGTGTACACTAGGACACTTTAAATTCTATTGTATAACTTACTTTACACCAATCGCAGATACTTTTGATATACTAAGCTATACTATTCGCTTATTCCAGCTAATAGAATGTTTTGTTTCTTTATGAGTGTAAACAAATTGCTTAAGTTTTAGCCGATACAATTTCGTTAAACCCTTTTCCAGGGTCAGTTGCCTTAATTCCGAATGCACTTTGACTTAATCATGTTACCCTATTACTATGAAGTTATAACGAATTGATAATATAAAAAAACAATGCAATTACTCTATTACAAAAGAAATCAGACAATATTTAACCAAAATCAATATATAAGATATTTGATAAAAATACCTAAATATGTGGCGGCATTTTTTGTCTTATATTGTCACCGATGCGTGAACAAAACAAACAGACACAATAGTTAAAAATGTCAAAAATAGGGGTACAGCAGTCAACATTGAACAAAAAATGATAAAATACGAGAAGCTAAATTTGATCAAATATATTCAGCAAATGGGATACTTATGCATTATTCTTATATTTTTACACAATAATGCAACTTATAATATTATATATTGTGCTTCGAAAATGTCTTCGTAGTTACGCTAATCATATAAAGTAAGTACATTTAAATTAAAGTTAAATAAAGATTTTCTACATTTATGAAGCAATATTTAAGGATTTGGCAAATTAATAGTAGTCTTTCGTTTTTTTAAAATACTACACAAATATTTGTATGTCTTTTTTTCTAACTTTATGAAAAAAATAAACTGATTATTTGCGATTCTATAAGACTGAATAACAATGCGCTATTTCAACGAGTCGTACGTTTGTAAAGACATTAACAGTAAAAACCTTTGTTTGAAACCTGTATTTGAATATGGCGGGAACCTATCGTCTGCTATATTCATTGAAAAGCTGTTTGGCATTGTAAAAAATTGTTGTAGTTCACAAAAATTAACAAATAATATCCTATTTAAGTGTCGACTAATGAATGATTTTCAAAAATTTGAGCATGAAGTATATCACAACATTTAAATGACATAATCAATCAAAAACATCGCTGAAACAAAAAACTATTTTTTAGATAATTAATCTATATAATTTTGATATAACGTACCTTTTCTTGCCTTTGCTGAATGTCTGAAGATTATATCTGCAGCTTTATATAGTCACCGTCATGTGTTCCTTGTTGAAGTACAAGCCAATCAGATCCTTCTGGATTTTCATTATTTTAAGACATGTTGCAATACAGTTTTGTTCCTGATTCGATACTTAGAAAGAATTTAATACCTTTCATATTATCTTTACTATAAAAATTATTAAATGGGGGGAAAAATGAAAAAATGGTTTAGGTAGATACCCCATTTTAACCGCAAACTTATGAATAATCATTATTTCGCAATTAAAAAACCAGTTAATCCTTTTTCTTCACATTGAGGTTAATGCTTGACTACTGAAAGTGAATTCATCACACACAACGCGTCTCTAACGATATCTTTAAAAGATTAAAAATCAAATGATGTGTTAATTTAACGCTTCAGTTAATAGTAAAATTATGTTTCAAAATCGATTTGAATTATTTAAGATTTTTTCTTAATTTCTTCTGATGTTGACCTCCTCTCAAACCTTGGGTTTCATGTTTTAGAATCAACAGGGTTATCAATTTGTACCCCAATACTTTAATAATGTATCAATTTAATTTTATTCTTATTTCTAACCGTAGATTCATATGTTTGAATCATGACGAGAAGATAGTGTATACCTTAACTGGACATTCGATTTATGCACATCGCAGATGCATATGTTTGTGTCATGACGAAAAGATATTGTATACCTAAACTAGCCATTCGATCTATGCACATCGCAGATTGATATGTTTGTGTCATGTAAGAAGATATTGTATACCTAAACAGGCCATTCGATCTATGCACATCGCAGATTCATATGATTTTGTCATGTAAGAAGATATTGTATACCTAAACTGGTCATTCGATCTATGCACATCGCAGATTCATATGTTTGTGTCATGTAAGAAAATATTATATACCTAAACTAGCCATTCGATCTATGCACATCGCAGATTCATATGTTTGTGTCATGTAAGAAGATATTGTATACCTAAACTGGTCATTCGATCTATGCTCATCGCAGATTCATATGTTTGTGTCATGTAAGAAGATATTGTATACCTAAACTGGCCATTCGATCTATGCACATCGCAGATTCATATGTTTGTGTCATGTAAGAAGATATTGTATACCTAAACTGGCCATTAGATCTATGCACATCGCAGATTCATATGTTTGTGTCATGTCAGAAGATATAGTATACCTAAACTGGCCATTCGATCTATGCATATCGCAGATTCATATGTTTGTGTCATGATGAGAAGATATTGTATATCTAAACTGACCATTTGATCTATGCACATCGCAGATTCATATGTTTGTGTCATGACGAGAAGATATTGTATACCTAAACTGGCCATTTGATCTATGCACATCGCAGATTCATATGTTTGTGTCATGATGAGAAAATATTGTAAACCTAAACTGGCTATTTGATCTATGCACATTTATATTTTAGGCTGTTCGTGTACATACGTAATCAATTGCAACATTTTTATCCTTATTTTTAACCTTAATTTAATATGTTTATACCATGACGTAGAAGATATCGTTAATCAAAACTGGCGATCTAAGTACATTTATATTTTAGGGTGTTCGTGTAACAATTAATTCATTCATTCATTCATTCATTCATTGAACCATAGGTTGGGCATTTTTTTCACAAGGAAAAGCGAAGCTTAAAATACGATTATAAATGTCTAATTCATTGCTAAATGAAAACAGATTTACGGCTGCCACGGATTATCTTTGATTATTGTAGGACAAATACAGCAACTTACTCAGTACGTAAGATGCCATTTGGCTGTTTCGTTTTAATAAAAACGTTAGATATTTTAACATATTATCAAATTCAATAATAAGTTTTAAAAAACTCACACTCTTTTACCCACAAAATGTTCTTTTTATCCAATGTTATCACATTCTGAGTCGATGTTAACATGGTACACCGAATGCATATATATAAGTATGCCTGTGAGTCCTTGGTCATTTTGGACCTTTTACAGCTGACTAAGCAGTTTTGGATTTCTCATTGTCGAATAGATACAATACCGTTTGACGTCACTTTGTATTGTTGTCAAAGACGAGCACATCAGTCCGCGAAATTTTCGCTAAAAAAAATATGAACATCGAATAATAGCTAAAATTGGCCGAGTTTTTTTTTATACATATGTCATCTACGTATACAAACCGGAAAAGAGAGTTAAATGAAGCTTCTTATTTGTTTACATTTTTCTACGAAATTTCTGTATGAAGTCAGACTCATATTATGTTGGTACCCGGTACTACGTTCTATGTATTAGCTGATAGTTATATTTATATGTGTAGTATACTGAATATTATTATCGGTAACCAACCTAGACTCATATGAATTAAGGGACAATTCGGCAAAAAGCGGAATACAGTTGGTTCCCATACGAATACAGAGTGTGTTTTGAAAACACGTCCTCCATACGTAAAAATATGTGGTCAATCAAGAAATCAAGTCAGTTTCAGATTTATTATTTTTAATCAGATTGAGTTTTTGTTTTTAAAGCACGATTTATGGCTACGAGTACCATGCCTGTAGAAAGCACAAGGTCAGATGAAAAATGGAAGATATGCGTTTGAAAGTGAATTTGCATGTGAATGACAACTAATTAAATTGATTGATGATGTAACTGACAGCAATTTATATGATGGAAACCGAACTATTCTCTTATAATTGCATCTGTTTGTACGTACACCTGTGTAAACATTGCACCTTTCGAGCACAAACTCTCAACATTTGAGATGATGGTCAACCAGCTGACAGTGTCCAAGTAATGGACGAAGAAGAGATCAGGTGGTAAGATTGACAAGGAAACAACTATCCACCTTGGGACAAGTGACGTTAATGTAAGGAATACCATAGGTCCCCGTTTTGCCGTCAATCATGAACAAAACTCATACCGTATGTTCAACTTTAATTGGCCTTGACATGACAAAATGTGAAACAGTCAAACAAAGAAACCAACGGTCTGCTTTACTTACTGTTGAAATAATAAAGCATGCAAATCAAGAGTTTAAATGAGTTCTTGCACCTAAAAAATATAATGAACTAAAGTAAATAGACTGTTATTCCGCCTACCAATTGAATATAGATGTCAGTCTCAATAACACTTTAATGAATTCATATGTTATGAATGAACAATAATACATTAGATCTTTTATTAATGTCAGCTGTCCTGTTTCCAGCAACTAAACTCTTCAAACTTTAGGGTTAGGGTTAGGGTTAGGGTTAGGGTTAGGGTTAATTTAATAAGCAGATTTCAATATCTTGACTGACTTTGTAAATATCCTAAAGTAGCATAGCATATACACAGAAATACGTAAGACTATGCCATACACCTTGTGAACCCGTTTGAAAGGAAATAAACATCTTCTTTGTATTCATAAATTAAACATTAAAAAAAAATTACAATATTGTCTTGTTTTCTGATCACGTTAAATTTCTTAAAACAAACTAACTCATGTTTGTATTTCTTTTTAACTGTTCAGAAGCCACTAAAATATATGTACCATGAACAGATGAACATGAACCCCATTATTGTTAATTCATACGGAAGTATAATTTAACAAACACACTGGATAAACCAACGTTCTGTTTTATATACAAATAAATATCAAGTTAACCGATGTTTTAATGAATAATTTGTACAACAAAAAATGAAATCATAACACTTAATCAAAATCTGGTCAATATTTCGTAACTAAGTGAATATCCCCTACTTATCAGTCAATTTGATTTGAAAATTGTCATTTTATCAGATTTTGTTTTCTTTAAAAGACAGAATAATAAACAATTTCAGTTATTTTCAGCCCTTTTTGAAAATTGAAACACTCACCCAATGCCACAAATTCAGTTGTGTTCAAACCTATTGATTACAATCAATTACGATCTGTTCAGTCTATGTTTTGTTCTTAACATGTATACATCCACATCATACTTAATTGTCTCAAAAAATAAAGAACAGTACTGAATTGACTGCAAGCAAAGTTTCGAACAGTTCATAACCCCGCCACATTATTTATGTATGTGCCTGCCCCAAGTCAGGAGCCTGTAATTAAGTGGTTGTCGTTTGTTTATGTGTTACATATTTGTTTTTCGTTCATTTTTTAAATATAAATAAGTTTAAAAAAAACCAACATTTTTCTTACTGATGTTTATTTACATTACGCAGATTAACTCTGATTTATATACTGGTTACCAATGTAGATGTCAAATTGGTGTCATTCATAACAATTATACGGAATCCACATTATATATGCGATCATTCTTGGTTGAAATTAATATTACTAACACTACAGGGAGAGCACTCTTTAAAAATCACCTACACGTTTTAATCACATTGTATTGTTAATTAAATATTAAGCTTCTCAATGATCAAAAATAAGTGTTTGTCAAACTGCTATGTGATCAACGAAAATGAAAATTAAACGAACCAAATTAATATAAGTCAAGGTTTTGGATACCACCTTAATATTACACTTTTGGAAGCCATAGTGAGCTAAAGTAAACAGACGGTTATCCCGCCTACCTAATGAATTGAAATATCAGTTTTAATTACAATGTCTGATGATCTCACAGCCAAACAAGGTTTACAAGCAAAACATTTAAATTATTGACTTATTTCAATTGTAACAGTAAACAACAAAAAAAGCACCCAACAAACACAAACGAATATGACAACAATCACTATATGGAAGGATGAAACGTTGCCTAATCATCTCACAGTGAAATATCAAGAACTCAATTTTACTGAAAGCTTCTTACAACAACAACTAATCGATACATCATGTTCGCCAAGCTAGGCTGCTATATCAGTCAGCGTGCAATATTTTATACTCGTGATGTTCTATAAAAATTTGCAATTTACCATGAAACCCTTCGAATTAAACCAAACATAAAAGATCAAGACAAAACATAAAGCCATGAATATTACTGAAATGACAATAAATTTAAATCAGAGTAATGTTTTTTATGCATCCATTCATACCACCACACACTTACATCTATTTATATTTTATATTAATATCAGCCGTCCTCTTTCCAGCAGATAAATGTAATAGCTTCGGAATTTAATATGCAGAAATCAATACCACCAAAGACTTCGTTAATATCCTATAGCAGCATAGAGTATACATAGTAATATGTAGAACTATAACATACTCCTTGTTCACCTGTTGAAAAGAAAATCAACATCTTTTTGTGTATTCCGAAAAATCAAAATTCAAAGCATATCACAACTTTAGATTGTTTTCTGATCACGTCATATTTCTTACAACAATAATGTTATTTAAGGTAGATCATAAGTATATTTTTTGAGACAGAGTTTTCTAATAATTTGCCAAAATGAAGAATTTTATATGCTTTTTTCAAAAATATAATAAAAAGTATAGGTCATTGTGCTATTTTTCCAGCTATGAGTCGTTGAAAATTTCCTAAATGGTTAGTTTGTTCATGAAAAAGCACATTAGTGTGCATAAAAAAATTCTATGAGATAAAATTTTGAAATAAATTGTGAGACGATAGATTTCATAATATGTTTAAAGAAAATAAAAAGAAAACATGGTGTCATCGAACTATTTTTCTTGCTACAAGTCAAAATAAAAAAAATTCCTATAAGCTAAGTATAAATTGTGTACTAAAAGAGTTATCTCTCTTAAATGGCTCATTTAAAAAGAATGATTTAAAAAAAAAAAAAAAAATTGATATTTGTTTGAATATTTTAAATAATAAATGTCTCCAAATTTGCAGATTTGGGCAAATAATTAGACTGATTTTGTACTGTGATTGCACAATCCAAGATGGCGATAAACCATGAATCTACCTTAACTGCACCTAAACCACTAACATACATGTAATATGAACATGTTCGACATTATGTACAAATAGATCCTTTTTGTAAATTCACAAGGAAGTATAATGTTACAAACACACTAGATAAACCAGCGTTCTTTTTGTACAACAAAATATCAAATTAACCGATGTTTAAATGAATAATTCAATGGAAAAATAATGAATTTCTAACCATAAATCAAATCTGTTAATAATCCATAACTAGGTGAATGTCCCTTACTTGTCAGCCAAATTAGTTTGAAACTGTCATTTTATCAGATTTTGATCTTCTTCAAAAGCCGGTATGATAAATAATTTTATATCTTCAGTCTTTTTGAAAATTGAAATAGTTTAGCATGCAAAGCCGTAAATTCAGTAGTGTTCAAATATATTGATTACAATTAATTAAGATCTGTTCAGTTTATGTTTTGAAAGTTCAGTAACTGTTCTTAACATGTATACATCCACATCATACTAACTGTCTGAAAAGATAAAGAACAATTAGGAGATAACTGTATTGTATTTTAAGCTACGACGTCATCAAATGGGGATTTGATGGTCGCACATTAAGTTTACTGGCGACGCGTTAGCAGAGACAGTAAACGGGTATTTGCGACCATCAAATCCCAAATTGATGCCGTCGGAGCTTAAAATACAATATTGTTATCTCCATTCTAGTAAAACTGACAGAAAACAACGTTAAAACATGTATTTAAAATCTGTGATATGCCGTCTGCGCTTGCGCGTACGTCCCATAGCATCAATTGTCAATTGATGCCATGTAAGAAAGTGACGTTATCCAATCAAAATGAACGTTACAAACGTTGTTGCATTAGAATACTGAATTGACTGCAAGCAAACTTCTAACAGTACATAATGTACTACAGTGAATGATATCTTTCCCACACATTGCGAATTGATCAAACGAAACCATTGTTTTTTTCAAATACCTGATATTCACAACATATTTGATCTGAGTCGAAAACAATTACTTATAATTTGATAATTGTTGATTCCTACACAACTGTCTTGATTTTGTCTTATTCATAGACTGTGTAACTTACTACTGCATTGCATACTGGTAGACAATCAAGTGGATATGTGATACCAAGTGACAATGTACTTTTATTTTACCTGAATCATGTTTAATGAGAATCGACTTTTAAAGGAAATCATTTAATTAGTAAAACCAAGTTATATTACATTCCTTATAATATTATCAGTCCAACAAGACAACAACGTCATGATATGATGAACTATGCTTGCTAATATATAAATATGGATTTGTATTTGGTTTCACAATAATCGTAATGTAATTAAAAGCATTATACTGGGAAGATATAATTTTTCGAAGTCGTGTATAAACATAACTTTTAAAATATCAAGGATTTCCAAATTGTCTCATAAACATACGATGAACTAATGTGCAAATCATATAGTCTGACTTTTTCTGGTTGCTGTTTCCTTGCCATATACCCCATATATCATATCATTGAATATATGATTGCTTGACACCAGCAATATCGTGGTAGTTTTTTCTTTAACGTATAAACAACGGCTTCCGTAATTTGATTTATTGATCGATAAAATGATTGATTGATTTTAATAGTGTTTGAAACGCCCAGTGATATATATTAAATATGTACTTGTATATTCAGGACGATAACACATTTACTATATAAGAATATCCTTTGTATGCTTTGTTATATAACATTACCTGCACATTGCTTTTGATTGAATATATAAGGCCGTGTTCAAACAAAACGCATGTTTACATTTAATTAAATGTAATGTACATGTTTGGCTTTATAAATATTTTGATATGAGCGTCACTGTAGACGAAACACGGGTCTGGCGTACTAAACTATAATCCTGGTACCTTAGATAACTATTTACACCTCTGGGTCGATGCCACTGCTGGTGGACGTTTCGTCCTTGAGAGTATCATCAGCCCAGTAGTCAACACTTCGGTGTTGACATGAATATCAATAAAGTGTTCATTTTTATAAATTTCCTGTATACAAAACTCTAAACTTTTTGAAAAACTAAGGATTTGCTTATCCCAGGCATAGATTACCTTAGCCGTATTTGGCCCAACTTTTTGGAATTTTGGATCCCAAATGCTCTTCAACTTTGAACATGTTTGGCTATATAAATATTTTGACATGAGCGTCACCGAAGAGTCTTATGTAGACGAAACGCGCGTCTGGCGTACTAAACTATAATCCTGGTACCTTTGATAATTATTTACACCACTGGCTCCTTTATGAAAGCCATTTTGACATTTGTAGCAGTTTAAAGATACTGAAGGTGTCACGATTACGCACTAGAAAACGTAGGCTGCAGCAGAGTGCTCACAGACGAAGAAAAAGGATTAAGATATTAGGGATCGCTTCATTTTTATCTTTTCTGTTTCTTTCAAATGATATTTCTTCTCCACGGAGTATTTATCAAAGAGAGATGTATATGCTTTTTTTAATTTCTATGTGTATTTTAACGGATCGGAGATACTAGACAAACAATACAATTTACCTCACACTTTTTTAGTAATGCATTTATTTAATCGTTATTTGAGTAAAGACTAGTGGCAAATATTCCCGTGTACGTCCAGTTGATTCGGGAAGGCCTTTTCAAATGAAATATGTGTTCGGCAATAATAAAGCTTTGAGTCTTGATAAGAGGTTAATAAAGCTACTTAAAGAGTTTTTTTTATAACAAATAAGTATATCACGTTTAGACAAATATTTCTGTAAAGAACTTTATTAATAATTGTTATGAATATCATTTTTGTTAAGAAATATCGTTCCTTCCTAAAATATACTTGGTAAAATTAAAGTTCTAAATGCCTAGTTTTGTGAACACTTAACCTACACAAGGCTTAAATTGCCTATCGACTGCATGAGGACAAAACATGATTGAAACTACATGTAAACATTAAGTTTTATCAATGGGAACGTAATTGTGTTTAGTTTACGTGTGAGTTACACAAACACAACACCAAAGTTAGGTTAATCTGAACGCGGCCTAAGTTCACATGGTCACGATGTGTAGAACACCTTAGACACATGATTCTGAATATAAGTTGCCATGTGTTGCCGCTTCTTTTGAATATCGCGTATTTGGTGTAAAACATAAAATTATATAACAAATTTGTTTTGAGGTTACATAACAGTATTACTGATGTGTTATATTCAAAGGAAATAATACAATTATGAAGAAAAAACATATGGACAATCGTCGAATTCATTTATTAGCTTCCTTGCAACAGTACAAACAAGATAACATAATGACGAAACAAACAATCAAGTGTTTCTGTATATGATTTATCACATTTCCCTTTTACATTCAGAACAAATAGGAGAAATTACGACACTTCATAAGGGACTTTCCGATACGAAATTGATAAGAAGTTTGTTACTTTGTTATTTAACTTTTTAGAGAAAGAACGTCAATTTGAAAAATCAGAAAGTCGCAATAAACATTTAGACCCACTGTTCTAGAAACAAATTAAAAAAATATCCATAAACATTTAGACCCTCAGTTCGAAAAAAACGCAGGAGGTATCTATAAACCATCAGACACACGAAAACAGGCAACATGATACGAAATTAAAAGGCCGCCAGTACTTACAATAGTTGATACAAATCTGTTTTCGAGCATACTTTTACTTTTAAATAAAGAGTTATATCAGGTTTATTTTTAATCTTTATATTTTGTTAGAGACAAGAAGTACTAACTTCGTAGTGCATAAATTATTTACACTGGCAGTTTTCAAACAATACTCACATTATGAATAAACGTAATTTTACTTTTATTACCAAATACTGCATAGAAGGTTGACATTTATAACGTTTCAAATTATACTTGTTTACCTAAATCATGTTGCTATTTTATTTACAATTTAATTCGGGATAAAATCATATGTTTAGTGTATGTGTACTTGATTTTGTTAAGATGTCTTTTGGGTGAGTTAAGCTATTTTAATTGATATTTTGTGTATGTGTGTCTTTCTATGGTATGATTTTACATTCAGGTTAGGGTGAACATGATGAAGGTTGTCATCTTTAAAAAACGTTAAAACTCGCTGCATTTGTTTGTTGGTTATCCTGTTTGAATGGTTTACGCTAGCCATTTTGGGGCCTTTATAGGTTGCTGTTAGGTATGAACCTAGGCTCTGTGTGGTATAACGTACTTATAATGGTTAACTTTTACGAATTGTTACTAGGATACATTGACACTCATACCACATCTTCTTATATCTATGTATGTGTTTTAAAAAGGAAAAGTGTTAAAACGGATTTGGACGGAAGGATATATATATATGCTTACAGATTTTCTCATGAAATCTTGAAAATTTCAGAAGTTGCTTTGGAAACAACTGTATGTTAAATTCCTGTTTCTTTAATTCTTTTTTTTCTTTTGTGTGAATTTTGATATTAGCATCACTGATGAGTCTTATGTAGACGAAATGCGCATCTGGTGAACTAAATTAAAATCCTGGTACCTTTGATTACTATTTAGATGAATTAAACGGTCGTTTTGATCCTAACATGATCTATTAAGGCGAATGGTACTGTTCAGAAACTTTGCTATCAATCACAGCTGTTTATTTTCTATTTAGACAACTCCGTATGATGTTGATGTGTACATGTTAGTATCAATGATAACTGAACAGTCTGAATATAAACTGAATATATCTTATTTATATGTAATCAATCTGTCTGAACAATACTGAATTAACTGCATTTAATGAATCTTACAAATAACTTAAAGACTGAAAATAAAAATCTGATCAAAATGACTGTTTCAGATCAGAATTGATTGGCTTGAAGGGGACATTCGCCTAGTCGCAAATTATATGATTCAATGCTAGAATTTCATTTGTTCACTTCTCATTTTCAAAATATTGTTTTGACATTTCATTGAACATATACACCTTTGGTTAATCCAGTGTGTGATCTACGTTATCCTTTTTTTGAATTTACAAAAAAAATGGCTCCATCTATCTATGTGCATATGTCCGTGTTACATGTATATTTTAGTGGCTTAGATACAGTTTATGAGAAAAAACATGAATTCGATAATTTCTATTTTGTAATTTGTAATAAGAAACAAATGGTGATCAAAAACAGTACATTGCAAAGATTTTTTTTAAATGTTCAACTAAGAAATACAAAGTAGATGTATATTTCCACAAGGCGTATGCCATATTTCTACGTAATACTATGTATATTGTGTGTTATGTTAGGATATTTATGAAGTCAGGCTGGCCACGTATTTAAATCGGCTATTAGATTTCGATTTTACTAGTTGCTCGAAACAGGACGGCTGATATTGATAAAAGATTCAATGTGCATGGATAAAATATAAATTCTTTTAAAGTTTTTGGTGGTATGAACGGATACATAATAAACATGCCTCTGGTTTGAATTTTATTGCAATTTCAGCCCTGTTTATGGCTGTATGTTTTGTCTTGATCTTTTTTGTCTGGTGTAATTAGAAGAATTATATGGTAAATTGCAAAATAGTGGTGTATAATTAAGAAATAATTCATGGAAGCCATAGATTGTTGGAAATTTACACATGGCCTGGGCCGTGATATTCGAATTTTATCCTGAGCGTTGACGAGGGATAAAATTAACGAATATCACGGCCCAGGCCATGTGTAAATTTCCAACAATCTATGGCTTCCATGAATTATTTCGATTCTATTAGGACAAATACGGTCATTAAAAAACTGAAGCGATGGTAGACATGCTGTGTGTGTGGCTGTTCTTTTTTTTACTCCCGGTTCAAAAAAGCTCAAACATTCATAAAATCTGTAGCTTGCATGGATTGTTTCGTGAATAACCGCTAGAAAAAAATCTGTTTAATTCTTTAAATTCTCAAATCCAACATTTACCATTTTTAATTCACATGTTTTTCTCGTAAGCTACCTTCGAAACTAAAGTTGACATTTCGTAACTAAGGAGCCGCCATGTTGAATTGCTGAAATCAGTAAAATAATTTAATATGCGAAATATGCAATAGAATAGAAAACAAAACAAAACCTACCTTACAAATCAACGTTAATACAATATTATACGAATTTCGATGGTTCACGTATCAGAAAACGTTCAACTGTAGAGTTTTCATTTGTATGACGTCATGTTTTGAAATGACTTAAATGCGTCAAAATAATTAAAAGACTTTCGCGGAATTTTATTTTATTTTTATTTTGTTGATTTTTCCGAGCTCTTATGCATTGCTTCTTTTTATTATGCATCAAAATAAGAGTTATTTGGTATTTTTTTAACTGCAATTTTTAAAACAATAAAATCGGCAAATGATTTTCAAATAGGTTCCATTACATGTGGATTTACGTGGGAAGTATATCGTAACAGCCATTATTATGTATATCTCTGAGTCTGCGCTAAGTATAGATATATGGAGAATTTTATCACGGTGTTGTTTACAAAGCGAAAGAAGCACGTCATATTAGAATGATTAAGAATAACACGAGTAAAAAAAAAGTAGTGTACGCTGATTGATACAAATAAAGGCAACGGTGGTATACCGCTGTTCGAAATTCATAAATTGAGAAAAAAAAGAAATCTGGGTTACAAACTATAACTGAGGGAAACACATCAAATATTTGAGGAGAACTACAACACAACAGCAAAAAAACAACATTAAAATGTAACACACACAGAAACGAACTACAATATAACAATGGCCATTTTCCTGACTTGGTA
Source organism: Mytilus galloprovincialis (assembly GCF_965363235.1). NCBI lineage: Eukaryota > Metazoa > Mollusca > Bivalvia > Mytilida > Mytilidae > Mytilus > Mytilus galloprovincialis. Next base: position 10,550,166 of record NC_134838.1, on the reverse strand, counting down.
CAGGATATTTTAATAAAACACAAATGAAGGGTTGAACCTAGTTAAATGGCATGCCAAAAGGCTAGCTTTGAGCACATGATGTATCGGTAAGTTGTAATTGGCTTTGAAGGAGGTTGCAGTAAATGTGTGTTTTTTACTGTCCCATGATAGTGAGGTGATTGGAAGCTCTCAATCACTTTTAACCCGGCCATTAAATGATTGCTGTCTTGTTTTTCTATTAACTGTCAAGTAAATTTGCATCCTTAACAACAACAAAAAAGACAAGTACTGAAGTAGTACAGATCTGAATCATTTGAGAGTACTAACTGAATGCTAGTTGACTGTTTGATATTTTGTCAAATGAGGGTCAGTTAACATTGAACATACGATAGTGTTCTTCATCATTGACGGCTATACGGGACCTATGGTATTCCTTACATTAACGTCATTTATCCTATGGTGGATAGTTGTTTCATTGTCAATCATACCACCTAGTTTTTTTTGGTCAATGAAGTGGTCATTGTCAACTTGGTTTAGGAGTTTGAGCATAAAAGGTGCAATGTATATACATGTGTGAGTAAAATCAGATGCCAACATGAGATAATATGTCAGTTTTCATTTTTATAAATTTCCTGTTAACAAAACTTTGAATTTTTCGAAAAACTAAGGATGTTCTTATCCCAGGCATAGATTACCTTTGCCGTATTAGGCACAACTTTTTGGAACTTTGAATCCTTAATGCTCTTCGACTTTGTACTTGTTTGGCTTGATAAATATTTTGATATGAGCGTCACTGATGAGTCTTATGTAGACGAAACGTGCGTCTGGCGTACTAAATTAAAATCCTGGTACCTTTGATAACTATTTACACCACTGGGTCGATGCCATTGCTGGTGGACGTTTCGCCCCCGAGGGTATCACCAGCCCAGTAGTCAACACTTCGGTGTTGACATGAATATCAATAATGTGATCATTTTTATAAATTTTCTATTAACAAAACTTTGAATTTTTCGACAAAACTAAGGATGTTCTTATCCCGGGCATAAATTACCTTAGTCGTATTTGGCACAACTTTTTGGAACTATGAATCCTTAATGTTCTTCAACTTTGTACTTGTTTGGCTTTATATATGTTTTGATATGAGCGTCATTGATGAGTCTTATTTAGACGAAACGCGCGTCTGGCGTACTAAGTTATAATCCTGGTACCTTTGATAACTATTTGTCATATGAATTGTCTTGAGTTACATCATTGATGAATTCAATTCGTTGTGATTCACATGAAAATCAACAACAACAAAGAAACAACACTTATGTCTGATTTTTGCGAGCTCAAAAATGTCAAGTGAAATTTGATTTTTTGGGTGGGATATACTCTGATCTGAATTTTTTGTACTTTATACAGTTTTAGAATCTATCAAACAGTTTTGTTTATCGTGAAATTGCCAAAAAAAGTTCACACAGATTTTACATTTTCTGCAAGTTTGAGTACTCCTTCTAACCCGTTGTATTTGTCAAATAAAAATGACCATAATATTATCAGTGTTAAGTATTTATTTATTAATGGTAACAATTACAGCTTGAATTAAACATTCGTCTTAGAAATGAGAGATTCAGCTAGCTATAAAACCAGGTTTAATGCGCCATACAAATGAAAGGTTTCGATAGAAACCAAATTTAATCAATCATTTTAACATCATTTGATTTATCACTTTTGTTTTGAATATTCCTCGGAGTTCGGTATTTTTGTTATTGCACTTTTCCTGAGTATGTTTTAAATTTGCTTTAACATTTGAGAACAAAATCACGTATTCATTTTAAACAAACGCAAAGCAAATCTGAAAACTTTTTTTTTATATAACTACCACTGAAGGCAATGAGAAACGCACTGACAACACACTTTCATATATATTGCATAATATACCATACAGAAGTGTCTAAAATATCTTGATGCAAAAATTAAAAAAAAAAAAGTTGCGATGATACAAAAGTACTAAAGTATGAAGAGGCACTTCTATTGTCCAAATCAATAGCATCTAATGGTTCTGTACCAACAGATATAACAGGTGTATTTGTACCACCATCTCCTTCTGCAACATCGACCAATGTAGTAATAATAATAACATGCTCTTTTTTGGATGCCGTGTTCTGCAAGTATAAGAAAAATGGCTTAAATAGATACTGATCATTCATGTACTATTGTCAATTTAGCAGTATATTTAGTTGCAATAAAGTGCTAGGTTTTGCTAGCCACCAGACCAGACTCACTAAATTTCATCAATATAATCGAACTATTAACAACCGTTATACAAGTTTAGCTAGCTTTATAAACAGGTTAACCTATCAATTTCTGCGGAAATACCTGTACCAACTTCGGAAAAGACAGTTGTTTTCAATTAGTGTTGTTGGTTGATAAAGTATAAAGTTTGATTTGTAGCTCCCCTATTTGGGTTTACCAAGGAGTTGTTTTTGTTATACTTTTTTATAGTCAATTTGTATTTAGCTTTTGCTGATATTTTGTATCTAAATACTTCAAGTCCGAAGAACCTAAACGAGTCTTGTATTTTTTTTATTTTAACTTTCTTTGCGGGACTGCACGATTGAGGAGTTGTTTTTTGTTTGCCACACATTTTTTGTAAATATTTTATGCATCTAAGGAGAATATTTAACAACTTTATTTCTTGGGAAACTCTTCTATAAAGTTACCGATTAAATTGAAACTTAAAAGGCATACCTGTGTTACAATGAACAGCCTTAACATAAGCAATATCTAAATCTCCACACTCTTCTTTGATTTCTGCTTTGGTGTCATTCGGGATGCTTTCGTCATCTTCAAAAGCTTCATGGCATGTTTTGGAATCTGAAGGGTCCTGTGAAGGAAAATCAATTAACAAGGTTAATGATATATATTTAGTATCGTCTCACATAATATGAAATAAGAATTTCTAAGATAACTAAGTTATTTTTGAAAACAAAATTTGTAGAGTTTAGATAGTCTAGAAATATGCATGCTTGCGTAAGTATTATTTTCTTCATTCATAGTCAATAACTATTTTCAATATATGGTTGTGAAAAGCAAGACATTTCTACAAACTCTGAATATTGACACCAAAGCAATCCTTTAGTATTTTAAATGAATTTTAATTTACAATAGTGTCCACACCAGATGCTTGTGTTTTTTTTTATCAACAACCATTGATTTAAAGGTCTCGTAATTTGAAATTTTAAATAATGATTTTCCATTAGACGAGAATCGGTGCTTCGGACGAAGAGATGTCTCATTTGCACTCGTGCAACATCTTCTCATATATAAATTATTTATAACAAAAACTCTGGTTGCAAACCAATAACATAAATGTCACAATTGAATCATTGGAGAACTGTCATGCAAAGTTCTGTAAAAACTGGTTTTGAAGGGATTTAATTATGTGAATCCTTGTTTGGTCAGTTTCATTTCCCTTGAAAACATTTGTTGACATTTATTTGTATTTACCTCATAAAACTTAACATTGCAGGTTCCGTTGTACTTGATGATTGAATACTCCTAAAAGAACCAAAGGAAAATGAATAAGAATGCTTGATATAAGTGACCATTTTAACATTATTACATCAATGAAAGAAGATTATAAGCCATGTCGTCTAAAAGACTCAGTTTTGTTGACACATAAATAATTGTTTTAAGTATATGTAGCTACAGTGTTCACGTATGTTTGTTCATAAAATTGAAATGAAGACTGAGTATTGAGAATATAATCATTTGCATGTGTATGCTTAGTTTTAATATTACATTACATGATGGTGATGGTAGTAAACTATAAATAGCTTTGATACATTAAGGTTAAGGTACGACAATAGCTGTAATATTGACAATGTGTAAAATAGCCCGTTGGAATAAAACGAAAGAAATTAAACTTTTTATAAGAGAAGATCTAACAGTTAAACAAATTGGTATAATTCAATTGTATACATCTGGTTCTATGAACTTTAAAAATTTACTAAAGATGCATAATTCAGGATATTTTGCATCTCGTATGCGTGTTTTCACCAACTTGACAGTATGGAGCCTCGATATATTTGTAGATTTTGAAATATAGACATATTCGAATAGAACAGTTGATTGTACGTGCAGCAATTCTGCAGAAAAAACTCAACAGAAAGATAGAAGATTAAATCTGCATCTCTGCCCCTTACCGACCTTTTTTTTTTTAATTAAATCTAAAATAATGGGCAATAATTTCATCGAGAAGAGAAATTGGAGTTTATCATTTCATGTTCGGTCCTATTTAAATTGATTTTCTTTCTTGAAAACATATAAAACAAAATATATTTATACATAAATTGTCATCTTACTTTGTCTTTACTGGTAATTTCGTCTGCCAGTATAACACCATCTTTCTTGATTATTGCAATATCTGTGTTCCCTATTTCAACATCAATGACGTCATATTCCCCACCTTTATTGTCTTTCAATACGTTTTCTGATACCTGTTAATTACATCTTAATTAGTTACTGTTCAATTTTTCACAGAGTTTCATTCGTATTCAAACATATACATGAATGTGTCTTACATGTGTTTTGACATGCATAATCTATCTTTAATTTTGCATCAATATGAAGGCAAAAGTAGTATACCGGTGTTCAAAAGTCATAAATCGATTGATGACAGTTTACGTTCTATAATTAATTTAAACGTAACAATAAAAGATTTTCGGAGTTCAGTATTTCTGTGATTTATTTTGTACACACAAGAAGTCATATATATGAAATATGAAATGAAAATTAAGAATGTGTCAAAGAGACAACCATCCGACCAAAAAGTATAAACAGACCAAGGCCATCACTGGATCTTCGACATAGCGGATGCAACTTTAGCAAAAACATACTCACGTTCAGTGACATTTGAAGTCATACTAACTTTGAATCATATAAATGAAGTAAAATATAAAAAACCATACAAGACTAACAAAATCAAGAGGCTCCTGAATTGGGACAGGCGCAAATATACGGCGGGGTTAAACGTATTCTGTTAGGTTGCAACCCTCTCCTACACCTGAAGCCAATGTTAAATAAACAAACACAAAGCAATCTGCACATACAAACTCAGTTTAAAAGAAATCTGATGTCAGGAAAGGAAACAGAAGAAACAAAACAAAGGACAATGCATAAATTAACAAAAGACTACTACCAGTTACTGACATGCCAGCTCCAGACCTCTATAAAAATAATTGTATGATATGTATTCATCATATGAAAATGAAGCACACTCCGATCGGTTATAAAATCGTAGGATGTATGAGAGCATTATAACCCGAATCTGCTAGCAAACTGATTGTTATGTATTATCGTTAATCATTTTAACGAGATGTTTTTTCTCGATTGAGCCGCTACGGTATCGCTATATTGCCTGTGTTAAAGATGATGATTTTATTGATATCGAAACGTGCTCACTTAGTTTCTAGCGATAATTGTTCATATAAATATACTGTGGTGCGAAAAGAAATTATCAGTCAGTAAGATAAAAGAAAATTTCGTAACTTAGCGACAAATGTATTTGTTTCCAATGACAAAATACTATGAGTGAATCAATGTTATTTCCCAAAAAACTGCCAGGTCAAATGACCTGACAAAGTATCGTCACTATATCCATATGAAAAACTCATTACCTTCGATGCTTCAAACATACTGGCACTCAACAAAATGAACGATAAAACTATCCATCTATACATTTTCTCACTACAAAAGATAGTTGATCATGAAATAATAAAACCTGTCATGCTTATCAATATTTTCTAAACGAATTTAACCTACAGAAGGGCTTAACAATTCATTGCGACTTTTGACATATCTATTGCTGACCATTATTTTGATTAATCTAACAAAATATGTTTTAATTCGATCTACGAATGCACATATTGCATTGAATTTAAGCCAATCAAACCTTCTGTATATGCAATTTACAAATAATCTTTGTATTTTAATGTAGGATTGTATGCCTTTGACTAAATAAAGTTTTTATTAACATACTTATAGTGCCTAACAAGATTTTGTGAGGTAGACGAAATTGACTTTAAAACGATCGTATTGACTTTTGATGTGCAGAAATAGGCAGATCGGACATATTTTGACTTTAGTTACTTACTTCTTAAGTTTGGGATTAATTGTAATCAACATATTCCAATGAGACTGAAAAATGCTTTTTTTTATTATGATAAATAATAATTTTACCTGCCGTAGTCGTGCGTAAAATATATTTCGGTATTTCTCTTACGATAATGACTTGTTTAATGGAACAAAACGTATTATTTGTAAACTTTCTCTTAACTCTTCACAATAGGCTTTTAAAAAATAACCTTTCAACTGTATATTCCGAAAATTTTGTGAAAATCGAATAAGTGGCAATTCTTAGCTTTCATACCTTAACTTTCATTGATAAAACATAATATTGACTCGTCCAGTGTCCAGTTTGAAGGTCATTTTAGTTATTGTACACATTCATGCACGTTCTAATTAATCAATAGTCATGTATGAAAAGCATAAACAAGTTTGAAGGTAAACTAATAACAACTTAATCCAATCAAATTGCCTACGATTCAATAACAATGACCAGTCCACATCATAAAAATGTATAGGGGTAAACTGGGTAGGGAGAAAATGTCAGATATATTAAGTTCATTATTTTGCAATAACGAGTAAAAATTTGTTAACCAATAGATTTGTTATAATTTCATAAACATGTCGTTATGTATTGGTATAGTTTTTGGATCTTTCATTAGCGTATTTAAGGCTGTAGAAAGTTTGGCCTTCAAAAGTCAACATAATCATTGACTTTATAAAGAAAATTCGCCTTTTTAAAACATTGAATGTTTCACAAATAATACGCGACAACAAAGCAAAATCTTTTCTTAAAACACTGCAAAAAAAATAATTCTGATTGATGCAGTGGTATTGTCATAAATTGCACTGGAGTGAACAGTGGTACATCAAACGTCGAATTCCCTCACACAATGTTATCACACACTATAGTTGATGTGTAGATACATATATTATCGAATTATAAACAATATATTGATAAATCAATATACTTACTGTCAGTATCGAATCACCCTTGTGGTATTTAAATACCTATTGCCTGACCAGTATAAAAAATTGTCAACACAATTTGTCCATTTAAATTGTACAAAAGGTATTGTGAGAGCTCATAAACAGGTGGTCATTTTACTACCCAGAAACAATCTTCACTATTCCTATAAGGTAAAATTTAAATGACCAATGACCTGAATAGACTATTCTATTTAGATATGGGACATTTTAAGCCATTTCTTTTTGTGTCTCTAAATAGTCGAGATGGAAATTTCAATCAGTGAATTTAGTTTATAAAAAAAGTAGAAATATGTTTGCTTCATGGTGTTTTTAATGTGGGATGTATTTTAAGTTTTCTGATTCATGATATGGAATTAAGTGTTTTTGAAATGGATTTTTTTGGATAGCCAATCTAATTGTGAATAATTTCACAAGATGAATTATGTGTGGCTTGGTGTTCTCTAATGGGATATATTTTTATGTTGTATTACGATTTCTGAAATGGAATAGTAGTGATACTAAGTTTCATTTAATATTCAGGATCTACTTCAATTGGGATAACTGTTTAAAATATATTAAAAAGTACAAATGGCTTAGTGAATAGAAATTTCAGTGCTTTATTCTTCATTATGAAAGTGGGATTTATCAGCAATGATTCAATTGTGATTGTAAGCAAAATACATAAATTTACAATGAATATCTTTAAAAGAAAAAAACATATAGTGAATCAGTGTATATAAAGTGCGAATCCAGCTAGTTCATTTTTACTGTTATATGCGGGTATGTCTATTGTAGAATAAAGGATCATGGGAAAACTGTATTTGTTTACGTTTTGAAAATATCAAGTTAAAGGATTTTAAGTTAAGTTTTAACATATTTTCATTGTGATATGTCTTTATAATATACAAACATAGCATTAAACTTCAAATAAGTGTTATAAAGCATCATAATATAGCATATCGATTATTGAAAGCGATCCATTTTAACTATAGATGCGATGAATTATCACTGTTAGTGCAGTCATTATTAATGTAGAATTTTCAAAGATGCGAGGAATTTTTATTGTAGAATTATGTGATAAATGCACTTGCAACAAATGAAAAAAAACTTAGTTGATGACTTTAGGATTTATGATACATGTATTTTCCAATTGAAATACAAACTTCTCATTCATTCTTCATCAAATATATAGCTTTTCAAACTTGTAACAAAAGCGATTCTCAAAATGTCATATTGTATTCTTCAGATTACGTTTCTCCTTGATTTTAACTTATATAGTGAATCACTGGAGCGTGACAGCAGCGGTCCCTCTTAAGCAGTCAGTGGGCCCCTACTTATGAAAAATTCTAGATCCGCGAATGGATGCTACCACAGAGGTAAAACCATGCACATTTTGGTTATTGTACACGAAATGCATGCTACAATTCATTTTTGTTGATTTTAGACCCTTTGGAACTCTATGTGGGCTATTTCAGCAACTAGGCAAACAATCCCCAAACTTGATACATGGTCAGATTCAGCATGTCAACGAATTCCAAATATCTATATTAAAGGACTTTTGTCTATAAATTTGGACCCCACAAAATTGAAAAAGGGACCAAAAATATGAAAAAATGCATGCATCGGATACTTTTGTTATTAAAAAGTACTTTTGTTATTGAAGGCATGACTGTAACAATAGGATGAATATACAAAAATATCTTTTTCTGGGGTCTCATTGGGGGGTTCTGATCCCGGATCCCGCTTACTGTTTTGGCAGATTCCCGTATTCCGCTTATTGTTTTGTCAGATTCCCGTATCCCGCTTATACTATGCAGTTCTAATTTTTTTGTAATTATCCGTGTCCCGCTAGACTTCATTTCCCGTTTTTTTCTACACAATCATTTGACTTTCACCTGTCACGCTTGCAAAAAATCGGCAATCCGGCGTGACGCTTATACCCAAATGCGACCCACTATTTTACTCTATTTTGACTCATATAAAGCCCATTATAAATATATTAAAAAAGTAGCGTAGATTTTGTCATCCCTTTTTATCCCGTCTCGTTTCGTTTTTGAGCCATATAGATGTCGTATGTGACAATGAGACAACTCTCCATCCGAGTCACAATTCATAAAAGTAGACCATTATACGTCAAAATACGGTCTTCAACATGGAGTCTTGGCTCACACCGAACAGCAAGTTATAAAGGGCTCCAGTGTAAAACCTTTTAAACGGGAAAACAAAGGTGCAATCTATATCAAGATGTACGTTATTAGTGGTGAAGTGTCATGGAAATGGATAAAAAAAAATAAGGATAAAGATCTCTATACGCTTTATAAGAAACTAAATGGAATACATTTGAAATAAATGTTATTTCTATTGAATTTAGTAGAGTGTTTTAAAACAAAACTTTTATCCGTAAGTTAAATTTTATCAAATCTTTCTCTTACTTTATCTATTATTTGAGCAAGTTGGCTAAATTAAGGCTTTACAGCTAATTTCCTAATGCATGTAAAGCAAAACTTTTGTTGGCTTGCTTGCTTTGTTTGTATAATTGTTTATACAAACTTTGTAAATAAGATTGACATTTTTAAACAATATGAATAGGCATAGTTTAACCTGTATCTTTAATATTTGAATTAAATTGGGTGTTATCATAATGATTAACCAATAAAAAAAGCAAGCAAATCAACTAAAGTCTTGCTCTACATGCTTAAAGAAATGAGCTGTAATAGATAAAAAAAAATGATAATTATACAGTGAAAATGCACCGCATATACAATACTAATGATTCGCTCCACAGTTAAAATGAAAGAATAGTATCATTATTCGACAGTAAACATGACTAGCATTACGAAATCATCATAGTGGAATTTAGTTAAATATGAAGAAACTGAATGACAAAACATATTCTACGTTATACAACTTTAATAATTGTATTAAAATGAATATTTTTTACTGCAACAACATCTCACCTGTAAGTTATAAAACACCTGCACGATCTGTTCGTGAAATGTCCTAAAAAATCACCTATTTTGGTATATATTTCACAGTTGGATGGCTTTAGGCGCGATAAATCCCGCTCGCAACTCTTACTTTGTTTTATTAGTATTATGTATTTCTGAACATATACATTTTAACTATTTTTCTTCATTTTCTTCAAAAATTAAAAAAAGTTCGTCTGTTTATTTATCATTCTACATTAGACATTTATAGCATATACAGTAAAAATGATATTTTAGGATCCGCACTTTACATACACTGGTGAATTAAATGTAGAATGCCCCATACCTAAATAGAATATTTCATTCAGGATAATTTACATGAAGAAAACAAGCTAGCTATCATTCATTTAAATTAGCTCTGTCAAAAACAAACCAGGTAAATCTACAGGTATTTAAATGACCACATGTTGATAATAGCTCTCACAATACCTTTTTGTACATTTTAAATGGACAAACTGTATTGACAATTTTTTAAACTGGTCAGGCAATAGGTAATTCACTACTACAAAGGTTATTGGATAGCCACAGTAAAAATAAAAAGTAAAAATAATTACAAACTTACAATTTTGAATTAACAGCTGTTCTTATTTGTTGTTTAAATGACCTGTAAATTTGAGAAACTATGTTAAAAATGAAACGAGCGTTCAAATGCATAGTACAACAATTTGTGGAAAAGGATTTGATAAACTCTGTTCAGTGTACACAAGGACACTTTAAATTTTATTGTATAACTTACTTTACACCAATTGCAGATACTTTTGATATACTAAGCTAGAGTTTATTCGCTTATTATAGCTAATAGAATGTTTTGTTTTTTATGAGTGAAAACAAATTGCTTAAGTTTTAGCCGATGCAATTTCGTAAAACCCTTTTCCAGGGTCAGTTGCCTTAATTCCAAATGCGCTTTGACTTAATCATGTTACCCTATTACTATGAAGTTATAACTAATTGATAATAAAAAACAATGCAATAACTCTATTACAAAAGAAATCGGACAATATTTAACCAAAATTAATATATAAGATATTTGATAAAAATACCTAAACATGTGGCGCCATTTTTTGTCTTAATCTCTCCGTGTAAAAGTGGTAGTGTAGATATGCCAAGATCACAAACTCAATTCTCAAGTTAAAATATATAAGCCATTAATATAAAGGTAATAGTTCTATTATTAAGTTAAAACGTTATACTGCTTTGTTTTAAAGAAAAATGAACAAAAAATAATAAAATACGAGAAGCTAAATTTGATCAAATATATTCAGCAAATGGGATACTTATACATTATTCTTGTTTTTTTACACAATAATGCAACTTATAATATTTTATATTGTGCTTCAAAAATGTTTTGGTAGTTTGCTAATCATATAAAGTAAGTACATTTAAATTAAAGTTGAATGAACATTTTTTGCATTTATGTAGCAATATTTGAGGATTTGGCAAATTAATAGTAGTCTTTCGTTTTTTGTAATACTAAACAAATATTTGCATGTCCTTTTTTCTAACTTTATGAAAAAACTAAACTGATCATTTGTGATTCTATAAGGCTGAATAACAATGCGCTACCTCAACGAGTCGTACGTTTGTAAAGACATTAACAGTAAAAACCTTTGTTTGAAACCTGTATTTGAATATGGCGAGAACCTATCGTCTGCTATATTCATTGACAAGCTGTTTGGCATTGTCAAAAAATGTTGTAGTTGACAAAAGTTAACAAATACTATCCTATTTAAATGTCGACTAATGAATGATTTTCAAAAAATTGAGCATGAAGTATACAACGACATTTAAATGACCTAATCGATCAAAAACTCGCTGGAACAAAAAACTATTTTTTAGCTAATTAATCTATATAATTTTGATATAACGTACCTTTTCTTTCCTTTGCTGAATGTCTGAAGATTATATCTGCAGCTTAATATAGTCACCTTCATGTGTTCCTTGTTGAAGTACAAGCCAATCAGATTCTTCTGGGTTTTCAATATTTGAAGATATGTCGCAATAGAGTTTTGTTCCTGATTCGATACTTAGAAAAGAATTTAATACCTTTCATATTATCTTTACTATAAAAAAATTTAAATGGGGGGAAAATGGTTTAGGTAGATACCCCATTTGAACCGCAAACTTATGAATACTCATCATTTCGCAATACAAATACAGTTAATCCTTTTTCTTCACATTGAGATTAATGCTTGACTACTTTGCAAGTGAAAATTCATCACACACAACGCGTCTCTTACGATATCTTTAAAATTTTTTAATCCAAATGATGTGTTAATTGAAGGTAACAGGTACGTAAATGGCTTGTCCTGCGATTTTTAAAAGAAATTGTATGCACGTAGAACTTATTAAAGGATAATGAAAAATCGAAAAATTAAGTTGGTCACCGGTCTAATTTCCGAGTTCCAGGCATTTGAAAATGGTAATGAAACAACAAAAAGTACATAGACATAACGTCAAATTTGAACCAAAAATAAGACATTTGAAGCTTTTGTTTGTTCTGCAGTTTAAACCAATCATACGATTTTTTTTTATAAAAATCAAATGTTTTTAAGGTATTATTTTCCTTTCTTTTGATATATAATTTTCATGGGGTTACCGAACTTCTCTTTCATATATCAGCCGTTGAAAAGGTGTTGTTGACGGGATAAGAGAGAGAAAAATTATGACGTCGACGAAAGGATTATGCAACGTCAAGGCTATTTCATCAGAATTGTATTTTAGACAACGACTGCCTCATTATAATTTGTTTGCTTATTCAAATGCGCTATAGAGCATATCATCCTGCCTGGAAAAAGGATTGATTACCTATTATTGTTTTTTCAGTGATTATACGAGGTCCAAAGTATTTATAACTTCACAAATAATACACGATTGTCTTGAAGTATAGATGTTGCGTACTGACGTTGTTTATCATCTTAAAAACGTGTTACATTATTCTTTTATCTGTCTTTATTAATATTACTTTTACTGTTAAAGTTTGTATTTTGAGATATCCTTTTGAAGTAACTCTGTGCTTATGTATCCCATCATACTTTGAACGACAAAATTATTTTATGATATGACTCTGTACTTATGTAACTTGTCATACTTTGAATGACAAAATTATTTTATTTATTAATATTACTTTTACTGTTAACCCACTTTTTTGTGATATACATTTGACGTGACTCTGTACTTATGTATACCGTCATACTTTGAACCACACTATTATTTTATTTATTATCATTACTTTAACTGTTAATTCAGTTTTTGTTATATCTGTGTTGCGTGACTGTATTTATGCATCACGTATTACTGTTAACGACAAAATTATTTTATGTCTACCTGTGCGAATTTCAAACGCGCAATTTAACACCAGTACTCAAAACCCTACTTCCTTGATGGGTGCATTTTTCATAGACAAATAAAATCGTATAATATAATCAATATGAGGATGTTAATTTGATGTATGGCTTTTTATGCTTCTTCGTTACATTTGTTGTTTTTATAGTTATTAAGATGATAACACAATGTTGACTGCTGTACCCCTATTTTTGAAATTTTTACCTATTGTGTCTGTTTGTTTTTTTCATGCATCGGTGACAATATAATGGAATTTGATGCGACTGTCATACAAGTGAGAGGTTTAGCTAGCTATAAAACCAGGTTCAATCCACCATTTTCTACATTTGAAAATGCCTGTACCAAGTCAGGAATATGACATTTCTTGTCCATTTGTTTTTGATGCGTTTTGTTGTTTGATTTTGCCTTGTGGTTGTGGACTTTCCGAATTGATTTTCCTCTGAGTTCGGTATTTTTGTGATTTTACTTGTTTCGAAGGGTTTTAACGTATGCATTATATGTTGCAGAGATTGGAAATCACCAACAGCATTATGGACCTCGTTATTTATGCCAACAATATTCATATATAAAAAAGAAGATGTGGTATGATTGCCGATGAGACAACTATCCACAAAAGAATAATCATGTTCGTACTTCAGAATTTTTTGAATGTTTTGCGAAAATTGAGAAGAAATACGTACAGCAAAAATAAAAAACTCTAATTCTAAATGTTTATAGCAGCATTTGCACATTTATATAAACGGTATCAACTGAAATCGAAATAACTGTAATGCCGAAATTTTGCGTAATTCAAAATGAATTGATTGATGCCAGCAGAAATTTCTATATCTTCAGTATAATATATATACTTTGCTAATTATTTTATTTTTGAAGTTGCCGGTAAAGCCGTAATTTTAAAACAGCGGATCTATATTTTTCCCTTGCCTCTTTTTCATGCTGGAAGCTTGTAATTCAGGTGGCACGGTAGTATTTCCTGGCCCATAGGGATAATGATAGCCTTTTTAGAATTTTCACCACTTTCGAACACTGCAAAAAAATTTACATTCACACTTAACTGAAGTACTTTCATTTTACTATTCAGAAATGAATTTGAATATGTATCATGACCGTTTACTTTTTTTGCTATTTTTAGAAACCTAAGGCCACTAGTAATTTTAGGTCTTTTATGGTGCAGTGAATACAAAATTTAAAAACATTCTCAAAAATTCATTTTCATCTGTATGTAAAATTATTTCATATTTTTCTACACCTGATTCATCCCTCAGTTTGGGAAAGTATGTTCAGTTGATACTGTATTTTTTGTCCAATCACACTGTTTAGATACATTTACCTAAGTAGGGTACACAAAAGAGCAACCTAAATTCTGGAATGCAAATACAACCGTGCCACCTTAACCAAGACATAACAAACTTGAAACCAGTCATGACACCTATGATGCATAGACTTCTTACTTTGGAACATATTGCAATAAAGAATACTAGTCTGCACTCATTTCTTATAAAAAAAAAAATGAAACATTGCATCCCTACCCCATCTGGCAGATTTTCACTTTTTTTTCATTTTACCATTTTTACTTAAGAAGTGAACAAAACCCAAATATATGATGTTTCAAATCAACACAGAAGGAAAACATGGTGATTTAGGAGGAATTATTGGATTGCCAACTCTGTTTATGGTTAATCTGAGTAAAAGAAACAGTTTAATCACCAAATCATGAAAACTGATATTAAAGTCCATTCCACATTTTACAGCATGCCTTACATTACTTTAAACATTTTCAGATTATGAGGGCAATACAACAAGAGTCTTTAGATTGCAGTTAACTATTATTCCGTGACCTGTTTGACAATACATGTACTAGAATACATCTCTAAGTTGACTGTTTGTCTATTTCTCATGTATGCATTAAGTTAAATTATGTCCCCTTACATTATCAATTTGCATTTATTGTGCTTTTCACTGTCAGAAAATCTTAACAACTAATGGTATTTGCATGGAAAATGAATAAACCATTTAATCTTGCTGATATAGCATCATAAATACATTCTTTGTCAAAAATAATGTCTATTCAATGTATAGAAACCCCTATTTCTATCTCTATTTCATACCAATATGAGAGCTAAATGAATAAGTAAGGACCCCTTAACCACTTACTGGTTCCCCAAAAGCTCCTGCTGGTGTCATGTAACATCAGTACTCTAATTAAACCTTAAGAAAGCTAGTATAGCTGTACTTATGTTGAAAAAAATAAGAAATTATGCAATTTATTTATTTCGGTGAAAATAATAGTACACCCGTATGAACATGCAACCGTAGAATGTCGCGTCTCAAATTTCAGTGGTTGCACATGTGTCAGGCACTGCGAAAAGTTAAAGCGAGCATTTATAATTAAAAATGTATTGCAAGTTACATAAAAATAATGAAGTTCTACTTTCTATGAAAATTTTTACATTATTATCTACAGATCAGGCAAAATTTGCTGAATCAGCAATTTTTACTCTCAGGGGTGGAATTTAAGGCTTGTTTTATCATAGTTGCCCTTAATCAACTTTTTATTGATAAACTTACAAATTGCATAGGTAAAAAAAGTTCCTTCATTGATTTAGTGTAAAAATATATATCCCCCTTAAGGTGGCACGGTAGTATTTCCTGGCCCATAGGGATAATGATAGCCTTTTTAGAATTTTCACCACTTTCGAAAACTGCAAAAAAATCTACATTCACACTTAACTGAAGTACTTTCATTTATTCAGAAATGAATTTGAATATGTATCATGACCGTTTACTTTTTTTGCTATTTTTAGAAACCTAAGGCCACTAGTAATTTTAGGTCTTTTATGGTGCAGTGAATACAAAATTTAAAAAAATTCTCAAAAATTCATTTTCATCTGTATGTAAAATTATTTCATATTTTTCTACACCTGATTCATCCCTCAGTTTGGGAAAGTATGTTCAGTTGATACTGTATTTTTTGTCCAATCACACTGTTTAGATACATTTACCTAAGTAGGGTACACAAAAGAGAAACCTAAATTCTGGAATGCAAATACTACCGTGCCACCTTCACAATGTTCCATTCAATTCAAATTGACTGAAAAGAAACGTGTATTCATTTCTTTTAAATTTCATTTTGAAAGACAGTTTTACTTCGGAGTTCCCGTTTGTTTATGCGGAAGGTCTCATATCACCTTTAGTCAATATGATTTTCTCGTTCAAGTCTATTGTCACTTTCTCTTGCTTACCCGTCTGAAGTAATTTCCGACATTATATTTTACAAATTTCATGTCACACAGAAAGCATTTAAACTCTTGGTTTTCAATATTTATTTTTACTGAATATAAATTATTTGTTTTTAATAGCACTAGTACTTTCATTTTTAAATTCTATTTATAGACCATATCGCTGAAAGAAAGCCCTGTAAAGAAAGATTTATGCTGGAGGATTTATGTTTATATTTATATGAGAAAATGGTTGTAAAACAGTTATAACAGGAATACCAAATTAAAAAAGTATTAGTATTAACCTCTTTTTTAATTTTTGTTTCGAGGATTGAATACGTCCAAGCCGTTTTCACTCACGTTGACAGTGGTTTGGGGAAAATGATTTCTTTGAATGCAAATGACTGAATATAAGTCTGTGACAAAGTTTGCTTTGGAATTTCAATAAATAAAACGACAATATATAGTGTAAGCTTTAATTTGTTATTTTGGGAGTTTATGTGTGTAATGCATGTACGTGTTTATGATATTGTTATCAATATACTATATTTCGTTTTTACGTCCGATTTTTTATGTCTCTGATCTTTGCCGATTATCGGCGTATTGTAAGTTCATGTATGGACAGTTACCCCAAGGTATAAACAAAATAGTTCCGAGATCCATTATTTGTACTTTAAACAGTTTTGTAGAAACATATATTAATTTATATGCAAGCTTTAAGTTGGTCAGCTATTAGTAAACCCAACTCAGTCGCTCTACGGCCATCACGACATGCCAAGTTTCTTTCATTTTCATGGGAGGAAAGCACGGTTTAACTGTTACAATATATTTCATTTTACATTCTTCAATTTTAGCTATATTTTTGATGAGATGCATTCAATACTCTTCCACCAAATTGACCATTATTCCGACGAAACGGAATATATTCCGACATTTTTAAAATATTTTTTATAGTGTACGGGAGAAATCTCCCATAGCAACAAACGCCTATTATCCCGTTTTCCGCTAGAGGCGTTCACTTACGTACCTCTCACCTTAACGCTTCAGTGAATAGTAACATTGTGTTTCAAAATGGATTTGAATTATTTAAGATTTTTTCTTTATTTCTTATTATGTTGACCTCCCCTCAAACATTGGGTCTCATGTTTTAGAATCAACAGGGTTATAAATTTGTACCCCGATACTTTAATAATGTATCAATTTAATTTTATCCTTATTTCTAACCGCAGATTCATATATTTGAATCATGACGAGAAGATAGTGTATACCTAAACTGTCCATTTGATCTATGCACATCGCAGATTCATATGTTTGAATCATGACGGGAAGATATTGTAAACCTAAACTGGCCATTCGATTTATGCACATCGCAGATTCATATGTTTGTGCCATGACGGGCAGATATTGTATACCTAAACTGGCCATTTGATCTATGCACATCGCAGATTCATATGTTTGTGTTATGACGAAAAGATATTGTATACCTAAAACGGCCATTTGATCTATGCACATTTATATTTTAGGCTGTTCTTGTACATACGTAATCAATTGCAACATTCTGAATATTGCGATCTGGAACCAGTCAATATTCAAATGAATTAAGGAACAAGTCGACAAAAAGTGGAATACAGTTAGTTTCCAAGGTAAAAGTCTTACTCCAAACGTAACAAATATGTTGTCAATCAAGAAATTCAGTCAGTTTCAAATAAACAAATTGTTTTAATCAGATTGATTTTTATTTTACAAAGTACGATGTTTTCTTCCCTAAGGCATGGTACTCGTAGGCATAAATCGTGCTTTTAAAAACAAAAACTCAATCTGATTAAAAATAATAATTCTAACATTGACTTGATTTCTTGATTGACCACACATTTTTTATGTATGGAGGACGTGTTTTCAAAACACACTTTGAAAACTAACTGTATAAAATTATGAATCAAATGATTTTCCAATACAACGCTTCTTTTGAGAGTTTAATTATATCTGAAAAAAGATTTGAATTAACATTTTTAAGAACATACGTTTATTTCTTCTATTTCTTCTATTTCTTATTATGTTGCCCTTCTTTCGACCAGTTGGACTATTATTTCAGAATGAGCATGTTTATTAATTTGTATACCAATACTTAAATTATGAAGCAATTCATTTTTATCCTTATTTCTATCACCATGACGTAGAAGATATCGTAAATCAAAACTGGCCTTTCAGATAAATACATTTATATTTTAGGGTGTTCTTGTAACAATTCATTCATTCATTCATTCATTGAACCATAGGTTGGGCATTTTTTTCACAAGGAATAGCGAAGGTTAAAATATGATTATAAATGTCTAATTCATTGCTAAATGAAAACAAATCTACGGCTGCTACGGGTTATCTTTGATTATTGTAGGACAAATACCGCAACTTAATCAGAACGTACTATGCTATTTTGCTGTTTCGTTTTATTAAAAACGTTAGATATTTTAACATATCATCTAATTCAATAATAAGTTTAAAAAAAAAACTCACACTTTTTTACCCACAACATGTTCTTTTTATCAAATGTTATCACATTCTGAGTCGAACAAGAAGATTGATATTGGCCGGTGTTTACATGATACACCGAATGCATATATATAAGTATGCCTGCGAGTCCTTGGTCATTTTGGGCCTTTTATACAATGTAGCTAACTAAGCAGTTTTTGATTTCTCATTGTCGAATATATACCGTACCGTTTGACGTCACTTTGTATTGTTGTCAAAGACGAGCACATCATTCCGCGAAATTTTCGCTTAAAAAAAATGAACATCGAATAATAGCTAAAATTGGCTGAGTTTTTTTTTCTATAGATATGTCATCTACGAATACATACTGGAAAAGAGAGTTAAATGAAGGTGTTAATTTGTTTACATTTTTCTACGAAATTTCTGTATGAAGTCAGACTCATATTATGTTGGTACCCGGTACTACGTTCTATGTATTAGTTGATAGTTATATTGATATGTGTAGTATACTGAATATCATTATCGGTAACCAATCTAGCCTCTTAGAATTAAGGAACAATTCGGCAGAAAGCGGAATACCGTTGGTTCCCATGCGAATACAGAGTGTGTTTTGAAATCACGTCCTCCATACGTAAAAAATATGTGGTCAATCAAGAAATCAAGTCAGTTTCAGAATTATTATTTTTAATCAGATTGAGTTTTTGTTTTTAAAGCACGATTTATGCCTACGAGTACCATGCCTTAGGGAAGAAAACATCGTACTGTGTAAAATAAAAATCAATCCGATTAAAACAATTTGTTTATTTGAAACTGACTTAATTTCTTGATTGACAACATATTTGTTACGTTTGGAGTAAGAATTTTCCCATGGAAACTAACCACTTTTGTCGACTTGCTCCTTAATTCATTTGAGTCCTGACTGGTCCCAGATCGCAATATTCAGAATGTTGCAATTGATTACGTATGTACAAGAACAGCCTAAAATATAAATGTGCATAGATCAAATGGCCGTTTTAGGTATACAATATCTTTTCGTCATAACACAAACATATGAATCTGCGATGTGCATAGATCAAATGGCCAGTTTAGGTATACAATATCTGCCCGTCATGGCACAAACATATGAATCTGCGATGTGCATAGATCGAATGGCCAGTTTAGGTTTACAATATCTTCCCGTCATGATTCAAACATATGAATCTGCGATGTGCATAGATCAAATGGACAGTTTAGGTATACACTATCTTCTCGTCATGATTCAAACATATGAATCTGCGATGTGCATAGATCGAATGGCCAGTAAAGGTATACACTATTTTCTCGTCATGAAGCAAACATATGTTTCTACGGTTAGAAATAAGGATAAAATTAAATTGATACATTATTAAAGTATCGGGGTACAAGAACAGCCTAAAATATAAATGTGCATAGATCAAATGGCCAGTTTAGGTATACAATATCTTCTCGTCATGACACAAACATATGAATCTGCGATGTGCATAGATCGAATGGCCAGTAAAGGTATACACTATTTTCTCGTCATGAAGCAAACATATGTTTCTACGGTTAGAAATAAGGATAAAATTAAATTGATACATTATTAAAGTATCGGGGTACAAATTGATAACCATGTTGATTATAAAACATGAGACCCAAGGTTTGAGAGGAGGGCAACATAATAAGAAATTAAGAAAAAATCTTAAATAATTCAATCGATTTTGAAACATAATTTTTCTATCAACTGAAGCGTTAAATTAACACATCATTTGGTTTATAATTTTTTAAAGGTATCGTTAAAGACGCGTTGTGTGTGATGAATTTTCACTTTTAGTAGTCAAGCATTAATCTCAATGTGAAGAAAAAGGATTAACTGTATTTGTATTGCGAAATGATGATTATTCATAAGTTTGCGGTTAAAATGGGTATCTACCTAAACCATTTGTTCATTTGTTCCTCCCATTTAATAAATTTTATTGTAAAGATGATATGAAAGGTAGTAAATTCTTTTCGAAGAATCGAACCAGGAACAAAACTTTATTGCGACATGTCTTCAAATAGTATTTGTTAACTTTTGTGAACTACAACATTTTTTGACAATGCCAAAGATCTTTTGAATGAATGTAGCAGACGACAAGTTCCCGCTATATTTAAATACAGGTTTCAAACAAAGGTTTGTACTGTTAATGTCTTGACATACGTACGACTCGCTGAAGTAGCGCATTGTTTTTCAGCCTTATAGAATCGCAAATGATCAGTTTAGTTTGTTCATAAAATTAGAAAAAAAGACATACAAATATTTGTTTAGTATTTTAAAAAGATTAAAGACAACTATCAATTTGCCAAATCCTCAAATATTGCTTCCTAAATGCAGAAAATCTTCATTTGACTTTAATTAAAATGTACTTACTTTATATAATTAGCGAAACTACGAGGACATTTTCGAAGCACAATATATAATATTATAAGTTGCATTATTGTGTAAAAATAGAAGAATAATGCATAAGTATCCTATTTGCTGAATTTATTTGATCAAATTTAGCTTCTCTTATTTTAATAGTTTTTGTTCATTTCATTAAAACAAAGCAGTATAACGTTTTAACTTTATAATTGAGAATTAAGTTTCTGATCTTGGCATATCAACATGACCGCTCTCACACGGAGCAGTTAAGACAAAAAATGGCGCCACATGTTTAGGTATTTTTATCAAATATCTTATATATTAATTTTGGTTACATGTTGTCCGATTTCTTTTGTAATAGAGTTATTGCATTGTTTTTTTATTATCAATTAGTTATAACTTCATAGTGATAGGGTAACATGATTAAGTCAAAGTGCATTCGGAATTAAGGCAACTGACCTTGGAAAAGGGTTTAACGAAATTGTATCGGCTAAAACTTAAGCAACTTGTTTTCACTTATAAAGAACAAAACATTCTATTAGCTGGAAAAAGCGAATAAACTCTACCTTAGTATATCAAAAGTATTTGCGATTGGTGTAAAGTAAGTTAAACAATATAATTTGAAGTGTCCTTGTGTAAACTGAACAGAGTTTATCAAATCCTTATTCAAAAATTGTTGTACTATGCTTTTAAACGCTCGTTTCATCTTTAACATAGTTTCTCAAATTTACAGGTCATTTAAACCACAAATAAGAACAGCTGTTAATTCAAAATTGTAAGTTTGTAATTATTTTCACTTTTTTTTTATTTAAGTACATTTATTTATTGATATATTGTTTATAATTCGATAACATATGTATCTACACATCAACTAAGTATGTTAACAAATACATTATTTAGTCAAAAGCAATCAATCCTACATTAAAGTACAAAGATTATTTGTAAATTCTATATATACTAAAGGTTCAATTGGCTTAACTTCAATCCAATATGTGCATTTGTAGATCGAATTAAAACATATTTTGTAAGATACATCACAATAATGGCCAGCAATAGATATGTCAAAAGTCGTAATGAATTGTTAAGCGTTCTGTAGGTGAATTACGTTTAGAAAATATTGATAAGCATGACAGGTTTTATTATTTCATGATCAAATGTCTTTTGTAGTGAGAAAATGTATAAAGGGATAGTTTTATCGTTCATTTTGTTGAGTGCCAGTATGTTTGAAGCATCGAAGGTAATGAGTTTTTAGTATTGTAGTTGAATGTTATGTAAAAGTACTAGCAATAACCATGATAACATAAACAAACTTGATGGTAATATTCTATACAAAGCACAAAAGGTCGTCATTCTCCTCGAAAGTTAACCAAACCTTTAAACAGACGTTTTCATATGGATATAGTGACGATACTTTGTCAGGTCATTTAAGCTGACATTTATTTTGGAATTAACATTGATTCACTCATAGTATTTTTTCATAAGAAACAAATACATTTGTCGCTATGTTAAGAAATTTTCTTTTATCTTACTGACTGATAATTTCTTTTCGCACCACAGTATAGTTATATGAACAATTATAGCTAGAAACTAAGTGAGCACGTTTCGATGTCAATAAAATCATCATCTTTAAGGGACGACATCAAAAGATCAATGAAGGATAAAAAACTTCATTCAAATAGTTTGGGGGTGGGGGGGTTAAACTTTCTGTAAGTTTTGTTTATCCTACATCGATTTTACATATATCTATATGGGTCAATCAATTTTTCCCAAATTAAGTTAAGAGGGGGGTACGGGGGTCAGTAAAAAAACTATTTGAATTAAGTTTTTTATCCTTCATTGAACTTTTGATGTCGTCCCTAACACAGGCAATATAGCGATACCGTAGCGGCTCAATCGAGATAAAAACAGCTCGTTAAAATGATTAACGATAATACATAACCATCAGTTGTTGGCAGATTCGAGTTATAATACTCTGATACATTCTACGATTTCATAACCTATTTTCATATGATGAATACATATCATACAATTATTTCTATAGAGGTCTGGAGCTGGCATGTCAGTAACAGGTAGTAGTCCTTTGTTAATTTATGTATCATTGTCCTTTGTTTTGTTTCTTCTGTTTCCTGTCCTGACATCAGATTTCTTTTAAACTGAGTTTTTATGTGTAGATTGCTTTGTGTTTGTTTATTTTACATTGGCGTCAGGTGTAGGAGAGGGTTGCAACCTAACAGAATACGTTTAACCCCGCCGTATATTTGCGCCTATCCCAATTCAGGAGCCTCTTGATTTTGTTTGTCTTGTATGTTCTTTTTTTATATTTTACTTCATTAATATGATTCAAAGTTAGTTTGACTTCAAATGTCACTTAACTTGAGTATGTTTTTGCTAAAGCTGCATCCGCTATGTCGAAGATCCAGTGATGGCCTTGGCCTGTTTATACTTTTTGGTCGGATGGTTGTCTCTTTGACACATTCTTAATTTTCATTTCAAATTTCATATATATGAATTCTTGTGTGTACAAAAAAGGGCAAATCACGGAAAAACTGAACTCCGAAGAAAATTAAAACTGATTTGAGAGAATGAACATTCACATGGTCATCTTTTATTGTTACGTTTAAATCAATTATAGAACGTAAACTGTCATCAATCGATTTAAGACTTTTGAACACCGGTATACTACTTTTGCCTTCATATTGATGCAAAATTAAAGATAGATTATGCATGTGAAAACACATGTAAGACACATTCATGTATATGTTTGAATACGAATGAAACTCTGTGAAAAATTGAACAGTAACTAGTTAAGATGTAGTTTTAAACAGGTATCAGAAAACGTATTGAAAGACAATAAAGGTGGGGAATATGACGTCATTGATGTTCAAATTGGGAATACAGATATTGCAATAATCAAGAAAGATGGTGTTATACTGGCAGACGAAATTACCAGTAAAAACAAAGTAAGATAACAATTTATGTATCAATTATATTTTGTTTTATATATTTTCAAGAAAGGAAATCAATTTAAATAGGACCGAACGTGAAATGATATGTATAAATTATTGCCCATTTTTTCAGATTTTATTAAAACAAACAAAACTGTCGGTAAGGGGCAGAGCTGCAGATTCAATCTTCTGTCTATCTGTTGAGTTTTTTTTCTGCAGAATTGCTGCACGTACAATCGACTGTTCTATTCGAATATGTCTATATTTTAAAATCTACAAATAAATCGAGGCCCCATACTGTCAAGTTAGTGAAAACACGCATACGAGATGCAAAATATCCGGAATTATGCATCTTTAGTAAAATTTTAAAGTTCATAGAACCAGATGTATACAATTGAATTATACCAATTTGTTTAACTGTTATATCTTCTCTTATAAAAAGTTTAATTTCTTTCGTTTAATTCCAACGGGTTATCTTACACATTGTGAATATTACAGCTATTCTCGTACCTTAACTTATATGTAATATAAAACTAAGCATACACATGCAAATGATTATATTCTCAATACTCAGTCTTCATTTCAATTTTATGAACAAACATACGTGAACACTGTAGCTACATATACTTAAAACAATTATCTATGTGTCAACAAAACTGAGTCTTTTAGACGACATGGCTTATAATCTTCTTTCATTGATGTAATAATGTTAAAATGGTCACTTATATCAAGCATTCTTATTCATTTTCCTTTGGTTGTTTTAGGAGTATTCAATCATCAAGTACAATGGAAACTGCAATGTTCAGTTTTATGAGGTAAATGCAAATAAATGTTAACAAATGTTTTCAAGGGAAATGAAACTGACCAAACAAGGATTCACATAATTAAATCCCTTTAAAACCAGTTTTTACAGAACTTTGCATGACAATTCTCTAATGATTCAATTGTGACATTTATGTTATTGGTTTGCAACCAGAGTTTTTGTTATAAATAATTTATATATAAGAAGATGTTGTATGAGTGCAGATGAGACATCTCTTCATCCAAAGCACCGATTCTCGTCTAATGGAAAATCATTATTTAAAATTTCAAATTACATGGCTTTCCATGCACTGTAAAATGCTATTCATGAATGGCCGAACATTATTGTAGCTAAATTTATGCTTTGAAAAGCTTTGAACTGCTCTATAGAAGTGTGAGATCCGCAAGGCAATTTCAAAGGGAAAAGAGCCAAAATAAAATCATAAGTACAGTTGTTTGTCAATTTTTTATGAAATAATCATAAGAATAGAAGTATACAACTATACAATCATTTAAAATTAGGATTTTAACATTGAAATGATAATGAGGCTAGGGTTCATTTACATAGTCTTTTGTGGGGTTCGTGTTGCTTATTCGTTAGTTTTCTACATGTGTTGTTTCGAGTGTTCTATTGTTTGACTATTTGTCTTTTTTCATTTTTAGCCAGACGTTGTCTGTTTATTTTCAATTTATGAGTTTGACTGTCTCTCTGGTATATTTCGTCATTGTCTTACAGGCCCTCCGTTACTAAAGAAATAAATTGAAAAGGAGGCAAAGGTGTCGGTTACTACATTTAGTATTTACACTAAATTGACACGAGACCTTAAAATCAATGACTGTTGATAAAAAACACAAGCATCTGGATTGGAAACTATCGTAAATTAAAATTCATTTAAAATTCTAAAGGATTGCTTTGGTGTCAATATTCAGAGTTTGTAGAAATGTCTTGCTTTTCACAACCATATATTAAAAACTGTTATTGACTATGAATGAAGAAAATAGTACTTACGCAAGCATGCATAATTCTAGACTATCTAAACTCTACAAATTTAGTTTTCAAAAATAACTTAGTTATCTTAGAAATTCTTGTTTCATATTATGTGAGACGATACTAAATATATATCATTAACTTTGATAATTGAATTGTCTACACAGGACCCTTCAGATTCCAAAACATGCCATGAAGCTTTTGAAGATGACGAAAACATCCCGAATGACACCAAAGCAGAAATCAAAGAAGAGTGTGGAGATTTAGATATTGCTTATGTTAAGGCTGTTCATTGTAACAAAGGTATGCTTTTTTAGTTTCAATTTAATCGATAACTTTATGGAAGAGTTTCCCAAGAAATGAAGTTGTTGAATATTCTCCTTAGATGCATAAAATATTTACAACAAATGTGTGGCAAACAACAAACAACTCCTCAATCGTGCAGTCCCGCAAAAAAAGTTAAAATAAAACAAATACAAGACTCGTTTAGGTTCTTCGGACTTGAAGTTTTTAGATACAATATATCAGCAAAAGCTTAATACAAATTGACTATAAAAAAGTATAACAAAAACAACTCCTTGGTAAACCCAAATAGGGGAGCTACAAATCAAACTTTATACTTTATCAACCAAAAACACCAATTGAAAACAACTGTCTTTTCCGAAGTTGGTACAGGTATTTCCGCAGAATTTGATAGGTTAACCTGTTTATAAAGCTAGCTAAACTTCTCACTTGTAAAACGGTTGTTTATAGTTCGATTATATTGATGAAATTCAGTGAGCCTGGTCTGGTGGCTAGTAAAACCTAGCACTTTACTGCAATGTTAAATATACTTCTAGATTGACAATATTACAGGAATGATCAGTATCTATTTAAGCCATTTTTCTTATACTTGCAGAACACGGCATCCAAAAAAGAGCATGTTATTATTATTACTACATTGGTCGATGTTGCAGAAGGAGATGGTGGAACAAATACAGCTGTTATATCTGTTGGTACAGAACCATTAGATGCTATTGATTTCATACTTTAGTACTTTTATTTCATCGCAACTTTTCTTTCTTTAATTTTTACATCAAGATATTTTAGACACTTCTGTATGGTATATTTTGCAATAGATATGAAAGTGTGTTTGTCAGTGCGTTTCTCATGGCCTTCAGTGTAAGTTAGATAAGAAAAGTTTTTAGATTTGATTTGCGTTTGTTTAAAATGAATAAGTTTTTTGTTCTCAAATTTTATAGCAAGTTTAAAACATACTCAGGACAAGTGCAATAACAAAAATACCGAACTCCGAGGAATATTCAAAACAGAAGTGATAAATCAAATGATGTAAAAATGGTTGATAAAATTTGGTGTTATATCAATCGAAAAGTTTCATTTGTATGGCGCATTAAACCTGGTTTTATAGCTAGCTGAACCTCTCATTTCTAAGACGAATGTTTAATTCAAACTGTAATTGTTACCATTAACAAATAAATACTTAACACTGATAATATTATGGTCATTTTTATTTGACAAATATAACGGGTTAGAAGGAGTACTCAAACTTGCAGAAAATGGAAAATCTTTTTTTTTGGCAAATTTCACGATAAACTTACTGTTTGATAGATTCTAGAACTGTATAAAGTACAAAAAGGTCAGATCAGAGTATACCCCACCCAAAAAACTTGACATTTTGAGCTCTCAAAAATCAGACATAAGTGTTGTTTTTTTGTTGTTGATTTTCATGTGAATTACAACGTATTAAATTCATCAATGATGTAACTCAAGACAATTTATATGACGAATAGTTATCAAAGGTACCAGGATTATAATTTAGTACGCCAGACGCGTGGTTTGTCTTCATAAGACTCATCAGTGACGCTCATATCAAAATATCTATAAAGCCAAACAAGTACAAAGTTGAAGCATTAAGGATTCAAAGTTCCAAAAAGTTGTGCCAAATACGGTAAGGTAATTTATGCCTGGGATAAGAACATCCTTAGTTTTTCGAAAAATTCAAAGTTTTGTTAACAGGAAATTTATAAAAATGATCACATTATTGATATTCATGTCAACACCGAAGTGTTGACTACTGGGCTGGCGATACCCTCGAGGGCGAAACGTCCACCAGCAGTGGCATCGACCCAGTGGTGTAAATAGTTATCAAAGGTACCAGGATTATAATTTAGTACGCCAGACGCACGTTTCGTCTACATAAGACTCATCAGTGACGCTCATATAAAAATATTTATAAAGCCAAACAAGTACAAAGTTGAAGAGCATTAAGGATTCAAAGTTCCAAAAAGTTGTGCCAAATACGGCTAAGGTAATCTATGCCTGTGATAAAAACATCCTTAGTTTTTTTCGAAAAATTCAAAGTTTTGTTAACAGGAAATTTATAAAAATGAAAACTGGCATATTATCTCATGTTGGCATCTGATTTTACTCACACATGTTTATACATTGCACCTTTTATGCTCAAACTCCTAAACCAAGTTGACAATGACCACTTCATTGACCAAAAAAACTAGGTGGTATGATTGACAATGAAACAACTATCCACCATAGTATAAATGACGTTAATGTAAGGAATACCATAGGTCCCCGTATAGCCGTCAATGATGAAGAACACTTCTATCGTATGTTCAATGTTAACTGACCCTCACTTGACAAAATATGAAACAGTCAACTAGCATTTAGTTAGTACTCTCAAATGATTCAGATCTGTATTACTTCAGTACTTGTCTTTTTTGTTGTTGTTAAGGATGCAAATTTACTTGACAGTTAATAGAAAAACAAGACAGCAATCATTTAATGGCCGGGTTAAAAGTGATTGAGAGCTTCCAATCACCTCACTATCATGGGACAGTAAAGAACACACATTTACTGCAACCTCATATAAAGCCAATTACAACTTACCGATACATCATGTTCTCAAAGCTAGCCCTTTGGCATGCCATTTAATCAGGTTCAACCTTTCATTTGTTTTTTTTATTAGAATATCCTGTACAAGTTAGGAAAATGTCCATTGTTATATTATAGTTCGTTTCTGTGTGTGTTACATTTAAATGTTGTTTTTCTGCTGTTGTGTTGTAGTTCTCCTCAAATATTTGATGTGTTTCCCTCAGTTATAGTTTGTAACCCAGATTTCTTTTTTTTTTCTCAATTTATGAATTTCGAACAGCGGTATACTACTTTTGCCTTTATTTGTATCAATCAGCGAACACTACTTTTTTTTTACTCGTGTAATTCTTTAAAATTATACACCACCATTTTGCAATTTACCATATAATTCTTCTAATTACACCAGACAAAAAAGATCAAGACAAAACATACAGCCATAAACAGGGCTGAAATTACAATAAAATTCAAACCAGAGGCATGTTTATTATGTATCCGTTCATACCACCAAAAACGTTAAATGAATTTATATTTTATCCATGCACATTGAATCTTTTATCAATATCAGCCGTCCTGTTTCGAGCAACTAGTAACATCGAAATCTAATAGCCGATTTAAATACGTGACCAGCCTGACTTCATAAATATCATAACTTAACACACAATATACATAGTATTACGTAGAAATATGGCATACGGCTTGTGGACTCGTTTAAAAGGAAATATACATTTACTTTGTATTCTTTAGTTGAACATTTAAAAAAATCTTTGCAATGTACTGTTTTTGATCACCATTTGTTTCTTATTACAAATTACAAAATAGAAATTATCTAATTCATGTTTTTTCTGATAAACTGTATCTAAGCCACTAAATTACATGTAACACGGACATATGCACATAGATAGATGGAGCCATTTTTTTTGTAAATTCAAAAAGAAGGATAACGTAGATTACACACTGGATTAACCAAAGGTGTATATGTTCAATGAAATGTCAAAACCATATTTTGAAAATGAGAAGTGAACAAATGAAATTCTAGCACTGAATTATATAATTTGCGACTATGTGAATGTCCCCTTCAAGCCAATCAATTCTGATCTGAAACTGTGATTTTGATCAGATTTTTATTTTCAGTCTTTAACTTAATTGTAAAATTCATCCCATGCGGTTAATTCAGTATTGTTCAGACAGATTGATTACAGATAAATAAGATATATTCAGTTTATATTCAGACTGTTCAGTTATCATTGATATTAACATGTACACATCAACATCATACGGACTTGTCTGAAAAGAAAATGAACAGTACTGATTGCAAGCAAAGTTTCTGAACAGTACCAGTCGCCTCTGTCGATCATGGTAGGATCAAAATGACCGTTTAAGACTACAATTTATCTACTAGTAATTTGAATTGTTCACTCTAAATAGTAATCAAAGGTACCAGGATTTTAATTTAGTACATCAAACGTGCGTTTCGTCTACCCAAGACTTATCAGTGACGCTAATTTCAAAATATACACAGAAGAAAAAAAAAGAAGAAAAGAAACAGTAATGTTACTGACAATTGTTTCCAAAGTAACTTCTGAAAATTTCAAGGTTTGATAACAAAATCTGTATGCATATATATATATATATATATATATATATATATATATATATATATATATATATATATATATATACAACTCGTCTAAACATCAACCCAACAATGTTAGATCTGTAAATTTGCTTTCGCAAATTTTTGGTTCTTCCCTCGCCGGGATTCGAACCCATGCTACTGTGATATCGTGACATATATAGATATAGGAATACGTGGTGTGAGTGCCAATGAGACAACTCTCCATACAAATAACAATTTAAAAAGTAAACCATTATAGGTTAAAGTACGGCCTTCAACACGGAGCCTTGGCTCACACCGAACAACAAGCTATAAAGGGCCCCAAAATTACTAGTGTAAAACCATTCAAACGGGAAAACCAACGGTCTAATCTATATCAACAAAACGAGAAACGAGAAACACGTATATATTACATAAACAAACGACAACTACTGTACATCAGATTCCTGACTTATAGGTTAAAGTACGGCCTTCAACACGGAGCCCTGGCTCACACCGAACAACAAGCTATAAAGGGCCCCAAAATTACTAGTGTAAAACCATTCAAACGGGAAAACCATCGGTCTAATCTATATCAACAAAACGAGAAACGAGAAACACGTATATATTACATAAACAAACGACAACTACTGTACATCAGATTCCTGACTTAGGACAGTTGCAAACATTTGCAGCGGGATTAAACGTTTTAATGGATCCAAACCTTCTCCCTTTTTCTGAAACAATAGCATAACATCACAACAAAGAAAAACATACGATAAAATATATATATATATATATATAATGTCTAAAAATAGCAACAATCAACATTCAATATATTTAAGCGTGGAGCGTAGATCAGTTTGGGAAAATAAACTGATACAGTTACTGAATTAAAATTATATAAATGTCTAAGAATATAACTTAAACACGCTAATTAATACATTAAAAGTTCTATTAGATTTTAAATAGAAATACGCAATATTTCGCTAAACAAATTAGCTTCATCAGGCGTACACGTGTACATCTCTCAAGGTGAAATCGGATACATGACAAAAAATATTTTTGTAGCTTAATCTATACAAGATTTGAGGAAAAGTGTAATATATTGATTGATGTTGCAGAAAATATGTTTGTAGCTACAACTACATAAAGTTGGAATAAAAGTTTAACACATTTATAGATGTTCGATTAGTTGTATGAATTTCTATAAATTAATTTGAATGATTTCAAGATAATTATGGGTTTGATTTGCTTTTAAATCTTTTTTCGTCTCTCTCATTGAGTCCATCAGGTTCAAGAGTTCGTAACTGGTGCATCCAAAATCTCTCTCTTTTTTTTGTCTTCCTTGTGTATCCCAATTTTGATTTTTCTCAATGATTTGAAATGTGACGTTTTAAAAATGATGTCCTGCTCTTAAAAGGTGTCTTGTAATTGGGCAGTTCCTTTCTTTTGTATAAAATGACCAATGGTTATTTAGTCGTTAAATGGTGTTTCTGTTTCACCAACATATTGTAATTTGCAAGTTCCACACGTTAGAACATAAATGCAATTTTGCGTTTTGCAATTTGATGTTATAAATATGTTGTATTTTTTCTTTGTGACTGTACTGACGAATTGGGTTTCGATGTTTGCGACTTTGCAGCCAACATTTTCATGGGGAGTCTCGAAGAACGTATCCTTTCGAATGTACCATACAAACCCTTGTCTTGGCTCCGTCACATTGATGACATCGACATCAAATGGAACGAAACTGCAGAACGTCTGCAAGAATTTCTCGATTTCTGTAACAACTTTCATCAATCGATAAAGTTCACATCTGAAGTTTCAAATGAGAAAATTACGTTTCTCGACAC
Source organism: Mytilus galloprovincialis (assembly GCF_965363235.1). NCBI lineage: Eukaryota > Metazoa > Mollusca > Bivalvia > Mytilida > Mytilidae > Mytilus > Mytilus galloprovincialis. The sequence continues at coordinate 10,517,605 of NC_134838.1, read as the reverse complement.
CACCATAACTTTAGAAAACGGAGTCTTGACAACCGACCTTCACACCAAAAAAACTGATAAACACCAATTTCTCTCTCCGAAGAGTTGTCACCCGAAACACTGCTCCCGGAGCATTCCGTACAGCCAAGCCATCCGGTTAAAACGGATTTGTTCATCGGAATCAAAATTAAACCATCGTTTGGGGCAACTCAGACAGCAACTCAAATCAAGAGGTTATAAGAACAAACATGTTTCAAAAGCTTTCGGTAAAGCAAAAGAAAAAGACCGAACAAACCTACTTGAATACAAAGAAAAGACGGCCCAGACAAATAAAATCCCGTTTGTTGTTAGCTTTCATCCTCACCTGACAAATCTTTCATCAATTGTCCACAAACACTGGCGTCTTATTGAAAATGATCCTTCCTTAAAAGAGATTTTTCCATCACCTCCCGTTATGGCTTACCGCAGACCCAAAAACCTCAAAGATATTCTAGTAACATCCAAAGTATCGAAACAGGAAATATCAACAATCGGAGGTTATAAACCATGCAGAAGGGGCAATTGTAAGTGCTGTAAAGTCGCCAACATCGAACCCAATTCGTCAGTACAGTCACACCATCAGAAAAAATTTAAACAATCATTCGTAAAAAGCTTGTTAGATTGATTTAAAGTCACTATTTTTTGTATACATTGTGATAAATCAAAGCATACTCTGAAGCATTTACTAAGATTTAAATAGTGAGTTATTTTAAGTTTTATGAAAATAACTAAACGAGAATTGTAGACTTTACCGAATATATATTTTTTTAACTAGTTCATTGTCTTCACAGGACCCTTCAGACTCCAAAACGTGGTATGAAGCTTGTGAAGAAAACGAAAAGACGAACATGTTTATCAATTTGTATACCGATACTTTAATTATGAAGCATTTTATTTTTATCCTTATTTCTTACTTAACTTTCATATGTTTATGCCATGATATCGTAAATCAAATCAAAACTGGCCTTTCTATCTAAGTACATTTATATTTTAGGGTTTTCTATGAACAATTGATTCATTTGTTTCATTGAACCATAGGTTGGACATTTGTATCCTAAGGGATAGCGAAGGTTAAAAGCGGCTGCCATGGTTGGTTCTTTTTTATTATTGTAGAAGAAAATTCAGCAACTTAGTCAACAGTACTTACGATACTATTTTGCTGTTCTGTTTTAAAATATTATCGTTAGATATTTTAAAATATTATCTTATGCAATAATAAATTCTAAAAAATTCTTAAAAATGCTTAATTTTGAGCCGATACAATTTCGTTGAACCCTTTTCAGGTTCATTTGCTTACCATCCTAATGCAGACGAAACCTTGACTTTATAATGCTACCCTACGGAATTTATGAAGTTATGACAAATTAATCATGAATTAAAACGTATAAGAATGCTATAGCTCTATAAAAAACAAAAAAATCGGACTAGTTTTATATTTAATGCGTTTCCCTCGGTTTTAGTTTGTTACCCCGATTGTGTTTTTTGTACATGGATTTATGAGTTTTGAACAGCGGTATACTACTGTTGCCTTTATTTAACCAAAAGTATAAAAAAAATTGTTTAAAAGACCTCAATATTTTGCGTATTGAGTTGCAGTGGTGATATGCAACGATCAAAGATGTAACAACTTTATTCACAGGTTAAAATGTATAAGCCATTTATATAAAGGTAATTTTTCTATTATTAGGTTTGAGCGTTATACCATGTACAGTTTTTTTCCAAAAAAAAAGAACGAAAACTAATAAAATGGGAAGAGCTAGGTTTTATAGACTATTTTGCCTTTGCTGGATGTCTGAAGATTATATCTGTAGCCTAATATACTAGTTACCCTCATTTGTTCCGTGTTGTAGTAACAGCCAATCAGATCCTTCTGGCTTTCATATTTTAAAGACATACTGCAATAAAGTTTTGTTCCTGATCCAATACTTAGAAAACACTCAGTACCTAATTATTAAATGGAGAGAAAAAAAAATGAAATATGGTTTAGATAAAATCCAGGTTAAACGTAAACTCATTAATATGCAGCATTTTGCAATAAAATTACATAGTCAATTACATAATAGTTATGCTCGACAAGTGACCATGTAAATACATCACACACAATTATGAAGCAATTCATTTTTATCCTCATTTCTAACCCAACTTTCATATGTTTATGCCATGACGTAGAAGATATCGTAAATCAAAACTGGTATTTCGATCTAAGTACATTTATATTTTAGGGTGTTCTTGTAACAATTGGTTCATACATTCATTGAACCATAGGTTAGGCATTTTTATCACAAGGGATAGCGAAAGTTAAAATACGATTATAAATGTCTAATTCATTGCTAAATGAAAACAAACCTACGGCTGCCATGGGTTATTTTTTATTATTGTAGGACAAATACAGCAACTTAATCAGTACGTACGATGCTATTTTGATGTTTCGTTTTAATAAAAACGTTAGATATTTTAATATATTATCTAATTCAATAAAAAGTTAAAAAAAAAACTCACACTTATTATGGTTTAAAGTTATACTTAAAGTATGTGATTCCTTGGTAATTTTGAGCCTTTTATAGCTGACTAATTATATAAGCAGTTTTGGATTTCTCATTGTCGAAAAGATACCGTAACGTTTGACGTCACTTTGTATTATTGTCAAAGACGAGCACATCATTCCGCGGAATTTTCGCTTCAAAAATATTAACATCGAATAATAGCTAAAATTGGCTGTTTTTTTTATATAGATATGTCATCTACATACCGAAAAAGAGAGTTAAATGAAGCTGCTAATTTGTTTACAGAGTGTGTGTTGAAAACACGTCCTCCATACGTAAAAATATGTGGTCAATCAAGAAATCAAGTCAGTTTCAGAGTTATTATTTTTAATCGGATTGAGTTTGTTTTTTAATGCACGATTTATGCCTACGAGTACCATGCCTTAGGGAAGAAAACATCGTATTTTGTAAAATACAAATCAATCTGATTAAAACAATTTGTTTATTTGAAACTGACTTGATTTCTTGATTGACAACATATTTGTTACTTTTGGAATAAGAATTTTTCCATGGAAAGTAACTGTATTCTATTTTTTGTCGACTTGTTCCTTAATTCATTTGAGGTTTGACTGGTTCCAGATCGCAATATTCAGAATGTTGCAATTGATTATGTATGTACAAAAACAGCCTAAAATATAAATGTGCATAGATCGAATGGCCAGTTTAGATATACACTATCTTCTCGTCATGATTAAAACATATGAATCTACGGTTAGAAATAAGGATAAAATTAAATTGATACATTATTAAAGTATCGGGGAACAAATTGATAACCATGTTGATTATAAAACATGAGACCCAATGTTTGAGAGGAGGGCAACATAATAAGAAATTAACAAAAAATCTTAAATAATTCAATCGATTTTGAAACATGATTTTACTATTAACTGAAGCGTTAAATTAACACATCATTTGATTTATAATTCTGTAAAGCTATCGTTAGAGACGCGTTGTGTGTGATGAATTTTCACTTTCAGTAGTCAAGCATTAATCTCAATGTGAAGAAAAAGGATTAACTGTATTTTTATTGCGAAATAATGATTATTCATAAGTTTGCGGTTAAAATGGGTATTAACCTTAACCTTTTATTCATTTTTTTCCACCCATTTAATAATTTTTATAGTAAAGATAGCATGAATGTTATTAAATTCTTTTCTAAGTATCGAACCAGGAACAAAGCTCTATTGCGACATGTCTTCAAATATTGAAAACCCAGAAGGATCTGATTGGCTTGTACTTCAACAAGGAACACATGAAGGTGACTATATTAAGCTGCACATATAATCTTCAGATATTCAGCAAAGGCAAGAAAAGGTACGTTATATCAAAATTATATAGATTAATTATCAAAAAAATAGTTTTTTCTTTCAGCGATGTTTTTGATCGATTATCTCATTTAAATGTCGTTGTATAATTCATGCTCAAGTTTTTGAAATCATTCATTAGTCGACATTTAAATAGGATAGTATTTGTTAATTTTTGTGAACTACAACATTGTTTGACAATGCCAAAGATCTTTTGAATGAATGTAGCAGACGACAAGTTCCCGCCATATTTAAATACAGGTTTCAAACAAAGGTTTGTACTGTTAATGTCTTGACATACGTACGACTCGCTGAAGTAGCGCATTGTTTTTCAGCCTTATAGAATCGCAAATGATCAGTTTAGTTTGTTCATAAAATTAGAAAAAAAAGACATACAAATATTTGTTTAGTATTTTAAAAAGATGAAATACAACTATCAATTTGCCAAATCCTCAAATATTGCTTCATAAATGCAGAAAATTTTCATTTAACTTTAATTAAAATGTACTTACTTTATATAATTAGCGAAACTACGAGGACATTTTCGAAGCACAATATATAATATTATAAGTTGCATTATTGTGTAAAAATACAAGAATAATGCATAAGTATCCTATTTGCTGAATTTATTTGATCAAATTTAGCTTCTCTTTTTTTATTATTTTTTGTTCATTTCATTAAAACAAAGCAGTATAACGTTATATAACTTAGTAATTGAGAATTAAGTTTGTGATCTTGGCATATCAACATGACCGCTCTAACATGGAGCAATTAAGACAAAAAATGGCGCCACATGTTTAGGTATTTTTATCAAATATCTTATATATTAATTTTGGTTACATGTTGTCCGATTTCTTTTGTAATAGAGTTATTGCATTGTTTTTTTATTATCAATTAGTTATAACTTCATAGTGATAGGGTAACATGATTAAGTCAAAGTGCATTCGGAATTAAGGCAACTGACCCTGGAAAAGGGTTTAACGAAATTGTATCGGCTTAAACTTAAGCAACTTGTTTTCACTCATAAAGAACAAAACATTCTATTAGCTGGAAAAAGCGAATAAACTCTAGCTTAGTATATCAAAAGTATTTGCGATTGGTGTAAAGTAAGTTATACAATAGAATTTGAAGTGTCCTTGTGTAAACTGAACAGAGTTTATCAAATCCTTATTCAAAAATTGTTGTACTATGCATTTAAACGCTCGTTTCATCTTTACATAGTTTGTCAAATTTACAGGTCATTTAAACCACAAATAAGAACAGCTGTTAATTCAAAATTGTAAGTTTGTAATTATTTTTACTTTTTTTTTAATTTAAGTACATTTATTTATTTATATATTGTTTATAATTCGATAACATATGTATCTACACAACAACTAAGTATGTTAACAAATACATTATTTAGTCAAAAGCAATCAATCCTACATTGAAGTACAAAGATTATTTGTAAATTCCATATATACTAAAGGTTCAATTGGCTTAACTTCAATGCAATATGTGCATTCGTAGATCGAATTAAAACATATTTTGTAAGATACATCACAATAATGGCCAGCAATAGATATGTCAAAAGTCGCAATGAGTTGTTAAGCATTCTGTAGGTGAATTACGTTTAGACAATATTGATAAGCATGACAGGTTTTATTATTTCATGATCAAATGTCTTTTGTAGTGAGAAAATGTATAGAGGAATAGTTTTATCGTTCATTTTGTTGAGTGCCAGTATGTTTGAAGCATCGAAGGTAATAAGTTTTTAGTATTGTAGTTGAATGTTATTTAAAAGTACTAGCAATAACCATGATAACATAAACACACTTTATCGTAATATTCTATACAAAGCACAAAAGGTCGTCATTCTCCTCAAAAGTTAACCAAACCTTTAAACAGACGTTTTCATATGGATATAGTGACGATACTTTGTCAGGTCATTTAAGCTGGCATTTTTTTTTTGAATTAACATTGATTCACTCATAGTATTTTTTCATTGGAAACAAATACATTTGTCGCTATGTTAAGAAATTTTCTTTTATCTTACTGACTGATAATTTCTTTTCGCACCAGAGTATAGTTATATGAACAATTATAGCTAGAAACTAAGTGAGCACGTTTCGATGTCAACAAAATCATCATCTTTAACACAGGCAATATAGCGATAACGTAGCGGCTCAAACGAGATAAAACATCTCGTTAAAATGATTAACGATAATACATAACCATCAGTTGTTGGCAGATTCGGGTTATAATACTCTGATACATTCTACGATTTTATAACCGATCGGAGTGTGCTTCATTTTCATATGATGAATACATATCATACAATTATTTTTATAGAGGTCTGGAGCTGGCATGTCAGTAACTGGTAGTAGTCCTTTGTTAATTTATGTATCATTGTCTTTTGTTTTGTTTCTTCTGTTTCCTTTCCTGACATCAGATTTCTTTTAAACTGAGTTTTTATGTGCAGATTGATTTGTGTTTGTTTATTTTACATTGGCTTCAGGTGTAGGAGAGAGTTGCAACCTAACAGAATACGTTTAACCCCGCCGTATTTTTGCGCCTGTCCCAATTCAGGAGCCTCTTGAATGTGTTAGTCTTTTATGGTTTTTTATATTTGACTTCATTAAATGATGCAAAGTTAGTGTGACTTCAAATGTCACTTAACTTGAGTATGTTTTTGCTAAAGCTGCATCCGCTATGTCGAAGATCCAGTGATGGCCTTGGCCTGTTTATACTTTTTGGTCGGATGGTTGTCTCTTTGACACATTCTTAATTTTCATTTCAAATTTCATATATGTGAATTCTTGTGTGTACAAAAAAGGGCAAATCACAGAAATACTGAACTCCGAAGAAAATTAAAACTGATTTGAGAGAATGAACATTCACATTGTCATCTTTTATTGTTACGTTTAAATCAATTATAGAACGTAAACTGTCATCAATCCATTTATGACTTTTGAACACCGGTATACTACTTGTGCCTTCATATTGATGCACAATTAAAGATAGATTATGCATGTCAAAACATATGTAAGACACATTCATGTATATGTTTGAATACGAATGAAACTCTGTGAAAAATTGAACAGTAACTAATTAAGATGTAATTTTTAACAGGTATCAGAAAACGTATTGAAAGACAATAAAGGTGGGGAATATGACGTCATTGATGTTGAAATAGGGAACACAGATATTGCAATAATCAAGAAAGATGGTGTTATACTGGCAGACGAAATTACCAGTAAAGACAAAGTAAGATGACAATTTATGTATCAAATATATTTTGTTTTATATGTTTTCAAGAAAGAAAATCAATTTAAACAGGACCGAACATGAAATGATAAACTCCAATTTCTCTTTTCGATGAAATTATTGCCCATTTTTTAGATTTAATTAAAAACAACAAAACTGTCGGTAAGGGGCAGAGATGCAGATTCAATCTTCTATCTTTCTGTTGAGTTTTTTCTGCAGAATTACTGCACGTACAATCGACTGTTCTATTCGAATATGTCTATATTTCAAAATCTACAAATATATTGAGGCTCCATACTGTCAAGTAAGTAAAAACACGCATACGAGATTCAAAATATCCTGAATTATGCATCTTTAGTAAATTTTTAAAGTTCATAGAACCAGATGTATACAATTGAATTATACCAATTTTTTTAACTGTTATATCTTCTCTTATAAAAAGTTTAATTTCTTTCGTTTAATTCCAACGGGCTTTTTTACACATTGTCAATATTACAGCTATTATCGTACCTTAACCTTAATGTATCAAAGCTATTTATAGTTTACTACCATCACCATCATGTAATGGAATATTAAAACTAAGCATACACATGAAAATGATTATATTCTCAATACTCAGTCTTCATTTCAATTTTATGAACAAACATACGTGAACACTGTAGCTACATATACTTAAAACAATTATTTATGTGTCAACAAAACTGAGTCTTTTAGACGACATGGCTTATAATCTTCTTTCATTGATGTAATAATGTTAAAATGGTCACTTATATCGAGCATTCTTATTCATTTTCCTTTGGTTTTTTTTAGGAGTATTCAATCATCAAGTACAACGGAACCTGCAATGTTCAGTTTTATGAGGTAAATGCAAATAAATGTCAACAAATGTTTTCAAGGGAAATGAAACTGACCAAACAAGGATTCACATAATTAAATCCCTTCAAAACCAGTTTTTACAGAACTTTGCATGACAATTCTCTAATGATTCAATTGTGACATTTATATAAGAACCATATATTTGCAACCAGAGTTTTTGTTATAAATAATTTATATATAAGAAGATGTTGTATGAGTTCAAATGAGACATCTCTTCATCCAAAGCACCGATTCTCGTCTAATGGAAAATCATTATTTAAAACTTCAAATTACATGGCTTTCCATGCACTGTAAAATGCTAACCATGAATGGCCGAACATTGTAGCTGAATTTATGCAAGTGAAAGCTTTGAACTGCTCTATAGAAGTGTATGATCCTCAAGGCAATTTCAAAGGGAAAAGAGCCAAAATAAAATCATAAGTACAGTTGTTTGTCAATTTCTTATGAATGAAATCATAAGAATAGAAGTATACAACTATACAATCATTTAAAGTTAGGATTTTAACATTGAAATGATAATGAGCTTAGGGTTCATTTAGATAAGTCTTTTGTTGGGTTCGTGTTGCTTATTCGTTAGTTTTCTACATGTGCTGTTTCGAGTGTTGTATTGTTTGTCTATTTGTCTTTTTTCATTTTTAGCCAGACGTTGTCTGTTTATTTTTAATTCATGAGTTTGACTGTCCCTCTGGTATCTTTCGTCCTACTCTTACAGGCCCTCCGTTAATAAAAAATAAATTGAAAAGGAGGCAAAGGTGTCGGTTACTACATTTAGTATTTAAACTAAGTTGATACGAGACCTTAAAATCAATGACTGTTGATAAAAAAAAACACAAGCATCTGGTGTGGAAACTATTGTAAATTAAAATTCATTTAAAATACTAAAGGATTGCTTTGGTGTCAATATTCAGAGTTTGTAGAAATGTCTTGCTTTTCACAACCATATATTGAAAATTGTTATTGACTATAAATGAAGAAAATAGTACTGACGCAAGCATGCATATTTCTAGACTATCTAAAGTCTACAAATTTAGTTTTCAAAAATAACTTAGTTATCTTAGAAATTCTTATTTCATATTATGTGAGACGATACTAAATATATATCATTAACCTTGTTAATTGATTTTCCTTCACAGGACCCTTCAGATTCCAAAACATGCCACGAAGCTTTTGAAGATGACGAAAGCATCCCGAATGACACTAAAGCAGAAATCAAAGAAGAGTGTGGAGATTTAGATATTGCTTATGTTAAGGCTGTTCATTGTAACACAGGTATGCTTTTTAAGTTCCAATTTAATGATAACTTTATGGAAGAGTTTCCCAAGAAAAGAAGGTGTTAAATATTGTCCTAAGATGCATAAAATATTTACAAAATATGTGTGGCAAACAACAAACAACTCCTCAATCGTGCAGTCCCGCAAAGAAAGTTAAAATAAAAAAAATACAAAACTCGTTTAGGTTCTTCGGACTTGGATTATTTAGATACAATATATCAGCAAAAGCTAAATACAAATTAACTATAAAAAAGTATAACAAAAACAACTCCTTGGTTAACCCAAAATAGGGGAGCTACAAATCAAACTTTATCAACCAATTGAAAACAACTGTCTTTTCCGAAGTTGGTATAGGTATTTTCGCAGAAATTGATAGGTTAACCTATTTATAAAGCTAGCTAAACTTGTATAACGGTTGTTAATAGTTCGATTATATTGATGAAATTTAGTGAGTCTGGTCTGGTGGCTAGCAAAACCTAGCACTTTATTGCAACTAAATATACTGCTAAATTGACAATATTACATGAATGATCAGTATCTATTTAAGCCATTTTTCTGATACTTGCAGAACACGGCATCCAAAAAAGAGCATGTTATTATTATTACTACATTGGTCGATGTTGCAGAAGGAGATGGTGGAACAAATACAGCTGTTATATCTGTTGGTACAGAACCATTAGATGCTATTGATTTGGACAATAGAAGTGCCTCTTCATACTTTAGTACTTTTGTATCATCGCAACTTTTCTTTTTTTAATTTTTGCATCAAGATATTTTAGACACTTCTGTATGGTATATTATGCAATATATATGAAAGTGTGTTGTCAGTGTGTTTCTCATTGCCTGCAGTGGTAGTTATATAAAAAAAAATAGATTTGATTTGCGTTTGTTTAAAATGAATAAGTTATTTTGTATTCAAATGTTATAGCAAGTTTAAAACATACTCAGGAAAAGTGCAATAACAAAAATACCGAACTCCGAGGAATATTCAAAACAAAAGTGATAAATCAAATGATGTAAAAATGATTGATTAAATTTGGTTTCATATCTATCGAAACCTTTCATTGTATGGCGCATTAAACCTGGTTTTATAGCTAGCCGAATCTCTCATTTCTAAGACGAATGTTTAATTCAAACTGTAATTGTTACCATTAATAAATAAATACTTAAAACTGATAATATTATGGTCATTTTTATTTGACAAATACAACGGGTTAGAAGGAGTACTCAAACTTGCAGAAAATGTAAAATCTGTGTGAACTTTTTTTTGGCAAATTTCACGATAAACAAAACTGTTTGATAGATTCTAGAACTATATAAAGTACAAAAAGTTCAGATCAGAGTGTATCACACCCAAAAAACCAAATTTCACTTGACATTTTTGAGCTCGCAAAAATCAGACATAAGTGTTGTTTTTTTGTTGTTGTTGATTTTCATGTGAATCACAACGAATTGAATTTATCAATGATGTAACACAAGACAATTTATATGACGAATAATTATCAAAGGTACCAGGATTATAATTTAGTACGCCAGACGCGCTTTTCGTCTTCATAAGACTCATCAGTGACGCTCATATCAAAATATTTATCAAGCCAAACAAGTACAAAGTTGAAGAGCATTCAGGATTCATAGTTCAAAAAAGTTGTGCCAAATACGGCTAAGGTAATTTATGCCTGGGATAAGAACATCCTTAGTAATGTCGAAAAATTCAAAGTTTTGTTAACAGGAAATTTATAAAAATGATCACATTATTGATATTCATGTCAACACCGAAGTGTTGACTACTGGGCTGGTGATACCCTCGGGGGCGAAACGTTCACCAGCAGTGGCATCGACCCAGTGGTGTAAATAGTTATCAAAGGTACCAGGATTATAATTTAATACGCCAGACGCACGTTTCGTCTACATAAGACTCATCATTGACGCTCATATCAAAATATTTATAAAGCCAAACAAGTACAAAGTCGAAGAGCATTAAGGATTCAAAGTTCCAAAAAGTTGTGCCAAATACGGCTAAGGTATTCTATGTCTGGGATAAGAACATCCTTAGTTTTTCGAAAAATTCAAAGTTTTGTTAACAGGAAATTTATAAAAATGAAAACTGACATATTATCTCATGTTGGCATCTGATTTTACTCACACATGTATATACATTACACCTTTTATGCTCAAACTCCTCAACCAAGTTGACAATGACCACTTCATTGACAAAAAAAACTAGGTGGTATGATTGACAATGAAACAACTATCCACCATAGAATAAATGACGTTAATGTAAGGAATACCATAGGTCCCCGTATAGCCGTCAATGATGAGGAACACTTTTATCGTATTTTCAATGTTAACTGACCCTCACTTGACAAAATATGAAACAGTCAACTAGCATTTAGTTAGTACTCTCAAATGATTCAGATCTGTACTACTTCAGTACTTGTCTTTTTTGTTGTTGTTAAGGATGCAAATTTACTTGACATTTAATAGAAAAACAAGACAGCAATCATGTAATGGCCGGATTAAAAGTGATTGAGAGCTTCCAATCACCTCACTATCATGGGACAGTAAAGAACACACACTTAATGCAACCTCCTTCAAAGCCAATTACAACTTACCGATACATCATGTGCTCAAAGCTAGCATTTTGGCATGCCATTTAAGTTAGGAAAATGGCCATTGTTATATTATAGTTCGTTTCTGTGTGTGTTACATTTTAATGTTGTTTTTCTGCTGTTGTGTTGTAGTTCTCCTCAAATATTTGATGTGTTTCCCTCAGTTATAGTTTGTAACCCAGATTTTTTTTTCTCAATTTATGAATTTCGAACAGAGGTATACTACTGTTGCCTTTATTTGTATCAATCAGCGTACACTACTTTTTTTTTACTCGTGTTATTCTTTAACATTATACACCACCATTTTGCAATTTACCATATAATTCTTCTAATTACACCAGACAAAAAAGATCAAGACAAAACATACAGCCATAAACAGGGCTGAAATTACAATAAAATTCAAACCAGAGGCATGTTTATTATGTATCCGTTCATACCACCAAAAACATTAAATGAATTTATCTTTTATCCATGCACATTGAATCTTTTATCAATATCAGCCGTCCTGTTTCGAGCAACTAGTAACATCGAAATCTAATAGCCGATTTAAATACGTGACCAGCCTGACTTTATAAATATATAAAACTTTTCATTTTTAAAACGCATATATAGATATAAGAAGATGTTGCAGGAGTGTCAATTGTATCCATGTAACAATTCGTAAAAGTTAACCATTATAAGTACGGTATACAACACAGAGCCTAGATGCATACCGAACAGCAATCATAAAGGGCCCCAAAATGGCTAGCGTAAACCATTCAAACAGGATAACCAACAAACAAATGCAGCGAGTCTTAACGTTTTTTACAGGCGACAACCTTCACCTTGTTCACCATAACCTGAATGTAAAATCACAACATAGAAAGACACACATACACACAAAATCAATTAAAATGGCTTAACTCAATCAAAAGACATATTAACAAAATCAAGTACACATACACTAAACATATTTTTTATCACGCATTAAATTGTAAAAAAGATAGCAACATGGTTTAGGTAAACAAGTAAAATTTGAAACGTTATAAATGTCAACCTACTATGCAATATTTGGCAATAAAAGTAAAATTACATTTATTCATAATGTGAGTAATGTTTGAAAACTGCCAGTGTAAATAATTTATGCATTACGAAGTTATTATTTCTCGTCTGTAACAAAATATAAAGATTAAAAATAAACCTGATGTAACTCTTTATTTAATAGTAAAATTATGCTCAAAAAACTGTAAGTACTGCCGGCCTTTTCATTTCGTATCATGTTGCCTATTCTCGTGGATATAATGGTGTATAGATACTTGCTGGTTTTTTTTCGAACAGTGGGTCTAATTCTTTATGGATACTTTTTTAATTTGTTTCTCGAATAGTGGGTCTAATTGTATATGGCTACTTCATGATTTTTTAAATTGACTTTCTTTCTCTAAAAAGTAAAATAACAAATTAACAAACTCCTAATCAATTTCAAATCTGAAAGTCCATTATCAAGTTACACCTCTTTCCAAGATATTAGTAACTAGAGGGCTAGTCGCTTTCTCGCAATTTTTACCAAAGCAAATCCTATAAATGCACTCCACAAGCCATATCAATGTTTATACCGTACGATGACCTATATTGGTTAAATCTACACTATTTAGACTAATTTGCAGTCATACAACATCTCCTTGTATTATTTTATTATGTTTAAATATCATTTTGATTCTACTCTTGTCTCAAAAGTTCCCTTATCAGTGCATAGAATAAACATCTTAGTTTTCACAAATTTTAACTAATACGTTTAAAATTGATAACTGTTCGTACTTTTCTGCCTATAATATTTTACATACGTATATTATCTAAGGTATCATACAGTTACATTGAGTTGCCAAGCACTCAAATACATAATGAATATGAAAAAAAGAGAAAAAATTATAAAAAAAACATTTAAATTTGCACATATTATTTAAATAACCTTTACTGTTTTATGATACCCACTAAGTGCAGTTTTGAAAGATTGTGGTTTACCATCAAAAGGGAAAATGATGTTCACAAAATCTTTAACTTAGCATTTTCTTGTGAATATACACTATTTATTTATAAATACAAAGCTGTCAAAGAAACAAAACATTACTGTAAAAATATATATCGAATTATGTGCATGTGTTGTACATTTCATCTTAAAAACATAACCGTGGTATTCAATTAAAACAGCCTAGTAAAAAGTAAATACAAATTAAAATTGCCATTTGCGTTACAGATTTTTTTTAAAAGTTTTTTTATGTTTTATGTAAGGGGAAAAATAACTGTAAAATAAGTTTCTTCTTAACATTTGCCAAACCAACCTATATACATTTTTTCTTCAGATTTAAGGTCTTTCTTTTGAAAAAACAACCTTGGTGATACCTGTGTTACATCAAAATTTTCCAAGATTTAAATGCAAACTATAATATACGTCAACATGTAATGCGTGTGTTGTTGCTTAATGCGGTTCTAGTTTTTAATTTCTAGCTTTTTTTATATATTTAATCGAAATCAATCATTAATGTTTTCTGTGCTTATTTTATTGAAATTATAAACGTTGCCGTTGACGCACATTTTAACTTTTAACTTTCGACATAAATGATGTGAAGTCTTGTTAATAATGTCTTACTGAAAAGGCACAGATCACCCCTAGTTTTTGGTGGGGTTCGTGTTGTTTATTTTTTAATTTTCTATGTTGTGTCATGTGTACTATTGTTTGTCTGTTTGTCTTTTTCATTTTTAGCCATGGCGTTGTCAGTTTATTTTCGATTGATGATTTTGACTGTCCCTTTGGTATCTTTCCTCCCTCTTTTATGAAAGATGAATTGAATAATGCAAAACCTTTCATAACACGTTTTTATGAAGCTGGACATTCGATAGATGGATTTTTATAATCTTATTGATTCACGCTGTAGTGGAAACCCTACGTTGGTCTATGGATGTTAAAATTACGTGAAATTCTTCATCAAGTTAAGAAGCCGCAATCAACTGTCTGATGACCAAATGATCTTATGTTTTATAGAGATGAAACCACATACTTTACAATTGTAATTCTGGGGTAGAAGATTTAATCTCGATTCTGAGTATAAACACACCTATTGTCAAAGAAAAAAAAGGAGAAAACAGTTATTCTTAATAGTTCGTTTGAATATTTGTTGAAAAAATAATCTACTTTCTTCGATAGAAAAAAAAACAACAACATAAAAGTACCATCCATTCCTCTTTCATAAACTATGTAACTACGATACATTATTTACAAAGCAACTTGTATTTTTCATACAACGTAACAGTTAATTTGTGCTTTGCTTCATACAGTAACAGTGATATTTTTATTGTAACTAGATAAGGATTTCTAAAGTTTATATCTAGATTTTAATTAGAGACTTGTGTCTCATAATTTTCATGATTTACAAATGATCAATAGAGCGTAGTAAAACGAATCAGAACAGAATATACCACGTGTGTGGGGTCAGTAAGAAAAGACGCAAACCCAGCAGTTCCTTTACAATATATTTTTATTTAGTTTTTTGCGATCAAGTAGTCAGATCATACATATTTTAGTTTTTTTTGGTCATATAACACACATCGGAGTGCCAAGAAAAATCATATAAATCTTAATTCACGTGAAATTTACATGAAAATGATCACGTGAGTTTCATTTATAAGCTCATTTGAGGTGAATCTCATGTGAAAATCACGTGAGCACATTTTGCTTGATGTGTAATTAAGAAAATTGTCACGCACAATTCTATAAGCAACTGATTTGAATGCAATAATTATGAATTGAATCCTGCGATTTAAATATAAAAGGCATTTAGCATGCATTCATATTTATATATTATATAGTTATACTAAGTATTCATATCTTTTGCTGCTAAATTCAAAACAAGGAGCGTTGTCTTTCTCTTTTGTTTTTTGCTAAATTTATTTTTCCTTAACATTTTTTGCCATTCACTCACATTTACCTCAAACTGAACATTGCAGGTTCCGTTATACTTGATGATAGAATACTCCTAAAACAAAGGAAATGAATATTAATTTTCGATATGAGTAATTCTTTTTAAAATTATTTTTAAAGATATAAATGGAAGAAGACCAATAGCCATACAATTGACCAGACGCAGTTTTGCTGACAAATAAACAAACATTATACGTATATGTAACTACAGTGTTCGCATATGTTTATTCGTGAAATTGAAATGATGAGTGATTATCAAGCATATTATAGTATGCATTTGTACCCTTTCGAACAATTCAAAATTAGATTTGTTTTAAATTATTTCGATACCATTTGTAGCTATACCGATCCAGTGATATCAAACTCAAACGTATAAGAATGCAATAACTCTGTATCAAACAAAACAATCGGACTACAGTTTTAACCAAAAGTATAAAAAAAAATTGGTTGAGAGACCTCAATATTGTACGTGTTGAGTTGCAGTGGTGATATGCAACGATCAAATTCACAGGTTAAAATGTATAAGACATTAATATAAAGGTAATTTTTCTATTATTAGGTTTTAGCGTTATACCATGTACAGTTTATTTTCCAAAGAAAAGAATGAAAACAAATAAAATAAGAGAAGCTAGATTTTATAAAATATATTGCCTTAGCTGGATGTCTTAAGATTATATCTGCAGCCTAATATAGTTACCCTCATTTTTCCGTGTTGTAGTACCAGCCAATCAGATCCTTCTGGCTTTCATCTTTTAAAAAAAATGCTGCAATGAATTTTTGTTCCTGATCAAATACTTAGAAAAAACTCAATACATTTCATATTTTCTTTACTTCAAAAATTATTAAATGGAGAAAAAAAAATGAAATATGGTTTAGATAAAATCCAGGTTAAACGTAAACTCATTACTGTACAGCATTTTGCAATAAAATTACATAGTCAATTACATAATAGTTATGCTCGACAAGTGACCATATAAATACATCACACACAAGAACGTTAACGCCTCTAATCTCTAAAAGATATGTATAAAGTTAAATAAAATAATTATCCAATTCAACGCTTCATTTGAGAGTTTAATTATGTTTGAAAATAGATTTGCATCAACATTTTTAAGAACATACGTTTATTTCTTCTATTTCTTCTATTTCTTATTATGTTGCCCTTCTTTCGACCAGTTGGACTATTATTTCAGAATGAAAAATGTAAACAAATTAGCAGCTTCATTTAACTCTCTTTTCCGGTATGTAGATGACATATCTATAAAAAAAACCAGTCAAATTTAACTATTATTCGATGTTCATCTTTTTTAAGCAAAAATTCCGCGGAATGATGTGCTCGTCTTTGACAACAATATAAAGGGACGTCAAACGGTACGGTATGTATTCGACAATGAGAAATTCAAAACTGCTTAGTCAGCTATAAAAGGCCCAAAATGAACAAGGAATCACAGGAATACTTATATATGTGCATTCGGTGTATAATGCAAACACCGGCCGATATCAATCTTCTTGTTCGACTCAGAATGTGATAACATTGGATAAAAAGAACATTTTGGGGGTAAAAGAGTGTGAGTTTTTTTAAAAATTATTATTGAATTAGATAGTATCTTAAAATATCTAACGTTTTTATTAAAACGAAACAGCTAAATGGCATCGTACGTACTGATTAAATTGCTGTACTTTTCCTACAATAATCAAAAATAACCCATGGCAACCGTAGATTTGTTTTCATTTAGCAATGAATTAGACATTTATTATCGTATTTTAACCTTCGCTATCCCTTGTGATAAAAATGCCCAACCTATGGTTCAATGAATAAATGAATTGTTACAAGAACACCCTACAATACAAATGTACTTAGATCGAAAGGCCAGTTTTGATTTACGATATCTTCTACGTCATGGCATAAACATATGAAAGCTAGGTTAGAAATAAGGATAAAAATGAATTGCTTCATAATAAAAGTATTGGCATACAAATTGATAACAAATGTTCATTCTAAAATAATAGTCCAACTGGTCGAAAGAAGGGCATCATTAAAAGAGATAGAAGAAATAAACGGATGTTCTTAAAAATGTTGTTGCAAATCTATTTTCAAACATCATTTAACTCTCAAATGAAGCGTTGCATTGGATAATCATTTGATCTATACTTTTATATATATCTTTTAGAGATTAGAGGCGTTACCGTTCTTGTGTGTGATGTATTTACATGGTCACTTGTCGAGCATAACTATTATGTAATTGATTATGTAATTTATTGCTAAATACTGCATATTAATGAGTTTACGTTAAACCTGGATTTTATCTAAACCATATTTCATTTTTTTCCTCTCCATTTAATGATTTTTGTAGTAAATAAAATATGAAATGTATTAAATTTGTTCTAAGTATTGAATCAGGAACAAAACTTTATAGCAGCATGTCTTTAAAATATGAAAGCCAGAAGGATCTGATTGGCTGGTACTACAACACGGAAAAATGAGGGTAACTATTTTAGGCTGCAGATATAATCTTCAGATATCCAGCAAAGGCAATATATTTTATAAAATCTAGCTTCTCTTATTATATTAGTTTTCGTTCTTTTCTTTGGAAAAAACTGTACATGGTAACGCTCAAACCTAATAATAGAAAAATTACCTTTTTTTAATGACTTATACATTTTAACCTGTCAATTTGATCGTTGCATATCACCACTGCAACTCAACACGTACAATATTGAGGTCTCTTAAACAATTTATTTTATACTTTTAGTTAAAAGTAGTCCGATTTTTCTGTTTGTTACAGAGTTAATGCATTCTTATACGTTTGAATTCATGATTAATTTGTCATTACTTCATAAATTCCGTAGGGTAACATTATAAAGTCAAGTTTTCGTTTGCATTAGGAGGGTAAGCAAATGACCCTGAAAGGGTTTCAACGAAATTGAATCGGCTCAAAATTAAGCATTTTTAAGAGTTATTTTAGAATGTATTATTAAATATGATAATATTTTGAAATATCTAACGATAATTTTCTAAAACAGAACAGCAAAATAGCATTGTGCGTACAGTTGACTAAGTTGCTGTATTTTCTCCTATAATAATAATAAAAAAAAAACCATGGCAGCCGTTTTTAACCTTCGCTATCCCTAAGGATACAAATGCCCAGCCTATGGTTCAATGAATGAATGAATGAATTGTTACAAGAACACCCTACAATATAAATGTACTTACATCGAAAGGCCAGTTTTGATATACGATTTCTTCTACGTCATGGCATAAGCATATGAAAGTTAGATTATATATATATATATCTGTACAGAAATTACGTTAAATATATAAATACATATATATATTTTTTAATCTTTTTTGCATTTGTATCTATTGTGTTAGAGTTTAATAGCAGTGCATCATAAGTCTTTGAAGGCTGGCTGATATGTATCCAGTCTCCCATAAAACCAAGCAAAACAGTCCACAAGAAGGGTCATCAGATACGATTGAAACTTTGTGTGCTTGAACAACATTATGAAAGAAGTTCATATCAATAATATTTCATCTGGTTCCCATGTCTTTCAGCTTGGAGATGCTGTAATGTACCGGGAACCAGTTTTCCCCATGTTTAAGGCAGCATTTTGCTATGAAATTGACCAATTTCAACACCCTGAAACTTATAAAAGCGAAAAATAACGCGTTAGAGAATGATGATTTATTGAATAAGCAAGTGTTAAAGCTTTAGAAACTCATCAGTACATACATTTTTCAAGAAACAGTTTGTTGATTATTACAAGGGAGATAATCCAGTAAAAAATATTTTCAGAAATAAAAAAAAGTACATATTTTAAAAGCTATCCAGCCTTTGGTCCATTTAAAATATTAAGATAACTCACTTTGTTTTATCAATTGAAATACTTAATTAGACATTTTAGCTAATTAACTTGCTGGGGTCTCTTTCAAGTACATTGTAGAATTCTTCTAAAAAAATGCCTAAATTACATTTTCTCTCTATAAATCAATGAATTTAAACTAGTACTTTATGGATAATTTTGGGAATGTAAGTGTTTCCTTTTCAAAAGCAGTATAATAATTGACAAATTGATTCAAAGTAACAATGACCATAGTTCAATTACAATCTATGGTGCCATATATATTGAATTTATATGGTACAAAGGGAGATACTCCAGTAAAAATGATTTAAAAAAACCGTAAAATACCTTTTTTCAAACTTACCAATTCTCGGTACATTAAACATAAAAGTATATAGGACAACGAACCAGAACAACGGATGTAAATGTTTTTGTGGTAAAGTCTGTAAGAATTCTAGAGGTTTGAAGATCCATCAAAGTAGAATGAAATGTGTGCAACCCCATTCTGGCAATCAACGCACAGAGAGATCTGGTCAGACGGAGGAGGAGACCATCCAGGAAGCAAACCACAGTGATGATAGCCTCCCTGTGACCCAGGGTGAGGATGAGCACGAGGAACAGCCTACAGAGGTAGAACAACTTGACGAGGCAGAACAGATAGAGAGGATAGAACCAACAGTCCATAGAGAAGACGGGATAGAAACAACAGTCCGTAAAGAAGACGGGATAGAACCAACAACCCGTAGAGAAGAGAATGAGCCACGCAAAGAGAAGATCAAATGGCCAACGAATGCAGACAAAGCAGCTTGGAAAGCGCTTGACGAAGATTTGGAAAACATCTTAGAGGCAACATTAGCAGGCAGTGTAGACAGAAAGATAACAGCAATGACGTCCATTATTTACAGCGTAGGAAAGGACAGATTTGGAGTGGTACCACAAGGGAAACAACCAACAAAACTAGGCCATAGTAACCGGAGACAGAACAAGATCAAGGAATTGAGAGGAGACCTGAGAAGGTTAAAGAAGAGGTACAAAGTCGCCAATGAGAATGAAAGGTTACCATTACAGCAGTTAAGAAAGGAAACTAGGGAGAAACTTAAAACACTTACAAGAGCAGAAACGCATAGAAGAGATAGAAAGAAAAAGGCATAGGAGAGAACAACATTTACAGCAAACCCATTTCAGTATATGAAGCGATTATTTGGAGCGAGAGGATCTGGCAAACTGGAAAACTCGAGGGAAGAAGTGGAAGAACATCTCAGGAAAACCCACAGTGATGAGAGACGAGGAGAAGACCTGGAAGAATGTGAGAAATTGTTAACACCAGAGGAGCCAAAAGAACAGTTTGATGAGTCAGACCTGAAGTTCCAAGAAGTGCAGGACGTAGTGAGAAAGGCAAGAGCAGGGTCAGCACCAGGACCAAATGGTATTTCATATAGGGTATATAAGAACTGTCCCAGACTGATCAGAAGGTTGTGGAAGCTATTAAAAGTAATTTGGAGAAGGAGAAAGATGACAGAGTCATGGTACAAGGCAGAAGGATGTTTTATACCAAAAGAAGAGAACTCCAGGAAAGTTGAACAGTTTAGAACCATCTCCCTATTGAACATTGAGGGGAAGATATTCCTGGCAGTTTTAGCAAGGAGAACGACGAGGTACCTGCTTGGCAACGAATATATAGACATCGCAGTCCAGAAAGGAGGCATGCCTGAAGTATCTGGTTGCATCGAACACACCAGCGTTATTACACAGATTTTAAGAGAAGCAAAGGAGAAGAAAAGTGACTTAGCAGTGTTTTGGCTAGATCTGGCTAATGCTTATGGGTCCATACCTCACAAACTAGTAGACCTGACATTGGAGAGGTATCATGTTCCACCAACTATCAGAACTATGCTGCGAGAGTATTTTGACAAGATTGAAATGAGGTTCACAGCTGGAGACTTCACCACAGCTTGGCAGAGACTTGAGGTTGGAATACTAACGGGGTGTACAGTATCAGTAGTCCTGTTTGCAGCAGCAATGAACTTGATTGTAAAATCAGTAGAAAAACCAAGTAGAGGACCATTATTGTCATCAGGGGTCAGGCAACCACCAGTAAGAGCTTTTATGGATGATATGACAGTGACAGCAAAAACAGTCATAGAGGGAAGATGGACTTTAGAGGAATTGGAAAGGATGATTAAGTGGGCCAGGATGAAGTTCAAACCAAGTAAATCTAGAAGTTTGATAGTGAGGAAAGGCAAAGTGCAAGATGAGACATTTGAGTTAGCAGGTGAAAAGATACCAACAGTTGGAGAGAAACCAGTGAAATGCCTAGGTAAAAAGTTTGATGCAACACTAGCAGATATGGTAAACATGGGTGAAGTTCAAATGCAATTGGTAGAATGGCTGACGAAGATAGACAAAAGTGGGCTCCCAGGAAGATATAAGGCCTGGATATATCAACATGGGGTCTTACCAAGGATATTGTGGCCATTACTAGTTTACGAGTTCCCATTGTCCAAAGTTGAGGCCTTAGAGAGAAAGATCAGTGCATGCCTAAGAAGATGGTTGGGTGTGCCAAGAAGTTTCAGCAGCATTGGATTGTACAGCACAGGAACAAAGCTACAATTACCAATGAAGGCATTGACAGAAGAGTATAAAGTTACAAAGACAAGACAGGTTATGACGTTGAGAGACAGCAAAGATGCTAAAGTGAGAGGAGCCAAAGTAAAGATCAGGACAGGAAGAAAATGGAAAGCAGAGGAAGCAGTTAAGGAAGCTGAGACTAGACTAAAGCACAGTGTCATCGTTGGTGTAACAGCAGTTGGTAGACAGGGATTTGGTATGACAACAAAACCAAGGTGGGATACAGCAAATGAGAAGGGACGGAGGGAACTGGTACAACAGGAAATACGACAGATGGAAGAAGAGAGTAGGAATGTTAAGGCAGTAGGAATGAAACAGCAGGGTAGTTGGTTGAATTGGCAAGGAGCGAGAAGCAGGGCTTTGACCTGGAGCGAGATTTGGAGTATGGAGGGATACAGATTGAGTTTTCTACTAAGATCAGTGTATGATGTTTTACCAAGCCCATCAAACCTCTATACCTGGGGGTTGATAGAAGACCCAACGTGCACATTATGCAAAGACAAACCAGCATCTCTACAGCATGTGTTGTCAGCATGTCCAGTCGCATTGAAAGATGGAAGATATACATGGAGGCATGACAGTGTATTGAAAACAATAGCAGCAAAGTTGGATACCACCAGGAGAAAGAAGAGAAAGATGCAGAAGAACATCACATTTGTAAATTTTGTGAGGGCTGGAGAAAAGAAAGATAACCAGGCAGAAGGTTTAGGGATACTTGGAACAGCATCAGACTGGCAGATGACAGCAGACATACATCAACGCATGAGTTTCCCAGCAGAAATAGCAGCAACATCGCTAAGACCAGATATAGTCATTTGGTCACAGGGAACTCGGCAGGCGGTCTTGCTGGAACTGACAGTCCCATGGGAAGACAGAATAGAGGAAGCTTATGAAAGAAAGATGGCAAAATACCAGCAGCTAGTAGAGGATTGCAAACAGCGGGGATGGAGGACGTGGTGTTTGGCAATAGAAGTCGGATGCAGGGGCTTTGCAGGACAGTCAATGTGGCGGGCACTTAGGACCTTGGGAGTAGTAGGAGCAGAGAGGAAGAAACTGATTACAGAAGTGTGTAGAGAAGCAGAAGTGGCATCACAGTGGATTTGGAGGAAAAGAGACGAAGTGTGGAAAAGTACAAAGTGTTAGAACAATGAACATTTATTGTGTAGATAATGGACAGATTTAGATATACAGAACAGCATTCAGTTACAGAAGAACAGCAATGACATCAGCTGAGACATCGGAGCCGTGTAGGCCATCCAGTTCCAGGTTCAGATTGATCACCTGAGCCGGCGCACCTCTGGAGGTTGTTGTGGAATAGCGCCGAAACAGCCAAGGAAGGAGGACCCCACCTGATGATGGAATTGGATTAGCATTTCTTTGATGTTTACAAGGTAATCTATTTGGATATATTAGGAGACATAGTTGATAACGCATTTAAGCATATAAGATGGTGGGCTCTTGTTTAAGTACTTTCTAAAATTCTCCTTGAATAATATTCAAATTTGCCTTTTTCTGAAATCAAGGAAATTAATATATCAATCCGTAGACAATTTTGTGAATGTATTTTTTTTTCTTTTCTTAACCATTATTATATCTAACAATGTTTTAAACCAACAATGGAGACAAAACAATCAAAATAAATAATGCCATAAATATTGATTATCTATCGTACAAAGGGAGGTAATTCTGAGAAAAAATGCATTTTCAAAAATCTGAAGAAAAAAATCGATTTTTCTTCAAATTCAGTGTTTTGCTCTTGATAAATGTTAAGCGTTTCAATACTTCCGTTTTTTTCATAAAGATAAATATAAAACAAAGCCTACAAAGGTGTAATAAGAGAATGTTTAGACTAAAACAATCAGGATTTCTTGTACGATTCTGTTTAGAAATGTAAAAATTTACAGTTGTTAAATGATAACAAACATTTATAGAATAACAATCTGTATATCCATATAGTTTCAAAGACTATTTTGTGAAGAAAAGAAAAATAATTTAACAAGGTGTAAATACTTAAAAAAAATAATCAAATTAACATTGATTTTTATATGACGAATTGGGTAATACAAAGAAATCCAAAATTATAAAAACAGACTTCTGAACTAATGGGTGCTGTCATATTTTTACTAGAGTTAACTCATCATTATAAAACCATCTCATGTATTTAAATGTTTTTTTTTATGAAATATTATAACTATAAAACACATTTTTCTTACTTTTTAAAGTTGACATCTTTAGATTGAAGTTTTCAAGATACTAGGCAAAAATTAAAAAAAAAAGGTTAAAAATCTTCATTATAAGGCTATAAGTCGTCTGACGATTTGAGCCATGCAGACTTTTTTGTAGTCCTTTGATTTTTATCCCTATAGTTTCTATACACCTATATCTTAAACAATGTTAAACTATCACAGTTTATCCCATTTCAAAATAATACGCAAACACGCAAATAAATGTTTAAAATCATCATTGAAGGACAATAACACCAATAGGAAGTAAACTGGCAAGTTTAACCATTGAATTGTTTTTATATCTTGTCATGCTGATAATTTATATCGATACCGCACTATTTATGTTGCAAAAGTGAGACATAGCGATCCTATATTCTTTTGTTGGTTGCAGCGGCGTCAACATATAGTTCTTTTTTTTTAGACACCAATAAATTTGTCAAAACTAAGATTTTATGAAATTTGGACAGAGCTTGTTAATGTTATTTTTTTTTATGGTTAAGAGATTATGTCTGAAGCAAACTTTAGAAAATACTTTATAGATTTTTTATGTCAAAATTACACTTTTACACTGACACGGACTATCAAAGCCATCATAACAAGGTCTTTTTCGTTTTTTTTTCCACTGTGTTTATATATAAAATGCTTCACTGAGCACAGCCTGATACGATCGCTGATGTCGAACATTGAACAGTTGGGGCAATTTGGACACAACACTCAAGCTTGATACTGTCTGAATTCGGATTGAAATCAAATTTTTGACATAATATAGGTTTCTGACACAAAATAAATGTGGTCAAAGATCTTACAATTCTATTGCGCAATTCTGTGAATTTACCTTTTTGAAACCCCAAAACACAATCCCAGCCTCTCCCATAGATGCCAACCCCCTTTTGACACAATCAGTAACAAACTATGACATTTTCCGTATTTTTGAAAAGTTTTCAGTAATCATTCATAAACGTGCACTTACCAATAAAAATTACTGACGAGTGGTTGCAAGGTGATGTGCACTAAAATTTGTCGTTTAACATGTTGGTCTGTAGTATGTATTCCATTAATTAATTGCTCAGATGTTCTCGACTCGAACATTTTCATTTTGTCAAGGAGAAGTAGAGAAAGGGGGAAAGCTACTTCATAAAATGCAAGTTTGCCTATTCGGAAGTCAGTTAGTTATTCAACAATAGGTTGATAACTCCAGAGAAACCGGAAGCATTACATTGGCGTTTTCTAAATACCGGACTAGGACGGAAAAGTAATGATAAAATTCCGTGTTTTACAAAATTGAACGGCGATGATTGGTAATCCGTAACTATTCGACTTTGACCGTAATAGCGTAGTTTTTATAGCAAAATCGGAAAAACTACGCAAAAATCGTAATGGTTGGCATCTATGCTCTCCATTGAATAAGATAATCTTGTAGTACTTTCCAGAGAGATCCATACACTTTAACAGAAGTTATGTCTAGAAACCAGAAAAATGCTTTTTTTTTGCTCTTTTAGCACCTAATTCCTCCATGTTTGGGTTATTAACCCCAATCTCAATCCTAGCCTTCCCTATGTTATACGGATCCTTGTGGTACAATGTCAGAGAGATATATACACTAACACACAAGTTATTGTCTGGCAACTAGAAAAATGCTTGTTTTTGGTCCCTTTTTGGCCATTTATTCCCAAACTGTTGGCCCTATAACCCCTAAAATGAATCCCAACCTTCTTCTTGTGATATTAAACATTGTGGTACAATAGAAATACTACTACACAAATAATTATCCTGAAACTTGTTTTGGACCCTTTGTGACCCCTTATTCCTAAACGGTTGTGATCATCATCCCTAAAATACATACCTTCCTTTTGTGGTATTGAACCTTTTTTTTTAAATTATAGAGATCCATTCACTCAAACCAATGTGTGTTCGGACGATGACACCGACGCAGACGACGACATCATACCATTATACGATCCCAAAAATTGTTTGCAGTCGTAAAAAAAGCATACAATATAAAAGTAAGAAGATATGGTATTATAATAAGTTCTTTTTCATTTTTTCAAGAAATTTTACATTTTTCTTGGGTTTTTTAAAACAAAGCCTTTATTTATCAAATCTTCATTTTTTTCTTAGTTTATATTTGGGAAATCTAACAAACTGACTATAGAGACCTTCTATAAATTCAAAAATAATTGCCATATGAATAAAACAACCGATTTTCAATGTTCGCCCAACTTCTAATTGTTTGAACTGGGCTCATTTTCAGCCATGACCATTTATCTTTAGAAAGTAATGGCATAAATTTTATCAAAATTAGATAATTTATACTAGATATTTTACAATACGAACCGATGCTTGGACAGACGAACGAACATCATTTATATATCCCCAGCTGCAATGTCATGCTGAGGGGGACAACAAGAATAAATATTGGGTATATGTCAAGGATACAACATTTCATCTCAGAAGTTAACCAGCCAAAAAAAAAAAGAAGAAAAGTACACCCATAGGTCGCTACACGATCTGAAACAAACTGGGAAACCCGACACCATGTAGGTAGCTCTATATGGCCAAGGCTGTAACATATAAAAAAGAAGATGTGGAATGATTGCCAATGAGACAACTGACCACAAGAGACCAAAATGACACAGACATTACCAACTATAGGTCACCGTACGGCCTTCAACAATGAGCAAAGCCCATATCGCATAGTCAGCTATAAAAGGCAATGTGAAACAATTCAAACGAGAAAACTAACCGCCTTATTTATATAAACAAAATGAACGAAAAACAAATATGTAACACATAAACAAACGACAACCACTGAATTACAGGCTCCTGACTTGGGACAGACACATACTTAAATAATGTGGCGGGGTTAAACATGTTAGCGGGATCCCAACCTCCCCCCTAACCTGGGACAGTGGTATAACAGTACAACATAAGAACGAACTATAAAAATCAGTTGAAATTTTTTTTTATATAGATTAGACCGTTGGTTTTCCCGTTTGAATGGTTTTACACAAGTAATTTGGGGGTCCTTTTTAGCTTTTTGTTCGGTGTGAGCCAAGGTTCCGTGTTGAAGGCCGTACATTGACCTATAATGGTTTACTTTTATAAATTGTTATTTGGCTGGAGAGTTGTCTCATTGGCACTCACACCACATCTTTCTATATCTATTAACTCATCAGATGGACAAATTATATATTCATATACATATATATAGATATATATATATTTAAGTAAAAAATCATTAATATCTATGCACACGTAGAGAAAAATTGTGTTAACGCATGCGGAAGAATATCTCAAAAAAGTTTGCCATGTCCCATGCAGAGTGTGCTTGTTCTCTCTCAAGGGCCGATAACTCTTCATGGGAGATTGAACGTTTTCCGTAAATATGAATGCCTACTCAAATCCAATCTATTAGAAAAGTCGAATTATTACAGAAGAGTGTCCACCATGCATTTGCACTACACTATTAGTAATATAGTAGAATATAATGATATACAAATGGATGAAAGTTATATATACATGTAACTGTAATATACAAATCTTAATATAATGTATAACAACCAACCAGAGTATACTGATTTGTATCACTGCAATATAATAGTTATTACGGTGAGGTTGAATTCCCTGTTATTTATTTATCATTCACGCATTAACTTGTCTCAGAATTTTATTTTATATCTGTACATTAACCTCACTTTCAGGTATAGAGATGTGATTTTTTTTTCTGAGACAAGTGCTTGTGACCATCCACAAGAACTTGCGGTCATCCGATGTTCGGTACAGTATAATTTGTATAACAATCAAAGGTATTATTTCAGTTTGACTACCACATGTGAAGGATATTAGTTATCCGAAATATTTAACATTTGTTCATGATTTTATTTTTTTCGGTGATGTTGTACCCTTTTAGACTTGGTATATATGAATATTATATATGTAGGACTCTAAAGTGCGATGGTCACGATAAAGTGCGATGGTCTACGCTAAAGTACAATGGTATGACACGCTAAAGTACGATGGTATGACACGCTAAAGTGCGATGGTACGACACACTAAAGTGCGATGGTATCTGACACGCTAACGTGCGTTGGTTTAACGCGCTAAAGTGCGATGGTGTAACTAGAATGGGGTTCAGGCAATGGTTTTTGTTTTTTTCTGTGTTCATATTAGTTTTTCGTTATTGTATTGTTTATAAATCATGCCGTTGTCTTTCTCTTTTGAATTGTTTTACACTAGTCATTTCGTGGTCCTATATAGCTTGCTATGCGACGTAAGCCAAGTCATAATGTTTTTAGGTGTATACATCAACGACATTTGGTCTTTAGTGGATAGTTATTTCGTTGACAATTACACCACATCTTCTTATTTGTTTTTTGTTTGTTTATTGTTTTGTATATAAATCAGTACGTTATTTTTCTATTTGAATTGTTTTACACTGGTCGTTTTTATACGCTTTGGTCGTTATAGAATACTATCTGCAGGGGTTAGCCATACGATAACCTATAGTTAAGTACATTAATGATATTTAGCCTTGGATAGAGACTTGTCGCATTGGCAATCATATTATGACACTACACCTCTGGTCGTTATGTTACTGTCTTGTTGACGAGTATACATCACTTTCACAGACATGACGAACATTATGATGATATTGTTAAAAAATTGTTTTATAAAATAATTCAATAAGAAAGTTTATAATAAAATAAATTTGGACGAATTTTAAAATACTTTGACACTTGGTGTTTTTTGCCCTTTTCGCTCTATTCTACGGTTTGCACCTATTCCTTACATCCGTCAGTTTCTATGTTTATGAGAAATATCTTTTTCCAGTATCCTGACAGAAACACGTTTGTCCCCGCCGACACACCGGGATCAAAGGTTTCCATTTCTGTTACTGTGGATGATTTTTGGGAAATAACTGTTTGTACAAACGGCTTGTAGCGTCATACTGCTTTTTTAACGTTGCAAACGTCCATACTTTCGCAAACAAACACACTTTCGAGGAAAAATCGCGGCATCAGAATTTAGCGTGTTCCATCAAATAGCACAGACCATCGCACTTTAACGTATCAAACCATTACACTTTAGCGCGTATGCCATCGCACTTTATCGTGATCGTTGCGTTTTAGCGTCCCCATCGCACTTGATAGTCCTACATATATATATGTATAAATGCATTGTGTATGAAAATAATAATATAACATCTACATACGCTTATAAAACACGTGTCTCATGTCTATCTCTAGATTCACTTTCCGTGACAAGGTAACACTACGACTATTGAAGTTATATTTAAATAAAGCGGATGTGGTCGAGTGGTCTAGAGCGCTGGACATGAGGCTAAGCGATTGGTGCTGTAGTGTATCAAAGGTGTGAGTTCGAATCCCGCTGAGGGATGGACAAAATTTTGTCAGTATAAAATCTAACTCTAACACTGTAAGGTGTAATTTTCAGACTTATATAAATATTTGCATTAACCTTGTATCTATATTACTCTTAGATCCAGTGGACATGTATATTGTATGGTTTGTCACTTGTTTAGACTTGTTTGTATAATATACTTATTTCTAGTGACTGTATGATGAAATGAATCATGATCCTATATGATATATAAAAATTGTTGAGTTAGATTGCTGACAAATAATAAATGCATTGTGTATGAAAATAATAATATAACATCTACACACGCTTATAAAACACGTGTCTCATGTCTATCTCTAGATTCACCTTCCGTGACAAGGTAACACTACGACTATTGAAGTTATATTTAAATATAGCGGATGTGGTCGAATGGTCTAGAGCGCTGGACATGAGGCTAAGCGATTGGTGCTGTAGTGTATCAAAGGTGTGAGTTCGAATCCCGCTGAGGGACGAACAAAAATTTGTCAGTATAAAATCGAACTCTAACACTGTTTGGTGTAATTTTCAGACTTATATATATATTACTTCTACATTGAATGGTACTGAATAAAATTATGATTATTCGTGCAATTCGACCGTTTCAGACTCGTTGATCAATTGTTGATTAACCACAAGTGAGTTAAATGGTTGTATCTTTACTTCCCAGCAAGTCTTTACTAATATTTAAACAGTTTTGGTCAAGTCCCTTAGCTTAAAAAATGCCGAGCCTTCTTTCTTAAAGTTATAAATTTAAAGATATAGTTTATATTAACTACCTAAGTGCGCTAACACTCAAGGGCATAACTGACACATCAGAATAAAGTCATTTAAACACTAATATACAGCAATGTACACAAACATATTCTTCAACATCGAGCAAAACCCATACCATATACACTTGTAGTTAGTATGAAAATACCCAGGATAACAAAAAGGAAACAAATCACCACAGAAAACCAACGGCCATAGTTAAACTAATAACATTAAATGTGAAATGACTACCGTAGACAGCAACCAACGACACCCACTGGACTAGGGGCTCCTTGCTTTGGACAAACATTAAGAATATGGATGGGATAAACATGCTTGAAACATAAAATCAGATCGTTACTAATAAATGATATATAATATGCATATGTAACTTAATCACGGCTAGTAATCTATACAAGCAGAACAATCGGTTCTGCAAAGAAAACCTTGAGAGTTTTTACCGGTTATGCTTGAGTGGAGTCATTGTCGCCGGTTCGAAAGGTATATTCATTTCTAAAATCGCAATTTTCTTATTCAACTGATGAAATATTTGAAATTGGGGAATGCTATGCTGTGGTGAATGCTTTCACGAAGAGACACATGTATCGTTTACTGTTGTGCATGGAGTTAAACTCCTGCAAAATCAATCGTCCCACGAGAAATTGCCTAGGGAGTCACCTGTCAGTACATCTGTGTTGACATGAACTGATACGGTAAAATTCTGTAAATTTCTTTCTCTTAAATTTTGATTTTGCGACGAACTTACATGTAGGTTTTTCGACCCCAGACATTGCATCAGTCGTATTTGGCACAACTTTTCTAAATTTCTGGTTTTCATTGATTTTGTTGTTCCAACTGATTTGAGCGCCACTGATGAGTCTCATGTAGACGCATAGCGCGTCTGTCGTAACAAATTATAAGCCTAGTAGCTTTGGTTAGGATTTTTCACACAACACAATTCTTGCAACTGAGACGCTTTGTACAGTTGTCATTAAAACGTATTGAAACGTATTAAAAATCATGAATTGTTTGAAAGGAAGTCTTTTTTCAATCTGTTTAAGGATATGTTGGCTTAAATCCGAGTCCTTGGACCTGATTAAACCTTTTGACTTACCATCCGGATTTATTGGCTCAACATCCATGCTTCTGGTGACCATCTGGGCTTCTGAGCTCAAATTCCTATTGAACTAAAGGTGGAGCTTCGTAATTATCAAAATGTATAATTTTTTGGGCTTACATACTGGTTGATATTAATATTTCAGCGTCGGCCGAACAACGAACCACCTTAGGAAAATTCGTCTTAAATATAATAGTTTTTTATGGAAAAAGGGGTAGGAATATCCAATTATAAATTTGAAGCCCAAATTATATCAGGACACTTATCAATAAACACTTGTTTCTTGTACGTTTGATTTGTATGATAATAACACATCCGTCGTTTTGGCGTCAACGAAAATTTTGAAATAGTAATCTTCAATTGTTTTTAAACTGCACTTTATACACTTATGCAAATGGTGATCACCGAGACACATATATGTGTAGGCTACATCTATAATATTTACCATCAGTGCGGAAATTAGCCAATTTTAGGCAAATCCTTGTGTAAAAACCAATGAACTAGTATGCCATTTGCAACAATATTTTCTGGTTCAACAAAATAATATTCTAGTATTAAAAAAATTATTAGAGTATACTGTTTAGCACCAGGAATTTAATTAAGCGATACTGGGGCTTCTGAAGAAGAATGAAAAGAAGCTAGCAATATGCTTCAACTTTAAACAGGCACATTTTCAGATGTAAACCATGACACGTTAGTGAAAACCGGGGAATACGACATAACGCCCAGCATTCAAGTGTACACAATTTGTGAGTGTTTACAATCACATTTTTTTCACTGTTTGTGTGCTATATAAAATGAGACTAATGTAACACAAACGAATGGCTAAGGAATTAGCCTTGTATTTAGCATTACAACATCAGAAAATGTAAATGAATGAAAAATGTGAACAATCATTAAGGAAAAGATCATTGAAAGTTCATCTGCAGTGCTATAAATGTGGTGAAAATACTCATCAAAAATAAAAGTCTTTGAAAATAGACTGCTGTATCTCCTCCTCAGCACCATCTATTTATCAGTCAAGAAAATCTTTAACTTCATATCATAAGATATTAATATGAAAATATAATAGAATTGATCTTTTATAAAAATTACATTCATACATATCGAAGAGGTTAAACAGGGTATAGAAATATGGTCGTCCATTGACTTCACGAACCGGCTTTTAAGAGCTGTGTCCGTTTGGTTGTTGAGGATGCATAATTACGCATCCACATATGATAGGAATGGGGAAGTTAATTCTGATGCGTCTTTTAGGTAGAACGACACTCCTTCTGCACGGTAAAAAGCCCTTGCTTTCTCTGAGGGGTTCATAGATGGCTTCTTGCAAAGTAAAACGAATGCTCCTATCCATCATATATGCTCATTTCTCATTTGTTATCGAAATTCCCGCCCTTTATCTGACAATGAGATTGATTGTTAATTTGATATCCATGAAACATTTGCCACTGGACGTTCAATAAACAACAATTAATCATTAAAATATATTGCTCTTAACACTATACCTACTGTTTTTCGCAGACAAATCGAGATTGCTCATCACATGCGCTATCATTCCACAAAACTCCAAGTTGATATGCACATTTACACAATCTTTCTCATTTGCATCGTTTGGTTCTCCATCAGCCCAATTAAATAGAGTGACATTTCTATTATCACTCGCCAATACGAAAGTTCCTTCATCATCTTTGTCTGTTCCACCGATCCAAAAAGCTTTGAATGAAATCAAAATTGAAATCAATGACTGCGCACTGTAAATATAACGGACGGCTGACGCGTTCAAAACTTGTACACCAAATGTTTAATATATTTAATGAATGGCTATTATCTATTTTGAATTTATTGAACCATAAAACTAATTTTTGACTCTTCACATTGAATAATCCGCGAAGAGGATTATGTAAAATGTGTAGAGTCAAAAATTAGTTTTATGGTTCAATAAAATCAAAATAAATTATTGCCATTCATTATAAATAAATTTCTATCAAAAATAAGGCTCAACGAACTTTTTATATTATGTATATTAACAATAACAACGTACACACATGTTGGCGTATGAATACACAACGTCAGAGTGGGCGTGTCGCCATCAAAATTGACAACATTGAAAATAAAACTAATAATTTTAACCAATCAGAAGACAGTAAAAACACCAAATTTATTTATTAACGTATGTATGTTCATGCTTAGAGACGTGTTCAAAAATTAACGTTTGTGTTCAAAATATTCAAGTTCTGTTTTAATTAAAAATGAAGATAGTCGTTTGTCCGATTTTCTATCCTTCCAATTGGCAAATTCAAAAAGAAATTCTTTTAACCATCTCTGTGTCATGGGCCACTTTTGGGCCATTTTTTCTTACTCCGTTCAGTGCCACGGGGCCACTTTTAAGCCATTGTCTTTTCTACTCTGATGCGATGAAATGTACTATGACGTAACGTCATTGTCTGTACTTCTTTGAAACGTACAAAGCGCGCCAAATTCATTAAATATTGTATTATTTTGGAAGAGTGCGTATACTAAAAACGCAACGGATAAATAGTTTATCAATCTATAATACTAAAATTACGAGGTCCAATTTGTCAGCCGTCATCACGTAAAAACGACGAATCACAGAATTCAACTTTATATATAACTAATATAGTACAAAGGTGTAGATTAAAAATTACACCACTCCAGGCCCTTTTGTTTTCAACGTAATTAATATTGCCAATAATTAAGAAGTTCCGGGTCTAGTCCGCTACCGATACCAATAGTATATTCACCTGTTACCTATTACCTTATCTGTACTTTCCGCATCTGACAGGCGCACCACCAAACGAGGTATAGGAATGGAGGAGGGTTGAGATCTCACAAAACATAAATAACCCCACCGCACTTTTGCGCCTGTCCCAGATCAGGAACTTCTGAACGTTGATAGTCTTGAATGTTTTTTTACATTTTGATTTATTTATATGTTTCGGAGTTGAGTGTGTCGTCCATTTTCGCTGAACTAATGTACATTATTGTTTAATGGACAGCTAAAGACCGCCTTCGGGTGTGGGATTTTCTCGCTGTGTTGAAGAACCATTGGTGGCCTTGTGCTGCTTTCTGCTCTTTAATTGGTCGGGTTGTTCTCTCTTTGACACTTTCCCCATTTCCATTCTCATTTTTATTCTTATACTTTCATTATGACTCGAATAGACAAAGCAGGTTGTAATTTAACGATTCCGATTACATATGTTACAACGGCAATAAATTCTCTTCAAAAGAGTCTTTCCAAATAATAATCAACTATTACAGATAAATGTTAGGGCCTAATACATAGTGGTAACGTTACATATACAAGATAAATTGTAATGTCAATAATACGGTTAGTTCTGCAATTATTTATGTTGCTATATACAAATATGTGTGTAAAAATGAACTATGCAATATTAATATACAAGCACGTTTCTATGTATTCTACTTATTTTATTTGACAACAGTAATATTTTATCTAAAGGTACTACCCGGGCATCTTCCCAGTCATTGGCTGTTGGGCTGAAGAAATAGCAATTTGAACCTGGAAGATAAAACCATCCACTTTCACATGGAGCTGTAAAATATATATCAAATTTTAAGAAACAAACGCAAACAATAAATTAGTATTTTGTTTTAGGATGTAATCATAGTAATATATGATGACAAACAACACTATCTTCATCACTTCTGCACACAACTTTTGTTTATAAAAATAAAATACATAATTATGAAAAAATCTTGGTATAGCAAGCGGAAATAATTATTTGGGTTTGTGTTGAACAGTTAGTATCCTATGTCAAATAAGCGAGTAGTTAGTCCTAACAAGTTATTATATCCACACCAATAATGATAACCTTCTCCCGCCACGTATTGTTGTTTTTTTTTGGTTTTTTTAGGGGGGGTGGGTAGGGGGGTTATCACTTACTGATGTGACTTTTAAATGAATTTCATAAGATATCTGGTTAGACTTAATTTTAATTAGAGTATTGGTTAGGAACGAAAATATGTTTATGCATTTTCTTTAAGGTTTGAATGTCATACTAAGTATACGTTGTAATGGAGGCTGTGTAAACTTAAATGGAAGCAGTACTAAGAACAATCTTGCAAACACTGGTTCAGATTACTAGCTTTCAAACAATTATCACAACATTATTTTTTTTTCTCTTTTCTTGAAATTGATAAAGCTAAAACGTCAATAGAGATAACATTATTAATTTTGGAAAAAAAGACGACTTTTAAGTGTTTCGTCAATATTTAAAAAAATCGCATTTTGATAGCAGAGACAATTGTGCATTATATATCACGTGTTCTCTAGGGTTTTATACCGAGTGTGCCCTAAATTTGCTGATTAAATTTTTTTAAAACATCTTCATATAAGGCCCAAAATAATATGAAAAAATTGGCATTGGTAGATATCTTTGATTTTCGATAGGAGGCTGTTCTTTGGGTTTGGATTTGGATAATCCTGTAAGTTAGTATTTCGATTATTTTTTACATTTTAAAAACGGTAAATTTATAGAAAACGAACATATCAATACTATTTCAGGTCACCACAAACGTGATGACTACTGGGCTATGTATCATGCAATTTTATTTTATCTTATACCCTAGTCCCACTAGGCCACGATCGCACTACGATCTGTGAAAAACATGCAAATTTTGATGATCGTAGTGCGATCGTGTAGATTGCAGTAAGGTCGTATCACGGTCGTGGTGAGGTCTTCAAGATCGTGGAGATGGTGGCCAACTTTGAACATGTTCAAAACAATCGTGGTGCGGTCGTGGTGAAATCAGGTCGTAGTAGAAGCGTAGTTAGAGCGCACTCATATCGTAGTACAATCGTAGCGAGAGCGTGGCGAAAACGTGATTCTATTCGGAGAGACTGCGCTACGATCGCACAGCGACGTTATCACGACCTCACGACGACCATCACGTTCTCACTGCGACCCAACTACGCTTCCACTACGACTACACCACGCTGTTCACGACCCTAGTACGATTCTAGCACGCCCTTGCCGTCCTCATCACGCTCTTCTTACGACCTGACTGCGTTCACACTACGACCATCTTTCTCATAAAATATATAAAAACAGCTCCCAAGATTTTGTTTGTTTGAATGAAACTATCCATTTGCTCTAACGGCTCAACCATGCTTCTCGTTTTTATATAGATTAGACCGTTGGTTTTCCCGTTTAAATGGTTTAACACTAGCAATATTTTGGGTCCTTTATAACGTGCTGATTGATGTGGGCCAAGGCACTGTGTTGAAGGCCGTACCTTGGCCTATAATGGTTTACTTTTATAAATTGTTACTTTGATGGAGAGTTGTCTCATTGGCACTCATACCACATCTTCCTATATATATAGATACATCTATGTCATCTCTGCTATCGTTCACTAAAATATCGTCATTGAGCTATATGGACCAGCAATAGGTTGTAAGTTAGGTTGGATTGGTCGGTCCGACATCTCTGCTTGATCAGGATTCGTTACTTTGCTCCCTCTACCTCTACATCAACTCCTACCACCATGCCCACGTGTTCTGGTAGATTTTGGTGGCATGACTGTATTGTTTCCGAGAAATCTACGATTTAATCAGAAACAGAAGGAATTGAACTGTATTGATATGGAACACGATGTTGACGTTATTGCTGAGAACGTAGTGAGATCGCGCAATGAACGTAGTATAATCGTGGTAAGAACGTGTTATAATCGCAGCAAGATCGTGTTGCAATCGGATAAGTCGTGGTATGGTCGTAGTGAGAACGTGAAGAGCGTAGAAAGATCTTGATAAGCGTAGTGAGGTCGGAGAATAAGCGAGGTGAGAACGTGGTATAATCGTAGCGGGATCTTTGCAGAAGCGTAGAGAGGACGTAGTAACATCGTGAAAGCAACGAAAATTTACATTTTCATGCCGCTCATACCGCGACCTCGCCACGATTTAAATTTATTTTAGATTGCGGTGAGCGTGGTGCGATCGTGGTCTAGTGAGACTGGGGCTTAAATAAAATGAATGATCCCATGTATTCAAAATCTGTTATAAAATAATCCTTTTAAGTTTGAATGGATAAGTAATTTTGTTTGAATATTTTTTAAATATCTGAATGTAGAATAGTAGATATATAAAAGTATGATAGTTTAAAAAAAAACTCAGAAGAAAAGCTTGTTTTATGTATTTACGTATACCAAAATATAACAAAACATCCTGTATTTTGATTTTTTTTTTAAAATTTGGGATGAACAGGTGCAGGGGAGGGAAACAAGGGTCCTGCCTTCGTTTAAATGCGGATGATAATTGGAATAAAAATGTTGCAAAAAGAACAAAACCTAAAAAAAAAAACGATTTAGCCGACTGGTGATACTTAAAATAGTACGTAAAATAAAATTAATGCTTCCTAATTTGAAAAACAAAATATCAACCTCTTATCTTTCAAAATGATCATTACTTTTTCGAACATATGGGATTTTCATAACACTTGACTTTTTCATTATATACTGGTCTTACAAATTGCTAAGCGTATTGTCATTAAGATTGTTTGCTGTCAAATGTTATCAACTTAACAAATAGGTGAAAACATTAGAATATTCAGATATAGGTATGATTAAATTCAGATAGTCAACTATAAAATTTGTATTTAGCTTTTCAAATGACCTTTGATTTTAGTATATCCATTACCAAATATTTTTAATATTTTCAAATTGGAATGGGATTTTTTTCAATTACTAGGTTTATTGTTTTCAATTGTAACGCTTTAAAAAAAATTAAGGTGAAGAAAAACTACACTTTTCATTTGGGATTAAATTCAAATACTAGTATTAACAATGTCTTCAATTCATCTGGGATTTTCATCAAACCAAACGCTACATTATTAACTGATCTTACACATTGCAAATAGTTTTCATTTAGATTTATGGTGGATAAGTTTAGTAGGTGACAAGGAGACTTAATTTCCAGTTGGTATTAAATTCAGATAGTCAACTGTGAGAAACCTTTAAGTTTTTAAAATAACCTGAAATTTTCTTCATTTTCGACAATTATCTAAAGTATAATATATTGTACAATATTCAAAATTTTACTTCATTTCAAGATAAGCGGTTTGTTTAACAGGAAAATTATATACAGTCGTACATCCAAGCCCGAGAAATCATATCAAAATGATGTTGAGCTTATCATCTGCACCACTTAGGAAACACCATAACTTCAAATTAAACTGTCACTCCAATTAAAATTTATTCGTTGCCAGGAACCACATGTTTTGTTATCCAGATTCACAAGTGACAATTGTTGCATAAATGAATTAATAGTAAATACAAAGCACTGATCCAAAAGTGTGTCTATTTAATTAAGGGTCTTTCCCCTACACGAGGAAAGACCTAATTGTTTTTCTAATGATTTTTTTTCTTTTGTTTTCTTCTAACATATTTTTGACAATCAATCAATCAATTAAAGGATGGGGATGAGCTTTCAAAGTATTTTAGTAACAACAACTAAATGTATCTGTAATGAACTTTATTAATCTGTTGTATTTTACCATCATTATTAAAAAAGTAAAATTTAGATTCAATGACCATGATGATCTCAATTTCCAGTGCTTATATATAAAATTCAAGTGCAGCACCTATGAAAAATAATGCCTTATTCAAAACTATTGTATTCTTAAAACCTTGCATCTTCTCTTTAATATCTGATGAGGTCATGTGTAAATGTAAAAACTAAAATCAGAATATTTACCATTTACTTCATCATTAATGTACTTGAGGGTTTATCAAAAATTTACGCACTCAGTTTTTGTATTAAAGAAGACATTTTTGTTGAATAAACTGAATGTGACTGTTTTCATTTGTAATACTGGTTATTTCAAGCATACCTGTCAAGTTTTGCCATAATCAGTTCAATAGTTTGAGAAAAGTATAGTACAATGTAAGACCACATCTACAGCGCTTTGAGCAAAATTTCTCCCAAAAATCCAAACCAAGCCGCATCATGATAGAATATAGTATGAACCAATAAATGATCAAATATTTATCTCATCTGCATACAAACAGGTGAAAATGATACAAAAGATGACTTCAGGATGATAAGTAGCACTAATTGACCTCTTTGTCTTCATAAGGTCTCTTTTGGTCCATTTATACCTCTCATTTCCTCAAAATTTCAACTTTTCAGGCCAATTAATAAAAAATTATCGGGTAACTTTCACTCATTTATGATAGAAATGTTATAATAAATGAGTAATTGAAGTATTCAAGCAGAATGAACAATCCATATAAAAGTTTACTGTCTCCAAGGATGTTTCAATAAGTCCTTAAAAGTAAAACTTAAAGGAGTAGGGCCAGTAAGACCCCTTTTTGGCCCCAAAATATAGCAGTTTTACAAAATTGTTAAAATGTAAAATTTTAGTTATTTATTGGACAGTAGAATACTTCTGCTACATAAATATGGGCTGTTTTTGACAATACAATGCACATATATCGGGTACCATTTTACCATAATACATAACATATACCATTTTACCATAATACATAACATATATAAAGGTTTAGGATGAAAACGGATGCGGCCACTTTCATTTTTGACAAAAAACATCTGAAAAGTGACATTTTTCGGCATATTTGGTAGATTTTTCATATTTGAGCTTAAATCGGATCGTTTTTAAAGACTAAATCAGTTAAAATCTTTCACATTACGTAATTGATTCAAATGAAATAGACACTTAAGTGCTTAAAAAGTGCTCGAAATCTTTCTTCAGGTAAACCTGACATTTGAGGCCAAAATCGGTCCTTACCGGACCTACTCCTACGCCGCGTTCCAGAGAGGGACATAAAAAGCTTCAGAATCTCTTTTTATCGACTCCTGGGAGTCGATATTAAGAATTGAACGATGGACAGTCAGTGCTATCTGATTGGAAGATATTACGAGACGTGAATAATTAAAGTTTATTGATTGGTTAGGACAATCCAAACCTAGTAAATGTCCTTCAATCCCGTAGAGTATCGGATTTGTCCTCTCTATTTTAGCAATTAGATTTTGCCTGGTCATTAATCATGCATATTCATGATATTGGTACACAGGTAACTTTTATCGATAAATAGTCTAATCTTCTGGAGTTTCGTAAACAACAACGTTAAACGATATAATTATACTACTTCAAAACGTGTGACCTCACGTGTGTGGTAAAATTTGTTGATTGATGCACGTGGCTATTCTAGTAAATGAATAAATCTACAAAGCGAGAGCATTTTCCATTTTCATCAGCTGAGAGTCGATTAGCCTTTTTGAAAGGCTAATGCTTGTAGTGGATAATTTGTTGTTAACATACTATATAGTCAGCATACTATATAGCAAAATATCTTTTCTATCGATCATCGCGGTGGGAAGTCGTCAAGAACACAGTATTATTTTATTTAGGGGGTTCACTCTATACGGTAGGCACTTAAAGTTAACCATCGAGGGACGTTAACTACCGAGGGTAGTAATGAATATTCATCTTTACCGGATGGTTGACAGCGATGTAAATAAAAACATGAGAGTGATTACCGTGTGTCAACGTCATATCAAATTAATTCAATTTAATTGTTAGAAATACTGTTTTCTGCTGAAAATTAAAAAATAAATAAAATTGAATTGAATGGAATGGAATTGAGATATGTACAATACAGTAAAAAACGCAATATTTCAAAATGCGAGTCTTAATTAATGTCGCAATAATAAAAACCTCGCATTAATTTCTGAATTTACAGACATCTGTACCGTGAGCGTACCGTGATCTGTTACAGGTTTTTTTATAGTTAATTCCGGTGTCACTTTGTCTCATTTAGAGAGTTGTCTCATTGGCAATCATGCTAATCTTCTTTTTTTTTTATATAATAAAACAAAAACCTGAACGACTTTACATCATAAATTAAAATGCATCCTAGTCGTGATGGAGAGACAGAGTCAAATGAACAAATGGACTAGATGAAACTGAACGAAAAAAGAAAGAAAACACCAATTTGATCTGATACGAGAAAAGATTATATTTGCTTCGGCTTTTTCCATTTGCGCCAATCTGCACTTAATTAGCGCCTATTTGTTTTTATTTCTTTGCGCCAAATTTATTTTCTTCATTTGCACAAATTAACAGGTAAACACAAGTCATGAGGCATATAAGATGTATAGAATTTATTTATATAATATCAAACATATTCCTTCTGGCCTTTTGCCACCTGCCACTTGCTCACACGTGACGGGCAGGAGGAGGGGGATTGAAAGCAGGATAAGTTTATTGTAAAAGTTTTAAAACTGTGTACATCACACTTGAAGTAGCACTTTATAAAATAAGACGGTAGGTGTAGACAAATACTGTTGATATACGGTATATAGGAGTACTGTATTATATGTTAACCACCGACGATAGGTATAGACAAATACTGTTGATATACGGTATATACATGTAGGAGTACTGTATTGCTTGTTAACCACCGATGGTAGGTATAGACAGGTACTGTTGATATACGGTATATAGGAGTACCATATGTCATGTTAACCACCGACGGCAGGTTTAGAAAAATAGTGTTGATATACAGTAAATAGGAGTACTGTATTATATTTTAACCACCGACGGTAGGTATAGACAAATACTGTTGATATACGGTATATAGAAGTACTGTATTGCATGTTAACCACCGACGGTAGGTATAGAAAAATACTGTTGATATACGGCATATAGGAGTACTGTATTGTATGTTAACCACCGACGGTAGGTATAGAAAAATACTGTTGATATACGGTATATAGGAGTACTGTATTGTATGTAAAAACCGACGGTAGGTAGAGAAAAATAGTGTTGATAGACAGTATATAGGAGGACTGTATTGTATGTTAACCACCGACGGTAGGTATAGAAAAATACTGTTGATGGCCGGTATATAGAAGTACTGTTTTGCTTGCTAACCACCGATGGTAGGTCTAGACAGGTACTGTTAATATACGGTATATCGGAGTACTATATGTCATGTTAACTACCGACGGTAGGTATAGAAAAATAGTGTTGATAGACGGTCTATAGGAGTACTGTATTGTAAGTTAACCACAGACGGTAGGTATAGACAAATACTATTAATATCCGGTATATAGGTGCACTGTATTATATGTTAATCACCGACGGTAGGTAGAAAAAAAATAGTATTGATAGACGGTATATAGAAGGACTGTATTGTATGTTAACCGCCGACGGTAGGTACAGACAAATACTGTTGTTATACGGTATATAGGAGTACTGTATTGCTTGTTAACCACCGATGGTAGTTATAGACAGGTACTGTCGATAGACGGTATAAAGGAGGACTATATTGTATGTTACCCACCGACGGTAGGTATAGACAAATACTGTTGATATACGGTATATAGGAGTACTGTATTG
Source organism: Mytilus galloprovincialis (assembly GCF_965363235.1). Classification (NCBI taxonomy): domain Eukaryota; kingdom Metazoa; phylum Mollusca; class Bivalvia; order Mytilida; family Mytilidae; genus Mytilus; species Mytilus galloprovincialis. Next base: position 10,474,421 of record NC_134838.1, on the reverse strand, counting down.
TATGTTAATCACCGACGGTAGGTATAGACACATACTGTTGATATACGGTATATAGGAGTACTGTATTGTTTGTTAACCACCGATGGTAGGTATAGACAGGTACTGTTGATATACGGTATATAGGTGCACTGTATTATATGATAACCACCGACGGTAGGTATAGACAAATACTGTTGATATACGGTATATAGGAGTACTGTATTGTATGTTAATCACCGACGGTAGGTATAGACAAATACTGTTGATATACGGTATATAGGAGTACTGTATTGTTTGTTAACCACCGATGGTAGGTATAGACAGGTACTGTTGATATACGGTATATAGGTGCACTGTATTATATGATAACCACCGACGGTAGGTATAGACAAATACTGTGGATATACGGTATATAGGAGTACTGTATTATATGTTAACCACAGACGGTAGGTATAGACAAATACTGTTGATATACGGTATATAGGAGTACTGTATTGTTTGTTAACCATCGATGGTAGTTATAGACAGGTACTGTTGATATACAGTATATAGGAGTACTATATGGCATGTTAACCACCGACGGTATGTATAGAAAAATAGTGTTGATATACAGTATATAGGTGCACTGTATTATATGTTAACCACCGACGGTAGGTAGAGAAAAAAAGTATTGATAGACGGTATATAGGAGCACTATATTGTATGTTAACTATCGACAGTAGGTATAGACAAATACTGTTGATAAACGGTATACAGGAGCACTATATTGTATGTTAACTACCAACAGTAGGTATAGACTAAAACTCTTGATAGACGGTATATATAATAGCACTATATCGTATGTTAATCACCGACGGTAGGTATAGAATCCGTTTAAACAGGTACAGGAAAAACTAATGTCTGTTACCGAACAATTCCCACCGTGTTCACATGGGAATCTTGAACATGGCGTTACTTGAAAAGAATAAATATAGTAGTTGAATGTAAACATAAGAAGACGTCGTATGAATGCTAATGAGACAACTCTCCGCCGGAGACCAACTGACATTGAATATGCATATTTAAATATGTGAGTTGTTGTGTTCTAACCTTTTTGTGGTTAAATAAAGCAGAAAGAAAATGAGTTGCAGTAATAAGATCGCCCAAAATAGTCATGTAGCCTTCGGTTTCAGAATCTCCAACTCTGTGTAACAGAAAAACGTATGAATGTATAGGTGAATGTTTCTGAATAATGCAATACTTGTAATTTCTTTCTTTATGTACATATTATTCGTTTATGGTGGTTGCTCATTCATGTTTCTAAATTTCAGTTTCTTCAGCAGATAGGTATTTATGGTAGCCTTCGTTAGATATGTTTTGATATTGATGAAATTAAACTAAATAATAAAAATGTTTCTCCTATTCTATTATGAATAGAAAGAGATGTCCGGTATACGTCAATGGTAATGTAATAAAATCACAAAAATAACATGAGACATTCAGATGGCAGCAAACAGTCTTCCATAATAAACAGGTCTCTTCACAGCATATCAAATCAACTGCCCCTAGTCTATTTAAAAGTAATGCATATTTAACAGCAACAAGCATTGCACAAGGTCATGCTTTTTAATTCTTTCTTTGACGTATTTACACTAAACTGAAGTTTGAAGTCTTTGAGATTATGGCTTATTTCTAGTCAATAAGTATAAAATACCACATCTCCTTACTTACGAAATGAAATATATGTTTTATTCCGTTTTCGTTTGTAAAAGTCGTTTATCAAATTGTGTGCAGTCAAAACATTTTTTCCTCTAACATTATCTGTGTTAAAACAAAAAAATATTGTACAGATAAATAAAGACTAATTATCATATTTTGTTTTATTTTATAAAATGAAAATAAAACACACAAAAACGATTCTTAAAATTACACAACATTACACATGTTTCAATTTCACCTACTTCATCATAGATTTATGTATATCATAAAATTTAGCATTCCTTAGTCAAGCAACAGAAAGTTCGATAAACAGTTTCGATTTGAAACAATAATATCACATGATTGCAGTGTTTCAATCAAAAGATCATTAGCTTAAAAAGTCATCGCCTGCGAAAACTGATTATGTTTTGAAAGCAATATGCATTTACAGATGTTAACCTACCTTGATTTCCACAATTTGTGTCTCCTGTAATAGAAAAAAAAGCGATGTCTATTAATTGAGCGTAATTGTTTGAGTGATTTTTTTTAAAAATGATAATGCAATTGAATTTCTTTGTACACATAATAATCATTATAAAATGATCAAGAGCAACAGTGTCACTACGCCATGACATCAAACTGGCATTGCCTTTATTAAAAGTGAATGCAGGGCCCAGTTGTTCAAAAGTGTCGTTAAGCTAACGCAGTCGTTAAAGTGTCGTTAGAGTATCGTTAAATATAACAAATTCGTTAACTGTTGTTCATAAAATTTAACGACAAAAATAATGATAACGAGTCGTTAACTTTAACAACTTCTGGGAGGTCGATTAAATATTTAATTTATTGTTAAAAATGGCCGCTTTCATGCAAGTACCTGTTCCGCCTCACAGAAAAGAAAGGCATTTTCGCCTCAAAGATGATCTTTCTTTGAATTTGTCAAATGAGGAGTTACGAGAACGGTATCGATTTGGTAGAGAGGGAATTAATTTCATTTCCAACCTAGTAAGTGATGATATAACAAGAAAAACAAAGAGAAACCATGCTCTCACTGTACCACAGATGGTCATGGTAACCCTAAGATTTATAGCTACAGGCAGTTTTTTGCAAGTAGTTGGAGACACAATAGGCAAGATTTCATTGATATATTTATCATATATCATTTCAAATTAAGTAAACATTAGTAAAATAGTGTTAATCAACTGCTTTAACAATCTTTGACTGATGTTTGAATGGTAATTTCAATTTGCTATTTTTCGAAATAATATGTAAACAAATGCCGGTAAATACACATTTCATTTTTGTATTTAAACCATCTCCAAAAGTGAAATTTTTGGGTCTGTTAACAGGTTTGCACAAGGGAACTGTCTTCCGTATTGTCTCTGATGTTTTGACCTCACTATGTAACAAACGGGATGACTTCATCAAGTGGCCGAGGAATGTGGACGAAACAAGAGGATACTTTTACCGTCTAAGTGGTTTCCCGAATGTGCTAGGGGCAATAGATGGAACACACGTCCGTATCCAGGCTTAATCTGAAGATGAAGCATCATTTGTTAACAGGAAAGGGGTACACTCTGTAAATGTGCAGGCTGTTTGTGATGCCAGAGGTAAAACATTTCTCATCTGTAATATGACATTGACCTTCGTAAAATAATAAACTGGTATCAACTTTTCAGTATGACTGGGACCCCTATAGTCTGTTTCTCACAAAAGAAAATTTTACTTTCACTTTCACTTTCACTTTCACTCAGTTCATCTAGGACATGATTAGGGTTTTATATGGTTTACCTACTATTTAGACAACTTAAAATATTGGTAAGTCAAATATTAAAAGAAGATATTAGTTCTTTTTTTTTCTCTAATGAGAAAAAGATTCTGTTCAGGGGCCAGCCATTTCCAAAAGGAGGGTACCTAACATAAGATAAAGCCTTAATGGGGAGCTCCAACCATATGTCTCCATTCAAATACACTGATAATCTTAAAAAGGGAGGTTTCCCCACCCTGTATCCACCACTGCTGTTCCAGATACATTTATTAAATCCTCCCTTTCATTCCAATAGAAAAAAGGGTATCCTAGCTACTGTACAATTTATAATTTGATGTTGCTCTGATGTGGATCAGCACATTGATGCATTATGCAAAATGCATTACAACTATAGAAATCATGTTTCCTAGTTTGAAACAATATAGTTGAGTCATGATTTGTGAGTCTATACATATAAAAAAAAAGATGTGGTAAAATTGCCAATGACATGAATGAGACAATTCTTCTCAAGAGACCAAATGACACAGAAGTTAACAATTATAGGTCATTTTACTGCCTTCAACAATGAACAAAGCCCTACAGCCTATCAACTATAAAAGGCCCCGGATTGACAAGGTAAAACAATTCAAACTAAAAAACTAATGTATGCATTGTACAATAAATTTGTTTATGCTATTAAAACATTTGATTATATATAATATTTTATATTTTGCAGGTAAATTCACTAACATCAATGCAAACTGGCCAGGTAGCAGTCATGATTCCCACATAATCAGGACTTCACAGGTATGTATTTTATTACAATGTTCAAGATGTTTGTCATCTTTTATTAGTCATATTCCCTTTCAACCACTCAAATCAATAATTCTATATATATATAAAGAAGCAATCAATTACTGTTAAGGGGTGGCTATGTTTAAAAATATTGATGTACAAAAACTGAAAAAGGAATATTGAAAAATAGTTATTGCTCAATATGAATTTAGGTTTTCTAGTGTAACTCCTCTGTAAAACCATTTAATTATATAAATGGTAGTTTTAACAAAATACTTGTAAAAAGAAATATAAACCTTTATTTATAGGTTTGTACCTACATGGAAGAAAATGGTGGATAGGCAAATGGTGTATTGCTTGGGGATAGTGGTTATCCTTGTCGACCATTTCTGATGACCCCATACCAGAATCCTGTACTAGATCATCACAAAAAAAAAATACAACAAATGCCACTGTTCAACCAGAAGTGTGATAAAGTGAACATTTGGGAGGCTGAAGAGACGGTTCCATATATTACACTCAGAGGTAAAGTATAATAGAATAATTTTTAAGGTAAATGATCAGTGATAAAAAAAATCTGTTCAGGGGTTGAGGCAAAGGGATATATTTGGGACAATTAATGTTGGTGTATTCAGTAGAAGCAAATTAGTTTCTTATTGTTGAAGGCCATACAGTGACCTATATTTGTTAATTTCTGTGTCGTTTTGGTCTCTTGTGGAGAGTTGTCTCATTGACAATCATACCACATCTTCTTTATTATATGTGCATTCATATGTTTTACCAAAAGGTTTAATACTTCAAAAAAAAAGGTACATAAGGTTTGTTTTGAGGTGTTTTGGTCAAAACTGTTTATGACTTAGGGGCCAAATCATGCAAATAGAGGCCAAAACAAGCATTGTTCTAGTTTTCCAGACAATGACTTGTTTATTTATATTGTAGCATCTCTCTGAAATTGTACCACAAGGTTCCATATCACAAATGGAAGTTTGATTAAAGAGGAAAAAATGTATATAGTATATATAGTTGGAAAACTAAATAATCCAGCAATTGATGTATAAAAAACTTACCACAATCAAGAGATGAATGGTATTTAAAGTTCTACTAACACAACACTTGGACAACATTAATTTGAAACAATTAACTAATATATAAAAGTACAACATCTTTTGAAATGCTTATACCACAATGTGATGCATGGTAAACCACTATAGATACATTTGTCGTAAGTTTATTTATATCTTACTATAGGCTCCAATGTTGAATATCATACTGTAAACTTTTATATTTCATTACTTTCACAACAGAAAAGGGTATCATTGCCACTCATACCTGTGATATCACAGCTTCCTGTTTTTATACATACATACATGCAATGCCAACTTTTGAAATATTATAAAATACTACTTTAGCAAATTAATGCTGATAAGAAGACAATTATTAAGTTTAAAATTAAGTTATGATTTTTTTTTATAATTTCAGATAAGAATGAAACCGGGCAAGGCATGCAAAATAATAATTACTTGTGCTATGCTCCACAATATATGCATTTTGTTGAATGAACCAGACATTGAAGATGATGGAGTAATTGTAGGCAATGATGGTGATCTTGGGGAACATTTCAATGGTCATCAAGATGGAAGAGCTGTTAGTGATCATATTTCCACAACATTTTATAATCATTGAATATCAAAAATAAATCATGACAACATCTTTTAATACTTTTTTATCAATAGCAATGGAATAAGAGAACAAGAATCATCAACACAGACAAATAAATAAATAAAAATTAATTATGACTAAGCTTCTGTATTAAGAAGAGCATCTAAAATCATGTTTTCACTTTCAATACTTTTCTTCTGGATCATCATGTTGTAAAATTGCATTATTTTGTCTTTGGAAAAGTTCCATCTGCATTTTATTTCTTTTCAGGTCACTTTCTAAAACAAGGCACTGCAGCTCATACACATCATCTGCAGTCCTCTTTGGTTTCTTCTTCTGCATACTTTCACTGCAATATAGAAATTTTACTATTTGGTATTTTTATTTTAAAATCCTACTTAATATTAAGTAGATGTGTTAATTGCCAATGAAACAATTATTCAAAGAACCAAAATGACACAGATTTTATTATAAAAATATCTCTATTCCCAGCCTTAAACAATGAGGAGACCCAAATTACTGTTTAGCTCTTATAAAATAACTGACACGACAAGACAAATGTGGAACAATTAAAAAAAAATGAATAATGACACATAAGCTAAAAACAAAAATTAAATAGACAGCAACCCAAGTCATATAATGTTTTACAGTCTCCTTTATTGGGACAGGGACTTACAAAATATGAAATAGTAAATGTGCTTGTGAAAGCTCAACTGTTCCATTCTAATCGTGGTCACTCAGTGGCGGATCCAGAACTTCAAGGTGGAAAAGGGGGGGGGGGGGGGGGGCTAACTGTCTGACCTAAGGGGTGCCCAATCCAGTCATGCTTCAGTGATTCCATACAAAATAATTTATCTTAAAACAAACTTGGAATCTGTAGGAAAAAGGTATTCTCATCAGACTCGCTAAACAACTTATGTAAATACATCATAGACAGTGCTGTATTTTAACATATGAAACACATACCTTGGTTTTGGTGGTTGGTGAGTGCAAGTCTGTTTTGTGCAGGTACAGGTACAGGTACAGGTATGCTGGCATGAACAGTAGCACTAGAAAGTGCTAACTCCTCATTTCTCTGGTCAACCTGCTCCAGTCTCCTTATCCAGATACTCTCCACAGAAGATGGTAAATCTACAAGTTGCAATTGTTTAACATAACAATTTTGCTCAATTCAGTGTAAACTATCATATTGTTTTTATTATGTACCTAGTTGAAAGTTACTTCATATTTGCATTTTAAATTACTTTTTCAAGGCTTAATATATTAAATCAGTTGACAAATTGATTGCACTTCTTAGATTTGAAGAAACTTGAATTTCATGCATAATAATAAGGTCTCATAGGCATTCAGACCAAATCTTCTTAATATCTATGCAACACAATTTCTTAAGTAATTTATAGTAATATGTATAAATCATGTAATATATATACACACCTTGTGAGTGTCTGCTGTTACAGGTGTCTTGGTGAGAAATCCCTGAAAAAAATCATAACTTTTAAGATGATAAGGCACAAAGAAAGATAATTCAATTATGTTTTTATACTGCATGCTATTTTGAAAAGAACTATAGACATGTCAAATATCCGTGGAAATTTAATCATTGCTAGTGCCTTTAAGATGTTATCAATAAATTAATATTAATTTTATAATTATTATATCAGGAAGTGAATAAATTTTGTATGGAATTTTTACCGCACTATTTTTTTTTTCAATGGGGCAGATGTTGACATAAGGGGCATTGCAAAATTGACCGCCATAATAAAGCCATGGCTAGCAAACTTCAGCATTTAATTACCATCTTATCCATCGTGAACCACAATTTGTGTTGTAGATGGTGGTTCTTTCAACAATATGACATAAAGGAATTATATAAATAATAGGTAACATGAATGTCATACTAAGTAATCGCAAAACAAATAAATCTATTTTTAGAACATTGGCGACGTCTGCAGGGAATTTCTTTAGAAGGGATATCCTACTGTCATAGCAGACGACTGCTTTAGTTTTGGGGTTTTCTTTGTAACTTTAATAAAGAAAACAATAAAAACAGACAAATTTAGGCGAAACAAAGGAATGAAAATTCCGTAATATTACTATTTCTCAAATACCAACCTACAGAGGTCTCCATGCCACCGTCTATTCCCTTGAAGGAGGATGCCTCTGCCATACTTATGGGTTTTGGTGATGGTCCTCCCCCTGTTTTATTTCTCTCCTTTCTCTCGTATGTAAACTTTTCCTTGGCATCTCGGGTTGGATTCCTGAATTTGGTTTTGACAGTTGAAAGTTTCCTGTAACTGACCCCCAGTGCATTCACCTCATCTGTAATCTTGGCCCACATCTTGTTTTTTTGCATCTGCAGTTATGTCAGGGCCAAATTTTCCTCTCAACAATCCTAGCTCCTCCACCACTCTTCTACTGATCAAATTCACTTCCATACTTGTGAAGTTAGTCCCTCTAATTCTTGGTAGTTTCTTGTTGGGGGTTTGTTGTTCAGCCATTGTTAAACAGGAAGTGGAAGAATTTTGGGGAATCATGGGAAAATGTTTAATTAATCAGTTGTTAAATTTTTAACAAGTTGTTAGTTAACGCAGTCGTTAAATATTTTTGAACAACGTAATTTAACACAGAAATTAACTAACAACAATGTTAAAATTTAACGAGTTGTTAGGCTTAACTAGTCGTTAGCTTAACGACACTTTTGAACAACTAGGCCCAGGACTTCCTTAATAGGCATTTCATTTATAGATTAGTCTTAGTGATAGATGGACTTATTTATAATTTTATATTTTATGATTCAGGAAATTTTAATAAATTGTATTTTGAACGTTAGATGACACAACGGTGCAATGAAATAATAGAACACAATGTATAAGTTTCCTAATGTTAATAATGTAATTGTTTAGTGAGGAACTATCTTTTGTTCATTAACAGTTCAATTTGATAAATTTAAATTTGAGGTACTATTTTATACTGTATATACATCACACTTCCGCGGAGAAGTTTTATCGAGCACCAATTTTATAGTTTAATTGTTGATATTCACCCCACATTTACCAAGTTTTAGAATAGTTTAATTGTTATACAAGAACTTTCTTAGTTTTCCTAAACGTAAGGTTATACAGACAGAAGAAGTATACTTATCTTCAAAATTATTTTCATTTACTTGTGTTTAATTTTGATATTACAAATGGCGTAATTTTTTTTTCAAAGCTGATGTTTTTTTCTGAAATTGTTTAGCATTTCACAGCGGTATAATACTTTTATTATAATTATTCATCCCTTATTTTTATTAACTTTGTATTAACATTGCATCACATATCAAATTTATTCGTTCGGTGTATGTTCATTTGGTCACTACGTCTTTTGATTGAGATAAGTCATTCCGATTGATATTTTATAGTATGTCTTTATATGTTTCGATGTTACACTATTGTTCCAGATTAGGGTGAAGATTTGGTACCATTAAAACGTTTAAACCCGCTGCAATTGTTTGCACCTGTCCTAAGTCAGGAATCAGATGTTCATTAGTTGTCGTTTGTTGATGTAGTTCATAAGTGTTTCTCGTTTCTCGTTTTTCATATAGATTAGACCGTTGTTTTCCACGTTTGAATGGTTTTACACTAGTAAATTTTTGGGGCCCTTTATAGCTTATCGTTTGGTGTGACCCAAGGCTCCGTGTTGAAGACCATACCTTGACCTATAATGGTTTACTTTTATAAATTGTGACTTGGATGGAGAGTTGTCTCATTGGCACTCATACCACATCTTCTTACATCTATTTACAACTTAATTGTATTCCACAGCCAATCTTATTCCAGCTGTTTACATCAAATACTACCTAAGTAATTTAAACTTAATTTGAAATCCAAAAGTTATTGTTATTTCCTGTTTCAATTGTATTGGTATATTTGAAATAACCATTCTTACTAACTGTGGATACAGTAATTTGTTTGGTAAGGGTAGTATCTAAAGATTTAAATTCATATTATTTATTTTTTGATTTTTTTTTTAAATTTTTGCATTGTTTTGATATTTCTTATTTTTCTTGTATTTTTGAAGTTCAAATTATTCAAATTATGACATTAACGGATTAAATTGTACTGCACCAATAAAAAAAAACTTTTTTTTTCTTTTTTTTCTCTCAATTCAACTTTCAATCAATAATCCATTAAAAAATTAAAAAAAAACGTTATAATTTTCCTGCGTCCGAAGCGCTTTTCTGGATTTACCTGTATTTACCTGCATCAGGAAAGCTCAACGTCAATTTTTTTTTAAAGCCAGGGATATATAAAAACCGAAACAGTTGAAGACCTATACGACGACAAAAGACCTAAAAAAATAGTCAAATCCATCTATAGTCAAGTTTCTCATCAATTTCAAAAATTAGAGAGTGGCAATTCAAGCTGATAAATGTGTTGTCTGCTCCATGGTCGGGTTGTTGTCGCTTTGACACATTCCCCATTTCCTTTCTCAATTTTATTCGAGGCATTTGTGACTCTTTATAGAAATTCTTTGTTTTTAACTGTGAATATGCTTAAACAAAGGATAATCCCTTACGCAGAATATAATGTACATTCGTTCTTCACAATTATGGAAAATCAAATCCTATTCCTATTTCATTGGTAGAGAGCATTTGGTTTTTCCTAATTTAATAGTATTGGTAATTTAGGCTCACATATAATGCGACTAATTAAGAAAGGGTCTGTACTTTGGAAAAGTCATATTCATCGATTTGATTGAAACTTTCATATTTTATTTATAACACACTAAAAAGAATGTCTTAACTTAAAGTTTTTAGTGACGGACACATTCCAGATTGTCATGCTTTTTTTGGCGGAAACAAAGTTTTGCCTCTGAATGCATCTGTCACGTTTGGTTGCTATTCAACGTCGTACTTTATTCGGCAAGTTTAACCTTTTTGATTCGAGCGTCACTGATGAGTCTTTTAATAGACAAGAGCGCGTCCGACGTACACATTTAAAGCCTGGTTTTTCTGATGCAATTATTGACCAGAGATATTACAAAAAAATTCTCAAATGTTTTACTTAAACGGTAACTTCCTAAAACATAGCTTAAACGTTTAAGGAAAATGCTGAGAAAAATGGGAATTTTCTTAAATGTTTCCTTCTTTACGTTCCGTGCGGAAAAGAGGGGTGTGTGATTACGCTCAAAGTTAAGCATGAACTCATCCAAGACGAACACATATTTTATTCTTTAAAACTAATGTTCGTCCTTTCTATTATGAAATGAATATCAATAGTTGCCTCGCGTAAACCACGGATTTGACTATTTCAGGACAAACAATAATTTGGACTAAATGTCAATGGCCTCCCATTTAAAACAGTTTGTGTGGGCGTCCAAGTATTTTGTTCGATTTCTTTTCATTATATACAGTAAAGCAACCGTAAAAAAATCCCTCATATTAAGGTCCACAAAACAGTTTATGCAAATACATGGACTAAATTAATAAAACAAAAAATAGGTGAGAAGACGAAATTATCCATCGCTTATCTCCGAAGACTGCCGACGGTCATATAATCCGATACATGCATGAATGTAAATATGAATTAACAGACAAACATACGCAATCATATATTGACAATTTTTCGAGGTTTGTTTTATTCCATGTTATAGCTTTAAATTTATGTAAATCATCGTATTAAAAGTTTTAAAATGATTTTTTGTGGGCCTTATCAGTAAACGAACTGATTATTCCTGGTGGCTTCCTTGTTTCACTTTTCAATGTTGAAATTTTGTTTCTTTTTAGTGAATAAACATACTGAACACTTGCTTAATACATGCGCTACCTATCTCCACTAAAGGTGAAATTAAGGATTGCATGAATACGGAAAAACTGAGTTGAATTATTGAACCAAACTGGTTGCTAGTAGAGAAACATTATTTTTTTATTTTGCTTTTCAAAGCATTTTAAACAAAATAAAAAATCAGATTTTTATTTCTTGTCAAAATCGTAGCTACCTATAACATGTATAATGGTCCTTTAAAAACAATTACATACGCATGGACATATTATATGAATCGAATAGACTCAGAATAATTATATAAACTAACAAAATCTCTTCTTTTTCAATCTCTCTAAACGTTGGGATTTGATAATACTACAATCTAGTTTGATTATGAATAACGCGTGCAAACAAATAATCAATAGTTAATAAAAATTGCATTGCCTTAAAAACCGAAAAAAACGAACCCCACGAAATCCAGAGAACAAAGCAGAATCAAATAAGTTGATTCTGATACCAATATTGGTTGCATTCATAACGGAAACTATATACTAGTATACAAATTTGCATCGATTCGGATGTGCTATAATATTGACTCTGCGCAAATCATAATTGATCAATAAATCATGTCATCTGAAGTGAGTCCGTATCATATTGAGTTTTATGAAATGGGGTGGCACAAGATGTTTAGTTTTTTTTTCAGTTCGTTATATTTATTTATTAAACTTTGAAATTAATGTAATATTACGTATGGAGTTACTTTATATGCCCTAGTAATAGGAACATAGGTTTAAAGATAGTCTACAGAATGTAACAATTATATATTAATCACCATTTCTAAACTGATAAACTGAATTCACCAAAACTATATACTGTAAAAAACGATTTGACAGTTAACATTGACAAAACTAAGGTAGTTGTGTTTCGAAACGGTTGTCTTGTCAAGGATTATGAGAAATGAGTCTACAATAATGACATTTTAGAGACGGTCGATTACTTCTTTTGCTTGGGATTTAATTTAAAATACAATGGAAAGTTTATATTTTCACAGAAGAAACTGGCATAACTAGGTTGAACATCAATGTTTCTCATGTTATCTACGTCAAGGAATTACTATATAAATACTCAAACTCTCCTGTCTCTATTTGATGTGTACGTAGGTAGTGTAATTTCATACGCATGCAAAGTGTGGGGATTCTATAAAGCTGATGATGTCGAAAAAGTCCACTTGCATTTTTGCAAAAGACAGCTAGGTGTTAAACAGTCTACACATTCTGATATGATATACCTGGAACTAGGAAGACTTCCAATGATTGGTAAAAGGAAAATTCGAATGTTTGAATATTGGTTCAAAATCATGTCAACAAATAACTGTATTTTAAGCTCCGTATTTAAAGAAATGTGTATCGATTTTGATATCGAAAACGTTCAAAATCTGTAAATTGGGCAAAGTTAATAAAAAGTAAAATCACAAAAATACTGAACTCCTAGGAAATTTCAAAATGCAAAGTCCCTAATCAAACGGCAAAATCAAATAATAATACACACCAAACGAATGGACAACAACTGTCATATTCCTAACATGTTACAGGCATTTTCAAATGTAGAAAATGGCGGATTGAACCTGGTTTTATAGCGCTAAACCTCTCACTTGTATGACAGTCGCGTCAAATATCATTATATTTACAACGATGTGTGAACCAAACACATATAATGGGTAAAAATAGTCAAAATATGGGTACAGCAGTTACCACTGTGTCACAATCTCAAAACAAACAAATATTTAACAAAAAAGCACAAAAGGCATCTATCAAATTTAAAAACCACTTTCATTGTTTCGCGTGTATGACGTCAGAAAATGTAAACGTCTGTTATACACTTATCCAGGAATTACTTTTAGCCCGATAACATACTCTTACGAAATACTCTTATCCTGGAAATTTCATTTTTTCCAAATAAATATACTTAAAGTATTAACAAACGGGTCTTTTATTTGAGATCGTAAGTTATATTGATGAATTGTATTTTTTTATGCATTTACTATTAATATTGTTACAAATTCATTTAAATTATACCGAAATAGGAATCATAGCTGCCGAGATCTAAAATAATGTCTCCCGTGTATCTGTTACCCCCTAAGAAAACTTGAAATAGGAACCAGCTCTAGTTCGCGCTATTTCCGAAATCCGTAATATCAAGATGAAGTTTTCAACAATATTGATGCTGTTTAACTTTTTATTATTTCTTCTGATGAAAAGTGTCAACTCTCACAGAGATGAAAAAGAAAAGGTATGTACTAATTATTTGTGAATATTTTTTTATTGATAAAAACCTTGCACACACATTTCAGATCTATTAATCATCATAGTGCAAGTAAATGCCGATATCGTTTGGACAAATAAAATTCACTCGTGTCAAAATAATTAAATCCAAATTTAAATGATTAGAGATAAACAAGATACATGTTTGTAACTTATAACGCTCCAACCACTGTACCAACTTATACTATTTGATTATATTGACATGTTCTCAAATACCGAAAATATATTGTGAGGGTCCAAGAAAAAAAACTTTATGGTTTGTCGAGGAAAAAAAAGTGATAAGTTTAGATAGGTAAGTGTTCTAATAAACCTAATAACTCATTCAATCTATTATTTTTAACACCAAACTCTTACATTATATGGCAATGGGAGGATCATTTTATTTTGCGAGGGTGTAAAGGGGGGATTGAAATATGTGTAACTTAAAACTTTATTCTTTGTGGATAGGAGAATAGGAGTAGATACAATACCTTCAACTCGATATTTCAATTTTGCCGGTGATTAAACAGTTGTAGCAATTAATCAATCGGAGAGTACAGCCTCAAATCCTGGACAGCAACACAAACATTATCACAATTTTTAGTTTTATTTAGTAATTTTATAATATTATTGATCATTATTTAGAGGATACACGGTGTATTCATATAATACATAAAAGAAAAATAGCAGATCGATTGGTTTAGGCGTGCTCGTATTTAAATGAACTTACTCCTGGTAAGCTCATACTAGTATATTATTTATTTTTTCCTTTCTCAATAACTCTACAATTCAAGTTTACAAAAACGACGGATTTTTTTTACTTAAAAACGTGTTTTCTCATTTAAATGTGTATTTTGATATATATGGACTTTCGTATTTTCCTAGAATAAAAATCAAATAATTTAATAGTATATTTAATCCACTAACAGTGTTTACAAAACAATTTTGAGCTAAGCTATACAGGTACCACCGTTCTAACCCCCCTTTGTGTGTTTTAATGTATCGAAATAAGCAGTATATGCAACTGAACCTACCATTACAAAATTAATAAATCTGTCAACAACCAGTCATTACTAATAAGCCTTCAAATAAATAAAGTGAATGGAGAGCCATTAACGACCTTGTAATCTAGCATCGTCTTTCAAACATTTTAACTTTCTTCAATAGGTTATCATAGTTACGATTAAAACTAGTATATAAATACACTATGCGTTCCGAAAAAAAATCTAGCAGGTGTCAAGTTTAAATTCTGTGTACTTATATAATCTTAAATACTATATTGACATCGCAGTGTTAAATATGCATTCCTGTAAATGTTTAGCAGAATCGTCTACAAGGTTACTTAGTAATACTTAATTTTCTGTAGTAGTTTGAAATCTTAATTCATAAACTCAGTTTTTAAATTACTATGTAAATGCTATAGAAAAATCATAATATATCCCAAAGTTGTCTACTTTTAAAAAAAGATATTTAATGTTTCAATTCCTGACATACAATCGTTTTATTGCTGCTCCTTCTGAAATCAAACATTAGCAAAAGTTCGCATTTGAATGGTTTGTATATTTAAATATCAAATTGTTAAGTTTTCGGCACACTTCGAACGAAAATCTAGTCTTTTGTTTTCTCTGAAGATACTTTTTATCCCCTATTATTGTACTTCATATTGGTAATCCATGTGACTGATAATATATATTGTTTTCAACGCCTATGTGTATGCAAAATTAAATTAAGAATGGAAATGGGGAATGTGTCGAGGTAGACAACAATCCGACCATAATTTCTCATGTATACCTCACCAATGATGTTCGTCGATGGGCTTCGTTGTTCAATCACACATGTATGTCTAATATCTATAGCAATTGCATAATAACTTTGAATGAGGACAGTAATTATGATCTTGTTCAATATCTACTTAGGATAAGAAATCCTGAACAAGAAGAAGACTACAATTCAGATAAGTCAGAGGAATAGATTTGTATTAATAAACGTAGTAAAATAGAGGTGTAACTCGGAGATGTCAAATAGATGTTTTGTACCTAATGTAACGCAATATTTAAAATCATCAATTAGCTTCGTCGGCGTCTTGAGATTACAAATACAGACACACAGTGTTATAGTTTCCTATCTTTGGTATTTTAAGTTGCATTGTATTGAAAAAATATCTTTATAATAATATATATGTACGTCTCTGGAGGTTATTAGATTTTAGCATGTCATGATAGGTTGTTACAATGTTATCTAAACATTCATATTGTTTCATCTTAATTCGTACAACAGCAATAACATCAAACAAGGTATACTAGTTTTAAAGAGATTGGTTCAGACATTGTTTGGTTTGGATGCAGTTTGATAATTGAAAAAAATGTAATCGAAGAGGGTTCGAAGCTTCGTTTTCTAAATGTTGTATAAAGCTTTTTTAACTGAATCCATGATTATTAAATAGATTTATTCAATGATACAAGTGGTGTCATTTTTTGGTTTGATCATTTTGTATGAAATACAAGGGATAAACAAAAATAACTATAATTCAAATTTGATGACCATTTGGTTGTTGTTTGCTTAAATAACAAACAAAAAAGAAGATGTGGCACGAATGCGAATGAGACAAATTGCCATCCAAGTCACAATGTGTTAAAAGTGAACAATTATAGGTAAACGTTCGGCCTTCAACACGGAGCATTTACTCACACCGAATTCCAATTGCAATCTATTATAAAGATTCAGCGAAACTATCAACAATTCAGAGTTGGCACGTTTTGCATGGTATGTCGACTGGAATGAATGGTTTTGAATTTGGACTGGCATAATAATAAAAAAAAATTTGGAGTATATTAATACATATTTTCTATTTTTGACATATTTCCGGGATAAGTGTATCGACATATAATTTAAAATGTATGGATTTCTATATAGATATAATCTTTTAAAAACGATATAGAATTGTATGATTTTTATTTAGATATAAGTATACACATCGTCGCTTTATGTATATGACTTTAAAGTGAAATGATTTTTATATTGAAATTATACTGTCCGCGAAATTAACCCCGTACTTTTAAATTATATGTCGGTACTCTTATCCCGGAAACATGTTACAATAACATTAAATATAAAAAAGAGAAGATGTGGTATGATTGCCAATGAGACAACTGTCCACAAGAGACCAAAATGTAACAGACATTAACAACTATAGGTCATCGTACGGACTTCAACAATGAGCAAAGCACATACCGCATAGTCAGCTATAAAAGGCCCCGATAAGACAATGCAACACAATTCAAACGAGAAAAATAACGGCCTTATTTATATAAAAAAATGAACTAGCATTGCTGTTACTAGCCACTTTTCCCTGCATTTCATATTTTCCCTTCATGTTCATATTTCGGAGATAAGAGTACCAACGTATGATATATAATTACAGACTAAATTTTTGAGATTGATATGGAAAATGGTAAAATTAAGAAAAGAATAGCATTGTTTAGTCGCTATTTCGTTTAACTGTGTATTGCAAACACAGTTTGAGGTAAATGATAATATATTATTTTTGCTCGAATGCCCGTTTAGAACGTACAAATATTCAAAAAAATATATGATGTGGGCAACTTGAAAAGAATATGATTATTAGAAAAAAACTTAGACATCGGAGATACTATCCTGATAGAAAGTATAGGATATGTGATATCTTTCAAAGACACGAAATCAGCATGTGCAAAGCAAAACAAAAATGCAAAGGAGTAAGATTTTAGTTTGCATCATTTCAAAGTCACAGTGAGGCCTTGCACACAAAGCAAAAAACTAAAACAAAAAGGAGCATATACATATTTTATCTTTTTACATATTTCCGGGATAAGGGTACTGACATATTAAATGAAATTTTAATAGAATTTTTTTCAGGTAAATATCTATTAAAGTACAACCTTTATGAATATATACATAAAAGTATGTTATTTTGAAGAGAGGTGAAGACATCCGAAAGCATCACAGTTACAGCACGCTTGTCGCTGCATCACAAGTTTTCCATTCATAACATATTCCGGGATAAGAGTACCGAAATATGATTTTTCAGACTGATAAGGAAAAAAACCAATTAGCAGTGTCAATGTGCAGTTCAAGGCGCATTTACTTTATTTATAAGATGCTAGCAGTTTCATAAGTATACCAGGGACTTTGATTCATTCAGAAAGAAAGGAGAGAAAACAACAGTATCAAAGAAACTGTCAACTTTTACTTAATCCTACATGTACTTTTCTTTAAAAAAAAAAATATTGACGGGCTAAGTGTACTGACATTCAAAATAAAAAAATGTACACTAAAGCCAGACTATTCAGTTGAAAGTATAATCTAAATATTAATAAGGTAGTCTTATCTATATGCATCAAATTGTTTCCTATTTCGTACGTATTTTTAAACGGAGCTTATAGGATCAACAGTATATTTTCCATATAATTGTGTGTTGAATACGTAAAATAATTTGTGAGGAGTGTTAACAGATTTTATTTTCATTTATATATATTAGCCTTAATCTATTGTTGATTATTTATATTTCCAACCGATCATAATTTTCTATATAAAAGGCACACTTCA
Organism: Mytilus galloprovincialis; assembly: GCF_965363235.1. Taxonomy (NCBI): domain Eukaryota; kingdom Metazoa; phylum Mollusca; class Bivalvia; order Mytilida; family Mytilidae; genus Mytilus; species Mytilus galloprovincialis. The sequence continues at coordinate 10,455,939 of NC_134838.1, read as the reverse complement.
CGAACAAGTCAAAAATCATAATTTTAGGGGGACAATCTTGAAAGGAGTAATTCAAAGAACCATCTGATTATTAGGTGGAAATTGCCAATTGAGACAGCCATCTTCTAAAGTTCAAATTAAGTGGTCGTATTTGCTGATTGTCTATTAATTGCCATCTATCTTAAAGTTATGCACGCTTACATTTGTTGGTAACTCGAATAATGCTGCGACCTCTAGCGGCCTCTATCCTATCGAGGTTAATGTAGCAATCGGAGATTAGACGGAGATCAGCAGAATATACAAATGTAACGACTGACATTATTCGGGTTAATTTGTTGGCCGAAAATTGATTTCCACTTTTGACCACAACTGTTTCCTGCACTGTGTTTGTTTTGGCCAGGCCAGGTTATATTTTTCTAAATCTTTTTGCACCCCCCCCCCCCCAAAGAGCTGCAAGTCTATTGAGGAAATAAAATTACTTTTGATTTGACTGTTCATTTAACTATTTATTTTTAGTTGATTAAATATTGGAAACGCCCTCCTTGTGTTGACAATAAGTCAATAATAAAACATTACATTTTTTGATAAGAGTAAACGCGTCAGTTGTCTCCCATTCCATGAAATTAAATGTTTAATGTATTCCCCCTTTGCAAAGAAGAATTATTTAAATATTAGTTCGTTATTCAAAATAATCGAAATACTAAATACCAATAAAAACTTATTAATTAACTGTAAATCTAATTAAAAAGAAATACTTAACAAATTTTGCTTTGTTGAAAAAATATCACAGACGATGTTTGTTCCCTGGTTAAGGGTAATTTGATAAAGGTATATTTCCGGGTTAAAGGTAATTCCTGGATAAGTGTATGACACACGTCTTCTTTGGTGCCGGGCTGCCATACTTTTTGCGATGTTTGTTTACACTTTGGGCAACACAAATGCCTTTCATTTTCACGGAATTACACAAACCGTCAAATGAGGAAACGTTACAAAGTACTTCACAACGTTGTCGACTTATTCCGTAAAAAGTATCAACATCTATAGTTTACCTGGTTCGCCCTATGCATTAGAAAGCCAGATCAAGCAAACATTTTTTGATCATTTCAAATTTCTTACTCAACCCAGTAATTCTATTTGCAATTGCAATAACAAGTGGCAATACAAAATTAAATATTGTATGACGGCAGATCATAAAATTACGACGTTACTTTAGCGGACAGAGTGGCATTGGTTTTCGCAACCTGTGTATGTTACGTCATTTGTGATATACAGAAATTACAACGTTTAGCACACAACTAATTGATGTTCGGATAAACAAAGCCAATTTGGTACATAATGTATTTTTTAATATATGTTAAATAAACGAATTCGAATAAATTAGTACCACAAAGAACATTGTTAGCAACTCAATATTTCTAAAATGTGCATTTCTCAGTGTCGTCTTTTGCAAAGTGATTAAGTTGTACATCTTTTAGAGAATGTTTAACCAGTATGATACTAAGTATAAACAGATCTTGAATACAGTTTATCCATATTTATGTTAACATCATTGGATACGATATAGCTTGTAATGGGATTGAAATAATATTTGTTATGTCTTTAAGTGATATTACACCTAGTTATTATGAATAGATGTTAATAGTTTATATGTACCTTCTATTCATGGAAGCGTATTAGCCCCACACATTTTTTTTCTTTCAAATCACTACGTTTTAACGAAAACCTTTGGCGTTATAACGCAAACATTAAATTGCGAAATACCGCAAACCTTTGCGTTATAACGCAAACATTGCGAAGTAACGCAAACATTTACGAAATATCGTAAACATTTGCGTTATAATGAGACCTTTGCGAAATAATGAAAACATATGCGTAATAAAGCAGACATCTGTTTTATCATTTACGCAAAGGTTTGCGTTATATCGCAAAGATAGGACATTTTTTTAAATGTGTGGCGCTAATACGCTTCCGTATTTATTTGATAAATATTGGACAGCTGTTGATTATTGGATATAGATTCGATGATAAATAGATTTAGCATCATCTGAATGTTGTTGGATTTTGCATCGTCTGAAAATCGAAATGCTACCACTATATCAACATACCTGATATAGTTTTTGTAAATATACAAATTTCCCATTCTTCTCCTTTAGCAAGGAATAAACTATTCTTGATTAAAAGACGAAATTAAGTAATAAGTTCACGAAGGGTGAAAATGGCCTCTCGGTTTTGAGTTTGAAGTTTTTTCTAATAACAAAAAAAACCCACGAAATTAACATAGAAACAGATTTGATATCACTTCAAATAAAATACGTCTTCCTTATAACGTATCCCGTCATATATTTCGCTGATGTGACTCTTTAACTATGCATTACTTATGTTGAAACATCAGAGTTGGTCCAATTCTTCACAATTCATAACCTTGTCTGGCATTAATAACTTTGATTGCAACCCTTGATCTTGATTGATTTGGTAACTAGACATTAAATAGCAACAACTTCACATTGTAAATACAAATCATTTTAGATTTTATAATTACGGACAAGGTTCTTAATTCGCTTGTACTTAAAATACAAATATCACAAAAAGACCTTTGTGCCTATAATTTACCTACTTAAATGATTTGGTCAATCAGGTTAAAAGGTTCTATGTTAATTTCGAACAAAATTGCTGTCTTTTTATTCCTCATGGTAAACAGGATATTCAAGGTCGATCACGGCTAGACGAGAACTTACACATAATAATTTTGTAAGTAGAACTATTGAAAGTGAATTGGCGGTAATTATTTTTTTTGATTTAATTGTTGATTTAAAAAATTGAACAAAACTGTTCATATTTTGATGTATGTTTACGTTTCCCCCCATACAATTGATCTTTAGTTTACCCCCTTAGAGAGGAATTTCTTAATACCTTCATTGAAATTAACTAATATCAATATATAGATATTTGTCAGGTAATGTTAATTTCATATATAATTATCCAATATTAGTAGTTTTGTGAAGTAATTACATGATTTTTTAACCAACCCATAGAAATTGCACTCAACGACATGTAAATATTCTGTCAAAAACATTTTAAATGCTAACATTGTTTTTAAAGAATAGTTTGGAGAGAATTTCTGACCCGTAAAAAAAAATCAAAAAAAATCAGATGTTTATATAATAGTTAGTGATAACAAGTTAAAATCGTATGATATAAAATCGATGAAATTCAACACTTCAAAACTTAACTTTGCATTTGTTCGAATATGTGCAAATCAAATATTGATAAATGATTTTATACGATAAGATGTAACTGAATATTAATATTAACATACCGCATAGTCAGGTATAAAAGGCCAAGATAAGACAATGCAACACAATTCAAACGAGAAAACTAACGGCCTTATTTATATAAAAAAAATGAACTAGCATTGCTGTTACTAGTCACTTTTCCCTGCATTAAATATTTTCCCTTCATGTTCATATTTCGGAGATAAGAGTACCAACATATGATATAGAATTACAGACTAAATTTGTGAGATTGATATGGAAAATGGTAAAATTAAAAAAAGAATAGCATTGTTTAGTCGCTATTTCGTTTAACTGTGTATTGCAAACACAGTTTGCGGTAAATGATGATATATCATTTTTGCTCGAATGCCCGTTTAGAACGTACAAATATTCAAAAAATATATGACGTGGGCAACTTGAAAAGAATATGATTATTAGAAAAAAACTTAGACATCGGAGATACTATCCTGATAGAAAGTATAGGATATATGATATCTTTCAAAGACACGAAATGAGCATGTGCAAAGCAAAACAGAAATGTAAAGGAGTAAGATTTTAGTTTGCATCATCTCAAAGTCACAGTGAGGCCTTGCACACAGAGCATCAAACTAAAACAAAAAGGAGCATATACATATTTTATCTTTTTACATATTTCCGGGATAAGGGTACCGACATATTAAATGAACTTGTAATAGATTTTTTTCAGGCAAATATCTATTAAAGTACAACCTATATGAATATATACATACAAGTATGTTATTTTGAAGAGAGGTGAAGACATCCGAAAGCATCACAGTTACAGCACGCTTGTCGCTGCATCACAAGTTTTCCATTCATAACATATTCCGGGATAAGAGTACCGAAATATGATTTTTCAGACTGATGAGGAAAACAACCAATTAGCAGTGTCAATGTGCAGTTCAAGGCGCATTTACTTTATTTATAAGATGCTAGCAGTTTCATAAGTATACCAGGGACTTTGATTCATTCAGAAAGAAAGGAGAGAAAACAACAGTATCAAAGAAACTGTCAACTTTTACTTAATCATACATGTACTTTTCTTTAAAAAAAAATATTGACGGGCTAAGTGTACTGACATTCAAAATAAAACAATGTACACTAAAGCCAGACTATTCAGTTGAAAGTATAATCTAAATATTATTAAGGTAGTCTTATCTATATGCATCAAATTGTTTCCTATTTCGTATGTATTTTTAAACGGAGCTTATAGGATCAACAGATAGTATACTTTCCATAAAATTGTGTGTTGAATACGTAAAATAATTTGAGAGGAGTGTTAACAGATTTTATTTTGATTTATATATATTAGCCTTAATCTATTGTTGATTATTTATAGCTCCAACCGATCATAATTTTCTATATAAAAGGCACACTTCACGAACAAGTCAAAAATCATAATTTTAGGGGGACAATCTTGAAAGGAGTAATTCAAAGAACCATCTGATTATTAGGTGGAAATTACCAATTGAGACAGCCATCTTCTAAAGTTCAAATTAAGTGGTCGTATTTGCAGATTGGCTATTCATTGCCATCTATCTTAAAGTTATACACGCTTACATTTGTTGGTAACTCGAATAATTCTGCGCCCTCTAGCGGCCTATAGCCTATCGAGGTTAATGTAGCAATCGGAGATTAGACGGAGATCAGCAGAATATACAAATGTAACGAATGACATTATTCGGGTTAATTTGTTGGCCGAAAATTGATTTCCAAATTTGACCACAACTGTTTCTTGCACTTTGTTTGTTTTGGCCAGGCCAGGGTATATTTTTCTAAATCGTTTTGCACCCCCCCCCCCCTCCCCCAACCCAAAAAAATAAATAAAGCAACAAGTTTATTGAGGAAATAAAATGACCTTTGATTTGACTGTTCATTTAACTATTTATTTTTAGTTGATTTAATATTGGAAATGCCCTCCTGTGTTGACAATAAGTCAATAATAAAACATTACATTTTATGGATAAGAGTAAACGCGTTTCCGTTTAAGAGTAATAAGTTTCAGTTGTCTCCCATTCCATGAAATTAAATTTTTAATGTATTGTCCCTTTGCAAAGAAGAATTATTTAAATATTAGTTCGTTATTCAAAATAATCGAAATACTATATACCAATAAAAACTTACTAATTAACTGTAAATCTAATCAAAAAGAAATACTTAACAAATTTTGCTTTGTTGAAAACAAATCACAGAATATGTTTGTTCCCTGGTTAAGGGTAATTTGATAACGGTAAATTTCAGGGTTAAGGGTAATTCCTGGATAATTTTGTCGTTCAAAGTATTTTCAAAAAAATAATTATTTCACATGGGGAATGGTGATATACAGGGTTACAAAAATAAAAGTTATGTGAGAACTAATTTCAGAAACAGACCGAGATTTAAAATTATCCAGAAGTTCTTTACAAGTTTTAAGAATCAACATATGGTTAATACCACTATGCGAGTAAAATAATTTTGTCGTTCAAAGTATTCTCAAATTTATAATAGAACAATAATATAATGGCGGGATCTTTAAAAGTACAGAGATGAGCTAAACAACTTTGGCATTGGAGATATTTGGTTAAAACAGTCGGAGCTCGTATTTGAGATTGATTATCCTCTTATTAAGCAACGACTTTTAGAATTTAAAAACGTGAGATATATTCGTTAATAGATAGCAGTAGTAAGTGTCGTATCTATAAATGCATTATAAACAGCTTTGATTTACAATATCATTTGACGAATTTTATCCCTACTGTGTACCGGAAAGCACTTACTAAAATTAGACGTACTTCTCATTCGTTAGCAGTTGAAACTGAACGATATAAAAGCATTGAGTTGCCACGTCGTATATGTACAATTCGCCGTCAGTGTATTGAAGACGAATTCCATTTTGTCTTAGAGTGTCCGAAATATAAGGAACTTAGAGTAAAATTCATCAAGAAATATTACTGGTCTAGGTCAAGGGTGTTTAAATTTATTGAACTTTTAGTATATAGAACATCAAACAGTTAACCAATTTAGGAAAATAAACTATTGCTTTTAAAATCAGAGACAACATTATAACATGAAAATTATCTGTCTGTTTACTTGTTTTCTTGAAATCTTTAAATTCTATATTGACACCAACAAACTGTAAGGTTCAAGGTCATGAAGGTAATAACGAATTTCAATTTAGATAGCCAAAATACCAGTGAAAACGATCGGAAATCAAACAAGTGTAGTAGTCAGTCGAGAACCAGCTCTTTCAATGACAGAAAATTCAATTTACTTTGCCATAATCATAACATCACAATGACATCATGAATATCAAGTCATTGCTTCAAAATAAACTTAGATGACCGATGGTCAATATAATTGTCATGACTCATTAATTATTAAGTGTGTTAAATAAAAGCAACAGTAGTATACCGCTGTTCAATCGTCATAAATCGATTAAGCGAAAACAAATCCAGGTTACGAATTAAACCCTAGGGAAACACGTCAACTATCAGAGGAAAACAACGGAACAACAGAAACACTGAACTGCAACAAAAACAAACGTCAACATACATATAGAAATGGACAGTTTGATAACAACTGCCATATTCCTGACTTAGTACAGGACATTTTAAGAAAAAATGGTAGGTTGAACTTGAGTTGATATGGAAATGTTTTAAATACCGCTAAAACTAAATGACAACATTACGTGACAGACATATAGTACAAATAAACGCAAGAACACTCAGGATAGAGAAATACATAAATAAATAATATAATACAAATGTAGTACATTACAACCTGTAAACCACAGAATAACAACGGACAACTCCCATGAATTTACGACAGTACACCAATACATTCATTAAAAGTTGCAATGTTTTGATTTCTAATGCATGCTTATTGCAATTGATGAAACTTTGTCATGTTATTATGACCAATGTGTTGTATTAGACGTGTTAGGAAAGTCAATACGATTTTGACGCTGATGTCAAATACCAATACCACTACAGGCTATAGTGGGGACCATCTAAAAAAGCACAGATAATCATTCACTGTAGTTACCTAGATATAGGAAGATGTGGTATGAGTGCCAATGAGACAACTCTCCATCCAAGTAACAATGAATAAAAGTAAACCATTATAGGTCAAGGTACGGCCTTCAATCTGTATGGATTTGTTTGATGAGGGGGGAGGGGCAAGGGGTTTAACAGTTATGCTATTATAGGGAAATTTAATTCGTTGTTATCTGTTATTCTGAAAATAAATTTGCTGTTAGCTGTTTTTGTCTTATTTCTTGTTAGCTGTTATGGGACTTTTGTTTTTTTTTTTGTTAACTGTTATTGAAAATTGGACTGTTAGCATTTTGACAGCCATATTCAGGATAAATAGAAGACAATTGAACATTTTTACTAATACCACATATTTTTATATGTCTATTGTGTTCTATCCAAATTTCAGTGATAATTTGGTGGTCCCGTTTTAGCAGCAGGATTCCAGAACCATACATCACATAAACATTCATGTATTAAAATCAGTCGGGTCCAGGACAAATACAGTATATATTATGTTTGTCCTTTGTAATCAATTTCATTATCTATGAACATGTATTTTGATGACATTTTGTACAAAATGTGTACAGATTATAATTTGTATTTTAACTTTCTTTGTACACATAATTTGTGCATTTTGTAATTTGTACAAAAATTGACTATACAAATAACTTTTTGTACAAAATTTGACTTAAACTGACTAGTATTGATTTTGTTATATAAAAAGCATTGGTATAACCTTTAAAATTATTATTCAATGACCACATAATAAACCTTATGTTGTACTATTAAACCCTGTCCCAGGATGAGGAGGGTTGGGCGACAACTAACATTTTTTAACCCCGCCACACTCTGAATGTGCCTGTCCCAAGTCAGGAGCCTGTAATTTAGTGGTTGTTGTTTGTTGCTGTGTTACATATTTTTAAGTTCATTATTTTGTATATGAATTAGGCAGATAATTTTCACGTTTGAATTGTTTTACCTTTCTGCCGTTTCAGGGCCTTTATAGCTGACTATGCGGCATGGGTTTGCTAATTTTTTAAGGCTGTATAATGGCCTATAGTTGTTAATGTATGTGTCATTTGGTCTTTTTTGGGGCTCAGAAATTGTTATTGCAAAATAAAGATGTGTCTTAAATCGTTTTTCAGAAAGAAAAAAAAAGTTCTAAAACTCAAATTAACAAAGTGTCACTGGCTTCATTTGTTTTTTGAAAATAACAACCAAAAAAATAAAAACCCACAGAAATTGATGTACAAGTTTTAAGTGAGCTCAAGTCGAAATGTGTACAAATTGTAATTTGTACATGCATGCACTTTTTGTACAAAAAACAATTCGTACAAAATCAAAATACAAATTATAATTTGTACAAAATGATATCTTGTACACCACAGATATAAAAGGTGTTTCGGTAAAAGTCGTATGGACCTAAATACCTATCCTCATCAGGAATCCCTACCCATATGTTTCCTTTTTCTTGATATTAAGAATCGCTGAAATTTGACTTTAACGTAAATATGGGGATAATTAGAAGATAACTGTATTGAAATTTAAGCTCCGACGGCATCAATTGGGGATTTGATGGTCGCAAATTAAGTTTACTGGCGACGCGTTAGCGGAGACAGTAAACGGGTATTTGCGACCATCAAATCCCAAATTGATGCCGTCGGAGCTTAAAATACAATATTAGTATCTCCATTCTAATGAAACTGACAGAAAACAACGTTAAAACATGTATTTAAAATCTGTCATATGCAGTCTGCGCTTGTGCGTACGTCCCATAGCATCAAATGTCAATTGATGCCATGTAAGAAAGTGACGTTATCCAATCAAAATGAACGTTACAAACGTTTTTTGCATTAGAATGGTCCTTGTACCCCATGGGTACATATTAAATTCAAATCAATTCAATTATCAATATGTATAACAAAAAAAAAATATGACCAGAAAACCTGATGAGGATCATAATTAAAATGTATATATGACTCCGTTAAGGTCTACATGTAGGTATAGGTTCATACAATCAGTATATATATGATAAGATCTACGGGATTAGTCCTGGACCAGACTGATTTTAATATTTAATTTACAGTTATCTTTTTTTGTCCCTTTTTAATTCCTTGTTATCTGTTTTAAGCCAAGTCAGTTAACTGTTTTGCTGTTATAGGGACCCCTTGCCCCCCTCTTTGATAATGCTGAGAAGATTTTTAAACAATAAAATAGTAAAAATGTATTCCGCAATACACGGACGAGAATCCAGTAAAACAATACGATCATTATTGTTTAATAGTATTGATCGAATAAGTTTAAGATCGTTGTGTCCCTATTTCTTACTATTTCGTTGAACGACTACAAGGAAAATCTATAATTTGATCAAAATAAATGGATAAAAAAAACCCGACAGGAATGAAATCACATTCGAATTCGATCTATTACTTTTTATTATATACTTAGAAGTAAATACAGATAAATTGTAGGTGTAATAGTTCATTGGCAAGCATGCTGTAACAGTCACCCGTGATGATATCGATATCAGCACGGTTGCAAAGGCTTTATCACACCTTTAATCTGTATGACGTCACGTCATCGATTGTAGTCACTGTTGCAAAGGCTTTATCAAACCCCTTATCTGTATGACGTCATGTCTAACCTATAATCTAAATGACGTCATTTCAAACCTCTTTATCTATATGAAGTCATGTCACATAAAAAAATCTACTGGAAGTATGAGGGAGGGTAGGAGGGGTCCTGATTCCGAAATCCCGGGCTTAAAAACACAAAATCCCGCGGTCCCGAATTTAAATAAATGGAAATCCCAAATCCCGAAATTCAAAAAAAAAAAAAGAATTCCCGGATCTTGAAAGGGTCAATCCCAAAATCCTGAGCTACAAAACACTCGATCCCGGAGTCCCGATAATGTTCCTATCCCCCTCAAGTATATGTATATAATAAAGTGTATATGATATGGCTTTTCCAATAGCACACACCGTATCAACCCTCAACCAATATAATCCCTCGAGCAGAGCTCTTGGGGTTATAATGGTGTATCGTGTTGATGCAAATGTAATATTGAAAAAGCCATGATATTCTCTATATATCAATTTTTTTTCAAAACGTTCCTTTATTTGAAATTTATTCAAAATATACTTGTATTGTCGAGGTCTTTCCTAGCTTTTATGCGGGATTGGTTTTGCTCCATGTTGGGGGTCATACCGTTGTCATATAGTTGCAAACATTTCTGTCATTTGGTCTCTGGTAGATAGTTGTCTATTTTGGCAATCATACCACATCTCCTTATTTTATATCATTTTTTAGTCACTCAGTAGCGTAAAATTCTAAAAAAAAAAAAAACTAGAAATTTGTGTACTAGATAATTAAAAAAAAGGATAAAACGAAAACGTGTTAAATTTGATTATCTTTATATTTTAGTTTTATCTAGAACAGTCATTTGCAATTTATTGTAATGTTGAACAGCGACAATACCTAAAAAAAACCGTTAAAATGTGTGAATTTTCCCTGACATTAACATTTTTTTTCTATCAACTTTCTTTTTTTGGAAAAAGAGGAAACCGTTATCGAATTAAGTTTAAAAGATAATAACGTTCGGACATTATCAAGCACGTTAAATTTACGTTTCGGTAAAAGGTTGGAAGTTTTTTTCTTCTTGTTATCACGGCTTCCTCCACCAACAAAACAGTACACCACGATTAAATTGAGATATTGTGGCGTTAAACTTTCATATAGAAAAGTTAATTTTATTTTCTTTGAGTCAGAAGGATATTTTGAAAATGGAATATTCATTTTCACCTCTTGCGAAACAAAGTCTGCTAAATTATACGTCAGGCATTTATTTTTTCGATTTCGTTCATTTTGTTTTGCCTAAGATTCACTATACACTCCGCTTTCTAAATTGGACGGTGTAAAGTGATTAGTGAAATGGTCAATTTGTCCGTTCTTTCGTCCCTCTGTTTATGCATTGCACTCATACCATGCAGATAGTAGTAGACAATATATATCCGCCTTTGGATCTACTTAAGGCCAATGCACGTCTTAAAATTTCGAGTCGACGTTAACTGCTCGCTTCATATTGTATCAAACACACCACAAAACGCCGGGATACTTTTCAATGCAATTGCATTTTGAGAAAGTCCACACTTTAATCTTATATCGGTATTAGTATTTAACATCAGCGCAGTATTTAAATATCTTTCCTAACACGTCTAATAACAATGAATTGAGTCTTTTTGATTTAACATAATGATACTGCTATCGATGACGACTTTTTTTTTTTATCGAAGACACTAGTGACATTCAAAATTGTTGTATTTTATTGGATCTTCGACGTAATCTTCAACAGTGTATTTGAATACAAATTTTAAATGATTTAAATTTACTACAATACAAACAGTTCTTTGCTCTCTTTCAGAAAATGACATCTAAACTTGTTGTAATGAAGCTAGTATAAAATTTGTCAAAGAAAGCTTCAATTGAATGATGTTTAATTGTCATTTCGAAGTATTTGTGACAAAAAGGATTAACACTTTACCTTAGCTTCTATTTTTGCTGGCAACTATGTTATCGTTTGAATTGAAAAAGGTCTATTCCGTACTATCTCCGACTCCTTAACAATGGTTGATAGCCCCGATAGTTCACCCCGATATATCACCCTCCAGTGACCGGAAATTGCGTTTCCAATACGTATGCACAGTTGGTATAAAGGAGTGATATATTGAAAAGTGTATTCAGTACAATATAACACATACTGCCTGTAGTATCTTGTGATACGCCGGAATGACACCTTTTATTATAGACAATTTGTGTATTATAATATACTGGAATAATATATTCCAGCTAATACTGCAATTTGATTTGCTACCTTGACAGTGAATATATGAGCCTATATACCCTGTGAAAAAAAAATGAAAAAAAAAGATAATGGTAATTAAAATTTAAAATGAGGGCACTCGAGTATAATATATAATCGGGCTTCATAGGGAAGATCCATCACAACATATAACATGGGAAGTAAAACACATGGCATATGTATTGCAAGTTGAAAGAGATCTAACAAGTCTACTTTCCGGTGCACAGAAGTGCGTTCACCTCAGTTTAACGGGATCCGTTTTCCTCGTAAGGGTTGATGTGGCCATTGTGCGTTTTTCTGGTCTCCGGACATTTTTATGTCCCTTTATTTCCTTTATTCTTGACTAGAACTTCGGTTTCCTGCCAAGTTTAATTTATGTAAACCACTTTTATGAATACGTTTTAACTTAAAACTTAGTTTAAATTTTAACCACCTTTATAAATACGGGCCTTAACATGTAAAGTCAGATACTTTTGTTACTATGGTGTGTGGTTACCACTGTCCAAGGTTAATCGAAGGATAGGACGCTTAAACATGTTTTACCCCACCACATTTTGTATGTGTCTGTCTAAAGTCAGGGACCTTTAATTCAGTGCTAGTAGTATGCTAGTGTATATAATATTTGTCTCTCGTTTGTTGTTTTGTATATAAATCAGATCATTTAAGTTCATTTACAATTTGTTGTGGCGGGGTCTTTTATAGCTTGATATGTGGTTTGGGTTTTCTCATTGTTGAAAGCAGTCCGCTAACATCTACGCCATTTGGTCTCTAGTGGATAGTTGTTTCATTGACAATCATTACAACATCATAACCATTTGTCCTGATAATAACGTTGAAATTCTAAAAGCATCATTATATTTGCGAAAATGAGCGAGCTTTAAAACAAATACAAATGTATATATCTACCTTTATATTCACTCCAAATAAATAGGCTTACGAATATCACTGTAGTGGACAGAAATAAACCTGTGGTAAATTTCCATATCCGATTTGTATTCGACGAAACTGTTGTTTATTCGCTATTAATGCGCAGGGTATACGTTGCACCTTGAAATAAATCGTTTTTTAATTGTGTTCGTGTCTCTGGTGGTAACAATGTCTTCTTAGAGATGAAATGACCCTATTAGCGCGCGTGTACCCGTTCCAGTGCTCGGTTAATACCCTGTTACCTATTCGTTACCTATTCGTTACCTATTCACTTATAATACGTTTGTTGTACGTTGCACCTTTTAGAAAAGGATTTTCAATTGTGTTCATGTCTCTGGTGGTAACAATATGTAATTAGAGATGAAATGACCCTATAAGCGTGCATGTACCCGTTCCAGCGCTCGGTTAATACCCTGTTACCTATTCGTTACCTATTCGTTACTTATTCGCTTTTAATACGTTTGTTGTACGTTGAACCTTTAAGAAACGGATTTTCAATTGTGTTCATATTTCTTGTGGTAATAATGTGTTCTTATAGATGAAATACCCCTATTAGCTCATATGTACTCGTTCAAGCGCTCGGTTAATACCCTGTTACCTATTCGTTACCTATTCGTTACCTATTCACTTATAATACGTTTGTTGTACGTTGCACCTTTTAGAAAAGGATTTTCAATTGTGTTCATGTCACTGGTGGTAACAATGTGTTCTTAGAGATGAAATGACCCTATTAGCGCATATGTACTCGTTCCAGCGCTCGGATAATACCCTGTTACCTATTCGTTACCTATTCGTTACTTATTCGCTTTAAATACGTCTGTTGTACGTTGCACCTTTAAGAAAAGGATTTTCACTTGTGTTCATGTCTCTGGTGGTAACAAGTTGTAATTAGAGATGAAATGACCCTATTAGCGCGCATCTACTCGTTCCAGCGCTCGGTTAATACCCTGTTACCTATTCGTTACCTATTCACTTATAATACGTTTGTTGTACGTTGCACCTTTTAGAAAAGGATTTTCAATTGTGTTCATGTGTCTGGTGGTAACAATGTCTTCTCAGAGATAAAATGACTCTATTAGCGTGCATGTACCCGTTCCAGCGCGCGGATAATACCCTGTTACTTATTCGTTCCTTATTCGCTTTTAATGCGCGGGGTAAGTATGCGTTGCACCTTGAAATAAATCATTTTTTAATTATGTTCATGTCTCTGGTGGTAACACTATGTTCTTAGAGACGAAATGACCCTATTAGAGCGCATGTACCCGTTCCAGCGCTCGGTTAATACCCTGTTACCTATTCGTTATCTATTCGTTACCTATTCACTTATAATACGTGTGTTTTACGTTGCACCTTTTAGAAAAGGATTTTCAATTGTGTCCATGTCTCTGGTGGTAACAATGTGTTCTAAGAGATGAAATGACCCTATTAGCGCGCATGTACCCGTTCCATCGCTCGGTTAATACCCTGTTACCTATTCGTTACCTATTCGTTACTTATTCGTTTATAATACGTTTGTTGTACGTTGCACCTTTTAGAAAAGGATTTTCAATTGTGTTCATGTCTCTGGTGGTAACAATATGTAATTAGAGATGAAATGACCCTATTAGCGTGCATGTACCCGTTCCAGCGCTCGGTTAATACCCTGTTACCTATTCGTTACCTATTCGTTACTTATTCGCTTTTAATACGTTTGTTGTACGTTGCACCTTTAAGAAACGGATTTTCAATTGTGTTCATATTTCTTGTGGTAATAATGTGTTCTTATAGATGAAATACCCCTATTAGCTCATATGTACTCGTTCAAGCGCTCGGTTAATACCCTGTTACCTATTCGTTACCTATTCGTTACCTATTCACTTATAATACGTTTGTTGTACGTTGCACCTTTTAGAAAAGGATTTTCAATTGTGTTCATGTCACTGGTGGTAACAATGTGTTCTTAGAGATGAAATGACCCTATTAGCGCATATGTACTCGTTCCAGCGCTCGGATAATACCCTGTTACCTATTCGTTACCTATTCGTTACTTATTCGCTTTAAATACGTCTGTTGTACGTTGCACCTTTAAGAAAAGGATTTTCACTTGTGTTCATGTCTCTAGTGGTAACAAGTTGTAATTAGAGATGAAATGACCCTATTAGCGCGCATCTACTCGTTCCAGCGCTCGGTTAATACCCTGTTACCTATTCGTTACATATTCGTTACCTATTCACTTATAATACGTTTGTTGTACGTTGCACCTTTTAGAAAAGGATTTTCAATTGTGTTCATGTGTCTGGTGGTAACAATGTCTTCTCAGAGATAAAATGACTCTATTAGCGTGCATGTACCCGTTCCAGCGCGCGGATAATACCCTGTTACTTATTCGTTCCTTATTCGCTTTTAATGCGCGGGGTAAGTATGCGTTGCACCTTGAAATAAATCATTTTTTAATTATGTTCATGTCTCTGGTGGTAACACTATGTTCTAAGAGATGAAATGACCCTATTAGCGCATGTACCCGTTCCATCGCTCGGTTAATACCCTGTTACCTATTCGTTACCTATTCGTTACTTATTCGTTTATAATACGTTTTTTGTACGTTGCACCTTTTAGAAAAAGATTTTTATTTGTGTTCATGTCTCTGGTGGTAACAATGTGTTCTTTGGATGGAATAACCCTTTTAGCGCGTATGTACCCGTTCCAGCGCTCGGCTAATACCTTGTTACCTATTCGTTACTTCTTATTTCAAGGTGCAATGCATAGCACGCGTATTTAAAGCAAATAAGGAAAGAATAAGTATGTGGGTATCAGTCGAGCGCTGAACTGGGTACATATGTTCGATTAAGGTTATTTCACCTCTAAGAACCGACAGTTACCACCAGAGACACAAAAATATTTCTTTTTAAAATGCAACGCATTACACCCATTTTAAAAGCGAATAAGGAACGAGTAAGTAACAGGGTATCACTGAGCGGTGAAATGGGTACATATGCGCTAATAGGGTTTTTTCAACTCAGATCAGAGAACACATAATTACCACCAGAGACGTGAAAGCAATCGATAATCGATTTATTTCAAGGTGCAACGTATACCACGCGTATTTAAAGCGAATAAGGAACGAATAAGTAACAGGGTATCAGTCGAGCGCTGAAACGGGTACATATGTTCTATTAGGGTTATTTCACCTCTAAAAACCGACAGTTTCCACCAAAGACACAAACATATTTCTTTTTTTAAAGTGCAACGCATAACACACGTTTTATTTTTTAATTTAAACATATTTTTTTACAGTGGATTGGGAAACAAGTTTTGCAACTTATATTTACCCCTTTCCACTTTTCGGGTACGAGTGCTGCCTTGTAGCGGCATCAGCCTACTCTTTTTCGAAATCTACAAGGGTGTCTTCAACGTGCAAGAGATATGGCTCTCTCTTAACACGGGTCAGTCATTTATCGTCCCCTTCCGACGGACTATCATGGTTTCCTGAAGACCATAGTCGCAAATGGTGTCAAGGGAGATCCGAAAATTGAGTTCCTGAAATTTTTATCCCGAACAGGAATCGAACCAGGAACCATTGTGTTTGTAGTCCGATGCACTAACCGCTACAACACGTTTTATAAGCGAATAAGAAACGAATAAGTAACAGGGTATCAGTGTTGCGCTGAAACGGGTACATATGCGCTAATAGGCTTTTTCACTTCAGAGAACACACAATTACCGCCAGAGACTTAAAAGCAATAGATAATCGATTTATTACAAGGTGCAACGTATACCACGCGTATTTAAAGCGAATAAGGAACGAATACGTAACAGGGTATCAGTCGAGCGCTGAAACGGGTACATATGTTCTATTAGGGTTATTTCACCTCTAAGAACCGACAGTTACCACCAGAGACACAAAAATATTTCTTTTTAAAGTGCAACGCATAACACACGTTTTAAAAGCGAATAAGGAACGAATAAGAAACAGGGTATCAGTGTAGCGGTGAAATGGGTACATATGCGTTAATAGGTTTTTTTCAACACAGAGAACACATAATTACCACCAGAGACATGAAAGCAATCGATAATCGTTTTATTTCAAGGTGCAACGTATACCACGCGTATTGAAAGCGATTAAGGAACGAATGAGTTACAGGGTATAAACCGAGCGCTGGAACGGGTACATACACGCTAATAGGGTTATTTCATCTCCAAGAACACATAGTTACCGCCAGAGACAAGAACGCAATTGAAAATCATTTTCTAAAATGTTCATTTTTATACAAGCGCTCACCTCTTCGAACCAAGAACCAGATCTTCAAACATACGAATATAAAATATTTAAAAGGTACAACGTATAAAAATCAAATAATAAACAAATAAGTATCTAACATAAAGCAACAGGATCGGTTGAGCACAAACACATATAAATAGGTCATAAGAAGGTCATTTTACCTCAACAAATTTAGATCTATAACAAGAGATAAGAATATAAACAAGAGTGCACACGCTGAAATGTCTCGCCTTCTTTACTAATCATTTATATTATGTTGATAGTCTTAAGTATAAAGCTTTATAACAACTGTCACATAACTTAACATTAACCAAGATAACAAAACCAAATTGAATGAACCATGAAAATGAGGTCAAGGTCAGATGAAACATGTCAGACAGACATGTAGAGCTAACAATGCTTTCATACAACAAATATAGTTGACCTCTTACTTATAGTTTAAGAAAAAAAGACCAAACACAAAAACTTAACACTGAGCAATGAACCGTGAAAATGAGGTCGAGGTCAAATAAAACCTGTGCGACTGATATACAGATCATATAATATTTCCATACACCAAATATAGTTGACTTATAGCATATAGTATTAGATAAAAAGACCAAAACTGAAAAACTTAACTTTGACCACTCAACCATGAAAATGAGGTCAAGGTCAGATGACATTTGCACGCTAGACTTGTACACCTTACAATCATTCCATACAACAAATATAGTAGATCTATTATGTAAAGTATTAGAAAAAGAGACCAAAACACAAAAACTTAACTATAACCACTGAACCGTGAAAATAAGGTCAAGGTCAGATGACACCTGCCAGTTGGACATGGACACCTTACAGTCCTTCCATACACCGAATATACTTGCCCTATTGCTTATAGTATCTGAGATATGAACTTGACCACCAAAACCTAACCTTGTTCACTGATCCATGAAATGAGGTCGAGGTTAAGTGAAAACTGTCTGACGGGCATGAGGACCTTACAAGGTACGCACATACCAAATATAATTATCCTACTACTTAAAATAAGACAGAATTCCGCCGCCGCCGAATCACTATCCCTATGTTGAGCTTTCTGTAACAAAAGTTGCAAGCTCGACAAAAATTAAAAAGGGTGAGGATATCAAAAATTGAATAAGTAACGAATAGGTAACGAATAGGGAATAGAGAATAAATAACGAATAGGAAACGCATAGCGAATAGGGAATAAGTAACGAATAGCTAACAAATAGGGAATAGGGAATAAGTTACGAATAGGTAACGCATAGGGAACCAGAGACATGGACACAATTGAAAATCCTTTTCTAAAAGGTGCAACGTACAAAAAACGTATTATAAGTGAATAGGTAACAAGGTATTAACCGAGCCCTGGAACGGGTACATGCACCCTAATAGGGTCATTTCATCTCTAATTACACATTGTTACTACCAGAGATATGAACACAATTGAAAATCCTTTTCTAAAAGGTGTAACGTACAACAAACGTATTATCAGTGCATAGGTAATGAATAGGTAACGAATAGGTAACAGGGTATTAACCGAGCGCTGGAACGAGTACATGCGCGCTAATAGGGTCATTTCATCTCTAAGAAGAAATTGTTACCACCAGAGACACGAACACAATTAAAAAACAATTTATTTCAAGGTGCAACGTATACCCTGCGCATTAAAAGCGAATAAGGAACGAATAAGTAACCGAGTATTATCCGAGCGCTGGAACGGGTAATATGAGCTAATAGGGGTATTTCATCTATAAGAACACATTATTACCACAAGAAATATGAACACAAAGGTGCAACGTACAACAAACGTATTAAAAGCGAATAAGTAACGAATAGGTAACGAATAGGTAACAGGGTATTAACCGAGCGCTGGAACGGGTATATGCACGCTAATAGGGTCATTTCATCTCTAATTACACATTGTTACCACCAGAGACATGAACACAGGTGAAAATTCTTTTCTAAAAGGTGCAACGTACAACAAACGTATTATAAGTGAATAGGTAACGAATAGGTAACGAATAGGTAACAGGGTATTATCCGAGCGCTGGAACGGGTACATGCGCTCTAATAGGGTCATTTCTTCTCTAAGAACACATTGTTACCACCAGAGACATGGACACAATTGAAAAACCTTTTCTAAAAGGTGCAACGTACAATAAACGTATTATAAGTGAATAGGTCACGAATAGGTAACAGGGTATTAACCGAGCGCTGGAACGGGTACATGCACCCTAATAGGGTCATTTCATCTCTAATTACACATTGTTACTACCAGAGATATGAACACAATTGAAAATCCTTTTCTAAAAGGTGTAACGTACAACAAACGTATTATAAGTGCATAGGTAACGAATAGATAACGAATAGGTAACAGGGTATTAACCGAGCGCTGGAACGAGTACATGCGCGCTAATAGGTTCATTTCATCTCTAAGAACACATTGTTACCACCAGAGACATGAACACAAGTGAAAATCCTTTTCTTAAAAGGGCAAGGTACAACAAATGTATTTAAAGCGAATAAGTAACGAATAGGTAATGAATATGTAACAGGGTATTAACCGAGCGATGGAACGGGTACATATGCGCTAATAGGGTCATTTCATCTCTAAGAATACATTGTGACCACCAGAGACATGAACACAATTAAAAATTCTTTTCTAAAAGGTGCAACGTACAACAAACGTATTATAAGTGAATAGGTTACGAATAGGTAACGGGGTATTAACCGAGCGCTGGAACGGGTATATGCGCGCTAATAGGGTCATTTCATCTCTAAGAACACATTGTTACCACCAGAGACATGGACACAAATGAAAATCCTTTTCTAAAAGGTGCAACGTACAACAAACGTATTATAAGTGAATAGGTAACGAATAGGTAACGAATAAGTAACAGGGTATTAACCGAGCGCTGGAATGGGTACATGCACGCTAATAGGGTCATTTCATCTCTTATTACACATTGTTACCACCAGAGACAAGAACATAATTGAAAATCCTTTTCTAAAAAGTGCAACGTACAACAAACGTATTATAAGTGAATAGGTTACGAATAGGTAACAGGGTATTAACCGAGCGCTGGAACGGGTATATGCGCGCTAATAGGGTCATTTCATCTCTAAGAACACATTGTTACCACCAGAGACATGGACACAAATGAAAATCCTTTTCTAAAAGGTGCAACGTACAACAAACGTATTATAAGTGAATAGGTAACGAATAGGTAACGAATAGGTAACAGGGTATTAACCGAGCGCTGGAATGGGTACATGCACGCTAATAGGGTCATTTCATCTCTTATTACACATTGTTACCACCAGAGACAAGAACATAATTGAAAATCCTTTTCTAAAAAGTGCAACGTACAACAAACGTATTATAAGTGAAAAGGTTACGAATAGGTAACAGGGTATTAACCGAGCGCTGGAACGGGTATATGCGCGCTAATAGGGTCATTTCATCTCTAAGAACACATTGTTACCACCAGAGACATGGACACAATTGAAAATCCTTTTCTAAAAGGTGCAACGTACAACAAACGTATTACAACTGAATAGGTAACGAATAGGTAACGAATATGTAACAGGGTATTAACCAAGTGTTGGAACAGGTACACGCGCGCTTATAGGGTCATTTCATCTCTAAGAAGAAATTGCTACCACCAGAAACACGAACACAATTAAAAAAAACGATTTATTTCAAGGTGCAACGTATACCCTGCGCATTAAAAGTGAATAAGGAACGAATAAGTAACCGGGTCTTATCCGAGCGCTGGAATAGGTAATATGCGCTAATAGGAGTATTTCATCTATAAGAACACATTATTACCACAAGAGATATGAACACAATTGAAAATCCGTTTCTTAAAGGTGCAACGTACAACAAACGTATTAAAAGCGAATAAATAACGAATAGGTAACGAAGAGGTAACGACTAGGTAACGGGGTATTAACCGAGCGCTGAAACGGGTATATGCACGCTAATATGGTCATTTCTTCTCTAAGAACATATTGTTACCACCAGAGACATGGACACAATTGAAAATCCTTTTCTAAAAGGTGCAACGTACAACAAACGTATTATAAGTGAATAGGTAACGAATATGTAACGAATAGGTAACAGGGTATTAACCGAGCGCTGGAACGAGTAGATGCGCGCTAATAGGGTCATTTCATCTCTAATTACACATTGTTACCACCAGAGACATGAACACAAGTGAAAATCCTTTTCT
This sequence comes from Mytilus galloprovincialis, assembly GCF_965363235.1. Taxonomy (NCBI): domain Eukaryota; kingdom Metazoa; phylum Mollusca; class Bivalvia; order Mytilida; family Mytilidae; genus Mytilus; species Mytilus galloprovincialis. The sequence goes on along the minus strand of NC_134838.1, from coordinate 10,434,379 downwards.
AAAAGTAGCAACGTACAACAAACGTATTATAACTGAATAGATAACGAAAAAGTAACGAATAGGTAACAGGGTATTAACCAAGCGCTGGAATGGGTACACGCGCGCTAATAGGGTCATTTCATCTCTAAGAAAAAATTGCTACCACCAGAGACACGAAAACAATTAAAAAAAAACGATTTATTTCAAGGTGCAACGTATACCCTGCGCATTAAAAGCGAATAAGGAACGAATAAGTAACCGGGTATTATCCGAGCGCTGGAACGGGTAATATGCGTTAATAGGAGTATTACATCTATAAGAACACATTATTACCACAAGAGATATGAACAAATTGAAAATCCGTTTCTTAAAGGTGCAACGTACAACAAACGTATTAAAAGCGAATAAGTAACGAATAGGTAACGAATAGGTAACAGGGTATTAACCGAGCTCTGGAACGGGTACATGCGCTCTAATAGGGTCATTTCATCTCTAAGAACACATTGTTACCACCAGAGACATGAGCACAATTAAAAAACGATTTATTTCAAGGTGCAACGTATACTTACCCCGCGCATTAAAAGCGAATAAGGAACGAATAAGTAACAGGGTATTATCAGAGCACTGGAACGGGTACATACGCGATAATAGGGATATTTCATCTATAAGAACACATTATTACCACCAGAGATATGAACACAATGGAAAATCCTTTTCTAAAAGGTGCAACGTACAATAAACGTATTGAAAGCGAATAAGTAACGAATATTTAACAGGGTATTATCCGAGCGCTGGAACGGATATATATGCGCTTAAAGAGTTATATCACCTCTAAGAACCCAAATCTACCACCAGAGACAACAAAACAATTGAAAATCATGTTTTTAAAGGTGCAACGTATGATACACGTATTATAAGCGAATTATAAGCGAGTGATTGAACGAATTAAACAAGGTAATAGCATGCTCCGAAACGATGTACACCCTGCTAACATGTTTAACCCCACCGCATTATGTTAGTTTGTGCCTGTCCCTAGACAAGAGCCTGAAATTAAGTAGTTATCGTTTGTATTTGTGTTACATATTTGTCTTCCGTTTATTTTTTTGTATATGAAATACGGCCGTTAGTTTTGTTGTTTGAATTGTTTGAAATTGTCATATCTGGGCCTTTTATAGGTGACTACACGGTTTGGGCTATGCTCATTGTTGAAGGCCGTACATTGACCTATAGTTGATAGTTTCTGTGTCATTTTGGTCTATTGTGGGTTGTTGTCTCTTTGGCAATCATACCACATCTTTTTTTATGCAAGCGCCAACACGGTGATTTCATCCCTTCGAACCAAGATCCATCTTCAAACATACGGACATAAGCAGTTAAAAGGTAGAACGTATAAAAATCAAATAAGGAACAAATGAGTATCGAACATAAAGTAAAAGGATCGGTTGAGCACAAACACATATGAATAGGTCATAAAAAGATCATTTTACCTCAACAAATTTAGAACTATTACCAGATATAAGAGTGTAAACAACAAGAAGTAATTGTAACAGTATGCTGTTACGAAGTCTCCCAAATAAAGCTCCCATTACTCGCTATTCATATGGTCCCATGTTCATTTGATTTGATTTTTTGTCCCATACAAGAATATATATGGCTTACTGGTGGGGATCTCCACCATTTACAAGTATTCAAACAGGAGGGGGTGGCGGTGACCCCCAGGGACTTTACCTACATTTCATTTTATTTGTTTTATTGTCCCCTACAAGAATATATATAGTTTAGGGGTGGGGATGTTGACCGTTTACAAGTTTTCAAACAAGAGGGGGTGGGATGACCCCCTCAGGACTTCCTTTTTATCTAATTTTATTTGTTTTATTGTCCCCTACAAGAACATATATGGTTAAGGGATGGGGATCTGGACCATTTACAAGATAATAGTACATTCTGAAATTACGGGATGGGGGTGACCCCAAGGAACTTCCGTTTAATTTCATTTGATTAGTTTTATTGTCCCTTACAAGAATATATATAGTTTAGGGGTTGGGATGTTGACCGTTTACAAGTTTTCAAACAAGAGGGGGTGGGGTGACCCCCTAGGGACTTTCCTTTTATTTCCTTTTATTTGTTTCATTGTCCCCTACAAGAATATATATGGTTTAGGGGTTGGGATCTGGACCATTTACAAGATAATAGTACATTCTCAAATTGAACGGGGTGGGGCTGACCCCCAGGAACTTCCATTTAATTTCATTTGATTAGTTTTATTGTCCCTTACAAGAATATATATAGTTTAGGGGTGGGGATGTTGACCGTTTATAAGTTTTAAAACAAGAGGGGGTGGGGTGACCCCCTAGGGACTTTCCTTTTATTTCATTTTATTTGTTTTATTGTCCCCTACAAGACAATATATGGTTTAAAGGTGGTGATCTGAACCATTTACAAGATAATAGTACATTCTCAAATTGAACGGGGTGGGGGTGAACCCCAGGAACTTCCATTTAATTTCATTTGATTATTTTTATTGTCCCCTACAAGAATATATATGGTTTAGGGGTGGGGATCTGGACCGTTTACAAGATAATAGCACATTCTAAAATTGAACGGGATGGGGATGACCCCCCGGGAATTCCATTTAATTTCATTTTGATTTGTTTTATCGTCCTTTTCAAGAATATATATGGTTTAGGGGTGGGGATCTGAACCGTTTACAAGATAATAGTACATTCTCAAATTGAACGGGGTGGGGGTGACCCCAAGGAACTTTTATTTAATTTCATTTGATTAGTTTTATTGTCCCATACAAGAATATATATGGTTAAGGGGTAGGGATTTTGACCGTTTACAAGTTAAAAGCATATTCTCGAATTGAAGGGAGTAGGGATGACCCCCAGGGACTCCCCTATATTTCATGTGATTTGTTTTATTGTCCTTTAATCATTTCTGAAGACTGCATGTATCTATCACTTACAGTTTTCAAGTTATATTCATTTGAAAATTTTAGAAAATAAAATCCCATAGGGTTCTATAGTAAACCCCTCCCTTCTTTCTGCCCCCCAAAATACCCCTTAATAGACCCCAATGCACAAATGAACGATTGATGGCTCACCTAGACATATAAGTCTAACATTTTATGAAACCCTAAGTAAATCTGACAAGTAGTTTTGGAGAAATGCTGCGGACAAGTTCATTTTTAAAGTGGCGGAAGAAGAAGAGGAAGAAGAGGAAGAAGAGGAAGAAGAGGAAGAAGAGGAAGAGGAAGAATAATAAAAATAATAAGAACTGAGCAAAAACAATAAGTCTCCAAACTTTGTTCGAATAGGTAACAAATAGGGAATAGGGAATAGGTTACGAATAGGTAACGAATAGGGAATAGGGAATAGGTAACGAATAGGGAATAGGGAATAGGTAACGAATAGGTAACGAATAGGGAATAGGGAATAGGTTACGAATAGGTAACGAATAGGGAATAGGGAATAGGTAACGAATAGGTAACGAATAGGGAATAGGGAATAGGTAACGAATAGGGAATAGGGAATAGGTAACGAATAGGTAACGAATAGGTAACGAATAGGGAATAGGGAATAGGTAACGAATAGGTAACGAATAGGGAATAGGGAATAGGTAACGAATAGGTAACGAATAGGGAATAGGGTATAGGTAACGAATAGGGAATAGGGTATAGGTAACGAATAGGGAATAGGGAATAGGTAACCAACTTGACGTCCATCTTAGAAAACTTAAAATAGGAACCAGCTCTAGTTAGTGCTATTTCCGAAATCCGTAATTATATCAAGATGAAGTTTTCAACAATATTGATGCTGTTTTTATTATTTCTTCGGATGAAAAGTGTGAACTCTCACAGAGATGAAAAAGAAAAGGTATGTATTAATTATTTGTGAATATTTTTTAATTGATAAAAACCTTGCACACACATTTCAGATCTATTAATCATCATAGTGCAAGTAAATGCCGATATCGTTTTGACAAATAAAATTCACTCGTGTCAAAATAATTAAATCCAAATGATTAGAGATAAACAAGATACATGTTTGTAACTTATAACGCTCCAACCGTTGTACCAACTTATACTATTTGATTATATTGACATTTCTCAAATACCGAAAATATATTGTGAGGGTCCAAGAAAAAAAACTTTATGGTTTGTCGAGGAAGAAAAAGTGATAAGTTTAGATAGGTAAATGTTCTAATAAATCTAATAACTCATTCAATCTATTATTTTTAACACCAAACTCTTACATTATATGACAATGGGAGGATCATTTTATTTTGCGAGGGTGTAAAGGGGGGATTGAAATATGTGTAACTTAAAACTTTATTCTTTGTGGATAGGAGAATAGGAGTAGATACAATACCTTCAATTCGATATTTCAATGTTGCCGGTGATTAAACAGTTGTAGCAATTAATAAATCGGAGAGTACAGCCTCAAATCCTGTACAGCAACACAAACATTATCACAATTTTTAGTTTTATTTAGTGATTTTATAATATTATTGATCATTATTTAGAGGATACACAGTGTATACATATAATACACACAAGAAAAATAGCAGATCGATTGGTTTAGGTGTGCTCGTATTTAAATGAACTTACTCCTTGGAGAGCCATTAACGACCTTGTAATCTAGCATCGTGATTCAAACATTTTAACTTTCTTCAATAGGTTATCATAGTTACGATTAAAACTATTATATAAATACACTATGCGTTCCGAAAAAAAATCTAACAGGTGTCAAGTTTAAATTCTGTGTACTTATATATAATCTTAAATACTATATTGACATCGCAGTGTTAAATATGCATTCCTGTAAATGTTTAGCAAAATCATCTGCCAGGTTACTTAAAATTGAGAATGGAAATGGGGAATGTGTCAAAGAGACAACAACCCGACCAAATAAAAAACAACAGCAGAGGGTCACCAACAGGTCTTCAATGTAGCGAGAAATTCCCGCACCCGGAGGCGTCCTTCAGCTGGACCCTAAACAAATATATACTAGTCCAGTGATAATGAACGCCATACTAATTTCCAAATTGTACACAAGAAACTAAAATTAAAATAATACAAGACTAACAAAGGCCAGAGGCTCCTGACTTGGGACAGGCGCAAAAATGCGGCGGGGTTTAACATGTTTGTGAGATCTCAACCCTCCCCCTATACCTCTAACCAATGTAGTAAAGTAAACGCATAACAATACGCACATTAAAATTCAGTTCAAGAGAAATCCGAGTCTGATGTCCGAAGATGTAACCAAAGAAAATAAACAAAATGACAATAATACATAAATAACAACAGACTACTAGCAGTTAACTGACATGCCAGCTCCAGACTTCAATTAAACTGACTGAAAGATTATGATTTCATCATATGAACATCAGGCACAATCCTTCCCGTTAGGGGTTTAGTATCATACCATCATAACATATATGAGAAGAACATAACCCGTGTCATGCCAACAACTGTTTTTTAAAAAAAATAATGTGTTTAGTTCCGATGCAAAGACCTTATCAGTGACTCAATATTAACGCCAAAATATGCAATCTTTAATGACTTGACAACAGTATCGTAATTATATCCCTTCTTAATAAGTCTATTCAAAGGTTTTATAAGTTTCTGAGGTGAATACTGACACCTTTGTGCTTTATAAAGAATATTACCATAAAAAATTGGATGTGAAATACCTGAACGTATTAGAAGTCTGCATGTTGAGCTATATTTACGAATGTTGTCTTTATACCGATGATAAAATTTAGTAAATGTTTTGACTAGTTTGTGATATCGAAAACCCTGGTGTAATAATTTTTCAGTAATACATAAATTTCTCTCGTTAAAATCTAAAACATTGTTACATACACGAGCGAATCGTACAAGTTGAGATATATAAACACCGTAAGATGGTGACAAGGGAACGTCACCATCTAAAAACGGAAAATTAACGATAGGAAATGAAAAATCATCCCTTTTATCATAAATTTTAGTATTCAGCTTAGAAATACTTAATTTTCTGTAGTAGTTTGAAATCTTAATTCATAAACTCAGTTTTTAAATTATTATGTAAATGCTATAGAAAAATCATAATATATCCCAAAGTTGTCTACTTTTAAAAAAAGATATTTAATGTTTCAATTCCTGACATACAATCGTTTTATTACTGCTCCTTCTGAAATCAAACATTAGCAAAAGTTCGCATTTGAATGGTTTGTATATTTAAATATCAAATTGTTAAATTTTCGGTACACTTCGAACGAAAATCTAGTCTTTTGTTTTATCTGAAGATACTTTTTATCCCCTATTATTGTACTTCATATTGGAAATCAATGTGACTGATAATATATATTTTTTTCAACACCTATGTGTATGCAAAATTAAATTAAGAATGGAAATGGGGAATGTGTCGAGGTAGACAACAACCTGACCATAATATCTCGTGTATACCTCACCAATGATGTTCGTTGATGGGCTTCATTGTTTAATCACACATGTATGTCTAATATCTATAGCAATTGCATAATAACTTTGAATGAGGACAGTAATTATGATCTTGTTCAATATCTACTTAGGATAAGAAATCCTGAACAAGAAGAAGACTACAATTCAGATGAGCCAGAGGAATAGATTTGTATCAATAAACGTAGTATTAAAAATAGAGGTGTAATTTGGAGATGTCAAATAGATGTTTTGAACCTAATGTAACGCAATATTTACAATCATCAATTAGCTTCGTCGGCGTCTTGAGATTACAAATACAGACACACAGTGTTATAGTTTCCTATCTTTTGTATTTTAAGTTGCATTGAATTGAAAAAATATCTTTATAATAATATATAATAATAAATAACAGCAATAACATCAAACAAGGTATACTAGTATTAAAGAGATTGTTTCAGATATTGTTTGGTTTGGATGCAGTTTGATAATTGAAAAAAAAGTAATCGAAGAGGGTTCAAAGCTTCGTTTTCTAAATGTTGTATAAAGCTTTTTTAACTGAATCCATGATTATGAAATAGATTTATTCAATGATACAAGTGGTTTCATTTTTTGGTTTGATTTTTTTGTATGAAATACACGGGATAAAAAAAGTAACTATAATTCAAATTTGATGACCAATTGGTTGTTGTTTGCTTAAGTAACAAACAAAAAAGAAGATGTGTCACGAATGCGAATAAGACAAATTGCCATTCAAGTCACAATGTGTTAAAAGTGAACAATTATAGGTAAAAGTTCGGCCTTCAACACGGAGCATTTACTCACACCGAATTCCAATTGCAATTTATTATAAAGATTCAGAGAAACTATCAACAATACAGAGTTGGCACGTTTTGCATGGTATGTCGACTGGAATGAATGGTTTTGAATTTGGACTGGCATAATAATAAAAAAAAAGAAGTATATTAATACATATTTTCTATTTTTGACATATTTCAGGGATAAGGGTATCGACACATAATTTAAAATGTATGCATTTCTATATAGATATAATCTTTTAGAAAAGATATAGAATTGTATGATTTATATTTAGATATAAGTACACGCATCGTCGCTTTATGTATATGACTTTAAAGTGAAATGATTTTTATATTGAAATTATACTGTCCGCGAAATTAATCCCGTACTTTTAAATTATATGTTAGTACTTTCATCCCGGAAACATGTTACAATAACATTAAATATAAAAAAAAAAAGAAGATGTGGTATGATTGCCTATGAGACAACTGTCCACAAGAGACCAAAATGTAACAGACATTAACAACTATAGGTCAACGTACGGACTTCCACAATGAGCAAAGCACATACCGCATAGTCAGCTATAAAAGGCCTAGATAAGACAATGCAACACAATTCAAACGAGAAAACTAACGGCCTTATTTATATAAAAAAAAAATGAACTAGCATTGCTGTTACTAGCCACTTTTCCCTGCATTTCATATTTTCCCTTCATGTTCATATTTCGGAGATAATAGTACCAAAATATGATATAAAATTACAGACTAAATTTTTGAGATTGATATGGAAAATGGTAAAATTAAGAAAAGAATAGCATTGTTTAGTCGCTATTTCGTTTAACTGTGTATTGCAAACACAGTTTGAGGTAAATGCTAATATATTATTTTTGCCCGAATGCCCGTTTAGAACGTACAAATATTCAAAAAAATATATGATGTGGGCAACTTGAAAAGAATATGATTATTAGAAAAAAACTTAGACATCGGAGATACTATCCTGATAGAAAGTATAGGATATGTGATATCTTTCAAAGACACGAAATCAGCATTTGCAAAGCAAAACAAAAATGCAAAGGAGTAAGATTTTAGTTTGCATCATTTCAAAGTCACAGTGAGGCCTTGCACACAAAGCAAAAAACTAAAACAAAAAGGAGCATATACATATTTTATCTTTTTACATATTTCCGGGATAAGGGTACCGACACATTAAATGAAATTGTAATGGAATTTTTTCAGGTAAATATCTATTAAAGTACAACCTATATGAATATATACATACAAGTATGTTATTTTGAAGAGAGGTGAAGACATCGGAAAGCATCACAGTTACAGCACGCTTGTCGCTACATCACAAGTTTTCCATTCATAACATACTCCGGGATAAGAGTACCGAAATATGATTTTTCAGACTGATAAGGAAAAAAACCAATTAGCAGTGTCAATGTGCAGTTCAAGGCGCATTTACTTTATTTATAAGATGCTAGCAGTTTCATAAGTATACCAGGGACTTTGATTCATTCAGAAAGAAAGGAGAGAAAACTTTTACTTAATCATACATGTACTTTTCTTTTAAAAAAAATATTGACGGACTAAGTGTACTGACATTCAAAATAAAAAAAATGTACACTAAAGCCAGACTATTCAGTTGAAAGTATAATCTAAATATTAATAAGGTAGTCTTATCTATATGCATCAAATTGTTTCCTATTTCGTACGTATTTTTAAACGGAGCTTATAGGATCAACAGATAGTATATTTTCCATATAATTGTGTGTTGAATACGTAAAATAATTTGTGAGGAGTGTTAACAGATTTTATTTTGATTTATATATATTAGCCTTAATCTATTGTTGATTATTTATAGTTCCAACCGATCATAATTTTCTATATAAAAGGCACACTTCACGGACAAGTCAAAAATCATAATTTTAGGGGGACAATCTTGAAAGGAGTAATTCAAAGAACCATCTGATTGTTAGGTGGAAATTGCCAATTGAGACAGCCATCTTCTAAAGTTCACATTAAGTGGTCGTATTTGCAGATTGGCTATTCATTGCCATCTATCTTAAAGTTATGCACGCTTACATTTGTTGGTAACTCGAATAATTCTGCGCCCTCTAGCGGCCTATAGCCTATCGAGGTTAATGTAGCAATCGGAGATTAGACAGAGATCAGCAGAATATACAAATGTAACGACTGACATTATTCGGGTTAATTTGTTGGCCCAAAATTGATTTCCACTTTTGACCACAACTGTTTCCTGCACTATGTTTGTTTTGGCCAAGCCAGGGTAAATTTTTCTAAATCTTTTTGCACCCCCTCCCTCCAAAAAAAGCTACAAGTCTATTGAGGAAATAAAATTACTTTTGATTTGACTGTTCATTTAACTATTTATCTTTAGTTGATTAAATATTGGAAATGCCCTCCTGTGTTGACAATAAGTCAATAATAAAACATTACATTTTTTGATAAGAGTAAACACGTTTCTGTTTAAGAGTAATAAGTTTCAGTTGTCTCCCATTCCATGACATTAATTTTTTAATGTATTCTCCCTTTGCAAAGAAGAATTATTTAAATATTAGTTCGTTATTCAAAATAATCGAAATACTATATACCAATAAAAACTTATTAATTAACTGTAAATCTAATTAAAAAAAAATACTTAACAAATTTTGCTTTGTTGAAAAAATATCACAGACGATGTTTGTTCCCTGGTTAAGGGTAATTTGATAAAGGTAAATTTCCGGGTTAAAGGTAATTCCTGGATAAGTGTCTGACACACGTCTTCTTTGGTGCCGGGATGCCATACTTTTTGCGATGTTTGTTTACATTTTGAGCAACACAAATGCCTTTCATTTTCACGGAATTACACAAACCGTCAAATGAGGAAACGTTACAAAGTACTTCACAACGTTGTCGACTTATTCCGTAAAAAGTATCAACATCTACAGTTTGCTATGCATTAGAAAGCCAGATCAAGCAAACATTTTGGGATCATTTCAAATTTCTTACTCAACCCAGTAATTCTATTTGCAATTACAATAACAAGTGGCAATACAAAATTAAATATGGTATGACGGCAGATCATAAAATTACGACGTTACTTTAGCGGACAGAGTGGCATTGGTTTTCGCAACCTGTGTATGTTAAGTCATTTGTGATATACAGAAATTACAACGTTTAGCACACAACTAATTGATGTTCGGATAAACAAAGCCAATTTGGGACATAATGTATTTTTTAATATATGTTAAATAAAAGAATTCGAATAAATTAGTACCACAAAGAACATTGTTAGCAACTCAATACATTGTATTTCTAAAATGTGCATTTCTCAGTGTCGTCTTTTGCGAAGTGATTGAGTTGTACATCTTTTAGAGAATGTTTAACCAGTATGATACTAAGTATAAACAGATCTTGAATACAGTTTATCCATATTTATGTTTAAATCATTGGATACGATATAGGTTGTAATGGGATTGAAATAATATTTGTTATGTCTTTAAGTGATATAACGCCTAGTAATTATAAATATATGTTAATAGTTTATGTGTACCTTCTATTCATGGAAGCGTATTAGCGCCACACATTTTTTTCTTTAACTCTCTGCGTTTTAACGCAAACCTTTTGCGTTATAACGCAAACATTAAATTGCGAAATACCGCAAACCTTTGCGTTATAACGCAAACATTGCGAAGTAACGCAAACATTTGCGAAATATCGTAAACATTTGCGTTATAATGAGACCTTTGCGAAATAATGCAAAAACATGCGTAATAAAGCAGACATCTGTTTTATCATTTACGCAAAGGTTTGCGTTATATCGCAAAGGTTTGCGTTATATCGCAAAGGTTTGCGTTATATCGCAAAGATAGGACAATTTTTTTTTAAATGTGTGGCGCTAACACGCTTCCGTATTTATTTAATAAATATTGGACAGCTGTTGATTATTGGATATAGATTCGATGATAAATGGATTTAGCATCATGTGAATGTTGTGGGATTTTGCATCGTCTAAAAAACGAAATGGTACCACTATATCAACATACTTGATATAGTTTTTGTAAATATACAAATTTCCCATTCTTCTCCTTAAGCAAGGAATAAACTATTCTTGATTAAAAGACGAAATTAAGTAATAAGTTCACGAAGGGTGAAAATGGCCTCTCGGTTTTGAGTTTGAAGTTTTTTTCTAATAACAAAAAAAAACCATGAAATTAACATAGAAACAGATTTGATATCACTTCAAATAAAATACGTCTTCTTTATAACGTATCCCGTTATATATTTCGATGATGTGACTCTTTAATTATGCATTACTTATGTTGAAACATCAGAGTTGGTCCAATTCTTCACAATTCATAACCTTGTCTGGCATTAATAACTTTGATTGCAACCCTTGATCTTGATTGATTTGGTAACTAGACATTTAAAAACAACAACTTCACATTGTAAATACAAATCATTTTAGATTTATAATTACGGACAAGTTTTTAATTCGCTTGTACTTAAAATAAAAATATCACAAAAAGACCTTTGTGCCTATAATTTACCTACTTAAGTGATTTGGTCAATCAGGTTAAAAGGTTCTATGTTAATTTCAAACTTAGACATAATAATTTTGTAAGTAGATCTATTGAAGGTGAATTGGCGGAAATTAATGTTTTTGATTTAATGGTTGATTTAAAAAATTGAACAAAACTGTTCATAACGAGCAAATTTAAATATTTTGATGTATGTTTACGTTTTCCCCCATACAATTGATCTTTAGTTTACCCCGTTAGAGAGGAATTTCTTAATACCTTCATTGAAATTAGCTAATATAAATATATAGATATTTGTCAGGTAATGTTAATTTCATATATAATTATCCAACATTAGTATTTTTGTGAAGTAATTACATGATTTTTTAACCAACCCATAGAAATTGCACTCAACGACATGTAAATATTCTGTCAAAAACATTTTAAATGCTAACATTTTTTTTTAAGAATAGTTTGGAGAGAATTTCTGACCCGTAAAAAAAAATCAAAAAAAATCAGATGTTTATATAATAGTTAGTGATAACAAGTTAAAATCGTATGATATAAAATCGATGAAATTCAAAACTTAAAAACTTAGCTTTGCATTTGTTCGAATATGTGCAAATCAAATATTGATAAATGATTTATACGATAAGATGTAATTGAATATTAATATTAACATACCGCATAGTCAGCTATAAAAGGCCAAGATAAGACAATGCAACACAATTCAAACGAGAAAACTAACGGCCTTATTTATATATAAAAAAAATGAACTAGCATTGCTGTTACTAGCCACTTTTCCCTTCATGTTCATATTTCGGAGTTAAGAGTACCAACATATGATATAAAATTACAGACTAAATTTTTGAGATTGATATGGAAAATGGTAAAATTAAAAAAAGAATAGCATTGTTTAGTCGCTATTTCGTTTAACTGTGTATTGCAAACACAGTTTGAGGTTAATGATAATATATCACTGTTGTTCGAATGCCCGTTTAGAACGTACAAATATTCAAAAAATCTAAGATGAGGGCAACTTGAAAAGAATATGATTATTAGAAAAGAACTTAGACATCGGAGATACTATCCTGATAGAAAGTATAGGATATGTGATATCTTTCAAAGACACGAAATCAGCATGTGCAAAGCAATACAAAAATGTAAAGGAGTAAGATTTTAGTTTGCATCATCTCAAAGTCACAGTCAGGCCTTGCACACAGAGCAAAAAACTAAAACAAAATGGAGCATATACATATTTTATCTTTTTACATATTTCCGGGATAAGGGTACCGACACATTAAATGAACTTGTAATAGTTTTTTTTTCAGGCAAATATCTATTAAAGTACAACCTATATGAATATATACATACAAGTATGTTATTTTGAAGAGAGGTGAAGACATCCGAAAGCATCACAGTTACATCACGCTTGTCGCTGCATCACAAGTTTTCCATTCATAACATATTCTGGATAAGAGTACCGAAATATGATTTTTCAGACTGATAAGGAAAAAAACCAATTAGCAGTGTCAATGTGCAGTTCAAGGCGCATTTACTTTATTTATAAGATGCTAGCAGTTTCATAAGTATACCACGGACTTTAATTCATTCAGAAAGAAAGGAGAGAAAACAACAGTATCAAAGAAACTGTGAACTTTTACTTAATCCTACATGTACTTTTCTTTAAAAAAAATATTGACGGGCTAAGTGTACTGACATTCAAAATAAAAAATGTACACTAAAGCCAGACTATTCAGTTGAAAGTATCATTTAAATATTAATAATTATCTATATGCATCAAATTGTTTCCTATTTCGTACGTATTTTTAAACGGAGCTTATAGGATCAACAGATAGTATATTTTCCATATAATTGTGTGTTGAATACATTAAATAATTTGTGAGGAGTGATAACAGATTTTATTTTGATTTATATATATTAGCCTTAATCTATTGTTGATTATTTATAGTTCCAACCGATCATAATTTTCTATATAAAAGGCACACTTCACGAACAAGTCAAAAATCATAATTTTAGGGGGACAATTTTGAAAGGAGTAATTCAAAGAACCATCTGATTGTTAGGTGGAAATTACCAATTGAGACAGCCATCTTCTAAAGTTCAAATTAAGTGGTCGTATTTGCAGATTGGCTATTCATTGCCATCTATCTTAAAGTTATGCACGCTTACATTTGTTGGTAACTCGAATAATTCTGCGCCCTCTAGCTTCCTATAGCCTATCAAGGTTAATGTAGCAATCGGAGATTAGACGGAGATCAGCAGAATTTGCAAATGTAACGACTGACATTTTTCGGGTTAATTTGTTGGCCGAAAATTGATTTCCACTTTTGACCACAACTGTTTCCTGCACTGTGTTTGTTTTGGCCAGGCCAGGGTATATTTTTCCTAAATCTTTTTGCACCCCCCCCCCAAATTAAAGCTACAAGTTTATTGAGGAAATAAAATTACCTTTGATTTGACTGTTCATATAACTATTTATTTTTAGTTGATTTAATATTGGAAATGCCCTCCTGTGTTGACAATAAGTCAATGATAAAACATTACATTTTATGGATAAGAGTAAACGCGTTTCCGTTTAAGAGTAATAAGTTTCAGATGTCTCCCATTCCATGAAATTAAATTTTTAATGTATTCTCCATTTGCAAAGAAGAATTATTTAAATATTAGTTCGTTCTTCAAAATAATCGAAATATACCAATAAAAACTTACTAATTAACTGTAAATCTAATCAAAAAGAAATACTTAACAAATTTTGCTTTGTTGAAAAAATATCACAGAATATGTTTGTTCCCTGGTTAAGGGTAATTTGGTAAAGGTCAATTTCAGAGTTAAGGGTAAATCCTGGATAAGTGTATGACACACGAGCATAAGTTTGAAGTACGTCGAAATGCAAAGGTATACGCTTGATGAACGCTATAACTCCAGGAAAATTTTATGCAGCATGACGATTTTCATCTAGCTTTAGCGTTTGTCAAGCGTGCACCTGTTCGCTACACGCACGTAATACATACGTTACAAGCGCGTTGGAAAACGGTACAGATAAGTTTGAGACACTTTTAAGGCTCGTTGTATACGCCTTAAGATCGTTCGACTTTTACTTCGACTTTAACTTGGACGTATGCGGGACGTGTTTGTAACAGACGCCTGACGTAGTTTTAGCGCTCGGTGAACGTATAAAACGCACCCGTGGCGTACCAAAAACGTGTTTTGACATTCAACGAAACTTGCTCTGGCATTTATATTGGCATATGGGCCGTGAATTTACAAGACCATGTGTATCCAGATGTAGTACAAGGTACAACAATGTAGCACTCCAGTTACAAAATAAAATTAAAATTGAACCACCGAATGTTTTGTCATCTTCTCTTCCTAGTTTTCGAATACATTAACCCAACTGTTTGTGTCATACAAATGCACATGTATGTAATTAATATCTTCTTTTTGTGCTGACATGAATTGTCATTGATATGGTTATATTTATAAATATAGTTGAAATAAAGTTGAAAACATCCCTTCGTAAATTTTACGGACGCCATCCCGAGTTGGTTGACCGTTATGGAATAACAGTTTCATAAATGATATCGGATATGTTCCTTACGTCATAACTACAATCCCCTTCCCTTTCATGAATGTGACATACCGAATTAGACTATTTGCCGGATTTGTTATCACATAAGCAACACGACGGGTGCCACATGTGGAGCAGGATCTGCTTACCCTTCCGGAGCATCTGAGATCACCCCTAGTTTTTTAGGGGGTTCGTATTGTTTATTCTTTAGTTTTCTATGTTGTGTCATGTGTGCTGTTTTTTGTTTGTCTTTTTCATTTTTAGCCATGGCGTTGTTAGTTTGTTTTAGATTTATGAGTTTGATTGTCCCGGCCTTTGGTATCTTTCGTCCCTCCCCTATGAGATATGAAAAAAATAAAAATATGATTTATTTTGTTCAATCATAAATGAAAGTGAAATAATTTAATGATAATTCGCTTTTAGTTGCCAGTTTATCTCAATTTTGTCATAATCAGATAAGAAACATCGTTAATTAATTATTCACTTGCAAGTGCATAATTCGATCTGATTGAATCCGTATTCATGAGACCTTCAATTTCAACCCTTAGCAAGATAATGGTTACGCATGTATAATGCGTGTTCAGCCATTTAAAAAAGGAAAAGAATGTCAACATTGAAAGTGAAACGAAGGTGAACCATTTCGTTGACTGATTCGATGCATAGAAAATCATTCTTATACAGGTAAAAAACGGTGATTAACTTTTTTAAAACCTATAACATGAAATCAAACAGACTTAGAAAAGTCCAATTGCACGTTGTCTATTCATATTTCTGTTTCTGTTTATATTAGATATGTGACCGTCTGTAGTCTTCGAAGGTCATCTCGAGGGTTAATTAAATTCTGTCTAGACTAAAAAAACACGAAATACTGATATATATTATCGAGTCCATGCATTGTTGATTGATTATTTCAGACTTATCTAATTTTGATATACGTTTTAGTATGTTATAAATAAAATATTGCAAATTTGAGTCAAATCAGAGAACATGAATTTGACAGCTTACAATGTATGTTCCTTTTATATATATCATATACATATTCATAATTTTAAAAAATAGAACTCCCAATTATATACATGTCGACTTTAAAGCATCTTGAACTCAACAATTTCCTAAAAGTTTAACCTAAAATTATTTATTGTCCCCAATATTTTTTGATTGATAAGAATGTAACCAATAGTATGATAAAAAAAAGTAAAGTAAAAATTATTTTTTCAACTTAGATCACATTGACGACATCTTATTGACTAAGTTGGATAAAAGTATACCGATGGTTTTTTTACTGTTCAAATCCATGAACACAAACATATATTGCTTTTGATGTTCCTTTAAATTGGGTTGACAGTCTTGACTTTTCAACTCATGGCACTACAATCTTACCAAACAAAAGTTTTCCTATTCAATTGAACTGTCGTTTAAAAAAATATGATTGCAAATTTATTTGCTGCAACCCATATAAAGCCTTCTTCTTTATTGTGAACGTTAAATATGCTAGATATACTTAACAGATGTTTAATAAAATGAATAAAGCTGTAAATTTTCTCCTTGACAATATTTATATACGTTTCAGCCATAAAGTTTATCGACAGGTTTTAGGTATTCCCATGGGCATTAATTGCGTCACTTTTATAGCATACTTGGTCCTGTACTGTTATGAATCACCATGTATGGCCAAACTCACTAAAGACCGGTCTTAATTCCATTTATTGGGTAAATTCAACAAAAATTACCGGTATACTTTTTCGTTAAATAGTAAGGAATTCTCTAAATATACTGCCGAGATTAGCCAAAATGAACCATTATGTATGTGCCTGTCCCAAATCAGGAGCCTTTAATTCAGTTGTTGTCGTTTGTTGTTGTATATCATATTAGTTTTTCGTTAATTGTTTTGTAAACAAAAATCAGGCCGTTAGTCTCGTTTGTACAATTTTGTCGAATTCGAAGCCTTTTATAGCAGACTACGCGTTAATGAGTTTTGCTCATCGTTGAATGCCGTACGGTGACCTATAGTTGTAAACTTCTATGTGATTTGGTCTCTGGTGGAGAGATGTCTCATTGGCAATCATATCACATCTTCTTATTTTTATATCAAATTTAAATAAATTAAATATAAACGGCAATATATGTTCTTTTCT
Organism: Mytilus galloprovincialis; assembly: GCF_965363235.1. Classification (NCBI taxonomy): domain Eukaryota; kingdom Metazoa; phylum Mollusca; class Bivalvia; order Mytilida; family Mytilidae; genus Mytilus; species Mytilus galloprovincialis. The sequence continues at coordinate 10,416,911 of NC_134838.1, read as the reverse complement.
AGACTTAGAGATATTTTTAGTTTTTACTACCGATACTAGAAGGACTGCTTCATACCTTGATCTTTTCCTCAATATTGACGCAGATTGACGACTTCACAAAAAATCTATGATAAACGGGACGATTTCAACTTCCCAGCAGTAACATACCCTCTGCTCCTTTGTTTGGTGTTAACATATCACAATTGATATGTTATTCTCGTGCTTGTTCACACTATACGGACTTCATATACAGGAGTGTGTCCCTTACGAAGAAAGTGCTCCAACAATGAGGAAGACGGATTAAAATTGACACTCCGTAAATTTCATGGACACCATCACCAATTGGTGGATCCATACGAGGTGTCTTTCACCAAACTAGTTAAGGACATTTTTACTGCATAGTAGATTGTGGTTTGTCATTACGTCGTCTAATCTTTAGTTACCAAACGTGACTTATTCCCAATTGTGACTGTTTTGCTGAGTGTGAATTCGCATTACCATGAGACGTGTTCTTATATTTAATGCGTTTCCCTCAGTTTTAGTTGTTACCCCGATTCTTTTTTTTTTGTCCATGGATTTATGAGTTTTGAACAGCGGTATACTACTGTTGCCTTTATTTAACCGGGAAATTACTACAAGAGGGATGATTTCCGTTTTCTATTGTTAATTTTTCGGTGATGTTTCTTTGGCACCATCTTACGCTGTTGTATATTCCAACTCCTTCGATGTGCCCGTGTCTATAGTGGCGTTTTGGATTTTTCTAAATGTAATCTATGTATTTTTGGTAAATTCTTAAGTCAGGGATTTCGTTACAGCAACTTAGTGTAAACCTTTACTGAATTATTTCAAAGTTACACATATTTGGTTTGGAATTTGCTTGTTCCTGTGGAAAACTTATCAAAAACAGGATAACACGTCCCAATTGGTACGGTGATGTTGTTTACTGAGCCCATAAACTTAAAAAAAAGATGTGGCATGATTGCCAATAAGACAACTCTCAACAAGAGAACAAATGACAAAGAAATTAACAACTGTAAGTGACCGTACGGCCTTCAATAAGGAGCAAAGCCCATACCGCATAGTCAGATATTAAAGGACCCGAAATGACATGTAAAACAATTCAAACGAGAAAACTAACGGGATTATTTATCTTTAAAAAAATGAACGAAAAACAAATATGTAGCACATCAACAAACGACAACCATTGAATTACAGGCTTCTGACGTAGGACAGGAACATACATACAGAATGTGGCGGGGTTAAACATGTTAGCGGGATCCAAACCCTCTCCTAACCTGGTATAGTGGTGTAACAGTACAAAATAAGAACGAACTACAAAAATCAGTTGAAAAAGGCGTAAATCATCAGATGAATACAACAGAAATACTACACATAGTGGACGTGGCCGGGTACTTGTATATCCCAATAAAAAAGGAAACTAAGTACAGATCTTAGAGTACTAGCAGTTACTGACAGCTAGTTCAAAGCCACTAACAACTAATTAAACAAATTAATCATGCATTTAAGACTAAATTATCAATCCGTACACATCCAACATCCAATGGATTTAGCGTAGAGACGTCATAAACAATCAGGGGAAAATATGACCTTGTGCAATGGCAAGATACAGGTATCGACAGATTATAGATCCATGCATGTGTATATGTATATATCAATACTATTTAGTTTGCTTTTAATTTACTGATAAAAAAGTCAATATGCATACCAATAAAAACAATATTCAATGACCTAATTATAGTGTTGAATTGATAACCTTTTAGAATAAGTTTATTTAAAGGATCGATCAGTTTACCAGGATCGTTTTAAATTTCCGTGCACAGTGAACAACATTTTCGTAAAAATGAGGCGTGTTATGTACCCTTTTATTTATTTCTAAATTATTTTCAAAATGCGATATTCTATTATCTACAACATTCATACCTTTAAATAAGAGTCATGAGATTTTTTATCAGATTTTTCCCGTTTACACCAATTTTTACAAAACGAGGAAAGAGCATCTTTGGTGACCTGACGATACTGTTTCCAATCTAATTTAGATATTTAGATGGAAGACGATATTTTGGTCATTTTTTCAAGTTTTAAAACTCTTCTTTGTCCTGGACGATTTTGAGGTCCCCCGTAATAACATGGCCATAGGGAACATATCTAAACTTCGACGATTCACAGTTTCAAGTTAAAGGAGTACTATTTTCTGCATTGAACTCAGATGAACTTGTCTGTTCTTTAAATAAATTTATATTAAAAGTTTAACAATTCAATACAGTAGTAGGATCTTGAATATTATTTTTATCGGTATGAATATTGATTTTGTTATCAGTAGATTAAAACTAAACTTAATTTTATTGTTATACATATATGTCAAACAATCTGTCAATACCTATATTTGAAAATTCCACAAAGTCATGTTTTTCACTGACTGTGAATGAAGTCTCTACACTAAATCATTTGGATGTTGGATGTGAACTTATTCGTATTTAAGCATTAGTTTTCTCGTTTAAATTGTTTTACATTTGTCATTTCGGTGCCTTAAACAGCTTACTATGCGGTATGAATTGCTTATTTTTGAAGTCTGTACGGTGACATATAGTTGCAAACTTCTACGTCATTTGGTCTTTGCTGGAGAGATGTTTTATTGGCAATCGTATCACATCTTCTTCCCTTAATTTTATCCTCAAAAATATCAAACGTCATTGAAAGGTCTTAAAATAAAAGTAATAAAACATTTTTGATTTAACATTATGTTATATTATCCTGAAAAATGTTAATAAATGAATGTATTGCACATTGTTTATGTCTACATTTGTCTAACTTATTTATATATAATTATAACGTATATATCTTTAAGTATTAACTATTATGCATTTATTTCAATGGACATTTGAGGGTACCAATCCCTCTAGCAAATGATGTGGTAATAAGCATTTTTTAAATGATATATGCATCTGCATGTTTCATTAGCATCTTCAACTTTTAGTGATAAAACTTACCTTGAGGAAATGCAATAACCTTATTGTTTATACATACACGATCAAAAGTCTTTTGATTTTGATTAAAAAGTCAAGCAACTAGTGAAGTGGCTTCAATTATGTAGAATTGACAACAAAAAAGGGGAAAAAGAGCACATGCAAAACATGCAGCATGCTAATTAATTATCACTCAAGAATTCACTAGTAATTTAACAGTAAAACACTAGAACAAAAAATCATTTGAGCCTCTGTACAGTTCCACGAACAATGTAATTTACAGAATAGAGTTTACCTTATGTGTGCTATTATATGTAGATGAACATCCTCAAACATTTAGGATTCTTTATATTAATTTTAATTAACCGGACCATGACCCTTCCTTTTATCCACAAATTTAAAGTACTAATCATTGAAAAAAAGTACTGCCATACTGATAGCCATATACCAAGTACGCCATTCCGAACAGGTAGACGGAATTTCTGGACTAGGGTTACTGCAATGTCATACGGTTAAAACATAACATCAAAGGTGTAGTGAATTTGTCAAGTCCACCTGTGGTGTTAATGTAATGGGTGTATTCTAAACTAGCTTAAGATCCACGCGTGTAATCATGGTCGAAAAAATTACCATCGTACAAAAGTAAATCTGAACCACTACACGAAGAACATCGGAAATTCCTTCCAATTCAGTTTTCGAACAAAGGAATAGATCCTAGCAACTTCTGCAACGATTTTCAACACAAAGAAGTAAAATTTTAAATTCCGCCTTATTTTCAAAATCAGTCTGTTCCTATTGTCTCCTATAGCTACACCAAAACCATTGTACCTGAGATATTTAACTATAAACAACCATTACAAGATCTTCAAAAAGCCCTCTGATATGTGACTGTTCCTACTATTCATATATTTACATATCCTCTGGAAATGTAATTATTGGTGATTTAAATATAATTCAACATGAACATCTCCGGAAGGTGATATATCATTGTCCAAAATTTAGAGAATCACAACACATCAATTGGAACCATAACTTAACTAATTCTAATTGATACTGATTGACGCCGAAAAAAAGTTTTGTAGTTAATAGTACATACATTAGATAGCATACACTTTATTCATCAAGTAAAAATTAAGTAAATATAAAAACAAGGGTTAACAAATTGGAACAACACTTTAACAAGAACTGTCAAAATGACAGTAAACCGGATTCTTTTACATTTATTTGTGTTCTGGCATTTATCAATATTACAAGGACCAAAACTCCTAATAGGAAATTTAAAAAGGTTTTGGTTCAACGGTTCATGAGTAAATGCACGGACACAACATTTTTTAAACTTTCAAGAACCGTAACTCCTGAACGGTAAAAGTCAAAATTGTCATTATTGAACTTGACCTCCATTTTGTTGTCAGTAACAACATATCAAAATTTTAAAAGGTTTGGTTGACTGGTTCATGAGTAAATGCACGGACACGACATTTTTTTAAACTTTCCAGAACCGTAACTCCTGAACGGTAAAAGTAAAAATCGTCATTATTGAACTTGACCTCCGTTATGTTGTCAGTAACAACATATTAAAATTTTAAAAGGTTTGGTTGAACACATCATGAGTAAATGCACGGACAACATTTGGTTGACGCCCGTCCGCCCGCCGCCCGCCCGCCCGCCGTACATCCCCAAATCAATAACCGACATTTTTGACACAAAAATCCGGTTAAAAAGTTTTTTGTCTAAATCACACCTCAGGACCCACATTCAACAGGAACGCTCAGAGTCAAAAACCTAATAGCGGGATTCATAAATACCGAGTAACGTCAAAGTCAGACTACCAAAAAAAAATAGCACGAAGACAAATAGAGGCAAAACATTAAAATACATAAAAACATACACAACTTCCGCACTGAGAATCTATAACTCGAGACCATCTTATACCATTTCTGAAGTATACACTCAAAATTTATGTGTTAGGTGTTGGTACTTTCAGATGAACTTTAAAAAAAAAAGAACTAGACGTTCTTTGTAAAATCCTTGCAAACTATTATTTTGCTAAGACATAGATGACGTTTTACAAAGTCAACAAACTCTTGAGTTGAGAAATGTATACTACATACGCGGGGGAAGTTGGAATATTGCTGCTAAGGTGAAAAATATTTATAGTTTCAAAACTGAAATCCTGTCAAAGATTCAATACTGAGATGACCGCTGTTTTTAAAATTGAGGTTAATGTCCAGAAATGTATCTGTGGTTTCTCTTATCTCTACTTCAGGGGGATATATTAATGGAACCCTATCAGAAAAGTTTGGATTGTAAATGGAAAAAACATCATCAATATACATATACCTGTATGTTTGATTAACGGATCTAGCTTCTATGATCATCTTACTTTTTTCAAGTGGATGAAGACACTCCGGTTCATATTAAAATAAGAAAAGATCTATCAGGAAAATTGCACAGTTGGTCCCCACAGGAATGCCGATAACATGCTCCAAAACTCTACCTCCATATTCAACAAACATGTTGTCAATGACAAGTTCCAGCATACTAATCACTTGTACTTCGGTGTAGCATGTTTTATTTTCGGGCTCATTTTTATGAAATATGCAAAATTATATCCAAAAACAAAATTATTGTAGCGGATGGTACCATTTTTATCAAGTAAGCATTAGAGTTCGGTACTTTTTTTTTAATAATGTACTTGCCAGCAAAAAAGGAAGCCAAGGTAAAGGGTATTTCACAAATACTTCAGTGCGACATTTAAAAATATTTATCTGAATTTAGAAGAAATTGAAGACATCAAAAGAAAGCAGTAGCCGATCGAAAATTTTTAAATGATCGATTTACTTTCAATCAAATTGTTAATTTTGTCAGGCTTATGAAGTCAAAGCTGGATTGTTATTCTTATTTCTTTTTGGGGAGCACAGGGGCGGGCTTGGCTGGAGCTACATATATGGTTAATGCATTGACTTATTACAAGTCACACTCCTAATGTTGCATTGGTGCCCCCAACCGTTTTTAAAAAAATCTTCAAAAAAGCTTGATCCGCAAATGCAAATACATTACGAATATATATATAGTTTGGTACATTTCAACATTTGTAAGGTACAGTGTTTTTGTTGTGACTCGATCTGTTAGTGAACCAAATAGATCTATTTCTTGAACGAAGACTGGTTTGACTCCAGTCATTGTTGAAGAGGTTATTGTCTTTGGATCAGTTTTGGTTACGTCAGCATACGACGCCATTTTTTCTTCACCCTGGCTCTCCTCATTAGATTTTGCCATTTTTCAAGAGTTTAAGAATATTCTGGTATATTAAGATCGTGCAAATGTCAAAAGAAATGATTTTGGTAAACCTTACACATCAAAATGTTGCAGTTAATCTGTAATCTGCTTCGAATTTTACAATTTTTCTCTTGTCTGAAAACAACGTTCCATCATAGGACTTCAACGAATAAGAGGCCTCTGGCGAATATACCTCGATTGTGAGTCCGCTAGAGACCACCTTATCTGTAAGGGAGTGGAAATTCGGGGTAAAAAAATCAACATTTACTCAAGAAACCCTCGGGTAACCATAAATGAGAATATAGACACTGTAAGATTGAGAGTGAAAGATGTTCCACTCTCTGCCGATGACGGCCAAATATTAAGAGCTCTAGAAGAACGGAGCTGTGTAATAATGAACCACTTTAGAGAACGTCTTAGGTATGAGAATGAAATCAAAAACTGTCTCACTGGTGATAGAATCATCATATGTCAGGGTCCTTTATCCCAAGACATTCCTCGCTCTATTACTATAGGCAAATACAGAGCGACAGTCATGTATCGTGATCAACCATCTACAAGCAATCGTCCCAAAAAGTGCTCGAAATGTCTAGCTGATGGGCATAATTTTAGCAATTGCCCTAATGACTGGGTCTGCAAATCATGTGGTAAGGAAGGTCATAAACAAATTGACTGTACAGAAAATGACCTCCCTGATAACACTCAACATCCTAATGAACATCAAAGCACAAATGAAAACACAAATGATGCTGAGGACACTACTGTAGAAAATGATACAACACAACAACCAAATCACACAGATGATCCATCTACAAATAGCGAACATGAATCAACCAGTGTATATGAAGAAGACATTGATATGTCCCAATCAGTAACATCTCTGGAGGCAGAAAAAAGAAAGAAAAAAAAGTCAAAGAAAGAGAGAAAAACAACACAAACTCAAATTATCTCATTTGTATCGGGGCAACAGGAGTCTGTATCAACTCCGGCTAAACAAAAAAACAACAGAAACGTGGAACGGTCTCCAGTTACCCCGACCCATGTTTTGCATGACAAAGAAGGTGATACCACAGCCAAACGGTCAAAAACTTTGGCAACTTAATAACAACCACTGAAACTAAATGGCATTTATCAGTACTGTATACGTACCAACAAACAGTTTACAGAACATTTATATGAAAACAAATAAAAGTAAAACTAGTTTATTATTATACTGTAATACATGTTCAGTGATATTTATTTTGTGTATAATCATGATGAAATGTGTAACAAAACTCATTCACAGTAGAGTTGAATTTAGTACCACTCGATATACATGCGTCATAGGTACACTCATATTTCACAATATATATATTTGGTGAATTGCATATTTTATATAAAGTTCGCACTTTTCTCACTACAGTTCCAATTAATCCAGATGTGCCTCAAAATTCTTCTTAGATCACAAAATGAACACGCATATCTTTTATTAATTCTGTATACAAATATGCAACAGACACACTTTTGCACACAAAAATTTATAAGTAAATTGACAACAGATGTTCCCATACAGAATCACACTTATAGCTCCATATATGCTCATACTTCGTATCTAAATTATGTGCAAAGCTTTGAGTCCAAACTGGTAAACAGATATAATCCACTTCATAATGCAAACCATTACTTATATCTCCTGAAAAAAATCATAATTTTTTTAGCATTCAACAGCTATAAAAAAACAATTTAGCAAATTAAAAGCAAAGAAGCATGAGAATAATAAAACATTACGATTAAGACCTGACAAAAGAAACACATATAGTACTGATAAAAAAAAATGTACATATTTACATAAAGAACTCATGATCTTTATCTACTGTAAACTATGTAAATATATCTTTTGTATAATATATTCATGTAAATATTTTTCTCTACAGAATTATTGTAATATTTATATTATTTTTGTATTGAGTACAATTTATTTCTCAATTATTGTCTTCACAAACTGTGTGTGGTATATGATTGTCACAGCTCAGTTTGTAAACAAAGTCACGTTGTTGACCCAAATAATGACCCGTAAGGCGAGGTCATCATGTGTAAAAACTGTATGTATTGTCAATTTGAAAACAACATTGTGTAATATTCTTTTACATAATACCGTAAAGTTAAACATTATTGATACTGTGTATCTAATTATTGTGATTAAATTTGATCACTATTTAATATGTTTTTATGTAGGATCACTTCTTATAGTAAAACAATGTGCACTTTGTAGAAAGTATAAAGAATGTAATGCTAAAAGTACAGCAAAACTGCCGATAATTATTCACCTGTTGAATAAAGTAAATACTCGTGAACTGGTAACAGAAAGAATAAAATCGATAATTGATACTATAAATAGATGGGGGTTCCCCAAACATAAACTTACCTTTTTACATTAACAATAATTATGGCTGATCAAAAACTTTACATCTGTACAGTTAATGCTAAGGGATTACAGCAATCTGAAAAAAGAAAAAGACTAATTGAATGGACAAAACAACAAAAATGTGATATTCTCCTAATACAAGAAACACACTTTACGGACAACTTAGAAGAATCTTTAAAAAAAGAGTTTGAAGGTGAATTATTCTTCAGTAATGGTCAGAGCAATGCTAGAGGGGTATCTATATGGTTAAAAAGTAGGCTTAACTACAAATTTATTGACTTTTATAAAGATAAAGATGGAAGACTTCTTCTCGTAAATATAGAAATTGACGAAAGCATACTTACAATTGCAAACGTTTATGCACCAAATAATACTAAGCTAAGAAACACTTTTTTTTAAACAGTTAAAACTTTTATAGATAAATATAGTCTTGGACAACTAATAATAGGAGACTTTAACGATATTTTATCTGAAAAAGATACTAAAAATAAAAATAAAAGAATAAAATTTGATAAACCAGTCTGCGGACTTAAAACTTTAATTAAATCTTTAAAATTAACAGATATATGGCGTGAAAAAAACAAAGATAAAACTCACTTCACATGGTGTAAAAGAAATAAAACAGAAGCCACTAGAATTGATTACTTCCTTGTTAGTACTGAAATTAAAAAAAAATTGCTCCTCTTGTGATATTAGACCAATTGTTATTCAATACACTGACCATAATAGTGTATCTTTAAAATTACAAATATCAAGAAATAATAAAGGACGAGGATACTGGAAATTAAATAGTAGCGTTTTAAACGACGAAATCTACCTAAAAATAATATACAATCTAATTAACAACTATAAAATTAAAGCAAATGATTCAATAAATCTAGCTACTTTATGGGACACTTTTAAAATAGAGGTTCGAGATTGTACAATTCAATTCTGTAAATTAAAAGCCCTCAACAAAAAAGATTCAATTAATGTGTTAGAAAATCAACTTAAGCAACTTAATAATGAAATTCACACAACTAACATCAGAGTTAATGATTATGAAACAAATACCTCCCTGATTGAAAAAATAGAGAAAGTAGAACAAGAGTTAGGAAAACTATATAATGAAAAAATTAAAGGCAATCAAATAAGATCAAGGGTGAAATGGATTGAAGAAGGAGAAAAAAATACTTCTTACTTCTTAGGTCTTGAAAAAGCCAGGCAGTGCAAAAAAACCATTACTAGATTGTATGATGTAAACAATAATATAATTACTGATCAAGAAAAAATACTTAACCTTGAAGTTAACTATTATAAAACATTATATCTCTCAACTAAGCCTGATGTGGAAGATACTAAAAAGTACTTTAACAATATTAAAAAATGTCCAAAATTAAGTGATAGTGAAAGTGATTTATGTGAAGGAAAAATAACAGTGCAGGAATGCACAGATGCAATATTCAAAATGAAACGAAATAAAGCCCCAGGTCTAGATGGACTTAATGTTGAATTTTACAGAAAATTTTGGGAAAAAATAAAAGATTTAATTGTATCAGTATTTAATTTTTGCTATAAAAAAGGAGAATTATCAACTTCACAAAAAATTGGAGCAATATCATTAATATATAAAAAAGAAGATCCACTTTCTTTAAATAATTATCGTCCAATAACTCTGTTAAATTATGATGTAAAATTGTTGGCTTATGCACTTGCTCAAAGATTAAAACAAGTATTACCAAAAATAATTCATACTGATCAAAAAGGCTATATAAAAAATAGATACATAGGCTTCAATATAAGGCAAATACAAGATATTATTGATTACTCAGAGAACTTTAAAGTAGATGGTGCTATACTTTTTGTTGATTTCTCTAAGGCATTTGACTCCCTCGAATGGAACTTTATGTCAGAAACCTTGGTAAAATTTGGCTTTAAAAGTAGCTTTATAAGATGGATTCAAACAATGTACACAGACATAAAAGGTTGTATACTCAACAACGGTTGGGTGTCCAGCAGTTTTAACATTTTTCGTGGAATTCGACAAGGATGTCCAATTTCTTCGTTAGCCTTCGTATTAGTAGTTGAAATTATGGCAATTAAACTAAGAGAAGATAATAATCTCAAAGGTTTAGAGGTGAAACTAGATGGTAGAAATTGCTCACTTAAAATATGTCAACTTGTAGATGATACAACACTATTTCTTAAATCACCAAAAGATGTTAGTTTAGCAATGAATATAATTGAAACTTTTGGAAGTTTATCAGGATTACAACTAAACAGAAATAAAACAGAGGGATTTTGGTTGGGAAAACTTAAACATAGCAGAGACAAATTTGAAAACATAAATTGGAAAACAGATAATATTAAAAGTCTTGGCTTTTACTTTGGTTATAACAATCAAGACTGTCAAAAACTAAACACTGATAAACAGCTTAAAAAATGTGAAAAAATTATATCAAACTGGATGAAAAGAAATTTAACATTAATAGGTAAAATAATAGTAGTAAAATCACTAATTCTTCCAAATTTAACTTATATCGCATCAAATATGTACATATCAAAAGAAATAATACAAAAGTTTAAAACTCTAGTATATAATTTCATATGGAATGGGAAAAAAGATAAAGTTAAACGTGCAACTCTTTGTAAAAACTATCTAGAAAAATAGCATATAACCTACACATACTTTTGAGGATTACTACTTGACAAAATGGACAACAACAGAAGGCAGTGGCGGATCCAGAGGGGGACATAAAGTGTGTATGCCACATCCCCCCCTTTTTTGCTCGTTTTTTTTTAAATGATTAATCATACGCGACTATGTGAACTTTGCCATTTCCTGTGTACTCTATTATTTAATTTTTATCCGACAATTCTTTACTTATAGAGATATTTTTCGCTGGAATTTACTGATTGTCAAAGTCATGTGATTTCCTATATGGTGGAGTTGACCAGTGCTTCGAAAAACGTTGCTCATTGCAGTCATTTTGAAATTCAAATTACAGTAACACATTGCTTAAGCTGAGGATTACAATCATGACACCTTCAAAGCGACATAGGATTGAGCAAGAACGTATTGACTTTTATTTCACTATTCCACCAAACAGGAAGTAATACTCTATAGACTATAACACTCTCATGAAAAAAGTTCCATGGCAATATTATTTACCTACGAAAACAGGTTTAACCCCAAACGCCATTGTCATGATTGATATGGACTATATAAAATTGCTGTTTGGTGTGAACCAAGCTTTGCGTTGAAGACCAAACTACAACCTTTAAGAGTTTACTTTTATAAATTGTGACTTGGATAGACAGTTGTCTTTGGTACTTACATGTATATGAGATCCAATAATATCTATCTACAAGATTGAGAACACATTTTTTTGTAATAAATTTAAAACATATTTAATTCTGTAATATCTGATAATATGTATCAGTTATTTGTAATTTTTCATTTGATGTGTACTCTCTGGTAATGTCAGTATCAGCATGATCAGTTGATTGGTTGTGATAAGAAAAATGGGGCAGTTTGCAATTGTCATGTGCAGGTACACCACATGTGGATCTTCTTTCCCCTCTCATTTATAAAATCGTGCATGATATTTATCACAGAAACGCACCAGTATTTTGGTGAATGAAACACTTGTCATATTAAATTAAAGTCAGAGGTGGAGTTAGAGGGTTTTTCGGGGGGCCTGGGCCACCCCTTTTTTAGGAAAAATTTTGTTGTTTTTATAGGGAATCACTGAAGCATGACTGGAGTTGGCCCCTTCTTAGGCAGTCAGTGGGCTCCCGCTTATGAAAATTTCTGGATCCACCACTGAAAGTTTGAGTAAAGTTAGATAAGGATTTATGACAAATTATGTTGAAATTTGCACAGATAATGAATGAAAGATCTAGTAAATTAAAAAATAGGCACTATTATTAAAAGCTTTCCTTGCTTATTCACAAGGACATATCATATCCTCCATGCTATTCCGATCTGAGTTTTTATTCATACATGTACATACATGTAGTCTGGTGCTGTTCCAAGTAGTCTTCTTTTTTCTGTTTCTTGAGAAGTATTTGTTTTACCTGTTCAGTCACTGTAAAGTGTTACAATTCATATTTAAACGCAACACATAAATAGTGACCAAAAAGGTATGGCTATCACATGAGAGAAGCTGGAAAAAAGTCAAATGTATACATTTTAAACATTTTTGTTGGACCATGAAAATGTGGTATATAGATAGATATGCATAGATAGACCATAGAACAAATAAGCAAACAAATTCAAAGGAGATGTACATGTAAGATGAATTATGAAAAAAAAAGAGCCATGGCCAGGGGCCCCAAACTTGACAGCATTTGGTGTTGAACAGGTAAAATGTTTGCAGTGACAATAAATATAGCCTATGTTAGAGGTGACCCAGGTCGCCTTTCTCTAAATCAGCTATATTAAACATATTTCTGGGCCGGGTTGAAAAATAAATGAAAATGACTTTAAAAAAAGCTAATAGAAATACACCAAATTTGGGAGACATAGACATCTATTTAAATGTTTGAAATAATAAGAAAGTTGACAAGAACTAAGCTTTTTCAGATAATATACAGACTATTGCAGTCAGCCTATAATAGACTCTTTGCCTCCTGAAATGTTTGCTTATACACTGTGCTTTCCTATAATCATGATAATGATTTAAAATCAGTGTGTCAGTGTGATAGTTTTCATGAAGAACACTGAGCGTACAGGTATTATGACAAGATAAATGTTGTGTTACATGTACATGTATCTACCCAAATAAGTAAAATATAAAAATTCTTGACTTCTAAAACCAGTGATTGATCTCCTGATTTATATCTCATCACTCTAAGCAGATGCTGTGTGAAAAAAAAAATTGACTTACCAGTATGCTTCTATCCATTGAGTTGATTTATTATTAATTATTTTGCTTTGGATACACCTTATTGCTACAATATGTATATGTCTGCCATTACAAACTGTACATGCATGCATGTACATCACATATATTCCATGTAAAATTTTGATGTTTTCATACAAAATATATGATGCCACAATGGAAAAGTAATTGTTGTATGACGTTAATGGTTAAAATGGGACAGATTCTCAGGTCAGCTGGGACAATAAGGGGGGGGAGGGGGGAGGGTGCGACTTCTCCAGTCATGCTTCAGTGATTTCCTACATAATCAACCAAATAGTAATGTTCATCACGAAAAAATATACTAAGTGTAAGACCTGATGATGTGAATAAATTGAAATCAGACATATCAAATGAAGTTTTCAGTGCTTTTGATATATCAATGGGCAATCTGATGAGTTAAGCCTTTTTTGACTGATTTGTATAGTTTGTTCCTATGTTGTACTGTTATACATGTACCACTGTCCAAGATTAGGGAGAGGATCGGAATCCTGCTAACATGTTTTACCCCGCCACATTATTTATGCATGTTTCTGTCCCAATTCAGGAGCCTGTAATTCATTGGTTGTCGTTTGTTTATGTGTTACATATTTGTTTTTCCTTCATTTTTGTATATAAATAAGGCCTTGGTTTTCTGGTTTGAATTGTTATAGATGTCATATCAGGGCCTTTTATAGCTGACTGTGTTGTATAGGCTTTGATCATTGTTAAAGGCTGTACGGTGACCTATAGTTGTTAATGTCTGAGTCATTTTGGTCTCTTAATTGTAGACAGTTGTCTCATTGGCAATCATACCACATCTTCTTTTTTATAATGACTGCTGATCACCACTGTGTCCATACTGGGACTATTATGGTCCAACAACCAGTGCCGGATCCAGAAATTTTCATAAGTGCAGGACCACAAAATTTCCCAGAAAAGGATAGCAAGCCCCCTGGCCCCCTTCTAAATCAGCCTCTTGACAACTCCAAAGAATAAATCATCATGTACGAGTACATCAAAGATCATCAAACTGTCTCCTCCACATGCAAACATCTTTTTGGGAGTTCACTGTGTTGCAAGTTTTTTTGGGTTCGAAGGATCGTATAAAATGATTGCCTTGGGGGTCATTGTCAAATATAGAGCTGTGCATTGTAAAAAGCTAAATTATATAATTTGCAACAGCTGACACTATAGTATCCTATAGTGCACTGAAACCCTTGCCCATTACAATACCGTGATGCTTGGTGTAGGCTTCTTTGCACATAAGAAACCATATTGCTCACCTTGTAATTTTTGTATTCTTCTAATCAGTATCGTCGGGTTTGTTTATTTACACCAGAAATCAAGGGTTACACTAAAGACCTGAAAGTGGACCTGAAAAGACCTGAAAAGACCTGAAAATATACGATTAAAATTATTCAAATTGCAATAACTTTTTTATTATTGGATGGAATTTCTTCAAGTTGAAATTTTATTAATTGTAAATATTTATATTTCATTAAAATTTTAAAATTAAAAAAAAAGGAAAAAAAATTGATGCCAAAATTTGGACCTGAACGGAGAAATGAAAAGACCTGAAGGGACCTGAAAATCTATGTCGGACTAATTCTAACTACAATAACTTTTTTAATATTCAATGGATATCTTTCAACTTTTGATTTTGTGACAAAAAAGTTCAATTTAATGATAATATAAAAAAAATATGTGAAAAATGAAGCGATGAAAGTGCTGGAAACGAAATTACATCTTCGGTAAATTCCGTGATTTTAATATTTTCTTATCAATATGTCCAAGCAATGAAAAATAAATGGTTATTATTTTTATACATAGAGCATACGTTTTGTGGTGGGGTGGGGGTGGGTTTTTTTTAAAAAGAAAACCGCTATTAATGTGTATAAGGCTTTATCTAGTGAAACTGAAGAAAAGAAATAAAAATAACGATTAAGCATATTGAGGTGCAAATTTTGCACATGTATAGTTTCAACGCTATGTATAATAATTATTTTTGCTACAAAATCAACACAAAATACGTTTTATCATTTGCAAAAATATGTTTGATTTTTATAGTATTCATTGGACAAAGTATGAACGGCGATGCTTGATAAATAATGATGACAATATCGTAGGTCTGTGAAAATTGCTAAATATCAAAATGGAATTTGATTTTCTCATAATTGCAAAAAGTCATCAAGACAATCTACTATTACTGGTTGAGACTAAATACGCCGAATGTATCTAAGTGTAAGGTATCTAAACATTACACCATTATAACCGTAAATGTAGAAAAATAAATCTCATTTTGCTGCTCAAGCTGCATCACCATTACCAAACATTGAAACAAAACCAAAGGCAACCATACGAAAGAAATGTAATGAATCTTGATCATCAAAATTGGATCTAAAGATTTTCCGTCTTAATATCATTAAGCAATAATATCATCCTGCTTAAAATACAGCCAACTGAAACTCGTTGTATGAATTTATAATGTTAAGATAACTCTCATTAAGTTACATAAATTCTACGGTTGCTGATAACTGTTTTAATTTATCGTTAAGAAAAGGAAAAACATCATTGCTAAAATAGATACTTTGAAGAGGTCTTCAATAATAAAAAGGGTAAGACAATTTCATTCTACCTTTACAAAATTTAACTCAAACTTGATACATGTACAATTAGCTTATCACTGCAGATATTTAGTGTGTACATCATCCGAAATCAGATAAGCATGTAACTTATATAAGATAAATATTTAAAGTTCCACCAAATAATTACTAACAAAGAAATTTCCATCTGTCAAATCGACGACCGTGCAAATCAGTAACCAATAATAACATCAAACCTAAAATGCAGTCAACTAAAACTCGTTGTATGAATTTATAATGTTAAAGTAACTTTCATTAAGTTACATAAATTCTACAGTTGCTGCTTACTGTTTTAATTTATCTTAAAGAAAAGGAAAAAGATCTTTGTTAAAAAGGATACTTTGAAGAAGTCTTCAATAATAAAAAAGGTAAGACAATTTCATTCTACATTTACAAAATTTTACACAGACTTGATACATGTTCAATTAGCTTATTACTGCTGACATTTAGTGTGTACTTCACACGAAATCAGCTTATAAGATAAATGTTGCAAGTTCCACAAAATAATTACTATCTGTCAAAATGACGACCATGCAAATCAATTGTATACATGTTCCTCCATTGTAATAGGTAAGTTTGGTTTGTAATTTCTTTTCTGTCATTTACATCAGCTTTTCTATAGTGTAAACATTAAAATAATAAATTTAGAATCATTTGAGAAATTAATTATACATGTTCTTGTATGTTATGAGCAAAATGAGATGACTTCATATTTTTCATAACGTCGACATAAAACTAGTTTGTCCGCAGAAACAAATCCTCTTTACTAAAGATGAAATGGTTAGTGATTTTATCCCTGACCATTTACAGAAGAGACTGCATTCATTATCATCTTAAATTCAAGGGAACAAAACTACACAAAATATTTCCATAATACTCATACTTCAGGTGTCAGGGAATTGAATTTTAGTAAGCTCTACAAATGTCAAGCGTTATATCCCTTACAAACTCAATTTTAAAAAAAGTTGTCGTTTGAAGTTGAGCCTAATGTTTCACTTTTCGTCTAATCACAATTTGAAAAATAGTAACTATACTCTTTGCACAATCTTTTATTTTTTTTACCTGCAAAAGATGTTGGAGGAAAAATAAAACTCTTAGAAAACTCTTAGAAATGTAGATAATTTAATGTTGAAATGGAGAGCATAAAAGAACAATAAATGAAAATAACACTTTATGGATTTCGTGTGCCAGAAGCACGCCTCTTTGGAATCAGGAACGCTCAAACCTAGACATTTACATCCTGAGGTGAACAAAAAACAACAACAACGTAGAAATGTTAGGGGCTATGACTAAAAGGTCATTTAAAAAAGATGCTGGAAAGTATTTCTATATATATTGCATTTAATGATGTTTAAAAAAAAATCACTGTCTTTTTCTTTTATATATGCTTTGAGGTCAAATATATTGAGTCACTTAATAATTGTGATAAATAATGAAAAGTTAACATAAAGCTTTCTTCAAAATTTGTGTTTGTTTCATCAGATATGACATTAACTGTATACTTCATGACTGTGAATTTGTTGGATCAAATTAATAAAATTTGGTTTGATATAATTGGCAAATGCTCACCCAATTACTTTAACACATACATATATTACCTAATATATGTTTACAATAAATTCAGGAAAAAGATTAGAAAATAGTCTAAACCTAAAAAGAAAGGAATTGATATTCTAAATCAGCAGTTTCAGATTGAAATTTAGTTGAAATGAGAATGAACTTTAAAAAATCTTCATTTACAAACAACTACTTGAAAGTTAAGCAATGTGATGGATCAAACTTATGAAAATGAGTAATAGTAGAGGACAGGGGTGCTCAACCCTGAGTATTATCTAGTCATGTTCAAATGTTTATAAACTCATTGTATTTTTCAATTGACAAACTTGCCTATACACTCTTTAAAAAAAATGGGATTGTAGTTACGACCATGGAGACATATTCGTGGTCATCTATCGCACATATATTCCATAGCAGTCAACAGAATTATGACGACGTCCTTTAACATTCGAGGGATGACCCAAACTTTACCAATAGGAATTCTTTGTTCAAAAGCTTCCTTGTAAGCAGCAACCTTCTATCAAGGACTTCCTGAGAAAAAACACAAGATGTGAAATATTGTATTGTGACCATCTAAACGAATATGTTTTCACAGATGAATGTCTGATTTACAGGTCAATTAAAGATCTTAATGATTTCACTAACATATTACTCGTGATCTCAAACAGCCGATTCCAAAAAAATATATAGATTTAACCACTGCATTGATTGTGTTACGATATTTCGCCACTCGAGACAGTTAACTTTTAAAATTTAAAACGCGAGGCTTGTTGAGCTTTTTGAATATCTATAATTAAACTGTTGAGAGTGGAAAAATATCGTAATTCACGAGATATAGTTTTGGAATCTGTTTCTCTAATGATTTTTAGGCGATGTCTAAAGAAAGTTTATCCTTCCTTTTCAAAGGTTTGCAGATAGTTGTGTTCTTTGTGTTACATGTGACGTCATCAGGCATGGTCATCTTTTTTTTTATGACGTCACGATTGGAAATTAAGTAGAAATCAAGAAAATTTGACGTCAATATTGCATTTCGACCAATCAATTACCGAGAACAAAGTTTTTTTCCGATTGAGAAATGTCAAAATAGCATGAAAATAGGAGAAACTTAATTCTCAAACTTTTACAGATTACGCATCATCATGTCTTGTAAATTTCTCATATGGATTAACTTTGGAGAGAATTTATCGCTTTAACATTTTATTTAAGGAACGCGTGTCAATTGATCAATAGGTAGCGATTGTTATAACATACCTCCGAAATCACCACTTCACACTTTTCATTTTTTTTTTTATTCTGGAAATATTTTTGAAGATGATGTTTTTATTAAAAAAAAAATGTCGAGAGACTAGAGTCGAGACATTTAAGTAAGGGATCATCTAAACGTCCGAATCTAATAATAGATGCGACTGTCATACAAATGAAATGTTTATATAGCTATAAAACCAAGTTTGTTCAATCCGTCATTTTCTACATATTAAATGCCTGTACCAAGTCAGGAACATGACAGTTGTTTTCTATTCTTTTGATGTGTTTGAGCTTTTGATTTTGCCATTTTATAAAGAGCTTTCCGTTTGAATTTTCCTTGGAGTTTGGTATTTTTGTTATTCTACTTTTTAATCTGCACATTGATATTTTTTGTGCCATTGCTACCAGTAAATATAAGATAATAGTTTTAGCAAATAACTCTTTTAGCTAACGATTACTGATGAATATAAAAAGAAGATGTGGTGAAAGTCATTTCATATTCTTTAAGTTTAATATGCTTCTATATGATTGGTTGGTTGGTTGGTTGGTTGGTAGATGTATTGGTCTGTTGATTAATGAAATGATTTATTGATTGATTGGCACTTTGCATAACATAAAGCGACGCATATTTGCTTAATTGATTGTTTGTGTGAAGTTCAGTGACAAATACTTAATTAAAGAAATTATTTTTCGAGTAAAGAAGAAATTTTTTATAAAAATTCATGGAAACAGTCAAGAATTAAACAGAATGTTTTCAACTTCACAGATATTTTTGGTTTCCAACTGTGTTTGATTCAAGCACCACCAATGAGTCTTAAGAAAATACAACTCGAGTTTGGTGTATTAAATCATAATCTTGGTATATTTAATGAGTTCTACATAAACTCAATAAAGCATATTTTGTAGCAAAAGTAAAGTCAAATGCTCATTCGTTGCATCATTAATAGATTTTAAAAAGATAACTTATTTTCTAGGTATAAAGGTATGGACAAGTCACCTACGAAAACAACAGTTTCGTCGAATACAAATCGGATATGGAAAATTACCACAGGTTTATTTCTGTCCACTACAGTGATATTCGTAAGCCTATTTATTTGGAGTGAATATAAAGGTAGATATATACATTTGTATTTGTTTTAAAGCTCGCACATTTTCGCAAATATAATGATGCTTTTAGAATTTCAATGTTATTATCAGGACAAATGGTTATAATGTTGTAATGATTGTCAATGAAACAACTATCCACTAGAGACCAAATGGCATAGATGTTAGCGGACTGCTTTCAACAATGAGAAAAACCCAAACCACATATCAAGCTATAAAAGACCCCGCCACAACAAATTGTAAATGAACTTAAATGATCTGATTTATATACAAAACAACAAACGAGAGACAAATATTATATACACTAGCATACTACTAGCACTGAATTAAAGGTCCCTGACTTTGGACAGACACATACAAAATGTGGTGGGGTTAAACATGTTTAAGCGTCCTATCCTTCGATTAACCTTGGACAGTGGTAACCGCACACCATAGTAACAAAAGTATCTGACTTTACATGTTAAGGCCCGTATTTATAAAGGTGGTTAAAATTTAAACTAAGTTTTAAGTTAAAACGTATTCATAAAAGTGGTTTACATCTATTAAACTTGGCAGGAAATCCAAGTTCTAGTCAAGAATAAAGGAAATAAAGGGACACAAAAATGTCCGGAGACCAGAAAAACGCACAATGGCCACATTAACCCTTACGAGGAACACGGATCCCGTTAAACTGAGGTGAACGCACTATGTGCACCGGAAAGGAGACTTGTCAAATCTCTTTCAACTTGCAATACATCTGCCATGTTTTTTACTTCCCATGTTATATGTTGTGATAGATCTTCCGTATGAAGCCCGAATAACAATTATATTATACTCGAGTGCCCTCATTTTAAATTTTAATGACCATTATCTTTTTTTTTCATTTTTTTTTCACAGGGTATATAGGCTCATATATACACTGTCAAGGTAGCAAATCAAATTGCAGTATTAGCTGGGATATATTATTCCAGTATAATATAATACACAAACTGTCTATAATAAAAGGTGGCATTCCGGCGTATCTCAAGATATTACAGGCAGTATGTGTTATATTATACTGAATACACTTTTCAATATATCACTTCTTTATACCAACTGTGCATACATATTGGGAACGCAATTTCCGGTCACTGGAGGGTGATATATCGGGGTGAACTATCGGGGCTATCAACCATTGTTAAGGAGTCGGAGTTAGTACGGAATAGACCTTTTGCACTTCAAACGATAACATAGTCGCCAGCAAAAATAGAAGCCAAGGTAAAGAGTTAATCCTTTTCGTCACAAATACTTCGAAATGACAATTAAACATCATTCAATTGAAGCTTTCTTTGACAAATTTTATACTAGCTTCATTACAACAAGTTTAGATGTCATTTTCTGAAAGAGAGCAAAGAACTGTTTGTATTGTAGTAAATTTAAATCATTTAAAATTTGTATTCAAATACACTGTTGAAGATTACGAAGATCCAATAAAATACAACAATTTTGAATGTCACTAGTGTCTTCGATAAAAAAAAAAAAGTCGTCATCGATAGCAGTATCATTATGTTAAATCAAAAAGACTCAATTCATTGTTATTAGACGTGTTAGGAAAGAGATTTAAATACTGCGCTGATGTTAAATACTAATACCGATATAAGATTTAAGTGTGGACTTTCTCAAAATGCAATTGCATTGAAAATTATCCCGGCTTTTTGTGGTGTGTTTGATACAATATGAAGCGAGCGGTTAACGTCGACTCGAAATTTTAAGACGTGCATTGGCCTTAAGTAGATCCAAAGGCGGATATATATTGTCTACTACTATCTGCATGGTATGAGTGCAATGCATACACAGAGGGACGAAAGAACGGACGAATTGATCATTCCAATCACTTTATACCGTCCAATTTAGAAAACGGAGTGTATAATGAATATTAGGCAAAACAAAATGAACGAAATCGAAAAAATAAATGCCCGACGTATAATTTAGCAGACTTTGTTTTGCAAGAGGTGAAAATGAATATCCCATTTTCAAAATATCCTTCTGACTCAAAGAAAATAAAATTAACTTTTCTATATGAAAGTTTAACGCCGCTTTCAACAATATCTTAATTTAATCGTGGTGTACTGTTTTGTTGGTGGAGGAAGCCGTGATAACAAGAAAAAAAAACTTCCAACCCTTCACCGAAACGTAAATTTAACGTGCTTGATAATGTCCGAACGTTGTTTTCTTTTAAAACTTAATTCGATAACGGTTTCCTCTTTTTCCGAAAAAATAAGTTGATAGAAAGAAAAATGTTAATGTCAGGGAAAATTCACACATTTTAACGGGTTTTTTTTAGGTATTGTCGCTTTTCAACATTACAATAAATTGCAAATGACTGTTCTAGATAAAACTAAAATATAAAGATGATCAAATTAAAAAAGTTTTCTTTTTATCCTTTTTTATTAATTATCAAGTACACAAATTTCTAGTTTGGTTTATTTTATTTTAGAATTTTACGCTACTGTGTAACTAGAAAAATGATATAAAATAAGGAGATGTGGTATGATTGCCAAAATAGACAACTATCTACCAGAGACCAAATGACAGAAATGTTTGCAACTATATGACAACGGTATGACCCCCAACATGGAGCAAAACCAACCCCGCATAAAAGCTAGGAAAGACCTCGACAATACAAGTATATTTTGAATAAATTTCAAATAAACGAACGTTTTGAAAAAAGATTGATATATAGAGAATATCATATGACTTTTTCAATATCACATCCGCATCAACACGATACACCAATATAACCCCAAGAGCTCTGCTCGAGGGATTATATTGGTTGAGGGTTGATACGGTGTGTGATATTGGAAAAGCCATATCATATACACTTTATTATATACATATACTTGAGGGGGATAGGAACTTTATCGGGACACCGGGATCGAGTGTTTTGTAGCTCAGGATTTTGGGATTGACCCTTTCAAGATCCAGGAATTCTTTTTTTTCTGAATTTCGTGATTTGAGATTTCAATTTATTTAAATTCGGGACCTCGGGATTTCGTGTTTTTAAGCCCGGGATTTCGGAATCAGGACCCCTCCTACCCTCCCTCATACTGTTCAAGTAGATTTTTTTTATATGACATGACGTCATATAGATACAGAGGTTTGAAATGACGTCATAGAGATTATAGGTTAGACATGACGTCATACAGATGAGGGGTTTGATAAAGCCTTTGCAACAGTGACTACAATCGATGATGTGACGTCATACAGATTAAAGGTGTGATAAAGCCTTTGCAACCGTGCTGATATCGATATCATCACGGCTGGCTGATACAGCATGCTTGCCAATGAATTATTTCACCTACAATTTATCTGTATTTACTTCTAAGTATATAATAAAAAGTAATAGATCGAATTCGAATGTGATTTGATTCCTGTCAGTTTTTTTATTCATTTATTTTGATCAAATTATAGATTTTCCTTGTAGTCGTTCAACGAAATAGTAAGAAATAGGGACACAACGATCTTAAACTTATTCGATCAATACTATTAAACAATAATGATCGTATTGTTTTGCTGGATTCTTGTCCGTGTATTGCAGAATACATTTTTACTATTTTATTGTTTAAAAATCTTTTCAGCATTATCAGGGGGGCAAAGGGGTCCCAATAACAGCAAAACAGTTAACTGATTTGGCTTAAAACAGATAACTAGGAATTAAAAAGGGACAAAAAAAGATAACAGTAAATTAAATATTAAAATCAGTCTGGTCCAGGACTAATCCCGTAGATCTTATCATATATATACTGATTGTATGGACCTATACCTATATGTAGACCTTAACGGAGTCATATATACATTTTAATTATGATCCTCATCAGGTATTCTGGTCATATTTTTTTTCTTTTTGTTATACATATTGATAATTGAATAGATTTGAATTTAATATGTACCCATGGGGTACAAGGACCATTTTAATGCAAAAAAACGTTTGTAACGTTCATTTTGATTGGATAACGTCACTTTCTTACATGGCATCAATTGATGCTATGGGACGTACGCATAACCGCAGACTGCATATGACAGATTTTTAATACATGTTTTAACGTTGTTTTCTGTCAGTTTCATTAGAATGAAGATAACAATATTGTATTTTAAGCTCCGACGGCATCAATTTGGCAATTGATGCCGTCGGAGCTTAAATTTCAATAAAGTTATTTCCTAATTATCCCCATATTTACGTTAAAGTCAAATTCGAGCAATTCTTAATATCAAGAAAAAGGAAACATATGGGTAGGGATACCTGATGAGGATAGGTCTTTAGGTCCATACGACTTTTACCGAAACATCTTTTATATATGTGGTGTACAAGATATCAATTTGTACAAATTATAATTTGTATTTTGATTTTGTACGAATTGTTTTTTGTACAAAAAGTGCATGCATGTACAAATTACAATTTGTACACATTTCGACTTGAGCTCACTTAAAACTTGTACATCAATTTCTGTGGGTTTTTATTTTTTTTTGGTTGTTATTTTCAAAACACAAATGAAGCCAGTGACACTTTGTTAATTTGAGTTTTAGAACTTTTTTTTTTCGTTCTGAAAAACGATTTAAGACACATCTTTATTTTGCAACAACAATTTCTGAGCTCCAAAAAAGACCAAATGACACATAAATTAACAACTATAGGCCATTATACAGCCTTAAAAAATTAGCAAACCCATGCCGCATAGTCAGCTATAAAGGCCCTGAAACGGCAGAAATGTAAAACAATTCAAACGTGAAAATTATCGGCATAATTCATATACAAAATAATGAACTAAATAATATGTAACACAGCAACAAACAACAACCACTGAATTACAGGCTGCTGACTTGGGACAGGCACATTCAGAGTGTGGCGGGGTTAAAAAATGCTAGTTGTCGCCCAACCCTCCTCATCCTGGGACAGGGTTTAATAGTACAACATAAGGTTTATTATGTGGTCATTGAATAATAATTTTAAAGGTTATACCAATGCTTTTATATAACAAAATCAATACTAGTCAATTTAAGTCAAATTTTGTACAAAAAGTTATTTGTATAGTCAGTTTTTGTACAAATTACAAAATGCACAAATTATGTGTACAAAGAAAGTTAAAATACAAATTATAATTTGTACACATTTTGTACAAAATGTCATCCAAATACATGGTCATAGACAATGAAATTTATTACAAAGGAATAAACCATTGCCATATCAACTAGAGGTTTGGCTAGCCATAAAACCAGGTTCAACCTACCATTTTTTCTTAAAATGTCCTGTACCAAGTCAGGAATATGGCAGTTGTTATCAAATTGTCCATTTCTATATGCATGTTGACGTTTGTTTTTGTTGCAGTTCAGTGTTTCTGTTGTTCCGTTGTTTTCCTTTTATAGTGTTTCCCTCGGGTTAAATTTGTAACCTGGATTTGTTTTCGCTTAATCGATTTATGACTATTGAACAGCGGTATACTACTGTTGCTTTTATTCAACACACTAAATAATCAATGAGTCATGACAATTGTATTGCCATCGGTCATCTAAGTTTATTTTGTAGCAATGACGTGATATTCATGATGTCATTGTGACGTTGTGATTATGGCAAAAGTAAATTGAATTTTCTGTCATTGAATGTTATAATGTTGTCTCTGATTTTAAAAGCAATAGTTTATTTTCCTAAATTGTTTAACGGTTTGATGTTCTATATACTAAAAAGTTCAATAAATTTAAACACACTTGGCCTAGACCAGTAATATTTCTTGATGAATTTTACTCTAAGTTCCTTATGTTTCGGACACTCTAAGACAAAATGGAATTCGTCTTTAATACGCTGACGGCGAATTGTACATATACGACGTGGTAACTCAATGCTTTGATATCGTCCAGTATTAACTGCTAACGAATGAGAAGTACGTTTAATTTTAGTAAGTGCTCTCTGGTACACAGTAGGGATCAAATTCGTCAAATAATATTGTAAATCAAAGCTGTTTATAATGCATTTATAGATACGAAACTTACTACTGCTATCTATTAACGAATATATCTCACGTTTTTAATATCTAAAAGTTGTTGCTTAATAAGAGGATAATCAATCTCAAATACTGTTTTAACCACATATCTCCAATGCCAATGTTGTTTAGCTCATCTATGTACTTTTAAAGATCCCGCAATTATGTTATTGTTCTATTATAAATTTGAAAATACTTTGAACGACAAAATTACTTTACTAGCGTAGTGGTATTAACCATATGTTGATTCTTAAAACTTCTAAAGAACTTCTGCATAATTTTAAATCTCGGTCTGTTTCTTAAATTAGTTCTCACATAACTTTTATTTTTTTTAACCCTGTATATCACCATTCCCCATGTGAAATAATAATTTTTTTGAAAATAGTTTGAACGACAAAATTATTTTATATTTCTCCCTATGTGACGTTTACATTTTCTGACGTCATACACGCGAAGCCATGAATGTGGATTTTAAATTTGATAGATGCTTTTTGTGCTTTTTTGTTAAATATTTGTTTGTTTTGAGATTGTGACACAGTGGTAACTGCTGTACCCATATTTTGACTATTTTTACACATTATGTCTGTTTTGTTCACACATCGTTGAAATATAATGGAATTTGACGCGACTGTCATACAGGTGAGAGGTTTAGCGCTATAAAACCAGGTTCAATCCACCATTTTCTACATTTGAAAATGCATGTAACATGTCAGGAATATGAAAGTTGTTGTCCATTCGTTTGATGTGTATTATCATTTAATTTTGCCATTTGATTAGGGACTTTTCATTTTGAAATTTCCTCGGAGTTCAGTATTTTTGTGATTTTACTTTTTATTAACTTTGCCCAATTTACAGATTTTGAAGGTTTTCGATATCAAAATCGATACACATTTCTTAATATATGGAGCTTAAAATTTTCCTTTTACCAATTATTGGAAGTCTTCCTAGTTCCAGGTATATCATAGCAGAATGTGTAGACATGTTTAACAACCTAGCTGTCTTTTGCAAAAATGCAAGTGGACTTTTTCGACACCATCAGCTTTAAAGAATCCCCAGACTTTGCATGCGTATGAAATTATACTACCTACGTACAAATCAAATAGAGACAGGAGAGTTTGAGTATTGATAAAGTAATTCCTTGACGTAGATAACATGACAAACATTGATGTTCAACCTAGTTATGCCAGTCAGGGCCGTAACTAGGGTTCAAATTCAAAGGGGGGCACGGGTTTGGGGCCGCCGACTGAGGCCCTTAGAGAGGGGGGTTGGGAGGGCACAGCCCCTGCCGATTTTTTCTCTCAGTAAAATCGTTAAGAATGATCCTTTTTCCTTCGATTTTCTTACTTTAAGAAACATCAGTATTGCTTGAACCTGGAAGCAATTTTTATGCAAAAACAAGCTGATATTGCTGTTCGGGGTAAGCCAAGGCTCCGGCTTGCTCCGTCTTGTAGGCCCGGTACTTTGACTTATAATTATTAACCCTAAACAGTTAAATACATTGTGACCGCTGATTTTTTTTTTCTCAATAAAATCAGTGGCTAAAAATGACCTGTTTTCCTTCGATTTCCTTACTTTAAGAAAGGATCGTGGAAGCATTTTTTTGCAAACAATTATAATGATTATTATCTGTATTTAAAGATATTTTTGTTAGAAATCAAACTGGTAAGTTAAAAAAACACATTTAAAGCAAGATCATAGAACGCAATATTTTTATTTTTTTTTTATCGAGGACCTTGAATTTCAATATTGTTAAAAGCCAAACAGACATGCATATAGATATAGGAAGATGTGATGTGAGTGCCAATGAGACAACTCTCCATCCAAATAACAATTTACAAAAAGTAAACCATTATAGGTCAATGTACGGCCTTCAACACGGAGCCTTGAATTTCTATACTAGTATATACTTAGTATAGAAAGTCCCTGCTACAACAAATGGGAGTGTTTAACTACTTAGACATTGACCATAATGTTCTCGTACGATCGGGAGACATTAAAAAAATGATCCAACAGCTCGGATTCAGCCAGTAACGAATTTCCAATATCATAAAAGATTCACAATACAAAGGGAACTTCCTCTGCTTAACTGAGCCCCTAAATAAATGTGAACAGTTAAGTTTTATTCAAAATTGTCGAAAGCAAAGTTTCATCAAGGATTTGTATTTTACTATACAAATCCTTGGTTTCATATATGTTCTCGTACGAATACTGAGTAACAGACGGACGGCCACACGAAAAAAAAACCAAATACTGAAACGTTTCACTATCGATCAAAATCCCGAAAACTGACCTATATCACGTATCATGATAAAACAGTTAAAACTGTAAACTGTTGTTGTTTATAATATAAATTCAAGTTCTTCGTGTACATATTGTCAATATTTCATTTTATTACTTCAAAAAAAAAAATTGGTGTAGAAAATTCAGGGGAGGCCTCCCCTGCCTCATAGGTAGTTATGGCCCTGCCAGTTTCT
Source organism: Mytilus galloprovincialis (assembly GCF_965363235.1). Lineage (NCBI taxonomy): Eukaryota > Metazoa > Mollusca > Bivalvia > Mytilida > Mytilidae > Mytilus > Mytilus galloprovincialis. The sequence goes on along the minus strand of NC_134838.1, from coordinate 10,388,367 downwards.
TCTGTGAAAATAGAAATTTTCCATTGTATTTTAAATTAAATCCCAAGCAACAGAAGTAATCGACCGTCTCTAAAATGTCATTATTGTAGACTCATCTCTCATAATCATTGACAAGACAACCGTTTCAAAACACAACTACCTTAGTTTTGTCAATGTTAACTGTCAAATCATTTTTTACAGTATATAGTTTTGATGAATTCAGTTTATCAGTTTAGAAATGGTGATTAATATATAATTGTTACATTCTGTAGACTATCTTTAAACCTATGTTCCTATTACTAGGGCATATAAAGTAACTCCATACTTAATATTACATCAATTTCAAAGTTTAATAAATGAATAAAACGAACTGAAAAAAAAACCTAAACATCTTGTGCCACCCCATTTCATAAAACTCAATATGATACGGACTCATTTCAGATGACATGATTTATTGATCAATTATGATTTGTGCAGAGTCAATATTGTAGCACATCCGAATCGATGCAAATTTGTATACTAGTATATAATCAAACTAGATTGTAGTATTACCCAATCCCAACGTTTAGAGAGATTGAAAAAAAAAGAGATTTTGTTAGTTTATATAATTATTCTGAGTCTATTCGATTCATATAATATGTCCATGCGTAGCGAATAGGTTATATGGTAATACATTTTGTTTAAAATGCTTTGAAAAGGAAAATAAAAAAATAATGTTTCTCTACTAGCAATCAGTTTGGTTCATTTTGTAAAAATAAGATAAAAACATCGCAAGTCAATAATTCAACTCAGTTTTTCCGTATTCATGCAATCCTTAATTTCACCTTTAGTGGAGATAGGTAGCGCATGTATTTAGCAAGTGTTCAGTATGTTTATTCACTAAAGAGAAACAAAATTTCAAGATTGAAAAGTGAAACAAGGAAGCCACCAGGAATAATCAGTTCGTTTACTGATAAGGCCCACAAAAAATCATTTTTAAACTTTTAATACGATTATTTACATAAATTTAAAGCTATAACATGAAATAAAACAAACTTCGAAAAATTGTCAATATATGATTGCGCATGTTTGTCTGTTAATTTATATTTACATTCATACATGTATCGGATTATATGACCGTCGGCAGTCTTCGGAGATAAGCGATGGATAATTTCGTCTTCTCACCTATTTTTTGTTTTATTAATTTAGTCTATGTATTGGCATAAACTGTTTTGTTGACCTTAATATGAGGGATTTTTTTACGGGTGCTTTACTGTATATAATGAAAAGAAATCTAACAAAAGTTTAAGTAAAAAATTTGAGAATTGTTTTTAATATCTTTGGTCAATAATTGCATCAGAGAAACCAGGCTTTAAATGTGTACGTCGGGCGCGCTTTTGTCTATTAAAAAACCAAATGCTCTCTACCAATGAAATAGGAATAGGATTTGATTTTCCATAATTGTGAAGAACGAATGTACATTATGTTCTGCGTACGGGATTATCCTTTGTTTAAGCATATTCACAGTTCAAAACAAAGAATTTCTATAAACACAAATGCCTCGAATAAAATTGAGAAAGGAAATGGGGAATGTGTCAAAGCGACAACAACCCGACCATAGAGCAGACAACACATTTATCAGCTTGAATTGCCTCTCTGTAATTTTTGAAATTGATGAGAAACTAAGGTTTCAACTCCTTCAGGCAAATTGACTATAGATGGATTTGACTATTTTTTTTAGGTCTTTTGTCGTCGTATAGGTCTTCAACTGTTTCGGTTTTTATATATCCCTGGCTTTAAAAAAAATTGACGTTGAGCGTTCCTATTGCAGGTCAATACAGGTAAATCCAGAAAAGCGCTTCGGACGCAGGAAATTTATAACATGTTTTTTTTTTTTATTTTTTAATGGATTATTGATTGAAAGTTGAATTGAGAAAAAAAAAGGTTTTTTTTATTGGTGCAGTACAATTTAATCCATTAATGTAATAATTTGAATAATTTGAACTTCAAAAATACAAGAAAAATAAGAAATATCAAAACAATGCAAAAATGAAAAAGAAATAATAAAAAAAAAATAATATGAATTTAAATCTTTAGATACTACCCTTACCAAACAAATTACTATATCCACAGTTAGTAAGAATGGTTATTTCAAATATACCAATACAATTGAAACAGGAATTAACAATAACTTGTGGATTTCAATTTAAGTTTAAATTACTTAGGTAGTATTTGATGTAAACAGCTGGAATAAGATTGGCTGTGGAATACAATTAAGTTGTAAATAGATGTAAGAAGATGTGGTATAAGTGCCAAGGAGACAACTCTCCATCCAAGTCACAATTTATAAAAGTAAACCATTATAAGTCAAGGTACGGTCTTCAACAAGGAGCCTTGGGTCACACCGAACGATAAGCTATAAAGGGTCCCATAAATTTACTAGTGTAAAACCATTCAAACGGGAAAAAACAACGGTCTAATCTACATGAAAAACGAGAAACGAGAAACACTTATGAACTACATCAACAAACGACAACTAATGAACATCAGATTCCTGACTTAGAACAGGTGCAAACAATTGCAGCGGGTTTAAACGTTTTAATGGTACCAAATATTCACCCTAATCTGGAACAATAGTGTAACATCACAACATAGAAAGACAGACTATAAAATATCAATCGGAATGACTTATCTCAATCAAAAGACGTAGTGACCAAATGAACATACACTGAACGAATAAATTTGATATGTGATGCAATGTTAATACAAAGTTAATAAAAATAAGGGATGAATAATTATAGTAAAAGTATTAAACCGCTGTGAAATGCTAAACAATTTCAGAAAAAAACATCAGCTTTGGAAAAAAAATTACGCCATTTGTAATATCAAAATTAAACACAGGTAAATGAAAATAATTTTGAAGATAAGTATACTTCTTCTGTCTGTATAACCTTACGTTTAGGAAAACTAAGAAAGTTTTTGTATAACAATTAAACTATTCTAAAACTTGGTAAATGTGGGGTGAATATCAACAATTAAACTATAAAATTGGTGCTCGATAAAACTTCTCCGCGGAAGTGTGATGTATATACAGTATAAAAGAGTACCTCAGATTTAAATTTATTAAATTGAACTGTTAATGAACAAAAGATAATTCCTCACTAACCAATTACATAATTAACATTAGGAAACTTATACATTGTGTTCTATTATTTCATTGCACCGTTGTGTCATCTAACGTTCAAAATACAATTTATTAAAATTTCCTGAATCATAAAATATAAAATTATAAATTAGTCCATCTATCACTAAGACTAATCTATAAATGAAATGCCTATAAAGGAGGTCCTACGTTCACTTTTAACAAAGGCAATCCAGTTTGATGTCATGGCGTAGTGACACTGAACATTGCTCTTGATCATTTGATAATGATTATTATGTGTACAAAGAAATTCAATTGCATTATCATTTTAAAAAAATTTCACTCAAACAATTACGCTCAATTAATAGACATCGCTTTTTTTTCTATTACAGGAGACACAAATTCTGGAAATCAAGGTAGGTTAACATCTGTAAATGCATATTGCTTTCAAAACATAATCAGTTTTCGCAGGTGATGACCTCTTAAGCTAATGATCTTTTTTATTGAAACACTGCAATCATGTGATATTATTGTTTCAAATCGAAACTGTTTATCGAACTTTCTGTTGCTTGACTAAGGAATGCTAAATTTTATGATATACATAAATCTATGATGAAGTAGGTGAAATTGAAACATGTGTAATGTTGTGTAATTTTAAGAATCGTTTTTGTGTGTTTTATTTTCATTTTATAAAATAAAACAAAATATGATAATTAGTCTTTATTTATCTGTACAATAATTTTTTGTTTTAATACAGATAATGTTAGAGGAAAAAATGTTTTGACTGCACACAATTTGATAAACGACTTTTACAAACGAAAACGGAATAAAACATATATTTCATTTCGTAAGTAAGGAGATGTGGTATTTTATACTTATTGACTAGAAATAAGCCATAATCTCAAAGACTTCAAACTTCAGTTTAGTGTAAATACGTCAAAGATAGAATTAAAAAGCATGACCTTGTGCAATGCTTGTTGCTGTTAAATATGCATTACTTTTAAATAGACTATGGGCAGTTGATTTGATATGCTGTGTAGAGACCTGTTTATTATGGAAGACTGTTTGCTGCCATCTGAATGTCTCATGTTATTTTTGTGATTTTATTACATTACCATTGACGTATACCGGACATCTCTTTCTATTCATAATAAAATAGGAGAAACATTTTTATTATTCAGTTTAATTTCATCAATATCAAAACATATCTAACGAAGGCTACCACAAATACCTATCTGGTGAAGAAACTGAAATTTAGAAACATGAATGAGCAACCACCATAAACGAATAATATTTATATAAAGAAAGAAATTACAAGTATTGCATTATTCAGAAACTTTCACCTATACATTCATACGTTTTTCTGTTACACAGAGATGGAGATTCTGAAACCGAAGGCAACATGACTATTTTGGGCGACCTTATTACTGCAACTCATTTTCTTTCTGCATTATTTAACCACAAAAAGGGTAGAACACAACAACTCTCATATTTAAATATGCACATTCAATGTCATTTGGTCTCCGGCGGAGAGTTGTCTCATAAGCATTCATACGACGCCTTCTTATGTTTACATTCAACTACTATATTTATTCTTTTCTTCAAGTAACGCCATGTTCAAGATCCCCATGTGAACACGGTGGGAATTGTTCGGTAACAGACAATAGTTTTTCCTGTACCTGTTTAAACGGATTCACAGGATTACAATGCCAAATTGAGTAATATGATATTCACATTTAACGTGCTTAGTTATAGGCATTATAACCGTTAAATAAATCGTTATTCTTAATAGAGATGCGGTATATAAAGTTGAGAATGGAAATGGGGAACATGTCAAAGAGACAACAATCCGACCAAAGAGCAGATAACAGCCGAATTAGACAGCAATCAAACGACGAAAATACTAAACGGTATCTAAAGGGCAACATTAAGTTTTCAACTATTAAAGACAGTAATGCAACATGTCCATCTTAATGGTTGACTGGGGTTTAGAAAATCCGTCGTCCCTAGAGTTATCCCATCCAACAGCTAAACACACGCTAAGGTTGGGCCTTCGATTCCCTGTGTCGAAAGTATAAATACGAAGCCGTTTCAAGACTAGAAGTTGGAATAATTGTGTCCGGGTAGGGTGACATGTCTTCGATGACAATGGTACAACGTGTGAAGGTTATTTATTTCCAATCTTTTTTTATGAGTATGAAAACATAAAATAAACACTTTAAATGCAGTTTTTGGGACAATACACACCGGTATATGTACATATGGATTTCTTACTTCAAAGAATAGAGAATGACTGCAAAAATTACGAAATATTCGTCTATTAGACTTCAACCTTACAACACACAAAGAAAGAAAAATAAATATTTTAAAGGCCATATACGATCGTCAAATGACTTTACTTTCTCCCATTATTTAAACCTAACACTTGATTTCAATATCAGGTACTCCATGCGATAACTATAGCTGTGACAATGGTGGGACGTGCTTTCTTGATGAATTGCAGCCAAAATGTGCGTGCAAAAACGGAGTCACTGGTGAAAATTGTACATGTAAGCTTATGAAATATAGCAATCTATTTTTCTTTTTTATAGATTCCATCACACACCAAAATTATATATTCATATATGCCTTTCCTTTATATTCATCAGCTGACTACAGAACCTTCCAATTGTATTAGTTGTTCATTTTATAAGTTTATGGTTCTAAATAAGTTAACAATATTTGCCACTGGATGATCAACAAGCTTCAAACAATTTATCAAAAAATTCCATAAATCAATCAATTGATAAATATATAGATCAGGTCAACATTCCACGTCTTCAATTTAGAAGTTTCCAAATGGATAACAGATTTTAGAGTTAAGTGCTTATCCTGTACTTGGTTTTATCGTAATATGTTCTTTTATGAGTGTTTTATTTATCATCTCATTGCATTTTAGAAAGGGGATAGTAATGGTCTAACAAAACCTACCATTTTTGTGCCTGTCCCAAGTCAGGATCATCGTTTGTTGTTGTCATATAACATACAATATTGTATCTTAATGTTGTTCTTTTTTTGGAGAATGTGTTTTTATCGCATATCTTTAAATAAGGAGATGTGATATTTTATACTTATTGACTGGATATGAGTGGAATAGTTTTTTTAGACAGACAGCTAGATGCCATAAACATACTATGTATACACAGGCCAGAGTCTGAGCTTGAGTTGCTATATGATATAAAAACTCATCTTCGCTAGCCAAGGGTTACGATCCACTCCCGCTCTCTCCACCCTTGGCGGATTGAGATAAAATTTCGGAGACACAGGATGAGGATTTTCATTGGTTGCAGTCGAAACTCGCTGCCTCCAATCAAAAAGCGTCTCGTACATGATCACGTGTAAATGTAGAAGGTGTTTGTAAACAATTGCCACGTGTTTATTGTGCAACAAGTCTTTACATTCTTAAACATACTACTATATTTATTGACAATTTGAATGTTTTTAATCAACTATTAGAAGTTCCTGTGAATGTTTCATGCACAAATGCTGAATGTTGACGTATATTTTCGTTTCCGGCTTTACCAAGTGTGTAGAATCTAGACGCTATCGTGGTTTTACCTCCAAATTGAAGAGGGTAAGTGCTACCATTGGTCAAGAATAATGTATTCGAAATGGGCGTGACTTTAATCTTCCGATAGATGGCGCAACATTGTTTTCACAAATGTTGGCTTAATCTGCCAAGGGTGGAGAGAGCGGGAGTGGATCGTAACCCTTGGCTAGCGAAGATGATAAAAACTAAACTGACGAATAAAGGTCATTTATTCAAAATCATAAAATGCAAAAAATATATTTTGCAAATAAAACATTTGACATAAAAGTTCATATTTAATAAGAAATATTAATAAATAATTAATACGAAATTACATCTACTAATATCATATCAATTGAATAAATGACTAAGAATAGCAAAGGTGGGGAGAACAATCTGCCACAAATCCGCTCTTAAGCTGAAAGAGTGGATCCCAAATCCACTCTTAAGCTGAAAGAGTGGATCCCAAATCCACTCTTAGGCTGAAAGAGTGGAACCCCTCCCGAGGCGACGTGAATACAATAACACTTTATTTTTGTAAAACGTTTCCACATTGAGCAGAAATATCAAAAGTTCATATGATCATATACCAAGATATTACTTTTAAATTATCTCTTACTGATAAAAATGATTAAAGGTGTAAATCTTATTCCGGTCAGGACCACAGCCAAAAAAAAAAAAAAAAAAAAATACGATATCATCGTCGTGAAGTATATGTTTCAGATTCATATTTCGTCTTACATCTAGACATAAATTATAGTATCCCCTAAATATTTTAGTACGGACAATAAGTTCACTAATTAACCGAAACTTTATCTTTAATCGTAAATCTTCAAACAAAATATGAGTACATTTTTACGAAGCCCTGGATCCTTTCTAAATACGAAGTTTTATATCTGACTGTTTCTATATGGGATTAAAAGCAACTGATTATCATACTACACTTGACATTTTTCAATCAAAATTGTATAAAGATCATAGATTTATTTAATTTCTTAAGAAAAAAGTTTTTATATTGGTCCACAAGTATCTAATGTAGACCTTTTTAACTCTCAGTTATTTTTGTTATTATTGATATGAGACTCAGAAATATTTTGCGTAACTTATGATTCGATAAAAAAAAAGTTCAGCTTTAGTCATAAACTTGAAAATACAGCTTTTTAGAAATTTTTGACTGGTGAATACCACCATTCAATATTAATAGTAATAATTCATATCGATAATACCACTATAAAAATAACGGGAATCCACCAAACTTTCTTACCCAACACTAATAAACTTGGGGACTTTTAATTTACACTTAAATTATACTTAATTTACATCGGGAATTTGAATTTTCTATTTGTCAATGATTCTTGTTGATATGACTCGCACGTCTGGATCAAAGTTCTAATCTCGAAATTAGGTATGTGTCATTAAATAATGTCAGTGAAACAGCAACCCATCAACATTCGTATGTTTGTATTATCGGAACTATGGCGTACCGCTGATATATGAAAGTATGTGTAAGTTTTTGATATCACGCTTTATTGTACTTTTCCTTCAATGGAAAAAGTTCTTTTGTAGATCAATACCAGACTCAGCGCCTTTTGTCCATAGTTAAAGCATGAAATAAACAAAATTAAAATGTAAAAGAATGGAAAAACTTAAATTCTCATTAAAAACATACTTGATCTTACTCTAGGACCGAAAACATATTTAATTATCATAGTTTCTTCTTCTTCTTCTTCTTCTTCTTCTTCTTCTTCTTCTTCTTCTTCTTCTTCTTCTTCTTCTTCTTCTTCTTCTTCTTCTTCAACTTCAACTTCAATAATCAACCATTAAACAGACATGATTTTTATATATTATGTATTAAATGAAGAGTATGAACTTTAAAATATTATCAGTATGTATGTCCATTGTTATTTTTAATAATAAATCTAGTATAAAGTAAAAGCAAACCTTACAATGCATAAGTATTGGCATAGAAATTATCAATTACATTCATCGCAACCCAAACTATATCATGTACATGAATTATACTAGTAAACATAATTAAAATAAATTATACATTAAAAAGTTGTGTTAAAAACTGACAAACATGTGAATCTAGCTACATGTCTCAAAATACTGGCAATTTTGTATGTAGCAAAAGGATTGATTACAATTTTTTTTTATTCCAAACCAATCACCATGACGAAATAATAATTAAAAGTAGCATGAGTTTCATGACGAATCATGAAACAATACAGAGATCATAGACCAAGCTACTACGACCTCTGCAAATTAAGTTGCATGAGTTTCATGACGAAGCATAAAACAATACCCACTACGTACTTACATATTTACAAAAGCAAATACAAGGAGGTCATAGACCAAGCTACGACGACCTCTGCAAACGTAGCATGAGTTTCATGACGAAGCATAAAACAATACCTACTACATAATAACATATTTGCAAAAGTAAATACACATAGGTCATAGACCAAGCTCTTAGACCCAAAAATAATACACAGAGGGCATACGTAGAAGCAACCTCGCCCTCTACAAAAATTTATATATCGTCCACATTACCCAAACAGGCAAAGACAGGTAAATTGGTTCGTAATAAATAAGCATTGGGTAAGAGACATATCCTTTTTATACCGTTAACATTAAGCAAACAAGGTACATCTGCTTAAATTAAAATACTAACAAATAGCGATTAGTCTAACTTGCAAAATTATAAGCGCCAAACAAACCACTATTACGAGATTTACGAAAGTAGCATGAGTTTCGTGACATAGCATAAAACAATAAACACTAAATAAAACATAATTGCAAAAGGAAATACACAGAGGTTATAAGTACAAGCAACCAAGCTCTCTGCACCAATTGAAATATCGTCCACCTTACCTAAACAAGTAAGGCAAATGGGTTTGTAGCCCAATAAATAATAGTATAGCCTTAAAACTTAAACTATCTTGCTCTTTCATATGAGAGTGTTTAAATGTATGGAATCGTGAATAACATCGTATATAAGTGTGTAACTATGCATTCTATCATGTATGGTATTATTATCGTTATGCAAAAAGTTTTGTATTTGTAGTTAAATTTAAATGAACCATGTCTCCTACAGATACACAAGGCGGATATACGTTCTGCAAAAATTAGGATGCTATTAAGCATTCAGTAACTTGTAAAATTACAACATCGGGTTAATCATCAGCTATCAATTTTTATAAGTATAGTACATTTTGATCGCAAACGCACAGTGTCGCCACCAACACCAAAATTAATTTGACCAAGAAATGAATTTGACCAACTAACTGCTACATGTTTTGCATGATTCAAAAGCGTGAGATCTATCCGAATGGAAGAATGGTAAAAAATTAGCTGTACATTTGTTCAGAATGAAAGCATACAATAGCTAAAAAATAAAAGTATAGTTCGATTTTACCTTAAATTGCTAAAAGGAAATCATTCCAGTCCAAAATTATCCATAAAATTAAAATGTTTAACAAATTGTTTGATAAGAATCACAAGTTAACACATCAAATGCTGATGATAAAAGGAAGTGGCCACAACACACTTACACGTGAACTCGTGCTGAACCCGAAAGATCATTGACCAATAAGAAAGATGTTATCCACCAAAGACAAACGAACGTGAATCAGCCATGAGTTACACATATGTATTCATGTAAAATGCTATTAAAACCCATTCCTGATTAGATGTGACGAAAAACGAAAACTAACAGCCCGATTAATGCTGAAACGATAAACGTAAAATCAATATCAAAGACAGCAACCAATAACAATACAGTACTCCTATTTACCGGCTACCAACAGTATTTATCTATACCTACCGTTGGTGGTTAACATGCAATACAGTACTCCTATATACCGTATATCAACACTATTTTTCTATACCTACCGTCGGTGGTTAACATGCAATACAGTACTCCTATATACCGTATATCAACACTATTTTTCTATACCTACCGTCGGTGGTTAACATGCAATACAGTACTTCTATATACCGTATATCAACAGTATTTGTCTATACCTACCGTCGGTGGTTAAAATATAATACAGTACTACTATATACTGTATATCAACACTATTTTTCTATACCTACCGTCGGTGGTTAACATGACATATAGTACTCCTATATACCGTATATCAACAGTACCTGTCTATACCTACCATCGGTGGTTAACAAGCAATACAGTACTCCTATATACCGTATATCAACAGTATTTGTCTATACCTATGGTCGGTGGTTAACATATAATACAGCACTCCTATATACCTATATCAACAGTATTTGTCTATACCTACCGTCGGTGGGTAACATACAATATAGTCCTCCTTTATATCGTCTATCGACAGTACCTGGCTATACCTACCATCGGTGGTTAACAAGCAATACAGTACTCCTATATACCGTCTATCAATACTATTTTTCTTTACCTACCGTCGGTGGTTAACATATAATACAGTGCACCTACATGTATTTACCGTCTATCAACACTATTTTTCTATACCTACCGTCGGTAGTTAACATGACATATAGTACTTATATATACCGTATATCAACAGTACCTGTCTATACCTACCATCGGTGGTTAACAAACAATACAGTACTCCTATATACCGTATATCAACAGTATTTGTCTATACCTACCATCGGTGGTTAACAAACAATACAGTACTTCTATATACCGTATTTAAACAGTACCTGTCTATACCTACCATCGGTGGTTAACAAACAATACAGTACTCCTATATACCGTATATCAACAGTATTTGTCTATACCTTCCGTCGGTGGTTAACGTATAATATAGTGCTCCTACAAAATGTATATACTGTCTATTAAAATTATGTGTCTATACATACTGTCGCTCCTATAAACCGTATATCAACAGTTTTCATTTATACCTACCGTCGATGGTTAATATAACGTATTATATGGTCCGTATTATATAGTGCTTATATATACCGTCTGTCAAAAGTATCTGAATTTACCTACCGTCGGTGGTTAACATACAATATAGTGCTCCTATATACCGTCTATTAGAGGTTTTTCAACATCTTACGAACGGACGAAACTCTACGAACGTATCGTTATGGAGCAGTAATTTTGTTATGATAAAATCTACGATAAATGTCTACCTATATATCAGTGTGCTTAAAGACAACAGTAAACAATTGCCTAGTCTTTTTGCAACCTTGCATTTTATTTTTGAGGTTAAACATCGGTGTTCCAATTTATTTTCTGTTGTTGAATGTTACGTATTCTTACGTTGAGTTTCGTTTGTTTACATGTCGAATATATTCGTTCGATTTATCTCCCTTATGTTGTTAAAACAATCGTTAAGTCTAATTTGCATTTCATTTGATTGATTGTTGAATGTTTAACGTTCTGTTGCCAGTATTCCATGCTTTTCACGACCAGATTAGCGTTTGTAAATGGATTGAAAAGTGATTGAGATGACACAAGTTTATTTGTTTGTTATTTAATATATCCCATAGGCGGATCCCCGGGGGTTGGGTGGGGGCTTTTGTGGGGAAAAAATGTTATTATGTAGGGAATCACTTAATCATGACTGGGAGTGGCCCTTCTAAGGTCAGTCAGTGGGCCCCTAAATATGAAAAGTTCTGGGTCCGCAACTGTATCCGCACATCCTTTAAAATATGGAACGAATAAAGGAGGGTGAAATTGGGTAAATTCTGTCTCCTAGAATAAAGCACCCAACAGAAAAGTCTCAATGTGAGCTAGGTCCAATTAGTCCAACTTGCTGTTAAACTATTTTTGGGAATAAGTTACAGAAATATAAAGGTGCACTCAATCAATCGTAAAGTTATAGAGTTTTGTGTATTCTTGTTGAAAGTATGAGTGCTACAGCACCAACAAAACTGATAGTTACATAGTTTTTTAAAGTGCACTTTCATAAAATTCTATTTTCAAATTTAAAAGAAAAAAAATGAAAAAATAAAAACCGAAGAAAACATGTACAGCATTCCATAAAAACTCCACGAAAATAATAATAATAATTATTTATATATACTAACAAAGAAAATAAGAACTGCGAAGAAAACAAAACAAACCAAAAAAACCTAAATACATTACAGAACATCTTTTTGGAACTGTTCTTTTTTGGTTTTTTTTCAAATATTTATTTCAATGTTTCCCTTTAGTTATCTTCTTGACTTTATCAGTTTAGCTAGAATATAAATCAGTTATAATTATTTAAGGTCAAGAAGTGATCATTTAAATTTTAGAGTTAGGGCAAGGAGGTTACCCCGGATCCGTGTATGTTTAAAAAAAAAAAAAAAAAATAGAGGCGTTCACTCCTAAATTAGTTTTACCTCATGTTTGCGAAAGACCTTTTTCCATTGATCTTATCATTTCTAAAATTCAAAATTATTCCTAGCCTCTTTTATTCCAAAGTTCTATATTTACCCTTTTTCATATATATGTATTAAAAAATTCGAAATGATGTTGTTATGTTTATCAACATCTTTTGTACGATTGCTGTCCTGGGTCTAAATATTTTATATCCTTCGCCATAATTTATTGATCAATTAGATTTTCAACTGTTTTGATTAAACCGTAAATTGTATATCATATGTTATATATATCAAGTAAAAATAATATTTTTACGACTCAAAAAGGTCTTACAAATTCCAAAATGTAAATATTTTTTATGCAAAAGAAATTTCGAAGGGAAGAAGATCACAGCCGATAGTCCAAAACTATTAAATAAATGAATGCTCCCTCTTTTCTCGTTACGGCAAGTTACGTGAAGTTGGGTCAAATTTCGTTCGTTCGTAAGATGTTGAAAAACCTCTATTAACAGCATTTCTTTATACCTACCGTCGGTGGTTAACGTAAAATATAGTGCTCCTTTATATACCGTCTTTTAATAGTATTTTTTTATACCTACTGTCGGTGGTTAACATAGAATTTAGTACTCCTATATACCGTCTATCAACAGTATTTGTCTATACCTACTGTCGGTAGTTAACATACAATATAGTGCTCCTATATACCGTCTATCAACAGTATTTGTCTATACCTACCGTCGGTGGTTAACATACAATATAGTTCTCCTGTATACCGTCTATCAACAGTATTTGTCTATACCTACCGTCGGTGGTTAACATGCAATACAGTGCACCTATATACCGTCTATCAAGAGTATTTGTCTATACCTACCGTCGGTGGTTAACATACAATATAGTGCTCCTGTATACCGTCTATCACCAGTATTTGTCTATACCTACCGTCGGTGGGTAACATACAATATAGTGCTCCTATATACCGTCTATCAACAGTATTTGTCTATACCTACCGTCGGTGGTTAACATACAATACAGTGCACCTATATACCGTCTATCAACAGTATTTGTCTATACCTACTGTCGGTAGTTAACATACAATATAGTGCTCCTATATACCGTCTATCAACAGTATTTGTTTATACCTACTGTCGGTAGTTAATATACAATATAGTGCTCCTGTATACCGTCTATCACCAGTATTTGTCTATACCTACCGTCGGTGGGTAACATACAATATAGTGTTCCTATATACCGTCTATCACCAGTATTTGTCTATACCTACCGTCGGTGGGTAACATACAATATAGTGCTCCTATATACCGTCTATCAACAGTATTTGTCTATACCTACTGTCGATGGTTAACATAGAATTTAGTGCTCCTATATACCGTCTATCAACAGTATTTGTTTATACCTACCGTCGGTAGTTAACATACAATATAGTGCTCCTATATACCATCTATCAACAGTATTTGGCTATACCTACCGTCGGTGGTTAACATACAATATAGTGCTCCTATATACAATCTATCAACAGTATTTGTCTATACCTACTGTCGGTGGTTAACATACAATATAGTGCTCCTATATACCATCTATCAACAGTATTTGGCTATACCTACCGTCGGTGGTTAACATACAATATAGTGCTCCTATATACCGTCTATCAACAGTATTTGGCTATACCTACCGTCGGTGGTTAACATACAATATAGTGCTCTTTGATACCGTCTATCAACAGTATTTGTCTATACCTACCGTCGGTGGGTAACATACAATATAGTGCTCCTATATACCGTCTATCAACAGTATTTGTCTATACCTACTGTCGGTAGTTAATATACAATATAGTGCTCCTATATACCGTCTATCAACAGTATTTGTCTATACCTACCGTATGTGGTTAACCTACACTATAGTGCTCCTATATACCGTCTATCAACCGTATTTGTCTATACCTACCGGCGGTTGTTATCAAAATAAACTATGTTCAATCGGCAGTCCATAGTTTTGTATCTATACTTCACTCTGAATGACCGATGACATTTATTTGACCAGTAACATTCCCTATTGTATTCATTATTTAGTTTTCTCCCTGAACTTGTCTAAAATATTTGCGGCTGTACTGATGACAAACAACAATCAATCAATTTCTTAAAGTACTTCTTAATCTAAATAATATATTATTCTTTAATCTAACCAGTAATATGTGATCGGTGAATGTACGTATGACAATTACGCCAATTTTGAAAAAGCATATTTTTTTCATTTGCGCACATTGACATTTTTTAATTTGCGCCAAATTGATTCGAAAGGTTAGGTCTGATAAATTTAGATGATAAAATTAAACTTTTTTTAACCAAACGCAGCAGTTCAATGAACACAAGCTACAATAAAGAAAAATGTGTATATAGACACATGTTGAGCTCATGGGTATCATCATTTAATCACACTTCTGGTACCCGAACATTTACTTTCATATATGGAACCGATGCCATAAAGAAAAAAACAGGCATTAACTTGTAAAAATGATAATCAGATCTCTCAACGTGGCAGCAAATGTACCATAACATGAAAAGATTTTTTTTAATAAAAAAGGGGATGCTTTATTGTAGGGAAGATATCACAAGGTTGCAGTTCAATAGAAGTGTTGCATGACAATACTCAGTTAAAAAATATTTGTGCATATGCAAATGTGTTTTTTATGTCAAACTGTTACAATTTTATTTTATAAAGTGCTACTTCAAGTGTGATATACACAGTTTTAAAACTTTTACAATAAACTTATCCTGCTTTCAATCCCCCTCCTCCTCCCCGTCACGTGTGAGCAAGTATCAGGTGGCAAAAGGCCAGAAGGAATATGTTTGTTATTATATAAATAAATTCTATACATCTTATATGCCTCATGACTTGTGTTTACCTGTTAATTTGTGCAAATGAAGAAAATAAATTTGGCGCAAAGAAATAAAAACAAATGGGCGCTAATTAAGTGCAGATTGGCGCAAATGGAAAAAGCCGAAGCAAATATAATCTTTTCTCGTATCAGATCAAATTGGTGTTTTCTTTCTTTTTTTCGTCCAGTTTCATCTAGTCCATTTGTTCATTTGACTCTGCCTCCATCACGACTAGGATGCATTTTAATTTATGATGTAAAGTCGTTCAGGTTTTTGTTTTATTATATAAAAAAAGAAGATATGGCATGATTGCCAATGAGATAACTCTCTAAAAGAGACAAAGTGACACCGGAATTAACTATAAAAAAAAACCTTTAACAGATCACGGTACGCTCACGGTACAGATGTCTGTAAATTACGAAATTAATGCGAGGTTTTTTATTATTGCAACAATAATTAAGACTCGCATTTTGAAATATTGCGTTTGAATTAATCAGGATTTTTTCTTAATCGTTGTAATCAAAATCTTATTTCAGGCTATAGTGACACTCATCGCATTTTAATATTAAACAATTGCACGCAACAAATTTACATTCAAAGAGTATGAATTTAATGTATACAAGTACACACCCGTGATATCGCGGGTCCGTGACTGAATTAAAGTATATAACTATGCCTAAGCCTTATTTTAGTAATTGGTATTGTCATCTGATAAAATCATGTCGATTATAAGATACACAGTTTTCTCTGCTTTCAAATCTTTCTGTTTGAACCCGTCGACCTGGAACTTATCAATTATTGGAAATATTAATTATTTGGAAAACAAAAGGTCCAGGCTATCCAAGAATGGGGTATTTTTTAATCAACAGCATTGTCCTATATTAGTTATCTTAGAAAGTCTTGCTGATTGCTGAATAAAGCTACAATAGGGAACAATTTGCATTGACAATGATTGAATTTAGTAGTGTCAGCCCTTTGATTATGACCCGTGTATATAGCAAAATCCTAAATACACCGTTTGGTGGTGCGCTTGTCAAATGCGGAACGTACAGATAAGGTAATAGCTAACAGGTGAATATACTATTGGTATCGGTATCGGATTAGACCCGGAACTTGTTAATTATTGGCAATATTAATTATGTGGAAAACAAAAGGGTCTGGAGTGGTGTAATTTTTAATCTACACCATTGTCCTATATTAGTTATATATAGAGTTGAATTCTTTGATTTGTCGTTTTTACCCGATGACGGTTGACAAATTGGACCTCGTAATTTTAGTATTATAGATTTGACAAAATCAGATCGTTTAAGTTGCCAAAAATTCTATTCTCCCAAGTTCATTTGAAAAGGTATAATTCCTCTATACAAATGGCAAAATCTTCCATAAAATATCCAGTAAGTTGGATAAACGTTACCAAAACATCCCAATACATTTTGATTTATATATTCACTTTGCTATTCCGTTCTTGCACAGTGATATTGTTCATTTTGCGTCATCCCATTTTCTAGCAAAGGGGGATTATCTCAGCATCACCGTTACATTAGTAATAGCTCTCGTACATAAAAGACCCCCCTCATAAAATAGTTAGCTCGAACTGTATGATCCTGTGTGAACCTGATCTTTATATTAACAGTGCATAAATGGTTCACATATAGGTCTTATTTAAACATTAAACAGTTTCAAAACAATTAGTGCATTATCACGGCCGACACTCGGCTAACCGAGAGATTGGTCGGTTAATCTATATTGTGTATGCGGCTATATCGGCAGTGGGTCTGTTAATCGGGTTGGCTATACGTCTGTTAAGAGTAAAACGCACAATTTAATGTTAAACTCGATCAAATATACAGATTTTTGGCATATTATAAGAATTAAATCAAAAAAAGAAAAGTGTCTGACAAAATGATATCTATCAAAGAACATTTTCCACCTTTAAAAACATTTCATAGTCTGCGCAGTTTTCAGTAAAAGTAAAAGGCGTCGCGCAAGTATGTAGTATTTATGATTACACGCATAGCAATTTTTTAATAAAAGGCGAAACAAACAATTTTAGATATCATTTAAAAGACACAAAATACTACTTTGGTTCTTAAATATAAATTGGCATTAGTAAATATTTCATAATTGTAATATAACGTGAGTTTTAGTGAAAATTATGTGAATAAAGTCTGTTAATGGGTTGGACAATTGAAATTGTGTCAGTTAAGAGTTATTTAGCCACGAAAATAGTTGTGCTACCTTTACATTTTCCCATTGAAAATGTTAAAAATGAGATGTTCTTGAGTAAAAAAAAAATATTGTAAGGGTTCCGCGGAACCCAGTGTCTCGCCTACTTTTGCTGTAAATCGCAGGATCAACAAAAAATGAGGAAAAAAATCAATAAAAATATTCCTCTTGATACTATCTTATGATTGTAAGAAGCTTCTGTCCAAGTTTAGTAAAAATTTAGGATAGTGAATGAATCTAATAAATGTTTTGAAAACTTTAACTGCAGACTGTATGTAATGTTAACTGGAAGAAAATCTAAGTCCATTTAAAAGTAAAATACAGAATAAATGGAGTTATCTTTTTACAATATTTACTTCTGGATACTATCTTATGATCATAAATAAGCTTCTGTCCAAGTTTGGTACAAACCCAGGATAGTTTAAGAAAGTTATTAATTTTTTTAAAACTTTAACCACAGAGTGAATGTAATGTTTCCCCGCAGAAAAACTAAGTCCATTCAAAAGTAAAATACGGAAAAGAAAATGGATTTACTTAATTACAAAATTTACTTCTCGATACTATCTTATGATCATAAACAAACTTCTGTCCATGTTTGGTACAAACTAAGGATAGTTTAAGAAAGTTATTAAAACTTTAAAAACTTTAACCACAGAGTGAATGTAATGTTTCCCCGCAGAACAAACTAAGTCCATGATTTATAAGTAAAATACGGAAAAAATGGAATTTTATTTTTACAAAATTTACTTCTGGATACTATCTTAATATGATCATAAACAAACTTCTGTCCAAGGTTGTTAGAAATCCAGTATAGTTTAAGAAAGTTATTAAAATTTCAAAAACTTTAACCACAGAGTGAATATTTGTGGACGCCACCGACGACGACGACACCGACGACGACGGAATGTAGGATCGCTTAGTCTCGCTTTTTCGACTAAAGTCGAAGGCTCGACAAAAAATAATAATACGATGCAACACTATCCTTCCAGTAAAAGCATTTTTATTTTGACTTTCTTTGCATTTTACTCAAGAGTGTGTCACTTCAATATAGCGTGATCTGGGTTGGTCGCTGGAATATGCATGAATTTATTATTAACGATTTCAATCAGCCTTAATTTTTGTGTCTGCTCAAAGTAGCATGTTCTCAAATCCGATTGAACGTGTCTTTCTAATACAACACAGGGTACATATATAACGTGTTGTCGTTTTCATATGCACATGACATTTGTCACTGGACGTTTAGGTGGTACCCAACACTACAGGGAGATAACTCTGTAAAGTCAGTGATACGTTTTAATTACGTTGTGTTGTAAAGGGAATAATAAGCTTCTCGAAGATCAAAATTGGTGTTTGTCAAACTGATATATAACCAGTTAATTTTTCTGACAAATTGGTTCAAATTTTTTGAAATTTTTATATTTCTGTTAAAGGTTCAAATTAAATACTTTGTCAAAACTTTATCCAAATTAAACGAACCACATTGATTTTAGTGAAAGTGTTCGGTACCACCTTAATCCTAATTCCTCAGCATCATCCAATTGTTTTTTTTTTCCTTGTATTACTTAATCATCTGTTGTTTACAAATCATTCTAAAGAAGTAAATGGAAAATAGCGAATGCAGCTACATTTGGTTGTATTAAAATTTGATTCATTTTATTCCGTTTAGTTCCTTTTCTACATATGTGCAGAAGAGAACTGCAGGTATCCACATGTAAACGTCAAGCATTTGTCACCAATATGAGTACATCGCAATCCGTTACTGTTTCAACACCCAGGGGGGTTTCATGTCTTTATTCTTAAACAATTTGTTTTCTTCTCTTTTTTAGCAATGCATCACTCTCTACTGTCCTTATCTTTTATTTTGTTTTCTGTATCTCCATCCAGATTCTCGTGTATACCATGAGGGTACGGATTGGGGGTGTTGTTTATTTCTGTATTCTTTAAATGGTTATGTTACTTTTCTCTACATTTTATTTATCTTACCCATTATTCTTTCTCTATTCTTTATATTTAGGCAATATACTGATGTTTAGTTACATTACGACGTTAATCTCTGATTTATATACTGGTTACCAATGTAGATGACAAATTGGTGTCATTCATGACAATTAAACAGAATCCACATGATATATGCGACCATTCTCGGATAAAATCAATTTTACTTTAATTTAACACTTTTTGAAACCATTTTTATCAATTTTCAATATCTATTGCCTACATTGTTATTGTTCATGTGTTTTGTTCCGTATATTTTATATTCCATTGCTCATGTTTTGTTTCCGTATATGTTTTATGTTCCATTGCTCAAGTGTTGTTTCCGTATATTTTAGCCGCTCGTCTTGAGCCTACCAAATGAACACACCATAAAGTAATAAAATTACTTGTATTGTCATTCATAACTCTTAACAGACTAATTAACAGACCGGGTTTTATACATCCGACCCATTAACAGACCAGGTTTTTAATAAAGATTGATTTATGTCACCAAAATACAGATTTTCGTGTAGATTTTTCACAAAATGATATCAATTTGGTTAACACTCATAATGCCTGTCTTTTTTCGATGTTCAAAATAGTGCATGCAAGTAAATTCAACCCAAGTGTCATTTTGTGTACATTTTGTGTGTGTAAAATGTGTATAAATTTACTGATGAGTAATTTGCCTTTTCATTTTATAGATCGTACATAGAAGCTAGAAAAATAATAATTACACCACTGGATTCAGTACACTGAATAGTTTTGTCAGACATAAATATTTTTTATGATAAACATATATTTAAAAGGTTATACAATGAAACATTCTGAGTTTTCAATGATTTTCTCGATAACACCTGATTAACAGACTTTAGCCAACCCGATTAACAGACCCATTGCCGATATAGCCGCATACTCAATATAGATTAACCGACCAATCTCTCGGTTAGCCGAGTGTCGGCCGTGATTATAATATAACCAAATAGGCATGCAAAAAAGAATCAATAGGCAAAATATGCTTGTCTACCGTCTAATTCTAATTGCTAATATTTACTGTATTGTACATAGCTCAATTCCATTCCATTCAATTCAATTTTATTTATTTTTTAAATTTCAGCAGAAAACAGTATTTCTAACAATTAAATGGAAT
The DNA here is from genome assembly GCF_965363235.1 of Mytilus galloprovincialis. Taxonomy (NCBI): domain Eukaryota; kingdom Metazoa; phylum Mollusca; class Bivalvia; order Mytilida; family Mytilidae; genus Mytilus; species Mytilus galloprovincialis. Next base: position 10,367,146 of record NC_134838.1, on the reverse strand, counting down.
TAATTTGATATGACGTTGACACACGGTAATCACTCTCATGTTTTTATTTACATCGCTGTCAATTGCAATCATCCGGTAAAGATGAATATTCATTACTACCCTCGGTAGTTAACATCCCTCGATGATGGTTAACTTTAAGTGCCTACCGTATAGAGTGAACCCCCTAAATAAAATAATACTGTGTTCTTGACGACTTCCCACCGCGATGATCGATAGAAAAGATATTTTGCTATATAGTATGTTAACTATATAGTTTGTTAACAACAAATTATCCACTACAAGCATTAGCCTTTCAAAAAGGCTAATCGACTCTTAGCTGATGAAAATGGAAAGTGCTCTCGCTTTGTAGATTTATTCATTTACTAGAATAGCCACGTGCATCAATCAACAAATTTTAGACACACTTTTTGATCAGTGCTGTGTATTTACTATTAATTCATTTATGCAACAATTGTCACTTGTGAATCTGGATAACAAAACATGTGGTTCCTGGCAAGTAATAAATTTTAATTGGAGTGACAGTTTAATTTGAAATTATGGTGTTTCGTACGCGGTGCAGATGATAAGCTCAACATCATTTTGATGTGATTTCTCGGGCTTGGATGTACGACTGTATATAATTTTCCTGTTAAACAAACAGTTTATCTTGAAATGAAGTAAAATTTTGCATATTGTACAATATATTATACTTCAGATAATTGTCGAAAATGAAGAAAATGTCAGGTTATTTTAAAAACTTAAAGGTTTCTCACAGTTGACTATCTGAATTTAATACCAACTGGAAATTAAGTCTCCTTGTCACCTACTAAACTTATCCACCATAAATCTAAATGAAAACTATTTGCAACGTGTAAGTCTTAGATCAGTTTATAATGTAGCGTTTGGTTTGATGAAAATCCCAGATGAATTGAAGACATTGTTAATACTAGTATTTATATTTAATCCCAAATGAAAAGTGTAGTTTTTGTTCACCTTAATTTTTTATGCCCCACCTACGATAGTAGAGGGGCATTATGTTTTCTGGTCTGTGCGTCCGTTCGTTCGTTCGTCCGTTCGTTCGTTCGTCCGTCTGTCCCGCTTCAGGTTAAAGTTTTGGTCAAGGTAGTTTTTGATGAAGTTGAAGTCCAATCGACTTCAAACTTGGTACACATGTTCCCTATGATATGATCTTTCTAATTTTAATGCCAAATTAGAGATTTTACCCCAATTTCACGGTCCACTGAACATAGAAAATGATAGTGCGAGTGGGGCATTCGTGTACTGAGGACACATTCTTGTTTTTAAAGCGTTACAATTGAAAGCAATAAACCTAGGCTAGTAATTGAAAAAAATCCCATTCCAATTTGAAAATATTAAAAATATTTGGTAATGGATATACTAAAATCAAAGGTTATTTGAAAAGCTAAATACAAATTTTATAGTTGACTATCTGAATTTAATCATACCTATATCGGAATATTCTAATGTTTTCACCTATTTGTTAAGTTGATAACATTTGACAGCAAACAATCTTAATGACAATACACTTAGCAATTTGTAAGACCAGTATATAATGAAAAAGTCAAGTGTTATGAAAATCCCATATGTTCGAAAAAGTAATGATCATTTTGAAAGATAGGAGGTTGATATTTTGTTTTTCAAATTAGGAAGCATTAATCTTATTTTACGTACTATTTCAAGTATGACCAGTCGGCTAAAGCGTTTTTTTTTTTTAGGTTTTGTTCTTTTTGCAACATTTTTATTCCAATTATCATCCGCATTAAAACGAAGGCAGGACCCTTGTTTCCCTCCCCTGCACATGTTCATCCCAAATTAAAAAAAAAAATCAAAATACAGGATGTTTTGTTATATTTTGGTATACGTAAATACATAAAACAAGCTTTTGTTCTGAGTTTTTTTTTAAACTATCATACTTTTATGTATCTAATATTCTACATTCAGATATTTAAAAAAAATTCAAACAAAATTACTTATCCATTCAAACTTAAAAGGATTATTTTATAACAGATTTTGAATACATGGGATCATTCATTTTATTTAGATAAAATAAAATTGCATGATACATAGCCCAGTAGTCATCACGTTTGTTGTGACCTGAAATAGTATTGATATGTTCGTTTTCTATAAATTTACCGTTTTTAAAATGTAAAAAGTAATCGAAATACTAACTTACAGGATTATCCAAATCCAAACCCAAAGACCAGCCTCCTATCGAAAATCAAAGATATCTACCAATGCCAATTTTTTTCATATTATTTTGGGCCTTATATGAAGATGTTTTTAAAAAAATTAATCAGCTTGTTGCAATAAATTTAGGGCACACTCGGTATAAAACCCTAGAGAACACGTGATATATGCACAATTGTCTCTGCTATCAAAATACGATTTTTTTTAAATATTGACGAAACACTTAAAAGTCGTCTTTTTTTCCAAAATTAATAATGTTATCTCTATTGAAGTTTTAGCTTTATAAATTTCAAGAAAAGAGAAAAAAAATAATGTTGTGATAATTGTTTGAATACTAGTAATCTGAACCCGTGTTTGCAAGATTGTTCTTAGTACTGCATTTAAGTTTACACAGCCTCCATTACAACGTATACTTAGTATGACATTCAAACCTTAAAGAAAATGCATAAACCTATATTCGTTCCTAACCAATACTCTAATTGAAATTAAATCTAACCAGATATCTGATGGAATTCATTAAAAAGTCACACCAGTAAGTGATAACACCCCTACCCCCCCCCCCCAAAAAAAAAAAAAAAACCAACAACACGTGGCGGGAGAAGGTTATCATTATTGGTGTGGATATAATAACTTGTTAGGACTAACTACTCGCTTATTTGACATAGGATAATAACTGTTCAACACAAACCTAAATAATTATTTCCGCTTGCTATACCAAGATTTTTTCATAATTATGTATTTTATTTTTATAAACAAAAGTTGTGTGCAGAAGTGATGAAGATAGTGTTGTTTGTCATCATATATTACTATGATTACATCCTAAAACAGAATACTAATTTATTGTTCGCGTTTGTTTCTTAAAATTTGATATATATTTTACAGCTCCATGTGAAAGTGGATGGTTTTATCTTCCAGGTTCAAATTGCTATTTCTTCAACCTAACAGCCAATGACTGGGAAGATGCCCGGGTAGTACCTTTAGATAAAATATTACTGTTGTCAAATAAAAGAAGTAGGATACATAGAAACGTGCTTGTATATCAATATTGCATAGTTCATTTTTACACACATATTTGTATATAGCAACATAAATAATTGCAGAACTAACCGTATTATTGACATCAAAATTTATCTTGTATATGTAACGTTACCACTATGTATTAGGCCCTAACATTTATCTGTAATAGTTGATTATTATTTGGAAAGACTATTTTGAAGAGAATTTATTGCCGTTGTAACATATGTAATCGGAATTGTTAAATTACAACCTGCTTTGTCTATTCGAGTCATAATGAAAGTATAAGAATAAAAATGAGAATGGAAATGGGGAAAGTGTCAAAGAGAGAACAACCCGACCAATTAAAGAGCAGAAAGCAGCACGAGGCCACCAATGGTTCTTCAACACAGCGAGAAAATCCCACACCCGAAGGCGGTCTTTAGCTGGCCACTAAACAATAATGTACATTAGTTCAGCGAAAATGGACAACACACTAAACTCCGAAACATATAGAAAAATCAAAATTTAAAAATTTAAAAAAACATTCAAGACTATCAACGTTCAGAAGTTCCTGATCTTGGACAGGCGCAAAAGTGCGGTGGGGTTATTTTTGTTTTGTGAGATCTCAACCCTGCTCCATTCCTATACCTCTAACCAATGTGGAATAAACAAACACACAGCAATACGCACAGTAAAACTCAGTTTAAAAGAAGTCCGAGTCTAATGTTAGAATTAGAAACTGAATTAAGCCGTTTGTAAGTCTTTAGGTTTTTTTTACTGTATAGAGTTATCTTAAGTATATGATTTATTATTAAGCGACATTTAGGGGATTCTTTTGACCTTAGGAGGATTTAGATGTTCTGTTTGGGCCCTTTTTGTTTTTGTGCTCTCGAACATTTTATCTTCCAGTTTGGTCTTGTCGTTTTGAATGTGAATCTAAAACACGTTTAAGTTAACTTGATTTTTTAAATACCCTAGCTATACGTTTCAATAATTTTCAACTAAGTTGTTTTACTACAACTTCATAATACACCAAAAGTCCATACAAAGTGTGTTATCCAGTGGCGGATCCAGCCATTTTGAAAAGGGGGGGGGGGGTTCCAACTATATGCTCCCATTCAAATGCATTGATCGGCCAAAAAAAAGGGGGGTTCCAACCCCCGGAACCCCCCCCCCCCCTGGATCCGCCACTGTTATCAGTTTATGATTTGTACTCTGTTTCAGCAAGCCTGTATGAACCATGACGCTAAACTTGCAGAACCTGATACACAATCAGAGATAGATTATATCAGTGACATAGCTAGCTCTATGGATGACAGTAAGTTATATGTTCTCCGAGATATTCAAGGGTAACTCAAAAACTTATGTCCACAAAACAACGACTGGCAAATAAAGTTCTGACTTCGCGGATTATTCAATGTGAAGAGTCAAAAATTAGTTTTATGATTCAATAAATTCAAAATAGATAATAGCCATTCATTAAATATATTGAAAATTCGGTGTACAAGTTTTGAACGCGTCAGCCGTCCGCTATATTTACAGTGCGCAGTCATTGATTTCAATTTTGATTTTATTCAAAGCTTTTTGGATCGGTGGAACAGACAAAGATGATGAAGGAACTTTCGTATGGGCGAGTGATAATAGAAATGTCACTCTATTTAATTGGGCTATTGCAGAACCAAACGATGCAAATGATGGGGAAGATTGTGTAAATGTGCATGTCAACTTGGAGTTTTTGTGGAATGATAGCGCATGTGATGATCAATCTCGATTTGTCTGCGAAAAACAGTAGGTATAGTGTTAAGAGCAATATATTTTAATGATTAATTGATGTTTATTGAACGTCCAGTGGCAAATGTTTCATGGATATCAAATTAACAATTAATCTCATTGTCAGATAAAGGGCGGGAATTTCGATAACAAATGAGAAATGAGCATATATGATGGATAGGAGCATTCGTTTTACTTTGCAAGAAGCCATCTATGAACCCCTCATAGAAAGCAAGGACTTTTTACCGTGCAGAAGGAGTGTCGTTCTACCTAAAAGACGCATCAGAATTAACGTCCCCATTCCTATCGTATGTGGATGCGTAATTATGCATCATCAACAACCAAACGGACACAGCTCTTAAAAGCCGGTTCGTGAAGTCAATGGACGACCATATTTCTATACCCTGTTTAACCTCTTCGATATGTAAGAGTAATTTTTATAAAAGATCAATTCTATTATATTTTCATATTAATATCTTATGATATGAAGTTAAAGATTTTCTTGACTGATATAGCATATTGCTAGCTTCTTTTCATTCTTCTTTAGAAGCCCCAGTATCGCTTAATTAAATTCCTGGTGCTAAACAGTATACTCTAATAAACGGAGATTAAAAAATCGAACATTTTAAGTTTCGGAATTTAATATTTTTTTTAATACTAGAATATTATTTTGTTGAACCAGAAAACAGCTAATATTGTTGCAAATGGAATACTAGTTCACTGGTTTTTACACAAGGATTTACCTAAAATTGGCTAATTTCCGCACTGATGGTATATATTATAGATGTAGCCTACACATATATGTGTCTCGGTGATCACCATTTGCATAAGTGTATAAAGTGCAGTTTAAAAACAATTGAAGATTACTATTTCAAAATTTTTGCTGACGCCAAAACGACGGATGTGTTATTATCATACAGATCAAACGTACAAGAAACTAGTGTTTATTGATAAGTGTCCTGATATAATTTGGGCTTCAAATTTATAATTGGATATTCCTACCCCTTTTTCCATAAAAAAACTATTATATTTAAGACGAATTTTCCTAAGGTGCTTCGCTGTTCGGCCGACGCTGAAATGTTAATATCAACCAGAATGTAAGCCCAAAAAATTATATATTTATAATATATCCGCCAAGGTTGCGCCAAATTTCATTTTGATAATTACGAAGCTCCACCTTTAGTTCAATAGAAATTTGAACTCAGAAGCCCAGATGGTCCCAAGAAGCATGGATGTTGAGCCAATAAATCCGGATGGTAAGTCAAAAGGCTTTAATCAGGTCCAAGGACTCTGATTTAAGCCAACATATCCTTAAACAGATTGAAAAAAGACTTCCTTTCAAACAATTCATGATTTTTAATACGTTTTAATGACAACTGTACAAAGCGTCTCAGTTGCAAGAATTGTGTTGTGTGAAAAATCCTAACCAAAGATACTAGGCTTATAATTTGTTACGACAGACGCGCTATGCGTCTACATGAGACTCATCAGTGGCGCTCAAATCAGTTGGAACAACAAAATCAATGAAAACCAGTTTAGAAAAATTGTGCCAAATACGACTGATGCAAAAAAACCTACATGTAAGTTCGTCGCAAAATCAAAATTTAAGAGAAGGAAATTTACAGAATTTTACCGTATCAGTTCATGTCAACACAGATGTACTGACTGGTGACTCCCTAGGCAATTTCTCGTGGGACGATTGATTTTGCAGGAGTTTAACTCCATGCACAACAGTAAACGATACATGTGTCTCTTCGTGAAAGCATTCACCACAGCATAGCATTCCCCAATTTCAAATATTTGATCAGTTGAATAAGAAAATTGCGATTTTAGAAATGAATATACCTTTCGAAGCGACGACAATGACTGCACTCAAGCATAACCGGAAAAAACTCGCAAGGTTTTCTTTGCAGAACCGATTGTTCTGCTTGTATAGATTACTAGCCGTTATTAAGTTACATATGCATATTATATATATCATTTATTAGTAACGATCTGATTTTATGTTTCAAGCACGTTTATCCCACCCATATTATTAATGTCTGTCCAAAGCAAGAGCCCCTAGTCCAGTGGGTGTCGTTGGTTGCTGTCTACGGTAGTCATTTCACATTTAATGTTATTAGCCGTGATTAAGTTACATATGCATATTATATATCATTTATTAGTAACGATCTGATTTTATGTTTCAAGCATGTTTATACCACCCATATTATTAATGTTTGTCCAAAGCAAGAGCCCCTAGTTCAGTGGGTGTCGTTGGTTGCTGTCTACGGTAGTCATTTCACATTTTATGTTATTAGTTTAACTATGGCCGTTGGTTTTCTCTGGTGATTTGTTTTCCATTTTGATATCCTGGGTATTTTATACTAACTACAAGTGTATATGGTATGGGTTTTGCTCGATGTTGAAGAATATATTTGTGTACATTGCTGTATATTAGTCTTTAGATGATATTTGTCTAATTTGAAATCGAGCCTTATGTCTTCATGTTATCATTATTCTGATGTGTCAGTTATGCCCTTGAATGTTAGCGCACTTAGGTAGTTAATATAAACTATATCTTTAAGTTTATAACTTTAAGAACGAAGGCTCGCCATTTTTTAAGCTAAGGGACTTGACCAAAACTTTTTAAATATTAGTAAAGACTTGCTGGGAAGTAAAGATACAACCATTTAACTCACTTGTGGTTAATCAACAATTGATCAAATAGTCTGAAACGGTTCAATTGCACGAATAATCATAATTTTATTCAGTACCATTTAATGTAGAAGTAATATATATATATATATATATAGGACTATAAAGTGCGATGGGGACGCTAAAACGCAACGATCACGATAAAGTGCGATGGCATACGCGCTAAAGTGTAATGGTTTGATACGTTAAAGTGCGATGGTCTGTGCTATTTGATTGAACACGCTAAATTCTGATGCCGCAATTTTTCCTCGAAAGTGCGTTTGTTTGCGAAAGTATGGACGTTTGCAACGTTAAAAAAGCAGTATGACGCTAACCGCTACAAGCCGTTTGTACAAACAGTTATTTCCCAAAAATCATCCACAGTAACAGAAATGGAAACCTTTGATCCCGGTGTGTCGGCGGGGACAAACGTGTTTCTGTCAGGATACTGGAAAAAGATATTTCTCATAAACATAAAAACTGACGGATGTAAGGAATGGGTGCAAACCGTAGAATAGAGCGAAAAAGGCAAAATACACCAAGTGTCAAAGTATTTTAAAATTCGTCCAAATTTATTTTATTATAAACTTTCTTATTGAATTATTTTATAAAACAATTTTTTAACAATATCATCATAATGTTCGTCATGTCTGTGAAAGTGATGGATACTCGTCAACAAGACAGTAACATAACGACCAGAGGTGTAGTGTCATAATATGATTGCCAATGAGACAAGTCTCTATCCAAGGCTAAATATCATTAATGTAATTAACTATAGGTTATCGTATGGCTAACACCTGCAGATAGTATTATATAACGACCAAAGCGTATAAAAACGACCAGTGTAAAACAATTCAAGGAGAAAAATAACGTACTGATTTATATACAAAACAATAAACAAACAAAAAACAAATAAGAAGATGTGGTGTAATTGTCAACGAAATAACTATCCAGTAAAGACCAAATGTCGTTGATGTATACACCTAAAACATTATGACTTGGCTTACGTCGCATAGCAAGCTATATAGGACCACGAAATGACTAGTGTAAAACAATTCAAAAGAGAAAGACAACGGCATGATTTATAAACAATACAATAACGAAAAACTAATATGAACACAGCAAAAAACAAAAACCATTGCCTGAACCCCATTCTAGTTACACCATCGCACTTTAGCGCGTTAAACCAACGCACGTTAGCGTGTCATATACCATCGTACTTTAGTGTGTCGTACCATCGCACTTTAGCGTGTCATACCATCGTACTTTAGCGTGTGATACCATTGTACTTTAGTGTGTCGTACCATCGCACTTTAGCGTGTCATACCATCGTACTTTAGCGTATACCATCGCACTTTAGCGTGACCATCGCACTTGAGTGTACCATCGCACTTTAGAGTCCTACATATATAATATTCATATATACCAAGCCTAAAAGGGTACAACATCACCGAAAAAAATAAAATCATGAACAAATGTTAAATATTTCGGATAACTAATATCCTTCATCAGTAAGATGTCAAATGAATCTTATCTTGACATGTGGTAGTCAAACTGAAATAATACCTTTGATTGTTATACAAATTATAACGAATCAATACGCTAGTAATATTTTTTCAACATTGATGTTTGGGAGCAGGAATAAATTCCTTAAAACTGTAAGAGTCGCGTACGGAAGCCTGAGTTACAGGAAACAAGTGATGGTAGGGAAAACCAAATACAGTAGGGAAAATGATTGACTCATACTATGTTTTTTCATTAATGCCCACTGGGGAAGGAAACTTTCCTTAACTTTCTTATCCAAAACCTTTCCCGAGCAAGTCTGTCGGCCTTTGACCAACCCTCGTTGTGGTCTATGATAGTGATGGTAAGGTTTTTTAGGTCAGCTTGGGCGTGCTTGCTGGTCTTCAAAAAGCTTAGACAGGAGGTTTGGGAAAGATCTTGGATAATTTTTGGTGTTTGGAAATAATCTGCCAATTGGCACGAATCAAACGTGAAAGATTAGTAAAGGTGGGATTGTATGTCATAACAAACGGAACTATTTCGCTTCGCCTCTTTTGTTTGTACTGTAATAGGTCAATACAGCTGTTATTACCCCTGATCTATGTCCCATTTCTTATAACCTCGTTTGGTAAAAGATCCGCGAAGTTCCTGTAACCGTTTAGTGACAGCCTCCTCATAGGAGCAAATCCGCTTTACTTTGAGAGCTTGACTGTACGGGATACTTTTTGTACAGTGTTTGGGGTGACATATTTGGGAAGAAAGGTACAGTAACTGATGTTTATCTGTAGATTTACAGTAGAGGTCTGTTGATATGACACCGTCCTTTATAGATGTAGTTGTGTCTACGAAAGATATTTTAGAGTCGGAAATTTCATACAGATGTAAATTTAATTGAATTGTGGGCGTTGTTTGTATGTTTGATAAAATTATCCAGTTTTTGGTGGGATTCAATCCATTTCATGTCAAACGGAACCAAGACGGAGGTTTGGATGAAGATGTTGCTCTAATTTGCCCATGAAAATATTGGCGTAATACGGTGCCATTTTTGTCCCAATTGCTGTCCTGTTTATTGGAAGGTAATGTTCACCATTAAAGGTGAAATTGTTGCATTTCAGAACCAGAGTAAGTAGCTGGACTAAATATTCGGTAGGTGGGTCTGAAGTGTTGCGCGAGTCCCACATTTCCTTGCACGATTGTATTCCGTCATCATGAGGTATGTTGGTATACAATGAGGTGAAATCTAAAGTGACAAGGAGAGTTTCCGGAGGAAAAGGGTTCATGGTCAAGCTTTTTATAAAATCTCTGATCATTGAGCTGACGCTCTGCTTCCGCGATGTAGTCAGCTTTGTCCATTATTACAACGGCACTTCCCTTGTCTACTGGTTTTATAACAATATCATCTCGGTTTCTCAGCGATTGTATGGATTTTTTCTCATCAGAAGAGGTGTTATAAAACGACGAGTACTTGTTGTAAGCTAGATGAACAACATCCGATTTGATTTTGTCGATAACTTCTTCCAGTGTAGCAGATTTGATTTGTTTTGGAATCCATGAACTCTTCTTTTTAAAGCGCGGAATTCTGATTTCTTCCTCCGAGTTAGAACTGTCTAAGTCTTCCTCATTATCCTCCCCATTATCCTTGTACCCAAGTATTCTTTAATTCTGAGGGTTCTGGCAAAATTATTCAGGTCATCCTCCAGTTTCATATTAATATCTATGTTACTGGGTGTAAGGTAAGGCAGAAATTCAAACCCTCAGATAAAACTTTAATTTCATCCTCAGTTAAAGAGACTGTTGACAAATTGACAACTGTGTTGTTGGGATTGATCGGAATTTGTCTTTTTCTTTGAAATCCACGGTTGCGAGGCTTTTAATAGAATTTGAAGGTCTGTTTAAAGGGTTGTTAATTTGCATATCATCACGTTTAAATTTGTTTATCTGCTTGACGTGAATCTTATGTGATATCACTAAGGCGTACTTGAACTTCAGGATCAGACAATTGGTCACGAGATCGGCAGTGCAAGTTATCACTTAGTTTGATAAATTATTAACTTGATGAATTGCTTCTTGATGTAAAAGATCCATCAGACTAAAGGAACAGTTGTACAGAGTATTAGTCCATCTATGAAAAAATCTGTTTGACTTTTCGCCTGTTGTCAGTGGCGAAGCTTTTAAAACTTGCCCTTTCTGGAATAATTCCTTGATCAATGTAGGTTTTTAAATTTGAAATATGATGTTCTGTTTTGATTATTTTGAAAGTAAAACATCTCAATTTCTTAAAATAAAATAGCAAATGCATACTGGAATATGCAGTAAGAATATCGGATCGAGTGAACACACTCGATGCAGACTACAATCAAAGTACTGAAGTACCGAACATCGGATGACCGCAAGTTCTTATGGATGGTCACAAGCACTTGTCTCAGAAAAAAAATCACATCTCTATACCTGAAAGTGAGGTTAATGTACAGATATAAAATAAAATTCTGAGACGAGTTAGTGCGCGAATGATAAATAAATGACAGGGAATTCAACCTCACCGTAATAACTATTGTAGTGATACAAATCAGTATACTCTGGTTGGTTGTTATACATTATATTAAGATTTGTATATTACAGCTAGTGAGCTACATGTATATATAACTTTCATCCATTTGTATATCATTATATTCTACTATATTACTAATAGTGTAGTGCAAATGCATGGTGGACACTCTTCTGTAATAATTCGATTTTTCTAATAGATTGGATTTGAGTAGGCATTTATATTTACGGAAAACGTTCAATCTCCCATGCAGAGTTATCGGTCCTTGAGAGAGAACATGCACACTCTGCCTGGGACATGGCAAACTTTTTTGAGATATTCTTCCGCATGCGTTAACACAATTTTTCTGTACGTGTGCATATAGATACTAATGATTTTTTACTTATATATATATATATATATATATTTAACAAAACATTTTCATATTATTAATTATTAATGTATGTTTTAAAAAATATATTTTATGAGTATTCACTGAAGAAATGAATTTATAACAAGCGATAAGTATGTTAACACATGGTAGACAAGACAAGACAATATTTTATTTGAGTCTCACCTCTTATAAAACATTTACATAATATTACAATTTCCAATATAAAACAAGAGCCACTCTAAAAAGAGTTATGAGAGACTATAAAAATGGTATATACATTACATATTTTTATATACATACATAAAACATAAAACAAATTAAAAGTATACAGATGTTAAGAATAACATAAAACAAATTAAAAGTATACAAATGTTAAGAATATAATAAACATTTTCTTTTCAGTAAAATATCATAGCAGATTTTGGCAGTATAAAAGTAAAAAGTAAACATTTTCATCACTAAATAAAAATACAAATTTATCGTCATCTGACATACTATTAAAATCATGACAGAAAGAATTGGCATGACTAAACAACACAGCACGAAAATCTGCATATAGTGGACATTTCAAAATTACATGTTTCTCATCTTCAATGGTATCATTACAACTAAAACATATTCTTTCATTAATAGGTAAGTTCTGATACCGGCCCGTTTCAATTTTTAGGGGCGCAACACCACATGGTATGGGTAAAATCTCTTTGTTTTTACTGTGCTATAATCTGGATAATGCACTGCAAAGGTGTGCATTAACGACCTCAGATATACTGCACAGTTCAAATCTATTTTTACCTTTAGTGGCGGTTCCTAGATATTAAAAGGGGCGTTATTCTATCAAATTAAAAAAAATATATATCACCGAGCGTAGCGAGACTAAAAACAATATTGACGATTTTAAGGCAAACACGATAATTTGTCCAATCCTAGGGTGAACGACATGTTCGTCCCCACCCCCGAATCCGCCATCTGCCTTGAAATTACGACTATAACTTATTGTGCACTCGATAATGTCAGCGTACTTATAGATTATAGATCAAACAAACGCTGTCTTATCAAAGGTAAATATGACCTGTCTACATTTAACAACCACTGATTATCCCACAAATTATTCATACCAAGACTATATATCAATCTTTTAACATATGTTGCCCAATTCATACATTTTGAACAATTTAACACAAGTTCTTTATAACAAGACCTTAATATACAATTGTCACGAATTAAAATTTTGAACCAAAATTTAAGTATTCTATAATTACGCTCATACTGCAATGGAAATCTACCTAATTCAAAATAGACCATCACATTTGAGGTCGTTCTTTTGACACTTAATAACATTTTGCAGTAGTCCAAATGGACCTTTTCTATCATAGGAGATTTGTGTACTCCCCATATTTCACACCCATACATTAATATGCTACTAACATAAGTATCAAAAAGACTAAGCATTGTAAATACATTTAAACATAATGATGAAGTAGTTCTTCTCATACTGAACATAGCTTTTCTACCTTGTTCTGCACAATGTTTCTGTGTATTAAGAAATTTACAATTATACGGTATTAATACACCTAAATAACAAAATTGTTCCACAATATCCATTGTTTGACCGTTATAGACCCATGTCTCATTAGACCGTACAATTCCATCCTTCCTGAAAACAACATTTTTTTTTTTTTTTTTTTGTATTAACAGTCAAGCCCCATTTTTCTGTGTAAATTGACAAAGTATTTAACATTTCCTGTAAACCTTCTACTGTTTCAGACATCAAAATCATGTCATCAGCATACATTAACAAAAATAATGTTATATCTTGAAACTCTAAGGCACAATTGCCATTAGCTATAAATTCATTTTCAAAATCATTCACATAGAAAGAAAATAAAATTGGAGAAAGAACTTCCCCTTGCATTAAACCAAGGTTGTTACAAAAGTAATCAGAGTTTAGCCCATTAAATCTAATACAGGTTCTAACATTATTATACATAGATTTTAAAACAGTTAATAGTCTTCCCCGAATACCTAATCTAGAAATTTTGTACCATAAACATAAGCGATCAATAGAGTCAAAAGCTTTCAAGTAGTCTACAAAGCAACAATATAATCTTTTATTTTTACAGAGTGTATTTTGAATAACAGAGTATAAACAAAAAACAGCATCAACTGTACTATAACCATTTCGAAAACCAAACTGTGCATCAGATAATATATCATTGACAGTTGCCCAAATTAACAATCTTTTATTGAGAATTGTGGTGAAAAGTTTACCTAGATTGCTGACAAGGCTTATGCCACGATAGTTTGCTGCATCATTAGCATCACCAGATTTGAAAATTGGTACCAGGATGGCATCTGACCATGATGACGGGAAATATCCACTAATCAATACGGCGTTAAAAATAGTACATAAATGTGGTATAATAAAATCCTTGTATTCAATGAAAAATTCATTCAGCAGACAGTCTGGACCATGGCTTTTGTCCATTTTAAGTTCATAAATTGCCTTTATAATCTCATCAGCAGTAATATCTGCATCCAGTTCATCAAAAACACATTCATTATTAATCACTTCGGGTCTCTTATTGCTATTCGGCGCACTTGATACAAGTTCTTTGAAATATTCAAAAAAGTCAGTAATGTTTAAATCACATTTCCTCTGATTTTTTTTCCTAAATAATGAATAAAATTTTCTTGGATTGTCTTTCTTTAGTTTACACAACATATAACCTTCCTGTCGTTTGTAACTACATTTAAGCTTGCATTCATACTTCTTGTAAGCTTTTTTGGCACTGTTCAAATCTATATGACTATTAAATGTTTTTTTACCATTAAAAGTGTGTAATTTTTTACAATAATTGGCATATAGTTCTTTACACTTCTGGTCAAACCATGGTTTATCAGTATTTACTCTCTGATTTTGGGAGTTTCGCTTTAATTTCGCTTTTACTTTTGGCATTTGTTTGAAAAAAGGAGCTGTCACATTTGTTAAGCACTGAGTGAAGTTATTTATGCACAAGTCCATACCATCCTGAGACGCTATGTCCATATTAGCTATCGTTGAACTTAAATCATCAGCATTAACTAGTAGGGCATTATAGCATAAGTCTCTAAATTCTTTATTCCATTTGAAAAATTGAGATTCTTCACCATCCATTAAATTTGAATTAATATCATTGCACTGCATAGTAAAGTCAGTTTTAAATTGAACATGTATGGGAGCATGGTCACTGTATGTTGTAAAATTACTTGTAATAAATTTTAGAACTTTTTCAATGTTAGTTGGCTTAGCTAACAAGTAGTCGATCACACTCATACCTCTTGGACCACTATATGTAAAATCATTTGAAAGCCCATCAGGGTGGCGCCCATTTATAATTCTAAGTCCACTGCTCTTAGCAGATCACCAACCCTATCTAAAATACTATCATGTAATTTATCATTTTGTACATAATCATTCTTATTAGCTGTTCTAGCATTTAAATCACCAATAACAAAAATATTTGGACATTCAGCTGAGTAATGTATTATTTGAGACTCAAGCTCATAAAACAAATCACAATTATGAATCCTATAAAAGGATGAGTTCTGTGGTGGTATATACAGATTTGCAATTAAATAGTCACTTTCACATCCAGTCAGTTCTTTAGCTATCCTTATCCAAATCAATGTCTCATATGAAATGTCAATTATTTTAACATAGGGTGATAATATTTTTCTTATCATTACATACATACCACACCCTTGTTTATACTTTTGTCTAGATAAAGGGATAGATTTACACACAAAATCATCAATTTCAATATTACATGTATTATTGATCCAACATTCTGATAAAAACACAATATCATAAGTACAAATAAAATTCTTAAATTTCTCATCTTTAATTTTTTCTTCAAAACCACCATTTATATTCCAAGATAAACACTTTAAATTTTTAATTAAAACTTCCGACGATTTCTATGATACTTGCGTACCATTTTCATTCATGACATCAGCACCATCATGATTTTGACTTTTATGTAAAACATTTTCTGAATCACTAAATTTAATTTTTTCCTTTTTTGCGTTTGCAATAGCAACATCAAGTGGACCACCTGAATATAAAACACCTCTAATAAACAATTTATCCT
Organism: Mytilus galloprovincialis; assembly: GCF_965363235.1. Classification (NCBI taxonomy): domain Eukaryota; kingdom Metazoa; phylum Mollusca; class Bivalvia; order Mytilida; family Mytilidae; genus Mytilus; species Mytilus galloprovincialis. The sequence continues at coordinate 10,350,966 of NC_134838.1, read as the reverse complement.
TAATAAGCACTGCTTTCACATCTGCATCACGAGCTTTTTTAAGATAGGGAATTAATGATTTCCTCTTTTCCACAACAGATTTTGGATATTGATCAGTAATAGAAATTGACGAACTTTTCAACTTGTAACTCCTTTTACGAACACTGTCACGTTTCTGCCTGTCACTAAATTTCACCAATATAGGCCGTATACGTTCCTGACCCTCATTTTGATTCATTACTGCTATCTCATTTTTTTTACCAAGACGAAAGGCAGATTTTATGTTTAATTCATTCTCAATTTCTAGGTTGTTTTCACACATACTTTTAATAATAAGAGCACAATCTTCTCCTTCACTTTCCTTTATTCCATGAAAAAGCAAATTATCACGCATGGATTCACACTTAATAGATTCAAGATCATTGTTGAGCTTTTCATTTGCTTTGAAAATTTTCTGGAGGTTGACTTTTGAATCTGACAGGTTTTTAGAGTCGCGCTTAATAAATGACATATCATTGCGCAAGGCTTCACACTCTGTTGCAAGTTTTTTAATATCAGATTCTATCTTTTTGTTTGTTTTTTCATGCATTTTAATATTTTCATCAAATGATTTGGATATGAAGTTTTGGCTTGTTTCTACATCAAGTACACGTTTGGATAGTTTATTCATATCACCTTTCATTTCACTCAATTTAAAATCAACACTGCTAACTGCACTTTTCATTTCATCAATACTGTTCATTTTAAATGACATAGCTTCGAATTTCGATAACAGTTCGGTTGCCCATTGAGGTGGGATCGATTGCGTTGGTGTGGGGCAGGGCATATACGGAGCCCCCATTTGGAATTACTGCGTAGGCGAAGTTACAAAAGGTGATGACATCATAGGCATGGACATGTTGTGGAAATTTGTGTTATTGTTCATGTAAGGTTGACCATTCATATTATTGCTTAATGGGAATGTTTGTTGTGAGTTTAAAATGGCGGACAAATCAAACGCACCCGGAATTGGCTCGTCTTTGTTTTTACTTCTTATCCGTTTTTTTCTTTTTCTTTGGCTGTTCAGGCTCTTGATTTGATGCCATTTAAGTTTATTAAACCACTTTACCATAATTTTAACGCTCCAAAAACAGTTGCAAACATTTGCAAATCACATTTTACTGGAGCCGATGTAAACATGCTGCCATATGCATCAAGGGCAGATAACTCATTCCATTAAATATCATTTCGTATTTTGAAGTCCACTATTTTGTTGACAATTTATGAGACCAGTCGTAATATAAGAAAACACTAACTCCGCAGGAACAGATGATACAGATTGTTTATCAAATTGGGCTTTATGAAAATATTGATGCTTGTATGTTCTTGAACACACAAATAATAATTGCTATTACGATAGGTGGTTCGACTCGTTATTCATTGTTCGTTTGACACAAAAAAAAAAGGGACTAGCTATACACATAACCAAGGATCAAGTTATATTTTGTAGTCATACAATGAACAGTTTGAGTTCTGCAACAATACGTAATTATGTCTTTCGTTTTAAGATGTCAAGAGATGTCATCATATTATAATTAGTTTTATGAAAGGTAAGAACTAAAATACCACATATCAACAAAAATCAAAACGTTTCACTAGAAAATTTTAAGTTTTTGACGTACTTAAACGTAACAAACCTTAACATTTCAAAAATATGTTCATTGTTATCTCCCGTTGACCATTTAACTTCTGAATTAAACAAAAATCGTATATTTTGACGTACGTAATACACCTTAACTTGGTCGTTATAAAATTGTGTTTGTCTCCCTTTCTCCGTTTAGTTCAAATTTATTTAATATAGCGTATTCCACGAGCGAGACTCAGAGTATACACTTGTTTAATACAAAAAGGCTAAATTTTGTTCGCATGGGCCACAGGTATATACTTTGAAATTTTCTGGCTGGAATAATGATAATTTGCGGGCGAGAATTTGAAGGACGTCGAATAATTATTTTTAATGCATTTCTTATTGGAAAATTGAAAATGGAGGGGGGGAGGGGGGTCACTTCGGCTCTCAATATATAAAGTTACAAATGTTTCATGTTTTCGTGCAAAACGAGTTTCTGTGGTCAACCAAATTGTTAACATGGCGTTCAAAGAGTATACGGGAAAATTAGTTTTTTTTAACATATATATATATTCTAAAAAGGATAAATTTTATCAAAAATAAAAGACCTTGTACAAGTTCAAAAAATTAGGTGAATATATATACATGAAGGTTGCAATGTTTTTCTAATATTTGGGCATATTAAAATAACATGATTATATGATTATCAGATCGTTCTGTGAGTTATTTTATTTGATTGCCTTTAAAATGAGTATGGGCTTTACTTTTTTTTTGTCTTATTGATAACCCAGCTTTTCTTTTTTTCAATGAATGATCTGTGTCGTGTGTGCCATAACCTATTAAGAAAAGTAGTTTGAAAACTTGGCCAGCTGAAGGACGCCTCCGTGTGGGGGAGTTTTTTGCTGCATTGAAGACCAATTGATGGCATTCAACTGTTGTCTGCTCTATGGTTGGGTCGTTTTCTCTTTGGCACATTTTCCATTTCCATTCTCAATTTTATTTTCCTTGGAAAGTACATTATGGAAAGTGAAAAAAAAACCATATCGCTGTGTTATACATTTGCCATGTTTCATGTTTAGAATTCCTTGAAGGATGTAGGTTCAAGAGTGCCAACAGGAGTGTTACGAACGGACAGACCGACGGACAGACAGAGGGATTGAAGGTATTATTGTGTTACTAGTACCCATCGAAGCATCGCTGGGAACAGGTAATTACTCTGAAAAAAAGAAGGCTGTCTCTTGAAGAGAAAAGTTCTGCGTTTCGACAAAAAAATCCAAGCCGACATGTAAGTTAACAAATACAAGATACGGTATCAAATTACTTAAAATGGGTTATAATATCTCTAACATTTATGTCAACGAAACATGGCTTGATTCTAAGATTGTTGGACCCTTTTACCACGATCAGCGCATAAACTTTAGAAATTGACTGTCACATGATACATTACCATGACAGGTGAACCATTCCGAGTAAGGTTTTTGGAAATAGTAATCTTTATAATTTTTTCCTGTTGCATTGCCTTAAATATTGGAACTAAGTTATGCATAAGTGACAATCAAAGCTGCATAAAGCAACATACATGTATTTGATTTGTTTAAAATTTCTGTTGTTTTAATTCGGGTAGCTATCATACTAGTTATTTTATAAGTTGTTAGTGGCCTTGAACTAGCCGTCAGTACTCTTAGATCTGTTCCTATTGTCTTTTTGTTGTTGGGATGTGCAAGTACCCGGCCACATCCACTAGTATGTTAGTCCATCTGATGAGTTTATATTTTTTCAAGTGATTTTTATAGTTCGTTCTTATGTTGTACTGTTATACCACTGTCCAAGGTTAGTGGAGGGTTGGGATCCTGCTAACTTAAATTATTAAACCCCGCCACGTTATGTATGTATGTATGTACGCGTACGGTGCCTGTTCTTAGCCAGGAGCCTGTAATTCAGTGGTTGTCGTTTGTTTATGTGTTTCATATTTGTTTTTCGTTCATTTTTTATTATATAAATAAGACAGTAAGTTTTCGCGTTTGGATTGCTTTACATTTTCATTTCGGGGCCTTTTATAGCTGACTATGCAGTATGGGCTTTGTTCATTTTTGAAGGCTGTACAGTGACCTATAGTTGTTAATTTCTGTGTCATTTGGGTCTTTTGTGGAGAGTTGTCTCATTTGCAACCATACCACATCTTCGTATTCATAAATCTGCTTCATGATCATACAGACTACAAGAAACTTGGATACATAGCAAAATCGTGGTTCTATGGCGGTAGATAAGTAAAAGGGGCGGATCCAGAAATTTTAAAAATAGGGGTTACAGAATAAAGAGGAAAAAAAAACAGTTGTTGTATCCTTTTCTGTAATCTTCCCGTAATCTTTCGAATTTTCCGAAGAAAAAAAATATCCAATCACAGACCCGCACCCCTGGTACAACCACTGAGTACATTATTTGTAACTTTTTATCTGTTGTAAATTGTAAGCTTGGATGGTCTGCATGGAGGCAAACTACCGAGTATGACATACGATATTTGACCGTCTTCTGTTCAACTGAAATTGATGCGCAGAATTCCATGACCCTGCCCCTCGACATTTTTAGGTTTTAAGTTTGTTTTATTTTCTGAGTCATATTTCTTTTTTATAGATAATACATATCATTAATGTTCAGTATATATTTTTTCTCGATGTATCTAACAATTATTGTGTTTCAAGTCATATTATCATGAGACAAAGGTTTAGTTATTTAACTTGTTTATTCTAAATTAAACTTGATGCAGATAAATGTTTTCGTAGTGACGACGTAAAACTTGCCACTAATTATTTTAAATAATCAGACTGAAACGACCAAATCGAACTGAAAAGTTTAGATTTTTCAGTGTATACAGTTCAATTTTCAGATCACAGTCCTTGCATGTATATGTAATATGTATATCAGTTGAGTCTGTTACAGTCTCACTCACCTACACGAGTTGGTATAAAATAAATGAAAAGGACCCGCCCGTCCTTACTAAAATTAACCACAAGGACTGTAATTTGAAAAATGGACAAAAAAGGTTTTTAAATATTGACAATTTTATCTTTTAAGAACGAAATTTAAACAAATCTTGCATGACTTTATTCTGCAACCGTAGGAACATCTTGTTCTTCATCAGGATCATTTATAAATCCAGCCCTTCTCTTTGCAAGTCAAACACATAACTCAACTTCACACGACGTTTAACCTTTACACTTCAATAGGTCGACAGGTTGACAAGACTTGTCAACCTGTCGACCTATGCATTTATCGAATTTTAAACATGTCGACCTGTCAACTTGTCCACCTTAACACTTGTCAACATTATGGACCTTTTTAGAGTCAACCTTTCAACCTTTCTAGTGTCAACCTGTCGGCCTGTTACTTTGTTAACTTATGAACTGTAACATATATAAACCGATTTACATCCTAAGTTAAACCGATTTGCTCCTCCGATTTCCCGATGAAACTACAGCCACTGTATCGTTTATCTTACTTGACCTGACATTATGAGGTATAGTCAGATAGTTGAACAGCTTTCGGCACAGTTCGAAGCAGACCTATACATTTTGTATAGTGAGGTCGATAATTCCCTCAGTCCCGAGAAAACGGAAGACGGATAAAAAAGAATGGAAAATATTGACTTTCAAAAACAAAGAATACCAAAAAAACTTTGTGGTAAACCTTTTTTCTGTAAATGTGTTATATTCTTACTTTTGTTCACATTTTACTTCCGTTCAGCTAAATGCATGTCCATGTTTTTGATAAGGAAGCAACCCTTTTATTTTTAGGGGAGGGGGTACATGGATAAATTTGTTTTATTTCTAACATTTTTGGAGAAATTTCGATTGAGCCTATTTTGTCATTGCTTGCCTATGTGATTTTTTTCTATATTCCAAATATTCCATATTCTAAATGTTTTGCAGCCATTTTTGTTTTTGTTAATCGATCGTTTAATTTTTGGGGGAGGGGAGAGAGATATTGATTCGGAAATTTTGTTTTGAAAATTATCTAATGGGCAGAAATATCTTCTTTTTAAATTCACAGCATGACCCCCTCCCCCCAATATCGAACGGTCCTTGTTTCGTACATGAATGTTATTTAGAATTAAAAGAATAGTATCCGACTAAAGTTTGACATGCTGAAACCGTCGAAGGGAGACAACCACAAAATAATTGATGTCTTATAAGTCCGTATTATTTTAAGCCTAAGTCACTTGCGTTTACGTACGTAAGTTTCGCTTGAAACGTAAAATTCTCTACTAGACGTTAAAGATTTATTCGAGTACTCGAGTACTCGCGAGTATCGTGACCGAGTACTCGAGTATTACATTTCAGATCTTTTGACATCCCTAATATATATAATAAATGGTAAATTGCCATTGTAAAATATTATGATTTTCTTTCTTTTCAGACCTTAATTTGATTATCTGAACGGAACTGTACCATAGCCACGCCACACCTAACACGAAAGAAAACAATGTCGGTTAAAAGCTCATTTATGTCGGTTAAAAGCTGATTAGAGCTTATGTTTGCCTATGTTTGTATACCTTGCCGACTCTAAATAAAGCTTATTTATTTATTATTTATTATTTATAAAACAAGTTGCTTTCTTTGAAAAAAGAAAAGCAATACATGAAGCTTAGATGGTCACCAAAATATTGTTGCTGAATTTTTGTTTGCTTTTGAACTGAAATAGAATCATATTCAAAACAGTCCTCTTCTCATCGATTATAAAATGTGGCTGTGGATATTGATTGACGACCTAAATTATCCCATTGACTGGGACAGATTGTGTGAATGTTTGTCTGTAACGACCACTGCTCATTATGTACTTTTTAATGACTTTTAAACTGTGGGGTCACCAAAGGTTCTCAACACACTAACAAAGTTATTCGAAAAAATAATCAGGAATAACACGATGTTTTGATTTACATCAATAATATAAATCAAAATATAAAGGTTATTTTTGATTAATTTTTCGAATTATTTTATTATTAAAGACGTTAAGAACCTTTGATGACCCCACGGTTTAAATTCTATAATAAGTAAGTAGTGATCAGTGGTCTATACAGACATACGTTCACCTAACCAGTCCCAGTCAATGGGGTAATTTAGGACGTTAATCAATGTCCACAGCCACACTGTTATGAATATGATTCTAATTGACTGCGAATAGAAAAAGATAATAATGATGTTAAACTTCATTTTATATTAAAACTATGTAAGTGTGTGTACATTCTTGCACAAGTCAGTTGAAAGCAATGCTGGATAGTTGTGAATATAAGTGTATATATACAGCTACTATTTGAATATGCATTTTAAAGTTCGGCTATTTTATTCAATACCTGGGAATATACATAACTTTTTCATAACCCTTTTGCAAATCCCAGTTTCTACAAACCAGATGTTTAATGCAAATTGCACAAACCAATAGCAATATAAATTTAAGCACTCAGTTTGCTCTATAATCTGGATGCAATTATTTTATCTGTCATATCTTTATATATTGTTTCCTGCATGGATGCCTTCAAATTCTCAACTCATAATGGAAGCTGTATGAACTCATGGTAGATGTTGTATAGATAAATTTAAAGTCCAATTTCCGTTTGAAGTGGAACCCTGTGGCATGCAACTTTTAAGAAGGTTTAGTTTATTTTTCTTAAGAGTAACACACCAGCTTCATTGGGCCCTCTTATATAGAGACTTATTTTAGTCTCATAAAACATATCAAATTTTAAGGATTTCTTGATTTTACTTAAATCAATCCAAATATTCTACAGATAAACTTGGTTTTGAAGAAATCTTATTTATGAAGTTTCATGAATACCTGAATATATTCTCAAAAGAAACCATTTATATAAAAGATATGTAGATATCTCAGCCGGGCAGGAGAAAAGGGAAAGTTGCCTCCGCTGTTTGACAAACAAAAAATACAAATTAAAAAATCAAAACAAAAGAGGACAATGACCAACCCATAGACTAATATACTTTGAATGTTGATGCATTGCGCGATTGTACTCTTTCCTATGCAGATTATGTATGCAAAATTGGCATTGCAAAGAACTCTTTTTTTAGCGCATTCAGTACAAAAATGTTTTGTTTAATTCGGTCGATATAATTAGATATTTGACGATTTTTACTGACCTATCTTGTTTGAAGCGAAAATTATTGACTTGTCCTTCGGTTTTTAACAATTGATAGGCTATAAAACAGTTACTTTCGCTTAAATAGCGGAATATGTCGTGTTAAGCTTTGCAAGTAAATAAAATTTAAATATGTCGCATTAGTTGATTTTATAATCGATGAGAAGAGGACAGCATATTGTCAACAACAAGTGAAACAGATCCGTGGTGAAAAGGAAAATATTGAGTTACGTTATTTTCTACTAGAATATTGTTTTGGGATATCATACCTCAGATTTCCTAGATATTTATTGCTTAGAAGTTTTTAATGTTCTGCGAAAAACTGTCTAAGGAAGATTGATGATTAGATGTTATGATCAATTTTATACTACTAGTATATGGTATATTGTAAAATAGAATACTAGTAATTAATAGGCTATATACTGCTATAAAAGACCAACAGACTCACAGACAGATAACAGTGAACGCTCACATTTGATATTTAGCAGTATTTTTTTTTATCGATAAAAGTATTAGTATACAAATTTAAAAAAGTAACACAATTAAATCATTAAAAAAATTATAAGTCCCATTTATAATAAAGTAAAATGGAATCTATAAAGTGTTAACTGGAAAGTTTGATCGGTAACATGAAAAGTTCATTCAACTGAAAATCTAGGATCTTCTTTCGCTTGATCTTTTATCTTCGTCAAGGTGATACATGTTGTCTGGAAATAAAAGTTAAAAAGATGATGTAAATAAAAGCCATACCTCGCTGGAAAAAAACCCAAACAATTCCACGAACGGATGACGTAAAAGAAAACTTCAACAACAACTGTAAAACTGAAAGCGGATAAAAAAAAATCGGGTCGTACCTGGTTAGAAATCTTAGTTCCAACGCAAAATCATATTTTTGGCGTGTTGTTCATTTTTTTACTTTCTACTAAGTATTTCAGTGGACTGTTTTTGTCTGTCCGTCTTTTGTCATTTTTGCATGCGATTGCCAGGTTATATTCGACATAATATTTTTGTCTTCTTACTCACCCCCCCTTGGTTATTACTACTCTCCCCTTTTTAACACAAATACTTATAACAATAACCAAACGGAGAACTTAATGAAAGAAAAATATTCAACGGGTGACACAACAAAACATCACTTCACTAATGCAAACTTACCAATGATAAAATTGAGAATGGAAATGGGGAATGTGTCAAAGAGACAACAACCCGCCCAAATAAAAAACAACAGCAGAGGGTCACCAACAGGTCTTCAATGTAGCGAGAAATTCCCGCACCCGGAGGCGTCCTTCAGCTGGCCCCTAAACAAATATATACTAATGATGTCTGTCTGTTTTATCAACACGCCTTTGTAAACATTATGAAAGTGGAAGCTACTGTCATACAAGTGAGAGGTTTAGTTACCTATTAAACAAGTTTTAATCCCCTGTGTGCTACATAAGAAAATACTTGTACCAAGTCAGGAATATGACAGTTGTAATCCATACGTTTGATGTGTTCGAGCTTTTGCTATTTGGTTGGGAATTTTCCGTTTGGAATTCGGAGTTAACTATTTTTGTGATTTTAGAGATCATTTTACCTTTTACACTATTCTCCGTTGAAAGATTAAAACATATTAAGAAACTAAGATTCCAACTCCCTCACGTAAAGTTGACCTGTTGGTTTTAGCTATTCATGTTTTGTCTCTTAGGATTTATCTTTCTTCCTGTATAGACATAAGTGACTTTAAAATGTTTGGTTTCCGACGCTTTTCCAGTAGGGATAAACAAGAAAAGAATTTTGACTTCACCTATCTGAACATAACATCCCTTAATGCATTGAAATATGAGAAATGCATATTTCAATTTCAATTCTTTCCATACATTGTTAACTGTTGGGGATTTTATTAATAACAACCTTTTAAGGGAATGATTAATCCATATGCTTGAAATCACACTCACTGACAATTATTTGGTCATTTGACTGGACCCATATATAGAAAACCACATAATCAAAAATAAGCCTGACAAAATACAAATAATCAAAATGAAGCTCAAGATAATATTTTGTTTTTGTTTCTTTTTTATGTTTATCTTTAAAAAAGTTCTACTAACTTGACCGCGAGCTTTACTATTTTAAAACTTGAAGAAGAGCAAGGTCTACACTTCTAAACAAATCATAATGTGTTATATTTGATGGTTTGCACATTATTTTTTTTGATTAATATTCTATCAAGTTTCTTTCAATGAATATATTTTTATAGAACATTCATCTCCAAAATATGTTGTCACATCCAAACAAATGAATTATAACCCAAAAGAGATACAAACGAAGACGTGCTCTTGCGATAAGATTTTTTTAATAGCTGGAATCTTGAGAAACACGTGATAATAAAATACATGATTTCTTTCATCTTTCACCCTCTAGAAATTATATGATAGTTACATAAATAAATTAAGTGTATGATTGTTTATTGCTAATTCTTGGTTTAAATTTAAACGTATCTCATCAATTTAAGAGGTTGACAATAATCGGTCCCATTAGGTCATTTAGACGAGTTACGAACCTATGCCATTTTATAACAGATGTCTACTTAATATTTAACAATATCCAATATCCACAATCTTTGTAAAATAAAGACATGTGGTACTATTGGCATTGTGACAACTATTCATCAGAGATCTAATGGCTTAAATGTTAGCCTCCAACATTCGCCATACAGCATTTTTAAGGAACTAAAACCAACCATCACATAAGCCTAGCAAATGAAAAAAAAATCAAAGAAATAATCAAAGAATACAAACATGAAAACAAAATCTGATAAAAACCAGTGAATGACATGCTCAACAAGACTGATTTTTCTGAATTTCATTTTAAATAAAGTCGTAATAATAATCTAAAAATTGGTAAATCAGTGTTGAATGGAGATTAGTATCTCAAAATCTTATCAATTTTGATTTTACCAAAAAAAAAACCTTCATTGACAAACATATTTTCAAAACATAAGGGCAGACAATATAAGTTCCATTGAAATGATTGACTGTGCAAGTTTGCAATATATTAGAAGTAAAATATAACAAAAATACTGAACTCCGAGGAAAATTTAAAACGAAAAGGCCCTAATCAAATAGCAAAAACAAAAGCTCAAAGTCTTCAAACAAATGGATAACAACTGTCATATTCTTGGGACAGTCATTTTCTGATGACATTGATTTATTCTTTATTTTCAAATGAATAAATGTAAGATGCAACTAAAGTTGAGGGATTTATTTAAAAATCATAGCAGCAATGATAACTCTTCTTGCAGTATAAGCTTCATAGACAAACTGATGTATTAAAATTTTTCGTTTTTAAATGTAATCTTAAGCTATATCTTTAGCTAGTTTTATTATTATTATTTTAATTTTTTTTACATTTACAAAACATACATTTTACCTGAAAAATATCATTCATATTCATATACATGTACATTTAACCTGTTAGCTGTTTAATTTAATCATTTTTAAAAATGCAAACATGATTTCCATTTACCCTTGACTTATAATGAGTTATACTTTGTGTATTAACCAAGACACATGGGCTTTAATGATTGAAATACAGGGCTATCATGGTGAACAAAGTTTGTATGGTCACCATTAAGCAGAACAGGTTTTACTGTACATGTGACATGTAATTCCCAAAATTCTACATCTTACTATTATACGTACGGCTTTTCACAAATATATGAATAACTTCTTGAACATTCAGTGTCGTCCCATCTATAACCATATTGTGATGCCATACACGTACAATCCTGTTCGGGACCTCTACCATTGTTATTATTAGGTTCTCCCGGATACCAGTCAGGACTACTAATTGAGGTCTGGCTACTGGTCCATTTAAATGAACCTTCACTAAGGCTATCCGTGCCTCCAACCCAAAAATCTATTAATAACGAATTGAATAAGTACATAGATATTTGATTTCAGAAGCAAAAATTATGCAATAGCAAAATAACATGATACTTATAGTGGCAACAATGACAGTAAAAAGAGCAATTATGATAAGATAAGTGATCTTTTATGTTCATGCCGCATTTAGAAATGTATACAATTTGGATAAAATTATTTGAGCTATCTTGTAAAACAAATACAAGCTTGCATTTAATTGGCCATCAACAATGATATTAAGGAAAACCTGCAGCTTACAAGTTTCAAAAGCAAGACGTACCAAAACAAAATTAAAGGAATGTCCAATATAATTTACATAATAAAATGTAAAAATATGATGTATCATGAAAAATAGTAAAATCACAAAAAAACTGAACTCTGAGAGGATAATTCAAAACGAAAAGTCCCTTATCAAATGGCAAAATCAGAGGATAAAACACATCAAACGAATGGACAACAACTTTCATATTCCTGACTTGGTACAGGCATTTTCAAATGTCAAAAATTGTGGATTAAACCTGGTTTTATAGCGCTAAACCTCTGACTTGTACGACAGTCTCATCAAATTTGATAATATTGATAATAATGCATGAACAAAACAAACAGACACAATCGGTAAAAATGTCACAAATAAAGGTAAAAAGTCTAATTCGGTAGGTCAATTCGTGAGAAGGAATCGGGATTGTAGTTACGACATACAGAGGGGGGGGGGGGGGGGGGGGGGAGTTTACTGTTTTCCAAATAAAATGCGTGAAAAGAAAAGATTAAACAGTAAATTTCCGTTCAAAATTGTACCGATCAAACATTTAAAGACAATCTTAACCTTGCTCTTAAAAGACAGACGTAAGATATCAGAGAGACATTTGAACTCATAGATCGTAACTAAACTGACAACGCCATGGCTCAAAAAGAAAAACTCAATCAGACAAATATTAGTAAACAAGACACAACATACATAACTTCCTGACCGAGTACCAGGATGTCATACCAAAGAGTAGATAACTTGTAGACAAAAATTAAAACACCGAATGAAAAGTCGTTCATAAAAAAAAAAATCATTTCAAAAGAGGGAATTCCACAAATACTGATAAAAAACGATAAAAAAAACTTGAAAAACTTTAAAAGCTAGTGCACATTTTCCATAAATCAAAAATTTCAAAAGAACTTGTTGTTTGTTGGAATTGTATGATCATACATATTTCGATGAAAGTTTTCAATCTTGTCATTGTAACACCTTGATTTATATCATTTCTTTATTTGAAAAATAAAGAAAACAGTAGTACACCGATCATAAATCGATTGAGAAAAAAAACCAAATCCGGGCTACAAACTAAAACTGAGGAAAACACATCAGATATAAGAGGAGAACTACGACACAACAGAAACACAACACTAAGATTTAACACGCACAAACATGAACTATAATATAACAATGGCCATTTTCCTGACTTGGCAAAGGATATTTTAAGAAAAAATGTTGGGTTGAACATTATTTTGTGGCTAGCCAAACCTCACACTTTTATGACAATGTTTAATATAACATTAAAATGACAACATTACATGACAGGGCTACAATACAAATGAAAGGGTCCTTCCAATTAGAATCTCCTTTATAGTTCGGTATTTTTTTGTTATTTTGCTTTATACATCGATTCTAAAGCCCTTAAACAAATTAAAATTTGAAAATTTTAACTGAACGGATTGAAAGTTATTTTTCCGACTATATTTAACTGAAGCAACGGTAGATTCTTCATCGGTAGGGGTCATAACGTTGTCATTTTAATGTTATATTAAACATTGTCATAAAAGTGTGAGGTTTGGCTAGCCACAAAATAATGTTCAACCCAACAATTTTTCTTAAAATATCCTTTGCCAAGTCAGGAAAATGGCCATTGTTATATTATAGTTCATTTTTGTGCGTGTTAAATCTTAGTGTTGTGTTTCTGTTGTGTCGTAGTTCTCCTCTTATATCTGATGTGTTTCCCTCAGTTTTAGTTTGTAGCCCGGATTTTTTTTCTCAATCGATTTATGATCGGTGTACTACTGTTTTCTTTATTTTTCAAATAAAGAAATGACATAAATCAAGGTGTTACAATGACAATATTGAAAACTTTCATCGAAATATGTATGATCATACAATTCCAACAAACAACAAGTTCTTTTGAAGTTTTTGAGTTATGGAAAATGTGCACTAGCTTTTAAACTTTTTCAAGTTTTTTTATCGTTTTTTATCAGTTTTTGTGGAATTCCCTCTTTTGAAATGCTATTGTAAGTCTATATAAACAGACATAATCATGACTAACATGCAGAAATTGACAGAATTATTTTAACAATAGGAAATAAGAATGACATAACAATAATAATCATGAACGACTTTTCTGCTGTTTCCAAGAAATATACGCAGTTGTTATAACATACATTTTCTGTACGTTAGCTCAAGAAGATAAAGAGAAAAAAATACTTACTACGCCCGAACCCAGTTGCCTTGTTTCTCAAAAACGATACATCAACACTAGTGCCGGGTTCAGCCAGCTTACCAAACCTATTGGTACAGTCAGTCTGAAAATAATAAATCAGTCAAATAAGTTTCATGATACTAGTATGAAATTTTATCCCCGGCTTAGTATATTTCTAGGATTTTGATTGGTTAACGCACGTCGTTACAAAACCCATAGCCCCTGAGTGTTGCTTACCCATATCTCGGACGTTGCTACCCATTACCTCGGGGAAATTCACGCGTGTCTTCCTTAGTTCCATGGTTGTTCCTAATGAAATATCGAATTCTTTAGATTATCCATGATGTCTGTATAATTAGATACTTAATTCACTAACGATTTTATCTTATTATGTCGATTGTTTGCACTCATTTTAGTAAATGCATCACTATTCCACCACATTGTCAATGAATGGGACTACTGATCTACCTATGCAAATAACTCACGTTAACGTCACTGTCTGTGATGTAACTCTCACAACTTTGAGCGCCAAATTCAACCCATTTCACTTTTTTTATGTCGTAGATTATGACCCCTACCGATGAAGAATCTACCGTTGCTTCATAAAATTAGACCCTATTATTCGAACGGCGGTGAGTCCCAATAAAATTATGTATTAAAGCGCAGTAGTTTAGCTATCCACAATACTAAATCCAATCCAGAATTTTTCTTAAAATGTCTTGTACTAAATAAGGAATATGGCAGTTGTTATCTAAAAGTTCATACCTATGTATATTGCATTTGTTTGTTTTAACTTCTGTTTTCTGTTATTCCGTTGTTTTTCTCTTATTGTTGCATTCCTAAGTTCTAATTTATATATGTAACCAAGATTTGTTTTATTTCAATCGTTTTAACTTTTTAAAAGCGATAAATAATGCACTGCCCTTGATTTGGTGGTAGAATCTGTTTCTCTGAAGATTTTTACATGATATACAGACAATTTTAGTTCTTCTTTACGAATGATTTGCAAAAACATGTGTTCTTGCAATGTGACGTCAACAGGTATTGTCTTAATGCCTTTTATATTGATGTATCGTGTTACAACTCTCAATATCCCAATAGCACGAGTTATTTATATATGAAAAAGATATAACGTAAAAGATTCTCCTACGAAAATGATATGGTATACCCTGACAACATTGAGGTATTAAATCGATTTAAGACAAAATCATTAATGATTGATCGGTATTTGTTAAAAGAAAATTACTGAAAAAAGTAAATCTCATTATGCTGCAAATGGGTACAAATCTAAATATGGGACCTTCAGATATATTTTAAAAGGTTCTTGTACGTTCATTTAACTTGACCCTATGGATACATAGATCTTGGGTTAATCATCTCAATTTCGAGAAAAAAACCAAAAGAACGCTGACATTCAAGCGCAAAGCTAAACGCAACCCCTTACAATATTTAACCTATTTATGTAAAAATGTATTTATGTAAAAAATTTTCACGTTCCGTTTCATTTCCCCCCTTTTTTTATGGACTTTCCTTTTTGAATTTACATTGGAGTTTTATAGCTTATATTGCTAATGAAATATTGATATATTTCGTTTTAAATAAATGCAATTATTAAATTTTGCAAAAGATTGAACAATCGTGAATGCATATAACTCATAAGCAATATAAAAATGGTTTTCAGATTTCATTTTTAAAATAATTTTTATGAAGATAACTGAATTAACAATGCCTTTGATAGGTAACATGGAGATAAAAAGTGTTAAAGTTCATTTTTTTCACCCTTCGGTAAGTTTTTTCAATGTCATAAATTTGTCAAATTGCTTATAACCGCATCGTGTTTTATATATATCAAAGCCAATCTTGAATTTTACTAACTTGTTTCCCAATCCCCTGGCTTCCGAGATCCATCGAAAACAACCAGATAATAAAACAAAGCAAAATAATATGCAGAATAGCTTATTGATGTCTTATATTTTTTTAGTGACGATGTTGAACTTATGGATTGATAGCGTACTTTAGAAATGAGTAGAAAAAGTTAATGCATTTTTTGTTCGCAAAAGATATCGATATTACCCGTGCATTTTGCCAATTATCTGTGCCAACGCTGAACCAATAACACGTTGTCCCTTGGAGTATCCATCCAGATCCAGTACAAGTATCTAAAAATAAAATAAAACATTTTTTTTTATAAAATTAATTCAGGAAGAATGTCCATATATCCTGAACATTAAGAAAACCATTAACACATTTGAACAGTACGTACCGTTTTTACACGGATTAGGGATATATGGATTGACCACCAAAAAAATAAATAAATTAAAAAGTCTGCAATTTCCACAATACAAAGAATGTAGTTGGCTTTCCAACATAGTCTGAAAAGGTGAATGAACCAAAAGGACGTTCAATCTTAGCATTAATAATAAAACCGACAACGTAATGCCAAAAAAGAAAGGGACAAACAGACAAACAAAAGTACAAAGTACATAACATTAAATACAAAGACTGAACAACACGCACCTTATTCTTTTACAGGAGCCTGTCGTTGTTTTGTTTCATTCCTGTATTCACCTTAAGATACGAAATTATATTGAAACACATTCAAAATTGATTGCAAAAATGTTTTCGAGACCATTGGGGATGACATATACGGCTGCTGAAAACCATTCCCGTCTTTTTTTGTGTTAACCAATTGTTGTCAATAAAACGGAAAAAGTCCAAAGTTCAGGTGCTACCTAACCTGCTGTAATTCACATTTTCTTAGAAAATGTCGAGTACCAAGCCAAGATTATGACAAAAGAATGGCGATAGATACCAGAAGGCACATTCAAACTCATAAATCAAAATTAATATGACAACGCCATGACTCAAAAATTAAAAGACATGCAGACAAACAATAGTACCTTAAACAAAACAAAAAGAAAATACAGACTTCGCAACACAATTGGGGTTGATCTCAGGTGCTCCGAGAGGCTAACCAAACCCTGCTATAGATCTACATGTGGTTACCGTCGTGTTGCTCATATTAGTACAGACCCTATAAAAAATAACTTCACCATTTAGACAACGAACAGGAAAGAGGAGAGGACATACTTGGAATCCAAACGGATCCCGCTAAATACCCAGCTATATTCCTGGTAGAGGAAAGCCGAAAATCCTATGATAAAGGATCTCGATAAGAAACTACCAATCCATTAGGGAAGCAGCCAAAACCCTCAGACATCAAATAGATTGGTCTGATAGTTTCCCACATGGAAACTACTAATGAATCCCATCTGACTACATGTCTCAAACAAACCTTAAAAAAATATCTGCAGAAACATCCTCAACAACAAAAATATAATCCAAATCATAAAATATACGACTTTAGGATAATAATATTTATCCATGAAACCAATTTGACAAAACAAATTCAACGATGTAGAAGGATTCTCTCTTCAAAAATTTCACGTTCGCTCTGGTCGGTATACTCGATTACTTTTAACCAATTGTGAACGTACCTTAGTGTTCAGTATACTTGTTAATACATTGATAATAGTAAATTTAATTGATTCTGTTTTCTGTTGTTGATCTTTTTAATAAAGTAAGTCAACAGTATGTAGTATTGAAACACTGGCTTCTGTTTGGCTTATAAATAATGCGTATTTACAAAATAAAAAATCAGAAGAGATTATTGATTATTTCAATTAAAATAGTATATATATGTCAGCATACTATGTCAGTTAATTCCATGGATAGCAGAGTAAAATCGTAAGGATATGGTTTTGGAGTAGGTTCGATTATGGGCTCATATTTCAAGTTCATTTGACAAAAGATTTTGGACACTTTTTAAACACTTAAGTGTCTATTGCAGTTGATTCAATTAGTTTATGTGAAAGTTATTTTTACTGATTTAGTCATTAAAATGCTCCGATTCAAGCTTAAATATGAAAAATCAAATATGCCAAAAAATGTCACTTTTCAGATGTTTTTTTGTCAAAAATGAAAGTGGCCGCATCCGTGTTCATCCTCAACCTTTATATATGTTATGTATTATAATCAAATACAACTAACATTTAAATATCAAGAATGAACACAAATGCGGCTACTTTCATTTAAGACGGAAACCGTAAAAAAAAATATGCTAAAATGGTGACGATTTCAGTAATTCAGCATATACAATGATGCTAGCTAGTACCCGATATATGTGCATTGTGTTGTCAAAAACAGCCCATATTTATGTAGCAGAAGCATTCTACTTTCCAATAAGTAACTGACAGTTTACATTTTAACAATTTTGTAAAACTGCTATATTTTTGGGCCCAAAAGGGGTCTTACCGGACCTACTCCTTTGGTAAGATGTTCGTATTTCCAATCCTTATATTGATTTGATGTTAATAATTACAAACATGACAAAGTTAATTTTTCATGTGCACTATTTGTTTATCGGTTCGATCAATTTACTGTAATAAAAATTTATCCGTGTCAATTCCTGGTTTTTGTGTTTTGAATTATTTAGGCAAAATGTTTAATTCAGTATTGAATGCATACCATTTACTTTAGATTGTTCTGTAAAACAACACATACTAAAGATGATTATTCTTTAATGCAAATTTGCTTTGAAGAGGACAGTTTTGTAAAGACAAAGGATAGACAATATTGTTTTACCATATAGCAAGATGAGTTAAAACAATATTATAATAGATTGGAAGACGTTGAAATATGTACTTACACTGACAATTATCACCGGACCATCCTGCGTAACATGTACATGTATAACCAGCATTATTTATAGTACAATATCCATGCCTGCAAGGATTAGGTGAACATCGTGTTACTGGAAATAAAACATACAAAATCTATAAATAATATTTGATTCAAGAGCAAAAAACAAAATCATTACAAGAAAGAAAGAAAAAGGTTTAAAAATATTTAATTTAATTATTATGGAACGAAACTACTTCTTGAGTGATAATGCAATACATCCATTATCACGGAGCCAGTACACATTTTTGTACAGGAGCCAGCTGAAACACTCCTCCGGATGCAATATTTTCTATGTCTTTTGAAAATCCACTGACATGTGTCGGCTGTTTTCTGCTCTTTGGTCGGGTTGCTGTCTCTTTGACACATTCCCCATTTCAATTTTCAATTTTATCATTGTAAAGTATGGATTTTTCAATCAATTTAAATTGTATTTAATGCAGTAGTTCCTATCGCCCTAAAAAGTGTATAGGCCGAAACAAAAAGAATGTAATGTTAAAAAATACCCAGCTTTCAATGAAAAGAAAAATCATGCATATGTCATTTAAAAAGAAATGATAAAAATCATCATAATTTCTCACGACAAGCTATGTACATATATCAATGCAGATTTTTATTAAATACTTTGATAACAAAGAAAGGTGGTGTGCATACCAATGCGACAGCCACCACTACAGATTAACAACAAAATATGCGAGCTAATACTCATCATCTTCAACAGTAACAAAATTCTCATGACCTATAAAAGAGTTTAAAAAAAACCCAATAAACCCAATATCGTCATGTGTGCTGAAATAAACACTAATCAGACTTAAATCATCAGACCGACAAAACACATAAAATAGACACAAGTAGTCATCTTTGAGTGTTTGGAGCTAGTTAAAGCTTGCTAAGCATCAATTTCAAGTGTTCGATAAACTGATAAGTGGTATGAGAAAAAGATTATCATGTGAATTTCCAAATATCAATAAAGATTTAATGTAGGAAAAAAACACTATACTACCTGGATTTTAATACGTATTGGGGCATGTTTTTAACCATTCTAAAAATATCAATGTTACGAAAAATGATTTGATTAAGAAGACAGTAATCTACCAATGTCTTTAATCGTTTAAGATATGATATCATGGTAACAAAAATAACCCTGATATAACAAGAAAGGATGTGCATGACCCCCCCCCCAAAAAAAAAAAAAGAGTGAGACCGGATGTGATTGGTAGCAACCTTTTAATTAATGTCCCTTGGGTATATGATATATGTGTAAAACGGTCGTAAAAACTTAATCAAGAATCTTAACAACTCCGCTACAGATCGTTCTTGTAGGATATGGATGGATTATCGTTTTTTGTAAATCGCCTCTTTTGTGAACGTGTATATATGGATATTGTTGTGAATTGCACTTTTTTGTGGTGCGTTTCAAAATAATGATTTTGCCATATGGAATAAAACCACTTATCCATGGCCCTAAAGGCTTTTATGTTTAATTTCATAATTTCAAACAGGCACAGCTCTCTTGTTTTAATATTCAAATAAAGTGACAAATATTGAATGTCAAAGCAACACGTTATAGTGTATTCTATATAACAATCAACACACCTTTAAAAACATGTAAGAAAGAACTAGTTCCCGGAACTTCGAATGTACTATTAGGATGTTGTCATGTTCTATTGTATTGTTAATTTGGGTATTTGTTCTATCCTGAATGTTCTTCCATTTATTTGTATTGTAGTCCTGTCATGGAATGTTGTTATTTTAGTGTTATATTATACATTGCCATAAAAGCGGGAGGTTTAATCTACCAAACAACCAGGTTTAACCTACCAGTTGATTTTAAAATTTCCTGTAGCTAGTTAGGAAAATGGCAATTATTAAATATTTGATTGTTATATAGTCATTAAGATTACAATACAATGTTTACTGCTGTAATCCTATTTTTGATATGTTTAACCTATTATATCTGGGTTTTTTTATTCACACATCGTTGTATTATAATAGAATTTGACACGACTGTCATACACATGAGAGGTTTGTCTGGCTATCAAACCAGGTTTAATTCACTATTGTCAATATAAGAAAATACCTGAACCAAGTCAGGAATATGACAGTTGATATTCATTCGTTTGATGTGTTTGAAGCTTTAATTTTGCAATTCGATGTTGGACTTTGCGTTTTGAATTTTCCTCGGAGTTCAGTATTTTTGTGCTTTTACTTTATATTGATTTAAAGTCTTGAAAATTCATAAAACTTACCATATGTCAAACATGCATGACCGTTTGAACGAGTTGGTAGGCATCTGGTTTTTTCCTGGCAAGGATTAGTAGGACAACAGCTGTCTGTAACCTGAATGTATAACAAAAAAGTATAATTAAGCTTTATGTCTACTGTATAAATATTTAAAAGCGTTTAACATCATGACAAAGCATAAACATGCAAATGTTTCTCGCCCATATATCTGTGCTGGTATTTTCATAAAATGTCCAGTTTATTCAAAAGAGTTTAGGTAAAATTTGACAGACATTCTTATCTAAAACACAAATGTGTAATGCCAATGAGATTATGCTTTCAAATAACAATAAGAGTCATAATGTAAAGTGATATTCTATTTATTATGGACTAACAGTTATATTTTTGTACGATTGTAACACTCAGATTCAAAAATCAATCAATCAAAATAATTGATTTCGTGTTTACATTTGTTACTCCGTGTTTTCTTTAATATTTAATGAAGTGAAGGGCCTGTTAAAAATGGTATCGTATTCTAATTTTGATATACAGGAAAACAAGATCAAGTTAATACACAAAGATTCCTGCAATCTTAAATGTATTTCAATAATTCGAAAACTGATTATTTCAATGAAGTTGACGCATCTATTTTTAAGCATTTATTACAAACAGTATGTTTGTTGAAAATTTTAAGACAAGACCGTTTCTCAATCTACAAACTCCCCTTTCCGCTACCAGTGGAGAGATTTGTTTGAAGTATGGATGTCAACTCGGTGAAAATTTACTAATCGACTTCTCGTTAGATTTAGCTCGGTCGGTAAAACATTTACGCAATTATGTGTTGTCGGTCGTTGTGATATAAACGTAAAATCCTCAATATTATTATCTAGGACGTCTAGATAATAGTCCAAGGAATTGTATTTCATAATTAATAGCTAATGTGTTAGATGTACTTATTATATAAACTGCCAATAATTTAACCAAACAATTTTTAATATTATTAGAAAAATGATTACTCAAACAATTGTATTAAAGAACGGTAAAAAACACATGTAATGATCAACAAAGGGGTGATGATTAGAACTTACTGATACCTTTAATCATTTTCTGAGGGTCGCAGAATTTGTTTTTATTTACAAATATTATCTAGTCATTTTTTTCTGGAACGAGGCGATTTCTCAACGTTGGGTAACTAACCGTCCAATTGATGATGGTACAGAGGCAGGAGAATGACTAAAGCTGTTTCGAGAAATTTTAAATGACAGTTAAACGCAAACATTCGAATTGTATTTTATTTATTTTATTAATTTTGACTAATAATCAATTTCCCAGGAGATGCTCTCAATGAAAATATTGTTTGTTTAAGGTCAAGACAGCAACAACATTTGATCAGGAAATCGATTAGTCAAGTATCATTTTGGTAATCGGTACTCGGTATTATCAAGCGATATTCGAGTACGCGTTGACATCCCTAGTTTAAAGTACATTGACAAATTTGTCATAGTTGTTCAGAACAAAAAAAAAATAAAAACTAGATGGAATAGATGGATCCTGTAATAAACGCCTTCTCGGATAAATGTCAATGACATTTGGACAACAACTAGACAATAAAGGTTAATTGGATAGGAACAGACATTTTCCCTTGCAACACCTCGGCCCCGAAATAATTATTGCAGGCAATCCGTTATAAATTACAGAATGTGCGGCATTGTCTCTACACGAGGCATTAAATTTAAGGTATTATTGGAGTATGTATTTAAAAGGAACGAATTGTTTATTTTTTTGCCAAGACGTGATATATGTGAAGATATATTCAAAAACACAAGTTTCTCATGCTACACATTTTGAAAGGTTATTACAGAAAAAACCCATCTTTATGTGATTTAAAGCTTAACAGAATTATAAAATAATAAGAGAAGATATAGCTTTTAGGCTGTCCCAAGTCAGGACATTATGGCCTTTGTTAGTCTTGTATTATTTTAATTTTAGTTTCTTGTTTACAATTTGGAAATTAGTATGGCGTTCATTATCACTGAACTAGTATATATTTGTTTAGGGGCAAGCTGAAGGACGCCTCCGGGTGCGGTAATTTCTCGCTACATTGAAGACCTGTTCGTGAACTTCTGTTGTTGTTTTTTCTATGGTCGGGTTGTTGTCTCTTTGACACATTCCCCATTTCCATTCTCAATTTTATTTAGGAAATGCTTTGAGAATATCAAAAGAAAAAAAAATAGGTTTTTTTTCGTAGCTTCAATTTAAAATAGCAAATTCTGTGTAGATTTCTAAAGAAAATACACTATTTGCATGAAAACCAACAAAAATAATCTATGCGTTTAAAAGTATTAATATTTATAAGTTAAAGTCTTATGATTGTATTCTTTTTAATAAAAAGTATGTCGTTAGTAAGTTGGAACACCGACAAATCGTAGTGATTAACTAATCCATGATTACTTAAGATTTTCCTTTGCATAGAGAATTAAGTTGATTTTTGTTTCATGACGTGTCTTGCGACTGTAACCCAAGTGAGAGGTTTAACTCACTATAAGACCAAATTTAATATTCCATTTTCTACAGTAGAAAATGCATGTACCAAGTTGGGAATATTACACTTGTTATCCATTCGTATTTTTGTTATATTACTTTTTCCTGACATTTTTAGATAAATTACCTCCGAAAGAGTGTAAAATGTCTACAAAATATAGCTACTGTACAAATCATTTACGTTAAGTTTTGTTCACACTTATAAACTATATATCATTTAAATGTTCATTACATAGAATTGAATTTAAATTTCTTGGACAACTTTTCTAGCAGTAATGAACATTTAAATGATGGTGGGTTCCATAAATATATTCTGATTCTTAAAGTGTTAAATTTTGAACAAAATTATTTGATTAATAGATTTGAAAAATCAAATAAAAATGTTCGTGCTTATGCGCGCAGAACAAACCAACATTCTGTGTCGAACATAAAAAAACATAACCCCTTCTCGCATATAGTTAAGTGGTTGCCCCCTAAAAAGGCTACTTAAAAGTTTTTTTTATATAAAAAAAATATTAAGGTCAATGAATACACGGCCTAAAACTACTCATGCCCAAGTGTATCTAACATTGAAAAGATTTATAAATATCAATTTTAATGAGTTCTTTGGATATTAACCTTTGGTTTGCTAAAATATTAAAACATTCTTCTTTGAATGACATTGTTCATCCAGAACAAAAAAAAAAAAATCCAATGACGAACGGAAAACAAATCAATATACTATCCTTGTATAAGCGTCATTTAGTAATACAGGAAGACTGACATTCTAATATTCTGGACAAATATTCGTGTCGACAAATTAAGTATTCAAATAGCTAAAACAAATAGATAAAGTAAAATTGAAATTAATTGTCAAACTCGAAAGCCCAAACACATCAAAGAAATGGAAAAGGACTAGTTATTTTTATAAAAAATATATTGTCCAAATAGCCGTATGCAAACAAGTTTAGGTTGTATTTTGATTTTGTTATGTTTTGGCAAAACATTGAAGTGTATATTGCAGTAAGAAATACCTTAGGTAGGCCGTATAAAAACAATATCTCACGAGCAAAATCGTCCTTTTCAGGAAATATTAAACCCAAACGATTTGATTTGTTATACCCATTGTAATTTATGCCGCTAATTAACTGTACAAGCTTTCACAACATCATGGAACCAAATGGTTTTGCGTGTTGTATTATTGACACATTCATATCTTTTTGGTATTTAAATATTTTTTTTAAATTTAATATATTGAATTAATTCATTTGTTACAGAATTGTAGGATCAAAACAGTACGGATCACTTATATGTGGAACATAACCCTTACAGGTGTAATACCACCATTGAATTTCCCCTATTAGTCTTTGTAAAGTTTGCACTTTTCAAAAATTGTGCAGAATTTATCTTTTTTTCAAATAAAGAAATACTTGGCATAAGTAAAGTTTTATCCTGTCCAGTACTATAGATAAAAAATTCACATCACATTTCATTGCATATAAGAAAATAACCATAACTGGAAGTTAACCAATCACATTTCTCCCCTTCTTTAACCTGTGAACAAGATTTAGGAACCATGAAACTCAAGTTTACAAAATATTCTATAGAAGCCGAAATAAAAAAATGGTGCTTTGAAATACCCAAGACATATGTTTATGATACCGAAATATTTTACTGCAAAAAAATGTAGGATTAATTACCTACAACTGTTAAATTCAAGGGAATAATTTTTTCGACCTATTTTCGTATACAACCGGATGTGACGTACCATGATTTGGTGGTATTACACCTCCAGAGCGCATGAGATCAGCCTCGATTTTTGATTGGTTAAGTGTTGCTCACTCTTCAGTATTGTTTTGTGTTTTGTGTAATGTCACAGTCTGTTTGTTGTATGTTTTCATGCCATTGCATTCTCAGTTCGTCTCCGACCGGTGCATATCCCTTTTGTATGTTTCGCTTCATTTGTATGATTATATTCCTGATGATTTCAGTACCGTTTGTCCATAACTTGAATCATTCCAAACAATGGATTATTATTACTTACATTTTCATAATACAACCATGAAATTTTGTCGTAGTAATTATTAATCATGTGAAGATTAACATGCCCAGTTAAAGAGGATATGTTTTTTTCAGAAAATTTGGACAATCACCGTTCTTTGGAAAAAATGAAAATATAACTTTGATCTACGAACTGCGAGGATAATTCTACATTCTTTACTATAACAAATTTGAATTCGAAACTGTAAAAATTTGAAGTGTTCAAGCCATTTTTCTCAATTTACCTTCAACATAATCGATACAGTTGATGATTATGAATTCAACGTTCTTTACGTATTGAAATAACAACAATAAATTGAAAAAAACAATACCTTTTTTTAATCTTGAAAAAATATGAAAGTTTGAAATTATGAGATGCGGTATGATTGCCAATGAGATCATTATCAACCAAACACAAAAGTACGTACAAGTATATTATGTATGCAAATTCATGTCTTCATGTGATCTTCATCGATAGGCAAAACATGTACAGTTTAGAAAGTTATAATTGCACAATGAACCTTTCACATGCTCAACAACGGAACTTTTCTCTTGTCTAAAAAAACAAGATATGATTGCCATTGAGACAACTCTCCACAAAAAACCAAAATGACACAGAAATTATGTATCTTCTTTAAAAAATATATACTCAAGCGTTTTTCTAATGTATGAAACATGACAATTCTCGCTAATATGTAATCTCTAAATAAAGAAGGGGGAGGGGGCACGTGCGAACGTGCAAGAAAGTATACAACTCTTGAGCAAAATGATACGGTTTGATACCTATATAAAATGAAATAACAGGCAAGTATGATTGCATTTTCAGTTGATGTGGTAAATTGAAACTAACGATATTGGCCTCCATATATAAATTATAAAAATAACTAAGATTTCATAATAACACGTAATACTAAAGGAAAAGCCTTTTAATATCAAATTAAGCTGAACATCTAATTAAAATTCAATTCTGTTATGAGATTAAACCATGGAGCAATAAACTAGGAATATGTATTATTTATCAGTTCAATTAAATTTAGGTTTTACTGTTGACATGCAAAGTGTATAGTTGAATTATGGTTCAAAACTTCGGTTGCTTCCTACTCTGACTAATTATAAA
This sequence comes from Mytilus galloprovincialis, assembly GCF_965363235.1. Lineage (NCBI taxonomy): Eukaryota > Metazoa > Mollusca > Bivalvia > Mytilida > Mytilidae > Mytilus > Mytilus galloprovincialis. Next base: position 10,324,235 of record NC_134838.1, on the reverse strand, counting down.
GATTCTTAGTTTCTTCATTATGAAAACATGGTAAAAATTCGTCATATAAGATATGGTTATAATTTAAGATTTGCAACTATTCCAATCTACCAAAGCATTTAAACTAGTAGCACTAATGACAAGGCCGATGGCATGATAATGACAGGACCACATAAAAAGTGCTAATAATTTTTTTTCTCCTGGGAATTATCTAAAATTTGAAATATAGTAACAGTCATCATTTAAAACATTAAGGTGAAAGAAGAAAAACCACGAATGAAAATATTAAAAGCTTGCAAAAAAAAGAAGTCTGACAGACCAACGTTATCAATGACCTGAACGACATCGACAAAGACAGGACCAAATGAAAATGTTCAACCTTTTTAATTTCTTTAAGGATTTGTCTCAATTTTGAAACATAATAATTTTCAGCATTTGATACATAAATATAGGAAGGAAAAAAAAAGTATATAGAGCTTGCAAAAAAAAAAAAAAATCTGACCATCGTTGACAATGATCCGACTAACATTGATAAACCTGTCTGATGAAAAGTATAAAGTTGTTCAATTTTATCTAACATTTATAAGATATTACTAAAAACTCGGGGAAAACATATTTTGGGGGTAAAAATTTGAAAGAAAGACATACAGTCATATCTTAAAACAGTTTTCGTCATACTATTTGTGAATTTTTGTTCTGTGAAGTTCTGTTCTTTTATCTTAATATGTTATCCACCACCGTCGACTTCGTTCTGACCGTCGTTATGACTACGGACAAATGTCTATATATATATATATCTATATAATATAATGGGATCAGTGTCACATTCATAGAAAGATTAGATGGAATCATTCATTTTATCAATTTAAAATGTAGAAGAAATAGATGACCTGAACATTATTCCAAATGCATACTAATCTAATTATCAGCATTATATTATAGGGTTGGTCCATCCAGAGAACATCTATCAGATAATACAAATCACAGAAGTGTTGATTTCAATCTAAAATGTGCGCATAATTTTTTACTCAAACTTTACCTGGAAAGCTACAAATTTTGTCATGCTGTGCATAAAATGTTATAGACGACGAGTTATTGGCAGTATTATAAATATGAAAATTGACCTATTGTGTTTTAATTAACCTGTCTGGTATTGGGAATAGATCTTATATTTGGATGTTAATCAGGCAAAACACTATTTACTGTATCACTGTTCCTGAAGACAAATTTTGTTGTGTAACTGTTGGGCGGTCATTGGAGACGAAATTGATTTTAAATTACATAGAAATGAGAAAAGACACGGGAAATGTGTCAAAGAGACAACAACCATATTAAAGAGGGGAGAAAAGTCAAGGTCGTCATTGAGTCTTCAAAACAGCGAGAAATATGGCAACTGTAGTCGGGCGTCAGCTTGTCCCTATGTTTATTAGTTCAGAGAAAATGGACGTCACACTCATTTCCTTTAGTTATTTATAAATTAAAATTTACAAATCATACAAGACTCACAAAATCCAGTAAAAATTGTATTTCGGGAAAGTTGAATCGAATTTCAGTTAATTTCGTTATGAAATCAACCAAAACTATACGTTTATTCTATTTTGAAACATCAATGATAAAGGTTTGCCCATACAATTTTGTATTTTTAACTCAATATTAAAGCTAGACGAAATTTCCAATGACTACAGGATAACAAGCTATGACGGGCCCACAAAATTACTAGTGTAAAACCATGTAATGGAAAAAGTTCAGATTTATTACGGCCAAGGTATAGCGTTGGTACAAAACTTTATTTGTTACATAAATTTTTGTTATATATAATCTTTATTCTACAAAATACTCATAAAGTATAAAAAAAAACAACGTTTACTTACCATATCCAAATTTGTCATATTAGCGAACATATAATTTGTGTCCGAGATTAAATTCTTATCTTCAGCAGTTAGAGCCAGTAACTGACATTTAAGTATTTGTGGTAAATAGTTTACAGCGTTACAGTCTTTGTAGCGGTGACAATGACGAACACACATTTTAGCCCCCATATCACTGAGAATGTGAATTACATGTCCATTCATTCTCTTGTTTATTTGAAACGTTCCACCAGAAATTGATTCTGATGAACAGTGTAGAATTTGGAAACCAAGCAATACAACCCATGGATATATGCTCATGTTCATCACGTTTTTAAACATTATTGTAACCAATGTATGAATATGTAGCAATTAACCCAAGATTCTTCATCAGAACTCCTTATACTAATGTCGCATATTACTTCATATATTATTGAATAGCTGTGCATTGTATCCATATTACTAAATAAGGAAACGCATGACAAATGTCTATAATGAATTCAAATAAAAAATTAATATATTATTTTTTAATGTCTTTAATGTTTTACAACGTTTTTCAAAGAGTGATATCTAGACAAAATAATGAGAACTATAGTCTTCCCAAGTGAATAAACTTAAATTTGAATGCATTAAATGAGCTGTATTAATTATAAAACTAGTCAACAATAGCAAATGTCATAACAACTTTCCAACATTTAAATAAAAAGCAGTCTTATTTTGAATACGTAAATTGAACAGCAACACCGAGGACTTGTTTTTATTGGTTACATAGGTTTCACAAAATTCCGTACAAACAACGATACATTGCTGGCTCATCTACATGTTTGACAAAAAAAAATTTCATTAAATAAACAAAACGTCCGACAAAAGGTCTTCCGAAAAACGGTGGAACTGTTTAGAACCACGTACGGTTATTAATTATATAAAGGCAATAGTAGTATACCGCTGTTCAAAAGTCATAAATGAACTGAGAGAAAACAAATCCGGGTTACAAACTAAAACCGAGAGAAACTCATAAACTGTAAATGGAAAACAATAAAATAATAGAACACAGAAGTGCAACAAAAAACCCAAAACAATGCAAAATACATAGAAACAAAATATATATGTCGATTCCAAAATGCTCTTCTGCATACTTTCTGCATTCTCTGAAATAAAATTGATCAAAACCTTTAATTTTTCAACCGTTTATACCAACATTCTGTATGCAAAAATGTCTAATAATCCACATTGCGTTTCATTGTAAAAATCATAATCTATAAGTATATTATAGCTTTACAATACCAGACGGCATATTTAGTTAAAAGGTAGAAAAAACGTTTTCTTGCTTCACTGCGGAAAAAGAGATCAGTATGCTAGAGTTTCTTATTACCATATTTGTTGAATTTGGAGGTAGATCATAATAATTCAGTAATGAAGATAGTTGATATACGTATTTAACATTTTAAAGAACATTTTACTATAAACAATAACCACAATAAACCTATTTCTCGTATCAAACATAAACTAAAAGAACTAGCCAAGGAATTTGTTTTTGTCCCGGCAGATAAAGCTGCTAATAATATTATTATTGTTTGACGTAAATTTTACATTGAGGTTCTGAAAAAGGAAATCACCAACATTCCAACTGACTCCATTTTCAGAAAACGAAATCTGTAACAAACATAAACTTTTAGCCACCGCTTTACAAGCAGAACCAAATACAATGAAAGTCCCAACTATGTATTGGCTTCCGAAGCTACACAAAACCCCTTACACATATAGATTTATTTCGTCTTCAAGCCATTGTTCAACTACTAAATTGTCTATTCTTCTTACCAGCACACTTGGTACAATTAAAAACCTGATAATAAATTGTTCAAATAAGGCCTTCGAAAATAGTGGAATAAATTACTTTTGGAGTGGCAAGAACTCGTTGGAAGTACTTGACAAATTGCATGCTTATATTGGTGATTTTGAATCTGTTCAAAGTTTTGATTTTTCTACCCTGTATACCACATTGCCTCACATTCTCATTAAGAAAAAATTCACACACCTAATTAAATGGGCATTTAAAAAATCAGAATGTGAATATATATGTGCAAACTCTTTTAGGTCATTTTTTAGTAGCAATAAACAAAAAAACTATGTTAATTGGACATGCTTTGATACTATATATGCCCTTGAATTTTTACTAGATAACATTTTTGTTCGCTTTGGGGATTCCGTATATCGTCAGATTATCGGAATTCCAATGGGGACTAACTGTGCACCACTTATTGCGGACCTGTTTTTGTATTGTTATGAGTTACAATTTATGACAAAAATAAGCAAAGACCCATCGAAACAACATCTGATAAACACATTTAATAATACTTTTAGATATTTGGATGATATTTTGGCTCTCAATAATGACGACTTCAGTATGTATATTAATGAAATTTATCCTGTTGAACTTACTTTAAATAAAGCTAATACTAACAATGACCACTGCCCTTTTCTCGATCTTGATATCTATATCACTAATGGCAAGCTGAATACTAAAATTTATGATAAAAGGGATGATTTTTCATTTCCTATCGTTAATTATCCGTTTTTAGATGGTGACGTTCCCTTGTCACCATCTTACGGTGTTTATATATCTCAACTTGTACGATTCGCTCGTGTATGTAACAATGTTTTAGATTTTAACGAGAGAAATTTATGTATTACTGAAAAATTATTACACCAGGGTTTTCGATATCACAAACTAGTCAAAACATTTACTAAATTTTATCATCGATATAAAGACATCATTCGTAAATATAGCTCAACATGCAGACTTCTAATACGTTCAGGTATTTCACATCCAATTTTTTATGGTAATATTCTTTATAAAGCACAAAGGTGTCAGTATTCACCTCAGAAACTTACAAAACCTTTGAATAGACTTATTAAGAAGGGATATAATTACGATACTGTTGTCAAGTCATTAAAGATTGCATATTTTGGCGTTAATATTGAGTCATTGATAAGGTCTTTGCATCGGAACTAAACACATTTATTCTAAAAACAGTTGTTGGCATGACACGGGTTATGTTCTTCTCATATATGTTATGATGGTATGATACTAAACCCCTAACGGGAAGGATTGTGCCTGATGTTCATATGATGAAATCATAATCTTTCAGTCAGTTTAATTGAAGTCTGGAGCTGGCATGTCAGTTAACTGCTAGTAGTCTGTTGTTATTTATGTATTATTGTCATTTTGTTTATTTTCTTTGGTTACATCTTCTGACATCAGACTCGGATTTCTCTTGAACTGAATTTTAATGTGCGTATTGTTATGCGTTTACTTTACTACATTGGTTAGAGGTATAGGGGGAGGGTTGAGATCTCACAAACATGTTTAACCCCGCCGCATTTTTGCGCCTGTCCCAAATCAGGAGCCTCTGGCCTTTGTTAGTCTTGTATTATTTTAATTTTAGTTTCTTGTGTACAATTTGGAAATTAGTATGGCGTTCATTATCACTGGACTAGTATATATTTGTTTAGGGACCAGCTGAAGGACGCCTCCGGGTGCGGGAATTTCTCGCTACATTGAAGACCTGTTGGTGACCCTCTGCTGTTGTTTTTTATTTGGTCGGGTAGTTGTCTCTTTGACACATTCCCCATTTCCATTCTCAATTTTATTCAACATAATATCAGTTTAATCATATTGTAACAAACTGTGCGCCTCTCTTTGTTAACCTCTTCTTCATATGTTTTTGCGAAAAGGAGTAATTTCAAACATTTTTCATAAACTAAAAGATCAACTAAACCTGGTCACCGATTCACAAAGCCTTTTCAACTTACGATCATCGTATCAGTTTACGATCCGTTTATGTGTGGTTCTACATTTCCTTTATGCGTGTTTCACAAAGACATCGTAAAGGACTACTATGTTGATCTCAAGTTCCGTACTGTGTATCATCGTAAATGTTTCGTAAAAACGGAAGAGTGCTTTCTTTCACGTCTGCACTTTTACCGAGTATAGCATGCCAAATAAACATTTTAAATATTTTTTACCGATGTTGAATTATGGCGATGTTTTAATATCAATATAAATGCAAGTCAAGAATTTAGTACAATTAAAAAATTATGCAAGTATTCCTAAAAATGGTTTGCCTAATGGCTATAATAACATATTGCACAAGGGGGGGGGGGGGGTGGAAGGGGATCGTTGTCAAATATTTGCTTAAAAGTTCATGGTATATAATGTCCGTTTATACATATATTAAAACAACACTTTGTAAAAAAAACTATCCGTCTCAGTGAGGGTCATGATTTGGGACGACGATTAGGAGCTTTTCGTTTCTTTGTTCTTTAATTCATTGGCCATTATAATCTATTCAGTAGGAGATATGATAGTTTTATAAATTAAGTTCCTTTAGAATTTGTCACTGCACTACACAAATCAAACCATTAATCAATTCAGAAATTTGTTTTCTCTTAAAATGTACTGTACCAAGTCAGGAAAATGGCCATTGTTATATTATAGTTTGTTTATATTTGTGTTTCATTTCAATGATGTGTTTCTGTTTTGTCGAAATTTTCCTCTTATATTTGATGCGTTTTCTTCAGTTTTAGTTTGTAACCGGCGGATTTGTTTTTTTTTTTTTCTTAATCGATTAATGATTTTCGAACAGTAGTATACTCCTGTAGCCTTTATTTGTTCTATCTTCATGTATCGACCATGGGGGATGCTGGATGGAAGGGCAATATATTTATTTTCTAGAGACAACACTAATATGAGGTTCAAAAGAGCTTATGTAGCTCACCATGGTCTATTCATACATGTATATGTATATATGCATATTCAAGACTACTCTCAAACATTGTAGATAATAGAATTCATGACAAACATCTCTATTTTGTTGATATTGTATTGCTAGTCATTTACTGTTTAGTCTCTATAGCTTCTCTCTCTATAAAATAAGCTAATGAGATAACTATTCACCTTAGTTCAAATAAAATGGATGTAAGCAATTATAGGCAACTGTGCGGTAATCAATAACGAAAAAGATGCTTTAAGCTTTCTCTCTATCATAAAGAGTGATTGTCTACTACCTTCATTAGCACAATTTAACTAAATAGTAGATCTTGACTTGCTAATCATATTTCTTATTTAATTTTTTATCTATCTTTTGTGATTGTCCTGATATTATGCAAAAAGGAAATATAATTTTGTAAAAATCGTTATCTAAGCGCAATTACTTTAATAATGACCATACTAACGATTTCGGCCATGCCAACTAATTTGAAGAAATTGTTTAGTTTATAATTTTTGAGTTTAAAGTAGCTCTCCATCTGTTATAGTTTTAAGATAATGACTATAAATAAACACAAAAATTGTAAAATTTGTCATTTAAGGGCAATAACTCCTATAGGAAATCGCCTGACAGTTTTGACCTATATGAATAACTTATAGAGCTCAACATTCTTAACATTTCTGCCACTGAAGATTAAATTGATTTTTGTTTTGATCACACGAAGTTTTTTGCGACTGTTATCCAAGTAAAAGGTTAAACTAGCTATAAAACAAGGTTTAAGGTGATATGAGAGTCTAAATTAAAAATGATAGAATTTGTTCATACTTTGCCAAAACGTAGTATCTATTGATATATGTTCAAAAATATCATAAAATTGACAGGTCACCGTGCATTTTCTCAAGCTACAGGTCGTTACAAAATGACACATTTTGTATAGATTATAGAGGAAAAATCACCATTATGTGATTAGAAGCTAAACTAAATGATAGAATTGTAAAATAAAATACGAGAAGATAGCTTTTCTAAAATGCTTCAAGAATATCAAAAGAAAGATAAGGTCACCGTGCGTTTTCCCCCGCTAAAATACGAAATAGCACAATTCCATGTAGATTCCTTCCGAAAATGCACTATTTCAGAGTTACCTCCCCTTAAAATGCAAATTTAAAAATATTAAAATTTAAGCAACACTTATCAACACTTGAACAAATATTAACATTTATAATTTATAATCTTATACATTTGTTCTTTTATGCAAATTCACATTAGTTATCTGCATTCCTGCATCACATTTTGCTAACTTGATTGAAAATCTTGACCTGAGGTTCTCTGTTTTTCACAATCCAAGATGGCAAAAGACACCCATACCACCATAAACTACCATTTTCTACGTAAGAAAATGCCTGTACAAGTACCAAGTCGGGAATATAACAGTTGTTATCCATTCGTTTGATTTGTTTAAGTTTTTCTTTTTTGTCATTTGATTTTAGAATTTCCGTTTTGAATTTTCCTATGAGTTCGGTATTTTTGTTATACTAGTTATACTTTTTCCTGACATTTTCAAATATCTGTACTTCCGAAAGAGTGTAAAATTTTTACGAAAAAAATTACTGTACAAACTATTTACGTACCGACTTCCTTAATGCGCACATTAAAAATTAAAAAAGAAACAGAAAAAAAACCTTTTAAATCGACACTATAAAATAAAACATAACTTATAAGCTCGTTAAGAAATCCATTTAATACCATTCATATAAAACCGCTCATGCACAAGTGTAGCTAACATTGAAAAGATTTATAGATATAAGTTTCAATGAGATCTTCGGTTATTAACATTTGGATTGGTAAAATATTAAAACATTCTTCTTTGAATTACATTGTTCATCCAAAACATACAAAAAATCCAATGACAAATAGAAATAGATCAATATGATATCCTCGTATAAGCGTGATTTAGCAATACAGGAAGACTGACATTCTAGGATACTAGACAAATATGCGTTTCGACAACTTTAGCTTGCTAATAAATAAAAAAAATAGATAACTGAAAGTATTACACAGTACAAAGTACAATTAATGGACATAAATGAAAATATCAAACATCAAACATGGCAAAGGAATTATGAAATTTGGCAAAACATTGAAGTTGATATTGCAATAAAAAATACATCTTGTCAATGCTTGGAGGCCGTATAAAACAATATCGCGCGAGTAATATCGTCCTTTCCAAGAAAGATTACAGAATTGTAGGATCAAAACAGCACGGATCACTTATATGTGGAACATAATCTGCTAACCTTTCCAGAGCGCTTGAGATCAGCCGCGATTGTTTTATTGATTTAGTGTTGCTCAGTCGTCATTATTGTTTTGTGTTTTGCGTTATGTCACTATTTGTTTGTTGTATGTTTTCATGCCATTGCATATTCCTTTTGTATCTCTCGCTCCATTTTTATGATGAAATACCTAATGATTTTCAGAAGCCGTGTGTCCATAACTTGAATCATTCCGACCAGTATTATTTCTACTTACATCTTCATTAAACAACTATGAAATTTTGTAGTGATAAATATTAAGCATGTGAAGATTAAAATGCCCAGTTAAAGAAAGTATTTTTTTTTTCAGAAAATTCGTACAATCACTATTCTTTTAGGAAAATGGAAATAATAACTTTGTTCTACGAACTGCGAGGCTGATTTTAAATTCTTAACTTTAACAAATCAAAAAAAAATGAAATCGAAACTTTAATAATGTGAAGTGTTCGAGGCGTTTTTCTCAATTTACCTTCAACATAATCGATAAAGCTAATGATTTGGTATTCAACGTTGTTCACGAATCAAAATAAAAAAATTAAATTGAAAATAACAATATCTTTTTCAAATCTTGAAAATATGAAAGTATGAAATTATGAGATGTGGTATGATTGTCCATGAGATAATTATCAACCAAACACAAACGGACGTACAAGTATATTTAGTAGGCAAATTCATGTCACATTATGATCAAAAACATACACAGTATAAAAAGTTATAATTACACAATGGACCTTTCACATGCTCAACAACGGAACTTTTCCCTTATGTAAAAAAAAAAATGTGATTGCCAATGAGACCACTCTCCACAAGAGACCAAAATAACACAGAAATTATGTCTTCTTTCGATTATAAATAGATGAAATGATAAATAAAAACTCAGGTGTTCTTTTCTAATGTATGAAACAGGAAAAATCTAGTTAATCTCTGAATGAGGAAATAGGGAGAAGGGGCACGTGTAAGAAATTATATAGCTCTTGAGCAAAAAAATACGGTGGAATAACTTTTAAAAATTAATTGACAGGCAAGGATGATTGCATTTCCAGTTGATGAGGTAAATTGAAATTAAAGATATTGGCCTCCATATATAACTTCAAAAAAAAAGATTTCATAACATATAATACAAAAGGAATAACCTTTCATTTTCAAATTAAGCGTTTCAAAATTTAATATCCAATTAAAATTACATTCTCTTATGAAATTGAACCATAGATCCACAGAGTAGGAATATGTATTATTTATCATAATAATTATTTTGTTAATACCATATTTGTTGAATTTGGAGGTAGACTATTTCAACATTATGTCAGTTTAATCACATTGTAACAAACTGTGCCCTTCTCTTTTGTTAACCACTTCTTCATATATTTTTGCAAATCGGAGTAATTTCAGACATTTTTCATAAACTGAAAGATCAACTAAACCTTGTCACCGATTCACAAAGCCTTTTCAACTTACGATCATCGTATCAGTTTACGATCCGTTTATGTGTGGTTCTACATTTCCTTTATGCGTGTTTCACAAAGGCATCGTAAAGGACTACTATGTTGATCTCAAGTTCCGTACTGTGTATCATCGTAAATGTTTCGTAAAACGGGAGAGTGCTTTCTTTCACGTCTGCACTTTTACCGAGTATAGCATGCTAAATAAACATTTTAAATATTTTTTACCGATGGTGAATTATGGCGAAATTTTTATATCAATATGAATGCAAGTCAATGATTTGGTACAATTTAAAAATATGCAAGTATTCCTGAAAATGGTCTGCCTAATGGCTTTAATAACATATTGCACAGGGAGGGTCGTTGTCAAATATTAAAACAACACTTATTCTTTCGGAAGACAAAATCAGTTAAATATATTAAAACAAATATCCGTCTCAGTTAGGGTCTTGATTTGGGACGACGATTAGGAGCTCTTCGTTTCCTTGTTCTTTAATTCGTTTGGTCATTCTAATCTATTCAGAAGAAGATATGATAATTCTATGACTTATGTGTTCCTTTTGAATTTGTCACTGCACTACACAAATGAAACCATTAATCAATTAAGAATTTTTTTCTCTTATAATGTCCTGTACCAAGTCAGGAAAATGGCCATTGTTATATTATGGTTTGTTTCTAGGTGTGTTTCATTTAAGTGTTGTGTTTCTATTTTGTCGAAGTTTTCCTCTTACATTTGATGCGTTTCCCTCAGTTTTAGTCTGTGACCCGGATTTGTTTTTTTCTCAATTTATTTATGATTTTCGAACAGCAGTACACTAATGTTGCCTTTATTTGTTCTATTTTCAAGGCACCAATCATTTATCGACCATGGGGTGCTGCATGAAAGGGCTATATATTTATTTTTTCTAGAGACAAAACTTATATGAGGTTCAAAAGAGCCTGTGTAGCTCACTATTGTCTATTAATATATATGCATATTCAAGACTACTCTGAAACATTGTAGACTATAATAGAATTCATGTCAACAATCTCTGTTTTGTTGATATTGTATTGCTAGTCATTTACTGTTTAGTCTCTATAGCTTCTCTCTCTATAAAATAAGCTAATGAGATAACTATTCACCTTAGTTCAAATGCAATGAATGTAAGCAATTATAGGCAACTGTGCGTCAATCAATAATGAAATAAATGCTTTAAGCTTTCTCTCTATCATAAAGAGTGATTGTCTACTACCTTCATTAGCACAGTTCAACTAAATAGAGATCTTGACTTGCTAATCATATCTTATTTAATTTTTTATCTATCTTTTGTGATTGTCCTGATATTATGCAAAAAGGCAATATAATTTTGTAAAAATCGTCATCTAAGCGCAATTACTTTAATAATGACCCTACTGACGATTTCGGCCATGCCAACTAATTTGAAGAAATTGTTTAGTTTATAATTTTTGCGTTTTAAGTAGCTCTCCACCTGTTATAGTTTTAAGATAATGACTATAAATAAACACAAAAATTGTAAAATTTGTCATTTAAGGGCAATAACTCCTATAGGAAATCGCCTAAAAGTTTTGACCTATATGAATAACTTATAGAGCTCAACATTCTTAACATTTCTGCCACTGAAGATTAAATTGATTTTTGTTTTGATCACACGAAGTTTTTTGCGACTGTTATCCAAGTAAGAGGTTAAACTAGCTATAAAACCAGGTTTAAGGTGATATGAGAGTCTAAATTAAAAATGATAGAATTTGTTCATACTTTGCCAAAACGTAGTATCTATTGATATATGTTCAAAAATATCATAAAATTGATAAGTCACCGTGCATTTTCTCAAGCTACAGGTCGTTACAAAATGACACATTTTGTATAGATTATAGAGGAAAAATCACCATTATGTGATTAGAAGCTAAACTAAATGATAGAATTGTAAAATAAAATACGAGAAGATAGCTTTTCTAAAATGCTTCGAGAATATCAAAAGAAAGATAGGGTCACCGTGCGTTTCCCCCCGCTAAAATACGAAATAGCACAATTCCATGTAGATTCCTTCCGAAAATGCACTATTTCAGAGTTACCTCCCCTTAAAATGCAAATTTAAAAATATTAAAATTTAAGCAACACTTATCAACACTTGAACAAATATTAACATTTATAATTTATAATCTTATACATTTGTTCTTTTATGCAAATTCACATTAGTTATCTGCATTCCTGCATCACATTTTGCTAACTTGATTGAAAATCTGGACCTGAGGTTCTCTGTTTTTTTACAATCCAAGATGGCGAAAGACACCCATACCACCATAAACTACCATTTTCTACGTAAGAAAATGCCTGTACAAGTACCAAGTCGGGAATATAACAGTTGTTATCAATTCGTTTGATTTGTTTAAGTTTTTTTATTTTGTCATTTGATTTTAGAATTTCCGTTTTGAATTTTCCTATGAGTTCGGTATTTTTGTTATACTAGTTATACTTTTTCCTGACATTTTTAAATATCTGTACTTCATAAAGAGTGTAAAATTTTTACAAAAAAAAATTACTGTACAAACCATTTACGTACCGACTACCTTAATGCGCATATTAAAAATTAAAAAAAAAAACAGAAAAAAAACCTTTTAAATCGACACTATAAAATAAAACATAACTGGTAAGCTCGTTAATAAATCCACTTAATACCATTTATATAAAACCGCTTATGCACAAGTGTAGCTAGCATTGAAAAGATTTATAGATATAAGTTTCAATGAGATCTTCGGTTATTAACATTTGGATTGGTAAAATATTAAAACATTCTTCTTTGAATTACATTGTTCATCCAAAACATACAAAAAATTCAATGACAAACGGAAATAGATCATTATGATATCCTCGTATAAGCGTGATTTAGCAATACAGGAGGACTGACATTCTAGGATACTAGACAACTTTAGCTTGCTAATAGATAAAAAAAATAGATAACTGAAAGTATTACACAGTACAAAGTACAATTAATGGACATAAATGAAAATATCAAACATCAAACATGGCAAAGGAATTATGAAGTTTGGCAAAACATTGAAGTTGATATTGCAATAAAAAATACATCTTGTCAATGCTTGGAGGCCGTATAAAACAATATCGCGCGAGTAATATCGTCCTTTCCAAGAAAGATTACAGAATTGTAGGATCAAAACAGCACGGATCACTTATATGTGGAACATGATCTGCTAACCTTTCCAGAGCGCTTGAGATCAGCCTCGATTGTTTTATTGATTTAGTGTTGCTCAGTCGTCATTATTGTTTTGTGTTTTGCGTTATGTCACTATTTGTTTGTTGTATGTTTTCATGCCATTGCATATCCCTTTTGTATCTCTCGCTCCATTTTTATGATGAAATACCTAATGATTTTCAGAAGCCGTGTGTCCATAACTTGAATCATTCCGACCAGTATTATTTCTACTTACATCTTCATTAAACAACTATGAAATTTTGTAGTCATAATTATTAAGCATGTGAAGATTAAAATGCCCAGTTAAAGAGAATATGTTTTTTTTTTCAGAAAATTTGTACAATCACTATTCTTTTGGGAAAATGGAAATAATAACTTTGTTCTACGAACTGCGAGGCTGATTTTAAATTCTTAACTTTAACAAATTAAAAAAATTGAAATCGAAACTTTAATAATGTGAAGTGTTCGAGGCGTTTTTCTCAATTTACCTTCAACATAATCGATAAAGCTAATGATTTGGTATTCAACGTTGTTTACGAATCAAAATAAAAAAATTAAATTGAAAATAACAATACCTTTTTCAAATCTTGAAAATATGAAAGTATGAAATTATGAGATGTGGTATGATTGTCCATGAGATAATTATCAACCAAACACAAACGGACGTACAAGTATATTTAGTAGGCAAATTCATGTCACAATATGATCAAAAACATACACAGTATAGAAAGTTATAATTACACAATGGACCTTTCACATGCTCAACAACGGGATTTTTCCCTTATGTAAAAAAAAAGATGTGATTGCCAATGAGACCACTCTCCACAAGAGACCAAAATAACACAGAAATTATGTCTTCTTTCGATTATAAATAGATGAAATGATAAATAAAAACTAAAGTGTTTTTTTCTAATGTATGAAACAGGAAAAATCTAGTTAACCTCTGAATGAGGAAAAGGGGAGAAGGGGTACGTGTAAGAAATTATATAGCTCTTGAGCAAAGAAATACGGTGGAATAACTTTTAAAAATTAATTGACAGGCAAGGATGATTGCATTTCCAGTTGATGAGGTAAATTGAAATTAAAGATATTGGCCTCCATATATAAATTCTAAAAAAAAAGATTTCATAACATATAATACAAAAGGAATAACCTTTCATTTTCAAATTAAGCGTTACAAAATTTAATATCCAATTAAAATTACATTCTCTTATGAAATTGAACCATAGATCCACAGAGTAGGAATATGTATTATTTATCATAATAATTATTTTGTTAATACCATATTTGTTGAATTTGGAGGTAGACTATTTCAACATTATGTCAGTTTAATCACATTGTAACAAACTGTGCCCTTCTCTTTTGTTAACCTCTTCTTCATATATTTTTGCGAATCGGAGTAATTTCAGACATTTTTCATAACTTAAAAGATCAACGAAACCTTGTCACCGATTCACAAAGCCTTTTCAACTTACGATCATCGTATCAGTTTACGATCCGTTTATGTGTGGTTCTACATTTCCTTTATGCGTGTTTCACAAAGGCATCGTAAGGACTACTATGTTGATCTGAAGTTCCGTACTGTGTATCATCGTAAATGTTTCGTAAAACGGGAGAATGCTTTCTTTCACGTCTGCACTTTTACCGAGTATAGCATGCTAAATAAACATTTTAAATATTTTTTACCGATGGTGAATTATGATGAAATTTTTATATCAATATGAATGCAAGTCAATAATTTGGTACAATTAAAAAATATGCAAGTATTCCTGAAAATGGTTTGCCTAATGGCTTTAATAACATATTGCACAGGGAGGGTCGTTGTCAAATATTAAAACAACACTTTGTACAAATATTCTTTCGGAAGACAAAATCAGTTAAATATATTAAAACAAATATCCGTCTCAGTGAGGGTCTTGATTTGGGACGACGATTAGGAGCTCTTCGTTTTCTTGTTCTTTAATTCGTTTGGTCATTCTAATCTATTCAGAAGAAGATATGATAATTCTATGAATTATGTGTTCCTTTTGAATTTGTCACTGCACTACACAAATGAAACCATTAATCAATTACGAATTTTTTTCTCTTAAAATGTCCTGTACCAAGTCAGGAAAATGGCCATTGTTATATTATGGTTTGTTTCTAGGTGTGTTTCATTTAAGTGTTGTGTTTCTGTTTTGTCGAAGTTTTCCTCTTACATTTGATGCGTTTCCCTCAGTTTTAGTCTGTGACCCGGATTTGTTTTTTTCTCAATTTATTTATGATTTTCGAACAGCAGTACACTCATGTTGCCTTTATTTGTTTTATCTTCCAGGCACCAATCATTTATCGACCATGGGGTGCTGCATGAAAGGGCTATATTTTATTTTTTCTAGAGACAAAAATTATATGAGGTTCAAAAGAGCCTGTGTAGCTCACTATTGTCTATTCATATATATGCATATTCAAGACTACTCTCAAACATTGTAGATAATACAATTCATGTCAACAATCTCTGTTTTGTTGATATTGTATTGCTAGTCATTTACTGTTTAGTCTCTATAACTTCTCTCTCTATAAAATAAGCTAATGAGATAACTATTCACCTTAGTTTAAATGCAATGAATGTAAGCAATTATAGGCAACTGTGCGTCAATCAATAATGAAATAAATGCTTTAAGCTTTCTCTCTATCATAAAGAGTGATTGTCTACTACCTTCATTAGCACAGTTCAACTAAATAGAGATCTTGACTTGCTAATCATATTTCTTATTTAATTTTTTATCTATCTTTTGTGATTGTCCTGATATTATGCAAAAAGGCAATATAATTTTGTAAAAATCGTCATCTAAGCGCAATTACTTTAATAATGACCCTACTGACGATTTCGGCCATGCCAACTAATTTGAAGAAATTGTTTAGTTTATAATTTTTGCGTTTAAAGTAGCTCTCCACCTGTTATAGTTTTAAGATAATGACTATAAATAAACACAAAAATTGTAAAATTTGTCATTTAAGGGCAATAACTCCTATAGGAAATCGCCTAAAAGTTTTGACCTATATGAATAACTTATAGAGCTCAACATTCTTAACATTTCTGCCACTGAAGATTAAATTGATTTTTGTTTTGATCACACGAAGTTTTTTGCGACTGTTATCCAAGTAAGAGGTTAAACTAGCTATAAAACCAGGTTTAAGGTGATATGAGAGTCTAAATTAAAAATGATAGAATTTGTTCATACTTTGCCAAAACGTAGTATCTATTGATATATGTTCAAAAATATCATAAAATTGATAAGTCACCGTGCATTTTCTCAAGCTACAGGTCGTTACAAAATGACACATTTTGTATAGATTATATTTGTTACGTCATATTTGTTACGTTCGGAGGACGTGTTTTTCAACAGACTGTCGGCATACCAATGGGAACAAACTGTGCCCCTCTACTTGCTGACTTGTTTCTTTATTATTATGAGGCTGACTTCATGCAGGAACTTCTTAGGAAGAAAGATAAGAAGTTAGCAATATCCTTTAACTCTACTTTCCGCTATATAGATGACGTTCTTTCACTAAACAATTCAAAATTTGGTGACTATGTGGAACGCATCTATCCCATCGAATTGGAGATAAAGGATACTACAGATACAGTTAAGTCAGCTTCATATCTTGACTTACATCTAGAAATTGACAATGAGGGTCGGTTGAAGACAAAACTTTACGACAAAAGAGATGATTTCAGCTTTCCAATTGTGAACTTTCCATTTCTAAGTAGCAACATTCCAGCAGCACCTGCATACGGGGTATATATCTCTCAATTGATACGATATTCCCGTGCTTGCATTTCCTATCATGATTTTCTTGATAGAGGGTTACTGCTCACAAGGAAGCTATTAAATCAAGAGTTCCAAATGGTGAAGTTGAAATCATCCCTTCGTAAATTTTACGGACGCCATCACGAGTTGGTTGACCGTTATGGAATAACCATTTCACAAATGATATCGGATATGTTCCTCACGTCGTAACTACAATCCCCTTCCCTTTCATGAATTTGACCTACCGAATTAGACTATTTACCGGATTTGTAATCACATAAGCAACACGACGGGTGCCGCATGTGGAGCAGGATCTGCTTACCCTTCCGGAGCACCTGAGATCACCCCTAGTTTTTGGTGGGGTTCGTGTTGTTTATTCTTTAGTTTTCTATGTTGTGTCATGTGTACTATTGTTTTTCTGTTTGTCTTTTTCATTTTTAGCCATGGCGTTGTCAGTTTGTTTTAGATTTATGAGTTTGACTGTCCCTTTGGTATCTTTCGTCCCTCTTTTATAGAGGAAAAATCACCATTATGTGATTAGAAGCTAAACTAAATGATAGAATTGTAAAATAAAATACGAGAAGATAGCTTTTCTAAAATGCTTCGAGAATATCAAAAGAAAGATAGGGTCACCGTGCGTTTTCCCCCGCTAAAATACGAAATAGCACAATTCCATGTAGATTCCTTCCGAAAATGCACTATTTCAGAGTTACCTCCCCTTAAAATGCAAATTTAAAAATATTAAAATTTAAGCAACACTTATCAACACTTGAACAAATATTAACATTTATAATTTATAATCTTATACATTTGTTCTTTTATGCAAATTCACATTAGTTATCTGCATTCCTGCATCACATTTTGCTAACTTGATTGAAAATCTGGACCTGAGGTTCTCTGTTTTTTTACAATCCAAGATGGCGAAAGACACCCATACCACCATAAACTACCATTTTCTACGTAAGAAAATGCCTGTACAAGTACCAAGTCGGGAATATAACAGTTGTTATCAATTCGTTTGATTTGTTTAAGTTTTTTTATTTTGTCATTTGATTTTAGAATTTCCGTTTTGAATTTTCCTATGAGTTCGGTATTTTTGTTATACTAGTTATACTTTTTCCTGACATTTTTAAATATCTGTACTTCATAAAGAGTGTAAAATTTTTACAAAAAAAAAATTACTGTACAAACCATTTACGTACCGACTACCTTAATGCGCATATTAAAAATTAAAAAAAAAAAACAGAAAAAAAACCTTTTAAATCGACACTATAAAATAAAACATAACTGGTAAGCTCGTTAATAAATCCACTTAATACCATTTATATAAAACCGCTTATGCACAAGTGTAGCTAGCATTGAAAAGATTTATAGATATAAGTTTCAATGAGATCTTCGGTTATTAACATTTGGATTGGTAAAATATTAAAACATTCTTCTTTGAATTACATTGTTCATCCAAAACATACAAAAAATTCAATGACAAACGGAAATAGATCATTATGATATCCTCGTATAAGCGTGATTTAGCAATACAGGAGGACTGACATTCTAGGATACTAGACAACTTTAGCTTGCTAATAGATAAAAAAATTAGATAACTGAAAGTATTACACAGTACAAAGTACAATTAATCGACATAAATGAAAATATCAAACATCAAACATGGCAAAGGAATTATGAAGTTTGGTAAAACATTGAAGTTGATATTGCAATAAAAAATACATCTTGTCAATGCTTGGAGGCCGTATAAAACAATATCGCGCGAGTAATATCGTCCTTTCCAAGAAAGATTACAGAATTGTAGGATCAAAACAGCACGGATCACTTATATGTGGAACATGATCTGCTAACCTTTCCAGAGCGCTTGAGATCAGCCTCGATTGTTTTATTGATTTAGTGTTGCTCAGTCGTCATTATTGTTTTGTGTTTTGCGTTATGTCACTATTTGTTTGTTGTATGTTTTCATGCCATTGCATATCCCTTTTGTATCTCTCGCTCCATTTTTATGATGAAATACCTAATGATTTTCAGAAGCCGTGTGTCCATAACTTGAATCATTCCGACCAGTATTATTTCTACTTACATCTTCATTAAACAACTATGAAATTTTGTAGTGATAATTATTAAGCATGTGAAGATTAAAATGCCCAGTTAAAGAGAATATGTTTTTTTTCAGAAAATTTGTACAATCACTATGCTTTTGGGAAAATGGAAATAATAACTTTGTTCTACGAACTGCGAGGCTGATTTTAAATTCTTAACTTTAACAAATTAAAAAAATTGAAATCGAAACTTTAATAATGTGAAGTGTTCGAGGCGTTTTTCTCAATTTACCTTCAACATAATCGATAAAGCTAATGATTTGGTATTCAACGTTGTTTACGAATCAAAATAAAAAAATTAAATTGAAAATAACAATACCTTTTTCAAATCTTGAAAATATGAAAGTATGAAATTATGAGATGTGGTATGATTGTCCATGAGATAATTATCAACCAAACACAAACGGACGTACAAGTATATTTAGTAGGCAAATTCATGTCACAATATGATCAAAAACATACACAGTATAGAAAGTTATAATTACACAATGGACCTTTCACATGCTCAACAACGGAATTTTTCCCTTATGTAAAAAAAAAAGATGTGATTGCCAATGAGACCACTCTCCACAAGAGACCAAAATAACACAGAAATTATGTCTTCTTTCGATTATAAATAGATGAAATGATAAATAAAAACTAAAGTGTTTTTTTCTAATGTATGAAACAGGAAAAATCTAGTTAACCTCTGAATGAGGAAAAGGGGAGAAGGGGCACGTGTAAGAAATTATATAGCTCTTGAGCAAAGAAATACGGTGGAATAACTTTTAAAAATTAATTGACAGGCAAGGATGATTGCATTTCCAGTTGATGAGGTAAATTGAAATTAAAGATATTGGCCTCCATATATAAATTCTAAAAAAAAAGATTTCATAACATATAATACAAAAGGAATAACCTTTCATTTTCAAATTAAGCGTTACAAAATTTAATATCCAATTAAAATTACATTCTCTTATGAAATTGAACCATAGATCCACAGAGTAGGAATATGTATTATTTATCATAATAATTATTTTGTTAATACCATATTTGTTGAATTTGGAGGTAGACTATTTCAACATTATGTCAGTTTAATCACATTGTAACAAACTGTGCCCTTCTCTTTTGTTAACCTCTTCTTCATATATTTTTGCGAATCGGAGTAATTTCAGACATTTTTCATAACTTAAAAGATCAACGAAACCTTGTCACCGATTCACAAAGCCTTTTCAACTTACGATCATCGTATCAGTTTACGATCCGTTTATGTGTGGTTCTACATTTCCTTTATGCGTGTTTCACAAAGGCATCGTAAGGACTACTATGTTGATCTCAAGTTCCGTACTGTGTATCATCGTAAATGTTTCGTAAAACGGGAGAATGCTTTCTTTCACGTCTGCACTTTTACCGAGTATAGCATGCTAAATAAACATTTTAAATATTTTTTACCGATGGTGAATTATGATGAAATTTTTATATCAATATGAATGCAAGTCAATAATTTGGTACAATTAAAAAATATGCAAGTATTCCTGAAAATGGTTTGCCTAATGGCTTTAATAACATATTGCACAGGGAGGGTCGTTGTCAAATATTAAAACAACACTTTGTACAAATATTCTTTCGGAAGACAAAATCAGTTAAATATATTAAAACAAATATCCGTCTCAGTGAGGGTCTTGATTTGGGACGACGATTAGGAGCTCTTCGTTTTCTTGTTCTTTAATTCGTTTGGTCATTCTAATCTATTCAGAAGAAGATATGATAATTCTATGAATTATGTGTTCCTTTTGAATTTGTCACTGCACTACACAAATGAAACCATTAATCAATTAAGAATTTTTTTCTCTTAAAATGTCCTGTACCAAGTCAGGAAAATGGCCATTGTTATATTATGGTTTGTTTCTAGGTGTGTTTCATTTAAGTGTTGTGTTTCTGTTTTGTCGAAGTTTTCCTCTTACATTTGATGCGTTTCCCTCGGTTTTAGTCTGTGACCCGGATTTGGTTTTTTCTCAATTTATTTATGATTTTCGAACAGCAGTACACTCATGATATCCTCGTATAAGCGTGATTTAGCAATTAAGGAAGACTGACATTCTAGGATACTAGACAAATATTCGTGTCGGCAACTTTAGCTTGCTAATAGCTAAAAAATTAGATAACTGAAAAAATTACACAGTACAAAGTACAATTAATCGACAAAATGAAAATATCAAACATCAAACATGTCAAAGGAATTGTGAAGTTTTTGCAAAACATTGAAGTTGATATTGCAATAAAAAATACCTCTTGTCAATGCTTGTAGGCCGTATAAAAACAATATCACGCGAGTAATATCGTCCTTTCTGAGAAAGATTAAATCCAAACCACTTGTTTAGTTTAACCTCTGTAATGCATACCGCTAACTATACAAGCTTTTACAACATCATATAAGATTCAGTCGGTGGAAACCATAAGAGTTACGTATTGTGTTATTGATACATTCTTAAGTTTTTGGAACTTAAATGAAAATTTAATATATTGAATTGATTCATTTGTTACAGAATTGTAGGTTCAAAACGGTACGGATCATTTATATGTGGAACATAATCTACTAACTCTTCCAGGGCGCTTGAGATCAGCCTCGATTGTTTTATTGATTTAGTGTTGCTCAGTCGTCAGTATCGTTTTGTGTTTTGTGTAATGTCACTATTTGTTTGTTGAATGTTTTCATGCCATTGCATTCTCAGTTGCTCTTCGACCGATGCATATCACGTTTGTATCGCTCGCTCCCTTTTTATGATTAAATACCTAATGATTCTCAGTAGCCGTGTGTCCATAACTTGAATCATTCCGACCAGTATTATTTCTACATACATCTTCATTAAACAACTATGAAATTTTGTAGTGATAATTATTAATCATGTGAAGATCAAAATGCCCAGTTAAAGAGAATATGTTTTTTTCAGAAAATTCGTACAATCACTGTTCTTTGGGGAAAATGGAAATAATAACTTTGTTCTACGAACTGCGAGGCTGATTTTAAATTCTCAACTATAAACAAATTAAAAAAAAAATAAATCGAAACTTTAATAATGTGAAGTGTTCGAGGCGTTTTTCCCAATTTACCTTCAACATAATCGATAAAGCTGATGATTTGGAATTCAACAGTTCAAAATTCAAAGTTATGATTACACAATGGACCTTTCACATGGTCAACAACGGATCTTTTCTCTTATGTAAAAAAGCAGATGTGATTGCCAATGAGACAACTCTCCACAAGAGACCAAAATGACACAGAAAATATGTGTCTTCTTTCGAATATGAATAGATTAAATGATAAATCAAAACTGAAGTGTTTTTTTCTTATGTATGTGAAACAGGAAAAATCTAGTTAATTTGTAATCTCTGAATGACGAAAAGGGGGGAAGGGGCACGTGTAAGAAATTATATAACTCTTGAGCAAAAAAATACGGTTGAATAACTTTTTGTAAATTAAATAATAAGCAAGTATGATTGCATTTTCAGTTGATGAGGTAAATTGAAATTAAAGATATTGGCTTCCATATATAAATTCTAAACATAAATAAGATTTCATACCATATAATACAAAAGGAATAACCTTTCATTTTCAAATTAAGCGTAACAAAATTTAATATCCAATTAAAATTACATTCTGTTATGAAATTGAACCATAGATCCACAGAGTAGGAATATGTATTATTTATCAGTTCAATTAAGTTTAGATTTTATTGTTGACATACACAGTTTGAGGTTAAATTATGGTTCAAAACGGGACATAAGTTGCTTCCTACATAACTCTGACTAATTATAAAACTTGTTAGATTCTTTATAATGAAAACATGAAAAACAGTATGGTCATGATTTCAGATTTGCAATTATTCTAAATCTACTCAAGCATTTGAACGAGTAACACTAATGACTTGGGCGATGGAATGACAATGACAGGATCAAATGAAAATGCGTAACTTTTTTAACTGCACAAAGGATTTATGTCAAATTTGAAATATAATAAATATTGATACATAAATATAGGAAGAAAAAAGAAAATAGTATATATTCAAAGTTTGCAAAAAAGTGATCTGACCAACGTTGACAATAATCCGACTAACATTGATAAACCTGGCCGATAAAAAATATTAGCTTGTTAAATTTTGATTCAACATTGATAAAATATTACTAAAAAATCCGGAAAAACATATTTTCGGGGTAAAAATTTTTATTGTAGGACAGAAAGTCATATGGAAAAGGATACCAGTTACGGCAACCAGTCCGGTACCCCCACACATATAGTTCTTAAAAAAAATCTATAAGTTTTGTTTAAAATTGTGGTGTTATTATTTCACTAGTTCTGTAACTGAATGTAGATTTATTTGAAAGGGTAGGCTTTCTAGTTTCAAATTCAGTAAAAAGGTATCATAGGTACCAGGATTATAATTTAGTACGCCAGACGCGCGTTTCGTCTACCTAAAAATGTGATTGATTTAAATGTAATCTGGCGTCAGTACATAGAGGAAGCCATCTCGAGTTGGTTGACCATTTTGGAATATCCGTTTCACAGATGATATCGGATATGTTCCTTATGTCGTTACTACAATCCCGTTCCCTTTTCACGAATGTGACCTACCGAATTAGACTATTTACCCCTATTTGTGACATTGTTGCCTATTGTTTTTGTTTGTTTTGTTCACACATCGTTGTCAATATAATGGAATTTGATGCAACTGTCATACAAGTGAGACGTTTTGCTAGCTTTAAAACCAGGTTCAATCCACCATTTTCTACATAAAAAAATGTCTGTACCAAGTCAGGAATGTGACAGTTGTTATCCATTCGTTTGATGTGTTTGAACTTTTTATTTTGCCATTTGATTGGGGACTTTCCTTCTTGAATTTCCCTTGGAGGTCAGTATTTTTGTGATCTTACTTTTTGCCTAAATTCTAGCCTTTATCCTTCCTCAGAAGTAGACAGACTGACCCTGTTGTCAACCAAAGAAAACAAATTGCGACTGAATGCGGGCAATGAGGCACTAAGATTGTTCTTAGACACTTATTAATTGAACAGGACCCTATGTATTTACTATGCGTTTCAATGGGGCAAATAATTGGGTCCCCGTTCCATATATGCAAACATTTTTCATCAGACTTTTTTTGAGTTTTTGTTCTGTGAATTTCTGTCCGTTTACCTAAATAGTTTACCAACACAAGGTCGACTTCGTCCTGACCATTGTTATGACCAATGACAAATGTTTATATGCATATCTGCAATATATGATAAAATATGCTTCACATTTAAGGATACATTAGATTGAATTATTCATTTTATCAAATTAAAAAGTAGAAAAAAATACTTGACTTGAACAGTATTTCAAATTTATACTAATCTAATTATCAGCGTATATCATTATATTGTAGGCTTTGTCCATCCAGTGATCATCTAGCAGAAAATAAAAATCAAAGATTTAAATCTAAAATGTGTGTATAATCTTATACTAAAACTATAGCTGGAAAGCTACAAAATTTCCTAGGCTGTGCATACAATTTACCTGTCTGGTATTCGGAATAGGTTTGATATTTGGATGTTAAACAGAGGAAGGCAATACACAGCTTATGACAGAAACAGTATCACTGTTCCTGACATCAAATAATGGCAATTATTGTTTATCAGATAATTATATTTAATGAGGCTACTGGCGTATGTTGTTTTTGGATTATGTGTTTGTATTATAAATCAAAAGTGTCCGCTTACACTGTCTTATATTTTGGAACCGGGGGAACCCTCTTTCTGTAAAGAATGATAACTATCAAGTGTATTTTATTCTTAAGAGTGTAAAGCACGTTATAAATTTCTCACATAACATCTGTTTAGCTTCATACAAACATTTTGTTATAACAAAAAATAATTTTGACTTAGTCCATATTCTTAGTTTTTGTGCAATTTCCACCTGTGTAGTTATTATTGCCGGAGTATCATCGCAAACAAACATTTTAATTGAAGTCTGGAGCTGGAATGTCAGTTAACTGCTAGTAGTCTGTTGTTATTTATGTATTATTGTCATTTTGTTTATTTTCTTTGGTTACATCTTCTGACATCAGACTCGGACTTCTCTTGAACTGAATTTTAATGTGCGTATTGTTATGCGTTTACTTTTCTACATTGGTTAGAGGTATAGGGGGAGGGTTGAGATCTCACAAACATGTTTAACCCCGCCGCATTTTTGCGCCTGTCCCAAGTCAGGAGCCTCTGGCCTTTGTTAGTCTTGTATTATTTTAATTTTAGTTTCTTGTGTACAATTTGGAAATTAGTATGGCGTTCATTATCACTGGACTAGTATATATTTGTTTAGGGGCCAGCTGAGGGACGCCTCCGGGTGCGGGAATTTCTCGCTAAATTGAAGACCTGTTGGTGACCCTCTGCTGTTGTTTTTTATTTGGTCGGGTTGTTGTCTCTTTGACACATTCCCCATTTCCATTCTCAATTTTATTTTGTTGACTTAAGAGTTTTTATAACGAAGAAACATTAGCCGTATATAAAAGTGTGACGTTCATTGTCTAAATTTCGAACCATCCTAGCTGTTAGTTTGCTTCCAGTTTTTAAATGTAGAGCCATCCTAGTTTTTCATTTGCTGACCAATTTTCCAATCTACCATGCCAAGAGGGAATTCAAAGAAAGGGACTCCAGCTAGAGGGCAGGGGGTCAAAGAATGGCCGACCCTAAGGAGAAGGAACAAGCTATAGCTAGTGTAGTTAATCCAAGATCATCTGGTGAGTTGGTTATTGGTTTTAGTAGT
This sequence comes from Mytilus galloprovincialis, assembly GCF_965363235.1. NCBI lineage: Eukaryota > Metazoa > Mollusca > Bivalvia > Mytilida > Mytilidae > Mytilus > Mytilus galloprovincialis. The sequence goes on along the minus strand of NC_134838.1, from coordinate 10,298,015 downwards.
AACCCAGGGCCCTCCTAAACGTCAACTGGGACAGAATCTAACATATTTAACGAAAACATTCAGTCTTCACTAAGCTTTCCCTGTCTTGAGGAAAGTTTGTTTGACCAAATTGGGTGTTATGTACCCATGAAACTAAAAGATAAGATTTGGAAACATGAATTTATCGACCTAAATTTGTTGATTAAATCTTCTAGAGAACTGGCAAATTTTCCTGACCATGAAGGTGATTTAGTTGTAAAAGGGAGTCACATGGGATTGAATCTTTACCATGTCGCGCTATACCAAATATACACACATGGACACGCACTTTCATGATTTATATGAGTATTTTGCTAGAGAAACAGAGTTCTTTGGCCCAAGAATTGCTAAAGTACACGAGAGATATTCGTTTTGCAGGAAATAAATCACACGGTTGGGGAACATACGATGTTAGAACACAGAAGTACAACAAGAACAAACAACACTCCAACATATATAGAAACAAACAACTAGATAACAACTGCCGTATCCCTGACTTGGTACAGGACTTTTTAAGTAAAAAATGAAAGGTTGGACCTTGTTTTGTAGTTAGTCAAACCTCCGTGATTGATGGCAATTTTTTAAATATACCGCTAAAATGACAACATATATGTCGATTCTAAAATACTTTTCTGGATAATTCTAAATCGCGATCTTTCTCTGAAATTTATTTGATCAAAACCTTTAATTTTCCAACCGTTTATACCACCATTCCGCATGCGGAAATGTCTAAAAAATAATCCACATTGCTTTTCATTGTGAAAATCATAATCTATAAATGTATTAAAGCTTTGCAATACAAGACAGCAGATTTAATTAAAAGGTAGCAAAAAAAGTTTTCTTGATTCAATGCGGAAAAAAGATCAGTATGCTAGAGTTTCTTATTACTATATTTGTTGAATTTGGAGGTAGACTATTTCAGCATAATGTACATGGATTTATTCATATTGCAACAAACTGTGCACCTCTCTTTGTTGACCTCTTTATATTTATTTGTGAATCGGAGTTAATTCAGACATGTTACATAAACAAGAAGATCAGAGAAACCTGGCTACCGATTCACAAAGCCTTTTTAACATACGATCATCGTATAAGTTTACGATCCGTTTACGTGTGGTTCTACGTTTCCGTTACGCGTGTTTCACAAAGGCATCGCAACACAAAGGACTTAGGTGATCGCAAGTTACGTATCGTGTATCATCGTAAGTGTTTCGTAAAACAGGAGTGTGCTTTCTTTCACTTCTGCACTTTTACCGAGGATAGCATGTCCCTTAAACATTTAAAATATTTTTTTTTTTTTTTTTTTTTTTTTAACCGATGGCGAATTATAGTGATGTTTTTATATTAATATGAATGTATGTCAAGAATTTAGTACACTTAAAGAATTATGCAAGTATTCCTGAAAATTGTTCTCCCTAATGACTTCAATAACATATTGCACAGGGAGGGATGTTATCAAATATTTGCTTTCATTGAAATTAAATAACGACGTCGGTTGAGAGGGCATGGTTTTTATTGTCGGTTTATACATATATTGAAACAAAACATTACATGTGCAAATATTTTATTTGAAAACAAAACAGTTAAGTATATTAAACAAAACTATCCGTCACAGTATGTGTGGATATGGGAAAACGAGGGGAGCTCTTCATTTCGTTGTCCTGTGTTTCGTTTGTTTCATTCTAATCAATTCAGTAAGAGATATAATAATTCTATGAATTATGTGTTCCTTTTCAATTTGTCACTGCACTACACAAATGAAACCATTAATCAATTTTGATTAATATATGAATGATACCAAACACTGAAAAATATAAATATTTTTTTATCTATTTGTAACAATTTGGATATATGGGAAAACAAGCAGAAGATCAAATGAAATTAGTTTTATCGCTATTTTGTGCAGTTTTCCTTTGATTTATTTTTATGGCCCTGTAACGAAGTTGCCGGTGCCATATAGTTTTACCCTTGTTCGAAATTCCGAAATTCCGTCTTTCCGTAATTCCGTAATTCCGTCATTCCGCAACAAACCATTATACGGAGTTTTTTTCTAAACGCCTTCAGATATTGGGCTGATTTTTGGTATGTGAGTTCACCATGATGAGTTACAGATCAAGATTAAGTTTCGTTCCGCTTCACTAACTTTTGTCGAAATTACGGGCTTTGGACTTTGAGAAACTGTTGAAAATCACAGTTATACGGACTTTTTTTTCTAAACGCCTTTAGATATTGGGTTGATTTTTGGTATGTCAGTTAACAATGATGAGTTACAGATCAAGTTTAGGTTTCGTTCCGCTCCACTAATTTTTGCCGAAATTACGGGCTTTGGACTTTGAGAAGTTGTTGAAAATCACAGTTATACGGACTTTTTTTTCTAAACGCTTTCAGATATTGGGCTGATTTTTGGTATGTGAGTTAACCATGTTGAGTTATAGGTCAAGCTAAAGTTTCGTTCCGCTCCGCTTATTTTCGCTGAAATTAAGGACTTTGGACTTTAATAAATTATTGAAAACAGTTATACGGATTTTTTCTCTATTCCCCTCCAGATTTTGAGCTGCTTTTTGATATGTGAGACTACCATCATGTTTGTGTCCACATGTGTTTATATTTAAATTGCAGATTTTAAAACTTTTTGGGACGGGCCATTCTGTCGCTTTGACACATCTAGTTATCTATGATAATTTTTCATAACATGCTACTCGCTTGAGTTGGAAAATTGTCGTTAGAAACTACGGAGGCACGTGGCGTTGTAATGAAATTGGCAATAGCGATATAGACAATAATAGGGTATTGACTTGACATATCAACGATATAAGTATGAGGCTTAGGAACGGGGAAATGCGAGGCTCTACCGAGCTATTTCTCCGTTTCGGGCCAAATCCTTATATCTTTGATATGTAAAATCAATGCACTATAATTATCTTTATACTGCAATCAAAAATAAAAAAAAAAAAAACATTTTCAATTGTTATTTGAAGTTTTAATGTTATTATTTGATTTAAATATTGGGAAACTTCCCACTTTTATGAAAAGGCCTCATATCATGCGGGATGAGAAATATACAACACGATCAAATGTAAATATCCTGTTGAAACCGGCAATCGATGGTGAACGAATTTGTTTTAGAATGAATTAAATATCGACAATAATCATAATACATAATGATTTATAGTTTGCAAACCAAAAAAAAAAATAACATGTGAACTATGTTTTTTTTTCTAAAAATTGCAAAAGAAATAAGTTGAAGGCGTTACATACATTGGAAACAAGAACAGATTGAATAGGTCGTATGAATAATTAATTATAATTTCGGCAAGTTCTATTTAAATACTCATGAGGAAAAGTGATATCAGGTCAGTGACTGTATATGACATAGAAATATACGGTTAACGCATTTTGACTGCTCAAATAGAACGAGTGCAGTATAAAAACAGATTATCATTGGTCATCTCAACTCGATTGCTTTTCTCGTTTTTGCCGTACCGGCTCAAGCGAGAAAACCATTCTCGTTGAGTTGATCAACGATAATCTATAATTGTTTCATATATATCCAATTTTAGTGCAATATTCAAAGCAGCGTTTAATGGAAAGTTTGTATATATCATTACATGTAGTAAAATAAACTCATCATAAATTTTGTATATACGCCAGACGCGCGGTTCGTCTACAAAAGACGCAAATTTATTCCTCATTCCTTCTGGGGTTTATTTATTATCTAAAGAGAGAGAGGAAAAAATCACACCAAGCATTTTTATACATAATGACTAGTTTTTCTAGGCATTTTACAAAATGCCTGGAAAAATTGAAAGGCGTTTCACAAAATTCCTGAAATCATTTGATAGAATGAGTTTAAATAATCAAAATTAATTTTTTGCTGAATTTTTCCAAAGCACTCCATGATTTGTTATTATTTCTCAAAATGTTTTAATGACAGAACTGTTACACAATATGTGTCCTGATTTATTGCAAATACATTGTTTGGCGTAAAATCTAGTTTTAGCACTTCGATTTGGAAAAACCTGAATCATCATGCATTTAGCTCAGTCATTTTACTGATAAAACACTTAACGTTCAAAAACATTAGGTTTCGTAATAAGTACACACGTCACACATGAATATGTTTTTTTCATATATTCCTAAAAAAATTAAAGTACATTATCACGATTAGTTTGACTTGTATCTTTTGGCTTATAGCTTTAAACGGACTGGATCAGATCTGCCCATGACGGGTGATGCATCTATAGTAGTAGACGCTTATCTTGACTCATGTATTCATCAGTTTGCAAACATCAAGGAATTCATTTGAGGTAATGAAGATTAAAATACTCATATCTTTGCATCACAACAAAACACGACCTCATATTGCGAAGCCCATGCTATAGAGGAGAATCTGTTTGGATATGGAAGTAAAAATTCTCTTAAATTATGAATGGGCACATTAAATATATTACCACGTGTTTGTAAAGTGGATTACTTTCTGCACATCAAGAACTCTATATATGTCTATTCTTCAGGTTGAATTTTCTATCTCTGTGAAAAATACCTTCAGCGGCAGTCGAAATTTTTGTCTCTTATTCAGGTCAATCCACAGCAAAAATAACTCAAAGGAATTATAAACAAATTGTTCATGTTTTAAAAACACATGACATATTTGCGACTAAAAGCAAATAAAGAGCCATCTGTCAAGTCTTCTCTGCGTCATATATATTAAAAGAAGATGTGGTACGATTGCCACCTATACAACTCTTCACACGATACTACAATGACACAGAAATTAACAGCTATAGGTCACCGCACGTCCTTCAACAATGATCAAAGCCCATACCGCATAGTCAGCTATAAAAAGCCCCGAATTGGTTCATTTTACTGTTTTAAATCTACATTTTCTAAAAGTTTGAATGAAAATTTTGTTCTATTGATAAAACAATTTGACCTTTTGACATTTTTACAATAAATTCACTAGTGGTATTTGAAATACAGAGTGAGTACGCACTTATCATAGTTTCACTAAAAAGAACACATCATATGACATACAAACCTTCCCAGCTGGTTTTTGAAGAACAAATTAATTCCACCGAACAATAAGTTATTTTTTTGCAAAATATGGTGTGTTTGTCCACTTTTGTCATATGCATCCAAATGATAACCTTCTTCTACAAATTGCCTGAACTGAACATGCAATTTGTTGAATTTTGTTTCAAAATTTTAGTCATTTAACAAAATGTTAGGCATTTTATGAATTGCGTGAAAATTCAGTAATTTAAAAAAATGTCTAAATTCAGAAAATGCCTGTAATATATATATGTTACAGTGAATTTGTATAATCAGGGATTATGTAGAATCCCTAAGATTTTCAGGGATAATGTATAATCACTGGTTAGTTTAGGGATTATATATAATCACTAAAACTTTCAGGGATTATGTATAATCACTAGAAAAAACGTCAGGGATTATACAGAATAGCTGAAATGATACTAAAATATATAACATATTGAAATATCTTAAAAGTTAACCTTAATATCATAATAATAACCTTAATAATGTAAAACGTTAGGCATAATTTATTAATATGAAAGACACAAAAATATTGAAATGTTATACACAAAAAATTCAATGATAAGCACAATATAATTAAATAATAAGCAAATATATATGTAACACTCAGAAACGTGTCCTTCCCCCCAAACGTGTCCAATTCCCTCAAACGTATCCACATCGACGTCACTGAACTGCAAAACATGTATGGGCGCCACAGCGTGTCAATTGTATAAACGCCCAAACGTGTCTATTTTCAACTAACCCCCAAACGTGTCCATATGACGCATTATTTGATTATTGCTATTTCATCATCGTATATTATTTTACCATTTCATTAAAAAAAAAGATAAAGTCGTAAGGTCTTTTTTAAACCGGCAGTATAAACTGGGTAAAAGTGGGGGCGTCATTTCGGCTATGTCGTATATAAATTGTAAGCAAACGTGTTTATCAAAACTGTACATATACCTGGTTAAAATGTCCTTTTCTCTGCGCAATAAGACTTTTATCTTCTCTCTAAATATGCATGAAATACTTGCAACTGGACAATACATAATCATCAGTTTAAAGTTAATTTATACAGTGCGTGCAGTACAAATGTAAAAACATTAAAACTTGTATGTTCTCTTTAAATGTGCATGAAATACTAGCCACTTGAAATATGCCATCAACAGTCTAAATTTAATTTGTACACTAGAAATGTAAAATCATTAAAACTTGGTATGTTCTCTCTAAATATGCATGAAATACTTGCAACTGGACAATACGCAATAATCAGTCTAAAGTTTATTTATACAGTACAACTGTAAAAACATTTAAACTTGTATGTTCCCTCTAAATATGCATGAAGTATTTGCAACTGGACAATACACAATCAACAGTCTAAAGTTTATAGGTACAGTACAAATTAAATTTGCAATTACGGTAATCAACAACCGGTGTGGATCACATAATAATCATATTGATAAAATGAACCAGTGCTAGTAAAAATACATTGTTATTGTACCATTCTTATCTGGTTTCTGTTTATATGAAATCAGAAAATGAGAAATATATTATATCATCTTTAAGAGTGAAATGTGCCTCGTCTAGTACACTTATCTATTTGTATTACTACACCTCTTCTCCAGAAACCGCTACTAAAATAGCAGTCACCTTTTTCATAGCAGGATTGTTTTTTGTAATCAACGATATCTCCTTTATTGTAATATTTGTAGCTGGTCATATCGTCCATGCAGGGAGTTTGTACTAAACAATTCAATAGGATAAATTTGTTCACTATCATAGTACTGTATGATACCAGTGTTGATAAATGTGTACTGGCTCCCGGTATGATAATACATTTGTAGAATCTATCTACCGTTTATGTATTGTTAACATGATGTCGTTCAAATAATGCATGAAATATTTGTCACTGGACGTTATGTTCTTGATCGTGTGACATTTTAAAATATCAGAACTGTGGAAAAAATGGAAGTAAATTTTGCTGAAAGATCGCCGTCGGATTAATATAAAAGACATCATCGGAGTTTATAATAAACAAATAATTTACACAGTAAACGATTAATTCAACTGCATTATAATTTTTTGTATGTTCGCTCTAAATGAGCATGAAATACTTGCAACTGGACAATAAGAAATTTCAGTCAAAATTTAGTTCATATATATGATACAGATTAAACTTCATTTATGATCAACAATATATAAAAACCGGTAGTGAACAAACTAATGCTAATAAATGGCTACCTCATCAACTGTTTCCCCCTTTATAGAATTGCCGTAAACGTTATCGATTTCATTTAGAACATACATGTATTAGCGCTAAAAGACGTGAGACGTTCTGGCGTATAACGATGGACACGTTTTGGTGAATAACAATTATCGGACACGTTTGGGGGAAAATTGAATATTACGGACACGTTTGGGGAAAATAGACACGTTTGGGGGAATTGGACACGTTTGGGGGAAAGGACACGTTTGGGAGTGTTACATATATAAAATAATTGATGTTTTGTTTTTCATACTGATTTTATCAGTAATTATATCAACCGGGCCCTTTCTGATATTGACTGTATTAGTATTAATAATATCAAGCGAGCCAACACGGGCGGGTTGATGAAGTCAGTATGGAAATATTAAATTGCATAATGATTATTCTTTTTATCGTATTGTTTTAGCAATTGTTTTTAGCTTGAGAATATGAAATAAAATGAAATTGTCATTAAAACTATTTTTATGCGTACAGTCGTTTTGATAAATGTTATTATTCCACTGTATGTTGATTTTGATGGTGAAATCAACATTTGATTGGTTGAAACTATCACACGTGACGTCGAACAAAACTTCATATTCCCCTCTGAGTATCATATTCCCCTCTGAACATCATATTCCCCTCTGTAGATCGGGACCTCGTAATATGACGTTACGCGCGGTTAATGTGCATACCGTTTTGAAAGTCGTTTAATTAAAATAGCGTTAGATAAGTCATTACTGTGTTTAAATTTATTCAAGCGTTAAAATAAAAAGACTATTAATTTACTTTTGATCCAGACTGTTTATGCCGTGTTTAGCTATTAAAACAAGCAGATAAGAAAACAAACGTATACAAATTAATATAGTATATTCAGTAAGTAAACGAAGCATAGGCAGTGGAATAAAACATTCATTTCCCTAAGCTTCGAGAGATATGAAGATTTGTTCACCCTCGAAAAATCATATTTCCCTCGGGCAGAGCCCTCGTGAAATATGAATATTCTTGGGTGAACAAATCTTCATATCTCCCTCAGGAACGGGAAATAAATGTATAATGTTATGTATAATATTTTAATATTAAACATTTTATTTACAAACTAAATTTGGATGGCATCGACTATTATACATTTGCCCTGATTTTCTACAGGCATATCTATCAAATTCACATCTTTTTTTACCACAATATCAACATTTAAAAAAAACCCTTGTCCTCCACATCAAATCAGATTTCTCAGAGAAATAGAGTTTTCAGCACAAATTTCTGAAGGTACAAATTGTACCAATGAAGGGAAATCAGCAACCTCAAACTGATTTCTTGTATCAAAGATCCGAGCAGGATTCCATGCTATATAGCAAGGCGATATCCTTCTTCATTCTTTTCGTGAATATTGACCATTAGATTTTTGGGATCTCCCTTTCCTGAAACCAAGGATTTGTATAGTAAGACTATTATACAAATCCTTGATGGAACCACTAGTGTAATTGGTTTGATATATCATCTTTGAAGCTTTTAATTATTGATAATCCCTGAAATCATATTAGGGAATTTGTAGAATAATAATTAAAATTATCAGTGATTATATAGAATCACTGGTCATTTTCAGGGAATCTATATAATCGCTAATGATTTTAGTGATTCTACATAATCCCTGAAAAATCAAGGATTCTACATAATCCCTGAAAAATCAGGGATTCTACATAATCCCTGAAAAATCAGGTATTCTACATAATCCCTGATTATACAAATTTACTGTAACATATATACATGAAAATTGAAAATAAATTAAAACAGAACAAAGGCGAAGAAAATTAAAATCCGTTAAAATTTATTTAAGAAAGCCAACTGCACAACGAGTATTCTTACGTTTTAAAAACTGACTAACGTCTTAAATGGTGATTACAGTATCGTGCGACATTTCAAAACTGTCATTTTCTAGAACTGGGTCGGTTCGTCTGCTCGTGTAATGTTAATACCCTGGGATATTTGCAATGTCAGTAGTTATAGCTTCGGTTCTAAATGACTTAAGAACTAGTTTTTCTAGAAACAAATACTGTTAAAAAGTTTTTTGTTTATTTAAGAAAATAAGATTTCGGCTTCCACAGGCATACTTACCATAAATGAATTTTGATGTGTTTTGTCATTTAGCTCGTTGCCTGTGTTAATTTTATACATCTTGGAAGATTTTGTACTGCTGATGAATTTTATTACTTGTATGCTCTGTTCATCCGTTATTTATATCGCGTTTGCCTATAATTTTGTATTAAGCTATCATTACAGATCTTTAAGAATTCAACGTGCTGCTGGTGATTTGTTGTTAATGAAGTTGTATAATGTTATTTTATAATGCTACATAATATAATTCTTATTAAGCTTAATATTTAAAAGGCCTTTAGAAAGAAGAGCAACGGATTATTTTTTGCCGATTGTTTTCTTTTCCTGATTGTAATATTTTTACTGAGTGAAATCGCTTGTCAGTTTCTGTTTCTTATTTTTACTTGTTTCTAACTATTTGATTTACAAGATTTGAACATTAGTAAATCACTGTCGCCTTTATTTGAACAAAAAGTTATGGAAACAGTCTTAAACAACGTATTTGATAGTTCACTGCTACTGGAAACAACTATAAATAATCATATACTTTCTCTTATAGTTGTGGTAAAAAATGTTTTGAAAGGAGATATATAATTTATAATTTTTTTTCAGGAAAAATGCGTCAATTTATCAGAAAGTACCAAGACCTGAAGTCGTACTTCATAGTTCAAGATGGTCCTCAGCTATACATACAAATACTAGTATGTGACGTATAAAATTTTCTGACGTCAGACACGCGAATCAATGAATGTGTTTGTAGATACATGTTTTTGTGTTCTGTTAAATTGTCCCTTTTAAAATTGTTACGCGATATTGACTACTGTACCTATATTTTGACTATTTTATTTATTATGTCTGTTAAGTTCACGCATCATTGTAAATATAATGGAATTTGATGAGACTGTCAAGAAAGTGAGAGGTTTAGCGCTATAAAACCAGGTTTAATCCACCATTTTCTACATTTGAAAATGCCTGTATCAAGTCAGGAATATGACCGTTCTTGTCCATTCGTTTTTTAGGTGTTTTGTCGTTTGATTTTGCCATGTGATTGTGGACTTTCCGATTGGATTTCCTCTGAGTTCAGTATTTGTGTTATTTTACTTTTTTTCTATGTGCTTTTGGTAAATATCTTTTATTTACCTTATATTAGTTTTTCCCATTATTAGTATTTTTTCCTATAATGTTCTTTAAGACCATTTCATTCAAAATGTGACTCGGTATTTATGAAACCAGTTATTAGGTTGTGTATTTCCAGATGCATGTTTGTTCAATTCGGGTGCAATAGGTTTTTAGAGTGTTTTTTTTTTTATTTCGTTAACCCTGTATTTCTGTCTTACTGAAACTGTACCTTGGCGAGACAATGTTTAATAAGTTTTATATATACTATCAACTACCAAAAATATTTTGTGGCGTCTTCGTCAAATTTAATATCAATTACACAAACTGTTTTGAAGTCGTGTTTATGAAATTAACTTTCAACTAAAACTATTTTCTTGTTTGCTTTTGTGTGAGGTTTATTTTTATGGTTTTTAAAGGTCTTTTTCAGTTATGTTGTTTGTCTTTGGTAAATGTTTAAATGTTTGGTTGCCGACCGATTGTTGTCAGTATAGATAAACAAAAATACAAGTGGAAGGTTATGCTACCGTTAAAACCAACTATGTACATTTTTGTCTTCGATAAAAGCCTGTACTAATATTAAAATAATGAAATGTGGTATGATTGCCAATGAGTCAACTGTCCACCAAATGTCAAATAAAGTGAATATAAGCAAATAAGAATGAGAAAACAAAATATACTGTAAATTTGTCCATAAAAGGCCAAGCGTTTAAAATATGAATCAATTCAATTGAGAAAACTGCTTATTGTATAACCAAACTAATTACAAAAATAAATATGACGGACATAAACCAACGACAACAACTACAGGCTCCTGACTAGGTCAGGCACATATAGAACGAGCCAAGGAAAATAATATGTCAAGGCGGCAAGTCGTCTTCTATCTTGGAATAACGATGCAACGGCATAACACAAGAACAAACTATACACACAAATTAACAAAAAAAACCCAAATATAACACACAACAAGCCACCAATTATAGGCTCTTGCCTAAGGACAGGCACACACGGATTGTGGCAGGGTTAACAAGTTTAAAGTCGTTAACCCTCCCCAAACCTGGAACAGTTGTGTATCAGTACAACATAAGAACAAGTATAAAAAGTCCGGAATATGACAGTTGTTTCCATTGGTTCTATTGGCTGATTAAATTGAATAAAGTTTGATTTTTGTCCGATTTTATGGATTTCCTCTTTTCCTGCGTTGGTGTTGCTGGTACGGAGTTTCACGTCGTGCTTTTAGCATGGCTGTTTGTATTGCCTCTTTGGAATCTGCGTTGCGGACGGGTGATGTGTGTGGTGGTGTCCGCAGTAGATCTGGGTCGTCGATGTCAAACCCTTCATCGAAGTCAATCCTACTGCGCTTGCCTCTGTCATTTGTGGAGGTGTACAATACCAGCCAATGGCAGGCCTTTTTGGGGTTGTAGGGACTGGTGACAATATCCCTATTGACTACAACCACAACTGGTTCCCCTTTGTACATGTCCAACTACGTTCGTTATCACTTGTTTAGATATAAACGTCTAAAAATTGTACAGGACAATTCCATCACTAAAAAAATAGGAAAAATTAAAATGTCAATTGTTCTTGAACAATTGAGAGGTCTTTCCTTTTGTAATGTAAAATACATGTTCCAATAGACGTAGAATGTATTGAAAAGGTCAAGGTCAACCTTAAAAAGCTTTAAAACACACTGAAAATCCTTTAAATAAGCTCAAAAACACATAATTCGCTATATGGGACATGACCTTGACCTTTGTCAAGGTCACTAGTCCCCAATGTCATTGCTGAAGACCCCATGGGTCTAGGACCTTTGGTTATATAGTAAAAGCTGATTTTCTCTTTTCAGAAACCTAAAACAGGGGTTATTTCCCTTACAGAAAGGTCAAATCTCTTCGGTCAAAATGTAATAAAGTTGCGCAGTAATGACCCAAACATTTTCCAATATACAACACTTCTGAAAGTATTAAGGTTGCTGATATTATCCGCTAACAAGGTGTTAGGTCAAAGGTCAAGGTCAACATACACATTTGACCTTGAGGTATTTTTCAAAGTCACATGAATTGATGATGAATGGTGAAGATCCTAGGTGTCTACGACTTACGGTTTCTGAGTTTTGGTGGCCAACCGACACCGGTTAATTTTAATAGGGGCATAACCCTACCAATCAGTCGTTGAATCTTTTCGATCTAAATGTAACGAAGAACCAGGGTCTGGTCCTGAACAAATTTCACCCTTCGTTTTTTTTCTACCTATTACGGTTACGGTGATAACAAGGTTTTTGGGCTTCGGAGGGATTACTCCGAACCGACAAAATATTTCGACTCACAGGGTGAGTTCCGGATAGGTATTCATGACACCGATACAATGTGTGAACATGAAAGCGACACGTCTTACGGTTAACGCGGATAAATTTGTCAAAGTTTGGCGGAAAAAGAATAATAATAATAATAATAATAATAATAATAATAAACAGAAGAAATACAGTAAGGTCTTTCCCTTTTGAAAAAGGAAAGACCTTAATTAAATGGAATTATATTAAAGTATTTCGAATACCAGATATCGTTCATCAGCATGAATATGATGTAAAATGAATTATATCAATCTATTCTGATTAAACTTTAAGAATCTTGAAAATTATACAAAACACGATTGTTTTAGTTAAAGCTTTATAGACATGATTCATTTTACATCAGAATCATACTGATAAAGGATATCTGTTATCCAAATTACTTATAGATAATTACATTAAAAAGTAAAATCACAAAAATGCTGAATTTTTCGGTTTTTTTAATATTGTATTTGTTTTGTAAACTTTTTAGGCGTTATACGATTTATTTATTGTAACGACCAAGCGTCCTCGTAAGACTTATCGTTATCTCATATCTAGACGTTTTATATATGTTTGACTCAGATCCACGTCCGGTCTCTAATCGACGTCCGTTCTTTAAATCGACGTCCAAATCTGACGCCACATTCTCAAATCAGTGTCCAATATTGTATATGTAACCCCTTATTGACGTCAAATGTGACGTTATGATGTAAACCAAACACATCTGAATTAAATAAAAGTTTCTTCTTATCGCGATGGATACAAATTTCATTGAATAATTTATTTTCAAAGTGATCTTTGTTTATATTTTCTGTATCATGATCGTTTTGTCTTTTTGTAAAGTAGCTTACAGAAACTATTCATGTTGTCTTATAATGTTGTCAAAATAAAAGGTTAAACACCAGAATAAAACAATAAAACAATCGCCGACATTGTATTGTTATTACATGTAAATGCAAATTACTATATCACCACCCTCACCTCCCAAAAAAATCATAAACTATGTCATCAGTTCTCCAGCATTCATCATCAAGACATTAGCAATAAATTGTTCTTTTAATTTAAAATGAATTATAGATCTTACAAATATAAAACTGAAGATGTAGGAATCATTCCGGCGAAAAATACGTTTTGATTCTGCAATTTCCTTAGATAAGTCTGTAATCTCTATTTTTTTCTTATCCCTTTTTTTATTATTTTAGAACCCCTTTATTCTGTTTTCTTTATTTTTTGCCAATTTTTTTTTTACATTTCCTCCTACATTCCGTCGTCGTCGTCGAAAATTATACACTCTTTGGTTAAAGTTTTTGAAAATTTTGATAAGTGTCTTAAACTATCCTGGATTTCTACCAAACTTGGACTGAACCTTGTTTATGACCATAAGGTTGTATTCGCAGTAAATTTTGTAATAACCCAATTTGTTTATCCGTTTTTTACAAATAAATGGACTTAGTTTTTCTGCCAGTTAACATTAGTTCACTCTGTGGTTAAAGTTTTTAAGATTTATAACTTTCTTTAAAATATCATAGATTCCTCCAAAACAAAATGCTTTACTGTGGTCATAAGATAGTATCCAGGAGTAAATTTTGTAAAAATAACACCTGTTTATTCATATTTTACTTATGAATGGACTTAGCTTTTATGTTATTTTACATTACATTTACTTTGTGGTCAAAGTTTTTTTTTTTTACTATCTTATCTATCAGGAGGTGGATTTATTCCGAACTTGTACAAACACTTGTTTATGATCAAAAGCTAGAATGTACGGACATTTGTAAAAATGTATTGCCTGTTTTTCCGTATATAACATATGAATGGACTTAGTTTTTCTTCCAATAAAGTTATAGTTATTGAACAAGCTAGTCGGTATATATCATTTAATCTGTACGTCTCAGGTGACCCTGACTAACGCGAACGACGTAGGTGTAAAAGTGTTAACGTACTATTTCAAAGGATAAGGTATATCACCCTCACAAGAAAAACGCCCGTTCAAATTTATATAAATTAATAAATTTAATAAAACAAAGTAAGGGAAATGTAAGTGAGCATACACTAAACGAATACATTTGATCTATGAAACAATGTAAATACAAAATCAATAACATAAGGGAATAATAGATAAAGACAACAGTAGTATACAGCTGTGAGATGATATAGTTTCAGAAAGTAAAGTATCACCTTGAATAAATAACCTTCCCGTCAAATAGAATAATGTACACAGGTAGAAAAAAATTGTTGTAAGGTAAACAGTATTTATGGAGAATATCTGTTTGTTCTGTTCACATATTGCTGTCAATATAACTGAATTTTATATAAATGATGAGCAAGTGAGGGATTTAGCTGGCTATTTAAACCAGGTTTAGTCCACCATTTTTACAAAAGGAAATGCATGTACCAAGTCAGAATTATAGCAGTTGTTTTTCATTCGTTTGAAGTGTTTGAGTTTTGAATTTTGCCATTTTATAACAGACTTTCCGCTTTGAATTTTCCGTCGAGTTCGGTATATTTGTTATTTGAAAGGTTTTTTTTATAGTGTAGTTGTTTCGTACACTTTTTATGCGTTATACAAATTATTTATTGTAACGACCAAGCGTTCTCGTGAGACATATTTTTTACTAACATCTAGACGTTTTATATATTCGTATACAAGTCTTGCGATTTGCAAAACGGTACTCATATAATATTTTAATATACGAAGATGGTGTTATAAAATCGTGTTGACAAATATTTCGGCTTAACAAATAGCCTTCGTCAGTTTCAATAATTTAAACATATATATAGCATTAATTATACACTAATTTGTAAGATATATTATCTTTAAAATAAATGATTAAATAGCTATTCTCCATACAAGATGACGTTTGAAAATAAATAAAACAGTATATTAACCGGCTTCAACACATAAAAAATCAACTACATCATTACTACATGTATTTTTAGCTTCTGGAATGCAAATTTTCTCTTATTTCAAAACAAGTACTTATAAATCTTAACATTGAAATATTAACATTTGCAGACGTACAGGACATCAACTAAATACACTGTTTGTTCTTTGAAATAAAGAAGTTATTACATTGGATGCATGCTTCATTAAAATTAAAATTCCTTTCTTTTTCTGATGCAGGGCATTCCATTCTAAAAAGAAAAAAAGTCTTCGACCTAAATATGCTTATGCTCACACAATCTTTTATCTTTATCAATATTGCATATCGACTTTTCCCAATAACTAAATGATGAGCACTGATTCTAAATTCAGCTTAACTTTTTTTCGATACTGAAATTTATTAACTGGACATAAATATGTTTCCCCTTTTAAAGATATTTTAAATTTAAAATAAGTACGCAATTTTGATTCCTTTTTTTTTTTTTATCATTAACGTCTATAGTATTTCCATGGAGTAAATCGTATATTTACTAATCAAAACATTTTCAACCTTTCCGATGTCAAAACTTTTTAAATCAACAACAACACAACTTAGAATATATACAATATTAGATATAAAAATGACTTATTACATTTGTGAGCATCCATACTCGTGACCAGGGCTTGTTTTAACAAATTGATTCTCTTCTAATCCATGAATTATTTGTAAAAAATTAAGGAATAGAACAAATAATGCCAATATGCAATGGAGTACTACCAAGCTCTCCCATAACAGCTAAATGACATGACTTTTTTTAACCCGAGAATGTATTTGTTGAATTTAAAACTTAAGTTCTCGCAATCAAACTTACTAAAAAGTTTCTTAATTTCAAAAAGAATGTCTGTTTGTCATTTCGAAAAAATGAAAGTACAAGTTCCCCAAATGGCTGTGCCATATGTTAACATCGGCTTTATTGTGCGATCAAAGATATGAAACAATTATAATTTTTTTTTAAATGTTTTCACCGAAATAATTTTTTTTTTTACCTTGAAGAAAGCTTTTAACCCCATTGATACAAATCATATCGAGTCGTAGTGAAACATGCAAAAGCATAAATATAACACATAGATACTTATAATTTCTATCATTTCGGTTGTTAGTTTATCATTTAATCTGGTAAAAAATATTAGTATACATGTTTGTAACGAAATAGTAAAAAATAACCTACAATCCAATAAATTGAAGTTTCAACAACACGGTATTGTGCACTACAAAATCAAAAGATTTCATAAAATCTACAAAACATGTATATAAATAAGTTTTATTTGCTATAAACTTTTAAATTAAGGTCCTCAAAATAAACATATGATCTCCGGTCCTTGATTTTTTTCTGAAAACCAATCTGTGATTCAAAAATTACATTTAATTTACATATAATCAGAAGGATCATATTTTGAACCCGATTTAAATATTGGTATGACATACCCTGTTTTCTAATGTTTTGGATAAAAAAGTGAATAATATACTTCTAAAAAGTTTTACATAACATAAAACTAATATATCAGCACAAGGTTGGATGAATAACATGAAAAGTTTCATTCGACTAAAAATGAAGAATCTTCTGTACCTTGATCTGTTATCTTCTTCAGGATATTTTTGCTCTGCAAAATAAGATCAACAATAAGTAGAATTCAAAGAAGGAACGAATAGCCATACAGCGATTAAAATCGGTCAAAACCAACCTAAAAGAGAAACGAAGGATACCAAAGGTACATTCAAACTCATAAGTCGAAAATAACATGACAAGGTCATGGCTTAATAAAAAATAAGAAAAAATTTACTGACCACAAATTAGGGAAAAAACCCTCACATAAAAGTAAAAAAACTCAGCATACCGAACTATTGCAAAACATAGGGTCGAAATAATGCGTCCCGGAAAAGTAAGCAGATCCACATCAACCATTATTTTTATTTTGTCTTGCGTGTGACTCAATTTAAAAGAACAGTTTAGTGTCACAGGGTACATTCTTTGCCTGATCGTCTTTTTGTATTTTTGGCATGTAATAGCAAGATTTTCTTCGACATATGTATTTATCCCCCATTTATATTTATTACTTTTCCCCTCTTTTACAACATTAAAATGTGTTATTAAAACAAATAATCATCAGAAATTTGATGTACGATTTGGTATTGAAAGTTAGATCCCCCTAGTTTTTGGTGGGGTTCGTGTTGTTTATTCTTTATTTTTCTATGTTGTGTATATTGTTTGTCCGTATTAGCTATGGCGTTGTCAGTTTTTTTTTTCGATTTATGAGTTTGACTGTCCCTTTATTATCTTCTGTCCCTCTTTTAGTGGTACATAAACGCACCAAGTACACCAACAATGACTAAACACTACAGACTTATCTTATAAAATCATAACAAGTGTTCATCATATTCACCTATGAATTTAATAAACAACGTTGAATGAGGAACGTGCAAGAGATCTAGAACTCATTCTTTGAATATTTAAATCAAACATATAAAACAGGTAACAAAACTTTGAATTTTTTCGAAAAGCTAAGGTTTTCTTATTACCATGATTACAGCATTGTAAGCCGTATTTGGCACGTTTGTTTAGTAATTTTGAGTCCTCAATGCTTTTCAACTTTGAACTTGTTTGGCTTTATACCTATTATGATGACTGATGAGTCTTACGTAGACGAAACGCGCGTCTGGCGTATTAAATTATAATCCTGGTACCTTTGATAACTATGTATGCCTTTTTCAGGAATATAGCTGAAAAGGTCTTATTTAGGTCACACCAATTTAATTTCTTGTTCTACGGATTTTTGGACTCCAAAAATTGGGGCGAGCGAGCGATTTGAAAATTTTAATAAAATAATATTCAATTTTCAAATTTTTGAGGCGAAGTTTGAAAAGTAAAGGCGAGCGATTATAATTTTTTTTTGTAAACATAAAATAGTAGGTTTTGACAATATTAAAACTTGATTTATCACTTGTACTTTGACATTTCTTTAATATATGAAGTATTTTTCCCTGTTCACCAAGAAATAATTGAATAATTAAATCTGGTCTATGTATGTGTGAATGACAATGAGACAATTCTCCATCCAAGTCATAATCAGGTTTGGAACAACCCCTTAATGTTATAAATATCCCTTTTATAAGGGGTCAATATCAGTTATAATATATTTTTTTGTAAAAAACACTTTTTAATACAAAAGGGCTCATGTTTTCCCAAAAGAACTATATATCTATCTGGAATTAAATGGTCAAAATATGTCCAAGAATTTTGTAATATTCCTGGACTTTAACCATGTTAACACATACTTTAACAGTTTATCATTTAAAATAAGTGGACGCCTCTTTTAGAAAAGTTGTTTGAAATATGATGTATTTCTCCTCTTTTTCAGTAAAAAAAATCTAAGTTTTCAAATTTTTTGTATAGTAGCACTATACAAATCCGTGGTATTTCTATTTTCTTTTCTACAACAGTAAAATGACTCCTTGTCTGAGGGAGGGTTGTTCCCAACCTGATAATGACAAACACACGTCAAAGTACGGCCTTTTACACAGGGCTTTGATCCAGACCAAACAGCAAGCTATAAAGGACCCCATAATTATTAGTGTACACAATTCGAACTGGACAACCAACGATCTAATTCATATATCCAAACGGGAAAACGCCAATGAACCACATCAACAAACGATAACTGCTGAACGACAGGCCCCGCATGGATCAATCAGGACAGGTGCATAAACTTGCAGCGGCTATGGATAGTTTTGATTCGTCAGCAGACAATATAATTACAGTTGCAAATCCTTCAGAAGTTCTTTGTACTTTATTCTAACGAACATTTTTTGATAGGGAACATAAGTAAGGGGGAAAGAAACCAATGTTTTGTTCTGTACAGATATTTTCGCTGTTATATATTTATATCGGAGCACTCCCACTTAGAATACATTGGTCTCTGGTTTCATGCTGAAACAAAGATATCTATACGTGTTTCTGGGTTTAAAATCGTTTTATACAGGTTAGACTGTGATTTTAAAAACAAATTGATATCTTTTTTACTAAAAACGGAGCGGCGGATGCGGGAAGCGGGAATATAAAAAAAATAAAAAAAATTCTGTTTTGAAAAAAATATGTGCGGGCGGGTCCGTCGAACAAGGAATTAAATTGGTGTGGCCTTATGCAATATTAATTGTTAATATAATCATCCAACAATGTCTTATATTGTCAAATATTTTTTTATATTTATTGATACATTTATGGTTTTTGTGCGTTTCAGACGAAGATGAAACCGTCCAGGCACTTCAAAAGCACACTGTTTATAAAGTGTTTCTTTACTATTTACTAGTATATCTTCGACAACGTTGCTAGAGGATTGTTCGTCCAAGACGTTAACATCAGCTCTGCAATCAGTGCTGTTTCACTGATATTACTTATAACATACACTTCTATCATTTTCCGTTGATAGATTTAAAAATTATATAGAAATTAAGATTCAACTCCCACTCGTAAAATAGGTTATATATTTCTTCCAATATAGACATCGGCATTTTTTAAGTGTTTTTGTTTTGCGGTTCCTTGTGGAAAAAAATTTATAAAAAAAAAGTATTTCAATTTTTCATGTTTTGTCATTATAATGATGTATTTGCCAATTAAATAGCGATTTCAATTAAAGTTAAATTACCCCCAGATTATCAACCTATCTGAACGTATCTTGGACTAACGCATTGAAGTATGACAGAGAAGAGCAGTGACATCATACAAATTGTTTGCTCATTTAATACACATATTTTGTTTGAATAGATTTTATCTAAACATAAATCTAAATGTTATTTCAAAACTTTACATATTGTGTTGTAACCTGTTGGATGATTTCATTAAAAATTAGTATACAGGAATAATTAAGCCATTTGTTTGTAATTAAATGCATCGGTCATTAATTGGTCATTTGACTTGACTCATATATTGCGTTCTTTTTTATTTGTTTTATGACATCTCTCAATGACTCTGGTTAAGTGGCTCAGTAGAAATGAATAAGATGTGGTATGATTGCCGATAACACAACTAGCCACCATAAAACCCATACCGCATACATTCAATTTATCAAAGATCTCGATTTATTTTTATTTATTTTGTTTTTTTATCTTTATTTGTCACTTCTTGTGACTTTATTATCTTATTCTTATAATCTTATTACTATACGTACGGCGTCTCACAAATATATTGATGCTGTGTAGCACAATCAGCGTCGTCCCATCTATAATTAAATGTCGATTCCATACACAAACAATCCTGTCTATCTTGATAATTGTCAGGTTGTCCTATATTCCAGTCAGTAGTAGTAATACCTTTATTGCTACTTGCCCACATAAATGTCCCTTCTGTAACGCTATCTGTGCCGCCTAAACAAAAAGCTATAAATAAAACAAGTAGAACGGATGAATAAATATTTGATTGCAGAAACAAATAATAATGCTCAAATGCTGCAAAATAACTTTACACATATTATGACAATAAACAGTAAACAGAGAACAATATAATAAATCAAGCATACATATACAACTGTTATGCAATTAAGTTTAGTGTTGTAAACTTTCATGCAGCCTTTTGTGAAATGTATACATTTGCTTTACTGAATTCTTTGAGCTAGCATGCAAAACAAATACAATCTTTCATTCATGTGGCAATGCACAACTATATTTTAGGTAAAAACGTAAGTATCAAATATTGAAAGCAGGACATACCGATACACAATGATCGTCATTCTTAGGATTCAAATCTAGGAAACCAATAAGAAATGGAATAAAAATATGACGTTCATTTCTTCCGGTCTGTTTATAGCAAATGATTAAGCCAACAGAGACCTCTGATAATAAGGGTGAGTTTCATTGTTCACTACACTAACAATTGAGGGAAATAAAACCTCAACTTTAATTGGAAGTAAGTTTACAACTTTAGTACATTTGATAACTTTTTTACAAACTAAATCATACCTTCTGTTTGTTTTTGAAGATTATCAAAAGTTCCTTATATATTTGAAAAGAATAAAAATAACAAAAAACTACCTACCTCAAAGGTAATTTAACAAGGGGTAGTCAATACTAACTGACAAAATCAAATATATATATATATATATATATATATATATATATAAACCACAGAAAGAGAGAACATTCGAAAAACCGATTTCATTCAATACATCAGATATAAATAGGTAAAAAAACTTTAAGATATTTCTCTTTTCCATTACTCAATATCTTCAAAAGAGGGACGAAAGATACCAAAGGGACAGTCAAACTCATAAATCTAAAACAAACTGACAACGTCATGGCTAAAAATGAGAAAAAAAGACAAACAAAAAACAGCACACATGACACAACATAGAAAACTAAAGAATAAACAACACGAACCCCCCAAAAAACTAGGGGTGATCTCAGGTGTTCCGGAAGGGTAAGCAGATCCTGCTCCACATGTGGCATCAAAAAAGCTTGTCGTTTGTTTTCTACTTGAGAGTTTGAATGTTCCTCCTTTTGTCTCTCTTTTACAGGGGAAAGTGTGAAAAAAATAACTTTCTCAAAATTTTCTTTATACAAGAGACACAACTTCCCTAAACATTCAAAACCAGAACATATATCAAACCTAATTTGTATCGTATCATGATAATGTGACAATTGACAAATATCTTTATATAGCATTATTGCAGTGCAATGAATTATGACGGACGATCGGATTAATGTTATTTATTAACTTATTTACATTTCAAGTTCTGCGGTACATTGAGATGCTTGTGATGTTTACAATAGGATAAACAATTCAAGAATTACTTCTTACGTTTACATGTCAAAACTATAAATCTGCCATCAGTCAAAAAAAAAAGGAATCAATGATTTGATCTTGTAGTGATGTTAGTTTGTTGTTGATTTTAGTAGAAAAGAAATGCACTCATTGCACTAACATCGATCTTATATCTATTTAATTTCTAATGATTCTACTGAATTGAAGAAAAGGTATCTTTTCGGACTATGATTTATTGCTATTGTCAACGTTATATTAATAAACATATCACGAAATTTCACGGAATTGCAGTACAAAACCACATAATTAGTTTGACGATAGCAAATGATTATAGCAGAACAAGTATCATAAAACGACAGTTATTTATTTATTTGTCAAGAAGTGAACCTCCATTTTTAAAGCGTACGTTTTCTGTTCATAATTTCTACAATATAAAGAGTATAAAGTACGTACTTTTTCCGATCACAGTTGCTCTGCTTTTCAAAAATAATATCTCCCCACTGGTGTCAGGTTCAGCCAGCTTACCATACTTATTACAGTAAGACTAAAATAGTAAAGCATCGGTCAAATATGTTGCATATAACTGTAAACGATTTGAAGAAAACGAATCTCCTTTTGATTCGTTTACACTCCCTAGTGCAGTGTGTTTTACAAAACTGTGAAAGAAAGATTTAGACTTAAACGAAAGTTTGAACACCTCATAATGCACTGCAAATACATTAAGACGGATTCTTCAACACATGTACAGGAATCAAAAGCAGTTACGTTTTTGACAACGAATTACCTCAGTAGTAAAACATACTGCTTCGTCTGTAAATGAGTTGGCGTATTAACTTGATATATAAAAGCAACAACATTATACTGCTGTTGAGTAGTTATAATAAGATTAAGCAAAAACAATTTCGGGTAACAAACTAAAATCGAGGGAAACACATCACCTATAAGAGGAAAACCACGGAACAACAGAAACTCTGAATTACAACAAAAGCAAACGACAACATACATAGAAATGAACTGTCTGATAACAACGGCCTTATTCCTGACTTGGTGCAGGATATTTTAAGATAAAGTTGTGAGTTGAACCTGATTCTATGGCTAGTCAAAGTACCCACTAACATGGCAATATTAAAAATACCGCTACAATGACGTGGCAGGAATACAGTACAAACAAAAGCAAGAACACTCAGCACAGAGAAATACATAAATAAATAATATCATAGTACATTACAACATGTTAACTGCAGAAAAACAACGGGCACCTCCCAAGAATTTTTGACAGTACATCAGGAAACCATACACAAAACATGAACTGAGAGTCACATGCATGGATCAACATCACAAAAAGTTACGTATTAAATTGAGATTGTGTTTGTAATGGTGTTATTATTTATATTTTCTAACCATGTCAGTTTTTCTTCTACATCAAAACTGTGTATAAAAAACAAACAAGTTATGGACATATAGTTGCTTTAAACTTATCAATCATATATAAAAGAGGGACGAAAGATACCAAAGGAACAGTCACACTCATAAATCTAAAACAAACTGACAACGCCATGGCTAAAAATGAAAAAGACAAACAGCACACACGACGCAACATAGAAAACTAAAGAATAAACAACACGAACCCCACCAAAAACTAGGGGTGATCTCAGGTGCTCATGAAGGGTAAGCAGATCCTGCTCCACATGCGGCACCGGTCGTGTTGCTTATGTGATAACAAATCCGGAAAATAGTCTAATTCGGTAGGTCACATTCATGAAAGGGAAGGAGATTGTAGTTACGACGTAAGGAACATATCCGATATCATTTGTGAAACGGTTATTCCATAACGGTCAACCAACTCGTGATGGCGTCCGTAAAATGTACGAAGGGATGATTTCAACTTCACCATTTGGAACTCTTGGTTTAATAGATGAAGCAGCTTGTCTTTAATATATTATAACAGCGAACATAAGCGAAACACAATATCAAAGATTTAAAAAATATACATAACTAAATACATGTATGTTGGATATATAAATACCGAGACACGTCGTATTACAATGCGAATCCACACTCGACAAAGCAGCCCAGGAATAGGTCACATTCGATACTACGTAGCCAAGAATATGTAGATGGTAAACCACAATCTAAGATGTGGTAAAATGTCGAAAGTTAGTTTAGACACAGACACATCGTATAGATCAACCAATTTGTGATGATTTCATATTTCTTTTTAGAACTTTACTCCTCATAACTCTGTTAGAGCAGTTTCTGCACAAGGATCACACTAGTGTGAACATGCACGAGCATAACGTATCCATTGAGATATGTAAACACCATTAGTTAAGGCAGGTATGCTTCTCATAAGAAATGGGAAATTGATCATTAGCGAATTGAAATCATCCCGTTTATCATAGATTAAAATGAAAGAATTTCGCATGATGCTTTTCTTTTTGATCTTTCAGAGGGCTCTGTATTTTTCTCCCATAATTGGTTTGAGCTTGATTTGTACTTACAATGATACCGTATTATATTGCTTGTACTTATGTTTTTTTTCTCAAAATTTCCGAATGCGAAAATTCGAAATGTTTGCTGGCAGTCAGATAACAAACAAATACCAAAAATTCAATGGTTGCTTGATTGCTCGGGATTTGTTTAATGTTACATTTTTACGTTGTGTTTCCGTTGTGTCGTTTGTTTTCGCCTATATTTGAGTGTGAATTCACATTACTATAAGACGTGTCACGGTACTTTTCTATCCCAAATTCATGTATTTGGTTTTGCTGTTATATTGGTTGTTCTCATCGGATTTTGTCTAATGCTTAGTCCGTTGCTGTGTGTGTTACATTTTAATGTTGGGTCGTTGTTCTCCTCTAATATTTAATGCGTTTTCCTCAGTTTTAGTTTGTTACCCCGATTTTGTTTTTTGTCCATAGATGTATGAGTTTTGAACAGTGGTATACTACTGTTACCTTTGTTTAGGTAATAGACATTTCTTAATTTCTTTATAGCTGACTATGCGGTATGGACTTTGCTCATTGTAAATGCCGTACAGTGACCTATAGTTGTTTATTTCTGTGTCTGTTCTCTTGTGGAGAGCTTTCTTATTGGTAATCATACCACATCTTCTTTTTTATATTTCATGTATACTTAGAACCAGAAAACATTAATAAATATCAAATAGAAAGGTCAGCAAAGTTGATGGATCAAGATTAAAGAAGTAAAAACACTGACAAAAGTAAAAATCAATGTTAGATATTAGTTCAATTTTATCAATGGATCCCTCAGAGGTTTGTAAATAAAGGCAATAGTAGAATACCGTTGTTCAATAGTCTTAAATCGATTTAACTGAAACAAAATCCTGGTCACAAACCAAAACTAAGGGAAATACATCCATTATAAGTGGGGGAAAAGGAACAGAAACACTGAACTGCTATAAAAACAAACGCCAACCTACATAGAAACTGACTATGTCAAAACAACTACTATAGCTCTGACCTGGTGCAGGACATGTACATGTTAATGTAACCGTTTATCTGGCTCGAACATCTCAATACATGCAGCTTCGGTTTATCATCTCAAACACGAAAAAGTATTTATGTAACCACACACATAAACGAACTCAACACTCAGTTTTAAATTGTGCTACAATATATAAGCTATTAATGTACACAGGTTACCAATTATTATTTACGAACTTTAAATATTAATATGGCTAATAAAAGGCTTACATATCTCGTTTTAAATAAATTTGATAGCAGTACCGCTATAAATTGAAAATGCATTATTATTTTTATAATGACTTCTATTTTCGATTTTTAGCTACCCAAAGATTACGTTCATTGAAAAAAGACGTCACAATAACCATGATCAGTAAAATGAAGATACAGAAAGAGTAGATTTTAAAATGTCAGAGTTTCCCCACCTGGGTCAGACGTTTCCATGACACAAGGTCGTCAAATGGCTAATAAATTTATTGTATTTTTATATATATAGATTTTACTTGTAAAATGACACCTTTGTTTTAAAAACAAAAAAGAATATGCCCAGTAACTAGCATATTAATCTATTGTGATAAATATTCATAATATTTAATAAAATTTGTAGATTCAGCTAACAAAGACTTTATATTTGTAAAAAGTAACATTCGTTTATAGTGAATAATAATTGTTTTAACGTTAAATCAGCTAAAATTAAAAATTGCTTGCTTGTCCCTCTCTGTGATTAATATTATATAACTCTGTTTAATTTCCCAATCAATATATCATGAAGGGGAGATAAATAATTCGACTTTCATTTATAGTCTTTTTCAAAAATGATGAACGGTTCTTTAAATTGGTATGTAATCATTTTAGACGTTTCAAATGTATGAATTTATATTCGTACATCAATGGTTTTGATATACCAATAACAAAAACTGAAATATATCAAATTGATACATTTTGTAATTATTCAAAATTATATCAGAAACCTATACTTAATTATAAAATAATGAACGTGTTAAAGGGAGACAATACTTGCATTACTTTTTTTTGAATCGGCACATAATACGAAGGAATGTCACTCTTGCATACAAATGGCACATCACTATAATTAATTAACTGTGCATTCGTGCTGCACCTTCAATGAAGATTCTAAATTATAAATATAATCAAAAGAGGGACGAAAGATACCAAAGCGACAGTCAAACTCATAAATCCAAAACAACTGACAACGCCATGGCTAAAAACGAAAAAGACAAACAAACAACAGCACACACGACACAACATAGAAAACCAAAGAATAAACAACACGAACCCCACCAAAAAACTAGGGGTGATCTCAGGTGCTCTGGAAGGATAAGCAGATCCTACTCCACATGTGGCACCCGTCGTGTTGCTGATGTGATAACAAATCCGGTAAATAATCTAATTCGATAGGTCACATTCATGAAAGGGAAGGGGATTGTAGTTACGACGTAAGGAGCATGTCCGATATCATTTGTGAAACGGTTATTCCATAAGGGTCAACCAACCCGTGATGGCGTCCGTAAAATTTACGAAGGGATGATTTCAATTTCATCATTTGGAACTCTTGGTTTAATAGCTTCCTTGTGAGCAGCAACCCTTTATCAAGAAAATCATGATAGGAAATACAAGCACGGAAATATCGTATCAATTGGGAGATATATACCCCGTATGTAGGTGCTGCTGGAATGTTGCTACTTAGAAATGGAAAGTACACAATTGGAAAGCTGAAATCATCTCTTTTGTCGTAAAGTTTTGTTTTCAACCGACTCTCAGTGTCAATTTCTAGATGTAAGTCAAGATATGAGGCCGACTTAACTGTATCTGTAGTATCCTTTATCTCTAGCTCGATTGGATAGATGCGCTCCACATAGTCACCAAATTTTGAATTATTTAGTAAAAGAATATCATTTATATAGCGAGAAGTGGAGTTAAAGGATATTGCTAACTTCTTATCTTTCTTCCTAAGAAGTTCCTGCATGAAGTCAGCCTCATAATAATAAAGAAACAAGTCGGCAAGTAGAGGGGCACAGTTTGTTGCCATTGGAATATCGACAGTCTGTTGAAAAATACGTCCTCCGAACGTAACAAATATGTTGTCAATTAAGAAATCAAGCATCTTGATAATATCAGTTTCAGAGAATTTTTTGTTGGAATCAGAGTGATCCTTTACAAAGTAGGATTTATCCCTCCCTAAAACGTTGTTGATGTATAGGATAATGAAGACTAATGAAAGCTAACCCACTGTAAAAAATATTTCTTTGAATTTTTTAAAACTTCCTCAGAAAAATGCTCGAGCCACTTGACTTTCATAGCTCATAATTTACGTTTTTACACAATATTTTAATAAAGTAGTTAAAGATTATTTGCTTCTCAAAGTGTAAGACGCAATAAAAACCGCATGTTTGCATCATCTTAGCCAAATACAGATTTAATTTAGTCCTGAACATTTCGACATTTTTTGTTTGTTTTTATCAAAACCGGTTTGTAAACAAATCAAAAGTACATGTTAGGATCCGACTAAATACCTATATCCCGATATCGTTAGGTAAATATGCTACCTGAGTATCATGTTGATGTGTTTATCTACATGTTATTGACTATGTTTAGCATTGGGACTAGATAGAAGACGGTACGATTGAGCAGACAAAGTATATGCAAACTGTTATAAACTGTTAAATATAATCAATCAGATATTACGTGATATGATTAAAATAAAAGTCCTCGAATTTTCAATCTCATTTTCGTCGTTCCAGAAGAAAAAGAAAATACAACTTACTATATCAGTTGTCATTATTGCATAAAAAAAAGCTTTGTCATTAATACTTCAAGAAATAAAACCATGAAACTAGAACTAAAAATGTCAAGGGAAACCAGATCAAAGGTATAATCACAATGGCAAATGCAAGATGGCAAGTAAGGACGGTCAATTTTTATAGAATTAATATGACGATAATTCTTCTGAAGGCCTGGGTGGTGATCAAAAGCCGTTAAATCATTTACTTCACAGAATTTCAGAAATTTCAGAATGTGCTGGTTTGAATGTAATGTTGACAATCCGTTATAGATAATGCATATTATAAGGGTTGTCTTGTCGTTGAATAGACCGAGGGATGTCAGGATTGATCAAATGAAAGACCGACCGTAGGGAGGTCTTTCTTTCAGTAATCCTGACACCCAAGGTGTGTTCTACGACAAGAAAAACCTTTAAATATGCATTATCTGACTCATATACCATCACACAAATATCATTTTTATAAAGATTCGAAAAACTTAGTATCCTATTTTACCGACCACTTAAGTGGAATATTCCTTTCTAATGCCTTCAGATTTTTAATATGCCCTACGGCTCATTGAGAATGTGAAATGAAAGTCACTAATTGATCTAGATAAAAACCTTTTAAAACTTATTATTCATACACAGTAAAAATATGACTGTAACTGCATGAAGTAAAACACAAATGTATTGTTACCATCCGATAACGATGTATAACAAATACAAGACACATTGTAAGTAATTTATTGTACCAACTTAGTTAATGGAACAGGGGGAGGGGTATATTTTTTTTTTCTATTTGTAATGACATTTCTATCACGAAAAAGTTGTTATTTTTTCAACAATTTGAATTGAATCGAATGAAATATTCAGAAAAATTGTCTTTTGAATAGCAATACATTTGTTTACAGAAAATCAGGATATAACTATATACCCTCCCCACCATATCCTTTTGGAAGTTTACGTGAATGTCATTCAATAGAATATAGGAATATCTTATTAGTTAATTATTATTTGATAGAGTAAAATGTATTATACATCAACTATTCAGTGTGTATCGTCATGAACATGCATAAAATATTTGCCACTGGACGTTAAGCAAGCAACAAAAAATCAATCAACCCTTTCAGTGTGACTCAATAAGATTTTCAAAATCTTACACACGAATATGTTAAATCTGGGTTTATTTTATGAAAGCCTATCTCACATATATGATAATGTTTTTGTATTGTAGCGATAAATTAACAAAACTTCATGTTGTTTGTTTCTAAGAATTAAAATGCGGGCAATGATGGTTTCTTTTACACATCGATTGAAAAATTTAAAAAATAAATTCCCAAATCGGCAACAAAAAACTATCAGACAATTATGATTTTGAAGTGAATCATAGATGCATTTCTATCAAGGAAAATTATGACCTTACACAGGTCATTATTTTATGCCTTGGAGCATATTTTATTGAAACATGGTATCGTCCGGGTTGATTCTGAGAAAGAATGACCGATGGTTCTGAAAGAAAATAACTCCATGTAGGTATATAGATATAGATTAAGTAAACCATTAGATACTATGGAAACACTGTTACCAGACAGAATTATTGTTTGGAATATTTGTACGATGTTTAAACTATTACGTATATTGTTTGAGCTTGCCAACTGAATAAGACTCTGTAATTTTACAGCTAGGAAAACAGCATTAAGTTAGTTTTAGATACGTGGGCTTACAGAGAACTTATATATATTAAGAGAGTAATGTTATAAAACTTAAGCCCTTCGAATATTTGTTCAAATTTTAACTGTCCTTCCTTAATCCCCAAAGGGTGTTCTGAAAAAAATTCAGAACATATTTTACAATTTCTTATGAAAAGGAAAACCACATAAAATAAAGAGGTCAGAATTAATGTGTTTTTTATATGCCATTTGTAAATAGATCTTGAATATATGAATTATTAGATCCAAAAATTTATCCACAAATTTGGTTGGAAAGAATATTTAAGAATGAAAAATTACTCTGTGTGTTTTATTACCCCTGCACAAAAAGTTAAACTGGGTCAGAATTGGTAATTGTTAAACGCAGCATTTAATTAACTAAACCAGTTGTTATATATCTAGTTATATAACTAGAATTTGATCAATCTAACAAGTGTTTCTTAATTTTTTTTATTTGTGTTTAATACTGTAGTCAATAATTTCACATGTTTGATAATACAAAACTCAAAAGCAAAATTCAAAAACAAAATGCAACATTTTTTAAAATAGATATTACCTGTCCAGCCTGCCAAGTGTATAGTCCTCTGGTAAAGTAGTAACAAGTTACGCCATTTAATTCCCAACTAGAACCGCACGAATCTAAAAATAAGTAAAAAAAGTGTCAGATTATTCCATTTTTTAATGGAAGAGGGACGAAAGATACCAGAGGGACAGTCAATCTCATAAATCGAAAAGAAACTGACAACGCCACGGCTAAAGATGAAAAAGACAAACAGACAAACAATAGTACACATAACACAACATAGAAAACTAAAGAATAAACAACACGAACCCCACCAAAAACTAGGGGCGATCTCAGGTGCTCATGAAGGGTAAGCAGATCCTGCTCCACATGTGGCACCCGTCGTGTTGCTTATGTGATAAAAAAATCCGGTAAATAATCTAATTCGGTAGGTCACATTCATGAAAGAGAAGGATATTGTAGTTACGACGTAAAGAACATATCCGATACCATTTGTGAAACGGTTATTCCATAACAGTCAACCAACTCGTGATGGCGTCCCTAAAATTTACGAGGTGATGATTTCAACTTCACTATTTGGAACTCTTGGTTTAATAGCTTCCTTGTGCATCAAGTAAAGTACGAAAACTACAGTGATGATATAACAAATATAGATATAAACTAAATTTACTTCCGTCTTAGTTACATATATTACATGGCGGCTGTATTGACTTTGCATAGATAATTACTATGAAACTTTTTATTCAATAGATATTCTAAATAGGTAGACGCACTTATATATTTCGATTACTTACATTGACAATTTGACCCACCAGTATTTGAAATACATGCACATCTGTGTGTATTCCCTCCAACATTAGTACATGTCCCACCATTTTTACACGGATTAGGCATACATGGGTTGACTGAAAAATAAAAAAAAAAATAAAACAATTAAGGATGTTTGCTTCTATTGTTTTTAAATTTTTGTCAGATGTTCGGAATCCAGTGGTTTTATTCATTTAGTTCCCCCGCTAACAACTACTTATCTTTTCATAATTTTATTACATTAAGTTTAAAGAATTAGCCATTTTTGGAAAATCCGAAAAAAAATCCTTGTTATTTTTTCATAATTTTTAAAAGAAAAGGGTGACAATGTTAAATGTATGAAAAGTCTAGAGAGAATTATTTCGTGTCAATTTTCAATGGCTTATATCTTGGAAACAAGCAGTCAGACCCTTGATCTATTCTGCTTTTTTAGTTCCTTTCTTTATATATTATCAATTTATAACAGTCTTTTAAAAAGCTTGTTATTTTGAAACAGAGTAGCAAACATCCTTAAAATAGTCAGCAAGTTGAATTTCCCACATAATCTACATTCCCTTTTATTTTACAACAAATCAAGGCTATGTTCTATTCCGAATTTGAATCGTTTAATACTTAATCATAATTAATCAAATACTATCTTGACTGTTATATTTTTTTTCAAGATCATTATGAATGACATGACACCAAACGCGGGTTACAAACTAAAACTGAGGGAAACAAATTAAATAAAAGAGGAGAACTACGACACAACAGAAACACAACATTAAAATGAAACACACATAAACGAACTATAATATAACAATGGCCATTTTCCTGACTTGGTACAGAACATTTTAAGGGAATAAATGGGGGATTGAACCTGGTTTTGTGGCTAGCCAAACCTCCCGCTTTTAAGGAAATGTTAAATATAACAGCAATATGACAACATTACATGACAGGACTACAATACAAATAAATAGTAGTTCATATAGGACAGAGAAAGACACGACTAAGGGGTATTTTATAATTTACTATGCCAGACGCGCGTTTCGTCCACACAAGACAAACCAGTGACTCTCAGATAAAAATAGTTCGAAAGCCAAAATAAGTACAAAGTTGTAGAGCATTGAGGACCAAAAGTTCCAAAAAGATGTGACTAATACGGCTAAGGTTTTCTGCTGGGATAAAAACATCCTTATTATTTAGAATAATTCAGACTTTACGTAAGTAAATTTATAAAAATGACTATACAATAGATATACACGATAACACCAAAGTGGTGACTAACTACAGAATAAAAACGAATACATAAAACAACCCAAACCAGCACATAAAAAGGCACAGTCAAGTTAGCCGAAGAAATGAAAGGTTTGACATCCAATTTTCTATCATTATCTCCTGCTTTTCAAGTTCAAGCTTATGAATTTCTACGTGAAGAATATAACTATAAAATTAATTCAAATATATGTAAATATAAGTTGCAAAGTCTGTAAATTGATCGTTTCCGTAAATCAGTTTGCTCAAATAAGTTACACATCAACAAACGACAACCACTGTCTATTATTACATGTGCAAATCATTGTCCGAAAAGCTACTGAGCAGTAATGAATTAACTGCAATCGAAAATTCCAAACAGTACTGAATGTACTGCGGTAGATAAGTCTGATAATTGACTGAATGACTGAACAACACTAAAAAATATATTATTCAGACTTTTGAGAAGATGTTAAGATCAAATGAGGGCTTAGAATTAAAATTAATTTCGCCTTTGTCTTATTTTTTAACATGTGTATAAGATTTGTGTATGTCGTATGGCTGTGATGTTTTTACAGTATTTTTGCTGCTGGAACCAAATTATTCTCACACTAACCAATTAGGTCTGTTTGGTTTTATTAACCAGTTTTTTTTTACATATAACGTAACAGTAAACAATTGTATTATAAGTGGGAGCTATACAACCAGTTTAACCCAACATATTCTCTAGAAATGTCTGTAACAAGTCTGGAATATGACAGTTGTCTTCCATTGGTTCAATTAGTTGATATTGTCTAACGTATGATATTGCCAGGGTTTAGAGAAATCCCATTTTTGAAGTTACTGTCGTTTTTCTAAATTTTTACTAGTTATAATTGTCCATTTCATTTGATTCCATTTGCTTTCGTTGATCTTGTTAATGAAGTATGTCAATATAAACAGCATGTAATATTGACACGTAGGAGTGTTTTTTACTTACTATCACAATTAACACCGGACCATCCTGCGTCACATGTACATGTATAACCAGCATTAGTTATATTACAATATCCATGGATACAAGGACTAGCTGTACAAGGCGTAACTGAAAGCAAAACATTAAATTTCTCAAAAATAATTATTTGAATTGTAAACAAAAACAAAATAATACAAAAGAAGCAAGAGATAAAAAGATAACTCATTCAAGAATCATTGAACGAATAAGGATACAACGCTAGTGCACTAAATCTTTTGAATTTTTCGTTCAATCAAAACGAGGATTGTTATTTTTTCTTTTGTTTTCATTTGTTTTTTTTTCTCAATATTGATTTTCTATTTTGTAAGATTTGATTTTTCGTTCGTCTTGTTATATTTAATTGATCTTCTTTTCAAGCATTGTATCATAATAGACAATTATGGTGTTTTGAAACTTTGTGATATATATATGACCTTAGAAATCGTATTCAGTGATGCAGTAAGTACATTAGATTCACATAAAGGTTAGTGGCCGAACCAAACGTAGGTAATCCTTTGATGACAGTAGCTCTTAGTGAAACGCAAAACCGTGACTATTTCACTTTTTTAAGATATGATCAAAATCATTGTAATGTCACCGGACATATTATATACAAATATCAATGCATATTTTGATATATATGTAGGACTAAAATCTATGGTTGGTTCCAAATCAATGGCAAATACCTAATCTACGGCAAATGTGATGTCATGCCATCTCAAATCTATGGCAGAGTTTTTATAATTCTTATTCAATTTTGTAATTTAACAATCTATGGTTGGTTCCAAATCAATGGCAAATTCCTAATTTACGGCACATGTTATGTCATGCCATCTCAAATCTATGGCAGAGTTGTTACAATTCTTATTCAATTTTGTAATTTAATAATCTATGGCGGATTTTTATTGTTTCCAAATCCATGGCAAATTTTTTGCAAATGGAGTACAAGACAGTACATATAAGATCAATAACTTGTCACAAATTGAAATGCAATTCAAGGGAGCATATCGATAAACATTTGTGAAATAAACATTCCATAAATTCCATAATGGTTAACCAAACATTTTCTTAAAGAGGGACGAACGATACCAGAGGGACAGTCAAACTCATAAATCGAAAATAAACTGACAACACCATGGCTAAAAATGAAAAGGACAGACAGACAAACAACAGTACACATGACACAACATAGAAAAATAAAGAATAAACAACACGAACCCCACCAAAAACTAGGGGTGATCGCAGGTGCTCCGGAAGGGTAAGCAGATCCTCAATCTAATTAAAATTAAATCTCTCACTCGCTCATTTTTTAATGCTTGGTCGATGCGTGGGACGCAGCGACCAAGCATTAAAAAATGAGCGAGTGAGAGATTTAATTTTAATTAGATTGGCAGATCCTGCTCCACATGTGGCACCAATCCGGTAAATAGTTTAATTCGGTAGGTCACATTTATGAAAGGGATGGCGATTGTAGTTACGACGTAAGGAACATATCCGATATCATTTGTGAAACGGTTATTCTATAACGGTCAAGCAACTCGCGATGGCGTCCGTAAAATTTACGAAGAGATGGTTTCAACTTCACCATCTGGAATTCTTGATTTAATAGCTTCCTTGTGAGCACGTACGATCTGACTAATATTTAGAAGTTGGTCAATTTTATTAGATACAAATTCATATAAGAGATGAACATAACTTAACTCTTAAATTAATATAAAAAAGTTCAACTGTAATTGAAATAAAAACCCTATTTTTTAACTATTTAAAAAATTCACGCTGATTAAATCTGTTAATATCTTGTATTTAGCATGTCGACCAGTAATGTATTAATTGAATTATGATCACTTAAATTGAAGATATCGGAAGTAAACATAAT
Organism: Mytilus galloprovincialis; assembly: GCF_965363235.1. NCBI lineage: Eukaryota > Metazoa > Mollusca > Bivalvia > Mytilida > Mytilidae > Mytilus > Mytilus galloprovincialis. The sequence goes on along the minus strand of NC_134838.1, from coordinate 10,262,089 downwards.
GTGGAAGGACAATTGTATGTGAATATTAAGCAACTTTACAAAAAAATACCAATGCAGAGGAACATGCATGATCAGTGACCTGCATACATTTAAATGTAAAAATCATTACGTTGTACATTGTAGCAAGTGTCAACTTGGGCGGGAGTACCAAAATATGATTCAGATATACAATAAAACAAATATTTTATTTCAATTGTTCGTTTGTTAATTTTATCCATCTAATTGTAATAACAATTTGTAAAACTAAAAATAAAGATTGTGATAAATGTTTGTTTAAATCTAACTCATATTATCCAATAACATGTGTTGTCAGCTCATAATGGACCATACGCGTATACTCATACGGTCCGACCTTACGCGTATGGTCGGACCGTACAAGTATATCAAATACTCATATGGTCTGGAACAAATATAAACAAGTCTTACTTAAAAACAACGTTAAAACCTACGATTGCGCAATTTTTATACGTGTGCATGTAAAACAAATTTCGTTGTACAGGGATCTAAAAACAGCCCAAACAACATTTTTCAAAAGAACAAAAAAGTGAAAAAAAGTATACTTTAACAAAACGCATTTGACTCACAGGTCGAACAACTGATATTAATAAACCCTGCTGACTACCATTGGCAATAGACAAATAAATTGATCACAATAGGTAAATGAAATTACAGGTGTACTCTTATCTGTGAAATAATCGAGTCTTGCTTTAAACATATTGTAGATGTTAAACATTGCTAATGTTGATGGCATGTTTTTGCGAATTTCATTTTTGATCATCATAAAGACGGTATTTAATGTAACTTATTTACCAGGGAGTGTTTTTTACCATTTTTACAAATGTCACATGAGAGAGTGCCTGTACAAAGTCAGATATATGACAGTGTTATTCATTCGTTTGATGTGTTTGAGCTTCTGATTTTGCCGTTTGATTAGGAACTTCACTTTTTTAATTTTCCTGGGAGTTAAGTATTTTTGTGATTTATTTTTTAAACATTTATAATTTATAAAATATACCAAATGTAAAACATGCATGACCGTTTGAATGAGTTGGTAGGCATCTTGTATCTTCCTGGCAGGGATTTGTAGGCCAGCAGCTGTCTGTATCCTGAAAGTATAATAAACATATGTTATTTTGGAACTTTATTATAGTTAATTGATTTAATTGTTGCATAATTGTAAATTTAAAACAGTACGGATATCTTATATGAGGGTCTGCTTACCCTTCCAGAACACCTGAGTCCTTCCCCGGTATCCGGAGGAGTTCAACTTCCTCAGACTTTGTTCTATGTTTCTTGACCTTTGGTCATTTGTTTTTCTTGCCATGGCATTCTAAGTTTAGATTCTACTTAATTAGGAGTTTGAATATTCCTATTGGATCTTTTATAAGTATATATATGAAACTTTATAGAATCAGTGTATCCAGAACTTGGCTGATCCAAAAGAATTACTTTCTATTTACATTTATATGCGACAGCTATGTTTTGTTTTTATGATTATTAAAAACATGCCAGCAAGGACATTCACATCAAATAAGAAATTTCAGGATATTTGAACAATTACTGTTCTTATTAGTTTAAACATATTTGTTTATAGTGGATTGGGAAACAAGTTTTTCGGAATTTTGGATCCTCTATGCTCTTAAACTTTGTATTGTTTGGCTTTATAACTATTTTGATATGAGCGTCACTTGTGAGTCTTATGTAGACGAAACGCGCGTCTGGCGTATTAAATTATAATCCTGGTACTTTTGATAACTATTTGCAACTTATATTAATCCCTTTCCACTTTGCGGGTGCGAGTGCTGCCTTGTAGCATTAGCCTGCTCTTTTTCGAAATCTACAAGGGTGTCTTTAACGTGCAAGAGATATGGCTCTCTCTTAACACGGGTCAGCCATTTATCGTCCCCTTTCGACAGACTATCATCTTATAAGTGACATGAATAATTTTGCTCTATAAGCTATGAAACTGATGTTTCATCCAAACTTTAAAAAAAAACACAAAAAAACCACAAAAAAACACTTCAAAATTTGCTTGCGTCCGAAGCACTTTTCGGGATTTACCTGAAAAAGGTGCGCTGAAAGTTTTTAAATATTTAGATAGCTAATAACTGTGGACAAACAACAAACGAAAGCCGAGTGGCAATGCACATTTTAAATGAGTATTTTCAAAAGATGTATTGATTATGATATTGTTAATAGAAATGCATTTTTTACAGTCAAATGAAACATGTCAACTGAAATGTGCCTTCTTTCTACCAAATCAGCGCAAAGTTAAAAAATCTGACTGAATTTCGAGCATTGATCACGAAGACTACACATTGTGTCAAGTACGTTATAACACTTAAGACTGCGAATTCACATTCGACATTCACTCAGCATTCTCCAATGAGACGATTTAGCTTCTTGCATTTTGAACGGTCTCCTTTGGCTTAGTATAATGTGCTGGCATTACTGAAAAACGGTAAGCATATATTTTAGCTGCTAGTATACAAAAAAAGTTCTATCTGAAATCAAGTTTTTGTTATAGAGTTGAAATGCTACTCATTATTTTGTTAAGAAAAAAAATACTTTAAATGAGATACTGTGAAAGTAATTTTATTCGTGGGGTACCAATTTTCGTGGTTTGCGTGGATGAATTTATCCCCGAATTTAAGTGTCCAACGAAATAAAACAACCATTGTTCAAATCAAGACATGGAAAGATCCTCATGAAGGATTCACTACAGATATGATCTAGAGAAAAAAAAATTGAATAACCTTAAATCTGAGAATACTTTAATTTGCAGTCACAAAACTACAACTGCATGCAGGATTATACCCATTTAATCTTTAAGAATCTAAACTGTACAACTTTTGATCTTTTAATTCTCATAAAAACATTTTTTTCGATGAAAGTCAGATTCCCGGTATTTATATGCTATTTTGATAAAGTGTTCATTTTATATCCTCATAGTTCTCGTACATATGGGAAATAATAATTTCAAGCTGGGCTTTATTTTGATAAGAATTATTTGACAATTCAAGTTACGTTTATAGCATTTGTTTATGATACAGATTCCTTTAGGTGACATGTTTATGGCCTAATTAACACCTTTGATGGTCCCTAATCTGTTGATCACTTTATCTCAGCTTAAATAGTGTTGTCACTACAATTTACACGGGTCAATGTTTACTTTGCATTTCCTTCAATCCAGACTATTTGTAACCTTTGTTTCTTAAGGCTTTAATTTTTTAATTATTCTTTTTTTTTTTAGAAAACTACAATCCACGAATTTAAAATCCCACGAACATGTCAATATTGCTTAAACCACGAAAATTGATACCCACGAATTAAAGTAGGTCTTATCAACTATTTTTTTATTATTAGCCTCAACTCAATGTTGTTGCAGTTGTCGCTGTTGTAAATTACGATAACGCAACTGGAGATCAGAGTGCTGATAAAAATTAGTCCTTGCAAGAGATTCAACTACCACTTCTTCATTTAGAAGTCGTCCTTCCACTTCTTCATTGATCAATCGACCATCCACTTCTTTACTTTTAGCTGACCATCGGAACAGTGCGACAGGAAAGAAAAGATGCAAAGGAAGAACAAGCAAGCACAATTGAACTTGTCCGGAAAAATCAGTTGACATATGAGAGAATAAGATGGACGGATATGCCAACAATTTGAAAGGCTCTTGGCCATGTTGTAGATTCTAGTTAAAGTAAGCAATATTCTAGAATATACTAGTTTATGATTCATTTTCATTTGTATTTGTTGACATATCCCTATGTTATATAAAGAAAACTTATAAATACAATTCAGACGTTTTAATACATGACAAGTAGTTTGGATGTTTTCTTTTATATGTTAACACAATCGTCTAGCGGGGGAAAATGCAGATCTCTGGTAAAGGTAAGTGCAAATTTCTAATAATACTAAGAAATAAATTGAACTACTTGTTTTTGTTATTTTTGTATTGCCATACTCTTTTGTTTAGGTTCTCAATAGTTTAAATACGAGAAACATTTCTTAAGTTTACACGAATTCATTTTGATTTGGATAATGAACCTTGAACTTCATGGATGATAAAGCTGACTATGAGATATGGGCTTTGCTCATTGTTGAAGGCCAGACGGTGAACTATAGTTGTTAATTTCTGTGTCATTTGGTCTCGTGTTAAGAGCTGTCTCATTGGCAATCATAGTGCATTTTTTTTATATATTAACATCTTCTGTATCTTATTTCAAACATATTAAGATCAAAAGACCAACCCGATACTCATGAGGTATCCCAACTTTAAAAACAAACCTGTACTAGTGAAATTGTCATCTGTAATACATGAAGGGACGCGGATAAGTGATACCACAACTGTTAGGTATTTAACTACACTGTGGTCACTATCTATATTAAATATAATAAAATCTAAAATTCTGAAAAAACGTGTTTTTGAAAATCTTAATGTTTGATTCGAGCGTCTTATTGAGTCTTTTGTAGACGAAACGCGCGTCTGGCGCAAACATAAAATTTTAATCCTGGTATCTATGATGAGTTTATTTATATAAGTCGTTTGAGTCAAGAAAAAAAAGAAAAAGTTGGCATTAATATAAGCATTACGTAATAAGTTGTTACAGCTGACAATCCTATAAATAATTAAAATATCAATCTATGTAAAAAAAGAAACACATCGTTTTAAATTTCAAGCGTTAAAATATATGGAGATTAACCATTTCAATTTCAATGCAAAAGGATTAAATATTCAAAGGTCATTACAATGCGTATTGTTATTTGAAAAATCGATCAAATTAGTAGGATTGTATAATATTTTATAATCAAACGCTTCACTGACACAATAATTACAATTTTGCCATACACACGGTTCATCAAAAGACACTTTTCAGATTATCGGTTGACAAAAAAAGATGGATTTGTTTTATTTGTATTTTTTTTTTGGGGGGGGGGGGTGGGGGGCGGGGGGCTTCTTTCTGGGAGTAATATGGAAATATGAAATGTGATCATAATTTTAGCATTTTACATAGTTTATTAAGTTCGGTACATTTTTTTGGAATTCATTAAGTCATTTAACTTCAATGTGTTTGGTCTATTTCTGTACTGAAATGCAATTCATTGTTTTCTACAGCTGCACAATTAAAAATGTAATGGTATTCATCACCAATGGCATTTTAATTACACAATACACACTTTCTGTTATCTCTTTCTGTGTTTTACCATCTTCCAGGTTCTTTTGGAAATTTCATGTTCAAAGTTCGAAATTTAAGAAATAAGAATATCTGCCGGTCATCCAAATTATTTGAATATTTCCCAAACTCCAAAGTTTCTTCGAAAAAATGATACTTTAATACTTTTTGGTGATTCCTGTGCGCTTGCTAGCCATTTTTGTTTAAATTGATCTATTAAATTCTGTTTGGATCCGCCTCACTTATCATTGTCAATTGGCAAGACACTAGGATCGATCTAATAAGATGATCAACATTACTTTTGAACTCATGCTGTTTATGTAGAAGCGCCCAGGCTACTATCCATGGTGTATATTAGAGTAAAATGGATGCTTGTCTTCATGATAAGAGTCAAATTTCAATGTGAATCTCGTATTAGATAGTTTTAACTACATTTATATACTAGTAAAAAAAAAGACACGATACAAGGCAATGTATTTTCCATATACAATAACATTGTATACCCTGTACCAAGGTCAATAATTGCAAAATTGGTCTAACATAAACAGAGGGATATATTTAAAAAAAACATTGCTTTAAGGCAAATACGCGATTTTTTTCAAAATATTTGTTATTTCACCAAAAAATCAAATTTGATATAAGAACTTAAAACTTTAAACTGGTTTGCTTAAAATTGTGAATGCCTTAACATATATTTGAATACTTTTGTATCTTTTGGTCAACTCGAAACTATTGTCTGATCGGTTGTCATATCGAATATTCGAAAGTTGGATTTTTTTAAACAGAATTCTAATTAAATATTTTGTAGAAGGGCAGACTAAAAAAATTTAGAGGTTGAAGACTTATTACCCTACATAACACATAGATGAATGCATTTTTAAGATCTACTAGAACAGTTTGTTGTAAAGTTCTTTTAGTAAAATATATTTGTATTCGAACACGCCTACTCTGATTTTATGACTCATTAGAAAGGTATTTCACTAGACCTATATATTTCTTCTTTTAGTATTGTGAATTGTTAATGTTTTTGCATCAACCTACAGCCTAAATATATATATAAATATATATATATATAACAGAATCTAAAGCGAGATGATGTATCAAATATTTTTTTTTTCTTTTTTACGTTTTCAAGACAGAGGAGTCAACTCAAACACGCCTGAACATAAAAATGTGTCCTTAATTTTCAATTTTCGATGAAAATATTCCCTTTTTTTGCGATTTTATCCCCAACACTTGTCATCAGGAGCAGAGATGCAAATTGATACTTTTATAAGATTAATCTATTATATGTGGAATTATTTTCGGCGGAATTTTGATTCTGCACAAAAGAGATCCACGATAATTTGCACCTACCACTCTCGACTGTTTTATGAAAAAAAGTCTATAATTTATATGTTTACAAATATTACGAAGCTCAATTCAATAATTTAAGTAAAAAAAAAACACAAAAAAGATGGATAAAATCCTAACTTAGGCACTTTCAATACATTTTTAAAGCCCATAGAAACAGATGTAAACATTTCAAATTTATTAACTTCGCCTTTTTTACCTTTTCTAACAAAGAGTTCCATTTTTTTGGTATAATTTCAACTGGGTTTCCACCTAGGTATATACCATAATACTACAGATTTCTCTGATTAATAGGATGGAATCATCGAAAGAATCCAAACACACAATATACCATTAATTAAATTTGCCATGCCTTACATAAACTGAAGTATATAGTATATAACATGTATTGGACGTATTATCATTAACAAGCTTGCGAGTGAAATATATGTTCTACGAGGGACAATATTCTCCAATATTCATGCAATACTCCTTTTATTGTATAGCAATATATTGTAAAAGTAAATAAAGTCAACAGTAGTATACCGCTGTTCAAAACTCGTACATCGATGGACAAAAAACAAAATCTGGGTAACAAACTAAAACTGAGGGAATCGCATTAAATATAAGAGAACAACGACAAAATATTAAAATGTAACACACACAGAAACGGACTAGGCATTAGACAAAATCAGATGAGAATAACAAATATAACATCAAAACCAAATACATGAATTTGGGATAGAAAAGTACCGTGACACGTCTTATAGTAATGTGAATTCACACTCAAATATAAGAGAAAACAAACGACACAACGTAAACACAACGTTAAAATATAACACACACAGAAACGAACTATACTATAACAATGGCCATATTCCTGACTTGGTACAGGACATTTTTAAAGAAACAAATGGTGGGTTGAACCTGGTTTTGTGGCATGCCAAACCTTGCGCTTTAATGGCAATGTTAAATATAACATTAAAATGACAACATAATATTACAGGACAACAATACAAATAAATAGGAGAACATATAAGACAAAGAGACATATGAATAATAGCTAACAAAAGCGTAATGCAAACCTAAAACATCGCACAGATTACGTTGAACAAAATCAAATCTAATAAATGAAGGCGGTGATTAATTTTCTTTACCATAACACATGAATATAATAGAAAAGACGTCAACACATTTGACAAAATTCACGGAGTGTCAATTTTAATCTGTGCTCTTCATAACTTTGTTGGAGCCAGTTTCTGTGTAAGGAGCACACTCCTGTATATGAAGTCCGTATAGTGTGAACAAGCACGAGAATAACGTATCGATTGAAATATGTAAACACCATACGAAGGGGCAGAGGGTAGGTTACTGCTGATAAATGGGAAATTGATAATTTGAAAGTTAAGATCGTCCCGTTTATCATAGATTTTCGTGTGAAGTCGTCCATCTGCGTCAATATTGAGGAAAAGATCAAGGTATGAAGCAGTCCTTCTAGTATCAGTAGTTTCCTAAATTTCAAGTTCACTGGGATATACGAGATGTAAGTATTGTCTTAAATATGGGTTATTCAATGATAGAACATCATCAATATATCGGATAGTAAAATTAAAAAAATTCGCAAGGTGCTTTTTCTTTTTGTCTTTTAGAAGGTTCTGAATAGATTCTGTTTCATACAAGTACAAAAACAAATCGGTCAGCAGGGGTGCACAATTAGTACCCTTTGGAATGCAGACTGTCTGTTGAAATATAAATCCTCCAAACTCAACAAATATATTGTCGATCAAAAAGTCCAGCATTTTAATAATATCATCTTCAGTATATTTTCTGGAAGATTCAGTGTGATTCTTCACAAAATATGAATTATTGTAACCCAAAAGAAGAAATTTGTATCTACGATTCCCATTTTTATAGAAAAAGCTCTTAGTTTAAAAATTAGTTTAAAAAATGTTTTAAACTAAGATTTTGTCGTTGATGACGTCATGAATTTTGAAGATTTATTGCACTAGTATAATATCGGAATTTATTGCACGCTAACTTTTGGTTACTTTCTATGGGAAATATTATATTGCTATGCAATAATAATAATTATTCATATACAACTGTCAATAATTATAATGATAATAATGATTATATTGTTAAGCAATTGATTCATAATTATAAAGGTTTCAACATTTTCACTCTGTTTTTCTATAATAATATTGGAATGGGGGCAAATTTCAAATGTAATAAATGTTTACATAAGCCGTTACATTTGATTAATTAAGGTCAAAGTATTTTGATTGTACAATAAAATTTAGAATGGAAATGAGAAATGTGTCGAAGAGACAACAACCCGACCAAAGAGTAATACAACCAGCCGATGACCTACAGTGGTTCTTCAACAAAGCGAGATAATCCTTCACCTGGAGGCGGACTTCAACTGGCCCCTGAACAGGATTGTGTACTAGTTTAGTGAAAATGGACGTCATACTAAACTCAAAAGCATATAGATATATGAAAAACTGTTTTTGAATTCTTAATATATCTTTTCCATAATGCTCATTAAACTGGTAAAAAATAAATGATACTTATCATTATCTCATTTTGTCATATATGCATATAACCAGACATATACGTTGAATTTACGATTAAATTTTTATCTTTAGAAGTTACAGCCAGCAGCTGACATTTAAGTATTTGCGGAAGATAGTTCACAGCGTTACAGTCTTTGTAGCGGTGACAATGAAATAAATACATTTTAGCCCCCATATAACGGAAAATATGGATAACATGTCCATTCATTCTTTTGTTTATCTGGTACGTCCATCAAGAAAAAAGTTCTGATGTACATTGAATAATAATTTCAACAAGCAATATAAGCCAATTAAATGTGCTCATGTTCTTCACTTTCTTTTAACATTGGGGTAGCTTATGTATAAACACGTAGCAATTTAAATCAGTACGGTAACCATACTGGGAAGTCTTGATACAGATGTCGCATATTACTGGAGTAAAATTCATAGATTATTAAATAGATTTAAATAGTATTTTTTACATCAATACTATCAAAAAGAAACGCATGACAAATGTCTCTAATGGATAAAATGAATAATTAATACATTATTACGGAAAAATTTATTATTTTTTTCTTTTACAAATTAGATCTAGACCAAAAAACTTGGAAATTTGCAAATTGATTTGAGTTAAGTTTCCCTACGTGAATAAGTTTAAATTTGAATGCATTTGATGAGCCTTGTCAATTATAATACTAATCAACAATAGCGAATTTCATAACGCGTTACAAAAGTTAATCTTAAAACAGTCTTCTTATCAATAGGCACATTGAACAGCAAATATGAGAAATTACGAGGGACAATATTCTCCAATATTCATGCAATACCCCTTCTATTGTATAGCAATATATTGTAAAAGTAAATAAAGTCAACAGTAGTATACCGCTGTTCAAAACTCGTACATCGATGGACAAAAAACAAAATCTGGGTAACAAACTAAAACTGAGGGAATCGCATTAAATATAAGAGAACAACGACACAATATTAAAATGTAACACACACAGAAACGGACTAGGCATTAGACAAAATCAGCTGAGAATAACAAATATAACATCAAAACCAAATACATGAATTTGGGATAGAAAAGTACCGTGACACGTCTCATAGTAATGAGAATTCACACTCAAATATAAGAGAAAACAAACGACACAACGTAAACACAACGTTAAAATATAACACACACAGAAACGAACTATACTATAACAATGGCCATATTCCTGACTTGGTACAGGACATTTTTAAAGAAACAAATGGTGGGTTGAACCTGGTTTTGTGGCATGCCAAACCTCGCGCTTTAATGGCAATGTTAAATATAACATTAAAATGACAACATAATATTACAGGACAACAATACAAATAAATAGGAGAACATATAAGACAAAGAAACATATGAATAATAGCTAACAAAAGCGTAAACAACAAATTTGACAAAATTGACGGAGTGTCAATTCTAATCTGTCCTCTTCATAACTTTGTTGGAGCCAGTTTCTGTGTAAGGAGCACACTCCTGTATATGAAGTCCGTATAGTGTGAACAAGCACGAGAATAACGTATCGATTGAAATATGTAAACACCATACAAAGGGGCAGAGGGTATGTTACTGCTGATAAATGGGAAATTGATAATTTGAAAGTTAAGATCGTCCCGTTTATCATAGATTTTCGTGTGAAGTCGTCCATCTGCGTCAATATTGAGGAAAAGATCAAGGTATGAAGCAGTCCTTCTAGTATCAGTAGTATCCTAAATTTCAAGTTCACTGGGATATACGAGATGTAAGTATTGTCTTAAATATGGGTTATTCAATGATAGAACATCATCAATATATCGGATAGTAAAATTACAAAATTTCGCAAGGTGCTTTTTCTTTTTGTCTTTTAGAAGGTTCTGAATAAAGTCTGTTTCATACAAGTACAAAACCAAATCGGTCAGCAGGGGTGCACAATTAGTACCCATTGGAATTCAGACTGTCTGTTGAAATATAAATCCTCCAAACTCAACAAATATGTTGTCGATCAAAAAGTCCAGCATTTTAATAATATCATCTTCAGTATATTTTCTGGAAGATTCAGTGTGATTCTTCACAAAATATGAATTATTGTAACCCAAAAGAAGAAATTTGTATCTACGATTCCCATTTTTATAAAAAAAGCTCTTAGTTTAAAAATTAGTTTAAAAAATGTTTTAAACTAAGATTTTGTCGTTGATGACGTCATGAATTTTGAAGATTTATTGCACTAGTATAATATCGGAATTTATTGCACGCTAACTTTTGGTTACTTTCTATGGGAAATATTATATTGCTATGCAATAATAATAATTATTCATATACAACTGTCAATAATTATAATGATAATAATGATTATATTATTAAGCAATTGATTCATAATTATAAAGGTTTCAACATTTTCACTCTGTTTTTCTATAATAATATTGGAATGGGGGCAAATTTCAAATGTAATAAATGTTTACATAAGCCGTTACATTTGATTAATTAAGGTCAAAGTATTTTGATTGTACAATAAAATTTAGAATGGAAATGAGAAATGTGTCGAAGAGACAACAACCCGACCAAAGAGTAATACAACCAGCCGATGACCTACAGTGGTTCTTCAACAAAGCGAGATAATCCTTCACCTGGAGGCGGACTTCAACTGGCCCCTGAACAGGATTGTGTACTAGTTTAGTGAAAATGGACGTCATACTAAACTCAAAAGCATATAGATATATGAAAAACTGTTTTTGAATTCTTAATATATCTTTTCCATAATGCTCATTAAACTGGTAAAAAATCACATTTTGTCATATATGCATATAACCAGACATATACGTTGAATTTACGATTAAATTTTTATCTTTAGAAGTTACAGCCAGCAGCTGACATTTAAGTATTTGTGGAAGATAGTTCACAGCGTTACAGTCTTTGTAGCGGTGACAATGACATAAATACATTTTAGCCCCCATATAACGGAGAATATGGATAACATGTCAATTCATTCTTTTGTTTATCTGGTACGTCCATCAAGAAAAAAGTTCTGATGTACATTGAATAATAATTTCAACAAGCAATATAAGCCAATTAAATGTGCTCATGTTCTTCACTTTTTTTTAACATTGGGGTAGCTTATGTATAAACACGTAGCAATTTAAATCAGTACGGTAACCATACTGGGAAGTCTTGATACTGATGTCGCATATTACTGGAGTAAAATTCATAGATTATTAAATAGATTTAAATAGTATTTTTTACAACAATACTATAAAAAAGAAACGCATGACAAATGTCTCTAATGGATAAAATGAATAATTAATACATTATTACGGAAAAATTTATTATTTTTTTCTTTTACAAATTAGATCTAGACCAAAAAACTTGGAAATTTGCAAATTGATTTGAGTTAAGTTTCCCTACGTGAATAAGTTTAAATTTGAATGCATTTGATGAGCCTTGTCAATTATAATACTAATCAACAATAGCGAATTTCATAACGCGTTACAAAAGTTAATCTTAAAACAGTCTTCTTATCAATAGGCACATTGAACAGCAAATATGAGAAATTACGAGGGACAATATTCTCCAATATTCATGCAATACCCCTTCTATTGTATAGCAATATATTGTAAAAGTAAATAAAGTCAACAGTAGTATACCGCTGTTCAAAACTCGTACATCGATGGACAAAAAACAAAATCTGGGTAACAAACTAAAACTGAGGGAATCGCATTAAATATAAGAGAACAACGACACAATATTAAAATGTAACACACACAGAAACGGACTAGGCATTAGACAAAATCAGCTGAGAATAACAAATATAACATCAAAACCAAATACATGAATTTGGGATAGAAAAGTACCGTGACACGTCTCATAGTAATGTGAATTCACACTCAAATATAAGAGAAAACAAACGACATAACGTAAACACAACGTTAAAATATAACACACACAGAAACGAACTATACTATAACAATGGCCATATTCCTGACTTGGTACAGGACATTTTTAAAGAAACAAATGGTGGGTTGAACCTGGTTTTGTGGCATGCCAAACCTCGCGCTTTAATGGCAATGTTAAATATAACATTAAAATGACAACATAATATTACAGGACAACAATACAAATAAATAGGAGAACATATAAGACAAAGAAACATATGAATAATAGCTAACAAAAGCGTAAACAACAAATTTGACAAAATTGACGGAGTGTCAATTCTAATCTGTCCTCTTCATAACTTTGTTGGAGCCAGTTTCTGTGTAAGGAGCACACTCCTGTATATGAAGTCCGTATAGTGTGAACAAGCACGAGAATAACGTATCGATTGAAATATGTAAACACCATACAAAGGGGCAGAGGGTATGTTACTGCTGATAAATGGGAAATTGATAATTTGAAAGTTAAGATCGTCCCGTTTATCATAGATTTTCGTGTGAAGTCGTCCATCTGCGTCAATATTGAGGAAAAGATCAAGGTATGAAGCAGTCCTTCTAGTATCAGTAGTATCCTAAATTTCAAGTTCACTGGGATATACGAGATGTAAGTATTGTCTTAAATATGGGTTATTCAATGATAGAACATCATCAATATATCGGATAGTAAAATTACAAAATTTCGCAAGGTGCTTTTTCTTTTTGTCTTTTAGAAGGTTCTGAATAAAGTCTGTTTCATACAAGTACAAAACCAAATCGGTCAGCAGGGGTGCACAATTAGTACCCATTGGAATTCAGACTGTCTGTTGAAATATAAATCCTCCAAACTCAACAAATATGTTGTCGATCAAAAAGTCCAGCATTTTAATAATATCATCTTCAGTATATTTTCTGGAAGATTCAGTGTGATTCTTCACAAAATATGAATTATTGTAACCCAAAAGAAGAAATTTGTATCTACGATTCCCATTTTTATAAAAAAAGCTCTTAGTTTAAAAATTAGTTTAAAAAATGTTTTAAACTAAGATTTTGTCGTTGATGACGTCATGAATTTTGAAGATTTATTGCACTAGTATAATATCGGAATTTATTGCACGCTAACTTTTGGTTACTTTCTATGGGAAATATTATATTGCTATGCAATAATAATAATTATTCATATACAACTGTCAATAATTATAATGATAATAATGATTATATTATTAAGCAATTGATTCATAATTATAAAGGTTTCAACATTTTCACTCTGTTTTTCTATAATAATATTGGAATGGGGGCAAATTTCAAATGTAATAAATGTTTACATAAGCCGTTACATTTGATTAATTAAGGTCAAAGTATTTTGATTGTACAATAAAATTTAGAATGGAAATGAGAAATGTGTCGAAGAGACCACAACCCGACCAAAGAGTAATACAACCAGCCGATGACCTACAGTGGTTCTTCAACAAAGCGAGATAATCCTTCACCTGGAGGCGGACTTCAACTGGCCCCTGAACAGGATTGTGTACTAGTTTAGTGAAAATGGACGTCATACTAAACTCAAAAGCATATAGATATATGAAAAACTGTTTTTGAATTCTTAATATATCTTTTCCATAATGCTCATTAAACTGGTAAAAAATCACATTTTGTCATATATGCATATAACCAGACATATACGTTGAATTTACGATTAAATTTTTATCTTTAGAAGTTACAGCCAGCAGCTGACATTTAAGTATTTGTGGAAGATAGTTCACAGCGTTACAGTCTTTGTAGCGGTGACAATGACATAAATACATTTTAGCCCCCATATAACGGAGAATATGGATAACATGTCAATTCATTCTTTTGTTTATCTGGTACGTCCATCAAGAAAAAAGTTCTGATGTACATTGAATAATAATTTCAACAAGCAATATAAGCCAATTAAATGTGCTCATGTTCTTCACTTTTTTTTAACATTGGGGTAGCTTATGTATAAACACGTAGCAATTTAAATCAGTACGGTAACCATACTGGGAAGTCTTGATACTGATGTCGCATATTACTGGAGTAAAATTCATAGATTATTAAATAGATTTAAATAGTATTTTTTACAACAATACTATAAAAAAGAAACGCATGACAAATGTCTCTAATGGATAAAATGAATAATTAATACATTATTACGGAAAAATTTATTATTTTTTTCTTTTACAAATTAGATCTAGACCAAAAAACTTGGAAATTTGCAAATTGATTTGAGTTAAGTTTCCCTACGTGAATAAGTTTAAATTTGAATGCATTTGATGAGCCTTGTCAATTATAATACTAATCAACAATAGCGAATTTCATAACGCGTTACAAAAGTTAATCTTAAAACAGTCTTCTTATCAATAGGCACATTGAACAGCAAATATGAGAAATTACCGTGTTCGTATTGGTTACCTAAGCTTCACAAAATTCCATGCAAACAATGGTATATTGCCAGCTGATTTGTATGTTGTACAAAGGAATTTTCCATTAGAAAGACAAAAACTCTGAAGATGATCTTCAGAAAAAACGTGAAACTGTATTCCCCCTTAGTGGCATTAACCAAATGTGGATTCTAAAAAGCTCTAAACAACTTCTGGAATATTTAAAATATCGATCTTTGTCTGAAATCAATTCCATATAACACTTTATACCACCATTCCCCATGCAAAATTGAAAAATCTTCAAACAATTTTCCACAATGCTTTTCGATGTAAAAAAGGAAACATGCGATATAAATTAGTTTTTTTTTTGTAATGTAATACGGCATATTTTGTTAAAAGTGAGCCAAATGGTAAACACCAAGGAATAAATGATCGGAATGCTGCAGTTTCTTATTGGTATATTTATTGAATTTGGAGGTAGACTATTTCAACAACATGTCGGCATTCATATTGCAACGACCTAACCGTATCTCCTTGCTGACCTCTTCATATTTAAATATTAGTCTCAGTTTCTTCAGATGCTTATCAAAACATCTAAACCAAAGAAGCCAGATAATTGACATTCACATTCAAATATACTAATGATGTTCTTTCCTTTAACGATCAAAACTATTCTGATTCATAAATCCTTCAGTACTAGAAATTAAACAATCAACACACACGGCATCCTTCGCCTCATTTTTAGAGTTATACCTCGAATGTGACATTATAACAGATTGTTAAATTTGCACTTTAAAAAAAAAACGTGCCGGATGTATCTTTGTTTCAAGTTAAGAGATACTTGGCATGAGTAAAGTTTTATTCGGTTCAGTACTATAGACCAATTTTCGCATGACATTTCATTACATATAAGAAAATAACCTTCCAAATAGAAGTTAGCCATTCAACTTTTCACCCCCTTTTTTCTTGTTTCTTCTCATTTTAGATTGAGACCATAAAGCTCTCCATTTAAATATAAAATTCAAATTCAAAAGAACGAAATAGAAAAACATGAGAATTTTACATGACTTTTATTTGCATCAGATCATATAAAAATACTTAGACGCGTGTCTTTTCTCTTTTAAAATAAATAATTTAGGATTCTATCAGTTGGACAACCTCGCCCATCATTGCATGTTATAAGAAGTCTGTTAAACATAGTTATACAAACAACTGCTGATGATGTAGGTATCAATCAATAATGTATTCAAATTTGGGAAACGTAATAAGCTTGATACCGGGACTGATCTTTAAAGATTGCATTGAATTATCAAAGCAGTTTGCAGATAATGCTATTTATATTGAAGTGCCCAACTATTTGTCAGGATGTATATTAGGGTAAATTGGGTGGTCGTGATAAGAGTCAATTTTTTATGTGAATCACGTATTATATAGCTTTAATACCTTTATAGTTATCAGAGTTGATTTTTTAAACTCTTAAAATACAAAATGATACTGGCTACATGTGTTGTGCCACTGGGTACTGAAATTCAGTTATACTCTTATTGACATATCTCGGCAATTTCTACAGACAATTGAATAGCAATGTCTTTGTACGAATGGAAGAAACTTTAATCTTTGATATTTAATTATTCATTAACCTGATATAACTTTGTTCTTGTGCCACGCGATGTCCAAATAATAAAATGCACATTTTTGTGAAATGATTATTTACTATTACACGGTCAGGTTTATACAAGGTTCGATCTGACGAAACGACAACTATCTTTTATTTGGTCATTATGAACCAGACGAATAAATTCACATAATCTCACATAAAAAGTGGCATATGACGTAAAGCTACATAACTTACAAATTAATAGTTTGAAATCATTGAAACAATCCAAACACACAACATTAATTAAAATAAATTTGCCATGCTTTACATACACTGTGGTAGACTGTACAATAAATATAAGAAGATGTGGTATGAAAGCCAATTAAACAACCATCTATCCAAGTCACAATTTGTCAAATTGAATCATTACAGGTCAAAGTACGGCCTTCAACAATGAACATTGGATCACACCGAACAGCAAACTATAAGATGCGCCAAAAATGACAAATAAAACCATTTAAACAGGAAAACCAACGGTCTTATCTTTCAAAATACTAGAAACGAGCAACACTAGTAACCACATCAACAAACGACAACCACGAACATAAGATTCCTGTCTTATGACTGGTGCAATCAAATGCAGTGGGGTTTAACGTTTTTAAACGCTAACCTTTACCTCAACAAAGAAACAATAGTGTAACATAACAACAAAGAAACAATAGTGTAACATAACAACAAAGAAACAATAGTGTAATATAACAACAAAGAAACAATAGTGTAACAAAACAACAAAGAAACAATAGTGTAACATAACAACAAAGAAACAATAGTGTAACAAAACAACAAAGAAACAATAGTGTAACATAACAACAAAGAAACAATAGTGTAACATAACAACAAAGAAACAATAGTGTAGCATAACAACAAAGAAACGATAATGTAACATAACAACAAAGAAACAATAGTGTAACATAACAACAAAGAAACAATAGTGTAACATAACAACAAAGAAACAATAGTGTAACATAACAACCAAGAAACAATAGTGTAACATAACAAAAAAGAAAGACACTTAAACATATCATTTGAGATGACTTAACTCAATTGAATGACATATCAACAAACATATGTAAGCATATACTAAACAATTAAATTTGATCTATGACACAATGTACAAAATAAATACAAAATTATTTAAAAAAGAAGTAGGTGAGTTGTAAAACAATATCAGAAAGACAACCATAACCTTGGACAAAATGCCACCTAATAAAATAACGTACACAGATAAACATGGTAAATGAAATAATCTTGTTGTAAGGAATACATGGAGTACGGAAAAAAATTTTACAAAAAAAATAAACTGATTTTGCATTCAATATTTATGTTCGACATAATTCTAATTGAACTGGTAAAACAAATTTTACTTACCATATTCCAATTTGTTATATAACCAAACATATACTCTGAATCCACGATTAAATTTTCATCTCCAGCAGTCAGAGCCAGTAACTGACATTTGAGTATTTGTGGTAAATAGTTAACAGCGTTACAGTCTTTGTAGCGGTGACAATGACGTACACACATTTTAGCCCCCATATTACTGAGAATATGGATAACATGTCCATTCATTCTCTTGTTTATCTCGAAGGTTCCGTCAGATATAACTTCTGATGCACATTGAAGAATATTTACAACGAGCAACATAAGAAAATTAAATGTGCTCATGTTCATCTCTTTTGTTAACATTGCGGTAGTTTATGTATAAACACGTAGCTAACTACAACAGCTTCATAATCGGAATCCTTGATACTAATGTGGCATATACTTATAATACCATTCATACATTATTAAATAGATTTACTTGGTATCTTTTAAAACCATATAATTAAAAAGACAACGCTTGAAAAAATAGTTATAAAGAAGTTCTATAAGATGAATAATTAAAATATCATACTGAAAATGTTATTCGTTTTTTCTTAAAAAAAGTTATTTCTAGACGAAAAAAATGGAAAAAAGCAAAAAAAAAAAAATCTTCCCACGGGTATTAACTTAAATTTGAATGCATTTGAAGAGACGCTAACCATGAACCAGTCAACAATTGAAAATTGCAATACCTGTTTCAAATATTTATATAGAAACATTCTTATCATTAAGAAAACTAGCAAACTAAATTAGATATTTTGAATCCACCATTTACAAAAAGGAAAATGTCTGTACCAAGTGAGATATATGACAGTTGTTTTCAGTTCGTTTGATGTCATTTGAAAACGGACTTTTCATTTTGAATTTTCCTTGGCGTTCCGTATTCTTGTTGTTTGCTTTTTGCATGATATAAGTTGAAATAGCATAATCTTGAGAAACATGTATTGTGTTTCGCTTCCATAAAGCATAGTTTCCGGTGATACATCTGAAAAGGAATAAATAATGGATACACATTAAACTTATGATCTATATTCAGGCAGTTTGTTTTAAACTTAAAAAAAAATAATATGAAAAACGGGAACAATGTATACTATTTATACTAAAATATCAACTTACAGGCGACTAAATCAACTGAATTTTAAGAGGCTCTGGAAAACAATATCTGCTTTTTAGTTCTTCCTTCAAATATCTTTGATTAATTGCGTTATTCGATCAAACAAATAAATCAGTTTTAAACCAGTGCCTGTCTTTGCTGTTACTTAAGCAAGTAAATATAAAGTCTATCCAAACTGATATTACAACGCATTTTGGACAAAAAATTGTCTTAAAGTAAGATAAAATTTAGATGAAAGTAGTATACCAATTCAAATCTCGTTAATCGACTAAAAAATGAAAAAACCAGAAAAATAATCATACACGTGCATGAACCCTAAAAGGAATTAAACTAGACTTTTGGATCATCAAAATCGGAAAATGATTATCGTTGAAAAAAAGAAGAGTTCAATCAATGACAATACTTTATTTGGTGTTTCGGGTACGAATTGTGTACATAACTTTGATAACTTAGTTAACGTCGATAGGTTAAGCGTCTCTTGCAATCCATGCTTGTTCACATAAAATAGGAATAAAACACAATCTGTGAAATGACAGACTGATTACTTAGTTAACGTCGACAGTTTAAGCGTCTCTTGCAATGCATGCTTGTTCACATAAAATAGGAATAAAACACAATCTGTGAAATGACAGACTGATTACTTAGTTAACGTCGACAGTTAAGCGTCTCTTGCAATGCATGCTTGTTCACATAAAATAGGAATAAAACACAATCTGTGAAATGACAGACTGATTACTTAAGTAACGTCTACAGTTTAAGCGTCTCTTGCAATGCATGCTTGTTCACATGAAATAGGAATAGAACACAGTCCGTCAAATGACAGACCGGACGACTAATTACACTTAAATCAGTAAAATTTATTGAAAAATGTTTGTGGTGCATTTTGTACGATAAAGTAAGTCTACAGAATTATTGAAAGGTCCAAAATTACTTATTCATGCAGATTCTCGGAATGATTTTCAAATTCGATAAAGATGCAGGATACAACTTTGTACCTCAGAAAACAAGATGATATGTATATCTTCATCTTCTTTATTTCGTTGGTTTAAAGTCTCATTAGAGAAATTCAAAAGATATTTGTTTCCTTTATGAAATTTCAAATTTTACAGAAATGAACCATTTTAACAAAACCGTGTCGTTATAGATCATACCTGAAAATGAATTTACTTGGCGGTCCCTGTATCAAGCTAAGTGTGAAAGGCAATGTCGTTTGATGGATTTACGTTGTATTTCATTGTTTGGGTTGTCAAGAATCAATGCTTTTTATACCTATAAATGAACTGCTTACACAACTTTGAATATTTTGAAATACCCACTGAATGTATTACTGTGACTTAATTTAGCAAAACCTTTTTGGCCCTAAATGCTCTTCAAGTTTGTACTTTATTTTGCCTTTTAACTGTTTTAGTCCGAGCGTCATTGACGAGTTTCTTGTAAACGAAATGTGCGTCTGGTGTTCACGCCTGGTATATTTGATAGGTTTTCTGTAGATATGTAAGACTCAGAAAGACGTCCGGTCTGTAATCGACGTCCGTTCCCCAAATCGACGTCCAAATCTAACGTCATAATAAAATACCATCAAACGACGGATAAATTTTATGCCTAGTATCTAATCGACGTCCAATTGGGTCCTCTAATCGTCTTCCAATTTTTAGCTTCTCAAATCATCGTGCCTTTTGAACACAAAATATGACTGAAACTGATATTAGCTGAAATCTTAAGACTTTCAAATGTGTGACAAATAAAATCTATATAAACAAATATAGTGTTTGAACGGGAATGTGAGTTTTGTTTTTAATTTGATCATTCGGAAGACTGTCAAGTGGGCTCCGACTTTCCAAAAATATGCCAGTTGCTAAATGGAAGTCCAATGTTACTATATTTTAACGTTTCTACTTATATGTTTGGTATCTAAACATACGAACCAATCAGATGATAAAATACGATATATGCATCCAAACGTTTTCCTTAGAATGGTAGAGCTCCGAGTTAAGCTTCGGTCACATCTTACCGGATAGCACGAACGGACGCCTAACGGATGAAAATAAAAGTTGTCCTTTGACAAAATTGTTATCCGTTAGGAGTCCGTTGATGTGCTCACCGAATAAAACGGACGTGTAACGGATGCATAACGGACACACACCGGACATGCAACGTACGAGAAACGTACACGTACCGGACAGAACGGATGTCGAACGGACATCCAACGGACGAGTACCGCATAAAACGGACACCTAACGGAAGCGTACCGGATAAAACGGATGAACAAGATATACGGAAAAATCAAAGGCGACAATAATAATACATGTAAATCGCATATATATTCAAAATGTTTCTGTGTAACTGGTTTTGGTTTATTCTTCAAAATTTCGCCAAAGGGCAGTGTCTGGCCTGAATAAGAACTGCTTGATTGTGGAGACGTGCCTATACTCTAAGATCGATTATGCATAATAAGAATTCATGAACCTTAAGAAATCTGACATACCAATAATTGGCATTTCTGACGCGAAATTTTCAATTGGCATTTATCCGTTTCAGATCCGTTCATCATCCGTTTTATCCGTTATACGTCCGGTAGAAGTCCGTTTCTCATCCATTCAACGACGATTTTTAGTAAACACAAACTGAAAGGACGTATAAAAATTATCTAAGATCTAAGTTCATTTGTTTGACTCTAAGTTCAATGATTAGAAAGAATTTAAATATAAACATGCTCAACACTGATATTTTCGATTGCGGGTTAAGTTTTATGACAAAAATTATACTAATTTTTTTTCTCAAGACTGCTATTCAAATGGTAAAAAAAAAACCATAAGGATTTGTGTATCAGACTGTATTCCACAAATCTTAGATAAAGATGAAGTCAATATAAGCAAAAAGTGATTTACTACTTTAATGTAACAACACAGTTCATGTGAATTTGTGAACACTTATGACACCAAAGTAGGAAATGTTTACTGCTATCTACTCTGTCACATATAAATGTATGTCTTTTAATTTCCGTAAGCTTTCTATCAAAAACATGTTCATTAAAACTACTGTAATCTAATGTAACATATGCCTGGCATGAGGTTTTTTTCGATTAGAGAAGACGACAATCAATTGGACGTCCCTTTGGTCATTCGTGGCTTCAGACTGGGCGTCGATTAGGGTATTAAAATATTGGACGTCGATATGAGAATATGACGTCAGATGTGGACGTAGATTTGAGGAACGGACGTCGATAAAAGGCCGGACGTCGCTTTGAGTCTAACAGCGATTATAATAAGCCACTGCGTGGAGTGTTTTATTTCAATGGTGGACTCCTTTTTGTTACTTTTCAAAATTATCTTAAAATATCTAGCGGTAGCCCATTTTGATATTTTATATCTATGTTTTCTCTCTTGGTCATGCATGTAAGAAAATAGAAAAGTCTTTTTTTTTAATTTGACCTTCAAACGTGAAAAATAACGTTAACACAGCAGCTATGATATATATCCTAGCAAATGAATGCCATTT
The DNA here is from genome assembly GCF_965363235.1 of Mytilus galloprovincialis. Classification (NCBI taxonomy): domain Eukaryota; kingdom Metazoa; phylum Mollusca; class Bivalvia; order Mytilida; family Mytilidae; genus Mytilus; species Mytilus galloprovincialis. The sequence continues at coordinate 10,239,083 of NC_134838.1, read as the reverse complement.
TATATTGTTATTTAAATCACAGGGTAAACATAAGTTTTTATCTAAATTCACAGTATAAATCTTTCGCAAGTTTATTTGAGGTTCAAAGATAATTAAGTCTCATTTTATTAATTTTTTCGAATGAGCCGATAACGCTTATGTATGAAAAAAATAACACACGTATTGCGTATCAAATTGTAAGACTGATACCTGATATGTTATGGTAGGATGACCTATTAGAAAATGCTTGAAGATTGCTAAAACGGCAATTTACTCTGATTTTGTCAAATTTTGAGATTTTTCATAAAAACATATGTGAAAAAAACACATATTAAACAACAAATACAAATATGGAAGTTTATTTAAAGAATTATCAGTGTCTGAACTGACAATTAACATGTTGATGGTCTTAGATCTATAGGTTTTTTTCAAGATACATATAATGCACAAATACTTTTCGCCGTTATTTTTTTTTTTTGTCAAATTTTTCTACATTCAAAATTTTTTGAATTTCTAAAATTTAAGTTTGGCCCTTATACAGGTCTCGTAATTGCTTAATAGAGATTTCCAATAAAATGACTTTACTCGACATAACCGACCTAGCTCAACGTATTTCGTCCTATTGCATTGAAGCATAACGGAGGGGAGAATACACTGCATGCATGTTTTGCTCTTTCAACACGCGGTTTTTGTTGGAATATACTTTATCTAAAAATCAACCCCAACTAATTTTTCTAATTTTTGAATATTTTGTCATTAAATTTTGAATGATTTTATTGACACAAATATTTCAATGGAATAAGTAAATTAAAGACTTGTAATTAAATACACCCATCATTTCTTTTCATTGCACTTGACCCATATTTTAGTTCTTCTCAAATTATGAATTTTAAAAACTTCCAAGCCAAAATTAAGCATGAACATATTAAAATAATGAATTCCGAATTCCGAATAGAGAAGGTCGTATTTTTTTGTTTGTTTTTACAAGGTTTAACGTTTAAGGTAGATTCAAACACACCCGAATGTAAAAGGTGTACTCGACTATTTGTTTTCAATATCATTTTTCTATCATTTAATTGAAGATAATTTGATGTTGGCGGAAATTGATATCATTGATATGTTTATCAAATAGTACTTTTTCGTTTTTACCTATACTAATATATGGGACGAGGTTTTTGTCCTTGTATACCTAATAGTTATCAAAGGTACCAGGATTATAATTTAGAACGCCAGACGCGCGTTTCGTCTATATAAGACTCATCAGTGACGCTAATATCAAAATATTTATAAAGCCAAACAAGTACAAAGTTGAAGAGCATTGAGGATCCAAATTCCAAAAAGTTGAACATGCTCTCGAGGATACAGTGGTAGAGGGCGTACACTCCCCCTTTTTGATCTCTAAATAATTTTGAAAATATCATGTTTTCCACACTATCCATATAAATATTTAGCGTATAATCGTCCACATTATTTTTCGCATCGTTCCGCTCACCAGGATAAATCAAATTATCGGTAACTACACCCTCTTTCAAATATCTTGGATCCGGTGATATTCACAAATTGTATTGCACGAAAAAAAACTTAAATGATTCTCGTTTAACTTTGATAAATACTTTTTAAAAACAATAATGTCTGAACATTAGATATCTCGCGTGAGATTTAAAAGTTTAAGACTACATACTAAATTGGATTTTTTTCGTGATTTAGTAGCTCAATTAACATAGACATGTGATACTAACGTGTAATCTAATGGACACCTGGAAACTACATATAATCTGCTATACAGTCCTTCAGACACTCTGTGCTTTTGACATGACAAAAGGTTACTTTTCTAGACTGTCAATGAATTTCTTACTTAATTTGTGATATGTACAAAGAACAAGGTGTAGTATAATTGCCAATGAGACAACTGTTCACAAGAGACCAAATGACACAGAAATTAACAAATATAGGCCACGTACGGCTTTCAACAATGAGCAAAGCCCATACCACATAGTCAGCTTTAAGATACCACAACATGAAAAATGAAAAACAACTAAAACGAGAAAACTAACGGCCAAATTAATGTTACAAAAAATGAACGAATACAGAACAACAAAAATTAACCACTGAATCACAGTCTCCTGACTTGGAACAGGCACATCTATACTAGGACAATGGTGTAACAGTACGACATAATTGATCAATATCATACACTGAATAATTATTCTCTACTCATTAGTTGTAGTTGTTTTTAAGATAGTGTTTAGCAGCTGTGGATACCGTCAAATCGGTACATGGAGTTTATTTGGAAATACTAGAAATTGCTGTTTTTTATGCTTCGTTTCAGTCTCGCGAGTCAATCCCTATTTTTCTGTTTTAATTGTGACATGATCATTTGATAATTATACTTCTATGATCTCTATTGGCTTTAACTTGAACATTTATAAAAACTAAGTAGCATACAGATGCATGCGTAAAATAAGTTCTCGACATAAATTAGCTTATCAAGATAAGAATTAAGCCTCAAGTTATTATACTTACGACTTAAGCCTCAAGCGTTATAATACATGTACTTACGACAGAGAATTAGCCTCAAACTCTAGTACTTATAATGATGATGCTACTGATGGATGTCTAATACCCAGCGACAAATATTACATATATATTAAGGATGATGAAATGATAATGATAAATGCATATACCTTTTTGTACATGCCAAACCTTAGAGTCGTATTTTCATATGCTAGGTACCAAGAGAGCGTTACCACTATAAAGACAGACTTGTCTTTCTACGAGTAAATAAATACCTGCTCTTACTCATAAATGCATCATGCTTGGTGGAGAAGCCGAAAAATACAGTCTAAAAGTCATTCGATCAAGGGGTCCAATAAAATAATTGAACCCGTATTCGAGGCTAGCCTGCTACCAGACAATCTGGTATACATTGTACTAGTATATAATTTAGAATATAAAATATTTTTTTCAGTCGTGTATCACCTCCACTGGTGATCTTGTCCATGGATCTGTCGCAGAGTTGTCACTTTCACATAAATATATGTTGGGTTGATATATATATATACCTCCAAAGCGAGACAAAAAGTAAGACTAAAAGTTTTGCTAACTCAATCAATATATGTTATAGCTGTAGAATCAACTTCTAATTGGATAAGTAAAAGTCAAAGAAAGTTCCCGTAAAGACTGTAGTGACATTATAGTGGTCTCAAAAATGTAACATGTATGTAAATTGGCATTATCATCCACTTTTAATCAGAAATACCTGGGTACAGGATATTTTAGCCAATTACTATGTACTTGATAGTTTACTATCCACAGTGGTCAATGTTTATATGCAGCTTATTATTCATCAGTTGCTAATCAAACACACCTTCCAAATTACAATCTATGTAATGAATTGGTGTACACATTTATTTACATACATTATTATCAATTACAATATTCTTTTTTTAATGTTCGTTGACTTTCGTTTTGAAAGGAAAGTGTATGTCAACTATTGAAATTTAAAGAAGTACAAGACCTGTTTTATTTTTTCTTAAATATACACATCCCGTTGTCGTACGTTTTCCAAGTTGAAAAAAAACAATCGGAGATTGTAAATTAAGGGCATACGATACAGTTACGGGGAGGTTCTGACGTTGCTAGCGTAAATTGTTATTTTCGCGACGTCAAACGGTGAATTTTATTTCCTATTCTGATTTCCTTGATAGAGGGTTGCTGCTCACTAAGAAGCTATTAAACCAAGAATTCCAAATGTTGAAGTTGAAATCATCCCTTTTTAAATTTTATGGATCCAATCACGAGTTGGTTGAACGTTATGGAATATACTTTTCACAGATGATATCGAATATGTTCCTTATGTCTAACTACAAAAGGATATTACCAAGCCTAAACCACCAATCTGAACGTGTTTTAGCCTAATGCAAACACAAAAGGAAGGGAGCATACACTGCGTACATTGTTTTCTCATAAAATAAACATGTCTTGTTTTGAAAGATTTTATCTAAAAAATACTTCGGAATCGTTATTTAAAAATCTTAACATATTGATTGTTAACAGTAAGAATGTTTCATTATCAATAATCGTGTAGTTGAATTATTAATCTATTTGCTAATAATGAAATTCCCCGATCACAACTTGGTCATTTGCCTTGGCACACAGATTTTGATATTTTTGAAAAGTATTTTCAAAACTATTAAATCAAGATACATGTAACGTTAAAAAAGTACGAAATAATAAAACGGAATCGAAATATTCTTCTCATTTTTATTTGTCTTATAAGTAAAAAGTTTAAAAAATGCCAGAATTTTAAAAGTTTATCCGACTCACTTATTGAGCATATTTTTTAATCTACTTGAAGATATTTTTGTTTGCGGCAAAAGTTCATATCATAATGCACTAATTAGAAATGGCATTTTTTCTTTCCATAAAATTATATGAAATTTAATTTATATGAATTTATTTTCAAAATAAAATCAAGTATAGTTACATTTATGTTTGCGAAAATCATTGGTTATTTTATTTCTTGTCTTTGATTCTAATAATGAATGGGGTTTAAGAATTGTCTTTGTGTGTACTGCAACGTCATTGCTCACAAATTGGTGTTTGTGAATTATTTTATGTTTTACTAATATTAATACCTCTGAAAACGAACATATATGTTAAATAGTTAAGTTTGATGCCCAACCTACAACTAAAGAGGAAATGATGTACACACGGACCATAGTTCTTACTTTGTTCGGCTTGTACATTTTTTAAAGTGATAAAGTGACGAATAATGGGTTTGACCATGATTGACTAGACATGGAAATCAAAACAACACAGTTCAATCATTAATCGATAACATCATTACAAGCTTTTTACAAAGAATGTGTTCACCTTTAAATTTTATCACATATGCAAAATATTTTTTCAGTGTTTTTTTTTTAATATTTTATAGATTGTTGGACAGGGGTGAGAGATTGCTGGATATATAAATATGAAAATATTTTTGACACTTATTTCGACTAAAATAAGGTAAATTTTCAAATTAGCCAGCACCTTGAGTTAAGATAAGATTGTCCACATTTTGTCCATCTGACAGATAAGTTTCAAAATAAATTTCTCTTTAACACTATTTGATCCCCAAAACTTGCCAAAAATACATGTTCCCTCTAAAATATTGAATAATCAGGGACTAAATAACAAATTGAATAGGTTTATGCATGCGTAAAACATAATGTTATTCCTTATACAATCATATTTATTTGATTAAATCTAAGGCAGCAACCATTTATTTCATTTGGCAAGGAGCTTAGTTCAGATTTGAAATACACATACAGGACCCGACTTTTCTATATCAAACTGCAGAATAAAACAAATCGGTCACAAAATAAGATGATTCGGAATACGAAAAAAAAGCGTGGACAAGCAAGGAAAAATAGACATAATTCAAGTTCGATCACCAAAAATGAAAGTTAAAAAAACGAAAAATATTTTGCCAAAAAGTTAATCGAAATAAACTACTAGTATCTCAATTATTTGTAAAACAATTGAAAGGTCTTTCCTGTAAAAGTGATGTTTTCGTAATGTATTTTGTATAACCTTTCGTTTAATATACGACAGGCATACATTCTGAAACTTTTCGCTTTTTAAACTTAATGACCTCATCCGCCTACATTTTTCGGGATGGAAGTATGGTATATGTAACATAGACTAGATGAGCTTTCATTTGATATGCGACAACGTCATGTTCTAGAAAGTTTGATATTTGTACTAAATAACCCCATCTAACTAATTTTTGGGGGACGTCAATTTGTAATTTGAAATGTACGCTTTATGTTTTTCATTTGATATGCGACAACCTTACCATCTGAGAAATTTGAATGTTTGCACTAAATGACCCCCCCCCCCCCCCACTGGGATTGAAAAGAGGTTTAAAATTTTCATTTTTAAGTAGAGTTTATTGAAACTTCAATTTGATATATCAGATGACCCTATTTGACAAAAAATGCCAAAAATAATGCAATATCAACTATATAAATAGAAGTTATGAAACTTACAAAGTCAATGCAAAACATGAAAATTTCAAATTGATTTTTTGGTGTTTTTTCCATGGAATGTTTTTGGAATTTCGTCTAACATATAACTATATTAACCTCTTTAATTTCTAAAACATTTTAAGTGGTAAGCTGTTGTTGATTCAGAAATACATGCCGCCGCTCGCAAAATTTCAAACTGCATTATCTCCAAAACGACAATAGATATCTCAAATCTGTCAAATGATAACTGACCTATAGTTAAAGGACAACATTATAAAAAAAGAATTGGGACAATTTCAAAGTTCACCAAGGTCACAATTAATAATCAAATATATAATGCAATACCAAACTTGAGAACCGGAAGTCGTAGATACATGGGACTACCCCCATTCAACTCAGGACCACTTGATCTTTCAAATATCACAAGGTCATGGTCATAGTATACTGTGAAGGTCAAGGTGAAATTTCCTCATGACCTGACATTGACCTCAAATTGAAGGACTTGCATTACTGATCATCTTTGCAGTTTATAGTAGGTTGATTGTGTTACCTTTAAAAAGATATACACAAAATACTATACTTTTAAGAATCATCCCGTTGTAACTTTTGAACAGACGGTCGGACCTTTTTGGGCTCATGATATAAAATGTAGAGCTCGTCGAGAGGAACATTTTATACGCTGTATGTATGCAGCAAATTCTTATCGTTTTCCTAATATGTAAGCTTGAAATTGCAGCGTAATTTTATTTTGCACTCTGTGATTTTTGACCTGCATATTAAAGTTCACATGAATTAAAGATTATTGGTGAAGGTCCAAAGTCTCTACGACTTCCGGTTCTGGATTTACAATTTTTCTAAAATTGTGTACAATTTGTTAAGGGGAATAACTCCTTATAAGGGTTAATAATAAAATAATTGTATATGTTCATTAACATTGCCATCTGTTCCTGTACATGTTGCCGTTTTCAAATCGATTCTATCTCTTATACTTTTTGAGAAAAATGCAAAGGAAAGAAATTGTTTCAAGGGGATATAACTCTCATATGGGACAATGAAATCCTATTCAGCCTCATATGGTAATACATCATGATGAGTTCTACCTATTGTCTAAATCAGGTCACGATATCTTTAAAAACAACGAGGGGCCATGTTGAAAAAAAATCCATTAAAGGGAGATAACTTCTAAAGAGGATGATGAAATCCTACGAAAATTCATCAGGTAAAAGTTCATGATGAGGTCTATCGATGGTTCAAATTTGATATTGATAACTCCAATAGAAACGGTAGGAGGGCGTGCCAAAACAATTCTGGAAGTGAAAAAAAAAAGAAAAAAAACATCAGAAAAACAATAAGGTCTTTGATGTTAAATAAGTTATATAAAAGAAAGCATAAATGAACCACGATAGGACGTTAGATCTTTATTAGCGTCCATATCAAAGTTAGCAATCTTATATTCGTACTCTATGCGCCTTCGATTTATAAATCAGTAATGGAATGACCATATAACAGGAAGGGGTCATTTTTTTTCGAGTACTAAGCCTGGTGATTTTTAAAGCATAGCATGAGGAAGAGGGGTTTGGGTAAATATAAGGAGGAAATATCCCTTTTGGTACGAAATCTTTATGATAAGAATTTGTTGAAAATTCGAGGGCGGGAAGCACCTGAATCGAGGAAAAAAATTTTTACAGAAAAAGGTAATCAGAGAAAGTAAATATGACCCCAAAATTAAGTTTAACACAATTCCTACTTTTTTTTTTTGACAATAAACAAGTTAAGAAGGCTATGTCGTTTTCGCAACCACAACAATTTATTTAAAGTATGTCTTCCTGCTTTAATTCACTCATTCCAAAGAGTGCTTATGAAACCTTGAGTGTTTAACATATCGTGTTTATAACCAAAAGATAGACCTGATTTCATAGTCTATCGTTAACCCTTCTGCTATCCAAATTTTGCCTTCATGCTGTTTTTAAAATCATTGTGCTCCACCTCGGATTTGTCTGTACACAGGCAGTGCGCAGTATTTTCAATTCAGTAATTAAAATTCAGTACAAAGAATTAACTTTATGTATTTTTTTCAGGCAATATCTTTACAAAAAAAAGTATAGTTTGTGGTAAAAATATAATTGGCACACAATTACATTCGGTATTCAGTTTATTGTTAACCGGTATTCGGTACGCATGGGGATGGGAGATTATTCTCTCCGTACAACTAACACCTGGATACATTATTTGCGATATACAAGTCATATATTTGAAGAAAACTTGAGTTCGTTTGTTTTAATCTTTATTTCGTTTGTCGATTTTGTCCATTCTCATTTCAATCAATCATCTTTGTTCTCCTTTCAATCAGTCTGTTTGCTCTCACGTTTTAACCCTTTTTGTCTACCACTCTTCACTTTCCATTTCTGTTAACAACTTTATTGTTTATCTCCTTTAACACTGTCCCCCGTTTCCTTCAAGTTTTAACTTTTTTTTCTACCACCCTTCACTTTCGCTTTCTGTTACCCTCTTTATTGTTTATTTCTTTTACCATGTCCTCGGTTTCCTTCACGATTTAACTTTTTTTCTACCACCCTTCACTTTCCCTTTCTGTTACCCAATTTAATGTTCATCTCCCTTTACTCTGTTCACCATTGATCTAATTTGTTTCCATTTACAACCTGTTAAGCACGGATTTAATACTTCAGTCATGTTAATCAAATTGCAGGATAATTCAAATAATAACTGGGTTAAACGTTACTCAGCTTACTCGGGTGCTACTAAATAATAAAGGTAAAGTTTTTTAGAACAGAAGCCCATCCCTAGTAAACTGGTTTGAGAGTTGCCCGGTTGAAGTTATTAAGCTAAATATGTCTTTACTTTTGACCACATTGAGCATATGCACGGAATGTTCATCAAACTAAATATGCTGCTTTAATTGCTGCTTATGCCAAATTTCTCTACCATCTTTGATGCAATGCAATGTAGAAAATTAACAAAGATAACCATTGTCTGACAAACGTTAATCTGTAATGGTAATGCATTGGTTTTATTGACAGCTAAACTAGTACAACATTGCAATGTGACAGTCATTTTCTATAGTTAATACGCTGAAAGTAATAAAAGGGGCAGCTCCAGTAATCTAAGAATCAAATCGAGCTTTGTTTACATAAATGGTAAAGATAGAATTATTTAAGTATCAATTCCGCGTCATTTGATACCGTGTCTGGCCTTGTCTAAATGATATCACCCCAGTTTATGGTGGGGTTCATGTTGCTTTGTCTTAAGTTTTCTGTGTTATTTCATGTGTTTTATGTGTACTATTATTTGTCTGTTTGTCTTTTTCTATTTTTAGCCATGGATTTGCCAGTTTATGTTCGATCTATGAGCTTGATTGTCCCTTTGGTATCTTTCGCCCCTCTCTCATTAACACTAAAAACTATTTTTTTTTTATGCGTCGACCTTTTCTTATCCCGGCACGGCTTTCCTTTTTTTCGTGGTAATCATTTTCCCCATCGATGCCTCGAAGGATAATAGTAACACAATGCTGTCTTCAATTCTCCTGTAAGTCCGTCGGTCCGTCTGTTCTTAATACCGTTGTTGACACTCTTTAATCTGTGTCTTTCAATAAATTTTTAAAATTGCATTTTTTTGCCCACCCTGAGATGTTCTATTTTTTCACTTTTCATAGTGAGCTTTCCTTTGTTAAAGTTATGGAAATGCTTTTCTTGAGAAAAATGATTGAGTTATTTTAATGAGTCCAAAAAAAATATGGTGGGTAATTCTACAAATCTTATCGAAAAACCCTAAAAAGCAATACAATTTTCATCTCGAAACGATCTGATAATCTAATAATCGTGTATTTGTATGTGCCTTAATATTAGAGAAAAAAAAACATTACAACCTTCATATATATTTTACCTAAATTACTGAACTTGTTTCATTAATTTTTTATCAACTTTGTCCTCTTTCGAAGAAATACGTTTAGAAAACATATTCCCGTATTTAATCGAGGCACACATTTGTACAAAAGAAAGATTTTTTTTATAAAGTTTGGAAAAATTGTTAACTTTTTATCCTTTAGAATATATATATGTACGCTGCAAGCAAAGTTTGCCTTTTGGTGTATTTAAATATTAATATTTTTTTTCTCTGTCGTTGAATACTTTATTTAAAAATAGATCTGAACTAAATGCAGAAAGGGAGACTTCACAATATTACAGCTTAAAAGCTTAGGCATATAACAGACGTAAAAATATACAATTTTTGATTAATTTACAAGTAAAATGCCAAAAGGGAGATAACTATGAATATTTTCTTGAAATATGATGATCAGTTACGTTCAGATAAATTTCGTCAAAAACTGAAGTCTTTACGTCGAGTTACGAACGTACAATGTATGCTATTTCATAAGGTATCTTTACCAGAAATTTACCAATATACAGTTCATCATAGTCTATTTAAATAGCTACCTGGATCAAAAACTTTAACCTGAAGAAGGAGAGACGGACGAACGTACAAACGTACGGACGAACGAACGGACGAACGAAAGAAAGCACCGATCGGAATACTAGGTGGGACATAAAAATCAGTTAAAAGCTGAAGAGAAATAAAATCATTAAAGACCAATCTGAGAGTTCTCTAGTTTACTAGCTTCTTTGGACACTTCATGTGACTTTATCGTCCCTAATTCTACATCTTATAACTATACGTACGGTTTCTCACAAATGTATCGATTATTTGAATCACATGTAAGGTCGTCCCATCTATAGCTCAAAAAACTTGACAGACACAAACAATTCTGGTCGCCATTACCGTTCTCATTGTTAGGTTCTCCTGAATACCAGTCAGCAATAGTAATTGATGTCTGACTCTTGGTCCATTTAAATGAACCTTCACTAAGGCTATCTGTGCCTCCTAACCAAAACTCTATAAATAACAAAGTTGAATTAATACATAAATATATAATGGCAGCAGTAAAATAAAACAAAAGCGAATTAACAAATATCTATATATAAAATAATATACAACTAAAACCAAACATTACAACGCTTGTAAAATTCAAACATTTTATAAAATGACTTACATGTAGAATATCTATTTAAATCAGAGGCTACATATATATGCTGCTATCAAAAGTAATATAATGCGATATGAATTGTTACATTTCTAAAATTTCAGCAGTTTGATAACTATAAAAAATATTTTGAAAACAGGTTGATTAATTTGATATTGATATGTATTTATATAATTATACATCTCAAATGAAAAGCACTCTGCAGTTTACAAAGGTACAATTCTTCTTTCATTTTATAGTTGACAAAGGTAAAAGTATAGCAACAGTGACTGCGTATTAAAATGAATTATAACCCAAATGAAAAGCACTACACGAATTAAACCTACACTTTTTCATTGATCCATTTGGTGGCCTTTTTAAAAAAATATTTCCCAGTATCTTTCCTTGGTGGTAATATTCTTCCCAGACCCAGTGTTTATGGGCTATGATTGTTAAGGTTGGTCGATTGAGACCTGCATTGGGAGGGAATCTGAAAGGTCGACTGAGAGGAAGGTCTGACTTGCATTTATAGTCGCTTCGACGGCCTTTCATACGTTTCTGAAATGGCTGTTCTGAATCACTAAGTAAACATACTGTTTACCACATTTACACTATAGAAGATACACAGCATGTGTAGTCTGGCAATAAACATTGCAAAATATGATGTATTCCGTACCAATGGAAAAACTGTCCGAAGTCGTGGTATTTATTATTTGTTATCAGGTCAAAAACTTTACATCAAATAAAACCTCCCCAAAAAAGTTTGCATTTTAAAATCATAAATCTGGAGATTTTTTGTGATTGCAAACGCCTTGTCTCTTAATTTGTTAACAGGAATGCAAGGCCTATATACAAATCCTCTCACAGACTAGAACCCAAGCTACTACAAACTAACTACAATTCAAATTGTACTAAACATTGTAGACTCTATTTCAGTATATTCTATTTCCTTTTCTGTGAAGTATTTCTTGATCTATAATTATTACTGAAATGGATGAAGCTTATGAAACTAAAATTAAACTGAAATGAGATCAGTATTAGGAAACATTATTTTTACATAAAAATATTATAAATCAATTATTACACGTGTCTAAACCAATCCAGTAATTTTGTTATAATAAACAACCATGCAACCACGCATCCCATATTGCATGATAGAACCCGACACTATTTTAGTGGTTTGGCAGTTAAGCTTGGGATGGTAATTTCAAGATGCATGATTTTTAGAGCAGGATCTGCTTATCTTTCCGGAGTACCTGAGATTACCCATAGTTTTTGGTGGGGTTCGTGTTACTTATTCTTTAGTTTTCTATGATGTGTGATGTGCTCTATTGTTTAAAATTGAGAAAGGAAATGGGGAATGTGTCAAAGCGACAACAACCGTTGTCAGTTTATTTTCGATTTATAAATTTGACTGTCCCTCTGGTATCTTTCGTCCCTCTTTTGTATATAATCAAATATGAAAATGTTTATGTTGATATATTTATATTTTAATTCTTCTTCAATATATCTAGTTATTATAACAGATCTGCCATCAGCAGGGGTCCAACTGTCAATTTTATGTTAAAGTCTAACTTTGATCTACTAAGCACATCTCCAATATTTTAATGTTTGCTATACGCAACTATTGATGCTGTACTAAATATTTGTACACAATCTCTGTCGAACTGTAATAAATGCCAGTGTTTCATTATACGTTTCTTTATTTAACGTATATATATGGATTATATTTAGTTATTACATTGGTTGCAATGAATTTGATTGATTTCCCAGTGAAAAAAAAAAAAAACGATAATTTCACATATGAAATAAGAGTGGTTATTTCACTCCTCTGACGTCATACAACTATAGGCGATGTCAACACGTCGATAAAGTTGCATCAAAACAAATTGTGAAGGCGTAGAATATAGGATTGAACACATTTTTCTAGAGGTTATTGATGTGTAAACCGGGGCGATTAACTCACAAACTGAATAAAAGTCCGAATAATTCAAATATCGAAAAATATTCAACTCGTGACCGAACAACACTGATAATTAATTCATACGCTGCGCGCATTCGTGAATTAATGTGTTGTTCGGTCACTCGTTGAATATTTTTCTCTATTTGAATTCTTCGATTAGTTATTTTATAATTATTAAAACTAACGGAATATTTTGTTTCTCTTTTATTTGTTTTGTTGTGATAAATCAATACGGTCAATTAATAAAGCAACAGTAATACTATCATTTATTTCTACGTTATCGTAACCCCTATCTAATACTTTCACTTTGGAATTAGTCAGATTGTTAATTAATTTGTTATGGTCACTTGTGTTTCTAATTTGTTGTATTGCTTAACCTTTAATAAATCCTCTTAATCCATGCTGTGAGTGACAGCTATTTATGTGCAGAAACAGATAAGAATTTGTTTCTTTAAAATATATTTCAAGGTCAAGAATGCCATATGTTGTAAATCTGTGACCTTTAATTACATCAACATCTAAGAACGACATTTTATCGTTCTTGGTTGCATAAGTGATTTTTAATAAGGGGTTATAATTATTTGCTAGCAGACAAAAATCTATAATTTCATATGATGGTCCGTCATATATTATGAATCAATCGTCTCTTTATCTGTCATGATAAAATATTTTGTCTTTATATTGAAATGCAGAAATAATTTGATTCATTATTTCGAACATAAGTATGTCACAGATTTCCGGTGAGGGAACTGCACCAATTGCCGTACCGTTTATTTGTTTACAAATTTTTCCAACAAATTCAAATACTTTGTTTTCTTAAATGATTCTCAAAAAATATTTATAAATACATTGACTGACGGAGCATTGACTTTGAAGTTTGATTTGTCAAAACTGTCATAGGCTCGTTCAACAGCACTCAATAAAGCTTCTTGAGTTAGATTAGTAAACATCTGTGTTATATCATACGAAACCCAAAGGCTATTTGACATAGGTTTTAATTTCTCAATGATATTATTTAACGATGTAGTATCTTTTATATATGTAGACTGATTTTGAACTATAGGAATAAGACAATAGTCGACATAATGACCTATAAGTTCAGTCACCGAACCACAATGTGGTATATTTGGTCTGCCCGGTGTTATTATATTTAATTCATTTAATTTATCATGTTGTATTTGTTTGAACGTCTCCGTTTCAAGACGGTGAATTTTTGGGAGAATATAAATTCTTCCTAAACGTGCATCTCATAACTTTTTACCATTTGCTAAAAATGTAAATGATATTTTGTCGATTATGCCTTGGTCGTATAATGATTTGACATACTCAATGACCTGGGTTTTCAATTCTGCCATGTTAAATGAATCTAATTGGCAGTAATGTTGAGTATTTAGTTGTCTTGTGACTTATACACGGGTGGCATTCGGTTTAACGAGAGAAATGATCATGAAAGAATATCTAACGAGGGTCAAGTATTGCGAGACGATCGTGAAAGCTCTGGTACCGGATCGTGAAAGACATTTATTTGAGAAGACATATGAAAGGTCAATAAATAATCTAATTTAATTAATTACACAGACAAATTTACAACAAAATACAACTGTCTGTCAAAGTGGTTCAACATTATGATCAGTATCTGAGAAAATCCAGTTTTAAAAGTACATAGTTTTTACAAAACAACAAAGAGAGATTGCTTCCTGACATTTCAAGACATAAAAGATGAAAACAAACATGTTTTTTTTTCACAAATTCGAATTTAATAAACTTTTTTTATCCGAATAAGGGCATTCCATTTGAATGAATCATATGGTTCTCATAATTATTTTGTATAAACATAATCTGAAGCTTGGTAAAAATAGAAATATTTACACAAAATTGATTTTTCTGATCGTGAAAGATCACGTACCGCTTTTTGAAGATCGTGATTGAAAAAGGATCGTGAAAGATATGATGCTACGAAGACGTTTACATTATTCTTCAATTACATGATAATTAATAAATGTAAGCATTTCAAAGTAATAATATTTTCAGAAAATGAAAGGAACAATTTCAAACCATGTTTGAACAGATTCTGTAATGGATTTATATGATCGTATAAAAACATTTCGACAACTCAGTTCTAAGCCAACTAGATAAGAATGCATTTATTACAAGCTTAAGATATGTATCTTTCAATCTCAATCTTCTGACTAAAGGCATGCCCTATTTATTTGCAAACAAACTTACGCACTCGTTGTTCGGTGTGAGATAAGGCTCCGTGTTGAAGGCCGTACATTGACCTATAATGGTTTACTTTTATAAATTGTTATTTGAATGGAGAGTTGTCTCATTGACACTCACACCACATCTTCCTATATCTATTTACGCACTTCATAAATTTATATTGAAAGATCAAAAGGAAACTGGCAAAAACTGATCCTACGATATTCCCGTGCTTGCATTTCCTATATTTTTTTCTTGATAGAGGGTTGCTTCTCACAAGGAAGATATTAAACCAAGCGTTCCAAATGATGAAGTTGAAATCATCCCTTCGTAAATTTTAATTTTACGGCCGTCATCACGAGTTGGTTGACCGTTATGGAATAACCGTTTCTCACATGATATCGGATATGTTCCTTACATCGTAACTACAATCCCCTTCCCTTTCATGAATGTGACTTACCGAATTAGACTATTTACCGGATTTGTTATAACATAAGCAACACGATGCGTGCCACATGTGGAGCAGGATTTGCTAATCCTTCCGGAGCACGTGAGATCACCCCTAATTTTTGGTGGGGTTCGTGTTGCTTATTCTTTAGTTTTCTATGTTGTGTCATGTGTTCTATTATTTGTCTGTTTGTCTTTTTCAGATTTAGCCAGGCGTTGTCAGTTTATTTTCGATTTATGATTTTGACTGTCCCTCTGGTATCTTTCGTCCCTCTTTTATTGATGTGATAAAAACAAATGTATACAGGACAAAGGCTGTAATTGCAGATGCACTTCAAGCACACAATTGTATCCTAAATGCCATTTCGCAGTTTAATCAATCTATATATAGCTAACGATCATGGACAAATGCAATAAAGTTGATTTGTCTGCATCACCATCGTTTTTCCCTTTCAAAGATCACAATTCGTTGAAATTTTTTTTAAGTGAAGACAAAGAACCCCCTACACACCTTATAAAACAAAGAACCAAATGGAAGAAATGGGAAGAAACAGAGGCTCATTTAAAGTGACAGGAAGCAAACCACACCAAGCACTTGGTCTTGCTGGATTAAAAAAAATAATAAGCCTTTTTCAGGAAGCAATAGGTCAGCAAAAATAACCCGAACCAAATGATATACAGAAAAAAGCAATAAAACATAGAACTGAAAATAAAATAAATGCGCTAGCTACCCTTCGTTCCCAAATTTTACGAGCATATTTTCCAGACTAAAGTTACTACGAAGAAGGTATAAGAATTGTGAAAAATGGAAGTCGTGATATCATTGATGTGTCCCCCGACAGAAGTATACGAGCATCACAGAAAAAAATTGATAACTTTAGAAATATCACATCTGTCGTAGGAGTTAAATGTCAGTATACTCCTGTTTACTATAGGAGTCGTAGGAGTTCAATGTCAGTATACTCCTGTTTACTATAAGAGTCGTAGGAGTTCAATGTCAGTATACTCCTGTTTACTATAAGAGTCGTAGGAGTTCAATGTCAGTATACTCCTGTTTACTATAAGAGTCGTAGGAGTTCAATGTCAGTATACTCCTGTTTACTATAACAGTCGTAGGAGTTAAATGTCAGTATACTCCTGTTTACTATAAGAGTCGTAGGAGTTAAATGTCAGTATACTCCTCCTGTTTACTATAAGAGTCGTAGGAGTTAAATGTCAGTATACTACTCCTGTTTACTATAAGAGTCGTAGGAGTTAAATGTCAGTATACTCCTGTTTACTATAAGAGTCGTAGGAGTTAAATGTCAGTATACTCCTCCTGTTTACTATAAGAGTCGTAGGAGTTAAATGTCAGTATACTCCTCCTGTTTACTATCAGAGTCGTAGGAGTTAAATATCAGTATACTCCTGTTTACTATAAGAGTTGTAGGAGTTAAATGTCAGTCTACTCCTGTTTACTATAAGAGTCATAGGAGTTAAATGTCAGTATACTCCTGTTTACTATAAGATTCGTAGGAGTTAAATGTCAGTATACTCCTCCTGTTCACTATAAGAGTCGTAGGAGTTAAATGTCAGTATACTCCTCTTGTTTACTATAAGAGTCGTAGGAGTTAAATGTCAGTATACTCCTCCTGTTTACTATCAGAGTCGTAGGAATTAAATGTCAGTATACTCCTGTTTACTATAAGAGTCGTAGAAGTTAAATGTCAGTATACTCCTCCTGTTTACTATAAGAGTCATAGGAGTTAAATGTCAGTATACTCCTGTTTACTATAAGAGTCGTAGGAGTTAAATGTCAGTATACTCCTCCTGTTTACTATAAGAGTCGTAGGAGTTAAATGTCAGTATTCTCCTGTTTACTATAAGAGTTGTAGGAGTTAAATGTCAGTATACTCCTGTTTACTATAAGAGTCGTAGGTGTTCAATGTCAGTATACTTCTGTTTACTATAAGAGTCGTAGGAGTTCAATGTCAGTATACTCCTGTTTACTATAAGAGTCGTAGGAGTTAAATGTCAGTATACTCCTGTTTACTATAAGAGTCATAGAAGTTAAAACAGGAGTATACTGACATTTAACTCCTATGACTCTTATAGTAAACAGGAGTATACTGACATTTAACTCCTACGACTCTTATAGAAAACAGGAGTATACTGACATTTACTATAAGAGTCGTAGGAGTTAAATGTCAGTATACTCCTGTTTACTATAAGAGTCATAGGAGTTAAATGTCAGCATACCCCTGTTTACTATAAGAGTCGTAGGAGTTAAATGTCAGTATACTCCTGTTTACTATTAGAGTCATAGGAGTTAAATGTCAGTATACTCCTGTTTACTATAAGAGTCGTAGGAGTTAAATGTCAGTATACTCCTGTTTACTATAAGAGTCATAGGAGTTAAATGTCAGTATACTCCTGTTTACTATAAGAGTCGTAGGAGTTAAATGTCAGTATACTCCTGTTTACTATAAGAGTCATAGGAGTTAAATGTCAGTATACTCCTGTTTACTATAAGAGTCGTAGGAGTTCAATGTCAGTATACTCCTGTTTACTATAAGAGTCGTAGGAGTTAAATGTCAGTATACTCCTGTTTACTATAAGATATATTTGACAAGTTCTGTTGGAAATGAGAGCATAAGTTTGGTACCTAACACTACAGGGAGACAACTCTGTAAAGTCAGCTAAACGTTTTAATTACGTTGTGTTGTAAAAGGGAATATTAGCTTCTCAATGATCAAAATTGGTGTTTGTCAAACTGCTATATAACCAGTGTAATTTTTGACAAAACGGTTGGTTCAAAATTTTTGAAATTTTATATTTTTTTGTAAAAGGGTCAAACTAAATACATTGTCAAAATTTTATGAAAATTAAACGAGCCAAATTAATTTTAGTAAAAGTGTTGGGTACCACCTTAATTGGCCAAACATAACTTTTATATTTGTCAGTTTCTAAGGTACTGTAAGGATCGGAACACCTATATTTGGTGTACGGTATGTTTGTAGAGATCTGAATGACATGGTTTATCTGACCTGACCTCTTTTTATGAACCATTGACAATCATAAGCGTATTTGGCATTTCAAGTAAAACCCTCAGTATAACAGACGTTCAACAAATATACTTTCATAAGTAAAGCAGACGAGACATTTCAGCATTTGCGCTCTGATATTTTTTAGTCTGTAATTATCTCATTGGAAATCAATTCACATCTGTTACATTGCATATAAAGATATATAGAACTTAAGAAAGTATTGTTGTACAAAATGTTGGTTATCGTTCAATTTCAAATTGTTTATGAAAGATGCTGTTTTTGCTATAAGTTTTTTGTTGTGTCGTGTGTGCTGTTGTTTGTTTGTCTTTTTCATTTTTAGCCATGGCGTTGTCAGTTTGTTTTAGATTTATGAGTTTGACTGTCCTTTTGGTATCTTTCGTCCCTCTTTTACATTTAGTTGAAACGTTGCATACCCATATTATTGAGTAAATAGTGGCGGTCTGCCTGAATTGTACTAGACCGATTCTCAGAGCTGAATTTTTCAAACTGATTTAGACACGTTTTAAGTTAATTTTTTTAAACTTTCGAGGTAAAGTGTTGAATTAAAAAAAAATGATAGCTTTAATAATCATTCTTATTGAAATATTTACAGGCTTTAACCAGTTGCAGGTATATCAAAAGGTAAAAGAAATATAGATTTTGGATTACTAGTATATAGTCTGGTCACGCATTATCTTTCACGATAAAAAAAATGCGTTGCCTGATCCTTCACGATTAAGTTTGATGGAAATTCAACAAAATTCAAGGTTTTTATAAACAAATTAATGCTTTTAAGGGAAGAGCATACGTTTATTTTACTGTACTATCAGATACACCAAAGATTAAATTTTAAATATATCATGATATATTGAAATATGAGCATTGTAGGTACAAATAGCGTGGTTTTTAAAATTAATTCAATAGACATGCATTGCGCCTTTTGTGTTTTTTCATAGAGTATTGTATATATTCTTTATCTTATTGCACAGTTATGTTGAGGAAGTTAAACCATTTTGACAAACTTATTTTTTTTGTTCGGATTTGTTCCGAGTTTTGAAAATTAAGCGATTTTTTCACAGATTTTGAACTAGAATTTACATTAAATGTCTTTCACGATCCGGTACCAGAGCTTTCACGATCGTCTCGCATTACTTGACCACAGTTGGATATTCTTTCACGATAATTTCTCTCGTTAAACCGAATGACACCTGTGTTCTAGTGACTTCTAATCGTGTGTAGTCTAGCCTGTCTAAAATAACACAATCTGAATTATCAGCCTTTTTTATTACTATTGTTTCATCATTTCTTAAATTGTGTAGTGCTATTCTTTTGCCCTTAGTAAGATTGTTTTTTACATTTTTTTCTTTTGGTAGAAAAAAAATAAAGCTTTGTTAAATCGATATGATTTTCCAACGTATGGCACGTAGAGGTAGGTTTGTATCCTGTATTGGTACGAAATGGATGCTATTTAAGATAATCGCATCCGATGTAAAATACAAGCATATTTCAAAATAGATCAAATAAATAATCTAGATATTGACCAGAGCACGTGATGAGGATGAACGGCTTTGGTCCAAGTATGACCGAAATTGATATCCGAAACAACATGCGGAACAAAAATAATAAAACAATTAATCCAACACAATAGAAAGAATACTTAAATAATTGTATGACATCAATACACTTGAAAACAAACTACTAGTGTCAAAATTAAGCCCTCATTACAATTCATGATGATCAGAAAACTACAAAGTGTCTTCCAAAAAAAAAAAAAAAAACCAAAGACATTATAGAAATGCTTGATTACTCCTTTGATTGGTTTAGACACGTGTAATAATTTAATTCAAATAAAACCTCCCCAAAAAAGTTTGCATTTTAAAATCATAAATCTGGAGATATTTTGTGATTGCAAACGCCTTGTCTCTTAATTTTTCCAAACAGGAATGCAAAGCCTATATACAAATTATCTCACAGACTAGAACCAAAGTTACTACAAACTAACTCAAATTCTAATTGAAGAAATACAATCTACAAAATGTAGGCTCTATTTCAGTATATTTTATTTCCTTTTCTGTGTAGTACTTTTTGATTTAAAAGTATTGCTGAAATGACTGGGGCTTATGAAACTGAAATTTAAATGAAATGAGATCAGTATTAGGAAACATTATTTTTACACAAAAATATTTGAACTCTACTTCATATTTTTCATTTGTCAGAGCCAATATTTCATTCCCTTTACTTGAAATAAGTTGATGCTTGTTATTATGCATTCTAATGACAACAACGTTTGTAACGTTCATTTTGATTGGATAACGTCACTTTTTTACATGGCATCAATTGACAATTGATGCTAAGAGACGTACGCGCAAGCGCAGACGACATATGACAGATTTTAATTACATGTTTTAACGTTGTTTTCTGTCAGTTTCATTAGAATGGAGATAACAATATTGTATTTTAAGCTCCGACGGCATTAATTGGGGATTTGATGGTCGTAAATTAAGCTTACTGG
This sequence comes from Mytilus galloprovincialis, assembly GCF_965363235.1. Lineage (NCBI taxonomy): Eukaryota > Metazoa > Mollusca > Bivalvia > Mytilida > Mytilidae > Mytilus > Mytilus galloprovincialis. Next base: position 10,217,902 of record NC_134838.1, on the reverse strand, counting down.
CGACGCGTAAGCGGAGAATACATATTTTGATAAACAAATATCAAACAACTTTCAACCAAACAAACCCCAAACAATCTAGCGTTTTAATCTCTAATCTCACGGAAAACAGAGTGTGTTAAACTATCAAAAACAACATTAAAACTATCTGAAGAACAAACTTTAATGATATGATTATGTTGAAAAATTCCTAATTTATAGATTCTGGCATTGTCGATATTTACAGCCGAAAACACAGGCAGGATACCGAAAGCTTCATTTTTATGAAGCCCAGGTGGTCGTGTGGTCTAGCGGGACGGCTACAGTGCAGGCGATTTGGTGTCACGATATCTCAGTAGCATGGGTTCGAATCCCGGCGAGGGAAGAACAAAAAATTTGCGATAGTAAATTTACAGATTTAACATTGTTGGGTTGATGTTTAGACGAGTTGCATATACATAATGTACACAGCCATGTATCACCATCACTGCTGGTGATCCGATGGATAAATCTGTTGCATAGTTGTCACTGGCTCAGACGTACTTATGAATATAATTATTTTCTGTGACTGTATCTTACATTAATTTGTAGAATCCTTTACTAAAGATAATTTAGCTGATCTGTAAGAATAACATCTTCATGCCTTATAGATCATGTACTGTAGTACGACGCTAGATTAAAACTGACGTGGAAAGGTAACACCCGGCCACCGAAAGCTTCATTTTTATGAAGCCCAGGTGGTCGTGTGGTCTAGCGGGATGGCTACAGTGCTGGCGATTTGGTGTCACGATATCTCAGTAGCATGGGTTCGAATCCCAATATCGTGACACCAAATCGCCTGCACTGTATCCGGCGCGCTAGAGCACACGACCACCTTGGCTTTATAAAAATGAAGCTTTCGGTGGCCGTATGTTACCTTTCTTCGTCAGTTTTAATCTAGCGTCGTAATACAGTACATGACATATAAGGTATGAAGATGTTATTGTTACAGGTCAGCTAAATTATCTATAGTAAACTTAACAAATTAATGTAAGATACAGTCACAGAAATAATTATATTTATAAGTACGTCTGAACCGTTAACAAACGACAATGCAACATACATAGAAACTAACTATTAGATAACAACTGCCATATTCCTGACTTGGTACAGGACACTTTAAGAACAATGGTAAATTTAACACCAAAGACAGAAAAATAATACAATAGTACATTTCTATGAATTTAGGACACTCAGTGAGTACACAAAAACAGTTTAATATAATTACGAATTGTGTGCATGTCACACGAGTGCATCAACGCCACAAAAAGTAAGCCACAGATAAATTTTCAAAAATTGGATATAAATCGAGATAAGGTTTCTAATTATGTTATTTGATGTATTTTACAACAATTACAAGAAAATTAATATAGAATTGTGTTAGTTAGAGTGCAACTAACTTAGTCGGCCTTTATTCCAAAATCAAAATCAAACTGTGTAAAACAAATAAATCCTGTGCAAATAGTTGCTTTAAACTAAAATCATACAAATAAACTGGGTGATTAATTATCTTTACTTTTACATACGAATAGAAAAATAAAAATTAGGATCACAACTACAAACGAAAAGACACACACCTTTTTCCGATCAGAATTACAAATAAAAGTTAGTAACTAAATACATGAACGCTCGATAAACAAATACCGAGACATATGTTACAGCAATGTGATTCAGACTCATCAAAACAGTCATATTCGGGGATAGGTCACGTTCGGTACTTAAAAGACCAGACGAAGTACATGATGAACCACAATATAAGACGTGGAAAACATGTTCTTAGTTAGTTAAGAAACAGACACATCGTATGGATCAACCAATTCGTAATGATGTCCATAAAATTTACGAAGTGTTATTCTTAATCTTTCCTCCTCATTATTTTATTGGAGCAGTTTCTGCGTAAGGAGCACACTCCTGTATATGGAGTCCGTATATTGTGAACATGCACGAGCATAACGTATCAACTGAGATATGTAAACACCATACGAGGGAGCAGAGGGTATGTAACTACTAAAAAATGGAAAAATAATAATTGGGATGTTGAAATCGTCCCGTTTGTCATAGATTGTAGCGTGAAGTCGTCCATCTGTGTCAATATTGAGGAAGAGATCAAGGTATGAAGCAGTCCTTGTAGCATCAGTAGTATCCTTAATTTCAAGTTCACTGGGATATAGGAGATGTAAGTACTCCAATATTGGTTATTCAATGATAAGACATCATTAATATATATATATATATATAAGTATATATAAAAGTAATCTTAAAGAATTTAGCAAGGTGTTTTTTTCTTTTTGTCTTTCAGACGGTTCTAAATGAATTCTGTTTCATACGAGTACAAAAAATAATCGGTCTCTAGGAGTGCACAATTAGAACATATTGGAAAACCGGCTGTCTGTTGAAATATCAATCCTCCAAACTCAACAAATATATTGTCGATCAGAATTTTGATAATATCATCTTATTTTCTAGAATCAGTGTGGTTCTTCGCAGCATAAATATTATTATAACCAAAAAACAAGAAATTTGTATCTACTCTGTTTAATGAGATGGTGAAGTTCGGGGTCTGGGCTGAACACCCTTTTTTCGGATGTCTTTTAATATCAATATTAACTTACCATTGAACTTTTACTATTACTTAATGAATAAAGTAGATATTGTTTATCCATTATTTTTAATTGCAAGTAATTTTTACAAACTATATCACGAAATGTTTTGATCTTTAATTATCAACATGAATTTACAACTTCAGAGAACTGATTGTCTAAGTGAACGATTTCTTTATCTTTTTTTTTTATATTATTACTGATGTCAAGAAAAGTTAAAATCGAAGTCTGCATCGTAGTTTGTTGATATATGACATTTATAGCTGTACAAGGAGTATGTATATATTGTAAATCTGAAACATAGTTAAGAGGATATTGTTTTTATGAGTAGTCAAATAGATTATGGATATAATGCTATTGGTATAACAATGTCGTCAAACCGTCGATTTTGTATCGACATTTATTCCACTGCATTCATATCTCTACACGAGCATTATTAATTGGTAGATTGATGGATAATTGTCAAATATTAGGTAATCGGAATGTCATACATAGTCAGCACTAGTAAACATTAAAAAAGGGGAAAAAAAGGTTGCTGGATGGGGAATAAAGATGAAAATATCAGAAAAACGTTAATATCAATATGCTTTAAATGGGTACAAATTTATCATTCGGACATACAGAGCGTTATTGAAAGTTTCTTTAATATTCATCTAACTTGATCCTCTGTAGACATATAGCTTGGGTTTAACATATTAATTCCGATAGAACATAACAATGCTTTAATTCAACAAAAAGTGAAATGCACCCGTCTGAGTATTACAATATGCTATATTATGTAAGCTATGTGTATAACCAGGTGAACTTTACGTTCCGCTATATAGATGATGTTCTCTCACTAAATAATACAAAATTTGGTAACTATGTTGAACGAATTTATCCCATCGAACTGGAGATAAAGGATACTACAGATACAGTTAAGTCTGCCTAATATCTTGACTTACATCTAGAAATTGACAATAAGGGTCGGTGTAAAACAAAACTTTACGACAAAAGAGATGATTTCAGCTTCCCAATTGTGAACTTTCCATTTCTATGTAGCAATATTCCAGCAACGCCAGCATACGGAGTATATATCGCCCAATTGATACGATGTTCCCGGGCTTGTATTTCCTATCATGATTTCCTTGATAGAGGATTGCTGCTCACAAGGAAGCTATTCAACCAAGTGTTCCAAATGGTGAATTTGAAATCATCCGTTCGTAAATTTTACGGACGCCATCACGAGTAGGTTGAACGTTACGGAATAACCGTTTCACAGATAATATCGGATATGTTCCTTATGTCGTAACTACAATACCATTCCCTTTTCATGAATATGACCTACCGAATTAGACTATTAACCGGATTTGTAATAACATAAGCAACACGACGGGTGCCACATGTGGAGCAGTATCTGTTTACCCTTCCGGAGCACCTGAGATCACCCCCATTTTTTGGTGGGGTTCGTGTTGCTTAGTCTTTAGTTTTCTATGTTGTGTCTTCTGTACTATTATTTGTCTGTTTGTCTTTTTATTTTTAGCAATGGCATTGTCAGTTTATTTTCAATCTATGAGTTTGACTATCCCTCTGGTATCTTTCGCCCCTCTTCTCTAATAATTGAAGAACATTTAAATCGTTCAGTTGATCTACAATAATTGATTTTTCAGTTTTAATGGGCTTTTACTTTGGATTTTACCTCGGATTTGGTTTTTTTTATTCTTTTTTATATGACATAGTATTGCTTATGAAATAATGATATATTTCGTTCTGAATAAAAAAATACTTTTTTGATTTTCATTTTTGAATAAATTTTGGTGCCCAAAGATGACGTTCATTGAAATAAAAGACTTCACTATACATATGTAACAAGGAGATGAAAAAAAGAGAAGATAAAATAAGGTCAGATGGTTTCCCTTGGGCCAGACGTTTATGACATAAATTTGTCAGATTGCTAATAACCGTATTTTGTTATTATATTTACCGACGTCAATCGTTGATATTACTTACTAACTGTCCCAACCCCCTTTCCTCTTAATCTCCGAAACAACCAAAAACAAAATTAAACAATATGCTGAGTTACATTCTGTTGTTTTATGTACTCGTTACTGACCATATTAAACTTTATGGGTATATAACGCGCTTTAGAATCTAGCAGAAAAAGTAAGTGAAATTTTGACATATTACCCGTGCATTGTACCAAGAATCTGTCCCACTGGTGAAGTAGTAACCCGTTGTGTCAGATATTACCCATGATCCAGTACAATAATCTAAAATTAGATAAAAAAAAAGAGTCAGTTTATGTCATCGCATCTTTTTAAAAGAAATGCATTACGCAAGATTTGCCTCAGATCTATTCCAAGATCACAAATCAAGTATAAAGAAAAAAGTCATTGTTTTACCTTAATGCATACAACTCTTAAAAGTATTCAAAAGTCCCACTCAAAATAATAGGGATAAAATAGCAATTTATTATATTTTCTTATCTTAAGGATTTATGAAGTAAGCATTAGAAACTTATGATACTAGTAATTGACTGTTTTAAATTACATAATTGTTTTACCTTCACACATCGCATTCCATGTATATCTTAAATGTACGTGATATATTCATTTATGTGCATACACTTGTAAGTTACTTACATTGTTAATCTGAACTTGCAGTATTTGAAATGCATGTACATTTGCGGGTTTTCCCTCCGATATTGATACAGAACTTACCATTTCTGCATGGATTAGGCATACATGGATTGACTGAAGAATAAAAAAAATTGAAAACTTTTGTTTCTAATTTGTTTTTAATTTTATAACGCTAAAATGAAGTTAAATTTCCGACAAAGTCTGCATCCCCTTTCATTTTATTAACAAAATAAGACACATTCGAACTTATTGTTAAGTAATAAAGTATGTTACCGTAATTTCTAGCAAGATTCTAGACACATCACAATTTTTTCGCATAGGTTTTTGCGAATAAAATTTGTAAAGATATGTATTGAAATAGATGAAATTATTATATATTTATAAAACAAAATGACCACATTGCAAGTAATCATTCTTTTTCTTGAAATACAAAAAAAAGGCCAATTAGAATCCAAAAATAAACGGGAAAATCCGCTTTTATTACAATACTAAATTCACAATAACATACATAATAAGAAAAAACTTAAGAATAGGGCCAACAAAGAAAAAACAGAGATTCGACCCTAAAGCGACACGTCGATCTCTACTTCTAACTTGACTCCTTTCAATGCTTTAATCAGAATATCCGATTAATTTCGTCGATATGTGTGGATGTTAGTCACACACAGCAGATTTCAAGGAGGAGGTCGATTCACAGTGAAGGCATATACTAATAACAAAAGTTAAATGTAAGTCTAATTTAATTCCATAAGTGAACAGATATCAGTAAATTAACCAATCCAGACTGAATGAAAATAGGCACACTAAGGAAACAATTGAATATAATTTCATGAATCCATTTAAGTGACAGATTTAGGAAGCGTTCAAAAAGACCTTTTCAACAACTCTCGACACGGACTAATGACACCTACAATTAACAGGTAGAATTGAGGGATCGTCTTAAAGACATATCTATCATAAATATCAGTAGGTATGCATATTCGATTTGGTGGTTGTATACTGTATTGACCATACAGCTACAGAAAATATCCCAAACAAAACATTAATTAAATACATTTCTCTGTCATATCATATTCTTATTTATACATGTATTTACACGACATTTCACGTTGAATTGGTTTAAAAAATACTGCAATCATTCCGCATCCTGATCAGTTTTCTTTTCTATTTCATGACTATGCGAGTCTTCCATCAAATATTGGGTAGCATGCCAATAACGATTAATTTGTGTCTGTAAAAGTTTTTATGAAATTTGAGCTGTCTGTCTGTCGGTAAACACGGTCGAGTTTTTTTTTTCAACGATCTTCACTTTACCTGGTGTACATATTCAATTTCGGGAGGGGTATAAACATATAGATTTCAAAGATCGAAGGAAAAAATCACATCGCTATTTATCAACGAGGGACTACTCCGCTTCAATATTCCTTGTGAAAGTTGATGAATGTTTAATGAGTTAAAAGGGGTCCGTGTTGATCAAATATCGTTGGTTTTATATGTTACGCTGTCATTGCTATATTTTTTTTGTTGTCACCGGGTAAGAATTTGTTTCTCTATTTTACTTTTCTTGGACATTGCTATGGTTTTGTAATCTTTTCTATTTTTTCATACTTATGATTCTTTTTAAATTTCGTCTCTGACCATACATAAGGTAAGGGTTGGATCCAACTAGATTAGTAAAACTCCGTCGCATGTTTTGAACCGACTTTTGACTTACAGCGGAGAGAAAATGTCCTTTTCTGAACTTCTGTTGATTTATTTGGAATTATTTTGTATCTAGAGATTGGATACAAGCATCTTTTTTTAAACATGACGATCTCGACCCCAGTGCTGTTATAAAAAATTCTTAAAAAATGAAAAGGAACTTACTTGTTTGTATTGGTTACCTTAGCTTCACAAATTTCAGTACAAACAACGGTACACCACCGGTCTCCAAAGGAATTTTGCAAAGGATTGACAAACCTTCTGATAGAAGCTGTGCAGAAATACCATGAAAGTATTTACTCGCGTAGAGGAAGTAACCATATGTGGATTCTAAAAAATCGTAAGCAACTTCTGGATTATTTTAAATCTCAATATTTCTCTGAAATCAATTTTAAATAAAAGCTTTTGATTATTCAAACCTATATACCGCCTTTTCCAATGTGACATAAGAATTAGTATAAAAGAAATATTCCACAATGCGTTGCAATGTATAAAAGGTAGCATACGCATTAATGTATTGCTTTGTGATACCAAACTGCGTATTTTGTAAATAAAGATCAAAACAGTTAAAGACCGTACTTTGACCTATGATGATCTTTCTCACAGCCACTCATTCCACATCTTCTTTTATCTATATACACATGTCCACAATCTTGGTTTAGCAGTCAACGTTGTGTGATAATCTTAATATGTATAGATTTAACAAACAAAATGATATACAGACAAACCAAATAAGTAAACATGAAAGACAGGAATACACAAAATGACTATAGCACGATAATCCAATGGCGAGATGTCTAAGGTCCGAGCAACGCCGAGGGGAAATTACCACAAATAGACTAAAGTGTTAAGTAAATAATTGAATAAATAACAAAAAAAAAAAAAAAAAAACACACACACTATAACACGTAATTACGATTATAAACAACGTCAATACCTAGAACCTATACTTCAAGACCATTGTGTATTTTTTGTAAAGTTGATAAGGAATATTAACCAAAAAAGTCTTTGTATATTCCGATGAACTTTATAAAAAAAGACCGAGACGTTCTTTGATGTAAGCCTTGTTCATCAACATTCTGCTCAGACACATGTGACGTTTGATAAAGCTCTTGAATGCCTAATGGGTTAGAAAATGTTAATTCCATATGCAGGTAAAGTTGGTATATTGCTGTTAAGGATTGAGCAATTTATAATTCAATTTAATCATCACGTTTGTCATAAATTCTGGTATTCAGGTGACTGCAAATTTTAAATAAGATTTCTAATAGATAAAAGAAGATGTGGTATGAGAGGCAATGAGACAACTGTCCATCCAAGTCACAATTTGCAAAAGAAAATTGTACGGCCTTCGACACGGAGCCTTGTCTCACACCGAACAGCAAGCTATAAAGGATCCCAATAATGACTAGTGTTAAACCATTCAAAAGAGGGAAACCAACGGTCTCATCTATACAAAAAACGAGAAACGAGAAAAATTTGTGAACCACATCAACAAACGACAACAACTGAACATCAGGTTTCTGACTTAGTACAGTTGAAAACAAAGCAGCGGGTTCAAACGTTTAATAGGAACCAACCTTCAACCTTACCAGAAACAAAAGTGAAACATCACAACATAGAAAGACACGCTATGAAATATCAATTAAAATGGCTGAACTCAATCAAAAGACATATTAACACACTGAACGAATACATTTGATCTATGACAAAATGTGAATCCTAAATCAATAAAATAAGGGACGAATAAATATAGGCAACTGTAGTTTACCGCTGTGTGATGTTGAAAGTCAACTATACCCTTGGACAAATGACCTTGCCGCGAAAGAGAAAAATATACACAGGTTAAAGAAAATAATTTTGTTGTATACAGTATAAATGGAGAACGAAAATATTTTTACAAAATAAATATTTTTGTTGTTCATAGTACGAGAAACAGAAGTGAAAATGTAAAATCATACTAAACACTTATCAAGGCTGGTATATATTAAATAATAGAACTAGAACCAGAGTTCATTATTTCAAACTTTAATGTACTGGAAGAACACACACCAAAATTCCATATCGACGGAAAGAGGAAAACGTATACAATAAGAAAAGTTTGGTCGTAATATCCCAGAGTGGTCACATTTTTATGAAATTGGGGTAAAAGGTCAGGCCTAAAATATCCATATTTCAACCACAAGGAAAACAAAGGAGACATTTTCTGAGATTTATTCAAAAGAATGCTACAAAAACGGTTCATTCACAAGCATATGATGTAAAGAATGCCCATTTTCTTATTTATGACCTAGCAAAAGTAGAAGTAGCCTTGACCTTTAAATATCCATTGAATTTCATATTGCTTATTATTTTTACACTACACTATATTATAGAATTAATTTCTAAACTGTAAAACACCAGTTATCAAATTATTTCAATATTTTTCTATCTTTGAAAAACAAATCCAAGCGCTGAACCAGTGTTCTTTAATTTGCATCTAAAATATTGTGTTTTTTTGGAAAATTAGTATCTAGTTATAGATAAATAAATATTGTGTATTTGCATAGTCCAGACAGATCAGTTATAACACACAAACAATAGCATGGTCAACCGAGTCGAATGCGAGGTTTATGTAAAATCTAGATTAAGCGGTTGGTTGAGTGTAAAAAAAACCACTCAGTTTGAAGCATGAACATTGTCCTAGTTTTTGGTGGGGTTCGTGTTGTTTATTCTTTAGTTTTTTATGTTGTGTTATGTGTACTATTGTTTGTCTGTTTGTCTTTTTCATTTTTAGCCATGGCGTTGTCAGTTTGTTTGAGATTTATGAGTTTGACTGTCCCTTTGGTATCTTTCGTCCCTCTTTTAGTAGGATTATTCTGGTAAAAAAGGTTTGTTAGAGGAATGATGGAATATGAAATGTAATGCCAATTTGCAAATGTTGTCGTTTAAAATTGGTCAAGACCTTCATATAACTTATCTTTAAAAAGCTACACACAATAGTTCCAGTCCTCATTAAATGGGGATATGGGTCAAATCTCTTCGTCATCATTTGCGGATTCAGTACGCGTATTAGCATTACAGCACACTTCCCTTTCTTGACACAAACTAGTTCAGTGCAGGAAAGAATTTGTTCAAAGCAAACAATGCTTTTGAGCAGAAAGATTAACCTTTGCAGGTAAATACTTAATCTTGTAAGTAATCTGATGACATTTGTCCAATGAAAAATGTTGGGGGTTAATCCATGTTTGTCTTCCCAGCCGAAAATTCAACCTGAAGTCAGATAGAGTGTTGTTATATCCGGTCTAAAATGAAATAACTTGATGGTCAAACGTTTCTAGTTGAACAGGACAATTTCCATTATCTCTTCACATGGGGCGCAAAATTACATAATTGATCTGAGATGTGTTTTCAGCACAATTTGAAATGTTTTTGAAAGCAATCGGAACACGAACAGGATCTCCTCTTACCTTTGATTTAATGAAAAAGCCACCATTGATGATGCTCTGTTGACTGAAACTTGCCACTTGAATTCTCTTCACTTTCATCTGACGCAAACTCTTATCAATTTAGTGAAGAAGCGGAGCGAGCGTATGAAGAATCCCGGAAGAAAAGAACAGTTAATTTGTCTCAGCTTACTAAGTTATACAATGAATTGGAAACAAAGATGATTTCACGTGATAATGTGGAAACTGTGAAAATATTATTCACAAAATTGTGTGACCGCTATGAACACTTTAAAGCTGCACATTTGGAATGTTTGGAATTTTGTACAAATTCGGATATAATAGAGACATTAGAAATAAACTTTGACAGCTCACAGAAAAACTTTATAGAATTCCGTGAAAGATTCAATGAGTGGATACGCGAACCAGAAATTGCAAAAGAAGAAGAAGACAAGAATAGCCGTATTACGTCTGTGTCTCGGACTTCATCGTCACAGTATAGGCTGAAGCTAGCGAGGGCTAACCGCTTAAAGGCCGAGGTTCAAGTGAAGAAAATTGCAGAAAAGCAAGAACTAGAACGCGCACTTCGAGAAATAGAAATGAAAGAACAGATGTTAGAAAGAAAAAGTCAGCTAGAAGAAGCAAAGTTGGAAGAATCTGTGTGGCAAGAAGAAGAAGAAGAAGATACCGAGGTAACATTTAAGAACTATCAGAATATAAACGTGCCGTTAAACACAGAAAATAAGACACTGAATAACAATGAACATGTTACAACAAAGAGTACAGAAAATGCCGTTTCAAGGATAGAGTGCACCACTGCCGGAAGTTTACAGTGAAACAGCAGCATCGATACTGCATTCCAAAGATTAGCATCAACACTACAAGAAGGATTCAATCAACCTAAACCTGAACTTTTGACTTTTGATGAAAAACAACACTTCAATACCGCAAGGTGTGTTTGATGAGAAAGATGTGTATGCTAAAAGGTGGTGGAAGCAGATACAATACTTAGCCAATGTATTCTGGAGACGTTGGTTACGTGAATATCTACCAACTCTACAGCAGAGAAACAAATGGCAAAGAGAACAACGAGATGTAATGATTGATGACATTGTAATCATTGCAGATGACCATACAACGAGAGGACAGTGGCCATTAGGACGAGTAACTGAGGTCATTAGGAGCCGTGATAGTCTTATCCGTAGTTGTGTGATCAGAACAAAAGGGTCAAAATTTTTAAGACCAGTAACTAAATTATGCCTACTCGAATGTTCAGAATAGAATTTACAATAATTAATTGATATTTATAAGTTTTTTGTGTGATGACAATTTTTAAGAAATGTCATGGTGGGGAGTGTTAGATTTGAAATGTAATTCCAAATTGTTGGGTTACTTCATTTATTATTACTGAATTTATTTATTTTATTTATAATACTTGTAGATACTATTTTTGGGTATTTGCGCATATGTAACGTTGCGCTCATGAACATTATAATATTTCCCGTTTTTAAGTTTTATGACGTTTCGCTTTTGACGTACGTTACGTTGTCTAGTTTTTTATTCATTGCAAGTTATTTGATATTCGGAGACACATCATTATTTTATAGAGAGATCATAATCGGTAAGAGATAATTTATGTACATTTTTAAGAACAATATTTATTTAAAGAAGAAATATTAAGAACTGTAAAAGTATTTATAAATTAATATTTATTCTAATTAACTTTTTTATTTAACAAGTTACTTATGAAGCGTGAAAGAAAGTGAATCATATTGTTTGATTAGTATTATGCTTTTAGTGTTTTAAGTTATATTTTTACTTTACAAAAAGACAAATACGATGTATGTTAATGTGTATTTGTATTTTATTGTAGAGAATCGGTTGTTATGATGTAGTATATGAAGCCAAAATTAAATGTAATTTTGAAGAATAAAGATACTTATATAGACCGCATACTCGACTTATCGCCTTATTTGATGCCTGATTGATGTGATCCGTTACAGACGCTACAATTTTGCCTTCTGGTGTAAGTCTTATAACATCGCTGATGATACACAACTCTTTCATCTAAGAATAGCAGAATATCAAGAGAAGTTAGTTGTAACATCACCCTGACGCACACCGAAACTTCAATTATACTTTTTTTTCCCTACAGCTCGCATGCATATTTATTGCTCCGAGGTTGAATATTGACATACAATGTATCTTTTCCACACAATTTCATTCTTTCTCCTTTTGGGACTAGTAAGAGTAAACTTTACAGGACTTCAACAACTAGTCATTATCCGGAAAAACATCTTATCCAAAGGATTTGGTTTACTTTTATAAAAAAGTCAAAATTTAATCAACAAAAATATAACTTATGTCTAGAAAATACACAATAGAACTACTATATACAATTAAATCACACTAACAAAAACTCAAAATGAATTAACTAATCAAGTAAAATGTACATAATTACATCGAAACTGTCAAATTCATTGTAGAAGAAAAATAAATAATGGAGCTGATTGACAGATATGAAATTTCCGTAATAAAAAAATTACAAGTGATGTTCGTGACCCATATTCCCATATTCATTACATAACTGCAAGGCCAGTTCCAAATAGAATGGGGTAAATGTTGATTTTGCTACAGAAACGATTGATTTTGTAATAGTCATACATTTACGAATTTATCTTTACGGACAACAGACAGTTAACAAGCGCCTTTGTGTGATATTTCATCAATAAACCAACAAATGAACCTTATAAGCGATGCGGGCATCTTTTCCATAAAAGCACCCAATGATATTTCATTGGCACTAGGGTAGTCATCAGCGGAATTAGCGAGGTTTTCAATATCGCACCGAAGAGCGCTAGCGGCAGAGTGAAGTAATTGATCTTCTTTTAATGTATCCTTGACTTAAATTTTCCTGCAGCAGATATGCCATCCCCAATAGTGATCTCAAAGCTAAACTCTATATATACTTTTAAGAAATTTGGTCCTCAATGCTCTTCAACTTCGTACTTTATTTGGCCTTTTTATTTTTTTTTTTTTATTCGAGCGTCACTGACGAAATGCACGTCTGGCGTAAGTACAAAATTTAATCCTGGTTTCTATGATGAGTTTATTTGACATCCCTTGTCCCCTCTAAGGTGTCATAATAAATACTTAGTTTGTTCTGGACTTTGGCAATTGGATAAGTATCAGATACATTCTTGGGTAAAAGTAATCGGTATATGTTTGAGGATGTGCTACATGAGAAAGGCTGTTTTATGAAAGAATAGATCATCATTAACTGAGCAGATCGTATTAAAGTATCAGGTTGTGAGGATACATGAGGATAAGATTGATCACATATTTGGTTTTCTATTTCTTATTTAAAGACGCTACAATTTTTCCTTCTGGTGTAAGTCTTAAAACATCGCTGATGATACACAACTCGTTCATCTAAGAATAGCAGAATATCAAGAGAAGTTAGTTGTAACATCACCCTGACGCACAACGAAACTTCAATTATACTTTTTTTCCCTACAGCTCGCATGCATATTTATTGCTCCGAGGTTGACCCAATTTCATTCTTTCTCCTTTTAGGACTAGTAAGAGTAAACTTTACAGGACTTCAACAACTAGTCATTATCCGGAAAAACTAGTGTTGTCAACGGTTAACCGGTTAACTGGTTAACCGTTCGAACGACCGAATACTGAATACAAAAAAAGCTAACCGGTTAACCGGACTCTTTTTTTCAATTTTAATAGATTTGATATAAATTTGTATTGAAATAATTAAATATTTGTGTTTTCTTTATAAAGCTTATCGTCGTGGTAATTAATTTGACGGATCAATTGTCCAGTACATTCATTGGTATTGCTAATCCAAAAATATGAAATTAATTGTCTCTCAGCTCGGGGCAAGATCTTAAGGTAACAGGTACGTAAATGGCTTGTCCTGCGAATTTTAAAAGAAGTTGTATGCACGTAGATCTTATTAAAAGATAATGAGAAATCGAAAAAATTAAGTTGGTCACCGATTTAATTTCCGAGTTCCAGGCATTTGAAAATGGTAATGAAACAACATAGAGTACATAGACATAACGTCAAATTTGAACCAAAAATAAGACATTTCAAGCTTTATCTATTCTGCAGTTTAAACCAATCCTACGATTTTTCTATAGAAATCAAATGTTTTTAAGGTATTATTTTCCTTTCTTTTGATATATAATTTTCATGGGGTTACCGAACTCCTCTTTCATATATCAGCCGTTGAAAGGGTGTTGTTGACGGGAAAAGAGAGAGAAAAATCATGACGTCGCCGAAAGGATTACGCAACGTCAAGGCTATTTCAGCAGAATTGTAAAGACAACGACTGCCTCATTATAATAATAATAATAATAATATCTTTATTTAGAGAGAGTAACTCATTTGGATTTCACCAATTTTCAATAAGGCTCTCTTAATACAATAATAATTACATTAAAAATAAACAATGCATCAATAATAATGTTAAATAAAGATTATATACAATTTAAAATACAATAAACAATTATGATATGGCATTAGAGTACAAATATGATGGTAATGTTAAAAGTACATAGATTTGTATTTATGTTTAAATTCTGATACTGTATTTGATTTTTTGATTAAATTAGGAAGAGCATTCCACACTTTTGGTCCAGTATACGAGAAACTAGACTTATAATTTGTTTGCTTATTCAACTGCGCTATAGAGTATATTATCCTGCCTGGAAAAAGGATTGATTACCTATTATTGTTTTTTCAGTGATTATACGAGGTCCTAAGTATTTATAACGTATTTCTGGAATGATTAAAAACACAATGTTTAAGGATAAATGCTTATAAACTTATTGAACAGAAACGATAAAAGGTCTATCATAAGAATAGATTCTCCGAATGACGAGATACATTCAATGTCCACATGTTGGACCACAATTTTGCTACTTCACAATATTGGAGGCGAAATATACCGCGCAACGGGAAATTGAAACTTATAAGCCAAAACCATACTGACAATGTCATGTGAAAAAGCGAAAAACGGCCAAAACAATGGTAAATAAATGGGGAAATGTGTCCATGGGACACTGATGATGCGCCCGCTTGCATATGATTTTATAAAGTGATATTACTGAAAAACTTTAAAAGTGACGCCACCAAAATGTAAACTAGATCTGTGATTTGTTTTGGTAATCAGCATTGTGTATAAGTCTTCTATCATTTGTTTGAGGCAAACTAAAGTTAGAGAACGGAAACCTATTTTGGACGGTACGATGGACAGACGGACAAGTGAAGTAATGCCCCTCCGCTACGGCGTGTGCATAAAAAATCACAACATTTAACTTTTAATCTCCGATAGTTGCAGGAGGTCATGCATATAAAATATATAAAATTATGGTTCAATGACAAGAGAACATAACATAAACATGAACACATACTTCGATCCAAATAGTACTGTCATTTGCAAACTTTTAAAGTAGTGTGTTTAATATATGACACGAGAGGAGATGTGGGATAAATGTAGATTATAGGCAAAAGACCAACAAAAAGAATATTTCAAAGTTTGTTGCATATTATCCCTACTTTTTTCTCCATCGTTGGTTTTGTTCCGTTATTATAGTGCGGACAGTGCATAAATGTGAATATCTAAAAACAAATGTATATAAATTCAAAATTGTTTATCTTTTGGTTTTTTTGTTTTTCGGCTTCGCCGCGGTTGCCAATGTTTTCTCGGGATACCAATCTGCTCTATCCCCCACTCAGCTATGTGTTGTTATAAATTGTTCAACATAGACTTTGAAAACACTTCATATGATGTTCAGATAAATGTATCCAGTCTAGATTGTGAGAGCTGTAATGATCAAGCTAACAATATACTGAATAGAAAAGCTGCGTGTGATTTTGAAGAACCGTCTTCGAAGAATTTTAACGTATGCATTAGATGTTGCAGAGATTGGAAATCACCAACAGCATTATGGACTTCGTAATTTATGCCAACAATATTCATATATAAAAAAGAAGATCTGGTATGATTGCCAATGAGACAACTATCCACAAAAGAATATTCATGTTCGTATTTTATAATTTTTTGCAAGTTTTGCGAAAATTGAGAAGAAATACGTACAGCAAAAATTTAAAAACTCTAATTCTAAATTTTTATAGCAGCATTTGCACATGTATATAAACAGTATCAACTGAAATCGAAATAACTGTAATTCCGAAATTTTGCGCAATTAAAAAATGAATCGATTGATGCCAGCAGAAATTTCTATATCTTCAGTATAATATATATACATTGCTAATTATTCTATTTTTGAAGTTGCGGTAAAGCCGTAATTTTCAATCAGCGGATCTATATTTTTCCCTTGCCGCTTTTTCATGCTGGAAGCTTGTAATTCACAATGTTCCATTCAATTCAAATTGACTGAAAAGAAACGTGTATTCATTTCTTTTAAATTTTCGTTCATTTGAAAGACAGTTTTACTTCGGAGTTCCCGTTTGTTCATGCGGAAGGTCCCATCACCATTAGTCAATTACGATTCTCGTTCAAGTTTATTGTCACTTTCTCTTGCTTACCCGTCTGAAGTAATTTCCGACATTATATTTTACAAATTTCATGTCACACAGAAAGCAATTAAACTCTTTTGCTTTTCAATATTTATTTTTACTAAATATAAATTATTTGTTTTTAATAGCACTAGTACTTTCATTTTCAAATTCTATTTATAGACCATATCGCGGACGTGAAAGAAAGCCCTGTAAAGAAAGATTTATGTTTATATTTATATGAAAAAATGGTTATATAACAGTTATAACAGGAATATCAAATTAAAAAATATTAGTATTAACCTTTTTTAATTTTTGTGTCGAGGATTGAATACGTCCTAGCCGTTTTCACTCACGTTGACAGTTGTTTTGGGAAAAATTATTTCTTTGAATGCAAATGACTAAATATAAGTCTGTGACAAAGTTTGATTTGGAATTTCAATAAATAAAACGACAATATATAGTGTAAGCTTTAATTTGTTATTGTGGGAGTTTACGTGTGTAATGCATGTACGTGTTTATGATATTGTTATCAATATACTACATTTCGTTTTTACGTCACATATGAACATTCCCGATTTTTTAAGTCCCTGATCTTTGACGATTACCGGCGTATTGTAAGTTCATGTATGGACAGTTACCCCAAGGTATAAACAAAATAGTTCCGAGACCCATTCTTTGTACTTTAAACAGTTTTGTAGAAACATAATTCATATGCAAGCTTTTTAAGTTGGTCAGCTAGTATTAGTAAACCCAACTCAGTCGCTCTTCGGCCATCACGACATGCCAAGTTTCTTTCATTTTCATGGGAGGAAAGCACGGTTTAACTGTTACAAGATATTTCATTTTAAATTCTTCAATTTTAGCTATATTTTTTATGAGATGCATTCAATACTCCTCCACCAAATTGACCATTATTCCGACGAAGCGGAATATATTCCGACATTTTGAAAATATTTTTTATGGTGTACGGGAGATAACTCCCATAGCAACAAACGCCTATTTTCCCGTTTTCCGCTAGAGGCGTTCATTTACGTACCTCTCACCTTAAGGAAACATAATTAGTTTCATGTTTTTTAACAGTAATTTTTAATCAGTAATACGATTAAATTTTACGATTTACTTCATTGTTTCATTTTTGATCTTTAATATATTGTGTAGACCTACATCTGAATGTGCAATCTTCGTCGTGCAAGTCTTTGTCATACTTTAAACTAAATGTTAACTCAAAAATTGTAAAAAGCAAACCAACGTGTATGTAATCAATGTATACTTGATGGTTAGAACATCAGGATTAATCAATTTTAATTGAAACACCTCACATTATTTTCGGAGACAAAATGAATTAACTAATCACGTAAAATGTACATAATTACATCGAAACTGTCAAATTCATTGTAGAAGAAAAATAAATAATGGAGCTGATTGACAGATATGAAATTTCCGTATTAAAAAAATTTCATCAAGTGATGTTTTTATATTTGAGTTTTTGACAAAATTAGTTGGAATTTTGCCATCATAATTTAAAAGCAATATCGCAATAATATATAATGTTCTCTCAAATGTCAAATACTGTTTTTGAATCATATGTTTTCTTGTTTTCAAAGAAAATGCGTTCAATTTCCATCTAAAAAAAACCCAGCCAACTTTAAGTTTAAAACTTTTATTCGAGAACGGTATCATATTCATGTCTTCATCATTCCGATGATCCTTGATGGTATGTGCATCGAAAATATTTACGAACAGAGCCTGAAATTTAACCCCCCAAAAAATTTGAATTTAAGGTGACTACCAAAAACATAAAAATTGAGGGGTGCCCAATTTAAGGGCTAAGATACAAAAAAGTGACCAAACAAACTTTTTACAACCAGACGGAAATTAAAATATAAATATTATTGTATCATTTAAATCAATTTCCAGCCGTGTATTTCGGTATATTAAACTTGTTAACTAAGTCTTTTTGGAGGTCAATTGCAGTTCTATATAGAAAGACAAGGTATAACCATAAATATGTAAATATTAAACAACTAAAAAACATTACAATTGTAGCAACAGGTCAAATAAACACGAAAGTACGATTTGAAAGTACTCGCAGTTACTGTAAGCTAGTTAAAAGCAAAAACCAAATAATAAAAAAAAATTATGCATCAAAGACTAAAATCAACGTAATCACATCCCAGTGACTTAGTATTTTAACGTCATGAACATTCAAACAAGACATGACTTGTGCAATGCCAAAAATAAACGATTTTTCGATAAATAGAAAACAAAACAAAAAAATACTGAACTCCAAGGAAAATTCAAAAAGGAAAGTCCCCAATCAAATGGCAAAATAAAAAGCTCAAACACATCAAACGAATGGCTAACAACTGTCATATTACTGACTTGGTACAGGCATTTTCTTATGTAGAAAATGGAGGATTAAACCTGGATTTAGAGCTAGCTAAACCTGTCACTTGTAACGCAGTTGCATTAAATTCCATAACATTGACAACGATGTGTGAACAAAATAAACAGATATGATAGGTAAAATGTCAAAAATATGGGTACAGCAGTCAAAATTGTGTTTTAACCTTAGTCACTATAAAACAATCAAATATGCAACAAGGAAGCACACAATGTTAACCTTTATATAGACAAAATGAATGTGGATGTGTATTTAAACATCCCTGTAGAAAAAAAAAAAAAAAATTTAGTTATGTTTTAATATGTTAATGACAAAATCGATTTTTGTGCCAATGTAAACGTTTTTTAAAGATATAATTACAACATTTGTAAGATAACATTTTACTAATAAGTTTGTTTCGATGAGTTTACATGGGTCACATAGTGATTTCCGCGCTGTTTGTTTTGTTCAATTATTGTTGTCAATATAATGGAATTATATGCAACTGTCATACAAGTAATAATTTTAGCTAGCTATCAATCAGGTTTAATCCCGTATGGTAAAACAAGTGTTTAATTGTCTCTTGTTAACGTTTAAATGACAGAATAGGAATTCAAAGTGGTTTGTGAAAAAGACTAGATCAAGGAATCGCAGACTATCTTTATTTTACACAAATATTATGTTTACCATAAGAAAAATTGGTTTAATAAATCGTCAGAATATGGTTATACTTGGAATCAACTCTATTTATTAAATTTGAAAAGTAATAACGAAAAGTCCAACGATATTCTTAAAGTGTTAACTCATATACCATCATAACGTTTGAGTAATAAAGTGAATAGATTTATTCAAATAAATGAGGCATCTTCTTGATTTGTTATCTCCTTCAGGGTGGTGTTACAGTATATCTACAAAAGAATCAGAAAATACTTATTAAGCAACAAAAAGCAATAAATCGATGAAAATAAAACGAAACCAATCAAAATGAGGACAAAAAACAATCTACCTTAAAACGTACTAAAGTGTCCCAGAAAATAAGCAGATCCTGTTCAAATCCTATTTATTTTATTCTTTTGTGTGACTTAATTTTAAGTGTTGTAGCTTATTTTTTAACGATGACAAATATTTTCATTCAATCATTTCCTGATATATAAATACCTAAGTGTTGTAGTTGACTTTTCTTTGTCTGGTCGGTTTTTTTAGACATGAGATTACCAGCCTTTCCATGGCTTTATTTACATCTTGGTATTAAAACATAACTATTAACAGGCAATCATCAGAAATTTGTGCGACGTTTAGGTATTGGAAATTAGTGCTGAATAAACGCACCAAGTTCATTTACAAGAGCTAACTTCTACATACTTAATAAATAAATACAGTTTATGAAGGTAAATCACGAAAAGCGCGTCGGTCGCATTTTGTTGATAACGTATTCTTTTCATATTTATGATGAATTAACGATAAAGATCAGCAGGTTTAATTGGAGCAATTAAGACGTTTTCTTTTGGTCAAATATCTCTTGCAATTTTTTTGATAAATTTGCTGTTTCTTATCACGATAAGTCCATTAAACGCATATCATCATTACTTGATCATTTGACTTGACTTACATATTTAGTTATTTTCAGAAGGTGGAATTTTAAAACTTTTTAATACAGTTAAGGATGTACACCTCGGAGGAGCCAAACATTTCAAGAATTAAACTTTTTTTCTTAACCTGATTTTTGGGTTTATAAGACTGTAACAAAATAATTGGTGAAGAAAAAATCATATGGTGGTGCACTTCTTTTTTTGCTACGGCCCTTTGAAAATGTTCAATTGTGATGATTTTCCCATTTTTCATCGATTTTTACCTATTTTTGGGCTATTATCATGAAAAAAATCACAGTTTCACAATTAAACTTTTTCTCATACTTTCTATAAAGATGAAGTGGACCAATCTGAATAAATTTTACTTACAAAAACTATAGGTAGGTGTTAATATAAGAAAGTTTTATCATATTTTGACGATTTTTTTGTGTAAAATTTACCATGCTGTCAATTTTGTATTTTTGTGATTTTTCTCAGTTTTAAGAACAAAATGCATATTATTTCAACTTTTTTGTTATAAATGAATGAAAAAAGACATATCTAAGTAATCTGAAAAGACCAAAATGATATGGGATGTACATGATTCTTGTAAAATCATTTTTTGTATCCCTCACCAATTTTCTCAAAATTTTAGCTAAAAATACTGACTTGATTGGTCGTAAAATCTGAAAACTGGATTACGCAAAAACCATTCATTGTAAATACACAATTTTTTCACAGATTTGTGTTTGCTTATAGTATTTCTAAAATTCATTGATATTTTCCACTTCTATCACATTTTTTGGAAATAATTCAAGAACGAGATTTCAACGAGACTGAACGAGACTGAAAAGTCAGAAGAATACATCCTTAAGCGTGACAAAATATAAATAATAAAATCTGAATTGACATAATATTCTAATTTTTAAATTTTTTTTTAAGTTATAAGTTTACAAAAAGTGGCAAAAACCCAGAATGTTAAAGGTATACCCGACGTACTTCTTTTTCATATTTTATCATATGCATCAACATGTGGTTGTTTTTGGCAAAAATTCAGAACAAAATGTGTTTATCTAATAGGAGGTTTCCATTTTTCAATCGAATTATATATATTTTTTAATTAATGAGGTTTTATTTATTTTTAAGATAAAAAGATTATAAATACACTTCATAATTTACACATTCAGTTGGTTTTTATTTTGTCTTTTATTATAATGATGAGTGAGTTCTAAGATTGGTCTTCATGTGTACTTAAATGTAACTGCTCAAAAATTGGTTTTTAATAAATATCTAAATTATCACTTAGACAAAAACGCCTGTAAATGGAAATGTATTGAATATTTCATGCCGGTTTGGTAAGTTGGATCTTTTAATCTTATCGCCCAACCTATGAGGGGATGCGTTAGCGATTTGTTTTTCCTTGTTGTTTCTTTTTACTATGTTATTTTTATGTATCAATAGTTATTTCATGTGACTTTATATTCATCAATTTTATCACTATACGTACGGCTTCTCACAAATAAATTGATGATGTTGTTCACAATCCATGTCATCCCATCTATAACCTTGGTTAGATGAAATACACACACAATCCTGGTTTTGAGCATTTGTGCCATTGTCAGGTTGTCCCGGATACCAGTCATTATTAGTAATTAATCTCGAGTTTCGGTTCCATAAAAATGTACCTTCCGTACGGATATCTGAGCCTCCAAGACAAAATGCTTTAAATAAACAAGTTGAATGGGTGAAAAACGAGTGAAGAATTGCCAATGATTGAATTGCATTGTATTTGCTTGTTAAAACTGCCATATTAACCATATTATCTACGATCATAGTTTAATACATCAGCATTATCAGATATAAATCGATGACATTACGTTTAAATATTTCTCTTTTCCTTAACTCAATATCTTGAACAGACTTGTTGTTTGTTGGTATTGTGTGATCATACATATTTCCATGAAGGTTTTTAATAATACCATTGAAAGTTCTTGATATTTGTATTGTATTTGAGAGTTGAAAGCAACTAAAAGGACATTCAAGCTCATAAGTCGAAAATCAACTGACAACGCTGTTGCTTAAAAAAGTGAAAAGACAAACAAACAATTAACAGTACACATAACACTTCACAGTAAACTGTCAAATTTGACATAAGCGGTCATCTCAGTACCAGAATTTATGACAAACGAGACAATTCTAGTATTAAAATCATAAATAAGTTTCCCCCACCTTAACAGCAATTTACCATCTTCACCTGCTATATGGAATATACATTTCACAACTCAAGTAGCAATACACAGTAGGGAGTTTCACATGTTGGACCCTGTGTATTTTTACAATATGAAAGTTATTGTTCAATAAAATTTATTTTTAGACATCTGAGTACAATTTTAACCTTCAAAAATTGTTAATAAGAACATCAAGATTATTTTTTACATGTTTTATGGGCTATTTTCTGTTTGACTCTCCGTATTTTCAAATCTAGACCTACAATAGGTCCAGAAATAAATGTTATGTTAACAAACACTTTTTCTTCACAAATTATTTGACGTAATTTTACCAAAAAATGAGATGAAAGACATATGATTTTTTATTAGATTTCTTGATAGATATGTAAACAGTTTCAGAAAAGGTATTACTTCAAGCGATTGAAATTCTACTTGCGGCCAAGTTTTTGGACAATATGAGACTTTTTTTTGCAATATTTTATAACAAATTAATGCAGATTATTGAAATGGATATATCAAACATAAATGATATTTTACAATTTCAACTACTGGATATATAACTGTATGGAAAATTCTGATTACATACATATGCACATATATAACACAACCAGTAAGATTAATTTGCAAGAAGGCAATGAAAAAGGGATGGTAAAATTTATGAGGGCAAATTTTAATATTTTTTCCTAAATGTTTATTGCTACCTCATTCGGTATTAAAGAGCGTGCAGCTGCTACTCAGACTTTATAAAGTCACTAATGTAATGAGCAAAAAGTAAAGGAACCAGAGTATTTCTGGTTAAGTTTTGGTGCAATATGTGACTTTTTCCCCCCTTTTTGCAATATTTTATAACAATTTAATGTAGATTGTTGCCATGGCTATACCAAATATAAATGATATTCAACCATTTTGACTACTGAATATATAATTCTATGGAAGATTCTGATAACATATCCTACCGTAGTCTAAAATCGGTCATCTTGTTAGTTCGTTAGGTATTTGTGGGGGACTACGCATTGACGTCACTACGCTACTTCCGGCGTAGAAAAACAGTACAGAATACGTGTTTTCTGCTCTTTTGAATAAAACAACATTTCTAAAGGTAAGATTTTATTGTTGTTCTCAATTATTCCTCAAAAATGCCAATTTTCTAATGCCCGTTTCAATCCCGGTTTCCGAATGTCTAAAAACATTCTAGAACTTCACAAAATCCCACTTCTGGCCTCAATTGCTTTGTGTACATTCCATTCAGCGTCATCAATCTTGTGGCAGGCAATACAAGTCAAGCAAATCGTATTTTTAGGAATTTCAAAATGACATGCTCCTTACGTTTTTTGCGATTTTCCCGCGAAAAAGCCCAACCAAAATGAAAGGAAAACTATATGAAAAAACGATGTCCATGCCATAATTTTGTACAGGAATATAAAGTAGGTTGATAAAAAAACAATTTACATTTATTCTTCATAGATTTCTTTTTTATTCATTATAAAAAGATCGATATTCTGACCATCATGACTGTAGGTAAATTTTCACACAAAATTCCATTGATGTCGAAAAGGATGGCAAAACATATTGCAAACTATTTTAAAGCAATATCCCACAAACAAATAACGTAACTGCCGTAGACTGAAAAATGACCTAATTGACAGTAGAGCAATTTGATTGGGTAGAACGATTTTACATCACGTGATTTTGACGCCATTGGAATTTGAATAGAAACAAAACAAGGTCAGTAGGTTCAGTATGGGACAGCATCGTACATTGAGTTACTGAGAAACAATTATGAGTTACCAAGCTTGACAATGCATGGTAATAAAAATTCAAAGCTAAGTCTATAGTAAAAATAAGAAACGACTTATCATCATAGCTGGATACATATGCACACATATGAGGGTCAATTTTTTTGTATTCTTGTCTTTCATTTTTGCTTATGGAATTTTGTCTATAGAGTGTCTATAAGTAATTTTATCATTCTTTGTTGAAATAGAATTTAATAGTGATTACGTTTAGAACACAATGTTGACTTCTGAACCCCAATTATTTTCATTTATACCTATTATGTCTTTTGATTAATAAGTAAGTTTTATTTCATATTATAATAAAAGTTGGACGTGGTTATACCGAAACATTTAAGAAAAGAATATCCAATTTCTAAGGAATCGGTAAAATATGATACAATTCCCAGAAATTGTTCAACACAATGAATTTTTTTACGGTATATAGGTCAGATACTGTATATTGTAAGCGGTTTCGGTGTATAACATGTCTCCTGGTGTCAGGATTGCCAAAAGTAAGACCTTCCAACAGTCCATCTTTCATTTGATCAAGACTGACACACCTCGGTGTGTTATACAACAAGAAACACCATAATATCCATAATCTAAACCGTGACAATGGAAAATATCTTGATAAAGGCATTATTGAAAAAAAGTGAAAAGAATTATGAAGGTCGACCGTATAACGACCGCACAAACAGTTTGCTATCCTGAAAAAAGGTAGATTAATATTGCGTCTTAAGATGCTTGTGATATTTACATATATATTGTATCGATGCAATGAGTTGATGCACTCGATACACTTAATTTTTCAAATTTAAAACGCGAGACACGCTAGTGTTTTAAATACTTAAAATTTAACTGTCGAGAGGAGATTTGGTGGTGAAATATCTTTCTCTAATGAATTTTAGACGATATGCAGACAATCTGAATCCGTCTTTTCGAACGACCTGCAAAAATGATGTGTTCTTTCTACGTGACGTCATCAGACATGGTCGCCTTTTTCATGACGTCACAATACGGATTTCAGAAGAAAGCAAGCATTTCTTTCTTTCATGATTATAAAGAAAATAAAAATAATCGCCAGGTCAGGAAAAGAATCAACAAGTTATTAAAAGAGAAAGGAAAATTATCATTCAAAAATTTCTCATACCGTTTAAAATTCAAAACACTAAATATGCAATCAGAAAAAGGATTTGAAATAATGACTTGATCTGAAAGTGTTCTTGATTTATTCTTGATTTTGTTAGAAAAAAAGCAATGGTATATTAATTCATTTTCTAAAGATTCTCCTGAATAGAATAAATGTTTTCTCTTCAGACTATAATTTACCGTAAATGCATATTGCATTATTAGAGACTTTTCGTCTTGAATTTTCCGCGGAGAGTATTTTTGTGATTTTTCTTATTCCTGCTATTGTAAAATGAAAATCAATATACATATAACGGAATAACAGTACGAAATCCTAAAAAAATTGTTTGACAATAGCAAATGATTATTACAGAAAAAAGTATCTTAAAACAACAGGTTTATTTCTTTTTTCAAGAAATATAAATATAATAAAATAAATACCTTCATCCAAGGAAAATTTGTAACGGAAAATCCTTAAGCAAATGGCAAAATAAAAATTTCAAAGACATTAAACGCATGGATAACAATTGTCATATTTTTCACATGGTACAGACATTTACGTATTTAGAAAATGCTTGATTTAAACTGTAGTTTGAAAAGCATTCGTTTTCTGTTTATTATTTTAATGAAATAAAGAGAAACAAGTACTTACTTCTGTTGAATCCCACTGCTTTGCTTCTCAAAAATGATATCCTTAAACTAGATAAAGGTTCAGCCAGTACACCATTTACATTGTAGCAATAACTCTAAAATGTACATAATCAGTCGAATATGTTGCAAAAATTGTGATTGTATACGTTTTGTAGAAATTGAATTTCTTTTTTACTCGCCAGGTCTTTTCCTGACCTGGCGAGTAAAAAAGAAATTCAATTTCTACAAAACGTATACAATCACAATTTTTGCAACATATTCGACTGATTCAATTTACATAGATGGTTACTTTGAATATTTAATCAACAAATATTTTGAAAATGTAGCTATATAGACACACTGATATGTTTTGATTACTCACTTTGACAATATCTACCTGCAGTATTTGGAATACATTCACACTTAATATTATTCTCATCATGAACCGTACAGGTCCCACCATTTCTACACGGATTAGGCATACATGGTGTAACTGAAAATTATCAAAAATATAATCTTATATAATAGTCAGCAAATTTTCCAATGCAAAAGCATGGTTGAATTTCCCATGAAGTCTACATTGCCTATTGTTTTAACAAAAAAAGGCTCTGTTTCATTTCTGATTTGAACTTTTAAATATTTAATTATATTCAATCGTTAACAACTTGACTGCAAACTGCAAAACAAATTTACGACCATTAGGGATGACTTGAAATTATTATCATAGATATTTCTACTACCTCACAATCACCAGCCTGCATCGAGACCCGTGATGTTGTTTTGGCGAAAGAAGAATAATTCCGGCTGTTCGAGACATATCAATACGCAGATACGTCCGATTTCAATGCATTGAAATCTAGAATCAGAGGCTAAGTTATGCGACAGTGTCATTCTGTCTACACGATACGCTACCAACACGCGATATAACCATTGTAAATAATTTTCAAGGAGTAGGTATATAAACATTTACTTAACAAAAATGTTATCAAATAATCCTTGCTTTCGAAACAATTTTTATTTTGAAGGATTCGTTGACGAGAGATTTTGTACAGTCCTGCTGTTTTTGTTTGGTTAAGTCGTATCCAATGTGGTATAAATCATATGTTTAGTAAATTGAAACCCTAAATTAAAGCAACATAATGATAGAAAAGCATATCTGATATTCATAAAAAAAATATATACG
Organism: Mytilus galloprovincialis; assembly: GCF_965363235.1. NCBI lineage: Eukaryota > Metazoa > Mollusca > Bivalvia > Mytilida > Mytilidae > Mytilus > Mytilus galloprovincialis. Next base: position 10,190,105 of record NC_134838.1, on the reverse strand, counting down.
AAAATTCCCAGACATCCGACAAATGCTTGTTATTGTTATATGAGGAATATCAAAGTTTACATCCTGAAACACAGAATCTAGATCATTATCGTAGCAATCCGTTTTGAAACGAGAGGCTATGACCTCGGACATTCTCACTTATGTTCAATATAGTGCCAGTGTTTGTGAAAGATTTGAATACCAATGATATTATCATCTCCTGATTTTCATTTTCAGTCTTATTAATGTCTACATGAAATATATAAAAATCTTATAAAGATGATTTCAAAAATATGTAAATTTAAGTTGCAAACTCTGTACATTAATCGTTTCCGTTTTGGGAACTCTCTTTTCCTTCATAAGTGGTTGATGCGGATTGGAGCTTGGACTACCGACAAGTTTGGTATACACATGGACATAAGTCTTATTATAATATGTAATCCCGTAACCTTTCCGTATCAGCCAGGTTATTATCTCTCGACCTATAGCACACAGTTTTCTAGGGACGAAAAGAAAGTCTTGAAATGATAAGGTATTTCTGGTAAAATGATATCCTGATGAGATCAGAAAAAGGAAAGCAACAATTGAATAATGCTTTAAAATGCCATTTGGTAAGCTAGGCGATATGTCACTAGTAAACGTGTTTAGCTCTGTGACGGTCATTTTGATCTAAACTCAATCCTTTCAGTTAATATTCAGATATATCCATTGTGACAAATTCACTATCGTTCATACAAATTTGCTTGCAGTCCATTTAAATGTGTCCAGTCTATGTTCAGACAGTTCAGTACCTGTTGATTACCTGTGCACATCAGCACTGAACTAACTCAAATCGAGAATTCCGAACAGCACTGAATATAGAACGGTAGATAAGTCTGACAATTGACCGAAAGACTGAACACCACTCAATAATAAATTATTCAGACTTTTTAGATGATGTTAATTGTAAATGACCGTTTCAGATTAAAATCGATTTCGCCTTTGTCCTATTCATTGACATGTGTATCATTATTTTGTATGTTGTATGGCTGCGATTAATTTTCACGCAATTTTGGCTTCTGGGTCTCAATTATTGTCACACTAACCAATTATGTCTGTTCGGTTAAATGACCCAATTTTCGATCGAAAAGGAAAACAAACAACTGTTTTACAATTGGGAGCTATGAGACCAGGTTCAACCCACCATATTTTTGGAATAAGCCTGTACCAATTCAGAAACATGAAAGAAGTTATTCCATTTTTATTAGCTCACCTGGCCCAAAGGGCCAAGTGAGCTTTTCTCATCCTTTTGCGTCCGTCGTCCGTCGTCGTCGTCCTCGTCGTCCTCGTCCGTCGTCGTCGTCGTCGTCCGTCGTCGTTAACTTTTACAAAAATCTTCTCCTCTGAAATTAATGGGTCAAATTTAACTATACTTGGCCACAATCATCATTGGGGTATCTAGTTTTAAAAATGTGTCCGGTGACCCGGCCTACCAACCAAGATGGCCGCAATGGCTAAAAATAGATCATAGGGGTAAAATGTAGATTTTGGCTTATATCTCTGAAACCAAAGCATTTAGAGCAAATCTGACTGGTGTAAAATTGTTTATCAGGTCAAGATGTATCTGCCCTGCAATTTTCAGACGAATTGGACAACCCGTTGTTGGGTTACTGCCCCTGAATTGGTAATTTTAAGGACATTTTGCCGTTTTTAGTTATTATCTTGAATACTATTTTAGATAGAGATAAACTGTAAACGGCAATTATGTTCAACAAAGTAAGGTCTACAAAAAGATCAACATGATCAAAATGATCAGTTGACCCCTTAACAAGTTATTGCCCTTTATAGTCAATTTTTAACAACTTTTCGTCATTTTTTGTAATCTTTTACACAAATCTTCTCTGAAACTACTGAGACAAATTTAACCAAACTTGTCCACAATCATCATTAAGGTATTTAGTTTAGAAATGTGTCCGATGACCCGGCTTGTGAACAAAGATGGTGGACATGGCTAAAAGTAGTACATAGAGTAAAATGCATTTTTTGGCTACAATCAGAAACCAAAGCATTTAGAGCAAATCTGACAGGAAAAAATTGTTCGTTAGGTCAAGGTATCTGTCCTGAAATTTCAGATCAATCAGACAACCCGTTGTTGTTCATAGATATTGTCTATATTATTATAGATAGAGATAAACTGTAAACAGCAATAATGTTCAGCAAAGTAAGATCTACAAAAAGTCAACATAATCAAAATGGTCAATTGACCTCTTAAGGAGTTATTGCCCTTAATAGTCAATTTTTAACAATTTTCATAACTTTGGTAAATTTTTACAAAAGATTTTAACTACTGGGATAGATTCATAGGTTCATTAGATAGAGATAATTGTAAGCAGCAAAAATGTTCAGTAAGGTAAGATCTACAAACACATCACCATCACCAAAACACAATTTTGTCATGAATCCATCTGTGTCCTTCGTTTATGATATGCGCATAGACCAAGGTGAGCGACACAGGCTCTTTAGAGCCTCTAGTTTTTTTTGTTGGTTGTATAGTCTAACTTTAATTTTCTACATTGGCTAGAGATATAGTGGGAAGATTGAGATTGAAAATAACATGTTTAACCCTGCCGCTTTTTAGCGGCTGTCCCAAGTCAAGACATTTGACCTTTGTTAGTTATGCATGTGTAATAATTTTAATTCATTATTATGTTTTGGAGTTTAGTGTTACGTCCATTTTCACTGAACTAGTACACAATTTCATTTAGGGACCAGCTGAGGACCACCTCCGGGTGCGGTATTTTCACGCTGCGTTGAGTACCATTGGTGGCTTTCGGCTGTTGTCTGATCTTTGGTCTTGTTGTTGTGTCTTTGACTTATTCCCAATTTCCATTCTCAATTTTAATTATTCCCAACATTTTTTTGAATCAAGAACAAAACAATCATTGCAAGAGAAGCAAGAGATAAAGAAAAAGTTAAATGATATTTTTTTGATATGTTTGATAATTTTGTGTTTTCATTTTGTTGTGTTTCTCAATATGAATGTACTATTTCGTTAGATTTTACATTGCTTTCGTTAAGTCGCAATAAAATAAACTTTTTTCAAGTACATATTATTTATGTATGCGTTTCTCTGTGCTGAGTGTTCTTTTGTTTGTTTGTTCTTTATTCATGTCATGTAGTATTGTAATTGTAGCGATATTTTTTAACAGTGTCATATTAGCAGGAGGTTTGGCAAGCCATAATACCAGGTTCAGCTAACAATTTTTTCGTAAATGTTCTGTACCTAGTCAGGAATGCGGCAGATGTTATCAAATAGTCCGTTTCTATGTATGTTGGCGTTTGTATTTGTTGTACTTTATTGTTTCTGTTTTCCTCTTATAGTTAATGTGTTTCCTTCGGTTATAGTTTGAAACACGGATTTGCTTTCTCGCAATCGATTTATGACCTTTGAACGTAGGTATTTTACTGTTGTCTTTAATTATTATACTGTGCAATTATAGTCTTGAAATTTGTGTTTAAGATGATTTGAAAAATCGTTTATTGATGCAGTAAGTACCTAAGGATCCCCAAAAGGTTATGGCTGAACCATAAGTAGGTAATTTTTAATGAAAACAGCTTTTAGTGAATAGTAAAACCATAAATATTTCATTGATGAGGACATGATCAGAATCATCGCTATTTCACACGGTATATATATTAAACAAATATAAAAATATATATTTATGTGTGCGTCTAGAACGTTGGACGCAGTGCAGGCGGTGTTGTCTCGACATCCCATCGTATCGGTTAACCAATTCGAAATGATGACCGTAAAACGTATGAAGTGTCGATTTCAGTCGGTCCTGCTTATAACTCTATTGGATGATTTCTTTGTGTAAGGAGCAACGATCTTGGAGCGGAGTATGCACGCACAATACGTATTAACTGAGATTTGTAAACGTCCTACGATTAATCAGAGAGTATGTTTCTTCTAAGAAATAAAAGCTTACAATTGGAAAGTTGAAATCATCCCGTTTTGCAAAAAAATATAGTATGAAGTCGTTCATTTGAGTCAATATCGACGGGAAGATAATTTTATCAATCAGTCCTACTCTAAGTAACATCCTTTATATATTCCATGCGAAAGAAGACATGATACATTGATACTGCTTGTTTAATTTACCTAATCGGAAAATTTAGAAAGATGTTAAGTCGAACATCTTCAAGACCCGGCCACATTGCGTTTTTTTAATGATTCATATACGATTTTTAATACCAAAAAAGAGAAGGATAAATTTACAATTCTCTAAAATCTCTTCTTGAGGCTGTTAACTCCTAGTTCTTCAGGAAATTTTCCAAGTAAGGCTTTGAGCGTGTGCACAGCAATATTGTTTGAGGTTTGTCTGCTAAAAATACAACATAGTTGTCGTGAGAGGATAAGGCATTCATATCCTTAGCCTCTGGAAAGGGTCAGAAATCAGTATTATCATTTCAATTCGACGAGTATAAAAGCATTCTAAATGTTTAATCGTACAATTTTGGTCGATTCGATAAAAGATTTGATAAAAGATTCGATAAAAGTTTTGACACATTTTAGAACTTGCTTTATCAATTATCGAGAGTCATCGACCTTAACTGCCTCTTTGAGTAACCTAAAGTTTCTCTTAAAAAAACTGTCGAATTCACTTGGTTTGATGTAGGTATATGAATTGACGTTGTTTTATCTGAAAGCTAATTATTTGGTTTCTCTATAAAATATTTTGGAAATTTAAGGTTACATTGTTACTGTAGATTGTACACAGGAAAAAAAAGATGAAAATTCGATTGGTTAACTTCCAGTGATGATTCTTTATTCATATGCAATGAAATGTTATGTGAAATTTTGTCTATAGTACTGGACAGAATCATTTTACTCATGCTTTTTTTGTTTAGTCGAAACAAAGATAAATTCTGCACAGGTTTTTGAAAAGTGCAAATTTTAACAAAGACTAATAGAGAGAAATCAAGGTTGGTATTACACCTACAACATTATTTGCGTATTTCTCTGAAAGACAAACGTTTTTGATAATCTTAAACAGCTTACGACTTTATTTATTTAAAATAATCAAATTTCGTTTTAAACATACCAAATGTTGAACATGCATGACCATTTGAATTAGTTGGTAGGCATCTTGTTTCTTCTTTACAAGGATTAGTCGGCCAGCAGCTGTCTGTACTCTGAATGTATAACAAAAATACATAATATAGCTTTTTTTTGTTAAGGTGTAATACCACTAAATCATGGTACGTGACATCCGGTTGTATACGAAAGTAGGTCTAAAAAAATATTCCCTTGAATTTGACAGTTGCAGAAAATTAACCCTGCATTTCAATGCACTTAAATTTTTCTGAGTCATAAACATGTATGTTGGGTGTCTGAAAGCATCATTCTTTTTTTATTTGATGGTCTTATAAAATATTTTGGAAAGTTAAGGTTACATAGTTACCAAAGCAGGTAACCAGTAAATAACAGTGTAAAAATTGGGTTGTTTACTTCCGGTGATGGTAACTTTCTTATATGCAATGAAATGTAGTGTGAAATTTTCACTGTAGCACTGGAAAGGATTAAACTTTATACATGCAAAGTATTTCTTTGGTTGAAATAAAGGTAAATACTGTACAATTTTTGTGCCAATTTAACAAAGACTAATAGGGGAAAATCAATGGTGGTATTACACCTTTACTGTATGATACATTTTAATGAGTGATTTTCGTCATGATAGGACACCAATTACTTGTTTCAAGCCCATATACTACAATGCCTAAATATTTAACAAAATGATAATGCGTATGTGTCAGGGACAGCTAATTAAAAAAAAAGAATTTAATGTTTTAATCGACAAATGATGTAAAAATAAGAAGATTTGATATGATTGTCAATCTGACCACTCTCCGACGGAGACTATTTTAGAAATCATATATATTTCAGGACACTTAAGATTAACTTTTTAACATTTATTCATTTCTTGCTTGAAACAGACTAAGGGCCCTAAAAATATATCATTAGAATGCAAGTTGTAATGGAGACTGATATTCTATGTATTACGGCTTTACTGTTATAATTTGTAAGTACGACTATCGTATTCAGACTTAAAGAAAACCATTAGCAAATTAGGATAAAAATGAGGAAACCAAAAGACCGGTATCATCGACAGGGTAAACCTATCATGTTATTAATACATCGCTCTTTATACGAATCCAGACTATGTTAGGATAGGGAACAGGACACAATCGTTAAACAACACTAGTTTGAGATATACAAACCTGTTGTGGCGTATTGAGGGGCCTTGAAAAGATCTTTAGCACTGAAAACACTTAAAAGCTGATTTGAATCTTTTTTTTTTATATATATTATGATCGGAGATTTAAGAATAGAGCTTTATTTTTTTTAAATTTAAAACAAATCTATTACTGGTTAATAACGACAACAGTAATACACAGCTGTTCAATAGTCATGAATCGATGAAATGAAAACAATAATACACCAAAACCGAGAGAAACACAACAACTATAAGAGGAAAACAACGGAACAACTAGAACTCTGAACTGCTACTAAAACAAACGTCAACATGCAAAGAAACAACTATTTGATAACTGCCATATTCTAACTCGGTACAGGGCATAATAAGAAAATATGGTGGGTTGAACATGGAATTAGGAACCTCCCGCTTATAAGGCATTGTTTAACAGAAATTGTATATACGGACTCGGATGTATCTTAGATATATTTCGTTGCAACTGTCCATACACTAACCTAATAAACACTGGAAACCGACACAGATCAGATACTTACGAAAAGGAATTTTGATATGAGACGTGTTATACAGTTATTAGGGAATAACCATTATGCCGATAATGTACTCTTACGAAATACCCTTATATTGGAAATGCTATGTAGTAGATTTTTCTACAAGTATTTTAATTTTATTATTCTTCAGATAAAACAAGCTGTTTTTTTATTTTTATTTGCGATTGTAAATCATATTGATGAATTTCATTTTGTAAGTGTTTCAACTTTTGAATCTAGTTATCCTGTCATTGAAATAATACTGAAATAAGAATAGTACGTGTCGAAATCAAAATTAATGTCTCCTTTGTATCTGTTTCCCCTATGCAAAACTTGGAAATAGGAAATAGCTAACGGTGGTGCTTTTTTTTAAAAGTCAGATTTCAATTCGAAAGGCCGGTTAGCATTAAATATATTATGAAAAATAATTCATTGCATATTTTTATTCAAAGATATGGCGATCAAATTAAATCTAAGAAATTAAAAAGTAATTAACAATATACAGCACTCATGGATAGAATGAATATGTTTTCTTTACATTGATAATCTGAAAAGAAGACTAGATTGACAAATCTTACACATGTGACTTATACATTTAACTAGAAAAAATGAAACCTTAATCCTGGTCAGTATCCTAGTGTTATCGGTTCTCGGTTAACAAACTTTTGCTCCGTATGGCCAGTTCTTCAAATAAATGTGGTCAAAGCTGATTGTGTTAATTTAGTAGATACTTTTATTCATTTCCTATTATTCTCACGATTTTCTCTTGCGTAATTCAACATCTGTTGTTGTGCTCAATCTTGACATTGTGTGCAATACGTCATCAGTGCTCGATAGTTGTGAAAAGTATAGTATGGTAAGCATGTTTGATAATAATAGAAGATTTAAAATTTGCGCAAATTGAAGAAACGTATCAATTTTTAGATTAACTATCATTTGTCTCTAGAAAACATTTTTTTTATGAATTTTAGCCTTATTAAGGCATCTTTATCTGATATCCTAGGAATTTTCACTCAAGGACAAAATATGCATTGACTATTATTTTTAGATGATTTTAAATTATTGAACAAATCCTTATATGTTATAAGATATTGTCACAGCTGTTATTAATATTTTTCTGTCACAGTAAGAATATTTAAGGGGGTTACTTTTCCGATAATTAAATTGAAATAAATTTTATAGTTGATAAGATATGGCCCAAACTGTGTTCCATAGATTTTTTTCCATAGCAGCGTCAACCACATCTAACAATTGTGAATTACGTATGTGGACTTGACCTTCTTTTTGAGCTAAGTTTTGTTTACATTTGAAAACGTACTATTTATGAACCGATGTGATGAAGTTGGGGTTGTTTTGGGAATAAGGAAAAGTAGGCTTAAATCGGAAAATATTATTTTTACTGTTGTAAAATGTCAGAAAACTTGAAATGATTAAATTAATGCTTGCTTGAAGCAAGTTTTTATTCTGTCCTTGAAATACCGACACACAGAAAACATGTGCGATTTCGCGAACTACTTTTATTTTAACCACGCACATTGCTATCGAGAACTGATTACTATCGAGAACAGATGACTACACGATACTTTTGAATATTAAATTGACAAATTCACTTTCAAATACTGTAAAACTAAACAAAAATTATCACAAACCGAATTTGAATATATAATAATTGATACAGCAGAAACTAAATTTTCATCTTTTTTTTTAAACTTCCGCTCTTTTGTTTTATATATGGAATTCAGCCGTATGTCCATTTGAACCAAATGAATCTGTTACCATTGAGTCATTGCTAATTAGCTTTTAAACAAAAAAAAGTGAAAAGAGTACTTAAGGACCTTGCTATTTAGAATCAAACTTAGATGATTATCATTAAAAGTACAGTGTAAACATTTTTCGTCCTACAAGATCTAAAATGTGTGAAAATCATATACGATGGATTTATATAAATTTGCTGCTTCTATTTACACAGTAATCTTAAAATGTAATCGAACATATCTTGTTCATCATAGATTCACATTCTGAAATGTACTTTCCGTAATGTTAACCGTGCCCGGAAATTTAGAAATGATCCATGTAAACTTGTCGCTCCTTTAAATAAACTTATTCTAAAAGGTTACCTATTCAACACTGTAATAAGATCATTGAATATTGTTTTTATTGGTATAAATATTGATTTTGTTATCAGTAAATTAAAAGCTAACTAAATATTACTAGTATGTTAAATACATATACATATTCATGAATCTACAATCTGTCGATATCTTTAACTTGGCATTGCACAAGGTCATGTTTTTCTCTGGCTGTTTATGACGTCTTTACACTAAATCTAGTGGATGTTGGATGTGTACGGATTGATAGTTTAGTCTTAGAAGCATGATTTTTTTATTAGTTGTTAGTGGCTTTGAACTAGCTGTCAGATAACTGCGAGTACTCTCAGATCTGTTCATTGTGTCTTTATGTGTCGGGATGTATAAGTACCCGGCCACGTCAACTTGTATTTTTGTCCATCTGATGAGTTAAGCCTTTTTCAACTGATTTTTATAGTTCGTTCTTATGTTGTACTGTTATATCACTGTCCCAGGTTATGGGGAGGGTTGGGATCCCGCTAACATGTTTAACCCCGCCACATTATTTATGTATGTGCCTGTCCCAAGTCAGGAGCCTGTAATTCAGTGGTTGTCGTTTGTTTATATGTTACATGTTTGTTTTTCGTTCATTTTTTTACATAAATAAGGCCGTTAGTTTTCTCGTTTGAATTGTTTTACATTGTCTTATCGGGGCCTATTATAGCTGACTATGCGGTATGGGCTTTGCTCATTGTTAAAGGCCGTACGGTGACCTATAGTTGTTAATGTCTGTGTCATTTTGATCTTTTGTGGATAGTTGTCTCATTGGCAATCATACCACATCTTCTTTTTTTTATATTTCTAATGGTTATTTATCTGTAAAATTTGTATAATTCAATTCATCGACTCACTTTCATAATTTTGTCAAAGCAAAACTGCTCAAGCTCAAGGAATATGACAGTTATTACCCATTCGTTTAATGTGTTTGAGCTTTTGATTTTGCCATTTGTGTTATATGACAGAAAATGTTCATCAAATATCTACGCAGCGGTTTACAGGGAGTTTGTCTTCAACTGGTTGCACACAGCTACATTAAATAATGAAGGCAACAGTAGTATACCGCTGCTCAAAAATCATTAATCGAGACGGACATAACGACTTACTCCTGTATATTCACTTTAAAACTATGTTTGCAGAGGTACAATTGTTTCATTTCGTTCATTTATAAAAGTAAAATAAAATTTTCCAACTTTCGAAATGCAAGATTGTTACACCTCGAAACCTCTTTCTAAACTATTGACATCAATTGTATTAGCAATCAAAGCTGGACTTCAAAGTTATTTTGAAACTGCCTATTCCAGAAGTGGCGTGAATCACAAGTGGATACTAAAAAAATCCAAAGTTCTTCAAGAGTACATACAATCTAAGACTCTTTCATCTTGCAATAGTATCAAAACATTTGACTTGTCTACACTTAACACAAGTATTCCCTATTTCAAACTAAAAAACAAATTGAAAAAGTTGGCATTGCTTCTTAACATAAACACATTATCACATGAGATCACATCCTGTTTTTGCTTAGTTGCTTAGTCTTAAGTTGCTACGTTGTGTCTTGTGTACTATTGTTTGTATTTGATTCATCGATTCATAACATTTTATTTTTCAATTTATTCAGAGAGATATTTCCTTAAAAGCTTGCCCTGAATTAATAATTGGTGTAATAAAAATGAGTTACTCTCCCCAAATAAAGATATTATAATTATGGCACCCTCAACGGAGTTGGGGTGACATATTGTTATTGTTCGTTTCTTTTTTTATGGCACCCTCAACGGAGTTGGGGTGACATATTGTTATTGTTCGTTTCTTTTTTTTCTTATTATTTTTTTTCTTATTTTTATTCTTCCACACTTTTTGTCCATGGAAGTTCTCGGAATTGGATGGACCAATCTTGATGGAGCTATGCTATAATGTTGTCCACCATGTGAAGTTGTGCACCTGACTTTGGAATGTGCAAGATGGCCGCGGTTACCATGGAAACTAAAAAAATGTAAAAGAAAATCAAAATTCTAACTCTTTCGTTATAAGAGCCAACCTAATGAAACTTTGTGTAAATGTTGGTGGTGGGGCCCCGAGGTACCAACAATACTTATAAATTCCAAAATGGCTGCCATTGCCATGGAAACAGGAGAAATGTTTAACATTGACCCTATGGGAAAACACATAAAAGCTGTATTTTCTTTTAGAATTTTCATCAAACCTACTGAAACTTTATGGATATGTACCATGGTATATGTCAATTCCTCATCTGTCATAGGAATTTAGGTAATGCTTCTCGTTACCATGGAAATAGCAAAAATTTCAAAAATTTCAAAATGCTCCAAAATTGATGAAACTTTACGACAATGTGAATAGACATCTGTAGATGCTGTCTTTGACTTTGGAATTTTCAAAATGGCTGCCGCTCACCTGGCAATAGGGGAAGGGTGCCATCCGCTATTGCTTGCAATCGCAAATCTAGTTTCTTATTATTTTTATTATTTTTATTCTTCCACACTTTTTGTCCAAGACAGTTCTCGGAATTGGATGGACCAATCTTGATGGAACTATGCTATAATGTTGTCCACCATGTGAAGTTGTGCACCTGACTTTGGAATGTGCAAGATGGCCGCGGTTACCATGGAAACTAAAAAAATGTAAAAGAAAATCAAAATTCTAACTCTTTCGTTATAAGAGCCAACCTTATGAAACTTTGTGCAAATGTTGGTGGTGGGGCCCCGAGGTACCAACAATACTTAGAAATTCCAAAATGGCTGCCATTGCCATGGAAACAGGCGAAATGTTTAACTTAGAACATTCCAGAACATCAATGTTAAATTTATTCTAGAAACATTTTGTGTTAAATGATGGTATATAATTATGATGAGAACAAATTGTAGCAGCAGGTTAACTTTGGAATTTTCAAAATGGCCGCCGTTACCATGGAAATTTCAAATTTGGAATTTTAAAAATGGCTGCCGCTCACCTGGCAATAGGGGAAGGGTGCCATCCGCTATTGCTTGCAATCGCAAATCTAGTTATGTCACCCGATCGACAATGTCGGGTGACATATTGCTTTTCCTCTGTTTCTTTTTCTGTATTATTATTATTATTATTCCACTTTTTTTGTCCGGCAGTTTTCTCAGAGCCAATGGAACCAATCTTAATGATATTTAACTATAATAGGGAACACAAAATTTCGGGTTTCTGTAGGTCTTAAGACCATAAAAAATGGCTGCTGTTACCATGGAAACGGAACAATTGTGAAAAATTCCAGTTTTTGGTTTTAATGAATTATTTGGAGATGCTTAAACTCAGAATCATTATATTTTGATACAATGTAGGTGCCGGGCATATACTAGTTTTGGGATGATTTTGGTAATCATTGGAACTATCATGTTGCCATGGAAACTACACCAAAAATTTCCAAAATATCAAAATGCTCCAAATTTAATAAAACTCCACAGTAACGATGAGCAACTTTGGTAGATGTGCAATTTGGCGTTGGAATTTCAAAAATGTCTGCCATTACCATGGAAACAAGTCAAAAATGGTCAAAATGCTTCAAAAACCCTAAAGTGGCATTTACTTTCTTAAAATGGTAGGTCAAATCCATTGAAACTTTGATGGTATGTTCCCTCCCATGTACCAATTAGGTATCTGCCATTAGAAATTTGGAATGGTATCTGTTACCATAGAAACCAGCCAAAATGTCAAAAATTTCAAAAATCTCAAAATGGTCCAAAATTGATGAAACTTAATATATTTGTTGACTGTCAAGTCTGCATGAGACTTTTGAAGTTGGAATTTCCAAAATGACCACCGTTGCCGTGGAAACTGCAGAAATGTCAAATATTTTCAAAATGCTCCAAATTTAATGAAACTTTATATTATTGTTAACTGCCATGTATAGATGAGACTTTTGACTTCGGAATTTTCAAAATGACTGCCGTTGCCATGGAAACAGAAGAAATGTGAAACTTTTGACAATGCTCAAAATGTACTGAAAATTTACATAAAGATAAATCCCAATGCGTTGATCTTCATTCACTGTTAAATTGATTTCAAATGCCTGCCGCTTAGTGGCAATAGGGGAAGTGTGACATCCGCTATTGCTTGCAATGGCAATTCTAGTTATGGCACCCTCAACGAAGTTGGGGTGACATATTGTTATTGTTCGTTTCTTTTTTTCTTATATTTATTCTTCCACACTTTTTTGTCCATGCTATTTCTCAGAATTGGCTTGAACAATATTGATGGAACTATACCATAATGAGAACCACTATATGAAATTGTGCAATCGGGGTATGGCATCATCAAGATGGCTGACGTTGCCATGGAAACTAAAAAAATGTAAAAAAAAATCAAAATTCTAAATCTTTCGTTATAAGAGCCAACCTATTGAAACTTTATGTAAATGTTGGCAGTGGTGCCCTGAGGTACCAACAGTACTTAGCTTCTGCAAAATCTCTACCATTGCCATGGAAACTGGAGAAAAGGTTAACATTGAACCTATGGGGAAAAACATCAAACCAGCCCTTTCTGAAGGAATATAAGATCAAATTCAAAGAAACTTTATGAATATATAACATGGCATAAGTCGATGTTGAAACTGTTGTTAGAATTTTCGAAATGGACACCGTTACCATGGAAACAGCAAAAATCTCAAAAAATCTCAAAATGCGCCAAACTTAATGAAACTCATTATAAATGACTAATGGCAGGTTAAGATAAGAAATTGGACTTTGGAATTTCCAAAATGGCCGCTGTTGCCATGGAAACTACAAAAATTTCAAAATTTTCAAAATGCTACAAAATTGAGTAAACTTTACAACAATTTTAACGGAAATCTGTATATGCAGTCTTTGAATTTGGAATTTTCAAAATGGCTGCCGCTCACCTGGCAATAGGGAAAGGGTGCCATCCGCTATTGCTTGCAATGGCAAATCTAGTTATTATTATTATTATACATTAATCATGAAATTTAACATTTTGAGGGAAAGTTATATAGGGAACGATATTTTTTGCGAAATTTATAGTGTTTTCCCTATATATGCAGATAGCTGTCATTCCGAAAGAAGTCCCGTTGACCACTTTATTATTTATTTTTTTTTTGGATACATATCATTGTATACAGTTTCTTTTAAAATGTGCTGAACAAACCATTCCCTAATACTATGAAATAAGAAATTCTATTCAAAGTGCGTCAGAAAATCCATTTAATTGCATTCTCAAAAAACCACTTGTTCTAAAGAACAAACCTGTACCAAAATGTTGTTATTTTTGAAAATGAATTTTTGATATACAAATTTTTAAAGAGTTTAAATATTCAAACATTCTTTTTAAAGGATATTTTGTAACTAAAACAAAAAACAATGAAGACTACTGAAAGTAAACAAATTTGCTATCGTAAGATCGTATATCTGTGATGCAGTAGGACAGTAAGACTGACATTACATGACACTAGACAGTTATTCATTTCCACATATATATACAGGCAAATAGCTAACACTAGTAGGAAGTGTTTTTCAACAAACAATCGGCATTCCCATTGGAACAAACTGCGCCCCTCTTTTTGTGGACTTGTTTCATTATTCATAAGAGGCTAACTTCATACATAAAACTATAAGGAAGGAATGATACGATCAGAAGTATCCTTTAACTTTACTTTCCGCTATAGAGATGATGTTCTCTCACTAAATAATTCAAAATTAGCTGTTGAACGCATCTATCAAATCGAACTTGATATCAAAGATACGATAGATACAATAAAGTCTGCCTCATATATTGACTGATATCTAGAATTTTACAATGAGGGTTGGTAGAAAACAAATCTTTACGACCAAAGAGATGATGTCAGCTTCCAAATTGTTTACTTTCCATTTCTATGTAGCAACATGCCAGCAGCGCCTGCATACCGCTACAAACTAGTAAAAGTCTGAAATGACCTATATCCGCACTAGACTGTACTGATTTCTACTCGATCAGTCTGAATTGGTCTGAATTTTACTTATATTACTCGACTCAGTCTTAACCATACTCAACTTTACTGATCTATACTTGACCACTATCTTTGCTATTGAAAATAGTCTCAACTACATTACTCGACCAGTCTGAAACATCTTAACCCAATCTCGACCTGTACTCGACCAGCTCTGAACCTATATTTTCAGTCTGAACCATTCTCGACCGACGGTCTGAACAATACTCGACCAGTCTGACCATTACTTGACCAAATAACCTTTACTTTTCATAATTTTGGTTGTCAAAATAAAGAAAAACAAAACACTTTCAAATTGATTTTATACTATCAATACCTATTTCACAGCCATTTTTTATGTTTTGTCTTGGTAGATAATGATCGTGGTATGTCTTTTTTTTTGTTGCTTTTATGTATTTCTTTTTTGAAAAGAGTAATCCTCGTCCGTCTTTGGTTATCAAAATTGATCTGTGATGTTACTCTTTTTCTTCCTAACATCATTTTCAGTTAAAATTAATATAAAGAAAAAAAAACCAATAAAGTAATGCTTCTAACGTTTGATAGATCATGCCGTAATTTAAAAACCCTAAACAACCTAACCTCATCCTCTGTAGAAAGTGCAAATCTAGAACTTGCGTAATGAACTATATATATATAGCTAGGGGAATACAATAGTTTTTTTTTTTTTTTTGTTTTTTTTTTTTTTTTATATAGTTTTCATGTTTCGGCGTTGATTTGCAAGATGTTTTTTTCTAAGTCTAATATTATTGCTTGAATATAAATATAATGCAATACTTTGCTTATGAACGACGATGAATATGATAAGCAGAATAAAGGAAGACGTTACTGTGAGTTATCTGTTAAACAAATCGATTTTGTGTCCGATTCGCACTTTGTTCGTAGTGATCGTTTTATAATATAAAAAAAAAAGAAAGATATTTTTTACAAAAGAAAATCGAGAGACAGAATTATGTTTCGGTAACATTAAAAAAAACACACAAGAGACGTCGATACACAAATAAACGAAAAAAGAGCGACACAACTTTGAAAAAAAAGGTGGTACCGTTTGGGTAAATAATAACAGTCTCTTGAAAATTCTGACGAACAACAAAAGAATTTAAAATGATTGCACGTTGTTAATTCTTCATTTGTTCATATTAGTTATATATTTGAAATAAAATCGACTACGATGCACTCGATATGGTTCAACATAAACCTGTCTTCACATGTTTTTCTTTTTTTCTCTCACTCACTTAGTAAGAAATAAAACCCGAGAAGAAACAAGAAATTTATAAGAGAGAACTACATTTAGAATATAATATATAAAACTTGCCATTATCAGCAGCTATAACTATATCCTCTTTGTAATCCACACTAAAATCGAATATACCTGAATACGCATTTGATTTTAATCCAAATTGTGAAACAACACAATCACTAACAGACTAATAACGACGTCTCTTTTTTTTCTTTTTTGCATTAAGAATATAGTTTCATCGTCTTTATCCATTTTGAAACAACAAAAAAAAAAATGCTTGTAAAGGAATTTACGGAAAATATTTAGAGTAGTCCTTGTGCACGCAAAAAATCATAATACGCATACTCCGTGTTTTAATCGTCATGTAGCAATATATGTCGTTTACCTTCAGATGTACCTTCTATTTGTCTATTGTTTTAGTTGAGCTACTGATTTAAGGGGTCAAAATATAGGATAAATTTTAATGTAAGGAAAGTTTATTCACCAAACAAATTTTCACACTTGTTGATAATAAATCTTAACAAAAGTTTGTAGTTGCATGCATTTTTCACCTTTTTTGACGTGATCAACAATGTTTCAGTAAGATATAAGCCTCTAACAGTCCATTCTGTAAAATATTGATCATTTATCGGCTTATATCCTTTACAGATTTTTATGACCTTACATGATTCTATTAGATTTATCAAATCGAGATGTTGTAATTATTTAAATAAGTTTAAGTCTTGATCTTGTCACATAGAAATACTTTCTTTTATCTGAAAATCACACTAATACTGAGGGTGATAAAACCTTATTAAGGTCCTTTTTGTTTGGAAACTTGATTTTCCTAAATTCCTAAATAAAAACTGCATAGTTTTCATGCTTTCATACAATAATTATATTACTATCTTTATAATGAAGAAAAAAAAGGTAAACAAAATCACTGACATTGTTTAACCTTGAATCAGAAATATATTTTTTCCTATTTATAAATTGGGATAAATTAGATATTTAAAACGGGATAAAATATTAAAGAAATGAATAAAATATTTCTCCTGAATAGGGGTAAATTATAAAGTAGTACATCCTGCTTTGAGCACACTGATTAAAAAGATCACACCTGGTCATTTAGTTATAAATTTCAAATAAAATCCATTGTAAATCATAACGTCCTGTAACATTAAAAAAACAAGGCCATTTAAATTCAGTAATATACGTCGAGTTTTCTTTTAACCCGTAAAACACACCTGTACTAAGGTAATTAAACCCTATTAACATGATTAAAGTGCCTCTTAAATACCATGTATTTAATCTGGACAAAATTTATCTAATTAGAATTGATTTCTTCTGCAATTTTAGAATACCTTTTTTAAAAGTTTATCAAGGATTTTTAGGAAAGTTTCATTATTATTATTATATTAAATTCGTGGTTGTACGAAACAAAGGTTGCATATGTAACATTTATTAAGTTGTTTTACATTTTATATGTTTTTTGATGACAAAAAAATGAATGAATTTAAGATATTTGAATAACGGTTGAAAGTTCTACTATTGATGTACATTTTTATTATTTTAATTGTAAATGTGATATACATTGTATATATAATAAATGAATGTATAACAGTTCCTAAATTGATGAAATGTAATAGATAGATAGATACAAAAAATAGGTTAAGTTTGTTAAGATTTGGTCGAGTATGGTTCAGACTAGGTCGAGTATGGTTCAGACTAGGACGAATATTGTGCAGACTAGGTCGAGCATGGTTCAGACTAGTTCGAAAATGGTTAAGACTATGTCGAGTATGGTACAGACTCATATAGAATGGTTGAGTACTGGTCAACTAAAGGTCGAGTACAAGTTCAGACTGTTAAATATTGTTCAGACTACATTCGAGTGATATCAAGTAATTTTTAGACCAATTCAGACTGGTCGAGTAAAAGTCTGTACATTCCAGTACAGATAAAGGTCATTTTAGTGACTACATGCCTATCTCTTTTCACGAATGTGACCTACCAAATTAGACTAATTATCCGGTACGAACTAACATGAGCAATACGACGGTTACAACATATGGAGCAGGATCTGCATACCTTTCCAGAGCACCTGAGATCACTTTTTGTTTTAAATATCTTGCTTAACATACAATGAAATATTACCTTTATCGTTATTCATACACATGTACTAAGTACATGAAAACGATCGAAATGAATCTTAAAAGGCAGTTAAAGCAATTTGATGGGACGAAAAGTTGTAAGTGTGTGTCAAAAATGGCCTAGCTTAAACGAAATCATTGATTAGAAGTTTTTGCTCATTGCTGTCAGTACGGTTGCATATAATTTTTTACATCCACTTCATTTGAACAAGGGTGATAGTTTTCTCATTGGCCAATTATACCACATCTCAGTATTCTTATATTAAAACAATTATGAACACAATTCGCAATATAGATATATATAAGGCATATTTTAAGTTTTTTTCTTGTCGCATTAAAACCGAAATGAAAAGAAAAATGATAGGGGGGGGGGGCAATCCTTATTTTCCTCGGTGTGTTAGATTCTTTTTTATTTTTATGTACATTATCTGACATATACACCGTCAACACATATCATACCCTTCCAGAGCACCTGAAATCAACCTCAGTTTTAGGTAGGGTTGGTGTTACTTCTCTAGTGTTCTATGATGTGTGATATGTACTACTGTGTTTTGTTTTTCTTTTTTTAGCTATTGCGTTGTCAGTTTATATTGGACGTATGAGTTTGAATATCCTCCTGTCAACTTTCGCCTCTCTCGTAGGAATGATCACCGACAAGGAACCAAAGCATTTCTAGAGTAAATGTTTTTTTTTATATATATATTACTGTAAGAAAGTAATTAAAGAAGAAGAATCATAAGTAGTGCTCTTCTATTTTTGCTACAAATATGTTTTTACGATTCCCAATTTTAACGATTTTTCAATTTGTCATACATTTTTTGGGCTATAATCATAAAAAGAAATATCACAATTAAACTTTATTTAATATTTTTCAAATAATGAAATGAACCAATCTGAATGCTTTTAACTTTTTAAAAGGTTGGTGTTAATATTAACGAGTTTTATAAAATGCTGTTGTTTTTTGTTGGTTGTTTTTTTTTTTGCAATAAATTGACCATGCTGTCAATGTGGCAAATTTGGGATTTTTTTTTTGTTCTTTTATTTAGAACAAAAAGCATATTGTTTCAACTTCTTTGTTATACATAATAAAAAACAAGAATGTGTTCATAGTACATGGATGTCCCACTCGCACTGTCATTTTCATGAAATTGGGATCAGAACTCCAATTTGTGATTTGAATTAGAAAAATCATATCATAGGGAACATGTGTACTAAGTTTCAATTCGATTGGACTTCAACTTCATCAAAAACTGCCTTGGCTATAAACTTTAACCTGAAACTCGCACTATCATTTTCTTTAATCAGTGGACCATGACATTTGTGTAACAAATCTTATTTCAAATATAAATAAGAAAGATTATATCATAGGAAACATGTATACTAAGTTTCAAGTTAATTGGACTTCAACTTCATCAAAAACTACCTTGACCAAAACCTTTAACCTGAAGCGGGACAGACGGACGGACGAACGTTTCATTAAATTTAACGGCTCATTAAATTGCCATTAGCCTGTCTTTAACTAATGTGTCATTCATTCTGTTGTACAAATAGTTTAATGAAGTAAAAGTTCGTTAAAGTGTCATTAAAAATCAAATTATTTAATGATGCACAGGGGGCATCATTAAGCGTTCATTAGCAATAAACAAAAATGGCAACCAATATTTTGTTTGCCCAACTTGGACGCCAAAATTACCACGTTGATAGAGAACGGGATGACCATTTAGATCAAATGCACAAGGAAGTTAGAATGAGGTATACAGATGTAGCAAAGAAAACATACGCTTCATATGTAATTTATTTAGAGCAAAATTTACAGCAAGCAAGCAACTAACAGATCACAGGCTCAAACAGTTTGCCTACAAGTTCATGTCCACCTGTCAAAATACTGTTTACTGCCATACTGGGATCCCCTGTTTACTAAATGACGTCATATATTATTTAGAATGAAAGCGATTACGGGCACTATCTTGGTCCTGATCCGGTTTCTTCAATCAAATATTATGTAAACCTCATTGTAACACCTGACTGTATCAAACACGGGTATCAAAAGAAATTACACATATTTTATAAAATGGTATAAGAATCGTATAACAACAAACAACATAAATAGTGCTAGTCCAAGATTGCTTTGACGTCTTACTGCCTTTTTGGAGACTTGCTTTGGGCAATAGAAAATGAACAATTGCAAATCCAGCGGACTTGGGGTTGTCCTTTTTAATCTCGACCACGGTAAAAATTCATTCCAAAATATATAAATCGTAAACATGTACCATTCGATTCAACGTTCATTTTTCTCCTGGAATATACATGTATTATTCGCATTATTCATCAATAAGAAAAAGAAAAACGATTTCCAAGATCATCTCTCATTTTTTAGCAACTGAAAAAGTTTTCAAGTGATTGTATTATTTCTACATAGAAAATTTTTATGCAAATGATATTAGACGGATTCAAGTAATGAAGAGGCCCCACTTATCTGTATTTAAAAGAGAAAACAGAGATTTTGGGGTAAAATTTGGTCTGGGTACCTCTATATGCTTTTGTAGACGAAACGCGCGTCTGGCGATAATACAAAATTTAATCCTGGTATTCACCAACATTCCAACTTACTCCATTTTCAGAAAACGAAATCTGTAACAAACATAAACTTTTAGGCACCGCTTTACAAGCAGAGCCAAATACAATGAAAGTCCCAACTATGTATTGGCTTCCGAAGCTACACAAAACCCCTTGCAAATATAGATTTATTTCGTCTTCAAGCCATTGTTCAACTACTAAATTGTCTATTCTTCTTACCAGCACACTTGGTACAATTAAAAACCTGATAATAAATTGTTCAAATAAGGCCTTCGAAAATAGTGGAATAAATTACTTTTGGAGTGTCAAGAACTCGTTGGAAGTACTTGATAAATTGCATGCTTATATTGGTGATTTTGAATCTGTTCAGAGTTTTGATTTTTCTACCCTGTATACCACATTGCCTCACATTCTCATTAAGAAAAAATTCACACACCTAATTAAATGGGCATTCAAAAAATCAGAATGTGAATATATATGTTCAAACTCTTTTAGGTCATTTTTTAGTAGCAATAAACAAAAAAACTATGTCAATTGGACATGCTTTGATACTATATATGCCCTTGAATTTTTACTAGATAACATTTTTGTTCGCTTTGGGGATTCCGTATATCGTCAGATTATCGGAATTCCAATGGGGACTAACTGTGCACCACTTATTGCGGACCTGTTTTTGTATTGTTATGAGTTACAATTTATGACAAAAATAAGCAAAGACCCATCGAAACAACATCTGATAAACAAATTTAATAATACTTTTAGATATTTGGATGATATTTTAGCTCTCAATAATGACGACTTCAATATGTATATTAATGAAATTTATCCTGTTGAACTTACTTTAAATAAAGCTAATACTAACAATGACCACTGCCCTTTTCTCGATCTTGATATCTATATCACTAATGGAAAGCTGAATACTAAAATTTATGATAAAAGGGATGATTTTTCATTTCCTATCGTTAATTATCCGTTTTTAGATGGTGAAGTTCCCTTGTCACCATCTTACGGTGTTTATATATCTCAACTTGTACGATTCGCTCGTGTATGTAACAATGTTTTAGATTTTAACGAGAGAAATTTATGTATTACTGAAAAATTATTACACCAGGGTTTTCGATATCACAAACTAGTCAAAACATTTACTAAATTTTATCATCGGTATAAAGACATCATTCGTAAATATAGCTCAACATGCAGACTTCTAATACGTTCAGGTATTTCACATCCAATTTTTTATGGTAATATTCTTTATAAAGCACAAAGGTGTCAGTATTCACCTCAGAAACTTACAAAACCTTTGAATAGACTTATTAAGAAGGGATATAATTACGATACTGTTGTCAAGTCATTAAAGATTGCATATTTTGGCGTTAATATTGAGTCACTGATAAGGTCTTTGCATCGGAACTAAACACATTTATTCTAAAAACAGTTGTTGGCATGACACGGGTTATGTTCTTCTCATATATGTTATGATGGTATGATACTAAACCCCTAACGAGAAGGATTGTGCCTGATGTTCATATGATGAAATCATAATCTTTCAGTCAGTTTAGTTGAAGTCTGGAGCTGGCATGTCAGTTAACTGCTAGTAGTCTGTTGTTATTTATGTATTATTGTCATTTTGTTTATTTTCTTTGGTTACATCTTCTGACATCAGACTCGGATTTCTCTTGAACTGAATTTTAATGTGCGTATTGTTATGCGTTTACTTTACTACATTGGTTAGAGGTATAGGGGGAGGGTTGAGATCTCACAAACATGTTTAACCCCGCCGCATTTTTGCGCCTGTCCCAAGTCAGGAGCCTCTGGCCTTTGTTAGTCTTGTATTATTTTAATTTTAGTTTCTTGAGTACAATTTGGAAATTAGTATGGCGTTCATTATCACTGGACTAGTATATATTTGTTTAGGGGCCAGCTGAAGGACGCCTCCGGGTGCGGAAATTTCTCGCTACATTGAAGACCTGTTGGTGACCCTCTGCTGTTGTTTTTTATTTAGGCGGGTTGTTGTCTCTTTGACACATTCCCCATTTCCATTCTCAATTTTATCTATGATGAGTTTATTAACAACCACTGAGTCGATGCTACTGCTGGTGGAGTTTTAATTCCTCGAGGGTATCACAAGCCCAGTAGTCAGCACTTCTGTGCTGACATGAATTATCATTGATATGGTCATATTTATAAATTAACTGTTTACAAAACTTCTGAATTTTTTAAATACTAAGGCTTTTCTACCCCAGAAATAGATTACCTTAGCTGTATTTGGCAAAACATTTAGGAATGTTGGTCCTCAATGCTCTTCAACTTCGTACTTTATTTGGCCTTTTCAACTTTTTTGGATTCGGGCGTCACTGATGAATCTTTTGTAGACGAAACGCGCGTCTGGCGTAAATACAAAATTTGATCCTGGTATCTTTGATGAGTTTATTTATAACACCTAGAACAAAAAATATCTGGAATTGTAAGCTCTGCATTTGTATACGCTGTCCAGAATTGTACCTCCCAAAGTCGACGATTTCCGATTTGTTTTCACTGTGAAGTGCGCTAGTTCTGGTGTCAAACGGTCCTAACCAATATCTATTGAAACAAGAAACGGTTCACAGCAACAAGATTAGATCGAACATTTGTAGTTTTGACGTCAACATCATAATAAACTACATGTACCCTCGCCAAAAACTTTAACTTTGCTGAAAGTATTCTGTTTTGATCATCAAAACAGTATACTTTCAGCAATCACATTTTGAAGTTCAGTGAACCGAAAAAATGAATTAAAATCTTAATTCAGAATACAAAATAGAAAATCATAAGAAACATGACTTGTTTGAATTGTTTAACATTTGTCATTT
The DNA here is from genome assembly GCF_965363235.1 of Mytilus galloprovincialis. Classification (NCBI taxonomy): domain Eukaryota; kingdom Metazoa; phylum Mollusca; class Bivalvia; order Mytilida; family Mytilidae; genus Mytilus; species Mytilus galloprovincialis. Next base: position 10,166,444 of record NC_134838.1, on the reverse strand, counting down.
CGGGGCGTTTTATAGCTAACTATGCGGTATGGGCTTTGCTCGTTGTTGAAGGACGTACGATGACCTATAATTGTTAATTTCTGTGTCATTTGGTCTCTTTAGGAAATTTGTCTCATTGGCAATCATACCACATCTTCTTTTTTATATTGAGTACTAAATTTGAAGTTAGTAATTTTTACATCATCAACAATGTTGGTCACACTAAAATGTCTCGCCTGTTCAAGTGTTCATAATTGAATTTATATTGAAAGTATAAAAAGAGAAGTTTGTACTACAATCATTTCCATTGAATTACAGCCGATTGCATTGAGTGTGAAGGCAAAGGTAATATCTTTGGTTAGCTAGCTTGTTTAATATCTTTGTTTAGCTAGCTTGCTAGCTGAATTGTGAGGGTTAAGTATACTATCCACTTTCTAAGAAGCCTAGTTCGATAGACATATAGATTGGTTATCTGTCGGACTAGTCTACTCGTAAAGGAGGGTTGTTTACCTAACCAAATAACGACTTCACAGTGCAGCTAGCAAGCTAGCTAACCAAAGATATTACCTTTGCCTAAACTCTAAATGTAATCGGCTGTAATATTGAAAAATGATCAATGTACATCAGTCAAGGTCAAGGTGAGATAAACTCTTTCAGACTTACATGTAATGTGTACAATCATTTCATACATCACAGAACAAATTTTCTCAGTACCAAACCTGATACAAATTTGAACATTGACCGATGGTCCATGAAAATAAGGTCAAGGTCAAATATCACTTACCAGACAGACATGCACAAACATCTAATATTATTAGTTACATAGTGTGTTAGTGACCTAACACGATATATATGGGATTAGTAAATTCCATATGGGGTGAGAGCGACGCTCGAACTCCATATGGAATTTACTGACCCCTTATAAATCGTATTAGGTCACTAGCTCACTATGTAACGAATTTATCTTACCGACTATCTTTTTTTGTTGAATTTAGACTAGAGTTGTCTCATTTGCAATCATACCACATCTTCTTATTTTTATATTAAAGTGTTCAAGTGTTCAATTTTAGGAACCTACTTCCATTGGTCTGCACAAAAACACTAATGTCAACAATAACAATTGAATAAAACAACCTTGATATAACAATATTAAACAGAACATTCAATACATTTAAATAATCAAATAGTGCCAAAGTCGTAACTCCACTATTAACCGTGTACTGAAATAAGCCCCGCCTCTCTCCTAACCTAATATGGAATATACATGGTCTCCACGCGCTTTTAAGCAATCATATTTGTAGAAACGTATATGAGGTAAGATAAATTATATATATATATATATATATATATATATATATATATATATTATTCCATACACCAAATATAGTTCTACTATCCGTATAGCATTTGAAATATGACAAAATCAGAGGCATGAGGACCTTATATACAAGTTACACACATACCACATTAACAATATAACAAAAAAAAATCACTGAATCATAAAAATAATTTAGAGTCAAGAACAATGGTCATATGAAAAATGGAAAATTCTTAGTAAGGCATCTTTGTACAGTTTTTTTCACCAATGGGGCTCGTTTTAAAAAAAACTGCATTCGCCGAGGAATATTTACCCATATACATGTACTTGTTTTTATAAAGAATCCAGATATTATACCCTCTGAAATATCTAGCTTTTAATTCAAGAGCAGCCGCCCCCGCCGGATCAGTATAACCAAATCCCACTTTCTGCAACAGAAGTCAGACGAGACAAAAACTTCCTTTGCCAAATTCAAAATCTGTTTCAGGCCGGACGGACATATTGGACCAGAAAACGTAGTGCCCTCTGCTATTGTAGATGGGGAAAAAACAATCTCGGACTAAGCGAAATAAAAATAAATTGTGGGCGGAAGGGTAATTATCTCCCGTCATTGGGCACTGCTTTAATCGCGTATATTGGGGATTTGTAATAAATAATGGCCACTACTGATCACTCATGTCTGAATTATTATCAGTGGTTACCGTTTGTTGCTTATATTATATTTCATTTTCGGTAATTGTTTTGTTAAGCCCTTTAGTTTTCTCGTTTGAATTATTTTACACATTTATCATTCCGATTTATACGGTAAGGTTTTGCTCATTGTTGAAGACTGTACAGTGACCGATAGTTGTCAACCTTCTATTTCATTTTGGTCTCTGATGGAGGGTTGTCTCATTGGCAGTCATAATACATGGTTTTTTTATATCACAAGCAAGTTACTGTTTATAAATTTCTAATGGAGTTTCTAAGGCTTAGCGAGTGCTACTGAAACCATAGGCAATTTGCATTTCAAAAGATGTGAGACAACATACAACAACCATGCACTGGAATAGCAAGCACCACACAGGCACTAAATAAACGGAACTAGTTAGAATTAAAGAACCTTTATTAGCACGCTCACATACTCCACGTCCCCACATTGTCACTGGACAAACAAAATATCACCTGAAGACTCATAACTCTACCAAAGTCAACTGATACAAATTTTCTTGTGGATATGCACATTAACATTTTATGTCCTCATTAACTTCAAAGTTTCATGAAATTCCGTTGCGATGACAAAATGTTAAGTTCAAAGAGAAATAACTCCTAGAAAAAAAAATTGAATCATAATTTCCTGTCAATATGCACATCTACATAGTATGTCATTATGGTCTACAAAGTTTCATAAAATTATGTTGTGTGGTTTCAGAGGAGTTGCTATGACAAGAACAGTACACACTGACGGGTCAAAAACACTATACCCTCCGCAACTTTGTTGCGTTGGGTATAATTACTGTATATAAACTCGTCATAGATACCAGGACTAAATTTTGTAAATACGCCAGACGCGCGTTTCGTCTACAAAAGACTCATCAGTGACGCTTGAATCAAAAAAAGTTAAAAAGGCCAAACAAAGTACAAAGTATATGTTAGACTACGAGACTATAATATTTTGTTTGCGAGTATACCACGAATTTGTAAAAACAGAGGCAAAGGACTCTTCAAAACTAGTAGAAGAGAAACGTACATGCAGTACCATGGCAACAAACAAAAAAACACGATGAAAAAAACAAACAAAGTTCACAAAACACTAGCGTAAACTTAAGACTGAGCAACACGAATCCTACCAAAAAATAATCATGTTTGATCCTATGTTCTCGGGAAGTGTTAGCAGATCAGATCTTGCTCTACATGTGTAAATATTTACAAGTCGGACAATTATGCAAACATATTTCAAACCCTGTCACATTCTTTATGTGCCTGTCCCTAATCAGTAGCTTTTAACTCAGTTGTTGTCGATCGTAGCTGTCTGTCATTACTTTTTTCGTTTAATATTTTAGCAAATATGTATACATATATGTGTTGTCCTTTTTACGTTATATAAAATGATTTTTATTTGATTTCGTTTCGTTTTGTTCATTGCGTTTCTAATTCTTTTCTCATTTAAGCACAACCCGTTTTAGCAAGACTAGTATACTTGTCAATATTGCATCAATTGTAGACTCAACCCCTCAGTCAGAGTTCCATCCCACAACTCGGGCAATCCTTGTAGATATCCACTATTTTCTCTTGTGTTTCGGACAAAGGTTCGGATGGTGGACCACCGCCAGTTCTCTAGTTGTCACGGGCCTTTTCCGTAAATGCCTCTCTTGCCATTTGCTGCAAGTCGGGCCATTTTGTTTTAATTTCTTTTGTTGATATGCGGCACACACCTAAATAGTTTATCCTTTCGATAATGTGCTCCCTTACCGAACGCTTCTTTTCACCTGTCACGTAACTAGTACTGTGACTAGACTTAAATTTGTTATTTAGTAATGAGATCTTTTACTGTACCAGTTCCGTGATCATGGTTATTTCAGTTGGTTAAAATGTTTAGATCTATTTATATGCGTTTTAAAAGCACTAGCAGGCATCTACATAGTTGTTGATGATAACTTTGCAGACGACGGATGTTTACAAATTTAATGATAGTTTAATGACGCATCCTTCAATAAATGTTCATTAGTTAATGAGCAAAAAAATTGTGCTTCGTGCAACACATTTTAAGGAACTCATTAACTTATGTCATTATAACAACTTAATGAATCATTAAGACTTAATGACTCATTAAGACTTAATGACTCATTAAGACTTAATGACTCATTAAGACTTAATGAATCATTAATAAAATTGAGAATGGAAATGGGGAATGTGCCCAAGAGACAACAACCCGACCATAGAAAAAAACAACAGCAGAAGGTCACCAACAGGTCTTCAATGTAGCGAGAAATTCCCGCACCCGGAGGCGTCCTTCAGCTGGCCCCTAAACAAATATATACTAGTTTAGTGATAATGAACGCCATACTAATTTCCAAATTGTACACAAGAAACTAAAATTAAAATAATACAAGACTAACAAAGGCCAGAGGCTCCTGACTTGGGACAGGCGCAAAAATGCGGCGGGGTTAAACATGTTTGTGAGATCTCAACCCTCCCCCTATACCTCTAACCAAAGTAGAAAAGTAAACGCATAACAATACGCACATTAAAATTCAGTCCAAGAGAAGTCCGAGTCTGATGTCAGAAGATGTAACCAAAGAAAATAAACAAAATGACAATAATACATAAATAACAACAGACTACTAGCAGTTAACTGACATGCCAGCTCCATACTTCAATTAAACTGACTGAAAGATTATGATTTCATCATATGAACATCAGGCACAATCCTTCCCGTTAGGGGTTTAGCATCATACCATCATAACATATATGAGAAGAACATAACCCGTGTCATGCCAACAAGTGGTTTTTGAATAAATGTGTTTAGTTCCGATGCAAAGACCCTATAAGTGAATAAATATTAACGCCAAAATATGCAATCTTTAACGACCTGACAACAGTATCGTAACTATATCCCTTTTTAATAAGTCTATTGAAAGGTTTTGTTAGTTTTTGAGGTGAATACTGACACCTTTGTGCTTTATAAAGAATATTTCCATAAAAAATTGGATGTGAAATACCTGAACGTATAAGAAGCCTTAATGACTCATTAAGCTAATGACACGTTCGTGCAACCGGCTGCAGAGGAATATATCTTTAAGAACGACAGGCAATTAAAATCTGAACTTATGTACTTTGTTTTCGGTTATTAATATGGTCAACAAATTGCGTTTACACGATGCTCATCAGAGTAAATGGCTTGAATAGTGGTAATAATGATCACAAAAAGATTTAAAAAAAATGTCTATAATATCGATAAAGATAATAATATCGATTACGATATCGACACCATAACTTTTAATACCACTGATTATTAATATAATGATTATGATGATAATAACAAAAAACATAATATTGATAAATAATGATATACATTTATTTCCCGTGCCTGAGGGAGATATGAAGATTTGTTCACCAAGAATATTCATATTCGAGGGTGAACAAATCTTCATATCTCCCGAGGCCAAGGGAAATGAATGTTTCATTCCACTGCCTATGCTTTGTATACTATCTGAAGTTCATATATCAGTTTGCATACCGGCATTTTTTCGACTTTCCGCTTGTTTTAATTACTAAAATCGACATAAATACAGTACGGATGAACATTAATTAGTTTGTTTTGTTTTAACGTCTGAAATAAATTTGATCACGATAATAATATTTGCTAAAGCTATTTAATAAATAAGAAATTCAAGACGCTATGTACATAAACCGCGGGTAACCTCGAACGTTTTAGCCCGACATGTCAAAGGGGAATATGATACTCAGAGGTGAATATGAAGTTTTGTTCGACGTCACGTGTGAAAGTTTCATCCAATCAAATGTTGATTTCGCTATCAAAATCAACATGCAGTGGAATAATAAAGGTTTCTCATTTAACTGTGTTTTAATCTCAATATTGAGGTTGGAACAAACTTCAAATGTAAAATAAGAAATGTATACATGTGCCATCAAATTATAGTTTATAACGGACAAAGTATTTAATTGTACAGAGCAATTTTTGAATACATAATTATATTTTACAAAATACTCTTTAAACTGATCCAAATATTTTATGCTTACCATTTTCCAATTTGTCAAATAAGCGTACATATACTCTGAATCATCGATTAAATTGTCATCTTCAGCAGTTAGAGCCAGCAGCTGACATTTAAGTAATTGTGGTAAATAGTTCACAGCGTTACAGTCTTTGTAGCGGTGACAACGACGTACACACATTTTAGCTCCCATATCACTGAGAATATGTATAACATGTCCATTCATTCTCTTGTTCATCTGGAACGTTCCCCCAGAAATAAGTTCTGATGTACTTTGTAGAATATTTACAAGCAGTATAAGCCAATTAAATGTTCTTATATTTATCTCCTTTTTTAACATTATTGTATTTTTGTACATAAACGTAGCAATTTACAACAATACCATCATCATTGAAATCCTTGATGCTAGTGTCGCATATCCTTGCAGTAACATTCATAAATTATTCAATAGATTTGCATGGTATCTTTTTAAGCGCATGACAAAATAGCTAAAAGGAACCAAAGTGAATAATTAAAATAGTATACTTAATTTCATTCTTTTATTCTTGACTTCTATCTTGAGCTAAAACGGGGAATTTGCAAAATAATTTATATATATTCTTGCCATGATTACTCACTTAAATTTAAATGCATTTGATGATATGCTATCATGAAACGAGTCACCATGGCTAATTTCAGTTTCGGTTTTAAAAATTTATATAGAAACATGCTTATGGTCACTTGATCGATACCACTGTTGCTGAATTATCAGTATCTGAGAGTATCTGTATATCAGTAGTCAGTACCTAGGTACTGACTTGTAATTTGGTACCGACTAGATTTATTACAAAATTTCCGAAATGTTGACATTAATACATTAAGCAAGAAGTTAAGAAACTATAGTCGCCGTCACGTAACATTTTCACCATGTTTTTTGTCAAAATTTTCTTAAATATCGACCGCGTTTACTAAAGATCATGTTTTTCAATTAGTAGAACTAAAATCCTCTCCAAATATCCACTACTGTCCTACCTTTTATTGTGTTTGCACTGAATAATCCTGACCTTCACATAATCCAAGATTAGTTTGTATGGTGGAATCCGACATAGTTATTACCGGAAGTGTTGTCGTGGAGTTCCACCTGCTCTCCATTTTCTTGTGTCTCTCGGAGCTTTTCGTCATCTCTACGTAAAAAGCGCGGGAAATTGTATCTTCAATGACAATGATAATACCGGAGAGTAACGAATGTTATGGAAAAAGGGATCCTCATAGAAACCAAGATGGCGGTTTTACAATGTAAATAATCTTGAAAAATGTGAAGGTCAGGATTATACAGTGCAAACACAATAAAAGGTAGGACAGTAGTGGATATTTGGACAGGATTTTACTTCCGCTAAATGATAAACATCATCTTGAGTAAACGCGGCTGATATTTATTTTTTAGGCAAAGTTTACTTTACATATAATTGGCTATTATTTACTCAAATAGCTCTTCAATTTTTTCGTTTCTAATAAACCCATGGCATCTAAATATTCAGCATTAAGCGTTCCCGATGAAGGGAAATATTAAAATAGCGCATCGAAAGCATAAAATATCCAAAGTGTTGGTTTCATTTTTATATTTGAGTACTTTTTCTTTTTAAAATAGCCGTCTATATTTTTGTAAAATAAGTGATTGTAATTCTATGTGTACTGATGCTAAATTATATTTCTGTATTTTGTCTTGTAGTCATTGCTTTTTTTAAAACTTGAAAGGTCTATGCTATAAAATTAGGAGCTAGCGGCTTTATAGTAAAAAACCTTTCTGGTCAATCCTTTTCACACTGTTTTACAATCCAAATAATCTTATAAATATTCTTTTAATCCTTGGTTGTGGTTGAAAACAAGAATCGACTCAAAACTTATTTTTATGTTATGTAAATCTACTCGTTAATAGCATAGCTTTCATATTTGTGTCAACTTGTTAGTATGATTTGCCTATCACGAGTTTATCAATGCATCAACTTATAGGTGTTTTTTTTAACGACAAACATAATATCATGTGAAAATAAATTATAAACTCTTTTTTTTACTTAATTTTACTAATCTAAGACTGAAAATGTTATTCCAAAATTGCTGGAGGCCCCTTTGTTTTAAATATCTTGTTAAAGATACTATGAAGTGGTAACTTTGTAGTTACTCATGCATAGGTACTGAGTACACGAAAAAGTTTGAAATGAATCTTAAAAGGCAGTTAAAGCATTTTGATGGGACACAAGAATTTGTAAGTGTGTGCCAGATAAATTATCTAGCTTAAAAGAAATCATTGATATGAAATTGACTTAAGTTTTTTTTCTCATTGCTGTTCGAGCGGTTGAATATAAGTGCTTAGATTCACGTTATTAGAACTAGGGTGGTAGTTTTCTCATTGGCCCAATAAACCTCATTTCCTTCTTCTTAAAACAAATTGGTCATATAATAGTGTGAAATAGATTATTTGTTTTATCCACTTAGTAGTGAATTATAATGTCAAAGGGTTTTGATACAGACACGAATATAACCTTAATACATTAAAGGACCAAAATTCAATCACGGTAATAAGAACAACATTGATAAATAAACTAAATAACCTCGGGATAAAACGAAAAAAAAGCTTTATCCTGTCACATGAAAACCAAAATGAAAGTATAAATTGATGCGGGGGAGGGGGGGGACAAAACTTTATTTTTTTATGTTTTATATTACAAGAAATACTTTAATATACATATCTGACATAAACACAGTCAATGCATATCATTTTCACATAAAAATAGGATATAATTTGTTTATGTGTTTAGTTAAATAACATTATAAGACTCATTTATTATGTGAAATAAAACTCATTTATTTCATTATATCAGCTTTATATTACAGAAGAGGGGGTAAGATACCAAAGGGACAGTCAAACTCATTAAATCGAAAATAAACTGACAAAGCCATAGCTAAAATAAAAAGACAAAAAGACAAATAATAGTACAAAAGACACAACATAGAAAACTAAAGCTAAGCAACACGATCCCACAAAAAACGGGGGTGATCTCAGGTGCTCCGGTAGGGTAAGCAGATCCTGCTCCAAATTTGGTCATGTTGGTCATGTTAATACAAACCGGTAAATAGTTTAATTTGGTAGATCACATTCGTGGAAAAAATGGAAGTGCATTGTCGTTACGACATACAGGAACAGATCCGATATTATCTGCAAGACGGTTATTCCATAACGGTCACCCAACTAGTAATGGCGTCTGTAAAATTTGCGAAGGGATGATTTCGACTTCACCATTTGGAACTCTTGGTTTAATAGCTCCATTGGGAGCAGCAACCCTCTATCGAGGAAATCATAATAGGAAATACAAACCCTGGAATATCGTATCAATAGGGAGACATATACTCCGTATGCAGCCGCTGCTGAAAATGTGTTACATAGAAATGGAAAGTTCAGAATTAGGAAGCTGAAATATCTCTTTTGTCGTAAAGCTTTGTATTCAACCGACCCTGATTGTAAAATTCTAGATGTAAGTCAAGATATGAAGCAGACTTAACTGTATCTGTTGTATCTTTAATCTCTAGTTCAACGTGAGAGATGCGTTCAACATAGTCACCAAATTTTGAATTTAGTGAGAAAATTCCCCTGAACATTATCTATATAGCGGAAAGTAAAGTTAAAGGATACTGCTAACTTCTTTCTTCCGATGAAGTTCCTGTATGTCAGCCTCATAATAATAAAGTAACAAGACGGCAAGAAGAGGAGCACAATTGATTCCAATTGGAATGCCGACAGTCTGTTGAAAAACACGTCCTCCAAACGTAACAAATATGTCGTAAATCAAGAAATCAAGCACCCTGATAACGTCAGTTTCAGAGAACTTTTTGTTAGAATCAGAGTGATTCTTTACAAAGTATGATTTATCCCTTTCCGAGGCAGCTTGTATAGCATGCTAATGCTTATTACATGATAAATGTAAAATTCAGATGGAAAAGGCTTGACTGAACAGATTCGCATAAAGGATAGCAACAAAGAGATATTATGGGAAACATGTCTTACAGAAATTTTAGTTTACAACAGTCATAATCGGCAATAGGTAACGTTCGGTACTTGCAAGGCCAGACACAGTAGATGGTGAAGCACAATCTAAAACTTGGTTAAAATAAAAATGTCGTAAGCTATTTTAGACACAGACACATCGTATATTATGAAAGTATTTTTATTCGTGGGTATCAATTTTCGTGGTTTGACCACAGGTTACATGCTCGATGGTTTTTAATTTTGAGGATTTAAGTTTTCTGGTAACAAAAATTGAATAAAGAATATGAAACCATCAAAAATGAAGGTTCTTGAAAAAATCAACTGTTGTTTTATATTGATTTGTGGGACATTTCGAAATCAAGTGTTAATTTCCACTTTCTTGTTCGTCTTCATGAATGACAAAATTCATTAAATTTTTAATACAATAATTACTTTCGGAAATACGCAATACTTACACATTGTCTCAATTGAAGGATATTGCAAAGTAATCATATAAATTATTGCTGACGTAAAATCAGACATGATAACACTAATTTTCCTGAAATCATCAAAGGTGTTAATTGGGCGTAAACGTGTCACTTCGTTAAAACTGTACATTCTATACATAAAACATATGCTACAATTGTACTTTTGATTTTAGAATTTAATTCTTTTTAAATGAAAAGCGAGCCCAATAAGCTATGTTTTCGAATAAGAATTATGAGGTGATATAATGATATCCTCATCGGGAATCTGACTCTCTTCAATCAAAACTATTATTAGAATTACAAGGGTAATTGTCGTACAGTTGTTAAGGTTTTTAAGGATAAAATTGGTAAAATTCTGTCGCTTATATTAGATATATTTTCTAGATTAAATCAACAGTGCCTGTATCAATGTGATCCAAACTTCATGTTGATCTCTCCATCTATAGATATAGGAAGATGTGGTATGAGTGGCAATGAGACAACTCTCCATCCACGTCACAAGTTATAAAAGTAAACCATTATAGGTTAAGGTATGGTCTTCAATGCAGAGCCTTGACTCACACCGAACAACAATCTATAAAGGGCCCCAAAAAATAATGACAGTGTAAAACCATTCAAACGGGAAAACCAACGGATTAATCTATATAAAAAAAGGAGCATAACGTATGTCTTGATCTATACAACAGTTGTTATTTTTGGATGGATACTTTGATTCGTTGATAAAGGCATTAAAGAAAACCACAGAAATTGGTACCAAACCAAATAGGTACTTTTACATAAGATGAATCAGTAAATGATGATATCTGTAAAATTAAAGTATTGTCTTTTTTAATCTCTTTTGGAGAACTTTTTACATAAGGAGCACACTCCTGTATGTGAAGTAGATGTAGCGTGACCATGCACGAAGTGCCTTTGTTTTGTTTTGAAGGTTCTGAAAGAATTTTGCTTCATACGAGTACCAAAACAAAGCGGCCAAAGAGTTGCACAATGAGTATCAATTGGAACACCGATTGTCTCTTGAAATATCAAGTCTCCAAAAGTCCAGCATTTTGTATTTTCTGATATAATCAGTGTGGTTCTTCACTAAATAAGAATGATTATAATACAGCACAAGAAATTTATATCTTCGATTCCAAAAAGAAATAGGGACAGTCAGTATATGAAACTACATGTAAAGCATTATTTTTGATATGATAAGGTATACTTTTTTGTTCAGATTTCTGTGTTATGTTCAGATTTCTAGTGGAAAATATTGCTTTTATTAAAAGGACCAAAGGAATTTTTGGCCAATTCTAATTTGAAAATAAGTTACATTATTCCTTGTCTTTGCAAGTTATAAAAGACACGGTTTTGAAAATTGAGGATAATACTTTAGTTCTGATAAGGTGAATTCCTCAAGGTTATTGAATAGACGATAACAGACTGTCGATTTTCACGGTGTGAGCAGCAGCTGTTGAGTAATTTTTGTGACCATGACTATTATTTCCTCGTGCAGAAGAGTTAAATAGTTGTAAAATATTGAAAGTACTACACCTGTGAGTATATAGAATACAAATACCGTCATATTTGTCATTGCATTCATATTGAATATAACAAAGAAGATGTGGTATGATTGCCAATGAGACAACTGTTCACAAGAGACCAAAATGACACAGAAATCAACACTTAAAGGCCACCGTACGGCCTTCAACAATAAGCAAAGCCCATACCGCATAGTCAGCTATGAAAGGCCCCGAAATGAAAATGTAAAACAATTCAAACGAGAAATACTAACGGCCTTGTTTATATAAAAACTGAACGAAAAACAAATGTGTAACGCATAAACAAACGACAACAACTGAATTACAGGCTCCTGACTTGGAACAGGCTGTTTCAAACTGTCTGATCCAAATGTTTTCTCTTTGTGGCCGATATAGTGTGCTCAATAGCGGTTCAATTTTTGTTAACGATATTTTTTTCTTTTTAATCCGGACTTTCATTGAAACAATATAATGAAGTCGTTTTCTGAATATTGGTCAAGAATCGATATCGTCGATATCGACAGCTTCACAAATAAACAATGAGAAACTGTATAGGTAAAAGATGTAACTGACAAAATCGAATCGAAATCGATAACTGGTGTTTGACACATATAGTAAAAATTGCATATTGATACGGATAAAATATAGAAACTATTAAAGGGTTTGGTCGCACGACATTTATATCGTGAGTTTAATTTTGCAGATCTTCAACTGCTGACATATTTTACTGATTACATTGTTTACTTGTTATCTTGTCCGGTTTAGCTATATTTTTGTATTTTTGTGTATCAAAAAATACGAAAGTTTTGGCAACCGTGAAGCTAGTGCATCGGTACTAGCAGGAAGATACGGAAATTGTTTTATTGAAATTCGCTGTAAGAAAATTATATAATTAATCAAAATTGAAGGAGCATATCTCCCTCATGCAAATCTGTTATTTCTTTACAAAACGGAACAAAAAAAAAAACTCCAAAAAACAATATTCTATAACTTTCCAGCAGTTGAAGCGAACGCTTTTCTAGATTTTCGTCCATCATTTAAAATGTAAGGGAGCTAAGCTACGAATTCGGACGAACCAAATTAATGATTTGTTTTTAAAAAACACTTGGTCCAATGCCTTGAAAATAAGCTCATAAAACATCACTGTCGTAATATTGACTTGAAATAACTCATTTTAATGATGTTTAAAGTCAATTGCATTTGCTCGCTACCTATTTATATTAATATTATTTTATATAAGCTAATAATACTGTAAGCAGTCTTTGGTGGTCATCTCTATGAATAATTAGATATCTTCTGATCTAAAATGCAAAGTAAATGTTGATTATTACATCTACCCCATGCATTTTTTATATTTTTAATTCTTCTATTTAAAAATTTAGATATACGTTTGCATTTTCGTGGATCTTTGATATCGTGGTTTTGTCATTGTCTGCTTCAAACTTATAGAAAACGTTTAATTCTTTGAGCATTTTATTTACTACCCACAAACATTGGAACCCTTCGAATAATAATGAATCCACAGTATAGGAATTTTGGTGAATCGGCAAACATGCATTTGACAGCTAATGCTCTTTTAAGTACCGTTGTCATAACATTTATCACTGAACTTACAAAATATATACTCATCTGTTTGAAGAAAGGAAGATACAAGATAATAATCTGACACTATAAAACGAAGAAACAAACATACCACCATTACTCAAGTTCAACACAAATCAGTCATTATACGTATCATTCACTTGAAAAAAAAACTTTCGGAATGGAGTGGACTCACACAAAAACACAAGGGAACCGATACATTATTGGCAGCTGCATTATTTGCAGAAATTATAGAGTACTGGTAATATGTGTAGGGATAAGCCAATGTAGGAAGACGTGACGGCACCAAATTATTTTTTTCTCTCAAAAGCTGAAATAACATTTTTTCGCCAATAATTGTCTGGTTCAACCTAAGAAATCGTGACCTCTTTAGAACTATCAAACCTCTTCAAATTACTAGAACAGTTCTCTTGGCAGATTGCCTCCTAATTTTTAACAAAATCAATTATTTGTTTAAATTCCTTGTAAATCAAATACATATTTTTAAATAGTAATTTTGTATCAAAACAATGTATATACCCCCTATTTCCACACCTACAACATAACAACCAAATATGAGTTGTTTTAAGCCTAATTATACAGATTCAATCTCAATTTTGTGTAATCCATGTGTTATTTCGTAATGATGATTTGCCAATTCTTTATATGGCTTTAACATTACGTAATGATGTTTCATTACGAAATAACAAAACGACATCATGTAATAAAACAACTACATTACGTTATGTCACATACACATCAAGTAATGTTAAAACCACATTGCCTAATGACATAACCCATTAAGTAATGGTGAAACCACATCGAGTAATGACAGAACCATATTAAATAATGACAAAACTATATCAAGTCAATACGAAACCATATCATGTAATATCGAAATATCATTATGTAATGACTATTCCATATTGAGTTATATCAAAACATCAATACGTAATGTCAAAACCATATTATGTTAAGACAAACTATCATCAAGTAATAATAGAACAACATAACGTAATATCAGAGTTCCACATAAGACAGCTGTGGCGTTCCATAACAAACATTTGGGTAGTTTATTCGTTGCAAGCGCTGCATCGAAAAATATCGAAACCAAATAATATGTTTCCAACATATCAATCATAGATACAAAATTCTTGTACAACAAAACTTGTGTTGTACAATTTCTTGTACAACAAAATTGGGGTTGTACAAATTCTTTCAATTTAGGTGTTTGTGGATTAGTCTAATTGACCATTATATCTAAGGTTTACTGTATCAACCTGAAAACAAGCTGATGATTAGTAAGCTTGCTATCTGATATCATCATAAACACGTAATTTTAACAGGGAAAGTTTCATAATTTTAAAACTCACTACGTTTTGTTACATTTATTTTTCAGGTCAACATGTGTGGACTTGATGTATATGTTTTTCGTAAGTGTTTGTTGAAAAGAATGCATTTTTGATATCCCTTAACATGATATGCAACCGTTTATATTTTGTTTACAATATTTAACAATAGGTAACCTAGTAGTTTTACTGATTGCAAAGAATAGCAATGTTGAAAGCAAATCACAATAGACAATAGACAATACTTTATTAATAAACCTCAGACACATAGGTGTACAAGAGGACATCATATATACACGTATACATATTTTTATATTCAATGCATTCACACTAAACATAGTCATGCAACATACACGGTAGGAATAGTGTCAGGCTTGGATCGTGGTTTTTCGAGTGATCCGGTCCGTTTTTTTCGAGTGTAGTGTGGGTTTTTTTTTCGAGTGAAGTAAACATGCGATATATATGAAATATAAATATTGTATTCATTCTTTTAGTTTTTAAAACATTAATGTACTTATAGAACACACACTAAAATTGTATATCAATGGAAAGAGGAAAACGTATACAATAAGAAAAGTTAGGGAATAAATATTCCAGAGTGATAAGTTTTATAAAATTAGGGTCAAAGGTCAGGTCTAAAATTTTATTATTTCGACCACAAGGAAAACAAAGGAGACATGTTCAGATATTTATTTATTAGAATGCTACAAAAACGGTTCATCATATAATGCAAAAAACTGTAAAACACCAGTTTATCAAATTATATCAATATTTTGCTATCTTTGAAAAAAAAAATCCAATCGCTGTTATTAATTTTGCATATAAAAGGTTGTGTATTTTTGGAAAATTAGTTTCTAGTAAAAGTAAATAAATATTGTATATCAGTCCAGACATATCAGTTATAACACCAAAAAAAATATCATGGTCAACCGTGGCGAATGCGAGATTTAAGTAAAATCATAAGTATAACGTGCATTGATTTAGCGGTTGGTTGAGTGAAAAAACACACAGTTCTAGTCCCAATTAATTGAGAATATGAATCAATCTCTTCTTCAGCGTTTGCAGGTTCAGTACGCGTATCTGAATTACAGCACAATTCGTTTTATTGACACACATAATATTGGTACCGGACAAAATTCATTTACAGAAAATACAGCTTTTGGGCACAAAGATTTACAATTGTAGTTAAAAACTTAATATTGTAAGTAATCTGATGACATTTGCCAAATGACAAATGTTGGGGTTAATCTTTTTTTCTTCCCAACCGAATGTTTAAGCCTGAAGTCAGAAAGAGTGTTGTTATAGCTGGTCTAAAATGAAATAACTAGATGGTCAAACGTTTCAAGAATCTCGGAACACGAAAAGGAACTTCTCTCACCTTTGGTTCAATAAAACAGCAACAAACGATGATTCTCTGTCTACTGAAACTTGCTATCTTGAACTCTCTTCACTTTTATCTGACGCAAACTAGAATCTATTTTGGATTGACAAACCTGAAAGACGGATCGTTCTATGCAAATACATGTATCCTTGGTGTTTAGAAACAAGCCATCTGGAACGTAAATACCGTCTTGAATCGGTCAATCTCGGTCAGGTATAGTCTAACTTCTGCATAGGAAATACAAAAACCATGTAAACACAAAATTTCTATCAATGTTCGTGACTCATATTCCCGTATTCATTATATAACTGTAAGGCCAGTCCAAAATAAAATGGGGTGGATGTTGATTTTGCTGCAGAAACGATTGATTTTGTAATAGCAATACATTTACGAATTCATCTTTACGGGCAACAGACAGATCAGAAGCACCTTTATCTGATTTATCATCAATACAACAACAAATGAAAAATATAAGCTATGCGGTCATCTTTTCCATAAAAAAAACCCAACGATACTTCATTGCATAAGGGTAGTCATCAGTGGAATGGCGAGGTTTTTTATAAAGCTCCAGTGAAGTAATTGATCTTCTTTTAAGGTATCCTTGATATTTACCTTGGTGTAATTCCGAAAGTCTATACATGGACTTATAGACTTTAATTTCCCTGCAACATATATGGCATGCCCTAAATTGATCTTAGAGCTAATCTCTATATTTGACATCCCTTGTCCCCGCTGTGACTGAATGCTAAGGTGCCATTAAATAAATAATTAGTTTATTCGGGAGTTTGGTAGTTGGATAAGTATCAGAAACATTCTTGGGTAAAACTAATCGGATATTTGTTCTACATGAGAAAGGCTGTTTTATGGAAAAACATATCAACATTAAAAGAGGGGCGAAAGATACCAGAGGGACAGTCAAACTCATCATTAACCGAGCCGATCGTATTAAAGTATCACTTGTGAGGGCACATATGAATAAGATTGATCAAATAATTGGTTTTTATTTCTAATCAAAACGCTTCAATTTTGTCTTCTGCTGTAAGGCTTGTAACTATGTATTGGCTTCCGAAGCTACACAAAACCCCTTACAAATATAGATTTATTTCGTCTTCAAGCCATTGTTCAACTACTAAATTGTCTATTCTTCTTACCAGCACACTTGGTACAATTAAAAACCTGATAATAAATTGTTCAAATAAGGCCTTCGAAAATAGTGGAATAAATTACTTTTGGTGTGTCAAGAACTCGTTGGAAGTACTTGATAAATTGCATGCTTATATTGGTGATTTTGAATCTGTTCAAAGTTTTGATTTTTCTACCCTGTATACCACATTGCCTCACATTCTCATTAAGAAAAAATTCACACACCTAATTAAATGGGCATTCAAAAAATCAGAATGTGAATATATATGTTCAAACTCTTTTAGGTCATTTTTTAGTAGCAATAAACAAAAAAACTATGTTAATTGGACATGCTTTGATACTATATATGCCCTTGAATTTTTACTAGATAACATTTTTGTTCGCTTTGGAAATTCCGTATATCGTCAGATTATCGGAATTCCAATGGGGACTAACTGTGCACCACTTATTGCGGACCTGTTTTTGTATTGTTATGAGTTACAATTTATGACAAAAATAAGCAAAGACCCATCGAAACAACATCTGATAAACAAATTTAATAATACTTTTAGATATTTGGATGACATTTTGGCTCTCAATAATGACGACTTCAGTATGTATATTAATGAAATTTATCCTGTTGAACTTACTTTAAATAAAGCTAATACTAACAATGACCACTGCCCTTTTCTCGATCTTGATATCTATATCACTAATGGAAAGCTGAATACTAAAATTTATGATAAAAGGGATGATTTTTCATTTCCTATCGTTAATTATCCGTTTTTAGATGGTGACGTTCCCTTGTCACCATCTTATGGTGTTTATATATCTCAACTTGTACGATTCGCTCGTGTATGTAACAATGTTTTAGATTTTAACGAGAGAAATTTATGTATTACTGAAAAATTATTACACCAGGGTTTTCGATATCACAAACTAGTCAAAACATTTACTAAATTTTATCATCGGTATAAAGACATCATTCGTAAATATAGCTCAACATGCAGACTTCTAATACGTTCAGGTATTTCACATCCAATTTTTTATGGTAATATTCTTTATAAAGCACAAAGGTGTCAGTATTCACCTCACAAACTTACAAAACCTTTGAATAGACTTACGTAAGGGATATAATTACGATACTGTTGTCAAGTCATTAAAGATTGCATATTTTGGCGTTAATATTGAGTCACTGATAAGGTCTTTGCATCGGAACTAAACACATTTATTCTAAAAACAGTTGTTGGCATGACACGGGTTATGTTCTTCTCATATATGTTATGATGGTATGATACTAAACCCCTAACGGGACGGATTGTGCCAGATGTTCATATGATGAAATCATAATCTTTCAGTCAGTTTAATTGAAGTCTGGAGCTGGCATGTCAGTTAACTGCTAGTAGTCTGTTGTTATTTATGTATTATTGTCATTTTGTTTATTTTCTTTGGTTACATCTTCTGACATCAGACTCGGATTTCTCTTGAACTGAATTTTAATGTGCGTATGGTTATGCGTTTACTTTACTACATTGGTTAGAGGTATAGGGGGAGGGTTGAGATCTCACAAACATGTTTAACCCCGCCGCATTTTTGCGCCTGTCCCAAGTCAGGAGCCTCTGGCCTTTGTTAGTCTTGTATTATTTTAATTTTAGTTTCTTGTGTACAATTTGGAAATTAGTATGGCGTTCATTATCACTGGACTAGTATGTATTTGTTTAGGGGCCAGCTGAAGGACGCCTCCGGGTGCGGGAATTTCTCGCTACATTGAAGACCTGTTGGTGACCCTCTGCTGTTGTTTTTTATTTGGTCGGGTTGTTGTCTCTTTGACACATTCCCCATTTCCATTCTCAATTTTATTGTAACATCGCTGATAATACACACCTCTTTCATCCAAGAAAAGCAGAATATCAAGATAAGTAAGTTGTAGAATCACCCTGACGCACACCGAATCTCTGCCAAACTTCAATAATACTGTTTTTTACTTAAACTTCAAATGGATAGTACTTGCTCCGATGTTGAAATTGACATACAATGTATTTTTCTCACATAATTTCATTCTTTCTCCTTTTGGGACTTGACGAAGTAAAATTTGCAGCCCTTCAACAACTAGGTTTGCCTGCATGTGTAAGGCTTATAGCATCGCAGATGATACACATCTATTTCTTTCAAGAAAAGCAGAATTTCAAAAGAAGTTAGTTGTAGCATTACCCTGACGCACACCGAATCTATGCGAAAATCAAAAATACTTTTTTCCCTTAGAGTTCGCATGCATAGTTATTGCTCCGAGGTCGAACATTGAGATACAATGTATTATTTTTTTAACACAATCTCATTCTTACTCCATTTGGTAGTGGGAAAAGTAAAATTTACAGGACTTCAACTACCAGTCATTATCCGGAAAAAACATCTTATCCAAAGGATTTGGTTAACTTTTATAATAAGTCAAAATTTTATCAACAAAAATATAACTTATTTACAGAAAATACACAATAGAACTACTATATATAATGAAATCACATTTAAAATATTCAAAATGAAATAACTAATCGAATAAAACGAACATTATCACATCGAAACTGTCAAATTCATCGTAGATGAAAAATAAATAATAGAACTGATTGTTGGATATGAAATTTCCGTAATAAAAAAAGGTACAAGTGATGGTTTTTTTTTTTGTTTTTTTTTTTTTTAGTTTTTGGAATTTGCCCATCATAACTTGAATGCCGTATCGCAATAACATATAAAAAGAAGATGTGGTATGATTGCCAATGAGACAACTATCCACAAAAGACCAAAATGACACAGACATTAACAACTATAGATCACCGTACGGCCTTCAACAATGAGCAAAGCCCATACCGCATAGTCAGCTATAAAAGGCCCCGATAAGACAATGTAAAAACAATTCAAACGAGAAAACTAACGTCCTTATTTATGTAAAAAAAAAATGAACGAAAAACAAATATGTAACACATAAACAAACGACAACCACTGAATTACAGGCTCCTGACTTGGGACAGGCACATACATAAATAATGTGGCGGGGTTAAACATGTTAGCGGGATCCCAACCCTCCCCCCTAACCTGGGACAGTGGTATAACAGTACAACATAAGAACGAACTATACAAATCAGTTGAAAAAGACTTAACTCATCAGATGGACAAACATACAAGTGGACGTGGCCCGGTACTTATAAATCCTGACACAAAAAGACACAATGAACAGATCTGAGAGTACTCGCAGTTATCTGACAGCTAGTTCAAAGCCACTAACAACTAATAAAAAATCATGTATCTAAGACTAAACTATCAATCCGTACACATCCAACATCCAATGGATTTAGTGTAAAGACGTCATAAACAGCCAGAGAAAAACATGACCTTGTGCAATGCCAAGTTACAGGTATCGACAGATTGTAGATACATGAATATGTATATGCATATAACATACTAGTAATATTTAGTTAGCTTTTAATTTACTGATAATAAAAACAATATTCAATGATCTTATTACAGTGTTGAATAGGTAACCTTTCAGAATAAGTTTATTTAAAGGAGCGACAAGTTTATATAGATCATTTCTACATTTCTGGGCACGGTTAACAACATTTCCGTAAAAATGAGGACGTGCTATCCCGTTTGAAAAAAGTTTTCAACCAAACTTCAAAACCAAATCTTTATATCTATGGAAAAATTTAGTAAAGGTTTTAAGTAATTTATGGTAACTATATCCCTGGTTTAATAATTTACCAGTAATACATAGGTTGCGTTCGTTAAAATCAAAAACGTCACAACAGACACGGGCATAGCGAACAAGTTGTGAAATATAAACACCGTAAGATGGTGCCAAAGGAACATCACCATCTAAATAGGGAACGAAAAATCGTCTCTTTTGTCGTAAATTTTAGTATGGAGTTTCCCGTTTAAAACCGAAATATCTAAATCCAGGAAAGGACTGTTATTACTGAATAAATTTGATTTATTTAAAGTAAGTTCCTTGGGGTAAATTTCAGCAGTTTATTGAGAAAATTCTTGATTATTTAACGAAAAAATATCATCAAGATAACGGTAAGTGTTGTTGAATTTATCAATTAAATGCAATTTCGACGGGTCTTTACTGAGTTTAGTCATGAACTGTCGAAACAGTACAAAATCAAGTCTGCTATTAAAGGGGCACAATTAGTGCCCATGGGGATACCTACAACCTGTCGATAAACTTTGTTGCCGAAACGTACATAAATATTATCAAGGAGAAAATTAACAGCTTCAATCATCTCATCACACCTCCAGTAAGTATATCTAGCATATTTACCTTTCTCATTAGAGAAGAAGGCTTTAAATGAGTTGCAGCAAATATATCTACATTTAGCTTTACCAAACGACCATTTAATTAAATAGGAAAACTCTTGTTTAATAAGATAGTGTGGAAGTGTAGTGTAAAGAGTAGAAAAATCAATACTATTAACAGAATCAAAAGGACCACCAAAAGCACGTAATTTATCTAAAACATCCAAAGAATTTTTTACACTCCAAAATGGTTTATAAATAAAGGCAACAGTAGTATACTGTTCAAACTCATAAATCCATGGACAAAAAACAAAATCGGGGTAACAAACTAAAACTGAGGAAAACGCATTAAATATAAGAGGAGAACAACGACACAACACTACAATGTAACACACACACAGAAACGGACCAAGCATCAGACAAAATCCCACGAGAATAACAAATATAACATCAAAACCAAATACATGAATTTGGGATAGACAAGTACCGTGACACGTCTTATCGCAATGTGAATTTACACTCAAAAATAAGAGAAAACAAACGACGCAACGTTAAAATGTAACACACACAGAAACGAACTATAATATAACAATGGCCATATTCCTTACTTGGTACAGGACATTTTTAAAGGAAAAAATGGTGGATTGAACCTGGTTTTGTGGCATGCCAAACCTCCCTCTTTTATAGCCATGTGAAATACAACATTAAAATGACAACTCAACACCACAGGACTACAATATGAATAAATTGGAGAACACAATTGACAAAGAAACACACGAACAACAGCCAAAAAAAGGCAACAAGTTCAAAATTTTAATACGCCAGAAGTTCATTTTGTCCACACAAGATCTACTAGTGACGCCCAGATACAAAAGTTTGAAAGCCGAAACAAGCACAAAGTCAAACAGCATCGAGGACCAAAAGATAAAAAAAGTTGTGCCAAAAAACGGCCAGGGTTTTCTGTTAGTTACCAATATAAGTTATTTAGAATAATTTATACTTTTGCAAAAAGTAAATTTATAAAATTATTATACAAAAGATGTACATGATACACTGAAGTATTAACTAATTACAGGAAACAACTGAAATACATTACATAACCAGACATTTGCAACACAAAATGTAGACACATCCGAATAAGTTTAAACCTCAACGCCAAGTGACATCATATTTGAAATTGTTAAAAAAATGACAAAAAAATGACGTCATTTGAATTTGTAAAACAGATCATCAAAAAATGAAAAATGACGTCACATATGAATGAATAAGATAGAATTAGGATTGATTTAAGATTATATTTGAACTAAATACTGATATTGCATTTAATAACAATGCACATTTTAATACTTATTTTAAAATAGCAAACTAAGGTAGCAATTAACTATACTATAAAGCTATGTCTGGTTTGTTTTGAATCTAACTTCAAACGTAAAATATCGTACTGATTACGTTGAACAAAATCAAATCTAATAAATGAATGCGGTGATTAATTTTCTTTACCATAACACATAAATATAATAGAAAAGACGTCAACACATTTGACAAAATCCGATGAGAATTACAAATATAACATATACCACTATGTTCATATATTTTATTACAATAATTTATGATAAGCTCTTTAATAGTAGTTAATGAACTAGCTAAGAGCACTGAAAGATTAGTTGTAGAACACTTACTAGAGGCATAGATGAAACGATATTTAAATGATTTTTTGTGTAGTTTAGGTAGCCATAAAATATGTTCAGAAGAAGCCTTAAGCTTTGATGTGGTTGTGATATGTTTGTTTACTATATGAATCTCTGTGGAGCGGATGGACTTGAATGTAGATGAATTTAAAATTTCATTCTTAAGAACGTCCGTGTAGTATTTACGGCATACCACCACCACAGTGTTGGCTGCTTTGTCGGCCGGTACAAACACAAACCGCTTTGAAAGTATTTGAAGTTTATTTCTTATTCTGGAAATAGGTGTATTATGTACTCTATTATTTACTTCTAAATTATTTTCAAAATGTGATATTCTCTTATCTACCACATTCATACATTTATTTAAATGAGAATCAAGAGATTTTTTATCAGAGTTTTCCCGTTATAACATAGAATGTTGTCTCAAATGTCAAATTCTGTTTTCGAATCATATGTGTTCTCGTTTTTAAAGAAAAAAATTAAAATTAAAGGTGACTTTCAAAAACCGTAAATTGAGGGGTACCCATTTAAATGGTTGAATACAAAAAAGTGACCACACAAAATTTTTACCACCAGACGGAAATCAAAATATAGATATTATTCTATCATTTAAAACAATTCCAGTCGTGTATTATTCCGGAACATTACACTCGTAAACAAAGTCTTTTTCGAGTTCAATTGCTGTACCATATAGAGAGACAAGATATAACCATAAATAAGTAAATATTGAATAACAAAAAACAAACATTACAATTGTATCAACAGGTCAAATTAACACGAAGGTACGATTTGAAAGTACTAGCAGTAAATGTAAGCTAGTTGAAAGCCAAAATCAATTAATAAAAAAATCACATCCCAGGGACTAAGTATTTTAACGTCATTAACATTAAAACAAGACATGACGTGTGCAATGCCAAACATAAAACCATTTTTTCATAGTTCGAAAAAAAATCACAAAAATTCTAAACTTTGAGAAAAATTCAAAAAAGGAAGTCCCTAATCAAATGACAAATTCAAAAGGTCAAACACATCAAACGAATGGATTACAAATTTTATATTCCTGATTTGGTACAGGCATTTTCTTAGGTAGAAAACGGTGGATTAAACCTGGGTTAAGATTTAGCTAGACCATTACACTGACAACGATGTGTGAACAAAATAAACAGATATTAGATAAAAATGTCAAAAATAGGTGTACAACAGTCAACTTTGTGTAATAACCTTAATCACTATAAAAACAATCAAATATGCAACAACGAATCACAAAATGTTAACCTCTTTATAGACAAAATAAACGTGGATGTGTATTTAAACGACCCTCTTGAAAAAATACAAATTAAGTTATGTTTTAATTTGCTAATGGCAAAATCAAAATTTGTGCCAATGTAAACGATATTCAAAGATCTAAGTACAACATTTGTAAGATAACCTTTACTAATAAGTGTGTTTACAGGTTCGAAGAGTTTACACGGGTCACATAGTGATTTTTCGCGCTGTTTGATTTGTTTAAATATTGTTGTCAATATAATGGAATTAAATGCGACTGTCATATAAGTAATAATTTTAGCTATAGCTATCAACAAGACTAAATCCACCATTTTCTACATAAGGAAATGCCTGTATCTGGTCAGGAATATGACAGTTGTTTTTCTTTCTTTTGATGTCATTTAGTTTTTGATTTCGACATTTGATAAGGTATTTTCCGTTTAAAATTGTCCTTGATATTTGTGGTACTTTTGGTAGTTTGCTTTTTGTTGTGATGTTTTATTGACTTCTGTCAAGAAAAAACATTGCAACATTTCCATTGGCCATTTGGTAGATCATTGATGATTTTCAAACATCGCAAAAAATGTAGCTATGCACAGCAACGGGTATATATGCTTTCAAAATTAACAAACTTAACACAGTTTACATAAACATCTTATGTTTGTTAAAATGAATAGATTCATTCAACTAAATGAAACATGTACTTGGTCTGTTGTCTTCTTCATGATGATACAGTAGCTCTACAAAAGATGATTACAAATCAGAAGTTACTTCATACCCCAAAAAGCCATAAATCGATGAAAAACAAACAAAACTAAAACAAAACGAGAAAAATAACAACTAACCTCAAAACTGTCACATACAAATTAAAATTTAGAATCACGAATTATATGAAAAAAATCGGATCGTACTAAGGCGTCTAAGAAAATCGGCAGATCCTGTTCAAATTCTATTTAATTTTGTATGTGTATCTAAATTTTAAGTGTTGTAGTTTATTGTTCGTTGTCTGGTCGTCTTTAGTCTTTTTAACATGAGATTGTCAGCCTTTCCTTGGCTTTATTCACCTCGTGGTATTTACTACTCTTCACCTTTTTATGAAACAATAAGCATAATTATTTACAAGCAATCGTCAGAAGTTTGTGCAACGTTTTGGGCATTGAAGTATAAGGCTGAAGCAAGTTAAGCAATTAAGAATTTCCTTTGGTCAAATATCTCTTACATTTATTGATAAATTTGTGTTTTCTGTTCACGATTAATCTATAAAAGCGCGTCGAACGCGGCACGTATATAAAATATGTGTATGCTTCATTATCGACATGTGCTAAACAATGTAACTTGAGAACTGTACGTCTACGAAGCTTTTGTCCTCTCTGCAGTCAGTACATTGTCATGACTCATAGCAAATATTTCTTATTTTTCGGTTATTAATTTAAAATATAAAGATAATTTATCTCCCACAGGTAAATGAGGTTATACAGCTTTTCCAGGATATACATCAGTTCCCTTAAAAGTGTTTTTGTCTAGGCCTTCCTGGTGTAAAAAAAAAATCACAAACACATTTCGGAATGCACCAAATTTATAAAGTTATTTCAAATTTTCATGTGGTTTACTTGCATGAGATATTGACAATCGACAATTTAATAGATATTTCCAATGAAATGACATGACCAAAGATAACCATCCTATCTGAACATGAATTTGCCCAATGCATTAAAGCATGACGAAAAAGAGCATGTACTGCATTAATGCTTTGCTCGTTTAAAACATATATTTTATTTTAAATTTTATCGAAATAAAAATCAGAATAAGGATATAACTTTATTGTCTTTTAAGATCCAACGGCATCAATTTTTGATTTAATGGTCGCAAATTGGATTTACTGGAGACGCGTTAGCTGAGCCAGTAAATGGCTATTTGTGACCATCAAATCCAAAATTAATCGGAGCTTAATATACAATAATGTTCTCTATACTCTAATGAAACGAACAGAAAACGACCTCAAATCATACATTTCAAATCTGGTATATTTCGTTTGCGCTTGCTCAAAACGTTTTCAATTGTGAATTGAAGCCATGGGAATTGGTGACGTCATCCAACCAAAATGAACATAACAAACGATGTTACAGAATAAGAATTGTTATTTAAATTTTAAATTTTATTGTAACCGTTTGATGATTTTATTTACAATAACCTTTTACGGGAATAGTATTCATTATCTAGAAATTTTAAATGCATCGGTCATTACTTGGTCATTTGACTTGACTCATATATTAAGTTCTTTTCAAAAAGTTGACTTTCAAACCAATAAATAAATTTAACCGTGACAAAATACAAAAAATAAAATCTTAATCGACATAATATACTAATTTTCTTTCTAAGTTATCAGTTTGTAAAAAGTTACAAACAACCCATAATGTTAAATGTGTAACCGACCTACTTCTTTTGCATATTTGTATGATTCGCATCAAAATGTGGTTGCTTGCGGCAATAATGCAGAACAAAATGCGTTTATCTAGTAGGAATTTTCCATTTTTCCATTGAATTATTTTTTTTTTTTAATTAATGAGATTTATTTTTAAGTTTAAGATTAATAGACTATAACTACACTTTCTAATGTACAAAATCAGTTGGGTTTTTTTTTTCTCGTCTTTGATTAAAATGATGGATGACTTCTTAGATTGGACTTCATGTGTACTTAAATGTTATTTCTCACAAAATGGCTTTTATTAAATATCTATATTCAAACACGGCTGAAAGTAGAATTGTATTAAATATTTCATGCCAGTTTGGTAGGTTGGATCTATTAATTTGAATGTCCAACTTACGAGGGGATTAGTAAGCGATTTTTTTCGTTTTCGTTGTTGTTTCTTTTTCCTTATATTATTTGTTCTTATTTTGTTTCAATGATTTCGAAACAAAAAGAGCATTGATTAACTTGACGGCCGACTATAATGATTCAAAACTTGAAGAAGCACACGGTCTATTTAGATAACTACGGGGTTTACCGAACACTTTTTTATAACAATCTTTTACATTTCTGTTAATTAATAGAACGTTCATCAGCAAAGAACACTGACACACCTGGTAAACCATCTAATCTCAACCAAATGGTTGAGACGGGAAAAAGTATTCTGGCAATTCCTGTTAAGCTTTTCTGGTTCAAATTATCCAAAATAATCACAGGGTAGGTCGACATTTCGTCAATTTACTGAAAATCAATGCGTTTTTTGTAAAAAAGGAGAATGTCATGCCATAGATAATTGAATTAGGGCTTGTCTCGTGTATAACATGGACCAATATGATTTAAAATGAAATCGGAATGACTTTTCTCCAGCAGGTAAATGTGGCCAGTGCAGTCAGCTATTGACAAGATGACAGTGATATCATTGATAAACTAACTTATATATCAGTAAATAAGTATTTTTCTAAAACCTTATCAACATAAAATTACAGTTTGTTCTTTTTTTTTACTTATATAATTTCATTAAGCTAAATATGTTATAAAGTATGTCATGTTGAGATTTTCTTGTATCAGTTGTGATATTCTGGAACAATGTTGGTGAATTAAATTCTTCTGGTGAATTAAATTCAACTAGTTTAGTATCAAATACATATACAACCGTCAAAATTCATAAACTTGCCGTATATTGTTTGACATTTCAACAGTAATTTAAATCTTGTCTGTAGTTATGACAGCAGCTTTTAAGAGACCTTTGGTTGTAATAGAGTCTAAATAGTAAACATCTGTGTGTTTTTTTAAAGTTCTAGCGCTGGAGATTAATAGTCTAGCGTTTGAGATGCAGTTTTGCACAGAAGTCAATAATGGTATAATTGACATCTCCAGGGCTAGAATTTATTCCTACATTGCTTATCTTGACGTCTCAATAGCTAGCTTTTCGATATCTTCACAAAGTGATTAAATAATAACAATCCTTTTTTATGGTTATTATGTGACATTTTGAACGGTAAATTTCCCTAGATGCAGAGTGCCGAGAGTTTTGATGCAATACGTAACGGTTATTTTCCACCGGACATAAGGGACATTGATGCATAAAACGGATGCTGAACGGAAATGAAACGAAAACTAAGGGATGTCTAACGGACAGGAACGGATTGAAAAAAATTTATCCGTTCGGCTTCCGTTTGCGCTATCAAATAAGGTGTGTCCGGTTCTTAATACTCCTGTCACACCTTACCAGATAGCGCGAACGGACGCCGAACCGATAACGTTTTTCAATTCGTTCGTGTCCGTAAGCCGCGTGTTGTTATCCGTTAGACTACGGTCGATATCTGTTTCATTTCGCTCAGTGTCGGACTGTCCGCTTAATCAGTCGACGTCCGTTTTGTCCGATGGAAAAATGTGCGCATGTTCAAAACTTTGAACGGACGTTCAACGATTGAAGTGTCCGGTAAGCGTCCGTTTTTTTTTCAATACTCGTCCGTTCTGTGTCCGTTTTGTATCCGTTATTTGTCTTATATTAAGGTATATAGATTTTTCTGAGACAAGTGCCTTTGGTATTTCACTAGACCAAATATATATCATCTTTTAGTACTGTGATGTTTTATGTTATAAAGTCAACCTGTAACTTTGATATATAAAAATGATATGAAGCGAGATGATCTATCAAATATTCTTGCTTTGTACGTTTTTAAGACAAAATATTCAACTCAAACACGCCCTAGCATAAAAAGGTGAACTCGATATTTAATTTTTTAATTTAACTAATGGAAGGGCAGACACGAAAATTACTGAACTAATAGATTGATATGTTCTCCGTCCGTGGTAATTTTTCAAAAAACTCGAAGGTTATGCATTTTCTGCATCCAACTTGATAGATATCCATGTCGTCGACTTGATATCTAATTGTTCTGCTTAACTATGTTAAAGATAAATTGAAAACTTATGCAATAAAATTAATGATACCAATTTTCTTGCACCAGATGCGCATTTCGACAATACATGTCTCTTCAGTGATGCTCGTGGCCAAAATATTTGAAATCCAAAACTTATATAAAAGATGAAGAGCTATAATCCAAAAGGTCCAAAAAGTATAGTCAAATCCGTGAAAGGAATCAGAGCTTTGCATGAGGGAGATACATTCCTTAATTTATATTAATTTCTAATATTTTGTAACAGCAAATTTTAAAAACACAAAAAAAATCCGTATTTTCATGCCAGTACCGAAGTACTGGCTACTGGGCTGGTGATACCCTCGGGGACTGATAGTCCACCAGCAGAGGCATCGACCCAGTGGTAGTAATAAAATTAACGATACCAATTTTCTTGCACCAGATGCGCATTTCGACAATACATGTCTCTTCAGTGATGCTCGTGGCCAAAATATTTGAAATCCAAAACTTATATAAAAGATGAAGAGCTATAATCCAAAAGATGGTGTTTTTAAAATAAAAAACTTCGTAATAGAGAAGAAATTTGTCATTTTATTTGTTTCTATTAACAAAATTTTTGTTACTATAGTAAACAATTCAGTAAGCATTTATCGCCTTCTCTAACGAAGAGCTTCGATTCTTTTGTTCTATTTCAACCGGGTTTCCGCCTGATACTGCGATCTACACGATCGCACTACAATCGTCAAAATCATTATTTCTTTAGAGATCGTAGTGCGATCTTGGCCTAGTGTGACGGAGCCCGAGGTCTGTTAGGAATCGAATTCATCCAAATCATATTAATATCTATATATTATAAAATAATCTTATTTATAATTGAAAGGCATGCATTTTTCTATCTGCAATTCTTAAAATTGTATCTCTATTCAGATTTCAACTTACCACAGACAGAAATAAATCAAGTTAACCGTAAAAAAGGTCAACTTGAATAGTACCGCGCACTGATAAAGTTTCTTTGTTCATTTTGGGAAATAACTATATTTTTACAATAGAAATTACATTTTAATTAGTTGAAATAAACTCTAGCATAGCTATTTTAATAGTTTTTATCTTTATATAGTAATAATGCACGCGTGTTGGATTGCCAGTCATAGTTAATTTGAACTTTGAAACCTCAGCGCCCACGTTTTTAACAATAATATATTTCATGACACAATGTAACCAGAAAGTCTCAAAACTGTGACAGAAAGACTCAACTAATACCTTTATATCTCAACCATTTAGAATGTTTCATTTCTGTACTAAGACTATGCTTGACAAACAAATATTCTTGCAATTTACAGACGTGGTTATCGTAAAGCATAAAAAAACACAAACAATTGACATATTTTCTTGCTTAATCATTAATATCATAGCAGTTCTATCGGATTCAAAGAAAGTAAACATGATAATCCGTAGGAATAAAGTGATTGTGACTTCAATTTCAGATATTTTGAACCAAGAAGAGACATATTAGTTACAATCATCATTTATCTATGGCATGACATTCTCCTATTTTACAAAAAAAAATCATTGATTTTCAGTAAATTGACGAAAAGTCGACCTACCCTGTGTTTATTTTGGATATTTTGAACCAGAAAAGCTCAACAGGAAGTGCCAGAATACTTTTTACCGTCTCAACATTTGGTTGAGATTAGATGGTTTACCAGGCGTGACTGAAAAGTAATTTGTCATTATCAGCACCAAAAAATAAATATACACGTGGTCTTGAAAATATTTAAGAAATCATGAGAATCACATGAGAATCACATGAGAATCACATGAGAATCACATGATGGTGACATAAACAGAATATTGTCGGCCTCCAGTCCTGGAATACTTGGTTTAAACTTGACGGACGAATCCTACCATTTTCCTAGGTTGACTATAACCGAAGATGGTTAGTTTTGAATGGCTTTACATACGTTTATCATTTTATTTGAAATCTCTCCTAGGAATTAATCAATAGATAATGCATGTCATCAATCTACATCAACTAAAGAGATTATCCCCTAAATGTCACTGCATGTGAATTTATATTCTACATCTTATCTCTATACTTACCGATTCTCACAAATAAATTGGTGTTGTTGTTCACAATCCACATCATCCCATCTAAAACCTTTTTTTAAATGAAATACACTCACAATCCTGTCGACCATTGTAATTTTCAGGTTGTCCTGGAATCCAGTCAGTAGTTACAATTAATCTCGAGTTTCGATTCCATACAAATGTACCTTCCTTTAGGTTATCTGAGCCTCCAAGATAAAAAGCTTTGAATAAAAACGTTGAATGGATGAATGGGTATTTGATTGCAAAAGCAAAATAATACTGGAGCAAAATAACAGGAAACGTTTAGTGTCAACAATGTCAGAAAAAAGAGAAAAATATAATAGAGTACCACTTCTATATAGTTCAGATTAGCTTTCATGCAGCATTTTGAGTAATGTAAATAAAGGCAACAGTAGTATACCGCTGTTCAAAACTCATAAATCCATGGACAAAAAACAAAATCGGGGTAACAAACTAAAACCGAGGGAAATGCATTAAATATAGGAGGAGAACAACGACACAACACTAAAATGTAACACACACAGAAACGGACCAAGCATCAGACAAAATCCCACGAGAATAACAAATATAACATCAAAACCAAATACATGAATTTGGGATTGACAAGTACCGTGACACGTCTTATCGCAATGTGAAATTACACTCAAAAATAAGAGAAAACAAACGACGCAACGTTAAAATGTAACACACACAGAAACGAACAATAATATAACAATGGCCATATTCCTGACTTGGTACAGGACACTTTTAAAGGAAAATGGTGGATTGAACCTGGTTTTGTGGCATGCCAAACCTCGCACTTTAATGGCAATGTTAAATATAACATTGAAATGACAACATAATATTACAGGACTACAATACAAATAAATAGGAGAACGTATTAGACAAAGAAACACATGATTAATGGATAACAAAAAGCACCAGATTTAAAATTCAATACGCCAAAAACGCGCCTCGTCCACACAAGACTCACCAGTGACGCCCATATATAAAAGATCGAAAGCGAAAAAAAGTACAAAGTTGTACAGCACTGAAGATCAAAAGTTGAAAAAGGTTGTGTCAAATACGGCTATGTTTTTATGCTTGGGATAATCAATTTCGTAATTAAGTTACTTGAGCTACATGCAGGTGTCAAAACAAATACAAGCTTACATTCAATTGACAATGCGAAAAAGAAAAATAAACTGCAGCATTGCACCTCTTAATACAGTGATTGAAATGGGAACTCTAACGGCCTAGTTAATGTACAGAAAAAGAACAAAAATCAAGAAACGACAACCACTGAATAACAGGCTCCTAACTTGCGACAGGAATATACATATAAAAAGGTAATCAACCCACGGATCGCGAAAAAAAAAACAAACTGAGAAATAACGAGTGAAGAATTGACATTGGTTGAATTGCTTTGTATTTGCTTGTAAAAACTGCCGCATTTTCCATAGTATCTACAATCATATTATCATAAATAAATCGAAAAAAAAATACTTCTAGATATTTCTATTTTCCATAACTCGATGTCTTCAACAAACAAGTTTGTTGGTATTATATTGTATGATCATACATATTTCCATAAAGGTTTTCAATAATACCATTGAAAAATCTTGATATTTGCATTGTATTTGAGAGGCGAAAGCTACCAAAGGGACATTCAAACTCATAACACCGTGTATCATCAGTACAGTGGGTATAGGTACTAACCAAGCAGGCGTGAACGATTTTGACCTGACACGGTAACGAAAATCTTTGTTTTTTTCACATAATATCAATGTGTACGTCAATGTAAACATAATAGTTGTTTTAAGAAATGATTTGGTCGTAGGTTGATGATTAGAGATGTCTCCTTATTTTCCAAAACAAGAACGATTACTCAAGTGCAAATACTTGATACAGAATGTGGCGCTCGTCTCATCCGATATAATTCTATATTTATTGCAACTCTTTTTCTAATAGAAGGTCACTGTGTGTGTGTAATAAGTATAGCTGTTTCAATAATTGGCATTGAAATCTTTCATACATATGTTATTTTTCGATATTTTATTCCGAAAAGATGCGTTGTGTACAGTGTTTAGCTTACCACATAATCCTTCTGTATGCTATATAGTTCAGATGCTGTACACCGTACACAAAAACTTTATTTTTATACTCGTTTATTACCCCCAAAAATTCAAGGAATGAGTAATCACAAGTAGGTTCGTGATTGGTAACTATTAATTTTGCACTGTATTAGCTTCTTTCAGATAAAACATGTAAATGTCTCGTCAACTGTGTCGAAATTGAAAGTTGGTGTTGACATTCACAAATATTTGCGCATGTACAAGTTTATTGTTCATATTAAAATATCAGGTTGTTTTATAAATAGGAAAAAATCGATGCGAAAATTATTTGGGAGCAGGAATTTCAAATGTTGAGAAATGTACATTGGATATTGATAAAGCAAAACAAAGATTTTCGTTACTATGTAAGGTCAAAATCGCTCACGCCCGCTTGGTTAGTAACTTTATCCGCTGTACTGATGATACACGGTGCATAAGTCGTAAATCAACTGACAACGCTATTGCTAATACTAAAGGAAAAAAGACAAACAGACAATCAACAGTATACAAACCACTACATAAAACCGAGACATTTTAATATGAATAGTTATATAAGGTACAATGCTTAATATGATACGTCAGATGCGCGTTTTGTTTATATAAGACTCAAATGACGCTCAGATTAAAATAGCTAGAAATACATTTAAGTGTGAAGTTGAAGAGCATTGAGGATCCGAAATTCAAAAATGTTATTTCAATTACGGCTAAGATGATATACACAGATACTTTTGCATTGGTACTATTTCTGTATCAATAAGATGTAGTACTGAAGATCTACTTTCAATATTTAGTACTATTTTGTTACTCCAAAATCATTGTAATATTTAGGTAGTTGTATTTTATAGCACTTGAGTTGTACTTGAAATTAAAGTATATTTCCAGTACTGCAGATTATAAGTACACAAATATAACCTACGCAAAAGTAGCAGTGCATGCCTGGGATAAGAAAATCATTAGTATTTCCAGTTTATACTGTGGCAAACAGATCATTTATAAATGAGAGATTGAAATTCTACTTCTGGCCAAATGTTAGGGAAATATGGCATATCTTTTTCCTGTTGTTTGCAATAATTAATATGCACATATATGACTCAAACAGTAAGCTTAATTTGTAAGAAAGCAATGAAAAGGAGTTGAATTAAATATATGACTGAAAATTATTCTATTTTCTCCTACAAATGTAACTGTTTATTGTCATATGATGTTTAAGAGATTGCAGCTGCTTCTCAAACTTTATAAACGTCACTAATTTGTGAGCAGAAACCTAATGAACCAGGGTTCTGTCACCCTTGTTTATTGTGCTTTAAAACGTTTTGCATTCATTCATTTTTGCTTATGAATTTCTTTTATAGAGTATATTAATGTCGTTCTATAACTCTTTGTTGAAATATAATTTTAAAATCATCCCTTCGTAATTTTTACGGACGCCATCACGAGTTGGTTGACCGTTATGGAATAACCGTTTCACAAATGATATCGGATATGTTCCTTACGTAGCAACTACAATCCCCTTCCATTTAATGAATGTGACCTACCAAATGAGACCATTTACCGTTTGTCTTTTTTATTTTTAGCCATGGCGTTGTCAGTTTATTTTTGATTTATGAGTTTGACTGTCCCTCTGGTATCTTTCGTCCCTTTTTTTTTTTAAAGTGATACATTTTAGAACACAATGCTGACAGTTACTGCTGGACCCCATTTGTTTTACATTTTTACCTATTATGTCTGATTGATTTGGTCACACATTGCAATTACTATATAAACAATTAATATTAACTAAACAGTGATATTAAAATGTACCTTGATTAATAAGTAAGTTTTATTATCGCTATTTTGTGCATTTTTCCTTTGATCTTTTTTTGTGATAATTTTCATATCATGCTACTCGCCTGAGATTGAAAATTATTGCTAGAAACTAAGGAGCCACGTGGCGTTGCTAATGAAATTGACAACGTCGTCATAGGTAAAATAGCGATAAACAGATTATCATTAGTCATCTCAACTCGAATGCTTTTCAATCAATCTCGTTGAGCTAACGAACGATAATCTATGATTCTACATTATAAATGAAACGTTTGACGTGGTTATACCAAAACGATAACGGAAAGAATATCCGAATTTTTAAGGAGTCGGTAAAATATGATACATTTCCCGGAATTTTTTCAATTTTTTTTTTTTTTACGGTATGTAAGTAAAGCTAGTTTAAGCGTTTTATGATGTATATCATATCTCACTGTATCAGGATTTCCAACATAAAGACCGCCCCACGGTTGATCTTTTTATTGATCAATACTGAGACCCCTCGGTGTGTTATCCAACAAGAAACATCATAATCAATCATCTTCCAAAGATCAAATATTAAAAAAATTAAAATCATGACCACATGCACACTTGCACATACAAACGTTTTAACATTCAAATTGTAGGAGAGGCGAGCAAGAAAAAAGTAAAATCTCAGCAAATAACTCTGAGGTAAATTCATAACGGAGAGTTCCTAATCAAATGGCAAAATCAATTGATGTGTTTTGTCATTTGATTTTGCCATGTGATTATGGACTTTTCAATTGGATTTCCTCTAAGTTCAGTATTTTTGTGATTTTATACATTTTGATAAAACGCACCAAACACATGGACAACAACTGTCATATTCCTAACTTGGAACAGGTATTTTCAAATGTAGAAAATGGTGGATTTAACCTGGTTTTATGGCGCTAAACCTCTCACTTGTATGACATTCGCATTACATTCAATTATATTGACATCGATGCGTGAACAAGGTTTCACAACTGGTTGAACAACAACACGAACCAAACTGTCGGTGATCTCATGTGGTCCGGAAGGGAAAGTAAACCTGCTCCACATGTGGCACCCGTCGTGTTGCTCATTATCGTTATAAATGTTAGGTCACAATCTTGAAAAGGGAACGGTATTGTAGTAACGGAACATATCCGATATCATCTGTAAAACGGATGTTCCATAACGGTCAACCAACCCGTAATGGCGATCGTAAAATGTACGAAGTGATGATTTCAACTTCACCATCTAGAACTTTTGGTTTAAAAATGCAAAGAACAACAATTGTGATTCTGAAATCATCTCTTTCTTCGGAAAGTTTTGTTTTCAACCGAACCTCATAGTCAATTTCTAGATGTAAGTCCTAATCAAATGGTAAAATCAACCTAAGGAAAAATCAAACTAATGGATAACAACTGTAATGTTTTTGAATTAGTGCAGACATCTTCTTTGGTAGAAACTGGAGGTTGAACCTGGTTTTATACAGCTAAAGCTCTTACTTTTGAGACAGTATCATCAAATTCCATATTGACAACGACGTGTAAACAAAAAAGATATTACAACGCTTCTCTTATGCTCAACTATCTCCCTAAAGAACAGTTTTTATTAAAATCAAAAGCCTGGACACATGTTCACAAAAAATATATGTACAGACAGCAAAGTGAAAACTTTCTAGCCTTCAAACTGTAGAATGAGTTAAGCTGAATAACTATATACTCATAAAGAGACGGACGAACGGAAGGAAGGATAGACAGACCGACAGACAGGAGTAAGCAAATATGCCCCTGACCCCAACTTTCTGTTGCGAGGCAAAGATTATCTTTTTTGTCTTTTTTTTTAATATCTTAAAGCAACAGATTTGTTTCTATTTTCTAGAAGGAAAATAGAATGACAGAAAAACCTAATAGTTTTAATAGCATTCGTTCCTGTCTATTATTTTATCTATATAAAGAGAGAAAAGTACTTCTGTTAAAAAACGTTGCTTTGCCTCTCAAAAATAATATCACTGCACTGTTTAAAGGTTCGGCCTGTACATCATTTTTATTGGTACAATAACTCTAAAAATCAAATCATCAGTCAAAGATGTTGCAAAAATTAAAATTGTACACGAGTTGCAGAAAACGAATTTTCTTTTGACTCTTTTTAACCTTTTCAAATGCATAGAAAAACAAAACTGTTAAAGATAGATTTGAAAGAGGTAAAAAAAACTTCGGTACATGAATCAAAAAGCAGTAACAACTTACTTTTGTAAGATTTCCCGCCTAATTTTTCAGGTGATAGTAGTACTGCTATTTAGTTACAAAAAATACAAATGCAGATTTGAATACGTGTTGTCTACACAATTTGTTAAGGTAGAATATTTCAGATGTTGGATTAGTATAGAAAATACTCTGTATGTTGAGCAATCCCTGCATTAAATTTCAAACTGATCAGAAGTGTTAATTATATAATCAGCATTAAATCAACCAGATCAATAGTAATATATCATGTTATTTTACTTAAACTTTATCAACCGTACAACTGTTGCTTGAATTTCATAATTTGTAATTAATACTGTTGTATGTTATTTCACATGTTTGATCATACAAGATTAAAAAGAATTCCAAAACCAATAAGTAAACTTTTATTTAAAGACATATCACCTGTGCAGTGCTCCAAGGTAAATCAATTTGGCTGAAGTAGTAACAAATTGAGCCACACAATACCCATTCAGTGTCACAAGATACTAAAAATAAGACAAGAAGATATCAGATGCCTTTAATAAAATGCGTTCATCAAGTAAAGTATGAAAAATATAGTATTGAATAGCCTCTTATTTTAAAGATTTGTAATTGATTTTACTTTAATTGACTTGGCTGTGCAATTTGCATAGGTGATTACTTGTAAACTTTTAAACTTCAAACAACAAATATTTTTAATATGTAGCAACATGTTGATTACTTACATTCACATTTTGTACCTCCAGTATTTAAAATACAGTCACATCTATAAGTAAGTCCTTCACGAATGGTACAGGTGCCACCATTTTTACACGGATTCGGCGTGCATGGTCTAACTGAGAAAAAAACCAAATATATATGAAAGTCAGCAAATTGTCCAATGCATCAGCCTAGTTGAACTTACCACATAGTCTACATTCCCTATTGTGTTACAACAAATAAAGGCGATGTTTTATTCCTGATTTGAACCTTTAAACTTGTAATTATATCTAATCATAAAATAACTTGACTGCAAATTACAAAATCAATTTACGACCATCATGAATGACATGTATTTATAGTTACAGATATTGCTACTACCTCACAATCACCAACCTGCATCGCGACCCGTGATATTGTTTTGGGAAAAGAAAAATCCTTACCGGTGTGCAAGACATATCAATACGCAGGTACGTCCGATTTCGATGCATTGAAATCTAGAATCAAAGGCTTAGTTCTGAGACAGTACCACTCTGTCATTTTTTTAAAGGTTTTATAGATTAGCCTATTTTGGAATTTACCTTGGAGTTTTGGTACTTTTTTGATAGATATAAACTGAATATATTTGAATGCTTTCGTTCGTAGATTTTGTTGATTAAGTATGTCAATCTGAACAGTATGTAATAAATATACGTTGAATTTGTGTACTTACAGTGACAATTATTACCGGAGTAACTCGCATCACATGTACATATTTAACCCGCATTAGTTATGTTACAATATCCCTGGATACAAGGACGGGCTGTACTTGGCGTGACTGAAAGTAAAAACATTAAACCAGCATTAGTCATATTACAATATCCATGTATACAAGGACAGGCTGTACATGGCGTGACTGAAAGTAAAAACATTAAACCAGCATTAGTCATATTACAATATCCATGTATACAAGGACGGGCTGTACATGGCGTGACTGAAAGTAAACCATTAAACCAGCATTAGTTATATAACAATATCCATGGATACAAGGACGGGCTGTACATGGCGTGACTGAAAGTAAAACATTAAACCAGCATTAGTTATATTACAATATCCATGCATACAAGGACGGGCTGTGCATGGCGTGACTGAAAGTAAAACATTAAACCAGCATTAGTTATATTACAATATCTATGCATACAAGGACGGGCTGTACATTGCATGACTGAATGTAAAACATTAAACCAGCATTAGTTATATTACAATACCCATGCTTACAAGGACGGGCTGTACATGGCGTGACTGAAAGTAAAACATTAAACCATCATTGGTTATATTACAATATCCATGTATACAAGGATAAGCTGTACAAGGTCTGACTGAAAGTAAAAACATTCAAACCAATTGTTTTTAAATCAAGAACACAATAATCATTACTAAAGTAGCAAGGCATAAAAAGGGTAAAGATGAATGCCATTTCCATTCTCAATTATATTGAGTAAGGATAAAATCATTCTTAAATTAGTGCTGTGAACTTTTTGTTCAATCTAGTTTGGTTTAATTTAGTTCTTTGATTTTGTTCTCTCAATATTAAATTACTATTGTGTTTCTAGCAAATGTTTATAACCATTTAATAAATATAAAAACGAAAATGTGGTATGATTGAGACAACTGTCCACAAGAGACCAAAATGACACAGAAATTAACAACTATAGGTCACCGTGCGGCCTTCAAAAATGAGCAAAGCCCATACCGCATAGTCAGCTATAAAAGGCCCCGATAAGAAAATGTAAAACAATTCAAACGAGAAAACTAACGGCTTTATTCATATATAAAAAAAAATGAACGAAAAACA
Organism: Mytilus galloprovincialis; assembly: GCF_965363235.1. NCBI lineage: Eukaryota > Metazoa > Mollusca > Bivalvia > Mytilida > Mytilidae > Mytilus > Mytilus galloprovincialis. Next base: position 10,126,145 of record NC_134838.1, on the reverse strand, counting down.
AATATGTAACACATAAACAAACGACAACCACTGAATTACAGGCTCCTGACTTGGGACAGGCACATACTTAAATAATGTGGCGGGGTTAAATATGTTAGCGGGATCCCAACCCTCCCCTTAAAATGGGATAGTGGTATAACAGTACAACATAAGAACGAACTATAAAAATCAGTTGAAAAAGGCTTAACTCATCAGATGGACAAAAATACAAGTGGACGTGGCCGCGTACTTGTACATCCCGACAAAAAAAGACACTAGGAACAGAATTGAGAGTACTCGCAGTTATCTGACTGCTAGTTCAAAGCCACTAACAACTAATAAAAAAATCATGCATCTAAGACTAAATTATCAATCCACTATCAATCCGTACACATCCAACATCCAATGGATTTAGTGTAAAGACGTCATAAACAGCCAGAGAAAAACATGACCTTGTGCAATGCCAAGTCACAGGTTTCGACAGATTGTAGATCCATGAATGTGTATATGTATATAACATACTAGTAATATATAATTTGCTTCTAATTTACTGATAACAAAATCAATATTTATACCAATAAAAAAAATATTCATTCATCTTATTATAGTGTTGAATTGGTAACCTTTTAGAATAAGTTTATTTACAGGAGCGATAAGTTTACATGGATCATTTTGAAATTTCCGGGCACGGTTAACAACATTTCCGTAAAAATGAGGATGTACTATCCCGTTTGAATAAGTTTTCTACAGGTACAATTAAACTAAAGTAAACAAAATAAAGGTTACCTATAAAATCTCAAACGATAAAATATCGTTATTATATGTTGATATACATAAAGGTTAAAAATAAACAATACAGGGCATTCTTTACCTTAAAATACGTTTTATAGAAACAAATTATATTTGCATTAAAATAACTGTCACTCACAACATGTTTTCCAAGTTTTTATTAAAGGTGAATACGGCAAATTAGAAATACAAGTGACCATAACAAAGAACAATCCAACTAACTTAAAATTGAAATTATTAAAATGGGTTATGATAACGACGAAATAATGATAATATTACTGATGCTTTATCAATTGGCCGTATTGAGTTATTAAAGCAAAACATATAGAAGGAAAAGGAAAATATTCCGTTAGATTTAATGAATAATTACAAAAAGTCAGCAATAGTATCACGAAAAACTGGTATCAGCAGCCTGTAATTAAGTGGTTGTCGTTTGTTTATGTGTTACATATTTGTTTTTCGTTCATTTTTTTTTTTTTTTTTATATATAAATGAGGCCGTTAGTTTTCTCGTTTGAATTGTTTAACATTGTCATTTCGGGGCCTTTTATAGCTGACTATGCGGTAAGGGCTTTGCTCATTGTTGAAGGCCTTGCGGTGTCATATATCTGTTAATTTCTGTGTCATTTGGTTGCCTGGGTGTTTTATAATATCAAAAAGCAATTCAAAAATATGAATTATAGGCTGCAGAATGTATAGTAAGGTTAGTACCTGTATAAAATTACATTTTAAGAAAAAATGCTTAACTTAATTAATAATAACAAAATGTATGCAAGGACGGCTGTCATAATGCACATTATCCAAAATCGTTTTATGCATTGGGAACGATCATCATTCCCTGTTTGGTGGGATATTTTTTTTTTTTATTTATGTCCCGGTAGAAATAGCATTAAACATTAATTCAAAAATATACTTGATGGCTTTATTTATTTTTTTAAATTCCTCAAACTATGTGACTCAATGGGTACATCATCAACACTTAAACTTTCTCACCGTTGTCTAACGTAAATGTGGGCGGATCTTTTTCAAGGTTTATATCATGCATAAATCCTGAAATTTTTTAGCCACGAAATGTGAGCTTAATGTGATTTCTTAAAGAATCACCAAAAGTGAACTTAAAATTGTAACGTCGTACAAATAGAAATGCTAAAATATTAAATTTCCGATTCTACGATAAAAAAAAACCATGCAATGAATATAACATGCATCAAAATGCCGCACATTGAATGAGCAGTAAGTTTATCTATCAAAACGCAAATTTTCAAATAACGAAAATAATCATCTGAAGAAAGACTTGAAATTAACACCAACGCCATTCAGCAAAAATGCAAAAAGGTGTACACTAAAAGACTACAATAAATTTGATAGAAATCGATACTGACCTTCATTCATTTCGTAGCAATATAGGATATAACCCTGCTTCTATTTGCCATAAGTTAAAAAATATATTGATTAACAAAGATTGAATCATCTTTTCTATCAATAGAACAAATCTAAAAATACAGTCTTACACAAGTATGTCACAGATTTCCGATCTAGGAACTACACAATTTGCCGTACCTATTATGTGTTTATACATTTTCCCATCAAATTCGAATACATTGTTTTCTAAAATGAGTCCCTACAGATGTTTTACTATATTGACCAGCCGAACCACCAAAAATGTGTCGGGTACAAACTTGCATTATGGAATGCGTGGTTGCCTGGGTGTTTTATAATATCAAAAAGCAATTCCAAAATATGAATTATAGGCTGCAGAATGTATAGTAAGGTTAGTATCTGTATAAAATTACATTAAAAAAATGCTTAACTTAATTACTAAAAGAAATCAATGTTTGTAAGAATAATCACATTAGTGAAAAAATTAGTACATGATTGTCTCGTTCGTGGATTAAGGTAAATAGTCAAATCATAGTAACAAAAATACAATAGAGCGGATTTACAATTTAACAATTTTCTAGAATATCTTTTTTGCGAATGATGTATTGGTACATTGGGGTTACCACATTAGGCTGTTAGCTCCAAGTTTTTTGGGATGCTTTTTGCTTTCATAGCAGTTTTGTAGTTTTGTTTTTGCGGCTTGTCTGCTGAAACTACAACATATTTGTCGTGAAAAAGAATAAGAGCATCCAAATCATTGGCTTCTTGAAAGGGTTTAAAGTCCGTATATATATAACCGTATAGTTTAAGTCAATTCAGATAAAATTACAGTGTTTGTTCAGTTTAGAACTTGCTTCATTATATTTTGTTGTTACATGGATATATATTTCAACTATGTGTTGTTGAATATATTATTGTGTACATTTGGATCACACCTTATTGTGATCTTTCCAATAAAATACTTTATTTCATTTATATCAATTATGAAGAGGCAAATACATTATTTGCATTCATGAGTAACATAAATTGCCTTTTCAAGAAAATATTGCATTCACTATGACCGATGTAGGTATATAAAATGACGTATTCTATAAGTAATAGAGTGAATACTGTATTTGTACACATTGAATATCGATATTATTGTTAGTACTGATGGCAAGTAAACATTATAAGTGGATTACTCAGGAATACATACGTTTTAAATAATCTCGAAGACGGCATTAAAGAGCTTACTACGATACTGATTTCTGTGACGAGTCTTTTTTACGTTAAGGTGTAATACCACCAAATCATGGTACGTCACATCCGGTTGTATACGAAAGTAGGTCTAAAAAAATATTCCCTTGAATTTGACAGCTGTAGAAAATAAACCCTGCATTTCAATGCACTTAAATTTTTCTGAGTCATAAACATGTATGTTGGATGTCTGTAATCATCATTCTTTTTTTATTTGATGGTCTTATAAAATATTTTGGAAAGTTAAGGTTACATAGTTACCAAAGCAGGTAACCAGTAAATAACAGTGTAAAAATTGGGTTGTTTACTTCCGGTGATGGTTACTTTCTTATATGCAATGAAATGTAGTGTGAAATTTTCACTGTAGCACTGGAAAGGATTACACTTTATTCATGCAAAGGATTTATTTGGTTGAAATAAAGGTAAATACTGTACATTTTTTTTAAAGTGCCAATTTAACAAAGACTAATAGGGAAACATCAATGGTGGTATTACACCTTAAACGCTCGTCTAGCGTAAACATGTTTTAAGCCCGATTTAAGAATATTTATCTGAAAAACAAACATTTTTTATCAACCTAAACAGCGTACGACTTTATTTATTTTAAAGAATCAACCTGCATATTAAAACATACCAAATGTTGAACATACGTGACTGTTTGAATTAGTTGGTAGGCATCTTGAATCTTCTTTGCAAGAATTATTAGGCCAGTATCTGTCAACACTCTGAATGTATAACAATAATATAAGATTGTTTTACCTATACATTTTAATTAATGGATTTATGGATTCCGTTTTGTATGTTTTAAAAATATGTGAAAAAAATATTTTTAATTGAAATTAAAAACATCAAGCTAAACTCTGTTATTTGCGCTGCAGATATCTGTAATATTTGACTTAGGACATGCAACAATAATGAGGAGTTTCAACACATAAAATGCGTCAAATGTATATTTTTACACAGGATAATATTTCTTAGTTGTATATATAGTACTGTTGTTTAGAATAGAAAACTCATATTGAAAGAAGACTCCATATGACGTGACTTGGTCGTTAAATCGTACTGATTGTCTTTATAGAAATCATTTGTTAGTTGAAAATAATGAATCTGCTGATAAAATTTTGACTTTGCATAGTTCATGTGGTGATGTCATTCAAATTGAAGTCTTTCTTGTGTCAGTTTAATTTTTTTAAAAGACTAACTCCTTATAATTAGTATTAGACATCAATTAAAATTTCTTATTTTTAAAAGAAAATTGAAGGATTGGTTTTGACGGTTGAATTATTTACATTGTTTATCAAAAGAATCGATAGTTTCTTGCAATACTTGATCGAACTCAAGTAACCTTATGAATATTATTGATGACTCCAAAATACTATTGCAGGCTATGCTCATGAATATATACGCCGGCTGTTATTGATGACAAGCTCGAAACTAGTACACATGAACCATTAAAACATTTCATTATTTAAGACAAATTGAATTATTGGTTTTGACAGTAAACATAGTAAAATACATAAACTATGAAGTTTAAAAGTTTTAGGGAATCTTATGGTGAGATTTGTATTGCGTTGTCTTAAGTTTTCTATATGTGTCATGTGACCTTTTATTTGTCTGTTTGTCTTTTTGGTTTTTTAGCCATAGCGTTGTGGGTTTATTTTCGATTTGTGACTTTGAGTGGTCCTCTGTTATTTGTCACCCCTCTTTTATGCGATATTTCTGCGACCGTTATTATGGTGGTTTTCTTATATTTTTAGATCGAAAGAAGATCAGTTAACCACTTTATTTTTTTCGATAGATATAATTATTAATTCAACGAGTAGACTTTTTTTAAAGCATATGTGCTAATCACCAATTAACGTACTTATATACTGACTTACATCTAGAAATTGACGATGATGGTCGGTGATGAATAATTCAAATATTATACTGAGAATAAATTCGTTTTTCCTTTAAAAAAGTTATTTCTAGACGAAAAAAAAAAGAAAATAGCAAATAAGTCTTCCCACGTGTATTAACTTAAATTTGAATGCACTTGATGAGACACTAATCAGGAAACAGCCAACAATGGCGAATTCCACTACCTGTTTCAAATATATATATAGAAACAGTCGTAATATCACTGGATCGATACCACTACTGATTGATTATCAGTTTCCTAGGGTATAATTAGCTCAGTTGTGTAAAGCTCGTGACTTATAACTAACCTGTCCTAATTTTCCATTATTAAATTATAAAGTTATTTAGAAACTAAGGTTAAATTCCTTTAGGCAAATTTTACTTTTAAATTACATTAATTTTGCTGTTATTTTTATGTTCATATAGCTCTTCAAATATTTAGGTTCTAATACACCATTGACTTACAAATATTCAATTTTGAGTGTTCCTGGTGAAGAGAAATACAGAAAATATTGTCGGAAGCATAACATTTATGAGGTATTGTTTTCACTCCATATTTGAATACTTGTTCTGAAGAGCTCAAGTTTTAAATAAGCCATCTTTCATTCATGACATTCGTTTCATTCATGGCACTACAATCTGTCGATGCCTGTATATATTGGCATTGCAAAAGGTCATGTTTCTATGACTGTTAATGACTTCTTAACACTTAATCCATTGGATGTTAAATGTTTACTGATTGATATGTTAGTCTTAGATGCATGATATGTTTTATTAGTTGCTATTTACTTTGTACTACTTGTCAGTAACTGCGTGTTCTCTCAGATCTGTACTTAGTGTCTTTTGTTGTGGGGATGTATAAATACTCTGCCACGTCCGGTCAATGTTTTGTTAGATGTTTTTCTGATTTGTATCGATCTGACGAGTTAAGCCCTTTTCAACTGATATCAATAGTGTGTTCTTATGTTGTACTGTTACAAGGTTAGGGGAGGATTGAGCACTCACAAATATGTTTAACCCGCCACATTCTTTATGTGTCTAACCCAAGTAAGGAGCCTATGGTTTAGAGGTTGTCGTAAGTTCATGTCTATCATATTTGTTTTTTCGCAAATTGTTTTGTTATAAACTAGGCCGTTAGTTTTCTCAATTGAATTATTCTTATTTTTCATGTCGGGGCCTTTTTTAGCCGACTTTATGGTATGGGTTTTTGTCATTGTTGAAGGTCGTACGGTTACCTATAATACTTGCTTACATCCACTTTGCTTGAACTTAGGTGGAAAGTTGTTTCAATGGCAAACAGACCTCGTCTCCTTATTATTATAAACATCTACATTAAGTTTTGATATTTGGCTGTACCTTTTATATATAATTCATTGGCTGTTAATGGCTTTGAACTAGCTTTAAAATAACTGCTAGTACACTTAGCTAGGTCTTTACTGTAATTGTTTTATGGTGATGACTGATTTTACAGTTTAAACTTATGGTGTGCTGATTTACTACAGTTCTAGATTATGGGAGGATTAAGCGCTGCCACATTCTATATGAGCCCGTCAGGAGCTTGCAAATCTTGGGTTGTTTTTGTTGCTCTCTATCGTATTTGTCATTAATCCTGCCGTTCGATTTTTCTTTTGAATTGTTTTACATGTTGTCATGTCAGACATCTTATGGGTGACTATCTTGGATAGGTGTTTTTCATTGTTGAATACCGCTCGATGAACTTAAAGATGTTTTAAATACAGACAACAGTAGTATAACGCTGTTCAAAACTCGTAAATCGATGGACAAAAAACAAAATCGGGGTAACAAACTAAAACCCTCCCTCTAACCTGGGACAGTGGTATAACAGTACAACATAAGAACGAACTATAAAAATCAGTTAAAAAAGGCTTAACTCATCAGATGGATACAATTACAAATACTACACAGAGTGGACGTGCCCGGGTACTTGTACATCCCAACAACAAAAAGGCACTTAGTACAGATCTGAGAGTACTCGCAGTTACTGACAGCTAGTTCAAAGCCACTAACAACTAATAAAAAATAATCATGCATCTAACACTAAATTAACAATCAGTACACATCCAACATCCAGTGGATTTAGTGTAAAGACGTCATAAACAGTCAGAGAAAAACATGACCTTGTGCAAAGCCAAGATACAGGTATCGACAGATTGTAGATCCATGAATGTGTATATATGTATACAACAATTATATTTAATATGAAAATGGGAACAATGTATACTATTAATACTAAAACATCAACTTACTGGCGACTAAATCAACTGAATTTTTAGAGGTTCCTCAAAATAATATCTGCTTTCTAGTTCCTTCCTTTTTTTTGATTAATTGCTTTATTCGATCAAACAAATAAATCAGTTTTAAACCAGTGTATGTCTTTGCTGTTCCTTAGACAAGTAAATGTAAAGTCTACCAAGACTGATATTATAACGCATTTTGGACAAAAAATAGTCTGAAGTAAGATGAAATTCAGATGACAGTGTTATACCAATTCAAATCTCGTTAATAGACTAAAAGGCAAAAAATCAGAATAACAAACATAAACGTGCATGAGCCCTAAAAGGAATTAGACCAGACTTTTGGATCATCAAAATCGGAAAACGATTATCGTTAAGAGACCCAGGGTTCAACCAATGAAAATACTAGATTTGGTGATTCGTTTACAAATTGTGTACAGCACTTCGAATGCTTAGAAAAGTTTACAACCATAGGATCGAGTCCGTCGACAGAGTAAGCGTTTCCTGCAATGCATTCTAGTTCACACAAAATCGTAATAGAACACAATCGGTTAAAGGACAGATCAGACGACTATATACACTTAATTCAGTTTGTAAAATGTTTGTGGTGCAATTTTTTACGATAAAGTCAATCTACTGAATTGTTGAAAGGTAAAAAAAAAAACACTTATTTATGCCGACTCTTTCTCTGAAAGATTTTCAAATTCGATCAAGATGCAGGATACAATTTGGTAAAAACAGTTAGAAAAAAGCAAGTATATATACACAAACTTCCACCTTATCATAATTAACAGGTGAAAAAATACACTCAATACTAAAAAAATGTTTTCAGTGTCTATTACCTTCACAACTGAATCAATACATGTGTATTAGTACATGTATTTGCATAGGTGTGAAAAAAATCCTGTTATTCTATATACAATCTTGTTACTGATAGTTATAATGGAGATATAGCTTGGTGTAAGAATGTAAAATCTGTGCTCCTGATAATTGTGGACTATCAAATATATGGAACTCTAAATATTTTATAAGTAAAAACTGGTTGCATGATACTGTTAAATTAAGATTAACTGACCAGTTCAGACAGACATGGTATGCTACTCTACAGAATTCCCCAAAAGCTCTAAATTATAAATTATTCAAAAATAGTATAAATTTCGAAACCTACTTTGATATTTTAGATGACAAAAAGTATTGCTTCTTTTTGTAGATTTAGAACTTTGAACACAAAAATTCCTATCGAAATTGGTAGATGGCAAAATATTCAAAGAGAAAATCGTATTTTTACTTTGTGCAATTCCGGTGATATTGTCGACGAGTTCCATTATATTTTAGAATGCTCGGCAATAGATGAAAGTAGACAAATGCTACTAAAGCATCATTTTGTACAGACCAAATATTTTAAAATTTCAAGGTCTAATGAATAGCAACAACCCGTCTGAACTAAACAATCTGTGAAAGTTTATAAGAATTATTATTAAATGCCTAGAATCTCCTGGGTAACCACTTTATGTCTCTACTTTACATTTGTATTTAATATTTATACTATGTATGTTAATTTATTTGAATATGTCTCTGTACCATTGTACTTTGGTTTACGAGGATAAAGATATATATAAAAATTTGCCAAAAAGCAGTCACTTTTTTTTTTAAATGTATATTCTCCAAATATTAAACACTGTTGTATGGCTGTATGCTACATTTGTATTTTCGCACCTACATAAAAAAAAAGTCATTGTTGTACATCAATATCCATAGCAGTGAAGAGTATTCCTGTGGATAAATATATGTACAACAATGACTTTTTTTTTATATATATATATATATATATATATATATATATATATATATATATATATATATATATATATATATATATATATATATATATATATATATATATATATATATATATATATACTAACTAATTGCTACCAAAGTCCCGATGCGTTAAAACAGCTACTAAAGTAAGCATGATTCAGCATTTTCAAAGAATTTAAGAAATCAGTTATTATCGAAAATCTTGATGTTATATTAATATTGTTTGGACGTACAATATGTTTTTTATAACAATTTAAGATAAATATGTTACTTTAAACTCAATAAAAAATCGGGAAATGTGTAAACTCGGCCTCCAAAATGTATACGTGCCTACTTTAAATTTTGTGCCTTCTTATACAATTTTAAAAAAAAAATATTGTTAAATTGCTACTTAAGTCGCAATCACCGGAACATCTCTTGATTTTGTATTTAAACAAGTATAAGGTCGTTAAAGTCAGCGTATATATTAAGGATAAGAATAACATTTCTTTTCGGAAGTCTTTGTTAATAAACAAACAAAACGGCAGTTCTGTTGGCAAGGAAGTTATATTTGTAGAAAAAAATTAAATGTAATCAAAAACTTTCAAGAAATTACGAGTAGTTTGTCTGAAATTAAAAATACATATTAAGGAATATCAAAATTATATGTTAAATTGGAGTTGACACGTGCTGCAAAAAAAGTGCACTGGTATATAAAAGAAAAACTTGTTCAAACTTTTTGTGTTGTTTTATTAGCATAGAAATATAATTATAAGAAATGAATGCCTCTTTTTGTATTTTTTTTTTTTGGTGGTAACAGGGAAGGGGGATTTTATATTGTTGATCGTGTGCATATTTTTCGAACGAACCGCTTCGTACAAGTTGTGCTTCAGTCAACACTTTTACAACTCAATTAAATTATTAAAAGAAGCATAATTTCTTAATTGAACAATCTTATTCTAAACATGTGATACGCGTTTTAAAACCCTAGACGGCTATATTATAATAATATTTGCATGTACATTTATATTTTATAACTGACTAAGCGGTATGGGCTTTGCTCATTGTTAAACGCTTACGGGGTGACCTATAGTTATTATTTCTGGGTCATCTGGTCTCCTGTATAGAATTGTCTCATTTCTACATAATGTACATGTTATTTAAACCCGTCCCCTTACATCTATAGTCTTCTTTTTTCTAAAGCCTGCATATATTCTGGGTTTCTTTTTTACGATTGAATGTTGTTAATTGACAGGTAGTTTTAAAGAGTTTTAAATATTCTTCCCCACATATGATCAGATCAATGTTTTCGTACTTCATATATGCATGAATATGTACTATGCTTGCTTTCTCAATTAAAATTGTGATGTCACAAAAAATTAATAGCACGAAAAGCCCATGAGATGAGGATATTCTTCAGTTTTAACTTGATAAAATTTATTAACTAGTAAATTTAAAATGTTCACTGCTGTGTAGATATTTATAAAACTTCGAAGTAGTGATCAATTTCTTCACTAATTGCGATAATTTCACGTTTGTTTCCCGATCCAATTTCCTATTATTTAGGTACCAAGAAACAACATTTATAAATAGTGCTTTTCTGTGTATTGGTTTTTCTAAAAATAGAATAATCCAAAAATACGCAATTCTACTTTCTATTGATTTACCTTCTTTTCTTCGTATGAGCTTCCTATGTTAGGAACACCCCTCTTTTGAGGGTAATATGGATAAAAGTCTTTAAGTATGTACACACTCCGTGAATATATATACACTTGCTAAAATCTAAAATAAACTTTAAATAAGTGAGTGATAATTGTCAACAGCCATTATTGTTGTTGTTGTTGTGCTGGTAAATTCCTCCGTTGACTTCGGAGCACCCTGTCGTAAACAGGTATAAGGTTACCAAATGAAAAGATTGGTGGTGGTGTTCGGAAAAAGAATCAAATATATCACTAAACGTTCCTTTGTCTAAACTATTGTCTCACACGATATAAAGTTCACAGATTGTTATTATAAGTCGATCCGGCCCAAGTCGATCCGGCCCACGTCGATCCGGCCCCAAGTCGATGCGGCCCCATAATAAAATATGAATAAACTATATTCACTATATGGAGTAATTTGTGACAAAGAACAAATGCACTATATTACCGCAAGGCCGTAGCTACCCTTGAGGCAAGTGAGGAAATTGCCTCACTAAAATTTCGACACTGATTATTTTTTTTTATTCAAATATATAAATATAATGGTAATTTTTGTTGTTCTGTCTCAACCTTAATTTCTATAACTTGTCATCCTTCCTTTTAAACTATTCCTCCTGGATATAACTCAACATTTCGTTTCTTTATATTCGGGTTTTCGGAATCGGACACAAATTATTCAATTTCAGAGGCGGATTTAGGGGGGGGCAGGGGGCCCGGCCCCCCCCCCTTTTTGGGAAAAAATTGGTTGCTTATATAGGGAATCACTGAAGCGTGACTAGAGCGGGCCCCCTCTTAGGTCAGTCAGTGGGCCCCCACTTATGAAAATTTCTGGATACGCCATATACGGATTAGCGCTGATAAATGAAACAACACCACTGATAGCACAACCTTTGTCATACATGTAACTTTTAACTGGCTTCTCCATTGTGTCAATCTTTTGAGATTCCCTCCTATGTTACATCCATCACAGTACCTATGGTATAATGTGTATTACACCCTCCTATGTTATATCCATCAAAGTTCTTATGGTATTATGCGTATTACACCCTCTTATGTTACATCCATCAGAGTACCTATGGTATTATGTGTATTGCACCCTCCTATGTTACATCCATCAGAGAACCTTTGGTATTATGTGTATTACACCCTCCTATGTTACATTCATCAGAGTACCTATGGTATTATGTGTATTACACTCTCCTATGTTACATCCATCAGAGTACCTATGGTATTATGTGTATTACACCCTCCTATGTTACATCCATCAGAGTACATATGGTATTATGTGTATTACACCCTCCTATGTTACATCCATCAAAGTACCTTTGGTATTATGTGTAGTATACCCTCCTATGTTACATCCATCAGAGTACCTATGGTATTATGTATATTACACTCTCCTATGTAACATCCATCAGAGTACCTATGGTATTAGTGTACTACACTCTCCTATGTTACATCCATCAGAGTACCTATGGTATTATGCGTATTACACTCTCCTATGTGTATTACACCCTCCTATGTTACATCCATCAAAGTACCTTTGGTATTATGTGTAGTATACCCTCCTATGTTACATCCATCAGAGTGCCTATGGTATTATGTATATTACACTCTCCTATGTTACATCGATCAGAGTACCTATGGTATTATGTGTACTACACTCTCCTATGTTACATCCATCAGAGTACCTATGGTATTATGCGTACTACACTCTCCTATGTTACATCCATCAGAGTACCTATGGTATTATGCGTATTACACTCTCCTATGTTACATCCATCAGAGTACCTATGGTATTATGCGTATTACACTCTCCTATGTTACATCCATCAGAGTACCTATGGTATTATGCGTATTACACTCTCATATTTTACATCCATCAGAGTACCTATGGTATTATGCGTATTACACTCTCCTATGTTACATCCATCAGAGTACCTATGGTATTATATGTATTACACCCTCCTTTGTTACATCCATCAGAGTACCTATGGTATTATGCGTATTACACCCTCCTATGTTACATCCATCAGAGTACATCAGAATTGGGCGTATGTAAGTTACATTGGTCCCTCAAGTGTTGACCAATATGATCTTCAAACATCCAACCCTCGTGAGTACTAATGTATGCAACCATTAAAACTTTGAAAATGCTTTGTCTTCTTGACGTACACATTAACTGTACCACAAGTACTGACCATTCTTATCTACAAACATTAACCAAAGTTAATATATGAATAGCGGTTTAGGGCGACCAGAGGTATCCATCGTCAATATATGTGTTTGGTGACCAGAAGTAACCAAAGTGAATGATTGTGTTATGTGAGCATTAATATAAGGTGACCAGAGGTCAACATAGTGAATATATGTACAAGGTGACCAGAGGTAACCAAATTAAATGAGTTTGTTATGTGATCAGAGCATCATTGTAACTGGACCAGAGGTAAACATGGTCAATATGTGTCCAAGGTGAGCAGAGGTAACCTAAGTCAACATATGAAGAGCGGTGTAAGGTGACCAGAGGTAACCTCAGTCAATATTGGTCAGGGGACACATTTATCGTCCATTGATTTTCATTGTCTACGAATATAGTACCTATGGTGCATGTAGTGTGAACAGTGTGTTACTTGCTATATTTTTATACCCTTTCCAAATTTGTTTCTTCATGTTTTATACCTCAAATAGCAAGTAGGGGGTGTGAATCTGAACTGTAAAAATATTTGGGTCATGGATTTTGAATTAAAGTAATCACTCCTTTTGTAATAGTATACATGCATATTTGAGTACAGTATTGCATATTGCAATTCAAATGCAACAAGTAATCAACAACAAATAGAAAACTAACGATTAAGTAGAATAAAGATGGAAGGGAAATTATAAGTCAGTCTTGTTGCCTAAAATTTCCTTTTTTCACACAATTATGTTGTTTTTAATTGATTTAAATTTCTGTTATATAATAATTGTAGAGAATATATTTTGGTTGTGGTTAAGTTGAATATGATCATTTTTCACTTTATTATGTTTTTTTATTACCATATCCTGATTTAATCTGAAATTTGTCGGATTAGTTATGAATGTTCATCCTATCTTTCCACAGTTATTTGATTCAAGTTATTGCCAAACAAATATATCATAAAAATTTCCAAAATAACCTTGACCTCTGAAAAGCAAATGGTTATTCCTTCATCATACTCAAAAATACACAACCTTTATTTTCTTGGCAGCTTTTAACTATTTTCATTGCATACTTTATGCAGTTTACAACTTTTTTTTATCTAGAATTATTACCAAAGAGGAGGGGCTTGTAAAATTTAATAGCTTACCGAACTTCATTAGCTTCTCTTTTTGATGAGGAAATTTTACTAAGCCTAGTAAAGACATCGCTTTTTTCAACAATGTTGCTGAAATCTTCAGCCAAGTCTTTTGCCTCTTCTTCTGAAAAGCCTGAAAATAGGCTGATAGAAGTCTTGATGTTCCTTCTTATTACAATTCCTGGTGAAATGTTTGCCACTGATCTGCTCCTCTGGATATAAAACAAATAGTACGTTTTCAAACACGTTTTTATCCTTTTTAACTTTTCTTACCACAATAATTTGTATGGGAAGATAAAGAATTGAAACAGTGCTGATATACTCACAACAAAGCCAGGAATGACGTCACAAGTAACGTAGAGCTAAAAGGGTACTAATGAATTGATTAATAAATATAATCAATGAAGAAGAAAAAAATATATCGAAACACTGTACCTTGGTGAAATTCCAATATTTAGTTTCCACCTTTTATTTAAATTACAATTTGTTTTAACATGTTTCAATACCTTTGTGTGATCTGATATTGTGATTTACCAGTTATATACCCTATACATCAATGTCTGATCTCTGCCTACCTTTGTTGTGATCTGATGTTGTGATTACCAGTTATATACCCTATACATCAATGATTTTTGCTGCCTTTTTATCTACCGTGTCCTTTGAAAAGACATGATCGCATATGGCTACATGCTATAGATTCGCTTTTTGTATATGTTGTTCGTAAACAAATTTAAACTGCAATGGTGAGTGAGGTATAGAAATGTGACAATTTCCGTTTTTTACCGGCAGTCAAACCATTGCTAGAGCGGGTGGTCAATTTGACTGTGTGTGATGATTGAATTTAGAAAGCTAGGAGACGTGAAATCTAATGCCTAATGCTTTGAGATTACCATACAAATCTGTGTATTTTGAATAACCTCTGAAACAACTTATTGGGTGTCCGTAGATACCCGGGGTAGGTACCCAGTTATAATGCTATTATCCCGACCTTCAATGCAGATATATACCTATTGTACTCTTTCGTCCTGATCATACGTGAAATACTTGGCACTGGACCTTTCCTACTTAATTGATTAGGATTGTCAGTTTTCCTATCAAAGGTCGGTGGTTTTCTCTGGGCACTCCGGCATCCTCCACTGACAATAATAAAAACTGGCTGCCACGAAATAACCAATGGTATGCCTGGGCGGTGCTGGGGGAAGATGTTCACTCTTATGGGTAGTTGCCTTTATGTTGGTTTTCTAGGCTTTTATGATGATTTATCGTGTTTTCCGCTTAATGAAGCACCTATTTATGTTGGAAAACACATGTTAATGTTAGCCAAGGCCTTTATGATGAAAATGACACCTTGTATAGACCAATAATATGGTCAGTTTGGTCACTAGGGTGAAAAGATCCGGGGTTGGTATGGTCAATATTGGCGTCTGGCTATCCAAATTGAGGGTAGGGTCGATTAAAAAAAATTTGGCCTACGTCCACATATTTTTGTATTATAAATAAAGATTCAGGCATGTAAAAGACACTATAAGCATTTGTTTGGGCTATACCTGTAATATACACAAATGCCTGGGTGGTGCTGGGGGAAGATTTTTACTCTTATGGGTAGTTGCCTTTATGTTGGTTTTTCTAGGCTTTTATGGTGGTTTATCGTGTTTTACGCTTAATAAAGCACCTATTTATATACAAATACAAATATACAAATATTTTATTGGCACAAACACAATAACAATAATTTGGAAAGGCCCATATTTCAGTGCATTACAACAATGAATACAGCATACTAGTAGTTAAATATATATATAAGAACTCTATTGAAAAGCACATGTTAAAGTTATCCAAGGCCTCTACGATGAAAATGACACATTGAGATTCATTGCTAGAAAAAAAGACCTTTTAACGAGTCGTATATATCGGTTTATTAAATATATCTTTTTTAACTAAGAAAGTTGCTTTATATAATTTAACCAAAAATAAAGGTATTTTACACTTTATCTATTTCATAAATAAAAAGCAATATATATATCACTTTAATTGAGATATATTATATATGATTAAAGACTGTGCACTCTTAAGTTATATGTTTGAAGCAAGCGCATAGGTCATCATATATACATCTTCAAATTTCAAAGTGTCAGCATTTTACAAAAATTAACGCAATTGAGCTAATTTTTGGTGCATCTGAAAGATAATGTAAAAGCCTTTAAGGATAATACCATAATTTAATGAACAAATAAGTTTTTTTCATAGAAAAATATATCGTTAAAGTTTATGTATGCAGCGAAATGCATACTTAAACCCCGTGCCTACTTTGGTGAAATGATGACTTATACGGAATTTATAAATGTATTGGTTGTTCTAAAAATAGAATAATCTAAAAATATTGTATCTATCACACCTTTATATATAATGTCCTATCTAACACCCATGTCATGCCCTTGTAACACCCTAGTCAGGCATTTATGACATTCTAGTCATACACAATCAACTATATAATACATACAGACAACATATCTTTGTAATAATTGCTCTACTGTATCTATCACACCTACATGTATAAGATCTGCATCTAACACCCCATTCATGCCCTCATAGCACCCTAGTCAGGCAGTTGGGACATCCTAGTCATACACAATCAACTATATAATACATACAGACAACATATCTTTGTAAAAATTGTTCTACTGTATCTATCACACCTACATGTATAAGGTTAACATCTGACACCCCAGTCATGCCCTAATAGCACCCTAGTCAGGCAGTTGGGACATCCTAGTCATACACAATCAACTATACCATACGCACATACATCATATCTTTGTAATAATTGTTCTATTGTATCTATCACACCTTCTTTTTTAATGTCTTCATCTAACATCCCAGTCAAGCCCTTGTAACACCCTAGTCTGGCATTTGTGACATCCTAGTCATACACAATCAACTTTATAATACGTACAGACATGATATCTTTGTAATAAATGTTCTATTGTATCTATCACCCGTTTATATATAATGTCCTATCTAACACCCATGTCATGCCCTTGTAACACCCTAGTCTGGCATTTGTGACATCCTAGTCATACACAATCAACTTTATAATACGTACAGACATCATATCTTTATAATAAATGCTCTATTGTATCTATCACACCTTTATATATAATGTCCTATCTAACACCCATGTCATGCCCTTGTAACACTCTAGTCAGGCATTTATGACATTCTAGTCATACACAATCAACTATATAATACATACAGACATCATATCTTTGTAACAATTGTTCTACTGTATCTATCACACCTACATGTATAAGGTCTACATCTAACACCCCAGTCATGCCCTCATAGCACCCTAGTCAGGCAGTTTGGACATCCTAGTCATACACAATCAACTATACCATACGTCCAGACAACATATCTTTGTAATAATTGTTCTATTGTATCTATCACACCTTCATTTATAATGTCTTCATCTAACACCCAAGTCATGCCCTTGTAACACCCTTGTCTGGCATTTGTGACATCCTAGCCATACACAATCAACTTATAATACATGCAGACATCATATCTTTGTTATAATTGTTCTACTGTATCTATCACACCTACATGTATAAGGTCTACATCTAACACCCCAGTCATGCCCTCATAGCACCCTAGTTAGGCATTTGGGACATCCTATTCATACACAATGAACTATACAATACATACAGACATCATATCTTTGTAATAATTGTTCTATTGTATCTATCACACCTTCATTTTTAATGTCTTCATCAAATACCTTAGTCAAGCCCTTGTAACACCCTAGTCTGGCATTTGTGACATCCTAGTCATACACAATCAACTTTATAATACGTACAGACATGATATCTTTGTAATAAATGTTCTATTGTATCTATCACCCGTTTATATATAATGTCCTATCTAACACCCATGTCATGCCCTTGTAACACCCTAGTCTGGCATTTGTGACATCCTAGTCATACACAATCAACTTTATAATACGTACAGACATCATATCTTTATAATGAATGCTCAATTGTATCTATCACACCTTTATATATAATGTCCTATCTAACACACACGTCATGACCTTGTAACACCCTAGTCTGGCATTTATGACATTCTAGTCATACACAATCAACTATATAATACATACAGACAACATATCTTTGTAATAATTGTTCTACTGTATCTATCACACCTACATGTATAAGATCTACATCTAACACCCCAGTCATGCCCTCATAGCACCCTAGTCAGGCAGTTGGGACATCCTAGTCATACACAATCAACTATACCATACGTACAGACAACATATCTTTGTAATAATTGTTCTATTGTATCTATCACACCTTCATTTATAATGTCTTCATCTAACACCCCAGTCATGCCCTTGTAACACCCTTGTCTGGCATTTGTGACATCCTAGCCATACACAATCAACTTTATAATACATACAGACATCATATCTTTGTAACAATTGTTCTACTGTATCTATCACACCTACATGTATAATGTCTACATCTAACACCCTAGTCATGCCCTCATAGCACCCTAGTTAGGCATTTTGGACATCCTAGTCATACACAATGAACTATACAATACATACAGACATCATATCTTTGTAATAATTGTTCTATTGTATCTATCACACCTTCATTTTTAATGTCTTCATTTAACACCCCAGTGATGCCCTTGTAACACCCTAGTCTGGCATTTGTGACATCCTAGTCTAGACAATCAACTTTATAATACGTACAGACCTCATATCTTTATAATAAATGCTCTATTGTATCTATCACACCTTTATATATAATGTCCTATCTAACACTCATGTCATGCCCTATTAACACCCTAGTCTGGCATTTGTGACATCCTAGTCATACACAATCAACTATACCATACGTCCAGACAACATATCTTTGTAATAATTGTTCTATTGTATCTATCACACCTTCATTTATAATGTCTTCATCTAACACCCAAGTCATGCCCTTGTAACACCCTTGTCTGGCATTTGTGACATCCTAGCCATACACAATCAACTTTATAATACATGCAGACATCATATCTTTGTAATAATTGTTCTACTGTATCTATCACACCTACATGTATAAGGTCTACATCTAACACCCCAGTCATGCCCTCATAGCACCCTAGTTAGGCATTTGGGACATCCTAGTCATACACAATGAACTATACAATACATACAGACATCATATCTTTGTAATAATTGTTCTATTGTATCTATCACACCTTCATTTTTAATGTCTTCATCTAATACCTTAGTCAAGCCCTTGTAACACCCTAGTCTGGCATTTGTGACATCCTAGTCATACACAATCAACTTTATAATACGTACAGACATGATATCTTTGTAATAAATGTTCTATTGTATCTATCACCCGTTTATATATAATGTCCTATCTAACACCCATGTCATGCCCTTGTAACACCCTAGTCTGGCATTTGTGACATCCTAGTCATACACAATCAACTTTATAATACGTACAGACATCATATCTTTATAATAAATGCTCAATTGTATCTATCACACCTTTATATATAATGTCCTATCTAACACACACGTCATGACCTTTTAACACCCTAGTCTGGCATTTATGACATTCTAGTCATACACAATCAACTATATAATACATACAGACAACATATCTTTGTAATAATTGTTCTACTGTATCTATCACACCTACATGTATAAGGTCTACATCTAACACCCCAGTCATGCCCTCATAGCACCCTAGTCAGGCAGTTGGGACATCCTAGTCATACACAATCAACTATACCATACGTACAGACAACATATCTTTGTAATAATTGTTCTATTGTATCTATCACACCTTCATTTATAATGTCTTCATCTAACACCCCAGTCATGCCCTTGTAACACCCTTGTCTGGCATTTGTGACATCCTAGCCATACACAATCAACTTTATAATACATACAGACATCATATCTTTGTAACAATTGTTCTACTGTATCTATCACACCTACATGTATAATGTCTACATCTAACACCCCAGTCATGCCCTCATAGCACCCTAGTTAGGCATTTGGGACATCCTAGTCATACACAATGAACTATACAATACATACAGACATCATATCTTTGTAATAATTGTTCTATTGTATCTATCACACCTTCATTTTTAATGTCTTCATTTAACACCCCAGTGATGCCCTTGTAACACCCTAGTCTGGCATTTGTGACATCCTAGTCTAGACAATCAACTTTATAATACGTACAGACATCATATCTTTATAATAAATGCTCTATTGTATCTATCACACCTTTATATATAATGTCCTATCTAACACTCATGTCATGCCCTATTAACACCCTAGTCTGGCATTTGTGACATCCTAGTCATACACAATCAACTTTATAATTCGTACAGACATCACATCTTTGTAATAATTGTTCTACTGTATCTATCACTCCTACATCTATAAGATCTACATCTAACACCCCAGTCATGCCCTCATATCACCCTAGTCAGGCAGTTGGGACATCCTAGTCATACACAATCAACTATACCATACGTACAGACATCATATCTTCGTAATAATTGTTCTATTGTATCTATCACACCTTCATGTATAATGTCTTCATCTAACACCCCAGTCATGCCCTTGTAACACCCTTGTCTGGCATTTGTGACATCCTAGCCATACACAATCAACTTTATAATACATACAGACATCATATCTTTGTAACAATTGTTCTACTGTATCTATCACACCTACATGTATAATGTCTACATCTAACACCCCAGTCATGCCCTCATAGCACCCTAGTTAGGCATTTGGGACATCCTAGTCATACACAATGAACTATACAATACATACAGACATCATATCTTTGTAATAATTGTTCTATTGTATCTATCACACCTTCATTTTTAATGTCTTCATTTTACACCCCAGTGATGCCCTTGTAACACCCTAGTCTGGCATTTGTGACATCCTAGTCTAGACAATCAACTTTATAATACGTACAGACCTCATATCTTTATAATAAATGCTCTATTGTATCTATCACACCTTTATATATAATGTCCTATCTAACACTCATGTCATGCCCTATTAACACCCTAGTCTGGCATTTGTGACATCCTAGTCATACACAATCAACTTTATAATTCGTACAGACATCACATCTTTGTAATAATTGTTCTACTGTATCTATCACTCCTACATCTATAAGATCTACATCTAACACCCCAGTCATGCCCTCATATCACCCTAGTCAGGCAGTTGGGACATCCTAGTCATACACAATCAACTATACCATACGTACAGACATCATATCTTCGTAATAATTGTTCTATTGTATCTATCACACCTTCATGTATAATGTCTTCATCTAACACCCCAGTCATGCCCTTGTAACATCCTAGTCTGGCATTTGTGACATCCTAGTCGTACACAATCAACTTTATAATACATACAGACATCATATCTTTGTAATAATTGCTCTATTGTATCTATCACACCTTCATTTATAATGTCTTCATCTAACATCCTAGTCATGCCCTTGTAACACCCTAGTCTGGCATTTGTGACATCCTAGTCATACACAATTAACTTTATAATACGTACAGTCATCATATCTTTATAATAAATGCTCCATTGTATCTATCACACCTTTATATATAATGTCATATCTAACACCCATGTCATGTCCTTGCAACACCCTAGTCAGGCATTTGTGACATTCTAGTCATACACAATCAACTATATAATACAAACAGACAACATATCTTTGTAATAATTGTTCTTCTGTATCTATCACACCTTCATTTATAATGTCTTCATCTAACACCCCATTCATGCCCTTGTAACCCCCTTGTCTGGCATTTGTGACATCCTAGCCATACTCAATCCACTATATAATACGTACAGACATCATATCTTTGTAATAATTGTTCTATTGTATCTATCACACCTTCATTTATAATGTCCTATCTAACACCCATGTCATGCCCTTGTAACACCCCAGTCTGGCATTTATGACATTCTAGTCATACACCATCAACTATATAATAAAAACAGACAACATATCTTTGTAATAATTGTTCTACTGTATCTATCACACCTACGTGTATAAGGTCTACATCTAACACCCCAGTCATGCCCTCATAGCACCCTAGTCAGGCAGTTGGGACATCTTAGTCATACACAATCAACTATACAATACATAGCATGCATAGAGACAACATATCTTTGTAATAATTGTTCTATTGTATCTATCACACCTTCATCTAACACCCCAGTCATGCCCTTGTAACATCCTAGTCTGGTATCTGTGACATCATCCTAGTCATACACAATCAACTTTATAATTAATACAGACATCATATCTTTGTAATAAGTGTTCTATTGTATCTATCACACCTACATATATAAGGTCTACATCTAACACCCCAGTCATACCCTCATAGCACCCTAGTTAGTCATACACAATGAACTATATAATACATACATACTTCATATCTTTGTAATAATTGTTCTTTGTATCTATCACACCTTCATTTATAATGTCTTCATCTAACACCCCATTCATGCCCTTGTAACCCCTTGTCTGGCATTTCTGACATCCCAGCCATACACAATAAACTTTATAATACATACAGACATCATATCTTTGTAATAATTGTTCTATTGTATCTATCACACCTTAATTTATAATGTCTTCATCTAACACCCCAGTCATGCTCTTGTAACACCCTAGTCTGGCATTTGTGACATCCTAGTCATACACAATAAACTTTATAATACATACAGACATCATATCTTTGTAATAATTGTTCTATTGTATCTATCACACCTTAATTTATAATGTCTTCATCTAACAACCCAGTCATGCCCTTGTAACACCCTAGTCAGGCATTTATGACATTCTAGTCATACACAATCAACTGTATAATACATACAAACAATATATCTTTGTAATAATTGTTCAACTGTATCTATCACACCTACATGTATAAGGTCTACATCTAACACCCCAGTCAAGCCCTCATAGCACCCTAGTCAGGCATTTAGGACATCTTAGTCATACACAATCAACTATACAATACATACAGACATCATATCTTTGTAATAATTGTTCTATTGTATCTATCACAACTTCATTTATAATGTCTTCATCTAACACCCCAGTCATGGCCTTGTAACATCCTAGTCTGGCATTTGTGACATCCTAGTCGTACACAATCAACTTTATAATACATACAGACATCATATCTTTGTAATAATTGTTCTATTGTATCTATCACAACTACATATATAAGGTCTACATCTAACACATCATATCTTTGTAATAATTGTTCTATTGTATCTATCACACCTTCATTTATAATGTCTTTATCTAACACCCTAGTCATGCCCTTCTAACACCCTAGTCTGGCATTTGTGACATCCTAGTCATACACAATCAACTTTATAATACATACATACAACATATCTTTGTATTAATTGTTCTACTGTATCGATCACACCTACATGTATAATGTCCTTTCTAACATCCATGGCATGCCCTTGTAACACCCTAGTCAGGCATTTATAACATTCTAGTAATACACAATCAACTATATAATACATACAGACAACATATCTTTGTAATAATTGTTCTACTGTATCTATCACACCTACATGTATAAGGTCTACATCTAACACCCCAGTCATGCCCTCATAGCACCCTAGTCAGGCATTTGTGACATCCTAGTCATACACAATCAACTATGCAATACATACAGACATCATATCTTTTTAATAATTGTTCTATTGTATCTATCACACATTCATTTATAATGCCTTCATCTAACACCCCAATCATGCCCTTGTAACATCCTAGTCTGGCATTTGTGACATCCTAGTCATACACAATCAACTATATAATACATACAGACATCATGTCTTTGTAATAATTGTTCTATTGTATCTATCACACCTACATATATAAGGTCTACATCTAACACCCCAGTCATGCCCTCATAACACCCTAGTCAGGCATTTGTGACATTCTAGTCATACACCATCAACTTAATAATACATACAGACATCATATCTTTGTAATAATTGTTCTATTGTATCTATCACACCTTCATTTATAATGTCTTCATCTAACACCCCAGTCTTGCCCTTGTAACACCCTAGTCAGGCATATTTGACATCCTAGTCATACACAATCAACTATATAATACAAACAGACATCATATCTTTGTAATAATTGTTCTATTGTATCTATCACACCTTCATTTACAATGTCTTCATCTAACACCCCAGTCTTGCCCTTGTAACACCCTAGTCTGGCAGTTGTGACATCCTAGTCATACACAATCAACTATATAATACATACAGACATCATATCTTTGTAATAATTGTTCTATTGTATCTATCATACCTTCATTAATTATGTCTTCATCTCACTGTTCTAACACCCCAGTCATGCTTTTGTGACACCCTAACCAGGCATTTGTGACATCCTAGTCCTACACGCTCAACTATATAATACATACAGACATCACATCTTGTAATAATTGTTCTATTGTATCTATCACACCTACATATAAAAGGTCTACATCTAACACCCCAGTCATGCCATCAGAGCCCCCTAGTCAGGCATTTGGGACATCCTAGTCATACACAATCAACTATACAATACAAACAAACATCATATCATTGTAATAATTGTTCTATTGTATCTATCACATCTTCATTTATAATGTCTTCATCTAACACCCCAGTCTTGCCCTTGTAACACCCTAGTCAGGCATTTGTGACATCCTAGTCATACACAATCAACTATATAATACAAACAGACATCATATCTTTGTAATAATTTTTCTATTGTATCTATCACACCTTCATTTATAATGTCTTCATCTAACACCCCAGTCATGCCCTTCTAACACCCCAGTCTGGCATTTGTGACATCCTAGTCATACACATTCATCTTTATAATACATACAGACATCATATCTTTGCAATAGTTGTTCTATTGTATCTATCACACCTTCATTCGTAATGTCTTCATCTAAAACCCCAGTCATGCCCTTGTAACACCCTAGTCAGGCATTTGTGACATCCTAGTCATACACAATCAACTATATAATACAAACAGACATCATATCTTTGTTATAATTTTTCTATTGTATCTATCACACCTTCATTTATAATGTCTTCATCTAACAACCCAGTCATGCCCTTCTAACACCCCAGTCTGGCATTTGTGACATCCTAGTCATACACATTCAACTTTATAATACATACAGACATCATATCTTTGCAATAATTGTTCTATTGTATCTATCACATCTTCATTGGTAATGTCCTCATCTAACACCCAACTCATGCCCTTGAAACACCCTAGTCAGGCATTTGTGACATCCTAGTCATACACAATCTACTTAACAATAAATACAGACATCATATCTTTGTAATAATTGTTCTATTGTATCTATCACACCTTCATTTATAATGTCTTCATCTAAAACCCCAGTCATGCCCTTGTAACATCCTAGTCTAGCGTTTGTGACATTCTAGTCATACACAATCAACTTTATAATACATACAGACATCATATCTTTGTAATAAATGTTCTATTGTATCTATCACACCTTTATATAATGTCCTATCTAACACCCCAGTCATGCCCTTGTAACACCCTAGTCAGGCATTTATGACATTCTAGTCATACACAATCAACTATATAATACATACAGACATCATATCTTTGTAATAATTGTTCTATTGCATCTATCACACCACATATATAAGGTCTACATCTAACACCCAAGTCATGCCCTCATAACACCTTAGTCAGGCATTTGTGACATTCTAGTCATACACCATCAACTATATAATACATACAGAAACATCATATCTTTGTAATAATTGTTCTATTGTATCTATCACACCTTCATTTATAATGTCTTCATCTAACACCCCAGTCATGCCCTTCTAACACCCCAGTCTGGCATTTGTGACATCCTAGTCATACACATTCAACTTTATAATACATAGAGACATCATATCTTTGTAATAATTGTTCTATTGTATCTATCACACCTTCATTGATAATGTCTTCCTCTAACACCCGAGTCATGCCCTTGTAACACCCTAGACAGGCATTTGTGACATCCTAGTCATACACAATCAACTAAACAAGACATACAGACATCATATCTTTGTAATAATTGTTCTATTGTATCTATCACACCTTCATTTATAATGTCTTCATCTAATACCCCAGTCTTGCCCTTGTAACACCCTAGTCTGGCAGTTGTGACATCCTAGTCATACACAATCAACTATATAATACATACAGACATCATATCTTTGTAATAATTGTTCTATTGTATCTATCACACCTTGATTTATAATGTCTTCATCTAAAACCCCAGTCATGCCCTTGTAACACCCTAGTCTGGCATTTGTGACATCCTAGTCATACACAATCAACTTTAAAATACATACAGACATCATATCTTTGTAATAATTGTCATATTGTATCTATCACACCTTCATTGATAATGTCTTCATCTAACACCCCAGTCATGCCCTTGTAACATCCTAGTTTGGCATTTGTGACATCCTAGTCGTACACAATCAACTTTATAATACATTTGTACATACAGACATCATATCTTTGTAATAATTGTTCTATTCTATCTATTACACCTACATATATAAGGTCTTCATCTAATACCCCAGTCATGCCCTCATAGCACCCTAGTCAGGCATTTGTGACATCCTAGTCATACACAATCAACTTTATAATACATACAGACATCATATCTTTGTAATAATTGTTCTATTGTATCTATCACACCTTCATTTATAATGTCTTCATCTAACACCCCAGTCTTGCCCTTGTAATACCCTAGTCAGGCATTTGTGACATCCTAGTCATACACAATCAACTATATAATACATACAGAAACATCATATCTTTGTAATAATGTTCTATTGTATCTATCACAGCTTCATTTATAATGTCTTCATCTAACACCCCAGTCATGCCCTTCTAACACCCCAGTCCGGCATTTGTGACATCCTAGTCATACACATTCAACTTTATAATACATACAGACATCATAGCTTTGCAATAATTGTTCTATTGTATCTATCACACCTACATATATAAGGTCTACATCTAACACCCCAGTCATGCCCTCATAACATCCTAGTCAGGCATTTGTGACATTCTAGTCATACACCATCAACTATATAATACATACAGAAACATCATATCTTTGTAATAATGTTCTATTGTATCTATCACAGCTTCATTTATAATGTCTTCATCTAACACCCCAGTCATGCCCTTCTAACACCCCAGTCTGGCATTTGTGACATCCTAGTCATACACATTCAACTTTATAATACATACAGACATCATATCTTTGCAATAAGTGTTCTATTGTATCGATCACACCTTCAATGATAATGTCTTCCTCTAACACCCGAGTCATGCCCTTGTACCACCCTAGTCAGGCATTTGTGACATCCTAGTCATACACAATCAACTAAACAAGACATACAGACATCATATCTTTGTAATAATTGTTCTATTGTATCTATCACACCTTCATTTATAATGTCTTCATCTAACACCCCAGTCTTGCCCTTGTAACACCCTAGTCTGGCAGTTGTGACATCCTAGTCATACACAATCAACTATATAATACATACAGACATCATATCTTTGTAATAATTGTTCTATTGTATCTATCACGCCTTCATTTATTATGTCTTCATCTCACTGTTCTAACACCCCAGTCATGCCCTTGTAACACCCTAATCAGGCATTTGTGACATCCTAGTCCTACACACTCAACTATATAATACATACAGACATCATATCTTGTAATAATTTTTCTATTGTATCTATCACACCTACATATACAAGGTTTACATCTAACACCCCAGTCATGCTCCATAACACCCTAGTCAGGCATTTGGGACATCCTAGTCATACACAATCAACTATACAATACATACAAACATCATATCATTGCAATAATTGTTCTATTGTATCTATCACACCTTCATTTATAATGTCTTCATCTAACATCCCAGTCATGCCCTTCTAACACCCCAGTCTGGCATATGTGACATCCCAGTCATACACATTCAACTTAAAATACATACAGACATCATATCTTTGTAATAATTGTTTTATTGTATCTATCACACCTTCATTTATAATGTCTTCATCTAACACCCCAGTCATGCCCTTGTAACACCCTAGTCAGGCATTTGTGACATCCTAGTCATACACAATCAACTAAACAATACATACAGACATCATATCTTTGTAATAATTGTTCTATTGTATCTATTACACCTTCATTTATAATGTCTTCATCTAACACCCCAGTCTTGCTCTTGTAACACCCTAATCTGGCAGTTGTGACATCCTAGTAATACACAATCAACTATATAATACATACAGACATCATATCTTTGTAATAATTGTTCTATTGTATCTATCACACCTTCATTTATTATGTCTTCATCTCACTGTTCTAACACCCCAGTCACGCCCTTGTGACACCCTAATCAGGCATTTGTGACATCCTAGTCCTACACACTCAACTATATAATACATACAGACATCACATCTTGTAATAATTGTTCTATTGTATCTATCACACCTACATATAAAAGGTCTACATCAAACACCCACGTCATGCCATCATAGCCCCCTAGTCAGGCATTTGGGACATCCTAGTCATACACAATCAACTATACAATACAAACAAACATCATATCATTGCAATAATTGTTCTATTGTATCTATCACACCTTCATTAATAATGTCTTCATCTAACACCCCAGTCATGCCCTTCTAACACCCCAGTCTGGCAGTTGTGACATCCTAGTCATACACATTCAACTTAAAATACATACAGACATCATATCTTTGTAATAATTGTTCTATTGTATCTATCACACCTTCATTGATTATGTCTTCATCTCACTGTTGTAACACCCCAGACATGCCCTTGTAACACCCTAATCAGGCATTTGTGACATCCTAGTTCTACACACTCAACTATATAATACATACAGACATCATATCTTGTAATATTGTTCTATTGTATCTATCACACCTTCATTTATAATGTCTTCATCTAAAACCCCAGTCATGCCCTTGTAACACCCTAGTCAGGCATTTGTGACATCCTAGTCATACACAATCAACTAAACAAGACATACAGACATCATATCTTTGTAATAATTGTTCTATTGTATCTATCACACCTTCATTTATAATGTCTTCATCTAACACCCCAGTCTTGCCCTTGTAACACCCTAGTCTGGCAGTTGTGACATCCTAGTCATACACAATCAACTATATAATACATACAGACATCATATCTTTATAATAATTGTTCTATTGTATCTCTCACACCTTCATTTATTATGTCTTCATCTCACTGTTCTAACACCCCAGTCATGCCCTTGTAACACCCTAATCAGGCATTTGTGACATCCTAGTCCTACACACTCAACTATATAATACATACAGACATCATATCTTGTAATATTTTTTCTATTGTATCTATCACACCTACATATACAAGGTTTACATCTAACACCCCAGTCATGCTCCATAACACCCTAGTCAGGCATTTGGGACATCCTAGTCATACACAATCAACTATACAATACATACAAACATCATATCATTGCAATAATTGTTCTATTGTATCTATCACACCTTCATTTATAATGTCTTCATCTAACATCCCAGTCATGCCCTTCTAACACCCCAGTCTGGCATATGTGACATCCCAGTCATACACATTCAACTTAAAATACATACAGACATCATATCTTTGTAATAATTGTTTCATTGTATCTATCACACCTTCATTTATAATGTCTGCATCTAACACCCCAGTCATGCCCTTGTAACACCCTAGTCAGGCATTTGTGACATCCTAGTCATACACAATCAACTAAACAATACATACAGACATCATATCTTTGTAATAATTGTTCTATTGTATCTATCACACCTTCATTTATAATGTCTTCATCTAACACCCCAGTCTTGCTCTTGTAACACCCTAGTCTGGCAGTTGTGACATCCTAGTCATACACAATCAACTATATAATACATACAGACATCATATCTTTGTAATAATTGTTCTATTGTATCTATCACACCTTCATTTATTATGTCTTCATCTCACTGTTCTAACACCCCAGTCACGCCCTTGTGACACCCTAATCAGGCATTTGTGACATCCTAGTCCTACACACTCAACTATATGATACATACAGACATCACATCTTGTAATAATTGTTCTATTGTATCTATCACACCTACATATAAAAGGTCTACATCTAACACCCACGTCATGCCATCATAGCCCCCTAGTCAGGCATTTGGGACATCCTAGTCATACACAATCAACTATACAATACAAACAAACATCATATCATTGCAATAATTGTTCTATTGTATCTATCACACCTTCATTTATAATGTCTTCATCTAACACCCCAGTCATGCCCTTCTAACACCCCAGTCTGGCAGTTGTGACATCCTAGTCATACACATTCAACTTAAAATACATACAGACATCATATCTTTGTAATAATTGTTCTATTGTATCTATCACACCTTCATTGATTATGTCTTCATCTCACTGTTGTAACACCCCAGACATGCCCTTGTAACACCCTAATCAGGCATTTGTGACATCCTAGTTCTACACACTCAACTATATAATACATACAGACATCATATCTTGTAATATTGTTCTATTGTATCTATCACACCTTCATTTATAATGTCTTCATCTAAAACCCCAGTCATGCCCTTGTAACACCCTAGTCAGGCATTTGTGACATCCTAGTCATACACAATCAACTAAACAATACATACAGACATCATATCTTTGTAATAATTGTTCTATTGTATCTATCACACCTTCATTTATAATGTCTTCATCTAACACCCCAGTCTTGCCTTTGTAACACCCTAGTCTGGCATTTGTGACATCCCAGTCATACACCATCAACTATATAATACATACAAAAACATCATATCTTTGTAAAAATTGTTCTATTGTATCTATCACACCTTCATTTATAATGTCTTCATCTAAAACCCCAGTCATGCCCTTGTAACATCCTAGTCTAGCATTTGTGACATCCTAGTCATACACAATCAACTTTATAATACATACAGACATCATATCTTTGTAATAATTGTTCTATTGTATCGATCACACCTTCATTGATAATGTCTTCCTCTAACACCCGAGTCATGCCCTTGTACCACCCTAGTCAGGCATTTGTGACATCCTAGTCATACACAATCAACTAAACAAGACATACAGACATCATATCTTTGTAATAATTGTTCTATTGTATCTATCACACCTTCATTTATAATGTCTTCATCTAACACCCCAGTCTTGCCCTTGTAACACCCTAGTCTGGCAGTTGTGACATCCTAGTCATACACAATCAACTATATAATACATACAGACATCATATCTTTGTAATAATTGTTCTATTGTATCTATCACACCTTCATTTATTATGTCTTCATCTCACTGTTCTAACACCCCAGTCATGCCCTTGTAACAACCTAATCAGGCATTTGTGACATCCTAGTCCTACACACTCAACTATATAATACATACAGACATCATATCTTGTAATAATTTTTCTATTGTATCTATCACACCTACATATACAAGGTTTACATCTAACACCCCAGTCATGCTCCATAACACCCTAGTCAGGCATTTGGGACATCCTAGTCATAATCAATCAACTATACAATACATACAAACATCATATCATTGCAATAATTGTTCTATTGTATCTATCACACCTTCATTTATAATGTCTTCATCTAACATCCCAGTCATGCCCTTCTAACACCCCAGTCTGGCATATGTGACATCCTAGTCATACACATTCAACTTAAAATACATACAGACATCATATCTTTGTAATAATTGTTTTATTGTATCTATTACAGCTTTATTTATAATGTCTTCATCTAACACCCCAGTCATGCCCTTGTAACACCCTAGTCAGGCATTTGTGACATCCTAGTCATACACAATCAACTAAACAATACATACAGACATCATATCTTTGTAATAATTGTTCTATTGTATCTATCACACCTTCATTTATAATGTCTTCATCTAACACCCCAGTCTTGCTCTTGTAACACCCTAGTCTGGCAGTTGTGACATCCTAGTCATACACAATCAACTATATAATACATACAGACATCATATCTTTGTAATAATTGTTCTATTGTATCTATCACACCTTCATTTATTATGTCTTCATCTCACTGTTCTAACACCCCAGTCACGCCCTTGTGACACCCTAATCAGGCATTTGTGACATCCTAGTCCTACACACTCAACTATATAATACATACAGACATCATATCTTGTAATAATTGTTCTATTGTATCTATCACACCTACATATAAAAGGTCTACATCTAACACCCACGTCATGCCATCATAGCCCCCTAGTCAGGCATTTGGGACATCCTAGTCATACACAATCAACTATACAATACAAACAAACATCATATCATTGCAATAATTGTTCTATTGTATCTATCACACCTTCATTTATAATGTCTTCATCTAACACCCCAGTCATGCCCTTCTAACACCCCAGTCTGGCAGTTGTGACATCCTAGTCATACACATTCAACTTAAAATACATACAGACATCATATCTTTGTAATAATTGTTCTATTGTATCTATCACACCTTCATTGATTATGTCTTCATCTCACTGTTGTAACACCCCAGACAAGCCCTTGTAACACCCTTATCAGGCATTTGTGACATCCTAGTTCTACACACTCAACTATATAATACATACAGACATCATATCTTGTAATATTGTTCTATTGTATCTATCACACCTTCATTTATAATGTCTTCATCTAAAACCCCAGCCATGCCCTTGTAACACCCTAGTCAGGCATTTGTGACATCCTAGTCATACACAATCAACTAAACAATACATACAGACATCATATCTTTGTAATAATTGTTCTAGTTTATCTATCACACCTTCATTTATAATGTCTTCATCTAACACCCCAGTCTTGCCTTTGTAACACCCTAGTCTGGCATTTGTGACATCCCAGTCATACACCATCAACTATATAATACATACAAAAGCATCATATCTTTGTAAAAATTGTTCTATTGTATCTATCACACCTTCATTTATAATGTCTTCATCTAAAACCCCAGTCATGCCCTTGTAACATCCTAGTCTAGCATTTGTGACATCCTAGTCATACACAATCAACTTTATAATACATACAGACATCATATCTTTGTAATAATTGTTCTATTGTATCTATCACACCTTCATCTATAAGTTCTACATCTAACACCCATGTCATGCCCTTGTAACACCCTAGTCAGGCATTTATGACATTCTAGTCATACACAATCAACTATATAATACATACAGACATCATATCTTTGTAATAATTGTTCTATTGTATCTATCACACCTACATTTATAATGTCTTCATCTAACACCCCAGGCATGCCCTTCTAACACCCCAGTCTGGCATTTGTGACATCCTAGTCATACACATTCAACTTTATAATACATACAGACATCATATCTTTGTAATAATTGTTCTATTGTATCTATCACACCTTCATTGATAATGTCTTCCTCTAACACCCGAGTCATGCCCTTGTAACACCCTAGTCAGGCATTTGTGACATCCTAGTCATACACAATCAACTAAACAAGACATACAGACATCATATCTTTGTAATAATTGTTCTATTGTATCTATCACACCTTCATTTATAATGTCTTCATCTAACACCCCAGTCTTGCCCTTGTAACACCCTAGTCTGGCAGTTGTGACATCCTAGTCATACACAATCCACTATATAATACATACAGACATCATATCTTTGTAATAATTGTTCTATTGTATCTATCACACCTTCATTTATTATGTCTTCATCTCACTGTTCTAACACCCCAGTCATGCCCTTGTAACACCCTAATCAGGCATTTGTGACATCCTAGTCCTACACACTCAACTATATAATACATACAGACATCATATCTTGTAATAATTTTTCTATTGTATCTATCACACCTACATATACAAGGTTTACATCTAACACCCCAGTCATGCTCCATAACACCCTAGTCAGGCATTTGGGACATCCTAGTCATACACAATCAACTATACAATACATACAAACATCATATCATTGCAATAATTGTTCTATTGTAGCTATCACACCTTCATTTATAATTTCTTCATCTAACACCCCAGTCATGCCCTTCTAACACCCCAGTCAGGCATTTGTGACATTCTAGTCATACACAATCAACTAAACAATACATACAGACATCATATCTTTATAATAATTGTTCTATTGTATCTATCACACCTTCATTTATTATGTCTTCATCTCACTGTTGTAACACCCCAGACATGCCCTTGTAACACCCTAATCAGGCATTTGTGACATCCTAGTTCTACACACTCAACTATATAATACATACAGACATCATATCTTGTAATATTGTTCTATTGTATCTATCACACCTACATATACAAGGTTTATATCTAACACCCCAGTCATGCCCTCATAATACCCTAGTCAGGCATTTGGGACATCCTAGTCATACACAATCAACTATACAATACATACAGACATTATATCATTGTAATAATTGTTTTATTGTATCTATCACACCTTCATTTATAATGTCTTCATCTAACACCCCAGTCATGCCCTTGTAACACCCTAATCAGGCATTTGTGACATCCTAGTCCTACACAATCAACTATATAATACATACAAAAACATCATATCTTTGTAATAATTGTTCTATTGTATCTATAACACCTTCATTTATAATGTCTGCATCTAAAACCCCAGTCATGCCCTTGTAACATCCTAGTCTAGCATTTGTGACATCCTAGTCATACACAATCAACTTTATAATACATACAGACATCATATCTTTGTAATAATTGTTCTATTGTATCTATCACACCTTCATCTATAAGGTCTACATCTAACACCCATGTCATGCCCTTGTAACACCCTAGTCAGGCATTTATGACATTCTAGTCATACACAATCAACTATATAATACATACAGACATCATATCTTTGTAATAATTGTTCTATTGTATCTATCACACCTACATTGATAATGTCTTCATCTAACACCCCAGGCATGCCCTTCTAACACCCCAGTCTGGCATTTGTGACATCCTAGTCATACACATTCAACTTTATAATACATACAGACATCATATCTTTGTAATAATTGTTCTATTGTATCTATCACACCTTCATTGATAATGTCTTCCTCTAACACCCGAGTCATGCCCTTGTAACACCCTAGTCAGGCATTTGTGACATCCTAGTCATACACAATCAACTAAACAAGACATACAGACATCATATCTTTGTAATAATTGTTCTATTGTATCTATCACACCTTCATTTATAATGTCTTCATCTAACACCCCAGTCTTGCCCTTGTTAGATGGTGTATCTAATGAAAAATGCTTGGTATAATTGATTTTTATTGCGTAGAAAGATAGTACTATGATGTAAGATGGTGTATCTAATGAAACATTCTTGGTATAATTGGTTTTTATTGTGTAGAAAGATAGTACTATGATGTTAGATGGTCTATCTAATGAAACATGCTTGGTATAATTGGTTTTTATTGTGTAGTAAGATATTACTATGATGTTAGATTGTTTATCTAATGAAACATGCTTGCTATAATTGGTTTTTATTGTGTAGTAAGATAGTACTGTGCTGTTAGATTGTCTATCTATTGAAACATGCTTGGTATAATTGGTTTTATGGTGTAGTAAGATAGTACTATGATGTTAGATGGTCTATCTATTGAAACATGCTTGGTATAATTGGTTTTTATTGTGTAGTAAGATAGTACTATGATGTTAGATGATTTTAGATGGTCTATATTATGAAACTTGCTTGGTATAATTGGTTTTTATTGTGTAGTAAGATAGTACTATGATGTTAGATGGTCTATTTATTGAAACATGCTTGGTATAATTGGTTTTTATTGTGAAGTAAGATAGTACTTTAATGTTAGATGGTCTATCTATTGACACATGCTTGGTATAATTGGTTTTTATTGTGTAGAAAGATAGTACTATGATGTTATATGGTCTATTTAATGAAACATGCTTGGTATAATTGGTTTTTATTGTGTAGAAAGATAGTACTATGATGTAAGATGGTCTATCCAATGAAACATGCTTGGTATAATTGGTTTTTATTGTGTAGTAAGATAGTACTATGATGTTAGATGGTCTATCTAATGAAACATGCTTGGTATAATTGGTTTTTATTGTGTAGAAAGATAGTACTATGATGTTAGATGGTCTATCTAATAAAACATGCTTGGTATAATTGGTTTTTATTGCGTAGAAAGATAGTACTATGATGTTAGATGCGGTATCTAATGAAAAATGCTTGGTATAATTGGTTTTTATTGCGTACAAAGATAGTACTATGATGTTAGATGGTCTATCTAATGAAACATGCTTGGTATAATTGGTTTTTATTGTGTAGAAAGATAGTAATATGATGTTAGATGGTCTATCTAATGAAACATGCTTGGTATAATTGGTTTTTATTGTGTAGTAAGATAGTACTGTGCTGTTAGATTGTCTATCTATTGCAACATCCTTGGTATAATTGGTTTTTATGGTGTAGTAAGATAGTACTATGATGTTAGATGGTCTATCTATTGAAACATGCTTGGTATAATTGGTTTTTATTGTGTAGTAAGATAGTACTATGATGTTAGATGATGTTAGATGGTCTATCTTATGAAACATGCTTGGTATAATTGGCTTTTATTGTGTAGTAAGATAGTGATAGATTTACTCTGCCACCATTTCTATTGGTCAAGGTATCATTATTGTTACAGGATAAATCATCGGACTGTGATAGATTGATTCTGACATTATGTCTATAGGTCACAGTATCATTATTGTTACAGGATAAATCATCTGACTGTGATAGATTGACTCTGACACCATGTCTATAGGTCACAGTATCATTATTATTACGGGATAAATCATCTGACTGTGATAGATTGACTCTGACACCAAGTCTATAGACCACAGTACCATTTTTGTTACAGGATAAATCATCGGACTGTGATAGATTTACTATGACACTATGTCTATAGGTCACAGTATCCTTATTGTTACAGGATAAATCATCTGACTGTGATGGATTGTCTCTGACATCATGTCTATATGTGACAGTATCATTATTGTTACAGGATAAATCATATGATTGTGATAGATTGACTCTGACGCCATGTCTATAGGTCACAGTATCATTATTGTTACAGGATATATCATCTGACTGTGATATATTTACTCTGACGCCATTTCTTTTGGTCAAGGTATCATTATTGTTACGGGAAAAATCATCTGACTGTGATAGATTGACTCTGACACCATGTCTATACGTCACAGTATCATTATTGTTACGGGATAAATCATCTGACTGTGATAGATTGACTCTTACACCATGTCTATAGGTCACAGTATCATTATTACGGGATAAATCATCTGACTGTGATAGATTGACTCTGACACCATTTCTATTGGTCACAGTATCATCATTGTTATAGGATAAATCATCTGACTGTGATAGATTAACTCTGACATCATGTCCATTGACTCTGACACTATGTCTATAGGCCACAGTATCCTTATTGTTACAGGAAAAATCATCGGACTGTGATAGATTGATTCTGACACTATGTCTTTAGCTCAAAGTATCATTATTGGTACAGGATAAATCATCTGACTGTGATAGATTTTGACACTGACACCACGTCTATTGGCCACAGTACCATTTTTGTTACAGGATAAATCATCTGACTGTGATAGATTGACTCTGACACTATGTCTATAGGTCACATTATCATTATTGTTACGGGATAAATAATCTCACTGTGATAGATTGACTCTGACACTATGTCTATAGGCCACAGTATCCTAATTGTTACAGGAAAAATCATCTGACTGTGATAGATTGACTCTGACACCACGTCTATAGGCCACAGTACCATTTTTGTTACAGGATAAATCATCTGACTGTGATAGATTGACTCTGACACTATGTCTATAGTTCACAGTATCCTTATTGTTACAGAATAAATCATTTAACTGTTATAGATTGACTCTGACACTATGTCTATAGGCCACAGTATCCTTATTGTTACAGGAAAAATCATCTGACTGTGATAGATTGATTCTGACACTATGTCTTTAGTTCAAAGTATCATTATTGTTACAGGATAAATCATCTGACTGTGATAGATTGACACTGACACCACGTCTATAGGCCACAGTACCATTTTTGTTACAGGATAAATCATCTGACTGTGATAGATTGACTCTGACACTATGTCTATAGGTCACAGTATCCTTATTGTTACAGGATAATTTATCTGACTGTTATAGATTGACTCTGACACTATGTCTTTAGGCCACAGTATCCTTATTATTACAGGAAAAATCATCTGACTGTGATAGATTGATTCTGACAATATGTCTTTAGGTCAAAGTATCATTATTGTTACAGGATAAATCATCTGACTGTGATAGATTGACTCTGACAGTATGTCTATAGGTCACAGTACCACTGGTGGTACAGGATAAATCATCTGACTGTAATAGGTTTACTCTGACGCCATTTCTTTTGATCAAGGCATCATTATTGTTACAGGATAAATCATCGGACTGTGATAGATTGACTCTGACACCATGTCTTTAGGGCACAGTATCATTATTGTTACGGGATAAATCATCTGACTGTGATAGATTGACTCTGACACCATGTCTATAGGTCACAGTATCATTATTATTACGGGATAAATCATCTGACTGTGATAGATTGACTCTGACACCACGTCTATAGGCCACAGTACCATTTTTGTTACAGGATAAATTATCTGACTGTGATATATTGACTCTGACACTATGTCTATAGGTCACAGTATCATTATTGTTACAGGAAAATCATCTGACTGTGATAGATTGACTCTCACACCATGTCTATAGGTCAGAGTATCATTATTATTACGGGATAAATCATCTGACTGTGATAGATTGACTCTGACACCAAGTCTATAGGCCACAGTACCATTTTTGTTACAGGATCAATCATCTGACTGTGATAGATTGACTCTGACACCATTTCTATTGGTGAAGGTATCATTATTGTTACAGGATAAATCATCGGACTGTGATAGATTGATTCTGACACTATGTCTATAGGTCACAGTATCATTATTGTTACAGGATAAATCATCTGACTGTGATAGATTGACTCTGACACCATGTCTATACGTCACAGTATCATTATTATTACGGGATAAATCATCTGACTGTGATAAATTGACTCTGACACCAAGTCTATAGGCCACAGTACCATTTTTGTTACAGGATAAATCATCTGACTGTGATAGATTTACTCTGACACTATGTCTATAGGTCACAGTATCCTTATTGTTACAGGATAAATCATCTGACTGTGATATATTGACTCTGACAGTATGTCTATAGGTCACAGTATCATTATTGTTACAGGATAAATCATCTGACTGTGATAGATTGACTCTCACACTATGTATATTGGCCAAAGTACCATTATTGGTACAAGATAAATCATCTGACTGTGATAGATTTACTCTGACACCATTTCTATTGGTCAAGGTATCATTATTGTTACAGGATAAATCATCGGACTGTGATAGATTGATTCTGACACTATGTCTATAGGTCACAGTATCATTATTGTTACAGGATAAATCATATGACTGTGATAGATTGTCTCTGACATCATGTCTATAGGTGACAGTATCATTATTGTTACATGATAAATCATATGACTGTGATAAATTGACTCTGACGCCATGTCTATAGGTCACAGTATCATTATTGTTACATGATATATCATCTGACTGTGATAGATTGACTCTCACACTATGTATATTGGCCAAAGTACCATTATTGGTACAAGATAAATAATCTGACTGTGATAGATTTACTCTGACACCATTTCTATTGGTCAAGGTATCATTGTTGTTACAGGATAAATCATCGGACTGTGATAGATTGATTCTGACACTATGTCTATATGTCACAGTATCATTATTGTTACAGGATAAACCATCTGACTGTGATAGATTGACTCTGACACCATGTCTATAGGTCACAGTATCATTATTATTACGGGATAAATCATCTGACTGTGATAGATTGACTCTGACACCAAGTCTATAGGCCACAGTACTATTTTGTTACAGGATCAATCATCTGACTGTGATAGATTGACTCTGACACTATGTCTATAGGTCACAGTATCCTTATTGTTACAGGATAAATCATCTGACTGTGATATATTGACTCTGACAGTATGTCTATAGGTCACAGTATCATTATTGTTACAGGATAAATCATCTGACTGTGATAGATTGACTCTCACACTATGTAAATTGGCCAAAGTACCATTATTGGTACAAGATAAATCATCTGACTGTGATAGATTTACTCTGACACCATTTCTATTGGTCAAGGTATCATTATTGTTACAGGATAAATCATCGGACTGTGATAGATTGATTCTGACACTATGTCTATAGGTCACAGTATCATTATTGTTACAGGATAAATCATATGACTGTGATAGATTGTCTCTGACATCATGTCTATAGGTGACAGTATCATTATTGTTACATGATAAATCATATGACTGTGATAAATTGACTCTGACGCCATGTCTATAGGTCACAGTATCATTATTGTTACATGATATATCATCTGACTGTGATAGATTGACTCTGACACTAAGTCTATTGGCCACAGTACCACTAGTGGTACAGGATAAATCAGCTGACTGTTATATATTTATTCTGACGCCTTTTCTTTTGTTCAAGGTATCATTATTGTTACAGGATAAATCATCTGCTTGTGATAGATTGACTCTGACACCATGTCTATAGGTCACAGTATCATTATTATTACGGGATAAATCATCTGACTGTGATAGATTGACTCTGACACCACGTCTATAGGCCACAGTACCATTTTTGTTACAGGATAAATCATCTGACAGTGATAGATTGACTCTGACACTATGTCTATAAGTCACGGTATCCTTATTGTTACAGGATAAATCATCTGACTGTGATATATTGACTCTGACAGTATGTCTATAGGTCACAGTATCATTATTGTTACAGGATAAATCATCTGAATGTGATAGATTGACTCTCACACTATGTATATTGGCCAAAGTACCATTATTGGTACAAGATAAATCATCTGACTGTGATAGATTGACTCTGACACCATGTCTATAGGTCACAGTATCATTATTATTACGGGATAAATCATCTGACTGTGATAGATTGACTCTGACACCAAGTCTATAGACCACAGTACCATTTTTGTTACAGGATAAATCATCTGACTGATATATTGACTCTGACAGTATGTCTATAGGTCACAGTACCATTATTGGTACAAAATAAATCATCTGACTGTGATAGATTTACTCTGACACCATTTCTATTGGTCAAGGTATCATTATTGTTACAGGATAAATCATCGGACTGTGATAGATTGATTTTGACACTATGTCTATAGGTCACAGTATCATTATTGTTACAGGATAAATCGTATGACTGTGATAGATTGTCTCTGACATCATGTCTATAGGTGACAGTATCATTATTGTAACATGATAAATCATATGACTGTGATAGATTGACTCTGATGCCATGTCTATAGGTCACAGTATCATTATTGTTACATGATATATCATCTGACTGTGATAGATTGACTCTGACACTATGTCTATTGGCCACAGTACCACTAGTGGTACAGGATAAATCATCTGACTGTGATATATTTACTATGACGCCTTTTCTTTTGTTCAAGGTATCATTATTGTTACAGGATAAATCATCTGACTGTGATAGATTGACTCTGACACCATGTCTATAGGCCACAGTGTCATTATTGATAAGGGATATATCATCTGACTGTGATAGATTGACTCTTACACCATGTCTATAGGTCACAGTTTCATTATTATTACGGGATAAATCATCTGACTGTGATAAATTGACTCTGACACTATGTCTATAGGCCACAGTACCATTATTGCTACAGGATAAATCACCTGACTGTGATAGATTGACTCTGACACCACGTCTATAGGCCACAGTGCCATTTTTGTTACAGGATAAAGTATTTGATTGTGATGGATTGACTATGACACCATATCTATAGGCCACAGTACCATTTTTGTTACAGGATGAATCATCTGACTGCGATAGATTGACTCTGACACTATGTCTATAGGTCAAAGTATCATTATTGTTACAGGATAAATCAACTGACTGTGATAGATTGACTCTGACATCGTGTCTATAGGTGACAGTATCAATACCGTTACAGGATAAATCATCTGACTGTGATTGATTGACTCTGACACTAAGTCTATTAGCCACAGTACCACTAGTGGTACAGGATAAATCATCTGACTGTGACAGATTTACTCTGACGCCATTTCTATTGGTCAAGGTACCATTACTGTTATAGGATAAATCATCTGA
Source organism: Mytilus galloprovincialis (assembly GCF_965363235.1). NCBI lineage: Eukaryota > Metazoa > Mollusca > Bivalvia > Mytilida > Mytilidae > Mytilus > Mytilus galloprovincialis. The sequence continues at coordinate 10,083,054 of NC_134838.1, read as the reverse complement.
CTGTGGTAGATTGACTCTGACACCATGTCTATAGGTCACAGTATCATTATTGTTACAGGATAAATCATCGGACTGTGATAGATTGACTCAGACAACATGTCTATAGGTCACAGTATCATTATTTTTCCGGGATAAATCATCTGACTGTGATAGATTGACTCTTACACCATGTCTATAGGTCACAGTATCATTATTATTACGGGATAAATCATCTGACTGTGATAAATTGACTCTGACACTATGTCTATAGGCCACAGTACCATTATTGCTACAGAATAAATCACCCGACTGTGATAGATTGACTTTGACACCATGTCTATAGGCCACAGTACCATTTTTTATAAAGGATAAATCATCTGACTGTGATAGATAGACTCTGACAATATGTCTACAGGTCAAAGTATCATTATTGTTACAGGATAAATCATCTGACTGTGATATATTGACTCTGACAGTATGTCTATAGGTCACAGTATCATTATTGTTACAGGATAAATCATCTGACTGTGATAGATTGACTCTCACACTATGTATATTGGCCAAAGTACCATTATTGGTACAAGATAAATCATCTGACTGTGATAGATTTACTCTGACACCATTTCTATTGGTCAAGGTATCATTATTGTTACAGGATAAATCATCGGACTGTGATAGATAGACTCTGACAATATGTCTATAGGTCAAAGTATCATTATTGTTACAAGATAAATCATCTGACTGGGAAAGACTGATTCTTACACTATGTCTATAACTCACAGTATCATCATTGTTACAGGATAAATCATCTGACTGTGATAGATTGATTCTGACACTATGTCTATAGGTCACAGTATCATCATTGTTACAGGATAAATCATCTGACTATGATAAATTGACTCTGACACCATGTCTATAGGTCAAAGTATCATTATTGTTACGGGATAAATAATCTGACTGTGATAGATTGACTCTGAATCCATTTCTATTGGTGAAGGTATCATTATTGTTACAGAATAAATCATCTGACTGTGATAGATTGACTCTGACACCATGTCTATAGGTCATAGTATCATTATTGTTACGGGATAAATATTCTGACTGTGATAGATTGACTCTGACACCATGTCTATAGGTCAAAGTATCATTATTATACGGGATAAATCAACTGACAGATATAGATTGACTTTGACACCACGTCTTTAGGCCACAGTAACATTATTGTTACAGGATAAATCATCGGACTGTGATATATTGATTCTGACACTATGTCTACAGGTCACAGTATCATTATTCTTATAGGATAAACCATCTGACTGTGACAGATTGTCTCTGACATCATGTGTATAGGTGACAGTATCATTATTGTTACGGGATAAATCATCTGACTGTGATAGATTGACTCTTACACCATGTCTATAGGTGACAGTATCATTATTATTACGGGATAAATCATTTCACTGTGATAAATTTACTCTGACACTATGTCTATAGGCCACAGTACCATTATTGCTACAGAATAAATCACTTGACTGTGATAGATCGACTCCGACACCAAGTCTATAGGCCACAGTGCCATTTTTGTTACAGGATAAATCATCTGACTGTGATAGATTAACTCTGACATCATGTCTATAGGTCACAGTATCATTATTGTTACAGGAGATATCATCTGACTGTAATAGATTGACTCTGACACTATGTCTATTGACAACAGTACCACTAGTGGTACAGGATAAATCATCTGACTGTGATATATTTACTCTGACGCCATTTCTTTTGGTCAAGGTATCATTATTGTTACAGGAAAAATCATCTGACTGTGATAGATTGACTCTGACACCATGTCTATAGGTCACAGTATCATTATTGTTACGGGATAAATCATCTGACTGTGATAGATTGACTCTTACACCATGTCTATAGGTCACAGTATCATTATTATTACGGGATAAATCATCTGACTGTGATAAATTGACTCAGGCATCATGTCTATAATTCACAGTATCATTATTGTTACAGGATAAATCATATGACTGTGATAGATTGACTCTGACATCATGTCTATAGGTCACAGTATATTTATTGTTACAGGATAAATCATCGGACTGTGATAGATTGACTCAGACAACATGTCTATAGGTCACAGTATCATTATTTTTCCGGGATAAATCATCTGACTGTGATAGACTGACTCTTACACCATGTCTATAGGTCACAGTATCATTATTATTACGGGATAAATCATCTGACTGTGATAAATTGACTCTGACACTATGTCTATAGGCCACAGTACCATTATTGCTACAGAATAAATCACCCGACTGTGATAGATTGACTATGACACCATGTCTATAGGCCACAGTACCATTTTTTATAAAGGATAAATCATCTGACTGTGATAGATAGACTCTGACAATATGTATATAGGTCAAAGTATCATTATTGTTACAGGATAAATCATCTGACTGTGATAGACTGATTCTTACACTATGTCTATAACTCACAGTATCATCATTGTTACAGGATAAATCATCTGACTGTGATAGATTGATTCTGACACTATGTCTATAGGTCACAGTATCATCATTGTTACAGGATAAATCATCTGACTCTGATAAATTGACTCTGACACCATGTCTATAGGTCATAGTATCATTATTGTTACAGGATAAATCATCTGACTGTGATAGATTGTCTCTGACATCATGTCTATAGGTGACAGTATCATTATTGTTACAGGATAAATCATCTGACTGTGATAGATTAACTCTGACATCATGTCTATAGGTCACAGTATCATTATTGTTACAGAAGATATCATCTGACTGTAATAGATTGACTCTGACACTATGTCTATTGGCCACAGTACCACTGGTGGTACAGGATAAATCATCTGACTGTAATAGGTTTACTCTGACGCCATTTCTTTTCATCAAGGCATCATTATTGTTACAGGATAAATCATCGGACTGTGATAGATTGACTCTGACACCATGTCTTTAGGTCACAGTATCATTATTGTTACGGGATAAATCATCTGACTGTGATAGATTGACTCTGACACCATGTCTATAGGTCACAGTATCATTATTGTTACGGGATAAATCATCTGACTGTGATAGATTGACTCTGACACCACGTCTATAGGCCACAGTACCATTTTTGTTACTGATAGATTGACTCTGACACCATGTCTTTAGGTCACAGTATCATTATTGTTACGGGATAAATCATCTGACTGTGATAGATTGACTCTGACACCATGTCTATAGGTCACAGTATCATTATTGTTACGGGATAAATCATCTGACTGTGATAGATTGACTCTGACACCACGTCTATAGGCCACAGTACCATTTTTGTTACAGGATAAATCATCTGACTGTGATATATTGACTCTGACACTATGTCTATAGGTCACAGTATCATTATTGTTACAGGAAAATCATCTGACTGTGATAGATTGACTCTCACACCATGTCTATAGGTCACAGTATAATTATTATTACGGGATAAATCATCTGACTGTGATAGATTGACTCTGACACCAAGTCTATAGGCCACAGTACCATTTTTGTTACAGGATCAATCATCTGACTGTGATAGATTTACTCTGACACCATTTCTATTGGTCAAGGTATCATTATTGTTACAGGATAAATCATCGGACTGTGATAGATTGATTCTGACACTATGTCTATAGGTCACAGTATCATTATTGTTACAGGATAAATCATTTGACTGTGATAGATTGACTCTGACACCATGTCTATAGGTCACAGTATCATTATTATTACGGGATAAATCATCTGACTGTGATAAATTGACTCTGACACCAAGTCTATAGGCCACAGTACCATTTTTGTTACAGGATAAATCATCTGACTGTGATAAATTTACTCTGCCACTATGTCTATAGGTCACAGTATCCTTATTGTTACAGGATAAATCATCTGACTGTGATAGATTGACTCTCACACTATGTATATTGGCCAAAGTACCATTATTGGTACAAGATAAATAATCTGACTGTGATAGATTTACTCTGACACCATTTCTATTGGTCAAGGTATCATTATTGTTACAGGATAAATCATCGGACTGTGATAGATTGATTCTGACACTATGTCTATATGTCACAGTATCATTATTGTTACAGGATAAATCATATGACTGTGATAGATTGTCTCTGACATCATGTCTATAGGTGACAGTATCATTATTGTTACATGATAAATCATATGACTGTGATAAATTGACTCTGACGCCATGTCTATAGGTCACAGTATCATTATTATTACGGGATAAATCATCTGACTGTGATAAATTGACTCTGACACTATGTCTATAGGCCACAGTACCATTATTGCTACAGAATAAATCACCCGACTGTGATAGATTGACTATGACAGCATGTCTATAGGCCACAGTACCATTTTTTATAAAGGATAAATCATCTGACTGTGATAGATAGACTCTGACAATATGTCTATAGGTCAAACTATCATTATTGTTACAGGATAAATCATCTGACTGTGATAGACTGATTCTTACACTATGTCTATAACTCACAGTATCATTATTGTTACAGGATAAATCATCGGACTGTGATAGATTGATTCTGACACTATGTCTATATGTCACAGTATCATTATTGTTACAGGATAAATCATATGACTGTGATAGATTGTCTCTGACATCATGTCTATAGGTGACAGTATCATTATTGTTACATGATAAATCATATGACTGTGATAAATTGACTCTGACGCCATGTCTATAGGTCACAGTATCATTATTATTACGGGATAAATCATCTGACTGTGATAAATTGACTCTGACACTATGTCTATAGGCCACAGTACCATTATTGCTACAGAATAAATCACCCGACTGTGATAGATTGACTATGACACCATGTCTATAGGCCACAGTACCATTTTTTATAAAGGATAAATCATCTGACTGTGATAGATAGACTCTGACAATATGTCTATAGGTCAAAGTATCATTATTGTTACAGGATAAATCATCTGACTGTGATAGACTGATTCTTACACTATGTCTATAACTCACAGTATCATCATTGTTACAGGATAAATCATCTGACTGTGATAGATTGATTCTGACACTATGTCTATAGGTCACAGTATCATCATTGTTACAGGATAAATCATCTGACTCTGATAAATTGACTCTGACACCATGTCTATAGGTCATAGTATCATTATTGTTACAGGATCAATAATCTGACTGTGATAGATTGACTCTGACACCATTTCTATTGGTCAAGGTATCATTATTGTTACAGGATAAATCATCGGACTGTGATAGATTGATTCTGACACTATGTCTATAGGTCACAGTATCATTATTGTTACAGGATAAATCATCTGACTGTGATAGATTGACTCTGACACCATGTCTATAGGTCACAGTATCATTATTATTACGGGATAAATCATCAGACTGTGATAAATTGACTCTGACACCAAGTCTATAGGCCACAGTACCATTTTTGTTACAGGATAAATCAACTGACTGTGATAAATTTACTCTGACACTATGTCTATAGGTCACAGTATCCTTATTGTTACAGGATAAATCATCTGACTGTGATATATTGACTCTGACAGTATGTCAATAGGTCACAGTATCATTATTGTTACAGGATAAATCATCTGACTGTGATAGATTGACTCTCACACTATGTATATTGGCCAAAGTACCATTATTGGTACAAGATAAATCATCTGACTGTGATAGATTTACTCTGACACCATTTCTTTTGGTCAAGGTATCATTATTGTTACAGGATAAATCATCTGACTGTGATAGACTGATTCTTACACTATGTCTATAACTCACAGTATCATTATTGTTACAGGATAAATCATCGGACTGTGATAGATTGATTCTGCCACTATGTCTATAGGTCATAGTATCATTATTGTTACAGGATAAATCATCTGACTGTGATAGATTGACTCTGACACCATGTCTATAGGTCACAGTATCATTATTATTACGGGATAAATCATCAGACTGTGATAAATTGACTCTGACACCAAGTCTATAGGCCACAGTACCATTTTTGTTACAGGATAAATCATCTGACTGTGATAAATTTACTCTGACACTATGTCTATAGGTCACAGTATCCTTATTGTTACAGGATAAATCATCTGACTGTGGTATATTGACTCTGACAGTATGTCTATAGGTCACAGTATCATTATTGTTACAGGATAAATCATCTGACTGTGATAGATTGACTCTCACACTATGTATATTGGCCAAAGTACCATTATTGGTACAAGATAAATCATCTGACTGTGATAGATTTACTCTGACACCATTTCTATTGGTCAAGGTATCATTATTGTTACAGGATAAATCATCGGACTGTGATAGATTGATTCTGACACTATGTCTATATGTCACAGTATCATTATTGTTACAGGATAAATCATATGACTGTGATAGATTGTCTCTGACATCATGTCTATAGGTGACAGTATCATTATTGTTACATGATAAATCATATGACTGTGATAAATTGACTCTGACGCCATGTCTATAGGTCACAGTATCATTATTGTTACATGATATATCATCTGACTGTGATAGAT